>NC_141687.1:1883665665-1886587940 GCF_964263255.1 Lissotriton vulgaris | reverse complement strand
CAGTGAGAGCACTCTCAACTGTCCACAAATTTAAATCTTGTTAATCTTATAAAGTGTTAGATAGGCCTTTATACAAGATGTAAAATTAACTAAGTTTAAGGCGAGAATTATGAGAACCTTTATTTACATAGTGTAGTATTTTAAGACAATCTTTGTCATCAAGCAAATGGTCTAGATCATGTTCCCACCTCTCTTTCACTGGGGACAGCGAGGCCTTTGTTTGCTTTGGTGTAATTTATAGAGCCAAATGACTAATCTTCGCTTATCCCCATTGGATGGTTTGTAAGACAGAATGTGTTGTAGACTTGGCATCTGTTATATTCCAGAGAGCTTTGATGGCTTTAAATAGTTTCCAATTTTGTAGGAATTGCTAATTTGAAACACACTGGTGACATTTAGTGGCATATTTACAAGGGGATTGCACACCGGAACGTCACTTTATTTGATGTTCCGATGGTGCAATGCCCTGCACCATATTTACCAAGCAGCATTAAACCACTTAGCGTGGCTTAACGGTGCCTTGTAATTATTATGCCCTTTCACACAGTTTTCTGCATGAATGGGGCGTCCAATGGGTGTTGCTGTGAGCGTTTCACCGCAACACCCATTGCTTTTTGAAGCTTCCCCAGATTTACAAGGATCTGTATATCTTAGGCATTGTTAAAACTAGTGCCATGTAAAAGCAGGTGTGTTAGATTGGCGCAACGAGGAGAAATACTATACTTTACTCTGCAGCACACATAGAAAGAGCAAAAAGCTTTTATAGATTGTTTATGTGAAGGAAGGTATTCCTTCAATGCACCTTTGTGCAAGGGTGTCTGGGTTGCAAGGACGATTCCCTGCAGTGAAGGCACCCTTGCACTATGGTACAGGGTGCCTGTGTTGCAGGAAATCCTCCCTGGAATGAAGGCACCCTTGCATTATGGCGTAACAGTGTCTGTTAGCACTAGGCAGCTATTTTTAGTGAAAGTGTAGAGGAAAACACAGGGGGCACCATATTCTTATATATGTAGCACATCCCTATGTTTTTGACATGTCGCAGTGAGGTGCTGTAAAAAATTCCTCGGTGCTGCACTGCACCATTGACTTATAAATATTCCCCATAGTACCTGGAATGTAAGCAGCTACCTTCCCTGATTAAATTTCCCACTGTGGTGATGCCTACTTCTTCCCAGTTCATCAGTTCCTATATCTTACTAGATATGAATTTGTTCTGCTCACTCCCTTTTATGCAATACAGCACAGCAATTTGAATTATGTGATGCATTGCATCAAATGTTAGAGAAGCTTCTCCCAAAAGTGTAGGAGTTGGTGCTGTCATTATGACTTTGTAATAATGATGACTTTAAAATTATTCAGCAATACCCGCAGAGCCAATCCAAGAGTGTAACTAAATCAGAATAGTATTCAAAGCATTTTGTATATCCAGCAAATCAAATCTAATTTTCCATTTATGGAACTGCTTCTGAAATGTAACTATTTGTAGCATGGGATATTAAATATTACACTGCTGAAGGTCCATGAACTGTGAATCTCAGTGTCTGTGCTTGCTACACACTCTAGCTACAGTTATGTGCATGTCCATTGAGTCGCACTTGTGCTACAAATGACTGTCAAATATGTATGCTTAAAGACAGTGTACATAGCTTAAATGTTCATGTTGTCAAGGCATTATTGAAAATTAGTGGCTCTGCCATTGCCATAGCAACATAGTTCTCTTTAGTCCATGATAGTGTTGCCTAGTTTTCCCAGGACCTTTCTATACTGTTTCTGGTGGTGTAATCAGGTACATTCAAAGAGCTATGGATGCTTGCTTCGGGTGTTTAGTAAGTAAACAAACAATCATTACCACACTCATCAATAGCCCATTCCTCCCACGTTTGTCAGTTCCTCCAGTGCATCTGTTGGCGAAGAATGTAGTTGTCAGTGCCAGTGCTGCCCCCATCACCTGCACATCACTTGAGCTTAAAAGCATTTCCATAGTATTTAAAGATGTAAATTTGCAAAAAGTCTTCTGTCTTATCAGAATGATTCATTACAGGATAAAGTCTTCTTTAGTGTCAATATCAATGCAAAAAGATCAATAATGGATACTTGTGTAGCCACTACAAAACATTTGGGGCCAGATGTAGGTAAAATAGATTTACCGATTTTTAATTACCGAATTTTACCGATTCGGTAATTAAAAATCGGTAAATCTAAGGGGTGGATATGTAGGTATTCCAGATGTGCTGGAATACCGAATCGGAAGAATTCGGTATTTACCGATTTGGTAAATACCGAATCGGTAATGCTCATTCATTCCTATGGGCTTTGAAGACCCAAGGAATGAATGGGCATTACCGATTCGGTATTTACCGAATCGGTAAATACCGATTTACACAAGGGTGCAGGGGGTGTCACTTTGACACCCTTTGGCACCCCCAAAACAGGCTCGGGTGCCATGTGGCAGGCATACATGCCCTAAGGGCAGGTCTGCCTGTCACATGGCATAGGTGTGCATGCACACATGTGAATGCACACCGCAATCGGTATTTTACCATCAAATTGGATTTGATGGTAAAATACCAATTCGGTAAGGCCTCTGGGACTCTGAAGAGTCCCACCTACATCTGGTGCCTCAGAATCGGTAAAATTACCGAATTTTTATTTTACCGAATCGGTAAAATTACCGAATCGGTAATTTTACCGATTCGGTAAAATAATGCCCCCTACATACCTGTCACCCATTTACCGAGCGGTAACGGCCAAAATCGGCCGTTACCGCTCGGTAAATGGTCTCAAACAGCCACCTACATCTGGCCCTAGATGTTTTGACTGATTCATACCTCAATCTACAAAATCTAGGACCGTATGTTAGGTGGTGCCCAGCCCCGTTTATCGACCCTTTGTTTTTTAAAAAACATAATTGATTCTGAGGATCAGTGGGATTCAAAGTGAACTTGAAACTGAGCCAAAAACAATTTACCAAACGGTTCTCCCTTAGTCTTTTGCAACTTAGAGTCCCAAAAATCTTTCCCAAATGGCTGATAAAGGCAAACATTATTGAGAGCGATATCCACCCTCCAGTTAAGCATAATAATAATATGGTACCACACTCAGAGACAGGTAAGCCTAAACCTCAAGATACAGTAGTTGGTAACATCGGGTCCATCGTTCAAGCTGAGACAGCTAATTCGACTCCCCAACTTGGGAGTTCTGGTGGCAACCCCCAGATCAGCTTGCTCTTTTGGAACATTGGAACATTGCTGGCCAGCGCTCAAAGAAGGGGAACGATACCTGGCTTACCTTTGTACAAAACTTCAATATCGTCTGTTTCCAAGAGACGTGGGCAACTAGTGCAATTCACATAGAGGGTTACTAAACGTATTTTTTGCCCGCACTGCCGTCACCGTCTGGCAGAGCGAAAGGTGGCCTCTCCATCTACGTCCCAAATCTGGTGGAAATTAAGGAGACGATTATAGCTAAAGTAGAATCCAACTTCCAAATACTTAGTCTTCGCATGAGCAAAATTAATCTGATTTTATTAGTTAACTTTTATAATAACTTACCACAGGGAGAACAGTTAACTGTAATTCAATCTATTTTTTCCACCCTGCAGGAACTAACTAACCAGATAACCAAAGATGTTGTAATCATATGGGGCGGTGAATTCAATCAACGATTGTGCAGATATGGCGACCAGAATACATGTGGTCTCACGGATGAGAATGAACACGCATTAAATCATTTTTCGCATGCAAGGATCGGGGATTGTCTAAATGAAACTATTTTTGGTTTAGGTCTAGGTCTGACTAGTACAATGTTAAACTCTTTGGTCGCACCTATTCCCACCTTTAACGGTAGAGGAAGACCAAGCACAATAGATTTAATATTTATATCCAGCAAGGCGGAATCACGTCTTATGAAGTGTATGACTCACGACAATGCTATGAGCGATCACTACCCTAAGAGCCTTACTATATCGCTCCAGTGGAAGTCAGATAGACACAGTATAGCTAAGACCTTGGACCAGAACTCACTGATCCTAGACAGATTCAACGGGTTTGCAATGAAATTGGATAAAGTGGACCCGGTAACTATCACCATAAAAGCAATTAAAAAAGCTCGAGTAGCGATTGAGAACTGTCTTGACCCCACCATCTCAAACGAGGAAGTTTTGACTAATGTTTCTACCGTTAATAAAACAATAAAAGAAGTCCTCTTTGTTAAATTAAAGAACAGACATTCTAAAAGGAAGGGTTGGTTCAATAACAGCTGTACAAAAGCCCATTCCAAACTGAAAATTGCATTACAAAACCCATAACGGGATCCCATAAAAATTGCCACTCTTAGTAGGGGTAACAGCGTTTACAACGCAACTTTTACCACGCAGTACCTTTACCACGCAACTTTTACAACGCAAGTCGTTACAACAACTTGCGCTGGGGGGCACTGTAGGGTAGGGAATAGTTTAATTTACTATCCAAAACCTTCCCTACTATCCACGGGGACTGAAGTTAGAATAGTAAATCAAACTATTCACAATCCAGCGCCCCCCAATGCAGGTCGTTGTAACGACTTGGGTTGTAAAACCTGCGTGGTAAAGGCATGCGTTGTAAAAGCATGCGTAGTAACGACATACATCCCTTAGAAGAGAATACAATCAAGCAATAAAATCTACGAAAATGAGATGTGGGATCAACTCCATAAAAGCTGCACCCTGAAGGACAGCGCCGCTTTTTGGGCAGTCATTAAATCTCCTTTCCTCTCAGACTCTAGATGTACTCCTAAAATTGATGTGGCAATGGATGAAGCGACTTGGGTTGATCATTTTGCTTCTACATGTGGTCTCCCCACCAAGGCTTCTGAGGCTACCAATCGCCAAACTACGACTGATTCAGTACCCAATAAAAACCCCTATCCCATAGACCTTGATACTACCCATGGCGAGGTAGCTCTTGTGCATCAGGCTAGCAAAAATGCAAAGGCCCCAGGCCCCGATGGGGTTCCAATTGATTTCTTTAAATCTACTCCTGAATTGTGGTCCCCAATTCTGACCAGAGTCCTGCAGGCGTCATGTGCGGTGGGGCTCGTGGACTTTTGGTCCGAATCTATATTAGTTCCCATCTATATAAAAGGGGACCGTCAACTTCCATCGTGCTACTGCCCGATTTCTCTCCTGGATTCTCTATGAAAAGTTTCGGGCCGAGTGATACTTGATCGCCTCCAGAACTGGGCGGATGACAAGAAAATCCTGTCAGATATACAATTTGGGTTTAGGGAGGGGTTGGGTACTACTGAACTGGCACTAAACTTAACTCTACTGATGGGCAAATCTGCAAGTGCGAAGGGTGGATCCTTACATCTAGCGTATGTTGACCTGTCTGCAGCCTTTGACTGCATCAGCCACCTGAAGTTATGGTCAGTTTTGTTGGAAATTGGGATGGACCAGCCTCTTGTTGACTTTCTCAGTGAGCTATACTCAGATGCTACAGCCAGAGTGAGGTATGGTGTTGGGGGGAATTAACAGCTTCATTCGGGGTAGAGATGGGGGTCAGACAGTGCTGTGTCCTGGCTCCCTTTTTATTCACACTCTATACCAATGGCCTGGAGTGGGCCATGGTAAAAGGATGCCAGGACATTCCTACCATCAAAAACGCCCAATATGGGCGCGCTGCTCTACGCCGATGACGCTGTTATATTAGCTTGTACACCTGTAGAACTACAACGCGCCCTCGCAAGATATAACTCTTTCATGACAAGTTTAGATTTGAACATTACCTCAAGAAAACATTTGTCATGTCCGCTGGTAATGGAATAAAGAAAGCTAAGGCCATCTTTTTAAACAAGGCTAAACTTGAGAGCACTAACACTTACCCATATTTGGGAATAGTAATAGACCATGAAATTTCCTGTAAACAGGCCATCGAGTCCAGGAAACTGCTATTCATGAGGGCCACTGTAGCCTTAGTAAACTTCGCTCGAAGGTTGGGAAGAAAGCCCCCGGTAGAACTCATTGAGATCTATAAGGCCAAATGTATAGCCGTTGCAATTTATGGTGCTGGAGTATGGGGGTATGGAAAGATAGATTCTTTGCAGAAGGTAGAAAATAGTTTCTTAAGGTATCTACTTGCAGTTCTTCAAGGGACCTCATCCTTTTCATGCCATTTGAAATTGGGCCTTCCCTATTTGACAGACATCGTCAAAATACAACCTCTTTTCCTATGGCATCGAATTTGGACTTCAGATAAAACCACTTTCTGCCAAGGGTTTTTACAAGATTGCATCTCTCTAGATCACGCACATAAGATCGGGTGGATTGACTATGTTAAAAACTTATTGCACAATATGGGTATGGATAAATATTTCTATTCTCCTCCCTTAATTCTAGAAATGTCAAGAAAGACTTTTAAATCGCAGTGCTTATTACATTTAGAACAACTGTGGTTAGCCCAGGAAGCCAGTAAAGTGTCAGGCCAACATTTGTTGCTAATACAAACAACCCTGACAATTCAACCCTACATAACCCTTAAGCTCTCAGGTTATGAAAGATTCCTATTAATAAGGTTTAGGTTGAATTCTACCTACCGTTTAGTAACCTTTCCCACAAAAAAGAATTGGGCTTCATTACTACCACCCTGCCCTTGCGACGAGGTCTCTCAACTCAATCTACAATTCATACCATTTTATTTTGTAAATTTTATATCGAACCAAGAAGGCTCTGGTTGATCCCGATGCTAAAAACCATGGGTCTTCGAAGATGCAGACCTGCACTCATCTCCTTGCAAAAATTGGAGGAGGAGTGCAAAACGAAAATAATAGTCAAATTCCTGAAATGTATTGTTAGACATCGATCAAATTTAGAGTAGAATAGACTATATCACACTAGGACTACATCTTTTTCTTATTGTTTTTATTGTTCATGTTTTTATACAGCTTTTAAAGGATTGCCTATGTATATTTAATGAATTGTAATATTTTTTTAATGACATTTTTATTATTAGTGCTTTTTAGAGCCTTGTAACTTTTCGATATTATTCAAAGTTTAAAAAATATCTTATGTACTTTTATGGTTTTGCACTAACTGAAAACCGAATAAAGATATTTTGAGTCTGAGCAGTCTTTTTATCATTAGATGTATTCAGTGAATATAATTAAACTTACATCGGAAATGCAGCCATCAAAAATAATATAGAACAGAAAATCAATTGTAGTCTCTCTGCACATAAATGTGTCAAAACAAAACATACATGAACCAATTTAAAGGTAAATCATCAGATAAATAGGTCATTTAGAATAAGTAAAAAAGTCTCTAAATGCTCTGTGTGGGTTCAGAGAAAGTGCTCTCAAATGGTGCACATGTCAAATAAGTTGATCTTAAGTTAAATAAATAAACAGTAATTTGTGCTGTTAGAACTGGGAATTTCTAGTTGGCAGAGATAGGTACCTTTGTCCAAGTAGGGACTGTTGCTTCTAGTTAGGGTAAGGGGGAAACACACTCTAGACAACCCCTGCTCACCCCCTTGGTAGCTTGGCATGATCACATAGTAATACAGTGATAATAGCACAAATGGACACCACACCAGGTTAGAAAAATAAAGTATATTTATCTAACCTCAACAAGACCAAAATGACAAAATCCAACATACATGTGGTAAAATAGCACTCCAAATAGTTATTTCCAAAATAAAGCTTGTAGAAAACAAATAGCTCCACATGGGGCTAATACAACGCAGTGAGAACAATAAATCCAAAGTACGGTACAGAACACGCTCTGTACTGCATCGGGCATGGAGTCACACGACCCCAACAAACAGTCCCTTGAAAAACAAAGTCTATGATGATGCACAGCATTGTGGAGGTGAGGCGTCTGGTCAAGGTTGAGGCCGGCTCCTTGGCTGCCACGGGCAGAAAAAGTTGGTTGCGTCGGCGATGAAGCATTGGTTCCAGTGAGGAAGTGCGCTGTTGGCGAGTTCGTGGAGTCACCCTTTGCAGTTATCGGCACCGTGATAACTGGATGCAGGTGCTGGCGATGAAGTAGTCGGTGCGATTGCTGACATCGGGAAGGACGATAACTGCAGGCATTGTCAGGTGATGAAGTGTGTCAGACCTGTAGTGCAGGCCGGACGGTATGTTGTGCACTTCATGAGCAGTGCCCCTGGCCTCAGTGCAGGTCTCAGCATCACGGCGGCATCGCTCAAGGTGTCAGAGAATGTTTTCTTGCTTCTCTTAGGTTTCTTCCAGCTCACAACAGCAGGAACAACCTCCAGAGGCCCAAGCCTGGAACAGGCACATCCTGGCAGGTCAAAACCCTCAGCAATAGAGTTCAGGGAACCTGGGGGTGAAGTCGTTGTGTCCCTGAGACTTCAGAACAGGAGGCCAGTACATAAAAGCCCTTGGAGATTCTTCTTAAAGAAGGTTTCTCAGCAAAGTTCCAGTCTTTGTCCTTTCCGTGGCAGAAAAAGGCTTACTCCACATAGCACACAGCAAAAGGGCAGTACTCCTCCTCACAGCTCTCCAGCTCTTCTCCTTGTCAAAGGTTCCTCTTGAGTCCAGAAGTGATCTATAGTTCTGGGGTTTAAGGTCCACTACGTTTACCTCATTTTGTCTTTATTCTTCTTTGTGCAAGGGTCTCTGAGCCCAGTACAAACTATTCTGTCCTGTCTGGTGTATCATGACCACAGGAGGTGGTAACAGCATTGTGCAAAAGCAGCACAGTCTATCAGGTGCAAGTGAAACTCCTCCCACCACTTTAAATGCTGCCACAGTCTATTCAGCTCAGCTATGAGTCACCCAGGAAAGACAGAAAACACCTCAACCCCCATGTGGCTGTCTACAGTGAATGCACACCACCAGCTCCTGTCACTCCAAAATGAGACAGTCAGCACACAAATAGCAGAGGCACACAGAATGGTTAAACAAGAAAATGCCTACTTTCTAAAAGTGGTCCCTTCAGGGAAGGATATAAGGAGAGAATAAATATAAACTCAGTCATAGCTATATTGTTTGGACTTGTCCAGCCGCACAGAGGTCTAGTGTTTACTTGGAATTGAATAAAGGAAATGTTACACAACAATTCACAAAGTGGGGCACAAGCCTGCACCCTACTTAACACATGCACAACAAACATTCAGTGACAAAACTGAAACAAAAGAGCTTATAGGCAAAAGCTTGAGGTGTGTTGTACCAGTAATTGCACAGTACATCAAAACATAACAAACACCTTTACATTAGAAGGACACATAAAGTTTTGAGCTTTTATAATGTGTTATGAAAAGGTGACGGCGTTTCGATCGGTTAACTTCATACACGGATCATCATCAGGACATAGATAATACGCCTAGCAATTTGAAGCCTCAGATGCCTGGTGGGGAGAGAGGGAAGAAAAAAGCAATGGGCAAGGGGATTAGGGGTAGCGACAACCATTGATATATAACACGTTCAACAACACGAAACATGGTGCTGAGACATACTCCATGCACAATCGGTGCAACATATATTTATTCTCTCCTTATATTCTTCCTTGAAGGGACCACTGCTATCTCAATAGCATTACTCCCAAGGTCCACTTTGACTTAATTGGGTCCCCTTGTTGTTCTCAAATATACTTTCTAAAAGGGGCATTTTCAAACACACAATTTAAAAATCATCTCCCTAAAAAGATGTGTGATTAAATTGTGAGTTCAGAGAACCTAAACTCCATTTCTCTATCTTGTCCCAATGGAAAGTTACACTTGTAAGATGATACAAAGAAACTCCTCTGTTAGTCTATGGGACAGATAGCCTTTCAATAGTGAAAAATAAACATTGCCAGTATTCCACTATCAGGACATGTCACACACACCAGTACATGGACTACCTTTCACATACACTGCACCCTGCCACTGAGGGTACCTTGGGCCTACCTGAGGGAGTCTTTCATGTAAGAGAAGGGAAGGTTAGGGTCTGGCAAGTGGGTGCACTTGCCAGGTGGACATAGCAGTTCAGAACTGTGTGCAGAAACTTCAGTGGCAGGTCTGAGATGCCTTTTCAGGGCTACTCGTGTGGGTGGCACAATCAGTGCTGCAGGCCCACTAGTAGCATTTGATATATAGGCCCTGGAACACTCAGTGCACTTTACTAGGGGCTTCCCAGTAAATTGAATATGCCAATCATGGATAACCAATCACAATAGTAATGCATACAGGGAGCACTTGCACTTTGACACTGATAGGCAGTGACAAGGTGCCCAAAGCATCTAAGCCAGCAAAAACAAATCCATCACAGCATCAAAAATACAAGAGACAGAGGCAAAAAAAAAGTCAGGAAAAACCACACCATATATGCCAAGTCTAATATGTGCAAATAAGTTCAAGGGAGCTTGCAGTCAATAGACACCTAAAGCGAATATAAAGCAAATTATAAAAAATACGACCAACAGCAGAATGAATTATCCTAGCAAAAATATTTCCAAATATAAAAGACCAGCACACCACCCGGGATCCAATTAAAAAGAAACAAAAGTGCTCCAGACAAGATCCTCTAGCCCTTTTACAATGTTCTTAACAATATGTACGTTATACGTGTATAATGTGTGTAGTTGTACATTTTTCTACCATTTTAAAATATATAACATTCTGTTAGGACAGAATTTGGAGCAAGAGGCTATGTCAAATGAAATACATTTCTCTTGCTTTCCAACTGGACATGTGTCATTGATTATAATTCCCTAACGAATAATGGGTGCAGCCATTCATTATTCATATCACCTTTTCAGCCAAAAGCAAAATAATGATTTAAAATACATTACATGAATTAATTCCTTTGTATGTCGTCACATCATTCACTCTGCATATATTTATGGAGAAAGAAACTTCATGTAAAAGACAATGAAAGATTTCACTGCTACCAACAGGCTGAGGAGTTTCAGCCTTGGGGAATTAAATTTTGTTAGATAAGGAAACGATACACAAACAAGGAAAATCAGTAGCTGGAAATTAAGAAAGGCTATTTTTCTGATTTAAAGTGAAAGACTATTTGTGCACATTTAGCTGGTGTGCATACTTGAAATGCCTTCTATTAGCAGCTGAAAAATGACGTCAAGTATATTTTTATAATGTTAATTCGCTTTCTCACTGTCATCTAAGAAAGCAGTGAGTTACCCAGTCTGATCAGCTTCAATCTCTTAACTTTGTTTGGTCTTTAACTCGTTATAGTTATTAGTAAAAGGTTCATGAGCATGAAAAGCACAACATATGCTATATCATCTTCTTTGGTACATATAGATCTAAACTCAACCTCTATTGACACCTTTAGAACGCCTTTTATCATTTCAGAAATATGCTGTGTTTGAGCAAGTCATCACATAATGCATTTATGAGAGAAATACTTTTTTTCAATGTAAAACAAAATTAATCATATGGAAAATATCTTTTTGTATTAACAATTTATTCATAAATAGCTAAGTTAATGGACTTGTGGTTTGTAGGAAGCTGGCTCTGTATACACTATACCAAACTGAGGTATAGTTTGCACTGAGTTCAGTGGAACCCCAAAGGTAGGCAGAGGTAAAAGTAGATAGCACCTCACTCTCTATTTGTGGTAGTGTGGGCGAGCAGTGAGGCTTTATCAGAGGGTAGTGTTAAGCATTTGTTCTACACACTCAATCAGCAAATGATGTCACACACTCAAAGTCTGAACTCAGACCAATTTGATATGTATGCAAATATTATGCAAATATTATTTTGTTATATTTATTTTCTAGAACCAAGCAAGCCTTTTATAAGCAAGTGTAAATGGTACTTTTCAAGACAGGTTGAACAATAAAAGCATGCTGAAAGAAAATGACTTTGTTACAGGTGTGTATATGCTTTCAATACAGTGGAAATTGCTGTTAGATTACTTTTGATTACTTTACAGATTACTTCATGGATTACTTTTTCTACTAAGTGTGATATGCCTAGATATCACACTGGGACATTTCCTAGAAAAAGAAAAGACGTTTTTAGTCATTTGCAGTTTTTCAATGTTTCATATAAAACCAACTCCATACACAACAATTTTTAGGAAAAAGCAGTCAATGCAATCCTATGAAAGGAAATTGAATTATCGAATTAAAGGTAAGTACATGTTTGTGGAAGTTGGTATTTTGGGGTAAGAACCAGGGTTCTCCAAGGGTCAAAAATGCACTCTTAAAGCACCCTCAGCAGCACTAGGGCGGCCAGGTGCAGAGTGCTGAGGCCCAAAGTTACCCAATCAGGGATATGGGGCCTCCTGTTACTGGCTGCTCACGAGCAGGCCACAAGGTTGTGGGAGCAAAGCTCCAGGGAAAAGGGGGATCTGAGTTAGCACCCAAAGTACACCCGCATCTGGGTGAAGTGTGCTGTTTTGGGTTCGGGTACCCTGTTGTTTGCAATGGGGATTCTCCGGTTGCAACAAAAACTGCAGGCTCTGGGAAAAATATCTTCTGGAGGTGCCTACAGGTTGGAGAGATAAGTTGGGATGCTGGGGATGCTAGGACACTGTAGTTTGGGCCACCCAAGACCTCAGGTCGTTGGGTGCAGGGGTGTCTTTAGATGTTGGGCTTTCCTTACCAGCTCTGATTGCGGCCGGGGGGGATCCTCCAGAAAGATGCTGCAGCTTCTCTTGGAGATTCGAGGCAGGTCAGAGATCACCTGATCTCAGGGCAGAATCGCCGGGGAGACCCATTCATGGTGTTGGGCCACTCGAACTCAGGCTGTAGGCGTCGGGTGCACAGTGGTGCAGACTCGCGAATTTGGTCAGAGCCAGAGTCTGTGGGTGAGCAAATCCGGTGCTCACAGAGGACAAAGCCTTTGGCTTGAAAGGCAGGGCAGGTCCTTTGGGTTCTTGAGGTTGCTGGCTGCAGGACACACTGGGTTTTTACTTCTGCAGGTTCGAGGTGGGGACAGGCCTATGGGCTGGGGCCAAGTCAGTGGGCTTCCTACTCTTCTAATCTTTAGCACGGTTTCTTTGGTTCTTCTTCTTTTCTTCTTGGTCGGTTCTTGCCAGAGGAAGCAATGTTTAGGTGTGCCCCTAAATACAAGAGTTAGGGGAATTACAGGTAAGTAAAGGTTGGGATCAATTGGTCCCCTCCTTGTGGTGGATACACCCTCTATTATGCAACCCTCCAGTGGGAGGGGGGCATAGACCTCACTCTGGTTGGCTGTGTCCCCACAATTGCAAGATGGAAGGGACTGAGAGTTGTGCTTCACCTCGCCTCCACCACATGAGGGGTGGGGTTCGCACCGGAAGGCACCTCC
Organism: Lissotriton vulgaris; assembly: GCF_964263255.1. Classification (NCBI taxonomy): domain Eukaryota; kingdom Metazoa; phylum Chordata; class Amphibia; order Caudata; family Salamandridae; genus Lissotriton; species Lissotriton vulgaris. The sequence continues at coordinate 1,886,574,699 of NC_141687.1, read as the reverse complement.
CTTCCTCCCAAAGTGGAATCAGAACCATGGGGGACAGTTTCTGGAAGCAAAAGCCTGGGAAGCTCACAAAGGCAGCAAGCCTTTGAAGCTTTACCTTCATAGATCCTGTGACCCTCCCACTTTGCCTACGGCGGTTGCTGGGGTGGGCGAGTCTGTGTTATCGCTATTACTGCTGACTACTAGCACTAGTGTATTGCCTCATTTTAAAAGTTCTGCTCGCGCTAATTGCTAGCGCTATGTTTTTATTGTGTGCACTGGACTTGTAAACGTGTTACAACTTACTGTGTACTTTTACTTTTCCCTCTACTTCCGTTTCCTTATCTGAGGCGGTTGCCGGATAACATCTTGATCCTGCCTTTGCCTTTTCCTTTGGTTTCGCCCTGCCTGCGCTGACCTTTTCTCTGCCGCGCAGAAGTTGTCATCAGCTATTCCCATCCCCATGGCCAATTAGGTGCCACTAGGATCACTGGGAATCGTAGGAGGAAGGTGGTGGGAGCAGGAGCGGCCATCATGAGGGGAGCCTTTTGGACGCTGGTCGGCGGGTCAGCTGACTAGTGTCTGCATTTGCTCGGATGCCTCTCGGCAGAGACGGCATAAATTCAGAGGGCCCTCGCTCCGCGCAGCGGACGCGTAGAGCGGGCGCGCCTACCCCGCGCCTAAGAAGCGCCGAAGAAAAGCCCGTCTGCGCCCGTCAGTGTCCCGAAGGCAGACGGGGCGACGGCAGGAACTGGGGAACTTTGTGGCTACTGCATTAGTTGTCATCATGCTAAGGTATACAGCGGCTGAGCTCTTTTCTCTCAGAGAGGGGATGTGCTCTTGCCGCACTGTTTTCCCGGGGCGGCATAGGGGTAAGAGAAGATGTCCGGGTTGTGGCTGGCTTCCGGGCAATGCCCTTGCCGGTGTCTCTCCGAGCAGTGGGGCCATTGTCAAGCATTTGTGTCTGCTCCTTAATACTAGATCGTTGAGCAGACATGCTTTGGACATTTATGAGCTCTTGGTCACAGAGAAGCCTGTCTGTCTCCTGCTCACAGAGACTTGGCTGGGTGAGGCCTCGAACCCTGATATAGCCACAGCAATTCCCCCTGATTACGCTATTTTCAGGCAGGACAGAGCGGAAGGGGGGGGTGGTGGTGGTGTGGCAATTGTGGTAACTAGATCTGCCATGTGTTCTGTCATCCCTATAGACGCCATCTCAAGGCATTTTCTATAGCGTTGTCACCACACCAATCTTTTTCAGGGCTACTGATCTATAGACCACCGGGACCTATGGGCTCTTTCTATGAAGAGCTTCAGGCTGTGACCTCGGCACTTTGTTTAAGGGAAAAGCATTGTGTGGTATTAGGTGATTTTAACATCCACATGGACGAGGGGGCTGATGTGGATACGATTAAAATCTGTGATGTCACTTCCCCCCTGGGTCTTTCTCCTTACCTCGCACAACAAGGGCCGTAGCTTGGATCAGGTTTTTTCCACTGTCCCCATCAATATTTCCATTCCTGTGCCGGTTCTCTGGTCGGAACACTTTCTGATAAAATTTTACATCTTAGGTACTAATAAATCACCTTGTATCACTCCTCTGCGGCCTTGTCAGGCTCCACGGGCGTATCACCGTGTGACTCCGGAAATGCTGGCCCAGGCCTGTCAGCATCACCCTTGCCCGTTGTCGGGGGATCTAGAAAGGGATTTGGATTCTCTTCAGGTGTGGCTTATAGATCGGCTTGATGAACTTGCCCCAGAGACGGCCCCCGTAAAACAGCTAAACGGGCCTCCGCTCCTTGGTTCACTGAAGCTCTGGCTCTGTCACAACGGAAGTGTAAGGATGCAGAGAGGGCCTGGCGCCATCAGTATGACATCGTGGCCAAGTTGGCGTATAGGGCCTCCATCAAAGCCTGCCATCAAGATATTTTGCTTGAGAAGAAAACCTACTTCTCAAGAAGAATTGAGACAGCCACCAACTCCTGTAAGGAGATATTTACAATTGTCAGGGAATTTACGGCCCCGAATGTGAGCACTCCTCAATGTGGACATTCGGAACCGTGGGTGACCTCGCTTGCCAGTTTCTTCACCACTAAAATTAAGATGATCCAGGACTCTTTTCCTTTGACTGGGGATGCCCCAGTAGGCCCCAGCGCTGGTATCCGGCTAGAGTCAGCAGCTAGCTTTGTGCCTATTTTCTCTGAATTCCCACCCTTATCCAGTACTACATCCTTGGAACTTCTAGCTAAATTAAAGTTGGGGTCCCCTCTAGACCCATGTCCCACCAAAATTTCTGGCGAGAATGGCGGAGATAATAAATCCCCTTGTTAATCCCTTGTTGAACCTCTCGTTAAGTAGTGGAGTGGTTCCTTTAGCCTGGAAGCAGGCGATGGTCATTCCATTACTGAAAAAGCCGGGTCTGGATCTTGAGGTTCACGCCAATTACAGGCCTATTTCCCTCCTGCCTGCATTTGCTAAGATCTTGGAGAAAGATGTTCACGCATCGCTCTCCAACTTCCTTGAAACCCACAACTTGTTACATCCCGCTCAATCCGTCTTCCGTACCAACTTAAGCACCGAGACGGCGCTATTGGAAGTGACGGAGGCTATCAAGGAAGTATTAGATGCAGGTGGCAAGGCCATGTTGGTGATGCATGACTTGTCGGCGGCTTTTGACACCGTCCCCCATGAGGGTCTCCTCGTCAGACTTAATGACATCGGTCTGAGGGGGACGGTGCTCAGCTGGTTTAGATCTTTTTTGGCTGGCCGCTGACAATCGGTCTGGGCCCCCCCTTGCTCTGCCGTAGTGCCGCCTTTGGAGGTCGGAGTCCCTCAGGGCTCGGTGTTGAGCCCAACTCTTTTTAACATCTTTATGACCCCTTTGGCGGCGCTGGCGGAGTCTTTTGGGGTTCAGATCGTGTCATATACCGATGACACTCAGCTCCTCTTCACTTGTGGGAAGGGGTCTGAGTTTGACGGAGAGAGCATCCGTGGGTGCCTTGGGGCTGTTTTTAAATGGTTCCAGCTGAACAGCCTCAAGTGCAACTCAGATAAATCTGAGGTGCTCTTCTTCAGCTGTAGATCTGACCCGAGCTGGCAGGAATGGTGGCCGGTTAACATGTTTCCTCTTGCAGCTTCCTCTACGCTAGCCAAGAATCTGGGTGTGAAAATCGATAACGGCTTAACGCTGAAGTCCCAGATCCTTGGCTTAGCAGGAACATGCTTTGGCCTCCTTAAGATGCTCCGCAAGTTTCTTCCCTTGCTCCCGCTGGCGCATAGGAAAACTATGGTCCAGGCCCTTATTGGGTCATGGTTGGATTACTCCAATGTCCTGTATCTGGGCCTGCCGGAGTATCTTCTCCAACGTCTGCAGGTGGTCCAGACCTCGGCCGCGAGAGCCATTTTTGGCCTACACGTTGGAGCTAGAGCATCGGACCTCTTGCAGTCACTCCACTGGCTGCCTGTCCCGAAGCGGATAGTCTTTAAGGCACTTTCTCTGGCACACAAGGCCTTCCATGCCTCTGGGGCTAAATACATTCAGAAACGCCTGGCTTTTTACCATCCAGCTAGATCTCTGAGGTCAGAGTCGTTGTTGCTTGCCGTGGTCCCTGTTGCAAGAAGAGCACGGACTGGGGGCCGGTCCTTCAGGCGCCTGGCTCCTCAGCTCTGGAATACCCTGCCTATTTCGCTGCGTAGTAATTCCAATCTGCTGGCTTTTAGAAAAAGTCTGAAATCTTGGCTTTTTGTGCAGTAGGTCTTTTTTCTTTTCTTTTCGCCTGCCCTGTTGTTTCTGCTGTAGGTCATAAAGCGCCGGGACACTCCTCGGAGTAGCCGCGCGCTATATAAAACATACCTAAAATAACATAACATGTACCCTGCTCCTCCTGGGGAAGGAGGCTTGGCACCTTGTCCCATGATGCGCATTGTTTGAGACCCCAAGAGCAGCAGGCTCTCGACCCAGGGGTCCAAACATGTGTGGTGGTGGCAGCTGGTGAGCAGCCACCCAGCCTGGACACTAGTGTTAGGGCGTTTTTCAGGAGTCAACTCTAAGATACCTTTTGTGTGCATTTTTCATTAAATCCCACACTGGCATTAGTGTGTATTTAATTTGCTGAGAAGTTTGATACCAAACTTCCCAGTTTTCAGTAAAGCCAGTATGGTACTGTGGAGTTCGTAATGGCAAACTCCCTGCACCATATACTCTTAATGGCATTATCGCAATTACAATGTCTCAGAATTGGCTTAGACACTTTAGGGAAACAGGGTTCATGCCCATGTACCCTCACCACTGGTATAGTGCACCCAGCTAGAGGGGTGGCTGACCTATGCCAGGGCAATGGATTGTAGGCATGGAATACTGGCATTACTCTTCACTTTGTTCTGCACCAAATCAGGCAGCCTTTAAAGGCAGTGTGTGTTTGTCAAAAAACAGGACCACTAAGGGTGGCACAGTAAGTGCTGCAGCACTTAGAGGCCTTCCCTTGCCACAGTGCCCTTGGTACCTGTGGTACCATTTACAAGGGACTGACCTGTGGCCATAGAGTGCCAAGTGGGTTTTGTTTTCAAAACAGTTTAGGGGAAGAACATAGGCCCTGGGTACCTGGTTGGCAGTCAGTCAAAGTACACCAACAGTTTAGCAAAATGTGGGGGGGGATGCAAAAAGAGGGTACTTTCTTACATGGCTGCTCTACTCAGTGGTAGATAACACACTAAAAATCAGCTTTAAATACACTGTTCAGCTTGACTTAAGAGTTGATGGATGAACTCTAACAGAGTATTATTTGGTAGCTCCAACAATTTTTTCAAAGTAGGGCCTCGCCGATTTGCTATAGAAATACTGACAACTAGTAGCGAAGCCTGAGTGCCAGAGGCCAGGAAGAGAGTGACTTTGGCAAGATATACATCAGGTAGTCGGTGTAAAAAATGGCCTTGTTACTTAAAATAAATTTTTTGCAGTGCATTAGACATCTTATTCAAAGAACGTTCCTTGGATTATATGAAAAACAGCAACTTACTTTACTGTGGAATACAAAACCTGAGTATTTATAATAATCGATTTGAGGTAGCGATTTTCTCTCTACTTGCAAGTAAATCGTGAAGTAACTTTTTGGGTATACAACGTTTACAACGCGAGCATTACAACGAAGTACCATTACCACGCGGTTATAACAACGAAAGTTGTTACATCGAATTGCGCTGGGTGGCGCTCAAGGATAATAAATCATTTAATTTACTATCCCAACACCTTCCCTACTATCCACGGGGACTGGTGTTGGAATAGTAAATTATATTTTTAAAATTTGCGCCCCCCCCCCCAACGCAAGTCGTTGTAACGACTTGCGTTGTTTCAACCGCGTTGTAATGGTACGCGTTGTAAAAGTGTGCGTGGTAGTGACATACATCCAACTTTTTGCCAAAAGCTATATGTTGGGTGTTGATACAGTTAATTTTTAGTGCTTTGCATAAACTTAGCATGCCAATGCTTCGGGTTTCCTCTGCAACCTGAGCGTTGCCTTGTCCTACACACACTTGCTTCCATCTGAGTTTGTCACTGTGTGATGTTTGCACATCACTGCTATCTCTGTGGTATGGTACCGGAATATTGTGAACTAAATATAATTTGCAAAATATATTACCCCTTCGGAATAAATGAGAAAACACAGTTACAACTTTGGAATTAATATAACAAACTCTAAACCTAATCAGACAATATTTTGTAAGTGATATTTAGGACAAAATATTTAAGTCAGAAGATATTTCTGTCAATGATATTCTTATATTGAGAACCATCTCTGTTCAATGTATCTTTGCTTTGCTTGAATAAACAAGGTTTTACCTTTGAAAATTCCCTGGCCGGGTGATGTATATTTCCTGGATGTTCTTCTTGGATGGTATTTATTGCAAAGTGGTGTGCTTATTAGACATTCTTTGGGAGCATTCAGTGTGTTTGGCCCATTTTCTGTGATGTGAGATCAGGATTATGGATATTGTGCACCGGGCACTGCTCTGTCAACCACTGTCTGTTTCGGGCACTTATTTACTGTGGCCCAGTTTTAATTGATTTGTGGTGGATGCCATCTCAGGTCAGTTATCATTGTGTTTTGTTTTTCATGCAATGTTATAACTGTGGTTTATTATGTTGCCAAAAATGTGAAACTTCTTGAACAACATAAAAACTGCTTCTCGACAGCTTTTCTTTTTACAGAACATAGAAGAATACTTTCTCTAAGTAGCTTCAGTAAGAGAAAATAAGTGTGGATTCCCATGGGACTTTCTAATCCTATGGGAATCCTTCAGTTTTCGAGTTTCAGTGAGGCATTACTTTGCAAGAGGAAAAGTTACATCCCACTGGTTCTGCCTCATTAAGCACAGTTTTAATTGTCACACCATGAACGCCATCCAGGCAATGTAGCCCATTATGCTCCACATATCACACTAATTAGCAGTAAAAGGTATGACTTTTCAGTCAATATACGGTAAGGTTACATGCGTATTATGTTTCGGTCTGGTTTTGCCAAACCATTTTGCAAACATCGTTACAGTGAAAGATTGTAAATTCTGGTCACCACTCTGTTTCTTGTGTTCTAGTCTATAGATTGGTTGGTTCATTCCAGTAAAACCCAGAGTGCATCATTTTTTTTGCGACATGTATGGTTTGGAAAATATCGCATTTACAAGCAGAGCAGAAGTGTCCGGAAAGTCAAAAAAAGGTGTTGTTGGAAGCATTACAGTAAACAAGCATTAGTAAAAGCATTATGTTTTGCCAATGTGTTAAATATTAAGCATTTTGTTGCAAGTTGTAGCTTTCTGAAGTGTAGTACAGTATAAGTTACAGAAAGTCTGTTAAAGTGTTATGAAATGTTTGTTTACAAAAATGTAATATAGTGTGCTGTATCTAGAGGTATTTTAAAGTAGGGAGATTAGGCAAACGACGGAGGGCAAAAATAAAAAACATGTACCAGCTAAGTAGGCTTAGAAGTGGGAGAATAGGTAAATGGTGGATGAAAAACCATAAAAAGTGCAACGCAAGTGCTGTTTTTGCAAATCCCAAAAAAAGATTGTGAAAACTAGATGAAAAGGTGTTGTTTGGTTATTGTCCATTGTTAAAGTAAACAAATGAAAATTAACTTTACATTTTGCAAATGAGCATTTGAGCAGTTGTGCAATATAAGTGATAGAAACACACTGAAAGTGAGATTATTGTTTCATTGAAATGGGCAAGTTTTTTTATTATTACAGATTTATCTTACAATTTGTTTTTGTATTTTGCACTGCACATTTTTTTATTATTGCAAAAACACTTATACATGAACAAAAATTCTGAAACAATAATGAGCATATAGTAAATATTTGCACTTGCATTGTCATTGTTTTACTTATTGTTTACATTATTTCTTCATTTAAATAGTATGCTGTGATATTCTCACTTATTGTGCTATATACTTTGAAGTAATTTGTTAAAATAAGTCCTGGTAACACTGCAAATGTTGCACCACTGAAATCATGACCCTAGTACCTGGTAGATAAAGATAACTGCACATTGCCTGTTTTAAGAATATGCAGTTAGTGCAGTTGGTATTCTTTATATTATATAACAAAAGAAAAACAAAAAAAAGAATAAGAGGCTGTTGAAGTTACTTTTGACAAGTCAAACCCTTTATAGCCGTTAAAATACCAGGCGTAAATTAGACAAAGCATATATCTGTTTCAATAATGTACAGTTGATGTACTTTATATTATATACAAATAAAAGTATAGGTAGCTGCTTAAATTACTTTGGAGAACTCAAACCGTTTTAGCAATTATTAAGCTAAAAAACTATGCGTTAAAAGTATGAAAATTTATATGAATGCATTTTACATCCAAGGAAAGATGAACTTCAAAATTCTCTCTATTAGAAAATAACTCCTGCTTCAGTTGCTTATTCGTATGGCCAACAGAAATTCAGCAAATGTTATGACATGTTTTTGGTGCTAGATCAATACAGTCTGCACAGTGAAAGCCATTCCAAAAAAAGCCAGTCTTACTACCTAACGGTTTGCTGAGCTAAATGCTCGGTGTTAAAAAAGTAGAGAACTCACACCAAGGAAGAAAAAAACTGTGGGGCATATTCTCAAGGAGCTATTGCTGAGTTAACGGCACTTTATTGTACCCAAAGTTGCGATAAACTTATCACCCCCATTCACAATCTGGTGAAACAGCCCATAGCACCAGTTTACCTGCGATAGCAGCCACAAAAAACATTGCCACTGGTGACACCCGCAACTATCGCTAATGAGATGAAGAGTAGGTGTTCCCGAGCAAAAAGCAGCGCAGACACCACTCCGCAACATTCTCAACAACCAGCCAGATCGGCGATAAGATCCAAAAACAGGCGATAAGGTGCGCTAGCAGCAGGAAACTAACACCTGCTCTGACCTGGTGTAAAGTCGGACCTTAGCCTGCAACACAACAGGGAGGCCAGCCCAGAGCCACACCTGAAGAACAACAGATGCCATGGTGCCCCTGAACATGTGGGCCGGACACCCAAGAGGGCCACAACACCCACAGCCACCACCACCAGGACCACCCCTTCAGGGCCACCACCACCACCCAACACAGAGTCAGCGCAGACAAAGACAGCGACCCTCTTAAAATGCACCAACCTCACAGGTCCAACACCAGAGAATGTCATTGCCTACTAAAGGCTCATAAAGACAACCCTCCTCCACATCCTGACCACCATTGTACACAGGCTGACGGTACCAACAGAGAGGACAACCAACATCCCACCTCAGACCAAACTGCTGTCCGTGATGCAAGTGTTAGCCACTGGTACCCTCCAACCAACATCCGCATGAGTCGGAGGAGTCACACAGCCAGCCCAATCCAAGTTGCTCACAACGGTAATGGATGACACCATCAGCTTGGTACACCCCTATCTATACTTCCCACACACTGCGCATGAACAGCTGGAGACCAAGCAAGGCATCTACGCCACACCTGGCTTCCTGCACGTGTCAGGGGGCAATTGACTGTACACATGTCCTACTTGTGGCCCCTGGTAACACTGCACACAATGAGCGCAACAGAAAGCTCACAAATCCCACCAATGTGCAGGCAATATTGGACCACTGAGGAATCACTGCCAACATCACCACAACACCCCAGGCAGTGTGCATGATTCATACACCTTCCGACAGTCCATCATCAAGCTGCACTAACGGGATGGAACCCATGGAAATGCACTGCTCATTGGCCAGTACCAAATGAACACACCACACACCTCAACTCCACAATCATGCAACTCACAACTCTGGGGATGCAAACGTCACAAGCTCACATACAACATGCACACCCACCAAACATGCCAGCACAACTTACTGTGGCAACCTGGGCCAGCCATGCACATTAGCCATCAACGGCATGTCACCTCAGCCACACAATAGCAGGATGTGAGAAGAGGTGGGGACCAGACATGTGTGAAGGAGGCAAGTGACCATTGAATATGAATGTACACAATAACAAGTGTGGCATGGTTGTCCTGGACAGACTGCAGTTCGCAGACCACACACAAATCCATGTCGACAGACCCCACTGGTGTATGGAGTGCAGTGGACAGTGGACGCAACCTTGCCAATCCAGCCAGGGGAGATCAATGAAAAGTAGCTTGTTACGTTCCCCCATAAGAGTGAGCAGAGTGGGTTGGCCAGGGGTAGGCCAGGCCAGCGTAGGGGTGTGAAGAAAAGGCACATAACTCTGGGCATGGTCCTCTTACGGAATGCCCAACGTCTCTACCAGGGCGGCGCCTCTCACCCCGCCACGAGGCCTACACCGGTACAGTGAGCAGAGTTTCCTGCAAACCTGTGCACCAGCAGCACCCCAGGATACTGGTCCCTGAACCAGTCCTGCCGCCCCTGCGCATCCAGGCCTCAATGCCCACTGGCAAGACTGGTCTGTGTTGAAAAGGGCTCACCACATGCCGGTGCAATCTCCAAGCCAGAGGGTTGCGACCTTGGCAGCCTCCTCCGACCATCACGGCCTCTGTAAGCAAGGCCCGCAGTACTCCTTTCACTATACTCCCTTCGATGTGGTGACAGCAAGTCTGGGCATAGCCTCACAACCACACGTGCATGAAGGCCCACACAGGCTATTGCCCTCGGCCTATGCTGCGCACGAGTAGGTCACACATTTGGAACTGAGTCTAGATATCCTGATGGGCGAGTTCATATGAACATGGGACATTTGATGTCACTATACTCCTTTCGATATGGTGCCACCAGGCCTTAGCTGTACATCACAACCACAAAATGCTGTGGGCCACGTGGACTACTGCTCTCAGCCCAGGCTGCACTCGAGTAGGTCACAGATTTGGAACTGAACATCGATTATGCAAAGGCAGATTACATATCATTACACACAAGTAGAAGCATCACAGGATGACACATTGCATCTTAGCGAAAAAAAGGATAATCGTTACGGAGGTGATGGAAAACTACCAACAACTTCCCTGGTGTCACTAACTCTGTGCATCGCGGGCCAATGACACGTGGCTGTGGGCCACTGCTAACCCCTGCTTCCAGCCTACACTGCGGTCCAGTAGGTCACAGAGTCTTGATTGAGCAATGGCAGAGTTCATATCAGTGTACTGGCATCATCGCAGACTGCATCCCTTCTCAGCCCTGATGCCACTAAGTTTGTCTATGGACTAGGGGGTAGTTTTCATCCTCATGTAGCTGATCCCGATTTGGTTCTGGCAATGAGGCTGTCGCTTTCCACGCCACCATTTGCTGCTTCCAGATAACATCAGACCTTCCGCATCATGCCCTGGAGGACACCTTCCACTGTCCCTCGCAACCCTCCGCAACATTCACCTTCGACATCGATGAGGACCCGCCCAGTCCGCGTGACCCTACCTCAGTTCACCGCAAGTCACCGTCCCATGGCAGGGTGCATGTGCCGGCTGCTGTGAATCCGGGGCCACTAACTTTGTGCTGGTCAGGACCGGGACCTCTTCTTCTGAGATATTGGATGGCCCCTGAGGCGATGGCCTTGGGGTCATCAACAACATCTGTTTGTGGCCCTGGGCTGTCTGCTGCCTCCGGTCTCAACTGCGGCCCACCAGGGCTCACTCATAAAATTGAGCTCTGACCGACCCGGATGTGGCATCACCGCAGGAGGCACACGCCACCACCGCCAGGAGCAATTCTAACTGCCAACTTTCAGGTTGATCTAAGGAACGTACAATTGATGTTCGACTGCGCAATTTGGGCGTAACACTACCTTATTATAGGTACTATAAGGCTACAGGGTGTAGTCATCCCTGAACCCTATTTTTATTGTTTTATCTCACTTTCACACAGTCCTGAAGAAGCACACTAGGGTCCATTGGGGACCAACACTGCACGAAACATGTCCACCACACTGGCCAGACTTTCACCACCGCACACATGCATTGAATTTTAAAGAAAGCAGCAGAGCAATACTCTCCCCTCCATTTTATTTGTTTCTTGGGGGTGCTTCGCATCCAGCGTGATATATATATATACATAACCTTTACCTCCTTGACCCCTCACTAAAAGTATGTTTGTTAGGTACCAGTAGGGTAAACCCTCTTTTTTAGAAATCACATACACATCTTTTTATAGGCCCACACACCCACATGCACAACTGCGGCATCTCCTAAAAGAACTCTGATAAAGAGCCCTCTCGCGTGGCCCTGGAGGACTGCAGCGCCACCCCCACGAGGAGCAACGCCCAATGATGAAGCATGACACTCACAATAGTGTGTGAGGCCACTAATATCTAAAGGAGAAATTCTCCTGCTTCATAGAATCCCAACCTGATAACTTAGAGATATTTCTACTCCCTCTTTTCTCACCGCCTTCTTTTTCCTCCTCTCTCACAAATAGTCGCCCACTGGGGCCTTGACTCGCAACCATAGTACGGCTGTGGATTTTATATGTTTGGGAACTGTTACCATTGGTGATACTTAGTTACTCATGGGAGCATCTGTACTGGACCAGTCTTTTCCAAACCGCTCCCATCCCCCCTTTGTGTATTTGTATGAGGTAGACCAGAACCTACTGAGCATTGGTGGGTGAGGGCAGACTGGTAATTAGGATGGTAAAGAATTGAGAGCAATTGAGTAAATAACAGAGGTGGACAATGGGGGAGGGCAGCAATGAAAAGCCAATGACTAATAAGAGGTCAGAGCCCTGAGGATGGTATGCAGGAAAGCGGGCAAGAGTCCCAGGCTGATTGCAGGTCATAACCCCATTGGAGATGACCAAAGGCAAGATAGAGGGCAGGAAGGCATGGAGTGTCCATGATTGTGCAATATCAAATGACCAATGTATCTGGAGACTCCAGGACACCAGGCCGGTAAACACAGGGGAAGGCAGAACCCCTATAACACGAGTAGGAAGAGAATGATAAAGGGCCTGCATCAGGTCAGCAACCTGGGCCGAAAATACACCCATACCCTCTCGTAGTCCTCCAATTTGTCACTGAGTCTGTATGTAAACTTACAACTACACAAGTTGAGGAGCACAGAAAGTTCAGGAAGTGTATAGAAATCTTTTCCTTACAAATCGCAAGGAGTGTACATTATTAGGAACAGAACATGTGACAGCAAAACACTACTAATAGTCAAATAATGAACACATTTCTTTCACAGTCAGATTGCTTTTCATCATCTTTATTCATAAAGTGCTCAAGTGTTCGTATACAATAAGATGTTCAAGATGGAAACAGCCTATGCGTTTTGGCCCTATTCACATGGTACATCTTTAGGGTGACACTCACTAATACGTCAGGTTCTATCTTCAAACCCCAGGTGGTATGTTTGACACTCTTTGGCAGCTGTTACATCCTCATGTAACTCCTCTGTTAGTTCAATGTTTATTAAGCCTGCAAGCAGTGCAACCAATTCCATTCACAGTTTCTTGTTCCCTCCTTTGCTCTCTATATATCCCCCTACTCAGGCAATTACCAATTAGGTTTCTTTCATAAGGAAGTCCTCCTCCATCAGACCTCAATCCTATTGGCCTCTCCTGCGAATTTCTGTACTCAAAGAAGCGTGTTGGGCCTCCTTTTCCTCGTACAGACCAGCCGACGAAAGTATCATGGTACAAAAGACTTTTCATGCAGGGCCACTGTTAATGGGTTATATGATTCACTAAGTAGGAGTGGGGCACATGACAGCTGTCGATGCTTCCAATTGTTTGACAGGGTGAGAGCAAACTTCCCCCAGAGGCCCTGTGGACTGGGAAAGGCTTAAGATTGTTTTTGTTGAGGAAATGGTCACTGGACCCCATTTGCGTTCCATGCAGCCCAGTAGATCAGCTTGCAGGTGATGCAGAGAGACATGTTGTGCCATTCAGTTCTTTGCTATGTATTCGAGATTCTATGCCCAGCAAATTGTTGGCCTATAGTCCATGCTGTGGCTGTGCCAGAAAGAAGAAGGTGGCCTTGCCAAGGGGCATGAGTGGGCGGTAAGAAGCACATTAGAGGGCCAAGTGACGTGTCGTTCAATCGGTACCCATATTGGTGGCCTTTTGGGGTAGCAGAGGTAGGAGACCAAATGAAAGAGGTAAAAACCCAGACTATAGAAAGACAAATGCAGTAAACAAAAGACCCAAAGCCCACATTCAGGGGCATCGGCCACTGCAGAATGGATGTCCACCTGTATCCCCGGGCAACTCTAAGGGGCAGCATACAAAAGATATAGTTATATTCAGTTGCCACCATCATACTTTATAGTCTGCACCCTTCACCAGAGTGAAAGATTATTGTGCTGCTGCCTAAGAACATCTTGTTTGGAATGCACCAATAGACGGAGAAGGTTGTTCTCTACCATCTGTGAGATGTCCATGTGCACCCCAATGCTAAGGAATCATAGCCCCTTGGGTACCCAACCCATGTCACAAGCACAAATAAATACCCTAGTGGTTTCTCTCAACAATGGGAGGGCCTCACATTTAGTCCAATCAATCTTATTATAGTTGGAAAAGTTTTTTATAATGGACATAACTGCTGTGAGTTAGAAGTCGGGCTGGAGAGGAGGAGAAGGATATCATACGCACAGAGGAATGCCTTCACCCCTGTGCCTCCAACAGATATCCCTTGAACCTCTGCCGAGAGGCATATATTTGGGGACAGAGGCTCATGCGCTAAGAGGAATAACAGTGGGGAAAGTAGGCAACCTTTTAGAGGACCTCTATGGATCTAAAATGTGTTAGAAAGATAATCCCAGCAGTTGCCCTCGGCTGTAGGACACAGGAGATAGGGCCACTCCATCCAGTCAGACACATTCTCAGCATCAAGGGTGAGAGTGAGTCTCTTCTCTGCCTTGTCTTTCACATGTCACAGAATATGAGCCAAGGTCCACAGTTGGTTGCAGGAGGTTTGGCCTGGAAGAAATCCAACTTGTGACTTATGTATGAATCAGTTGGGGGGTTGACCTTCTACAGCCTCTTCACCAGAATTGTAGCAAACATATTTAGGCCAATATTGATCACGGAAATAGGGTGATCACTAGTGCATTCAAGTGGGTCCTTGTTTTCTTTAGGCATAAAGATCATGGTATCGTTATTTGAGATCGCTCCCAAGGACCCCTGCGCCACAGCTTCTGTACAGGCCTGGGTAAGAAGGAGGACCAAGTGGGAATTTCCCATCCTAAAAAAGACTCTAGGGAATCCATCGTCTCTGGATGAATTACATGTGGGGAGCGCCATTGTGGTTTCCGCCAACTTGTCCTCTGTGATCTTCCTCTTCCAAAAATGGCCAAACCTCAGCTATGAGAGAGGGAAAGTGAAATGGTGTGAGAAAGTCTTCAATTTGTTCCTGGAGTGACAGTAGATTCTGAGTGAGACATCGTGGAATGGAATGCAGCAAACCTCCCAACTATCTCTAGTAGAGGGTTTCAAAAAGGTACTATTTTCATCATGAATGGCAGAGACCACCAGCTGATATTCCCGTTGGCGCAGGTGGGCAATGAGCAGTCTCCTAACTTTTTCTCCCTGGTTGTATTTGCACAATTTTAATGTTACACACGCCTTTATATCGGCAGTGGTGCAAAAACTGTTTAAGCCCATCTTAGCCAGCTATAGGTCCCTGCAGTTGGCATCAGTGGGGGAGGTGGAGAACCAGCGGTGAAGGTGACTCACCTGCTTCTCCATCAGCAGGAGATATGCTCGGGTCTGGCGCTTTGCTATTGCAGAATCGTGCATCAGAGCACCCCGCAGGGTGTCCTTCCCGGCTGCCCACAGGGTCCAGCAAAAGCCAACAGAACCATCATTATCTGCCCAATATGACCAGATATGGCCACGAAGGACCTTCTTGGGCTCGGACAGGATGTAAGCCAAAACCCTCATATGCCATCACTCAGGCGGAAAAGAGTTGGGTACAAGTCCAGATCCAAGCGCACTAGGCCATGATCCATAACAGCTGCCTCCTGAATGGCGCAACTGGTAACAAATAGGAGTAGCAGGCCCTGAGCAGGAAATGGTCAAGGGAGGATTGAGTGCCATGTGGGAAGGAAAGAAAGGTGTACTCTCTATCTAAGGGATGTAAGAGGTGCAACATGTCCTCCAAAGGCATAGTCCAACATAAGTTTGCAAAGGGCAGCCCTGTCTGATGATGTATTCTGCACAGGATTCCCAAACCACTCTGAGGATGGATCTGAGGCTAGGTTTCAGTTGCCTCCCAAGAGCAGGAGGGTACGACCATATTTCCATGAGTGTCTGAAAGGGGTGGACCAGGAAATGTGCTCTATCTATGTTAGGATCATATATGAAGCTAAGGACCAAATTCCTGTTGGAGAAGCAAATTTTGGCAAAGGACCATGTGTCCTCCTTGTATGACTAAGTTGTGATTACCCTGCAGGGGAGATTGCTTTAGAGCAGGATGGCCACTCTGCACCTCTTAGAGCAGCAACAGAAATGCGAAAGTGTGCTATCAAGTCCAATCTGTGGACTACTGCTGATTACAGTACCTACCCAGTCCAATTTAACTTTCAGGGATTCTTCCAGAGGTGGGTTTCTTGAATTATTACAATATCAACTTGTTTTGTTTCTAGGTAATGCAAGTCTGTCTTTCATTTAATGTAGTGTGACATATGTGATGTGGGCATCGCTCTGCGAGTGTTGGGGGGGATCAGACACTGGTAAGTTCAGGGAGTATCTGACCCTTTGCAGCTGGTTGGCAGGCGGCTTTGCTGCTCACAGTACATCAGCTGGTAGAGGATATTGGGTCCGCAAGATCATCGGTCGGCACCTCGCAGAAGGGGATACATTTACATTTATTTCACTTGTAAAGCGCGTAATTCACCCGAAGGTCTCAGAGCGCTGGGAGCAGACAAGATCCTTAGATTTCAGCAGATTCAAAGGGGTTTAAGGGTTCGGAATATTAAGGATTAAAGAGACAGGTTTTGAGCAGTTTCCGAAATCTGGCGTGATCTGGCTCTTCTCTCAGAGATGTGGGGAGGGAGTTCCATGCTTCTGGGGCGGTTTTACTGAAGGCTCGGTCCCCGTTTCTGACCATTCGGACTCCAGGAATGGATAGAAGGGCTTTACTGGAGGAACGTAGAGTCCTAATTGGGATATGGGCTTTAAGTTTCCTTTCCAGGTAAGCTGGTCCATGTCCATTTACTGCCTTATGAACCAGACAGCAGAGTTTGAACTTTATACGTTTTTTAATGGGGAGCCAGTGCAACGTTCTGAGACATGCTGCTGACGAGGTGCGAGGGGGAAGGTCTAATACTAGCCTCGCAGCAGTATTTTGAAGAACCTGAAGTCGGTTTAGTAGTGACTGATTTATGGCTGAAAACAGGGCGTTCCCGTAGTCCATCCTGTTTATAACCAGTCCTTGGACTAGGGGCATACGTGCTGAGAGCGGGATCCATTTAAAGATCTTCCTCAGGCTACGTATCTGGCCGTAGCTATTTCCAACTGTTTTTTTTATATGTTCAGACATAGTGAGCTTGTTATCTAGGATTACACCCAAGTTCCTGACGTATGGTTTGGGAACAGGGCAAGTGCCCAGGGCGTCAGGCCACCAGTCCGGTGACCAGATTTGGTCAGCTTTGCCAAAGAGCATGACCTCGGTCTTCCCTGCGTTCATCATTAGGTAGTTTCTGGTCATCCACTCTTGGATATTGGTCATACAATTTTTGAACCTATGTTCAACGTCTTCATGGTTTTGACTGATGGTGACGAGGATTTGAGTGTCATCAGCATACGATATTGTACCAAAACCGCTTTCTCTAATGATTTTGGCCAGAGGGGAAACATAAATATTGAAAAGGGTCGGGCTTAAAATAGATCCCTGTGGGACTCCTTTATCATTATTATAGAAGATAGAGGTATGGTCGCCAATTTGGACCCTTGATGGGATGGGATGAAATGGGAAGCATTAGTATGACCCCTTCTGGGGGGAAATGCGTGGTCCACCGCAGGGATCCATTTGGAAGCATTGCAGGCATTCCAGCAGGGCCATGACTCGATAATGTCCTAGTAACCAAATCTCCTCCAGACACGGTCAAGGAGTGAGAACCCTAGCCTCCCGTAGACCCTGTGATAGCTGATCCAAAGTCCCTCCACAGTCCCTGATGCTCGATCCTGCTATACTGTGTTTATGTACAGCAGGCGGAATGGTCCGGTATTCGGAC
The DNA here is from genome assembly GCF_964263255.1 of Lissotriton vulgaris. Classification (NCBI taxonomy): domain Eukaryota; kingdom Metazoa; phylum Chordata; class Amphibia; order Caudata; family Salamandridae; genus Lissotriton; species Lissotriton vulgaris. The sequence goes on along the minus strand of NC_141687.1, from coordinate 1,886,557,073 downwards.
AACAGATTTTAAAGGGGAGAAAGCAGGACTCAGGAGAGATTACGGGTGGTGCCTGCGTTGGAAGCAGGACTGTTTTTGTGCAAGAAGGGCACCTCCCTGCAAAAAAACATTTTGTGTGTGCCACAAAAAAGAACTGAAGATATTTCTCTTTGTTATGCCTCCCCTGGGAAGGCGTAGCATTTTGGCACATTCCCAGTTTTACCAGTAATTGTAAATCTGGGAAGGTGTCAAAATTCATGTGTTTTGCCTAAGAACATCCACGCACCCTCCCCCCCCCATGGAACACTTTCCTGGGCAGAGTAGCGCTAAGCAACTATTTGTACTCTGTTGAGGTATTCTGGATTTATGAAGGCACTCTAGCCATGAAAGGGGGCCTTGCGTGGCTTGATAAATTGGATCTATGGTGTTACGCCGCTTTTGCACCATGGTACGTGGTGGGAAACTGAAGCAACCCCTTTATAAATATGGCCCTGAATTAATATTTCTGTATCTAAGTACATTTCAACAACCTCTAACTAAAAAGTGGTGGCATTATGCATATTAATGATAGTGCCAGAGAAAATACTATCAAGTGATCTTTGACCCTACCAAGGCATCACTTGACAGGACACAGGCTAGTTCTGCTAACCTACCAATCTAACAAAAAAGTATGTGATCGAGTGACACTGATATATTTTGTAAAAGCATGGTGTTCAATCGGTGCACTTTACAGCACCATTTTTAAATACATTATTAAAAGCTTAGTTCTAAAATAGAAAACTTGCAATATTGCTGCATAGTCTCTTTCCAGTTCTAAAGAGAAATTTGTCATAGTAGCTGAAACTCAGATGCTGACCTTTTTGTAACTTTGTGCTGGGTGTGGCCTTAGAATTGCAGAGCTCGCTCATGAAATCTGTGCCTCTGCCTGTTGGTTTTCCCAGCTTACTTTGCTGTACAGAGCATATGGGTGAAGTTGTCCATATGTAATGACAACCCAAGAGAACGGTAAGAGGTCTTCTTCGTGCATAAGGTTTATTTTCCAAAACGCTCTATCCACAGTCTCGAACTGCCACTCGTGGAATCTCTTGGCCAGCTACATCAATGCAGTATGAAGGTTACATCGCTGGCCAAGAGAGCACAAGATACCACACATCTTCCTCTCAAAGGGGCCTCGCGAAGTACTGTGTGGTTTGGATTATTTACATTTAATTGAAAGATCTCAAGCTGACTGGAATGAAGATTTGTGACTGTGGGAATACAATCATCGAATTATAATGATGGAAATTAAACAATCTGATTAGCATGCGAGCAGAGGACACTGGTAAGGCGTGAGCATGAGGCACTTGTTTCATGTATTGAGATTCCAGGAGACCCAGAATGTGCAAGAATCCTCCACATGCTTTGGGCTTCCGTGTAGTGTGAAGACCAGTGCCATCTGCACACCTGAGCCTATTTCAGGAAATTAACATCCTGGGAGCCATCAATTAAACTAAGAAGCCAGACAAAAATGATGGGATGTGGCAGAAGGATAAACATGAGAAAGTCTAGAGTCTGTGGTGGACAGCCATGATGTGCTCCTTATGAAAGGAGATTTAATCGCCACATTTTGATTACTACTCCCTAATTAGAGGATCCTAGAAGTATTTGAGTCAGCCCTCAGCCCACTACAGGAAGGGGAAACTTCTATGTATATGTAATGCGGATCCCTGCTCAAGAATACCAATGTTGCTACCAGTGAAACTCTCTCAGCTAAAAGAAGTTGTAGGAAGTGATGCTGACTTTTCATTTATGGAAGTTATACCTGATGTTTTGTTTTGTTCTTGTTATATCAATGACAAGTATTTCCCATTGAACTCCATAAAATGTCTTCAGATCTGCACTGAAGATCACAGATTATTTTGATTTGCTCTGACACTGTGGTATTAATAGATACATGTACTGGTTCACTGTAACACATAGCTTCAAGTTTGTACAATGGATTGCGCCGGTTTCTAGAAGAAGGTGCGATGGAGGAAGAGGGAAGCCCGGGAACACCGCCGATAAGGTAAGGTGTTTTGAATTGGTTTTTTTTCCGTTTTCATAGTGCGGGCGGACGGCGCGTAGCAGGGCTACGCGGAGTGTGCAGAGATTGGTTCTGTCTCGGTGGTACTCCGCTTAGCCCCGCTACGCCCACTACACCCACACCTGGCTAGAATGCCTACAGGTAGCTATACACTTTATAAGTGACAAATAGAATACAATAGAATAAACCGTTATGACAGAAAAAAAACTTCCTTATAAATATTAATAAGTCACCTTTTGTGGGCCTTGTAGCCCACAAGTCAAGGTGTATGGTATATAAAAGAATAGACATGATGTAAGTTAAAATTAACATGTCCTCACAGTAAATAGTACCCAGAAGCTATTTTTACTCTAGCAAAACTGACTGTTCTATAGAGAAACACTGGGATGCATTATTACATTTGATAATGTTATCTGCTGTTAGGAAACACTTACAAATTACATTATTGGGATCTTTGTAATCTTTTTTAAAATCCCAATTCACTGGTAAAGTCGGATTTTTAATAAATAGTGAGAAAAGGTTACTTTGAGAAAGCAACTTTTTCCTACCTAAAGTTCCTGGAGGCTAGTTTGCATTAGACTCCAGCTGCAGCTCTTATGAGTCTTCAAGGTCTGAATGAGTTGTGAAATCGCTCTCAGAGCAAAAACAAATTATTGGATGTGGGGAGGTGTTTCTTTTCCTCTGGCAGGATGAACATTTGGACAGTGCCCAGGAACTTGATTGTCTGCAAATGGGCCTCCGCTACAACAGGAAGATGTCAGTTAACATCAGTACATGCCCATTCCTTGTTCCTCCTGTCAGGCAGGCTCCAATCCCAGTGGAGGAGGAGCTGCCCCTACAACTGGTTTGAGGCAACCACAGAGGAAGGGTTGCACATTTCCCTGACTACACCTCTGGGGTAGGCACACAGGCTCTGCATAAGGGAATAAGTATATCAAAATCCTAGATTTAGGCAGAGACAGGCACTATGTGAACTGTTCCCTATTGTTTAGAGAGAGGTCAGTAGTTCCCCCCTTTGGCTAGTGCCAGGCATAAATGTGGCAACCCTGGGGACTTTCTTCAAAACACTCTGCACATGTACAAGAACAGAAAACGAACTGTTACTGGTGTTTATGACTGGTGAGGAGACCTGAAGGGCTAGGCCAGCTTCCACTTGTACCCAGGACAAAGAAGTGTAATCTAAAGGTCAGTTGCCTGACCTCCTGTTAAGAAACAGGACCTCAACAACCTGCAAGAAGAAGAAGCACTTTCCTGAAGAGCCCTGCTGACAAGTACAAACTGGACCCTGACAGGTCCCTGCTGGTAACTTCTGCTGGAGTGAGTCTTCACACCGAAGCGCTGTACATGAGGTCCTGACACCAAGGGCTGCGTCAAAGTGTACTCCTCTTAACATGCTGAGACACCTGGCACTTAGAAACTAATGGGCTTCAAAGTCCTCCGGAGGACCAAAACAAACCTGCCAAGTTGATCTAACCAAGGCCTATCCCGTTGGGCTAAAGATTCATTTTCCTCCTGCTCTGAGCTTTTATGCAGCAGCAAATAAGTTTCAGTGGGACCTTGTGGAGAGGGCATCTAGCCTCTTGATGCCCTCTTGATCTACAGCCTGCAGGCTTACCCTTCAGGAGGAATCTTAGCTCCAAAAATGTAAAAAAAACTTGACCAGCAAAGGCACCAAAGGATCCAGCTGACGAGAGCACTTCCCTGGGCTCAAAGTTTAAATTTTCCTGCTCAGAGATTTTCCCAACTAAACCAGCTGATTCACTGGGACCTCATTTAATACTCATCTGAGGTTGTGGAGCCCTTTTCTGATACAGCCTGTTGGCTTGCCCCATAAAAAAAAGGTATTTTCTATACTAACGGCTAGATTTAATAAGGACTCGTATTGCTCTTGCTAACACAAGTAGTCTCAAGGCAATGCAAGTCCTTAAATGGAATTTAAAAAGCCACACAAAGTGTGTTTTATGCTGCCATGCGTGACTTTGAAAAGAAATGTAATGCAACGCAGCAGCTTGTGCTGCGTTGCATTACATTTTGCTGTGGGAGGCGTACCAATGGTTGCGCATGTGCATTCACTATGGAAGTTGATGCAAAAAGTAGTAAATCAGGGATTGCGCCAAAATGGTGAGCATTCTACAGTGAGGCTTAATCTTTATTGCTCCCCAATATTCCCTATTTCCATGTGTGCTGCATTCTGCAGCATACAACAAAGAGGAATAAATCTCTAAGAATTGTTGTTGTACAGAAAGGTATTCCTTTATTCATGAAAACAATCCTGCCTGTACCAAAGGCACCCTCGACAGAGGTACAAGGAGTCCTGCATTGGCACTAAGCAGCATACAGTGCACCAGTGCTAGGACAGAGCAGAAGTGAGCCATATCTTAGTAGAAGTGGTGCATTTCTGCTCTCTCATTTTTACACGACACAGCACAGCAAGTTCCATTGCTGTGTTGCAGTGCCTGAAACTTTAGTAAATCTGGCCCAATGTCCGAAAGTAAAATTTCTGACAGGATGGAGCCTGTTTGTTTTATCCGACCCGTGCTCCATCGCAGTTTGCCTCAAAGTGCACCTATGTTGCTGTCTACCAGGATCAATTAACCTGCACTGGCTCTCTTTGACACTATTTTATTTAACATTCTAAAAATTCATCTTTCTAATTCCCCTTGTTGATTTTATAGTTGTTTTGATGTCATTTTGTTCATTAAATGATTCTCTTTTTTGGTAAATTGAAGTGGTGTTTTTATTGTGTGTTTTGAATTGTTGATGCCTATGGTACTTCTAAATGGTTTGCACAATTTGTCAAGTTTAGCCTGGCTGCTCTGTGCCATAGTTAACAGGGGTTAAGTTCAAGTTTAAATTACTGAAGCCTTCACTGGTCCAAACAAGATAGTGGCATTATTCTTTATATTGGACTCCCTTCCACAAGAACTAATAATCCACTTTCAAACACATAAATACCCTACTGCATACAGAACCCCAAACTATACTTTGGTCAGAATAACAACGCTGCTTGCTAAATGTTCTCCTTCTAATGTTTACTTGGGGGTTTCCCACGTCCTACAGGATGACTTTTGGCCCAAATAAGGTATGAATAAAATAGTCCTTAAAGGTAAAGACAGGGACGTCAACGGGATTGGGAGAGACACTTGTACCCACAGTGCAATGGTTGGCCGACCACATGCAATTAAATTCGACAGGCTACCATGAGCACCAGTCTTTCAATACCAATAACTAATCCCCGAGCACTAATAAGTGAGTTATTCAGATTTGACACCTCTAACAGTAAGGTTTGAAACTGCATTGGATTGAAATGACACGCAGCCATTCGGATATTACTAAATGAAGCTTACGTCACTAAACTATGGACCAGTTTGTAAGACTTAGTTTTCCTATTTGTCATTTAAACAGTAGCAAATAGGTTGTGGCTTTCAATGTTTTAATAATTCCATTTAGTCTGAGGACCTAATAAAAACCCCAGTCCAACAGTTAATCGCAAAATATACAAAGTTTCACGATTGAAGATCGTTTGTGATAAGCTACTGCAAATAGAGGACATGTAGATTATCAAACGTTTTGCATTGGGTTAGCATCACAAAAGTGATGCTTATCAGCCCAAAATAAATTGGAGAGGGGGTGAGGGGGGGATTTACTTTCCAGTGCAGAACTTGTTTTATGCTGGAAAGTACACTAAAAGTATCGCAAAGCTTTGCTTTGCGTTACTTAGTGCCAAAATTGCGTTACTTAGGTGGTACATGGGCATTCCCATGCAACCACCCATTCCTTTTGATGCAAAACCCTATCTAAAACAATTGTAGACAGGGTTTAGAGACAAAAATTAACGCCACTTCAAAGGAGGTACTAACAGATGAAATGTTTAACTTTCTCTTTTTTTCTGACTTTGCATGCTTGCTGCACTGTGCAGCATACATAAAAAGAGGGAAAAGTTTCAAAACCTGTCTAGGTGTGGAATTTTGCACAGGAAGGGTACCCTTCTAGTACAAAACCTATGATAGACTAATGCACACACACTAGCGCTAAGACGCTTAAATGTGTGTGTGGCAATCGGCAGCTAAAATCAGTGCCAGCACTAGGGAGAGGGAAAGAGAGAGCAATATCTCTGAAGATATGGTGGTCTCCTGCTCTCTTCCTGTCAGGCAGCGCAGTGCAGTGCCGACTCTTTGGGTGCTGCGCTGCATTCTGTGGCTTTTTTTAAATTCTGCCCCACAATGTGGAGCCTCACTCAAAGCTGCTGTTGTTGCACCCTCAAATGGCCGACAACCATATTCATATATTATCTTGTGTGAATCCAATTCCATTTGCATTCTCATTGTATGTTTGCATTCACCCATACATTTGGACAATGACAATTTATATACTACCTTGATTATAATGTCAAAAACTTAAAATTTCACAAACACTCACCCATCTTTCTGCTATCTACTTTGTCACGTAACATAGTAACTGCACTTCGGTAGTCATCAGGTACAACATGAAAACACTTCCCACCTAAGCTCAAAATAAAAACACCATAATTCCAACCAGACACAGTACACAGTGTAGCTTCCTATGTATGAGTGTAAACTGCTTCAGTTTCCTACATAAAAATTGTAAGTGTTATACAAATGCTACAATACAATATAGTAAAGTGATGCTACAAAATGTCAAATAATATGTGAAAATTGAATGGCCACATAGTAGACTTTGACTTTCCCATGAGATACAATGGGGAAGTCTCCTTAGTCCCAGGGCAGGGGTATTCGTCCAAAGTAATTAGAATATAGACAAGCAAAAATCACAAAAAATAGAATTGTTACCTTCTCATTTAACAAAGTCAGTGGCCTGTGGTCGTCACAATGAGGAGTACCTCATGCCTCATTCGTCAATGTCGAGCCCTTGTCGATTCCTTAATGTGCTTAGCAGCTTTCCTGCTGAGTCCTCGTCTCCAAAGAAGTGATGATGCGAATGACGTAGCTCTAAGTCTGGCATGATACAATAGATCTGCCAAAAGGCCAAGGCCAGACAACGATTTGTAGATCTGGCATAATTTTTGAGTGGTGCTGCAGGGCTTCAATGTGATAAAAAATAATTTTGACTCTTCACATTTCAGGGACCCATGCAGCAGCCCCATGTGCACTACAAATGTCCTTTTTTAAAGAGAGGGCTAGTCCGTTTACATCTTTACTATGGGCAACAAGGTACCAAGACTAGCATTAGCCACTTTAAATTACCTGATTGATGAGGGATGGATTGGCCCTCCCAAATATAAGAGAATGCTATCACGCAAATTGTGCACAGAACACTTACAGATTTTATACCCAGTCTGGCTCTTCAGGGATGAATAATTATTTTATGGATAAAATTTTGGAGGAGTACAAAATTATAGACACAATGAGAATAGTTAAGAACCAGAAAAAAGTGTGCTATAACGTTCTCCAATTGATTCTTAAACAAAAAAGCAACTGTTAGCATTTTACTGTATCCCCCAGATAAATGGCTCCACGAGATTGGCTCATCTTTACCCCGGGGAGGATAAGTTGCTGCAAGCCGGTGTACTAAAGAAGTGGGGGCAGAATGTGTACAGCCAAGTGAGAAACGCTCTTAACTCAGATTCCTGGAAAAAGTGGCCTGAGATAGAAATCGAGCTTCTGTATTCAAGGGACATGCTTAAATGGTCATTTATCCGAATCAAGCTTTTTCTAGAAAATATTGACGCTTGAACGTTAACAGCAAGTTTAGATTTAAGCAAAGCACTAGAAGCCTCTGACAAGCAGTCAGTAAGCGCTTGGTGAGAATTTTTAATGATATTAAATCTGCTGCTATCTACGAAAAAGCACAAGAGAAATGGCGGAAAGAAAAGAAGATCTGCAGATTCCGAGAGCAACATGGAGCAGAATTAACAAACTTAACGCTACAGTAATTAGAGGTGCCAATTTTAAACTAATGCAATTTTACACAACATATATCCTCAGATTGAAGATAGGTGTTTTCGCTTCGCTAGAGAAGGAGGAGGCACTTGGTCTCATATTGTCTGGGATTGTCCAAAAATGAAGTATCTATGGGAAGAAATTGAGAAATATCTCAGAACAACCATAGGCCAATCCCTAACTATTGATAACTACATTGCAGTACTGGGATGCTCTCCAAATACAACACTGAACAGTATGCAAGAAGAGTGCTTATTTATATCCGCCTTGGTGGCAAGATCATTAATTTTACAAAACTGACGGAGTAACAATTTACCTACCTTCCAATCCTGGGGAGCTAAACTCCACAAAGTTAAAGAGGCAGAGAGACAATACGCACCGAGAAGCGAGAAGCGTTGGAACTCTATATGAAATTACTTTGAGATCTGAGTAAAAAGAATCTTGTTTCAGAAACTATGCAATCTGCGATTCTCCCTGGAAATTGTAGGATTTAATGTACTCTTAATTTATTATTTTTTCCTTCTTATATTTATTCTCTTCTAAGATTGATCTATATTTGTGATATGTCGTCAACTGTAATTTATATTGAGCACTTACGTACTTTACTCTGTATTTGTACGTTGTATCATGAGCTGAACTCTCAATAAAAAATAATTTGGAAAAAAAGAACATTTCCGGGACCCTATTTTCTTATCCACATACTAGCAGTACGCCCCAGCGTTGCCTGGGGCAGAAGAGAGCTGGGAGCAGCATTTCAGGCTTGCGTGCACTCCTGCTCTGGCCCTCGCCCGAAACGACATTGTCTGTGTCCCGGACAATGTTGTGGCGGGCGGGGGCCGGGGCGAGAGTGCACGCAAGCCTGAAACGCTGCCCCCAGAGCCTGAGCCTTACCTCAGCCGCATTTGTTCAGGGCCAACCTCCCGCAACGGCTCCCTCCCGCCCCGACATTTTCCATGTCCCAGAGCCTTACCTGAGCCGCCGCTCCTCCCCGCGCTCCTCACTTCACCGCCGCTCCTTCTCGTCATCACGTACGTTGCGGCCAGCGCTACGTCGCCGCCGGCGCTACTTTCGGGGCACTACTTTTTTTTTTAAGTTATATTTTTAAATGTATGTTTTTTTTTTATTTTCTATAGCCTATGTCCATCTGCACACCCTGAGGATTACAACAATGTATTGGGTGTGTGGATTGGCGCTGTGGTTCCCGAGTTTACCTTGCCAAAAGGTTTGTGTTCTCTCTTTATAATAGTAGTATAGATAAACTCTTGCCTTTAACCAAAATGTCCGTCATGCACAAAATCAGCGCCAGGCCACTCTGATCTTGAGTGATATCTGATGTTTTGCTGACCCGTGTTTTATACGGTGGTATGGGAAGGGCGTATCTCATGTTCTAAATTATCAGGGCAGGGTTTCTTTCCAGTGTTGAACAGGCAGGGTTACCTTTCCCGCTCTGTAAGGCGGCTGTGTTATTCATGGCAATGCTCTACAGCTTTCCTATTCTTCCTATCTCTGCTTGTTTCACGTTCATAATGCTCTTTCCAGTTGTTGTCAAGAATTCTTTTTCAGCATTAGACTCTGATCTTTAGTAAGAAAGAGAATGGCAGAAAAGTAAAGAGGAAGAGAACAATAGGAAAATAGACAAAGCAGGGGCTAAAATGGTCTGCAAGATTGACCTAAAGACCCAAGGGGTGTACGGTCGGTAAAGAAAAAGAAATGAGGTGAAATTAAGGCTAGGCTGACTTGGTATTCAGGAACAGTGGCATTCTTCCTCCCAAGATTCCTAACAAATATTGTGTGTCCACACGTATTGTTTATTTTATTTTGTTTCACCGGGTTGGGCCCCACCAATGACACCTGCGTGTGCTGAATTAACAGCCTCCAGCTAGAGAAGAGCTGGAAACATGTGGTATGCCTCAACACACTTACATCACCACAGAGTGTAACAAACAAGTGATCAGTGGAGGCATGCAAGTGGTCTGCATGCACAAGGGCTTCTGCTTGATATGGAACAGGGAGACACAAGTGAAGGGCAAGGAACTGGATCCGTTGACTGTCGAAGGACACGCATCATTGACAGGCACCAGTGGCAGTGGTGTAACGAACCTTGAGGGGTTTCCCCTGCAGGGTACGTGAAGAGGCCCCCTCCGGACTCAAACTAGAGCTCCCAGCAGAAGTACGGTGCTGATGGGGCCCCCTAGAGGGTGAGGGCCCCCCGCACCGCGGGGGCTGCAGGGGCCTGTGTTACGCCCCTGGCCAGTGGCCCATTGAGAAGAGATTTACTTAAGTAATGCAAGTCTATATCAGTCTGCCTAAGGAGCCGGGAATCCAAGAGAGTGGTGGTCTACTGGGTGTCAGGCTTCTTGGGATATCCACGCGCACTGCTTACACTAGCACCTCAAAGAGTGTGGCGGGTGCAGGAAACCATCCAACCCAGTCTTCATTCCTTGATCCAACCTTCGAGATCGTTCCAACAGTGTGTTAAAATTTCAGGTTTAAGCAAACGGGTCTCAAGTCTTGTCCTGAGTGTGTGACAGGATGAAAACAATCTAAAAAGAGTCCTAAATTAAGGTATATTATTTCTTTTCAGGTGCCTGATTAGAGTGTGAGATATTTTGTGTGTTACTCGTAGCATCGTGTTAGTTAAAATCACAGGATGTTTACTTGAATATTTTAATCTCTTTCATTGTCTGATCTCCATAAATGGGTGCCAAACTAGTGACAGTGGTGCTAGGATGATTAATGAATGACTGCAGCCATTGCCCCTTGGGTCAGGTAGCGGCATATCCCTATTTTGCTGAGAATATCCACGATTTACGAATATATAGGATGGTATTCATCATGGTACATAAAGAGATGATACATTATTTAGTGTATGTAGTAAAATAGATATATAGCACTTTCTCAAAATTTCTGAAAATGATCAATTACATTTATAAAACCTAAGTATTGTAATTAATGAAGACATAACATGTTAGCAATATATTTTCGTTGAGATAGAATTCAAAGTAGAGGGAAATGCACAACATATAGGTTAGGCGCCTTTGGGACACTCAGGGGGCCCTTAAGAGAAAATAGTCTTTAAATATTATCATTTTTTTCAACCTTTTCTAGTGGCAACTTAATACAATTGATATCGTGAATTTTCGACATTGTATTTTTCTCACACAATAATGCACTCTTTGGGGTGGATTTTTGACCTTCTTTTTCCCCACACAATAATTCACAATATCCTCCCAGACGCCCTCTGGTGTGAACAGCAGCTAACCCAAAAACTAAAGATCAGATTAAAATTATAACTGGGGCATACAGAAAAAAGAAGGTGCCCTTTTTAAGATAAGAATTTCGTTTCCCCCTAAAACAATATTCCATGTTATCTTTTATATCCCAGTACTTAGAAAAGAGAATGCAAAAAAATTGTGTTTTTGTGCATTGATGAAAGACATCATTACTTGCGGATAAACAATATTTTTAAATTGATCTGCTGTATATACATACGTGGCTTTAAGAAGAATTGTTTGCATTTTTGTAGAGCGTTTGGATTGATATGTGTTACAAAACCAAATTAGTGGCATCACAACGCCACAAAATTTGCCACATAATGCTGTATAATTTGCCTATGTGGACCACGTAGTTTAGCCAACCATACCACATGATTTACCTTTCTAATCTTGTGCAACTCTATTAGCCCTATGGACAGTATAATGTGCCCTGTGCACTCAATTACAATTTGCAACTAAAGGAACACTCTAATCATGTTGATAATAAAACCATAAGGTAATGAGATCTCGAAAAAGACACGCCTTAACAGAACAAACACTTAAAATATAAAATATACGGAGGGAGTAAAAAAGACGATGAGCATACAACCCAACCAAACTGTTAAAATCCTCTCCCTTATAAAGTATTATTTGGACATTGCTCGTCAACTTCCTTGTAAAAGGGTTTCACTGTTACACACATGCATTGCTTTAGCGTATTCATAAGGGTGAGGCAATCAGTGTGCTGGCGTGTGGGTAGTTCAGTTCACAGTGGGATTTAAGGGGCATGTTAAGTGCCAGCGATTATCCCAGGCCCCACATAGCGATAGAAATATCATCGCCAGCTATCACTGAAAATTATCGCCATGATAACGCTATATTTACAATGCATAGCGCTAGGGCAATAATATTTCAGCGATAGTGGTGTTTACCATGGAACATCGCTGGTTTTCCAGCGATGTTCCATGGAAAACAGCAATAACATTGCTGATACGACCCTGTGGTTGTATCAGCATAATCCACCTACCATTATTAGTATGCCCTAGTCTGGAATTTAACAGACGTTAAATTCCAGCGCTAAAGCCGGGGTTGCACGATTTTTTTTATCGCTGCACCTCCTTGTTAAAATCGAGAAGCTGCCTTCACAATATTTTCATGTGTTGTTTTCACAGCCACGCCTTCTTTGCATCTCATTATTGATGCGAGGCAAGGCTGTGAAAAAACGGGCTCTACATCAAGGAAACACGCGCTAGTGCGTCCTTGATGATATTGCAATATAATTATCGCCGCTTATCGCCCGAAAACAGGCGCTAAATCAGCGATAATTATATCGCCAGCCCTTGCTAATATGCCCCCTTGTTATTCTACAGAGAGTTGGTATAAGGACTCTGTAGTAAATTACTCCACAGGAAGGGTTGATAAGAGTAGTTTATTTGACAACAGACTACACAGCTCATCCATCATCTGACAGTCACATGTACCTCCAAGTAAGTTGACTCCCAGCATTGAAATATAACATTCCACAGATGACCAGATGCAGTGACATCATAAATACAGTGACATCTGTAAGCAAGTGTCTAGGTCAGATGTATCTGAGAAATACATATAATAAAATGGAGCATAGATTATAACATACCTCCCTTTCTTCAAAATAATAAAAGTAAAACTTAATTCACAAAACTAGTATCAAACAGATTGCATAACATTGTATGGAATATAGAAAGACATATCATGAAATATAGAATGACATATCATAACACATTGCATAACAAAGAGCAACATATCTTTTCCTTCAATTAAATCAAACTATAAATACATAAGAATTCACAAGAAACCATTTTAATCACGAAGTCTTCTGGGAATGATGGTAATTCTAGAACTCTTCCTCCTCTGTCCAAGAGAGGAAAACTGGTTACTATCTTGTCCAATTATTCTATTCTACCTATCTATGATACAGTGCTACAGTGACATCTGTAAGCAAGTGTCTAGGTAAAATGTAGCTGAGAAATACATATAATAAAATGGAGCATTGAATATAACAGACTCATTGATATGTATTCGGACCCTAGGTGAAAGTGTCAAGGAGCCAGGGAATTGGGTAATCGACTTCTATACGTAGGGGTGTTATTGGGGAGGGCAGTGTTAGCTAACATGGTACAACAACGGTAGCCTCTCGGCCTTACTCCATCACTTTGTCCGTCATCCAAAGCATCAGGTGAGACTTTTTTGAACAGCTCAGCTTTCAAGATGGACCTTCCCAGCAGGGGCATGGCTGGGTTATATGGGGCGGGTTCCCGGATGCCCAGGGGTCCACAGATTTCTAATATTTAAACGTCTAAATGAGGGTTGTCTGTGTAGTTGAACATGGACATTTTGCTTAGGAGTGGCAGGATGCGACCTCAGTCATCACCCTTGGCTACTGCTGCAGTCAGGCTGGCTTGGAAACCGAAGGCAGCCCTTGCAGAAAAGTTCAGTACAGTCCCAAACTGCAGGAGGCCACACCTGGAAGAGGGCAATGGAGCACCCAGAACCAAAGCAGAAATTCACCAAACAAATGTCGCTGGCAGCAGAATAACTTGTGCCGGTGCAGAGTAACCTTTCCGTTAATGAGCTTGTCACTGGCACCACCCCATACAGTAAAACGGATTGGCTCCAATATCAGTGGAACCCAGCTTTGTGCAGTTTTGCTTCTTTAAGATTGAGCAAACGTCCTGTTCTGCAGTATCAAATGTGGCATTGCAAAGCATGCCACTAAATCTTTGCGATAGCGAGATCTATTTTCGCGGTCAGAGTTCCATTGGAAGTAGGATCCCTCCCCACACTGCTGTATTTGTAGCAACAAAACAAATGTGCATTTCCACTTGGTCCAAAGTAAGGTTTTCCTTCTACATTGCCTTGCAGGAAGGGATAGGACCCTACTAAAAGCCACCCATAATTCCAGATTCATCCAGGTATGAATGTTTTTACAAGGATATGGTAACTGGTTTACAGCAATAGGCGCTCTGCAATGAGTATAGGGAATGTAAATAGAATGCGTATTGCACACGGTGCTCAAGAACAAGGGTTGGTTACTATAGAACACTTGTTAAACTTGGAGGAGGGCGGCGAGGAGGCCCCCACGGCAGCCGCCACCGCCAGGAGTCAAACCTTTGTTGCCTACAGCGCCGCCGCCCCGGGACTACATCTCCCGGCAGCCTCATCGGCGGCGCTGCCTTTCTGACATCGGGAGAAGCGCCAGGAGGCGCCTTAAAGCAGCGCTCCGCTCGGCGGAGCGCAGGGACACTTGTTGAACTTGGAGGGGGGAGGCGAGGAGGCCCCCACGGCAGCCGCCACCGCCGGAGTCAAACCTTTGTTGCCTACAGCGCCGCCGCCCCAGGACTACATCTCCCGGCAGCCTCAGCGGCGGCGCTGCCTTTCTGACATTGTGAGAAGCGCCAGGAGGCGCCTTAAAGCAGCGCTCTGCTCGGCGGAGCGCGGGGACACTTGTTAAACTTGGAGGGGGGAGGCGAGGAGGCCCCCACGGCAGCCGCCACCGCCAGGAGTCAAACCTTTGTTGCCTACAGCGCCGCCGCCCCGGGACTACATCTCCCGGCAGCCTCAGCGGCGGCGCTGCCTTTCTGACATTGGGAGAAGCGCCAGGAGGCACCTTAAAGCAGCGCTCCGCTGCGCTCTGCGGGACGCCGGGCTAAGCCCGGGCAAAGGGCAGGCCCTCTACGGCCCTCAGCGGCACGAGGAGGACGGGGACGGGCCACTCCCCTTGGCATCCCAATAAGAGAAGGTATAGTGCCTATTACGATCTATGGACTTCTGTTTCACCAACATAGTCATATTACATAAATCATGACATCCAAGGGGGCCTATCCAATTTTCATTCAAAAACGATGCCCGGGCCAGGAAATGGACACGCATATTCAGAGCCATAGGACCCTTATCACTATCAGCGAAACAGATATCGATGATTGCCGTCAACCCCTAGGTCCAACTCAAACCCTTCCACAAACCCCTGTCAGTTCGGAAAAAATGTCTTATTGGGAGGAACTAAATACTTTTTGCAGGACTAACCCAACTCAAACCCTTCCACAAACCTCTGTCAGTCTGAAAAAATTGACTTATTGGGAGGAATTAAATGCTTTGTGCGGGACTAACTTTCTTCCTGTTATAGCCCCTTCCCCCGTAAAAGGCTCTACTATCGACCCCCGCGTAGATAGACCTTGCCATCCACCCCTATCACCTAAGGAGGATAGCAACCAAGCTAGTGGATTGTCACAAGGCCAAAATGCGAAAAGGAAGCATGACGGGGTTAATGATCACGAAATAGAAGCCAAAATACAAAGACTCTGTACTGATTCCTCATCACCTGCCATAAATCCTACCATATCCAAGATGCACACTGAAACTCTGGCTGACGAAGTAGCATCCCCCCATCTGCAACTATTGCCCCAGTTTGAATTGATGTTAAGATCTGTAATAGCACCCCTGCTTGACCAAATCAACACCTTAGGGGATAGGTTGACAAGCCTAGAGACTATTATTAAAGCCAATTCTTTCTCTCCTGCAATGATTGTTAGATCTAATTGTTCCACTCTCCCTATTGCTCCCAAAGTGCCTCACACTATTAATACTGTCCCAACTGTAAGTCAATCCCCCAACTGTCTACCTCACACCGCCACCAAAATCGCCCCTACATCTGTGATCAACACCACAAAAAATTTCCTAACCGATAGACAACCTCCCAAGAGACTGCCACCAAAATTGCCCGTAAACCCGCGTTACCTAAATACTCTGCTATTAGAGCAGAACCTAACAGAGTAGCTTGTATAGATTTGCCTCCAGAAGCCGCCCCCTTTGTGCTTGTTCTTGCAGGAGTACCTGCACCCATCCACGGGAGACCTGAAAGGCATCAGGACCTATTGCACAAGGTCCTGTTTTGGTTATCAAAAAATAGACCCCTCCCACCCAACAAAGACGGTGGCATCCTGAGTGTTAGAAGGGTGGGTTGGTTAGGGTCATCACCTAAAGAAATTCCCGGGGACCTAGTTCTAGTCAAATTTAGGGACAGGCACACAGTCCCCTACTTACGATCCTCCCAGCCCCATGATAATGACGGCTCCATCTCCGTTTGGGATCTGTATGATTTTTATCCGAGTACCCCACCTATCCCCCCACCAAGAGCAACAGCCCTACACAAACATTTGCTAGGTAGGGGTACCATCAATTCTCCTACCCCTATTAGATCAGCTCTTGTTATTAGAAACCGATAGTGAATGTTTATGAAAATCAGCATTATGTAAATATGTACCGTGGTTTTATTGTAGCTTGTGTTTTTATAATGATGTATACTTTTATGATTTCTTTGTGAAATCGAAATAAAGTTATTTGATTTGATTTATAGAACCTAATCGGGCCCCTCAACAAATGGGCACTTTAATCTACAAAGGAAAGTCCAAGCACTCAAATAGTACATTTACATCAATGTCCAAACAAGGTAGATAGTAGTAAGTCTACGTTTAATCCATGTTTGAGTGCCTGAGTATACGATCACAAACGCTCTTCATTTCCGGTGAAAATTTTGAAACAATCCATTGAAGTTTCCAACATAAACGGTGCTATGTATTCATCACAAAGAGATCAGCCAACAGGTG
Organism: Lissotriton vulgaris; assembly: GCF_964263255.1. NCBI lineage: Eukaryota > Metazoa > Chordata > Amphibia > Caudata > Salamandridae > Lissotriton > Lissotriton vulgaris. Next base: position 1,886,540,215 of record NC_141687.1, on the reverse strand, counting down.
TTTCCTCATTTGATAGATAATACCTTGACTTCATCAATGAAAACCAACAAATACAGTTAATCAAATCACAGTGTAAACAAAACTTATAGAGACACAAAACCTTCACCCACCAAGGTGTCCAACTCCCAAAATTCAATCATGAATCTAAGAATTGAAGTATAACTATGTGTATACAAAGGGGCCGATTCCGATCCGGTAAAAAGTGCTCCGAATAGCCGTTCGGAGCGTTTTTCCGGTACGAATAATATCCTGCAACGGCCCCGTACGTACGACGAAGTACGATTTGTATCAGGAGCTTGACTCCGTACGAATTGTACAGAGACCGTACAACTCTAATCTCCGTACGAGTCTCACTCGGAACCCGCTGTACGTGACATCTGTGCGGTTCGCGGCTGGTTTATACGACCCAGCAAGTACGATACGTGTTGGCTACGCACCGTACGACCCCTTTTCTACGGGAGCTGAAAACAGCCTTAAAGCAGAGTTTGCGATGAAACTGGTACGAAACGCCCCCCCCCCGGGTACAGCGCGTACCCCCATGATCAGAGGGGTACGGCGCATACCCCTGCGATCATGGGGGGTACGCACCGTACACCCAGCGACCCAGCGTACATGGGGTACGCACCGTACCCCATGTACGCTGGGTGTATGGCACGTACCCCCCATGATCGCAGGGGTACCTGCCATACCCCTGCGATCATGGGGGGTACACGCCGTATGGTGTGTATGTGATTGTGCGCTTTTCCGTACGAATCGCCCTTACCTGACGTTGACCGTACGACTCGCGTCCTGATACCCCGGTCCGGATCGTTCGCGTCGGGTCGTACGGCGTGTGTACGAGTCATACGGAGACGGCTCCGGATGCGATTCGTACGGACGGTAATTTTACAGGATCGGAATCGGCCCCAAAGTGTACTAGATAGCAGTGATGAGCAGCAGAAAACACCAGAATGATAAAAGAAAAGGAAGTATGAGAGCCAAAAACAAACCACCTTCCAATTTGTATTAAATGTACACCCCACAAGTAGTATTTTCACAAATACCTTAACTGACTGAAAATTCACAAATTTTGATGAGACAAAACCGCTAAACAATGTCATAAAACCAGCGCGAGCACAAAAAAGGTATGAAAGTTAGCAGAAGAAGTAGGAAATACAAGACCCACTAGTCTACCACATATCCTAATTTGTTCATCCAAACATTTTATTTGCTCAAATGAGACGAAATGTGAAGAAAAAAAGTGGCAACAAATTAAGACTAGCGTGTGGAAATCTGTAGGGAAACAGCAATTCTCATGTGTTATTTTTTATTTCTTCAGAGCATGCTCATGATGGGCCAGTATTCCCCATATCCTTAGGTACAGATACCAGTGGAAACAGAAATTCCTGGGTCGGGAATACAAACCCAGGGTTTACCCTCCTAAATAGACTCTTTTCTCAGTGAGTGAGCCAGTCAGGAATTTCATGAGGAAGTCAGCCTCTATTGGTTGAGCGTTCATATGACGGCTAGGCAAACTTGCAAGAAAACCCATACAAATTATGCTGCCCACGAACGCCGGCAGTATGTGTCATCACTGGGCCACGGGTCCTGACTGGATAGGGATTGCATAGAGGATTCTTGGCTGACTCTGAACAGGTTGTACTGCATTCCCATATGGGCACACCCCAGTGGTTTGGGCACAACTCAGTGAAATGAAGTGTGGCTTGCTCATTGATGCAAATGAGGGTCTTTGGCGGTCTTGCTAGTGGGATGTTCCTGCTTGTGGGAGCCAATACCTGTCACATCCAGGATCTTTGTAATGGGCAGTGTGTACTCCCACAGTGAAGCAATAGGGGTAACTTAAACTTATAACAACAATGCACCGAGATTTAGACATCAGGGCACACATCAGGGATTGTATAGTGGCACAATCTAAATTATTTCATGTAATGCCACCCATCTTGTGTCCAGAACACTGTTGTGCCCATTGTGAAGTATGTCTCCTGCATTTTGTCTAATTGGGTACTATGATTGTAAAACGGTACTTGTAGAAAACATACAATTATGAAACGGCAAGTTAACATATAAAGGTAACACAACAGAGTAGCTATGTCTCCTCTTAGATGCTCATGATAATGGCATCTCATGGTTGGGGCTTCATTTGTTGAGGCTCGGTCTTCTTCAAGACCGCGCCAAGCTCGCTGTATGTTTTCAGAATTAAAGATTTCAGTGGTTCTACGTGCGTACACATTTTTCAAATCTAAGGTGCATTGGTCAATCCCAAGGAGATTAAACTTGTCCTTGATATCCAAATCGCAATGCTCTCAAATTTAGTTATTTCACCCTTCCTGTATCTCGGGATTATTTATTATCACTTGGGTTGTTTTACTGGATGCTTGCTATTTAGACATTTATTCACACTAATTATTACTAACAGAGCACTTTCAGAGCAAACTATTTAATGAAACATTTTTACTGTAGAAATTGAAACAGTGTACTAACATTCCAATAAAGTAGATCATGTTGAAAGTGTGATAGTGTTTATGTTTTTCTGTATTTAGATTCTGCTTTCAAAACAGTGTACTTTCTGCTTTGAGCACATTATTAATCACTGCTTTGACAGGAAAAAATCATTATTGATTGATCTAATACCGCAATTACGGGGTGGTTTGTGACATTCCTCCTCAGTCATCACATCAGACACATTTAATCAGCTTTATGCATATGATTACATTTTAGTATTGAGGTTAAGCTAAGCATTTCTTCTCCTTTCCATAATATATGTTCATATGTATGTGTGTGTTTATATACATATACCTATCTTTGTGTATTACTTTGTATAAACATGTAAAATAATATTATGTTGTTAAGAGAAAAATAATAATAAATACATCAAAATCATCTTTGGTCTACATGTACATACTTCCATTGTGCATCTATGTACCTTCCATGTACTTGGATCTGTGTGTCTGTTACTTTTCTCCAGAAAAAACATATCCAATGCACTACCCTATTTCTCATCCTGTGCCTCTATCAATATCTTTAATCTACATATACTTACCTCCTTTATGTATCTATATACTTTCAATGTACTTATGGATCTATATATTTATCACTTTCCTCTAATTTAGCATTTCCAATGCACTACCCTATTTCTCAGCCTATACTTTGCTCAATATATCTTCTAGCCCAACCTTCTGACTCATCTCAAACTTCTTTCTACTACTCCTTCCAATGCACTACCCTATCTCTCATCCTATACATCTATCAATACATCCTCTACATCCACTCTCTCATTTATCCCAAACCCCATATTACTACTATGATCGCCAAAATAACCCTTTCTAGACTCTCTCCTACTCTACCCATCCTTGCATCTTCTGACACCTCTTTTTACTATACCGATCCCCTAAAATAAACCTTTCTAAACTCTTCCCTCTGACTCCTCCCCTCCAAAACTAATTTTTACTCATCCAAAAGCCTCCTCCTACTGCTAAGACATTAAAAAAATGTTTAAATCCTTCACTCTTTTCCCTCCACTATCCTCTTCAATCAAAATTGAAAGACTAACATGTTCACTTTTCGAATTCCATATTCAACTATACTAATATACTACCCAAATAACTGAATAACATATCCACTACTCAAATTACTTCATATGTATACTATACTAATTTTCAACACTAATCCTTTATGGGTTCCGGAGTGGCGTGCTACTCTCCAGAAAAGCGCTTCAACACCCATCAGGGGTAACAAGTGCAGTATGAATGCAAATCTTTCTTCCCCTTTTATCCCTCTGCTATTCTTCTCACTCCAAGTAACTGACTAATATCCACCACTGAAATTACTTCATATTTCACCATATTAATTCACCACTAATCCTTTATAGGCTTCCTGAATAGCGTGTGTCAACAAGCGCTATTTAAATACAAACCTTTGTCCTCCTCTATCCTTCTGCTATCATTCCAAATTCAAATAACTGACTAACCTATCCACCACTTAAAATGTACTCTCATGTATCACTATACTAATTCAACACTAATCCTCTATGGGTCCCGGAGTAGCGTGCTACTCGCCGAAAAAGCGATTTGAAGCCTCGTCAGGGGTAGTAAGCGCTAAATACATGCAATTACAATACAATACAATACATATAAATAGATATTCACTGGAAAAAAAACAAATGTTACAGGGACGTTACATTTAGGCTCACATTTCACTCACAAAAAAAGTAACTATATTTTACGCCCCGCAAGGCACTCATGACATGTTCAGTGACATCACTGTTGACATCTCAAATTGCATCACTAATGACATTATCCAGTGATCATGAGTGTTTTCTACAAGTTTATGAGTGTTAAACATGTATACCAAGGTGCTACAAAAGCTAAATGTGTATACTTTGTCTACTACTAATGAGTGATACTATTTCTAACATATATTATGTGAGTGGCTGTGTAACTGTGTGTGAGTGGGTGTGTGAGTGACTGGGTGTGTGAATGGTTGTGTGAATGTTTGTATGGGTGGATCAATGGGTATGTGACTTGCTGTATGTGTGAATACATGTATGTGTGACTGGATGGGTGAGTGGTTGTATGAGTGGGTGTGTGAAAGGCTTTACAGGTGTCTGAGTAGCTGTCCAAGTGAATGTTTGGTAGAGAGACTTGGTGTGTATGTGGCTGTATGAGTGAGTGGTTATTTGGCTGGGTGTTTGTTAACTGAGTGGTTGTGGGAGTGGCTGTACTAGAGAATGACTTTATGAGTGGCTGTATTGGTGAGTGCATGGATGTGTGAGGGTTTGTATGGATGTGGGAATGGGTATGTAAGTGGTTTTGTGGATCAGTGAGTTGCTCTGATGAGGGGCTGTATGGGTGAATGACTGGGTGTGTGAGTGGCTGAATAAGTGGGAGTAGCTGTATAAGTGAGTGGGTGGGTGTGTGAGTAGGTGGCTGTGTGAGTAGGTGTATGGGTAAGTGAGTGGATGTGTGTGAGTCAGTGGTTGTGTGAGTGGCCCTGTGGATGAGTAAGTGGATGTGTGAGTGGATGTATAGGTAGGTCAGTGGGTGTATGTGAGGTTGTGTGGGGGTGTGAGTGGGTGTGAGATTGGGTTGGTGTATGATGATGTCATCAGTGATGGGATGAATGTTTTGATTTGTTTGGATTTCCATCCATCATTTGTGTGTATTTTGCTTTCTCAACCTAAGTGCGCTGGGTATGCCCAGAAGTGGGCCCGGGCTCACTGTGTCACTGGATTCAAGCTAGCCTGCATGATGAGGGGTGAAACCCCAAAACCGGTATTAGGATACTTGTTTCTGGTCCAGGGAGGACCCGGTTTGGCAGTTCAGGCTGGACTGCTCCGATAATGAACAGGGTCAAGAGTGATTTGCATTCTCACCCAAAGATATAAGCAAATCAAAAAATGCTTTTCCTATGGTAACATGGTCCTAACTATAACTACCTACTGGTGACCACCAGTAGGCTGTGTATAAAGTAAGTAATGGAGTCATCTCCCAAAAGCACCTAGTATGTTGATGGCTGGAGAGCTGTCAGTAGCCTGGGAGGCCTTGGGACCCCCCTACAGCCCCTCAATGTACGAAATATTGTGGGTGAGGTGGATGGGGATCTACCAATATGGTAGGAGGCCAGCCACCACCAGTGATGCCAGTAAAGACTGTGGGGGCCCCCTAGTAACTTTTTACAAAGGCAATAGGTTCCCTTTTTATGTGTAGATGTGCCAACCCCCTTGGCAATGTCAATAGGTCCTGCCACTATTATTTTGGTATTTTGAGTCTATGAGAAAGCCATTAGGTCTGCCTTATTTAAAATTACACTTTTTATATACTTACATAACACTGTCAGCCATGCACAGCAGTGGAGGGGTTGGCGTTCCAGGGGAGTTGGGTACAGGGCGTGACTGCAGGCGTAAACTCACACCACTCATTAAAGAAAACATTAAAATTCTCTTAAAAAAATAAAAGTTAAACTGATGTTATAGTGAGGAATTGTAATAATATATTACTCCACATTAAAAAAACCTTAGAAATGTATTGGAAAAGTCAAAGGCTAAAGGGACATTATAGTTAGGTGAAAATGTCAGTTAAAACATACTCTTTTAAACAAACAAACCACCTGAAATTTGCCAGTTATACTTATCTCAAGTAACAATAACTCTCGTCCTAAAGTAACTATAATTCGCACCCTTGCCACACCCTGCTAATAACCTCACATATTACATCACTCATGAAATAATTGATGACATCATTGCAACAACTGAAATAATATAATTGATCACAAGACTTGTATGGCGGGAACGCGAGTTATAGTTACCTTAGCGCACAAGTTATAGTTACTAGAGATAACTATAACTGGTAAATTTCAGTGTTTTTTTAACTTAAAATGTTAATTGTAACCTACCTGTAGCACATATATACACATTATGTAGTAACAGTGGCAAGGTCCCTAAAGCAAGCATGAAATGCACTGGCCCGCCCTAAATTTGGGTAATAAAAACATACTTTGGTTGTGGTTCAGTGGGTCCCTCAGACCTTGTTATCCAGGTGTCATGCACCTGCCACACTAATTATATCTATGACCGCCTCTTTCTCTACCTCCTCCCCCTGGCTCTCTCCATTTCTTTGCATCTTCCTTTGCACCCTTATTCAAGCCTTCTACCCAGACTCCCACTCAATAACTGTTTCTCAATATCTCTCACACACTCACTCTCCCTCTGCCCCCTTTGTTTCCCTATCATCCTCCACTACTTTTGTTCCTTTGTAAACCCTCCACTCCCCTATCCCACTCTCACAGACTGCTTCATCTCTTACTTTCTATTGTCCTTGTGCCTCCCATGTTCTCCGCTTCCACAGCTGGTCCTCTCTCTCTCTTCTTTCTCTCACAAGCACTCTTTCTTTTTCTTTCTCTCCTTCCCTGTTTCTTTCACCCTCCCCCGCCCTGTATATCTCAGTCCACTGCTTTCTTCATACCCTCTTCCTCTTCAACTATCGCTCCCTCAGACACAAACTCTCTCTCTCACACACACATATCACCCTGTCTCGCCCAGTCCACCGCCTCCCCATACCCTCTTCCTCTTCAACTATCACTCCCTTAGACACGCTCTCTCCCTTCTCTATCACACAAACACATTTTTTCAATTAAAAAACAGGGGTACATGAACCTTACAAATTATAAAATAACTATAACTTGGTCTGCTACCACAGTGCAGTGTTATCGTAAATGATGTATTTTGAAATGTTATAAGTGTTGTTATGAATCCTATAATTTATATGGCATAACTGATGTAAAATAAGAGGTAAAAAACAGTGCTTGGGTAAGGCATGAATCATAGTTCAATTAGTGTGGTTGGCAAGTTCATCATACCGAGGTGTGTGAGTTATAGTAAGTTTTGGGTGGAGTGGAGTGGCATGTCGTACAGCGTCTCTTGTCATATATATAAATCGTTTTTTTTAGATTTCAATAGGTGCTACAGTACTTTCTGGAAAAAATATATGAATCAATAAAAATACTTTGCCCTAACTGTACAGACTTTCCTAAAATTCCTCATTTCTTTCTATGAATTGCAAAAAAGAGTGATATTAGAAAGTGTGGTCTAAACAATATGTCTGCCTTTCTTTTGCAAGGGCTTTTATTAACGAATAACATTGTGTTTCATCATCGCCATGCATCGCAGTTTAAAGCACAGGTACCGCTGCATATTGGGACAAGTTTTTGTCCTTTATTACTTAAAACAACTGAACAAATTCAAATCAAGTAACAAAAAGAACCCTTTCCACACAATAATCTATATTCCTGTGATATTTCATGCAAATCCCTGCAGCAATTTATCCACTACGTCTGTCTAAAAAGTAAAAAAAAATGCAATGGTGGAAAAATTTATTTTGGGACCCCTGTTTTTTTGTATCCCCTTTCCTGATCACTACACAACTTTGCATCATCATCCAGTGAAGAAAAAATAATAGGTCTGCAAAGGTTTGTGGACATTCATCAAACAGTGGCAACGTTAGTACCAAGCATATATTTTAGGAATTCCTGACTCCATATGCAATTTGATCAACACAATTGAAGCGCCCACTCAGCGTAGTAGATTACACCTTGTTGATTCAGCAGGCTGCAGCGAAGAAATGCAGGGTGTACTGGCGGAGCCACACGGCCCGTTCATTCTACGCACGCACGCACGCACGCCTGCAGTCTGGGGGCGGGGTAGCCCTCGGGTATAAATAAACGGGCGCAAGACCGCACGTGGTCTTTGGCCCTTACGCTGTAGCCAGTCTCTGTGTGTGTTTATTCTCAGAGGGTTAGTTAGGCCCCACTCCGAGGCCTAGGTCCTCCTTGCCCCTCTACACACTACATTGGCGACGAGGCGGGTCCCTTACCCACGCCTCGCCCCGCGGACACTCCTGCTGTGTCCTGCGGTGCTGCCGGAGCCGCGCTCGCACTACCTGCGCTGGAGCCAGCAGCCGGCGCTGTCTTCCCGCGCGGGTGCCACCCCTCTGTGATGCTGCGTCCGGCCGTGCCGGGGCCGTGGGAATCTCGCGCCTGTTGCGGCGCGCAAGGTGAGCCGCCCCGCGAGTGGGAGAGTGCGTCCGCTGTGAGGCCCGCGCTACGGCGGCCCAGTGTGGTGCCCAGCGCCTCCTCTCTGCCATCGCTGACGTCAGGCATCGGAGCGCGTGGGAGGGGAACGCGCGCAACGTATATCGGAGGGACTGACTCGGCCCTCACCGCGTCCCCCCTGCGAAAGCTCACGCATCTCGCGGATGCGAGAAAGGCCGCCCTTCCGAAGCTCATGCATCCTGCGGAGCGCTATTTCGGCCGTTTTCTGGGCAGAACACGCTCAGCTTCCTGATACACTGGTCACCACGGCCCAGAGTCGTCAGGAGTGAGTGGGACACTCCATTGTGCAGCAGTTACCCGGCAGTAAGGCTCAGAGCCCACGTCAAGCTTGCACAGTCGGTCCCAGGGGTCACTGGCGCTACCACATCATCCGTAGACGTCCCACGCGCCAAAGATTACCGTGCAGGCGGATGGAGGGGCTGCGGGCACTGGACCAGCACCGAGAGTCCCTACTCCCCATTCAGCACCGCCACTGAATGCAGGACCGGCGCAAGGAGGTCCACCACCTCAAGTCCCTGTGCAGAACGCTGCTCCCGCCGCGCCAGGCCATGCCATGGCCGCCCCGATTCCACCATTTAGCGAACTGGCTGAACCAACCACAGCTGCTGCGCGATGGCGCCTATGGCTTGGACGCCTAGAGCACTACTTCGTGGGCGTAAGGGAAACCGATAATAGAGTCAAACGCTCGCTCCTGTTATGCTACGGAGGCGATGAACTGTATGAACTATTCGAGACTTTGCCGGATAGAGTGGACAGCGACGACTACACAGCCGCGATCACGGCTCTCAACCGCCATTTTGACCCCCGAGCAAACCCTGACTTTGAATGGTTCAAACTGCGTCAAGCGCATCAAGCAGAGGGGGAGGCAATCGACGTCTTCTATGCAAGATTACGCAAGCTAGCGACGTCTTGCGAATTGCCAGACAGGACACTGGAGATCAGAGCGCAACTGATACAGGGGTGCAGATCCATTCAGTTGTGCCGTCTCATCTTGCGACAACTACGCATCAGCCTGGATGAGATCCTCGTGCTGGCCAGTTCACATGAACTCTCAAACCCAAGAGCAGAAGCGATGCAGGCCGCGCTAGACGGTCCTGCGACACTGGCAAAGCACATGTCGATTAAAGAGGAGCATGTGGATGTAGTGCGGAGGCGGCCCCCACCATCGGCGCAGAAGAACCAGCCGATGTTCCCGTCCAAGTCTTCGTGTGGGAACTGCGGGATGGATCATCCCCCGAACGGACGGTGTTTTGCACGAGGAAAAACGTGCTCGAACTGCGGGAAACTTAACCATTTCATGAAGGTGTGCCGCGGCAGCTGCCGTGCTGGGCCTAGTGGAAGGAATGTCACCCAAGGGGTACGCCAGATCTCGCTTGAAGGCCCCGGACCATGCTGCGATGCACATCAAGCATTCCGGTTGGATGGGGGAGAGGATGACGACGATGTGTTTTTCGTCTCCTTCGTCGGTCGCGATGGATCCAGGAGAAGGCCGCCCCCAATGTGCGAAGTCGACATTGAAGGATCCCCGGTGAATGCGCTGATCGACGCTGGGGCGTCGAATAACGTGATGGACAGCATACGATATGAACAGCTTCATCCTCGTCCACCACTCTTGCCTTCGAGAGCCAGAATCTACACTTATGATAGTGATGAACCGTTGCCCCTACGCGGGGTGATCGACGTAACCGTATCGTGCAATGACCAGAAGGTGAAAACCAAGTTCCATGTCACCGGGGGCAGACGGGGCACGCTGCTCAGCTGCCACACAGCGGAGGACCTCCAACTTGTGTTCTTTGCCAACCAAGTACACGAGCATCATGCCGATGCCCTGCTGAAAGACTGTCTGTCATTATTCCAAGGTTTGGGCTGCCTAAAAGGAAAAGTGTTCAAGTTACACAGTGACAGCACCGTGAGACCAACTGCACTGCGGCACTGAGGGTGTTGTTCCACCTGCGGCCGCAGGTGGAGGAGGAACTCGTCAAACTCGAGAAGCTGGGGGTGATCGAAAAAGTGTCAGGGCCCACTCCATGGGTATCACCCCTCGTGGTTGCACCCAAACCAAAGCAACCGGGTGCAATAAGGCTATGTGTGGACATGCGTCTCCTGAATAAGGCTATTAAGGGGGAATGCCATCTTACACCAATGATGGACGACATAGTAGCTGATTTAAATGGCGCCAAATGGTTTTCCAAGTTGGATTTAAACGCAGGTTATCACCAGCTGGAGCTCCATCCAGACAGTCGCAACATCACGACTTTCTCGACCCATGTCGGTCTCCGCAGGTTGAAGCGTCTGAGTTTTGGGGTGTCCTCGGCCGCTGAAGTCTTCCAAAATGCGATCAGGAAGACACTATCCGGACTACCTGGAGTCATCAATCTCAGTGATGATATTCTGGTCTTCTCCAAGACTTTGGAAGAGCACCATGGGCACCTGAGGGCCGCGCTCCAACGCCTGGCGGACCATGGGCTAACGCTACACAGGGAAAAATGTTCATTCTACAATGAATCGGTCGAATTCTTTGGGTACATCTTCTCTCGAGATGGGCTGAGAGTGGACCCTAAGAAAGCAGAAGCCATCCGGTCGGCGCCCAAGCCGATGTCCGCAACGGAGGTCCGCAGTTTCTTAGGGATGGCCACTTACTGTGGCCGGTTCATCCCCAACTTGGCATCCTTGTCGGAACCGCTGCGGGTGCTCACCAAGCCAGGGCAACCGTGGACAAGGTCCGTGCAGGAGGACGATGCATTTCGAGCGGTGAAGGAGGCCCTCATTGATGATAAGGTCATGGCGTACTTCAGGCCACATCGCCAAACGGAGGTTGTCGTGGACGCCAGCCCAGTGGGGCTGGGAGCTGTTTTGTTGCAGAAGGCGGAAGATCACACATGGGTGCCCACGGCGTACGCGAGCCGGGCATTGACGGCCACCGAGATGCGGTACGCACAGATTGAACGGGAGGCGCTCGCCATTAAGTGGGCATGCCAGTACTTTGATCTGTACCTGTTCGGGCATGAGTTCACGATTGTAACTGACCACAAACCGTTAGTCCCGCTATTTACAGGGTCGGACAGGCTTGCACCACCCAGGATTGAACGGTGGGCCGTCCAGCTTCAAACGTACAGGTTCGAGGTCATTTTTCGGCCTGGGGCGGACAACCCTGCGGACTTCCTCTCGCGCCACCCGCGCCACGACTCCGTTACACTAGTACAAAAAGAACTTGAAGAGGTGGAGGAATTCGTGAGAGTCCTGTCACAGGAAGCGTGTCTCAAAGCCCTCACGTTGGAAGAAATTGGGGCGGCCACTGACCAAGATGTTGGAAACACTTCTTGCACGGAGTGAGTGCCCTCACGGTCGAGGAACAGACTTTTCGCCAGCAAATGTGGCGCGCGCAGAGTGAGTTTAGCACAGGGCCTCATGGAGTGGTATTGCGAGGAGCCTCCATAGTCATTCCCTCGAGCCTGCAGAAGGAGGTAGTGCGCCTTGCCCACCAAGGGCACCAGGGCATCGCAAAGACAAAGGCGGGACTAAGGGATAGAGTGTGGTTCCCCGGCATGGACGGCGCAGTGGAAGAGGAGATCCGCAACTGCCATTCATGTACCATAACAAGTCAGGAGCCTGTCCCACACCCTGTTATTACGGAAGAGCTGTGCGACACGCCGTGGTCCAAACTTAGTATTGACTTTGGGTCATTCCCGGATGGTCGACAAGCCATGGTACTGATTGACTCGTGCTCACGATTCCCAGTAGTGGAAATAATTCCAACCACCGCGTTTAGTCACGTCAAGCCAGCTCTGGACAGGGCATTTGCCATGCTAGGATTCCCTGATGAAGTACGGTCGGATAACGGACCACCGTTTCAAGGCACAGAGTTCCAGACATACCTAGCCAGGCGAGGCATACGACACCGGAAGATCATGCCGCAATGGCCTCAGGCCAATGGAGAGGTGGAGCGGTTTATGAGGACCATGAACCGGGCACTAAGGATCGGCGTGGAGAAGGGGGAATCAGCTGAAGAATGTCTGTCCCAGTTCTTGAGTGCCTACAGACAAACGCCGCACTGTACCACCAAGTGCGCCCCAGCGCTCGTCATGTTCAAGAGACCTCCTCGAGACTGTGTGCCAGTGGGTCCAGCATGGCAGGCCCCAGTGCTAGACCATGAAGCAACCCAGGACAGGAGATGAAAAACAAATGAGAGGGCAAGCCGAGCGAGGAAAGCCGGAGTCAGACCACTAGCAGTAGGAGACCGGGTGGTCCTCAAGACCCGTCACCATCAATGGAAGTACCAAACCACGTTTGAACCGGAAATATGGGACAATGTAAACATCCATGGCACCATGGTGACCGCATCAAGAGGCACAAGGATAGTGACAAGAAATGTGTCCTGGTTCAAGCGAGTGTTCATGAGAGAGACATCCCAAGACCAGGTGGCTGACGACATGGAAATCGACAAGGACCTGCCAGCTGCCTCAGAGGTGGTACAGGACCCTCGCGCCAGAGAGCCCTCACCGGTCCGAGGAAACCCCGGGTCTAATGTCCCACCACCGGGCCCCGACAGGGCAGCAACAGCATCAATAGAGGAACCAGGGGCTGAGGTACCGCGAAGCCAGAGGTACAACCTGAGACCAAACCCAACGCCCAGCCAGCGGCTCCGGGACTACGCCTGGAGGATGCGCACCCCAAAGAACTATAAATAAAGCTGGACTAACCATCTGTGGGTTTGGAGGGATGTACTGGCGGAGCCACACGGCCCGTTCATTCTACGCACGCACGCACGCACGCCTGCAGCCTGGGGGCGGGGTAGCCCTCGGGTATAAATAAACGGGCGCAAGACCGCACGTGGTCTTTGGCCCTTATGCTGTAGCCAGTCTCTGTGTGTGTTTATTCTCAGAGTGTTAGTTAGGCCCCACTCTGAGGCCTAGGCCCTCCTTGCCCCTCTACACACTACACAGGGATACAAGCAGAATGCCTTAAGCCTTTGTGCCGACACGTTTCAGGAGATAGTTTTCCCTTCTTCAATTGCAGGCAATGGGGGGAAGTAACAGCTGCTTTGCATTTTGTGGTATTTTTTAATGTTCATAGTACCGCCCACCCGGGCGTGTGCATCCCATGGCACCCTGGTTCTTGTATTTCTCACTAAGTGAAATCCATTGTGATTGTAGCTGTTGCTGCACCTTCCCAAAATACAAATCCTTTGGGTTGCGTGTGTCTTCATGCACTGTTTTCACTGCTATTCTCATGCCAGCTGGTTAGGTAACTTCGTTCCTAAGTGGTGCTTTCATCTTCAAACACCAAACCTGCACCGTCAGCAGGGGGGCTGCTTCGTGACCGGAGTGGGCCACTACACATCCATATGCAATTTGCTCACCACATATATATGTATACATATGTATATATAACTCACAAACAATGCTCTGTCTGATCTCCTGCGGCCCATTGACAAGTGGTGTCCTCACTGCTCAGGCAGTTTTGTTTGGAATATAGGTGGCCCGCTCTAGCCATCAGGACTACCCCTCTGCTGCAGAAGCAGGTCCAAGTGCCCTGATGGAGAGGCATAACTTTAGAACAACGTACTTGTTTGGTGAGGCACAAACGTAGCAGCAAGCTGACCGTTTCCATTGCAGCAACCCGATGGAAAGTGTAATTGTGGAGGAGAAGGGAAGGTGGCTCCTACTAACGGAATTGAACACTTACCTGGAATATGATATCCAGCATGCAAAGCAAGTACACGCCCACTAAGGCAGGAATGAGAACTATTAACTCCTGTGTGAACCTTGCATGCTGCTCCTTTTCCCCAGAATGCCAAGCCAGTGATCAAGGGAGGTTGTTCTGAAACGTGTATGGCATGAGGCGAAAGATTTTGTTTGGAATGGCCCGTTTCAGCATGCAGCTGCCTATCGAATAAAGAAGGTGAAATACAACGTTGGGTGTGGTGTCCTCATTGTGCGAGCATTTTTGTTTGGAATATAGGTGACCAGCTCTGGCCACTAGGACTACCCCTCTGCTATAGAAGCAGGTCCAAGTGCCTTGATGGAGAGGCACAACCTGTTCGGTGAGGCACAAACATAGCAGCAAGCTGGCCGTGACCTTTGCAGGAACCTGATGGAAAGTGTAATTGTGGAGGAGAAGGGAAGGCGGCTCCTACTAATGGAACTGAACACTTACCTGGACTACGATATCAAGTATGCAAAGCAAGTACACGCCCACTTAGGCAGGAATGAGAACATGAGAACTATAAAAACCTGTGTGAACCTTGCACGCTTCTCCTTTTCCCCAGAACGCCAAGTCAGTGATCAAGGAAAGTTGTTCTGAAACGTGTATGGCATGAGGCGAAAGATTTTGTTTGGAATGGCCCGTTTCAGCATGCTGCTGCTTATCGAATAAAGAAGGTGAAATACAACGTTGGATGCGGTGTCCTCATTTCGCGAGCAGTTTTGTTTGGTATATATATATATATATATATATATATATATATATATATATATATATATATATATATATATATATTGAAGCTTGTTAGTCTCCCTCACAGCTCGAAAAGAAGACTTAAGCACTCCGGGTACAGCAACAGATTTTATTCACGGCCTATGGCAAAGATGACAGACGCGTTTCAGACAACAGTCCTTCCTCAGTGTCGGCTACACGCTGCTCTACATATACATATAGTGATCCAACAAAGGCCCGAAAGCATTCGAGCTCGCACTCCCAGCCAATGTTACCTGCTGGCATTAACATAGGGTAACCTGCCTCTGCATACCAGGAAATCCTTTATTACTCATGCCAACGCGTTTCGAGGCAACATCCTCTTTTTCTTAGGCAACTGCAGAAATGTGAAATGGACTTCCTCGTTGCTTGCACTGATGTATTCTGCCACCAGTGGGCCAAACCCATTAAGGTGAATTTGTGGTGCATTCAGGGACTTGTGGTCCAGGAATAAATTAATCACCCACAGTGGGTTCCGTTTTTCACATTTATATTTTATGCAGCATTGTCTTTATAGTCAAAAATAGCCCACAGTGGGCCCCACGATGCTTGGCTGGCTAAATTAGTCCACATTAGTTGCACTGATCGCAAAGTGACACAGTTCGTTATTGCTCAGCCTCTCTCCTTTGCGAGATGGTGCGACCTCCACGGCACCCACTGTGGGTGCTTAATTTATTCCTGGACCACAAGTCCTTCTATGCACCACGAATTCACTGTAATGGGTTTGGCCCACTGGGGGCAGAACACATCAGTGCAAGCAACGAGGAAGTCCATTTCACATTTCTGCAGTTGCCTAAGAAAAAGAGGTTGCTGCCTCGAAACGCGTTGGCATGAGTAATAAAGGATTTCCTGGTATGCTGAGGCTGGTTTCCCTATGTTAATGCCAGAAGGTAACATTGGCTGAGAGTGCGAGCTCGAATGCTTTCGGGCCTTTGTTGGAACAATTAAATCACACGGCGCCCTGCCGTGGAGGTCGCACCATCTCGCAAAGGTGAGCCTCTAAGCATTTGGTGTCTTTTCTTAGAAAATACTTGCGGCCTGCCTCGTCGTGGAGAGCCCCCCCTGTGGATGAGCAGCTCTGGCGCAGTCACTAGAACTGTGCGTTTCAGAGCTTCGTGATGTTCTGCTGGAACTATTGGGCACGACAGCAATTGCTATTGAATGCAGCATCCCACTGTGGAATATAAACATTAATTTTAGAGTTCGGCAGCGGCACTTACTAAAGGAAGTAAGATGCAAAGACTCCTAATACCAGCGTGCATCGCAAGCACACGCCCACTGGGCGGGAGACGTGAAAACTCATTTAAATCACCTGCACAGCTGCCTTTCCTTCGAGCCATCACAGTGAACAAGGGCGGACAGACACCCGAAACGCGTCGAAATTGATGGCAAACACATGCTGTACCTACCTCATTGCTGCACGGCGTTACCTGTCAGAATTAAATATTGAGCATGAAGCGTGGGCCTCCAAGCATTTGGTGTCTTTTCTTGGATATATACATATTTATATATATATATCACAAACAAATCTCCTTCTGATCTCCTGGGGCCCATTGACAAGTGGTGCGTACAGCCGCCGAAGCGCGTCGACAAACATAATTTCACTTGATTTGCAGTAAAATACACACTCAGGGGATGATTTGCTCAAAGGTGGCTTTACTTTTCAGTTACACGTTTCTACTCAAAGAGTCTTGATCACACACCAAACTCCAAGCCAGCTGCACTTACAAGCAGTTTGCCAGAAACTAACAGGGGACAAAGCAAGTCCAAGGGGTTCTATGGTTGGTTTTTGTGGCAGACTTCTTGAAATGTGTTCAATTCAAAACAGTTTAAGATCGCCATATGTTACAACAGTATCTGCACGCATAGAAAGTAAATACAATCTGTACTGCGTGTGCAGCTTAAATCGGCTTTGAGTTCGGTGTGTGATCAAGACTCTTTGAGTCGAAACCCATTATTGTAAAGTAAAGCCATCTTGGAGCAAATCATCACCTGAGCGAGCGTTTTAATTGTGAATCAAATGAAATATATATATCTATATATGCCACAAGTCTCGCACCTCGCACAGCCGCTTCCAAACTGCTAAAAGACGAGCTTAGACCCAGGTTTGATGCTATTATAATATTCAAAAACGCCACCAGCCATCACGACGCGTTTCAGCAGATCACTGCCTTGATCACATGACAACATTGATTTGTACCACCTCCATATTTAAAGTGACAATGCATACATAGACATGGAAAACATACTCTGTAAGGGCTCAAATACTTTTTTCTTTGCTTTTTACAACATAGAATTCAAATGTTACGTATAAATAAAAAAAATTTAAAGGGAAAGAAAAAAAAATTCTGACAAGATACTCAATAGTATTGTTAATTTCCACAAAAAGGTGTTTGTCGATTATGTGTAAACCGATTAATTTTAACAATTTTTAGCACAAATGCAAGATTGCTCTTTACTGACCCATATTGTTCTTATCCATGCCCATGAAAATAATTGAAAGTGATAGTGTAGAACCCCTATGATACCATAATAAAATAATTTAAAGTGCAAAATGTGTTTGAAGTATAGCTCCCTTGCTTTTACTTCTGATGTGCAAATTTACAAATTTCAAAGTGCTACTGTGCCTATTGGAAATGTACTGTAATTATTCCACTCCTACTTTAATTTGATGGTCTTTGACAGAAAGTCTTGCCACTATGGCATGATTATGTGCAATATTATGTACAAAAAAACAGCTTGTGCAGAAATGCATATTGGTTTCCTAAATCGGAGGTTTCAACCGGAAAAATAGAAAGAGATAAATGATTCCCACAATTATAAATATGATCCTTTTAAAATCAATCATAAGTACTTAATAAATAAATAAATACATACATATGATAAAACCGTCACATAAATTGAATTCATTTATCATAAAAAACCTTTCTATAAAAACCAACAATGCTAAAAATATTCATAATCAATAAAATATTTCATAGGATAATTCATGATTCTCAAAGTGCAAAAATAGTTGTGAACCTTTTATTGTTTCCTATTAAAGGTCCTCACTCATATTTAGTCCGTTCGGCTGTTTTTTATCGAGCTGAAATATGTAGTGGGTTTCCAAGCGTCTTAGTTTCCCTTCCCTAGCTCCTCCTCTTCTAGTGTCAATGACATAATACTTCAATTTCTTTGTGTTACCCCCATGATATTCCTTAAAGAGACGTGCTATTGGGTAGTTCAGGTCTTTGTTAGTTATGGCCTTGATGTGTTGTAGGACCCTTTTATGCGCTGCCAACTTGGTACTCCCGATATAATTGAAGTTGCAGCTACATTCAAGCACGTATAATGCAAACTCACTTTTACAGGTTAAATGATACTTAATCATTTGGGGTTTTACAATAAAAGCTGTCAGGAATGAAGTTTTGTTGCACCCATAAAAACAAACCTTACAGTTCGAACATTTGAAAAATCCCTTCCTGGCCGTAAGCCACCCAGCTTCTTCCTTGCACTCAGGACTACTTTTAACCAGTACATCGGCCATGGATGTTGATTTCCTGTATGTTATTAAGGAGAAAATTGGGAGCGAACTGCCTAGAATGGGATCATGCTTGACAATGTGCCAAGATATATATATATATATATATATATATATATATATATATATATATATATATATATATATATATATATATATATATATATATATATATATATATATATATATATATATATATATATATATATATATATATATATATATATATATATATATATATTAGATTTTGGGGTCTCTAGTTGGCACAGTTAGGTACTTGTGACAAATAGGGACTGCTGGCCTCTAGCCAGGGTAAGGGGGATACACTCTTTAGATAACCCCTGCTCACCCCCTTGGTACCTTGGCATGAGCAGACAGGCTTATCAAAGGCAATGTGTAAAGTATTTGTACCAACACTCACAGTGACACAGTGAAAACACCACAAATGGACTCCACACCAGTTTAGAAAAATAGTGTTATTTAATCTAAACTAAACAAGACCAAAACGACAAAAATCC
Source organism: Lissotriton vulgaris (assembly GCF_964263255.1). Classification (NCBI taxonomy): domain Eukaryota; kingdom Metazoa; phylum Chordata; class Amphibia; order Caudata; family Salamandridae; genus Lissotriton; species Lissotriton vulgaris. Next base: position 1,886,521,099 of record NC_141687.1, on the reverse strand, counting down.
AACATACACAGATCAAGAATATGGTTTCAAAAGAGTTCTTAAGGTTGCATTAAAATAATCCACAGTTGTGTCACGTTTTAGCCAAAAGTACCTTTAAATGCGACAAAAGTTCCTAGTGAAAGCTGCAGTGTGGAAAAACAAGCAATGCGTCACTACTGAGACCCTGGGGAGGCGATGCGACAACCCTGCAGGACGCAGCGGGTGTGTTGCAGTGACTCTAGTCTGTATGGGGAGGGATGCGACACCTTGTGTGGATTCCTGTGCGCAGATTTCATAGGAAGCGTCTCGCAAAGGTACGATGCGACGATCTTCGGGACTGTGCTGATCACAGGTGCGGCGATGATGCGTAGTGCAGCGTCGATCTTCTCCTCTCGCAGCCCCTCGATGCGATGGCTCTGTGATGACTCTCGTAGTGACGGGAAGCAAGCAAGCGGTGCGATGATCTCACCCAGTGATGACAGGTTATGCGACGATACTCGCAGCGATGGTACTTATCCTGCGCCGGAGCGAATAGGTGCTGCTACAAACTTGATCTTTGCGGAGGCGGGAATTTCCTCGCACTGATGGGGATGCGCTCTGCAAGCGAGCGATGCATGAAACTTGGTAGAAAGACTCAGGGGCATATTACCAACAACTAGCGATAATTATCGCTATGTTGGTTTAGCGGCGATATTTTTATCCCCGAGCTGCGGCGATTTTTATTGCTTAGGAACCTTGCTATTATCAAGGTTTATCTCCTAAGTGATAAAAATCGGCTGAAATGCATGAATATCGCTGAAGAGTCAGCAATATTCATGCATTACCGAGCTAATGCTCTTAGCCATGTTATCCACCTACCATTGGATAACATGGCTAAGAACTGTTCAGGGGCAGGTGTTAGCTTTTGGAGATATTCGCGCTTAGCGCGAATATCTCCAAAAGTTGGTAATAGGAGATAGGGATGTTAGCGACTGTTTCCAGTCGCTAACATCTTGGCACGCCCACTTTGCATGTCATTAGTGATAAATATCACTGACATGCAAAGCGGGGCCCAAGATGGTCGCTTTCTCCTACTAGCTGTTGCTAACTGGTGTTAGCGACAGCTAGGTAATAGGGAGATAATTTTATCTCCGCTTTCTTGGCTTTTAAAGCCAAAAAAGCGGAGATACACCCCCTTGATAATATGCCCCTCAGTTTCTTCTTGTCCAGCATCCCAGCCAACTGGTACAACTTCCAGAGGCACCACAACTGGCCCAAACACTCTAAGAAGGACAGAACTCTCTCAATAGAGTTCAGGGGGAAGATGGGGGTTAAGTCTTTTTGGTCCTGGGACTTCTTAACAGAAAGCCAGCTCAACTCAGGCCCTTGGAGATCTCTTCAAGCAAGGGGACACAGCATAAATCAAAGTCCTTCCCCTCTCCTTGGCAGCAAAGCAACTGCAGGTCAGCCCACAAACACACAGCAGGACAGTCCTTCCTCTTCAGTCTTCCAGCTTTCTCCTTGGCAGAGGTTCCTTCTTCATTCCAGGATGATCACATTTTCTGTAGTCTGGGGTCCTGTACTTATACCACTAAAAAAGTCTTTGTTCCCTTTGGGCATGAGGGCTCTGAGCCCGGTCTGAACCAGTTCTGGGTATACCTTGAGCACTTTGTTTTCCTGGCCTCTCCTTTCCTTTCGAAGAGAGAGGCAGGGTCATCAGCCGCCCAGCAGGATGTGGAGCCAGCATTGTGGAAGGCAGGCACAGCCCTATTCAGGCACAGGTGCTACCCCCTCCCACCACTCTAGATGCAGATGGAGATATTCAGCACAGGGATGGCCAACTCAGGTGGGTGGATCCTAATTAATTAGTGAGTTTTAGTAACACCTGGGGAACATAATTTTTTTGATGCATTATAACCAAAGAAAAGTGTCTGCAGTGGAGGTAAGCCTTTGCCAGAGGGATTTAAGGCAATAAAACAATTCACTCAGCCTATGGCTTCTTTTTTACTACTGCGATTGGTAGTAACCCCGTATACTAAAGACACATATATCAGTTTGTTTTAAAATTGTTATAATAACAGGCTTTCTTTTTTCCAGAATTTCTCTTTTAACAACGAGCATATACACTTTTCTGACATTCAACCATTTTGGTCAGGATAAGCCTCTGCCCGATGATTCTAGGGTGTGATTGTAATAGTTGGCACTGTTATCTTACCAGTTTCGACCAATATTCCGACAGGAGGCCCGCGTCTCCAAAACAATCGAATAAGAGGGTTATTTCGCCAACAAATACCTTAAAACAACAGAAAATAGCAAAATAAACACTTAGCACATGTTCTATTCACTTTCTTTAAAAAGCTCACTCACAGTGTGAGTGAATGTTCAAGTGTTCTAAGTGTGCTGTGAAATTCACTGTTCACAAAGGATAGAAATGTATATAGAATAAAATACTTAATTTAGAAGAAAAGTAAACGTCGATGGAATCTAAAATTAATTAATACCAAAAAAAAACATTCATATTATTTATTTTACATTATAAGTGCTTAAAATGTTTTGAAAGGAAAGACAAATATAGGCTCTGATATTCCTAATAGCAATAAACTCAGTGCTCGTTGTGAGTGTATGAAGCCAAAACATCAAATAATCCTTTCAGATACATCCATCATATGTTACATTTTATAATGTAGCACATCTGAGACAGCAACACTTGGTTCTAGCCAGGAGTCTTATTTGCAGTACATCTCACATTTCTTCTGTTCTCTTAGCTGAGCAAGTGTGTGCTTCAAATTAGTCCAATCAATCAAAATCTTTACGAAAACATATCCACTAATAGACCTTTTATCATCTTTAAAATGTTGCAGGCGTGTAAATGTTTGCGCCAGAAAAAGAGTCTGTAAGGTCAAATCTTTTCCATAAATGCTTAATTTCAGCAATTGAATTTTCTTTTCACTTGACACAAATTGCTAATGTATTAGAGGGACGGTCTACAGAAAGCAGTAGTTCATTATTCCAGTGGCAACTGTTTTCCTGTGCGCATCATTATTGATTAGGAAACCTTATGTCTGTGCACTAGGGATGTTAGTACAGGACCTCCATGGGATCGTACAATTAGGAGGAGATTAGGTGCAGGCATTAGCATCACCAAGGCAATTATACATTGAAATCTACATATTCCTTTCAGGAGGCAGTGGCCAAATCTTCGTCAGCAGATATCAGCTGAGTCAGCAGAGTGTTTGTCAGTGTTGTGAACTTTCTGCTGCTGTTTCCGGTTGATGCGAGTTGCTTCTCTGATTGTTGATCTTACAGTGCTCCATTTCTACAACCATTCTGAAAGAGAGAGATGCTGTTTCAGTTGCAGGAAATAAAAGTATCCATGGCAGATGGCGCTGTCGTACTTTATACCATTACCTACAAAGTATTGTTAATTCTCTGGGGCAAATAAGTGTGTATAAGCGTCTGCGTGCGTGTTCAGGCTGGGATATGAGGCTGGATAACAGAGGCCTATCAGTAAGGCATTTCTGTGGTTGTGGTAATCCATGAATGCCATACTCAATCTAATATCAGAATACATTCCTCACTCAGAAAACCGTTTGCCACTGTGCTGCACTTCCCACTAAGCTCACCAGAGGAGCATAGCCTAAATAGGACATGCTCAATTACATGGATTTGTAGGATATGAAAACAGTGGTCAGAACGCCACATATAATGCCAAAAGTGCGCCCTTCCCGGCGGGTTGGGTTCGTGAGTGTGGGTGTCACCACACTAATGCATTCCAGAAGTGAAACACTCTTGACTCCATGAGCGAAAAACGAGCCACACCACTCCAATAGATTTGCTCCAAAGTTTTTTAATTCAGCAAGCTCCTGACGCGTTTCAACCAGAACAGGGTCTTAATCACATTGTATGCCAAAAAATCTGTTGCTTTATTTAAAAAACGTACAAATACATAAACATTGAAAAAGGAGTCCATGAATGACACTTGTAAGCAAATACAGCAATAGTAGTTGAATACGTTAGAATTGTTCATTGCAGAAACCAGTGGAACATTTGATAATTGTATCTTTATTCCACCAGCTAGTTCATATTGCATTTCTTCTACAATACCACTGGTCAAGAAGTTGATTCCTTATAAGAGATTTCCGACTTTGCTTTGGTCAAGTGACTGCAATAACCATAATCCTGTGCCGGTAATGGAGTCCACCGTATCCTTAACTTACAATATTAGTACTTCATCCAATGTTTCATAGACCATCATAATTATTTCAAACACAGTATCACATTTCAGTCACTAGAAATTGGTTTTGAGTTTAGACAAGTGATGCCCATATTTTACACAGCCATTGAGATTCTGCTACGATATGGTCTCTGATATTTTGAAAAAGACCTTTGCTGAAAGTTAATTTTTGCCAGCCGTGACTCGTTTCAACCCGATCAAGTCCCTGAAACACGTCATGAGTTTGCTGAACTAAAAGATTTTGGTGCCAAATCTATCGGAGTGGTGCAGCTCGTTTTTCGATCTTGGAGTGGAGTGTTTTTCTTCAGGAATGAATACAGTGGTGTAAGGCAAAATGCTATGCCCGTCAGCAGAATGTGATGAGGGGCCTTGAATCTTTCATATCTCACTAGTATTTCTTAGGGGGCTCGGGCCCCCTTGCATCCCAGGGGTCTGTGTAATACCCATGTAAGAGTAGCTAATTCCATTGTGGAGAATATCACCCTTGTTCCTCATACATCTCTTTCACCAATTCAGAAACATCTTTCTTGTCATGCCTAAACTGAATCATGTGGGTGTGCAGGATAAGTGGATACTTCAATGAGCAATCCATCAGTATCTAGAACAGTATCCCACTTTAAATCATATCTCTGTCTCTCTAACTCAGAAATGCCCTCAAACCGTATATTTTCTTTCAACAGTTGGAAGAACCAAGCACCCATCACAATGGCCAATGAGTAACCCTGGGCGTAGTTCGCATAGTAGCGCTACGCGTAGCTACGCAAAGTGCACTTCGCACTACGTGAGCTACGTGTAGCACTACGCGAACTGCCTAGTGCGGTAGGGAAATGCTGTTCGCAATGATTGCACTGTGCCGGATGCTTGTCCGCACTGCGCAATCATTGCAAACCGCATCTTAAACTGTGCAAGCAGTCGTTTTTCGCCCCTCGAGTAGATTTGTACTCGAGCTGCAGTTTTCTCAATGCGGACTGGCAGTTTCTCATCACGAGCTGTCGCGAGCATACTCTTCCACTTGCAATGAGAAACCTGACCTCCCCGCATTGAGAATCTTGCTGGGAGGTTTATTTTCCATGCTCGCGATCAGCAACTTGATGTTGCTGATCACGAATGAGGAAAAAGTGTTGCCGGGATGTCATTTTGCTCACTCGTGGTTACCAACTTAAGGTTGAGGACCGTGAACAAGCAAAAAATACCCGCTACGCTACGCATTTTTTCACTGTGCTACGTGTAATTCGCGTAGCGAGTAGTTGCACAAACTACGCAAACTACGCGAGTGTAGCGTAGTTTTCCGCCCAGGCATACCAATGAGATGTACGGTGATAAAAATGACACATTCTCTCTCACTTTCTTTTCTTTGAATGGCATTTTTGTGGTTGTATTTTGCAGGGTTTGTATGTTTACATTTATGAAAGCTGTTTCCCTTTCAGTGTGGTTTACATTACTTATTATATGTTTACACCTACAACAGGATGGGCTTTATAAATGATATAATAGAGAAAAGTGGACCAATTAGTTGGGCCAACAAAGGAAATTCTTCAAGCACGTTTAGAAGGTAGAAAATTGAACTCTCCACCACATTTAAAAGAGACTAGTGAAAACATATTGTCAATGAAAGATACCTGATGGTTTTCCTTAGGCCTATGACCTATGAAATCTTGGCATGGTTCTCATTGGGATAAAGGATGCTTCCCAGTTGAAGGCACTACTCAGTAATGTTTTTTCCTCCATGCTTGCTCCACCTTCATTTGGTCTTAGAGATTGTCTTTGCAACTATGAATTTGAGGTGGAAGAAGTGTAGAGAAGGTCGGCTTCTGGTAATACTTAAAAATATTGTCCCAATAAGCTTTATGTATCGTGTATATTTTTATTTGATTCTCCTTTCTACAAGGTGCCATTCTTTGACTTCAGGAAAGATGTTGTGTGGTCAGATTTCCTCCATGTCAATTCCAGTTTCTTGACACATGATGTTTTACTTTCTGGGACTGGCAATGTAGGTAATCTTAAACTAATCCAGGCAACAAAAACGTCAGTCTTTTGTGACTACCACACAATAATTTAACTGACTAAGTAGGGGAACTTCTTGATCACCTTAAACTGAAAATTGGTATCCCTGCCAATCGCATTTATCTATGTGGTGAGGGCGAGTTCTGAATTGAGCTTCACAATTCTGATGGATTGCACCTGGTATAGCACAGGTCTCAAGGATGCTGACATTTGCAATCACATAATAGTATAGTTTACATTGCATAATACAAGGTATCTGGTTTGGCTCACTGCAGGTAATTCTTCAAGGGGGCTATGGATTATATGTTTGATGTAATTGCTTTGGTTCCCTATGTGTTTTTCAGTTGAAAGTAGATTTGAGTATCACTAGCAGACACTTATCTTTGAAATAGTGGATGGTGTTGTGTAATCAGCTCTTCCAGAAACACAATGTAGAACTTTGATTTGTGACCTTTTGTTTTCATTTAACAAGTTATGCAGTCATCAGTTATTACAACAGGCAATTATTGCTGGATGATGGTGTGTACTATAGAAACAGGAATATAATATGACAAAGGTGGCAAGAAAAGGCTCCATTGTCAGAGAAATGAACCGTGGTGTCAAGAAAAATTTATAACTTCAAAAACATGTGCACAATTTCCTATCCCATATTCAGATTCATTCCGCTTAATATGGCGTGCAGTTGAGAACATTCTTTACATCATGTCTAGCAAACAAAATGAACATGAGGGTGATGACCCATCATCTTTTAAGTCAATATAGTTTTGAGTATGTCTTGGAATGTGGGATTACATCCCAGATGAAGGGATAGAAACAGAATGGATACTGCTTTGTGGAATGCTGGGTGCTTTACTGTAGGTGAGGTGTTTCCCCACATTGCACCATTGGGTTAGTGCTGTATGGCCCGAGTGTTGAACTGTTGGAAGCAATCGCATTTTCGTTCATTTTCATTTGATTCCTGCCATTTATACAGCTCTTTGTCCCTTGCAGCACTTGATGTGGGGGTAAGGACTTCCAATTTACATAACATGTAGACCTTAAAGAGAAGTATCTGTAGGGAGGATCACTTGTAGAACCCACAAGTACTACTTTACAAGAAGAACTATTGGGCCCAACCTTGATCTGGTGGTGGTGGTTACAGAAAATGGATCCATGGGCCATTTCAGATTTAAATATTCAAGTTTGCAGCCATTTTAGAAGGATATAGTGATAAACTGTATCTTGTACTTTGGAAACATTGAGTAGGATCTAAGATATAGATTAGTAGTTTTCAAGCAATAAAGCTAGGCTGCTACTATATTGGCCAAGGCAGCCATTCTGGCTCTGTGGTATCAACATTCTTAATCATCTTGTAGGAGACAGTGAGCTTCAGCAAAGGCCTGCAGCTGTGTCATCAAATCTCATTTGCAAGATTCTTCATGGAGATGAGAGGTTGGAAAAGGGATAGTCCCTGATATTTGTGTTCTCAGTCCTCGAGGACCCTTGCAACTTCAGAATAATTAGTAAAATCTATGAATTGGCCTGTTTGTGTAATTATCTGCATTTGACTGTATGCCTCAAAACACTTTTGAATAGCTTTTTTCAAGGAACAGAAGGGCTTGGGTGAATAAGCACTGTTTATTTTGAACAGAGGTGAAAAATGCTCCTTTCATATTAGAGATATTGATGGCGTCAGTGAACGTCAGGTTCAGTGAATATCCATCTTTGATGGTGGGGTGCTTTCACTAATATGGTAAATCCCACATTTCCTAGTCTGTTTTAGGGATGCTTTTGTCTTATTCATCAAAACACATATTAAAGACTTCCTCAGGAAAATTAATTAACATAATGTTTAAAGTAATAAGACAAGATTAGAGAACATTTTTCTGAAAAGATTTGTTGTATAGCCACCTCTGATATAATACTCCATGGAAAAGGGAGGAATTTTAGTTAAACAAGTGTCAAATAATCACATATTGTTATTTTAAGCTGATCTCTAATAGGACATATATTAAAACATTCGAAATTTAAAATACAATATTTGTCTCACTATTTTACCTTTTACTCCCTATGACATCGGTCATAAAATTAGTTCAAATTGTAGGATGTCTGTAAGGAGTTAATGCTGTTTAGACTTAAGTCTATTTCTGATTCAATCCGTTGGTAATCATGCTTCATTTCCATTAATTGAACCATGGGAAATTGCAAAAGGTTTTCTGGCTAAAGGTTCATGAATAAGATAAGTAAGAACTTGACTCCAGTCCAAGGACACCACGATAAAACCCTACAGTTAAAAATTAGTCAATGAAAGGTTGCGCAGAAGAGTGAAAGATACTTTATGAAAAAGTTACTTTTCATCGAAGAATCCTTTGAGAACATAACTTATACTTCTGGCCTTATTCAGAGTTTGGTGAACAGGGTACTCTGCCACAACCTTGGCAGACTGCTACTACTACTTGCAGTTCACTCACTCTACTTAGAATCAGGTAAACTGTCATATTTCAACCAGCAGAGTCTCCATTTGCTCCACTCACACAAACCTTTGACTGACAGCCTGATGTGATATGTTTTCTAGATTGTTCTGGAATTGCAGAGCTTGGATTTCTAGGCCCCTGGCGACAAAGACTCAGTCTTTGTGCCAACCCGAGGCAGAAATGCCAGTTTGATTGCAACCACCCCACAAACCACAGAGCAATATTAGAGTGAGATGTGTTTCAGGTAAAGATCAATCCCACAAGACATTATAGGGATAGTTAGTTAGATCCCAAAACTTCTTTCATTAATGAATAACACACTACAGAAAACTAAAAAACGAGGAATATACTTTAAAGATGTATTTACAATTAAAATTCGAATCTAGTGCACACAATTTGAATTGAAACCACAATAAAGACAAACAAAATGGTGGTGACTACGTCTACTAAAATCATTTAAAAACACAACTCCTTCATGATTACACTTCTAGCCCATCCTGCTACTTCTAAGCACTAAGCTAGTTTAGTACAGAAAAAAATAAATCCTTTTTAGATTTTCAGATGGTTCACACCTGCATATCTGTTTGAACAATAGGGTTTTTGTTCAATATAATAGAAATACCTGCTATTCTTATCATTTTCAGACAGCTGCACTGATAGGTTCAGTGAGTAAATGCTAAGTGTCTTTCTTCTTTGTAGCCTTCTCATAAAATTGGTAATATGGTTCTGCACAGACTGTCCTGTTGAGTGTGAATATTCCCCTGTAACCTCTCACTTTTTGTTCTTAGCTTTTATAGCTTTATTTCATAGTTGTTGAAAACACACAGAAGAAACAATTGGAAAGGAGAGGCCTGGTTCTTTTTACTTAATTTCAGTCTGTCAGACTGTGTTCTTTTAAAGACAACAATAAACGATACACATAGTTATCAACCTTGTAAAAACTCTTTAGAAATCAATATCAAATGATGCAAAACAGAACAATCAGCTTTTAGATTAAGTACTACAAATATATGTAAGTAACCTTGATTTACACTTTGCAGAACAGAAGAACTTAAACCAAATGTACATTCTATTAATCACATGTACTCACTTTTAATTGACTGATTAGCCCATGTAACTCAAAAAAGCAAATTCTAAGAGGAGAAAGACATAATATTCAGGACATCCCAAGAATGATACTAAAGACCTATGAAATGAATATATTTGTAAATAAATATGAAGCTATATGTGTAATGATAAATGACAGAAGCTAGGCAATTATATTCACTTTCTAATAATTGTGACTGGGTAGAAATGTTTATATATCTGGAAAAAAGTACAAACTGTGCAACTCTGAACTTTACTTCATGTGACTTCGAAAAAAGCAGACAACCGTTACCTGGCATTTTAAGATGTAAACACTAGGGGTGGGTGAAGAATTCCGCTCCTCAGGCAGAGTTTGCAGAGTTTTGCCCACTCCCCGCTCCTCTCAGAGTTCACTCCACTAAGTGATGCGGAGTGGAGTTTTTTCTCTCTTGTGGTTCACCAACGTAAAGTTGCTGAGCGCTCACAAGAAGAAAATCATGCAGTAAATCTCCTCCCCGTGTGCTTTCTCTATGCGGACGGCCGCAGTAGGTCGCGACTGCTCGCGTTGACAAATCTGCCTCTCGCGTTGAGGAAGCTGTCGCTCGAGTGAAATATTTATTTGAAAGGCAGAAAGCAGCAGCACTCTCCAGCGTGACTCGAATGCCGTTAGTGCTGATTTTGCAGCATGAGACAAACTCCCAGCACTTAAAATCAGTGAGACCAGCACAACTGAAAGGGCTCCGCCGCTGGCTGAACTACATGGAGTGTGGCAGAGTTTTTGTGGCACTACACCGCCCAGGTCTAGCAAACTCATTATGGCTACTTTCTCCCAGATGTCAGAGATTACATGAATTGTCTAAGAAATACGGATGTTGACTTTGATAATGACAGGGCTGCAACAGCTTGTAGAATAGCATCAGCAGAACTTTATAGAATTGGTCTTGTTGTTGTCATTGAAGAATGAGTGAACACATAATGAAGCAGAGTATTTCTTGGAATCCAGGAATGCAGATGATGTTTGCGGTCTGACTCGTGCCATGATAGGTGATGGAGTAGGGGTAGCCAAGGTTGATGTTTCATCATATAGTGCATACTTCAGGACTAAAAGCTGCATTGCAGTGTGATATGACTGGTGCAATCCTATTGGTCAAACCATTTCTCTGATTTTGAAAGATACTATTGGTGGCAATTAAAATGGAATATCTAAACAGATTGTTTCAAAACAGTTTATGCACCAAAAGGAAAGTCTCATTTAACGAACGTGCAACCTGGGAATGCTGCTCAATTGGATAGATGTAAATTCCACTCATTTTGGAATTCCTGCTGACTTTACTTCTTTACAAAAGTAAGACTGGAATGGGACAATCAACTATCAGTAGTGTAACTGAGAAACCACCAAACAAGCTTGAACACATTGAATTGGAAAATTAAGGGACCAGTCGAATCATAGCTTTAAAGCCATAATGTGAAAAGAGATCTCAAGCACTCTGACAACAATCAGTAGTCTTCTTGTGTTCTTTATTTGAATGAAGTAGTCAGTAAATCTTTCTTGGTTCCACCACACACGAACCAACACATTTTTCATCCCTGGAGGTTATTACACCTATAGACTTCATCAGGGCTAGAACAATAATGAATATATAGTTCAATATAAAATACAAATAAATACATTTGAACAGTAGCAGCTCACACAGGTAAGAGCTGCGAGGCAGGGTGGGAGGTGGTGGAAGTTGATAGATGACGGGATAAGTAATATTAAATAAATATTTTAACTTAGGAACATTAAAATCTACTATTCCCACTCTAGTCAGTGCAATAGTAGGGAAAGGGTTGGACTCAGGACTGCTACAAAATTACTATTCCCACTCCAGTCTGTGCAACAGTAGGGAAAGCTTTGGATTCAGGAAGGGTTAACTTTACTATTCCCACTCCAGTCTGTGAAACAGTAGAGAACGCATTGGACTCAGAAGGGGTACAAATTACTATTTCCATTCCAGTCCGTGTAACAGTTGGGAAAGTGTTGGATTACAGAGGAGTACAATTTACTATTCCCACTCCAGTCTGTGCAACAGTAGGGAAAGCGTTGCACTCTGGAGGGGTAATAATTACTATTCCCACGCCAGTCAGTGCAACAGTAGGGTAACGGTTGGACTCAGGATGGCTAAAAATTACTATTCCCCCTCCAGTCTGTACAACACTAGGGAAAGTTTGGACTCAGAAGGGGTTAAATTTACTATTCCCATTCAAGTTTGTGAAAAGGTAGGAAAAGTGTTGAACCCAGGATGGGGTACAAATTACTATTCCCACTCCAGTCAGTGCAACAGCAGGGAAAGTGTTGGACTCTGGAGGGGTAAAATGTACTATTCCCACTCTAGTCTGTGCAACAGTAGGGAGAGGGTTGGGCTCAGGAGGGGAAAAGTTACTATTCCCACTCCAGTCAGTGCAACAGCAGGTAAAGTGTTTGATGGCGGAGGGGTAAAATTTACAATTCCCACTCTAGTCTGTACAATGGTAGAAAGAGTGTAGTTCACTTAAAACAAATAAAATATTTTAACAACTATGTTAAATAACAAGAAATGTAAATATTTAAAAATAAAAATTATATCTAGAGATTTTTTTAAATGAAGCAAATTACATTTGTATTACAATTTCTAATTAAATAAAATAAATTGAAGCTAAGGGGAGAGGAGTTAGACTAACGGCTAGAGATGTCGTCCTGAATCTGGGGAAGTGGGTTTGAGTCTTGGCAATGACACTAAACATCCTGTGATTCTGGGCAAATCATTTAATCTCCTGTGCATAACAAAAATTAATGTGTCCTCTTGTAATGCAACTGGTGCTATGTAAAGTGCTCTGATATCCGATTCGGGTCAAGTTCGCGCTAGGAGAAAAAATATATATCATTAAAATATCACACTATATTCTCACAATCATAACAACAAATATAATGTTATTTACAAATAAAAAGTATAACACAATTAACTTATAAGACCTCTCCAAACAAAACAATACACACTTAAAATATATCTTAGAAATTATAATTACACATTTGACATAATTATCAATTAAACAATTAAAAATAATTATCTAATAAAACATTAATTATATTTAATTAACTTTCCACACTTTACCTCTACAAACCCAACAACCCATACGTGATATATAACTTCAAAAATGTCTTGATCACACAATTTGCGTAGTTAATTTCCAATTAAATATTTATTCATATTTAACATTAATTATTAATTACTCTAATTATTTTCATTCCCACCCTTTACCCCCTACAAACATCACATCACCTACCAAAAATATAAATTACAAATTAAATTAAATGCACAATTTACATTATTATTGATCAAATCAATCATTAATAATAGTGAAAAAATAATTAACTGTTATTAAATTACTTCCCGCCATATACCTCTACAAACCATACAACCCGTATCTATAACTTAAGAAACAATTTATAAAATATGCAATTAAAATCCATACAAAATACATAAAATTATTTTAAAAATACAATTATTGGCAATGATATTTTTATTAACAATAATAACAGATATTTTTAACACCTATATTATCAACATAGATATTTTTGTAAACAATATTAACAACATTGATATTTTTAACATCAATATAACTTACCTTTAAAATTTATATTCTTTTCAACTGTTATTTTGCACTCAATATTTCTGCATCTTAATATACTTTTCTCTATATTTTGTCCAAACACCAATCACAGCATTAGGTTCATATTTTGAAACTAGTACTTGGTGTAAAGCCGGAGATACAGCAGGCTCTTCAATCTATTAATGAGATGTAGAACTTATCAGCTGTACCCCTAGTGGGCAAGCTCCTGAAAAGTAGGAAGATGATGTGCTGATCTACTTCAGAGGCCCTCTGGTGTCAATAAAGGTCTGCTGAACAGATTCAGCCTCATAATGTTCTTTGGTGTGATTGATCAGCACCTCTCTGGTTTGCCGGCAAGGTAGAAAAGGTCCAAGTATTCTAAGGCTTGCACAACGCTTTGATAAGCAGCTTTTTATAAGGGAATGGAGACACACTCGAAGCTCTGGACCTCTTGGGCTTCATGTAGAAATACAGGTTTGAGAAGTGATGAGTGTTTACTCCATAGCAGATCACAAAGATTCTTATCAGGAATAATATCCGTTCTTTCAAGTCTGTATATAGAGGACAGGACTATTTCTAGTTGCAGAATAGCATCTTTATTATTTTTTGTGGAACACGGACAGCCGACACGTGTTTCGCCCCCACTTGGCGAATTGCGCCGGGGCTTTCTCAAGGCTAATTTCACATATGTAGGGTATATAATTATGGTTCCCAATTTTTGCAATATCCAAATTACAGGGAGTACAATACTCCAGGAGCAGAGGTTCTTCTTTAATTTTGACTGAGCTCCCTGCGCCCGCATCAGTCTCCTCTCTGGTTTGCTGTAAACCATGCAATGGCCGCATAAGAACTGTTTGAGTGACTCCTTTCACAAAAATTGGACCAGGTGGTCTCTAAAATTGCTTCAAAACTAAGGGTGGGCAGAATGTTTCCTTCCGCCCATGGAATTGGTTGAATTTTGGGCACTCCATGTTACTCTTTAACTTGGAGTTCTGGCCAAATTCTGCCAATCACCGTGCGGAACAATATTTCACCCAGGAGGCTTCAGAATATGCGAGTTGGCAAGCGAAATTTGTCGATCCTAGAGTGATTTTCTAAAACAGGTCGTCACTGGTGTTTGTGAGCAGTTACTGTCAGAGGGCTGCCGTTCGAGTAGATGTGCTGCAGCTCGAGCATATTTTGAACTCAAGCGGCACCAAAATCGACTCAAATGGCTGCGCTTCGTTGTGCAACGCATCATGTCGTTCGCGCTGATTTTCCAAACTACTCACACTACCGGGGCAAATTGCAGCATCAGTAGCACAAGTAACATATTTTCCAATTGTTGGCAGAATTCTGTGGAATCTTGTGGAGTTTATTTAATAACGATGCAGAATACCAAGAAGTAAAACTCCACGAGTTCTGCCCACACCTAATGAAAACCTGTTTTACTTGCACTAGCTTTAAAAATCTTATTTTCACTGGTGGCACAGTTACAGTTCTTCACATTAGATAATTTAATTCTGGTATCTTGAATTTTCTGCAACCAAGTTAATTGTACCACTGGGTCTGATCTTTCTTAATCTGCCACCTTTCCAGGAACATAAAGATCAGGCACTTGCATCGGTACTCCATAAAGCATGTGACCATGAAATGCTTCTCTAGTCAAGTTAATAATGCTCACTAACCCCATACAGATTATGAAGGCAACTTAATCCTCTATCCTAACCCTAGCAGTCAAGGTTTGTTTAAGCGTACCATTGGTGCTTTCTATGATAGTGTTAGATTCTGAGCAGAAAGGGTGTACATATAGCAGTTGTGCTCTGAAAGCAGCAACAGCATCCAAACATGTCTTAGCAGTCAATGCAGGACTAATGTCTAAATAAAAAGTATGGGCTGTGTCTATTGCTACTAGGCACTGTAAGTAGTTGGGTTCGAAACGCGTCGACCTTTTTGTTTTGTCAAACATACCAATGTTGTTTAGGCTTTCCACTGGTGCACTGGAAATAATATATTGACTCAGTAGACTGTGGTAGTCTAGATTTATCTGTGCACGTTAGTGAGATTGTAGAGGATTTGTTGGGCTGTTTGACCTTTGTTGTGAGAGTTTGCCCCCCTGGTTTGTGGTCACTAAAAAGTGTTGTGTAGTTTGGCTAGACTGGACCTGACCTGGGGTGGCGGATGGATGTTGTGAGTGTTTAGTATAAGTGTTTGTGGAGTTTGCTTGTAGGTATGTTTGAAGGTTTGCAGTGAGTGTCTGCTGGTGTCTCCGTGATTTGTTGACTATTTTGAAGTCTGTTCTTGTGTATATATTTCCTTTTTGTATATATTCATGTTGTACTATATATAGAGCATTGTTAGTAAGTAATTTGAAAGCTTTATGCCAAATACAAGAATTGATGGCACTGTAAAGAGTGTAGACCAATATGTTTAGTTCCTTGGGTCTAGATAATAAATAATTTTAGCAGTGTTGCTCAGTATTGGCAATTGTTTCGATTTTGTTGTTACTTTTAGAAATTGCCCATGTTTGTGCTTAACCATTCTGTGCCTCTGCCTTTCTGTAGAATCCAAGTCTGGGTTGGCTGACAGTTGGACTCTTGTGCATTCACTCTAGACAGTCACATAAAGGGAGATGAGGTATGCCTAGCATAACCATATGGGCCATCACCAGGCTGAGTTGTGGGAGGATTTGTCATTGACACCTGAATAGGACCGTGCCTGTCCTCACAAAAAAACTGTCTCCACCCCCCTGCCCCCATATAGTGTGTCTGTAGCTAGGCCATGGAATGAGGGGTCTTGTGCACTACAAAGACTTTCCTTTGACGTTTGCTTACTTTAAAGGCAGAAATGGGTATTAGATTTGGACAACCCAAAATCAGAGCACTTCTGGCCTGAGGACATTCTGCCAGGAAGAAGAGCTGAATGCTATTGGAGGGACTGCCACTCTGCCTGTTGCTTTGTTGTGTTGGCTGGATGCATGCTGATTCTGTCATGGAAGGGAAAGGATTGGGCGTTGCTTTCTACATCCTGCTTCCAAGGTTCTCCAAGGGCTTGTATGTTCTTGCCTCCAGTTAAAAAGTCTCAGGATCATCAAAGACTTCACCTGCCAGTGCCTTGGCTCTTGTGCTAAGAATCCTGACTTGTGAAGTGGTGCTAAATCCAGTTCCTGGGCCCTTGAATACAGAATCTTGCGATCTGAAGGACATAATCCATGCATCGACTCCAAGCACCTGTTTTTATGATGCATTGCTGCCCAAAATCGATGAAGCACCAGCTTGCGGCTGTGAAATCGATACAGTACCTGCTTCACAGCTGGAAAATCAATGCAGCGACTGCTTCGCCACTATCTCATTGATGCAGTGGTTCTGGATTTTCTACGCACCCCCCCCCCCCCCCTGGGTGCAATTCTTATCGACACCGCACCACAGTAAGGAACCGAGCCCGCATGTCCAGAAACTGATGCAACGCCTCCCCTACCATTAAGCCATTAAGAAACCGACGCATCACGTCCCGTGGCAGTAAGGAACTGAAGCATCATCTCCCCTGGTAGTAAGGAGCTGGTGCTTTTCTGGTGCCTCACTTCCCCTGTACCTTGCACCGTCTTTGATTTTTGACATATCTAAGGTACTTTATGATAAAAAGAACTCAACTGAACGTGTTAATCTTCGAAAAGTGATATCTTGACTTGTGTATTCTGTATTTTTGTCATTTTAGTCTTGTTTTATTCAGATAAATATTGGCTATTCTTCTAAACTGGTGTGGATTCCTTTTGTAGTATTTACTCTGTGTTATTGTGTGTGTATATACAAATGCTTTACACATTGCCTCTATGATAAGCCTGACTGCTCGTGCCAAACTAGCAAGTGGGTGAGCAGGTGTTATCTTAGCTGTGTGACTTCCTTGCCCTGACTAGACTAGGGTGAGGCCCCTAATTGGACGGGGTCCAAATCACTGCCAACTGCACACACCCTGCTGACCCTGTGTTGAGGGTGATCTAGTCCTTGTTTTTTTGTTTTTGCTTTCTGCTTTTTGTAAGTGTTTGGAAAGGCTTTCTCCTTACCAGGACCCTCCAATTTTTTATGCTTGGAGATGCTGAGATGCTTAATAGCCCATGAACCTAACATATCAAGGTCTTCAGAGTTTTTGAAAGCTCCCTTTCGCAATCCCTTTTGAAAAGCTGCTCCTGTCTTTCAGAACCAAGGCACCAGGGTATAAAAGATGGACCTCAGACACTATCACTACAGAATACGTGTGGACCTGTTGATACTCTGTCAGGAAGAAGGACTGCGGTGCTGCTGAAGGACTGCCTTCTGCTGGACTCCTGCTTTCCTGTGTTGACCTGCTGCCCTCCTGAATGAATTAGAAGGACTGGTCCTGCATCTCTTGAACCCAGAACCCAGAGTGACTCCAAGGGCTCGTTGGCTGTCCTTCTGGTCTCAGGGACACACCATGCTTCCAACAATCTCCCACTTGTACCTGGACTGTGACGTCTATGAGTCTATCCTGCCAAGTGGTGGCACCCCAGTTCTGGGCTCATGGATGTGGTGTAAGGTGCTCTGCCAGACTGTCGGTCCAGCTGAACTGATGCATCTCCTCTGCTGTGTGGTGCAAACCGAGCATCATTGATGTATCGCCCCTGCTGTGTGGATTGGACCTGTCGCAAAGACTCGCATGGCCGCTGCATTGCCTTCAAAACCGCCACTGTGCAACACATCCTCGGCACTGTCCCTCACATCTCTTGTCGATGGCACCCTTAACTGCAACATTGGGCTCTGCCTCACAGCGTTGCTGCTCTTTAAAACGGACGCATCACCCGACTGCGCATCACATCACCACCACTGGACTAAGCATTTCATGACCTGTTGACAGAATACTCGACATCGACTCAACTGGACCACGCACCGCTGCGTTGCCTCATCTCAGAACGGACACATCACCTTGGCTCTGCAAAGCATCTTCAATGCGGATCCATGCAACGCTCCGCAAACCAGGATTAAAGGCCCTTTTGTTAAGCGGGCTTAACTGGGTCCCGGTAGTCAGCCTTCACTCCATCATGCCTGGCCAAAACTTGTGCATTTGTCCCACTACGATGTGAACAGGTATCCACAGTTGAAGCTTTACGCCTTTGGGTGCTATTTTCTTTTTTAAATTCTGAAATACATTCAATATCTCCGGTTTTTGGATTTTTGCCGTTTTGGTCTTGTTTTATTTATTTTAAACTACTCTGTTTTTCTAACTCTGTTGTGAGCTTCTTTTGTGGTTAGTTTTCAGTGTGTTACTGTTTGAAGTGTTGCACGAATACTTTACATATTGCCTCTAAGTTAAGCCTGACTGCTCTGTGCCAAACTACCAGGGGGTTAAGCACAGGTTGGTTTATGTTTTGCCTGTGCCTTACCCTGACAAGGATTGTGGTTACTGCTTGACCAGAGCTCGTACACAGTCAGCCAACAACCTAGTTTCGTACACTGGTGTTCAGCAGTGAGGATTGTAGTTGTACTTGCGCAGGACATACAGTAATTTTATGTTACACTCCCACCCCACCTAAATAATCTAAGACCAATTTGAATAAATGCTCCCTAATTGGCCTTTTTGTTTTTTCAATATTCTCTCTCTGTTTGTTGTGCCTGAATCCACCTCTTCAAGCATGGAGTTTTAGCTGAAAAACATGGAGTCCTACCCAGCTCAAAGAGTTCTGTAAAGAGAGGGGACTTTCAACCAAGAGGACCACCAGGAAGATGGAATTGCAAAAGGTACAGAGGGCCTGAGCGGAAGTCCACCTGTCACTTAGTACAGCACCTGAAGGAGATGAGAAGATGGATAGCCAAGGACAGGATTTGGACCTCAGCCTGATGATGAGGATGACTCCACCCCTAATTTTGACCTCCGTGCCAGGGTAGGGAGCAGTGTCTCTTCCTGAGGCCTGTCCCCGGAGAAGCTGGTGGAGAGAAGGGGGGAGAGAGAGAGTTCAAGCTGGAAATGGCCAAGCCCTGGATAGATGAAAGGAAACTTGGTGATGGAGGCAACACAAAAGAAGGCAAAGGCTGAGAGGGCCTTGGAGGAGAAAAAGTAACAAGTGGCTCATGAGCTGAGTTTGAGAGAGCTGGATCTCCAAGCTAAGTAGGTATAGTCCAGCATTGTCTGAAGGTGAGAAAAAGGTTTGCAACCCTAAGGATTTGGTGCCCAATTATGTTGTGGAAGATGACATTGACAAGTGGTTTTCTGCTTTGCCGGATGATGTTGGGAGTGCCTGAATGGGTCTGAGTGACCACAGGGGACATTGCTGCGTGGTAAGGGAGTCAAGGGTATCTAGAGCCTGGAACAATGGACCAGGCAGCTGCCAAGAAGGTGAGGGGAAAGGGGCATGGGAAACCAGCCGCTGAAATTCTTATGGTCGAGGTTGACGGGGCACCTGAGGAGGATGCCCCCGAGCTAACTAGGAAGAAAATACCTCCCTGGGTAACATTTCTGAGCTTGCTGGTTGGCAGGTTGAGGCTAGGCCCACCAGGCAGGAATTCAGCAAGGTGCAAAAAAAGTGTCCAACTCTAGAGGGCTTAAGGTGAGGCCATGGCAGCAGGTGATACCTCTTGGGTTCACCTTGACTATTTGGAGAACTACCTCCTATATATCAAGCCTAAGGCTCCTGTATCATGTGTGCTGGTGGTCCCTCGGTGTTACAGGACCTTCCTACTGAGTTTGCCTGATGACATACTGCTGGTAGTACATCTGGGACAAGACAAGACCATCACCAGGCTTGTTGCCCACTTCTATTGGCCCTGGGTGAAGATGGCCTCAGATATCTTCTGTCGGTCCTGTCCCATCTGCCTGGCCAGTGGGAAGTCAGGTAAAAAAGCTCATAGCTCCCCTGACCCCATTACATTGTGTCATTGGTACTCCCTTTGAGAGGGTAAGCATCAATATATATTGGACCCTTGGGACCCAAAACAGCTTTAGGTGCAGGTTCATCCAGGTCTTGGTGCAACTACACTGCTCGCTACCCGGAGGGCATTCCTCAAAGGTTGGTGACTGCACCCATGGTGGCCAAGGTACTGATGGGATTTTTTATCTGTGTGGGATTCCCCAAAGAAGGTACCATTTGAAAGAGGCACTAGCTTCATGTCAACATACATGAAGTCCATGAGAGATGAGTGTGCGGTAACTTATAAATTCTCCCCATCCTATCACCCCCAAACTAATGGTCTTGTGGAGAAATTCAACACAACCTTGAAAGGCATGATAATGGATCTACCTCAGCCCATGAGGTATAAGTGGGGCATTCTCTTTCCATACCTTCTCTTTGCCTAGAAGGAGGTGCCACAGAAAGGAATAGGGTTTAGCCCCATTTAACTCCTCAATGGCCAACCTTTTAGGGGACCTATTAGCCTTGTGAGGGGTGTGGGAGGAAGCTATGGTCAGCTACATCCAGCCCTCAGAGACCAGATGCACTACTTCTGGAAAAATGAAAACAAGTAATCAGAGGTCAGTCAGTGGTTATGAAGTTCTGGTATTACCCGAACGCCAGAAAATGAGGGTTATGGAGCCTGTGGAGCTCAGAACTCTCCAGGATTACTGGCCATGCCCATAGGAGGTGAAGGAGCAGAAAGGGCAGTCCACCTACTTGTTGGTGCTCCATGTGAACCACCTCAAACCACACTTTAAGAGGTTGGAAGAAAACATGCTTCTAGTGACAGATGAGTGAGTGGAAGATGAGACCGAGCATCTCCGTGACATCCTGCCTTCCCAGGTACACAATGGGTCAGTAGAAGGAGTCAACCTCTCCCCTACCCTTACCCCAGAACAGCAACGTGAATGTTGCCAGTCACTTAGGCAGCCTGCTTCCCTGTTCTCCCTCACCCTAGGACTCACACACCTGTGTGTCAATGACATTGACACTAGAGACAGTCCCCTTGTCAAAAATTAAATGTACAGGCTGTCAGACAAGTTGAGGGCCAGTATCAAGAAGGAGGTCTCTAAGATGCTGGCATTAGGGGTGATTGGTCTCTCCAACAGTCCCTTGTCCAGTCCTGTGGTGCTGGTACCCAAGGCTGCCCCACCAGTTGCCTCTCTAGAAGTTAGTTTCTACATGGACTACCTGAGTCTCAATTCTGTCATGAAGACCGACGCAGACCGCCTCCCCTGAGCTGATGAACTTGTAGACAGGGTGGGCCCTGACAAATTTCTCAGTATTTTTGATTTGACATCAGGCTTTTGGCAGATTACTCTGACTAAGGGGGCAACGGAGAGGTCAGCATTCTCAACCCCAGAGGGCCACTTTTCATTTAGGGTGATGTCCTTTGCCTTGAAGAATGTCCCTGCCACCTTTCAGGGGTTGGTCTACAGGCTTCTTGCTGGGAAGGAGGCCTTCTGTGCCACCTACCTGGACAACATAGCTGTCTACAGCTCCAGCTGGCAAGAACACCTGTACCACCTCTAGAAGGAGCATCAGGGCCTGCAACAGGCAGGCCTGACTATCAAGGCCAGTACGTGCCAGATAGGTCAGGGTTCTGTGGTATATCTGGGCTACATGGTGGGTGGGAGGCAAGGTGCAGCCCCTCCAGGCCAAGACTAAGACTATCCTGGCATGGCAGCCCCCTAAAACACAGACTGAGGTGAGGTCCTTCCTTGGCCTCACAAGATACTATAGGATATTTCTTTAGGGATATGGCACCACTGTTACCCCCTTAACAGAGCAGAAGTCAAAGAAGCAGCCCAGACAGGTGATCTGGTTAGAGGCCTATCAGAAAGCCTTTAATACCGTCAAATAGGCTATATTTGGAGCACCTATACTCAAGGCTACTGACTTCTCTAAGGAGTTTGTAGTGCAGACCGACACATCAGAGTATGGCATAGAAGTGGTCTTAGCACAGTTAAATGAAGAGAGCCTAGACCAACCGGTAGGCTTCATTAGCAGGAGGCTACTTCCATGGGAACAAAGGTGGGGTGCGGCTGAAGGGGAGGCCTCTAGTATGGGCACTGAAGAAGCTGGGAGAATACCTGTTTGAGACTCACTTTCAGGTTCAGACAGACCACAGACCCTCAGATGGCTCATGCAAATGTGTAGTCAAAATCTCAAACTGCTGAGGTGGTTCATCTCCTGACAGGGGTTGGACTTTGCAATGGAGCACCATCCTGGGTCAAACCACGCCAATGCTGATGTCCTATCCAGGTTTTTATGCCTTAGTGAAGAGAACTCCCAAGGGGATTGGTAGTTCTCACCCCTTTCAGCTGGTGGGGACACACGCTAGGCCTGTCAGCCTTAGGGTGGTCTTTCCCCCAAATTTTTGCCTTCCTTCTCCTTTTTTTCTGAGCTCATTTTTGCTGGCATTAGGACTATGCACAGTTACCACTGCTAACCAGTGCTAACGTGCTAGTACTCTCTCCTCTAAACATTGTAATTTGACCAATCTCTAATTGGCATATTTAATTTACTTATAAGTCCCCAGAAACACCACCTGTGCCCGAGGCCTGTAAATTAAATACTACTAGTGACCGTGAGTCGACCCACACTCTGGAATGAGCAGTGTCTCACTGTCTTGCCATACCAGCGTCTTTAGCCCCACAGAGCTGCCCGCCTGCGTTGCCTTCGGGAGACGATTTAAACACCCAAAGTGCCAAGCAAGCCATACAGACATTGCTGTCTGAGCCCGGGGAGTGTAGTAGAGAAAGTCCTTTCCTTGTTGAGAGCCGTGGAGCATGGGGGGGAGGGTAAACCCGAGGTGGCCTCCGTTACAGACCTCCCCTGGTGACAATTCTGATACCCCTTCAGAGGTGCCAGATTGGAAACTAGTTTACAGCATTAGCCCTACCTTGTGGCATAAGTAAGTTTCTCTTCCCTCGGTTTTGTTTTCCTGGTACCCATGTCCTGACGAGGCCCGAATGACTGGGCCGAAACGCGTCGACCTCACAGAACAGAGGAGTCCAACAGAATATTAGCACCACTATATAAATTGGCTACACACATTTTGGACTAATTAAGAGTGAAGAACTATCCCCTCTTGTGTGCACTGGACTACCTCGTGGTTGGATTGCTTATAAAGACATAGCAACCATTAGGTTTATACAATGGGAAGTAAGGAATTAGAAGTGAATTTTATAGATTTTTCCGTCTGTTGATGTTTGTGTAAATGGTCTAAAGCCCCCCTTTGTGATTACTGTACTTTATATGTTGTTAAAAAGGATAAGAATTAAAGAATTCAAAAGTTGTTCTGACTGGATTTGGAGGTGGTATGTGACTAGAGAAATTAATCCAAATAAATATAAGGGACTATGTATCTGCAAATAGGAACTAATTCATGTTCCACCTACTGAACGTTGTGTGGTATCTATTCCTCCGCATTATCACCCTCTTCCTTAGTCAGCTATTTATGGCCCAGTTGTGGAAGGAGGATTAGGGTGAACCCTATTGTAATTTAAACAGTGAGTCTGCAGCACTGATTGTGCCACCCACTTAAAAAGCCCTTTAAACATGTTGCAGGCCTGCCATTATAAAGTCTGCATGAAAAGTTTTAACCTGCCATTTGTACCTAGCAAAATAAATCTTTTGCCATGCCTAAACCTTCCTTTTAATACATATGTCATCTCTAGGGAAGGTCCTGACAGCCCAGAGGGCAGGGTACAATAGTTTCAAAAGTAGGACATGTACTTTGAAGGTTTACATGCCCTTGTTGTGAAAAACTTTTAAATTCATTTTTCACTAGTGCAAGACCTATCTTGCCCATAGGTTAACATTGGGATTACCTTATTACATCTTATAAGTGTAGTTTCCAATTGCAACAAGATAGAAATTTCAACTTTGGTGTCTCTGGACTCACAATGTAAAATCACAATTCATGGTAAAGTTGGATTTTGAATTGCAATCCTGAAAAGGTCGCATTTTATAAAGTTAGAATTTTTCTGCCTTATAAATTTGGTGCCTGAATGCCTGTCTCTGGTCACATGACTGGGTATGATTGGTAATTTATATTAGTGTATTCCTCATAGACAACCCCACACAATTGGAGCTTAGGTGTGACTGGATGGGCCATCACTGGCAGGATGGGAGGGGGAAGCTGGACCCAGCATCACTAACACCTACATTGTCTGTGTCTGGTCTTCACACAAAAGGAGTAACAACCCTGCATTGTCACTTCAGCCACCTTGGCGCCAGGGCAGGGAGGCAGGTAATTTCTTGCACTTCATAGTCACTGCCTAGAAGGTTCTCCTACCTTCCAGAACCAGGGCACCAGGGTATAAAAGATGGACCGAAGTACTGCTGTGCTGCTGAAACTCTGACCATCTGCTGGACTGCACTCTGCTGGACTCCTGCTTTGCTGTGTTGACCTGCTGCCTGCTGCCCTCCTCACTGGGTGAGAATGACTGGGCATGCATCTCTTGAACTCAGAACCAAGAATAACTCCAAGTACTAGTTGGCTGGCCTCATGATCCAAAGCCTCTGGAACACAAAAGGCTTCTAACAACCTTGCATCTTCACCTGAACTCTGCCATCTGTGAGTCTACCCCACCAGTACGTGCCACCCCAATCCTGGACCCTTGAAAGTTGGTGTAAGATTCTCTGCCATACTGTGAATCCAGTAGAACCATCACATCTCCTCTGCTGTGCAGCACAAACCTGAGCAGAAGCGACGCATTTTCGCTGCTGTGTGGACTTCACCTGTCATAAAAACTTGCATTGCTGCCATAGCATGCATCGCCTTCAGAACTGCCACTGCGCAACTCATCAACGACATAGGCCCTCGCATCTCTCGTTGACACCAGCCTCGACAATGACGGTGAACTCCACATTGCAGCCTCGCAGCTCTTCGAAACAGATGCATCGCCCTGATTCTGTGTTGTGTCCCGGACACTGGAGTCCACATTGTAAGCCCTGTCAATTGGATCCTCAACGTTGATGCAACAGGACCATGCACCGCAGCCTCACTGCATCTCAGAACAGATGCATCGATGCAGCTGCGCAGCACATCTTCAATGTGGATGCACACAACCCTATGGAAATCAGGATTGAAGGTACTTTTGTTCAGCATGCCTTACTGGGTCTTTTTAGCCAGCCCGCACTCCATCATGGTTGATCTGAACTTGTGACTTTGTCCTGGTCCGGCGCGGCCAGATATCCACAGTTTGTGCATTACACTTCTTGGCACTGTTTTCTAAATAATACTTTCTAAAAACACTTCAACATTCAATATATCCATCTCTATTAATTGGATTATTGACATTTTGGTCTTGTTTTATTTATTTAAAACTACTCTACTTTTCTAACTTTGTTGTGGGCTCCTTTTCTGGTGTGTTTTCACTGTGTTACTGTTTGAAATGTTGCACAAATACTTTACACAGTGCCACTAAATGTAGATTTTACTAGTATTTATGACGGAAAATCTTAATTTTATTAAAGACACGGAGGCGAGTATTATGCTTTCTTATCTTGCATTTTATTACTCAGCAGCCAAGATAAGTAAAAAAAACTACAGTTCCCAGAGGGCCAGAGAACAAACTGGGCCATGGGAATGAAAAAAACGCGAGAATACTGTAACCAATCACAGGTGACCTAACAAATAAAGACCCTAACTGACTGCGCAGCTTCCTCTTTTCGCTGGCGAGCAGATCAAGTATAGTCATTAAACAAAGGGAAAATGAACAAAATTAAGGATATAGCCAAAGTCCAGGAACATAAGTCTTGTATCAGAGGAATCCAAGGAAGAAGACCAAACAGGAGTCCAGGAGGAGGATCCAGGAGCGTTGGAATTGGAGAACTCGGAAGAGAAGATCGTAGGAGTTGAAGGGTAGATCTTCTAAGATGAAGCCGGTGGCAGGGCTGGATTCGCTGTAGGGAGGGAGAACAAATGTTAAGAATGTTGCGGCGGGATAATACTCGCCTCCGTGTCTTTAATAAAATTAAGATTTCCGTCATAAATACTAGAAAAATCTACATTTTATGGCAAGACCGGAGGCTCTATTATGCTTGTTTAAAGCATATTAACAACATCAGAAGCCACAGTATGAACAGGTTTACAATAGAACATGCGAAATATACTGTCATTTGACCAGTCTGCTGATCTCAGAATGTCCTCCAAACGAGAGCCAGACCAAAAGGCTGTAGAAGCCATGGCTCCCCTGGCCGAATGAGCTCCGAAAACGGAGACATCAATTCCGGCAAGAGACATGACCCAACGGACCCAACGGGCAAGGGTAGGAGAAGAGACAGGAAGATGGGGTTTACGAAAGGAAATAAGGAGTTGAGAAAGAGAGGGCCTCCTGAGATCAGCAGTTCGGTGTTCGTACACCTTTAAACATTGTCCCACACACAATTTGGGATGAGCTGGAAAGTAAGGATAAAACACTGAATCCAAATGAGTCTTGGTACGTCTGCGTATCTGAAACAGAACACCTGTGGGAGAGAACCAGCGAGCAGAAATATCTAGAGCCTTAACATCAGAAACTCTCTTAATGGAAACTAGACACAGTAACATGGTAAGTTTAGCAGATAGCATCTTGAGTGAAAGAACAGAATTGTCAGGCCAATTATTAAACAATTTAAAAATCACTGTAACATCCCATAAAGAGTTATACTTAGCCAACGGTGGTTTCGCACAACGTACACCTTTGAGTAGACGACAGATCAAGGGGTGAGCACCCACCGGTTTGCCATCAATTTGGGAATGGTAGAGAGAAATGGCTGAACGATAGAGATTGATAGTGCGATAAGCTTTACCGGCACTGGCTTGTGAACCAAGGAAATTAATGATGAAATTCAGAGAGGCTGAAATGGGATTGAGGTCCCTTTCCAAACACCAGCTTGTCCAAAGAGACCAGGCGGATCGGTATGCTTTGGATGTTCCAGGAGCCCAGGCCTGGCTGATAAAGACCGAAGCCTCTTGTGAAATGAGGACGTCAGAAGAGGAAGGCCGGAAACTTTCCAGGCCGAGAGTTGCAGGGAGGAGTCGAGAATGAGACTGTGTTGATCGCCTTGGGGATTGAGTAGAAGATCCCCGAAGGAGGGCAGAAGGACCGGGAAGTCCACTGCCATCTCGAGAAGAGTCGGAAACCACACCTGCGCTTGCCAGAATGGGGCTACAAGAACCAGAGACGAAGACTGGCGGCGCACCTGAGAAAGAACCCTGTTTATCATCAGAAAAGGAGGGAAGGCATAATGTAGATTACGAGACCAGTCCTGCAGGAAAGCGTCTGTCGCCAAGGCCAGGGGATCCGGGCGCCAACTGAAGAACCGGGGCAATTGGGAATTGAGACGAGATGCAAAAAGGTCGATAGAGAAAGGGCCCCAAAGATGGGAAAGAGAAAGGAAGACGGATGGACAGAGCTTCCAATCGCTGGAATCTCGAAAAAATCTCGAGTGCCAATCCGCCACAGAGTTGAGATCTCCAGGAAGATACTCCGCTGTCAAAGAAAGATGATGGGCGACTCAGAATTCCCACAGACTCTTTGCCAAGTCCGCCAGGGGTTTGGACCTTGTTCCGCCGAGATGATTGATGTAGCGGACCGCAGAAACATTGTCCATACGAAGGAGAATAGAACAGTGAATCCTGTTTTTTGAAAGGCTTTTGATCGCAAAGGAGCCTGCAAGCATCTCTAAACAGTTGATGTGCAACTTGGACTCCTCGGCGGACCATGAACCTCCAGTCGAGATTGGTCCACATCGGGCGCCCCAGCCCGATAGGCTTGCATCGGATTCTAAGACAAGAGCTGGGGCAGTGGCGAAGATAGTGCGTCCGTTCCACGCATCTAAATGGTCTATCCACCACTGGAGCTCGGTGCGGGACTCGGGATCTAGAGCCATGAGATCTGAGTAAGCCAGGCCTTGTCGAAGGTGGCGAATCTTTAGGCGTTGAAGAGCGCGATAGTGGAGAGGACCAGGGAAGATGGCCTGGATGGAGGAAGAAAGGAGACCGACGATCCTCACTAGGGATCGGAGGGACAAGAGAGATGAATGAAGAACTGACACAATCTCCGCTTTGATCTTGGAAACCTTGGAGAGAGGAAGGCGAAGGGACGCAGCAGCGGAGTCCACCAGAAAACCCAAGAGTTCCGTGTTCTGAGACGGAATTAGAGATGACTTGTCTGTATTGATGAGAAAACCCAGGTCCGAAAGAAGCGACTGAGTCAAGAGCAGGTCGGAAAGAAGAGACTGTTTGTCGGAATTCATGAGAAGGATGTCGTCCAGATAGATAATTAGTCTTATGCCAAGAGATCGAAGATAGGCGACCACTGGTTTTAAGAGTTTTGTGAAACACCAGGGCGCGGATGATAAGCCAAAGGGAAGAGAGGAGAAGCAATAGTTGACACATGCCCACTGGAACTGAAGAAACTTCCATTGAGAGTGATGAATGGGAACCGTGAGGTAAGCATCTTGAAGGTCCAAACGGACCATCCAGTCGTTGGGGCGAAGAGTGTCCCTCAGGTGCAAAATGGTTTCCATTTTGAAATGGCGGTAAACCACAAACTGATTGAACCACTTCAGATTGATGACCGTGCGGAGTTTTTTGTTCTTCTTTTGAACTAGAAAAATGGAGCTTAGAAAGCCTGAGGAGTCGAAGGGAAAAGGTTGAATCGCTCTTTTGAGGAGAAGAGCCTCGATTTCGCTTGAAATCTGAGACGCCATGAGGGTTGAAAAAACGAGAGGGGGGGGGGGAGAAAAGACTGAACGGGAGGAGAAAGAAATTCGATTAGGTAACCTTGCACCGAGTTTAAGACCCAAGGGTCTGAAGTGAGAGTGCACCATTTTTTAATGAACAGTTTTAAGCGACCCCCTACAGGAGGGGAAAAAGAAAGGCTTACCTTGCTGGTTGGAGTTTTGACGATAGGCTCGATGACCTTTCCCTCTGAAGCCACGGCCACGTTGGGGGTAAAATTGAGGCTTGTAGTCCTGATTGTTGCTGGACGAACCTCTGGAGCCTTGGTTGAAGGGACGGCCGGAAGAGCGACCCCTGCCTCTGCCGGCCCGTCCAAATACCCAAGGGGCAATAACCTTTTTTACAGTTTGCTGGGCTTTGTCCAAAGATGCAAAAGTAGAAACAAATCTACTAAGGTCACGAACCAAATTCTCCCCGAAGAGGAGACCATTTGCCTTGGGTCCTGGATCCATGGGTGCTAGGTTAGAGAGTTTAGGATCCAATTTGATTAGGAGACCCTTGCGACGCTCGTGAGTAATTGCGGAATTCGCATTCCCAAGAAGACAGAAGGCGCGTTGAGCCCACATGGAGACCTCCTCAGCAGACAGTTCAGTACCCTCCAATCGGGAGGACTCCGCCAAATCAAATATCCTGGCAAGAGGGCCCACAATGTCCAATAATTTGTCTTGGCAAGTGGACCATGCCTTGTCCACTCCTCTGCGGGGGTCCTTGCCAAACTTGGAAAAGAAGGTGAGGAGAGGTTCGTCGATGGAGGGAACCAAGGTGATTTTATCGGGAAGGGAAGGTTTAGGGCATTCAGATTTAAGTCTGGCTCTCACCGGGGCCTCCAGAGGGAGACGTAATCTGGCTGAAATATACTCTCCAACATGGTGAGAGGGAAGCCATTCTGTAGAATTTGGGTGTCGAATAGTAGAGGGATCGAACATTGGAAAACCCTCGGAATCAAAAACGGGCTCAAAAGAAAAAGAATCCAAAGTAGACTTAGAAGGGGGGAGGGTGGAAGGGGCAGCAGTATCAAAGAGGTCAAATAATTGATCAGCGTCATCAAAATTTGCAACATCATCATCATCATCTGTGTCCAAAATGGTGGAAATTACTAACTTTCTCTTAGGAGACTCTGCATGTTTGTCTTTTTTAGTACGTTTGCCCTCGGAGCCAACAAACCCCTCCTTAGAAGGAGGCCTGGGAGGAGCTGAGTCCTCAGTCAAAAGCGAGGAAGACTCGCCAGTCATTGACGCTTTTTTACAAACACGTGAAGGAGCAGAGTGTTCCACCTTTCTCTTTCTGCTTTCCCCCGCAGATTGGGCCAGTACTTTGGACATGATGCTTAACATGGAGTTCTCCATGTTTTTTGACATTCTTTTCATAGACACTTCTACTGCTGTTTCTACAGAATTGTTAATGAATTTACTTAAATCCCTTTTGAAGGTCTGGGAGTCCTGGGCAGGGACCTCCTCTGAGGAACTGTCGAGTTCCATAACGTGGCTGAGGCAGCAAAGGACCACAGAAAACACAGGAGGTAGGCGAGGGTTAAAAGATTTGCAGGGGCGTGTTTAGAGGCGGGCCGGGAGGCGTGACACTCGAAGGAAGCAAGAGACCAGAACCGGAATGAAGGCAGGCTGACCGGAGGCCTTGCAGAG
The DNA here is from genome assembly GCF_964263255.1 of Lissotriton vulgaris. Lineage (NCBI taxonomy): Eukaryota > Metazoa > Chordata > Amphibia > Caudata > Salamandridae > Lissotriton > Lissotriton vulgaris. The sequence goes on along the minus strand of NC_141687.1, from coordinate 1,886,490,498 downwards.
GTGAGGAGAGGACGGGGAAGACGCGCGAAGCAGCGCGGGCAAGGGAGCTACCAACGCGTGGCTGAAGGGGAGGGGGGGAGAGCGAGGGAACGCAGCCTCAAAGTCTCTGAAAGACGCGCGTAGAGCGCTCAAGCAATAGCGCGAGGTCGCGCTATACAATAACCAAACAATTTAATGAAAAACGGGCACAATAAACCTTGCAACAATAATATTACACTGTGAGCAAAGATAAAAGGCACTTATCTGACTGCGAGCAGCAAGAAAAGAGGAAGCTGCGCAGTCAGTTAGGGTCTTTATTTGTTAGGTCACCTGTGATTGGTTACAGTATTCTCACGTTTTTTTCATTCCCATGGCCCAGTTTGTTCTCTGGCCCTCTGGGAACTGTAGTTTTTTTTACTTATCTTGGCTGCTGAGTAATAAAATGCAAGATAAGAAAGCATAATAGGAGCCTCCGGTCTTGCCATAAAATTAAGGCTAACTGCTCTGTGTCAAGCTATCAGGGGGTTGAGCACAGGTTCATTTAGGGCTTGCTTGTGCCTTATCCTTACAAGGATTAGGGTTGCTGCATGACCAGGGCTCATACGCCAGTCAACAAACAACCCAATTTCTTACACAAGGGTTAAGTCTAAAGATAAATTTTCAACTGGAGCACATTTGTATTTTTGCCTCTGGATTGTCAACAGAAACCACAACATAATGTGACTCACTTATTTATGCACATGAAAAGCCAGGAACATGTGTCTGAATGATTAGATTCCTTCATTGGTTACCAGTGCACCAGAGTGTTCAACTTAAACTCCTGTGTATTATTAATGTGGCCATGCTTTTAATACTTCCTATTTGTGCACAAATATGAAAGTGTGCATCACCTACATAAACCTTCCTTCAACATTGAGCCTGGTAGTAAGTGTTCCCAAATTGAAGCAAGCATTGCCAAGTCTATTACGTCTGGCATTGGCCGACAACCATTTGGATATGCCAATGCTTATTTTATTTTTTTCTTTGTTTGCCAATTTGGACTATCTGAGAAGCTGTCAGGCCTTAATCAATCTGAAAAATACTTGGCTAAAAGCAAAAATATGTTTTGGTCTCACAAAGCATCCAATGCCACAGTGCTCTCTATCATTTAAGGGAACTACTTTGGGGCAGATTTATGAGGCCCTTGCGCCACGTTTAGGCCGCTGTTGCGTCATGCAAGGCGGAGTAAACGTGGCGCATCCCTACGAGCGATTTACAACGTGACGCATCTAGGCAGATGCGTCACGTTGTAAAGCCCTGCGCCGCTTGTGGGCGTTCCGGCGCAGGGTGGGCGTTCCGGGGCAGGTGCGCCTCGCAAAAGTGGCTGAGTGAAATCTATGAGATTTCACTCAGTCACTTTTAAGCCAATGCTGCGTCAAAAGCCTGCGCCTGCTTGAAGCAGGCGTAGGTCTTGACGCAGCATTGTTAAAATGGGGCACCCCCGAGCCTTGCTGGAGCTGCGTCGCAAGCGCGACGCAACTCCAGCAATGCGCCACATTTCCGGCACAGATGCCGTTTTTGCACCATGGTGCACGGCATTATAAATGCCGCGCACCATGGCTGGCGGAGCTGTGGCGCACTGTGGCGCATGTTAACTGGCGCATCCCTGGGGATGCGCCAGTTAACATAAATCTGCCCCATAGTGTCTAGGATGTGCTCCTTGTGAAAAGGCAGAATCCCATCACTCACAATAAAGACTAGTCAATGGCTGAAATTACTGACTCTTTGCCCCATGTGGTAATGCCTGAGCAAAAATATGAATGGTATAGTAAAAGACCAATGAACGAAGAGATTTGGCTGAAAGCCTCAATAAGTATATTATGCATATTATTTTAGAATAATCAAAAGGCTATGACTGACGCCAGACCTAAAAAAGTTAATTTGCCTTGGACATGTCTTTCGGGTTCAGCCACCGCTCTGTCGAATACATTTCCCGTCTTCGCCGGACTTGTAGGAGTATAGTTTCACTTTGAATACCCCTGGCCTCAAATAACATGTCTGCCAGGTTGTACGACAGTACATCGCATGCAATTACTTCGCATGCCTTTTACACGCATTTTTTAGCGCGAAATTGCATTTAAAACGCATGCCAATACCACGCATTGAGGCATATTATCAAGGGGGTTTGTCTCCGCTTTTTTGGCTTTAAAAGCCAAGAAAGCGGAGATAAAATTATCTCCCTATTACCTAGCTGTCGCTAACACCAGTTAGCGACAGCTAGTAGGAGATAGCGACCATCTTGGGCCCCACTTTGCATGTCAGTGATATTTATCAATAATGACATGCAAAGTGGGCGTGCCAAGATGTTAGCGACTGAAAACAGTCGCTAACATAGCTATCTCCTATTACCAACTTTTGGAGATATTCGCGCTAAGCGCGAATATCTCCAAAAGCTAACACGTGCCCTGAGCAGTTCTTAGCCATGTTATCCAATGGGAGGTGGATAACATGGCTAAGAGAATTAGCTCGGTAATGCATGAATATCGCTGACTTTTCAGCGATTTTCATGCTATGCGACGATTTTTATCGCATTTGCGATAAACCTTGGTAATACCAAGGTTTATTTGCGGTAAAAATCGCTGCAGCTCTGCGGTAAATTTTTTGTCTCTAACCAAGCAATAGCGATAATTATCGCTATTGCTTGGTAATATGCCCCACTGTATGTATGGGGGGGAGACACCCACCCCCCTCCAACTTACCTTAAATGTGTTGTATTGGCATGCGTTTTAAATGCATATTAGCGGTAGAAATATCTTCACTAAAAAAATTTTGGTAAAGGCTTAACAAGGTAAAAACCTTGTTTTAAAGGCATTTACCTGTCTTCCATTGTGGCAGTTATGCCTGCTTTTAATCCATTGTTATGCCTCACTGTTCATCATTAGAGCCTAGGTCTCTCTCTCCTTCTATAGTCTCTTTCGCTCTCTCTTTATATAGTTTCTCTCTTTATATTGTCTCTCTGTCTCTCTTTATATAGGCTCACTTTCTCTCTTTATATAGTCTCTCTCTCTCTCTCTCTCTTTAATATAGTCTCTCTCTCTCTCTCTCTTTATATAGTCTCTCTCTCTCTCTGTCTCTGTCTCTCTTTATATAGTCTCTCTTTCTGTCTCTCTCTCTTTAAATAGTCTCTCTTCTCTCTCTCTCTCTCTTTCCCTCTCTCTCTCCCCCTCTTTATATAGTCTCTCTCTCTCTCTTTCCCTCTCTCTCTCCCCCTCCTTATGTAATAAGGGTGCATAGGGCCATAAGGCAAGACTGGAACACACTGGCGCGCTTTCAATTTGGGTAAAAAAACGTAATTTGCTTATGGTTCAGTGGGTACCTCAGACCTCCTTATCCAGGTGCCCTACACCTGCTGCACTAATTATATCTACGCTCCGCCTCTTTCCCTCCCCCTCTCTCCGCCTCTCTCCTTTTCTTTCCATCTACCTTTGCACCCCTATTCAAGTCTCCTTCCGAGACTCCCACTCCGTTTCTTTTCCTCTGTCGCTCTCGCACACTCACTCTCCCTCTGCCCCCTTTTCTCACCTTATCATCCTCTGCTACTTTCGTTCCTTTATACACTCTCCACTCCCCTATGATACTCTCACAATTAGACTGCTTCATCTGTTACTCGTTCGTCCCTTTGCCTCCCTCGTTCTCTGCTCCCATTGCTGGTCCTCTCTCTCTCTCTCTCTTCTGTCTTTCACAGCAGTCTTTCTTTTTCTTTCTCTCCTTTATTTATTTATTTATTTATTTATTTATTTATTTATTTATTTATTTATTTATTCTTCTCTGTTTCTTTCACCCTCCCCCACCCTGTCTCTCCCAGTCCGCCGCCTCCTTCAACTATCACTCCCTTAGGCACTAACTCTCTCCCTCTCTCACACACACACAAACACACTCCACTCCCACCACCACTCCCACCCTGTCTCTTTTTCTGCCTCTCCTTGCTCTATTATTCCACGTGTGCGGTTGTGTGTGTTTGTGTAAATGCACTGGTGTGACTGAATGAATATTTCAACCATATTGTTCTCGTGACACAGTTGGCTGATCTGAGACATTTAATTAAATTAGGAATAATGAAGCATTTTCAAGATTTTCATTAAGAAGAAGCTCTATCAAATGCGCCGGGTTCTTTCAGGTTTGGCGCGCAGCCTAATCCAGAATGCCTAATGCATTTTTTTGTCAGAGGAGGAGTTTATTTCAATCAAGATAATGATAATCTTCCTCAGTCTGCTTTGCAAAAGTCAACTTTTTGCTCTTTTTGATGAGCTTCAAATGCATTTTGAGCCAATCAAGCTACAGCCTGTTTAAAGGGTGTCATTTTACTGAGCATTTATATTTTTGAAAGTGTATTTACTATAAAAAAAAATGCTTCTAATACGGAAGGCAAACGATTGGCCAAGACGATGTTCTCTTATGCGCCACCTCTGTAAGTGTGTGATTTTATACCTGTGGGTTATCTTTTATGCAGAAAATCCTATTAATGTAAGATAGATAGACAGACAGGTAGATAAATAGAGAGAGATCTCGCGAGAGAAAGTAAAGACAAAGAAACACAGCATGAGCAAGAGAAATAAAGGCGAGATGTACAGATATCTACACACCCTCTCAGCTTCCTGTGTGTTGTTCGCTCGTGCATTTCACGTGCACACGTGTTTAAATATAATATTTTTCAACATTGTTTCAGCAGCAAAGTAAACATGTTGGCCGTATTTTCTGGAGCACTTTTTACTATGACATTGTTTACTGAAGTTACTTCTGTTTCGCAGGAGTAAAAGAGTGTACCGGCGTCACGCTGTGAAGGTGTACGGAATCCACCCAACACTGGGAAGTTTAAGACCAGTTTATTTTAATGACAGTTGTTACCCACCCATGCTGTTCCTTCCGCGGGAACACGGGTAGGACAAAGACTACGGGGCAGATTTACAAGCCCCCTGCGCCACTTCTGCGTCACTTTCCCCATTTTAAAAGTGACGCAAAAGTGGCGCTAGGGGCTTGTAAATCTGCCCCTACATGTGGCGGTTCGTGTTGACTTTCTATGCATCGTTATTGTAAAGCCTACGGGGCGGTGCTGAAGCGAGAGCACACGCGTGCTAATGCTTCCTCCACAGAACTGCACATGACGTTTACACCCACTGCCCCCCCCCCCCGATGGTGACATGTAGCATGCATGTATGTTTGGTCATAAGACTGATATGTACTAGAGCAGTTACCAGGCTCAGCGTGCTGATAATATATGTGCGTTCTGTCAACAACGCTCGCGAGCCAGAGCAGTGCAGTTACCCGATATTCCAATGTAGACATGTAACACACATGTAAGTTTACTTCATAATACTGCACATTAAGCCGAAGAGTGTACTTGTGTGCACTCACGTCATGGCCTTTTCGAGTGGCATGTTCCCTTCGAGAGAGCATGTGTTTATGTCACACCTAAAGCGCTGCACATGAACCCGCGCTCTGTACTGGGTGCAGTTAGACAGTGTTCTCACTCAGAAAGGTAACACATATGTGTGTTTCCTTTATAACGCTGCAAATGGAGCCCAGCGCTGCATTCAGACCCTTTCCTCTTTTATCCCGCCACTATCCTTCTCAAATCACAGACTAACATATGCACCGCTCAAACGAATTCCATGTCACTATATTAATTCACCACCAATCCTTTACGGGTTCCGGAATAGCGTGTTACTCGCGAAAAAGTGCTTCGACTCCTGGTCAGGTAGTAAGGGCTATTTAAATGCAATTACAATACAATACACTTCTGTGCGGTTACACTCGGTGTTCACATGCAACCTTCTAGAATGTGTGTATGATTTCTCCATAGAACTGCACATTATTTCGAACACTGTAATGTTCTACACCCAGGGATCCGATGTCGGCTTGTAACGTGTGCATTTCCTTGACACCACTGCACATGACCCCGAACATGTACTCGTGTGTGATTACAGACAGTGCTTCTGCTGTGGGTTGTAGGATTCATACATACATGTTCCCTGCACTCTACTCGTGTGAGGTTACACCCAGAGCGACCACTGTGGCATGTAGCAATCATGTATGTATATTTCTTTCTCATAACTATGTATGAACTCGAGCCCTGCACTGGTGTGAGGTTAGACGCAGAGATCTCGTGTTGGCACATGCCATGTCCAAGCAACTGCACATGAAATCTAACTTCGCTCGAGGGCAGGTACACCCGTGTTGGCATTTAAAATGCATGTATGTTTCCTCCATAGCATTGTAATTTAACGAGAGACCAACAGCCGTGTGGATTTACAACGAGTGCAGCATGCTAGGATATTCCCTTCACAGCATTACAGGTAACGCGAGCACTGAGATCTTGTGCAATTATAACCAGTGTTCCATTCAATGCATGGAATCTAGCATGTATACAGGGTTCCTTCTTAAACCCAGGGTACTGCGCTATCCATAAAGACGAACATTGTGCTAATATGCAATTACAACCCCAGACTCCTTAAATGCGTGGCATCTAGCATGTATACAGGGTTCCTCCTTAAACTCAGGGTACTGCGCTACCCATAAAGACGAGCACTGTGATCTTATGCAGTTACACAACCAACGATCCCTTGATTGCATGGCATGTAGCATGTATGTAGGATTCCTCCTTTAAACCAGTGCAATGCGACAGTGTGAAATTACATCCTGTCCCCCACGCAGTCATGCAGCAAGTGTATATGTTTCCTACACTGCACTACACATTACACGAGCACTGTGGTTTTGTGCAGTTACAACCAGTGACCGTTGAATGCATGGCGTGTAGCATGCATGCAAGCCTGCTCCATAAAACCAGTGCACTGTCTTCCACGTGAGCACGAGCACTGTGATCTTGTACAGTTCAAACCAGTATACCTTGAATTCATTGAATGCATGGGGTGCAGCATGAAACATAATGAACTGCGCTGGTGTGGTGGCCCCTGGAGTCACGGGCAATGAGTGCATGCTTCCTCCACAGCACTGCACATGTCCTGGGCTGTTATTTAACGTGGCATTACAGATTGTTGTATATTACACTAGTAGTATACATGTATCTGAGCGCTAAAAAGTGGCCGGAAGTGACATGCCGGCGCTATAGAAAATCATTTAGAATAAATAGACACATGAATATTCGCGTAATGAAATGATAAGGCGGGCTGTATTATTGGACTGCAGTTATTGCCTCTCGGCGTACTAACCCCTCCCGCCTCCGCCCCTATGTTTGCAACGAATGATCTAGAACGAGTCCCTGATTACATGTCACGTATGATCTACAGCTTTCATTCCCGCGCTCAAGGGGTTAAATCTGATAAGCTGCCTCGGGCGGCAGGTGCAGAGGAAGGTTGCTGTTGTGCCGGCGACTTTATCTCCCAATAACAATAAGAGAAGTTTCAGCTAAAACATTATTGCAAACCCCAGGCGCGGGCCCCTTTGTGGCGCCGGTAATTATTGACACGTTTAAAAGTATCTCGCCGCGACATCTTCCAAATGTATGCCAGAAACACGGGAGCCCCAGACTTCAGCCCCGTGTTTAATCAAAATAACTCTGGAAGCAAGCAAACAATAAGCGCCATTTTCAACGTCCCCCGAAAAATATCAGACTTCATTGACCGTTGAGAAGGGATCGAATTCTCTTCAAAATCACATCTCTTTATTTGTACCTCTTGGATCAAAGCCAACGAAAATTAAAATAGAGATAACAAATGTACTTTGCACTTTTGTTCATTTTGCGGCTTGTATTTTTTTATGCCGGCGGCACGTTGAGTAATTTGATTGGAAAAACCTAACAAGTGGAACTGAAAAGAAAATATTTCTGCTTTCTAAAATTAATTTCAGTCACTAATGACAATTAATGTGATGCGTCCAAATATAAAAGAAACGTGACAACGGCCAAGCCTTATTAGAACTTATATTATTTAATTAAATTAGGTATGGTATGAAGACTAATATTTGTAATAAACACGAATTCGTCCGTTCCCTAATGCGGCCATAATTATAACCTCGGTTTCCTGTTTTAATAAATGGATAAAAATACATGTTCGTGTAGTTTTTGTTCGGTTAAAAAAATATATATATATATAAAGTATTGCAATAATATAATGACCGCCTGGATAATTTGGATTAATTTTTTAACTTTGCATCGGCGGAGCTTGAAATAATTTCTTGTAATTGACGCCTCATTGTCTTGTTTTATTATGTATAAAAGACAAATATCGAGTCTCGCTTTTAAAGAACTATAGGATTGTGCGCGCAATATCGCCAAATGTGTGCTTCTGATTGCAACTTTGATCAATATTTAAAAATTGGAACAATGTATTGGAAATATACCAAATTATTGGGCAACAGAATATCTTTCATGAAAATAAACAAAATAATTGAGAGCTGAACCCAGCTTGGGTTGCATTGTGCATTTCAGACTGGAAAGAGCTATCGAACAAAACAGGTTTCGAAGAAATAATACATCATATAGAATGCGAGCTGTAAGCACGTGGCTTCAGCACCTTGAAAACATGTGCGCTTCGGCTGTTTGCATTTCCACAGATTTATTGAAGTTGTGGATACAGACTTTCTCTATCTTTACAAAGAATGTGCGCGAGGCATCTGTCGTCATAACAGCCCCAACCTCTGTAGAACTGATCATGCGCTTCAGAAGGCTTTGCGGCAATTTATGAACGACGTCCTTGCGCCGCAGTGCGTGGGGGCTTCATTGCCACGCAGGTCGGGGTCTGTGCGTGGGTGGGTGCCAGGCGATAGCAGCCCAGACCAGCCCGGGGAGAGGAGGCTGTCGTGAAACTCCTCAGAGCTTTGAAACTTCAGAGCCAGTAATAGGCGCCCGTCGCACTGTGGTTATGTGGCCTGGGGTTTCCTTATGAGGGCTAGACTAGTTATATGGGTGAGTGGCTAGTTAAGGGAGCTGCGCCTAAGTAGGAGGTCTACCTCATATGTGGGTTGGGGGTCTGGTGAGGCTGAGGGCTGGTTACGGTGTCTAGTAAGTGGGACGGCCTGGTAAAAGGGACAAAGGCTGATATGGTAAATTGGCCGAAATAAAGGAATCATTGATTGATTGATTGGTATGGGAACAGAGGGATGGTTTTTAAGTTGGTTACGGGGAGCTAGTTAAGAGGACTGTTTATGGGTGTTGGTTATGTAGATAGGGGTCTGGCCATTGGAGGCTGGTAACGGGGGATGGTTATATATAAAGGCCGGTGTCTGGTTACGTGGGCTGGTGCTTGTTACGGGGCCTGGGACTGGTTAAGAGGTCTGGTTATCTAGGCAGAGGTGCCTGGCAGCGAGGCTGTTTATAGACGGATCGGGCCCTGGTTATGTGAGCTGGGCCTGGGCATGGAGGCTGGCGCTCGCGGGTGGTTATGTCCCTCTGGGCTGGTCGTGGAGGCCGGAGGCTGCTGCTAGTACTCCCTGCCAGCGCGCCACTGCCCTCACCGACCTTTGTCCGCTGAGGTTGCGCCACGCGATGAACATCAGCACGGGGTGCGCCCCGGGCACGCTGCGCCAGCCGTTTATTCAGCGCAAGAGCTACAGATTCGCAAACCCAGCCTCCCTGTAACACATCTGGGCCGCAGGCTAAAGGGGCACACGCCAGTGACAAAGAGGCGTCGTAAATCCGAAGGAGAAGGTGCGAATTCCCCACACTTACGACAAATAAATAAACAATATTTTTTTCTCTAATTTATCGTTTTAGTTTTTACTATTTTTAGTACGTTTCATATCATTCCAGTCTAAGTTTCATCAATGTCATGCTAATAAAACTGTTCTGTTAAAAACCTGTGCGTTTTAGGAGAAAAACCTGTGCATTTTAGGAGAAAAATGGGCCTTAAAAAACAGGACAGCAAGGTTTTAATGTGTAAACGTTCTTAGTCGCAATTGGGACTGTGCTCACATCCTTGTAACGTGCATCCTTCAGACGACTGCTTGGAAACTAGTGGCTTTGATAAACTAGTCACAGGCCCTCTCAGAAGTGGCCCGGCGGCAGCGTTGCTTCTCAGAGTTGAATAAAAAATATGGAACAAGGGTTATGTCTAACACCTGGGAGACGTTCGCTCGAAAACAAAGAGACCTCTATGGGCAAACTAAAAATTAAAACAAACCCTGAGGCATTTGAGTTTTAAAATGCAGGGTTAAAGAAATTCCTATAACACCTTATGGACAAATACGTGCCACCAGGCCACGCTTAAACCTTCACAGGTGAGTCAGTGAAAGGGCGAATGAAGGCGCCAAAGGATGCCCGAACAGAGCACAGTCAACAGAAAAGTGTATTCCTTTAAAGGCCGGATATCATTTCCCATACCACGGCTCTGTGCGTGAGTTACAAGCTTCCGGGGCAGTAGGCAACACCTCCTCATCTGGTACCTGGGCACCTAACACACTCTGCTTCCCACCCACTGCTCCCTAAAACGCGTTTAAAACGTTGTAGATGTCAGCACAACAGAAATACCCCCCTACCAGAATCCCTGACATGCTTTGTCTTCTCATTCAAAGCTCCCGCCTGGCTCCATAGCCCTTTTATTTGTTAGCACAGAAAACAATAAATGCAGGAGAACAGATCTAAAGAAACAGCAATAAAAACCGACCAGCATGCTTCGAATATCATGCTGCTTTTACAATAGTAAGATTGACTTTTCTTCCATTCCGATTCCCCAGCCCAATCAAGGCTTTCTCATCACTTCTAATTTCCCCTAAATCGGATTTTATTCCCTAACCTGGTTACGGGAGCCGTGCTTTGGGAATAAATCGCCGGCGTGTACAAGAAACAAACTTTTCTGTTGACTGCTGGCGCTGCCGTGTGTTTTAAAACACAGAAACAAAGCCGGTTCCTGCTGCTGGGGGTGTCTGGGAGCCGAAAGCGGCTTGATGAAGAGGGGCAGGCGCTAAAGTGACACAATTAAGTGCCTCTTAGTTTTTGGCTTCAGTTGCACTTTCCTCATTTACACAGCCATCACTTCTCTTTGACGTGTCTTGTACAATTCAGCAAACCAAAGGAAATTCTTAATTTTCTGCAGTTTATAGTACCTGATAATACACGAAGTGCAGCTTTTACTCTTTTTTTCTGCTTGAATCCTTTTTTCAATATTAGTGAATATTTTTCTCTGACCATGAGATGCCGGGTGGCCTTTGGGTATAGTTTATTTTCGTGAAAATGTTTGTTCAGTGTGTTTAATCAATCGGCTGGCCTCGGAGTTACCTCAAAATACAATATATCTATCTCCCTCTGCCGAGCTCTGCACCCTGCATAGATTGTTCTCTGTGCTTGCAGTAAATCACTGCTTTCGGCCCTTGCTGTTTAATTCTGCCTGTGCCTGGAAATAATACATAACTTGATGTTTCTAAAATAGACAAGAGTGGCATAAAAGCGTCGCAAGGTTTATGCGTTAATGTTGGAAATGATCAAATAGGTCTGACGGGGAGGAGGCATCGAGAACCCCCCCAGCCACGAGATAAACACATTAAACAACAAAACCATGCAGAGTTGGAATATTTCTTTGTCAGGTTACACTTTTTTGTTCGTGCATGGCGCATAAGACGGTTTCCCCAGCTGCCTTAGGGTCTTACCAATCAGCGAGAATGCTGGGAAGCATCTTGGGGTGAAATGAATTATTTGCTAATCAGTTGTGTTAAGTAACGATTCCATCTCCATCGGCCGCCGTGAGTGACAGAGTCAATCACGTCCCCTTTGTACCTGCTTGTCAGGAAGCTGCACCCAGCCACGCGGGGCTGGCAAGAGAGCGCGCCCAGGCATTGTTCACTGTGCCACCTCTGGCACAGGGGCCGCGAGCCGCCCTGGCAGCACCTTCACCTGGGCAGCATGGGGGCAGAGGGGGTGGACTCTGAGCCGCCCTCACCCCTGGGTGTGAAGCCAAGGGGGTGAAGCCGGACCTGATAGCAGGACAGCAGAGCAGAGGGGCCTCTGTGCCACCCTCACCCCAGGGTCTAAGGCCCTTGAATGGAGGGGGGGGGGGGGGGGCTGGGCAGCGTGGTGACAGAGTTGCGTGTCCTCAGTGCCACCCTCACCCCTGGGTCTAAGACCCTTGAATGGAGGGGGGGGGGCTGGGCAGCGCAATGGCAGAGCAGCGTGTCCTCTGTGCCACCTCACCCTAGAGTCCAAAGCTATGAAGCGAAGGAGAGCTGGGTAGCTCGTGACAGAGTGGCGGGTCCTCATTGCCACCCTCACCCCTGGGTCTAAGGCCCTGGAATGGAGGGGGGGGGTGGGCAGGGTGGTGACCGAGCGGCGTGGCCTCTCTGCCAACCCACCCTAAGTCTAAAGCCGTGGGGTGAAAGGGAGCTGGGCTGCCCAATCGCAGATCGGCGTGTTCTCTGTGCCACCCTCACCTCTGGGTCTAAGGCCCTGGAATCGAGGGGGGGGGGGGGCTGGGCAGCGCGGTGACAGAGCAGCGTGCCCTCTTGGACACCCTCACCCCTGACTCTACAGCCAGGCCAGCATGGCGGCAGAAATAATATTGTGACACAATCTATTTCACTCTAAGGAAATCTTAAGGATTTTTGGGGCTCAGGCTCAAACCTATTTTGGGTGTCCTTTGAACCACTTAGGATTATGATTCAACTTCATCTTTCATTTCTGTTTGGCCAGGTCCCTGACCATGCTCAGGAACACTAGTTCGAATTCTAAATGCGTTTACATCTTATAATCAGGGACAGTGACGTGCTTTCAATATTGTAGCACATGAGTTCACTAATTAATGTTCCTGCGAATAATTTCCCTGAAACCCTCCAATTTCTCATAAGTGAGGCCCTATTGCCATCTAAAAGCAACTTTTTTAAATGGATGTTGCAGAAAAGCATAAACACATTTCGCTGCAAAATGTCTGTGATACACTCTCACACAGCACCCCACATTAAAAACTCATTAAAGGGAAACAATATTTAAAACAGCCTGTGTAAGAACTGTTCAAGGTAATCAGGGCAAGACTGCAGAACAGAGCTGGCTCTATGGGGGCCTGAAAGGTTGTGGCCCCAGGCCGTAGCCCACTTTGCTCTTGCCTTAAAACTTCTCTGTTTCGCTCCACTGCTAATATAGACTCGATTCATACTGTATATTTCTGGCCATACGTGCCACCTTCACAGCAGCCAGAACCGCCCCTTACTGGCAAGACTGTGGAGTGTTTCCGACCTGCAGCAACGCAGAGTTCCGCCTTTCATCATGGCATTGCGTTAAAGATGGCTCAGAGCATCACACAGCCAGAGGTGCCCCCTCTCAAAGCCCAGGCCATACCCACTACAAAGCATGTAGGGGCTTATGCAGAAGCCCCTTGCGCCACCCGTAGTCACTCTTCCCGTGTTAAAATAACGCAAAAGTGGCGCAAGGGACTTGTAAATAAGCCCCGTACTGTATTTGTTGGTTGTTGAATTTAGATGGCTGCAGGTCCCACACAGACACCGCACATCCATTGGACCACCTGCAGAGCGACGGACAGGTGGCGTCGCAAATTATTATACCCCTGTGTGTGCAGACAGCATAAAACCGGCCGAAACAGATTGATCCGAAGTAGAAAGTAAGGGAAGGAGGAGCCGTGTACGCTGGCGGTGTCTCTGCAGTGCCGGGACCCCTCAGGCGGCCGCTTCCACAATGCGCACGTGATAAGAGTCATTTGCAAAGTGCGGCTGCGAAATGAACTGGAGACGGGGCTGACACCATTAAGCCGCCGCCAGCACGCCCGCCTTACTGCCTTAAAAGCACCGGGCAACATATCTCTGTTATAAACCCCGGCGCACAGAAAACGCTTGTTAGTTAAACACGTAATTAACAGCGCCGCCATTCATCTCGACGGATGCGCGCAGGCCGGTATTTACATGTTTTAAAAGTCCACCCACAGTTTCAGAGAAAGAGAGTTGGGCTTCCCCGCCCGGTGCCCGGTATGCGCGGCGCTAATAAAACGCGGTAAAGGAGAACGGTTGAATTATAATGTGTTTGCATGCTGATTCCATTTAAATGTTTCATTTTCATCTTCTTTCTGCATTTGGTAAAAGGCTTCGCGTTAAGCGAGGCAGCAGCACCGTGCAGCATAATTAGATCCGTTTTTTTTTCTTCTTTGCAAAATGTTGAAATGGGGGGAAGAGAGAGAACGGTATAAAAACACAGATCCGCACCAATCAACCGTTAAAATAAACTGCAGTCATTAGAATTCATATTTTCTCCTACCTTTGGCTGCCTGTTTCATCTGTCCCTTTAAAGCTGCTGTTTTAGAGAATGGCTTGATCATCCTATGTTTTCATCACTATGTAAGGCGAGGCAAAGGGAAACACACCGCGCTTTGCCTATGGAAAGGCGCTCGTATAATAGCTACTTGAAGCTGTCTCAGTGAGCCTGCGTGTGTGCGCGCGAGAGGGGCCGGGAGAAAGGAACATTCCTTCTGGGCGCCTTTAGTTGTCTTTATTTAGGCCTGTCCAGCGTTCGCTTGTCCCCTTTGCCTTGCACAGCTGCTGGACGCTGACCTTCAAGTTCTGCAAAACAAAAAAGAAAGAAAGACCCCCTTTTCACATTTCGAGTTGCTCCCTGCCTCCCCTCCCACCGACACCGTCCTATTCAGCCCTGGAGATAACTTTATTCATCTGCACATCATTGTATCGCGCTCAATGGGCAAAGTGCGTGGCCGCGATTCACGCGCAGACAAGGCACAAATGTCTTCATTTGGGTCCCGTGCTCAGAGCGGCCCTAGTCTTCGACCTAAAGACTGGCGGCCCCCACACACTGCGAGCCGGTCCACAGTAGGGGGTTTATCTAAAGAGAGACATTTTACATGACAGCTTCCTGCAGCCCACGAGCATCTATCACACACCCTGCTTAGGTGTGCATTTTTGAAACACCCGATTGGGTCATCAAAGCTCCTGCTCAAGAGACTATTGGGAGATGGAGGTGGGGCCTGTCTGAGAATGGATGTGGGTGTAGATAGTCTCACAATGCACCCCTTACAGGCATCCTTAGACTGATGACCCTGCTTTTACTCCCACACTCAGGCCCACAGACAGGAGCATTGCTCTGGGTCCCCACTTCTGATTCCAAACACCCCCCAGTCTTATCGTTTCCCACAAGAGTGACAAATACAAGATGCCCTTCACTTTAACTGTGCCCAGGAACCCTTACTCGCCCACACTAATGGCAAAGGAAGTGCACTGAAACTCTAATAGGTGCCGCTCAGCATGCCTGCCTCATTAGTAACACAGCTGTCAGTGTACAGGGAATGCTAAACCCTTTAAGCACAGATTTCTTACATGTTTGTCACAGCTTTCCTGTTCATTCCACTCCAACAACCTCAAGAATCATTGGCCAACCTGTGGCCCCAGTTTACCCATCCCCACCTATCATGGTTAGCCTAAGGACCGTCCCATAGTGGGCCTACAATGCACTTACTGTCTGATTTTAATGTTTGGCAATATATGGGGAGACCAAGTCAAATGTCCAAATATGGTTTTCGTTTGTATTGTGGCAGACATGCTAATAAATTCTCTTTCTGTGGAGGAGGTCATAAGCCTACACAGTTCCTAAATGGAACCTATTCAATGTGGATGCTCACCTATATCAGTAAGTGACTGTAGAAAAAGACTTTGCAGTGAATCGATTGCGGGGGCCTGATCAGAACAGGAGCTGGATGACGTCTTCTGGCATCCAGGGATCGTCACCTGGCGGAACAGCTGAGCTTGGCCTCTCCATAGCTAGGAAGGCATGGGAGAGTTTAGGTACTGGGCTCAATGAACTACTTTCCTGCCCAGATGGAGGCTCTGAAAGTACTTGGCCAATATGGTTAAAGAAGCATCTGGAGGCTGCATACTCTCTTCAGGGACTAATAAAAGAAGAAATCCACACTGCGCATCATTGGTTGCCACATTTTACCTCTGGATGGCCACACAACACTGACATAAAGGGTCAAACTCACGCTGTGAGATATAACTATCTTTTAGACTCCGTAAAGTGGCCTGTGCCTTGAATATGGTTGGGTTCTTCTGATCAGCTTACTTGATGGGTGTTTTTGCACTTTGGTGTGACAGAAGGTTCACAATTCAGAGGCCAAGCATTGTATTCCACAGATCCTCAAAACATCCTTCATATAAAGGTGCACTGGCCGAAGGTAGCCAAGAAAACATGTTTTCATTGAAGGAGAAAAGGGCGAAATCAAATCACATGGCCATGAATCAAGGAGAACTCTTTGACCCTGAATACCATACGGACACGTGCAGGTTCCCTTATAACCTTTAGACTCTGAGAACCCAGACTACCAGCCCTTATGTGAGAGAATACACTTTCCCAGTAACAGTTAGGAGCTTAAGACCTGCTTCTGCTTATGCAGAGGAGTGCCGCACCGGACAAATAACAAGAAACCTTCAGTATCAATCTTCAGACTTCCACAACTTTATCCGGGCTAACCAAGCATTAGGAGGAAGTGTACTGCATAAGCTATTACAGTCATGTGGAAAGCTCCATTCCAGACATCACAGCCAATGCCCCTTTCAAAACTGCAGAACATTTTTTGGTTATTGAAAAGTAAGGTATCTAAACTTAGACGTTTGAAAATGTTACCCTGGCTAAGATAACACCAGTTATCTCTGTGCACATAAGTATGGAAATCTGAAAAATGACATTCATAGAAGCATTTGTGTTACATGTCGGAAGTGACATAGTGAAATCGACCCCTTCTTCCCTTGAACAACCTGGTCATCTGCTATATTGTCAATATATATATAATACAGTGGACTAGCAGTAAGACAAACAGTTAATTGCATTTTCTCTATAAGGGAGCGGCACATTTTCACATAGGTGTCTTTGTTACCCCTCTGCGTTCGATGACACAATAAGGGCCACGTCACATTAATATATTCTTCTTAGGACTGACATCTTTTGTGTGCTGAAGACTGTTCCCTTAGCAGGATTTGTGCCTGAAACAATTTCTGGAATATACCGAGCTACTCTTTACATACAGTTCTTATAAACCGTAGTACCCTGAAACCCCCTAAATTTAGAGCTGCCTGAATAAAAGACTCGATGTATTGTAGAATTCCTCACTTGATGCAGAGATCAAGCCCAGCTGAACAATTACGCCAACAATTCCTTTTCTGTTGTAAGCGAACCACACAGTCCGAAGTTTGAATCCCAGAGGATAACTAAAATAAATAGGACAACAAGAAGAAAAAACAGGCCTACACTTTTACCAGAGTGTTTTCAGTTTTCAGCCTATACGTTTGTGTAGAGGGTGTTGCTAACATTTGGGGGGATTTGAGGGTTTCAAAGGAGAGAGGTTTATACATTAGTGCCGAAAGTTGCAAAACACTGTTGATATTCAAATGTTTATTGTGCAAAATCTGGGATAAGCTTCGGCATGAGAGCTCCTTTAAGGGCCTACAACTATTGCTAATTCCCCTCAGCATTGAGACAAACACAAAAGGCTTAATCCAAGTCCTCTCTTTTCCAAGAAAGCCTATGCTGGTTTCTCTCACATAAACTAACAACACTAGGCCATCACATTGCCAAGCAGGTCACAGGAAAGGGCTCTGTGTTTATACTTCACCCACACTGTGGTATGGGAGAAACTTAAAGTGGTCCCCCAGGCCCCGAGCCATGCTTAGACAAGAAGAAAAAGCCCCCAGAGTATTGAAAGCATCAGATTTCTTTTATTTTCAGTAATAAAAATTCAGGAAAATAAACGATATAGAAATCGTTTATGAATAAAAGAAAATTAAAATCAAGAATCTCACTGTGCATTCCTTTTGAAACTAGGTAACTCGTTCTCGGATATTTACATTCAATCGTTTAATAATGGGGTTTGATACTTTAACGTCGAGGGCTGCCCAGTAATAGTTGGACAAACTGAATTGATGCGTTCCGACAGAAAACAAGACGCTCTGTTGTGAAACTACATACTATAAAAACAATAAGCTATCCACACGAATTACAGAAGTTACCTCTGGCGTGGAGCAAAATTATAAATGTGAGAATTTGTGATGTCTCACGGCTTACAACGCCGTGCATTTTGTTTTAAAATACAAGCAGCTACAGAAAACGCTGTCTTTAGTAAAAACATAAATGTGCTGCTGCGTTGGCAACTCTGGACAGCAGCGGGAAGCACTCCGCAGGGGTCTCTACAGAGCATCCTTTACCATCGGCACGAAGATTTCAGGCCTGGGTGAAATTTGCATTATTTTCAATGAGTAAATTACTTGAACTGCCCAAGGAATTTTGCAACATTTCTCTTGGTTAAACAAGTGCTGGCTTTGGCATTTTGCACTATTTTTTTGCAGTGAAATGTGTCCTCACGTCCATCGTTAGCGCAAGGACACATTTTGTGTTAAAAAAGTGCAAAGTCACACATGATGCGATCGTGCTTGAGAAGCCTGTTTTTTCACGTAGTTCCTGTACTCCTGAGATAGGATTTTTACCAGGACAAAGTCTCAGTCAAGCAGTGTGGTGTATTGGTGTAATGTCAAGCATTCGGGGTGGTAATTACAACACCACAGTATTATGTGAGATTATGCTGGTGTAAGTGAAATTCCTGACAGCACCCCTCACCTCCCCCAGCACAGAAGTCCTTTTTCATTTTCTATTCAACATCCTGAGTAAGGAAATGATGGACGGGACGGTACAACAGTTTCTAACTATTCAGGACACACTCGTAAATAAATTGGGCAGCTAAACCTTTTATTCAAAGACCATACATTTCCAGTTTTACCTCACAGCACACACTTATCAAAAGGAGCACGTCCCATAATTACAAGTTGAAAACGTGTTTATTAAACAGAATCTGCAGCAATTTATTTGCCATCCTTTTGTGACAATAGTGAATAATGTCATTGCACACACTGCAGCCTGAATCACTGGTAAGTTGGTTAAGTAACCTTTGTGTTGACCGACCATATTACCTCTAATCAAGCCCTCTCTCTTAGTTCCAGCTAATGGGTATCCTGCCTCACAGCTCAAGAGCTGGTAACTAAAGAAGTGTGCAATATGCAGCCATGCCTGCATCCATATCTTGTAAGAAGCCTTGCCATCCATCTCGTATCGTATCGTATCGTAGGGGGAACTTATAAAGCGCGCTGACACCATGGGTTTCCTGGCGCTGGTAGAGAGTACAGGAGACAGAGAGACTAGACAGATTGGGGGAAGAGCCAGGTTTTTAAAGACTTGCGAAAGAGGGTTAGGGAGTTGGAGATTTTGAGGGGGAGAGGGAAAAAGTTCCAAAGCTTGGGGGCCAGGTAAGCAAATCTCCGGCCTCCAGATCTACAGAGCTTGAAGGAAGGAACAGTCAGAAGATGAAGGTGAGAAGATCTCAGGGTACGGGATGGGCAGTAGGGACTGATAAGGGATTTGACAAAAGCAGGGCAGGGGCCGAGTAGTGACTTAAAGACAAGGCAACCGGTCTTGAAGGCTGCCCTGGAGACGATAGGAAGCCAGTGGAGTTTGACAAGGAGGGGCCTGGCAGATTGCCACTTCGGAATCCCTAAAGCTAGTCTCGCCGCCTGATTTTGGACCACTTGTAGTCTAGCCATCGATGTTTTGGGCAAGCCGTGGTAGATCGAATTGGAAAAATCTAGGCGGGAGAGGACGAGGGCCATGATGACGTGCAGGAGGGCATCAGGTGTGAAGAGATATGCCACTTCCTGATCCTGCGCAGTTGGTAGATGCAGGACGAAACCACGGTCCCTACCTGCGGCCCCAGGGATAAGGCGGAGTCAATGGTGACCCCCAGGCTCTTCACCGAAGCTGCAGGGGTGGGATGTTGAAAGTGAGCCCATAATTCTATCAATGCCCAGGCTGCTGGCGCAAACCGCCTCTTAGTTTCCATTCTGAATAATTACCAAATAAAGAGACGGGCGCTGGGAGCAGGAATCAAGAACAGAGTTTATTTCTCATGAGGAGAGCCAGTCATTTCGGACACGAAACACAGTGTCTTTCGGGAGGTGCTCTAACAAGTGAGCTTGAGACTCTTGCTTTTATACATTGCAGAACATTTGATGATACAATCAGGTCAGTATGTCGCAAAAGGAAAACATTCCTATAATCCTCGTGATGATCCTACTCCACATACGTTCACAATGGGGACCCTTGACCTGCTGATAAGAGGGGAGGGCAATCATGCAGCTGAGTGCTTCGTAGGATGTGTGCGCCTAATCATGGCCCAGGGGGTGGGGTGGCTAGGCATACAATAAGGGCAGTAAATGGTATCTCCTGGCTTAGGCGATGGCCTCGGACATGTGTGGTCAGCTGAACTCGGGGGAAGGGGTCATCAAAGGAGTGGTATTCATGCCTACGTGGACAATCGAGCGCGGAGGGAGGGCTTGTCAATAGAGGGGCATTCATGGAAGGGAAGGGGGTGCTGGTCAGGCGCGGCCGTGACTCTCAAGGACAGGGCTTTGCGGAAGAAGAAGGTTTATGACTCGCTCATATGAGGAGAAGGAGGGGGGTCAGGGTGCATGCAGGGTCAGAGTCGCGCAGAGAGAGAGAGAGAGAGAGAGAGATCTTATGACCTGTACATGAGAGAACAGGGGCAGTCAGATACAACTGGGGGGGGGGGCTATGTCAGCTGAGGCGAAGGATGCTTCTTCGAGAGGGAAATAAGGAAGGCCTGGGTCGAGCAGGAGGGTTACCTTTTCACATCAGGATCGCGCAAAGGGAAAGGGTTTCATGGTCTATACATGAGAGAGGGGGTGCTAGAGACGCGCAGGAGGGAAGCTGGGGATTCCAATGGGTAGAAAGGCCATGGTGCCTAGAATGGCTGTACATATGCATAGGGGTACGGGTTCTTACTGGCAGGGTGATACGGTCAATAATTTACAGTATCCATGGTGCCCACAGGGAGAAGAGTGGGAGAAGAAGGGAAATGAATGCTGTCTATGTACATCAGTTTCGTCAGATTTCACAGTCGCCCCTTTTTACATAGCAGCAATCATTTTTTGCAGCTGATGGCATTACAGGTAGACAAGCATCGTTGACGAATTAGCACTTTGTCGATACTAACATGTGGCGTACAATCATAGACAGTCAAGGTGATGGGAAGAATACAGTACATAGGAAATTACTCTTTCGTTGTGTTCCTGGCAATTAAACGCACTACATAGCATAAATCTTTCTGACTTAAAAAATGTGACCAATGAACAGTTTTGACCAGATAGTTGAGAGCGGAATTCAGTTCAATACACAAGATCTCTTCGTCACAGTGTCTTTTATCGGCGAGCCATCACTGGTAGGCTCTAATCCGGGTACTTTCGTTGGCACTGTTGAGCACCGGCGGTGGAGCTATAGGTCCAGCTCGGTTCGATCCTTACGCGTTGCAGGGTGCGGTCAGTCCTCTGCTGTTAGACCACAGTCCTGTTCCCTAAACAGTCCGTTTGGCGGCGCCTTATGCTCGGCACCTAGAGTTCTGTGGCAACACCCTCTTCCCATATAATTGAAGTTCTTTCCTTTGGCAAAAAGTCACGTGGGAAGGTGGGTGAATGTGGTTCAAATAGTCGATAGGAGAAAGAGTGAGCGGAGTTGGGTCAGAGTTCCTGGGACACACAAAAAGGGACCAAGGGAGCAAAGGATAACAAGCAGGCAGGCCCATCAATCGGGCCCAAAGAAGGCAGACGGAGACTCCAGGCACACGTGGGTTAGCAGTCGGAGGGCTTCGAGGCGGCCCGTCATTTTTCATTTTCCACGTTGAAATTGCGGTCTCGTCCCGTGCCTTGTTGCTCTGCAGCTCCACCTCTGGTCGATGTCATACGTGTCCCAAGGTCTGCAGTCAGGCTGAACGTCATATCTGACCCATCTCCTCCGGTGATCATGAATCTTTGAATAGGTACAAGACAACGTTTTAGAGAAATGGCAGAAGAAGACATCTACGCATATGAATTCCTCCCTTAATTCTCCGCATTTGAGATTTTATGCTCATCGGTCACAGTCAGAGGTCTATTACCAAGCAGTGCAGGTGTCAGCATTCCTACTAAGTCTATGGCAGGTTTATTCATTGTCCTATTTTATAACTCACATGAGGATAAATGACATTTCCATCGACTGTGCGTTACATCATATTCAACATTACAGAGCATTTCCCTTCAGAACAATCATATTTTCAGACAGGGCGGGTGTGCTATCGTCGAGAGTCGGGCAAAACAACATTTCCTCAAGGGTCAACAGCTACTCATGGTCATTATGTTTATACCCGGGACAGCAGAAGTCGTTCTATCAAAAATGCGGCGGGGATGCTTCGGGCGCTTGCGCTTGGGTGCAAAGGGGCGGGGCAATCTGGGTATTGGGTGTCAGTCTTGACGTTGGTGCTTGTCACAGAAGAACAGACATAGGATGCCATTGACATACAGTTCCCCTATAAATGGCCAGATTTGGGGGACCTTTTAGTCGTCTTACCTGTCCTTTCTTTCTTAGCCAATTCAAGTTCATTCATTTTGCAGAAAGGAGAGGCAGTAACATGGCGAGATATGCTCATTTTAGTTTCGGTCAATTTCGCTGAACACCTTTGCGTTCAAATACGTATCAAATCAGACTGGTGCCGGTGGGGCACAATTTTACCAAATGAGGGAGGAACAAATAGGGAGACTCTCATAGAGAGTGAGAGTCGTCCGCAATCTAAACGAGCCATTCGGTACACGTATGACATGAAAGGAGAGAGAGAGAGAGAGATAGAGACAGAGATAAAAAGGAGCGGAGAGAGAGAGAGAGATAGGGAGAGAGAGAGACAGAGAGACGTGTACGAAAATAGGTCATTTAGTGCGCTCACAACACAGAACGGCAAAGGTCAGGTGACCTATAGATACAGACAGAGGGGAGACATAAATTCGTACGTTACATACACACAAACTCAGACAGGGAAGACGGCACATATATTACGCATGTACAAGACATTCACGACAAGACAGGAAACAATTGTTAGTCTACAAGATCTGTTTTTATATTTTCTACATATCGTTACTATCCTATTTATCTACGTGCTTAGCTCTTTCTGCCCTTCCCCCCTTTCCCTTCTCGCTTGTCATGCCTGCGAGCGTTCCCAATTACCAATACTCACACCTCGGTTGGTCGATCAGAAATTAACCTGGTTGCGCTAGTTACCCATGGTTGGATCTTAAACCATTTTTCTGTTCCCTCCTGTGGTGGGAAGTTCTCCAGGCCAAGACAACGGCAAATATTGATCGGGAAAACAGTCGGACAGCTTGGCTATATCTGCAAGAGTGTGAGAAAGGGGGCAGTGCATTTTGAACATCGGCAACATTTCTAACTTCCTAGGCGGGCGGTGCCGTGGCAACCCTTACCCGTACAATTTTTCTTTGTCCTTTCCCTACCTAGTCAAAACGTCCAGTTACATTATTTAACGCGTCGTTTCTAGTCAATTTTTTTCTTTTCGTTATTCAGTACCTGTCCAGTTTCTATGTCAGTCCATCCTCCCAGTTGCTATGTCCTAAGGAGGAACAGTCATGTTTAAGTCTACGTCTTTTAAAAACTTTTATTTGTCATAAGGACCATATTCATATTCCCTTCTTCCCCTTCTCATCGGCGGTTCGGTCGTCGTTCATCCTTACATCAGCCAGTGTTCCGACGTGACCTGCAGAAGGGAGGAGAAAGAAGGGGTGGGGGGGCAACATTCAAAACCTCATCCACGTGCAGTAATCCGGAAATGCTTTACCTACCACATACTCGACCTATTTCCACGTAGTGCATTTCCCTACCATCACGGCGTTTAAGCCCAGATGGACCAGAAAGGTCAGACAGATAATCATTGACGATCTGCGTGACATGAGCTACTTGGTCGTAACCCCTTTCGATCGGGTACAAGGGTGGCGGTCAGGTGGCATTTCTGTGGTGTCGTTTTAGGGCTTCTAAAGCTCCTTTCCGGCTGCCTGTGAAACATAGTGTGGTTGCTAAATATCGGGTCCTTTTTAACCTTTTACCTTCATCATACTTTCTCGTTGCTCACAGTAGTAATACATTCAAAACTCATTAATGCAACCGCTACAACTATGCTTTCGTTTTAAAAAAAAAAAAATACTTTTAATAAAAAGTGTTGACACATAAATACAGGCCTACAACCCGGTGGACTAGCCACGGAGCAGATTGGAACTGTACATGGGAAGAACGAAGCTGGTGGCAGTTCATTGCATAAAGTGCGGCAGTGCAATAAAATCGTATTAAACTCCCCTACAGAGCAAGCATGAGGCATGTCAGTAATTCATCTTTAATAAATTCATAAATACATTATCCAATGTTCATTCATTACCTTAAATTACACCAATGCATTTTCCAACTCATAATCGGTACCCACCCTAAGTCAATTCATCGTCCAAGCACATACTCAATATCCTTCATATCTACTTTCATTATCCAAAACGTTATAAATATATATATCGGGGTAAAAAGCTTGCGTAATCAGGGTGCAACAAAGTTAATTAAAAACATCTCATTTTGCGTCGGCGCCATTTTGGGTGGGGTCAGGCAAGTTCTAGCACAGTCAGAGTGTCTCTAGTCTCGCAAGGTTGGCCCAGAACTTTCCATTGGCAGTTCAGAAAGTCTCGTGCAATGTGGTTAACAGTCTAATCAATATGGACCATGAGTCAAAGAATGGGAAGGGCGGCAACAATTTTCCTACCGGGTCATTCTGGTGTTCCTCCGGAACTGAACAAGCCTGTGCCGTGGCGGCATTTTAGCCATTTCCAATCCGAGTCTGGTGCCGGCAGGAGCAGCACCGCTGTCGTGGTTCCCAGTGAAGGGGACGGGGGCACCCATGCAGGGGGTCGGGAGCCCCCCGGCTCTTCGGGACTACCTGATTCTCCAGGGAGCCCGAAATGTGGCGGGACTGCCTGTACCTATGAAGGCGACGGCATGCGGTGCCAGGCCTCGCCTTCCGGATGGGCGTAACCGCGGACCTGTTGCACTTCGGGAGCTTCCGGAATGGGGGTAGGTACCTATTGAGTTATTTCTATTTCATGTGACCGTTATTTGGGCGGGGCGGGCAATGAGGCAGACATGTTGGGAGCAGGAACAGGCAGTGAAACCTAGCTACCTCGTGGCTGTGCTCTGCTATCAAATCTTTTCGCCATTTTACATTTCTTATTACGAACTATTTCTAATGTTTCTTATTTTTGGTGAAGTCAAAAGCTCATCAGGGGGTTACTGACTTAGCCTGATTTCCTTTTATTTTTCTTTCTCTTCTTTAGCGTGTTTCGAGCTAAAGCTTTCTGTTAGTAGGGAACGGTGATCACTTCATATTTTTTTTTTTTTTTTTTTTTTTATGTGTCCTTTTCACTAGGGGGGTACATCTGGACGGACCAGACGAGTCCCCTCCAATAAATGGTCCGGGGTGGAACGAGATTATCGATCAAAAGGGGAACATATATTCCTTCATTAGGGTATCATCCTGGACAGACCGAGCGATGTACTTCCACTTACTAGGGTAGCCTCCTGGACGGACCAGTCGGTCTATTTCTATTAAATGGCCCATGAGTAGAGAGCATATGTCCTCCATAAGAGTAGTCTCCTGGGCGGACCATACGAGCTACCCCACAATAACCAACCAGTGGGGAGTGGGTAGGACTGACGAATTCACAAAGGGGCATAACCTACCCTTTTCTACTTGCAAAGACAGAATATTTCTATTTCATGTTGTTTGCAAATAGAAAATACCTCAAACGAACCAATTCCTGAGACAACAATGTCCAGGCAACCAACCAACCAATGGGGAGAAAAACAGGCATGACGGATTACAACGGGGACAAATGTCTGCATTACCTGCCCTTCGCTATCCATAAAGGGAACAGAATATTCCTATTCGTCTCTGTTTGTGGACAGGGAAGATCTCAAAGAACAACAATCGATTATTAATCGACTTCAAACAACAATCAATTATAATCGACTTCAAGCAACAATCGATTATTAATCGACTTCAAACAATCAGTGGGGAGAAAAGTAGGCATGACGAATCACAACGGGGGACAAAAAGCCTGCATTACCTACCCTTCTCTATCTGCAAAGAGGGACGACGTTCCTATTCGCCGCTGTTTGCAAACAGAGAATGTCTCGTTCTCAAAAGAGAACCAATATGTCAAGTAGCCTTCAAAGCTAAATGAACCAATACCAACAATGCCAGTATACAAATACTGGTTTTCAATACAAACAATCAATCAATCAGGTGGACAGAGCCACCCTACCAATCAGGCGTAAAAACACCCTACTTAATCTTACCCGGACCGGACCATACGGACAGTTCTTCGTCTTCCTCCTCCAGCGCCTGATTTTTCTCTTACTCCATGTAGCATTCCTGTGGGATTCCAGTCAGGACAATAGGTCACTCAAGAGAGGTCCGTTCAGAATTGGTGAAGTTCTGTCGATCGGCAGCCGGGCTAGGGCCCTCTCCAGGCAGGTATACTCCGATCATTTTAGACGTTCACTTTTTCGTCTGGATCTCTCTTACCGAACCCTATGTCACTGATGGACCCCGCGTTGGGACGCCAATTGTTGAAAGTGAGCCCATAATTCTATCAATGCCCAGGCTGCTGGCGCAAACCGCCTCTTAGTTTCCATTCTGAATAATTACCAAATAAAGAGACGGGCGCTGGGAGCAGGAATCAAGAACAGAGTTTATTTCTCATGAGGAGAGCCAGTCATTTCGGACACGAAACACAGTGTCTTTCGGGAGGTGCTCTAACAAGTGAGCTTGAGACTCTTGCTTTTATACATTGCAGAACATTTGATGATACAATCAGGTCAGTATGTCGCAAAAGGAAAACATTCCTATAATCCTCGTGATGATCCTACTCCACATACGTTCACAATGGGGACCCTTGACCTGCTGATAAGAGGGGAGGGCAATCATGCAGCTGAGTGCTTCGTAGGATGTGTGCGCCTAATCATGGCCCAGGGGGTGGGGTGGCTAGGCATACAATAAGGGCAGTAAATGGTATCTCCTGGCTTAGGCGATGGCCTCGGACATGTGTGGTCAGCTGAACTCGGGGGAAGGGGTCATCAAAGGAGTGGTATTCATGCCTACGTGGACAATCGAGCGCGGAGGGAGGGCTTGTCAATAGAGGGGCATTCATGGAAGGGAAGGGGGTGCTGGTCAGGCGCGGCCGTGACTCTCAAGGACAGGGCTTTGCGGAAGAAGAAGGTTTATGACTCGCTCATATGAGGAGAAGGAGGGGGGTCAGGGTGCATGCAGGGTCAGAGTCGCGCAGAGAGAGAGAGAGAGAGAGAGAGATCTTATGACCTGTACATGAGAGAACAGGGGCAGTCAGATACAACTGGGGGGGGGGGGGCTATGTCAGCTGAGGCGAAGGATGCTTCTTCGAGAGGGAAATAAGGAAGGTCTGGGTCGAGCAGGAGGGTTACCTTTTCACATCAGGATCGCGCAAAGGGAAAGGGTTTCATGGTCTATACATGAGAGAGGGGTTGCTAGAGACGCGCAGGAGGGAAGCTGGGGATTCCAATGGGTAGAAAGGCCATGGTGCCTAGAATGGCTGTACATATGCATAGGGGTACGGGTTCTTACTGGCAGGGTGATACGGTCAATAATTTACAGTATCCATGGTGCCCACAGGGAGAAGAGTGGGAGAAGAAGGGAAATGAATGCTGTCTATGTACATCAGTTTCGTCAGATTTCACAGGGAGGGGGGCCCATGTCCGCCGGCCAGAATTGAGGCCCCCAGAAGGAGGCACTCTTGCCGGGGAGAAGAAGCTCCGTCTTTCCGGGGTTCAGTTTTAACTGATTGTGGCCCATCCACTGGAGAATGTGGGACATAACTGCTTGAAAGTTGGGGATAGCAGAAGGGGAGTTAAGAGAAAAGATGAGTTGCAGGTCGTCCGCGTAGTTAAACACGGTAACGTCCCACTGCCTCAGAGAAAAAAGAAGGGGGCGAAGATAGAGATTGAAAAGAAGAGGGGACAGAGAAGAGCCCTGGGGAACCCCGCAGAGCGAATGCTCTCTGGGAGCTCTGAAGGAGCCCAGGCTGAGGGTCTGGGACCTGCCTGTCAGAAAGGATCTGACCCAGGCCAGCGCCAGGCCCTGGATGCCAGCCTGTTCGACACGGTGGAGAAGGATGTTGTGGTCCACCGTGTCGAAGGCGGCTGACAGGTCTAATAATACCAGGGCCTGGGGGACAGCCTTGTCCACACCGTCTCTCAGGGCATCCAGCACGGCCAAGATCACTGTCTCCGTAGAGTGGCCGGGTCTGAAGCCTGCCTGGTTGGTCTCGAGGAAGTTGGATTTCTCGATGAACAGGGAGAGACAGGAGGTGACGTGGGCTTCCAGGATCTTTGAGAAGAAGGGTAAGAGGGAGATAGGGCGGTAGTTTGCCGGGACAGCGGGGTCAGCCCCCGGTTTCTTCAGGAGGGGCACCAGCACGGCCTCCTTGAAGGAACCCGGCACCATACCAGAAGAGAGAGAAGAGTTTAGCAGAGGAAGGATGCAGTCGGGTAAAGAATGGCAGATGTCCCGGAGTATGGAGGGAGGGCAGCAGTCGTCTGGAGATCCCGACTTGACGCGGGTGGCGAGAGTCGCCAGAGATGTAGAATCTAAGAGGGGAAATTGAGTGAAAGAGGAAGAATTGTGAGGAGGGGAGACAGATCCAGCGCCAGGAATCATAATGGGTATGGTGTCCTTGATTGATACGATTTTATCGATAAAGAAGGTGCTGAGAGTGTTACATGCTTCCTGTGTGGGGGCCTGAGTGGGGAGCGTTCTGGGGTCGGAAGTGAATTCGGTAAGCACCTTAAAGATTTCCTTAGACTGACAGGGGGCAGACAGAATTTTTCCAGAAGCATAGGTTTTTTTGGCATCCAGGATGGCAAGTTTATACCTATTGCGTGCAGCTACACAGGCGTCTCTGCTTGTGGCGCAGTAGTCCCTCCTCCACTTGCGTTCAGACTGGCGGAGTTCTAAGTGAAGGGTTTTTAAAAGAGGAGTAAACCATTTGTGAGAATGGCAGTGGCGGGATTGGGGAAACTTAGTAAGGGGAGCAAAAATGTCACTGGCTGTGGTGAGCCAGTCTGTCACGAGCCTGCATAGCTCGTCGGTGCCCGTGTCATCGGGTAGCAGGGGGGGCGTTTGGGAGAGATGATCCAATAGTTTGGGGGGGTCGACAGCCTTCCACTTGCGAGCCATGCCACCCTCCCGTAGAGGTGCTCTAATCTGGCCAACCACTGAGAATGTGGTGTCGATCAAAAGGTGGTCTGACCACACACAAGGAGTTATAAGTGGGCAGGAGGATGTGACTCCATGGGTCCAGATGTGGTCGAGGATATGGCCACCCTTATGGGTGGCTGACCTGATTAGTTGGGTAAAATTCAGGCTCGAGAGACCCTCGAATAGTTCGATAGCATGTGAGCCAGCGTCCTCATGCTGGAACCAATAATTAAAGTCACCGATGATGACAATACGGGGGGAGCAGGTAGCAATATTGGTCAGCTGATCGATAAAAGAAGAAGGGAAGGAGGGCATGGGGTGGGGGGGACGGTATAGTAGCACCAGAGTGACTGCGCCTACTTCAGTCCCCAGGCTGAGGACCAAGGTGTCCACTTCCGGCAGGGTCATGGCCGCAGAGGCAATGATCTTAAGATCCTTGCGAATGATTGCCGCCACCCCTCCCCCGATGCGACCCCCTGCTCGGTTGGTGTTCAGCAGAAAGTAGTCGGGGGGTAGCGTGGCCAAGATGTCTGGGAGGGAGTCGTCAGTGAGCCAAGTCTCTGATAACAGCAGGACATCGGGGTTTTCAGACATCAGTAGCTGTAGGATATCGACTTGGTGCTTGACCATTGATCGGGTATTTAGATATAGTACCCGAATGGACGACTCCGTAATAGCCGGGGTGACAAGAGAGGGGGTCGGCGCTATGTTAGGGGTTAGAGTGCCTGCGATGCCGAGAGATGTAATACGAGCCCAGGTGTCAGAGGGGAGAGGGCCGGCGGAGGCATGTAAATACCTGAGGGTGGAAGGCGGATAGAAAAGAGGAGTAGTAGCATCCCGGGCCCCTGGACTCGTCCGGCCGCGGACGGGCGCAGACGGGCTTAACTCAGGCGCAACTCCGGCGCGCCTACGTCGCGCCTGCTGCGCTCGTCCGCTGCGCTGACGCATAGCGGCCGTTTATATAGGGGCGGGACGAGGGTGGAGTGTCTGGGCTGCACTCCGAAGGAACAAGCCCAATCCAAGATGGCGCCAGCGAGCGCTGGGAACCGGCGGTTCCAGGCAGCCCCCAGCCAGCAGCTTACCTTGGGAGAGTAAGATTTTCAGGTTAGTTTACCTGCATAACGAAATAGTAGGTTAAAATACAATTTAAAATCCAGGAAAGCGAGAAAGCGCGACCCGCTCGCAATCAGCGGGGCACAAGTAGATAATGCAACAGGTTGCTCTCTGAGCGCTGGCGAGTCAGCCCACTGCCACTGGGCCACTCGCAAACACCATCTTACAGTATATGGGAGCCTTTACCAGATCCATCAAAGAAAGAGCCCATTGATGGAATTTTCATAACTAATGACCCAGGGATTGATGGGTTGGGAATAACCCTGGGCGTAGTTCGCGTAGTAATGCTATGTGTAGCTATGCGAAGTGCACTATGCGAGCTACGCGAACTGAGTAGTGCACTGTGCAAAATGCTGTTTGCACTGATTGCACAGTGCCGGATGCTTGTCCGCACTGTGCAATCAGTGCAAACCGCATCTTGCACAGTGCAAGCAGTCATTTTCTGCCGCTCAAGTAGATTTCTACTCGAGCGGCAGCTTTCTCAACGTGGACTGGTAGTTTCTTATCGCGAGCGGTTGCTAGCATACGCGACCACTCGTAATGAGAAACCTGACCTCCCCTTTGAGAATATCACCTGGAGGTTTATTTTCCACGCTTGCGATCGGCAACTTGATGTTGCTGATCGCGAACAAGGAAAAAGTCTCGCCGGGATGTGGTCTTGCTCTCTCGCGGTCGCCAACTTGACGTTGAGGACAGCAAGCAAGCAAAAAATGACTGCTATGCTACACTATGCATGTTTGCACTGTGCTACGTGCAATTCATGTAGTGCGAAGTATTGCAAACTTCAAAACTACGCGAGCGTAGCGTAGTACTTCGCCCAGGGTTAGTTGAGAAACCCTTGAACTAGGAGTGATAGAGTCACTGTTAAGGTTACTTAGTCTTACACTTTGATTACAGCTCTCTCTGGTTCCCGCTTAGTAGTTCATTTCTAAGAAATAAAAAGAAAAAAAAGGAGGAAAAAAACTTGGGTCAGGAAGCCAATGCCATTTATGTGAACAGACTTTATAGCACTGCTTGGTCATTACCAGCAGTAGCAAGCTTCTTGGAGAAACAAGAACCCATGTGATAGAAGGAATGATGAGTTAATCCCAGTCACTGGTGATCGCATTCCAGTCCATCGTTTTTTTCTCAGCTCTGCTACTCTAGTATGCGACCAGCCATATGGAATTCAGCATTGGTCCTGCTTCGATAGATACAGTCCAGCCCAAGCTGTCAAAGAGGAATACAAGCAACCCCTGCCTTGAGCAGCAGAGAAGGAAAATGAAGCTGCCTAGGCTGAGGGGAAAAAGGGTATTTATTTTTTAAGTGCATGACCCATGCAGGAAGTGGCAATCTATGTTATGTTAAGTTAAGGTATATTGATTTGAATAGCACACTAATCACCAAGAGGGTATCCAGGTGTTTGGGCATGTGTGTAGGTTTGTGGTTCCCAAGGTGCATGTAGGTAGAGCTAGGTCATCAGCTTCTTGAGAAACTCAAGAAGTGAGGAGGAGGCTCCGATGTGTTGAGAGAGGTCATTCCATGTCTTGGATGCGATGTAGGAGAAAGAGAGACCTCCAATTTTGCTTTTACAGATGTGGGGAATGTGTGCGAGTGAGGCAGAGCATCAGTGTCTGGTGAGTGGAGGAATGTGTATGCTGCTGTTCTGGTCCTGTGTTGTGTAGGGCTTTGCATATGTGTGTGAGAAGTTTGAATTGGCTATGCCTGCGAATGGGGTGCCAATGAAGCATCCCGAGGTGCTGGGTGATGTGGATGTTATGTTATGTTATGTTGTGATATGTTATGTTACAATGTTTTTGTATAGCGCAAATCACCACTGGTCTTTGAGCGCTTTCACAGAAAAAAAAGTACACAACCTACTGCAGGCCAGAACGCCCTCCGCCATCAACCAACAATTAGGGTATTGATGTTATCTTTTTAAACAAGTAGGTCTTTTGCTTCTTTCTGAAAGAAAGTAACACTCAGTCCCCCTGCAAGGTTGCTGGTAGCTCTTTCCAGATTTGCAGAAGGAGTAGCGACAAAGCTCTGCCACCCTTAGATTTGAGCTTAAATCTAGGTTGAATCAGTTTGCAGGCTTTGCCAGATCGCAAAGCTCTGCCCGGAGTGTACTTCCTCAAACGCTCTTTGATGTAATTAGGAGCCTTTCCATAAATGGCTTTATGGGCCACACAAAGACATTTGAATTGCACTCTAAGTTCGATAGGCAGCCAGTGCAGTTTCAAAAGAAGGGGGGGTCACGTGAGTCCTCCTCGGCAGGGAATAAATCAACCTGGCCGCATCATTCTGCACAACCTGCAGTTTCCTCAGGAGTTTCCGCGGGAGACCTAAATACAAAGCATTGCAGTAGTCCAGCTGAGAGATAACAGTGGCGGACACAATGGATTGCAATGTCGGGACAGACAAAATGGGTACCAGCTTACGGAGTTGCCTAAGCAAACCAATGAAGAAACCTACCACCGCCGAGACTTGGGGGGCCATAGATAGGTCTGCGTCAATTTTCAGTCCTAGGCTTTTGACTACTCTTCTCAGAGTTGGCATTGCCCCAATTTTGAAGGCCAAAACAGCTCGCACCAGGGACTTTCTTGATTGGTGATAACCAACCCCTCTGTTTTCTCTGCGTTAACTTTCAGAAGGTTGTTGGTCATCCAGTTAACAGTGAATCTAAGCAGATTCTTTACAGAATCCTGTGCCTCCCTAGTATTCTCCAGCTGGACAAGGAGTTGGGTGTCATCGGCATAGTTAAAAACTTGGCAGTTCCTATGCGTTAACTCCTCCACTAGAGGTTGAAGGTAGATGTTAAATAGCAGGGGAGACAGTGCGGACCCCTGGGGGACGCCCCGGGTCACAGCGCTAGCCTCGGATAGCTGGTCTCCCATTTGCACTCTTTGGGTACGGCCAGTGAGAAAGGATTTAAGACACTTGAGTGCTTGCCCTGTTATTCCTAGTTTTGAGAGACGGTCAAGCAGAATGGTATGGCTGACCGTATCAAACGCTGCTGACAGATCTAGGAGAATCAGGGCACATGGCTGTTTATTATCCGCCCTGATTCTCAGATCGTCAGCAACCGTGGCCATAACCAGTTGAGGAAAAGCAGTTTTCTGTAGACGACCTTCAAGTACTGCTTGGCATTAGTCGCCTCTGAACCATTCATTAAATATCAAATAAAGAGGCAGGTGCTGGAAACTGGAAAGCAGGAAATGGGTTTTTCATTTCTCCGGAGCAAAGCACGTCAGATCGGACAAACAGGGTATCGTCTCGAGGTGCTCTCTAACTGCATCTCTGTGGCCTGGCCTTTTATACAGTGGTTTATTGCTTTATACATGAAGACACATTCTTAACATTACTTTGAAGTACAGTAAGAAATCCCCGGAATCCTTGCTTCAGGCCCGTTCCCACACGTATTCACAGTAGAGGTCCCCACCCCAATCTCAGCAGGTGATGACTATCGCGCAGCTGGACATTCCGTTGGGAACCGAAATGTGCGCAATCGGTCGGATCTCATGGAGTGGTAACATTTATTAATCCCGGTTCCCTTGATGAAAGGCAAGATTTTACAGTATGGGGGCAATAAACTGCATCCGCAGTGCTAGGTGATGGCCTGGGATCAGGTCGAACAATCGGGTACAGGGGAAGGGGTTATCAAAGGGACTGTTCATGTGAAAAGGGATGAAAGAGTATGTGGGTCCGGCACGGGAAGTGGCTCCAGGGTAGGGTTGTGCTGTAGGTGTGTTTATGGTTCAGCCGGGTGTGCATGGGGGCTGTCAGCGAAAGGGGGATGTTAGCGAGGTCAGGGAGACTTGCAGGCGATTGGCAGTGTACGAAGTAGCCATGGTGTCTAAGATGGCTGCTGCTTACGTGCTCGTACGGGCCCAGGTTTGGACAAGATGGCGCCGGCAATGTTCACATCGAAATCTAATTTTCCACACAGTTCCGTGCTATGCTGTGACCGAAAGCCTGCCTGCCTTGGATGTAATAGACCATGTTACTCCAGGTAACTAGCCAGCGTGTTCAGGACCTGCTTCTCCAAGATCTTACCTATGAATGAGAGTTGGGAAATGGGCCTGTAATTCTTCGGAGCCTTAATGTCCGCTCCTGCTTTTTTCAGGAGGGGAATGACCCTGGCTTCTTTCAAATTCGCTGGGAGGGGACCAGATTCTAGTGACTCATTCAGTAGACTCAGCAGCTGTCTTTGTATGCCAGGCAAGGCC
This sequence comes from Lissotriton vulgaris, assembly GCF_964263255.1. Taxonomy (NCBI): domain Eukaryota; kingdom Metazoa; phylum Chordata; class Amphibia; order Caudata; family Salamandridae; genus Lissotriton; species Lissotriton vulgaris. Next base: position 1,886,456,072 of record NC_141687.1, on the reverse strand, counting down.
ATTTGGAATATTCTCGCGGGGCACAGGTCTACACTGGATCCTGATTTAATTTGGCCAGCAATAGTTGCCAGACTCCCTTCATCCAAGCATGGAATGCTGTTCAAATTCCAGGCCAACTCCTGGGGATTAGGTGGAACTGGGGGAATAGGATCGACTGGAGTTTTTGTGATATCCATGATGATATCTTGTACTTTCTGAAGGAAATACCTCTGGAAGGTGTCACAGTCCGGACGATCATTTACTGGGACTTTGCCTTCCAGCTGCGTTAATTCCCTGAGAATAGCGAATATCTCCCTTTGCTTATTCCCGGCACACCCAATTCTGTCTTCATGAAAGGCTGCCTTCCTCAACAGTATATCAGCCTTGTATTTCGACAGAAGTGCCTTATAGGTTTCAGACTCTGCCTAGCTGTAATCGAGTCTCCCCTTTCTCTCAGCTTGCCGGAGAGCTTGTTTTTTTCCTCATAGTGAGGCATCAAACCACGGGGCTCCCTTCCCTTTTGCTCTGGTCCTTTCTGTTCGCTCAGGGACGAGAGTGTCCAAGGCAGCTTGAATCCAGGCTATAAGGGCTGTGATGTAAGAGTCTAAATTTCCTTCACTCCTCTCTGGGGGTGGAGTAGAAAGAAGCGTGGAAATCAAAGATTCAGCTTCCACCTTGCAGCATGGGAGGTCAAGTATGAGTTTTGCAGCAGTGTTATACATGGTCTGGAGTCTGTGTAGGAATTGCTTAGATATTCCAGCATAGAGAGTGTTGCCATAGTCTTTTTTTGTTGTTGGGTGTTTTTCAATACCTTTATTGACTACTTCAGCATGGTCACAATACACTGTTGCATCAAATCAGAGCATCCTACAAGTCAGGCAATCCTCAAAATACAATAGACATATGGAAATTCCAATCCAACAATAGCATTACCCTGTACAGCCCGGCAGATGTACCGTAAATAACAGAAACCATAGGAGGGGATGATAACCCTGTGGGCGAAAAAACAGGCCCTGCCAGGGGGCGAACATGGTCCAGGAGGGAGGCAATCAATGTCCAACACTGGCGGCCGCCGTTCTGCTCAAATGTGGTTGTGAATGGAGGTATGTCAATAGGGGGCCCCATATGTCTGGTGGGTGTGACCTCACAGGCATCAGGTCCCAACACTCAGATAATAGGGTCTGACATCTCAAAGCGTCTTCAAGCCAATGAGCGAATCTAGGCGCCGGTCTGCGACCCCAACACATGGCCACCCTACGCCTCGCGAGGACGAGCAACATTACAGTCAGTTGGCGAGAGGCATCTTGACAAAATTTGACAAAGCCCAACAGGCACAGCGGTGGGTCAGGAAGAACCCGGGTCGAGGTAATCTCAGAGATGGCGGCACAGACCTCCAGCCAGAAGTCCGACAACTTGGGGCATAACCAAGCAAGATGAGTAAAGTCTGCAGCTGGGACAGAGCAGCGCATACAATTATCGGTAGGTATGAGTCCCAATTTGTGTAACTGAACAGGGGTGCGATATAGCCATAGCAGGTATTTAAAATGTATGAGATAAAGACAATAGTTGGGAGACAGTTTCTTAGTCTGGTTACAGCAATACTACCAATCAGCTATGGAAATGTCCACACCTAATTCTGTGCCCCATGCCGCACGTGCGCGCTCAGTAGAGATGAAAGTGGTCGAGAGCGTAAGGGCATATAATTTTGTTACCAGCTTGGGGGGAGTGAGGGATGTATATATAAAGTCAAGAGCAAGCATTGAGGGTGGAGGTTGGGAAAATGTTGAGTAAAGCTCCCCACAAATAGCCCAAAGCTGATAAAAGAGCAAAGTGTCCATCTGACCTGTGGAAGTAGGAAGAGAGTAAAATGTATTCCTGGGGTAAAGATCCACCATTGTCATCAGTCCCAGGCGGGTGGCATGTTTAGACCTGCGATTTGGATGCAGAGGAGGGAAGGCAGGATGATGCACAATCAGCATATTATTAGCCGATAGCGTAGGAGTGTTGGAGAAACAGCACAGTCCCAACCAAGCCCAGTGCAGGGTCTCAACCGTGTCCACCTTCACCCGTGGGTGGCTAGCCGGCGCAAACAAGGCAGTAGTCAGCGGCCAAGGGGTCGCAAGGTCGGCTTCGACAGCGACGTGTGGCTGAAAAGGGGCGGGGTGAACCCAGAAGTGTAAAAAACTGGCCTGGGCGCTTAAGGCATAAAGTTTAAAATTGGGAGCACCCATACCGCCAACCGACATGGGGAGGGGGAGGATACCATATGCAATCCTGGCCTGCTTGCCAGCCAAAATGAGTGAAATTATCAAAGAGCGAATTTTACTAAAGAAATGGGCAGTTAGAGGTATGGGAATGTTCAAGAAAAAATAAAGGAATTTCGGGAGAACCACCACCGTAGCAATGGCTATGCGACCTGCCAGGGACAGAGGGAGCCCGTTCCAGTGGGGTATTTTGGATTCGAGCCAGTCCACCTCATGTCCGAAATTGGCCCTTCAAAGGTCATCTAAGTCCCTGCTCAGCCAAATTCCCAGGTAGCGGGTGGGTCCGGAAGGCCATACAAAGGGGAAATCAAGTGTGAATGGCTTAGTAGAATCTGTGAGAGGGAACAATATTGACTTGCTCCAGTTCACCTGTATACCAGACAATATACCAAATCTTATTATCTCACGCACAAGGGGTCTGAGGTTATCGCAGGGGTAGCAGACATGCAACGTGATGCCATCCGCTTACATGGAGACCATGAGAGAACAGGCCGAAAAGCCGATGCCCTTTCTGAGCATGGTGTTGCCGTAGTCTGGCAGCGAGGGGCTCCATGGCAATAGCGAAGAGCATAGGGGAAAGCGGACAGCCCTGCAGAGTGCTGCGCTCAATCGAAATAGGAACCGACACCTGACCGTTAATCTAAAGACGTGCGAAGGGACAGGCATAGAGGAGTGATATCTTACGGATAAAAATGTTACTGAAACCAAAGCATGGCAGAAGAAAAAATAGAAATGGCCACTCAAGTGTATCAAATGGCTGTGTGCCATCGAGTAAAGCAGCCACAGCAGGGAGACCAGGGTTGATTTTTTGAAGAACCGAAAAAATCATCCTGAGGTAATGAGAAGTGACACGCCAGGGATAACACCGGACTGATCAGGGAGGGCGATGAGGGGCATAAGGAGGAGCAGAGAGGAGGCCAATAATTTAGCAAAAATCTTATTATAGATATTAATAAAACAAAGGGGGCAATGAGAGTTGTGAAAGTCTGCCGGTTTGTCCAGCTTGAGTAGTAGCGTGAGCATTGCCTCCCGGAGGGACTGCAGGAAAAGTCCATTGGGAAAGGAATCAATATACATGGCGGCCAAGTGTGGCACAAGAAGTGGAGCAAACGTCTTATAGAACGAGGCGGAGAGGCCCTCGAGACCAGGGGCCTTATCACTGGGCAAACTATTTATGGCACCAAGTATCTCCTCCTTAGAGAAGGGATCATCTAAGAATTTGCGATGATAGTCCTCCAGCCAAACAAACTCGAGGGTATCGAAATATTGTTCAAAAGACTTGCGTGAAGGGAGGGGACTGCCGGTGTAGAGTTGCAAATAGTAGTCCATTGAACGAGCCTTGATTTCTTCTGGAGAGGTGGCTCTAGTGGGGCCACCACCCCGAAGAGCCATGACATACGATGCGGCACGGGGGGCGTAAGAGAATTGCCAGGGTCTTACCTGGAGATTGCCTTTGCCGAAGCAGCGAGCTCGGGCCTCCCTGCCAAGAAAGGCGAGTTCCCTATCCAACTCTTCAGCGTATTCAGTTATTTTTGCATGCAAGTTCGTGAGGGTCTCTGACCTGGGGTGGGCCGCAAGTTCTGCGTCAAGAGCCTTAATCTCCGATTCCAACTTGTCCAAAGAGGCGCGGATGGAGCGAAGGACACCAGCTTGTTTCGAGATACACTTGCCGCGTATCACTGTCTTGAAGCCTTCCCAAAGGGTAGATGCTGAGTCCGCAGAGCCGACATTTAAGTCAAAGTAGTTGGTAATCGATGTTTGGATCTCGGCACAGAAAACGGAATCTCGGAGTGCATTCGGAGGGAGCTGCCATGTGAAGGTGCGCCGTGGAGAGTCAGGGAGATGAAGGCAAAACAGGACTGGTGCGTGATCGGAGAAGGTGCGTGCCATATGATTTATGGAGGTAGGCCATGTGAGGACATCAGGGGAGGTAACCCAAAGATCAATATGGGACCAGCAGCCACGATCACCAGTGATGCAAGTACCCTCACGGGCCTAGGGTCGAAAATGACGCCAGGCATCATATAACGAGTTGTCAGTGAGTATGGACTGAAGTAAAGCAGTAGAGCGAGGGTGGGAAGAGTGGGGGCCGGAGCGGTCCAACACTGCACAAAGTGTAACATTGAAATCACCCTCCAGAAAAGGGCAGCCGGTCCCAAATAAGAAATAAGGTGCCACATATGAGTGAAAAAATCAGGATTGTCTGAATTAGTTCCGTACACAGCAGCAACCGCCGTGGGTTGGGACAAAAGGATGCTATGCAAGATAACATACCATCCGTCCGGGTCAGTGAGTATCTGGGTAGTGTGCCAAGGGAGCCCCCTTCTTATCAAAATTGACACTTCCCTAGAATAGGAGGAATAAAAAGAGGAGTGTGTTTCACCCCCGTAGTGCGACTGAAGTCTGGTGGAGGTTGGAAGCAGCAGGTGGGTTTCCTGCAGAAGGCAGATGTCGCTCTTATGAAGTTGTATGTGTGAGGGAATGAGCCTGGCTTTAAGGTGATCGTTAAGACCTCGGATGTTCCAGGTCCAACATATGATGTCAGTCATGGTGTTGTATACCTAAATAAAAAATAAAGTGCAGTGCAAGAGGCCAGAGAGCGGAAAATGCCACAATGTGTGCTCGAGCAACCCTAGCCTGACCAGAGGAGAAGCCGGTGGACGTGTGAAGTGCATGCCGGAACAGCCAGTGATCAGCAGAAGTGAACAACCAAACCATGGGGATAAGCTCCAGGAAGCGGAAAGCTCTGAGGGAGGAGAGATGCCGTGTACTATCATGAAGCCCTGAACAGGCCTAAGGATAAGGTGATGCATACAGATAGGAATTGGAAGATGCAGAAACAAAAGCATAAAAAACATAGTAAAATAATGAAAAAAACAAGAAAACTGCACACCCCACCCCAAACCAACCCCCTGCACACAATGCAATATGAAACCCTGCTTCTGGCTGAGCAATAACAGACCGATTGTAGTCAGGATCATTCCCCATAGACCACCATCCACCCTACCGCCCCACCCTTGCAACCCAAAAAACATTACCAGAATGACCACCATTCCCGCACCCACTCCAACACCCCAATCAGGCTGAGATACCACCCCAACCCACCCAAGGAACCCACAACTAGGAAGAAGGGAAATAACAGTAAGAAAGGGCATTATCCTGTGAGGGCAAAGCAAAGCTCAGCGTACTCCACCGCAGTGAAGCAGGGTGGCCAATCTGAAATAACAACAGACAACGTTCAGGAAAGAATTAGCTAACAAGGCACAGCTTTTCAATCATTGTCACTGAGATGATTGGTTGTAGCAAGCAGAGAACCGGATGGTGATGAGAGTGATGACCTGTCGAGTTTCTTAGCAAAGGTGAGAGCGTCTCTGGGATCGGGAAATACAAGCGTTTTTGCGCCCTGCCAGAACCTCAGCTTTGCCTGATAAGCCAGTGAATAAGAGACATCGTGTTTTTGTAGGATCCGCTGTACAGGAAGGAATTCACGACGGGCTGCCTGGACAGTGAGAGTATAGTCCGGGTTGAATGAAAGTGAGTTTCCTTGGTGATTGATTTTGCCCATGTCACGTGCTGCACAGAGAATACCATCCCGATCTCTGAAATTTAGGATTTTTGTGATAATGGGGCGAGGAGGTAATCCGGGACCAGGGGGCAGGCCAAGGGAGCGATGTGCGAGTTCAACAATAAAAATTGAGGAAAGAAAGTCACTGAAGAGTTCCTTGACCAGTTGTTCCACAAAGTCCTCCATGCGGGCGATATTGGTGGATTCTGGTACACCTGTTATGCGGAGATTGCTCAGACGAGAACCCGCCCTCCAAATCCTCATTTTTATTCTGGATGATATCTAGGATTTTGTCCATATGCAGCAATTTCTGATGGTCCTGAGTGGCGGCATCCTCAATGTCCGAGACCCTGGATTCGACGTGGAGGAGGCGATTGTCGTGGGAGTCAACACAGGGCTTTACCGAGTTCAGACGGGCGGAGAGTTGGTCCAGTTGGGCTGCGATTCCAGTGACCTTTGATTTTACTTCAAGCATAATTGCATTCAGGTCATCGTCACGAGCAGGAGGCGTGTCCATGGTGGTCGTAGGGTCACCACTGTTTGAACCAGCGCCGTCCTGGTGAGTCGATCTGAGCTGGTCAAAGGTGATTTTGGTCTGCTTAGGGTCAGTCCTCCCCCTGGTGGTCAATCCCAGACAGCAGACACCACCAAGGACCAGGGGGGGGGAGGAGAAGCATGAACAAAACACGCCTTACCTACTGTTACTACATCAAAAATTCCTTGACCACCCAGGATAGTCTGATGCATCATCCAGATCCTCCAAATGTGTTAACTAACATTCAACTCATGGGTCAAAGATGTAGATTTAGAGCAAAAATAGAGACAGGTCCCAGTACCACAAAAAATATGTGAGCACAGAGAGAGCGCCTCACAGACGTAACTACTGAGGGGGTTCCTGGTTAACAATGTCCAGTGTACCCACTTCTCATCATTGGTCTCTCTCTCTGTGTAAAGTGTGAAGAAAAGAAAACAAATAGTGGTATTTAGAAAAAATATAACCAGTACCACAGTGCACTTTTAGAAATAATGTGTCAGTGCACGTATGACCCCAAAACCAAATACTAATAAATAAAGTACTGTGTGAAGTGCAACCAAAATGTTAAAAGGGTTAATGGTGAGGTTTGCTAGCTTTTTATCTTTATTCTGGTGCTGCAAGCCTTCCAGATAAAAAATGGATTTTCAAATACCATACAAGTTCACTTTGAACTTGTATGGTATATGAAAATCCGGTGTGACTGTCTGCAGCCACGCCCCGAGTGTTGCCATAGTCCAGCCTCCTGGTGATGAGTGCTTGTGTGACATTCCATCTTGTGTTCTGAGGCAACCATTAGAAAAATGTTCACAGTATTTATAGAATGTGAAAGTAGGAGTGCACACTGCGTTAACTTGAGCCGTCATGTTGAGTTTATTGTCTAGGATGATTCCTAGATTTCTTGTGTGGTCTGTGGGTGTTAGTTCTAGATCCGATGGCCACCAAGGGGAGTCCCCGTGGGAAGGTCTTGTTGCCGAAGACCAGTACTTCCATCTTGTCAGAGCTGAGCTCTGGGCGGTTGATTCGTATCCAGTCTGCTACCACATGCAGTTGGTGACGTTGGTTCTAGCAGTGGTTCTTTAGTCTGTCAAGCAGAGGACAAGGTAAGTGTCATCAGCGTAGGAGATGACAATGATGTCTTGTCATTGGATGATGTCAGATCCATTTGAGAGCTGATCCTTTTATGCATATCTTGTGGAGTCGTCTGATCAGGGTGTTATGGTAGAAATTGTAAAAGGCTACAGAGAGGTTCAGCAGGATGAGGGTAGATGTTTCTCCTCGATCCGGGATGATTCCAATGTCATCAGTGGCCGCAATGAGTGCTATTTCAATACTGTGGTTCTTTCTGAATCCTGTTTGAGTGTTGTCTAGAAGATGTGAAGTTCAAGGTGAGTTGTGAGTTGCTTGTGGATGTCCTTCTCAATCATCTATTAGAAGAGACATAGGAACATGGTAAAAATAGAAATGTGATGCATCACATTTAATGCTTACTTGCAAACATCACATTTTGGAGTGACGAAACCTGCATCAGATGCTCATGTAGATGTTGTGTGGCTACAGTAGTGTAAGAATTATGTGCGAATGGAGAAAGAGCTGAGTTGCATTTCATGGTGTGAAAAATCATTAGCAAAGCCAACAGGTTTGGATTTTTGCTAGAGGAAGTATGTAGTAGAAGTTGGGTGACTTTGTGTTTGTTACCCCTAGCTGTAATAAAAATAAAATCATATTATGAAGCAACAGCTTGGCCAGTAACAAAATAGAAACTGGGAGTGGGGCTCATTATCTGAACAGACTGCTATAGCAGCGTTAAGTCTAACAGTCAAAGAAGAGTGTAATAATAAGGAATCAGAAGATGAAACAACATTGAACGTAGTGAGCTTAAAAGGCATCCATGGGGACGAAGCCAAGCCTTGATGGACATGCCACAACCAGACCCATACTGCCCGACCCATGGGTAATGTCCTCCTATTACCCCCATGGATTAGTGGATGCGAATGAGGTGGGCACCCTCCTGATGCAGAAGGAATCCGTCGCTCCACCGAGCAGACACCAGCATGTCACTACCCACTGATTCCTACTTGCCAGCAGTGATGGCAGCCAATGCATGTACATTGGAGATGGGTCCTCAATTTTTGGATCTTGCAGCTGGTCAGGGCGCCAATCAGGTTTGCGTCCAATGTTGCCATGACTCCCCGCAGCCCTGACAATGTACATTCTGAAGTGAAGATCTGAAATGCTGGGCACCCTTCTTTCCCTAGGAGACCTACCAACATATCTTCTGGTGGTATCTCACCGTCGCCTGGGAAGTGTCTTTTTATAGTGGCGGAAGACCCAGATTTATCGAGATGAGGTAGATGGTGCTTAGCCAATTGGCCTGCAAAACCCACTTTCTCCACACCAAGCTTCCTTATATTAGAGTTCTGCTCTAGCTTTCTGCCCCTTCCTTATGCATCATCCGGCTGAATAAGTGTGACCATTAAGGCCTTGCGACTTACAGATGAGGGTGAGGGGTGCAGGTGCCCCTCATACAAACTACTATTTGGATCCATTATTGAGGAGTTTTTTCATGATTGGACACTGTATCCTTGCGATTTCTAATCACTTTTGCTGTCTTTTGCATGATGAACCTGCCACCCTCTTTGGCTGAGACATTTTTGTTACTGGTTATGCTCTAATGCACATTTGTGCCTTGAAACATATCCATGAAGTCTCATCACTGGAAAATCCAGTTAACTACCTTTCATCTGGGTGATGTTTCCTTATCCCTGGATCGCATTTGCCCTCTCATACTCATCACCATCTGCATATCGGAGTGACTACCCTGTATCGCCTGAAGGTGGGGGGGAAGAGAACAGTGTAGGTGCTACCCCACAGTTGTCCCCATGACATCTTTTTTTGCCTCCACTTCCTGTTCTACCCAATGTCGAAACCAAAGGTGACCCACCAACTACTTTTCTCAGAAGCAGTAGGTAACTCAAAATCCACATCTTCCCTGCCATTAGACATGTTGGACGCTACCCAAATCCCATCTACCTTACTTGATACTTTACTGCAAAAATTGACCAACACCAAATTCTCTATAACTGAGGTCAACACCATGGTGACGTACACAACACCCAAAGTCCATTCTTATTTTCCACAAATGGATGGATGCCACTGATTTTAAAATCCAAGAGGTAGAGACCCAACTGGATAGTCTGCAGGATATTTGGCACATGAAAAAAAAACTGAAATATTTGTGAGAACAGGAGCCGCAGGGACAACATGAGTAATATTGGGTTTCCGGAAAAGTCAGAGGGAGACAACTTCTCAGTTTCCGTCTACCAGTTTCTCCACAACCTATTGAAACAATCATTTGACCCACCTTTACAACTTTGTAGGGCTCACAGAGTTAAACTATTCTCCATGGGCCATATATGTAGGAGAGCCAGAGAGCCACAAGATATACACATCAGCAGACTTTTCATATGATAACTACGTTAAAAGGAAAATATTCTAGGCTTTATTACCAAGGCTCCCTCAAGGAGACATACACTCTGGCCTTTTGGAATTGGCGACAATGCTCATCAATCTCAATGGTCAGAAGACTGAGTATGCTGGTCTTAACATCCTGGATAATTGTCTGGACTTATTGGACACCTCACCCATGTTTACCAGGGACAGTTGGGGTTTGGAACGCAAAGCATCTCATTGCCATGCCAAACAACTGATGATCACGATGAACTCGCAATCTTGAATAAGCGCCTCAGAAATTGTCTGCAGGGGAAAGGCATATACACTTGACTCAGATGCAAACAAGGCTTGAAATCCTGCACCTATGGACGGGCTAATACCTTACATTTCCCATACTGGTTTTCTATGATGTTTGTGGGGGGTGCTTTCTCTTCTCCCCATCTGTTTCTACTTTAAATCATAGCCTTATTGTCCCTCCACCTGTTTAGAGTGAATTTCAATCGTTATGATAGCATGAACCAGCTGATGCAAGGTATGTTGCATGACTATGTTGTTCTAGTGATGTTCTGGACTCTGTTTTGCCAGCAATACTTACTCATTCCCCTATCAGCATACTCTCTAGACACGGCCTCACTGGCACGGATTCTGAATTTCTCCATTACATACAAAGGACAAGTTCAACACACAGGCATTTTGAGGTTCGGGCCAGGGGCTCAAGGTAGGCGAACTTGACTCACCCCTACCTTACAGCTGTTTTATGGTCAGTGTGTCAGGGTCCATGGTAGACACATTTTCCTAGTTTCCCCTCTCTCCTATGTCACACCCAGGTTGGACTTTTCCCCATCACTGCCGCTCTCTCGCACGGGGGAATAGTATCATCCCTTTTAGTTAGACAGTCATACTTTCTCACTCATGTTCCGCAGTTATACCCATGCATTCACCTAATGTGCAATGAATACTTACTATCTCCCTTAACATTAATGGCCTGACTCATTTCAGCAAACATAAGAAGACTCTTACTTACCTGCCCACTCATAAACCAGACATTGCCCTGCTTCAGCAGACTCACTTTACAATGACTGAACATGAAAAACTAAAGAGAGATTGTGTTGGTATGATTCTTTATGCTAATAGTGCACAAGGCCTTCCTACACAATCGGACACTGCCCTGGTCCACAGGAAGGGAGTACTTGCGATCTTGCTCCACAAATCCCTTACCACTTGAGTCGTACGAGCATAGAAAGATGATGAAGGTAGGCATGTTTTCTTAGCTTAATATCCAATCAGAGACGTTGATAGTTGGGCTTATCTATGCACCCGTCAGCTCTAAGAAAAATGTATTGACCAGACCATCCTGACTCCTCATATTCTTTGGGAAAACCAAAGTCCTTTAAGGGGGCCTGGAACCTCCCACTCAACCCGCGTCCCAATCGATCTAATCCTTCCACTGCTACGCAACCCTGTGATAAGTTCATCCTGCAAGACATAATAACCGATCACGCTTTGGTGGAGCCATGGCCTGTGACTGTGAGAGAAACTACAAATTTACATCTTATATTTATAGTACGCAGTCTTTAATTAATTATTTTTTGACGGATAAACATGAAACTTTCAAGATAGCAGCTGGAGTGAGTGTTATACTAGTTTTGATAATTTCGCGAGGAATTTATTTTTCAAACAACGCCGTTGGTAAATGAAAAAACGTTCTTCCTATGGAAACTCGGTCCTAACTTTAACTTCCTACTGGCGACCACCAATAGGTAATATAAATATCTCACTTATTTTTGCAGCTGTCCTCCGACCACATCCACCTCATGGACTCGGTGCAAAAAAGTGGGAACAGGACCTGCTAACAATAAAAAAGAAGCCCCTATTTCCAAGGATACACGCAGGGAAGAAATATTGCATTCTGGAAGATTAAAGCTGTGCAAAAATGTATTAGCTTGATGCGTTTCAACTGGAATGGTCATGCTATGGCTATATAACGTAAAATGCTCCCCATGGACAGCCCAATTTCCACCTCCCAACCCCTCAATCCGCCCCCTCCCCTATTTAATGGTGCCTGCTGTGTGGTTGAGCTGTGGATGTGTGGCGAAGGAGCGTCTAAGGCAAGCCCGTCTGTGCCCATCCACGACCCAATTTTGACTAGCGCGAGCAACCCTGGATCTACGAACCTCCTCCACTACACCTCCGCCGCCCTCCTCTCACTCAACCCTGGAAGGGACAACAAGTGCCAGAGATCGACGCATAACACCACCCACGGCCAGCTCTCCTGCCGACACTGCTACCATTCCCTCACCATCAACAGCCCCCGCGACCGTGGAACCCACGCCCGACACCTGAATCACCGAAGCCCATTTGTGCCTCCTCCTCAACGTGTGCTCCTTCCACACACATACCACGGAGAGCTGGGACTTGCCTAACACCCTCTTGCAAGACGTTGCCTTCTTTACAGAAACATGGACCTACACCACTCCCGCCCCCGATATCGCCACCGCCATCCTTGATGGATACAAGATCCAGAGAAGGGACCACACCCACCGTCCAGGAGGAAGACTCGCCATCGCACACAAGTGCTCCCTCCGACTCTCCACCTCCAGCACAAACGACCCCCTCACCAACATAGAGCACCTCCACTTCCAGATCTGAACGAGCCCCAGAACCATGCTGTGTGGGACTCCGTCTACAGACCCCTGCACCTCCTCCGCCACCTCCATTACAACCCATTGCCCCCCACGCCATTGTCTCCACGGACTACATCCTCATCAGAGACCTGAACTTCCACCTTGACAACCACAGTGACCCCGACTCCACCACCCTCCTTGACAACCTTGACAACCTTGTACTGAAGCAGCTCATCACTACCCCCACCCACAGAGCCGGTCACAACCTCGATCCCATCTTCTCAGGAGGGACAAACATCCATTTCAGTTACACCACGCAGCCCCCCTAGACTGACCACCTCTGCGTACACTTCACTTCCAATACCACTACCGCACCCAAACCTGTCCCACGCCCACCACAAAGAAGCTGGAGAAAGACCACAGAGGAACACCTCAACACCACCCTCCTCCTCGACCCCCCCTCTGCCATGACCGACTCCACCTCCGCAGCCAAAGAATTACACCGCTTGATTACTGGCTGCGCTGACAAGCTTGCACCCCTTCGCCACCCCGTCAAACAACGCCTGCTGAAGGCCGCCTGGTTCACCACCGACCTCCAAGAAGCCAGGCGCTCCTGCAGACATCTCGAAAAACTCTGGCGGAACAGGAAAACAACCGAAGACCAGAGCAACTACAGGTACGCTATGAATGAATACCACCAGCACATATAGACCACCTAGCGGACTTTTATCAAGAACAAAACCCACACCAGTGCTCGTAATGCAAAAGAACTCTTCAATGTCATACAGCAGTTCACCAAAATCCAGAGCAAAGCCACAGAGGTCACACCCTCTCAGGAACTCTGCAAAAGGCCTTCTTCCACCTGAAAATCAAAGCCCTCTATGACAACTTCAGTGAACAGATGCCAGCCTCAACCCCCCTCTCCATCACCAACAACCAGCTGACCATCACCATCTGGAAGCCTGCCACCACTGAAGATACCACCCCAACCATGAAGAACACCCACTGAGAAGCCCCACGGACCCCTTCCCACTGCACATCTATCTCTGCTGCCATAGCACCCAAAATAGGCCGGACCATTAATGCCTCCCTCGAATCCAGCAGCTTCCCTGATGACTGGAAGCGGGCAGCGGTCAAGCTTCTCCTTAAGAAACCCTCGGCCGACCCGACAGACCTGAAAAACTACCGGCCCATCTCTCTCCTTACCTTCGCAGCCAAAGTCATTGAGAGACTCATTAATGCCCAGCTGACCACCTTTTTCGAAGAGCACTCCAGTCTTACTCCTCCCAGTCTGGATTCCGCAGCAACCACAGCACCAAGACCGCCCTCCTCGCCGTCACCAATGACATCAGTATGCTACTTGACCAGGGCCACACTGTGGCCCTCCTCCTACTGGACCTTTCAGCAGCCATCGACACTGTCTTACACCAGAATCTCGCAGCCAGACTCCACGATGCCGATATACGAGGAACCGCCCTTGAGTGGATCCGCTCCTTTCTCTCCAGCAGAACCCAAAGGATAAGACTCCCTCCCTTCCTCTACGAACCCTCAGAGATCAACTGTGGAGACGACAGGGATCCTCACTCAGCCCCACGCTCTTCAACATCTACATGGCCCCCCTTGCCGCCATCGTCAGACAGTACAGGCTCAGCATCATTTCTTACGCCGACGACACCCACTCGCTCAAAAAAACCCTTTAAGGTACAAGACTCAGCTTCCAGGAAGGAATGAAGGACGTCGCAGCCTGGATGAGCAGCAGCTACCTAAAACTTGAACTCAAAGAAGACAGAGGTCCTCATCCTCGGACCCTCCCCAACTGCGTGGGAGAGCTCCTGGTGGCCCCTTGCCCTCGGAAACCCACCCACCCCAACAGACCATACCAGAAACTTCAGCATCATCCTAGACACCTCCCTCACCTTGATTTACCAGATTAACCCGTCACTTCCACCTGCTTCAACTCCCTCCACATCCTTTGCAAGACCTTCAAGTGGACCCCCCACGCACTCATAAATAACAGACTAGACTACAGTAACGCCCTCTATGCAGGAATCAACAAAACCCTGCTACACAAGCTCCAAACCATGCAGAACACCGCAGCCAGACTCTTCCTCGGAACCCCATGACACAAGCTCATGACCCAGCACCTACAAGACCTCCATTGGCTCCTCATCGAGAAGAGAGTGACCTCTAAGGTTCTCACCCATGCCTACAAATTCCTCCACAACATCGGACCCAAATTTCTCAATGAAAGAGTCTCCTTCCACGGACCCAAAAGAAACCTCCGCTCCGCCGACATAGCCCAGGGGGATACCCCATGCATCTGTAGAACCAGAGCAGGCAGAAGAGCTTTCTCCTATGTTGCAGCAAAAACCTGGAACGAGCTTCCAGTCAACATCAGGCGCTCCCCCACCCTGCACACCTTCAGGAAAAGCCTCACGACCTGGCTCTACGACTGACCCCGAGCTGCACCCCCCCAGTGCCTCGAGACCCTCACCGGTGAGTAGCGCGCGTTATAATTCCCTGATTGATTGATTGATTGATTGAGATTGATTGATGTAGGTCTGAGAAAACACCACTGTGCATCAAATATTTCAAATACTTCAATCAAAAACAAAGCACATATCAAAACTAAATAAACATAGGGAAAAACAAAGCACAACACAAAATACCTATAACAAAATTCTGAAAGTAAGTGGCATATTTTCTGGTTTTATTCACTTCGAGTACACAATGGACAATGAAGATACCATCAAAAATCTCACAGAATGTGACTAAACATGAACATGGAAGCAACAAATAGACAAATGCAGAAACTTATCCTAGATGGACATGAAGCTCCTCATTTTCGTTGATCCTCCCGAGTGTTCACTGTTGGGCCTGATATTGTACTTAAATTCCAACTTCCTCAGAGAACACTCCCTGTCATCACCTCTTGCATTCATCAGAACCCTGTCAATACCAAAGAAAGAACATTTCTCAGTCTTATCTGGATGTACCTGATGCAACTGTCTTGCTACTGAGTAACTGGAATTTCTTATGGCTCGCAGATGTTCAAGAATTGTTTTCTTTACAGGGAAGATGGTACTTACACCATACTGCCAATCACATGGACAGACTTGCACATGTATGACAAAATCACTGCCACAAGTAATTATTTTTTTACATTTCGCCTTTAACACCGGTAGGTAGCTTGTATGTTCCTTTATTTGTGCTGTCCGTGCATGCCTTGCACTTTCCGCATTTATAAAGTCATTGCAGCTCACTGAGCCAAGAGCCCGGGGTTCCTGGGGTTTTATTAAGGTAACTGTGGACTAACAGGTCTCTCAAAGACCTGTTTTTGTGATATGTAAAGTAGGGAAATCTGCTACCCAATGATCCAAGTACTTGATCTCTCTTAACAAATCCCCAATGCTTTCGTAACACCCTGCTGATAGCGCCTGACCTATGATTGAATGTGGACATGAACCTGATTTCATAATGCTTTTCCTTTTTTCTTTTTTGGGTGACAACAGGTTGACCCTATGAACTTTGGATACCTTCTCACTGAAGGAAGTGACCCGATTAGGGCCACTGGTGTCACTCACGACCACCTCTCAGCCTTTAAAGGAAGAGTCGGTTAGACAGTAGAGAATACAAACCAAAATGATGTATTAGTCATGCACTCGAGTGGAGTCCAGTGTGACCAGCCTCCTTGGATTGCTGCAGAAAGACTGACCCCTGCCAACATGGTAATACATGATATACATTTCCAGTACCCCTAAGGACCCGCCTAGACTGGAATTTTCTAGTCTGGGCGCTGATGAACACGAAGGTACAGAAGGATGGGCTTTAATCCTGAGACTGGGTACATGCTATCTTGGTTTCCAGGTTACTCTGCCTGATGCCTCTCTTTCTGAGAGTGGGAGCAGACCTACCTACTGGGAAAGGGATGCAGTGACAGAACAATCTATTCATTAGTGCAGCAAAACTCAACCTTGAATAATAAAGAGAAACAATCAAGGCTGCTTTCTGTTGAGGCAGGCAGTATGAAGCAGAAATGTATTTCCGATCATGGTACAAAATGGCGCTGATTAAAAAATGGTGCCGCAAATGCTAACTTAACTCGCACACTGCTAGAAGGAGTCAATTAGACGTATTTTCCAGTCCAACAGACCCTCCTTTTAGCATTTGCTAACAATTTTGTCTAATACTAGGAAACCAATAACTGCTCACATATTAAGAAGACCATTATTACATGTTAATACGCACATTACCAATATTAAAAATTACCCTCATCTATGGACATAAGGTCGTGGACAGCCTGTAGCATCATAGCCGTAGACTTAGTATCACGTTTAGGGGCCTTCGGTGTGGGTGTCAATTTTCCAACACAGTAAGCACAACAAGCAGGAAGGCAATGTACGCATAGGCAACATGTGAAAATGACACCTGCAATTACTATCAGGAAGATAAGAATCTTCCATCCCCAGGATGCTATTAAACCTCAGAAAAAAACAGAAAGACTCCAGGTACCATTCTCTTGATGGATGTCAAATGCGAGCCTATGCATCTTCTGTATAGCAGTGTATACATTTGGGGTGCGGTCCGTATGTACACGCAGCAACTGCTGCCAGTGATGCGAGAGGCCCCTCCCCAATCAGCAAGGATGACGTCTAACACCATTCTGTCCTGAAGAGCAACAAGCCTTGTTGAAAAAAGTGCTCTTTATGGTGTTCTTGACATGTTTGACCGTGTCTAAATTTGGGTCCAGAGTGATTCCCAGTGATTTTACTGAGTCGGCCGGGGTGAGACGGCAGTTGAGAGCATCTATGATTTTTAGCCATTCTGTGATTTGGGGGGTCTTCTCTTTGCTCGATATTAGAAGGATTTCTGTTTTATCTTGGTTGAGTTTCAGGTGGTTGAGGGATAGCAAGTGTTGGACTTCTCTTTGAGTGACTTTTAGTCTCTGAATGTCACCAATGGAGTAGGTTTCTAGGTAGATATGGGTATCGTCCGCATATAGGTGGAAGGGGATGTTGTCTTTTTTGAGTATGGTGGTGAGGAGCTCCATGTAGATGTTGAACAGCGATGGGGAGAGAATTGATCCTTGAGGGACACCCCTGTTTATGGGGAGTAGGTCAGACATGCAGTTTTACATTTTTATTCTTTGGGTGTGGTTCTGCAAAAAGGAGGTAAACCATTGCAAGGCTACCTCTTCTGCTCCAACCCTTTCTCAAAGTACATTGATGACCAGTTTGTGGTCTACCATGTCGAAGGCTGCCGATAGGTTCAGGAATATGAGTAGACAGCATTGGTCAGTATCTAGTGATTGTAGACATCATCTATGACATTCAGGAACGCTGACTCTGTGCTGCAAACCTTTTTGAAGCCTGATTGGTGAGGGTCTAGAAGGTTATTACTGTCAATTTGTTGGGTAAGTTGCAGGAATACATATCTTTCCAGGATTTTGGCTAAGGATGGGAGATTGGAGACAGGACTGAAGTTATTGAGATCGTTTGGGTCAGAGTCGTTTTTTTTAGTAATGGCGTGACTTGGCCGATTTTGAGACAGCCTGGCATGACCCCGGTTCTCAGGGAGCTATTTATAATCTTGGTCCAGAGCAGGGCTAGGGTGAGTTTGAGCTTCTTAGCCAGTTGGGCAGGGATAGGGTCCGAGAAGTGTGACAAGCGTTTGGAACTGGTAATCATTTTAACGATCTCTTCTTCAGAGATGGAATTGAAAGATTTCCAGTTGTTGGGGGGTGCCTGGGTGGGTTGCTATCTTCTTTACAGAGGGGTAGGCTTTTGTTGGGTGGCCGATGGTTGTCATTCAGGGAGACCTCAATCTTGGTGATTTTATCATTAAATAAATTGGCAAAGTTATCACATAGGTCTTTGGAAGGCTGCACTGAGGATGAGGGGGGCTTGGATGTTTGTTGTCTAATGAGATTAAAGAGTTCTTTGGGGGATTCCTGTGTACGGGGTAGGCAGTGGGTCATTTGGTTGATGTGGAGTAGAATGATGTGATGGTCTGACCAGTCAACGGGAAGGATGTGGTCAATAGTGACTGCATCTTTTTGAGCTATACAGGCATCAAGGATTGAGCCCCTGTTATGGGTTTGCTCTGTGCAATGTTGGATAAGATTGTTGTTGCATAGAAGTTTTTTCAAGGATTGGATCAGATAATTATTTTCATCATTCCAATGTAGGTTGAGGTCACCTAGTATTATGCTGTTGGAGTCCAAATGTGAGCAGTGTGTTAACAAGTCGGACAGGTGTTCTCCAAATGAGGGTGTGTTTCCTGGTGCATGGTAGAGGAGATGGCAGTATAGAGTTTTGTTGTCACTTGTCTTAATGGTGGTAGTTAGATATTCAAATGTGTTATAATTGAAGGAGTCTGATTCTGTTACGCAGATGTTGCTCTTGTCGATGATTGCAATACCCCCACCTCAGTGGTTCTTTCTGTCTTTATTGATGATTGAGAACCCCGGGGGGACAAGCATGTCAATGCTTGGGAAGGATGACTCATTTAACCAAGTTTCTGTGATGAACGTGATGTTTATGTCATGAGTGAGGATGATTTCTGCCAGTTCTGTAGCATGTTTGGTAGCCAATATGCAATTTATGAGCATGCAGTTGGTCGTCCCCTTAGTGTGGAGTTTCTTCGTTAGGGGAGCCATAAGTGAGGAAGGCTGGAGGCCTCGACGTTCTAGGTGGGGTGCGATCTCTTCCAAATCCAGTGATAACCTGGATCTTTGAGCAGGGGTTGACAGTTGAAGATGCATTGTAAGAGTTGGCAAGATCAATCGCTTCTCTCATGGACATTGCATCGCTTGTTCTTTTGGGTCTCTGAGACTGGTTCAGGAGGTGGGTTGTGTTTCAGCTGTGGCATTGAGCCTTGGGAGGCCTTGTGTGTTTTGTTTTGGTAACTGTGTGTGTAGGGTGTGGGTGTTTGGTAGGCTCCAGAGGTGTGGTGAGATTTGATAAGACTTTGTTGATGCCCTGTATTACGATCTCTAACTGGCTTTTCAGTACAGCAAGTCATATTTGAAGACGATGGGGTAGTGGAGTTTAGGTTGAGGTTGTCATGAGTGGGGTTGTTCAGTGATAGAGAGAGCTTGTCAGTGGGAGTGTGTCTCACAGTGTTAATGTTGGATATGTTGCCCCTGAGGCATGTGGTGTGGAAAATCATGTTGTGATTCAAGTGGCAGCTTCTTGAGTCCTGGTGAAAGGTGAAAGTTTGGATTCATTGACTGTGGGACAATTTTGCTAGTTGCTTGTTGGCAATAGTATTGTGTAGAGGGGGGAGAGGCGGAGGTCGGCAAGGGGTTGAAGAGTCTCAGCAGAGACGTACCTCAGGTTTGTTCTGGAAGAGAGGTATGTATTGACATAAGAGTTCGGGTGTAGTTAATATATATTGTAAAAGGAAACCAATGCGGGAGCACACTGCCTCACCTCCCAGCGGGATCGCCCCTGAGCATTGTGGTCAATGCGGTTCACCAAGCGTGTGTGCTTTTAGGAAAGTCTTGAGTAATTATACAGTTGTGCTGGCCATCTCTGGACACGTGTTTCTGGATCTTTATCCGTCATCAGCAGAGATTAGGCATCAAGTATTCGGGGTTAATGAGCAGGCTGCGAAATGTTCTCGGGTCACAGTACCTCTCAAGGCGCGCAGGTGCATCTCCACGAGCTCGTCAGCTCAACAGGCTCGGGGGAGCCTTTCAAACAGGAAACCAATGCGGGAGCACACTGCCTCACCTCCCCTGAGCATTGATATAATATAAATTGTAAATCCATATTTGTAAAGCGCAAACTACTCACCCTTAAGGGTCTCAAGGCGCTGGGGGCCATCGTGGAAATTAAGTGAGCCATTGCCCAGAGTCACATGGTGCTGAGCTGAGCTGCCACCGTAGCCAGGCATCGAACCGTGAACCATATGCTCCGAAGTCAGCTGTCCTGGCCGCTGCACCACACCTCTCCATTAATAAAGTTAACGACGCAGTACGTGTCAGTTAATGGTTACTCTCTAGACAATAAAGTCATGTAACATGAAGCTCTGTGTGTGGTGTGATTAATAAGTAAAGAACTTAATAAGTCCCAGTAGTCAACTCTTGAAGAGCCTTTTTGTATATCACCCTCATAACTCAAAATGCCAACAGAATAGAAAAGTGTACCATTTAAGACATACAGTGAAAACAAAAATAATTATCACTAAATGAATAAAACATATGTTTGTTTGTTAAATTCTTTTTACACAATTTATTACAAATCAATAAAATCAGTAATTAATAACATCAATACAGTGCCATACAGTTAAAAAAGTATTCATATTAAAAAGAGGTGGCTATACCAATGTGTAACAAATAAAAACTATAGGGTTCACAATTAGCAGGATAATCAGAACCACACAATTCAGAGTTGTCAAGGTTGTCGACGCAGCGTTTCGATGTATTGCGATATCACCTTCCTCAGGACAAACACTTCTATACAAAAAAAGGCGTACAATTAGATACATTTTCAGATTTCTGTTTAACAAAGCACATTTCTTTTACATTTATCTAGGCACCATCATTTTGTTCAAAGAGTCTTATATATTCTTTTCTACATGAGTCTACTTTCCTATTTGTTTGATAGCATGGCATTTGAGTTACAGTGGGCTATACATACAGGTTCCTGACTAAGTGACAGAAAGTCACTATAAGGTATCTTTTATAGGGATAAACCATTATGCATACCTGCAGATGCTTAATTATGCCTCGTGTTTCAATTGGAGGTTTGTACGTTCATATCGTAGAACAGGGAATAGACGCTCTGGTCTACAAAGGTAAAATATGAAAATTCCTTTCTGGGAGGGGCACAAAATGACAGGAAGTGACTATTAATTGGGTGGTCACTTAACATTGGTTCACAGCTGATCAATGCATCTCTTATTTGATATTACCTGTGCATTTCAGGAACTTAATGATGAGGAAAGTGCCGGAGGGGGCCCACGTTTATAAAGAGTATCACTATAAGGAAACATATATGTACACATTAGGATGTAGTGTGTATTAGATGATACTGTCTGCAGTATGGCTGTATAGGCTCAACCATACGGCTAGTCATACTTCAGGTGGTATGTGCCAGAGTTATCAGCACATAGAAAACACAAGGTGATCCTTATCTAAAGGAAACTAATGTGGTATGATTCTAATTGATTATGTAAAAAATGGTACTCACCCTATGGACAGGGTTGAATGGCCCTCACAACAGCGTGACTGGATTCTTTTATCTTCTACCAGTGTTGGAATTCTGTGTTTGCTGTGATTTTTCCAATTTCACCTACAAAAGGTTACATTATTTGTATCTCTCTTGTTTTATCTTCATAAATTAACTTGCGCATATGCTTCATTTTACATCATTGCTATATAGATTTGCGGTTTCTATGCTGATTTCTATTATATTTTCAGGTATGTGCTTGACAGCGGTGTTAATTTAACTGCAGCGTTTTTTGTTAGAAGTATAACTCCCTTCACAATGATGTAGGGCTCAGTGTCTTTAATTATACTATGCCGATATGCAAGGCATACCGCCTAAGTCGGACATTCATTAAGCGAATTGTACAGATTTTAATTTATTTAACAGATATAGTCTTATATTGTTTCATGGCTCTTATTCTCCTATTTCGATATAACCCTCACGCACCATTGTCATGATTCGCTTAGGTGATGTTGATACAAAGGTGGTGCTAGGTTTGAGGGGTAGTGTTCGTTTCGGGGTCTTTATTTACACTGTGCCGATACGCAAAGCATGCTGCCTAAGTCGGACATTCATTAAGAAAATTGTACCGATTTTGAATTCGTTTAACAGATATATTCTCATATTATTTCATGGCTCTTATTCTCCTATTTCGGTACAACCATCACAAACAATTGCCATGATTCGCGTAAGCGATGTTGGTACTAGGGTGGTGCTGGGTTTGATTAATATACATGCTACCAGGATGGGAAGGATGCTATACATTTCCCACTGTAGGTTTGGCGACTGTGAGGGTGTTAGAAATGGGATTCCTGGGTAGCTGAGGTTTGCATCTAGGTCAGGCAGGAACCACTACTCTAGTCAGGGTAAACTAGAGACACACTAAAACATAACTATGCTCATTCTCTGCTGGTTTGGCACAGAGCAGTAAGGCTTATCTAAAGAGGCTATGTGTGAAGTATTTGAGCAACACACACAACACACACACACACAGTAGTAAAATATATACACCACAAAAAGACTCCACACAGATTCAGAAAAATTGAAAATATATATCTGAGCAAAATAAGAACAAAACAACAAAAATCCAATCAGAAGAAGTCGAGATATGATTTTTTTAAGGATTAATGCCAAAATAGTGTTTAGAAGTCACTAGCGATCAAACTAGAGATCAAATGGTTATTTGAGGTCTTGATGGGCCGGTGGAGACCGACCGTGATCGATGGCAGACTGACTGAAAATTAAACACAACATGTCAAAAAGCTAAAAAGTCGAACTATTTAATGCAAACATAGCACACAGCAAATAATCATGAAAACATTGTTATTTTAACTGTCAAGAGTTCTTGCTCAAAACAATTAATTTGAACATGTAATGTTAAACCACATGACATTCAGTACAGTTTATATATGTTTTTCTCAATGCAAGGCTATGGGACGTGTATATGAGACAGAAACCTGTAAAAGCTTATCGAATGAGCAGGTGTCAATATCGTAATCTGGAGGAAGCGCAAGATGCTCTTCAGGAGAAGATACCGTACATGAATGTAAAATTCATCAATCAGTCTCCTAACATCTAATTTCTAGTTGCCAACAATTGAAACAAGGTTACAGTTTGCAGAATGTGCAAATGTACTACTCTGAATAAATTATCTTCTTGGCCTACTAAAGCCATGAAACTTTGGAAGCCTAAGTGAGGTTAAAGGACACTTCGGAACAACAAGAAACAATAGCCATATTTGATTTGAAAATATATGCAGTGGTATGTTAATAAACAATAATGTTGAAGTGCATAAGAATATACACAACAATACACAGGGCCGAACCCCTATGCCCAATAACGGAACCAGGGTAAGAAGTGTAAACAAACAAAATGGGTATGTGGTAGGTACTCTTTTCTTATTTAATCAATATAACTATCTCTCTTGACACAGAAAACCTTTTACTCAATTTATTCTCCGGAATAGATATAGTTTATCGCATATAAACAAGCTTAGTGCAGACGATGCAGTGTTCTAAAGTGCAGTGGTGAGCAACATTTACGATGGTACATGAGTGTAAGTGGGTTGTCTCAAGGTTCTAGAGAAACACAACAGTTTGAAATATATTCGCTAATTCCTGTCTTCAATTATACAGAGTAACAGACAATCCTTTTAAAATTGGCGCCGTTTCGACCCTATATGCAATGTTAAAGGGTCTCTTCAGGACAAAATGTGTCATCTGGTATTACACTTATAAGGGCAGAATGTAGCGAGAGGCTAATTTACTAAGTTCATCAGACATATCTGTTCTAATGAAACCTTATTTAATAAGCCAAGACTTACCTCCAAGCAATGTACATTGTTCGTGACTTTAAAAATAAATTGAGGAAAATGTTTCCTACATCAAGAGAGGGAGCTATATTGAATGAGTAAAAAACAAGAGTACCACTGAACCATTTTGTTCATATGCTTATGTTTGCACAACATGGTTTCTGTGAACGTTTAAAAAAAACCTTCATGGACTTATATTACCTGCATAGGTTGACTCTGGATACTGGGGAGCTGCTAAACACCTCCCAGAGTATGCACCATGGCTTGCTCTATTCGGCCCATCTAATCTTTATGTAAGGACATTGTAAAGGTGCCCAGAGACCAATGCTATTGGCATTAAGTAATGTGTCACTTCGGGCTGCAGCTCAGCTCTTAGAAAAATCCCATAAATATTCTCATTAAGCCCTGAAGAAATGGCTTACTTCTTAAATTGTAAATAATAATCTAAAACTAGACCTTGCTGGTAGACCTACCCATGAAACACATAGGGCCTCATTTATAAGGCTGTGCGTCAATTTTACGCCGCCGGTGCGTCACTTTTTGTGACGCACCAGCAGCTTAAAAAATGTGCCTTGTTGCACCATATTTACAAAGTGACGCATATTGGTAGATGCGTCACTTTGTAAACTCCTGCGCTACATTATACCTGCGCCAGGTATAATGTATGCAGGGCGGCGTTCTGACTCAAGACAGGGTCATAGAAGTGACGCAGTGAAATCTATAAGATTTCACTGCACCACTTCTAGGACACAAATGCGTCAATTTCTTACGCCTGCCTCACAGCAAGCATAAGACTGATGCAGGCCCTTTCACATGGGGCTTGCCCCATGTGAAAGGACACATTGCTGGATTTGAGTCACTTTTGTGACACACTCCAACAATGCATCACGTTTTCGCCATACAAATACATCAGAAATACTGACGTATCTGTAACTCCTTGTGCCATGATGCGTCTTACTGTAAATATGACGCATCATTGGTCTCGCAAGGAGGGCGCAGTGAAAAGTGACGCATCGGTGTTTTCACGCAACGATGCGTCACTTTTCATAAATGAGGCCCATGATGTTTTACTTGTAAGCAACTTTCAATTTAATCACCCAGCACACTGTTCTTAGCCTTCAATTAAGGCATATTTGAATCTATGAGTACCACCAAAATGAGAATATACTTGAGGCATACACACTTACTGGTCCGTGTAATTTCTTATCTTTATTCATACTTTTATATGCTGCAGTGATAGACTCTTGCCTCTGCCCCTCTCCATTTAGATATTTAGCCTTTACTGGACATCTTGGAGGTCAACTCAACTCCAACATATTTTTGTTTCTGATTTTCATGTACCACCAATGCACGAAGTAATAGGCTTTAATTGGTATCATTGAACTTGAGGTGAGGTGCATGGAAATCAGATATGTGTCTGGTTGCATATTGCACTCAACAGAAGAGGTGACAAATAACATAACATCAGACAATACATAGAGCCAGTATGCTCTGAGCATTGTAAAAGAAACCATAGAGACTGGCATTTTAATCTAAGCACCTGATGTAGAGCTTGGCAGATGGGATACTCTGTGACAAATGTCCCAGAGGTTTCGTTCGCTGTATTACAAGTACTTTATATCCTTTGGTATGTCTAAATCAGGTTGTAAGTCAAAAACTGTCAGAGGATATACAAGAACCGATACCAGTGGCATGTCTGAAACTGACCCTTGGCCTGGAACACAACCATTTCCAAAAAATGAACCATTCGGTCCTTCTCTAGATTGAGGGTGGTGTGTCTTGTTAGAAATAGGGGTCCCTAGTTGGCAATGGTTTGCACCTTTGTACAAGTAGGGACTCCTGTTTTAGTCAGGGTAAGGGAGTTACGCCCTTACACATCCACTGCTCACCCCCTTCGTAGCTTGGCACAAGCAGACAGGCTCACCTCAGAGGCAGTGTGTGAAGCATTTGTGCACACATACAGTGAAAACACTACAAATGGACCAGTTAAGAAAAATGGGAAATCTTTATCTAAACCAAGCAAGCCCAAAACAACAAAAATCCAACATGCATATATCAATATTTCACCAAAAATGGGTTATTCACAAAAATAAAGCTTGTAGCAACAAAGAGCTCCCCCTGGAGCTATTACGACGTCGTGACAGATGAAAATCACAAAAGTACGTCGCCGACAGCGAGGTGCGAGGCAGTGGGCCTGGAGTCACACGGACCCCAAAGACGAGTACCTTGGTAAATGATGCAAACAAAGATGGTGTACGGCGTCGGGGAGGTGATGCTTCATTGGTGCTGGGCGACGTCTGTTCCTTACTACCACAGGGGAGGTGAGGCATCAGTTCCTTACTGTGATACAGGGCAGGTGAGGTGTAGGTTCCTTACCGATGCCGGGGAGGTGACATCGTGGTGGCGTCGAACCGTCTGTACCTTTCGACGATGCGGGTTCGATGGATTCAGGACGTCACCCATGTCAGCTATCAGCTCCGCGATGATGAAGCACCAGTGTCGGTGAGGTCGGGGCTGCGGTGCGAGTCGGGTGGTGTGTCATGAGCTTTGCCCTTGACTCTAGTGCAATAACAGCCTCGGTGACGGCGTCAGAGCCGGTACGGTGAGGCGTCAGCAAGCATTGGGGCTGTGGTATAAGTCAGGGCAGTGAGTCGTGCACTTCACGAGCGGTGCCCACTGCTTCATTGCAGATTGAGGCGCCGCTCGCTGGTGTCAGTGTTGTTATTCCCCTCTGTGGTAGCTGAAACAGCAGTTCCAGGTGCAGAAGGACAGAGGGAATGTGTCCCTGAGACTTCAGAACAGGAAGCAAGCTGTACACCAAGCCCTTGGACAGCACAAAGCAATGTATTGGTCCTCATCTTGGCAAAAACAGCCACTGCGGGCACAACCCACACATCACACAGCAAAGGGGCAGTACTACTCCTTCAGCTTTCCCAGCTCTTCTCATTGGCAGACATTCCTTTTGAGTCCAGAAGTAATCTAAAGTTCTGGGGTCTGGGCCCCAGTATTTCTACCACTGTTTCCTTTGCTCCTTGTGGCAGAAAGTCTCTTAGCTCAGTCCAAACCAGTTCTGTCCTCTGTGGTCCATCTTTCTGGCAGGAGCTGGAGACTGCAATGTGTAAGGCAGACAGGGCCTGTTCAGGTGCAAGGAAATCTCCTCCACCACTCTAAATGCAGCCAAGGTCTGTTCAGCCCAGCCCTGACTCATCCAGGAAAGGCAGAACACACCTCAACCCCTCTCCCCCAGTGGCTATCTGAAGAGAATGCACATCCCCAGCCCCTGTCACTCACAAACCAAACTGTCAATTCACAAACCAGCAGAGGCATTCAGGATGGCTAAGCAAGAAAATAGTCACTTTATAAAAGTGGTATTTTCAAACACATTTATAAAAATCACCTTTACTAAATGATACATTTTTATATTCTGAGTTCAGGCATTCTAAACTCCACCTTTCGATCTTGTCCTCATGGGAAGTTATACTTGAAAGATGTTACAAAGTATTCCCCATTCTATCCTATGGGACAGATAGTCCTGCAATAGTGAAAAATTAAATACTCAGCATTTCACTATCAGGACATGTCACACACACCAGGACACGTCCTACCTTTCACATACACTGCACCTTGCCCTTGGGGGTACCTTGGGGCCTACCTCGGGGGTGGCTCACATGGAAGAAATGGGGAGGTTGGGGACTGGCAAGTGGGTGCACTTGCCAGGTCGACATGGCAGTTAAAACTCCATGCAGACACTGCAGTGGCAGGTCTGAGACACCTTTGAAAAGCTGCCTGTGTGGGTGGCACAATCCGTGCCGCAGACCCACTCGCAGCATTTGATTTACAGGCCCTGGGCATAACGTGCACTGTACTAGGGTCTTGGCAGGAAATCAAATAAGCCAATCATGGAAACACTAATCCTTAAACACAATTTACACAGAGAGCAAATGCACTTTAGCACTGAATAGTCACGGTAAAGTGCACAGAGTCCTAAAACCAACAAAAACATTTTAAAATATTGGGCGGCCAAAAAGCAAAAAGTCTGGGGATAAACCCACTGAAAAAGCCAGGTCTAACATGGCTCATAACCTTCCTGGACATTATCTCTCCTATTTCCCAAATTGGCTACTAGTGCAATATGGGCTTTACATTAAAAAATATTTTGGCTTTTAGAAAATGCCTGTTTTACTTAGGCAAGGGCTCAACAGTTCCCACAACAGTGTTACAGGGCTGTCAAGTGTCAGCAGCCAAAGCCAGACGTATTGGCTTTGCCAATCCTTGTTTTATGAATTGAGCTGGAATTTTTGAGGTTCCTAGCATGTATTGCAGAGTCATGAAATTTATGAGTGTGGGATACATTTGTGAGATTTATCTTAGGTAAATTCCTTTTTTTATTTCAAAAAAGTATTTTGTTTGTTCATCTGGTGTTCTGGTGAATGCAGTGTGTCTTTAGAAGCTAGTGGCACACTTCCAAAAACACACTAACTGTTCACCACTTCCTAAGTGCACCTTCTGAAATTTTGTTTGGTCCTACACACATGCTAGTCATCTGCCGCGGGCACCTGGCCCTTATTTGCATGGGGTCATGCCCTTACCAGCAGTTGCTCCTCTGCAATGGTGGAGGAGCGTCACCCCACTGGTTGGTTCAGAGCCTGCAAATGAAAAATGAAACGATTTTGTAGCATTTTTTTTTTTTAACAGATTTTATTGATTGCATGGTAGACACATGTCAAGTAATGCTCTGAAAGCCAGAGACAATCACTAGAAGCAAATTATCAATCACAATTACATGTTTTTATTTTGATAGATAATCAAACAATTGAGAAAAACAGGATATAAACAAAGGTGGTCCAACCCCCGCCCCCTCCCCCCTCCCCCCGCCCACCCACAACCCCCTCCCCCCGCACGCGCCGCTGCTTACTCTGCCCGTGTTTTGCATGAAACATATTACACTTGCCAAGCTTGCCACAGTGTCCGCACATATCTCAGGCTGTCGGGCTGTCAAGGGAGCTGAAATACATCTTCCTCAGGAGGCGGTTCCAATTCCAGGCCCCGAAAGTCCGCCCACCTCTTCCATATTTTGTAGTGCTTGCGAGGTCAGCCACTGGCTACACATATTGGTTGTTCCAGGCCCATACAAAAGTCCATCCCATTCTTCCAAGCTATGAGTGATGGAGCACGGGGTGCTTTCCAAGATCTTGCAATGTCCCTTTTGGCCAGGGTTAGCCCCAACAGTAGTAAATGACGCTTATACCGATTGCCCCCCACTCCAGCCAGTACGTGAAGGAGGGCCAGCCTGGGATCTTTCTGAAGCACGCTGGCCAGGGCCTCATTCAAACATCTGAACACCCCATCCCAGAACCTCCTTATGACCCTGCAGTCCCATACTGTATGCAGCAGTGTACCCACTTCTGATCCGCACCTAAGGCAATCTGGGGATGCTATCAATCCCGCCCTCCACAAGCTCTGCCTAGTGTAATACGTACGATGAAGGTACCTGAATTGTATTAGTCGCAAGCGGGTGGAAATGGCCGCTCCCCTGGGTCCCTCTAGTGCCTCCACCCAGTCCTCCTCAACATTGTTTCATTTTTTATTGCCGGCTGCGAGCCTGTGCTGTTTTGAGGGTCCGGCCGAGGCATGGGAGGGGAAAGAGGAGTGCTATGTGGGCATATGTGTTTTGGCCTGCCATTTCAGCCCGGACTGAAGAAACCCACAGACTCCCTGACCTGAGCAGAGTGTCTTTTCAGCCCACTCATGCCAATTTCTGTGAAGCTCTCCTAGGAGAGCAGTGAGGGGATTGGATCAGAGTCTGCCACAGAGGCTGCTGAGAAGAGAAGAGGAAGGACAATGTGACACAGAAGGCAAGGCGGGCGTTGGCTTCAGGTACTTTAAAAAAAATGCATATATTTTATTACAAACCCCCCCTCCCGCGTTCCCTCCACCTTCCTTCCTTTGTTTGTGGCAGCCGCCACCACTGACCCTTACTCAAGAGGGGACATTGTCCTGACATTATGAGAGTATAATATGTGCTCCTGCCTGATGGGTATGAGCGAAGTGGTCGCAAGTGTAGGCAGTCACAGGGGCACAAACATTTTGTGCAAATCATCCTTGCACGCGCCAGGTACGTCCGCTGAGCGACCCTTGGTGTCCAAAGGATAAACACTTCAAGGTGAACATTAATATAGGTTTCACTAGCTTTCAATTTCTCTCCTTTTTATGGTGGCATACAGTTTTATGTTGCTTGAGGTTTATGCTACAAATATTATATGTTATGTTCTGTACATTCGAACAACGTATTCCTATCATGTGTGTGTTCACTTAGCACTATGTGTTGCTTTATATTTGACTGTTTTTTTTATTTGTTTGGATGTGTCATTCTGAATGCTGTTCTTTAAGATTGACATTGGTGAGTAGCGCTACTTCCTTTTTTCGATGTGTGTGGAGCATTATATGAATGGTTAATCAAGAAATGAATAGAACTATGTAGCTATATTTGCAGTTTATAGTAGAATCTTACAAGCATAGCAATGTGGTCTTTTTAAAACTGCCTTTGTCATATTTCTTGTAAAAGGCTACTGCTTGCTGTTTATGGGCGTTCGCAAATGTCTTTTATATGAGAAACAGTGTGTAAAACATTTTCTGAAGGCAGCTGGCCACCAGTTTTGTTGCCCAACACATTACGACCTAATTTGGAAAAGGCAGTGTCCAAGGTGGATGACTGATAAAATGCATGCCCTTGAGCTACCCTGAGGAGTGGAACCAGGAAGACCTTCTAACAATAGATCCCAGGGTCGAGTCATTTGAAATCCACCTCGCAAAAGCAATATAAAAACAGCTCTTCAGTCATTTACATAATAAGCATCACATGGATTGAATAGCCCCAAGCATTTCTATTGAAGCCGCAGCAGCCAATTACCCTGCAGTATGTCCAGGTAAAGACGTTGCTATGTTCATATAAGGGAACGTTCCTGCCGTCAAATCTAGTGTTTTAATGAATGTCTGTCGATATCCACTGCAAGAGATGCTCAGAGTAAAAAACAAAGAGATGTGAATCTGAGCGACCACCTCACCTGCCAATGACTGACATTGTAAACATGCTCAGATTAGAAGAAACATATGTCATTTTTCCATGTAAAACTGTGTGATGTCTATCATGCAATAATTAAAAAAGAAACTCCACAGTTTGTTATCCAAGGGAAACAGCCTTTCTAATGCACTCTTTAGCAATCATTGCCCTTATCACACAGCCTTTAGGACGCAGGTAAGTACCACAGGGATGTATTTGTACCTTTGCCACGCTGGTATTTTATTAGCTATCATGCTAGCATGATTATTATGTTAATTAAAAAATAGGTTTGGGTGTGACTAGTGATAAAAGGAGGTAAAGGCCTTTTTAGGTTTTAGGGGTGGGTAATGGTGAAGGGACATATGAGTAATTTTAGGATTTATGGGTGGGTAGTGGTAAAGAAAGTTAAGTATAATTTTAGGGTGTAGGGATGTGTAGTGGTTAAGGGAGCTAAGGGTAATTCTAGGCTTTAAAGGTGGGTAGTGGTAAAGGGAACTTAGAAGTAAGTTAAAAACAAAGGGTGTTTGAGTGGCTTCACCCCCCCCCCCCCCAAAATACTATATATGTATATATAAAAACGAACCGGACCCAGTCAGGTCATTTTGCCAGATATTTATTTGTTCATTTCTCTCTCCGCCATGACGCGTTTCGGGCCCTTGATCACATGACGTACTTAGCCAATCACCAGATTTTTCAAGTGCATTGTCAGGTCATCTGACCACCGGGCCTGAGGACATAGAAAACATACTGCTGCCTAATTTCAGTATCGTCAGCTATGAGGGTTAGCACACCAATAAATTATTTACACAAACAATGTAGTTTAAAAAACTGTTGCCCCTCATAAAATCTTACCACCAATCTCAACCCCCACATAAAACCACATCTTTTATGCTATTTCAACTGGGTTCCTCTGTATACAACAACACAATATGTGCAAATATCTGCAAATAAATAAATATCATTAAAAACAATAAATATTCATATGTATCTAAAATTTAAGATACTTATTTGATATTGTATATTCAATTCATTATTTGTGCAAATCTGCTTCTATGTGCAAATTTCGCATTGAGATAAGTGCATGCGTGTTCAAAGGATGTGGGGTTGTGGGTGGTAGTTTTAATTTTGCCCAAGTGGGCTCTCTTCATACGATATCAAAATAACTGCGTCCTGGCTGCCCTTACAACGTGGTAGAACCTTAGTGCAATTTAATCGGAGTAAACAAAAATAGGAGGAAAAAAAACCAAAATTGTGCTTTTCCTACCACCTCGTGAATGATCTTAAAGATCCTACATATTTATATTTATTGTTTTAAAAAGACAATCTCATGCTACGATGACTCCCTTTCTCAGTTTCTTGCCTCTTATTTCTCGAACCTTATCTACTCGGGTAGCTCAGCTTGGTCCCTAAAGGCACGTGTGCAAGTCTTCAGTGGCGTTTAACCCATTCGGTGTCTTGGAATTAAGCTCGATGATGTACTTGGTCTCTAGTACTCTTAGACGGGCCTCCCTATCCCTCCCTCTACGGAGTGGTGGGACCATGTCTATGGCAAAATAGCTCAAGTACCCCATATCACCATTTTGGCAGGAGTTGATATGCCTCGCCACTGGGTAGGCCTCATCACGGTTACTGACCGCCCGCATGTGCTGAAGTATGCGCTTGTGAACCTGCAACTTGGTACTACCCACATATTGCAGGCCACGTGCACACTCCAGAACATACACGACAAACTCAGATTTACACGTGATCTTTTTGGTGATGGGTAAAGGTAACTCACTAAATGGGGTCATGCATGTTGTTTTATTCTTCCCCATTTTGCACGCCTTGCATATGGCGCACTTTATGAAGCCCTTACTTGTCTGCAGCCAGTTATTGCTTACAACCTCAGGGCTGCTCTTCACCAGCATATCAATCATAGACCTCGCACGGCTGTACGTGATTGCCGGTTTATCCGCAAGAGATCTACCAATAACGGGGTCCCCCTTGATGATGGGCCAGTTTCTACGGATTATATTCTGT
Source organism: Lissotriton vulgaris (assembly GCF_964263255.1). Classification (NCBI taxonomy): domain Eukaryota; kingdom Metazoa; phylum Chordata; class Amphibia; order Caudata; family Salamandridae; genus Lissotriton; species Lissotriton vulgaris. The sequence goes on along the minus strand of NC_141687.1, from coordinate 1,886,423,050 downwards.
AGCTGCCTATGTTGTCGGCTGTATGCTGTTATTAGCCTAGGCTGGCCCGTTTCGCTACTTCCCTTCTCTTGGGTTTCTCTTAGTTCACCCTCTTGATTCTGGTAATCTGTATGCTTGTTGGCTGTCATCATAGCTTTCTCCACTAAAGACACTGAATAGCCCCTCTCCAGGAACCTCTCTTTGCTACTGTTGTGAGCTTGGGAACATGACTCTTCCGTGCTACAGATTCTCCTGAACCTCAGCATCTCCCCAGAGGGGATGCTTCGGATCAGGTGGGCTGGGTGATGGCTTGAAGCGTGTAAGACTGTGTTGCCCGCTGTCTCCTTATTACGGTGCAACCTAGTCTCCAACTTTCCTCCCCCAATGTACACCTCAACGTCCAAGAAATTAACCATGTTTTTGCTAATCTGATCAGTGAAGCTTAAATTCAAATTATTAACATTTACATCAGCAATGAATTTCTCTGCCTCAATTTCCGCCCCCCTCCACACTATGAAGAGGTCGTCAATGAACCTGTGCCATGTTACTATGTTGTTTAACATCACATCCCTATGTGTATATATATATATATATATATATATATATATATATATATATATATATATATATATATATATATATATATATATATATATATATATATATATATATATATGTATATATATATATCCCACAAATATAAATGAAGATATTTAAAAAGTAAAAACCATGACCCAGATTTAATAAGGGCTTGCATCGCCAATGCATCACTCAAGGTGACACAAGCCCTTATGTCAGGTTTACTATGCCACGCAGAGACAAATTGTGTGGCTCTGCATGCCAGAGAAAATCTGGAGTAACCCAAGTCAGCGCAAGTTGCTGCCTTGTGTTACTCTGTGCGTTTCATGCTTTCCGATGGTGGAGCAAGGGTGTTCCACAAATACACAAGAAAACTTAAATTGAAACAGGTAGCACAATACACAGTGGTCTCCAGGGGAATATCAAACCATATACTAAAAAAATGGATTGCGAACTCTAACCAAAGTCGGGACTTGTACCAGGAGACTCAGAAGAACTGGAGTCACAGGAACCACCCAAGGTAAGTACCAAGGAACCCCACGGAGGCTGTATGCAGAGTGGAAACACAACCTCTATAGAAGACAACGAGAAAGTCGAGGTTGCAGTTTTGATGAAGGACCCTTCTCAGTGAACCCTGAAGAAACCCCATGGAAGATAGAAGCCTGGCGAGTGACCCCCCCAACCTTGGATACCCCAGGAACCAGGATACTTACACCAGGGTGCATGGGTGCGAAGTGACATCGGAAAATGCTGTAGACTACAATGGAGGAATTCAGGGTGGGCGGGACTGCGACAGACAACGGTCGTTCGCAGCACCAGGGAGGGAGTGCTCCCGTCGCCAGTTGTCTGCCAGAAGAACGGAAGTGGTTAAGACTGAATACAAGGGTGCATTCTTGAAGAAGAGAACCTTCAAGCAGAGATTATACCACTCGAAGGTGACGAGGAGACACGGATGAGCAATGCCCACCGATGTCGGGAAATGCAGCAGTGATGATGACCTTGTTGCTGCATCTGTGAGCAACAGTCTATGCTGAGGAAGACCAGGAGCTGTACATGAGCTGTCCCATGTCAGAAGTCAAGAACCAGGAGGTTGGTGTCCAGTTGGAGCACCAAAAAGTCTTGGCAGCTGCAACAGGGGTGGGAAATGAAGAAGGAGCAATGTGGGGATCAGCAAGATCCAAGGGACTCATCATGACCAGAAGAGTCAGAACAGGCCCCAAGCAAGCAGGGGAGCCCACTGAAGCAACAGAAGACCCTTGCGAGGACCCATAGGCCAAAGGCAAATGAGTCGTAAGGGGACCTCAAGCAGCTCACCAAAGATGAAGGCCAGGTGCAGAGGATGTGGTGACCACACTAATCTTCGCAAGAAGAGATGCTGGAGGCTGGGGCTTCTTGTAGCCTGAAGATCTCTGGAGTGCAGACCCAAGAAGCCTTGGCAACAGCAAGTCAATGAGGTGCACAGGGGTCTGGTCCCAGCGGTTCCAAAGAGGGATACTGGACTCAAAAGTGCAGAGAATAGAGGTCAGGCCTTGAGTGAGAGGTAGAATCACCACTGTGTTGCTGAGCCTTTTCAAAGTCCATGGGACATCAGGAGCAGCACACTGGTAAGCTTTGTTGTGGTGCCTGCATATACAGGGGAGTGACTCCTTCACTCCAAGGGATATTGCTTTGGGTGTCCTCGATGCCCACAGGTCTATTGAAGATCCTGGAAGAAAGGGGTTCGGATGACCCAGCGGTCCTTCCTAGAGGAGGAGGAGGAGGAGCTGGAAAGATGGGGGGATACTCCCACGCCCTTTGTCCAGTTTCATACCAGAGTTGGAGCCAAGGGCTTAAAGAACTGGTTCCATCTTGAGTATGCAAGGAGGGTAGCACATTTGCCCTTTAAAGCAGTCTGGTGGTGCTGGCAAGCTCCCCCACCCCAGCCCAATACACTAAGTCCTGTCTGGGATGTGGTCACACCTCCCAGTGATCGGACGCCTATTGTTCTAACTCCCCTGCTCGAGTTCAGGTCACCAGCAGGAGGGCAGAATCATGTCTGGGGTTGGCAGCAGCAATAGCTTCCTGGCAGACCCTGGAAGGCTGTTACCGGTAGTACTGGGGGCTTACTGGAGGAATTCCCCAGTGATGGAATCATATTTCTAACATCAGTAATGGTGTTGGAGTATGAGTCCAACATATTTGATACCAAACATGCCCAGGTTCGGCACAGCCACTATATAGTTAGCCATTGCGAAATGATGGAGTCCACTATATGTATCAAAATAGCTGACTGCACTTACAAAGCGTGGAGAATCGACTCTGGGGTTTGTAGGAGTGTCTTGCTCATGCAGAGGCACACACCCTCTTATAATCCAACACCCTTGCTTCAGGATTGAAAGGCCTGCCTTAGAGGTGAATTATAGGTTTTAAGTGCAGTGAGCTCAGATATAAGAAAACATATATCTGCTGTAGGTGGTGCTAGCACCCACGTACACAGGCTGCAATGGCAGGCCTGTAGTCACAATATCAGTGGTCACTCATGGGTGGCACAATATATGCTGCAGCCCATGGAAGACCCCTGGTGTACCTATGCCCTGGGTATCTCAGTACAATATAAAAGGGACTTATAAGGGTACATCAGTAGCCAATTGTGGAGGTACAGAAGTACTTACCATGTAAAATTTAGGGATGAAGCACACTGACAGGATCCCAGTCAGGCTAGTCAGAAAACATACTTACACCAGCAAAAAGTGGGGGTAACCATGAAAGCAGATCCTACTTTCCTACAGTGTATATACGCCAATAATAGGCATTGCGAAGGCTAGGAAATGGTGTGCATTTTGGGAGCATTGTAGCTGCTGGACGTGTACTATTTCATAAATGTAGAGACTGGAAAAATGTGCACCATGCTGTTGTAATAATCATATTGTATTCGTATATATTGTGCTTGGCTACTACTATAGATTATGGGACCTTTTGCAGACAAGACAGAGCACAGCTTTGCCGTGCAGCCGCCATTGTTTAAGATTAAAGGCATGCGGTGCTACTTAGAGTTGGGGGAGCTGCCCAAAAGAAAAGCAATGCACGGCTGCCAATGCGGCGGATTAGAAGGCATGCTGCACTGCTTAAAAAATGAACAATGACAAAATAGAGGTGTGAGCCATTAGGCCGCCATCATTTAAGATTAAGGGCATGCCACACTACTAAAAGAAAACCAAAAAATTCAAAAATTGAGTTTGGCGAGCCACACAAGAAAAGAAAGTTACAGTCACCATTGTTGAAGATTATGGGTTGTGTGCAGCGTTATTGTGCATTTAAATTGCAGGCTGGGTTGCAGAAGTGGGAGAGTGTGTCCTGCATGCAACAACAACTAGGCGAAAGTCATTAATAAAACAAAGCTCAGAGCCTGTAGTTAAAACATTTAGAGTAACAACACAAACCGATGCAGTCCTCATGGGAGGTTACAGCAAGAGAAAAGGTGGTACTAAAGAAGGACTTCTAAGCCTATTGACCAATGAAAAGCCACCATTTACAAAGGACAGTAACAGGAGCTTATTAAAAAGATGGGCGAAAAGTGGGCAAAGCTTAATGCCCATATCCTGAATACAGAATGTCTCGAAGAGACAGCACAAGCCCTGCCTAGGCAAGACCTAAAAACCATATAAATTAACCTAAAAAAACAAAGGTAACATAGGCATTATAGTTAGGGAATAGAATTTGAAGATCCTTTGAAATTCACTGAAAAAAGCCAAAGGTTAGAGGGACGTTACAGTTAGGAAATATAATTTTTTAAAACCTTAGAAATTCACTAAAAAAACAAGTTTCAGGCATGCTATAGTTAGGCTGAGATTCCACTTGTACAAAACCAGTGAAATTCAGCAATTATAGTTACCTGAGCTAACTATAAATTACGCCACTGCAATACTCTGCTTATGACCTCACATATTACATCACTCATGACATGGTCAGTGACATCACTGATGCTCAGGTAACTATAACTGCTGAATTTCACTGGTTTTGTATGAGGGAAATATGAGCCTAACTATAACGTTCCTGTAACCTTTGTTTTTTTCAGTGAATATATCTATATGTGTGAGTGTGTGCGTGTGTGTATGTAGCCCAGTGGCGATTGCCACTGGGTAGTTATAGTTAGGATCGTCTTTCCACTGGAAATTTATATTTTTGGTTTGAGCTTTGCTTATATCTTTGTCACTGTTTGATGAATGTTCACAAAACTCCCCCCAGAAAGCTAGATCTTAGTTCAGGAAGAGTATATTGTTTGTGAATCGGTGTCAATACGTTTAGTAGTTTTTTAGCAATTAAGACTCAAACACTTAGTATAGTACAAACAACGGAGAATCCGCAGGGCTGACAGATCTCATGGAGAGTCCTGGTTGGCTGCCACCACATCATCAACAATGTTAAGGCAGCCACACCATATCATCAAGAATGTAGTAGCAGCCATCTTAGGACTCAGGACTGAATGCAAACAAAAAAGACATAGGAGTACGGTAGATATACTCTAACCCCCTAGGCCTGGTGATGGGGTCCAAAGAAGTTTTTTTCTTTATTTTGCCATAAATTTGCAGAACATCCTTGAATCAACAGAAAAATGTAAGAAATAACATCGCGGACTTCGAACATGTTAAAAAGTATGCCCAGAGTTAGCCAAAGCCCGGGGGAGTGGCACATTTTCTATTTAGGGAGAGGGTGCACATGGTTCCGCCTCCTCAAGCTTCGAAGAGGCCCGAGGGATTTAAATGAAGGGTGTGGAATTCAGCAAGAAGGGAAGGTGGAACACATCACCCAAGGCCGAACAGAAAATAAAAGGAAGGGAACCTGCACTCTACTTCCTCACAAATGTTCCTTGAGCCTCACATTTATCCTCCCCCAGCTCTCATCAACTAATGCAGAAAGTCTTGTGCAACCTTCTTCTTAGACTGATGTAACGCTGCCCAGAAAGCCCATTTCTTTAGGTGGAGGCTTCTTGTCAGAAAAAGCAACAATTGTAGAACTGTGCCAGGAGTTCCCACACATTAACGGTATGCTCTACAAGAGCTTGGCTCTTTCAGTCATGTCAGAAGCTCTTGTTGCCAATGCAAGGACTTGTGGCACAGATGGTACGTCATTTATGGCAGTTGCCTAGCGTACATCCTAGCACTACCTATCCATATCCTGTTGCTTGGCTGCTATACTTGCCCGCAATGGCAAACCGGCATAAAAAAAAATCATTATGTCTGGCTTATATCTGAAAATGCTGGTCAGACAATTAGCTTTGCCAGTGCTGTTTTTACTAGGCCTGTCATCAGTAATCATCTATAGTTGACCCATTAAGTTATCGTACTATATTAAAGTAGCTACCTACCACATAAAAGTTGCTATAATAGCTGCTTAGCTATTTTTTTTTCAAAGGCCCTGAGCATACATTAAAAGCTTCTGATCTGATCTTCAAAAAACCCACAGGACAGTCAGTGTCAGCGTGCAAGGGTGGCAAATTTCCCATATGGGGATAGGTTCTTCTCTTTATGGCTCTGTTGTCATGGAGCTCTGCTCAAGGTATCACTGTGTCTGTAAATGTATTACTTGTATAGCGCCCGAATCACCCCACATGGGGTCTCTCCGGTGCTTGTACGAATACCGTTGTGGAACCCTTCCTAGCTTTTTCCCTGTGAGGCGCCCACTCCTGGGCACCCCCAAGGTGCAGCCAGGCATCCTAGCGCTGTTGGGGCCGTTGTGGAGATTAAGCAAGCTATTGCCCAGAGTTGCAGAGTGGGGCCCATGATTAGAGTAGGCACTGAGGCGAGAATTATCAGGTCTGAGGAAATTGAGCCCAAGACCCACCAAGGCGGGAATTGAACCCTGGTCCCGGGCCAGACCTCTGCATCAGGGTCTGCCACTCTAAGCATTGAGCCACACTTCTCCACTGTAGGATGTGTAAGTATACATTCCTGTCTCTGTTTTTCATAGCGCATATTGGAGACACCATGGGGCAGATTTACAAACCGCTTGCGACACTTTTATGCCACCGTTGCGTCACTTTTGTGCCACGTTGACACATTTACAACGTGACTACGTCAGGTATAATGTATGCAGGTTGGGCATTCTCACACAAGTAGGCCTTGTAAAAGTGACGCAGTGAAATCTACAACATTTCACTGGGTCACTTCTACGACGCCACTGCGTTAAAACATTACGCCTGCTTGGAGCAGGCGTAAGGAGTGATGCAGCATATTAGGAATAGGCATTCCTGAGCATTGCTGGAATTGCATTGTGCTTGCGATACGACTCCAGCAATGCGTTACAGGTGCGCCAACAGATACGTAACAGATCTGTCAATCCTTGCGCCACAGTACACCGTATTGTAAATGGGACACATACATTGTGGAGCAAGGTTTTTTTTGCGTGACACAATTGAACTGACGCATCTCTGCTAAAATGCAGTGATGCGTCAGTTCTTGTAAGTCTGCTTCCATGAATTCAATATGTTTTCCGAACTTTGTGCAGTGTTATGGGCACCCAATTTGTTGGAGGCAACATTTCATCATTTGATGGTGCTGATCAAACAGTAACAGCCGTCCCTAAGAGACCCTTGGGGCTGAACTTGGCACACTTGATAGACCCCACCAATGATTGTATATTTACCATCGCCTAACAGGGTTATTTATGTGCATCGAAATGCGCAAGTTATTTAAAACCAGAGCGAAAGCAGAAAGAATGAAAGGGGGAAAAACACTTAAGAAAAAGCTAAACAGTTTCTGGCAAGCAATCACGCCGTTCATGCTGCAGACGCTCAAGCCCTGTCACTGCAAACAAACGGAAAGCCGTTGCGTCTGAGAGCTTCCAGTAATTAAACAAAGTTTAGCAGCAGCCACAAATACGGCAAGCCTCCCAGGGTTCACCCTCGAGAACAGGCAGATGCTTTCATACGCGGCGGAACAAGAAGACTCGCGCAAATTGCTTCCACGACATTCCTTTACCTGCCGAATCTGCCGCACTCAAGAGGATTTTTGAGGGTGGCTGACAGAGTTCATCAGCAAAGCTTCACACGCACTGAACTGTTTTCATCAGATATGTCACTTTAAAACTTGAATAACGAAAATGAGACAACACAATTCGACAGAGCCCTGGCAGTCGGCTAGTCCTCTCCTACTCTCGCGTGTCTGGCATTTATTTATTTCCTGCTCTAATAGGGTTTTCGAAATCTTGAGACTTGCTTGTGAACTTATCACTGTCACAAGGATTCTTTTGTAACGATACCGTACTCTTCACTTGTGGAGATTTCAAACAATTCCAGTTCACTTAAAGGGTCGTCGGCACTGGCAGCCATTTCCATAGACCCCATGCCTATGATTTGCTCACTCTCAAAAGTTGGTACTTACTAATCTGGACAGTAGAATCTCCAGTTTAGTCCTACTCATTACAGCCACACATTTAAGCAGCTAAGGAAGTGTCTCACTTAAAAATATAAAAGTGCCTCACAAAAAAAATAAAAATAAAAGCACATATATATGGTCAATTGCACTACCTGCCTGTAATGTATCATCGATTATACCATTGGGGTGGGCAAACAACGTAATTCCCACTAACCATTTGTGTAGTATGTGTAATTTTAATGTATTATGCAAATGAACTCTAGGCTGTTGCATGAGTAAACATTTTAAATGATTTATGTCTTAGAATGCAAAACTCGCACAAGGTACCTGTTCAATGTATTTGGCTGCCGTCTACATGAAAACTGTACTCAGGGTTTTGTGTACAAAAACAATGCTGGATGCCTGACCAATGTACTGAGGGCAGGAGACACCATAATTGAATGCTTCTCCTTACGCAAGTCTTCCTCAATTAAAAATTATGTGAAAGAGGGGAAAGCTAAGAAAAAACTAAAATTATGCAAAATAACCGACCCTCAATAATTGGGAATTCTCTCGCCTAAAAAAATGTGCCCACGCCTAATGCAAAGGTTGAAACATATTTACCATCATTAATGTAGAAGTGACAAGTTGAGTTGCGCTCGTTCTGACACTGGTTACTAAAATTCATTGGGGTTTTCAAAACAACCAATATAATTTTCACGTAACTCACACTGAAATTTACTGTTTCTAATTTATTCAGTGTGGTGTCCATATTAAAACCTGTCTGGGCTTTACATTTTGTTGCCCAGCAGGTCTCAGAAAGAGAATAGTTATGTCTGAGCAGAAGGGACAGCACTTTAGAATAGTGGAGCTGATCATTTAACTCTAACTGCTCCACCAGCCGGAGGGGACGTCCCTAGATCTTGCAGTGAAAACCTTAAGAACATCAAATCTGTCAGCAATCATTTGCCTTTCAAAATGCCAATAGGCAAGACTTTTCCCATAATCCAGACTCAGTCCCTGTAAAACCGCACTACTGACTGGTGAGGATATGTTGTTTGCGAATAGATTCTCTGACTTAATTACTTACTTCCACATGCGTAAAATGTGCTCAACGGGGGTGCTGTGTTTGGTGCATGCTCGCTGGGTACTCGCAGGATAAGAATTCTCAACACTAAGGGGTCATCAGGATGGCGGGCCGACTTTGCCCGCCCGCCATCCTCCTGGGGCTTGGGACCGCCCGCCATAAGGGCGGGGGTCCCGTGGGTGGAATTAGGATACGCCAGCCACAGTGGCGGGCACATCCTGCATTTTTAACATTGCGGCGGGCGGTGCCTGAAGCACTGCCCGCCGCAATGTTAAAAATGCATGGCATGCATTTGCATACACAAAGCGGCAGGCACTGCGCGGTGCTTGCCGCATTGTGTATGCAAATGCACGCACCCTCCACCTCGCCTTCACCATGGGGGCCCGTAGAGGGCCCCCAAAGTAAAGACCTCCTGCCAATGCCGCCACGGAAAGGCATCTCCCAAAGCCCATCCTAATATGGCTGGCGGTTTCTGATAGACACCGCCACCATATAAACCCTTTTCTGCCCCGGCCGCAAGGCGACCGGGGCGGAAAAGCGGCAGACGGTGTTTCCGTCCGCCGCGCTCCCCCCGCCATAGTATTATGGCGGGGAGGAAATGGGTGGCAGGCGGGCAAGGATGTCGGGCGGATCACCACCGCCCGCATGGTGGTGGCGATCCGCCTGACATCCTAATGGGCCCCTAAGTCCTGATACCTACACACATCCCCCTTCCACGCACCTCAGAATCAGAACCATTAACCCAACCGTCTGAAAAGCAGCTTGGGATCTTGATAAGAGGTAGGAAAGTGCTGGAGCACATCTCCGATAAAATACAATACACCCCCCACCTGTAGAAGGCTTGAAGTTGACATCTTATAGAACATTGTGACTGCTGTGATTGGTTGGGGACCAGCGCAAATGGTTCATGTCCGCATGGGACTAGTGTCGGGGCAACGCACTGCAATCCAAATGGAACGCAGAGTTTAATTCCCTAGGTGCCTAATATCCCACAAGTGGTAAAACAAAAGGCCCACTACTAAGAAGAGTTTGAGGAGACTCCAGGTAAACTTCTGCACTCAGATACGCACCTGGTGGAAGTTTATTAATCACAAGGAAAACACATGTCTAAGCCGTTTTTTGTTTTCACCAGCAGAGGATCAGTCCCTGGTATTTACTGGCTTCGTGGGCTCAGATAATATAATTCCCCCGCAGATCCCTTTCTTCACTCTCAAAGGTATTCTTAAAGATGCAGGCCCTCCATGGGGACTTGGCTGGGGGAGGTGTTTTCGCCTAGCACAATGCTGAGTGATTCCCAGTGTGTGTGCTAGAGGTTTGGATCTCATAGTAAAGGGTTTAGTGCTAATGATTTTAAGTATGGCTGCATTTTATTGCTCCTCTGGTGGGCTAAAACCTTCTGCAACTCTTGACCTCTTTCCAGTCAATCCAATTCCCACTAATGCTCTGTGACTAATATGGAAGATATTTAATCTACTTTGCTGTTGAAATGACTTTTAGAGTCATTTTTTTCCTTCTTGGAAATCTCGCTCTTTACAGAAATTGCTGGTCATAAGCTTTAAATGTGTGGCACAATGCAATATAAATTTCATTTTATGCATTTCCTCCATTGTAGTAATGGAATATTAAAAGATATTTAATTCTATTGCACTTTAAAAGTAACGTGGAGAAAATGGTCATCTTTTTTGCGCATAGGAACTGCAAGAATTAATGAAATGAAGTCATGCTTTCCTCGTCTAGCTATGAATAAATATATCTTTGAATAACCAGGGCTTATTGAATCAGTCAGAGCAAAATCATTTTTAAGACCCATAGAGGAGAGTATGAGCTACCCAGCACATCTTTTGCTTTAACATTAGAAAGCCAATCGGAATGTTGCAGTGATACCTGTAGAAGAAAGGGGCACAGGAGAAAACTTTGGTTCTGTTTTAATTAAAGACCATGTCACTCACTTATAAGGTTCATTGTGTTTTTATTTATGTATTCATTCATTCTGTAATACCACAAGGACCCGGGGGCACATAAAACAGGCACACACTTCAGTTGCGTTTTCGGGGCACTATGTGTAATAGGGCTCCTGATATTATACTCTCACTCCCTTGCAGTGTGAGCTTGTTGAAAACTTTTATAAAAGTTTGTTTTTCAGAAGTTTCCTGAATTGAAATGAAAGGGAATCCTCTCGTAGTTGGGAGCTTAGACCGGTAAAACAGGTGGCGATGACCGGACTAAGTAGACCTTTGAATTAGGAAAGAGCAATGCAACATATTGGCCCTAAGGGGCATCTGTTCATATGTCTTCGATCCTACCGACCCCGAGTTCTACTTTTCGTATAGTGCTCTGGCATAGGAAAGCAGCTAAAAACAAAATGAAGGTATACTAATAAGGAGCCAACGTTTTATGTGACACTAATCCTAAGCAAAAGAAAACACAAACTATTACATTGAAAAATAGACTTTAGAATTCACTAAAATCTCTGGCATGGCTGAGGGCTTTACATCATACTGAGGAGCTCTCACCTTTATAAGTGGAGCTGATTTTCCATTGTGTGAGGATAATTTGAATCATATGAAGTTCAGTTTTCTTTCAAAGAGCACACATTTAGAATTTTAAAGCCAGTTGAACAATTTCACGATTGAACTAAACTGGTTACAATTTGTTTCTGTTGAGACAGGCGCGATTATTCTTCAGACTGGGCAAGTAGTGAAAACCAGGAACAGATTGGTCAGTGCCGCCTAGCTATCTCTTCCAGTGACAAGTTATATAGCTATGTCAACTGCATCACATTCATAGCTACGAATGCCTCATTTACTTATGTATCCCATCTACGTCTAACTGTAACTACTAATAGTACCTAATCTATACTTCAAGCAAGCCTCGCACGTCAAGAACATATAAAATACCTGTAAGCATGCATTACCTACCAATAATATCTCACCTGCCTATAATTCAATGCCAACCTAACAATATTATCATACCTACTTCTAGCCATGCCACACCCACTTTTAGGATCTGAACTTACCAATGAATTAACCACGAGCAAAGCACACTTTCTGTTTCTCACATATATTGCAATATTGGCAACACTTGCTGTACGTGATGCATGACTTCTCATGTGATTATTCCAAATATTACTTGTCTCGCCTATTCCTCAAAATTGACAGGGATGAATATAGAATTGTCTGCTTTTAACACTGATTCTTGAATCAATCCATTTCATTTTATTACTGCCTGCTTGGTTTGAAAACTACTCACAAAGATTTACTCATTCTCTGCCATCTTGAGGAATCTTTCACTTTGGGTGGGTTATTCTATCCTTTCTGACCTAGTACAACTTAGGGTCTGGTTCAACCTGTTTGTCCGGGTTTGTTTGGGCAGGGTTTCCGCCTTAGCAATAATGGATATCTTCTCAGAATACATCGAGGAGCAACAGCCCCTTTCACTCTGGATACACTGAGAAAATGCTTGACAGCACCCAGTAAAAAAAGCGTCCTGCAGGCATTCGTTACCCAACGATAAGACATCCCTGAGTCATCGCGAACACGCCTGGATAAAAACCCGGCTCCGGCAGCATATCTACAACTTGCCTTCTCTGCGTATATCAAACACAGATACCTAAAATTAAGGTTGGGCAACCTTCCGACAAACTATGATCAACCGAAATGGAGAATGCAAGAAAATAAAGGGTGCGAACTATGTGGAGCAAGAAAACAAGACCTAATTCACCTGATTTGCATCTGTCCCGCCATGAATTCGGAACGACAGAGCAGACTAAAGGCAAAGTTTAATGAAATTGGAGCACGCACCTGTCGGTCTGCAATCATACAAACATTGTGTTCTGTGGATCCTCAACTTATTTGCGGTGCAGTCCAATTCATAATTAATTTTGAGAAAAAGAGAGGAATCATGATAAAGTCTTAATTGAAAACACAAACTATAATACATAGCATGATGTTTTCCACAATTCAATCATGGCATTCGTTAAAAGAATAACTTCTCACAAATCTCATGACTTATTACCAGCATATTTGTGGCTTATTGTTAATTTTCAGATTTTCTTATTCTTTTATTCGGGTATTGCATATTTTTGTAATGGTTTTTATTAACTATACAATAAAGTGTATTTTTTTTCACTCAGGTGGTTGAAGAAGCAAGTGGTGTTCATGCTCTTAACCACATGAACTGTGTTTGGAGAACAGGAAGACAGTTCATGTCTCAGTCAGATCTGATTGTGCTTTTGTTGGCTTCTATGGGTACTCCACATACCAGACATAACATTTGTCAAGATGAATGCTCTTTATTAAATAGTGATGATTCTAGTTCCAAAACATGGGCAAATTGATGTAAAAGACTGATGCAGCATTCCTGTAGCAGCAATATTAGAAAGACAAAATGGCAAGCCCTGCTAGGAAACGTTCTCACTCTTGAAAACATAATTACTTAACTCACTTCTTCTTCCCTGCCATCATTCAAATTGTAGTGCTCAGGAAAATCTAATCAGCAATCCCTTGTTAAAAGGTTTTGAAAGAATTAAGATGGCACACCTGTCTCCATCCTACCTCAATTCTTTGTCTGGATCTATATCCTCTAGTCACAGAAATAGAGACAATGAATTTGAACTGTTTGAAGGAATTGTATCCACCCTTTTCTTGTGGCATATGAAAGCGGGAGAGATCTAAAAAGATCCCGCTGGTTCCAGCTATCACATGCTTATCAATCACAGAGTCTTGCATACATGCAGGTTTCCATCATCTACCATGCATACACATACTTGACCGACGTAATGAACTTTACATGAGTGGAGCTCACAGGCCACACTCCCTCCTAGAAGCAGACAAAAAGTAGACTTGAAACTATCAATGTACAAGAATCAATATGCTGCCACCATAGCTTCATGTCAACAATCCAGGACATGGGGAGTAGTTCAATTTTGTTAAAGAAGGCATGCTTGGTGCACCAATTAAGTCACAGAACAGGTTCTGGACCTTGGTTTTGCCATGGGTAGGCCTAGGCCCCACTGCACATGTGCCAGATAGGTCAACCAAAATTCAGACTATGGATGTGACATGCAGTTGGGTCACTCAGGAAAGGGGTATATGCCTGTATACCATTCAGTGGACATTCTCTTGCACCCCCTCTTGAAGAACGTCATGACCAGAAGGTGAGTGAAAGAGTTATTTAGTAAAGTACTTTCCCTACAACTTCAGCATAGCTATCCCTCATCCGGTCAGACTCAAACTGACTTCCTTGGAATGCTTGTGCAGTGACTAGACCATGGAACACAAACACATTCCTAGTTCCAAGTGAGGTAACCATGACATAACTCGCAAGCTTATAACATATCCACCTCCTTTATAAGTGCAAGAAAGAGTACAAGGATAAATGCAGACAGATACTTGACAGAGTTACATGAGATTATTACAAACCCAATAAAACAAAAAAGAACACAAAATAAGCCTAATTACATTCTAATGAACATAGTCACCCAAATAAAAAAGATGATCTGTGGTCTCTCCTGCTTCTCAATCCATCCACCGATTGGGTCGATGGGTTTGGTTCAGAAGTATCCACCCTACCCATGCAACCACCCCAGTGTAGTAGCACATTTCCTCATCTGACATCAACATGAGCGCACTGCTCCCATGCCTCTCTTTGCTGACCTCACATTGACCACCTCTGTGATACAAGTCTACCTGCCTATTGTTCCATTTCTCTCCATTTTTCAGGACTACTGAATATCGATGAACCAACGGGCCTCTGAAATTCGTCAAACCTACCCTTTCTGGGCACAACAAAGTATCACCCAATCCTCATTATTAATAGGCCTGGAGACCTTATTATTTCAGTCTGACCACCTCCTAGGCCACCCTCTTGAGTTTGTTCCACAATCTCCTTCATCCAAGTAGGAACCAATTTAATTCCTGGCAGCCTCCCACGCATCATCTCGAATGGGGTCTTCCCCATTACCCCATGGGCACTTGTGCGATAAGCCCACACTATTTCTGTCATCATTCTCCCTACCTTCCTCCTACTTGCTGCAGGCATCTGGATTGTTCCCTTGACCATTTTATACTCCCTCTCAACAACTCCATTACTTTGTGGGTTGTAAAATGAGGTGCGATTACGTCTAATGCCAAATGCCTCATTAACTTGACTTGTCATCACTTAGTGTGTTCTTCAACTCTTACCATGAGATACCTCAGTTCACCTCTCAATTCATTCCTGGCCTTAATAAAATCTAAGCACAGAGTGTGCCATACTTTGCTGGATCTGATATTTGTCCCAAGTCTGCTGTGCTCCTACCCTGAAAGGTTTCTCACCTTCCTTACATACACTACACTTCTCCACACATTTATCCACCTGATCATCCGTTACCGGCCACCACCATTCAGCACATAATCTTTTCTTAGTTTTGGATTGCCCAAGGCGCTCCTCATGTACCACCACTATAAACTTTGACCTCAACCCAAGTGTTGGAATGAATTTTTCTTTCCTCATAGTCACCACATCATCACATATCGACAGTTCCTCCTGCCAGTTCCTCCAAGACTTTAATAGATGGTCTGATGGAGAGTGCCACAGAGCTCTCCCTCCTACCACCTAACAAAGTCAAATACTTCACCCCTTCATAGCAGAATTAGTTTCCATGTTCTTTATCCATTCTTGTGTGATAACTAAATGTGCACTCTCCACCACCAATATATCCGCTACTGATGCCACCACACCTTCACTCTCCTTCAGCAAAATAGCACCCACCTCCCCATCCACCTCCCACCTGTCCAACGACAGCCTGGACAAGCAGTCAGCTTGACAGTTCCTACACCACTAGAATGTTTCAACATGTAACAATGCTCTTTATGCCAAGCTGCAAGTCTAGCTAACCTTGCAGAGCCCTTACCTGCACATCTCAGGCGTAGAACTTAGTTCCCCACAGGTAAATTGTAAAATACTCTGTTCACCAGGCTTCTGCAAGCACCTCGCGCTCTATAATCGAGTAATTCCTCTGACAGGTGGTCAAGGTTCTGGTAGCAAATGCCAGTTTTTTCCTGCCTGACACGAACCTGCGTGAGAACATCCCCCATTCCCGTGGCGCTGCCATCGACGGTAAGGACAGATTTCAAATTGGCATCAAATTGCATCTATATCCCAGCACCACAGATCTCTTTTTTTTATTAGATCAAAACATTCTTGTTGTTCATTTCCTCACACAAAGCTGGCCCTTATCTTTCAGCAACAATATTAAGCATTCAGTCTTATCAAAAAACCTTTGAACAAACTTGGCATAGTACTCAATGAGACCTTGGAAAGACCGAGGGTGATCTTTATTCACTGGTGAAGGAGCTAACTTTATTGCATATAACATATTCTCTTTGGGCTTCATTCCCTCTGCAGTAATGTTGTAACCCAAGTACTCCACTTGATATACCAAAAACTTGCATTTGTCGCATCGTAGAGACAAGCCAGCCACCCCTATCATGTGTAGTGCCTGCTGATGGGCCATGGCTATGTTGGTCATTGCGTATTCCCCACGTGTTCCCCAAGGAATCAAAATAAACGCGGATCCAATCCTCTCGCTTGCTGAGTAAGTAACTTGTCACGGCGTCCATACCAATTCACCAAGGGTCTCCTCAATCCAAAAGTTAATATGCACGTCTTGACAGGTTCCGAGCTACCTCATGAAGCTGTAGGTGTTAACGGGCTCCTCATTGACAATTGTAGCCCACCTCTTGAAGAACGTCATGACCAGGAGGTGAGTGAGAGTTATATATTAAAGTACTTTCCCTACAATTTCTGCATAGTTATCCCTCAGCCAGTCAGAATCCAACTGACATCCTTGGAATGCTAGCGCAGTGACTAGAAAATGGAACACAACCACATTTCTAATTCAAGTGAGGTAACCCCAACATAACTTGCAAGCTTATAACATATTCATGTCTCAACATTGGGACAAAAGAACTTTGACAGGCCAGATTTTCGTAGCTTACTTATATACTCAATTAGAGATTAAGACAATACCTCCAGATTGCTCTTTCTGGCATGTGTAGTCCTAAACTCTAATTTACTGAAGTTAATATAGGATCTAAAATACACAAATAGGTCAATATGATCTCAAATTAAAGACAGAAAATCTGTATATTCTGGTCCAATCAAGCAAAACTAACATCCTAGAAAATGTGATTATGGAACCTGCAAATCTGACACAGACTAACAAATGAGAAATATATGATTCTATGCAAACATTTAATCAATTTGGATAGCCAGGGATGACTGCTAAACAGAGCTTCAAAACAGAAACAGGTATACCGTTTTTAAAGGCAAGACCTGCTTGGCTTCAGATCAGGTTGACTGTGAAATGAAAACTGCTGATGTTGTCCTCAGACAACTGAATCTGTTTTCTTTGTTGCATTCAGAAATGGAAGAAATTGAATTATTATTTGGGATGGTTGACTACCCACCTCAGGGAAAAATCACAGCCCTTGTCTGGTTGAACTAAATTGACCCGACCTCAAGCCCCTAATACCTATGGCACAAAGCAGACGGGATAAATGTAGGGTAATGTGTAAAGTAATTATGCAAAACCAAAACAGTTATAAAGTCAAAATGCAAGACAATGAAAATTCCACTGGAACCTCTGCATACCACTCAGCACCCTTACATACTCTGCAGTGACTAAAATGTTTGTATTACTGCATAGGATGTAAGGGAGTCAAGTGATATGAAGTGGTTTCTAAAGTTTAGAAACTACAGCATACCACCACTCAGCCCCCTTACATACTCTGCATTGATTAAAGATGTTAATCACTGCACAGTATGTAGGGGAACAGAGGGGTATTTGGCTACAATATTTTTCTTAGGGCAAAATTACTCCTCGTATACATTTTTGGATGCAAGGGTGTATTTTGTGCTTAGAAAATGGTGCCAATTTCCTAGTCCCCCACCATGGAATGCCATGGAATCTGGCAGAATTTTAATGTAATTCAGCGTGAGTCCACAGAATCAAATTCCATTAATTCTGCCCACCACTAGCGAATTAGAAATCAAGGAGGGGGAAGTTTGAAAATGTTTTTGGGGAATTTGTAGTAGTCAGAAAAGTTTGGTATGAGTCAGAGAGAGGAGTTATGGACATAGGTTGGGGAATAGATCTTTTTTTTAACAAATAACTGAAATTGACAAAGAGACAAACCCTCTCATCTAAATATGTAGTGAACATGCATGCACAAATGTAAACATACATTTGGCACTTACTAAAGTCTTGGTACCAGATATAAGCCACTCTATATACACACTTATATGTACATAAAAGCAGCAATATTTACATGGTACACATGTATGTTGTGGCCAAGTATACAATTATTCCCCCATCTCCTATATTATTGTATCTGCTAATAAATGGAAGAATAATTCCATGCAAAGGGACACATGCATACCTTGACATGCCCATTTTGTCATGTCTACATATATATAGATATTCCATCAACTTCCCCCCACAAGGGGAAAAACGGGTCGCACAACCAGTTGTAGTTTTCAGCAATCTCCTTTTATTTCTTTAATTTCACAGGGCAATAGCGCAATAGATCTACGCGTTTCGGTGTGTCGCCACCTTGCTCACGATCAACGGGTTTGCCCCACCCTTGTGAATTTTAAAGGTTCTTTTTTTCTTTTTTTCCATTTCCTATCACATGTTTCCAAGGATTCTGGTCCTTGTAGTTCAATGTTTGTTTGACTGTAGTAAACAAGTTCGTGCACCTGATGGTGTTAACCTGACATAGTCTTTTCTTTTTTCAACACAATCCTTTTATTTATTTAATATCGCAATTGTTCTGCCTTCCAATAGGCTTAGATATTCAAAATTGTTCTGCCTTCCAATAGGCTTTGATCATTGTTTTACTTTTAAGTATAAATTTTATCTCATTTTTGTATGTCTCCATTGTCCATGTCAATTATTGTTTCCCTGATCTATTGCGCTATTGCCCTGTGAAATTAAAGAAATAAAAAGAGATTGCTGAAAACTACAACTGGTTGTGCGACCCGTTTTTCCCCAAGTTGATGGAATATTAAGCGGCGTGGGTTCAGCCGCAGGATAACGCACATGCATGAGCGCTGCAGAATCCCGAATTGTGAACCAATGTGAAGGTGATGTATATAGATATATTCACTGAAAAAAAACACAGGTTTCAGTGACGTTATAGTTAGGGATTAGCATTTAAAAATCCTTCGAAATTCACTTAAAAAAACACGGGTTTCAGGGACATAGTCAGGCTGACATTTCACTCATACTAAGCCAGAAAAATATGGCTGTTATAGTCAGCTGAGCTAACTATAACTCGTGCCCCCACAATGCACTGCTGATGATGTCACAGATTACATCACCCATGACATGGTCAGTAAAATCACTGATGAAATCACTGATGACATTTCAAATGACATCACTGATGGCATCATCCAATGAGTATCAGTGTTTCTCAAACGTTTAGGAATCTTATATATATGTACGCGAAGGAGTATTCAAAGAATGAGTGAGTGTATGAGTGTCTGTAAGGATAATTTCTTGGGTGCGTGACTGACTGTATGAATCAGTGATTAAACATGTTGTTGTTGGTCTGTAAATTGGTGTGTAACTGGCTGCATGGGTTGGTGAGCAGGTACATATGTGTCTATATGGCTTATTGATTAAGTGTCCGAGAACCTGTATGGGTGCTTGAGTGTCTGTGTGGGTCGGTCAGAGGCTGTGTGATTCCCTGCATGGATGTTTGAGTGGAAGAATCACTGGGTATATGGGTGCATGAATGCATTTATGAATGACTGTATGGTTGAGTGAGTGTGCCTATGGCTTTGTCGGTGAGTGTATGAATGTCTTAGTGGTATATGGCTGAGTAGCTGCATATGTGAAAGGCACTATATGTGAGTGTTGGAGTATATAACTGACTGTATGTGTGAGTGAGTGAGTGTGAGAGTGGCTAAATGGGTGAGTGTGTGCTTGTGTCAGTGATTGTAGAAGAGAGTAAGTATGTGTTACTATCTGTATGAAAAAGTGAGGTGGTGTTTGTATAACTATATCAGTGAGTAAATGGTAGTCTGATTGATTCTTTGGGTGACTGACTAGGTGTGTGAGTAACTCTATGGGTGTGTGAGTGTCTGTATAGTTTATAAAAAGATTAGCGAACCGAGTCTGCTGCACCTGAGAATGTGACAGAAATCTGGAAAGAATGTTACACATAGTAGAGCATTGGCATAGTGCTTTTTTACGTCCTGATTGGGTCAAAGCACTGGCATCAGACAACAAAAGCAGTCGGGTACAACAGTCCCATGGAATGCTCATGTCACCCTTAGAATCAGAGATACTATTATCCAAAAGGGTGAATGGTGTTCCGTTACTTTAAGTACATCGAAAAAGAGGGAGAGGATGTGGCGTACATGCCAGAAGCTGCCGAATTTTGAGCTAGGAAATCAGGTTCTAGTCTCGGCGTTGGCTCCACATTCTGTGACTCTGGGCAAATCACTTATTCTCCCCACCTACCCAAAATTAAATATGCTTGTGTAATGTAAGTATTGCTCATTTAAAACACTCCAAAACTTACAGGTCGACTTTTCACTGCATAATATTGCAACAAGGATGGGGCGTGGCTTGGGCGCCGATGTAAGCGGTAGCGGATTCCGGAGCTCCTCCGCGGCCGCCCTTCTCCCGCAACTATCCTGGCATTGATTTCGGGCCCCCAACCCTGGAATATGTACTGAAAAGGCTAGTGCGCATAGTGGACGAAGCAGAAAGAGTTGCAGTGCTCCACAGACCGAGCATGAGAACTTTTCCCCCACACTGGCCTGCGACGTGGGATCACAAAAAGGCGGCCGGCGGACAAAATGCCTGTCTGCGGCGCGGTGATTGCAGTGAGGCGCCTATGGTGGAGACCCGAGCTGTGTGAGCAGGAGCGGACAGATCCCACAGGCTACTGAAGGTGGGGAGACGCTGCCTTTAACCTGCGAAGACATCACGGGTGGACAGACTGCGTGGTGCCTGACTTTAAAATGGTGGCGCCTAAGCGGGGGTTTGGAAACATCTCGGCGGAGCTGGGGAGCCAGCAGAGTTAGCCATGAGGTGTGAACACCCTGATGTTGTGCCGCTTGCACTGATGCCCATTCTACACATGAGGGGGAGTGACGAATACTGGCTGTGATCACCAGCTGCCTGAGTGCACCTCCTGAGAGACCGACCGGACGAGTGAGGCAGACCGTAACCCTGGGGCCCGTTGGTACTATTCCAGAGCCAAAACGAGGTGAGGGGGCCGAGAGACGTTGGGCCACTGGGGTGTGTTAGCCTGACAGGGTGAGACGGATCCTCGGGAGGCTGAAGCAGCAGATGGACGTGGAGAACCACTTACCGGCACTACATGGGGACCGAGCCTGCAGATGAGATACGGAGCTGAAGGGGCACAGTTACCACGAAACACCGCCGGCTTGTGTCCTGGTGTCTCTGGGGTGCTCCTGAGTTGATTGAACTATCTGCTGGCGGAAAGAGCCCCATAGAGTGACGGGTGTAAAATTGGCTGGGATTGAGGAGAAATCACAGTCTGTCCCCCCAGAGGAGAAGTGTGCACAGGTGACGATGAGAGGTTGGGCAACCACAAACATACTTAAGATGGGCAGAGTGACTAATAAGACAAAGGGGTTTGAGGTCCTCCGGCTAGACGACCCGGGGCACACCATGGAAGACGGGGACTCTGCGACTGGGAGTGGAGTTCCTGTGCAACCGCGGGACCCCTCTTTGGGTGACATCATGCAGGCCATCATAGCCTCGAGGGAAGCTCTGGAGAAGAGAATGGACTCCATATGGTCGGACCTTTCCCTGTTAAAGGATGACCATCGTAAAAAGGGAGAAAGTGGCGTCTAACAAAACAATCATAAAAGACATCCCCGACATGGTTGACGCCTTGCAGAAAACACTGAAGGAAGTGGTGCAGAGGGTGCATGTACTGGAGGTACGAGCAGAAGACAGTGAAGGGCGCGCCAGATGCAATAATCTACGTATAGTAGGAGTGCCGGAACGAGAAGAGGGATCCGATACTGTTCAAATTCTGGAGACATGGATAAAGACAGAAGTAGTGCCGGGGGGACTCTCCCCCTTTTATGCGCTGGAAAGGGCGCACAGAGTACCGGCCCAGCCGTCGAGGCCTGGGGCCCCACTGCGCCCGATGGTGGTCCGACTTCTGCATTACCGTGACCAGGACCATATCCTGCGGACTGGCAGGGAGCTACAAAACCTGCACATTGGCAACAGTAAAATAATAATCTTCCCAGATTACACCCATGAAGTCCAGCACCAAAGAACCTCTTTCTTAACGGTGAAACGGAAATTAAGGCAGCTACACCTTCCCTACGCTATGTTGTTCCCAGCCCGGCTCAGAGTAACTGCTCATGGAGGTACACACTATTTCCTCACACCGCAGGCTGCCTGGGACTGGCTAGAAACTCGAGGGGGGTCTGCCGAGCGATCGCCATCCGTTGTCTCGCCTCGCAATCGCTCCCCTACCGCACAGTCGAAGCAACGGCCCGTGACTCCCACGGATTGGCGTCATGAATGGGACAAGGCGGTTTAGGCGGTAGCGGCCATCAGTCATGGTGAGATTAGTCCGGCCAGCAACACTTCGGAGCGCACAAAGAGTGGAGAGGAGAGCCCCAGTTCTAGCAGCGCTCATTGACTTTCGGAGGCTGACCTGCCTGAAGTAACATGGACACTGTACCTGACTTTACGGGGCAATTGCGCTGCCTAGTGGGTCTTGGGACCTTACACCTAATTGGGGGAGAGATGTCTGAGAACAATATGGGCACCTAGAGGGGGGCCTGAACAGAGAGTTGCTAACCTGGGAGAGGGGGGGGGGTTGGTAGCATATCTGGTATTATTGAATTGGCGTTCCAAGCAGCCTAAACTGAATAGATTTTCTTAGTTTATTACTTGGTTTGGATGGGGATGCCGTGTTGGATGCCTGTCCTGGGGAAGGGGAGTTAGGGATGTTTTACTTGTGGGGTTTGGGTGGGGGAACCCGGGCGTGTCAGGGGGGGCGGAGTGGACTATTGCCTGCATCACTCTCAGCAATGGGACCTGCATTAGGATATACTTGTCTCACATGGAACGTACGGGGTATGCATACTATGAATAGGCGCCATAAGATACACTCTTTTTTAGGGGTATACATATCGCCTTCCTTCAGGAAACCCACCTCATTGCAAAAGAAGGGAAAGCTCTTCAGCGCCGCTGGAAGGGTCAAGTCTATTACACTACATTCTCCGCATATGCGAGGGGGGTCTTAATTTGGGTAGGAGCAGGGGTTCCCTTCCAATGCACCTCACAGTTGATAGACACTGAGAGCAGATATGTGGTGGTCCTGGGGAAATTAGACTGTAGAGACCTAACGCTGGGATGTCTATATGCACCTAACGTGGAGCAACCCGCCTTTTTCTCTCTCCTATCCCACAAACTGGTGCCAGTACTGGTAGGGCCACTACTTCTTGGGGGAGATTTTAATTGCATAACGGATATTGACCTAGATCGCTCTCACCCCCACCTTCTGAATGCACCAGCATACGAGCTGGCAGTGGCGAGATCTACCTGGCAGCAGACTTGGGGGTTGCTAGACACCTGGAGGGTTCAACATCCGTTGGTCAAGGATTACTCCTTTTTCTCTGCCTTACACGAATTACATGTCCGCCTAGACGCTTTTCTCTGTTCCCTGGATGTGCACGGAGAGATTTACCGGAGCGAGTTTCTCACTCGAACTATTTCAGACCATAACCCATTGATGGCCCAACTGGGATGGTCGCGGCTGCCCCCCAGAATCCCTACATGGCGATTGCGTCCGGAAGAGCTTGAGGATCAGGTATTCTGCACTACTATAGCCTCGGCCATTGAGGATTATTTTCAGATCAACGAGGGGATGCGGGGTCGGTGACTGTTGAATGGGATGCCTGTAAAACGGTTGTGCAAGGCAGGTGTATTTCAGTAGTGGCAGGAATCCGGAAAGCCCTTCTGCAGGACATACAAAGAGATGATGAACGTTTGAGAGCTTTAGAAAGGGAGCGCCCTGAGCATCCAGATAAGCAGGATGAATTATTGGTGGTAAAAGAAGCAGTTGCAGCGAATGTAGAATGTTTGTGGTGCTTCGATTATAAAAATTATATCACACGGGCGCATTCAGAGCCGGATAAATCGGGGGCACTTTTGGCCTGGCTGGCTAATCCAGCTCGCCGCGGCTCGGTCAATCTGGAGCTGAGAGACCAGATGGGAGGGGCCCGATATGATCAACAAGGGATTAATGTACTGTTTTATGACTACTACACAGAGTTATACCGTAGTCGAGTCTTCCATCTGCCGAAGATTTGCAGAATTTCACGGGGGTCTGAACTTGCCGGAATTGGGGGACGAGGATGCGAAATTGCTGGGTCGGGCCATCGAGGTGCGAGAGGTGAGGGTAGCCATCAAAAGTATGGCCCGTAATAAAACGCCCGGTTCCGATGGCTTCCCAGTAGAATTATACCTTACTTATATCGATCTCCTTGCACCTCGCCTCGCAGGGCTATATAATGAAGCCAAGAAGTTGGGTAAGTTGCCGGAATGCACCAGGGAGGCGATTATTATTCCTTTATTGAAACCAGGCAAACAACACTGGTATAGAATGGCCTACTGTCCGTTATCTATGCTCAACTTGGATTACAAAATCCTGAACCAAAAATTTTAGCGACTCGCCTGCTGCCCCACATGACCACGCTGATACATGCCGATCAGTCTGGGTTTATACCTGCCCGCAACACAGCACTTAATATACGATGGCTTCTGCATATTTTAGAGGCTGATTCCTATGAGGCGGATACTGCAGTGATCTTTGCTGTAGACATACGAGCTGGCAGCGGCGAGATCTACCTGGCAGCAGACTTGGGGGTTGCTAGACACCTGGAGGGTTCAACATCCGTTGGTCAAGGATTACTTCTTTTTCTCTGCCTTACAAAAATGACATGCCCGCCTAGACGCTTTTCTCTGTTCCCTGGATGTGCACGGAGAGATTTACCGGAGCGAGTTTCTCACTCGAACTATTTCAGACCATAACCCATTGTTGGCCCAACTTGGATGGTCGCTGCTGCCCCCCAGAATCCCTACATGGCGATTGCGTCCGGAGGCGCTTGAGGATCAGGTATTCCGCACTACTATAGCCTCGGCCATTGAGGATTATTTTCAGATCAACGAGGGGACTGCGGGGTCGGTGACTGTTGAATGGGATGCCTGTAAAATGATTGTGCAAGGCAGGTGTATTTCAGTAGTGGCAGGAATCCGGAAAGCCCTTCTGCAGGACATAGAAAGAGATGATGAACGTTTGAGAGCTTTAGAGAGGGAGCGCCCTAAGCATCCGGATAAGCAGGATGAATTATTGGTGGTAAAAGAAGCAGTTGCAGCGAATGTAGAATGTTTGTGGTGCTTCGATTATAAAAATTATATCACACGGGCGCATTCAGAGCGGGATAAATCGGGGGCACTTTTGGCCTGGCTGGCTAATCCAGCTCGCCGCGGCTCGGTCATCCTGGAGCTGAGAGACCAGATGGGAGGGGCCCGATATGATCAACAAGGGATTAATGAACTGTTTTATGTCTACTACACAGAGTTATACCTGCCCGCAACACAGCACTTAATATACGACGGCTTCTGCATATTTTAGAGGCTGATTCCTATGAGGCAGATACTGCAGTGATCTTTGCTGTAGACATCGAAAAAGCTTTTGATAGTTTTGAGTGGGACTACTTGTTTCATGTAATGCAGTAAATGGGCCTAGGTCCTGACTTTGTGAGGTGGACGGCTTTGCTGTACACGGATTCCACGTCCAGAGTTCGAACGGGGGGAGTGATATCAGAAGCCTGTAAGTGGGACGAGGCACGCATCAGGGGTGTCCTCTCAATCAATCAATCAATCAGTGACACTTATAAAGCGCGCTACATACCCGTAGGGTCTCAAGGCGCTGGGGGGGGGGGGGTGCCGCTACTGCTCGAACAGCCAGGTCTTCAGCTTCTTCCTGAAGGAGAGGTGGTCTTGGGTCAGGCGCAGGTCGGTCGGGAGGGAGTTCCAGGTCTTGGCGGCCAGGTAGGAGAAGGACCTTCCTCCTGTAGTCGCTCTTCGGATGCGGGGGACGGCGGCGAGGGCGTGGTTGGCTGATCGGAGGTGGCGTTTGGGAGCGTAGAAGTTGACTCGGCTGTTGAGGTAGCTCGGGCCTTAGTCGTGTAGGGCCTTGTGTGCGTGGGTGAGGAGGCGGAAGGTGATTCTTTTGTTGACAGGGAGCCAGTGAAGGTCTCTCAGATGTCCGGAGATGTGGCTGGTTCGTGGGATGTCGAAGATGAGTCTGGCTGAGGCGTTCTGGATCCGCTGGAGTCTCTTCTGGAGCTTGGCGGTGGTACAGGCGTAGAGGGCGTTGCCGTAGTCCAGTCGGCTGGTGACGAGGGCCTGGGTGACGGTCTTCCTGGTCTCGGTGGGGATCCACCAGAAGATCTTCCGTAGCATGCGTAGGATGTTGAAGCACGCCGAGGAGACGTTGTTGACTTGCCTGGTCATGGAGAGGGAGGAGTCCAGGATGAAGCCCAGGTTTCGTGCATGGACTGTCGGTTTGGGTGCGGTGCCCAGGGCGGGAGGCCACCAGGAGTCGTCCCAGGCGTAGGGTGAGGAGCCCAGGATGAGGACCTCCGTCTTGTCCGAGTTCAGTTTCAGGCGGCTGGTTGTCATCCACTCGGCTACCTCTTTCATCCCTTCGTGCAGGTTGGCTCTGGCGGCGGCGGGGTCGTTGGTCAGGGAGAGGATCAGCTGGGTGTCGTCGGCGTAGGATATAATGCTGAGGTTGTGTTTGCGTACGATGGCCGCGAGGGGGCTCATGTAGACGTTGAAGAGGGTGGGGCTCAGAGATGATCCTTGGGGGACGCCGCAGATGACTTCGGAGGCCTCTGACTTGTACGGTGGTAGGCGGACTCTCTGTGTTCTTCCGTCGAGGAAGGAGATGATCCATTCCAGCGCCTTGTCCTGGATGCCGATGTTGCTGAGGCGCCGTACTAGGGTGCGGTGGCAGACCGTGTCGAATGCCGCGGAGAGGTCTAGGAGGATGAGGGCCGCTGTTTCTCCCTTGTCCATCAGGGCTCGGATGTCATCGGTGGCGGCGATGAGGGCGGTCTCGGTGCTGTGGTTGGCTCGGAAGCCGGACTGTGAGGGGTCGAGGGATCCGTTCGTCTCGAGGAAGGCGGCCATCTGCTTGTTGACGGTCTTCTCGATGACTTTGGCTGGAAACGGGAGGAGCGAGATGGGGCGGTAGTTCTTGAGTTCGGTGGGGTCCGCTGTGGGTTTCTTGAGTAGAGCGCTGAGTTCGGCGTGCTTCCAGCTCTCAGGGAAGGTGGCGGTGTCGAAGGATGTGTTGATGATGTCTCGCAGGTGGGGTGCGATGACAGCGTCGGCCTTGTTGAAGACGTGGTGAGGGCAGGGGTCGGTCGGTGATCCGGAGTGGATGGAGTTCATCGTGCGGATGGTGTCTTCGGTGCTGATCGGGGTCCAGGCGTGGAGGGTGGTGGTGGGGGGCGGTTGTTCGGTCATGGTGTGCGTTGGTTGGTTGTTGAAACTGCTGTGTATGTCCGCGATCTTGTTGTGGAAGTATGAAGCGAGGGAGTTGCAGAGGTCTTGCGATGGGGTGATGTCGTTGTTTCCTGCGCTGGGGTTGGAAAGCTCTCTCACGATGTTGAAGAGTTCCTTGCAGTTGTGTGCGTTGTTGTCCAACCGGTCCTTGAATGCTGTTTTCTTGGCGGCGCGGATCAGCTGGTGGTGTTTCCGGGTGGCAAGTTTGAAGGAGGTCCTGTTGTCCGGTGTCGGTTCCCTTCTCCAGACTTTCTCGAGGGCTCGGCAGTTCTTCTTGGAGCTCTTGAGTTCGTCGGTGAACCATGGGGTCTTCTTGCTGCCGGGTCTGCTAGGCGGGGTCCTCAGTGGGGCGAGTTCGTCCGCGCAGTTGCTGATCCACTTCGTGAGGTTGTCGGCGGCCTGGCTGGGGTTCGCTGAGCTGGCAGGAGGGTGCTGGCTCAGGGAGGTGGCGAGCTGGTCTGCTGTGATCTTGTTCCAGCTTCTGCGGGCGGCCTGTTGCTGGTGGTGGTGGATCGTCGTTCTCTTGAAGGTGAAGTGGACGCAGCTGTGGTCCGTCCATTGAAGCTCAGTGGCGTGGCTGAAGTCGATGTCTGTGCTGGAAGAGGAGACTGCGTCGAGTGTGTGTCCGGCGAGGTGGGTGGGGGTGGACACCAGCTGCTTGAGTCCCAGGTTGGCGAGGTTGTCGAG
The DNA here is from genome assembly GCF_964263255.1 of Lissotriton vulgaris. Lineage (NCBI taxonomy): Eukaryota > Metazoa > Chordata > Amphibia > Caudata > Salamandridae > Lissotriton > Lissotriton vulgaris. The sequence goes on along the minus strand of NC_141687.1, from coordinate 1,886,394,753 downwards.
CAGGGTGCTGGTGTTGCCCCCATTATTATTCGCCTTGGCGATCGAGCCCCTCGCGGCGCATGCTCGATTGGGACGGGCATACCAGGGCTTACACGTATATTGTCAGGTCCATCATATAGCACTTTATGCTGATGACCTCTTAATGTTTTTGGCAGATACGGATGAGGATCCGAGGGGAGCGAAGTCTTTGCTGCGAGCCCTTAGTGTGGTGGCGGGGCTGAAAGTCAACTGGGCAAAGTTGTGTCTATTCCCAGCGCGTGGATGCAGAGCTTGCCCTCGGACCACTGACGAGGTGACCTGGGAGGAGAGGCGGCTTCCCTATTTGGGCACGGTGATTTACCATGAGCAGGCTGACATTCTGGAGGGGAATGTGGGGAAGGCGATCAGAGGAACCAAAGCTAACTTTGAGTTCTGGAGAACCCTTCCATTATCAGTGGCGGAACAAGTGGCTCTACTCAAGATGGTGACCCTTCAGCGGTTGTTACACTTCTTTAGGACCCTACCGATATGGATACCAGCTGGTTATTTTCGGAGGCTTAAGTCGATGATCACCTCCTTCCTGTGGGGAGCGGGCAGGCGCAGGGTAGCGCTCAATACACTCATGAGGCCCCGGGCTGAGGGGGGGGCTGGCGGTCGCAGACTATGAGACGTTTTACATAGCAGCTCAACTTCAATGGCTCACGCAGTGGGTAGCGAGGGCTACTAGGGAAGAAGAGGAATTAGGAGAGCTAACGGGTCCACTGCTGTTGTGGTCCCACATTATCTTGCGCCTTCCGATTGGGGATATGCACCTTACTCAGGAGTTTAACACGGCCCGAAAGTGCTGGAACAGGTACCTGCAAAGAGCGGATATATCGACCCCATATGCGCCGGATTTCCCAGCAGGATTTGTCGACAATGGGTGACCTATATGAGGACGGCACACTCATGCCGTTTGATGTCCTTAGGGGCCGCTTTGAGTTACCTGGGGGTGACTTTTTATTGCATGCGGCGTTCACGACAGCGGTGCGGAAACACTGGAAAAAGGGTATGGCGGAGCCACCTACGTCTATGGGGTGTCAATATGTTGTGGGTACGGCGGGCACAATCAAGGCAGTAACATGCTTATACAGGCGTATGACCCTAGAAGCCCTGGCCCCCTTGACGGCTTTAAAAACGAAATGGGAAACAGATGTAGGGTGTGACATACCAGATGTGGAGTGAAATAGTGGAGAGGGCTTGGAAAAGTATGCGTAATGCGCGGTTCCAATTGGTGCATTTTCACATCCTGCATAGGGCATACCTCACACCAGTCCGCCTGCATAAATATTTCCCAACCCAATCAGGGTCCTGCCCTAGATGTGCAATGGATGATGCTGATTTCAAACATATGTTGTGGGCTTGCCCGTTGCTTGAACCCTTTTGGCAGGGGGTGACAGCTTTGCTGAGGGAGGTCACCGAAAGAGAACTAATTGGGGGGGGGCGGGATGTATTGAGGGAGGAAAGAGGGAGGAATAGGTGGGGAAGGTTATGGTTGGGTGGGGGGGGGGATGAGTGCGCGGGGGCTTTGATCCAGCATCCACACTCGGCTTCCACTGTCTCTGATGCTATAAACCATATGCCAAAGAGGAAATATTCTGTGTATGGGCATTAAGATTTACTAAATGACTCTATTGTGGAATGCAGATGAATATGGTTGTTATTCACTTGCTGGAGTGCTATATTATTGTGATTTCATATCAATAAAAATTGTTTGGAAAAAAATAATAATATTGCATCAAGAAACAAGCAGAAGCACTAAAGACACAAGCTGGGCATGTAGAGCAGGGAAGGGCAGCAGTAGAAAAAAAAGAGTTCTTCAAACAACAGATATGCCCTGAAAGTGAAAGGAAACTGTACTTGGCCGGAGCGCCTCAGCCTTCAATGGAAGCGACCTATCGGCAGCAGGAACAAGTCAGGAAGCAGCAAAGAAGATGGACACGAGAGTCAATGTATGGTAAGTAGCTGTTGAGAAAAAAGTCATTTTATAGATTACTTCAGGTCTTGCAGACAGTGCATGCACTGTCAATGATCGGCTTAAAAGGGGCGTGTCTGTGGTGACGTGGTCATGTATGGGTGGATGGCCCGAGGCTAACCCAGCCAAAAGATGTGCACAGCAGAGGGTGGCCACCCACAAGGTAGAGTGCATGGAATAGCTAGAGGCCATATGCAGTAGGTGATTAGCTGTTTAGGGGGTTGGGTGCAGGGCCTGGCCATAGGCCAACCCCACTCTGTGCACTGCTGACATATGGTTGGCCACTGGAGTGAATCTGCGGTCATCCCCATGATAGGCCTGCAGGGGGTTGGGGCAGGGCATGGCCACATGGGGTGTTGGCATAGTTATGTATTGTAATAAAATACTACTTTGCTTAAAAAAAACAAGATATTAACTGGGAGGGCTCGTAAAGGCTGGTTGAGAGATCATGTCAACCTTTCTCAGCCTCTTAGTCTCAACTTTAGAGCCAGTCGAGTAGTTGTCCAGCACCTCAAAATAAGTGCCCCTGGAGGAGGCGTGTGCTCAGCTTTATAATCCACAATCTGTGTATGGGGGAGCAGATAGGAAGAGTCGAACAGAGGGGGAGAGGAGAGATGTGGAAAAATCTTGATGTAGCAGCAATAACGATTGATGAATGGTGGGCAGAAATACACAAAATTCATAAACTTTTATAATTAACACAAGCACAGTTTGTCACCAAAACCTTTGGGGGCAGAGAGAGATGGGGAGAAACAAACAAAGGGAAGCAGATGCTGTACAGAGGGGAATCATAGCAGAGAGGGGAGCAGAGCAAGTAAATGGAGTTAATAGTGGCATGTTTCAGGCATAGAGTGCCGCATATGTTATTAAAAAAAGAAGCAGACAACTCTGGGTAGTTCCCAAGTTTAGGCGGAGAGTAGCACCTGTTTATAGCACCCTACAACACCAGTGACACTCTGAATTTGCTCACCTCAAATGTCTGCTTTTCTGTCAAAGTTTTTAAGCATAGGATTAGCACAGAGCCATCCACACCGCAATTGAAAGGGACAACGTATTTTGCCATTTCTACCTCAAAGTCTTTAAGGATAGGATTTGCACACTTAACCCCGACAAGACCGGGCTGGTGTTGACGGGCGGTTCATCCAGCCCCTGGTCCTCTCTCTTCTGGCCCCCCTCTCTTGGCCCCTCTCCTGTACCCTCTTCCTCTGTCAAAACCCTAGGCATAAAACTCAATTCTCAACTCACCCTTCACTCCCAGGTTAGCTCAGTGGTATCTTCTTCTTTCCTTTCACTGCGCACTATACGCAGGGTGTCTTGTTTCTTCACTTTCTCTGCTCTCAAGCTTATCCTCCTGGCCATGGTGGTGTCCCGCCTGGATTACGGCAACGCCCTATATGCCGGCATCCCTGCATATAGGATTGGTAAAATACCATCCAAGCCAACCTGAGATGAATAAAAGCAACACCTGACACGTGTTTCAATATCTTAATAGCTAATCCTATGCTTAAAGACTTTTTGCATATATAAATATATATTTATATATGTAGCAATGGAATTCAGTAAGTCAGCAAGAATTCAAACGAGCCCATAGTCCTTTGTTTGGTATTTATTATGGCACAGCAAGCGGACAAGCATATGAATATATATATATATAGATGCTAAAAGTCCATCAACTATGACTATGCCACGTCAGTGCACTCTTCTGCCTGGTGAATAATAAAGATGTTCTTCTGCTTTCGAGTGCCCTCCTGAGTTGCTGAGCGACCTGTTTTTTGATGTTTTCACAGTGGCTTCAGGTGGTGGGGAGCGCACCACCCTAAGGATGTGACAGGGCCCATAGGGCACAGAACCTGCTGTTGCTCGTCTGGGAAAGCAGTCCTTGTGGATTATGGACATTTGGATCACTTGGGGGTCCATCCGCGATTGTTTGTGAGACAAAGGCTGTTTCCAATTTTGGTATTGAATGCAGACTGCCTGACACACTACATTCCCAGGAAGCACTGGGGTCTCAAGTGGGAGCCCATTTGAGGGCTAATATTGAAATACTTATGCCACGCAGTTTAATTAAGCAAATTAATTAAGCCACGCCTCTGATGAAGGAACACTCCGAAATGCATTAGGCAGACTCGCTTAATTTACAAGTGCACTCTTCTGCCTGGTGGATAATAAAGATATTTTTCTGCTTTCGAGTTATATATATATATATATATGACAACCAAGTCCTTGTGAAGCAACACAGCAGGGCAAAACCTCCACCCAGCGCCTCAGATCAGGAACGGACCGCAACAAAAGTTAGTTACTATAAAGTGCAGTTTTATTTTCCACGAACATGACGTGTTTCAACCAGGTTACCCCGGCCTTGATCACATGACATGCTTGAAAAGCCCACACCCTTAAATACCTTATGGCTACAATACAAATACTCCCAATGGTATATGGAAATAGAAAACAGACTATATCTTTGAAGTGCTAAATAAATAACACACAATATCATACAAAGTATTTACAGTTATAAATCCGGGGCTAGGGCCCAAATTAACTATAAATAGTCATAAGTATCTATTTCACATTAAAAATAATATTTCAAGGGAGAAAAAGGAGCCAACAACAAGGTACACCCAAAGTGTAATGACTAAATACAGAAATAATCCTAGTATTAGTCAGAAAAATCCAAATTAAAATTAGGTGAGCAGAAGCGAAAATATAACAAAAAATTAGCAAAACAAGATGTCATAAGCTTATCAAATTTTTGTTTTGAAAATGATGTGAAAGCAGACTTTAAACAATGTCTCCAATATCTGAAATATAACCATCATATGTAGAGAATACAGATCACAATAAATATATGTATAATTGGCAAATTCATTACACCCCTGCCAGAGAAATGTATTAGTAAAACTAAGGACCCAGTTAAACCAATAAAAATCCTTAAAAATTGGGTGGAATTCATAAAACCAATAAATACAATAAATATTTCATTATTTTACCTGTTGGGGTATCATTCACATACTGAGGAGGATCAGGCACTACCTCTCACAGCAGGCAAGGAAACAACTTGCCGTTGCCCTTGTTGGTTCGCGCCTGGACTACTGCAATGCGCTGTATGCGGGTTTGAATAAAAGCCTGCTGCAGCGCTTGCAGGTGGTCCAGAACGCAGCGGCAAGGTTTGTCCTTGATCTACCCCGGCGAACCTCGGCTACCTCTGCCAGAAAATCACTTCACTGGCTTCCTGTAGAGGACCGAATAGTATTCAAGACTATGTGCATGACCTATTGGGCCTTAGCAAAAAGCAGCCCCACTGGAATAGGTTCCATCCTGTCCCGCTATAGCCTCAGCAGGGATCTGCGCTCCTCGAACAGACTTCTTCCTTCAGTCCCCCGTATTCGGAAAACCAGATGGGGTGGTAGAGCTTTCTCTAATCTGGCTCCCAAGTGGTGGAATGCCCTCCCCCTGGAACTAAGGTCTCTTCCTACTCTTCAGCTTTTTAGGAATGCTCTTAAAACCCATCTCTTTGTGCGGACTTACCTATAGTTGTGCCCTGCCCTTTTTTGATCTGTTTTGGTAGGCGCCTTGACACCTTCGGGTATTAGTAGAGCAATACAAATTGCTTTCATTCATTCATTCATTCATTCATTCATTATTTTATCTAAAACTCAACAATGATATATATACACACAATCAGATATTAAGAAAACTCCAAATTTGATTATACAAAACAAATTCATTGAATAGATAGCAGAATCTCAGAGAGTAATTGTATTTCATCATAGATAGTAAAAACATATCCAAATTGATTGTAAAACAACAGACTATATTCTACAGTTTAAAGGAAGTTAACTAAATCCTCTCCAGTGTTAAGCCCATTCGGCATTTTGGTGTTGAGACGCACAATGTATTGACTCTCTAGTTGACGTAGTTTCTTTTCCCGATTTCCTCCTCTTATGGATTTAGGAACCGCATCAATAACATAGTATTTTAAATCCTGAAGCTTATTTTGGTGCACTAATTTGAAATGTCGGGCAACCGGGTAAGAAGGATCCGAATTTACGATTGCCCGTAAGTGCTGCAAAATACGATTAAATACAGGTAGTTTAGTGCTGCCGACATAGGACAATTGACAACTGCATTCTAAAATATAGACTGCGAAATCTGTTTTACACGTAAAATAGCCTGCAATTTGGTTGGGCATATTCGAAAAAGGATCTACAAAGGTCTGTTTGTTTGTCCCAAACTTGCATGCACGGCTGCATTTAAAAAAACCTTTCTTGTTAGTTAGCCAGTTAACAAGACTGATTGTCTCAGGGCTTGTTCTAACCAATGCATCCCTCATAGAGGCTGCTCTCCTGAAAGTAATTGTAGGTTGTGTTGCAAGTTCTGGTGCTAATGTCAGATCCGTTTTTAAGATAGGCCAATGTTTACTAACAATTTTTCTTATTTCTCTTTCATGACTACTGAACGTAGTCATAAGTCTCACCACAGGTTTGGCTTGAATGACAGGAGTTAAAGTCGCTTCATCTAAATGAGGAGCATCATCCGATACTGTCCCTTTACTCAATTTAGCCAATGCAAGTTGTAAAATTGTAGGGTCATATCCTCTGGCGAGAAACCTATTCTTAGGTTCAATGAGACAGATGCTCAAATCGTCTTCTCTGCTACAGATTCTTTGAATTCTTAAAAACTCCCCATTAGGGATACTTTTAATAAGGTGCTTAGGATGAGCACTATTGGCATGGAGTATTGAATTACCAGATGTAATATTTCTGTGTAGTTTAGTACAGATGACATTCTCTTCTACAAAGATCTCAACATCTAAAAATTCGACTTTTGTGTTACTAATTTGAGCCGTGAATTCAAGATTGAGTGAATTTTTATTGATCTTGCTCACAAATTCCAAAGCAGATTCTTTGGAACCCTTCCAGACAACACAAACGTCATCGATGAATCTCCACCATCGAATGACGTGGTCAGAGAACTAATTTTTGAAGGTCTGAGCTAGGACGTGCTTCTCCCACCAGCCTACATGTAAACACGCATAGCTAGGGGAGAAGCACGCCCCCAACACCTCTTAATTGCTGGTATAATTCCTTATTAAAAATAAAGAAGTTATTAGTTACACAAAGTTCTGTCATACGCAGCAACATTTTGGTGTGTTCATTATAACAGACATTTCTTTCAGATAAAAAATGGCTTATAGCATTTAAACCAGCCGAATGATCAATGCTGGTATATAATGAACAGATGTCCATCACTAAAAAGTGATAATTTTCTTCCCATGTGACCTCTTTTAATTTCTCCAAAAAATGACCCGTGTCCCTGATAAACGAAGGAAGGTTAGTAACATAATCATGAAGAAAGAAATCAACGTATTTTGACATGGCCTCCAATAGACTTCCTTGAGCAGAAATTATTGGACGCCCTGGTACTGGGGTGACTTGTTTATGAACCTTAGGCAAAAGGTACAATGTGGGAGTAATAGGGAACTCAGTTTTTAAAAAATTGAATTCATCCTTATTAATTAAACCCTACCTCTTCCATTGCAAAAGTTCTTTTGGAACCATTTCTTTGACTTTGAGCAAAATGGGAAAGGCTACCAGCTTATAACAACTAGTGTCACTCATCTGTTTCTTAGCCTCGTCCATATATGCTGCCCGCAGCCAGAGAACAACAATGATATTTTTATCTTTGCCAATTTTGTCCATAAGGCGTGAATATTGTTGTTCTCTGTATTGTCTATGTTTGTTTTTAGACAGGCAAGTTCTATGAAGGTTCTTCAAATCATCAACCACACAGTCTCCAAATACATCAATTGCATCTCTAACCATAATAGGCATAAAAGTAGAAGGTGGACGAAATGCGTTTGGGCAGCCTTGCCTGTAGTAATACCCATACCCAGCAGATCCTCCTGAGTACTAATTGATCTCGCATCATTTGTTTCAGCCAAATCATTCACAGTTCTTAACATAGGAACATCAGAGATCTGGAAAGCAGCACTAGGTTGGCTTGTTGTATCAATAGCTCATGCTCTAGAATTTGCATTCTTCAATTTATGGAATTTCATTAACGAGCTTTCTAATGAATTTAAACACGTCAATTCTAGATTGAACATACTTAAAATCTTTTTTTGGACAATAAGAAAGCCCCAAGGCCAATAACTGGAGTTCTGCCGCATTTAATTGTAGTTCAGTCATATTAGTCACAGTTTTGACATCTGCTGTATTTACTTTTTCGGTGTTCCTCTACTCTTCCTTTAGTTTCTTTTGTTGAATCCGCTGCGCTTTCCGCCTTTCTTTACATTGTTTGTTCCGCCGGCGGCATTTTGAGATTGCGGTTGTGCCCGTGGTATTCTCGGCCTGAGGGTTTGCCGACGGTCCTCGATCATAAACCCCAATTCTTCAGAGGGGCTGAAACTGGGAAGCTCTTGAATCATTGTGACTGGCAAATCAATAGGAATGGACTCCACACTACTTCAAAGACAACTTTCTCCTGAAATGGATGCTGCATCAGTACCTTGATTAATAGAAATTAACAGTGGCTGGTTTTTGTTTGTCGCTAATTTCTTCACAGAATCAAAACGTTTTGCAAATGTGAAAATGCGTCCAGTCTCATAGTCCCGCTTACCGCATGCAAACTTAGTGATCTTTCTGTTCATTATTACATTTTCGTGTTTGCCCAAACGTTTTTGAATTTCCTCTCAACCTTTTTTGACCAGATCCTTTTGGTCGAGGGCATCAAGTTCGGCAATTATTACATCAATTTGAGCCACAATCTCGTTCCGATCGATTTCTGCGTATTTTACTAACATACAAACCATATTCAAAGAACAGTCCAAGTTGTTAGTCGCCCATTCCTTTAACATCAGTGGGTTGGGATTTTCAAATGAAGGGGCTATAAGTACTCGTAAGCCCCTAGGCACTCTCCCTGCCTCTTTATATTTTTCAAGAGATTTGCGCTCCCACCATTTGGTAAGTTCGTTTCGCTGCAATTTTTCTAATTTTTTCAATAAGCTCTTAACATCATTTTGCTCAGTTGTTTGCACCTTGTTCTGTTGGCCGGTATTAATTGCTGCAGACATGTCGGCAAACATCGCATCTGCTCGTTCATCACGGCTCTTCAGCACGTCTGTCGTTGACGACATAGCGTAATTAAAGGAATAACTTTATGCACTGCCAAAAAATGTTCTGCGAATCCCTTGTTGTTAATAGTAATAACAACGGCCACGCCTGAGCCCAGGCGATTCACTTTTTGCCGGAGGGTCGCAATAGCCTTTTATATATATGTGTGTGTGTGTGTCCAAAATCCGCTTCGCTTCGCGAAATATTGAACTCTCTTGACCCAATGTAAATGACCAATTCAGGAAGTTTATTAAGCTTCTACGCTACGTGGTTCAGCAGGTACGCCTTGCTCACACGATAGAAGTCAGGGACTGAATTATAACTTCTATTGTGTGAGCAAGGTGTATTATTTCGCAAAGCGAAGAGGATTTTGGACATTTGTTTACCGGGTGCTCTCCTGGTGTATGCCCCACCCCCCACGGGTCCTTGGTCTCGGCAAGAGCAGCTTGGATAAATATATAATATATATACATATATATATATATCCAGAACCACGCGCTCACCTTCAAAGAAAGTCAGCAGGACACAGCTCCGAGTGCCAACAAAGGATTTATTCAAGCGGAACACAGTTTGGTCCTTGCAGTCTGTGAAACGCTATGGAAGACGCGTTTCTAGCCGGAAATGGCCGTCATCAGTGCCGGCTTCACAGGCTGGCTGGTAAGTCCTGGACACAGAGACTGCCCCTTTAGTAGCAGTCTCTCGGCTCCTCCTCCTAAGTGCAGGTACTTTGATGGATGTCTGTGATTCACAAGAGTGATGCATGGTGGGAACTGGAGTCCATTGTGGTGCCGCATACAGTGATGGGGTAATCCAAACACCAAAGTGGTGTCCCAAATTCATGGCGCAGGACTGTGTGCCTCCATCCTACTCCCAGGTATGTTATTCAGCTTGAACCTCCGTCGGCACTCTTATCAGGCAGTAAGATACCGCCTACTCTCTCCCCTTGCCGAAATAACTGCCTGGTGGCAATGACTTTTGCTTGGGGGGGCGCCGCGTTGTGCACTTCTCGTACTTCACCACAGTTTTTGCCTTTTTCACGCGGAGCACCAGATCGAGAGGGTGTGTCCTTGTACCGGTATCGGCAACCCGGTACTATATATCCAGAACCACGCGCTCACCTTCAAAGAAAGTCAGCAGGACACAGCTCCGAGTGCCAACAAAGGATTTATTCAAGCGGAACACAGTTTTGTCCTTGCAGTCCGTGAAACGCTATGGCAGACGCGTTTCTAGCCGGAAATGGCCGTCATCAGTGCCGGCTTCACAGGCTGGCTGGTAAGTCCTGGACACAGAGACTGCCCCTTTAGTAGCAGTCTCTCGGCTCCTCCTCCTAAGTGCAGGTACTTTGATGGATGTCTGTGATTCACAAGAGTGATGCATGGTGGGAACTGGAGTCCATTGTGGTGCCGCATACAGTGATGGGGTAATCCAAACACCAAAGTGGTGTCCCAAATTCATGGCGCAGGACTGTGTGCCTCCATACTACTCCCAGGTATGTTATTCAGCTTGAACCTCCGTCGGCACTCTTATCAGGCAGTAAGATACCGCCTACTCTCTCCCCTTGCCGAAATAACTGCCTGGTGGCAATGACTTTTGCTTGGGGGGGCGCCGCGTTGTGCACTTCTCGTACTTCACCACAGTTTTTGCCTTTTTCACGCGGAGCACCAGATCGAGAGGGTGTGTCCTTGTACCGGTATCGGCAACCCGGTACTATATATCCAGAACCACGCGCTCACCTTCAAAGAAAGTCAGCAGGACACAGCTCCGAGTGCCAACAATATATATATTATAGAATCCTGAGAAACCTAGCACATACGCCTCAGTCGCGCTTTAGCCAGAAAGCAGGACACGGACCCAAATTCCTTCTTTATGTTGTTTATTCTCCCAAAGTCAGAGACGCGTTTCGCTGCTCCCGCTGCTTGTTCATATATATATATATATATATATATATATATATATATATATATATATATATATATATATATATATATATATATATATATATATATCTCCTCACAAATGTTCCCGTAGCAGAGGGAACTCCGTCCGCTGGTGCTCGCGTTTGGAGACCGGGAGCGTGTCTCCTTCGTAATTTTATAAACAAAGGCAAGGACGCGGCACTCTTCTTGAACACGAGTATTTATTTCAGGTCTCTTAGCAAAAACTCCTACGCGTTTCGATCTAACGATCTTGGTCACGGCAGTGTTCTACAAGAGTCCCTTTTCACTTTCCACAATTTATACTATTCACTCAGTTAAACAAAATGAGGAATTGTGGGCCTTGTAGTTTTTCATTAAACGTATGTTTCAAAAAACAAAAGTACATTTGTGTGGGGGTTGCGTGTGGGTAACATTTCATCTAAGAAATATTGAACATAAAATTTTAAGAAATAAAATTATATGCTGGTAGATAAATTCAAAATAAGTCCATTTAGTGTTTTAACAATAAACACTTTGCATCAGGGACCTTCATATAACGTTTTACGTTATGATTCGTTACACAGGCTGAGTGCCCTACGTCCCACACTGTTACCCCTTGATTTGAACGTTATGGCCTTTACAATATTCCTTCACACAGGTTTCTATCAAAGTCAGTAATCAAAGTTTTTAGAGATGTACATGCATCTCCTCATCTGCGTTCAACCCTCTCGGCTGTCTTGTTTTGAACTTTATTATAAGTTTCGACTCCAAACGTCTCAATTTCAAAAGTCTGTCTCCCCCTCTTTCCTGGGTGGGGATGGATGCTAGTCCCAAATATTTAATGTCTTCCCACGTTTTGCCAGTGTGTGTTCCCAGATGTTTAGCCATGGCATAGGTGTTGTCATTATTTTGTATTGCCCGGATGTGTTCTAAAATTCTCTTCTTTAGAGGGCATTTGGTACTTCCAATGTATTCTTTTCCACATTGGCACCTGAGCATATATACAACAAAGGAGGATTCGCAGGTTATTTTTGTTTTGATTATGAAGTCTTTGCCTGAAGGGTCTGCTAGGGCTGTTGTATTTTGTCCTATTCTGCATGCTTTGCATGTCTTACATTTGGTAAATCCAATATTTCTTTTTTGCAGCCAGTCTTTTTGTTTTGTCAATGAAAAATGGCTGCTTACCAGATGGTCTGAGAGATTAGGCGCTCTCCGATATGTAACTAAAGGGCCAGTTCCAATGTCACTGCCAATGTCTGGATCTTTCATTAAGATATGCCAATATTTTGCAAGAATTTTTTGAATTTTGTAACTTTCTTTGTTATATGTTGCAATCATTCTTGGTTTTTCTTCATATTCTGTTGTTTGTTTGTTTGTTTTAGGCTGTTCAGTTTCTTCTGAGTCAATGGTTGGTTTTTCCAGGTTTAGTGTTTCCAATCTTGTTTTGCATTTGGCTTTGTCTTCCCCAATGGTTATATCTCTGTGTTTGTAACCTCTTTCAAGAAACCGGTTTCTTGTGTCATCAAATTTTTTCTCCATTTCTTGTTCTGTTGAGCAATTTCTTCTCATGCGGAGAAATTCACCGTAAGGTATACTTTTAACCAGTTTTTGGGGATGGAAACTCAATCCGTGCAGGATGCTATTTGTTGCTGTTTTTTTCTGTGGGTGGTTGTCTCGATCTTGTTGTCATGTACAAACACTTTGATGTCCAAGAACTCAATTTCTTTCGGACTGATGTTGTACGTGAACTTTAAACCAACATCATTTGTATTTAGGACATCAAAGAAGGTTTTAAACTCAGATGTGCTTCCCTTCCACAGGAGAAACAGGTCATCTATGAACCTCACCCAAAGTGCTACTTTAGCCATGTATTGGTCGTTTTCTTCTTTCCAAGCTATGCTCCTCTCCCACCACCCCATCATGAGGTTCGCATAGCTTGGAGAGAAGGAAACTCCCATGGCTGTTCCACACTTTTGCTGGTACATTTTGTGGTTGAATAAGAAAACATTATTATATAAGCACATCCTGATCATCTCAGTTAGCATTTTCGAATGTTCTCTTTCTGTTATGGGCATTTGTTTCAGAAAAAACTCTATGGCTTTGATTCCAATTTCGTGACTGATGGAGGTGTAGAGCGACACCACGTCTATCGTTACCAGTGAGTAGGTTGGATGCCAGTCTGTGTTCATAAGAACTTTGAGGAAATCTCCAGAGTCTTTTATATAAGATGTCAGGGTAGGAACTAGTGGAGCAATAAAGTAATCCACATAGTTTGCAATATTCTCATACAAACTGCCACAGCTGGATATTATCGGTCTTCCTGGGGGTTTATTGAGTGTCTTATGTACTTTCGGTAAGAAATATATTGTGGGTATGATAGGGTTTTCCACCATTAGATATTTCTTTTCATCATCCGTTAGAAGGCCATTTTCTTTCCATGTATTGAGCTTTTTCTCCAATTCTGTTATGAGTTCTGGAATTGGATTGGTGTTGAGCGGCTCATAATTTTCTTTTTCAGTCAATTGTCTGAGGGCTTCTTCTATATAATGTTGTTTGTCCATTATGATGATGTTTCCCCCCTTGTCCGCCGGTTTTATTTCAATATTGGCATTGTTTTTCAAGGTTTGTATTGCTGCTCTTTCTTTTTTGGACAAGTTTTCTTTTTTCCGAGGGTGGTTGTTTGTCATTTTTTCTATGTCCCCTATTACAAGGTCATGAAAAAGGTCGATTTTATTGCCTGGATGAAGAACTGGATAAAATTTCGATTTTGGTTTAAAAGGAGTTTTTTTATGTTTGTCTGTCACTATTTCCATCTCGTTTAGTATTTGTGTTGAGGTTACTTGGGATCCAGTTTCTTCGTTTGCCAATTCATATGCAATTCGAAGATGGGGAACGTCCTCAATGTTGTACTCATTATTAGTTGTTGTTTGTTCAAGATTTTCATTTATTTCTGCGGATTGGTCAGATGTTCTTTCTTTTATTCTTGGTGTTCTGCTGAAAAACTTCTTTAGTTTCAGTTTCCTCACATATTTGTATATATCAATTTTAGTGTCCACTTCATCATGATGGGTTTCCGGGCAAAATGATAGGCCCTTGTTTAGTAGGTTTATTTCTTCTTTTGAGAGGTTGTATCTTGACAAATTTATTACTAAATTAGGTGATTGTTTGGTTTTCCGATTTAGCTTCTCACCTGCCGCGATCTCAAGTTGTATCTGGTTCCTATGTTTTTGGCTTCTTCGGGTTTTACGTTTTGTCTTCCCGAGAAATAAGTGCCCCTTCCTCTTGCTCTTTGTCGCTGGGGTCCTCGTCCTCGTCCACTTGGAATGTATTGGGGCATTTGCTGCTGGTGATACAACAGTTCTAGTTCCTCTAAAAAAGAAAACCTGCGTATTCCTGTCGCTCTTTGTTCCCCATCACTTATTTCTGACTCTGATCCACTGGTTTGTTGGGTGGTTCCCTTCTTTGTTTCATCCCATTGTTTCTTTGCAGAGTCGAATTTTCGTGCAAAAGTTAAAATTGTGCCAAACTTGTAATCCTCCTCATCGCGATGAAACTTGCGTTCCTTTCTTTTTTGAACCTCGTCATCGTGTTTGTCCAAATTTTTGTTCATCTCAGCTCTCAGTTTTTTTGTTGTGGCATTCTCTTCTTTTAGTGCTGTTATTTCTTTTTCAGTATCTGTTATTTTTTGGATCAGCTCTTCGACTTCTTTTTTAGCATATTTTATGATTATCAACATCATCCTCTTCGAACAGTCCATGTTATTATTGCCCCATTCCTCCAGCATCTCAGGCTTTGTGTCTGGGTGGTTGGGGAGAGTAAAAATGCGGAGACCTCTAGGTACCATGTTACACTCTACATATTTTTCTAGAGTTAGGATCTCCCATCCCCTTGATATTTCTTTTCTCATTAGTTTTTCCAGTTTTGTAAATAACTGTTTTATCGTCGTGCTGCTCTGTTGTGGTGTTCTTTCTCCACCTCCCTCAGCGCCAGCAGCATTGGAGTTGTCACTGCGTTGAAACATTGTTTCCGCTTTAGCTATCCTTCGCGTTGTTCTCTCTTCCATTATGGTAATCTCTGTTGTTTTTACCAACGCTTATTTGGCTTTGATTTTATTCCTGTGTGAATACTGTTAAGTATATTAGTGGTAGGAAATGTTAGGAACACTGGGTTCAATAGTCTTTGGGATTCGGGTTTTTGTTTCCCGTTTTGCGAGACCTTTGCGTGACAAGACGGGTTCAGTGACTCTGTCTGATTAACTTATCACACGTTTGTAGCTATGTCAGCTTTTCCAAACTTTCAAACCCCACTCGGCATCCAGATATTATTGCGTTGCATTCAACACACATTCACTCACCCGGGAGACTCCCGACTGTGTTCGCGTCCTCCGACTGAGCACGTCGGCGCTCGACCAGGGCGTCTGTGCGTTGTTGATGTTCCGGTTGGCTGGCTTGAATCCACAGCAAACCACTCGATATTCTTGGCTTTGTGCTTGTATGCTGGGATGCCGGGTTCACCTCTGTATTGAAAATCTCCTCACAAATGTTCCCGTAGCAGAGGGAACTCCGTCGGCTGGTGCTCGCGTTTGGAGACTGGGAGCGTGTCTCCTTCGTAATTTTATAAACAAAGGCAAGGACGCGGCACTCTTCTTGAACACGAGTATTTATTTCAGGTCTCTTAGCAAAAACTCCTACGCGTTTCGATCTAACGATCTTGGTCACGGCAGTGTTCTACAAGAGTCCCTTTTCACTTTCCACAATTTATACTATTCACTCAGTTAAACAAAATGAGGAATTGTGGGCCTTGTAGTTTTTCATTAAACGTATGTTTCAAAAAACAAAAGTACATTTGTGAGGGGGTTGCGTGTGGGTAACATTTCATATAAGAAATATTGAACATAAAATTTTAAGAAATAAAATTATATGCTGGTAGATAAATTCAAAATAAATCCATTTAGTGTTTTAACAATAAACACTTTGCATCAGGGACCTTCATATAACGTTTTACGTTATGATTCGTTACATGGGCTGAGTGCCCTACGTCCCACACTGTTACCCCTTGATTTGAACGTTATGGCCTTTACAATATTCCTTCACACAGGGTTTCTATCAAAGTCAGTAATCAAAGTTTTTAGAGATGTACATGCATCTCCTCATCTGCGTTCAACCCTCTCGGCTGTCTTGTTTTGAACTTTATTTTAAGTTTCGATTTCAAACGTCTCAATTTCAAAAGTCTGTCTCCCCCTCTTTCCTGGGTGGCGATGGATGCTAGTCCCAAATATTTAATGTCTTCCCACGTTTTGCCAGTGTGTGTTCTCAGATGTTTAGCCATGGCATAGGTGTTGTCATTATTTTGTATTGCCCGGATGTGTTCTAAAATTCTCTTCTTTTGAGGGCATTTGGTACTTCCAATGTATTCTTTTCCACATTGGCACCTGAGCATATATACAACAAAGGAGGATTCGCATGTTATTTTTGTTTTGATTATGAGTGGTGGGAGAGGAGCATAGCTTGGAGAGAAGAAAATGACCAATACATGGCTAAAGTAGCACTTTGGGTGAGGTTCATAGATGACCTGTTTCTCCTGTGGAAGGGAAGCACATCTGAGTTTAAAACCTTCTTTGATGTCCTAAATACAAATGATGTTGGTTTAAAGTTCACGTACAACATCAGTCCGAAAGAAATTGAGTTCTTGGACATCAAAGTGTTTGTACATGACAACAAGATTGAGACAACCACCCACAGAAAAAAAAACCAGCAACAAATAGCATCCTGCACGGATTGAGTTTCCATCCCCAAAAACTGGTTAAAAGTATACCTTACGGTGAATTTCTCCGCATGAGAAGAAATTGCTCAACAGAACAAGAAATGGAGAAAAAATTTGATGACACAAGAAACCGGTTTCTTGAAAGAGGTTACAAACACAGAGATATAACCATTGGGGAAGACAAAGCCAAATGCAAAACAAGATTGGAAACACTAAACCTGGAAAAACCAACCATTGACTCAGAAGAAACTGAACAGCCTAAAACAAACAAACAAACAACAGAATATGAAGAAAAACCAAGAATGATTGCAACATATAACAAAGAAAGTTACAAAATTCAAAAAATTCTTGCAAAATATTGGCATATCTTAATGAAAGATCCAGACATTGGCAGTGACATTGGAACTGGCCCTTTAGTTACATATCGGAGAGCGCCTAATCTCTCAGACCATCTGGTAAGCAGCCATTTTTCATTGACAAAACAAAAAGACTGGCTGCAAAAAAGAAATATTGGATTTACCAAATGTAAGACATGCAAAGCATGCAGAATAGGACAAAATACAACAGCCCTAGCAGACCCTTCAGGCAAAGACTTCATAATCAAAACAAAAATAACCTGCGAATCCTCCTTTGTTGTATATATGCTCAGGTGCCAATGTGGAAAAGAATACATTGGAAGTACCAAATGCCCTCTAAAGAAGAGAATTTTAGAACACATCCGGGCAATACAAAATAATGACAACACCTATGCCATGGCTAAACATCTGAGAACACACACTGGCAAAACGTGGGAAGACATTAAATATTTGGGACTAGCATCCATCCCCACCCAGGAAAGAGGGGGAGACAGACTTTTGAAATTGAGACGTTTGCAGTCGAAACTTATAATAAAGTTCAAAACAAGACAGCCGAGAGGGTTGAACGCAGATGAGGAGATGCATGTACATCTCTGAAAACTTTGATTACTGACTTTGATAGAAACCCTGTGTGAAGGAATATTGTAAAGGCCATAACGTTCAAATCAAGGGGTAACAGTGTGGGACGTAGGGCACTCAGCCCGTGTAACGAATCATAACGTAAAACGTTATATGAAGGTCCCTGATGCAAAGTGTTTATTGTTAAAACACTAAATGGACTTATTTTGAATTTATCTACCAGCATATAATTTTATTTCTTAAAATTTTATGTTCAATATTTCTTATATGAAATGTTACCCACACGCAACCCCCACACAAATGTACTTTTGTTTTTCGAAACATACGTTTAATGAAAAACTACAAGGCCCACAATTCCTCATTTTGTTTAACTGAGTGAATAGTATAAATTGTGGAAAGTGAAAAGGGACTCTTGTAGAACACTGCCGTGACCAAGATCGTTAGATCGAAACGCGTAGGAGTTTTTGCTAAGAGACCTGAAATAAATACTCGTGTTCAAGAAGAGTGCCGCGTCCTTGCCTTTGTTTATAAAATTACGAAGGAGACACGCTCCCGGTCTCCAAACGCGAGCACCAGCCGACGGAGTTCCCCCTGCTACGGGAACATTTGTGAGGAGATTTTCAATACAGAGGTGAACCCGGCATCCCAGCATACAAGCACAAAGCCAAGAATATCGAGTGGTTTGCTGTGGATTGAAGCCAGCCAACCGGAACATCAACAACGCACAGACGCCCTGGTCGAGCGCCGACGTGCTCAGTCGGAGGACGCGAACACAGTCGGGAGTCTCCCGGGTGAGTGAATGTGTGTTGAATGCAACGCAATAATATCTGGATGCCGAGTGGGGTTTGAAAGTTTGGAAAAGCTGACATAGCTACAAACGTGTGATAAGTTAATCAGACAGAGTCACTGAACCCGTCTTGTCACGCAAAGGTCTCGCAAAACGGGAAACAAAAACCCGAATCCCAAAGACTATTGAACCCAGTGGTCCTAACATTTCCTACCACTAATATACTTAACAGTATTCACACAGGAATAAAATCAAAGCCAAATAAGCGTTGGTAAAAACAACAGAGATTACCATAATGGAAGAGAGAACAACGCGAAGGATAGCTAAAGCGGAAACAATGTTTCAACGCAGTGACAACTCCAATGCTGCTGGCGCTGAGGGAGGTGGAGAAAGAACACCACAACAGAGCAGCACGACGATAAAACAGTTATTTACAAAACTGGAAAAACTAATGAGAAAAGAAATATCAAGGGGATGGGAGATCCTAACTCTAGAAAAATATGTAGAGTGTAACATGGTACCTAGAGGTCTCCGCATTTTTACTCTCCCCAACCACCCAGACACAAAGCCTGAGATGCTGGAGGAATGGGGCAATAATAACATGGACTGTTCGAAGAGGATGATGTTGATAATCATAAAATATGCTAAAAAAGAAATCGAAGAGCTGATCCAAAAAATAACAGATACTGAAAAAGAAATAACAGCACTAAAAGAAGAGAATGCCACAACAAAAAAACTGAGAGCTGAGATGAACAAAAATTTGGACAAACACGATGACGAGGTTCAAAAAAGAAAGGAACGCAAGTTTCATCGCGATGAGGATGATTACAAGTTTGGCACAATTTTAACTTTTGCACGAAAATTCGACTCTGCAAAGAAACAATGGGATGAAACAAAGAAGGGAACCACCCAACAAACCAGTGGATCAGAGTCAGAAATAAGTGATGGGGAACAAAGAGCGACAGGAATACGCAGGTTTTCTTTTTTAGAGGAACTAGAACTGTTGTATCACCAGCAGCAAACGCCCCAATACATTCCAAGTGGACGAGGAAGAGGACCCCAGCGACAAAGAGCAAGAGGAAGGGGCACTTATTTCTCGGGAAGACAAAACGTAAAACCCGAAGAAGCCAAAAACATAGGAACCAGATACAACTTGAGATCGCGGCAGGTGAGAAGCTAAATCGGAAAACCAAACAATCACCTAATTTAGTAATAAATTTGTCAAGATACAACCTCTCAAAAGAAGAAATAAACCTACTAAACAAGGGCCTATCATTTTGCCCGGAAACCCATCATGATGAAGTGGACACTAAAATTGATATATACAAATATGTGAGGAAACTGAAACTAAAGAAGTTTTTCAGCAAAACACCAAGAATAAAAGAAAGAACATCTGACCAATCCGCAGAAATAAATGAAAATCTTGAACAAACAACAACTAATAATGAGTACAACATTGAGGACGTTCCCCATCTTCGAATTGCATATGAATTGGCAAACGAAGAAACTGGATCCCAAGTACCCTCAACACAAATACTAAACGAGATGGAAATAGTGACAGACAAACATAAAAAAACTCCTTTTAAACCAAAATCGAAATTTTATCCAGTTCTTCATCCAGGCAATAAAATCGACCTTTTTCATGACCTTGTAATAGGGAACATAGAAAAAATGACAAACAACCACCCTCGGAAAAAAGAAAACTTGTCCAAAAAAGAAAGAGCAGCAATACAAACCTTGAAAAACAATGCCAATATTGAAATAAAACCGGCGGACAAGGGGGGAAACATCATCATAATGGACAAACAACATTATATAGAAGAAGCCCTCAGACAATTGACTGAAAAAGAAAATTATGAGCCGCACAACACCAATCCAATTCCAGAACTCATAAAAAGCTCAATACATGGAAAGAAAATGGCCTTCTAACGGATGATGAAAAGAAATATCTAATGGTGGAAAACCCTATCATACCCACAATATATTTCTTACCGAAAGTACATAAGACACTCAATAAACCCCCAGGAAGACCGATAATATCCAGCTGTGGCAGTTTGTATGAGAATATTGCAAACTATGTGGATTACTTTATTGCTCCACTAGTTCCTACCCTGACATCTTATATAAAAGACTCTGGAGATTTCCTCAAAGTTCTTATGAACACAGACTGGCATCCAACCTACTCACTGGTAACGATAGACGTGGTGTCGCTCTACACCTCCATCAGTCACGAAATTGGAATCAAAGCCATAGAGTTTTTTCTGAAACAAATGCCCATAACAGAAAGAGAACATTCGAAAATGCTATCTGAGATGATCAGGATGTGCTTATATAATAATGTTTTCTTATTCAACCACAAAATGTACCAGCAAAAGTGTGGAACAGCCATGGGAGTTTCCTTCTCTCCAAGCTATGCGAACCTCATGATGGGGTGGTGGGAGAGGAGCATAGCTTGGAGAGAAGAAAACGACCAATACATGGCTAAAGTAGCACTTTGGGTGAGGTTCATAGATGACCTGTTTCTCCTGTGGAAGGGAAGCACATCTGAGTTTAAAACCTTCTTTGATGTCCTAAATACAAATGATGTTGGTTTAAAGTTCACGTACAACATCAGTCCGAAAGAAATTGAGTTCTTGGACATCAAAGTGTTTGTACATGACAACAAGATTGAGACAACCACCCACAGAAAAAAAACAGCAACAAATAGCATCCTGCACGGATTGAGTTTCCATCCCCAAAAACTGGTTAAAAGTATACCTTACGGTGAATTTCTCCGCATGAGAAGAAATTGCTCAACAGAACAAGAAATGGAGAAAAAATTTGATGACACAAGAAACCGGTTTCTTGAAAGAGGTTACAAACACAGAGATATAACCATTGGGGAAGACAAAGCCAAATGCAAAACAAGATTGGAAACACTAAACCTGGAAAAACCAACCATTGACTCAGAAGAAATTGAACAGCCTAAAACAAACAAACAAACAACAGAATATGAAGAAAAACCAAGAATGATTGCAACATATAACAAAGAAAGTTACAAAATTCAAAAAATTCTTGCAAAATATTGGCATATCTTAATGAAAGATCCAGACATTGGCAGTGACATTGGAACTGGCCCTTTAGTTACATATCGGAGAGCGCCTAATCTCTCAGACCATCTGGTAAGCAGCCATTTTTCATTGACAAAACAAAAAGACTGGCTGCAAAAAAGAAATATTGGATTTACCAAATGTAAGACATGCAAAGCATGCAGAATAGGACAAAATACAACAGCCCTAGCAGACCCTTCAGGCAAAGACTTCATAATCAAAACAAAAATAACCTGCAAATCCTCCTTTGTTGTATATATGCTCAGGTGCCAATGTGGAAAAGAATACATTGGAAGTACCAAATGCCCTCTAAAGAAGAGAATTTTAGAACACATCCGGGCAATACAAAATAATGACAACACCTATGCCATGGCTAAACATCTGAGAACACACACTGGCAAAACGTGGGAAGACATTAAATATTTGGGACTAGCATCCATCCCCACCCAGGAAAGAGGGGGAGACAGACTTTTGAAATTGAGACGTTTGGAGTCGAAACTTATAATAAAGTTCAAAACAAGACAGCCGAGAGGGTTGACCGCAGATGAGGAGATGCATGTACATCTCTAAAAACTTTGATTACTGACTTTGATAGAAACCCTGTGTGAAGGAATATTGTAAAGGCCATAACGTTCAAATCAAGGAGTAACAGTGTGGGACGTAGGGCACTCAGCCCGTGTAACGAATCATAACGTAAAACGTTATATGAAGGTCCCTGATGCAAAGTGTTTATTGTTAAAACACTAAATGGACTTATTTTGAATTTATCTACCAGCATATAATTTTATTTCTTAAAATTTTATGTTCAATATTTCTTATATGAAATGTTACCCACACGCAACCCCCACACAAATGTACTTTTGTTTTTTGAAACATACGTTTAATGAAAAACTACAAGGCCCACAATTCCTCATTTCGTTTAACTGAGTGAATAGTATAAATTGTGGAAAGTGAAAAGGGACTCTTGTAGAACACTGCCGTGACCAAGATCATTAGATCGAAACGCGTAGGAGTTTTTGCTAAGAGACCTGAAATAAATACTCGTGTTCAAGAAGAGTGCCGCGTCCTTGCCTTTGTTTATAAAATTACGAAGGAGACACGCTCCCGGTCTCCAAACGCGAGCACCAGCCGACGGAGTTCCCTCTGCTACGGGAACATTTGTGAGGAGATTTTCAATACAGAGGTGAACCCGGCATCCCAGCATACAAGCACAAAGCCAAGAATATCGAGTGGTTTGCTGTGGATTCAAGCCAGCCAACCGGAACATCAACAACGCACAGACGCCCTGGTCGAGCGCCGACGTGCTCAGTCGGAGGACGCGAACACAGTCGGGAGTCTCCCGGGTGAGTGAATGTGTGTTGAATGCAACGCAATAATATCTGGATGCCGAGTGGGGTTTGAAAGTTTGGAAAAGCTGACATAGCTACAAACGTGTGATAAGTTAATCAGACAGAGTCACTGAACCCGTCTTGTCACGCAAAGGTCTCGCAAAACGGGAAACAAAAACCCGAATCCCAAAGACTATTGAACCCAGTGTTCCTAACATTTCCTACCACTAATATACTTAACAGTATTCACACAGGAATAAAATCAAAGCCAAATAAGCGTTGGTAAAAACAACAGAGATTACCATAATTGAAGAGAGAACAACGCGAAGGATAGCTAAAGCGGAAACAATGTTTCAACGCAGTGACAACTCCAATGCTGCTGGCGCTGAGGGAGGTGGAGAAAGAACACCACAACAGAGCAGCACGACGATAAAACAGTTATTTACAAAACTGGAAAAACTAATGAGAAAAGAAATATCAAGGGGATGGGAGATCCTAACTCTAGAAAAATATGTAGAGTGTAACATGGTACCTAGAGGTCTCCGCATTTTTACTCTCCCCAACCCCCCAGACACAAAGCCTGAGATGCTGGAGGAATGGGGCAATAATAACATGGACTGTTCGAAGAGGATGATGTTGATAATCATAAAATATGCTAAAAAAGAAATCGAAGAGCTGATCCAAAAAATAACAGATACTGAAAAAGAAATAACAGCACTAAAAGAAGAGAATGCCACAACAAAAAAACTGAGAGCTGAGATGAACAAAAATTTGGACAAACACGATGACGAGGTTCAAAAAAGAAAGGAACGCAAGTTTCATCGCGATGAGGATGATTACAAGTTTGGCACAATTTTAACTTTTGCACGAAAATTCGACTCTGCAAAGAAACAATGGGATGAAACAAAGAAGGGAACCACCCAACAAACCAGTGGATCAGAGTCAGAAATAAGTGATGGGGAACAAAGAGCGACAGGAATACGCAGGTTTTCTTTTTTAGAGGAACTAGAACTGTTGTATCACCAGCAGCAAACGCCCCAATACATTCCAAGTGGACGAGGAAGAGGACCCCAGCGACAAAGAGCAAGAGGAAGGGGCACTTATTTCTCGGGAAGACAAAACGTAAAACCCGAAGAAGCCAAAAACATAGGAACCAGATACAACTTGAGATCGCGGCAGGTGAGAAGCTAAATCGGAAAACCAAACAATCACCTAATTTAGTAATAAATTTGTCAAGATACAACCTCTCAAAAGAAGAAATAAACCTACTAAACAAGGGCCTATCATTTTGCCCGGAAACCCATCATGATGAAGTGGACACTAAAATTGATATATACAAATATGTGAGGAAACTGAAACTAAGGAAGTTTTTCAGCAAAACACCAAGAATAAAAGAAAGAACATCTGACCAATCCGCAGAAATAAATGAAAATCTTGAACAAACAACAACTAATAATGAGTACAACAATGAGGACGTTCCCCATCTTCGAATTGCATATGAATTGGCAAACGAAGAAACTGGATCCCAAGTACCCTCAACACAAATACTAAACGAGATGGAAATAGTGACAGACAAACATAAAAAAACTCCTTTTAAACCAAAATCGAAATTTTATCCAGTTCTTCATCCAGGCAATAAAATCGACCTTTTTCATGACCTTGTAATAGGGAACATAGAAAAAATGACAAACAACCACCCTCGGAAAAAAGAAAACTTGTCCAAAAAAGAAAGAGCAGCAATACAAACCTTGAAAAACAATGCCAATATTGAAATAAAACCGGCGGACAAGGGGGGAAACATCATCATAATGGACAAACAACATTATATAGAAGAAGCCCTCAGACAATTGACTGAAAAAGAAAATTATGAGCCGCTCAACACCAATCCAATTCCAGAACTCATAAAAAGCTCAATACATGGAAAGAAAATGGCCTTCTAGCGGATGATGAAAAGAAATATCTAATGGTGGAAAACCCTATCATACCCACAATATATTTCTTACCGAAAGTACATAAGACACTCAATAAACCCCCAGGAAGACCGATAATATCCAGCTGTGGCAGTTTGTATGAGAATATTGCAAACTATGTGGATTACTTTATTGCTCCACTAGTTCCTACCCTGACATCTTATATAAAAGACTCTGGAGATTTCCTCAAAGTTCTTATGAACACAGACTGGCATCCAACCTACTCACTGGTAACGATAGACGTGGTGTCGCTCTACACCTCCATCAGTCACGAAATTGGAATCAAAGCCATAGAGTTTTTTCTGAAACAAATGCCCATAACAGAAAGAGAACATTCGAAAATGCTATCTGAGATGATCAGGATGTGCTTATATAATAATGTTTTCTTATTCAACCACAAAATGTACCAGCAAAAGTGTGGAACAGCCATGGGAGTTTCCTTCTCTCCAAGCTATGCGAACCTCATGATGGGGTGGTGGGAGAGGAGCATAGCTTGGAGAGAAGAAAACGACCAATACATGGCTAAAGTAGCACTTTGGGTGAGGTTCATAGATGACCTGTTTCTCCTGTGGAAGGGAAGCACATCTGAGTTTAAAACCTTCTTTGATGTCCTAAATACAAATGATGTTGGTTTAAAGTTCACGTACAACATCAGTCCGAAAGAAATTGAGTTCATGGACATCAAAGTGTTTGTACATGACAACAAGATTGAGACAACCACCCACAGAAAAAAAACAGCAACAAATAGCATCCTGCACGGATTGAGTTTCCATCCCCAAAAACTGGTTAAAAGTATACCTTACGGTGAATTTCTCCGCATGAGAAGAAATTGCTCAACAGAACAAGAAATGGAGAAAAAATTTGATGACACAAGAAACCGGTTTCTTGAAAGAGGTTACAAACACAGAGATATAACCATTGGGGAAGACAAAGCCAAATGCAAAACAAGATTGGAAACACTAAACCTGGAAAAACCAACCATTGACTCAGAAGAAACTGAACAGCCTAAAACAAACAAACAAACAACAGAATATGAAGAAAAACCAAGAATGATTGCAACATATAACAAAGAAAGTTACAAAATTCAAAAAATTCTTGCAAAATATTGGCATATCTTAATGAAAGATCCAGACATTGGCAGTGACATTGGAACTGGCCCTTTAGTTACATATCGGAGAGCGCCTAATCTCTCAGACCATCTGGTAAGCAGCCATTTTTCATTGACAAAACAAAAAGACTGGCTGCAAAAAAGAAATATTGGATTTACCAAATGTAAGACATGCAAAGCATGCAGAATAGGACAAAATACAACAGCCCTAGCAGACCCTTCAGGCAAAGACTTCATAATCAAAACAAAAATAACCTGCGAATCCTCCTTTGTTGTATATATGCTCAGGTGCCAATGTGGAAAAGAATACATTGGAAGTACCAAATGCCCTCTAAAGAAGAGAATTTTAGAACACATCCGGGCAATACAAAATAATGACAACACCTATGCCATGGCTAAACATCTGAGAACACACACTGGCAAAACGTGGGAAGACATTAAATATTTGGGACTAGCATCCATCCCCACCCAGGAAAGAGGGGGAGACAGACTTTTGAAATTGAGACGTTTGGAGTCGAAACTTATAATAAAGTTCAAAACAAGACAGCCGAGAGGGTTGAACGCAGATGAGGAGATGCATGTACATCTCTAAAAACTTTGATTACTGACTTTGATAGAAACCCTGTGTGAAGGAATATTGTAAAGGCCATAACGTTCAAATCAAGGGGTAACAGTGTGGGACGTAGGGCACTCAGCCCGTGTAACGAATCATAACGTAAAACGTTATATGAAGGTCCCTGATGCAAAGTGTTTATTGTTAAAACACTAAATGGACTTATTTTGAATTTATCTACCAGCATATAATTTTATTTCTTAAAATTTTATGTTCAATATTTCTTATAGGAAATGTTACCCACACGCAACCCCCACACAAATGTACTTTTGTTTTTTGAAACATACGTTTAATGAAAAACTACAAGGCCCACAATTCCTCATTTTGTTTAACTGAGTGAATAGTATAAATTGTGGAAAGTGAAAAGGGACTCTTGTAGAACACTGCCGTGACCAAGATCATTAGATCGAAACGCGTAGGAGTTTTTGCTAAGAGACCTGAAATAAATACTCGTGTTCAAGAAGAGTGCCGCGTCCTTGCCTTTGTTTATAAAATTACGAAGGAGACACGCTCCCGGTCTCCAAACGCGAGCACCAGCCGACGGAGTTCCCTCTGCTACGGGAACATTTGTGAGGAGATTTTCAATACAGAGGTGAACCCGGCATCCCAGCATACAAGCACAAAGCCAAGAATATCGAGTGGTTTGCTGTGGATTCAAGCCAGCCAACCGGAACATCAACAACGCACAGACGCCCTGGTCGAGCGCCGACGTGCTCAGTCGGAGGACGCGAACACAGTCGGGAGTCTCCCGGGTGAGTGAATGTGTGTTGAATGCAACGCAATAATATCTGGATGCCGAGTGGGGTTTGAAAGTTTGGAAAAGCTGACATAGCTACAAACGTGTGATAAGTTAATCAGACAGAGTCACTGAACCCGTCTTGTCACGCAAAGGTCTCGCAAAACGGGAAACAAAAACCAGAATCCCAAAGACTATTGAACCCAGTGTTCCTAACATTTCCTACCACTAATATACTTAACAGTATTCACACAGGAATAAAATCAAAGCCAAATAAGCGTTGGTAAAAACAACAGAGATTACCATAATTGAAGAGAGAACAACGCGAAGGATAGCTAAAGCGGAAACAATGTTTCAACGCAGTGACAACTCCAATGCTGCTGGCGCTGAGGGAGGTGGAGAAAGAACACCACAACAGAGCAGCACGACGATAAAACAGTTATTTACAAAACTGAAAAAACTAATGAGAAAAGAAATATCAAGGGGATGGGAGATCCTAACTCTAGAAAAATATGTAGAGTGTAACATGGTACCTAGAGGTCTCCGCATTTTTACTCTCCCCAACCACCCAGACACAAAGCCTGAGATGCTGGAGGAATGGGGCAATAATAACATGGACTGTTCGAAGAGGATGATGTTGATAATCATAAAATATGCTAAAAAAGAAATCGAAGAGCTGATCCAAAAAATAACAGATACTGAAAAAGAAATAACAGCACTAAAAGAAGAGAATGCCACAACAAAAAAACTGAGAGCTGAGATGAACAAAAATTTGGACAAACACGATGACGAGGTTAAAAAAAGAAAGGAACGCAAGTTTCATCGCGATGAGGATGATTACAAGTTTGGCACAATTTTAACTTTTGCACGAAAATTCGACTCTGCAAAGAAACAATGGGATGAAACAAAGAAGGGAACCACCCAACAAACCAGTGGATCAGAGTCAGAAATAAGTGATGGGGAACAAAGAGCGACAGGAATACGCAGGTTTTCTTTTTTAGAGGAACTAGAACTGTTGTATCACCAGCAGCAAACGCCCCAATACATTCCAAGTGGACGAGGAAGAGGACCCCAGCGACAAAGAGCAAGAGGAAGGGGCACTTATTTCTCGGGAAGACAAAACGTAAAACCCGAAGAAGCCAAAAACATAGGAACCAGATACAACTTGAGATCGCGGCAGGTGAGAAGCTAAATCGGAAAACCAAACAATCACCTAATTTAGTAATAAATTTGTCAAGATACAACCTCTCAAAAGAAGAAATAAACCTACTAAACAAGGGCCTATCATTTTGCCCGGAAACCCATCATGATGAAGTGGACACTAAAATTGATATATACAAATATGTGAGGAAACTGAAACTAAAGAAGTTTTTCAGCAAAACACCAAGAATAAAAGAAAGAACATCTGACCAATCCGCAGAAATAAATGAAAATCTTGAACAAACAACAACTAATAATGAGTACAACATTGAGGACGTTCCCCATCTTCGAATTGCATATGAATTGGCAAACGAAGAAACTGGATCCCAAGTACCCTCAACACAAATACTAAACGAGATGGAAATAGTGACAGACAAACATAAAAAAACTCCTTTTAAACCAAAATCGAAATTTTATCCAGTTCTTCATCCAGGCAATAAAATCGACCTTTTTCATGACCTTGTAATAGGGAACATAGAAAAAATGACAAACAACCACCCTCGGAAAAAAGAAAACTTGTCCAAAAAAGAAAGAGCAGCAATACAAACCTTGAAAAACAATGCCAATATTGAAATAAAACCGGCGGACAAGGGGGGAAACATCATCATAATGGACAAACAACATTATATAGAAGAAGCCCTCAGACAATTGACTGAAAAAGAAAATTATGAGCCGCTCAACACCAATCCAATTCCAGAACTCATAAAAAGCTCAATACATGGAAAGAAAATGGCCTTCTAACGGATGATGAAAAGAAATATCTAATGGTGGAAAACCCTATCATACCCACAATATATTTCTTACCGAAAGTACATAAGACACTCAATAAACCCCCAGGAAGACCGATAATATCCAGCTGTGGCAGTTTGTATGAGAATATTGCAAACTATGTGGATTACTTTATTGCTCCACTAGTTCCTACCCTGACATCTTATATAAAAGACTCTGGAGATTTCCTCAAAGTTCTTATGAACACAGACTGGCATCCAACCTACTCACTGGTAACGATAGACGTGGTGTCGCTCTACACCTCCATCAGTCACGAAATTGGAATCAAAGCCATAGTTTTTTCTGAAACAAATGCCCATAACAGAAAGAGAACATTCGAAAATGCTAACTGAGATGATCAGGATGTGCTTATATAATAATGTTTTCTTATTCAACCACAAAATGTACTAGCAAAAGTGTGGAACAGCCATGGGAGTTTCCTTCTCTCCAAGCTATGCGAACCTCATGATGGGGTGGTGGGAGAGGAGCATAGCTTGGAGAGAAGAAAACGACCAATACATGGCTAAAGTAGCACTTTGGGTGAGGTTCATAGATGACCTGTTTCTCCTGTGGAAGGGAAGCACATCTGCGTTTAAAACTTTCTTTGATGTCCTAAATACAAATGATGTTGGTTTAAAGTTCACGTACAACATCAGTCCGAAAGAAATTGAGTTCTTGGACATCAAAGTGTTTGTACATGACAACAAGATTGAGACAACCACCCACAGAAAAAAAACAGCAACAAATAGCATCCTGCACGGATTGAGTTTCCATCCCCAAAAACTGGTTAAAAGTATACCTTACGGTGAATTTCTCCGCATGAGAAGAAATTGCTCAACAGAACAAGAAATGGAGAAAAAATTTGATGACACAAGAAACCGGTTTCTTGAAAGAGGTTACAAACACAGAGATATAACCATTGGGGAAGACAAAGCCAAATGCAAAACAAGATTGGAAATACTAAACCTGGAAAAACCAACCATTGACTCAGAAGAAACTGAACAGCCTAAAACAAACAAACAAACAACAGAATATGAAGAAAAACCAAGAATGATTGCAACATATAACAAAGAAAGTTACAAAATTCAAAAAATTCTTGCAAAATATTGGCATATCTTAATGAAAGATCCAGACATTGGCAGTGACATTGGAACTGGCCCTTTAGTTACATATCGGAGAGCGCCTAATCTCTCAGACCATCTGGTAAGCAGCCATTTTTCATTGACAAAACAAAAAGACTGGCTGCAAAAAAGAAATATTGGATTTACCAAATGTAAGACATGCAAAGCATGCAGAATAGGACAAAATACAACAGCCCTAGCAGACCCTTCAGGCAAAGACTTCATAATCAAAACAAAAATAACCTGCGAATCCTCCTTTGTTGTATATATGCTCAGGTGCCAATGTGGAAAAGAATACATTGGAAGTACCAAATGCCCTCTAAAGAAGAGAATTTTAGAACACATCCGGGCAATACAAAATAATGACAACACCTATGCCATGGCTAAACATCTGAGAACACACACTGGCAAAACGTGGGAAGACATTAAATATTTGGGACTAGCATCCATCCCCACCCAGGAAAGAGGGGGAGACAGACTTTTGAAATTGAGACGTTTGGAGTCGAAACTTATAATAAAGTTCAAAACAAGACAGCCGAGAGGGTTGAACGCAGATGAGGAGATGCATGTACATCTCTAAAAACTTTGATTACTGACTTTGATAGAAACCCTGTGTGAAGGAATATTGTAAAGGCCATAACGTTCAAATCAAGGAGTAACAGTGTGGGACGTAGGGCACTCAGCCCGTGTAACGAATCATAACGTAAAACGTTATATGAAGGTCCCTGATGCAAAGTGTTTATTGTTAAAACACTAAATGGACTTATTTTGAATTTATCTACCAGCATATAATTTTATTTCTTAAAATTTTATGTTCAATATTTCTTATATGAAATGTTACCCACACGCAACCCCCACACAAATGTACTTTTGTTTTTTGAAACATACGTTTAATGAAAAACTACAAGGCCCACAATTCCTCATTTCGTTTAACTGAGTGAATAGTATAAATTGTGGAAAGTGAAAAGGGACTCTTGTAGAACACTGCCGTGACCAAGATCATTAGATCGAAACGCGTAGGAGTTTTTGCTAAGAGACCTGAAATAAATACTCGTGTTCAAGAAGAGTGCCGCGTCCTTGCCTTTGTTTATAAAATTACGAAGGAGACACGCTCCCGGTCTCCAAACGCGAGCACCAGCCGACGGAGTTCCCTCTGCTACGGGAACATTTGTGAGGAGATTTTCAATACAGAGGTGAACCCGGCATCCCAGCATACAAGCACAAAGCCAAGAATATCGAGTGGTTTGCTGTGGATTCAAGCCAGCCAACCGGAACATCAACAACGCACAGACGCCCTGGTCGAGCGCCGACGTGCTCAGTCGGAGGACGCGAACACAGTCGGGAGTCTCCCGGGTGAGTGAATGTGTGTTGAATGCAACGCAATAATATCTGGATGCCGAGTGGGGTTTGAAAGTTTGGAAAAGCTGACATAGCTACAAACGTGTGATAAGTTAATCAGACAGAGTCACTGAACCCGTCTTGTCACGCAAAGGTCTCGCAAAACGGGAAACAAAAACCCGAATCCCAAAGACTATTGAACCCAGTGTTCCTAACATTTCCTACCACTAATATACTTAACAGTATTCACACAGGAATAAAATCAAAGCCAAATAAGCGTTGGTAAAAACAACAGAGATTACCATAATTGAAGAGAGAACAACGCGAAGGATAGCTAAAGCGGAAACAATGTTTCAACGCAGTGACAACTCCAATGCTGCTGGCGCTGAGGGAGGTGGAGAAAGAACACCACAACAGAGCAGCACGACGATAAAACAGTTATTTACAAAACTGGAAAAACTAATGAGAAAAGAAATATCAAGGGGATGGGAGATCCTAACTCTAGAAAAATATGTAGAGTGTAACATGGTACCTAGAGGTCTCCGCATTTTTACTCTCCCCAACCACCCAGACACAAAGCCTGAGATGCCGGAGGAATGGGGCAATAATAACATGGACTGTTCGAAGAGGATGATGTTGATAATCATAAAATATGCTAAAAAAGAAATCGAAGAGCTGATCCAAAAAATAACAGATACTGAAAAAGAAATAACAGCACTAAAAGAAGAGAATGCCACAACAAAAAAACTGAGAGCTGAGATGAACAAAAATTTGGACAAACACGATGACGAGGTTCAAAAAAGAAAGGAACGCAAGTTTCATCGCGATGAGGATGATTACAAGTTTGGCACAATTTTAACTTTTGCACGAAAATTCGACTCTGCAAAGAAACAATGGGATGAAACAAAGAAGGGAACCACCCAACAAACCAGTGGATCAGAGTCAGAAATAAGTGATGGGGAACAAAGAGCGACAGGAATACGCAGGTTTTCTTTTTTAGAGGAACTAGAACTGTTGTATCACCAGCAGCAAACGCCCCAATACATTCCAAGTGGACGAGGAAGAGGACCCCAGCGACAAAGAGCAAGAGGAAGGGGCACTTATTTCTCGGGAAGACAAAACGTAAAACCCGAAGAAGCCAAAAACATAGGAACCAGATACAACTTGAGATCGCGGCAGGTGAGAAGCTAAATCGGAAAACCAAACAATCACCTAATTTAGTAATAAATTTGTCAAGATACAACCTCTCAAAAGAAGAAATAAACCTACTAAACAAGGGCCTATCATTTTGCCCGGAAACCCATCATGATGAAGTGGACACTAAAATTGATATATACAAATATGTGAGGAAACTGAAACTAAAGAAGTTTTTTAGCAAAACACCAAGAATAAAAGAAAGAACATCTGACCAATCCGCAGAAATAAATGAAAATCTTGAACAAACAACAACTAATAATGAGTACAACATTGAGGACGTTCCCCATCTTCGAATTGCATATGAATTGGCAAACGAAGAAACTGGATCCCAAGTACCCTCAACACAAATACTAAACGAGATGGAAATAGTGACAGACAAACATAAAAAAACTCCTTTTAAACCAAAATCGAAATTTTATCCAGTTCTTCATCCAGGCAATAAAATCGACCTTTTTCATGACCTTGTAATAGGGAACATAGAAAAAATGACAAACAACCACCCTCGGAAAAAAGAAAACTTGTCCAAAAAAGAAAGAGCAGCAATACAAACCTTGAAAAACAATGCCAATATTGAAATAAAACCGGCGGACAAGGGGGGAAACATCATCATAATGGACAAACAACATTATATAGAAGAAGACCTCAGACAATTGACTGAAAAAGAAAATTATGAGCCGCTCAACACCAATCCAATTCCAGAACTCATAAAAAGCTCAATACATGGAAAGAAAATGGCCTTCTAACGGATGATGAAAAGAAATATCTAATGGTGGAAAACCCTATCCTACCCACAATATATTTCTTACCGAAAGTACATAAGACACTCAATAAACCCCCAGGAAGACTGATAATATCCAGCTGTGGCAGTTTGTATGAGAATATTGCAAACTATGTGGATTACTTTATTGCTCCACTAGTTCCTACCCTGACATCTTATATAAAAGACTCTGGAGATTTCCTCAAAGTTCTTATGAACACAGACTGGCATCCAACCTACTCACTGGTAACGATAGACGTGGTGTCGCTCTACACCTCCATCAGTCACGAAATTGGAATCAAAGCCATAGAGTTTTTTCTGAAACAAATGCCCATAACAGAAAGAGAACATTCGAAAATACTAACTGAGATGATCAGGATGTGCTTATATAATAATGTTTTCTTATTCAACCACAAAATGTACCAGCAAAAGTGTGGAACAGCCATGGGAGTTTCCTTCTCTCCAAGCTATGCGAACCTCATGATGGGGTGGTGGGAGAGGAGCATAGCTTGGAGAGAAGAAAACGACCAATACATGGCTAAAGTAGCACTTTGGGTGAGGTTCATAGATGACCTGTTTCTCCTGTGGAAGGGAAGCACATCTGAGTTTAAAACCTTCTTTGATGTCCTAAATACAAATGATGTTGGTTTAAAGTTCACGTACAACATCAGTCCGAAAGAAATTGAGTTCTTGGACATCAAAGTGTTTGTACATGACAACAAGATTGAGACAACCACCCACAGAAAAAAAACAGCAACAAATAGCATCCTGCACGGATTGAGTTTCCATCCCCAAAAACTGGTTAAAAGTATACCTTACGGTGAATTTCTCCGCATGAGAAGAAATTGCTCAACAGAACAAGAAATGGATAAAAAATTTGATGACACAAGAAACCGGTTTCTTGAAAGAGGTTACAAACACAGAGATATAACCATTGGGGAAGACAAAGCCAAATGCAAAACAAGATTGGAAACACTAAACCTGGAAAAACCAACCATTGACTCAGAAGAAACTGAACAGCCTAAAACAAACAAACAAACAACAGAATATGAAGAAAAACCAAGAATGATTGCAACATATAACAAAGAAAGTTACAAAATTCAAAAAATTCTTGCAAAATATTGGCATATCTTAATGAAAGATCCAGACATTGGCAGTGACATTGGAACTGGCCCTTTAGTTACATATCGGAGAGCGCCTAATCTCTCAGACCATCTGGTAAGCAGCCATTTTTCATTGACAAAACAAAAAGACTGGCTGCAAAAAAGAAATATTGGATTTACCAAATGTAAGACATGCAAAGCATGCAGAATAGGACAAAATACAACAGCCCTAGCAGACCCTTCAGGCAAAGACTTCATAATCAAAACAAAAATAACCTGCGAATCCTCCTTTGTTGTATATATGCTCAGGTGCCAATGTGGAAAAGAATACATTGGAAGTACCAAATGCCCTCTAAAGAAGAGAATTTTAGAACACATCCGGGCAATACAAAATAATGACAACACCTATGCCATGGCTAAACATCTGAGAACACACACTGGCAAAACGTGGGAAGACATTAAATATTTGGGACTAGCATCCATCCCCACCCAGGAAAGAGGGGGAGACAGACTTTTGAAATTGAGACGTTTGGAGTCGAAACTTATAATAAAGTTCAAAACAAGACAGCCGAGAGGGTTGAACGCAGATGAGGAGATGCATGTACATCTCTAAAAACTTTGATTACTGACTTTGATAGAAACCCCGTGTGAAGGAATATTGTAAAAGCCATAACGTTCAAATCAAGGGGTAACAGTGTGGGACGTAGGGCACTCAGCCCGTGTAACGAATCATAACGTAAAACGTTATATGAAGGTCCCTGATGCAAAGTGTTTATTGTTAAAACACTAAATGGACTTATTTTGAATTTATCTACCAGCATATAATTTTATTTCTTAAAATTTTATGTTCAATATTTCTTATATGAAATGTTACCCACACGCAACCCCCACACAAATGTACTTTTGTTTTTTGAAACATACGTTTAATGAAAAACTACAAGGCCCACAATTCCTCATTTTGTTTAACTGAGTGAATAGTATAAATTGTGGAAAGTGAAAAGGGACTCTTGTAGAACACTGCCGTGACCAAGATCGTTAGATCGAAACGCGTAGGAGTTTTTGCTAAGAGACCTGAAATAAATACTCGTGTTCAAGAAGAGTGCCGCGTCCTTGCCTTTGTTTATGAAAATTACGAAGGAGACACGCTCCCGGTCTCCAAACGCGAGCACCAGCCGACGGAGTTCCCTCTGCTACGGGAACATTTGTGAGGAGATTTTCAATACAGAGGTGAACCCGGCATCCCAGCATACAAGCACAAAGCCAAGAATATCGAGTGGTTTGCTGTGGATTCAAGCCAGCCAACCGGAACATCAACAACGCACAGACGCCCTGGTCGAGCGCCGACGTGCTCAGTCGGAGGACGCGAACACAGTCGGGAGTCTCCCGGGTGAGTGAATGTGTGTTGAATGCAACGCAATAATATCTGGATGCCGAGTGGGGTTTGAAAGTTTGGAAAAGCTGACATAGCTACAAACGTGTGATAAGTTAATCAGACAGAGTCACTGAACCCGTCTTGTCACGCAAAGGTCTTGCAAAACGGGAAACAAAAACCCGAATCCCAAAGACTATTGAACCCAGTGTTCCTAACATTTCCTACCACTAATATACTTAACAGTATTCACACAGGAATAAAATCAAAGCCAAATAAGCGTTGGTAAAAACAACAGAGATTACCATAATGGAAGAGAGAACAACGCGAAGGATAGCTAAAGCGGAAACAATGTTTCAACGCAGTGACAACTCCAATGCTGCTGGCATGAGGGAGGTGGAGAAAGAACACCACAACAGAGCAGCACGACGATAAAACAGTTATTTACAAAACTGGAAAAACTAATGAGAAAAGAAATATCAAGGGGATGGGAGATCCTAACTCTAGAAAAATATGTAGAGTGTAACATGGCACCTAGAGGTCTCCACATTTTTACTCTCCCCAACCACCCAGACACAAAGCCTGAGATGCTGGAGGAATGGGGCAATAATAACATGGACTGTTCGAAGAGGATGATGTTGATAATCATAAAATATGCTAAAAAAGAAGTCGAAGAGCTGATCCAAAAAATAACAGATACTGAAAAAGAAATAACAGCACTAAAAGAAGAGAATGCCACAACAAAAAAACTGAGAGCTGAGATGAGCAAAAATTTGGACAAACACGATGACGAGGTTCAAAAAAGTAAGGAACGCAAGTTTCATCGCGATGAGGATGATTACAAGTTTGGCACAATTTTAACTTTTGCACGAAAATTCGACTCTGCAAAGAAACAATGGGATGAAACAAAGAAGGGAACCACCCAACAAACCAGTGGATCAGAGTCAGAAATAAGTGATGGGGAACAAAGAGCGACAGGAATACGCAGGTTTTCTTTTTTAGAGGAACTAGAACTGTTGTATCACCAGCAGCAAACGCCCCAATACATTCCAAGTGGACGAGGACGAGGACCCCAGCGACAAAGAGCAAGAGGAAGGGGCACTTATTTCTCGGGAAGACAAAACGTAAAACCCGAAGAAGCCAAAAACATAGGAACCAGATACAACTTGAGATCGCGGCAGGTGAGAAGCTAAATCGGAAAACCAAACAATCACCTAATTTAGTAATAAATTTGTCAAGATACATCCTCTCAAAAGAAGAAATAAACCTACTAAACAAGGGCCTATCATTTTGCCCGGAAACCCATCATGATGAAGTGGACACTAAAATTGATATATACAAATATGTGAGGAAACTGAAACTAAAGAAGTTTTTCAGCAAAACACCAAGAATAAAAGAAAGAACATCTGACCAATCCGCAGAAATAAATGAAAATCTTGAACAAACAACAACTAATAATGAGTACAACATTGAGGACGTTCCCCATCTTCGAATTGCATATGAATTGGCAAACGAAGAAACTGGATCCCAAGTACCCTCAACACAAATACTAAACGAGATGGAAATAGTGACAGACAAACATAAAAAAACTCCTTTTAAACCAAAATCGAAATTTTATCCAGTTCTTCATCCAGGCAATAAAATCGACCTTTTTCATGACCTTGTAATAGGGAACATAGAAAAAATGACAAACAACCACCCTCGGAAAAAAGAAAACTTGTCCAAAAAAGAAAGAGCAGCAATACAAACCTTGAAAAACAATGCCAATATTGAAATAAAACCGGCGGACAAGGGGGGAAACATCATCATAATGGACAAACAACATTATATAGAAGAAGCCCTCAGACAATTGACTGAAAAAGAAAATTATGAGCCGCTCAACACCAATCCAATTCCAGAACTCATAAAAAGCTCAATACATGGAAAGAAAATGGCCTTCTAACGGATGATGAAAAGAAATATCTAATGGTGGAAAACCCTATCATACCCACAATATATTTCTTACCGAAAGTACATAAGACACTCAATAAACCCCCAGGAAGACCGATAATATCCAGCTGTGGCAGTTTGTATGAGAATATTGCAAACTATGTGGATTACTTTATTGCTCCACTAGTTCCTACCCTGACATCTTATATAAAAGACTCTGGAGATTTCCTCAAAGTTCTTATGAACACAGACTGGCATCCAACCTACTCACTGGTAACGATAGACGTGGTGTCGCTCTACACCTCCATCAGTCACGAAATTGGAATCAAAGCCATAGAGTTTTTTCTGAAACAAATGCCCATAACAGAAAGAGAACATTCGAAAATGCTAACTGAGATGATCAGGATGTGCTTATATAATAATGTTTTCTTATTCAACCACAAAATGTACCAGCAAAAGTGTGGAACAGCCATGGGAGTTTCCTTCTCTCCAAGCTATGCGAACCTCATGATGGGGTGGTGGAAGAGGAGCATAGCTTGGAGAGAAGAAAACGACCAATACATGGCTAAAGTAGCACTTTGGGTGAGGTTCATAGATGACCTGTTTCTCCTGTGGAAGGGAAGCACATCTGAGTTTAAAACCTTCTTTGATGTCCTAAATACAAATGATGTTGGTTTAAAGTTCACGTACAACATCAGTCCGAAAGAAATTGAGTTCTTGGACATCAAAGTGTTTGTACATGACAACAAGATTGAGACAACCACCCACAGAAAAAAAACAGCAACAAATAGCATCCTGCACGGATTGAGTTTCCATCCCCAAAAACTGGTTAAAAGTATACCTTACGGTGAATTTCTCCGCATGAGAAGAAATTGCTCAACAGAACAAGAAATGGAGAAAAAATTTGATGACACAAGAAACCGGTTTCTTGAAAGAGGTTACAAACACAGAGATATAACCATTGGGGAAGACAAAGCCAAATGCAAAACAAGATTGGAAACACTAAACCTGGAAAAACCAACCATTGACTCAGAAGAAACTGAACAGCCTAAAACAAACAAACAAACAACAGAATATGAAGAAAAACCAAGAATGATTGCAACATATAACAAAGAAAGTTACAAAATTCAAAAAATTCTTGCAAAATATTGGCATATCTTAATGAAAGATCCAGACATTGGCAGTGACATTGGAACTGGCCCTTTAGTTACATATCGGAGAGCGCCTAATCTCTCAGACCATCTGGTAAGCAGCCATTTTTCATTGACAAAACAAAAAGACTGGCTGCAAAAAAGAAATATTGGATTTACCAAATGTAAGACATGCAAAGCATGCAGAATAGGACAAAATACAACAGCCCTAGCAGACCCTTCAGGCAAAGACTTCATAATCAAAACAAAAATAACCTGCGAATCCTCCTTTGTTGTATATATGCTCAGGTGCCAATGTGGAAAAGAATACATTGGAAGTACCAAATGCCCTCTAAAGAAGAGAATTTTAGAACACATCCGGGCAATACAAAATAATGACAACACCTATGCCATGGCTAAACATCTGAGAACACACACTGGCAAAACGTGGGAAGACATTAAATATTTGGGACTAGCATCCATCCCCACCCAGGAAAGAGGGGGAGACAGACTTTTGAAATTGAGACGTTTGGAGTCGAAACTTATAATAAAGTTCAAAACAAGACAGCCGAGAGGGTTGAACGCAGATGAGGAGATGCATGTACATCTCTAAAAACTTTGATTACTGACTTTGATAGAAACCCTGTGTGAAGGAATATTGTAAAGGCCATAACGTTCAAATCAAGGAGTAACAGTGTGGGACGTAGGGCACTCAGCCCGTGTAACGAATCATAACGTAAAACGTTATATGAAGGTCCCTGATGCAAAGTGTTTATTGTTAAAACACTAAATGGACTTATTTTGAATTTATCTACCAGCATATAATTTTATTTCTTAAAATTTTATGTTCAATATTTCTTATATGAAATGTTACCCACACGCAACCCCCACACAAATGTACTTTTGTTTTTTGAAACATACGTTTAATGAAAAACTACAAGGCCCACAATTCCTCATTTCGTTTAACTGAGTGAATAGTATAAATTGTGGAAAGTGAAAAGGGACTCTTGTAGAACACTGCCGTGACCAAGATCATTAGATCGAAACGCGTAGGAGTTTTTGCTAAGAGACCTGAAATAAATACTCGTGTTCAAGAAGAGTGCCGCGTCCTTGCCTTTGTTTATAAAATTACGAAGGAGACACGCTCCCGGTCTCCAAACGCGAGCACCAGCCGACGGAGTTCCCTCTGCTACGGGAACATTTGTGAGGAGATTTTCAATACAGAGGTGAACCCGGCATCCCAGCATACAAGCACAAAGCCAAGAATATCGAGTGGTTTGCTGTGGATTCAAGCCAGCCAACCGGAACATCAACAACGCACAGACGCCCTGGTCGAGCGCCGACGTGCTCAGTCGGAGGACGCGAACACAGTCGGGAGTCTCCCGGGTGAGTGAATGTGTGTTGAATGCAACGCAATAATATCTGGATGCCGAGTGGGGTTTGAAAGTTTGGAAAAGCTGACATAGCTACAAACGTGTGATAAGTTAATCAGACAGAGTCACTGAACCCGTCTTGTCACGCAAAGGTCTCGCAAAACGGGAAACAAAAACCCGAATCCCAAAGACTATTGAACCCAGTGTTCCTAACATTTCCTACCACTAATATACTTAACAGTATTCACACAGGAATAAAATCAAAGCCAAATAAGCGTTGGTAAAAACAACAGAGATTACCATAATTGAAGAGAGAACAACGCGAAGGATAGCTAAAGCGGAAACAATGTTTCAACGCAGTGACAACTCCAATGCTGCTGGCGCTGAGGGAGGTGGAGAAAGAACACCACAACAGAGCAGCACGACGATAAAACAGTTATTTACAAAACTGGAAAAACTAATGAGAAAAGAAATATCAAGGGGATGGGAGATCCTAACTCTAGAAAAATATGTAGAGTGTAACATGGTACCTAGAGGTCTCCGCATTTTTACTCTCCCCAACCACCCAGACACAAAGCCTGAGATGCCGGAGGAATGGGGCAATAATAACATGGACTGTTCGAAGAGGATGATGTTGATAATCATAAAATATGCTAAAAAAGAAATCGAAGAGCTGATCCAAAAAATAACAG
The DNA here is from genome assembly GCF_964263255.1 of Lissotriton vulgaris. Taxonomy (NCBI): domain Eukaryota; kingdom Metazoa; phylum Chordata; class Amphibia; order Caudata; family Salamandridae; genus Lissotriton; species Lissotriton vulgaris. The sequence continues at coordinate 1,886,353,426 of NC_141687.1, read as the reverse complement.
ATACTGAAAAAGAAATAACAGCACTAAAAGAAGAGAATGCCACAACAAAAAAACTGAGAGCTGAGATGAACAAAAATTTGGACAAACACGATGACGAGGTTCAAAAAAGAAAGGAACGCAAGTTTCATCGCGATGAGGATGATTACAAGTTTGGCACAATTTTAACTTTTGCACGAAAATTCGACTCTGCAAAGAAACAATGGGATGAAACAAAGAAGGGAACCACCCAACAAACCAGTGGATCAGAGTCAGAAATAAGTGATGGGGAACAAAGAGCGACAGGAATACGCAGGTTTTCTTTTTTAGAGGAACTAGAACTGTTGTATCACCAGCAGCAAACGCCCCAATACATTCCAAGTGGACGAGGAAGAGGACCCCAGCGACAAAGAGCAAGAGGAAGGGGCACTTATTTCTCGGGAAGACAAAACGTAAAACCCGAAGAAGCCAAAAACATAGGAACCAGATACAACTTGAGATCGCGGCAGGTGAGAAGCTAAATCGGAAAACCAAACAATCACCTAATTTAGTAATAAATTTGTCAAGATACAACCTCTCAAAAGAAGAAATAAACCTACTAAACAAGGGCCTATCATTTTGCCCGGAAACCCATCATGATGAAGTGGACACTAAAATTGATATATACAAATATGTGAGGAAACTGAAACTAAAGAAGTTTTTTAGCAAAACACCAAGAATAAAAGAAAGAACATCTGACCAATCCGCAGAAATAAATGAAAATCTTGAACAAACAACAACTAATAATGAGTACAACATTGAGGACGTTCCCCATCTTCGAATTGCATATGAATTGGCAAACGAAGAAACTGGATCCCAAGTACCCTCAACACAAATACTAAACGAGATGGAAATAGTGACAGACAAACATAAAAAAACTCCTTTTAAACCAAAATCGAAATTTTATCCAGTTCTTCATCCAGGCAATAAAATCGACCTTTTTCATGACCTTGTAATAGGGAATATAGAAAAAATGACAAACAACCACCCTCGGAAAAAAGAAAACTTGTCCAAAAAAGAAAGAGCAGCAATACAAACCTTGAAAAACAATGCCAATATTGAAATAAAACCGGCGGACAAGGGGGGAAACATCATCATAATGGACAAACAACATTATATAGAAGAAGACCTCAGACAATTGACTGAAAAAGAAAATTATGAGCCGCTCAACACCAATCCAATTCCAGAACTCATAAAAAGCTCAATACATGGAAAGAAAATGGCCTTCTAACGGATGATGAAAAGAAATATCTAATGGTGGAAAACCCTATCCTACCCACAATATATTTCTTACCGAAAGTACATAAGACACTCAATAAACCCCCAGGAAGACTGATAATATCCAGCTGTGGCAGTTTGTATGAGAATATTGCAAACTATGTGGATTACTTTATTGCTCCACTAGTTCCTACCCTGACATCTTATATAAAAGACTCTGGAGATTTCCTCAAAGTTCTTATGAACACAGACTGGCATCCAACCTACTCACTGGTAACGATAGACGTGGTGTCGCTCTACACCTCCATCAGTCACGAAATTGGAATCAAAGCCATAGAGTTTTTTCTGAAACAAATGCCCATAACAGAAAGAGAACATTCGAAAATACTAACTGAGATGATCAGGATGTGCTTATATAATAATGTTTTCTTATTCAACCACAAAATGTACCAGCAAAAGTGTGGAACAGCCATGGGAGTTTCCTTCTCTCCAAGCTATGCGAACCTCATGATGGGGTGGTGGGAGAGGAGCATAGCTTGGAGAGAAGAAAACGACCAATACATGGCTAAAGTAGCACTTTGGGTGAGGTTCATAGATGACCTGTTTCTCCTGTGGAAGGGAAGCACATCTGAGTTTAAAACCTTCTTTGATGTCCTAAATACAAATGATGTTGGTTTAAAGTTCACGTACAACATCAGTCCGAAAGAAATTGAGTTCTTGGACATCAAAGTGTTTGTACATGACAACAAGATTGAGACAACCACCCACAGAAAAAAAACAGCAACAAATAGCATCCTGCACGGATTGAGTTTCCATCCCCAAAAACTGGTTAAAAGTATACCTTACGGTGAATTTCTCCGCATGAGAAGAAATTGCTCAACAGAACAAGAAATGGATAAAAAATTTGATGACACAAGAAACCGGTTTCTTGAAAGAGGTTACAAACACAGAGATATAACCATTGGGGAAGACAAAGCCAAATGCAAAACAAGATTGGAAACACTAAACCTGGAAAAACCAACCATTGACTCAGAAGAAACTGAACAGCCTAAAACAAACAAACAAACAACAGAATATGAAGAAAAACCAAGAATGATTGCAACATATAACAAAGAAAGTTACAAAATTCAAAAAATTCTTGCAAAATATTGGCATATCTTAATGAAAGATCCAGACATTGGCAGTGACATTGGAACTGGCCCTTTAGTTACATATCGGAGAGCGCCTAATCTCTCAGACCATCTGGTAAGCAGCCATTTTTCATTGACAAAACAAAAAGACTGGCTGCAAAAAAGAAATATTGGATTTACCAAATGTAAGACATGCAAAGCATGCAGAATAGGACAAAATACAACAGCCCTAGCAGACCCTTCAGGCAAAGACTTCATAATCAAAACAAAAATAACCTGCGAATCCTCCTTTGTTGTATATATGCTCAGGTGCCAATGTGGAAAAGAATACATTGGAAGTACCAAATGCCCTCTAAAGAAGAGAATTTTAGAACACATCCGGGCAATACAAAATAATGACAACACCTATGCCATGGCTAAACATCTGAGAACACACACTGGCAAAACGTGGGAAGACATTAAATATTTGGGACTAGCATCCATCCCCACCCAGGAAAGAGGGGGAGACAGACTTTTGAAATTGAGACGTTTGGAGTCGAAACTTATAATAAAGTTCAAAACAAGACAGCCGAGAGGGTTGAACGCAGATGAGGAGATGCATGTACATCTCTAAAAACTTTGATTACTGACTTTGATAGAAACCCCGTGTGAAGGAATATTGTAAAGGCCATAACGTTCAAATCAAGGGGTAACAGTGTGGGACGTAGGGCACTCAGCCCGTGTAACGAATCATAACGTAAAACGTTATATGAAGGTCCCTGATGCAAAGTGTTTATTGTTAAAACACTAAATGGACTTATTTTGAATTTATCTACCAGCATATAATTTTATTTCTTAAAATTTTATGTTCAATATTTCTTATATGAAATGTTACCCACACGCAACCCCCACACAAATGTACTTTTGTTTTTTGAAACATACGTTTAATGAAAAACTACAAGGCCCACAATTCCTCATTTTGTTTAACTGAGTGAATAGTATAAATTGTGGAAAGTGAAAAGGGACTCTTGTAGAACACTGCCGTGACCAAGATCGTTAGATCGAAACGCGTAGGAGTTTTTGCTAAGAGACCTGAAATAAATACTCGTGTTCAAGAAGAGTGCCGCGTCCTTGCCTTTGTTTATGAAAATTACGAAGGAGACACGCTCCCGGTCTCCAAACGCGAGCACCAGCCGACGGAGTTCCCTCTGCTACGGGAACATTTGTGAGGAGATTTTCAATACAGAGGTGAACCCGGCATCCCAGCATACAAGCACAAAGCCAAGAATATCGAGTGGTTTGCTGTGGATTCAAGCCAGCCAACCGGAACATCAACAACGCACAGACGCCCTGGTCGAGCGCCGACGTGCTCAGTCGGAGGACGCGAACACAGTCGGGAGTCTCCCGGGTGAGTGAATGTGTGTTGAATGCAACGCAATAATATCTGGATGCCGAGTGGGGTTTGAAAGTTTGGAAAAGCTGACATAGCTACAAACGTGTGATAAGTTAATCAGACAGAGTCACTGAACCCGTCTTGTCACGCAAAGGTCTTGCAAAACGGGAAACAAAAACCCGAATCCCAAAGACTATTGAACCCAGTGTTCCTAACATTTCCTACCACTAATATACTTAACAGTATTCACACAGGAATAAAATCAAAGCCAAATAAGCGTTGGTAAAAACAACAGAGATTACCATAATGGAAGAGAGAACAACGCGAAGGATAGCTAAAGCGGAAACAATGTTTCAACGCAGTGACAACTCCAATGCTGCTGGCATGAGGGAGGTGGAGAAAGAACACCACAACAGAGCAGCACGACGATAAAACAGTTATTTACAAAACTGGAAAAACTAATGAGAAAAGAAATATCAAGGGGATGGGAGATCCTAACTCTAGAAAAATATGTAGAGTGTAACATGGCACCTAGAGGTCTCCACATTTTTACTCTCCCCAACCACCCAGACACAAAGCCTGAGATGCTGGAGGAATGGGGCAATAATAACATGGACTGTTCGAAGAGGATGATGTTGATAATCATAAAATATGCTAAAAAAGAAGTCGAAGAGCTGATCCAAAAAATAACAGATACTGAAAAAGAAATAACAGCACTAAAAGAAGAGAATGCCACAACAAAAAAACTGAGAGCTGAGATGAGCAAAAATTTGGACAAACACGATGACGAGGTTCAAAAAAGTAAGGAACGCAAGTTTCATCGCGATGAGGATGATTACAAGTTTGGCACAATTTTAACTTTTGCACGAAAATTCGACTCTGCAAAGAAACAATGGGATGAAACAAAGAAGGGAACCACCCAACAAACCAGTGGATCAGAGTCAGAAATAAGTGATGGGGAACAAAGAGCGACAGGAATACGCAGGTTTTCTTTTTTAGAGGAACTAGAACTGTTGTATCACCAGCAGCAAACGCCCCAATACATTCCAAGTGGACGAGGACGAGGACCCCAGCGACAAAGAGCAAGAGGAAGGGGCACTTATTTCTCGGGAAGACAAAACGTAAAACCCGAAGAAGCCAAAAACATAGGAACCAGATACAACTTGAGATCGCGGCAGGTGAGAAGCTAAATCGGAAAACCAAACAATCACCTAATTTAGTAATAAATTTGTCAAGATACATCCTCTCAAAAGAAGAAATAAACCTACTAAACAAGGGCCTATCATTTTGCCCGGAAACCCATCATGATGAAGTGGACACTAAAATTGATATATACAAATATGTGAGGAAACTGAAACTAAAGAAGTTTTTCAGCAAAACACCAAGAATAAAAGAAAGAACATCTGACCAATCCGCAGAAATAAATGAAAATCTTGAACAAACAACAACTAATAATGAGTACAACATTGAGGACGTTCCCCATCTTCGAATTGCATATGAATTGGCAAACGAAGAAACTGGATCCCAAGTACCCTCAACACAAATACTAAACGAGATGGAAATAGTGACAGACAAACATAAAAAAACTCCTTTTAAACCAAAATCGAAATTTTATCCAGTTCTTCATCCAGGCAATAAAATCGACCTTTTTCATGACCTTGTAATAGGGAACATAGAAAAAATGACAAACAACCACCCTCGGAAAAAAGAAAACTTGTCCAAAAAAGAAAGAGCAGCAATACAAACCTTGAAAAACAATGCCAATATTGAAATAAAACCGGCGGACAAGGGGGGAAACATCATCATAATGGACAAACAACATTATATAGAAGAAGCCCTCAGACAATTGACTGAAAAAGAAAATTATGAGCCGCTCAACACCAATCCAATTCCAGAACTCATAAAAAGCTCAATACATGGAAAGAAAATGGCCTTCTAACGGATGATGAAAAGAAATATCTAATGGTGGAAAACCCTATCATACCCACAATATATTTCTTACCGAAAGTACATAAGACACTCAATAAACCCCCAGGAAGACCGATAATATCCAGCTGTGGCAGTTTGTATGAGAATATTGCAAACTATGTGGATTACTTTATTGCTCCACTAGTTCCTACCCTGACATCTTATATAAAAGACTCTGGAGATTTCCTCAAAGTTCTTATGAACACAGACTGGCATCCAACCTACTCACTGGTAACGATAGACGTGGTGTCGCTCTACACCTCCATCAGTCACGAAATTGGAATCAAAGCCATAGAGTTTTTTCTGAAACAAATGCCCATAACAGAAAGAGAACATTCGAAAATGCTAACTGAGATGATCAGGATGTGCTTATATAATAATGTTTTCTTATTCAACCACAAAATGTACCAGCAAAAGTGTGGAACAGCCATGGGAGTTTCCTTCTCTCCAAGCTATGCGAACCTCATGATGGGGTGGTGGAAGAGGAGCATAGCTTGGAGAGAAGAAAACGACCAATACATGGCTAAAGTAGCACTTTGGGTGAGGTTCATAGATGACCTGTTTCTCCTGTGGAAGGGAAGCACATCTGAGTTTAAAACCTTCTTTGATGTCCTAAATACAAATGATGTTGGTTTAAAGTTCACGTACAACATCAGTCCGAAAGAAATTGAGTTCTTGGACATCAAAGTGTTTGTACATGACAACAAGATTGAGACAACCACCCACAGAAAAAAAACAGCAACAAATAGCATCCTGCACGGATTGAGTTTCCATCCCCAAAAACTGGTTAAAAGTATACCTTACGGTGAATTTCTCCGCATGAGAAGAAATTGCTCAACAGAACAAGAAATGGAGAAAAAATTTGATGACACAAGAAACCGGTTTCTTGAAAGAGGTTACAAACACAGAGATATAACCATTGGGGAAGACAAAGCCAAATGCAAAACAAGATTGGAAACACTAAACCTGGAAAAACCAACCATTGACTCAGAAGAAACTGAACAGCCTAAAACAAACAAACAAACAACAGAATATGAAGAAAAACCAAGAATGATTGCAACATATAACAAAGAAAGTTACAAAATTCAAAAAATTCTTGCAAAATATTGGCATATCTTAATGAAAGATCCAGACATTGGCAGTGACATTGGAACTGGCTCTTTAGTTACATATCGGAGAGCGCCTAATCTCTCAGACCATCTGGTAAGCAGCCATTTTTCATTGACAAAACAAAAAGACTGGCTGCAAAAAAGAAATATTGGATTTACCAAATGTAAGACATGCAAAGCATGCAGAATAGGACAAAATACAACAGCCCTAGCAGACCCTTCAGGCAAAGACTTCATAATCAAAACAAAAATAACCTGCGAATCCTCCTTTGTTGTATATATGCTCAGGTGCCAATGTGGAAAAGAATACATTGGAAGTACCAAATGCCCTCTAAAGAAGAGAATTTTAGAACACATCCGGGCAATACAAAATAATGACAACACCTATGCCATGGCTAAACATCTGGCAAAACGTGGGAAGACATTAAATATTTGGGACTAGCATCCATCCCCACCCAGGAAAGAGGGGGAGACAGACTTTTGAAATTGAGACGTTTGGAGTCGAAACTTATAATAAAGTTCAAAACAAGACAGCCGAGAGGGTTGAACGCAGATGAGGTGATGCATGTACATCTCTAAAAACTTTGATTACTGACTTTTTTAGAAACCCTGTGTGAAGGAATATTGTAAAGGCCATAACGTTCAAATCAAGGGGTAACAGTGTGGGATGTAGGGCACTCAGCCCGTGTAACGAATCATAACGTAAAACGTTATATGAAGGTCCCTGATGCAAAGTGTTTATTGTTAAAACACTAAATGGACTTATTTTGAATTTATCTACCAGCATATCATTTTATTTCTTAAAATTTTATGTTCAATATTTCTTATATGAAATGTTACCCACACGCAACCCCCACACAAATGTACTTTTGTTTTTTGAAACATACGTTTAATGAAAAACTACAAGGCCCACAATTCCTCATTTTGTTTAACTGAGTGAATAGTATAAATTGTGGAAAGTGAAAAGGGACTCTTGTAGAACACTGCCGTGACCAAGATCGTTAGATCGAAACGCGTAGGAGTTTTTGCTAAGAGACCTGAAATAAATACTCGTGTTCAAGAAGAGTGCCGCGTCCTTGCCTTTGTTTAAAAAAAAAAAATATATATATATATATATATATATATATATGATGCTCAAGAGATGGCCACGGCATTGGCATTGTTAGGACTGAGCCTTCAATCGACTGCTCCATCCCACCAACATGGCCATCTCCTAGACCCCATTTTCGCCAACTGGGAAGACATCACCACCTTTCCTACGGTAAAAATCATCTGGTCTGATCACTTTGTTATTCCATTTCTAATACATAATACTCTCATAAATAACAATACCTTTAAACCCCCTTTTCTTAAACATAGAAACTGGAAGAAATTTGATCATGAAACCTTTAGACTTGCTCTCCTAGAAAACCCTCCCCTGCGAAGCAATTCGCTCCATGAGGCCTATGAAAACTATGAAAACTGGCTGTCCAATGCCTTAGATAAGATAGCCCCCTGGACATCTAAGCCTCCTGTCAGGCAGTCAAAAACTGCGCCATGGTTCTCTGAAAAATTAAAACTAGCCAAAGCCAGATGTAAAACGCTAGAGCGCAATTGGAGAAAGCACTATAATCCTGCATACAAAACACTTTATAAGACTGAACTTCACAAATACCATAAATTAGTGAAATTGGAAAAAAGCTGCCACCTCAAAAATAGAATTGCCTCAGCGGATAATCCTACTAAAGAATTATTTTCAATCTATAAAGAATTTACCATTCCTACTAGACTGGAAGCTCAGGATACATATTCGAAGGAGATATGTGACTCCATTGCTGATTTTTTTGTCAACAAGATTGACAAAATCCATGCCACCTTTACAAAAGAGGAGTCCAGATCTAGCAAATCGACAGAAGTTAACAATTGCAACACGAGGACCTGTGATCTTACGTGTTTTATCACCCCGGAGAAACAAGAACTACTCAGCATTGTTAACAGCATACAATCTGGTTCCCCGAGTGACGTATGCCCACCGACTCGCTGCAGAGGAGTCATGGAGTCTACGATCATCAACTACATCCACCAAATTGTATCCCTGTCCTTCGAGGAATGTAAGGTATTAGATACCTGGAAAATCACCCAAGTTATCCCCTTAAAAAAAAAGGCTAACATCCATATCTCCCAACTCCAGAATCTTCGCCCCATATCCCTCCTCCCTTTTTGTGCCAAGATTGTGGAGAAAGTAGTGAACATACAGCTCATGAGCTATCTTAAAGATCACTCGCTCTTACACCCTACTCAATCTGGGTTTAGAGCCGGATACTCTACTGAGTCAGCCCTACTTTTCTCCACAGAGAGTCTTAGGCGCATAGCGGATGAAGGAGAGACAGCAGCATTGATATTATTAGATCTAAGTGCAGCCTTTGATACCGTGCTGCACTCAACGCTGCTGTCTCGGCTGTCTGGAATGGGAGTTAAGGGGCCAGCCCTTGCGTGGTTGGAGTCTTTTCTGACCAACAGAAACTTTCCGCTACACTGCCCCCCCTTCAAGTTTTCTCTGAGAAATGCGAGCCATGGGGTCCCTCAGGGCTCAAGTTTGAGCCCTACCCTATTTAATATCTATATGGAGCCCCTGGCTCGCATAGTAGAGACTTATGGGGTGGGCATTGTTAGCTATGCTGATGACACCCAGCTGATGTTCAAACTCACACCCGACCACAGGGAGGATGCCACAAATTTCTCCAACTGCCTCTCTTCCGTGGCAGCTTGGATGAACAATAACTGCCTCCGCCTCAATGGCGACAAAACTGAGCTGATGGTGGTGGGAAAATCCTCCTCCGTATGGTCCCACATGTGGTGGCCAACGGAACTAGGCAGTCTACCCTGCCCTGTGGCTTCGGTGCGGAACTTGGGCATAACGTTGGATTCCAACCTGTCATATAAATCTCATGTGAACAAAGTCACAGCAAGATGCTTTAGCATACTGAGGGTTCTTCGGAAGGTCCTTGATCTTCTTCCCTTGGACTCAAGAAAGACAATTGTGCGTGCCCTTGTCACCCCCCATCTGGACTATGGGAACGCCTTGTTATTGGGTCTGAGCAAGAAGAGCATACACCAGCTCCAATGCGCACAAAACATCGCTGCGCGCCTTGTGCTCAAGCTACCTCGTAGAGCCTCAGGGAAAATGGCCTTAACTAGACTCCATTGGCTCCCCATCAAGGAGCGAATTAAATTCAAGGCCCTGTGCTTCGCCCACCGCAACGCCCATGGAACTGGCCCAGACTATCTACACAGTCTACTTACAATACATCGCCCTACCCGGAATCTCAGATCTGCGGGTACGATGATGTTTAAAATTCCTAAAATAACCAGAGCCAAGATGGGCAGCTCCTCGTTCAGATACCTGGCTGCCAAAGGTTGGAACGAACTCCCCATCGAGATGCGGATGGAACCTTCTGAAACAAGATTCCGAGGAAAATTAAAAACTCTCCTCTTCCCCCGCATCTGATCCCCCTCTCTCCCCCCTGGCCCTGTTCTTCTTCCCCTGTACTCACTCCTCCAGGTTCCTTTGCAGTTTTCAGCGCGGGGACACTCTGTTTTGAGTAACCAGGCGCTCTACAAATGGCTTCTATTCTATTCTATATACATATATGCACGTGAACAAGGGCTTTTTAGCTTGAAACGCGTTGTGTTGGGTCGAAATAAAGAAGACGCTTGCGCACTTTGCTCTAACATATAATTACGGCTGGCCTTAGTCGTTGAGAGGAGCTCTGCTTCAGAGGCGGAACAAGTATCCGTACCTATGAGGACTGAGGCGAGGAGAGTGATCATCGCCTGACAGCACAACATCCACATAAAATAAGCGGTTTCACAGCCTGCCCTCCCCTCCTACTTAAGGGTGTTAAAGACATTAATCATGTAAAGGAACCCCAACCTACTCAAGGCGATTATGACTACTCACCTTGCAGAACTACAATATCCAGAAGTCCTGGTATTGAAACTCCACCCACTTAGGGCGGACCACGTCTTCTTTTCAAATGGTAAGCTATGCTGACAATACTCAGTTGGTCGTCTCCCTGTCCCAGTTGATCGACCATCCAGAAACCTGACCAACTGCCTTACAGGAATTCACAACTGGATGAATAACTCATCATTAAAACTAAATGGGACAAAGACGGAGGTGATGCTCCTAGGAAAACAATGGACGACCATCCCTCCAGCACTCTGGCCCGATGTGTTCGGGGAAATCCCCCCCCCCGAAACGTGAAATTAAGACACTCGGTGTGTGGCTCGAACCAGAGCTTACTATGAAAACACAAGCAACCAAAACCTCGGGCACCTGCTTCGGGCTCATGCGCACGACCCGCAAGATCCTGCCCTTACTGCCACCTACTTCTAGGAAACTACTCATTCAGGGACTAGTACTGTCCCGCCTGGACTACAGCAATCTGGTTTATCTGGGAGCCCCTGAGGCCACCCTAACGAAACTCCAGCGGACACAAAATGCGGCGGCACGCCTGCTCACTAACATCCCCTCCAGAATGTCCGCCAAGCCGGCCCTCAAAGCTCTGCACTGGCTCCCTGTGCGCCAAAGGGTGCAATTCAAAGCGATGTGTACGACACATAAGCTGATCAACGGATCTGGCCCGGCGATCCTCAGCAAAATGATCACCCCCTACACAGCAACCAGATCCCTACGATCCCAGAATGAGAACCTAGCTAGCATTCCTAGATTCGAAAGAACCCGCACAGGAGGACGACAATTCTCCGTTCAAGCAGCTACAGGATGGAACGCTCTTCCCCGCTCCCTCAGACTTGAACCTAACTACCTAGCATTCCGCAAGAAATTAAAGACTCATCTGTTTCCTAAATGAAGTCCCCTTGACTGTCTCCCCTCCCTCTCCTCCCCCTCAACAGGATCACAAATCTTATAGCGCGGGGATGCCCTTGGGTCACCAGGCGCTTTAGAAATTGTTATTAAATTAAATTAAATTAAATAAAAAGAGTGTTTGATCAGAGCAAGGTGAGCCTGGTGTTCCTTCACTTTGTCCATGAGGAAGGGGCAGTCATGGCCCCGAAACGCGTCGGACCTACTGCAAATTGGAGGGAGCCTGTGACACTGCACGGGAGCCAAACTGAAACCGGAGGGTTCGGGTGCTGTGGTGAGCCCTCCCAAAGTGCTTGCACACTTTGCTCTAACATATATTTACGGCTGGCCTTAGTCGTGGAGAGGAGCTCCGCTTCACAGGTCGAACAAGTATCCGTACCTATGAGGACTGAGGCGAGGAGAGTGATCATCGCCTGACAGCGCAACATCCACATAAAATAAGCGGTTTCACAGCCTGCTCTCCTCTCCTACTTAAGGATGTTAAAGACATTAATCATGTAAAGGAACCCCAACCTACTCAAGGCGATTATGACTACTCACCTTGAAGGACTACAATATCCAGAAGTCCCGGTGTTGAAACTCCACCCACTTAGGGCGGACCACGCCTTCTTTTCAAATAAAAAAAGTGGTTGATAGAGCAAGGTGAGCCTGGTGTTCCTTCACTTTGTCCATGAGGAAGGGGTGTTCATGGCCCCGAAACGCGTCGGACCTACTGCAAATTGGAGGGAGCCTGTGACACTGCACGGGAGCCAAACTGAAACCGGTCGGTTCGGGTGCTGTATTGAGCCCTCCCAAAGCGCCTGCGCACTTTGCTCTAACATATATATATATATATATATATATATGTGTGTGTGTCCAAAATCCGCTTCGCTTCGCGAAATAATGAACTCTCTGGACCCAATGTAAATGACCAATTCAGGAAGTTTATTATGCTTCCACGCTACGCGGTTCGGCAGTTAGGCCTTGCACACACGATAGAAGTCAGGGACTGAATTATCACTTCTATCGTGTGAGCAAGGTGTATTAATTTGCAAAGCGAAGAGGATTTTGGACGTTTGTTTACCGGGTGCTCTCCTGGTGTATGCACCACCCCCCACGGGTCCTTGGTCTCGCCAAGAACAGCTTGGATATATATATATATATACATATATATATATACATATATGCACGTGAACAAGGGCTTTTTAGCTTGAAACGCGTTGTGTTGGGTCGAAATAAAGAAGACTTTGCCTAAAGTGCTGTGGGGTCTGTGCCTCCTTCTTCGCCGTACCGCCGCTGGGTGGGATTCGGAAGTGGCTGGAGTAGTCAAGTTCGGATATACATTATTTTTATAGATATATATATATATATTCACACAATGTTTGCTCCCGGAGAAGGAAACTCTGGTCACACCTGAAGGCTCATTTTTTCGCATCTTTTATTGTGGAGAAACAAACGGTGGCATTGTCCCAACATGTTTCGTTCCGCCTGGAACTTTATCAAGGTAAGCCAGCTCTGGAATCCGTTGCGCTTCCCCCCACAGCTCGATGTAGTGGACGTTCATTTTGTTTGCCTCCAGTGGCATTCTTTTGAGGAATCACTTCCGTTTGAAAAATGAATTGTGGGATTTGTAGTTGCGCATGGATTCTTGACGGTTTGATTGGCAGCCCGATTTATTTTCAAGTCTTTTCTTGTGTTACTATGAGTGTCCCACTTGGTGTTTTTCTGCCTTTGTTAATTTCTGACACTCCATCGGGTTTTTCAATCAAAGGCGCCGTCTAATAATAACCCTCCAGTGGGTAGAGCATGAAGATGTTTGGCATTTCGGCGCTTGTTTTTCCATGTTGATAGATGTTAGAGCGATGAGCCTTCTCGGGTCAGCTCTCTTTTGAAGCCGATTCCTGAACCAATCCCACAGGTGCAGTCCCGGGCGGCGCCAACCTCCCTTTTCGTTTTACCGAGTCTGCAAGATGGTTCTAGGCGGGAGATTCTCGGCGCACTTGTGGCGGTGTAGACCTTCGGCAGAACCACGCCGATATATGTTCACACAATGTTTGCTCCCGGAGAAGGAAACTCTGGTCACACCTGAAGGCTCATTTTTTCGCATCTTTTATTGTGGAGAAACAAACGGTGGCATTGTCCCAACATGTTTCGTTCCGCCTGGAACTTTATCAAGGTAAACCAGCTCTGGAATCCGTTGCGCTTCCCCCCACAGCTCGATGTAGTGGACGTTCATTTTGTTTGCCTCCAGTGGCATTCTTTTGAGGAATCACTTCCGTTTGAAAAATGAATTGTGGGATTTGTAGTTGCGCATGGATTCTTGACGGTTTGATTGGCAGCCCGATTTATTTTCAAGTCTTTTCTTGTGTTACTATGAGTGTCCCACTCTGTGTTTTTCTGCCTTTGTTAATTTCTGACACTCCATCGGGTTTTTCAATCAAAGGCGCCGTCTAATAATAACCCTCCAGTGGGTAGAGCATGAAGATGTTTGGCATTTCGGCGCTTGTTTTTCCATGTTGATAGATGTTAGAGCGATGAGCCTTCTCAGGTCAGCTCTCTTTTGAAGCCGATTCCTGAACCAATCCCACGGGTGCAGTCCCGGGCGGCGCCAACCTCCCTTTTCGTTTTACTGAGTCTGCAAGATGGTTCTAGGCGGGAGATTCTCGGCGCACTTGTGGCGGTGTAGACCTTCGGCAGAACCACGCCGATATATGTTCACACAATGTTTGCTCCCGGAGAAGGAAACTCTGGTCACACCTGAAGGCTCATTTTTTCGCATCTTTTATTGTGGAGAAACAAACGGTGGCATTGTCCCAACATGTTTCGTTCCGCCTGGAACTTTATCTATATATATAGTCAAAGTTGTGAGCAAAAGTTCACTGTACCTTTTCCCAGCAGCTCCATGGCCGCGGTCCGTGATGAGGCAGGCAGCCTCAATCAAATACACCAAAGCTGTCACTCACTCCAACAGGACAGTGCTGTAATAAACCTCCATTTATTTCACTCGGGTCTTATGGTAAGTAGCACTCAACACGTTTCAGGAACACTCCCTTGTTCACGATATATATATATATATATATATATATATATATAGAGCCACCCTCACACCCACTCACAGACCCACTCAGACACTAAATCATATAGTCATGCACTCACTAAGCCGAGGCAAGATGGCGCCTGTGTGAACAGCCGTGCTGGTTGCTCCCCTCCACTTGGATCAAAAAGATGGGAATAAGGAGATGTTCCCCCCTGGAGGTACAAATAAATAAATGAGAACTTACTGGCGGTGCAGCTCCTGGATCGTGGTCATGTTGCGGGCAGCCGAGGCAGCATTGTTGACCGCAGTACTTCCTCGTGTGCTTGGGTCTTGGTGCGCGCTGTGGCTCGTAGCGTCTCAGGCTCAGGTCTGGGGGAGAGGAGGGGCTGACAGTACCGGATGGCTCATGTCCAGAATTCGCACAAAAAGAGGGATGCCTTCAAAGGCAAACCGCTCTGTTCAAGCAAAGAACATCAATGCCAATACCATTGCTATGACACTAGCATCCCCTAATGAAAACCCTATGTCCCTGTAGCGCTCCAAGGCTCCAATCCTAAAATGTTTCTGAAGGGAAAGCAGAGCTTGGACACTGTTAAAAAAGGAGAAAGAAGGGGAAAGGAATGCTGGAGAAAATCAGTGGAGAAACCTGTAAACAACTGCTTCAACAGCAGACTCAATCTCAGTCCCAATCTCAGAAGCAACAGAGTATCAATGTATTTTTCCCACTTTTGTGATTCCTGCTGGAGTCTCCATGGTTGAAGCAGCGGGAGCCTCTTTTGGCCGTGATCCGAAGGACCTGCATGGGGATGCTGACAGTCTGGAGAACATCAAGCCTTGCACAGAGTGTTCTGCAAATAAAGTAGACTTGCCAAGCGAAGGGCAAGCTGGGCCAATTAGCCAGCTGGTAAGGCCTAATTCTGAACTTCATTAGGGAGGGGGTTGGTGAACCCTGACAACCAGAAGCATTGCTTGCTTCCATCGCAAATAGTGTCAACCGAGGTGATTAGGCACCATTATTCTGTAAATCGTTTATCCCCCTGACTCTCACAAACACAGGCATTAGACAATATTGACACCAGTGTATTCATCGAATGTGGGGGCAACGGGGCTCAAGAGGCTTGAAGACTCTCAGGAGCTAGGTGACAAATATTTCTCAATCACAGATTGCTCTGACACCAGCCCTACAGATTCAGAAGCCAGGAGTAATGTCCAGCTTTCCAGCTCAAGCCCAGGTAGCCAGCAGGCAGAACCCAGGACAATGGTTAGAAGGAAAATGCTCTCCAGAAAGAGTAGAGACCCTCAGCCATCTGGGCTGACTGCAGATGAATTATCCAAGCACAGTGTAGAATCTGCCTAGAAATGGTACTATTCCGCAATGCATAAAGTTTACCTCGATCCTTTGCAGCAGGATAAAGTTTCCAGCAACAGAAAGGCAATGCAACTGGAGGAGCCGTCCTTGAAACTAATCTACAATTCCATCAACAGCTCCAAGCAGAGACCCAACTAGATGGAAAAAAATGCTGCAACTAAAAAGCTACAAGGGGTGGTAGCTGCAGAAGAATGCACTGTTACTATAGATGAGGATGTGGCTAGAGTTCAAACCCAGACAGAGTCCCAGGGGGCACAAATAGCGGACATCCAATGGAAATTGACGACTTCGGAAAAAGACAGCGGAGGAATAATTTAAGAATTTCAGGCATTAAAGAAGGAGTCGAGGGCAATGACATTCGGACTTGTATGCTGAATTTAATGAAGGGATCCTGTCCGGAACTCCAAAACTGGAATTGGAACCTAGACATTCAGCGGGTGCATCGCTTTCCATTGACTCTAAAGAAGCCAGTTCATTCATGCAATGGAGAAATTCCAAAGCCATCATAATTTATTTTGGAAACTATATACTCTGTGAAGGAGTGTTTTCAAAGTAATTTTCCAATGCCAAATGAACGTAAGAAGGCAACTTTCTTCGCAACACCAGATTTTTTACATTTTACAGTGGAGAGACATAAGAGGCTAAGACAATTGACCCAATCATGCCAGGCTCTGGGGTCTGAACCATATCTGATGAACCCGGCTCATCTGAAAATCATATTCCAAGACACCATGAGAGTTTTTACCTCTGAAATTCCAGCAAAAGGGTACATTGATAAACATGAAATAGTCCAGGATGAGCAGCCCCTCTTTTTAGGAATTAAGCTCTGGCTTTGTATGCATGGCTTTCTTTGTCAGAGTAAGATGGAAAATAAAGGGATATCTGTAAAATAGATATAAAAAGGCATTATGACCCATTGGGTGGCGGGGTGACCTAAGCACAGGTTCTATCACTCACACCTTTGGTCTGCTTGTCTCACAGAGTAGAAGGGGGAGGTCGATGGGGAAGCAGGGCAGGGTGGCGCAGGAGGAGTTCAGGTAGGAGGGTTGGTCACCCAGGGGGGTGGATGATGAGGGGCAAAGAGAAAAGACCAGTTACATGAGGAAACTTAAGAGGCTGGGGAGAAAGGGAGAAAGTTTTGGAACAGCTTAAAACAGTGCAATCAGAATGCAAATTGCTTCAGTAAATATATGTGGGCTGAACGATCTGGTGAAACAACAGAAAATCAAAGAAGATGTGGAAATGTTGCACGCTGATATAGTGTGTCTTCAGGAAATGCCCCTCGAGGGAACCAGGAAACATTTACAAGAGCAGTTGGAATATCAACTTGTGGCATACACTACCCAAGGAACCAGAACTAGGGGGGTGGCTATTTTGGCCCGGAAGGGGGGCATATAATTTTAGAAATGGGTAACCAATAGATTTGGTCTCTGGGCAGTTGTGGAGTGTCAATTCTCAGGGATTAAATGTACTCTTTGCTCAGTCATGGCTCCACGAGTGATGATCCTAATATTTTTGAATTTCTTAATTCGAAGTTCACTGAATGGCCAATACCAATTATACTCTGCGGTGACCTGAATATTAACAGCTTGGGTGCGCTATTGAATGGGAACTCCAGTAATAATACTGGCCAGAAAAAAAGGTTTTTGAGCCCTCACTCAACTGATGCACGATAACAGGCTTATAGATGTCAGGTCATACTTAAAGCCTCATGAGGGGGGCAGTACAACGTTTTCTGCCCCGCATAGAGCAGTAGTGCGCTTGGATTACTTTATTGTTTCACAGTAACTGCTTGCAGAATGCACTATCAAAAAGTTCCCTAGGGTTATGTCAGATAAAGCCCGCTTGGTCCTACAAGTAGTTAGGACAGGGTTAGAGACACCAGAACAAACCTTGACATTTAAGAGGGGTTTGTTGTAAGATCCTAAATATATTAGTCCTATGAACAAATGACTGGGAGTTTTTCTGGAGTTTAATAGAGGAAGTGCTGGCTGTGGAGTGTTATTGAATGCTGTTAAGCCTGTGTTAGAGGGGATACCTTGATCTTTTCTCTGAATAGGAATTAGAAATCATCCCAGTGCCTAAACATGATTTATAGTACAAGAGTGGACATCAAAGAGGAACTGGTCAGGGTCATAGCTAATGGCATATGAATTAAGGGAATCCTGCAAAAGATCTCCCTAGCAAAGGCAGTCGCTGGCGAAATCTCGACAGCAAGTGCAGCAGAAAAATACATGGTCTGGCGGAAAACTGCTATGAACATAGTAAGTGGGGCAATTGCTAACCACACGGACAAGACTGAAGATTGTTGAGTGGGAGATTATGAAGATTAAGAACTACAAGGGTGAATTAGTGTCCAGCCCCAGAGATATACGGAGGAATTTCATAGATTTCATGGAAAACTATGTAGAGAGGAAGGACACCCGGATGTGAGGCATATAAAGGAGTACTTAGAGTCCCTATCTACTTAGAGTCTCTTCAGAGCGAGCAACTTTTACAAGAAGATGCGGAATCCCTTGACGCTCCATTCTCAGGGGAAGAACTATAAAGCGTGTTAAAAGAACTCCCCTCCGGTGGGTCTCGATCAAATTCCTCTACAGTTCTACAAAGTTTTTTTCTTAGCTGTGGGTGTGAACTTAATCTATATAATGTGTCTAGTACAGAAAGGAGAGGCTACCCCAGAGGGCTTGGGCTAAAATTATTATTTTCCCTAAGAAAGGGAAACCTTCAAACGAAACTGGGCATAAGCCTCATGAATAGCAACACAAATGTATTTTCTAAGCTATTGTTTAACTGGCTGAGCTGTATTATAGGGAAGGTGCTATCCCCCTTGAAACACGGTTTTATTCCAGACAGAGGAATGGCCGATCATATACACAGAGTGATCACTCTATGTGATAGTACATCAGTTTCCGGACACCCTATGGCGCTTGTTCTGCTTGGTGCTGAGAAGGCGTTTGATAGGGTCTCCAGGGATTATCTTTGTGCCACTCTCAAGGGCTTTTAGCTTTTTAAATTTTCAAAAATGGTATACATGAAAGGAAAGGATGGAGGGCTAAAAAAATAGGGAGACGCATCTGGGCCCCATCTATAAGTGGAAAATTGACAGCGAGGCTAGTTTAGCTGAAGCCTAAATGATTTGGCGCCTTTGGAATCCTGAATAGAGTCTAATGTTGCTGTTTTGTTGTCAGATGTGAAATGTTGAACAATTGTTTTATTCTCCCTTTTATAACCTATTTGTTATTGGTAGTGTTTCCTCGTGTATTTATGTATGTATTTATCTAAATGTATTGAACTGATAGTCACCAAAAGAAAACTAGACACTCATAGACTCACACACCCATTGAGACACTCACACACTCACTCACACACCCACTGAGACACTCATGCACTCACTCACACACTCACTCTCAAAGGTTACAGGTTACAGTTAGGAAATACAATTTTTAGAAACCTTACAAATTCACTTAAAAACCAAAGGTTAAACTAACGTTACAGTTAGGAAATAACATTAAAAACATAGAAATTCGCTAGTAAAAACAAAGGTTTCAGGGATGTTATTGTTTGCAAATAACATTAAAAACAGCTTAGAAATTCACTGAAAAAACCAAAGGTCACAGGGACGTTATAGTTAGGCTCAAATTTTACTCATACAAAGCCATTGAAGTTCATGAGTTAGCAGTTATAGTTATCTCAGCTAACTATAACTTACAGCCCTGCAATGCAATGCACTGACTTATTGTCAGTAAAATTGCTCTCCTACCCTCGCAGCTCCACCACCCTCCTGAGCCCCTGCACTCACGAGTGTTGGTGTTCGAGGACCTCCTCCACCCACAGGCTATAACTGCGCCTCATCCCTGGTGGTCCAGTGGACCTCTCACTCTTACTCTCACTCAGTTTTTTTGCTTGTCTTTTCCTTTGACCTCTTTTCTTTCACCTTCATTTTTCACCCTTTTACTGTCACTCTCTTTCTATCACTGTCCATCCTCCTTTTCACTTTTACTCTGTTTTCACTCTACTCTCTTTTCTGTGCACCTCTCTCCCGCTTTTCCCCGCCACTGCTGTCCCCGCGGACCCTCCACCCTAGCGCGACCAGCCCACGCCAGGTTCCCTTCCCGCTCCCGCCTCCCAGCTGTCCAGCCCTTCACGACCCCTACTTAATGATGGCGCTGTGTGGGCGCGCCCCTGGCACCATCAACCATCAACTGCTCCCTAGCGAACACCACCTTCCCCTATGACTGGAAGCATGCTGATATCAACCCCCTCCTGAAGAAACCCTCGGCGGACCCCTACTGACCTCAAGAACTACAGACCCATCTCCCTGCTGAAGTTCCCAGCGAAAGTTATTGAGAAAGCCATCAGCAACCAACTTGCCACCTTCATCGAAGAGCACAATGTCCTTGACTCCTCCCAATACGGCTTCAGAAAGAATCACAGCATGGAAACTTACCTCCTCACTGTAACAGACGACATCCGCTCCCTCCTGGACAGAGGAAAGATAGTAGCCCTCATCCTCCTCGACCTTTCAGCAGCCTTAGACATTGTCTCTCACTGCACCCTAACACACAGACTTCATGACGCAGGGATCCGGGATAAGGCCCTCGACTGGATCCACTCCTTCCTCTCCGGCAGAACTCAGCAGGTCAGACTACCTCCCTTCCTCTCGGACCCCACACCGACCACCTGCGGAGTCCCCCAAGGATCCTCCCTCAGCCTCACGTTGTTCAACATCTACATGGCTCTGCTCGCCCCCATCGTCAGAACCCAGGGACTCAACATTGTTTCAGATGCAGACGACACCCAACTCCTCCTCTCATTATCCAACTAACCCAACGCAGCCAAACACAACTTTCAAGAAGGCATGGAAGCAGTCGCCAAATGGATGAAAAGCATCTGTCTACAAATCAACACGGACCAAACAGAAATACTCATCATGGGCCCACACCCCGATGCCTGGAGCGACACCTGGTGGTCTACGCCCTCAGAAGCCCGCCCAGCCCCATATACCATGCATACAACCTCAAAATCATCCTGAACTTCAAACTCAAAATGGACCGCCAGATCAACTTTGTTGCATCCTCCTGCTTCCACACACTCCACCTCCTTAGAAAGTCTCTCAAATGGATTCCCCTTAAACATAGAAAGACCGTCACACATGCCCTCGTTACTAGCAGACTTGACCACGACAATGCACTCTATGCCGGAATCAACGAAAACCTCACCAGCAAACTTCAAAACATCCAAAATGCAGCAGCCAGACTAATCCTCAAACTGCCACGACACTGCCATATCATCCAGCACCTGCACACACTACACTGGCTCCCCACTGAGTCAAGAATCACCTTCAAGATTCTCACCCACACACACAAAGCCCTCCACGACACCGGACCAGCACACCTGAATAGGCGACTCACATTCCATGCACCACAAAGTACCCTACGATCAGCCCAGCTCTCCCATGCCATAGTCTCAGGCACCAGGAAGTCCAGATCAGGAGGCCGCTCCTTCTCCTTCCTCGTGGCCAGAGCCTGGAACGCCCTCCTGCTCTACCTCAGACAGATGACATCACTCCCAACTTCACGAGGGACCTCAAGACATGGCTCATAGATAGACCTCCTCCTTGATGGACAGGACCCTACGCCTCCCCTCAGCACCTTGAGACCCTTTACTGGTGAGAAGTAGCGCTCAACAAACCCATGATTGATTCATTGGTTATGACCTCACATATTGCATTACTCATGACATGGTCAGTGACATCACTCATGATATCCCTGATGACATCTTAAATTACATCACTGTTGTACACAACTCCACTGTATGCTGTTCCACTCTATAACACTCCACTCTACGCCTCTCCACTGTAGAAGAATCAAATATACTCCACTGGGCTGTAGGGTTGTAAGAGTGTTTTTAGGGTTTAGGTATACATTTGGGTATTAGATGATAAGGGTGTTTTAGGGATAGTGGTTGCTAGGGGTATAGGGTAAGGGTGTTTTTTGGGGTTTAGGGTTGAGTCAGTGTATAGGATGGTAATGGCATTTTTAAGGATCAGGGATGGGAAAGGGAATCGGTTGGGAAATGGGGGAGCGTTGGGGGTGATCACCACCAATTTAAAAAGTCAGTTAAACATGTGTATATAAATATATAGATGTATGCACATATCTGTGTGTATATTTATATATGTACTTTGGCCTCTTTCAGATTATATGGTAGAAGCATACAGCCAATTGAAAGATAAGGAATGCTACATATGAGTTCCACCATCAAATACAAAACCATGCAGGACCAACTACACAAGAAACTGTTGGCTTGAAGGAGTTTGGGTCTCTTGAGCTTATATGTACTTACATTTTAAAACAAGGAGTATCCTAAAACACCCGTCATATACTTTATACCAAAGATTCATAAAAACAAGGACAAGCCACCTGGCAGGACAATTATAGCAGCCTGCGATGGACCATTACAAAACTTATCTAAATATATAGATTTTATTCTACAAGAACATGTCCAAGGCTTGGAATCTTACATTAAAGATACAGGTGATTTTATATGTAAAATTGGTAAGGTAAGGTGGCAAGAAGGTTATCAACTCATTACCTTTTGATGTATCTTCATTATACACCTGTACAAAGAACTGTGACGGTTTAAAAGCTGTAGAATACTTTTTATCAAGGAGACCAATTGAATTCACCCAGCACAATAGAATGTTGATAGACTTGTTGACTTTCTGCTTAGAAAACACCTTTTTTCTTTTTTAAAAAACAAATGTTCCGACAGGTTCAAGGAGTTGTGATGGGGGCCAGCTTCTCTCCTTTGAATCACTGGCTTTCCGAAGCTCGATACTACGAACACAGTACATTCCCTTAATATGGGGCGAACTCTACTTTAGCGGTGAACAGGATTGACATATGCTGCATCGCTCGCTGTTTCTTCGCACATTTGCAGATTAAGATTCCCTATGCACATTTTTGAATGATTATGTTGCTGCTGTAGGAGTGACAGAGCATCCTCCTTCTTGACCAACTACAATTGTCGTTTTACTCTAGCCCTGACGAAGTCCCCTTGGGGACGAAACGAGTTGGCTGAGGCCTTTTAACGTTTAAAATAAAGGATTTTTTTCCAAATCACTTTCCTGTTACGGACCAGTTCTTTCGGTGAACCATCCTTCCCTTATACAATTTGGTATCTGCCCTGGCAGCGGAGCTCCTGTGCGGCTAGCCCCGTTTGTGATTTGCACGATCATCAAAATATTTTCTACTACGAAACTTGAGTGCGAACCTTAGTTAGCCGCAGCTTTCTTTCTCTTATATTCTCCCCAAGTTAAGCCTGTATGGTTATGGGATGGTGGGAGGAGCTGGTCCTCAGGAAGCAATACCAAGACATTTACGAAGAAAAGGTGGTGTCTTGGTTAAGATATATAGATGACCTGATT
The DNA here is from genome assembly GCF_964263255.1 of Lissotriton vulgaris. Taxonomy (NCBI): domain Eukaryota; kingdom Metazoa; phylum Chordata; class Amphibia; order Caudata; family Salamandridae; genus Lissotriton; species Lissotriton vulgaris. The sequence goes on along the minus strand of NC_141687.1, from coordinate 1,886,329,930 downwards.
ATAATCTGGAACGGGACAGTGAATGAAGCAGAAGATTTTATTGAATGTATTAACAGTAATGATGTGAATTTGAAATGCACGTCCTGTATAAGTAACCACAGTCTCCCTTTTTTAGATGTAAAGGTTACTTTAAACAACAGTAACATTGACACATCTCTCTTTCGTAAGGAAACTGCGGGCAATACTTTGCTTCATGCAACAAGTGCAAATCCTCCGCACTTATTACACAGCATCCCCTATGGGGAGATGCTTAGGTTGCGGAGGATTTGTAGCAGAAATATGGATTTAGAAAGACACCAACAAGAAAGTAAAGCTCGCTTCATTGAACGAGGATACAATGAAAAAATCATAGATATAGCTATCAAGAAGTATAGGCTCAAGGCTAAGGAGGATCTGTTACAGGACAGGGTACTGTCTCAGAACACCTCAGAGAATAACTTGGCAGTCTCTGGAGACCAACCTAGACAAATTATGACCTGAAGTAGACAAGAGAAGGAATTGCGCAAGATCATCCAGCGCAATTGGCACATTGTGAAATACGATCCCATTATAGGCAGTTCGCTCCCAGATTTCCCTTTGATAGCATATAGGAAATCAACCTCCATGGTGGATATATTGGTCAAAAGCAGTCCAGTAGACAAGGAAGAAGCCGGGTGGCTCACCGCCAGGAAAGGATTTTTTAAATGTTCGAATTGTAAGGCCTGTAATTATGGGTGCAACAAATCTTTATTCCTGACAACCTTTAGTGCAAAAGTGCAAATGATAAAGTACCACCCAACCTGCAGAAGTGAATTTGTAGTATATATACTAGAATGTAGCTGCAACTTAAAATATATCGGGATCACCAAGTTGGCAGCACACAAAAGGGTGCTACAACATATTAAACAATAATGACCCGAATTACCCAGTAGCACGTCACTTCAGGGAACATCATGGTGGGAATCCAAAGGATTTGAAGTATTATGTCATTGACACTGTCCCAATACAAAGAAGAGGAGGTGACAGGGAAGGGACAATAAGATGTTTGGAAACCCACTATATATATTACAGCTCAATACAAAACCGCCAAACTGGCTTAATATGAGTGAGGGCTTGTATACATACCTAGAGTAAAAATCCCTGCTCCCCTATTATGATAGCAAACATAAACATATCGTGTGGCCCTGGAGAAAGGAGAAAAAAGAGAGAAAAAAGAGTTCTTTCCCTTTCTTTTGCTTGGTTTTAAATCCAATGAATTATAATGACCTGATTTCAAATAAGAAATATCTATGCCTTAAAACCACCCACTTTTTGCACCTTGAAAAACATGAAATATTGAATGAAATATTTTAAATACTATGAGTACTTTTTATTGTTGGTTTTTTAGGAACATTTTATGATGAATGAATTATATTTATGTGATTTTTATTGTATGTATTTATTTATTAAGTACTTATGATGGATTTTAGAAAGATCATATTTATAATTGTGGGAATCATTTATCAGATGTGTATTTTTCTGGTTAAAACCTCTGATATAGGAAACTAAAAGGCAATTTGCACATGCTGTTTTTTCTGCACATAATCCTGCGATAATGGCAAAAACTCAAAGTCATAAGCCGTTTAAATTAAGGCAGGAGTGCAATAAGTTTAAATACATACTTTCAATAGGCACTATAGCACTTTTTTTTAATTTGTAAATTTGCACACATAGAAGTACAGCAAGGTCGCTATACTTCAAACACATTTTGCACTTTACTATTCTCTAATTTGGGAATTTTTTAGGTTCCACATACTCATTTTTAATTGTTTACATTAGCATGGATACAAACATTATGGGTCATCATAGAGCTTTTATGCATTTGAGCAAGAAATTGTTGAAATCAATTGGTTTACTGATAATCAATACACATTATGTGGAAAAATAACATGGGCATAAAGTACTATGTTAGGAAAAGTTTTGTTTCCTGTTATAAAATGTATTTATACTTAACATTTTAACTTTGTGGTGTATAAGGATGAAAAGGAAAAAAACATTTGAGCCCTTACTGTGCATGAGTATGGTATGTTTTCCATGTCTATGAATGCACTGTCACTTTAAAAATGGAGGTGGTACACATTAATGTTGTCATGTGATGAAGGCAGGGATCTGCCGAAACGAGTTGTGATGGCGGCTGGTGGTGTTTTGGAATAATAAAAAATTAGCACCAGACCTGGGTCTCAAGGCACGTCTTTTCCTGGTTGATCAAACTGCGTAAGGTGCGAGGCTTGTGGCATTTATATATGAATATCTACACACATATCTGTATTAATATCTGCATGTATAGAGAGAGAGAGAATGAGAGATATATAAATAAGTAGGAGTCTCACTTACCTTTTATATAGCTACCTTGCGTTGTAAAGGCATGCATGGTAAAAGTATATGCATGGTAAAGGCAATTCATGGTAAAGGCATTGCGTAGTAAAGGCATGTTTTGTAAATGCAGGTATTGTAATGTAATATAACTGAACCTTGTAGACCCGTCAAGCAGCATTTGACACTCATACAGGATTTGACACTGGAGTGTGAAAAAGATGGCCACAGCCCCCACCCTACTCATTCTGTGGAGTTCGGAGGAGTTATATCTCCTCATTCCGGTTAATCTTGTGTTTGCTCTAGGGAGGCATTTCACACATATTCATACCTATTCAAGGCTATTTACTGGCTGACAGAAACTCTAGAGCCCCTGCAAATAAATCTTCAGGAACATCAGGCAGGCAAAATGTAATTTTCTTAACGTTACTTTCCCTTACATGTTATTCATATTACTGAGATACAATATTAGGATGCTAATATGTACTTTGGTTTTCTACATAGGACAGCTAGGCCTGCCACAGTGAAAAATAGCTTTTGGGTGCTAGTCACAGTAGTGACTTGCATAATTAATTTCCACAAGTCCTACTTCAAAATAACATGCATCCTCCCTTGTGAGTGACAAGTCCTACAAAAGTGTGACATTAATTTTTAAAAGAGAGGTTTTGACCTGTCAAAGGGATTTGTTTTGACAGGTTGAATTGCAGTTTTTGCACTACTAATGTAATGCTACAATAGAAGGTCTGAGGCCATGTTTACACTGCCTCTGTTATGGATGGTATAATAGTTGCTGCGGTCCAATGGTAGCATTCAACTTCCAAACCCCAGACCCATTCAGACTTCTTACCAGATACTATTGACCTACAGGCAGGTTCAATATGCCAATTAGTAATGTGCCAATTCAACCACCTTTAAAGGGGGAGCACAGGTACTTTACTACTGGCTAGCAGGGGTAACATGCACAGACTTCGTAAGCTATCAAAAATATAGGGTTCAGCAAAAAGAAAAAAACTGAGGTGACCACACAGAAAAGGCAGATTTCCTAAATACTTAACTAATAATCCAAAGAACACATCATTCCTATAAATGTGTAATCTTTTACATTATTCCCTCGTTAAAAAGCCCCCAAAATGCCTGGTCAACTAACTTTGCAGATTTAAAGTACTGAAAAAACACATAAGCACGATGGTGTCAGGGATTCCATACTTTCTTTAAATGTTGTGGAGTGTGAAAGAGCAGTTTGACTGAGCTAGCTTCTGTATGCTAGAATAGTTAGATTCGGTCAAACAAGTTTATCATTAAGGATTTTGACCATTGTGGCTAAAACTAGGCACCAGAAAAATTCAAAATTTGCGAACCAAGGTGCTGAGAAGAGGACGAACGGGAGAACTTTGTACTCGAACCAACTCCCCTGCCACTGGAACTGCAGGAACTGACGATGCGGGCCGTAAATTAGAATCGACAAATGCGCATCTTTTAGATCGAGACGGACCATCCAGTTTCCTTCTCGAAGCAGATCTTGCAACAGATGAATACCTTCCATCTTGGAATGGCGATAAACCACCTCTCCGTTGAAATCCTTCAGATTTAGAACCAAGCAGGATCCACCCCCTTTTTCTGAACCAGAAAAACTGTGCTCACAAACCTTTTTGGATGGGGGGAAGTCTGAAGAATCGCCCCTTTTTTCAGAAGGGATTCTATCTCTGCTGAAATGAACTTTTGATCTTGAAGCAAGAAAAACAATGGGGTTGGAGGGTGGGATTGACGTTGGGGCTGGTAAAATTCTATCTTGTAACCCTGAACAGTTTCCAGCACCTATGCATCGCTAGAGATCAGACGCCAATTCTGCAGTAAAAATTGGATCCTGTCCCCCAATACAACTTCCAAAGCTGAAATCAACCTCACCTTAAGTGTTGGAATCATGATGTCCTCCCTGATTCCCGTTGAATCTTCCTTTCTTATACTGTCCTCTCCCTTTGCGAGAGGGATAGAAGTTGGAACGGTTGTTGTAACCAGCATCTTGTCCTCCGCCTCTTTGGGACTGAATCCCCGCTGGGAATTCTGTTGAGATCCCCGGCCGAACGAGCGTCCCCTGTGTCGTCTGGCCCTGGCAAAAACCGGTCGAAAGGTTTGTCTCAGAGAAGCTTGAGCCTTCTCGACCCCCCTAAAAGTAGCCACAAACTTGGTCAATTCCTTCAGGAAAGGTTGGCCAAAAAGCAGTCCCTGAGCCAACGGTCCGGACTCGGAAGAAGATAGTTCCGCCAATTTGGGGTCTAATTTCAGAAGGATGGAGTGGCGACGCTCACAAGAATTCGCACAATTGGCATTACCCAATTGTTAAATGGCCCTTTGGGACCACTCGATCAATTCATCTGGATCAACAAGACCTGAAGATTCCTTGGCCTGAAATCCCAGGTCCAAAATCTTAGTAAGAGGACCCAATAAATCCAGCATCTTGTCCTGACAGGAACGCCATGTTCGGTCAATCCCTTATTTGGATCCCTGGCATACTTCTTAAGGTATGTGACCATGGTAGGGTCAACCTCTGGGGTGTCGGCCAAATTGTCGGCCAGATCAGGACGAGGGCATTCAGACCTTAGGCGAGCCCAGACATCTTTTTCAAAGCGCTGGCGAATATGTGCCTGAACATATTCTGCAACAGCCGGAGACGGAAGCCAAGACAACTAATTAGGATGAATGATATCGGAAGGCCCAAATGTGAGAAGAGGAGGAAGCGTGGAAGCACCCACATAATGCTCCTTACAGGCTCTCTTTGAGGGTGGGGGATCATCCTGGTCAGAGGAGGAAGAGAAGTGAGTGACATCAGAATCAGTCAGCTGAACCTGGGACGTGGAAGCCCCCACGGAGGACTTAGCAGACACTTGGTCAGAAGGTAAGGCTTTTACCAACTTTTGAAATACTGATTTATGGGGGTTAGTGGGAGATTTAGACGAAACCCGAGAAGATGGAAACCAGCCCTGTTGTTGTGTATACTGGGACAAATGAACAAGGGAGTAATTGCCCGAACCAGGGTCTTATTGACTGACTCTTGACCCCCTTGATCCAAAGCCTCAACCAAATCCTGCTCCATAGAGCCAGAGGCGTCATCTTCTTAATAATAGTCATCCTCTTCGTAATATTCTGCCATAGTCACACAAAATTGCGACAATAATGCCCACAGAGGAGACTAAAAACCAAATTGGCCAAAGGCACAATGCAGGGGGAGTGGCTACCCCTAAAGCAAGCCAAAAGCACACAGGTAAAACCTGTCTTGCAAGCAAAATCAAATGTGGAGGGAGGGCTTGCTCAAATTAGCAACTCTAGGCAAAGCCTATGAAAATTATGCAGCCCAAACTTAATATTTTCGAGATTTGGGCGTAAAATGGGTCAAGCTGCAGGCTCAAAAGGGTGAAAACGCTGCGTTTAATTATTCTCCGGTGCCGGTTACGCCGATCAAACACCCAAAAAAATGGCCACCGCGCATGCGCGGTCCGGCCGCCTGACAGAAATATAGGAGAAGCTCTTGCGCACAGAGCTTGAGCTTCTCTGCCCCGGTCTCCCGCTCCACAAGAAAGAAAAGGTGCGGGCGCGGAGCGCCTGCCCCGAGGAGGCGAACGCGGCTCCTCAAACAATACGCAGCAGACAAGGGAAACAGAAACCAAGGGCAATATGCGGCCGACCCGACCTGCAAAGATACGGGGATGAAACCGGCAGAAACAATCAGACGCAAAGTGCCAGCAAAGCGGCAACCAAGCGCGATGCAAAGCAGTCAAACAGTAAACACAGGTACAATGCCAGAATCAATCAATAATACAGAGAATAAAAGGTAGATATGCACTTAACTGGCTGCGGAGCAGCAAAGAAAGAGGATTTAGTATTCTCTATGGGACCTTTTATACCAGTGACTCTATGATGTCATGTGATACCCAGAGGTTCATGGGTATTGTAGTTTTATTTTTATATACTGTTTTTCTATTGGCTGCTGAGCATTTCTAATAAAGAAATGACTAAGCATAATCGGAGCCTCCTGTCCTGACATAGAATTGGACATGCTGCTTACACGTGTGTGAAATACTCCATCTGAATGAGCGTCTCAATTTTGCAGCGTGAGTTGATAGTTTGTCTGCGATTTATTGCTGGATCCTTTGTAGATAACTTTTTGTGTTCTGCTAGGAGGGTTGATTGTGATTTGCCCTCAAATTGAATTCTATTACAAATGTTTCACGATTGGGTCTTGCACTTTCTCCTTTCTGCTTGGGTTTACAACCTCTGGGTCTAAGTTAGAGTTTTTCGTACAAGATACTCTCCCTCACAAACTTGACAGATATCCTGTCTGCCTTATTTCAAGTGCCACATGCTATAATACATTTGCTATACAGTGGATGAGACATCCGCCACACCCTGTCTCCAAATCAGTCCCTTCCCCCAGATCAGTTTTCTTGGTGGTACACTGACCAGCCTATTACATTTATCGTGGTTTGTTCTGATGAATGCAATACAACTAAGAACGACATTTCAACTTTAGCCTTGTACTGTCCAGAATGCTACCGAATTACAAGTAAGATACCTTTTCCCATTGTACTTTAAGAGAAACAGGATCTGCAGGGAGCAGTTGCAATTTCCATTAAACACCACCCAGAAAAGCATAACACCAAGAAAGAAAATGTATACTTCGAAAACTTTGCTTGGCATTACTTTTCCCATCTGTCTTAGAAGTGTTCTGAGCCGGCAGCAGGCAGTGGTCCTTATTTAGTTCGCAGCTGTCAAAAATCTGCACATAAGCATGGAAGAGCTGAATGAAATGCTGCATGAATCGCATGTGTCGAGGGGAAGGTTGGTTTTCCTTGAAGAGTAGAAATGCTGCCGACGATAAGAAGTTAGTTTTTAAGCAATATCTTTGTTAACGTTCTCCTTTCGTCTTTCACAGCAAAACAGAAAATAACCCTATGTCAGCAGCAAGCAAAGCTTTGCTTCCACTGCTGATGCGGGAATGTAAAAAAACAATGAAACCGCCTCCTGGCAGGCAGGTCAAATGACCAAGATGCTGATGTGTGCTGCAGACATCAAAGAGGAAATGTGTCAAAATGCACAGGCATGGGTTTCAAAATACTTGGTTTTCATGCACAATTAGGCAACTTTCATGAACATTCTATTCGGAGGATGCCTTTGTTCTTTGAAACTTTTCTGCACAGCGAGCGAACGGATTATTTCCCAGAGTCGCACTATTGATGCGTTGAGAACAAACTCCGAACTCTCCGTGGGCATCCACTGTGGGCGGATGCAGAAGCGCTGAGTCAGGTGTTCTTGACGCTGCCAGCAGTTGGGGCCTGGCAGGTCACGCCCCGCACAGGGCTCGAGGGTAACCTACTAAAGGGGGCTTTAATTGTTCTGAATATGTGTAGCTAAGGAAAGGTCAGCATTAGACACCAGGAATGCTCTGCTTTCTGAACGACCATTGACTAAACGCGGCTTCCTTTTGAGCCATACATGCCGCACAGGGCCAGATTCAGCAAGTTGCATAGGGATGAGAGCAAAAGTGTCCGTGCGTGCGTCGGCTTGATTAACACGTTCTGGTCACGTGGACAGACTGCGAATGAACAGCCCTCAAATTATTTCTAAACTTGGGTAGAACAAGGTTATAGACCCAGGGCTCGAGTCGGGGTACCACGGCAGGGCCGGACTGAGACCAGCAACCAGCCCTGGCAGGTTGCTTCTCCACCGGCCCTGGTAACAGGAGGGGAGGGGGTTGTTACCCGCAAAGCACTGCTACAGCTTTTCTTACAGAGGGCCGATTTTGCAGCGCTGCTACAAAATCGGCACTCTGTAAGAAAAGCGGCTCCCTGCTGCCACAAAACCGGCCCATACCCCTCCAGCCCACCGGGGAAATGCCCGGTTCCCGCAAATGCCAGTCCGGCCCTGTACCACGGGGGTGGGCGGCGTCCCCCCACTTATTTTTACCAGGCGCTCGATTACTGGAGCAAATGGAGCCACACATTCACTCTTTGGCCTCTCTGGGGCGAGTTCGGAGCTCATTCAGAACGCTGCTCACACGCTGACTTCTCTGATGCAATCGCATCTAAGGGGTGTGCAAGGGGAGGCATTGGCAATGAGTCTGATGGTGCAAGCCACCTTTCGTGAAGTTACTTCCTGTTGTGACGTCAGCGTCTCCCCACTTCTTTTATTAGGACTTGTGCCCTGGATAGAACGTTACTGTGTGATTTCTCACACTGGTCTTCTGCAGGTCAATCGTCGATGACGCTATATTTGGGCGACGGACGGAAAATTGCACACAGGGGACCCAAAGTCACGAATGCAATCAAAACATTCGGAACAATGTGCAGCAAATACGAGCATTTTCAATACTCACCAGTGACTGAAGTCCTGTGAATTTCAGATAGTAATTAATAGGGACGTCACCCTAGGGAATGTCTGCGTTTCTCTGAGTGTAAAACATGGAATATCACATAGTAGAAAACAATAGGAATCATGTCTTTCCTTGTCCTAATGTCACACGAATGGTTGACATTTCCACCCAGCTCCACCCTCACATTGCAAAATGCCTTTTGATTTTAATATTTGTCAGTCAGTCAAAATAGCTTTATTTCGATAATACATATCTTAAAAGCTGCAAGTTTCAGATACAATTTAAACAAATTGGATAAAATGCATTTTGTCATAAGTTGGGATGCCATAATCAATTATCTCAAATTCATTTAAAAAGAGAGAAAAAAATAAATAAAAGTAGCTATTTCAGTATATAAAAACATAGTAAAATAAAATCAGCAGGCGCATGACCACAGTGCAGATTAAAAATTAACATCAAATGTCTTAGTCTAATGCTCCATTTCCATTTAAAAAATGTGGCCAATCCACAAACATAAAGTTCCAGAGCGTCAGATCTCAAAATACGCAAAGCAGCATGATAGCTACGAGTGCCCAATTGATTACAGATTGGTTTTAGCCAGCTATTTCTCGGTACTTTGTAAGCTGGGCATACAAACATGATATGCACAATTGACTCAAGAATAGCCTCACAGCTTGGACAGGAAGCAGGTGTCTTATAAGGGGGCCTCCATTTTGTAGTTTGTTCTCGTGTGGGCAGTGAGCAGTGAACCTACCCTGAACTGAAGGTAGAGAGCCCTAACATATGGTTTCTGTATGGTATCTAGATAGGATTCTAAACAGGTAGAGTGCTTGTACTGCATAAACTCCTCTGTCAATCTACCTGTTTTGGGAGTAAGGAAGCCATTTTGCTAACCCACAACCAGTAGGCCTTCTTGAGTTGTGCCTTGGGCGGGGAGGTTCTGTTTTGCCATTCCTCTCTGAGGTCGAGATCGAACAAAAGCTTTTTGACATCTTTTAGCCATCCAATCCTGTGCCACCCATGCCGATCCATTATTTCGTTTAGCCCTGCTGCGTATTTTGACAGCTCTGGTGTACGCCAGAGGCGGGCCCACAGCAGAAGGGGACGGAGTCTGGCAATATCTCTGAACGGGTGGCAACCTAGATCTTACAATAGAGGCTTAGTGGGAGTCCTTTGGGTGATCGTCATCAATTCTTTCAGGAATTTATTTTCTGATCTGACGATTTCCTCTACATTAGTGAAGCCCCACAGTTCGGCACTATAAAGGGCCGAACTGACTGCTCTGGCTTTATATATCGTGAGGGCGGGGGCAATTGGTCTGCTCGATGAGGAGCGATGTTCTTTCAGTATTGCCCCCAAAACCCTTTTGTGGTTCCGGAGCCTTTTTTTTTGTGTGGGACCTCCAGAGCATGGAATCAGTGATGCGGATGCAAATGTAGTGACCCTCTCTAGTGAGACTTCATTCAATGAGGGGGAATCCCTAAATGACCTTGGTGGGTTCAGTTTTAAGAACTTTGTTTTTGAAGTGTTGCTGACCAGCCCTCTCATGGTGCAAAATGATTGAAAACTGTCTAGAAGGGTCTACAGGCCCTTCGGGGTCTTTGAGATGAGGAGGGTGTCGTCAGCGAACAGGAGTGCAGGGATTCTTTCATCCGCCAGGGCAGGAGCATCAGATGGTATTCTTTGCAAATGCTCAACCACCCCATTCACATACAAAGAGAATAGGGTGGGAGCTCATACACAGCCCTCACGGACGCCCCTGTTCACTGGAATTCGATACGTTTTCTGTCCGTGAGAACCCCATCTCACTTGGGCATTAATTACCATTGTGGAGGCGAATTAGTATGTCGAAAATATTCCCCCTGCTCGGCTAGGACCCGCCAATACTCCCCAGTGACTGAAGTCCTGTGAATTTCTGATAGTAATTAATAGGGACCTCACCCTAGTGAATGTCAGCGTTTCTCTGAGTGTAAAACATGAAATATCGCATAGTAGAAAACAATTGGAATCATGTCTTTCCTTGTCCTAATGTCACACGAATGGGTGACATTGCCACCCAGCTCCACCCTCACATGTCAAAATGCCTTTTGATTTTAATATTAAAAACCAGCACATCAGAACATAAACTGTAAGGCAAAATAAAGTTTCAGATAAAATAGTAACCACATATAATGCACTGCTAATGGCAACACACACAGCCTCACACACTGCTGCAATGGTACCATCAGTAAATATATTGTACGCTGAGTTAGTCTGAGCACAGAAGAACTTGTTAGTATATTTTCCACCTGTACACCTGACTGCTATAGATTCTGAGTCCAAATCACAAAGGTAAAGCTAAACCAAAAGTTTAAGTTTATACCTGGGTTTAAGTTTAGACCTAAAGTCTATCGTTACACCTGAAATCTAAGGGCCTGATTTAGATCTTTTCGGAAAGGTTACTCTGTCACAACAGTCCACTGAAATATAAATCCCATACGGTAATTTTTTAATCCATGTAATGCACATGCTCTAAGAATAGGTGGCAAGGCCTAGTCCAGCATCTTATATGCAGATGATGTGGTCCTGATTAGCCACACGCAAGTATGCATGCACCACCTCCTGAACGCGTTACAGAGCTATGCCACAGAAAAAGTCTTGGAAGTAATTCTTGATAAAACTAAAACTATGTCTATAAAAAGAACTTCAAAAAGATCCCTTGCCTGGCATCTGGGAAACATTGATATTCAGAATTGATCAAACTTCAAAAAGGCAAAAACATTAATAACGGCGGACAATTTGTCAGTCTGCTTGAAACAATCAGAAGGAAAGGACTGGCCTTAGCAACATCTCTGAAACAACTAACATCTAAGTTGATAGGCCCCAGGCTCTCTCCTTTACTTCAGGTGACTCAAGCCAAAATCATACCTGCCATCTCATATGGAAGCAAAGCTCATAGATGAAAAGACTCTAAAACTATAGACAGCACTATCATCAGAGCCTATCTCTTCAACATACCAACTTAGATTAGACTGGAATTTGGGCTCTCCAATCAACACCTAGCAAGACAGGGATCCTACCTAACATCCTGCATAAAATCAGAAATGCCTCTGAATACTTTAAACCATCCACTCTGGAAGGAGTTACAGCATGGGTCAATATCGGCGGCCAGAAATTATTTAAAAAGTAATCTTGCAACCAACTCTGGGATACACCAACCACCCATGCATATTTAAAAAAGTAGTGCGAATGACCATTAGGAGCCTCTCCGTAATAGATGATAAAGCCACCTTTGCAAAAACTAGCCACGCATGGATGACCATCAATGGCTATAAAATACTTGGCCCATAAATTTACTTCAGCTTGGGTCATTCAAACTACACAAAAGAAAAATTCCTTAAACATTGACTGGGAAAACTTCCATTTATCCTGCATCTTCCACCATGGCAGAGGGGGCAAACTGCAACTAACTGTTGCCTGTGTAATAATGTAACGGAGGAAATGGCACACTTGATCTGCACCTGTATGTATTTAAAGCAAGAAAGGGCTTGAATACTCAAACCAGAATTCAACCTCCTCAGGATTCGTACATGGCGACAAGGAGTGATAGCATGATTCAAATCAGATGACACACAGCTAAATTGTAAGCTAGTGACATTTCTAACCCTGGTAGAAAACAAACTGGAAAAGGTTGCACAGTCCTTACAGCTGGCTGAGAATAAAGGACTATGTAATCCAAGCCCCTGATGAAGCGGTAACTAGATCGAGATGACTTTCCCTGCCGGCCAAAACTTAAACTTTAAATGTTACACTTTTTTGTATTACGTATTTATTTATCTTTTTATGAACGTTTAGTATACTGAATGATTTTACAGAACTGAGTTATTAAAATGAACTTTGTAAATGGTTTCAATTAACCATATACAATAAAGGCAACTTACTTACATAGGATATAATGGGATTTATATTTTGGCGGATGGGATATCCATCACCATAAATGCCAAAGTAGAGAGTGATGGAGGTTCTACCTCAAGTATGCCCCCTCAAAAGAATGCAACACAAGAAATATATACTTGAGGGATTGGCTAGTCATCTCTGTCCTATCTGGTATACTGACTATTTCTAGAAGTGGGTTAGCGATTTTTCAAAATACCGGATTTGCTAATTACCGAATCGGTAAAGAGGAATCAGTATTTTTATTAGTGACTTTTACCGAATCGCTAAATTTTAGCGATTTTTTATCTACATCTGAAATACCGAGTTCTTAATAACTAATCGGTAACATTTGCTATTAAGAACTCAGTATTTCGGTTTTACCTACATCTGGCCCTTAAGCTTTTGTTCTGAAATAGACCATATGAGAAGTGTGGCGCAATGATTAGAGCGGCAGACCCTGATGCAGAGGTCTAGCCCGGGACCAGGGTTCAATTCCCCGCCTCGGCGGGTCTTGGGCTAAAAATTCCACGGACCTGATAATTATCGCCTCGGTGCCTTTTCCAATCATGGAGTCCCACTCTGCAACTCTGGGCAATAGCTTGCTTAATCTCCACACGGCCCCCACAACGCTAAGGATGCCTAGCCTCCACCTTGGGGGTGCCCAGGAGTGGACGCCTCACAGGGAAAGCCAGGATGGGTTCCACAGCGGTATTCGTACAAGCGCCTTGAGTCCCTTGCGGGTGAGTAGTGCGCTATACAAGTATCAATTTATGTGTAGAAATGTTTGTAACATACCTGCAATCTTCCTCAAGATCTAACTGATGAGAACTGTTATTAAAATCAAGACGAGAGAAGATCTTAATTGTGTTATCATGTCAGCAATGTACGGACCTGGATGCTGTTCTCATTCAATTTCCTTGTTAGCTTGCCACATGTCAACGCATATGTGTGCAGCTCCTTCACTTTCCTTTATGGGCACTACTACTCTAGGAGAAACCCATGGCGTTGGACCAGTGGAACTCTCAATAATATCATGATTAGGTAACGATTCAAGTTCTTTCTCAACAGCTTCATACACATGAGAAGCAATTTGTCTATGTCTTTGACCAACAGGACGGGCATCCTCATTAATATGCAACTTCACTTTCATAGTCTTAAATTTTCCCAAACCATGAAATAACAAAGGGAACTGACTTACTATGTTACGGTGAGCATTCCTGTAATTCACAGAACTTAGTTCCAAATCAGTGGCTGTGCTGAAACTGAGTAGAGAAGCACTGGACGCTGAGCCTTGAAGCTCATGGATAAGTGCTGGTACCTTCCTTTCCTTGTGTTTCATTGTTGCTACAAACGAACCTTGACTTTTTAAGGGCATAGATGCAGCTCATTAATACACTTTGGTTTTTGATGTCGTAAGTTGCGGTAATGGAGATCATTTCTTGTATTTCTCCGCAGACATAAAGTTTATAGATGCACCACTGCCACCAACGATTTACTTTCAGTTTAATTTTAGGACAATGTTTGAATAACTTCGGTGCCGTGGCATATTGATCTTTCTTTGACTGACATGGCTCCTCACAAGCGGCTAGTCCAACCTGCGCATGCTTTTCTGAGGTAAACATCAACATGGCACAATGATTTTCCTCACTTTCATGTGACATTGATACAGAGGAACTGTTTGACAATGATTTAGATGATGATCAGTATTGTTCTGTGTCAATTTGTCTTAACTGATGTCAATGCTTGCACTTGTGGGTGCATGTCAAACATTGTTTCTGGATTATTTTGGTCACCATTTTTTTTCACGCCATGACACAATTGCATTTTACTTGGCTTTACAAACTGTCACAAAATGGTTCTAATTTCCACAGCCTTTACAAATCTTTCTGAGAGTGGGACATTTACCTTCCTGTGGAAATGAAAATCCACATCTAAAACACAACATCTTTCTACAGGCAGACATCACCTTGTATCCTCCAGTCGCTGGCTTCAGCTTACGTTTTACACTCATGACTGATTCATTCTGGGCACCTCTGGCATCCATAGCAGCAATTTGTCTATCTTCACGTTCTTTAACTTTGCTTCATGTTCTTCAGCTTTGGCAGCCATTAACACTCACTAAAAACCAAGAGTTTCTCTCAGCATTCGCCGTCTGAAGGAATCTGACAAGCACCCATCAATAACTTTCAGATGCATAGCTTCCTCATCATTAAATTTGTTGAACTTACAATGTCTGATGAGTGTGTTGGGTCTCTCCAGAAATTCATCAATGGTTTTACCATCTTTCGATCATTCCTGGTTGAAGGTGTATCTTTCGTGATCAACATTTGGCAATGGATTAAACTTGCGATTCAACACTTCATTAATTCGACGATATGTGACTTTTAAGTTGGTTTGCAGCATTCTTCTTTTACACCATCACCAGCAAGATTTTTGAGATACTTGATAATCTTTTTGTTATTAGTCTCTTCAATTAAATCATCAAATGTCTCTGTCCAAGCAGTCCATCTATCTCCAATATGTAGCTTTTAGGTGGTATTGTGGTGTTTTCAGGAAAGGGACAGCATTGTAAACATTTTTTGGAGTGGTTGATATTGAGGGTGGAGCTCTCTCCGGCTCCCTTGGTGGTTTTTCTTTAATCAGTTCATGTGAGCCATTTTGAAGGTCTTACAACATGCTGAACACAAAGAGATAATTCCCTTGATTTAGATATGTCTATGTAGGTTACAAGTTTTTAAAACACACTACAATAGAAACACATAAGAAACGCATGCTACATTTTTTTCAAAATGTTTTTGAAGCTAAATAACACTGACATGAGAAATTGCATATATAGTTTATTTTATTGCCAAATTGGCTAAAATCATTAAAAAAAGGAGTTGTTTTAACTTTGTATACACCAGAAATAATATACAACAAAGAAACAACTGTTGAGTCAATACATCCAATACATTCGTAATCACACTTTTCAAACAAACAGTAAAACAGTTTTTTTATAAAAAAGGTTTGTCCGTCTTGATATCAACTCCAAACTGGCTGCCAGTCAGCCTAACGTCCCGGACAATCACGGTATCCGGGACGTTAGGCTGACTGGCAGGCAGTTTGGAGTTGATATCAAGACGGAAACTACATGCCCAGGCCACGTACAGAGTGAATAACGAAGGACCATTAAAATTATTTCAAAACTACATTCGGCAAGAGCAGCACGGAGGTGATAACGACCAGAGTGCACCTGGGAGAGCACAACTAGCGACACGCTACAACAACAGGTCTATCCTGATACCAGCATATTACTGACAGCTGGATCGTAAGGGTCACACCTGAGATAGGGAATATTTGAGTGAAGGTCTTTATGAAAATTTAAAGGAGAATCTTCGTTCATGCAAATCAACCCAATTTCTTTTTCCTCAAGGGCAACCAATAAGGAGAGGAAGGAACAGTTTGAGGAAGTTCTGAGAGACAGCTATGTACCAGTTATTGTCTTGAAAAAGGCGGTGTTAATTTAGGAGAATCCGCCGAAACGCGTAGACGCACAAGGAGCACAATTGACTAAAAACCAGAAGGAGGGTGCAAAATTTAAGTTAATAGATTGACCTCTGTTGGTTTAATATCAATGTGCAAATAGATCAGACAAGGTTTATGTCGTGTTGAACTTATGTTGTCTCATTGTCCTTGGTTATGCAGGTCATAATCAATGTATGTGAAATATGTCTCTTTTTTATGCAGGTTTAACAAACCTTTTTTATAAAAAAACTTTTTTACTGTTTATTTGAAAAGTGTGATTACGAATGTATTGGATGTATTGACTCAACAGTTGTTTCTTTGTTGTATAATATTTCTGGTGTATACAAAGTTAAAACAACTCCTTTTTTTAATGATTTTAGCCAATTTGGCAATAAAATAAACTATATATGCAATTTCTCATGTCAGTGTTATTTAGCTTCAAAAATTTTTGAAAAAAATGTAACATGTGTTTCTTATGTGTTTCTATTGTACTTTGAACATATTGAAGTGTGTTTCAAAAACTTGTAACCTACATAGACATATCTAAATCAAGGGAATTATCTTTTTGTGTTTGGTATTGTACCTCTATTCCCTTGGTCGCACTAGGGGTCCCTCTCATATCTTTGTAAAATTTGCAACATGCTGGCCTCTGGATCATCCGTGATGACTTTTGAAATTATGCCCTAAGTCTTTGCCTCCATTCTCTCTACCTTCCACAGATCTGCAAATATCTTTGGTCATTTAGGAGTGTCACCAGCTTACTCCCCACAACCTCTGTGCTACTTGGGTTGCGGCACCTGGCCATGAGGTCATATCAGCTCACTTTACTCAGGTTCTGGTGAGTAAATAACTTTTATTCTTAGGCGTCTCTTTGCACTTCATGCTTTGCATTGCATATTACTGTAAATTGCCTAGCAGCGCAGTACCTTTACATATAATTTAACCAGCAAGTTCTCAGTCATCTATACAAGTAATTCTTTGTGATGTTTTCATAGATTTTAACTTCTTTACAGTGGCTGGAGTTGTGCTTTGACTCCACATGTGTTAAGCGTCGGTTCCTCATTTCGACTGCAACTCATGTGGCAAGCACAAGCAGTTTGCTTGGATCTTGGTAAATTGTCCGGAAGAGCACTGTTGATCTTCGAGTTACTTATTCCCTTACTCATCACCAGTTGTACTGTCCTCTCCAGCCTGGGTATCTGCAAAGGGCTACATCACTCATGGAGCTTGGTAATACACGTCTTTATTCTTCTTCGTGTAATTGCGAACTCAACATTCTAAATCAGCCTTCAGTACATTTCACTCTCAAACTTATGTCACAGTTCTACGGAGTCCATCTGAGGCCAAAAGGGTTCCATCATTTCTAATTTGCAAGACACTACAAATGGTATCCCATTAAGTGGGGTCATTGGAATGTGACCACTTGTAGGATAATATTATTAATATTATTATTGTGTCTCTTATAAAGCGCGCAGCTACCCCAACGGGGTGTCCCGGCGCTACATGATTAACAGCTAGTCCCAGAAGGCAAAAATGTATAGGCAGAAAAGGTGAGTTTTCAACGCCCAACGGAATTCTGGCTCAGATTTGATAGAACGTAGGCCCATAGGCAATTTATTCCAACGAAGGGCGGCTCTTAGCTCGATTGTTTTCCCTCCAGCACAAGCTTTTTTAAATCTTGGGATGGCCAATAGATGTTTAGAATTGGAGCGGAGGGCTCTGCTGTTACAGTAAGGATGGAGAATGGTTCTGAGATGGGCAGACCCCTTTCCCTGAGTAGAGCGATAAGCTAATATCATGGCTTTGAACTCAATTCGTTTTGACAATTGCAAGGCTGTTTGATAATGTTCTGCACACGGAAGACTGATGTTGCCATAATCCCTGAGAGCTATTAAATTTGGAGACTTTTAACTCCGGTTTTATAGCACCCCAAATGAAAGACTTGATGCCTTTATCAATGGTTCTTAACTGTGAGAGTTTTGTTGGTAGTGGTAAAATGCCTGCCACATATGTGAATCTGGAGATCATCACCATTTTCACCACTTGTATTTGTTTCCATAGAGCCAAGTGTATTTTTGACTAGGCCTCGGTGGTAAATTCCATTCCGCTCATGTAATTTGAGTAATTTCGCCTTCCGCGAAGAACGCAAAATTGCCCAAAATTCTGCGTTCCGCAACTTCGCTAACTTTTTTGCTTGTTCGCGTTCTCAAAATGCATGTTTGCGAGATATTTCCCCTTGAGCAGGCAAACATCATTTGTGAACAGGAAAAAAGCATCGCGAACAAGCAATTCCGCGTGTTAGCAGAATTTCTTCATGTTCGCGGAGTATTTACTGTTTCGCGGAGATTTGCGTAACGCGATTATGCAAATTCCGCCCACCCCTAGTTTTGACCATTTTGCATTTTTTGGTTTGGCTTTGGCTTCTAGTAGCTCAATGTTAACAGAAAACATAAGTTCCAGCCCTCTGTTAATGTACACTCCCTGATACTTCAGTTACTCGTATGTCCATTGGAAATTGTAGCAAATGATGGACACTTTTTTCATAACCCATTACACGGGTAGTGCTTTGCTTTTTTCCCAGTTAATTTTATACCCTAATATCTCCACAAATTATGTGCTCAAGAATATGTGGGCTAGGAGGGATACGTTCAGATCCACAAGTTTGAGAAACATGTCATCTGAGTACAAAAGTGTTTTAAAGGTCCTTCTGGAGTATGGATTCAAGTTATCTCCTTTGAGTAATGTACAGCCACTGCAAGGGGCTCCAGAAGGAATGAAAATGGTGTCAATGGGCATCCTTGGTGTGTTCCCCTTCAAACCTGTAAAGGATCTGACTGGAATCCTCCTGGAATTCTCCACAATTAAACTTAGCTATAAACTCATCTCCTTGACCAAACCTTTGAGGGATGTAGAAGAGGTAATTCCAATCAGTCATGTTGAAGACCTTTACATACGTGTGGGAATGATATGTTTGAGTTAGCTGTTAATATCACTGCTAAGATTTTTACATCCAGGTTGAGAAGGAATATCAGATGACAGATGCAATATAATAAATTGTCTTTACCTAATTTCAGGGGGATTGTTATCAGAGCTCTATTAGATCGAGACGATAGACTGCCGGTCAGTCCTGCCTCTTCATATATTTGGTACAAAGAATCTAGGGGCATAGTAGCAAGGGCGATATCGCGGCTTTAGCTGGACTTTTTCCCGCCAAAGCGGCAATATTTTTATCGCCCTATTAGCAAGCCTTCGCTAACAGCAGTTAGTAACAGCTGGTAGGCGATAGCTACTGGTTTGGGGTTGCTTTGCCTGTCAGCGATATTTATCGCTAATGGCATGCATAGTGGGCGTACCCAACTTGTTAGCGACTGAAAGCAGTTGCTAACACAGCTATCGCCTATTAGCAAGGCAGGCGAAGCAATAAAAAAACTTGCGATAAGTACGATTATCGCTAAAACCTAACGCCTGCTCAGACCACTTCTTAACCTGTACATCCAATGGGAGCTGAATATTCAGGTTAAGTCCCCATTAGCGATGATGCCTGAATGTCGCTGGATTTCCAGCGATATTCACGCATTGAGCCGCTATCGCCGGATATGGTATCGCTTTGGAGATAAACATTGCTATTTGCACGTTAACTCTGCAATAATATCCAGCGATAAAAAAAATGCGCTAAGCATATTTAGCAATAATTATCGCTATTTGTTGCTAATATGCCCCCTAGTGTTCAGTTTTGGTTCATTTATAAAATTCCATTGGGAAACCATCCTTTCAGGGGCTTGACAAAAGGGAAGGTTAGATATTGCTTTGGCAATCTTGGGGCATATTCTCAAGTACTTATCGCAGAGTTATCTGCACTTTATCGCAGCCAAAGTGGCAATAAAGTTATCGCCCTATTCACAAGCTGGTGCTAACAGCTAATATCACCAGTTTTCCTGCGGTAGCAGCTGCAAAAAACTTTTCCACAGATGACACAGCAACTAATGCTAATGATATGCAGAGTAGGCGTTCCAGTGCAAAAAGCAGCGACAACACCACTTTGCAACATTCTCAAAGACCAGCCAGATCGGCAATAAGATCTCAAAACATGTGATAAGGCGTGTTAGCAGCAGGGATTTAACACCTGCTCCTACCTGGTATGAGGTCGGACGACAACCTGCACCATAAAAAGGGAGCCCAGCCCAGAGCCTCACCTGAAGAACAACAGATGCCATGGAGCTACTGATCATGCAGCTCAGAGCCCCAAGAGGGCACAACACCTGCTGCCAGCACCCCCAGGCCCCCGGACTCCATCCGCCACCCCCCCCGGACTACCAAAGAGGCAGCACAGACAAAGACAGCGGACCTGCAGAAAATGCACCAGCCTCTCAGACTTAACACCAGCGGATGTCATTGCCGACAACAGGCTCAAAAGGACAACCATCCTCTGCATCCTGACTATCATTGCCCACAGGCTGACGGTACCAACACAGCGCACAAACAACATCCCTCCGCAGACAAAGCTGCTGGCTTTGTAGCACCTGTTGGCCTCTGGTACCTTCCAACCAACAACTGCCAGAGTTGGAGGAGTTTCACAGCCAGCCCTATCAAAGTTCATCACAACTGTCTTGGATGCCATCATCAGCTTGGTATCCCAGCACCTTCACTTCTCCCACACTGTGCAGGAACAGCTGGAGACCAAGCAAGACTTCTACACCATAGGCGGGTTCCCACACGTGTTGGGGGTAATTGACGGTACACATGTCCTACTTGTGCCCCCTGCCGACACTGCACACAATTACCGCAACAGAAAGCACACGCATTACATCAATGTGCAGGCAATAGTGGACCACCGGGGACTCTTCACCAATGTCATCGCCAACTACCCAGGCAGTGTGCATGATTCCTTCATCTTATGACAGTCCATCACCAACCAGCCTTTTGAGGCTGGCACCTGTGGAAATGCATTGCTCGTTGGTAAGTACCAAATGAACACACCACACAACTTAACTCCACAATCAAGCAACTCACAACTCAAGGGATGCACACATGACAAACTCACATACAACATGCCAATCAACATGACCACCTACCAGACACAACAGCACAACTTACTGTAGTAACCTGGGCTAGCCATGTACATAAGCCATCAACGGCATGACACCTCAGCCACACAATAACTAACTTGAGAGTTGCTGATTGTGGGGAGAGGTGGGAACCAGGCATGTGCGAAGGCGGCAAGAGTGGTAGAGTTGAGCTGGGAAGAGTAGAGTAGCATAGACTTGAGATTTACATAAGACTGGCATGAACTGGGGTGGAGTACAGTAGAATAGCGTAGAGAGGAGTGGTGTAGAGTGGAGTAAGATCACGGAAATGTAGCTTGTTACGCCCCCCCCTGTAAGCGTGAGCGGAGTGGGCTGACCCGGTGTACGCCAGGCTAGCAAAGGTTGTGAGTAAAAAGTACATAGCTCTGGGCATGGTTCTCTTCTGGAATGGCCAAGGTGTCTGCCAGGGCAGCGCCTCTCATCCCGGCACGAGTCCGACGCCTTGACCGGTGTTGCCTGTGATCCTGTGCACCTGCTGCACCCCAGACGCAGGTACCCGTCTTGCCCACTCCTGCACACCAGGCCTCACTGCTCACCTGCCAACACTGGCGTATGTCAAAGGGGGCCCACCACGTGCTGGTGCAATCTCCAAGCCCGAGGCCCGCAACCTTAGAAGCCTCCTCAGACCATCGCTGGCATCTGCGACACAGGACCCCAGCACTCCTTTCTCATTGGCCTACTCCACCACTGCCTCCGGCCTACACTTCAGTCTAGTAGGTCACACATTTGGAACTGTGTCTTGATATCATGATTGCCGAGTTCATATGTTAATGGGACGATTGCTATCACTGTACTCCCTTCGATGTGGTGCCACCAACTCTGTGCATAGCATTCCAACGACACGTGTCTGTGGTCCCTTGATGACTACTGCCTTCGGCCTACACTCTAGTCAACTAGGTCACACATTTGTAACTGAGCCTTGATTTATTTATGGCAGAGTTTATATCATTGTACAGGCCTCATCGCAGACTGCATCCCCTTTCAGCTCTGGTGGCACTAACTCTGTTCCCCGAAATTCATGGACACTCTCTGGTTGAACTTTGGTTCTATGTTTTAGTATATGGCCTGGGGGTTGTCTTCATCATCATGTAGCTGATACTGACCTGGTGTTAAGAATGAGTCTGTAGCATTCATCTCCTCCATATTGCCTGTTTCTGCTTGGTTCTGCACTCTGCATCATGTCATGAAGGAATACCTTCCACTGTCCCCCGAAACACTCAGCGACATTCACCTTGGACATCGACGAGGACCCGCTCAGCTCTCGTGGACCTACCTCAGTGCACCGCAAGTCACCGTCCCATAGCGGTGTGCCTGTGCTGTCCACAGTGCATTCTAGGCCACTAACTATGTGCAGCTCAAGTTATAGACCATTGCTGTTTGAACTTTGAATTTCTGATTGTCCGATCACTGTTGTAGTTGTTGCCAGCACCAACCACTCCCTGAGGGCTGGCTTACATTCACTCCACACCCATCCAGCACAGGCGTCACTGGACATGTGGCCCTGGCAATGAAAGGGGCCGGGCGCACATGCCCGTAGCCAGTTCCACAAACTATCTAAGTGTGTCTGTGTGGTCATTATGGATGCATGAAGGCCCCGGGCCCGACCACATAACATAGTGCTGTGTATGGCAGGCACAACTACGTCACCTCAGGCAGTGGGGTAGACTTGGGACATGTAGCTCTGTCTTACCCCCCTGTAAACGGAAGCGAAGTGGACTGGCGTACAACAGTCCAGTGTAGGACAGTTCTGCAGTTCCAGAATGGGCTAGAGGCGGTAGCATGCTGGATGACCACCAACTGCCTTCAACTTAATGCTAGCATGTCAGAAGTGCTGTTGGTGGGGCACAACAAAGAAAGCTGGAGCACGCAGTGGTGGCCAACGTCCATGGGTAGTACCCCCACCCCTAAGTCGGTGGTGAAGAACCTAGGGATCTGGTTTGACTCCACTCTTGGGTTTCAGGAGCATACCAAAAAGGTCACGGGTACTTGTTTTGGACTCCTATGGGGTCTGAGGCCCATACTGGGGTTCTTTGTCCCAGCCACATGCCAATTGATTATCCAGGCGACTATTCTGGTGTGACTAGATTACGCCAACTCTTTAATGTTAGGCGCCAATAAGTTTGAGGTGAAACGCCTTCAGCGAGTCCAGAATGCTGCCACCCGTGTCCTGCTCAGGCTCCCTAGAACCTGCTCCACATCGGGCGCCATGCGGAGTCTCCACTAGCTACCTGTCCCTAAGAGGATTGAATTCAAGGCACTCTGTCTTACTTTTAAAATCCTAAAACTCTCATCCTCTGAGATTTTATCTAATCTACTGGTCCCTTATGTCCCCACATGCCAGTTACGCCCTGCTGAGCAATACTTGGCTTTGGTCCCCCAGGTGAAACGTCTCAGATTGGGGGGCGGTCTTTCCAATATCTGGCCGCTAAGCTGTGGAACTCTCTTCCTGTTCAGACCTGTCGCCTGGATGGCCTGCTTCCTTTCGGCAAGGCCACCAAAACTCATCTGTTTCCAACGGGCTAGTCCTGCTGCCTTTCTGACACTGCTTTCAGCGCCGGGATGCCCCTTTGCTGGGGCAGCTGCGCGCTTTTTAAAATCACCTAACAATACCAATAACGGTAGGGGTGTGGTTTATCAACCAGGGGCTCTGTGCATGGTTAAGTTTTGGCATTGCCAAGGAAGTAAGGCACGTGTCTCTGTTATAGTGTCGGCGCCACCCGTCCCGCAATGGACAATGTTGCAATGTAGCATGCCCCCGGAGTGCGGGCTCGACCGAAGGGGTAAATGAGGGAGCACAAGCCCGCTCGGGGTCCGGGATCATACATGCCAACTGTTGTGTGTGGCGCTATTGCCACAGCATAAGCCAAAGGTCTACCCTCAACTGTATCGCGAGTTCAGCCAGCCATCAACTCTAAATCTGTGTCTGCCCTATCCTTACCATAGGCATACACACACGTGGCTGCCCACCTTCAACGCACAACATCACAGTGTCATTGTCGACTTGTGGACATGCACAGACAGCCATGACAATGGTGTGCCGTAGGAGTGCAAGTGATGCAACCGCGCTGCGCACAATAGTATATAGGCTCGGGAGAGGGAGGCAAATCAGTGAGGCTACGTAATACACATTGATGCCACTCATTTGCTACAAGCAGTAAATGTCAAACAGGAATCACTAAGTCAAACATATCACACACCAATGAATCAGTGAGCCTGTCAACACATCATGCAGAACCAACTATTGACTCATGTCTCTCTGCAGGTGACCAAGGATATGCACTCTGCCCTTGGATGATGACATTCCTCCGAGCCCCAAACACATAGGCCCAGAGGCCGTACAATATGGCCCACAAATGCACCAGGGGCATCGTGGAACGCACATTTGGCATGTTGAAGTCATGTTTCAGGTGCCTGGACATCACAGGTGGAAGGCTCCTATACAGCCCAGACATTGTGTGCAAGATGATCGTTGCATGTTGTGTGTTGCACAAAATATGTGTACGCACCAACGCCCCATGGCTACAAGTGCCAGATGCACCGGATGATGATGAGGAAGATGAGGAAGGTGGACCACACTCCACTACAGGTGCAGCAGGAATAGCCCGTAGGAACACCATCATTGACAATTTCTTCACATGAGCACGTCACATTGTCAAAGTCCTTAGCAATCATGGGACAGTACAAAATGGCCTCAGGCACAGCATGTGCAAATAAATTAATTCCAACACACATTCCCTGAATGCATGTCATTCCTGTACAAGCACATCACGCTCACAAGCGCAAGTGCAGCATGTAGTGCTAACAATCTCGAAAATTGAACATAGATGGTGAGTGTGTCACATCTGTACAGAGAGGCTGTTTGGGGTGTCACCTATCCGAAATTTCTGTGTGTCAAAGATAGTACGGAATCCCACTCATCTGTATTTCACATGTGTCCCAAATCATTACATAAAGGCTGTCATTTGTGAACTACAATTGACATCAGGGCTTCTTTTGGGGTCAGATATGTACCACCATGATGTAGGGATGCACCCTGTGACTCAAGCCCCACAACATGAGCAACATGGACATTCATCCATGCTTTCATACCTGATTAATCATAGATATGACATATCTGTGTGTTTTAGAATGTATTATTCACGTTCAGTGGAGTGTTGAAGCTGTCTTAGTACTGTGCCATGCAGACAATACTTTACAATGTTGCCCCGTGGAGGGCCAGCCACAGTCCTTTAGGGATTGACAAGTTACTCGGAAGGGGAAGAGTCCAGTCTAGAGGCTGATTGTTGTGTCATTGCTTTGCAAACAATATATGGCAATCTATGTCGAGGTGCAAGGTTAGTGTCGCAAAGTGTATCAGGGACAGTGAAAGGCGTTATTCCAGGGCATGATGCAGAGGGCAGAACCAAGCAGAAAGAAGCCATATGGCGTAAATGAATGCTACTGCTTCCTACTTACCACTAAGGCAGATTCATCCTCATCTTCGGCCTATGACGTTTCATGTGCCTCACATGTGGGTGATGTTTATTCTGCAGCACTGTGTGACACTGACACATCAGGGGCCAGAGATGTGGCTATAAAAGTAGCAGCAACATTCATCTGCGCAATGTCTTGTGGCATCGCTCCCATGATGAGGATCTGCAGGGCATGGAAGATCCTATCTACAGCTTTCTCGTGTGCAGCCGTGGTAGCCATTCTTTGTGCCTGCATCCGCTCCATGTTCTCCATGAGCCTCCTTATGTTTCCCAAATCACGGATGACATCGCTGTAGCCACTCTGACTAGACAGTTGTTGTTGTCTATGAGTCATGACTCCAGCAACACCAGCCATGGATTGTTGGAGGACCTGGGGCGGACTGTGGGTGTCCGTTAGGGAGTGTAAGTGGTCCCTGATGGGTCTTAGACACCCACTTAGGGCATCTCGTTTGGCTGTCATGAATTTGAACCCCACCCGCACCTGTTCAGCCAGCTCCTTCTGGCAGTCTAACACACAGCGTGGGAACGCCATGTGTTCTTCAGTGAGGTGCTGGGAGCCAGACGTAGTGGTGGGTGTTTCCTGCTGTGTGGTCTGTGCAGGGGATGGTCTCACCTCGATGGTGCAGGGCTGACCTGCTACTGGAGGTGGGGTGCAGAGGGTGTCTATGAACCGTTGGAGTTCATCTAGTTCGATGTCCTGGGGGTCGTCTCCATCATCACTGACGTGATGTATGTAGGGTCTGCTCTGCAAGAGCTGTTGATTGTCCCTCTGCAATGTAAAGGGGAGATGCAGTTTCACAGTGTGTTCCATGTATGTTTACGCATTGGCGAAGTTTACATACAGACTGCATGACAATGTACATTGTGACTGTTTGTGAGGAGATGCCTATTTGATACAGGACAGTGGACATTTGTACTACATCACGGATGTGAGATTGTGCTCATACATTGTCATCTCACAGTTTTTTCTCTCTCCTTTTATGGTGCATTTTCCAGCATAACACGTGGGTTTTGCAGGCTTGTCGCTGGTTATGACTGATTTTTGTATTGCTGTTTGGGACATCACCGCTTTTTTCATGTTTGGCATTTTCTAGGTGTCACGTTAATTTTAATGCAGTCATTTGGCGCGTTATCGTGAGACTATCGCATGGTACCGCCGTGTTGAAAATACAATGTTAACACAGCGTTATTTTCCCACGATGTGAAAAGTTGTGTTAAGCTAATTTTGCGATAATTATCACACGTTCTTGAGAATATCCCCCTCTTGTCTATAATTGTCCCTCCCTCTAGTAGCACTCTACTCTTCTGGTATAGGCATGGTAGGTGCAAGTTAGAATCTTCCGATGCGGTCCCTGTCTTCAGCCACTCCGGGGCAGTTTAACCCTATATAACATCTGGCAAACACTGAGGTTATCACCTGTGAGTTTCTAATTATGTGCCCAGGGTGGTCTTGGAAGCCTGGAATAGCCCTTATGTCTGGCCTCTGTTTAAGCTGCTCAGCTAGAAGTCTCCCTGCTCTCTCACCTTGCTCGTAATAGCGAGCCTTAAGTCTGTGCAGCATGTATTCCACCTTAGATATAGCAGCTATTGAGATCCATTTTGTCTTTATTTAGTTGTCACGTAACCATTTCAGAGGGGTTTATGGTTTACGACAGGTCTTTTTTTTTTAATGTCAGATTGTAGGGTGGTTTGTTAGTAAGGTTTATGCCTATAATTAATGGCGGCAACTCTCATAATTTGCCCACTGATGGTGACATTTACAGTCTCCCAGAGAATTTTTGCTGCAGTTACTAATCTCTTGTTGTCCCTCAGGTACATCATAACGTGTTTTCAGGTGTGCCTTCCTGCAGGCTTTTCATAATGGGAGGTGGTGAGGCACCACAGCTTCTAGACTGGTTTGGTTAGTCCCAAGTCTATAGTTATGCAGATCTGCAAGTGATCAGAGATTGATCCCTTTAATATCTTGCAATCTAGGTCTAGTGGCATTACCTGGTGTAAAATCAGAAAATAATCAAGTTTAGACCGGGTCCCATCAATCTTCAAAAACTAATGGCATTCCTTATCTAAGCAATGTAACAGGCACCATATATCTAGAAGACCTTGGTAAGACAGGATGGTTTATATAATCGCCCAGTCGTTATTGTTGGCTGAGTCATTTGGCCCTGTGCAGTCCATAGCTGCATCATTTGCTAAATTCCAGTCTCAACCTAAGATCTTAAATGTTGTGTACATTTCAGATATGACCCTGTTGAGTTTGAGGAGGAACAGCATTTTGGCTCATTCAGGGCAGATGCAACCCACAACCACTATTCTACTGCTCAGTTGGTGAAGTCATTCATCTTCTGTCCATGTCTGCACCACTGGGCAGTATAGTTTTTTCTACACCAGGATGCCTACTCCACATCTCTAGGAATTTGCCTGGGAGTGGTCTCCTGACGGTTCTATCAATAGGTTATGGCAGCTGTAAATGGCCCTCCTTAGTCAATCTCTCTCAAGTATTTCAGCTTCAACTTGTGGTAGATGTGTTTCATGTAAAAGTGTAATGTCTACATATTTAGAGGTCAAATAAGATAGCATTTTCTTTAGTTTGATGTAATGTGTCAAGCCGTTGACATTCAAGAATATTACGTTAAGAGGTCTGAATATCATACTCCAACCAATGAGGGGTGTGTGAGCTTCTTATGCTGTGGGCAGTGCTCCCAGCATAGTGAATGTGACGGAAACCGGTGTCAGCCATTAACATGTATTAGGGTGATATGGGTATGGTACCTTATGTTATGTGAATCAAAATAAAGCAACCTTAAATAAAACAAAGCCAAGTAAAGTAATATAATGTAATATAAAATAATAAGAAGTTTTTAGAATGGATTTAGTAATGTGCCTGGTGTGTGTAGTGGCTAGTGGCTCTCTGGGATAGGTGGGTGGTACCTGTGCTATCCATATTGAAGGAGTGTGTATTGGGCTTAAGTGGCAAGTCTTTATCCTCTGTGCATCTCTAGGCCTGCAGGGTAGGGTAGGGGCCCAACTACATTGAACTGTGGTGTTTGTTGTGCACCGGTGATGTAGAATCCTGGGGAAAGAGACAAGCGGGAGGAAAGAAATTGGGTTGAGGCATCATTGATCATTTTATGGGGTCATGTTTGTGTGTTTAGGTTTGAAATAAGAAGCCAGTGTAATCTTGTGCCCTACACAGAGGGGGATATATCTATGTGATATCTAAGCTTGAATGACTGTGTATGTGCATACCAGGGTGACCAGTAATGTATTACTGCAGGTCGAGGGGTCTGTGTATATACGTTTCTGTGTCAATATGGGTTTGAGATGTGAGAATTACATATTTGCTTACTCAAAAGGATATGTGTGCCGTATACATGGTGCAGGACCCTTTCGGAGAGTGGGGATGTGATGAGAGGAGGGGAGATGTCCACAGTGAGCATGTGGTAAGAGAAGAGTGGTGATCCTCTCCCTGATTGGCAAGTAGATTAGAAGAAATTAATCTACATATGGCTATGGATGCGTTGCTCAATAACAGTGACACTGGTAAGGCTGACATTGTCTAAATAGAACTGTTGTAAAAATTGGAAGAAAACATCTGAGAGAAAAAGGAAGGTACGACAATTGCAAATGTGTCTGTCGTATACTCATCTGCCTCTTTTACTCAGTCATTGGGGGTTACAAAATTTGTCTCCCTCTGAAGTTGTGACCATTTTCAACAGTGATCTCGATTTGCAGTGATTGTTGCCCGATAATCTATTTCTGAGGGTGAGCTATGTCGGAGCAGTGCTCGTGAAGAAGACATATAATAATACAGAAAAATATTAAATAGCAATTTAATATTTGTCTGTATTATACCACATCAGCCTTCACGAGCTCTGAGCCACCCTTAGGAAATGTTCATGAAAATATATTGTTTCCCAATTAAAATGTATGTAGGTTTCTTTCGTGTTTTCCTTTTTGTCTCATTAATTGGGCACTAAGAGAACTACCTTTAGCCTCTTTTCCAGTCATCACTCATTGTATCAAATTATTTTCCAATGGAATCATCATACGATGTATGTAGCTTAAGCCCATATTCTGAGGGTTATGGGGTTTACCCCTTGCGTGTATAATTGATGATCTATGATGAGCATCTTTGTTCGGTTCTTGATCTCATAAGTGCACTTTTCTTAGGCTTTTGTGTCACCTCCATTATTCAGACTGATCTGACAAGGCAGGCGGAAAATGAGGTGAAGCTGGTTTAACTGAGGGATTACCAAGTGATGTCGCAACTATATAGCCGGGAAGGGGGCAGGATCGTAAGGCAGTAAGAATGTGGAGGGAGAGTTTTCATACAACTTGTTCAAAATTGTGTCTCTATGTGGCAAAGGTATGCACCCTGTCCAAGTAGGGACCACAGTCCTAATCAGGGTAAGTCAGATACACACCCTAAATTAACCTGTGCTCACCCTCTGGTAGCTTTGCACAGAGCAGTCAGGCTTAACTTTAGAGGCAAGGTGTAAAATATGTGTGCAACAGTTATTACAGTAAAACAGTGAAAAACACGACGCAAAAATAATACACACCAGGTTAGACACATAAAGCTTAATTTTATAACAAAACAAGATCAAAACAACAAACATTCAATAATTAGAGCAGAGTTGTGAATTTTATATAGAATATCTTGTATTGTTTAGAGTCAAAATCGCTTAGGGGTTACTTGGAGTGGCGCAGGACCGGGTCAAATCTGAAAAGTCAGATACAGAAGCCACGCAGGCCTAGGTGACAACACTACATTTCTGGAGAATGTGTCGATGTCGAGGAGCAACTGCTTCGGTTCAGAGTCGTGCAGTTGGGTCCAGCGTCGAACCCCTTTACGATGAAGACACTGATTTGTTGCTGAGCCTCAAATTCAGATCTGTTTCCTTGTTGACACAGATTCTGAACCCCTTATGATGAAGGCACTGCGTGGATGTCGAGCCACACAGTCGGTTCCGCCTCATCGTACCCCTAATGCTGAAGGTGCTGCATCATTGCCGAGCCCCACTGTCGATGCTGTGGAGTCTCAGAAGCAGCCCTGCGTTGAAGGCAAACGCGTTGGTTCTGACAGGTGCAAAGCAGGAGATGTGCTTATATTGGCAGAAACCAGCTGCAGAGGTTTTTTCAGGTCCAATGTGTACTGAGTTGGTGGTGTCAGGGGTCCAGTACTTATACCTGGGTGTGCCTTTGAAGTGTAGGAAGATTTAAAAATGCCTTTGAAGTACACAAGGTCTGTGACCTTCCTGCCCAGTTCCAGCCTCACTACAGGGGGATATGCAGCTCTTTGTGTGGGGACAGGCACAGCCTATTCAGTTGCAAGTGTCAACTCCTCCCACCCACCTAGCCCAGGAAGACCCATCAGACGAGTGATGAGCCATCAGGACCTGAATGTCATACCTCAGCTCCCTTTGTGTGTGATTGTCTGGAGGGAATGCACAAAACTCAGCTGTCACCCAGATGTGTATTCAGAGACAGGCAGAGCACAAAATAGTTAAAGTAAGAAACTGCCAAGTTTCTAAAAGTGGCATTTTCAGACTTACAATATAAAATCCAATTTCATCACGAGTTGTGATTTTAAATTGTGAATCCAGAGACACAAACTCAAACATTTCTATCTTGTCCCAATGGGAAATTACACTTATAAAATGGAATAAGGTAATGCCAATGTTAACTGATGGGCAAGATAGGCCTTGCAGTAGTGTAAAATGAAGAAGAGTTTTTCCCTGCCAAACATATAAAACTTAAAAGTGCATATCCCATTTTTTAAATACGCTGCACTCTCCCCATTGGGCCACCCGTCTCGCAATGGACAATGTTGCAATGTAGCATACCCCCGGAGTGCGGGCTCAACCGAAAGGGTAAATGAGGGAGCACAAGCCCGCTCGGGGTCCAGGATCATACATGCCAACTGTTGTGTGTGGCGCTGTTGCCGCAGCATAAGCCAAAGGTCTACCCTCAACTGTATCGCGAGTTCAGCCAGCCATCAACTCTAAATCTGTGTCTGCCCTATCCTTACCATAGGCCTACACACACGTGGCTGCCCACCTTCAACGCACAACATCACAGTGTCATTGTTGACTTGTGGACATGCACAGACAGCCATGAAAATGGTGTGCCGTAGGAGTGCAAGTGATGCAACAGCGCTGCGCACAATAGTATATAGGCTCGGGAGAGGGAGGCAAATCAGTGAGGCTACGTAATACACATTGATGCCACTCATTTGCTACAAGCAGTAAATGTCAAACAGGAATCACTAAGTCAAACATATCACACACCAATGAATCAGTGAGCCTGTCAACACATCATGCAGAACCAACTATTGACTCATGTCTCTCTGCAGGTGACCAAGGATATGCACTCTGCCTTGGATGATGACATCCCTCCGAGCCCCAAACACATAGGCCCAGAGGCCGTACAATATGGCCCACAAACGCACCAGGGGCATCGTGGAACGCACATTTGGCATGTTGAAGTCACGTTTCAGGTGCCTGGACATCACAGGTGGAAGGCTCCTATGCAGCCCAGACATTGTGTGCAAGATGATCGTTGCATGTTGTGTGTTGCACAAAATATGTGTACGCACCAACGCCCCATGGCTACAAGTGCCAGATGCACCGGATGATGATGAGGAAGATGAGGAAGGTGGACCACACTCCACTGCAGGTGCAGCAGGAATAGCCCGTAGGAACACCATCATTGACAATTTTTTCACATGAGCACGTCACATTGTCACAGTCCTTAGTAATCATGGGACAGTACAAATGGCCTCAGGCACAGCATGTGCAAATAAATTAATTCCAACACACATTCCCTGAATGCATGTCATTCCTGTACAAGCACATCACGCTGACAAGCGCTAGTGCAGCATGTAGTGCTAACAATCTCGAAAATTGAACATAGATGGTGAGTGTGTCACATCTGTACAGAGAGGCTGTTTGGGGTGTCACCTATTCGAAATTTCTGTGTGTCAAAGATAGTACAGAATCCCACTCATCTGCATTTCACATGTGTCCCAAATCATTACATAAAGGCTGTCATTTGTGACCTACAATTGACATCAGGGCTTCTTTTGGGGTCAGATATGTACCACCATGATGTAGGGATGCACCCTGTGACTCAAGTCCCACAACATGAGCAACATGGACGTTCATCCATGCTTTCATACCTGATTAATCATAGTGTGTTTTAGAATGTATTATTCACGTTCAGTGGAGTGTTGAAGCTGTCTTAGTACTGTGCCATGCAGACAATACTTTACAATGTTGCCCCGTGGAGGGCCAGCCCCAGTCCTTTAGGGATTGACAAGTTACTCGGAAGGGAAAGAGTCCAGCCTAGAGGCTGATTGCTGTGTCATTGCTTTGCAAACAATATATGGCAATCTATGTCAAGGTGCAAGGTTAGTGTTGCAAAGTGTATCAGGGACAGTGAAAGGCGTTATTCCAGGGCATGATGCAGAGGGCAGAACCAAGCAGAAAGAAGCCATATGGCGTAAATGAATGCTACTTCTTCCTACTTACCACTAAGGCAGATTTATCCTCATCTTCGGCCTATGACGTTTCATGTGCCTCACATGTGGGTGATGTTTATTCTGCAGCACTGTGTGACACTGACACAGCAGGGGCTAGAGATGTGGCTGTAAAAGTAGCAGCAACGGGAGGAGCCAGGCTCGCGTCCGCGATGGCCGCTTAGGCGCTCGGCTCTGTCGACCTCTCCGCCCCGCGATGATATCCTGCCCGATATCCTGTGCCTGCACTATAGTTCTGTGAGGATGAATAGTCGGGACCGCCGATCGTGTGCCTCCGAGGTTTCTACCAGTTGTGATGCAGGAGATACGTCCCGTCTTCGACTGCGGCCTGCGATGGCGCCGGAGCCGGGGCTTTGAGTGGGACATTACGCTGACCGCCGATACAACAATGGCGGCCACCAGTGACGAAGCCTGATCGGTTGCCCGGAGCGGGAGAATGACTTGCCCTGCTCCATCGGCAACGACTCAGCCCCACTAGCGGTGCCATTGAGAGGGTCCGGACCACCACCGCATCGACAACAGCTCCCCGGAACCGGAGTGCTTGCTGGTGTTTCACTCGGACGTGGAGTGTTGCCTCTCCCGATTACTGCGGGAATCTCCCGAAACGTGAAGGGGACTGTTTTCGTCCATGGAAAGATATACCTGGGGGCGTCGGTGAGTTGATTGATGCACCCGATCCTACAGGCTTGTAAGCGGCACCATGGAATCTCCCACTCCTTTGTTTGAAACCCGCTCCCGATTCTGCACAGGGCTGGATGCAGGACGAGCCGCAATTCGGGACAGTAATACTTTGCCTCATGTATCCCAAGGCGATGGGGGACTCGGTGCAGGGAGACACGCTGAGGTCGGGGCGCATTGCGAAGGGATAATGGTTGGTGATCTTGTTCTGGCCCTCGGTGCCCTGCGCAATGCCCTAGAATGTGGCGCACGAAACCTGGGTAAAAAGTTGGACGCCATTACTGCCACCCCGAGGAAGAAGACGCCAGTCGGATCTAGGGCGATTGAAAATTTGCCTGATTCCGAATCAGTGGGCAGTGCTTTTGATACCCCACCGACAAGTGAGACTCTGAGGGGCCCGAACCCTACAATTCCTATCTGGCCTACCAGAGGTTCACATGATTCGGGAGGTTTTGGACTTGTAACTAAGCATGGGCGAATTTTGCGAATCTCGCGTTCGCGAATTTTGCGGATTTGCGAACTCGCAATCCGCAAAATCCGCGAATTCTCGCGATTTTTTTTTGTGTTCGCACGGGTTTCTGCCAGTTCGCGAGGGTTTTGTACAATTTCGCAAACGCGAACTTACCTGTCGGGTCGCAAGTTTTGCAAACTTGTTGTTTCTACGTGTCCAGCCTGTTTGGGACACTCTTCTTCATCACTGCCACTCTCTGTCACCACTGCCACTCTCTGACTACTCATGCCACCCTCTGGCCCACCCATGCCACCCTCTGTTTCATCACAGCACCCTCTGGTTGTCCAGTCAGTGTACATTATTGTGGCAAAGCAAAGCACACCTTCCCTGCCTCAAGTGACCTGAATTAATTTGGGGCTGATTAATGTGTCACAGAATATTTTTTTAGCTGGCACCTGCTTCCTTAGTGCTTCCTGATTAGTGATCTTTTGCACTTGCTAAGTGCTTTCATTGTTGCAAAATTAGTTACAACACCTGCCCTGCCCCAACTGACAATAATGAATTAGGGGCTGATTAATGGATTTGAACTTCCGGCCTGGCTCCTGCTTGTCTCCCTTAGCTGTAATTCAGGACCTTTGTGGCATATGTGTAACTATTCTGAGGTTCAGAGCAGGGTCACATAATAGTTGCAACTGGCAACTGAACTCTGGAGGGGCCCCTCAGGAAGCACTACAGGAAATGGCTACTAATGATGAGCCTGAACTTTTGAACCTGGTAAGTAGTTTCAGTTTTGCTAAGATCGTATTTCTGCAATTTAGCGCTTATTCGCGGGGCGCGAAGTTGTACTGGGAAGCCGGGAACTCACGCGAACAGTGCGAGCAAGCCATAAAATCCGCTGCTCGCGGATTTGCGGATTTTGCGGGAGATTCGCGAATCTCGCGGATTGCGAATTTACCGAAAATCCGCAAAATCCGCGAGCAAAACGGATTTTGCGCCCATGCTTACTTGTAACGCCGAAGGGGCCGGTTGAACACACAGCACCCTCGAACAAGTCCACAAGGTTCCGTCAGTGGAATGACAATGTGACTTCCCCGCTTGCTAAGGGCCCCACGCTCAGACTTGCCACGACGCTTGGTGACCGTATTGGGGTGGATTGACCCCTGCAACGATGTTCTTTTACATGGCCGACTGCTCCCCCCACTTGGGGCACCCGAGTCTTCAGTAAAAACTTTCTTTGATGCCGACTGGCTGCTATGTTTGGGTGGGCTCGACGGGGTGGGCCAAGGTTAGGGGTGGTTTCACTACGCAAGGACTGCTAACTGGCTGATGGAGGGGAGAAAGACATGGAAATGTTATGTGACTATGTAGCTTTGCAGGCTAACAAAGTATCTTATAATCCTTTGGCAGACTGGTTGTATCCAGTTTAGTTTTGTTTATTGCACTGAGGGTTTAGCGCGGGGTGGGGAGGGGCCGGGGGGCTGGCCTGGAGGTCCTCTACCACTTTACTCGTTACTATTTTCTTTTCTTCCTTATATAGATTAGTTATTATACTGTTTTGGGGGTTTTAGTTTCTCAGGGCGACAGGCACACTGTTAGGGGGGGTAGGCCGTAGCCATCTACAGGAGTGCAGGGTGTGGGGTTAGGGGATGGGTATTCCTTAGCTTTGTCCCTTTATTGTTTCTATGGCCCTTTTCTCCTTTCTTCTTCTTCTCACTTTCTGGGATCTGGGTAGTGTATCTCTGTAATTTTTGCTAGTCTATTCAACTAGGGTGGATGTTCCTACGATGTTCATAGGTATGGCGGACGGATGCTACAACGGTGCAAAAGTGTAATGTTTTTATTGATTATCCTGGTTAATGCGCACCGGCGCCAATATTTCAACTACAGTAATTCTGCCTGTGAATATCCTGTAATATGGCGATCCCTTAATTTGTTATTGATTGATTATACGATACCAGATCCTGTTCTTCTTTATACCTTCAAAAAGAAACCTTCTTTAATCCTGATACAAACATGATATGCTTAGGGGCAAATGTTATCCAGCTTTAATAAGGGGCCTGCGGGTGGCGGACCATTGTTTTTCCTGATATGATTGACTTGATTTGACCGTAACCGAATTAGCGGCCAGCCGCGATGGTTGTAGGCCCATGCCTGTTCTTGATTGACGTAACAATAAAGGTTTACCAAAAAAAAAAAAAAAAAGTAGCAGCTACATTCATCTGCGCAATGTCTTGTGGCATCGCTCCCATGATGAGGATCTGCAGGGCATGGAAGATCCTATCTACAGCTTTCTCGTGTGCAGCCGTGGTAGCCATTCTTTGTGCCTGCATCCGCTCCATGTTCTACATGAGCCTCCTTATGTTTCCCAAATCACGGATGACATCGCTGTAGCCACTCTGACTAGACAGTTGTTGTTGTCTCTGAGTCATGACTCCAGCAACACCAGCCATGGATTGTTGGAGGACCTAGGGCGGACTGTGGGTGTCCGTTAGGGAGTGTAAGTGGTCCCTGATGGGTCTTAGACACCCACTTATGGCATCTAGTTTGGCTGCTATGAATTTGAACCCCACCCGCACCTGTTCAGCCAGCTCCTTCTGGCAGTCTAACACACAGCGTGGGAACGCCATGTGTTCTTCAATGAGGTGAGGGAGCCAGACGTAGTGGTGGGTGTTTCCTGCTGTGTGGTCTGTGCAGGGGATGGTCTCACCTCGATGGTGCTGGGCTGACCTGCTACTGGAGGTGGGGTGCAGAGGGTGTCTATGAACCGTTGGAGTTCATCTAGTTCGATGTCCTGGGGGTCGTCTCCATCATCACTGACGTGATGTATGTAGGGTCTGCTCTGCAAGAGCTGTTGATTGTCCCTCTGCAATGTAAAGGGGAGATGCAGTTTCACAGTGTGTTCCATGTATGTTTACGCATTGGCGAAGTTTACATACAGACTGCATGACAATGTACATTGTGACTGTTTGTGAGGAGATGCCTATTTGATGCAGGACAGTGGACATTTGTACTACATCACGGATGTGAGATTGTGCTCATACATTGTCATCTCACAGTTTTTTCTCTCTCCTTTTACGGTGCATTTTCCAGCATAACACGTGGGTTTTGCAGGCCTGTCGCTGGTTATTACTGATTTTTCATGTTTGGCATTTTCTAGGTGTCGCGCTAATTTTAATGCAGTTATTTGTCGCGTTATCGTGAGACTATCGCATGGTACCGCCGTGTTGAAAATACAATGTTAACACAGCGTTATTTTCCCACGATGTGAAAAGTTGTGTTAAGCTAATTTTGTGATAATTATCACACGTTCTTGAGAATATCCCCCCCTTGTCTTTAATTTTCCCTCCCTCTAGTAGCACTCTACTCTTCTGGTATAGGCATGGTAGGTGCAAGTTAGAATCTTTCTATGCGGTCCCTGTCTACAGCCACTCCGGGGCAGTTTAACCCTATATAACATCTGGCAAACACTGAGGTTGTCACCTGTGAGTTTCTAATTATGTGCCCAGGGTGGTCTTGGAAGCCTGGAATAGCCCTTATGTCCGTCCTCTGTTTAAGCTGCTCAGCTAGAAGTCTCCCTGCTCTCTCACCTTGCTCGTAATAGCAAGCCTTAAGTCTGTGCAGCATGTATTCCACCTTAGATACACCAGCTATTGAGATCCATTTTGTCTTTATTTAGTTGTCACGTAACCATTTCAGAGGTGTTTATGGTTTACGACAGGTCTTTTTTTTAAATGTCAGATTGTAGGGTGGTTTGTTAGTAAGGTCTATGCCTATAATTAATGGCGGCAACTCTCATAATTTGCCCACTGATGGTGACCTTTACAGTCTCCCAGAGAATTTTTGCTGCAGTTACTAATCTCTTGTTGTCCCTCAGGTACATCATAACGTGTTTTCAGGTGTGCCTTCCTGCAGGCTTTTCATAATGGGAGGTGGTGAGGCACCACAGCTTCTAGACTGGTTTGGTTAGTCCCCAGTCTATAGTTATGCAGATTTGCAAGTGATCAGAGATTGATCCCTTTAATATCTTGCAATCTAGGTCTAGTGGCATTACCTGGTGTAAAATCAGAAAATAATCAAGTTTAGACTGGGTCCCATCAATCTTCAAAAACTTAATGGCATTCCTTATCTGAGCAATGTAACAGGCACCATATATCTAGAGGACCTTGGTAAGACAATATGGTTCATATAATCGCCCAGTCGTTATGGTTGGCTGAGTCATTTGGCCCTGTGCAGTCCATAGCTGCATCATTTGCTAAATTCCAGTCTCAACCTAAGATTTTAAATGTTGTGTACATTTCAGTTATGACCCTGTTGAGTTTGAGGAGGAACAACATTTTGGCTCATTCAGGGCAGATGCAACCCACAACCACTATTCTACGGATTTATGACGTTAAAACACAAACTTTTACATCGCATACCATTACAACGAGATATTTACAATGCAGGATCCTTTACATCGCATGCCTTTACAACGCATGTCATTGCATAGCAGATGCTATTACAACGCAAGCCATTACAACGTAAGTATAAGTAAGTATATCTTTTTTTTAAGTGTAATTAATAAATATTTAATTATTTTAATTTAATTAATTTATTTAAATTAATTTAATTTATTTAAAGTAGTTCTTTTTAAAACGGAACCCTTAAAATACCCATGTACCCCTATACCCAAAACCTATCCCTATTCCCTAAAGCTACCCCTGTACCCCAAAACCCAAACCTAGCCCTGAACCCTTAAAATACCCCTGTACCCCATAACCCAAACCTAGCCCTGAACCCTACAAATACCCCTGTACCCCATAACCCAAACCTAGCCCTGAACCCTAAAAATACCCTTGTACCCCATAACCCAAACCTAGCCCTGAACCCTAAAAATACCCCTGTACCCCATAACCCAAACCTAGCGCTGAACCCTAAAAATACCCCTGTACCCCAAAACCCAAACCTAGCACTGAACCCTAAAAATACCCCTGTACCCCATAACCCAAACCTAGCCCTGAACCCTAAAAATACCCCTGTACCCCAAAACCTAAACCTAGCCCTGAATCCTAAAAATACCCCTGTACCCCATAACCCAAACTTAGCCCTGAACCCTAAAAATATCCCTGTACCCCAAAACCCAAACCTAGCCCTGAACCCTAAAAATACCCCTGTACCCCAAAACCCAAATTAAATAAATGTTTTTAAAAATATAAACTTACCTATACTTACATTGTAATGGCATGCGTTGTAATAGCATCTGCTATGTAATGTCATGCGTTGTAAAGGCATGCGTTGTAAAGGATCCTGCGTTGTAGTGGTTGCGTTGTAAAAGTAGTCCGTTGTAACAGTTGCGTTGTAACTGTTGTTTCCCCTATTCTACTGCTCAGTTGGTGAAGTCATTCATCTTCTGTCCATGTCTGCACCACTGGGCAGTATAGTTTTTTCTGCACCAGGATGCCTACTCCACATCTCTAGGAATTTGCCTGGGAGTGGTCTACTGACGGTTCTATCAATAGGTTATGGCAGCTGTAAATGGCCCTCCTTAGTCAATCTCTCTCAAGTATTTCAGCTTCAACTTGTGGTAGATGTGTTTCATGTAAAAGTGTAATGTCTACATATTTAGAGGTCAAATAAGATAGCATTTTCTTTAGTTTGATGTAATGTGTCAAGCCGTTGACATTCAAGAATATTACGTTAAGAGGTCTGAATATCATACTCCAACCAATGAGGGGTCTGTGAGCTTCTTATGCTGTGGGCAGTGCTCCAAGCATAGTGAATGTGACGGGAACCGGTGTCAGCCATTAACATTTATTAGGGTGATATGGGTATGGTACCTTATGTTATGTGAATCAAAATAAAGCAACCTTAAATAAAACAAAGCCTTGTAAAGTAATATAATGTAATATAAAATAATAAGAGGTTTTTTGAATGGATTTAGTAATGTGCCTGGTGTGTGAAGTGGCTAGTGGCTCTCTGGGATAGGTGGGTGGTACCCATGCTATCCATATTGAAGGAGTGTGTATTGGGCTTAAGTGGCAAGTCTTTATCATCTGTGCATCTCTAGGCCTGCAGGGTAGGGTAGGGGCCCAACTACATTGAAATGTGGTGTTTGTTGTGCACGGGTGATGTAGAATCCAGGGGAAAGAGACAAGTGGGAGGAAAGAAATTGGGTTGAGGCATCATTGATCATTTTATGGGGTCATGTTTGTGTGTTTAGGTTTGAAATAAGAAGCCAGTGTAATCTTGTGCCCTACACAGAGGGGGATATATCTATGTGATATCTAAGCTTGAATGACTGTGTATGTGCATACCAGGGTGACCAGTAATGTATTACTGCAGGTCGAGGGGTCTGTGTATATACGTTTCTGTGTCAATATGGGTTTGAGATGTGAGAATTACATATTTGCTTACTCAAAAGGATATGTGTGCCGTATACATGGTGCAGGACCCTTTCGGAGAGTGGGGATGTGATGAGAGGAGGGGAGATGTCCACAGTGAGCATGTGGTAAGAGAAGAGTGGTGATCCTCTCCCTGATTGGCAAGTAGATTAGAAGAAATTAATCTACATATGGCTATGGATGCGTTGCTCAATAACAGTGACACTGGTAAGGCTGACATTGTCTAAATAGAACTGTTGTAAAAATTGGAAGAAAACATCTGAGAGAAAAGGAAGGTACGACAATTGCAAATGTGTCTGTCGTATACTCATCTGCCTCTTTTACTCAGTCATTGGGGGTTACAAAATTTGTCTCCCTCTGAAGTTGTGACCATTTTCAACAGTGATCTAGATTTGCAGTGATTGTTGCCCGATAATCTATTTCTGAGGGTGAGCTATGTCGGAGCAGTGCTCGTGAAGAAGACATATAATAATACAGAAAAATATGAAATAGCAATTTAATATTTGTCTGTATTATACCACAACAGCCTTCACGAGCTCTGAGCCACCCTTAGGAAATGTTCATGAAAATATATTGTTGCCCAATTAAAATGTATGTAGGTTTCTTTTGTGTTTTCCTTTTTGTCTCAATAATTGGGCACTAAGAGAACTACCTTTAGCCTCTTTTCCAGTCATGACTCATTGTATCAAATTATTTTCCAATGGAATCATCATCCGATGTATGTAGCTTAAGCCCATATTCTGAGTGTTACGGGGTTTACCCCTTGCGTGTATAATTGATGATCAATGACGAGCATCTTTGTTCGGTTCTCGATCTCATAAGTGCACTTTTCTTAGGCTTTTGTGTCACCTCCATTATTCAGACTGATCTGACAAGGCAGGCTGAAAATTAGGTGAAGCTGGTTTAACTGAGGGATTACCAAGTGATGTCCCAACTATATAGCCGGGAAGGGGGCAGGATCGTAAGGCAGTGAGAATGTGGAGGGGGTACACAGACAAAATATCGAGTTTTAAATTTCGATATACAATTATATCGAAGTTTAAATATCGATGGGACAAAATATCGAAGGTAAGTA
The DNA here is from genome assembly GCF_964263255.1 of Lissotriton vulgaris. Taxonomy (NCBI): domain Eukaryota; kingdom Metazoa; phylum Chordata; class Amphibia; order Caudata; family Salamandridae; genus Lissotriton; species Lissotriton vulgaris. The sequence goes on along the minus strand of NC_141687.1, from coordinate 1,886,288,136 downwards.
ATATCGACAGTCTTAATATCGATATTAGTATGATATCAGTAATATCGAAGTTTTAAATATCGATGCCAATAATATCGAAATAAATAACTTCGATGTTACTAATATCAATTTTTAAATAAATTTTGTGTATATTATATTGTATTTATTATGTTTTATTATTTATTTTTAATGTAATTTAATTAAATATTGTCTTTTACTACTGTAGCGGGTTGTGGGTTTATAGGGGAATAGGGTGGGAAGTAATTTAATTATGTTAAATTAATTATTAATTAGTAGGAATTATTAATTAATTGAGAATTAATTTTTAATTAATTTTAATTAATTGATTAATTGATAAATATGTTCTGTTGCGGGTTATGGGTTTATAGGGGAATAGGGTGGGAAGTAATTTAATAATAATTAATTAATTAATATATGTTTGTACATATTTTAATTAATAATTAATTGGTAATTAATTTATATTAATTAGTTAATTAATTAATCTAATGTTGTACATATTTTTAATTATTAATTAGTTGGTAATTAATTAATATTAATTAGGTAATTACATTAATTAGAGTAATTCTTTTTATATATAATTTTTTGTTATTCGTAATTAATTAATTGGGAAAAATAATATTAATTATTAAATTAAATTAATTACAGCTAATGTGCTAATATATTTACTTTATTGTTATTGTTAATTAATAATTAATTGGTAATTAAATAATATTAATTAATTTTGGGTAAAGGAGTATTTTTAGGGTTCAGGGTCATGGGTAAAGAGGTATTTTTAGGGTTCAGGGTCAGTTTTCAGTTTTTGGGTAAAGGGGTATTTTTAGGGTTCAGGGTCAGTTTTCAGTTTTTGGGTAAAGGGGTATTTTTAGGGTTCAGGGTCAGTTTTCAGTTCTTGGGTAAAGGGGTATTTTTAGGGTTCAGGGTCAGTTTTCAGTTCTTGGGTAAAGGGGTATTTTTAGGGTTCAGGGTCAGTTTTCAGTTTTTGGGTAAAGGGGTATTTTTAGGGTTCAGGGTCAGTTTTCAGTTTTTGGGTAAAGGGGTATTTTTAGGGTTCAGGGTCAGTTTTCAGTTTTTGGGTAAAGGGGTATTTTTAGGGTTCAGGGTCAGTTTTGGGTTTTTGGGATACAGGGATATTTTTAGGGTTCAGGGCCAGTTTTGGGTTTTTGGGGTACAGGGATATTTTTAGGGTTCAGGGTCAGTTTGGGGTTTTTGGGGTAAAGGCGTACAGGGTAAAAATAATTTTTTTTACATTAAATCAATTAAATGAAATTAAAAAAAAGAAAATTACATTAAATTATTAAGTGTTTTGTTTATTTTAAATGTATATGTATTAGTTTTAATTTTGTTTTAATATTTTTATTTAATATTTGTAAAATTATATGTATTTTAAAATTATTTTTACATTATTATTAATACATTTAAAAAAACGATATTTTTAATTTTGATATTTTTGTACTACGATATTATTTTTTTGATATTTTTGTACTTACCTTTATGAAGATATGAATCCGATATTTTTGTGCCGATATTTTTGTATTTCGATATTCTGTCTGTCGATATTATGTCAGACATTCGTGGAGGGAGAGTTTTCATACAACTTGTTAAAAATTGTGTCTCTATGTGGCAGAGGTATGCACCCTGTCCTAGTAGGGACCACAGTCCTAATCAGGGTAAGTCAGATACACACCCTAAATTTACCTGTGCTCACCCTCTGGTAGCTTTGCACAGAGCAGTCAGGCTTAACTTTAGAGACAAGGTGTAAAATATGTGTGCAATAGTTATTACAGTAAAACAGTGAAAAACACGACGCAAAAATAATACACACCAGGTTAGAGACATAAAGCTTAATTTTACTTACTTGCTAGCATTCCTCTCAGGCACCGAGTAGCGGAGCTAGCCCTGTCACGGGTCCTGTGTCCTTCAAAATCTTACCGCAGCCATCTCCGCCGAGGCCGCTGGCCACGCCCACTCTGAGGCCACGCCCCGGCCCCCTGGGTATTTAAAGCGCTGAGTACGAGCGATGTTTGCTAACCATTCTCCTGAGGCGGAAAGCCGGGAGTAGGCACCACAAAGCTCTTGATTTTACTTGTATTGTCTTTTAAAACAATCTTACTTGCTAGCATTCCTCTCAGGCACCGAGCAGTGGAGCTAGCGCTGTCACGGGACCTGTGTCCTTCAAAATCTTCCCGCCGCCATCTCCGCCGAGGCCTCTGGCCACGCCACTCTGAGGCCACGCCCCCACCCCCTGGGTATTTAAAGCGCTGAGTACGAGCGCTGTTTGCTAACCATTCTCCTGAGGCGGAAAGCCGGGAGTAGGCACCACAAAGCTCTTGATTTTACTTGTATTGTCTTTTAAAACAATCTTACTTGCTAGCATTCCTCTCAGGCACCGAGCAGTGGAGCTAGCGCTGTCACGGGACCTGTGTCCTTCCAAATCTTCCTGCCGCCATTTCCGCCGAGGCCGCTGGCCACGCCCACTCTGAGGCCACGCCCCCCGCCCCCTGGGTATTTAAAGCGCTGAGTACGAGCGCTGTTTGCTAACCATTCTCCTGAGGCGGAAAGCCGGGAGTAGGCACCACAAAGCTCTTGATTTTACTTGTATTGTCTTTTAAAACAATCTTACTTGCTAGCATTCCTCTCAGGCACCGAGCAGTGGAGCTAGCGCTGTCACGGGACCTGTGTCCTTCCAAATCTTCCTGCCGCCATTTCCGCCGAGGCCGCTGGCCACGCCCACTCTGAGGACACGCCCCCGCCCCCAGGGTATTTAAAGCGCTGAGTACGAGCGCTGTTTGCTAACCATTCTCCTGAGGCGGAAAGCCGGGAGTAGGCACCACAAAGCTCTTGATTTTACTTGTATTGTCTTTTAAAACAATCTTACTTGCTAGCATTCCTCTCAGGCACCGAGCAGCGGAGCTGGCGCTGTCACAGGACCTCTGTCCTTCAAAATCTTCCCGCCGCCATCTCCGCCGAGACCGCTGGCCATGCCCACTCTGAGGTCACGCCCCCCTAACTACCCTTCGGCACACATATAAATGTGCAACTTCAGGAAGCGCAGCGGACGAGCGCAGCGGGCGCACCTAAGGCAAACCCGTCTGTGCCCGTCCGCGACGGGCCTGGACTAGGGGCTATGACCCCTGGCCCTCCACTCTCTGGTCCCCCGCGCACCTATACTAGGGAAGCCCTCCTCAAACTCATACCACCACAATGTGCACATTGCACTATCATGAATCCTCACCATGTCCCATATACTTGCCCAGCCTGCTCTCTTCCCCTCACCTCCCTCTCCTCCACAACCAACATAGCTTCATCGGACTTTCCTCCTTCTCGCCCCAAACATATTACTACTGACCTGCCCCAGACTCGGACACTGATTAGTTTGAACTGCAGATCCTTGGTCAAACATAAAAGGGAAATCTTTGACCTACTTATCTCTGAGAAACCAGCAGCACTATTCCTCACCGAGACATGGCTAAAAGACCACTCTGGCCCTGATATTGCTACGGCTCTCCCTGACAATTACACCTACGTTGGTAAAAATAGAGTCTTGAAAGAAGGTGGAGGAATAGCTATAATTTACAATAGACGGTACTCTTGTAAATGGGAAGACTTTGTAATACCTAACAGCGAGGCAGGTCTTTTTAAGCTTTCGCTGTCTCCCAACTTTACTTTCTCGGGGTTACTCATTTATCGCCCCCCCGGCCCAGCGAGTTCATGGGCTGCCACTTTTCCTGAGTACCTTGCACCACTAATCCAAAATTCCACTAACTTTTCAATTATTGGTGATCTCAATCTACATCTAAATGATCCCTGCTGTTCCACCAGCAGTAACCTTTTACAGGATTTGGCTGCTCTTAACATTATTCTACAAAATTCTGGCCCAACGCATAAAGCAGGGAACCTTCTGGACCCCATTCTCTCTAATCTAGAAATTATTGACTGTGAGGCCCCCTTACCTATTATATGGTCTGACCACTTTATGGTGACTTTCACTATTACCATTGGTTGTCTACCTAACTCCCCCTCTAACCTTACTGAATCTAGACTATCTAGAAACTGGAATAAATTAGACATCAATGAACTCAACTCCCACCTTGAGAACACTAGACCTCTTACGGAAGTCACTAGTACGGAAGAAACTGACACAATAAATGACTGGCTAGCACAGGCTGCCGATGCATGCCTACTCCAACGCATGCAAAGGCACAATCTCCACCATCCGCCTGCACCCTGGTTTACAGATGCCCTAAAAAAAGAAAAAAACACCTGTAAAAACCTTGAGCGCAAATGGCGTATAAAATATGACCCTTGCTCCAAGCAAACTTATAAAGCTGCTTTAGCCAAATACCATTCTCTATGTAAAATTGCTAAAGCTGAACACGTCAATACAACTATCCTTGAAGCGCAAAACCGTCCCAAAGCACTCTTTAAGGTAGTACAGAAGCTGTCAGGCGCGCTGTGTCAGCCCAAACCACCATGTCTAGACACTGCACAATGCAATACATTGGCTGAATTTTTTATTGCTAAAATTTATACCATCTATTCCAATTTTGAGAAACTTTCCCCCCCCTTCTCTACCACCTACCCCTATCCCACTTCCAGACCATATGACCCCAGAGGATAAGTCTCACACTCCTGTCCAGTCGACCCACCCCACATCATCCAAACCTACGTTCTCCTGTGATTCTAGGTTCCCACGGGAAACCTGTTCTACTGCTCCACAGTTGATCGATACATGAGTTCCACTCAACCCGTCGACTCTCTCTATGATTATCAGCATAATTAAATCCGGTTCCCCATTGGACCCTCTTCCCCCGACATTCTAAAAAGGTTGGACAATTCCTCCCTCGCACTTATTCTGGACCTTCTCAATGCCTCTATTAGAGAAGCTACAGTACCTTCTGCATGGAAACACGCAATGATAGTACCTCTACTAAAAAAGGCAAATGCTGATCCTAACATCCCATCTAATTTTCGCCCTATTTCCCTTCTTCCGTTTTTTTCTAAAATCATGGAAAAACACATCAATTCCCAACTGTCTGCTCATGTAGAAGCGAATGGAATCTTACATCCATCTCAATCCGGTTTCAGATCTGGTTTCTCAACAGAAACCACTCTACTAGGGGTCTCCGAAAACATCCGTGCCCGAGTAGATAGGGGGGAAACAGTGGCACTCATTTTGCTTGATTTGAGTGCCGCATTTGATACGATTTCCCACCCCATTCTCATTAACGCCCTTAGATCTTCTGGTATCACCGGCACAGCACTCAACTGGTTCATTAGTTTTCTGTCTAATCGCACCTTTCAGGTTTTCTCCTCCTCATCTGTCTCTCAACCCCTCACATCGGCATACGGTGTTCCGCAGGGTTCCATCCTGAGCCCCTTGCTCTTCAATCTTTATGTAAGACCTTTGGCGACTATTGCGGAGCAAGCTGGGCTCACTATTTACTCGTACGCCGATGATACCGAGGTCATCTACTCTCTTTCCTCTGATTCTCACTCTTCTTCCTCCTCCCTCTGTACAGGATTGAGCAACATCGCAGCTTGGATGTTAGACAACAAACTGCAACTGAACAGGGGCAAAACAGAACTTCTTCTGTTTGGTCATAACACCACCCTATGGGGACCCCAACACTGGCCCTCTCAAATGGGCTCCTTACCCACCCCATCTAAAACAGCACGTAACCTCAGCGTCATCTTTGACGACCAACTATCCATGAAAAACCATGTGATAAAAACCTCTTCCACTTGCATCACTATCATTAAGTGGTTGCGCAAAATCTTATGGATGCTTCCCCATGACACTCAGAAAACCGTAGTCCAGGCCTTAATCACCTCCAGACTGGACTACGGGAACATCCTTCTCCTGGGAGCAGGGAAAGAGGTGATCCGTAAACTGCAGACTGTTCAGAACATGGCAGTGCGACTACTCTGCAAATTACCCTCCATATACGGGTATATAGTTCTCTCTGGAACTCTCTTACCCTCCAGTTACGAACTGAACCCAATTGCCTTAGGTTTCGCAAACAGGTAAAAACTTGGTTATTTAATATCTAACAGTCCTCTTCTGCTCCCCCCCCCCCCCCCCTCATCATTTTGGTTTTAACGTCGGGAAACCTACGGGTAGCTGAGCGCTTTATAAACTTAACTATAATAACAACAAAACAAGATCAAAACAACAAACATTCAATAAGTAGAGCAGAGTTGTGAATTTTATATTGAATATCTTGCATTATAGTGCTTAGAGTCAAAATCGCTTAGGGGTTACTTGGAGTGGTGCAGGACCGGGTCAAATCTGAAAAGTCGGATACAGAAGCCACGCAGGCCCTGGTGACAACACTACATTTCTGGAGGATGTGTCGATGTCGAGGAGCAACTGCTTCGGTTCAGAGTCGTGCAGTTGGGTCCAGCGTCGAACGCCTTTCAATGAAGACACTGATTTGTTGCTGAGCCCCAAATTCAGATCCTGTTTCATTGTTGACACAGATTCTGAACCCCTTATGATGAAGGCACTGTGTGGATGTCGAGCCACACAGTCGGGTTCCGCTTCATCGTACCTCTAATGCTGAAGGTGCTGCATCATTGCCGAGCCCCACTGTCGATGCTGTGGAGTCTCAGAAGCAGCCCTGCGTTGAAGGTAAATGCATTGGTTCTGACAGGTGTAAAGCAGGAGATGTGCTGATTTTGGCAGAAAACAGCTGCAGAGGTTTTTTCAGGTCCAATGTGTACTGAGTTGGTGGTGTCAGGGGTCCAGTACTTATACCCGGGTGTGCCTTTGAAGTGTAGGAAGATTTAAAAAATGCCTTTGAAGTACACAAGGTCCCTGACCTTCCTGCCCAGCTCCAGCCTCACTACAGGGGGATATGCAGCTCTTTGTGTGGGGACAGGCACAGCCTATTCAGTTGCAAGTGTCAACTCCTCCCACCCACCTAGCCCAGGAAGACCCATCAGACGGGTGATGAGCCATCAGGACCTGAATGTCATACCTCAGCTCCCTTTGTGTGTGATTGTCTGGAGGGAATGCACAAAACCCAGCTGTCACCCAGATGTGTATTCAGAGACAGGCAGAGCACAAAATAGTGGCATTTTTAGACTTTCAATATAAAATCCAATTTTATCACGAGTTGTGATTTTAAATTGTGAATCCAGAGACACAAACTCAAACATTTCTATCTTGTCCCAATTGGAAATTACACTTATAAAATTGAATAAGGTAATGTCAATGTTAACTGATGGGCAAGATAGGCCTTGCAGTAGTGTAAAATGAATTTAAGAGTTTTTCACTGCCAAACATATAAAACTTAAAAGTGCATATCCCATTTTTTAAATACGCTGCACTCTCCCCATTGGGGCTGTCTTGAGCATAACTTAGGGGTCATTTATATGTGTTAAAAAGGAAGATTTAGGCCTAGCAAGTGGGTTATCTTGCCAGGTCGACAAGGCAGTTTAAAACTTCACACACAGGCTCTGCAATGGCAGGACTGAGATATGTTTAAAGAGCTACTAAAGGGAGTGGCACAATCAGTTTTGCAGGCCCACTAGTAGCATTTAATTTGCAGGCCGTGGGCACATGTGGTGCACCTTACCACAGATTTATAAGTAACCCTGGTTGGTGAACTCCGCTCTGCTCGTGGAGTTTGCCGAGTTTTCCGCACGCCGCGTTACGCAGAGCTAACAGAGTTCCGAAAAAACTCCGCTCTGTGTGTTTTTTTCCTTGCTCGCGGTCGGTATTGTCAAGATGGGAAGCGAGAGTGAGGAAGATCCATTCCCGGTGAGATTTTTCCTCGTTTGCCATCGTCAACAACAAGTTGGCGAATGCGAGCGTGGAAAATCAACATCCTGGCGAGGTTTCCCAACGTGGGCGGTCAGATTTCTCATTGCGAGTGGTTGTGTATGCTCGACAGCTCGCGTTGAGAAACAGCTTGCTCACGTTGAGAAAGCTGCTGCTCAAGTAAAAAATGTACTCGGTGGCAGTCAGGAAGCTGCACCCGCTTGTGCTGTGCATGGTGCCGTTTGTGATGATTGCACAGTGTGGACAAATATCCGGCACTGAAAATCACCGCGCACAGCCTTTATCTATCGCACCCCGGTGCTTGCGGAAATCCGCTTGGCACAGCAGAGTTTTTTTATGCGGAACTCCGCAAACTGCGCCCAGGCTTACTTATAAGTAGATTAAATATGCCAATTGGGGGCAATGAATGTTACCATGTTTTAAGTAGAGATCGCTTGCACTTTAGCACTGGTTAGCAGTGGTAAAGTGCCCAGAGAAGTAGAGCTAACAAAAACAAATTCATCAAAAAGGGGAGGATGAAGGAAAACTGTCGGGGTGGGCCTGCAGATAGGGACAGGTCCAAAATGACTGAACCCTGTTTGACAGAGTTATCACCCGATCGACTCAATGTATGGGCATTACAGGGGTTTTTACCACAGGCTGTGGGCTGCATCCTTGCTATCCCTTGGGGCACACCCATCTGCAGCGTTTGTTAGTTATGGTGTATACAATGTGAAACCCATGGCACTGCCCTCTGTCTGGTATGGTTCATGTTAGCGGTGCCTCGGCGGTTCCACAATATGTGTGTACCCAGCTATTTTGTTCCTCCAGAGGCCTGGAGGAACAAAATAGGTGCTGTGTAATAGTGGTGTTGAAATATCTCTTGGTTGGAGGGAAGATGGTTGGTAGGAGGGGAAGAGCTTATGGATAATGTCACACTGTCTCTTGCTTGTGCTCTCAATACTCGAGCTCTGGTTGGCATGTTAGCATGGCGATAAGAAAAAAGGCATGGGTGAAAGTGCCAAGCCTAGCACTGCTGTCCTCTTCCCTTGTCATGAGTTGTGAGGGGAATCTGTCTGCACCCCAATCGGACGGGTTAGGCGGGTACCTGCTGTTCAATCCCAGGCCACCTGTTGTAGCCTAGTAGCCAGAGTATGGTGACATCAATGGTTATATCCCAGGCCTCAGCTAGCCTCAATGAGTGAAAGAACTCATGCCCGTTCCTTTCACGCCCCAGGCATTTTTGTGTGTCCTGTGCCATTTCATGCTTCTCTAGGTCCTCTTCTTTCCGCTTGTCAGAGTTTCACCTTGAGGTGGCCATCTTCATCTATGGCAAGACTCCACCCATTTTATAGCTATCCTTTAATGGTAAAATAGAATGATGCGCTACTTCATACAGGTGTTTCGTCTTCCAGCTTTTCTTCCTTTTGGGGGGCGTGGGGTGTTTGAATCAAACTATTAGAGCCAATTACATCCCTCTAACAATACATCATAGTGATGGCCTTTTTCGATTGCAAGACAGTTTTCGATTTCAAGCCTATTTTAAATGATTATAAGCAATGAATCAAAATGACACTGAGGTGGAATGCTGTTTACGTGAGCAAACGGTATGGTTGTAGTCCTACCTCTATTTCACCTTGATATAAAAAAAGAGGTACAACTTGACGCCCACACTAATTTATTTACATATGGTTTCGTCACACTTTGGATGCCCTCCTCTGAGGTAGTTCTTTCAATTATTATATATGGAATCCACTGTGCATAGATATACAGTATGGTTTGTGATTGCACATCCCACATAGTCAGTCTATCCACAACTTTTGTAATTTACAGTGTTATGTATTTCACTTAATTTCACTTTGTATGGCTAAGTATCACCTAAATGCAATGAACCATTTTAAACGTGCAATAGTGGTAACACGTGGCTAATCTCTTACATGTGGATTATACATGGATGCACTGTGCAGTTTTATTTGGCTATCACTTTTTTTTTGCATTCGATCATTACACACTGGATAGGTTTAAATTCTTAAAGTTGTACTTTCAGGACATGGAATCAACGTGCTTTATACATTTCTTATTATACAGCTACTCCTTATACTTGTCAATCCCACGTCCATATTATTTATTAAAAGCGTCATTTAAACTTCATTTCACTTTCTAATGGGCAATATCCAGTATTATGTGTGCCATGATTAATTCTGACATATTGAGATTATGAATACTTATACTGAATACTTTTTAAATGTAGTTTCATAATAGAAGCACAATTCACGTTTGACCTTTATACTGAACAAGCATTAATATTGTGCATATATATAAACAATATCCAGGGTACTAGGCGCCACATGTACAAAGTCTTTTTTTTTGGTCGCAAGGGACATCCCTACCTAATACCGATTCGTATTGATATGTACAAATGTTTCAGCCCAAAGTGCGGTTGCAAAACATTTGCATTTCACCACCGACTCAAAGTTGGTGGTAACCCATTCACAAATGGGAAGGGGTCCGCAAATGACCCTTTCCCATTTGAGAATGGCTGTAAAAACATTTTTTTCAAGAGCAGGCAGTGGTCCCACGGGCCACTGCTTGCTCTTAAAAAATGAAAAACAAAAACTTTTGTGGCAGATGTATAACAATTTCATTTTACGAGTATCTAATTGTGATTTTTTGCAACTCGCAATCAGAGACTCAAAACAGGAAATGTACAAATGTGTCTAAGATACATTACCGATTCCCAATGGGGATTGCAATTGACCAACCTCATCAGTATTCATGAGGCAGGTCACAATTTGCAACCCAATGGGAATGGGATAACACAAGAATGGTGGCCTGCTGGGGACAGCAGACCACCATGCCTGTGTTTTCTTTTAAATAAAGCAACTTTTATTTTCAAATGCAGCCCATTTTTTCTTAAATGAAAACGAGATCCATTTCAAAAAGTAAAATGAAATGTTTTTGTTTCATTTTTAGGTTGAGCCTGGGCAGGGCATGCACTGCTTTGCGAGGCAAGCGGTATTCAATATGGACTTGAAGCTCCACCCACTCCCCACCCATAAGTTTCATTGGCTCGTGTCATTGACCTTTGTAAACTGTGGCTTTTCATTGGTCGATAGGCTTTGTAGTCTCTCCTTAATTCTGCCTTGTATCATCTTGCAACCACCCATAAGGACTGGCCCTCTTATTCGTGTTGTTACTCAGTATGCTTTATTTTGCAGCCTCCAAGCACTATTTCTTTTAAATGCTTTCCCCTTCCTGCTGTTTCAGGCAAGACACATTCTCTCCTAACGCTTTATTTGATTTTGAATTAATAGTACGCACACCACGGGGGTGGCCGCACCTTTGTTTTATTTGTGGTGCCAAATGCAGCTGCACGTTTCTTTTCCTATTTATTAACTTTTTTTTGTTTTGTTTCGAAGCGCCCAATGCTGCACTTTAACGTTAATCGAGGCCACACCCCTTTCTTTAGATGAGCCACATCTAAAGAAAGGTCCGCTGCAGCTATTAAAGTGAAAACGTGGCATGGGGCGCTTTTACAAAAAAAGCATTTGTTTGTCAACTTGACAAGCAAATGCTTTTTTTGTACACAGACCTTTCTTTAGCCGCGGTTCATCTTAAGAATTCACTCGGCCTCCATTAACGTGAAAGCTTGGCAAGGGTTGCTTTTACAACAAAAGTATTTGCAATGCAATAGGGCTTCCATATCTGAGAGTTTAAGCTATTTTCATTTACAATGGCAATAGCTCAAACTCTCGTAAATGCGAGACCTATTGCATTTCAAATCCTTGCTTAGGAGCAGGCAGTGGTCCATGGGACCACTGCCTTGTCTCAAAAAACGTTTTTGCTTACATTCACAAAGGAGAAGGAGTCCCCTGGGCACCCCTTTCCATTTGCAACTGGTTTACCACCTACTTGAAGTAGATGGGAAACTGCAATTGTTTTGCCATTGTATCTCAGTTGCAAAACAGTTGTACACCCCCTGCGACTCGCTATTGGGAAGGGACACCCTTTGCATGCCCCATCCTATTAGCGACTCGCAAACCTTATCTTGCAAGTTGGGAATAGGTTACCAACCCGTAAAATAGTGTTTTTACATAGAAATATGCATTTTACCGGTCGTGGCCCTTAATTTTTTGTTTGAGAAAGCCTGGCAAAAAAACCCAACCACAGACAACATGACCGCCCTCAAGGACGCCACCCGCAAACACCACCAGCTGATCCGATCCACCAAGAAATCAGCATTCAAGGATCGACTCAACAACAACGCCCACAACAGCAAGGAACTCTTCAGCATTGTCAAAGAGCTTACCAACCCCAGCGCCGGCACCAACGACATCACTCCCTCTCAAGACCTCTTCGACTCTCTAGCCTCGTTCTTCCACAGCAAGATCGCTGACATACATAACAGCTTCGGCGAACAACACACTCCCCTCACCACCGATCTGAAGCCCCACCACCACCTTTTGCGCCTGGACCCCGATCAGCACCGAAGACACCATCCGCTTGATGAACTCCATCCACTCCGGATCACCAACCGACCCTTGCCCCCACCACATCTTCAATAAGGCCGACTCCATCATCGCACCCCAACTCCGGGATATCATCAACTGCTCCCTCTACAACGCTACCTTCCCAGAAAGCTAGAAACATGCCAAACTCAGTGCCCTCCTGAAGAAACGTACAGCAGACCCCACCAAACTTAAGAACTACCACCCCATCTCGCTCCTCCCATTCCCTGCCAAAGTCATAGAGAAGACTGTCAACAACCAGCTCGCCGCCTTCCTCGAGTCTAACGGCTCCCTCGACCCCTCACAATCCGGCTTCTGAGCCAAACACAGCACCGAGACCGCCCTCATCCCAGCCACAGACGACCTCCGAACACTACTAGACAACGGGGAAACAGCGGCCCTCATCCTCCTGGACCTCTCCGCAGCATTTGACATGGTCTGCCATAGCACCCTTGTACAACGCCTCAGTAACGTCGGGATACAAGAAAAAGCATTGGACTGGATCATCTCGTTCCTCGCCGGAAGAACCCAGAGAGTCTGCCTCCCCCCCTTCAGATCAGAGGCCACCAAAGTCATCTGTGGAGTACCACAAGGATCATCCCTGAGCCCCACCCAACCTTAACATCATCTCCTACGCTGACGACACACAGCTGATCCTCTCCCTCACAAAAGACCCAAACACCGCCAAAACCAACCTACACGAAGGGATGAAAGACGTAGCCGGGTGGATGAAGAACAGCAGCCTAAAACTGAATTTAGACAAGACGGAAGTCCTCATCCTAGGATCATCCCCCTCTGCATGGGACGACTCATGGTGGCCACCGGCCCTAGCCAACGCGCCCAAACCAACGGACCATGCTCGCAACCTGGTATTCATTCTAGACTCCTCCCTCTCAATGACCAGACAAGTCAACGCCGTCTCGTCATCATGCTTCAACATCTTACGCATGCTCCGAAAGATCTTCCGATGGATCCCCACCGAAACAAGAAAGACGGTCACCCAAGCACTTGTCACAAGCCGACTGGACTACGGAAACACCCTATACGCCGGAACCACAGCCAAACTGCAGAAAAAACTCCAACGCATTTAGAACGCCTCCGCCCGACTCATCCTAGACATACCCCACCGCAATCACATCTCCGGTCACCTGAGAGACCTTCACTGGCTCCCCTTCAACAAGAGAATCAAGTTCCGTCTCCTCACCCACGCACACAAGGCCCTCTACGACCTAGGACCCAGTTACCTCAACACGCGCCTGACCTTTTACACCCCCACCCGTCAACTATGATCGTCCAATCAAGCCCTCGCCACGATTCCACGAATCCGAAGAGCCACCATGGGAGGGAGATCATTCTCCTACTTAGTGGCCAAAACCTGGAATTCTCTCCCCACCCACCTCCGCCTTACACAGAACCACCTCTCCTTCAGAAAACAACCCAAAACCTGGCTGTTTGATAAATAGCGAAACCCCCTCCCCCAAGCGCCTTGAGACCCTCTGGGTGAGTAGTGCGCTATACAAATTTTGACTTGACTTGACTTGACTTTGCATTAAAAAAAAAAGATGGCTTTATTTAAAAGCAAAGAATCAAAAAAGGGCCTTGACTCATTACTCAGTAAGGCTGAGTCCAACTAATACTAATGACCAACACAAGAGCCAAAACTGGGGTTACAATAATTCAATGAACTGGTTTCAATGAGGGTTGTTTTGATTGAATCAAGCAACAACCGGTTAACTTGTTAAACCGAGCAATTTTATTTTTTGCAAGCGGTCTTGTTTTCTTATTTCAACACATTATTTGTTGTGCGTGGAAAATACAAAATGGACAATGAAATACGTTTTATGTACAATATATACAGACATATAAATGCAACATATCATACACACTTGGCCATACATTCATACACAGACAATACAAAGCAAATAATAATACAAAAAACACTGTGTCCAGGCAACTGACAAAAAATCAGTAGAAAATGATTCTTTTCATATTTTACAATGTCGTTGTGATTGTCATGAGATCCCTCATGAAACCAAATTTATGAAAACTCTATTCCGACATGATAATGGTAGCCAGATGCGGGACAGAAAAGCTGGTCGACGCGTTTCAAACCCCTAAGAATAGATGGGGTTCTCCTCAGGACCGGATTTGGTTCTGAAATGTTAAAGATAACTAGCTTTAGCAAAGTGTCATAGAGCGACTATCAAGTGAATAAGACAAGGGCTCAACTACCAGAGTCCAGCTGGCGCTCCCTACCTCAATCCATAGGTTCGACAGACAACTTGAGAATGTCAGATCAATATCGTATTTCCCAACAGGTTTGTTAACAGCAGCTGTGTGAGAAAACAAAATACACACGACAACATTTCAGTGTGGTGCAATGCCATCAAACTTCATTCATACCGCTTGCAGAGGGCGCGTCACCTTACCTGCGAGCGGGCGGTTTCAGTAACGCTGCTCTGTTGCTTTCTTTAGCGGCTGCTCCTAATCTGTAGGGCGGGGGCGAAAGCGTATGTTAGTGATGAGGCGGTAACCCGTGGGCGATTTAGTTCTACATCAATCGGGTTGACATACCGAAGCAGGAGCAAGGCGGTAATCCTTCTCCCTCGCTGGTGTACACGGATCCACCGTCTGGAGTCCTCGAGTGAGGGTGTGGCCTCAGTACTTCCTGGTTGGTGTTTAGGAAGGGGGGAGGCCCGGGAATTCTGGGACTTGTAGTCCAGCGACAGTGCGCTGTCAAACGGGAGTCAAAAGGGACAGCTGGTTTACGCATTCGGCTTATAGATTTCAGAAATTTCATTAAGTCCTCGTGTGGCAGTGTTGAACTTCATGATGAGCATTGCTTCACGTTGTGCTAATCTTGCATCAATGTCCCCTCCCCTGGGGTCATTTTCAATTTTGGACGGAATCATGTGCAATCATTTGCCCTTGCCCTTCAGTGTACATTGGCAAAACAACACAGGAAATCAGATCCAGGATTACGCAACACAAATCACGCATCCGCAGAGGGGTAGAGAATGCCCCCTTAGTGAACCATTGGACTAGGTGCAAACATGTGATTACGGAATTACGTTGGACCGTTCTGTCCAAAATTGAAAATGACCCCAGGGGAGGGGACATTGATGCAAGATTAGCACAACGTGAAGCAATGCTCATCATGAAGTTCAACACTGCCACACGAGGACTTAATGAAATTTCTGAAATCTATAAGCCGAATGCTTAAACCAGCTGTCCCTTTTGACTCCCGTTTGACAGCGCACTGTCGCTGGACTACAAGTCCCAGAATTCCCGGGCCTCCCCCCTTCCTAAACACCAACCAGGAAGTACTGAGGCCACACCCTCACTCGAGGACTCCAGACGGTGGATCCGTGTACACCAGCGAGGGAGAAGGATTACCGCCTTGCTCCTGCTTCGGTATGTCAACCCGATTGATGTAGAACTAAATCGCCCACGGGTTACCGCCTCATCACTAACATACGCTTTCGCCCCCGCCCTACAGATTAGGAGCAGCCGCTAAAGAAAGCAACAGAGCAGCGTTACTGAAACCGCCCGCTCGCAGGTAAGGTGACGCGCCCTCTGCAAGCGGTATGAATGAAGTTTGATGGCATTGCACCACACTGAAATGTTGTTGTGTGTATTTTGTTTTCTCACACAGCTGCTGTTAACAAACCTGTTGGGAAATACGATATTGATCTGACATTCTCAAGTTGTCTGTCGAACCTATGGATTGAGGTAGGGAGCGCCAGCTGGACTCTGGTAGTTGAGCCCTTGTCTTATTCACTTGATAGTCGCTCTATGACACTTTGATAAAGCTAGTTATCTTTAACATTTCAGAACCAAATCCGGTCCTGAGGAGAACCCCATCTATTCTTAGGGGTTTGAAACGCGTCGACCAGCTTTTCTGTCCCACATCTGGCTACCATTATCATGTCGGAATAGAGTTTTCATAAATTTGATTTCATGAGGGATCTCATGACAATCACAACGACATTGTAAAATATGAAAAGAATCATTTTCTACTGATTTTTTGTCAGTTGTCTGGACACAGTGTTTTTTGTATTATTATTTGCTTTGTATTGTCTGTGTATGAATGTATGGCCAAGTGTGTATGATATGTTGCATTTATATGTCTGTATATATTGTACATAAAACGTATTTCATTGTCCATTTTGTATTTTCCACGCACAACAAATAATGTGTTGAAATAAGAAAACAAGACCGCTTGCAAAAAATAAAATTGCTCGGTTTAACAAGTTAACCGGTTGTTGCTTGATTCAATCAAAACAACCCTCATTGAAACCAGTTCATTGAATTATTGTAACCCCAGTTTTGGCTCTTGTGTTGGTCATTAGTTTTATTTAAAAGCAGTCACAGAGATGGTGGTCTGCTGATCCCAGCAGGCCACCATTCTCATGATTTTTTCGATTCCCAATGGGTCGCAAACTAAAACATAACGTATTAATATTCATTGGGTAGACCCACTGGGACTCACAAAAAGTGTGAAACACACTTTTGCACATTATTGTTTGAGATTGCGCAATAGCGAATTGCAAAAATGTGCTACTTGGTAATCACAAACACTAATGTTAGTTAGAACATATGGCATGGCCTTAAATTCGTATCTAGGAAAATAAATGTAAGTTCACTGACAATAAAGCACTTCTTTAGGAGAATACGTTTTCTTTCTTTAGTGGTGAATATAACATTTTTTATGAATATTTTATGTTCAGCCCCTGAATCTCCCTGTGTGGCTATAACGAGGCTCAGGTCAGTATTGCATTCTCGTCATCAGGTTATGGATTGGGAATCGATTCCTTACTCCCGACTTTCCAACACTTAACATTTGTACTTGCCCAGATGTTTCAGTCTTTATCTTCACAAGGTAAAGACTGTGTACAGATTCACACAAATACATTATATTATTTTTATACAAATTCATGCATTTTCGTTTTACCGGCAAATTGAAAGAATAAGCTCCATAGCTCAGGTCACCCACTAACATGAAAAGTTTGCTTTAACTCTGCGAAAAAAAGATTTTAATTGAGGTGCAGGTGATAACGAGGCACTTAGTTCCCGTTATCATGCCTCCGGAGGTATGTTGCTAGCAGATGTTGAGTCTTACGTTTAAGGTACCCGAGTGGACTCATCAGAACCCTGCTAGGTTCTAAGTAGCTAATCATATAATCTAATCATATCGACCATAATTTGTCAAATTTGCAGCATCTTGAAAGGTTCATGTACAGCGCAACTTTAATAACAGTAATCTTGTCATCTTTCTTGAAAATTACTAGCCCGGTTACTTTTCACAGTGGGATGCATATATCGGAGAGAAATATAATTAAAATATAAATTACACATTTAAAAGTGGTTTATTGGGTTTCATTATGGAACATGCCGAATATTAGTCTTAGCTAATTTTGCTCTACGGCTTCCTTGCAAGTGATACACTCTTCTCTTCTGGTCATATTTATGTGAAGCTGAAGCACTGAAACAAATCAGGCCTAGGTAATAGGTGTAAGTATTGCCAGTAGCCGTGTGGATGTAAGCATTATGTAAATATAATCTCAGTTCTATACCTATCTGGCAGTGTAAATATAGAAGAGTGGGGATATCACACGCATTGTAAACTCTGCTAGCCCTATCAGGGCATCAATCAACAATAGTAGGAGTTTCTATCCCTCTGTTGTTGCTACTGGACAGGCGCGGTTCGTCCATTGGGGCGTGGGGGCGTAGCCCCCCCCTGCCCGAAGCCGCCCGCAGCTCCCTCGGCGTCAATCATGTCAATGAATCAACATGACGTCAGACCGCCCTGCCCCTTCAGAGTCTGAAGGGGTGGGCGGTCTGGCGTCATGTTGATTGATTGACATGATTGTACAGGCGGCAACACAAGTGCGCTTGCGTGGGGACGGAGGGTAAATTTTTACCCGTGCCCACGCATGCGCACTTGTGTTTTTGCGACGTTGCGCATGCCCATTAGGAGCCCTAATGGGCGTGCTGCGGGCGAGAAGGTACCTGTGCCCCTGGCGCCAGGATTGGCCAGGGGCGCTGTGAGCCTGTGACGTGTGGGGAGCAGAGCCCAGAGGTGGCGCGGACCGGGACCGGCAACAAGGTAAGAGTGTGTGTTTTTCTTTTATTTTAAAGTGTTTGGTGCGAGCGTGCGTGTATGCATGAAGGTTTGGTGAAGAGTGTTGCGAATGGATGTGTTTGTGTGTATGCGTGTGTGAATACATTTCTTTGAGTGTCGTGAATGGGGGGGGTAGGGGGGGGGTCGCCGCCGGCCTGAGTGGCCTGGGGCCCGCACTCGCATATCAGTTTGCGCCCCACCACTTGAAAATTTCACCAGCCGCCCCTGCTACTGGATGCCTCCTTTCTATGCTAGGTCGTTTAACCTAATGGTGTACTTTCTTTTTAGAAGTAACTGTGCCTCGACTTGTTTCTGGTTATCAACAGCGACCTATATGTGGTTAGAATATTTTAGTAACTTGTTGAGTTTCGATTTTTTAATACATTTATTTCCATTATATATATATTTTAAAGTTTTATATAGCGCACACAAGACCCTTTGGGGTAATAGAGGGCTTTACAATAGAGCGAAAAAAACGAGGCATATAAATCAAACAAATAAAAATATTCATAAAAAGTTAACAAAAAACTATTCATAAAAAGTTAAAAAAGCAATTTTTCATGGTTACATTACGTCTTAATTAGACACCAACATTTCAGGAGGTAAATCACTCTCATTTCTATATGGCACACGATCGGCATTCTGCTATTCAGTTTTTGAATGTAATTTGCACTTGTCGAAGAATCTTGAAAACAGAGCTGTCCAATAGCCCTTTTGTTATACTTTGCTGCCATGCTTGTGTGCTGATAGTAGAATGGACCGTTCCAGTGAATGAAAAGTGCACGGAATATATGTTCTTCTAATATTAATATGCCATTTTCTAGGCTAACGGTATGATATGATATGATATGATAAATGGGACTTGTAAAGCGCACGTTCACCTACGGTTTCTTGGCGCTAGGGTGGGAGGGCTGAGCGATACATAGCGGGGCGAGCTAGTTGTGAGCTAACGAGAAGAGCCAGGCTTTAAGTGATTTTCTGAAGTAAGTGTAAGAGGGGAGAAGGCGGTCGTGCAAGGGGGAGGGAGTTCCAGATAAGAGGAGCCTGAGTGGAGAATCTCAGGCCTCCATGTTTCTTACGCCTGAAGGAGCAGGGGGTAAGAAGATTAGAGTTGGAGGAACGAAGAGCACGTTGGGGGACATATCGGGGTAAGAAGAAGTAGATGAAAGAGGGTCCCTGAGTGGAAAGGCCTTTGTGAATCAGGCAGCCAAGTTTGAAGAGGCTGCGCTGGGCAACTGGGAGCCAATGAAGGCTCTTAAGAAGAGGCTTGGTATGGCTAGATTTTGGCTGACCATAAATCAACCTGGCTGCCTGATTCTGAATGAGTTGAAGGCGTTAATGTTGATATGCTGGTATGCCCACTTATAGGGAGTTCGCATAGTCAATGCAAGACATGATTAGTCCCAGGGTGACCTGCACAAGGGCTTCTCGAGAGAGGAGTCTGCTGATTTTGCGGATGCGGCGCAAGTGGTAGAAACAGACGGATATGACTGAGTTAGTTTGAGCTCTCATGGAAAGGTCCTTGCAGATGGTAATGCCTAGGCTCTTGACAGAGTCAACAGGGTAAAGGGAGGGGCCAAGTGAAAGTGGCCAAAAAGAAGAGTTCCAGGGGTTCCCATGGAGAACTAACTCAGTCTTGTCAGGGTTGAGTTTGAGCTGATTTAGGTTCATCCAGGAGCTGATGAAATTCATTTCAGAGTGAACGTTTTGGATGGAGGAGGGAGAGGGGTCAATGTTAAATATAAGCTGAAGGTCGTCAGCATAGTTCAAGATGGTCACAGATTTTGGTTGAAGCTCTGAGATGAGGGGATGAATGTAAAGATTGAAGAGGAGTGGTGAAAGCGAGGAGCCCTGCGGGACTCTTCAGGTAAGACGCCTTCCCACTAAAGAGAAGCGTGGGAGGGAGACTGCCTGAACACGATCTTAGAGAAAGGAGGTAATCCATCTCAGTGGTAGCCCCCAGATGCCCGCGTGTTCGACACAATCGAGTAGGATGGTATGGTCAACTGTGTCGAACGCCGCCGACAGATCCTTGGAGCACCAGACCTTGAGAGATGTTCTGGTCCGCCCCCTTTCTTAGCTCCTCATGGACGGCCGGGGCGATTGATTCAGTGGAGTGCTGGGGCCTGAAGCCAGCTTGATGGGGGTCAAGAAAGTGGGTAGATTTAATGAAGGTGCTCAGACTGTTGACCACAAAGGCTTCCAGGACTTTACCCAAATAGGGGAGGAGGGAGATTGGGCGAAAGTTGGAGAGAGTGCCAGGGTCTGCTCCAGGTTTTTTAAGGATGGGTGAGACCACAGCTGTTTTAAAGGAGAAGTGGACCACCCCTGAAGAGAGAGAGTTATTTAAAAGAGAGAGAGGGGGCATGGGAATGTTAAGGAAAATCTCATGACTAATGTGAGGAGGGCAGCTATCCTGGGGGGAACCAGACTTGATTTTTCCAAGAAGAGAAAAGAAGGTTTCTTCAGTGAGCGTGGGGAACTTTCGGTAGTGGACGGGGTTGGGGGGGCCACTGTGGAATGCGGTATTGAAGGACTGGGTTCTTTTGGACCCAGCGGTGCCAGGGCACAACACCTGAAACCTTCGTGGGTGACCTGCTCCGGCGTACAAGTCACAGAGACACGGGACACTTCCTCTGACGTCAAAGATTCAAGGTTTATTAGCTGCAGGGAACACAGAAGTCACAGGAAGTACATCGAGTGTAGTTCGGGGAGACTGCTTCAAATTGGTTCTGTGGAGTCGCTCCTTTTATACAGTTTTTACCCATAAGACAACATGGTACACAAAGGTTTACAACCCGGTTCCCACCATCATCCCCCAGAGGGGTCGCTTTGGTCGCTTTCAAACACATGAGGTCCGGATCATAAGTGCGGAAACAATTGGCGGTTCCCAACTGTAAAAACCCATCTTCCCACCATTAGCAAATTCCAATCAGCAGTAAAGTAGATCGAAAATAGGAACAAAGACAGGTGCAAAGGAAGACGGAAACAGTGGGGAGATCGGAAAGGGTGTAAAAGGGGGGGTATCGGAAAGCACGAGATACAGGCATCAAAGGGACGTGCCTAATGAGATGCACGGCTGAGACAATAAGCCTGTGAGGCAAGATGAGCCTCGAGCGGCGCCACCTGCCTTACAGTAGCATCCCCCTCGTCATAAAGACACTTACAAAGAACATGTGTCTTCCGCAAATATCTTGGGAGTCCCAGGGTCGCGAAGCGGACAGCGTCCGTTCGCTGACTACTTGAGGGCAAGAGACAAAATGGATGCCGTATCTAAGATGGAACCCGTGGGTACAGATGAAAACCCACATAACAAACGAACGGTTTAAGTTAGCACAGCGAAACTGCGCACACTTACTGAACTCGTCATTTGCGGTTCATAGATACCAGACTCGACCATATTCGTGCGAGTCAAAAACACCGCTTACAATTGTCACGGAACCTCAGACGCTCCTTTTGCCCTCATGTAGGCAAGCACTAGTCGGAATCATATTCGATATTCATCAGACCATCGAGATGTTGTTGTAGCATAGCTCTGTCCAATCGAGTCCCCTTGGTAACAGATGGTTGTCTCATACACGTTGTAGCACAGAGGCCACATAAGGCAGGACCACACTGCACGCAAAGGCAACACGTGAACAGGAACACTACCACAACTCCGATGATCATCAGAATCTTCCAACCCCAAGTCGACATCAGGCCCCAAAACCATCCAAGTAGCGTCCAATCCCCTACATCCACGTGTATGGATTCAGAGATCTTATGCAACTTCGAGATGGCTTGATAGACAGTAGGAGCATTGTCTGGGATGAAAATGCAGCAGCTCGAATGGATCACCTTACATACCCCACCGCGATCTGCTAAGACGACATCTAAAACCATACGGTTTTGTAACGTCATAAGTCTCTCCGCCTGAAGTTCAGTGGTGATATTACCAAGGGCACTGGCAGTAACATTAGCTGTCGATTCTACCACTCGAGTCAACTGTCTCAGGTTCCTACTATTAACCATAGGTCCCCAAAACGGGAGGAAACCCTTGAAAAAGTCTCCTGCCTCTTGACCGGCAGTATCTTCTTCGCTAATTATGCCTCGTACAACTCTAGTCTTATGATAATCGGCATCTACAGTGAACGTCGGAGGCAACAGATTTGCAATGAAACATGTGCCCATAAAGTCTGCGGGCAACCATGTGTATGCACGATCATGACAGATAAAGTAAGTACCCTTGGCAGCCAGAAACACAGGGGACGGGGTCATTGGCACAACGTAGGTTTCAGTGCAAGCACTGTCTCCAAATCGGGCTTGCGGACCTTGGCCACGACCCATGAGACACAAATTACCAGTGTGGGGTACGACCCATATTGGAGGCGAGCTTTTAAGCTGCTTTTCACTAGTGAACAAACTGTATTCCCCTCTACTTAGGACCTTATAAGCTCGTACCTCTTCTTCAGGGATAAGAAAAGGATCATGGATCTCATCCTCCATATCTTCTATTGCCATTGATAGCAACTTCTGATACGAGGTAGGACCAGAGTTGGGGGAACGTGGTTCTCGATTGGGGTGGAAACCCAGTGCGCTTCGAAACATTGTTTGAAATGCTCGAGCTGACCCTTGGGAACTATACGGTAACACCAGATATGGAATTCCCTTACCCGTAGTATGTGGCATCAACCCACACACCCAACAATTAGTAGTGTTAACCACTAACTGATGCTGATGGAGGAGCTGAATAAAGGAATTGTTGCGGAATTCTACACGTCTAGCCTGCTCGTGTTCCGGTAACATGTGAAAGGAATGGGGAGAAGCAGTAGTGGTAAGATTAGGGTGAGGAGTAGGAGTAGGGGTAGCAGGTAAGAAGTAAGACATAGTGTAATACACCCCACCCGTCAAAAATGCAGAAGCAGTCAAAAATAACATAAACAATTGAAATATAAAACATTTGGTACGACTGAGTTGCTGCAGCTTGAATCTATAGACTTGAGCTCCTTCCAAATCATTTAGCTTTGAGAATGCCATTCCCTACGACCGTCCGCAACGTTTCTTGACGCACTTCGTTCCGTGCAGCAATAGTCAATCCCCAGGAGTTCCTAGGAACCGACGGCCTTTAACCTAGCGTCAAGACCTACTGTCCAGAAGGAAGTACGCGCGCGGCCCTACGGCCCTCAATACACAATATGTATATATATTAGCACAATATTTCTCAGCTGTGGAAGGAAAAAGATACAAGGTAAAAGCTCGACATATGTACAAAAAAATTTCAATGATATGAATGTTCAAAATTGATCATAGGAAACGAGAATATTGCAGTTATCAATTTCAACAAAACAAGGAAGTTTTTATTTGTCCTTAGTGTGAGATCGCAAAGAATATCGATGTTTCCCGGGACGTGTCTGCTCGTCGAACAAAGGATCTGTTGAAGAGACAGCGTCCTGCTGATCAGCTCGTTGATCTGGTCTTGAGTCTTTTGCTGACAAATGTTCAACAGTGGCTTTCTGCTGCGCTGAGGGTTCTCCAACAAGCTGTGCGTCGCTAAAAGGTACAAACACCGGCAATGTTTCTGTTTCTGTTGACGCAATGCCTTTCCTTACCCACGGGTCTGCCGGCAGAGGAATAGGGACTCGCTTACAATGGGTAGCATGTACCCAATTTTTCCGCCCCTCGAGACGAACGGCAGTCCTCGTGGCCAGGAGTACCTGGTACGGTCCAGTGAAACGGGGGTCCAGATTATTCTTTCGTGAGAAGTTGCGGGTAACCACCCAATCCCCGGGCTGAAGCTGGTGGCCTGGACCCTCCGTCTGCGTTGGCAAGGCGTCGTAAACCTGTTGGTGAATTAACCTCAGTTTAGCAGTCAAGTCATGCAAATAATCAATCAACATCGGGTACTCAAGATCAGAGAATATTCCCGGCCTAGGAACCCCCCACACATTCGCAGGACGGCCGAACACTATCTCATAGGGACTGAGCCCTATTCGGGAGTGTACAGTCGCCCTAGTTGACAGTAATGCTATAGGCAAAGCATCAGGCCACGAAAGTCCAGTCGTAGCCTGAACCTTCGCTAGCTTTAGTTTAAGGGTACCATTGTAACCCTCAACCAATCCAGCTGACTGGGGATGATTGGCGCTATGGAATTTCTGATTAATTCCAAGGCCCTTACACACGCTCTTCATCACACTTCCGACAAACTCACTTCCGTTATCTGACCACACGACTCTAGGCATTCCATACCGAGGAAAGTATTCCTTCAGTAGGATTTTCGCAGTAGACAAAGCAGTATTATCTTTGAGGGGATAGGCCTCAATCCATCGGGAGAATGCGCACACCACAACCAAAACGTATTTCAAGTTATTGCATCGCTCCATATGGATGAAGTCCAATTGGATCACCTCAAAGGGATACGAAGGAGGAGCAAAACTGCCAGGGGGAGTTGGGGTTCCTTTGCCAGGATTGTACATTATGCACACCATACAATTCTTCACCAGACGTTCAGCACATTTTGTAATTCCATCATTCTTCCACACAGGCGACAACAACTTACAAATACCTTTCGCGCTAATATGTGCTAACCCATGTGCCATTGTCACAACGGCCAGCACATACGCATCAGGCAACAACCATCTTTTCTGATCCGACAAATCAATCCAGCAACCATTCACATCCAACTTTCCCGTACTTTCTTTCCACTTCATTTTTTCAGTCTCAGTGGCCTCGTTCTGAATTGCTTTCACACTCTCAACAGTATCTTCACACATACTTGATTCTGCAGGCCACCTAACCGAACTCGTCACATACATTCGAGTGTTAAGGTTCCGGGCAGTCTCCTTAGCAATCTCATCTGCAAACGCATTACCACGACCAACATCATCCGTCACTTTACGATGCGCACTACATTTAACAATCGCAACTTGTGCAGGCAAAGTCAATGCATCCAAAAGATCGTTCACAAGCTGGCCATGCTGTATTTTCGTACCATGCGACGTTAAGAAACCACGCTCTCGCCACAATCGTCCAAAACTATGCGCTACACCGAAAGCGTACTGGCTATCGGTGTACACATTCACACGTTTCCCTTTTGCTAACACACATGCTCTAGTGAGAGCAATCAATTCTGCAGCTTGGGCAGAATTCTGATTCAATCTCGCAGTCTCAACAACAGTATTCAATGTTACCACAGCATAAGCAGTAGTCACATCGCCATTCGGCAACTTAAAACATGAACCATCCACATACAGAGTGCCATCCGGGTCTTCCAATGGGGTGTTTTTAAGGTCCACTCGACCTTTTGTTTCCTCTTCTGTCCGCAAGTAACAGTCATGTTCTGCTACTTCATCTGACTCTGAGCTAATCGGTAACAAAGTTGCCGGATTTAGGACATTACAACGCTTTATCTGAATATGGCTTGCCAAGAGCGTCAACTCGTACCCAGACAACCTCGCACTCGTCAAGTGCTGAGTTTTCGTACGATTCAACAGAGTATCGACTGCATGCGGAACCATCACCGTAAGCATATTATCCATGACCAATCCTGCTGATTGTCGGATGGAGACCGCAGCTGCCGCAGTTGCTCTCAAACAACTCGGCAATGCTCTAGCTACTGGGTCTAAGGTCGAGGAAAAATATGCACATGGACGTTGCTTACCACCAAAAGGTTGCGTTAAGACACTCAAAGCACAACCTTCCCTCTCGTGAACATATAACGTAAACGGCTTACTGTAGTCAGGGGTACCTAACACAGGAGCCGAACACAATGAATCACGCAGTTCAGAAAAACTTTTCTGACATTCTTCCGTCCATGGTAAAGGAGTTGGAACATCCTTGCACGTAAGAGCCACCAATGGTTTCGCTAGCAATGAAAAATTAGGAATCCACTGCCTGCAGTACGATGTGATACCTAGAAGGGCACGCACATCTCTTTGGGTTTGTGGCACAGCCATTCGCGCAATCGCTGCAATTCTCTCCGGGGTCAATCTCCTTCCCTCCTTTGACAATAAGTGACCTAGATAGGTTACTTCTTGACAACAATATTGGAGTTTAGAAGGTGACACCTTATGATTTAATTCACAGAGATGTTGCAGCAACGACACCGTAGCAATTTTGCAAATGTCCTGAGTATCAGCAGCCACCAATAAGTCATCGACGTATTGGATTAAGGCCGCACCAACCGGCAACCTAAACGCATCCAGTTGTCCCTTCAAGGCTTGACTGTAAATAGACGGACTCTCACAGTAGCCCTGAGGAGCGCGTTTGAACCGGAAGCTACGCCCACTGAGAGAGAAACCGAAAAGGTCCCTACTCTCTTCGGCAATCGGGATGCTAAAAAACGCGTTTTTCAAATCAATCACCGAAAACCATGAAGCAGTAGCTGGAATCAGAGTCAGTAGCGCCGTGATGTCAGGCACAACAGGAAATTGAGGAACCACAATTTTATTTACCTCCCGTAAATCGATAACAAACCGATAAACAGGCGGTTTTGAAGGATCAGTACGTTTAAGAATGGGCAGTACAGGGCTGTTGCACACGTTTCCCCGAGTCTCCTCAATAACATCTTTCTCGATCAAATCATAAATGATCGCTAACAGTGCTCGTTCACCATCAAGGGAGATACGATATTGGGGAATACGTGGCAGCCGCACATTAGCTTTCAACTGAACAACATAAGGGGAGATATCAAGTAGGCCCACATCATTTGGACCCGTCGCCCACAAAGATGCAGGAAGAGAACTCAATTCCGGTGGGAGCTTGTCGAGAGACAAGTACATGGGAGAGACAACACTCTCTCCTAACGTAAGCTTTACACCCGCAGGAGAACAATACAATGTTGCATACAAACGTTTAAGCAAATCCAGACCCAAAAGATTTTCGCCACAACCAGTGGTCAAAATCAGCGGAGCTTCGAGCTCACGTGGCCCAATTTGAAGGGGCAAAGGGCGAGAAACTGGATTGCTAACGGGGGCGCCAGAGAATCCAACGGATACATTTGTTAAGCCAGACAAAGGTGCGCCAGGGAGTTTCGAATGCATAATAGAACTTTTCGCTGCACCAGTGTCCAACAGAAAAGGCTCAACGACGCCCGATGTGGCAACTGCGACGTAAGGCCCTCTCTGATCAACCGGAACTGATACCACTCCCTCCCCTTGTCTTCGGCTGTCCTAGTAATTACTGTCGTCAATTCCCTGATCGACGTAATAATCATCTACATTGTACTGTGCAGATCGTCCATGCGATGATCCGCGTTGATCGAAACAATTATTAGAACTAGATGAATTGTCTGAGCGATCGTTTTGAGCACCACGACCTCTACCACGTGATGCCTGCTGCGAACCACCACGGCCTCCTTTAGACGAATTACCACTATTGCGTTCATTTAAAGCAGGACAATTGAATTTAATGTGTCCTTCTTGTCTACAATAAGCACATTGATTATACCCTAACGATGATCTTTGGAAAGAGGAATCATTACGCGACTGCGATCGATTCGATTGCGACTGCGATCGATTCTGCTGGGACGCATTCTGATTAGAACGCGGCGGATACGCTTGTTGCAACAACACTTTAGTTTTTAACTCTTTCGTCTTTTTGTCAGCACGGTCATTCTCTTCTTTCTCCCTATTTTCGTAATATTGTGCCGTAGCCAATATCTGAGCTGAAGTAGAAACGGCCCATGCACTTTCCGAATTCTTTAATTTATAGCCCAAATCGGGCAACAAGTTCGACACAAATTTGTCCACAAACAACCTCTGTCCACCCTCAGTACCCATATCCTGTCCACTATGATCGATGAATGCTTCCTCGAACCTCGTGAAGAAGTCGGACACACTCTCATCTTTCTTTTGTTTACAAGCTGACAACTTGTCCCAATTTACCCTTGTAGCTGGCATAAGCGTTTTCATTAACGTAATAATTCTTTGAGGGAGAGCAGTAATCAATTGATCGGGTTTAGTAGCAGCTACTTGTCCAGCATCTGCCGCTGTAATAGCAGCCCAATCACCACCTAATACATTTGCGTGGTCTTGGTGACGAATCTTAGCCCATACCGGTTGCGGTACGACGTTGCCAAACAACATATCGATATCGGCAAGATTCATTACTGTAGCATCTACGAGCTGCGATAATTCCTTATAATACCCAGTAGGATTTTTACGAGGATCGGGCAAAGATTGTTTCACCTGAAGCACTTCCGAACGTTTCCATGGAAGGTGTATCCATACTCTCTCAAAATGCGCCAATACCGGAGGTTGAGCATTAGGATTAGCTGGTATCCAAACCGGCGGAACTTCGCGCATAGGATATTGGCCAGACTCGTCTTGTTTTTCAATATCTTCAACAAACAATGCATGAGGAATAGGAGCGGGACGAAGAGATAACAACTGCTCAATAGCTCGTCGGACATTAGTATCTACTATCAATCCGGTTGCGAACTGAAGCCGGAGGTTAGACAGGGCGGTCAGCACCTCGTCAGGCGCATTGGCCGCTATCTGATCATGTAGTAACTTACACATTTCGTCAAACACATATCTCTGAGTTGGTATGTTGAATTGACTAAACGTTTCAAGGACAACTCGGGGTGGATTTCTCTGCGGATTGTCCATCCAACCCATCGCCATGTTATATAGCGCAGCGCGTTCCCTGTTACCAGGAAGCTGGCTACGTCTCTGAGGACCATCAGAACCAGCAGACCCAAAAACAGGTCCAAGCGACTGGAAAAAACTTGGTGCAATAGGAGAATTACGACTACGAGTAGAGGGAGAGAGATAAGACACAGGACTAACAAGAGAAGGAGTAGAAACAGTAGCGGCAACAGGGGTTAACAAAACAGGAGCAGTAGCGGGAGCAGGAGTATGTGGAAGCGGAGGAGCAGTAGGAATAGAAACAGACAAAGGAGCAGGAACAGTCGGAGGAACGGGTGCAGGTTGAGGAACTGGGGGAGGAACAATAGGTGGAAGAACAGGTACGGCAGGGACCACAGGAGCTGCGGTACCCTGAACGTACGGAGGTGGCGACTTCATTAGGTAGGACAGTAAAGGATCCTCAACTGCCTCTTCCTTCTTATCCGACTCCGTAGGTAAAGCAGGATAACATTTATCTATGGTCATACGCTGTAATCTCTCAAACACTTCCTTATCCTTATCCTCCTTATCACGCTGGAACTGCTCAGCTTTCTTTACAATGGTAGCAACATTATCTCGCTGACTACGTTTATTTTGTCTGATTTCTTTCTGTCGGGCTTCTTTACGCCACAACCGAAAGGCATCAAACATGGCCGGCCTTGATTTACGTTCGAACAATTTCATTTCTAAATTATCTAAGATCGACGCCTCGAAGCTACCGTGAGGTGGCCAACGAAGGTCGCCGTCTTTCTTTGTATATTTAATCCAATAATCGTTAAAAGCAATCGGGCCTAGCCCATGTTTGCTATATAAGTCATAAGTAGGAGTTCCAACTGGAGGTATCGGACACGAATCCTCCAGCAGGGAATCCGCACCACAAGGTCTGAAACAACTAAACAAAGTACTGCGACCAGGCATCCTGCACACTAGCCGAGTTTCACAAACTTCAAGTGTTACGGGATTTACCAAGTCCCAGCAAAGAACAAAACCCTCGGTTTTTGGCGGCTGCAGTCGTCAAATAATACAACAACAAAGTACGCTAGCAAAGTGTCACCGACAAAAACACTCACACAGCGTGCACAACAAAGACACTCGCTAAAGTGTCAACAACCAAGAACTCTGGGAGCGACCCACAAATACTTAACTCAAAGATCGATGGCGTCACCAGGAAGGCCCGTCTATCGTCTCGCTATACCAAGGTCTACGCCAGGCGCCAAAACAGGTCTACAGTCAGGGCAGCAGTCCGTCGCAGCCGTCAGGAGGCGGGAATCTTCGCGGGAAAAGTCTTCGGGCCACTTATTTCGACAACAGGATCGATGAAGCGGAGTGCACCTTCCCTCGGAGATTTCACACGAAGTTCCTCACGATCGTCGGGCTTGGACCGGTACCACTGATGCAGCCCCACGTTGGGCGCCAACTGAAGGACTGGGTTCTTTTGGACCCAGCGGTGCCAGGGCACAACACCTGAAACCTTCGTGGGTGACCTGCTCCGGCGTACAAGTCACAGAGACACGGGACACTTCCTCTGACGTCAAAGATTCAAGGTTTATTAGCTGCAGGGAACACAGAAGTCACAGGAAGTACATTGAGTGTAGTTCGGGGAGACTGCTTCAAATTGGTTCTGTGGAGTCGCTCCTTTTATACAGTTTTTACCCATAAGACAACATGGTACACAAAGGTTTACAACCCGGTTCCCACCATCATCCCCCAGAGGGGTCGCTTTGGTCGCTTTCAAACACATGAGGTCCGGATCATAAGTGCGGAAACAATTGGCGGTTCCCAACTGTAAAAACCCATCTTCCCACCATTAGCAAATTCCAATCAGCAGTAAAGTAGATCGAAAATAGGAACAAAGACAGGTGCAAAGGAAGACGGAAACAGTGGGGAGATCGGAAAGGGTGTAAAAGGGGGGGTATCGGAAAGCACGAGATACAGGCATCAAAGGGACGTGCCTAATGAGATGCACGGCTGAGACAATAAGCCTGTGAGGCAAGATGAGCCTCGAGCGGCGCCACCTGCCTTACAGTAGCATCCCCCTCGTCATAAAGACACTTACAAAGAACATGTGTCTTCCGCAAATATCTTGGGAGTCCCAGGGTCGCGAAGCGGACAGCGTCCGTTCGCTGACTACTTGAGGGCAAGAGACAAAATGGATGCCGTATCTAAGATGGAACCCGTGGGTACAGATGAAAACCCACATAACAAACGAACGGTTTAAGTTAGCACAGCGAAACTGCGCACACTTACTGAACTCGTCATTTGCGGTTCATAGATACCAGACTCGACCATATTCGTGCGAGTCAAAAACACCGCTTACAATTGTCACGGAACCTCAGTATGATAGCAGCAGTGGGGATACTAGTTTTGATTGTGATAATGTTTTCGATGAAGTAGCTATTAAGGGAGTCGCAGAGGGGTTTGCGATGGAGGGGATTTAGCAATGACACAATAAGGTTTGACCAGTTCATTCATGATCGAAAAGATGGAACTGTTTTCTGACTTGTAGCTGTCAGCTACCTTCTTGCTTTCGACTCAGAAGTTGACTACTCACAAACCTACTTACAAGTCAATTTGATGAATATTGTGTAAAAAAATATCATTTGCAATAGCATCGTCCGATTTGGGGTGGATTTTCCATTCTTATCTCCAATAGGATGATATTTTTGGCAATGATATTTAGGACACAATATTTATGTCAGACGATATTCTCACAAAGATATTTTGGTTCCATACTTTAGATAGTCATCAACCACCTTCTTTCGATTTACACAGTCTCTCAAGTACTGAGGAGCACTATCCATCCATCCACCTCAAGATTTATGCAACTTTTTCGGTACATTTATATTTCAAAAGCTACTAGGTGTCTACTATTTGTCTAATATTAGGTCTGTCCAAATTTCTTAATTTTGCAATCCCTAATGCTCACATGCATGTGTCTTTCACTCTCATACTCTCATATTCATTATTGCGATAATGCCGAAAGGTACTCAGATGAGTGAGCCTGCAGCTTTCTCATCTTATCTGAGTATGTGAGCCTCACTAGGTAACTTGTACATTGATAAACTTACCATCATATCTGTCCCAAAGAAGACATCTTAACTATGTTAATGATGGTTGTTACCATGTCCGCAATGGCATCCCAAAATCATGGGAGCAGGAGATAACATTAGGGCATCAGATCAAAATCACTCTACTTTAAGGGCTTGGAAACTATATTTCTCCTTTACTACCTTCTCTACATTCAAGCTGTTCATCTAGAACTCTCTTTATTCCTCATCATGCTCCAATTTGACAATCTGTTTCTATCTGTTTAATATGAAGAGTGCATACGAGGACAAGGAGGTATAGGATGGGGACGAAGTAGATGTGAAAAGGCATCATATGTACTAGGGGTTGGTCTCCAGATCAGCATCTCCTAACTCTTCACTGCCTGATACTTCAACAGGAAGTCTAGCAATACAGCTTTAAGCAATAGCATCTTAAAGTGTCAAACGTGTCCCTGTTGCGTCTATGCCTCTACATTCATAAACCTCATCACAGTCTCACTGATTCCTGTACAGTCACAAACCTGATCATAGTCTCACTGACTCTTCTACATTTATAAACCTGATCACAGTCTCACTGACTCCTCTACATTCATAAACCTGATCACAGTCTCACTGACTCTTCTACATTCATAAACCTGATCACAGTCTCACTGACTCCTCTACATTCATAAACCTGATCACAGTCTCACTGACTCTTCTACATTCATAAACCTGATCACAGTCTCACTGACTCTTCTACATTCATAAACCTGATCACAGCCTCATTGACTCCTCTACAATCATAAACCTGATCACAGTCTCACTGACTCTTCTACATTCATAAACCTGATCACAGTCTCACTGACTCTTCTACATTCATAAACCTGATCACAGTCTCACTGACTCTTCTACATTCATAAACCTGATCACAGCCTCATTGACTCCTCTACAATCATAAACCTGATCATAGTCTCCCTGACTTCTCTACTTTCACAGACCTGATCACAGCCTCACTGACTCTGCTACAATCATAAACCTGATCATAGTCTCACTGACTTCTCTACATTCACAAACCTGATCACAGTCTCACTGACTCCTCTACATTCATAAACCTGATCACAGTCTCACTAACTTCCACATGCATTATTGCACTGAAATGTACGTTTTCTGAGGTTTCAACTCAGATCTGCACCAGCAGCAGTCAATGTCAAGCTCCTGTACTAGGACACTAGGTACTTGGTATGCAATAGATAGTTGACTTTAAATGTCTCTAGCTCTGTTTCTAGTGCTGGGAGGCCTTTGGTAGCCATGCGCTCTGTAAGTGCATATTCATTCGTTCATTCATTCAATGACTCCTAGACTATGTAGTATGAAATTAGTCTAGCCTTACACTTGTAGCACAAAGGAGCCAGAGGGGCACATGTACAACATGTTTTAGCAGTCACAAATTGAGAATTGTGCCATTTGCGACCACTGAAGAGTTGTTTGGCATGTACTAACCCTATTTCGTAAGTCAGTAACCTTTTACTGATCTATAAAGCAGAGTTTGTGAGTCAGTATTAGGAAATGTCGTTTCAAGTGCGTCCCTTCCTAATATGCGAGTTCCTAATTGCTAGTGACAAAAAGTCACAATTAGAAACAAAATGTTTCCATTGTACATGTGGCTCGGTGTGACTAGAAACATAATTGCACTGTTGTCACAGTTGAAATAAAGGCCGAATGCAGAGTCAAAGTGGGTATTTTTCTGTATAAGCAACTCTTTAATAACATCTAATATATATATTATTATTAGCACCAAAAACAGGAGCATAACAGTAGCAATCATATGAATCAATAAAAACACAAAATATCACAAAAGAAAGACAGACACAACAGTCGAAAACTATGTTAGACTTAATGTTATGCTATTCTCACTTACTAAGTGATCATGAATAGTCATATTGTTTTAAGACAGTTTGCGATTTCCTAATTGCGAATTTTTGCTATTCGCAATTAGGAAATTGCAAACAGTTTTGTACAGCAGTGTCTCAGACACTGTTTGCGATTCCCAATGGGTTGTAAGTGGACCTGCCTCATCAATATTCATTTGTGACCCATTGGGAATGGCTACAAACACAAGAATGGTGGCCTGTTGGAGTCAGCAGACCACCATGTCTGTGACTGCTTTTTAAATAAAGCAGTTTTTTTTAAATGGCTGCGCCCCCCCCGTCCTCCATTCACAAAGGGGAAGAGGCTAATGGCTTAGCACCAACTTGAAGTTGGTGGTAACTGCGAATATTTTGCAACTGCATTCCCAGTCCCAAAACATTCCTACATACCAGTGCGATTCGCTATAAGGAAGGGACACCCTTAACTTGCCCCTTCCGAATAGCGTCTCGTAAACCCTATTTTGCGAGTCAGGTAATAGGTTACCGACTCACAAAATAGGTTTGCACATGCCAAAAAGCATTTCAAACGGACCCAAATTTACACTAACTGTAAAGTGTTCATGCTGCAACTGATCAGATTGAAAAATAATTCAGTAGTGCAGTGGTCTCAGCAAACAGTTGAGGGGGTATTGTCACCCAATTTACAATTAAGATTTGCTGGATCCTTGAAATTGTGTATATGGGAGTGTGGACTTATTCTGTAAATCCACCTCCCATTAAAAAGATAGCTAAGTCAGGATTTTACAGCAATAAACGCGGTTAGCGCAGCTTCTTTCATCGCTTGACCCGTGTTGTTAATAGGGCGATGTTGCTTTTGGCAATGTATTCCATGTAGATTTGGTGAGGAATGCCTACTTTGCATGTCATTAGCGATTAATATCGCTGACATGCAAAGTAGAAAAAAAATGCAGCTACCTCAAGGAAACTCACGCTACAGCTTGTTTGTGAGTCCTTGTTAATAGTGAGTTAAAAAAATAGCCGCTTTTCCGGCGCTATGTGCCGGAAAAGCGGCTTTAGGTCTCTTGATAATATGCCCCTAAATTTGAAAGCATCACTGGGTCAAAAGTTCTTTAGTTGGGTGAACAAATCTTGTTACTGAAAAGGATAGAACTGGAGGCCTGACACTTGCAGAAATTTGAAGTGTGAGCCCTCGACACAAAGAACACACAAACGTGGACCAACTGGATTCTGCTTGCAAGCAAGTCAGCTGTGTGGCCCAGGAGTTCTTTTTCCAGTGCCAATGAGATTGATAAGATACCAAAGCTCATGCCATACCATGCATAAGCTGGAGGGTTCTGACAAAGGAAATTGGGGATGTCCCTCAAAGAAGAACAAACTAAGCGAACACTGCCGAGGAGCAAGCATCTGTTTGTTCAGAGAAACCAAGCAGCTCACCTTCTCTTGTCGGTGGATCTTGGCCAGCCCTTCTCTACCTCTGGTGAGTGGGAGAGAGAACTTCAATCTTGGCAAGGTCAGCATAACCAAAAGCAGTGCAGGCAAGCAAACAATTAGCAGGTCATCAGGGGTATTTCTAATTGTATTTATTTATTTTAAGACTTATATCGCGCAAAACAGACCATCCCCAGGCTTTATAAAGGCAAAAAACAAGTTCATGCTAAAACAATGTTTTCAATTGTCGACCATGATTGATACAGGTATTCCAATTTGTTCAGCACAGGAAAGTTGTAAAACATTGGTGGTCTCCAACAGTTGGGGGATAGTTAGTTGTTGCTGGGGTCTTGCAGGGAATATTGTACTCTCCATGGTTATTCTGTGGTCGACCACAGGACTGTGGGCGAAAAGCATAATTCACCTTGCCCAGTACTTGTACCCCATTCCACCACTAGGACCCTAATCATGATCCAAGGCAAAGAAACACACACCTGTAGAGGTCCTTGTTAATCAAGCTCCATTTGTCCGAAACTCATTATCCTGGGTCATAACCCCTAAATTTGGTATCAGATTGATATTGATGTGAAGAAAGTTAATTTGGGATCTCTGAGTAGTGTCAACCTCAAAACCATTTGAAGAGTGAAAAGAATTCCCTCTTAGAAGACACCCTGCAACCCCACAATGGGTGCAGTAAGTTCCTGATCTGTGAAAAGCATCTCAGGCATGTTAGGTATTAATCAAAACCGGTCACTGATATTCATGAGAAGGCCAAGGTCTCTACCCACTCCTTATTAGATTTTAACCAAAGTCTTGCAACCAAGTCTAGCACAATAGCTCGAATATGTTTGGCATATTGATGACAAGGGAGCAGTAAATCTGTCATATTTTGAGGGGTTCCAATTCACAAAGTGGTAACTTGGCTTCTAGGGTGTTGAAGGCTGGCAGCTCCTCCAGATCCGAAATACACCAAGTCAGAACATACCCTAGCTGTAGGTGCCAGAGGAATTGAAACATAGGAAGTTTGTACTCCCAGTGCAAGTCCATAAAGGACTTGAGGATCACCCCTGCCATCACATCTCCTGGAGTGAAGATCCACTTCAAGTACCATTGCTTGAAACTGTGGAATTTTGCTACATGCAGTAGCCATGCCCTTTCCCACAATGGTGTTTCATTAGTAGGTTCAAGCTTCCAACCTATGTCCTTACCATTGTCCCTCCATATTTTAATGATCAGCATAATCGCCGGGGAGGGAAGAGTCTACTTTACTGCCATGAAGACAATGTTAGCTCGAGACTCCCTGTAGACCCCACTTCTTAGATGCGAAAGTGGAATCCCTATTTATGTCATACAACCGTTCATTTATTATTTGCAGGTCAGCTGCTCTGTAATAAGATGTAATATTCGGAATGGTGATCCCTCCATCATAATAAGTGGATTTATAAGTCTTGGAAAGAGCTATCCTGGAAGACCTTTGATTCCATAGGAAAAAGCACAATATTGGGTTTATATTTTGGAAGAAGGAGCAGAGAGTAGGAAAAGGAAAGTTTGAAGATGGTACAATAGATCCAGCAGAGCTATAATCTTAAATATGGCTAATTTACCCAATAGCGATAATTGGGTCATCATCCAGAACTGTATATCTTCTTCAGTTTTTTTCCCTGACATGTTTGTTATTGTTTGCCAAGGCAATTATGTTTTCTTGTATGAAGTAAGTGATCAGGTATTTAAACTCTTCTGTGACCACTTGTAGGTCCAGGGTCTAATCTTGGCATTGGTTTGGTTATCAACTGGGCATAGAATTATTTTAGCTGAGTTTACATGCAATACAGTGATGTCTTCATAGACTCTAAGCATCTGCAATACTCTGGTGTCAGATTGGTCCGGGTGTGCCAAAAAATCAAACACATTGTCAACGTATAGCAACACACTGTCAGACTCTCCTTCCACTTATTCAATGTCCTTTACCTGTGCATCTGTTGTCAGCAAATCTGCAATGGTGAAGCGCAGGGGGACAGAGGGCACCCCTCCGTGGTGCCCCTCATGATGGGAAAATACTCTGATGTACCCCATCCCACCCATAGTCCAGTTGAGAGGTCTGGGTAGATGAACTTAATGTATCTAAGAGACATGGGCTCCATATTGAGCCTTTGAAGCAAGTCGAACATGCTACCCAAACTCACTGTATCAAATGCTTTCTCACAATCAATTAGTAGTAGCATCCTGGGTCCAGCCTATGCGACAATGTGTAAAGTACGCTGGACACAAGTGAGTAGAAGTAGGTACTTTATTGATACAAAATAGGAAAGCAGAACTGCATTCTAAACAAGAATGCATAATGCACACTTGACAGCTGCACGAGTCACACAATACAGTCACCCCCAACACCACACACCTTGCCCCCAAAATACAAAACAAAAACCAAGTAAAAGAACAGTTATGAAGAGGAAGAACCAAAGCAATCAAGAAGTATAATCAGACGTCCATAAAAATTTCCTTTTGATTCTTTTCCCCAAAGCAAACAGCACATACTGGATTACCTCAGCAGAAGTAATGCTGGAAGATGAGGCTTCAACAGCCGGAGAATCGACAAGATAATTCTCACCAGCAATATCCAAATCTCCACATCATCCAAACAATTGCCCTTTACACAAGAGGTAAAATTAATATAAACATTCTTGTCACATTTGAGAATAGCAATACACTTGAGATTCTAAACTTTACCATCACTTAACTTGACAGCATTTTTCAAAACTTTAGTGACCTCAAATGGACCTAGGAACTGACAAACACCTTTCTTAACCTTCAAAGGTTTCTTAACCTTGACAAGCATGCCAATGTCAACGTTGGTGTTAACCTTAGAACCTCTTTTGCAGTTAAACAAACCTTAGTACATGTCACATCTAAATTGGAAACTGTGCTCTGAACCAGCCATGCAGCATTGATTTTAGTTCTGGCAACCCTACCTCTCATAATTTCGAAAGGGGTACAACCAGTCATGTCATTGATAGTGGTGTGATAAGAGCAAACAGTTTTAAAAATGCGTAATTCCCACTTACTATCTTCAGTACTAGCAGATTGCACAGTACTCTTGAGCACCCTATTGAAACGCTCGATCATGCCATTCGCCTGGGGTTGTAAAGAGAAGTGGTGCGATATTTTAGACCTAACCTTTTGAAAACAAATGGAGCCCTGCGAGAAACAAACTGTACACCATAATCAGTGATGATCTGAGTGGGTAGACCTTCTTCAGTGAAAATAGTGTTGAAAAAGGACAAGACAGCATCAATATCAACCTTGTCAATAATCTTGACAAAAGGCCACTGAGAAAACACATCATTCGCAGAAATAACATACTTAGACTCCTTGCCAATAGGGCCCATAATATCAACAACAATCGTTTCCCAAGGACCATTGGGAATGCAAGGGGTACTCATGTTATGTCGTAAAGTTTTAAGGGATGTGTCGGCATTGGCACAAATCACACAATTCCTGACAATGCGTTCCACAAAAATATCTAAACTAGGCCACCAGAAACCATTCTTGACAGACTGTTTAGTCTTAACAATGCCACAATGGCCCTCATGACATAATTTGACAATATAGTCCCTAATTTTGAAAGGGGGAACAGCGTTATCACCTCTCCAACGAATGCCGTCAGCAGAAGAAAGTTCATTGTGCATTTCCCAAAAACACCTCAAGTCAGGACTTAAAAGACTTTTGCAAGGCCAACCATTGTTAATAAAAGACAGAACACTTTGCACAATAGCATTTTCAGAATAGGATTCCAACCAAAGCTGCTTATGGATAAAAGGAATGCCTTCATCATGAACCAAAGCAATATGGAAATCAACCCAAGTATTGGAAAGACTCTTTTTATTTTTCAACAGCATCTTAGGCAAAAAATCAGCAGAGACGTTGTCTTTGCCATGAACATAAAAGATCTTATTAACAAAATCTTGAAGTCTCATAGACATGCCATTAGTGGTAAGAAGATTGAAGGTTTGTGGTCACTTCTGATATGACATTGTTTAACCTAGATGAAAGCTCTGAAATGCTCCAAAGCCCATACAACGGCTAAAGTTTCTCTTTCAATAACAGAAAACCTTTCCTCTGCAGAAGTAAGGGACCTTGAAGCATTGGCAATGATGGGCTCACCACCACCAACTTGCTTCTGGGATACAGCACCTAAATCCTTAGAACTGGCATCAGTAGTGAGTATACTAAGGAGATTAGGATCAAAACCAGATACAGTAGTGGCTTCGGCAATAGCATATTTGACACCCTGGAACTCTTTCTCGTAACCAGAACACCAAAATAATTTGGACCTATTCTTTAGAAGTTGTCTGATTTGGTACAACCTGTAAGAAAAGTTTTTAATATACTTGGCATAAAATTCAGTAAGACCAAGAAATGATCGCACATCATCTTTGCTTGTTGTAGAAGGGGTAGAGAGTAGGGCCTTGACCAACTCAGGTTTGGGTTTGACACCATCAGAGCACAAAGCATGACCCACATATGTTACAGAGCTTTCAGCAAACTTAGTCTTTGAAATATTCACAGTAAGGCCCTGAGAATCTAAAATCTCTAAAACCTTGTTGAGAATAGAGTCTTGTTCAGCTTTGTCCTTTCCGTACAAAAGAATGTCATCCTGAAAGCATTGGACATTGTCCAGCTGCCCAAATAAAGAATGCATAAGCCGCTGGAAAACAGCTGCAGTGGACCCAAGTCCAAAAGGCATTCTTTTCTGATATCATCCCACAGGAGGGATGAAGGCAGTTAACATTTTGCAGTCATCATTAACCCTGGGCATAGCACTACGCTACGCTCGCGTAGATTGCAAAGTTTCTGCTACTTTGCACTACGCGAATTGCACGTAGCACAGTGCAAACACGCGTAGTCTATCGTTGCGTAGTGCCACGGTCATTTTTTGCTTGCTCGCGGTCCTCAACGTCAAGTTGGCAACAGCGAGCAAGCAAAATGACGAGACTTTTTCCTCGTTCGCGATTAGCAACATCAAGTTCGATCGCAAGTGTGGAAAATAAACCTCCTGGTGAAATTCTCAACGCGGGAGGTCAGGTTTCTCATTGCGAGTGGTTGCGTATACTCGTGACCGCTCGCAATGAGAAACTACCAGTCCACGTTGAGAAAGCTGCTGCTCGAGTAAAAATCTACTCGAGCGGCAGAAAACTAAAGCTTGCACTCTGCAAGATGCCGTTTTCAATGATTGCATAGTGCCGGATGCTTGTCTGCACTGAGCAATCATTGAAAATGGCATCTTGCACAGTGCGAACAGGCTACCACGCAGTTCGCGTAGTGCTACGCATAGCTCACGTAGTGCACTTCGATTAGCTACGCGTAGCGCTACTTCGCAAACTACGCCCAGAGTTAGTCATCATGTAAAACAATTCGGTGGTACGCTGCCGAAAGATCAATGGATGCAAGAAATGTGGCACCTTTAACAGAAGAAAGCATCTCAGAAATCCGTGGCAGTGGAAACTGGTCAACAAAGATATTGTTGTTTAGATATCTTAAGTCTATACATAAACTAATATTGCCATTGGAACGCCTGGCAATAACAACAGGAGAAACCCACTCTGACAATTCCATTTTTTCAATGCTATCCTCAGCCACCAAATGTTTCAATTCTTTTTCCACCTCCATCCTGACAGTAATAGGAATGTTTCTGGCTTTGAAGATTTTGGGACAAGCATCCTTCTTGAGGACAACTTTATGCTCAAAACAAGTTAACTTGCCAATTTTTTCATTAATGACATTGGGAAACTTCTTGAGCATGTTTTTTCCAGTAACCTCACCCTCAGCTAGGACCATTTCAGGTTCAGGGCTATTTGGATCTACCAAAATGCCAAGTTCACCCTGGTCGAACCAACCTAAAACAAAAGGGCCTTTTTTTAAAGACATACAACTTGCCAAGACTCCTACGCTTCTTGAACCTGAAACTAAATTTTGGAATCCCAATAAATCAATTCTTTCCCCAGAATACCCTTCCGGAGAAATATCAGGTTCTTCCAGAACTGAACCTAGCTTGGAGGCAAACAAGGAATTCCAAACATTTTCTTTAATAATAGAATAGGGAGACCTGAATCAGCATGAATCTGATTATTCACCCCACCAATCGACATTTCACACAGAGGTTTTTCCTTGTTGGAACCCTGTAGATATTCTCAGCAACCTTATCCTTAATATTAAGAACAATTTTTCACAACATAGGAAGAAGAATTAGCATCACCATCGCTGTAATCACCATCCTCAACAAATTTAACTCTTTGTTTAGTTTTCTTTTTGCATACTTTTTCAAAATGACCCATTAGACCAAAAAGGGAACACTTTTGTTTTAAAGCAGGACAAAACGTATTGTTGGCAAGGTGAGAAGGGCTATCACACCTAAAGCATTTTAAGGTTTTTTTATAACGAGTCTTGGATTTTTCTCTACTTTTATCCAGCTGGTTGAGATCAACTTTACCGGAACTCTTAAAAGAGCAAGAGCTGGGATTCACTTTACTGATGACTTCAACATGTTGATAAACAGATTCAGCTTGAATAACTTTGGCACTTCTACTAGATATTTCAGCTTTCATAACTAAAGCTAAAATATTTAGAAAATTGGTGTCCCCTTTAACCCATTACCTTCTCTTGGATAGAGGAAACATTAACATGCATGACAATTTAGTCTCCGATGAAATCTTATTGAAGGGAACCAAACTGGCAGTCAAGGGAAAATGTTCTAAGAGCTGCCACATAATAATCAACACTCTCATTAGGTTCTTGTTTTCAATGAAAAAACTTGTATCTAACAATTCCGATAAAAACATTTGGAGAAAATCAGCAATGGCATAATCAAAAACATTAGAGTCCCCTTCTCCACCAATTGCTTTGGACATTTGAGTAAAAGCTTTCAGAACCTCAGACCAATACAATGTTAAAAAAATTTTTTGCGCAGGAATATTTTCCCTTCATCATCCATGGTCTCCATATAGTTTAAGAAGAAGGGTTTCCATTCTACCCACTTCTTACAGGAAACTCCACCAGAAGGCCAGAATGATTGAGGTGGATTCAGAGGATAATTTTGTGCACACATGTTGAAAAAGAGGAAGTTTTGCAAATGGGAGGGACTAGTTCGCTGTGAAGAAGGAATTCAAGGTAATGTAAAATGTTAAAATGGAAGAATTAGTAGGCACTGTCAGCGTCCTTTCTTCACCCTCGGTAGTTTGTACAAAAAGGAAAATAAGCAAAGGAAAAAAAAAGAACCACCCCAAAAAAACTGAGCGTGGAAAAATGAGAAAGAAAGGAAAGTGCACCAAAAACTTCCACCGGCTGTCAGAGAAGTAGAATTCCAAGCATTGATGTGACGGCAATTGCGGGAAGAATAAATGACAAAAAAATGGCGTCACGAAGCGAGGAGCGTAGGAACCCTAGAAAGCTGACCAGCACACTGAAGATGGCATCACATTGCTTAGGTCGTAGGCAGGGCTACGACGTCTGACGTGCAGGGAAGCGTTGGTCATAACCAAGGTTATGACGTCTAATGTCTAGCGCAGCTGCTTGCTAGCGAATGATGAAGCAAGGACGTAGTAGTGACGTCGGAAGACAATGGCAGAGGCAACGGCCGTCCAACTTGTAGAAACAACGCAAAAATGCACAACTCACAAAAGGAATGTGCCAGGAAGGCATGGAAATCACCGTCGGGTGTGGCGCAGAGACAGTGGGATCCAGAAGCATGACAGAAGGAAGTCAAGCGAAGGTCGTCTGAAGAAGAACTCACCGAGGAGTGCAGGGTCTGTCGGGGTGGTGCATCAACTTGTTGCCACAATTGTAAAGTACGCTGGACACAAGTGAGTAGTAGTAGGTACTTTATTGATACAAAATACACCACACACAGGAAAGGCAACATTCCAGACATGAGTCGAAGGAGCAACTGTCAAGGAGCAGAACCGCATTCTAAACAAGAATGCAGAATGCACACTTGACAGGGGCACGAGCCACACAATACAGTAACCCCCAACACCACAATGCTTTATGTATGTAACTAATATTATGTCTCATAGCTTGTTGTAGCATAAATCTAGATTAGGGCCTTCTACATGAATTTAACTGCCTCATTCAGTAGTGTAATCGATCTGTAGGAGGAATAGAAATCGGCAAGTCAGCCTGTCTTGTGGATAACCATAATTTTAGTCCTTCGGAGATCGGGCTTCAGCGCCCCATCTTCAGTGAGTATCTCATTAATGTAGTCAGGTGGTCTATTAGCTTATTAGCAAAAGGCTTGAAGAATCCATCTGGAATCCGTTGGGGCCCAGGGTCTCATCCAGTAGCAGCTATGACAGGACCATGTAATCACGATGTAGAAGATCTTTATTTGTTCCAGACAGTGATCATAGTGGGAGTTTTAGCAGGCACCCCCTCAGGGCGGCCTCTGGCACCTCAACTGCCTGTGAGTCTAGTATTGTATAGTCTTTTGCAAAGTGTTTGGCTATACATTTATAAAAAGTATTGATTAGATAATTATCCTCTGAGAGGTGTAGATTGGGTCATTTTGTTGGAGGTCATGACATTGGTAGTATAGCATCTTACTTGCCTTGTTCCAACATGAATAAACATGGGACTGGGTTGCTAGCCATACGATTAATGCATTATTAAGGAGTAACTGCCACAGGAGTGCTATAGGATGTAGCTAGTCTTTAAGTGTGGCAAATGACGGGATTGTAGATATTGGGTCTCCAGTTTCAGTGTTCTTCATTTTAGTCTGGAAATCTTTCGCTGATTTTTCTTTTCTGCGGCTTGATTGAAAAGCAATAATGTCTCCTCTAATATTTTTAAAAAGGCGTCCTACAGAGTATTAGCTGAGCTTACTGAACCCCTGTTAATCCCACAATATGTGTAGATTGTGCCATCCATGTTAGATTTACTATCCTTGTCCTTCAGGGCTAAAACACACTCTGGTGCCACCTCAATTCCAGCCTCTGTAAGTATAGAAGGAGACCAAGCTCCATAACTGAATGGTCTGAGAGGCCACTGGGAAGGATCTGTACACTGGTCACTCTGTGAAAAGCACTAGCGGTCAAGAGAAAGTAGTCAATACAGGAAAGAGACTCGTGAGCCCAGAGTAAAGTGTATAGCAGCTC
The DNA here is from genome assembly GCF_964263255.1 of Lissotriton vulgaris. Lineage (NCBI taxonomy): Eukaryota > Metazoa > Chordata > Amphibia > Caudata > Salamandridae > Lissotriton > Lissotriton vulgaris. The sequence goes on along the minus strand of NC_141687.1, from coordinate 1,886,243,649 downwards.
TCATGTGTGTGAAAAGTGAACCATATATCCGTCACATCCAAGGCTCCCATAAATGTTGCCATCCGACATGGACAACCGTTGGAAGTCTTTGGTCCCCCACCCATCTACCTTGTACATCACCCACCACCCCATTCGATGTCTCCTCCCAGGACTGCTAGACCCATGGGTAAGCATTGCAACATTGCAAGACTCTAGGATTCTGGCTGTCAAGGGCAGCGGCACATATACATTGATCAAAGAGAGAGGCTGTCCCTCCAACTGTCCTGTGTGTCACATAGAATTATCATGCCAAATCTGTGAAACCGTGAAAGGCAGGTGTCCCTAAAATAATGTGACCATCCCCTGTGTGAGACCCAACTGAAATTCTCCTTGAGTTAGGAATGGACAATTATTACACAACAAGTGGGTTTCTTGTAAGAACACGGTGTCAACATGAAGCCTATTTGCATGTTTAAGTACAGCTGCAACTTGTCCAATAGGTAACTTACGTTTCACAACAAAACTTTCAGTTGACTCTATCTGACCAGGACTTAGAGCTAGCCACACATGGGTACCATTCTGTAATGTAAGAGTGATGTGCTTTGAGCTTCGGTGCAGTGTGTGTCAAGGCTCAGGTGAGCCTCAGGCTAGGTGGAACAGAAAACTTAAAATCCTCACTTCTGCCAATCCTTAATGAAAATAAATCATCTGTCGTGCGATAACTCAATTATCAGCCCCCACAGGGTGGCCACAAAAACACAGATTGTCAACGACATGCCAACAATCCCAAAAGAAAAGGTGAGATTAATCAAATGTAATGCCAAAACCACTATAATCCAACCCGCTGGGGCATTTTGACTCCTATTGCCCGACCACCATGTCCTCACAGCTATTGGATATTATACATTGTTAAACCTTGCTTTAGTCGTAAGCATCTATGATGCTATGCTCTCAGTCACAAGTGGGAGTGAGGAAGGCTGTTATGGTGTCTGTGGTATCACTTTACTCCAAGTCCCATCATATAGGCCTCTCATTTCTTCTAGTAAAAATGATGCTTTAGGGGAGAGGGAGTATAGCGATCTGTGAGATGGAGCTCCAATTTCCGTTGTAGCTTTTCTGTCTCTTGGTAAAGGGACTCCTCCATATGGAGGTTGCTCATATGATTTATTGATGTCCCTTTCTTCCTCTCACTCCTAGACCACCTCTGGGGTGTCAAAGAACAGTGTTTGTTTCTGATAAATGGTTTTAAGTTCGGCTGAATAAAGGAGCATGTATAGGATGTTCATTTATGGAGTTTCTTTTTGGCTTCTAGGAAAGACTTCCACAGTTGCTGTACTTTAGTATAGTGCGTGGAAATCATGATCTTGTGGGAATAGTTCATCAATATATCTTATTTGCAAGCAAATGTAAGGATCTCATCTCTGTAATTCAGGAACCATGTGATTACTGGACAAACCGGGGCCCCTATGGGTTCGATCGATAATGAAGCATGATGAAAGGAAGTCTCAGGAAATCAAGGATTGCAACAATTTTTCCAAATTCCCCTCTGTGGTTGACCCCTCATGACCCTCTGGGAATCCAATGAAGCATAGATTGTTCCTCTAAGCTCATCCCTCACAGTCTTCTGATTGTGCCTCCAATGCCTTAAACATCATCAACAGTGCACATATCTGGTTCTGGAGTGATTCAAGGTGATTTCTATTCCGAGACTCCGCCCTCTGTTTCCATAATTCTATCCACCGCTTGACATAAGTCCTGTCTCAGGAGCATGAGATTGGTGCCTACAGCACCAATTTATTCTTCCAGCGCTTCTGTGGAGGAGTTGATTGCCTGGAGAATTGTGGCAGTATCTGGTGTCATTTGTTGAATTAGATCAGTGTTTTGTGCACCCCTGGGTCTGGTTCCAGAGTGAATGTATTATCTAAGGTGTCCAGTTTCTAGGTTGTGGAGGGTTTATCATTAGCCATGAAGTAGAGGAGTGTTTTTCCAAACAATGGGTTGTGATCCATTGGTAGGTCAAAAGCTGATTTGTGGAGTGTCAGGAAAGTAAAAGCAATAAATAAAGCTGCATTTAAATTCTGTGTGTATCTTACATCATTCGCTGCTGATTCAAAGACAGAGGTAAAATGTCAGGCAGCTTTATTCTTTTAAAATGGGAATTGATATTTACTTGCTTTTAACTGCAAAGTGAGAAGAGTTTTTTTAAGTGAATTTTGTGACAATATAGGATGTTGTTATTTGCCACATGTAACAGAATGTAAATACCTGTAAATTAACTGTATGCATCCAGAAGCTAGGAAAGCAAAAATGAAGCACATTTTTGTAATTCTGAAGGTTTCTGGAAACAGAGATTTTCATAAGGTCAAAACAAATCAAGCCACTTACTTGATGATACACAAATGATAAATATTCACAGAAGCTCTGTTTCCAAATGTTATCATTTGTCTGCTATATTGTTGTATCATTAAAACTGTATATCTAAGCAAATTTAGTGGCCACTTTAATGGAAATCGTGCTGTCTGTAAATGACAATGGGCTACCACATGATGACGTAGTTACATACAAAAATAGCCCATCCTATGCCCAATACAGGCAGGTGGGCCACGAGTGTTTGTTTTTCTAAAATGTGGGTTGTACTTCTAAAAGGTTTGGGAACCACTGATGTGAAGATAAGTGCAGTTCCTCTAAAGATAGTACAGATCTGCTCTGTGGAAGACCCGCCAGCTCTCAGAGTGCCCTCACTCACCCAAGGCAGCATGAGCAGTCAGCAGACCTACTCCGAAAAATAGGAACCACCCTTCACGTTCCCCTGGCTTTAAAGAGCCCTCTATGTTTCAAGTTTGAACCAGCAGAACCCGAGATAGCTTGGCTCATGCTGGCAAAAGGTGCAAAGGCGGGGTTTCACAACAAGGTGGAGACTGCGCTATAAATACGCTGCATCATGCCAACATAAAGGAGCGAATGCTCCAGATCTGGGCTGTTACCCAGAGCCCCAGTGCACCACGTAAGCCCAGGCTCCCTTGCTAGGTTATTGACATTAAGGTTCATTCAGTAGATCCACTCATCAGTAAGTATTGGCGGAAAATCCGTTCCGCTCGCAGATTTTGCGGATTTTCGGTAAATTCGCAATCCGCGAGATTCGCGAATTTCCCGCGAAATCTGCAAATCCGCGAGCAGCGGATTTTATGGCTTGCTCGCACTGTTCGCGGCTTCCCAGTTCAACTTCGCGCCCCGCGAATAAGCGCTAAATTGCAGAAATACGATCTTAGCAAAACTGAAACTACTTACCAGTTTCAAAAGTTCAAGCTCATCATTAGTAGCCATTTCCTGTAGTGCTTCCTGAGGGGCCCCTCCAGAGTTCAGTTGCCTACTTGCAACTATTATGTGACCCTGCTCTGACCCTCAGAATAGTTACACATATGCCACAAAGGTCCTGAATTACAGCTAAGGGAGACAAGCAGGAGCCAGGCTGGAAGTTCAAATCCAACAGTGACACATTAATCAGCCCCTAATCAGCCCCAAATTAATTCAGGTCACTTGAGGCAGGGAAGGTGTGCTTTGCTTTGCCACAATAATGTACACTGGACAACCAGAGGGTGCTGTGATGAAACAGAGGGTAAGTTACGATGGGTTGTTGGGCCCACCAAATCGGGCACTGTGCACTTAGCGCTCCGCGCTTTAATTATACTTCACACACTTTTGGTGAATTTAGTTGCTTGTTTTATTCTTGTTCTATTTTTAGTTTATTTATGTTACTCATGTATTATTACCATTTTTCATAATACAAGCGTATTTCATTAGTTCATCATTTTTACAAACATAACAAATACATCAGTATTCTGATTTCAATCCAATTTCCACATTATACAGTATATACATATTTTACACGTGAGCCCAATGCATTTCGGCGCCGCGAAGGTGCCTTCATCAGGGGCGTCTCTGGAAATCAAACATATAAAATGATATCAGAATCTTAATAGGGGTTCATGGGGTGTTGGTGACTAAACTCTACTTTTATGTCATACCTGATGTGTCAAACAATTTATATACGCCTCAATCCTTGGGTTCAGTATTCGTCACTGTGAATGATAATGAATAATCAATGTTGATTATCAAATAATGGCTGCATGAGGGTTTTATAAACTATATCCCGAGGAGACTAATGGGAACATACCTGTATATGTCGTTTTATGCTCGCTGAAAAAAGAAATTCATATGTATCAGGATAAAACTAATCCTATTTAGCATGTAGATCCCTCTAATACTCCAGGCCATAAGACCCTTACCTTGTCTTCACCAAAATCAAATCACAATCTGGTGAGAGAAAACTCAATTACTAATCTGCTTAGAAGCAGTGTGGCGCTAATTTCAAGATGCTAGATATAAACATGTTACAGCATACCTGGTTCGCCAAAGGTTTCCACCTTGTATGGGTTTCCGTATAACAAGCGTTATCCTACGCGGAGTGCCGGTAGAACGCCATATGAAGCTCCGTTTACTTCGCCGTGAAGCGGAGTTAATGACATAAAAAAAGGACTACACCAAAAAGACGTGGTTGTCCTGGTAATAGTTATGGGCGCCATACTTAAACATGTCATTTGCCGAGGAACGCAATGTTCTATGTGGTGGTGATTACTGATATGGTAGCGATCTAACACTCTAGGTTCACGTTAATATATCTGATCGCCCACGTTGTGGACTGTCTGTAGAGCCTGTTTGTAGAGATGTTCACTTGCCTATTAAAAGGAATTTCAATACCGGCTGGTTCCCGATGTGTGTCACAATGGGTGTCTTAAAAAATGTAATGAGTGGGCTGTCGACAATTCTCTGCGAACGATCGCTATATAAAGATATTTAAATCATGACAGAGATTTGTTTAAAAGGACTGACCCTGGTTATATTTGCTGCATAATTATGGGTAACCAATTGGCAACTCTCTGCGGGCGGTCGTTGTATAAGGATGTTTAAATTATGACAGGTGTTTATTAAAAGGGCTGACCCTGTTTTTCTGGTTGTGCTTTCTACATCACTAAGGGTAACCACCATTAATGATATAATAGTCGTGTGGATTGCTGGTTGATACATGTGGGTTAATTTAAAAATGGTAATGACCTAAGTGTTCAAGCTTATTTCAAACAGTATGAAACATAAAGTCATATGAATACATGATAGGTCTATATACACTCATATGAGTATTTGGTGGTCATATCCATTCCCAAACAATAAACAATTTCAAACTGTATGACACCTAAAGTCATTTGGATACATGTAAGGTCTATATACACTCATGTAAACATTTGGTGGTCATGTCAATGATGGGATTCACATTTCATTGTAGGGCAATTTCATGTGATAAAACAGTTTTACATGATCAATTCCTTTCAATGTAATTTGTCGCGGTATGTCTGTTATTTTCCCAAGGTATTGATCTTATGGATTTATACAATAACTAAGTGATCTGTATGGTTATGTCAATTCATGTGACAAAATAGAATACCTATAGGTAACATGAGAGATCATATTTGTCATTCAACCCTAAAGGGGTTAATGTTTTTAGATATTTAATCCAAAAAAGTTCACGTTGCATTAATCTCTGGTGATTGTCAATGCCTTCTTTTATCTGTACCTTTTCAATTACAAAAAATCGCAATTGTGATATGGTGTGTTTTTCATCTCTCCAATGAAGTACTAAGGGTGACGTTAGGTTCAGGTTGCGTATTCTACTCTTGTGCTCCGTTATAAGCACTTTCACTTTGCGTTCCGTTTTTCCAACGTACATTTTGCCGCAAGGGCACTTGATTGCGTATACAACGTTGTTGGAATTGCAGTCGCTGTTATGTTTGAGCTGTATAGTTTTTCCTGTGGTTGGGTGTGTGCACACATTTCCTATGATCACATTGTTGCAGTTAGTGCAATTGGTGCATCTTGTTGTTCCTTTGTATGTTGTCGAGCTCATGGTAGGTTGTTTATGTTTTAACTTGGTTCTTAAGTTTGGTCCTCTGGTGTGGGCATGTACAGGTAACTCTCTAAAAATCCCGTGAAAGTCTGGTTCTTCTGATAACAGCTCCCATCTTTTGTTGATGATGGCTCTAATTTTTGTAGAGAGTGTTGTATATTTGGTCATGAATACCATTCTGGTTTGTATTTTTCTTTCTCGTGTTTTTAAGAGGTCAACTCTGTTCATCGTGGTTATTTTGTTCAGGTGTCGTTCCAAAACTTCTGGCGGATAGCCTCTGTCTATGTATTTCTGGGTTTGTTTTTCCAAATTCGTTTGACACTCGTGTGGTTCCGAACAAATCCGTTTGATTCGAATAAACTGAGATGCCGGTAGATTGCTGATGAGACTCCTGGGGTGAAAGCTTTTGTAGTGGAGCGCACTGTTGCGATCCGTTGGTTTCGTGTATAGTGCTGTTTCAAAACCTTGTTGTGTTTTTGTTATCCTAACATCAAGGTAGTCGATGACGCAATTACTGATTTTATGAGTGAATTGAATCCTGTGGTCCACTGTATTTAATACTGTGATTAGTTCTTCAAGTCTTTCACGTGTGTCGTCCCAAATTGGAAATACGTCGTCTATGAACCGACTGTACATTTTGACGTGTGACCATTCCGTGAGTGTCATTAGATTGTTCGCTTCATATTGGGCCATGAAAATATTAGCATATGCAGGGGCCCCTGCAAAACCCATAGAAGTTCCGTGTAGTTGAGCGAAGTACTCATCCTGAAACAGAGGGTGGCATGGGTGGGCCAGAGGGTGGCATGAGTAGTCATAGAGTGGCAGTGGTGACAGAGGGTGGCAGTGATGAAGAAGAGTGTCCCAAACAGGGTGGACACGTAGAAACAACAAGTTCGCAAAACTTGCGACCCGACAGGTAAGTTCGCGTTTGCGAAATTGTACAAAACCCTCGCGAACTGGCAGAAACCCACGCGAACACAAAAAAAACCCCGCAAATTCGCGAGAATTCGCGGATTTTTGCGGATTGCGAGTTCGCAAATCCGCAAAATTCACGAACGCGAGATTCGCAAAATTCGCCCATGCTTACTCATCAGTGACCCCCAGTGTCTGTCCACGTGTCCATGCTATATTGTTTTATTATATTGGTCCCCTGATCCTCCACTTATCTTCCGGCCTTCACTGGTGTTCCTACCAACATTCCTCAGGCAGAAGGAAATAAGCAGGAGGACCCAGACCCCCAGCATGACAGTGGGAAGCAAAAGGAGACAAACTCCTCCACCTTCTGCCTGCCCCTCTGCTGTCACTGTTTATGTTCCTCGCTATGTGGCAAGCATCCAAGGCTAGTCCAGTATTATAAGTCAAGCCCCGCAACAGCCCTTGGAGATTTGGCTGCAAGGGACCCTGTCGCCAAACCTCACCCTTGGCCACAGCACATAGCCCTTTGTAGGATTGCGCCTTACTCTCTGACACAGAGTCATCAGCTTCAGATCTCAACCGTGCCTCACTGCAGCCGGAACCCCACGCTCTGGTCTCTCCTCCACCCACTTCAACCTCTCCTCTCACCTTAGTCATCTGTTGCACACTTGTCTGTCCGTCATCACAAAACGCTGTCACCTGGTCTACAACAGCTGCGACTCCACCTCACATCTCAGGAGCAGCCTTAGCCGTGTGCAAGCTGTGAACCTGCACAGGGCCACCAAACCCCAGGGGCCGCAACGCCAATATATATATATCTTTAATATAATAATACTCTGAGGATGGATACATATTTGCGTGGCTTCCCCTGGCAGGGATTTAGTGGCCTCCGGCTCTGTTCCACTTCCAAACACCCTAACCCCCCCTCTTCCGGGGCCCCGCCCGGACCCCCTCTTCCGGGGCCCGCTACCTACGCTCCCTGCCCAGGGGCGCCATGAGCCTGGAGCCGCCCCTGCACAACTTCTCCCTATGTGGGGCACCAGAGCCGAGCTGCACCAGTGATCTTGATGGCGGGGCAGTCCCAGTTCTCCGCAACTGTTGGGTACTCCACGGGTGAGTCAATGATGCATTCTACAAGGGTTAATGAGCTTGTGAAAGACATGCTTGAGAATGATTATGTAGTTTATGTCAGAAGCCTCTCTGAGTTCTGGCCCCCATCTTAGCCTTGTAGGCACTCCCTCCTTATTCCAATGTTTTTGAATTCCTGTTAGTGGATTCGTCTCTGCCTATTAACCCTTCTCCAATAATCATTTGGATTTTCTTACCAGGCAACTGTAAATCTTGTGCGCCAGTATTTTATGTTAGCAAGGTGGTTCAGTGAGCTGAAGTCAAAAACCTAGTGCTGACATCTGCAGTTTAAATCCCAGTAAGGTCCCTCACTCTTCTGCTCTACTGAATTAACTTAAATTTACTTAATGAAACAAAATGAAACTAGGTAATAGCACCCATACCACTTACAGGTAGTCAAACTCCACAATAATAAAAAACAATTATTTTCCTACATTTATATTAGAATTTCTTGACTAAGGCCAGCCAATGTGCTGAAGATGTCGAGACAAGATTTATGATGACACATTTCTTGTCCTTTTCCTTGCGTTCTGCTACTCTGATGGGAAACTGTTTCTTATAACCTATTCATCTGCATCATGCGAGTACATCTTCAAGTCCTAGGCTGGACTGCACTTTAACTTAGTTGCTTCTACTTGTTGGAGCTTCATAACTTTAGGCAACCTTGTCATCTGCTTTCAGGAGTAATTGCTCCATCCTTTCTGTAATTCCAGATTTTAAAAAAAAAATCAGTTACTGTAAAAGAAATGTCGTTTACACAGTCTGCATGTTATCGCATGTCCAAAGAATGGGGTGAGCATTGTATGTGTTGTGCACTATTATTGCAGTGAAGCATTTAAACAATGTTTTACGATGTGGTATTAAAAGTGTATGGTTGATAGTACCCTGAAATAATGTTGATAGTTCTCTTTTGCAGGGCTAGACGTATGTCGATCAAAGCTCATCTTGATCAATTGATAATGATGATGAAAGCCAATCCTGGAGTTCTGCCTCAACAGACACCCAGTCAAAGAATGAGCACTTCTGCTCTTGCTCCGAGGTACCCTGATGGACTCTGAGGGAGCATCTTGCACTGAAAATGGCCAGGTACCAGGCGAGATGACTGCCCACGCTGCACTATTTAAATGGATAATTGGAAGGTTTGGCATTCATGTGCTCGCCCACAGCACCTTTCATGCACAATTAATTCATAATTTAACATACACTTTAACAAGGAGAAACTTTTGGCACAGTACAGCAGGTAAAATTAAATCGTGCATTACTATTTTATGGGTTTTTTGGCTTTTTGTCCCTCTGGTGTATGGAAGAATATGGAAAGCGCGTCACTTGCACTGTCTAATGTTTTACAATTCACATTATAAATACGTAGAAGCATTGCAGAACTTCCAGAAGTTTTTGCAAACATTGTAATAGGGAGAATCTGCCTTAAATGCATGCATTATTCAGAGCTCCCTTTGTAACACCGACGTTTTTAATATGCTGAGGAAGTGGTTTCCCAGTTTCTAGGGTCATCACGAAGATGATAAAACCACGGGCGAGTCTGGAAATGTAGAGCACTTATTACTCAATGGCCGGGAGCACTGAGCAAACCCCAGGATTCTGTTTAATATAGCTGTAACTAACCGGGTATTTAAAATGAAAAGTTGAATGCTTCTCCTGTGAGAACTTAATGCATAATGCAGATGTATAAAAAAAACCTTCAAAGACTGGTTGGTAATGCAACCAAGTTTCTTCACGTTATTAGAAAGCGAGAGGCATTTGTCTGACTATATAACTATATTTTGCTGTCTTCTGATGTATGCCAATTTGTCTCCATTTATGCAGGCATGCCTGTCTTTCTTTCTGTCTATGTTTCTGTATGTTCCTTCATTTAGCTATGCCCTTCTGTCGTGGCATCTATGTGTCACACGCTCTTGCATCTATGTAGGTCGAATTGAAACCTGGGTCTCAGTGATTCCATTAGTGTATGAAATCTGTGCAAGCCTTCATTATGGAATGGATGTATGTGTGGGCAAAGCAGTGGTAGCATTTATAAGTTAATTAAAATATCTTTACACTTACCCTTTGGTGTGCAGGCATCCACTGAACCATACGCTTGTTTCCGATCAACATCGTTTTCAGGTTCGGGACCGCCCGACAAGTAAACGGTGGTCCTGACCTTCAAATTATGATCCGGCTGCTGTGTAGGAGGTCGGAAACATGACTTTTGCTGTGGCCCAGAAAAGAACCGCAGCACAAGCCTCAATGCAAAAAGGCATGTTTGGAAACATCTCTGCACTGTGTGCCAACCAGGCACATATGCCGAGACCCAGCGGGCAAGGGGCCCTGCTAGGGGCCCCCAAAGTCCCCCAAAGGCCATGGAAAGGCTGCCTGAAAGGGACATCGTAATCCCTATGGTGGTGCCTGAGCGTGTCATCCCCTATTGTAGGGTATTTCGTTCCTAGCCAACAGTCCAAAGGGGCGCAAAGGCCATGGAAAGGCTGCCTGAAAGGGAGATCGTAATCCCTATGGTGGTGCCTGAGCATGTCATCCCCTATTGTAGGGTATTTCGTTCCTAGCCAACAGTCCAAAGGGGCGCATGTCAGATGAGTCCTGCTGCCTCCAACCACCGCTCATCATAATGCGGTGGTTGAAAAGCAGTAACAGATATTGGACAGACTGCCACCAACAGGCTGTCGGTGGCTGTCCGGCCGACATCATAATTTGGCTGCATGTATGCATTTTGCCCTGTTGATCCATTTAGAAACCCGTGCAGGACCCATTACAATCATTTTGTGGTTTACAAACTTCAGCAACCCTCCGATGCTACAATGCAGGTAAAAGCAATGGCTTCTTCGTGCTCCAGATGTTCACTGGCATCTACTTTGATGACCCAGAGTTTCCTGTCCCTTACCACCACAGGAGGGCATTTATATTAGATAGAATTGTTATTTTTTATTTTTTTTATACTTTACAGAGTTTTATATAGCGCAAACTTGACTCGAACCATCTATCAGAGCACTTTACATAGCACCAGTTGCATTACGTGAGGACACATTCATTTTTGTTTGGCACAGAGAAATTAAGTGATTTGTCCAGAATCACAGGATGTTGAGCGTCATTGCCAAAACTCAAACCCAGTTCCCCAGAATCGAGGCCGACCGTCGTAGCGTTGGGCAAACTCCTCTCCCTAAGTTAAGAATGGGAATGAATTGTTTGCAGGACAGATTGTCGAAGCCAAGGAAACTTCATGAAGCTTGAAGTAAGTAGTTTAGATCATGGGGCCATGAGTGGAAAGGACCTTTCAGTACTGTAGACCGGTGGGTATTAACTTCGTATCATTATATAGAACTGGCCCTGGTCTCAGCAACCACAGCGAGCAAAGAAGAGCACAGCCACATATATGCTGAGTTACTAATGAGAGCCCTCTAGGACCTTCAGGATAGATTGGTCTTCGTGGATGGGAAAGAGAGAATTTTTAAAAGTCTGAGTTCTATCATTTAATCAGCCAATCTGCCTAAATATCTGTGAGTTAATGTCTACTACTCTCTCTAACAGCAGAGATCACCAAATTGAGTAGGGCATGGAGAAAATCCAGTTGCCAATCAAACTTCGTCAGCAAGTAATGGCCAAGAAAGTTTTCCATGAATTTTGAAGGTAGATTCTATTTAAAAGTTGTAAAAATTATTCCTGGACGGATTTGTTTTTAACACTACAAACACTGTAAAATGCAGTTTTTAGGAAGCTACATGATTTCTGCTTAAAAGGGCTTAAAAAAAGAGCTACTGTCCATGTTTTTCTAGAGCCCTGTTGCTTCCCCACCGCTAGAGATCTTTATGAGTCCACCCAGTCATTCCTCCCCTCACAGACCTCATTAGGGATGCCCTCCTCTGGCAATCTCTGTTGGGCATGCTCTACAATAATTGTGGTCATATTTTTCGTCAAGTCACAGTTGTTGTCTGTGTCCTTACCGCTTCATCCCGGGTGTGTCCCAGTTATTTTCTACTCTCCTTCCCGAGTGACACATGTTCATAAACATTCTGGACATAGGGCCAGATGTACGACCATAGTAAATTACGACTCGCAATTTTGCGCTTGATTGCGAGTTGTAAATTTTGAGTCACAATTTACTATGTACTACAGTGTCAGAGACACTGATTGCTATTTCCAATGAGGTCGCAAAATGCGAGGCTCATTAATATTAATGAGGCACTTGCATTTTGCATTTTGCGACCCCATTGGGAATAGCTGGCCCTCTCAGGGATGGTGGCCTGCTGGGCTCAGCACACCATCATGTCGGAACGCCCCTTCCTAATAGGAAGTCGCTTTACATTTACAAAACTGATTAAATGTAGAGTGAGGACGTGCAGATGTGTGCTGGATTGTACTGTTTGTAAAAAATGTTAAGGTATGAATTCAGAAATATTCAAACTAACTTAACTTATTCTATCTTCTGAATAAAATTTAAAAAGCTACAGTTCCATTAAGGAACTGTCCCCATTCACTAGAAATGAATCTTTCCCTCTTCAAAATCATCTCAATACACAATAAAGCAAACATATTTTAACTTTAATATTCATAACATCTTGAGCTGTTAATGACGGGTGTTATTATTCAAATTAATGATACTCAAATTACTGACCTCAGAAAGATGGAATGTGGAGTCAGTATTGCAGGGATTCGAAGTATTCACTGTCTAATCACTGTATGTTTCAGCAGTGACAGTTCATTGAGCTGGTTTAGTTTTTTTTTTAGTTTTCTGTAGTGGGGAGTTTGGCATATTCCAGACTTGAAAAACAATAAGAGTGGTATGGATACAGTTAGAAAACGTCATTGGGTGCCTTCAAGTAGTCAGTATGGTGTATCAGAAACAGTGATATCAGTCTTTCAGAGGCACTGGTCTCTTGATCATAACAGTACCTACATCTGGCCCAAGTCTTCTTACCCTGAAGTGGCACTGGAGGATGTGTTCATAGTTTCTGTATGCCTGCCTGCTTCTGGCCTCATCTACTAGCAGTTTGGATGAATCTGTCAGGAAGACTCCTTATTTTCTTAAAGCCATCTTCTCCTGAGGCTGGGTAAGACTTCTGGGAGCTCCTTACTGCTGTCACCACCTTATACATACATAACTTTCCAGTTTCCTCCCTAGAGAAACTTCAAGGTTCCCATTTGAGGTGCACAGCCCGCCTGTTTAGGGAAGCCCTTGACCCATTTAACCATTTAATTACATGTTATTTTATTCCCTTTCTGGTTGGTAGAATTGTTGTGTTTTCCTTGGTCTAAAGCGTCTTGAGACCTGTGGATGAGTTGGCGCTAAACAAACTAAAGTAACATAACATAACATAACAGGCGGCGAATCGCACCAACAAGCTGCTTAAAGGAGGATAATTTCAACACTGCACAATTGCAAAAATAAGAACATCTTTTATCATTAAGTGGGTATCACAAAGCTCAGTTAGCATACTAGCACTATTTACAAGCCAAAGATATCGCACGGTCTTTTCAAGAAAACATTCAGGTTTTTTTTTTTTAATGAATGTGACAGAATATTTTTAAAAGTGCCATTCATTTTTCAGTGCCTAATTCAGTCAAGTGGGAATTAGGCACTGTTTTTTTTAATATATCAGAGTTGGTTTAAACTAGTACTTAATATATGCAGGTGCGAATTATAGAGCATCTGAGTTTAATTAAAATAATTTATTTTGAGGGGGAAAAAAAGGTGAAGAATGGTGTTTGGGCTGCCTGACTGCATTCTAACCGGTAACCTCAGACCTTAATTGAAATGCTTTTCATATCTCCTCCACGCCAGGGCTTAATCTGACGCGGAGCTGGGCGCCAAGGCTTGGGGACGGCTGCTAATTCTGCATTCGATCAGCCTCTGCAGCCGCTGCGGGTTGACCGCTCTGGCAGCCCGGATCCCCTGACCTCCATGGGATTTTCCTGCTCTGCGTTAATTGAGAGGGTGAGCTAATCTTCCTGCATCATTGTCATCACCCAGACCAAGTTTGTGCTCTCAAAGTTTGCACTGCTTAAAGACACATTTGATCTCTGTCCCATTCATACTCAACCGTCCAATAAAACAGCAGTGTAGTCTCATGCTGTGCAATGTGTTATTTCAGCGTGTGCTATACAAACACATGCAACAAAATTAACGCAGTAGCATAACCTACAAATTGTCATACAGAGTACAGGGGTTCTCCGTCTTCTTTTTCATATATGACCTTCCAAAACACAAATCATAGTGAATTTTCTGTTGCACTACCAAACTCAGAGGGATTTTCTATTTTATTTTCAATAGGCAACTTTTACATTTTATTTTGATTTATCAAAGTGTTGAAGCTCCGTCCAGGACGATGTTACAAGAAAGCATGCCTCCTCTTTCAGATCTGCATGCAACTCAAAAACAAACCTGTGTGGTTTCTAAAGGCAAGCTGTTTTTACACACTGTATAGGTACAAGAGTAAGGCATATCCTCCCACAACATATAATGTCGTGAATTGACTCAATAAACTTTAAGAGAAATTAACATAATTTTTTGATCATTGGCAACGTATTTTTGATGTGATTTCATTGCGGTTTCTTTTTCGAATATTGAGAGGCAGATGTTGCGTTTGGAGACAACATTTGCACTAAGGTTCCAGTGCAATGGATTACCTTGAACCGGGCAAAGAGCTTTTGTTCACTTTTGAAACAGAACAGATACAGCTGCACACATGTTGGCTTGTCATGCGAGCTCCATGGTGTACAGGCTTCTGGAATACGTGCACAGAAGGGCTCTGGAGAGAAGTGTTGTGGAGACAACTGACTGCAATGCTTCCCATGCGAACACCGCAGATTCCACCAAAGGACACACAACAGCACCTTCAGTTTTTCCAAGGAAAAATTGAACTGATTTTTTATGGTTCTTTGCAACAAATTCAGTTTGAAATAATGTATGAGCATGCTGTTTAGACATGTCAAATCTTTATTGTTTCCCCAAAATATTCCTTCATATTTCTGGAAGTCATTGCACTGAGTAAAAATATTTATTCATTAAGGATGTTTTTTTTTAAATTGAAGAAAATAATTGCTTTTTATTAATTGACATTTGTAATTTGATGTTTCCATTCTGGTTAGAGGAATATAGTATTGTGCAGCCAGGATGCAGGGATAGAAACGTTGACTATTCCTGCTTCCACTGATGCTTATAGAAAATCAACCCCTTTTCTTATTCCTAATTTCTGAATTGCAATCCATTCTGCGTTCTGAAGAGTGGTAGAGATATATGTGAGTGTCAATAGCCAGTTTGAAAACTTATTTCATTTTCCCAAAGTTGACAACTGCTTTGAAAGATGACAGGAAAACCTGGCCTTATCCGCTCAATAAGCAGTGTTGTCTGAACGAAAGTTGACTAAGGTAGCATCAATGCACTGGAGTCTCAATGCTCCCCTGTCATCTCAACTTCACAGGCGTCAAATCTGGGGGGCCCTAGAAGACACCTCTTTTTCATGCTTTTGAACAAAAACTCGCTTTATTATATAAAGTGTATTAATTCCGCGTCTGTGGGGGGGGGGGGGGGGGGGGGAGGGGAGCTGGGGCAGATTTGGAAACAAGCCCACTTGAGTGAACTCATCCGATGCATGTAATGTTAGTAAAGACAGCCCATTAAATTGCTTTTTTTATATATATAAATAATGAATGACTTTCTTTTGTTTCATCTATGTTCCAGACCTGTCATCTGCAGTGTGAAGAGTACATTTTCACTCCGGGCAGGATTATCCTGCAGTGAGTGACCTGAAAAGTCACTCCCAAGCGAGCGGTGCGGTAGTTGAAAGACAGAGAAGTAATGGATCTCACACGGGGAGACACTAGGAAACAGAAATGATAAAACAGGCTCAAATGATGGCCGTCCTTGACATGGGAAGAGTTTTTGCTTGTTTCATCCGAGCAGCTGTAGATGAGTTTAATTATAATGCTTCAAACGCAATTTTTTGGAATCATCTCTGAAAAGCTCAGAAAACTCAGCTGAAGAGACTATTGAGAGCTGGGCCTCTTGTAGATCTGTCTCCTGGTGCAGAGAAGAAACAACAGCACTACGGCAGCCTGCTTGCAATCAGGCGCTCGCCTGACTGCCAGCAGGCAGCAAGCCGACCTTTTTTGATATGATATGAGTCTGTGATATGCCTGTGGAGCGTTAATGTCTGGGGCTAATGCAAAAAAATTCTGGACAGCATCTGCCTTCCTATGCCTGTTTGCCCGAGACTCACAAGTCAATCAATGGGCGGTGCTGCATGCAATGTTTCTGAAAGGTGAATCTTTTAGATGCTTGGGGGTTGGACTTTGAAAGCCCAGGAAGCAGGTGCATACAGCCCCCTTGTGCAAATGCCATCACTTGCACCATGCCTTTACTTATTATTAGGCTCACCTAGCTAGTTTCCATTCACTAATTGCTTTAATTATGCAAATGAATTCTACAATAGGCATTGGTGAAGGCGACTGGCAAGTGACATTCCCCGGCAAATATTTTAAGTCCACTGGAAAAGGTATAATTAATTTCAAAACTAACATGCAGATTGAAAGGAGATAGTATACACGTTTAGGAATTTGTAAATTGTGGTTTGAAGACATCAGCAGAATATAGCTCTGTCTCTAAAACAAACGATGATTACGACTTGTGAAGTAAATAGACGAACTGACACAGATCTGAGCTGAATTTGATTACTACCTCAAACGTGGGGCCTCCGTGCTGATAATATTAACATTAACAGCTAGGTCTGTTTCACGCGTATTAGTACATTTACAACTCCTGGCTCTATATCATTTATGAGTGTAAATTTACTTTAAAGTGTAGAATCCAATCTTCCCACCCTATAGAGTCCAGGTGTAAAGTGTAAAGTTACTACTTAGTACTTTTTACGTAGGCGGAGATCTCCCTATATTGAAGCTAGATAACAGTTAAAAAGTTTACTACATTTTAAAAATAATTACCCATTTTTTATGTTAAATAAAATATTACATTTATTACAATACTCATTTTAATTTAATTTACTTACTTATTTTAAATATACAATAAAAAAATGCTACAGCACTGTTCACTTTAAAAAGGAACTGCCCATTACGGAGAAAAAAATGTAAAGAGCTTTTTGATCAATGTTAGTTCACTGATCAAAAGTAAAACCCAGGGGCATATTACCAAGGCAGGCGAAATGAAATTATCACCGCTTTTGCGGCCGGAGATAATTTCATCGCCCTATTAGTAAGCTGTCGCTAACATCAGTTAGCGACAGCTTTTAGGTGATAGCGAGCGGTTTGGGGCCCGCTTTGCATGTCAGCGATATTTATCGCTAATGACATGCAAAGTGGGTGTACCCAAGATCGCTATAGCCTATTATCAATGCAGGTGCAGCGACAAAAAAATTCGCGCTAAGCGCGAATATCGCTGAAAACTAACGCCTGCTCAGACCAGTTCTTAGCCTGTATATCCAATGGGAGGGGATATTCAGGCTAAGTCCCTATTAGCAACAATGCCTGAATATCACTGGATTTCCAGCGATATTCACGCATTTTGCCGCTATCGCCGGATATTTTATCGCTTTGGAGATAAACGTTGCTAATAGCACGTTATCTCTGTGATAAAATTCGGCGATGCGCGGCGATAATTTTTTTTTTCGCTAAGCTTATTTAGCGATAAATATCGCTAGTTGTTGATAATATGCCCCCGAGTTCTATGAATTTACAGTGACACACGAACCAGACTCGGTGTTTGTCACTGAAACTTTATCAAATGACTCGACTGGCCCTGATATGGTAGATGTCATCCCCCTGGGCATGACAGGATAGGCAGACCAGTGGGAGGTCCGCAATCATACTGAAGACAAAGTACCATTGTCTCATGGAGCCCATCCAAAGCTCGACCCCTTGAGAGTTCCTGCATTTTCCTACATAATATTGCCAACCAATATGTTTGCTGGTGTCCTATTGTATAGACCACCAGGGCCTTTGTTCATTTTTACATCAGAACTAGCACATATATTGAACCTCACTTAGGAAACAAAAATATCACTCTCCTGTGAGATTTTAACTTCCATTTAGGATTCCAGGGCCCTACACATATATATCAGAACATACATTGGACGGTATTTTCTCTAATGACTCTAACTTGAAGGTTCATGAGTTTCTGTATCATAAGGACTCTTTGGAAAGTTGTTCCCTTCATCCCTCTATAGGTATGCAAACAAGTGTCCCTAGCATTAATATCCTCCCGTCTTGATTAGTGTACTGCGCTCAACCTTGACATCCACAAATTGGCGTTAACTAAGCTGCAATTGGTTCAAAATGCATGAGTAAGATTATTTTAGATATTCCCACATACCATTCAGTCTCCCAGGTCTAATCAAGCTTCACTGGTTACCTGTGAAAAAGCACATCATGTTCAAAACCTTGTGTATCGTGCATAAGGCACTACACAAATCAGGTCTACGAGGAATTAGAAAGATGTTCTCATGATATGTGCCTTTCCAGGCAACTCTGATTGGCAAATCTTAATCTGGTAGTAGCCTCCAGATTCCGGAGAGCAAGGTGAGAAGGCAGAGCCTTTCGGGTGGCCTCGGCCAAGCTCTGGAATTTCCTCCTCCATCATATTACCTGCTTGATGAGTCATACTCCTTTTGGAAAAGCCTTAAAAACCTGGCTCTATGCTCTACAACGGAGGTCATGAAGGACCCCTGATCATGGAGCCCATAATTATTGTTGACCTTCTCCCTCATCAGAAATACCTAGTCTTAACTCCTTGATGCATTGTGGATTTGTGCAATCTAATAAATCTATTTTCATTCATTAATTCACTTAATTTTAAATTAAATATTTAATTAAATTAAACTTTATATATATTTTTTTTACTTAATTTCTTCAAGATGTTTAAAAAACATTGAAGGAAACATGTTTATGTTTATTTATTAAGTAGGAAAACATATTACAAGTTATCCATAGAATTGATTTGCATGAATTAAATTAAATTAATATAATCATCGATCTATCTATCTATCTATCTATCTATCTATCTATCTATCTATCTATCTATCTATCTATCTATCTATCTATCTATCTATCTATCTATCTATCTATCTATCTATCTACTGACTGAAAAAACCAAACACACACTCACAGGACGATGTAATTAGTGATCTCAGTGACCATGTCACGAATGATGCAATATGTGAGGTCATAAGCAGTGCATTGCAGGGGCGTGAGTTTTAGTTAGCTCAGGTAACTATATCTGCTGAATTTCTATGGTTTTGCATGAGAGAAATCTGAGCCTAACTATAAGGTCCCTGTAACCTTTATGTTTTTTAATGAATTTCTAAGGTTTTTTTACTTCTATTTTTTTAACCATAACCCATAACATTACTGTAACCTTTGTTTTTTCCCCAGTAAGTTTCTTTTGGCTTTTCAGTGAATTTCTATGTTTTATTAATGATCTTTCCTAACTATAACATGACTGTAATCTTCAGCTTTTTTAGTGAATTTCTAAGGTTTTTAAATTGTATTTCCTAACTATAACCTGTAACTTTTGAGAGTGGATGTGTGAGTGGCTATTTAGGTCGGTGTGTGGGTGTGTGAGTGGCAGTATGGGCCTTTGTGTAGGTGTGTTAGTGGTTTTGTAGGTGTGTGAGTGGCTGCAATAGTTCTGTAAGTAGATGTTTCACTTATGTGTCTGTGAGTGGGTGTATGAGTGGCTGTATGGGTCTGTGAGTGGGTGTGTGAATAGTTGTGTGGGTTGGTTACTGGGTGTGTTGGTGTCTGCATGGGTCTGTGAGTGGGAGCGTTATTAGCCTTGTGGGTGTGTGACTAGTTTTGTGAGCCGCTATATGGGCCTGTGAGTGGATTTGTGAGTGGCTGTATGGATCTGTAAATGGGTGTGTGAAAGGTTGTATGGGTGTGTTAGTGGGTGTGTGAATAGTTTTCTGGGTGTGTGAATGGCTGTATGGGTGTGTGAGTGGTTATGTGGGTGTTTGAGTGTGCTTGTGAGTGTCTCTATGGGTCTTTGAGTGGCTGTGTTAGTGGTTTTGTTGCTGAATAGGTGTGTGGGTCACCATTTGGGTGTGTGAATGGGCTAATGAGTGGCTGTGTGAGTCTGTAAATATATGTGAAAGTGACTGAATGGGTGTGTGAGTGGGTGTATGAGTGTCTGTGTAGGTATTTCAGTAGCTGTGTGAGTGACTGGGCCAGAATGGAACCTTACTTGCCTGTTTATCCAACAAGAGTTCATAGTTTTGCACAAAATATCTACCCAAGTACGGTACTTGCTACTAGTTAATTAGTAATTGCTCCCTCGTTGGGTAATAGCTAGTACATATTCTATACTATAGCTGCGTAATGGACCACAAGAAAATGTCTCTACTGACCTTTTGTATGTGTAATTTTAGCAATGTGATTGTTCCTCAAGCGTCTTGATTCCACAAATCTGTGATAAGATTAATCTTCATTTAGGGAACCAGAGGAGACTACAAAGAGGGGAATCTCCACAAAACAAGGGAACTTCCTTCTGACTATATGAAGTAAGTGCTTGTTTGTTTGGTGATGATATCCTCATAATTCCTCTGCATGAAGAACGTGTCACCAAAATCGGCAGGAAATGCACTCTAAGGACTTTTGGTAAGCTGTCCATCAATGTGGGACCATTGCATACTACTACTACTAAGGAAAACAGAACAGGCGGACCTTGCAGCTGGTTGTGGGTATTTGCATACTCAGTGTAATTAAAAGGGAGAACCATGGACTCTGCTCTCAAGACAAGAAAGAAATTGCTTGTCACAGTCACTACAGATCCTATTGTGCTCCAAAAGATCAATGATGCAATAAACTCCATTAAGGATTTCCGATTGTTTTTCAACAGGAAATACAAAAGAAAACACACTTGCTTTGTCTTCGCGAAGCCTATGAAGTTAGGATCCTTTGTGCTTTACAGTAGTGGAGCTTCAACTGGGGCACCTGCTGTGTTTATCTTTATAATTGCTTTTCGTTGAGGTTTAATTGCTGTGAAATGAGCATCAGGGCCATAATGGCTCCAGAAGGGGGAGCAGCACAGCCCCTCCTTACTGTTTGCATGGGCCAGTCCCGGGAGGTGATGGTCCCAGGACCAAAAATGACCCGAGAAGGGGGCCCACGGCCACCCTCCCCCTTTTAATGTAGCTATGCCCTGGGGAGGTGGTGGCTGCCATGGCCGAATATGGCCCAGAAGGGGGCCGTGCATCCTCCCTCCACATTTGTTTGAAATTCCGTGCCCCGGGGAAGTGGCAGTCCCTGGCATGGATGTCATTTGGGGGAAGCCAGGGGCCACAGCTGTGACCTATAGCTTTTTCTCTGTTACTCTTGGCACTTCACTTGTGACCCCTAGACTCAAAGGAGGCAATTTTTTGCCCCCTCTGAGACCAAGGTTCATGAAGGAGGTGGCAGGAGTAGCAGGGAGCAAGCTAGGCTAGAGTTCATAGCTGTGCCCCCTGACTACAGTCAAATGACGACCATAGTCCCAGGGGAAATTTTAAATACAGGAGGAGGTGTCTGCACAACCCCGCTCTTCTTTCCCTTTCAAGCCCCGTGGAGGTTGTGGTCCCGGAGGCTTTTAAGGCCCCTTCTATTACTGTAGAAAGCCCTGGGGAGGTAATGGTCTCCTGGACTCAAACAGGCCTTGGGGAGGGGGTGTGCTGCCTGCACTCCCTCTCTATTTCTCATTATTATATTTGCCCCGGGACCTCACCCACCCAGGGGCTGGAAGAGAAACACTTGCAAGAGACTGCACTTGTTTTTAAAAATAAATGTTGCAGCAAATTCACAAAACTGTCGCAATGTGTGCCTCAATTCTCTTTTATTTTTACATTTTTGTTTGAAACTTGGCAGAGTCCAAGTCCCAAGAAAACTGCCAGCACTTCCTGGTTGAAATGTTAGCAGCCAATCAGATTTCTGCACAAGATCGGGATGATTCACTGGGTGTTCGTGCCTCTAGCTATACACATTTTTATTTTCTTTAATATTTCCAAAACTACTGAACAGATTTACACCAAATAAAAAAAGAGCTCTTTCTGAACCAAGAGCTACCTTTCTGCCAAATTTGGCATCCAGCGGTTCGGGCTGTGTCTAAAATCTCCATCAGAATGAACATGGGAAATGCACTGTTTTTGACTACCCCCCTTTTTCACGCCCCCTACTTGATGGATTATCCCGAAACTTTCTATCCACAACAACATACAGCAAAACAATTTTTGGGAAAAGTTTTGTGAAGATGAGTCAAATGGTGCCAAAGTTATAAAACTATATATACATACAGCTATATATATATATATATATATATATAGATATATATATATATATATATATATATACATCTATATATATATATATATATATATATATATATATATATATATATATATATATATATATATATATATATATATATATATATATATATATCACATCAAGGGTGCCTCTGATCTTAGGAACGCCACTCCAACACGGAACAGGTTAACAAACCCTTTATTTCTTACATTTGCATTTCAAAGCCAGTGATTCAGTCCCGACGCGTTTCGAAGCAACATGCTTCTTCTTCATGGGGTAGGCAGCAATTGACGAAAGCGGCCACAACGTCATTTCCCCTTTAAAGTATGTCATCTCCAATGATGCATACTGGGCGCTGTAGTCGTGTAGTTTTTGCCTTTCAAATAAGGTTCGTCTTCAGTAGCTTAATTCTTTTATGCCTTCTATAATTGTTTTCAGCAGCCCTCCGATGGGCCCCGGATCTCCAAAGTGCAAATGTCCAATTTTTATCGTTCACGTGCGCTGTTCCCAGGCTGAAGGTTCACAGCCTGCAGACCCATTTAGACTTGCTGGGCGGTGCATTCCCCACGGCTGAGGCCGCCGTGTTACAAATCACATCAAGGGTGCCTCTGATCTTAGGAACGCCACTCCAACACGGAACAGGTTAACAAACCCTTTATTTCTTACATTTGCATTTCAAAGCCAGTGATTCAGTCCCGACGCGTTTCGAAGCAACATGCTTCTTCTTCATGGGGTAGGCAGCAATTGACGAAAGCGGCCACAACGTCATTTCCCCTTTAAAGTATGTCATCTCCAATGATGCATACTGGGCGCTGTAGTCGTGTAGTTTTTGCCTTTCAAATAAGGTTCGTCTTCAGTAGCTTAATTCTTTTATGCCTTCTATAATTGTTTTCAGCAGCCCTCCGATGGGCCCCGGATCTCCAAAGTGCAAATGTCCAATTTTTATCGTTCACGTGCGTTGTTCCCAGGCTGAAGGTTCACAGCCTGCAGACCCATTTAGACTTGCTGGGCGGTGCATTCCCCACGGCTGAGGCCGCCGTGTTACAAATCACATCAAGGGTGCCTCTGATCTTAGGAACGCCACTCCAACACGGAACGCGTTTCGAAGCAACATACTTCAAATAAGGTTCGTCTTCAGTAACTACACGACTACAGCGCCCAGTATGCATCATTGGAGATGACATACTTTAAAGGGGAAATGACGTTGTGGCCGCTTTCGTCAATTGCTGCCTACCCCATGAAGAAGAAGCATGTTGCTTCGAAACGCGTCGGGACTGAATCACTGGCTTTGAAATGCAAATGTAAGAAATAAAGGGTTTGTTAACCTGTTCCGTGTTGGAGTGGCGTTCCTAAGATCAGAGGCACCCTTGATGTGATTTGTAACACGGCGGCCTCAGCCGTGGGGAATGCACCGCCCAGCAAGTCTAAATGGGTCTGCAGGCTGTGAACCTTCAGCCTGGGAACAGCGCACGTGAACGATAAAAATTGGACATTTGCACTTTGGAGATCCGGGGCCCATCGGAGGGCTGCTGAAAACAATTATAGAAGGCATAAAAGAATTAAGCTACTGAAGACGAACCTTATTTGAAAGGCAAAAACTACACGACTACAGCGCCCAGTATGCATCATTGGAGATGACATACTTTAAAGGGGAAATGACGTTGTGGCCGCTTTCGTCAATTGCTGCCTACCCCATGAAGAAGAAGCATGTTGCTTCGAAACGCGTCGGGACTGAATCACTGGCTTTGAAATGCAAATGTAAGAAATAAAGGGTTTGTTAACCTGTTCCGTGTTGGAGTGGCGTTCCTAAGATCAGAGGCACCCTTGATGTGATATATATATATATATATATATATATTCAAGTTCACAGACTTCTTAAATAATCACCGCAAGCCAGGCTTCATTGCGAAAGATTTATTTCCAACAAATGGTGATGGTGGTGCCAGTCATCAGACGCGTTTCGGACTTGCGTCCTTGCTCACTGATGAGCGAGTGAAGTGGAGGTCACATATATATACAGAGTAAGTACACATTTGAATTTCGCGCCTAAACAAAAAACTAGACATCAATGGTGGACTCACATAGAAAGTCACATACCAAACCCAATATACGGGCGCCATTTTGTAGTGGTGAAAGGTGGAATACAAATGTGTAACATAACCATCTCACATTATAAATCAAATCTATTGCATCAAATTAAATCAAATTGAAATGCATCACAAAATAAATCATCATGCCATGTTTATAAATAAACGGGGTTATACACCAAATATTCAAACATAGATATGACGTTTGTAACATTGTGCATATGCATACAAATATAATCTAAACGATTTTTAGAAATGTATGCACGATATACCAATTCAATGCATAAATGCATAGCACACCAGTGTTTTGTGGAGCATGGTGTTGTGAACCCGTAAAAGTGGAAATAAATTCATTTTCCTGTCGCTAATCAACTTGATGCCATCTGTGTTATACAGCGAAAAGTTATTGCATGTTGTTTAACGTTAAGTGGGCAAATATCCGTACAAATACGTATAGTAACACAAAGCAAAATTTCTTTGGATTCCCCTATTGAAAACTTGTTAGATGGACTGTGTGGGGTATCTCAAAACACAATATGTGCATACTTTTTGTTCGGGTTAATTCCATAGTTAAACTGTACCCCATGTTACCTAGTATGGAATGTTATTTAAAGTAACTCGAACCTGATCATATTATGTATGGTAGTTATGGTGGTATGGCCAAGGGTATGTAAATTTGCCAACCATCTCACCCCACTATGTTCTAGTAATCATGTGTTATCAAAAAAAAAAGCCCAACTCAACATGATAAGAAAAGTGGATGGTTAAGTATTAATAATTGGACACTCCTAATAAAAAGTGAAGGCTTTAAAAACGGAACTTCTCATACAAATACCATGAGAGCCGTAAAACTGTGATGTGTAAAAAATAATAAAGTGCTAAAGTGTGAATATGTGATGTATGTGCTTGACGAGCTCTATATGCCCAAATTACTTCATTCATTTTCAGACTTTCAGGGTATTTTTGTAATTGAGCTAGACAAAGCTGTTGCAACTAACAAAAGAAAGGGGGAATCATGTAGACAAATCCATTTGAAAAACATACCATCCAGTCATGCATGTCAATAGGTCACGGCCTAATGTGTAGAATTCTAAATTAACATATTAGTTAGCATTTACTGCTTACACAGAAGCCATGGATCTAATGGATACCAACAAGTAAGCTATACATGTAATGGCAATTACAGAAAATTACGAAGGTCTTCCCCTGTGTTCAAACCCCCCGGATGCTTACTGTTAAGCATGACAATATACTTTGATTCCAGTTGACGTAGGCGTTTTTCATTATCCCCACCTCTCTTATTGGGGATTATAGCATCAATCACAAAATATTTTAGGTGGTTTAAATTCTGATTCTGAACAGATTGAAAATGCCTAGCAACTGGATAAGCGGGATCCGCATTAACTATGGCCCGTAAATGCTGGAGAATGCGTAAATAGACCGCCCCTTTAGTGCTTCCCACGTACATAAGGTTGCAGCTGCATTGTAATACATAAACCGCTAACTCAGTGCGGCAAGTATAATGAGATTTGAGCATGATATGTTGAGTGTCAAACGGTGTCGGGCAAGATCTCGTATTTACACCGAATTTACATGCTCTACAGCTAATGCAGCGAAAAAATCCTTTACGTGGAGATAGCCAATTGTCAGCAGGTGTTTCTGGGCTATTCCTAACCAAGTTGTTACGCATGGAATATGCCCTTCTAAAGGTGACAGTGGGGGATTGTGGCATAATGTCTCTAAGGATATTATCAGTCAGGATGATTGGCCATTCGCGTTTGATCAGTTTGTTTATTGCTTTGGCCTGGCGGCTATACCCCGTTATCAAACGTATAGTGTTACAATCCTGAACTTCTGGAAGAGAGACATTAGTACTAGATCTAAGGGGATCCAAAAGTATTTGTCTGTCCATTCTGTTGGCTTTTTTCATACTAGAAAGTAGTTTTTTGTCATTATAACCCCTAACTAGGAGTCTCTGTCTACATTCCTCTTGATGATAGTCTCTTATCTCTATGGTACTGCATGATCGATGAATTCTTAAAAATTCACCGTATGGGATGGCAGCTATGGTGTGTTTGGGATGGAAGCTGTGGGCATGAAGGATGGTGTTCCCTGAGGTAGTTTTCCTGAATAAACCTGTGGTAATTTTGCCATCGATGATTTTTACATGCACATCAAGGAATGTAGCCACATCCTTGCTGATTTCTGCTGAGAATTGAAGGTTCAAACAGTTATTGTTAATGTTCTTAACAAATGTTTCAGCTTCCAAAACGCCACCCTGCCATATGATGAAAATATCATCTATATACCTCCAGTATTCAATGATATTCCTTTCCCACCATGGTTTGTGGGCTACTTTGAGGACATGTTCCTCCCACCACCCCACGTGGAGACCCGCATAAGTGGGGGAAAAACATGCCCCCATCGCCACCCCTCTTTGCTGTTTAAACACCTCATTATTGAATAGAAATACATTATTATTCAGGCATATTTCTATCATGGATAGCAGCATCATATTGTGGCAATGAAATTCTATAGGTCTCTGATCAAGAAAATGTTTTACCGCTCTGATGCCATCCTTATGATCAATGCTTGTATAAAGCGAGGCGATATATATATATCGTAGCTACTTTCTTCTTGTCTTCACCAAAGAAGAGACAGCACTCACTGGAGGAGGATCAAAGGTTTTATTTTAGACCCTCAGAGCACCAGAGGCGTTTTGGCTACTGCCTTTGTCAGTGGTACACTGACGCGCCATTTTTTCTTATTTAAATACCCTTCATGTGTCATACATCGTCATGGAGGTAGAGAGAGGACGTATACAACATCCATATGCGCCATATTGCAGCAGTTATATACAGCATTTTACGATCATCATCACGTTCATTACGCCCTGGATGGGCTTATTAAATTACATGCTGTGACCTTCTTTTTTCAATTCGTAATTGCTAACAGAATTCTATTTACATTTTTTACAAGCGATTGCGTTTAGAGCAATATTGTACACATTTTTTGTTCTTGTTTCAACATTATTCCGCCCTGGATGGGCTAGTACAACAAAGGTAAACCTTTCATTAATTGGCAATTCCTCTAATTCTCTATCTCTCTAGACTTATTTCTACAAAACACACAGTGCAAATCATAATACCCTTAAACCAAATTAAATCTAAAACATTCATTATCATTTCATATTATTGAGGATTTTACGGGTCCACTCTTACTGTACAACTTTCTTTGGAGTAGGGATGAAAGTTGTACAGTAAGAGTGGACTGGGGTTCCCTGGGGGACAACTAGCCACCAGCAACGTCCAGTATGCGCCAGGGGGCGCATACTGGACATCAGTCAGTTGATTCTTTGTGGACGTGTCAAGTTGAATTCCTCCTGGAATCTCCTTCTTCATATGCAAACAGTGGTTTGATTTGGACGGCATAGTCATAGATATAATACACCTGGCTACATATAGAGAGAGTATAGAACTGGATGTAGATATTGTACTTTTCCAGTTAATAGATGTTTAAACGCCTATTAGATAATTGCTAGCCAAGGTCCAGGGTACAGGGATCCTGTAGATTAATGTCTGTTGCGTGGAGGGCCATCCCATAGTTATCCTTTTTTTCCCTCTTGGCTCCTGTGTGAATGAGTTGGAGTGTTGACAGACAGTTGACATCCAATCAGCATGCAGCTCGTGCTCAGGAAGGTACAGAGTACAGTAAGCTTACCGTAACACCTCCAATATATACTTACGATTTTACTTATGATTTTCTCAGGAACTACTGAACGGATTTACACAATTTAAAAAAAAAGGCCCATCTGCCAAGTTTGGTGTAATTCCGTTCGGCCGTTCGGGCTGTATCCCCGGCTAAAGGTCCTTTGGAAAATTGCATGGGGAAAACACGTTTTGGGACCCCCCTTTTTTCTCGGCCCCCGCTTCACCCCAAACTTTCAGAGAAGGAGCGGAGCGTAGCAGGCCATATTCTTGGAGAAATTCGCAAAGATTCGTCCACGGGCGCCAAAGTTATTCCAAATATAATGTTGCAGATTTCCTATGGAAACTAGGTTTTAACTATAACTACCTACTGGCGACCGCCAGTAGGTAATACACATATATATATATACACATGTATATATATATATATATATATGATACAGTTACCATATGGGAACTGTAGTCTGTTGCGAGATTAAAAAATGGTTTTAGTTCTCAGATGCATTTCGGTTCATACCTTCTTCAGTGCTAAAAATCATTTGAAGATTCTGCTAAGTTTTTAGTCCTTTGTGCACTAATAAGCACTCCATTGGTGGGGCTAGAACCAATCAGGAACGGCAACTCCCACGTTGACATAAATGACAGGGGAGCGGGGCCTCCGGGTCCCATAATGCACCATTAATCATTGCAAATGCCTTATTCACGTCCTTAATCAATTCATCGTTTTTTTGCCAATTTCGTGTTGCCTCAAGGGGGTAGCCACTT
Source organism: Lissotriton vulgaris (assembly GCF_964263255.1). NCBI lineage: Eukaryota > Metazoa > Chordata > Amphibia > Caudata > Salamandridae > Lissotriton > Lissotriton vulgaris. Next base: position 1,886,214,820 of record NC_141687.1, on the reverse strand, counting down.
CCTTTTCTGTGCAAACTGTGCTCATCCCCTCACCTACCGCTGTCAACAATCGCACAGTCACCTGTGGGTGTCCCTCATATGGTCGAGACACCCCAGATTCCATAGTCAGCGCCTTTTTCAGACGACGGGCGCTGGCACTGGTGGTTCAGGCACGTCAGCATAATCACAAAACACAACTACACTGGGCAGTCGAACACAGCAGCGGGTGCCTCCGTAGACGGTAGGTGAGTCTGTCTTTTTACACAACAACTCCAGCACATATATATAATATATATTCTTAAAAACAATGTGGTTTCACTCGGCGCACATGGCAGCGAGTGCTGGCGTAGGGCTGAACCAATTATCCAGGTGTAGCAGGCCAAAAGTACCCCTGCCCATTTTAAACCCGGGAATAGTTTGGCCCAGGCCATAGTATACCCGGGGGTGGGGGATAAAGTGTCCTAGGCTAAACTATAAAAGGGGGTTTAAAATAGACTGGGCCAGACCATATCCCACCAGACCAGATTAAGCCCGGGTATAGTTTGGCCCAGGCCAGAGTATACCTGGGGGGCTAAAGTGTGCTTGGCTAAACTATACCCGTGGGTTTACAATAGACTGGGCCAGACCATACCCCACCAGTCCAGAATATGCCCCATTTGAAGGATGACACAGAGAATCAAACCTTTTAATTATAATTAAACCGTTTAATTATAATTAATTGTTCTATGGCAATTATCAACACAGAGATCAGCTGACAGCGAACTTCCGCCAATATCCGACAAAGAACTTCTGCCGATATTTAAAAAGAGTACAAATGTAAGTACGATTTTAAATGTTATCAATTGAAGCAGTTGACAAATATATAGTTCCTGTCACTGATCACTTTTCGAAGTGAACTGAAGCAACAGCTGTTCCAGACAAGAATTCCAAGTCAGTAGAAATTATTTTGTTCTCCGTTATTTGCCGAATTGGCTGTATGGATACTCAGATTAGCGACCAGGGACGAAAGTTTGTGAACTTGATAATCGACAACCTGCTGGAGCATTTTCAAACAGATCACCGCATTTCATCTGCCTACCACCCACAAACAAATGGCCAACCATAAAGTACAATTGGAATGTTTTGCAATATCATTATCATAAAATTAGATAATAATTGTCAGTATGTGTGTTTATTCGCAGGCAATGTATAAATAATGTAAAAGTAATAAAAACCAAAATGATAAAGAACCTAATGCATTCCTAAATCCTAAAAACAATATATTATATTTCATCTAATTTCCCAATGTTTCAATCCTCTTTTTACAACACAGGTCTTCGTGGCCGATCACAAAGTGCAACGGATGCGCTGACTGAGGAGACTGTCTGAAGCACTGACCTGGGCGCCTGGCAAAGGGATCTTTGCTATATTAGTGGTGGTACTTTTAAAATATTTATTACTTCCACCTCTTTCTAGAGAGCACCTGGTAAAGGGCTCTGATGTTTTTAGACCAATTTTTATCACTGTTTGCTTCTTTGTACATATTCAGTTACTTGCACAGTATCAGATTCACTTATCCGGTAGCCTCCCCGGTCCAGCACAGATTGTTCCGGTTGTCTGGAGGGAGGCGACACAAACTGGAAGTGAGTCCTGACCACTTCCTTTCTAATCTTGACGGAAGGTTAGCAGTCTAGATCATAAAGCATAAAAGCTGATGCCTAGTCAGACGCGCAGCAGATGCGCGCAGCGGGCGCGCCGCTGGTGCGCCGAAGGCACGCCAAACGCAAGCCCGTCTGCGCCTGGACATCGCCAGGAGCAGGAACCCCTGCCGGTTTTGCCCAATCCCAGGTTAAACAGGTGAGGGGTTCCTATACTTATACTAGTGGGGAGCTGGTCGCAATCAAGAACGCTAGCAACTGCAAATATCAAAGCACTCCAGTCCACTCCATAAGAGCCAATACTAAGTCAAAGCAGAACATAAACTCGGTCCCCCATTTTACAGAAATTAGGCACTCTGCCAGAGCAGATTCCAACTATGACTGGAACTATTTCCTGGCCAATGTAAGGTCACTGCCAAAACATGCTGATAATATATGGGACCTGCTGTCCTCCAACAATCCCCACATAGGGTTTCTTACAGGGACCTGGAATAAACTTCACTCCAACCCTGACATAGCAGTGGCTCTCCCTGATAACTATCACATACTAATACTTGACAGACTACATAGGACAGGGGGAGGTATTGCTATAGTCTATAAAAACTCAGTGACTATTTCCATCCCAGACCAAGTGAGTAACGATCAGTTAGAAATACTGGTCTGTAGCATGAATCTGCATCACAACCTTAACTGGAAAGGAGCCATAGTCTATCGCCCACCAGGACCACTAACCAATACCACCTCACAGCTTATTGAACTTATTGCCCCACATGTCATTTCATCCAGAAATGTCCTTCTCCTTGGAGATTTCAACATACATAGTGAAATTCTAGACAACCTGGAAGCCTCATCTTTTCTCACTGAACTGGCTGCACTCAACCTTACTGTTATAAACAAAGATCCTACCCACCAGGCAGGGCATAAGTTAGACATCATCTTAACTAACTTGCCTGATATATCTTACATTGCTACGACTCCTCTGACCTGGTCTGGCCATTCTATGATCCAAGTTCGGATTAACAACCAAAAGGCTCCCCCCGCCCCTAAACGCTATCCAAATAAAAGCTATAGACCGTGAAATTTAATTACTCCAGCACATTTTTCGGATGTATTTTGTCCACCTCATCACAAGGAATCAGATAAGGTTGAGAAACACCTAGCCTCCTTCAACGCTAGCTTACTTGCCACTTTAGATAGTTTAGCGACCCTAAAACAATGCCCTACTATCGTAAAATTATGCCAGGCCATGTGGTATTCAACCCCCTGCGACTAGAAAAAGGCTTATGTAAAAGACTTGAACGCCATCCACGCTGCTCTCAAAACTCTTCTGATAAAGAAAATTTTAAGGGGGCTCTAAACCATTACCACTGTAATCTAAAAAATGTGAGGAAACCCCATATTGCAGCCACCCTCTTACAAGCTGGGAGCTCTCAGAAATGCCTCTATCAGATTCTAAAAACCTTCACTAGTCTTATGGCCTGTGATACGACATCTGTACCATCCCAAACACTGTGCAATAACATTGCTAGTCACTTCACACAGAAAATAGATACAATTTATAATAAAATCACTTCCACTATAAATCCACAACCTAAATCTGATATTGAGCCCCAGCACACCCCATCAGTTACCAGTTCATTAGGAAATTTTTCACGACTTACTATAGAAGATACTGTAGCTTACTTAAAAAGCGCCAAGTCAGGGTCCTCATTAGATCAGATTCCTGCTAAACTGACTGCCACCTTGGCTAAACAGCTTTGCCGACCCCATCTGTAATATTCTTAACAGCTCCCTGATGGAACGAACTCTCCCTCCGGTCTGGAAAGCTGCTCAAATTCTTCCGATTAAAAAGAATCACAAAATCCCACGTAACAAACTATTGACCCATTTCGCTCCTTCCCCTGCACACCAACATTTTAGAAAAACACATCAATACACATCCCTCCAACTATATTGAATCCACTAGCAGCCTAGATTCCTCACAATCTGGATTTCGCCCCAGATACGGCACTGGGTCATCCCTAGTGACAGTTACGGACAACATCAGGATGCTGTTGAATAAGGGTCAGGCAGTGTTTTTGTTGCTGCTAGACCATTCCGCAGCATTCAACACCATATCCCACCAAGTCTTACTCAGAAGACTGGGTGACATAGGCATCACAGGGAAAGCTCTGAAATGGCTAACCAATTTCCAATCTGACAGAACTCAGACTGTTAACCTAGGCTCCTACCATTCTAAGACCACTAAGGTCACCAAGGGAGTACCTCAGGGCTCTTGCTTGAGCCCTACCTTGTTTAACGTTTATGCTGCTCCCCTGGTGAGACTTTTGAGAAAACTGGGCTTCATCCCTATATCTTATGCGGATGATACCCAGCTACTCATTCCACTTGACAAATCCAACCCTAATTTCCAAGCCATCTTTTGTGAAGGAATGTATGAAAAGAAACTTTCTCAACTGAACGCTACCAAGTCCGAAATAATGCTTTTTTGGCGATGCCACCATGGTATGGTCATCTAGTTGGTGAAAAACCTTGGAGTCCGTCTGGACCAAAAACTCACCCTGGGAGATCATGTCTCCTCTACCATGGGAGCCTTCTTCCATAGCGTTAGGATGCTCAGAAGAGTACTCCCTTTCCTACCACTGTCTTCGAAAAAAACCTTGATTCAGGCACTAATTTTAAGCGGCTTAGACTACTGCAATGTGCTGTTTATCTCATCCAATGAAAGAGACATAAATAGATTATAGGTTGTCCAAAACACCGCAGCTCGCCTGGTGTCCAATGCCCCCCCAAGAACAGCCTCCCTCCCTTTGCTGAAGAAGTTACATTGGCTACCCATACGGAAAAGGGTTCAATTCAAAATCTGCTGTATGGCTTATAAAGGTGTATACAGATTAGGCCCTAGTTATCTCAACAACAAATTTGTTAACTATGTGCCTCTTAGACCCCTTCGTTCAGGAGACAAAGCTCTGATTTCTGTCCAGCGCATTAGAAAATCTCGACAATGGAGTAAGGCCTTCTACCATCTTTGCCCACACCTATGGAACGATCTTCCCATTCGCCTGCGACAATGTACAGACTACCTGTCCTTTAGGAAACTGTTGAAATATCGCTCTTCTAAACAAGTCTCCTTGGTTCGCTTATGTGTCCTAAGTGCTGAGATACCCTTATGGGGTGATTCGTGCCCTCTAGAAGTCAATAAATAAACAAAATAAAATAAATTAATGCTCTTTTTCCAAAAGGATAAAAGGTAGTAGGAATATCTATACAGTCAACCTAGCAGTTCACAAAAATATGAAAGTGCAAGTGCCTAAATGTGCAAACATTGCTGTCACTGTACAAGATCATACTTCATTAAAACCAAATCTTATTTCCAAAACACTACATATTAACAACAACCCTCTTCACTTCCTTATAGAGTGTTCACATTTCCCTCAATGATCTACTCTCATTAGGAGATGTTTCTCTAACAAAACATGATTTCACTTCAATTCCTCTAGCTGGACCTGGACAGGAAATCGAAGATGGGGTGACTTGTATGACTCTCATCAGGTTCAGTTACCCAGAATCCCTTACAAACGTCAACATTTATCTAAAAATATCATTTTCTTTTTCTTTTTTTTCTTTTTTTATTCATCATCAAGATAACAATTCATTATCAACTTCAAATTTATACCGTTCCCAAAATATATACAGTAGAGAAGTATCTTGACTTCCAAAACAAGAAAGAAAAAAAATAAAGCCAAGAAAGATACCCATTTATGCCAGAATTCATTATAATTAACATATACTAACTAAAGATTAATTTCTATCCCCTAAAATTTCCTCACTATCCTTCTTCAAGCCTCTGCTTCCATTCTATGATTGGAGCCCAGATCCTTTTCCCTACTTGATTTGTTTTCTGCCCCTTTTTTTCATAGAGCACTTTCTCTGATGTAAATATAGCCAATAATCGTGACATCCACTGTTGAAATGTCGGTGGGTTTACATCCTTCCACAAAGTTCCTATACATAGCCGGCTAAGTGTCATTGCTAAATATACAAACTCATGATGGGGGACTGCAACATCATCCCTTTCTACCCCAAGAACCATAACTTCATCCGTTAATTTCATAACGATCCCTAAAGATTTCTCCCAAAACTGCTCTAAAGATCTTTTGAATATATCTAGAGCAGGCCATGAGGTGAACATATGTATAGTGCCAGCTTGCGCCAATTGACACCTTGGACAAACTATCCCGGTCGTTCCACCCCATCGCGCAATTCTATGTGGTGTATGATAGAGCTCATGTATCGTTTTATATTGTTGAGTTTGAAGATTCGCTACTCTTAGCACTGAGATAGGTAATTTAAGAGATTTTTCAGCCTCTGTCCCTGATAATTTTAGCTTAGTCTTCCATTTTTCACACATCCCAACACAATCGTCCTCTTTATACTTGCCGATTTCCCCATATGGTTGAGATATAGAACAACTTTCCTTGCTTCTCAAATATTCCATTACTTCCTCTCGTTTAAAGTTAATATCGCCTCCCTGCTTTTTTATCAAGACCGACCTGACCTGCAAGTATTTGAAAAAGTCTCTTCGCTCTAAGTTGTGTAGCTGCTGCGCCTGCTCAAATGTTATTAAAACTGTTGAGCCTACCAAATCCCCTATAGTTTTGACCCCTGCCATATCCCATCTCTCCATTACATGATCATGGAAGATCCCAGGTAATGATGGTTTGTTAAATATAGGGGTATAGTAATTCATCCGCCCTAATTTTATTTTCTTCTGAATCATGGACCATACTGACATTGCCGCGGCTAGAGTCTTGAACCTTACTTTTTTATAGTAACTACTTTCATTGAACACTAGCAGCCACTCATAAGAATTTTTAACTAACAACTCATATACATCCGGGGCACCCTCATCTCCCCTCCACCTATCCTTCACATTGCCACCCAATAGCCCCCTGATGTATTGTAAAACAGTGGCCCAGTAATACATTTTGAGTTCGGGCGCTGCCAGACCACCCCGGTCTCTCGATAAAGACAAATATTTCAATCCTCGTCGTGTTTTACCTTTCACCCATATAAATCGGTTCATGACTCCCTCTAATTCCCTAAACCAATTGTTATTACATTTTAAGGGGATGGTCCTGAATAAGTACAGCACTTTTGGCAAAAACAGCATCTTTATTATGTTACACCGCCCTATCGTAGTTAAATCAGGCTTGTTTAGCCTATCTAAGTCTTTTTTAGTTTTTATTATCATCGGATTCATGTTCTTTTCCACTATCTTTGATAAATCATATGTTACTGTTATACCTAAAAAGACAGCTGACTCCGTTATTCTCTGGTCCACCATCTCAACTTTCTGATTTACTACAATTTGTGTTTTGCTCTGATTTAATTTATAGCCTGACAGACTACCAAAAATGGCTGCTTCCTTCTCTATTTCCACTATTGCCTGAGCCGGGTCAGTAGATGTTATGGCCAGATCGTCCGCATACCCCAAAATTTTAGTTCCATACCCATTCAAAATAACTGGCATGATGCTTCCATTGAGCTCTATCCTTCTTATAAATGCGTCTATGTATAAGGCGAAGAGTAGCGGGGAGCAAGGGCACCCTTGCCTTGTTCCAAGTCCAATTTTTATTACCCTGCTTAGCTCTCCCATAATTCTTAGACTAATCCTTGGATTTTTATATAAAGCCTTCAAGGCCCGTACACAGCCATCCCCCAGCTTTACTTTTTTTAGCACCGCCCAGAGAAAACCCCACGAGACCCTATCAAACGCTTTTTCAGCATCCAACAATATTAACGCCATAGGGTCTCGTGAGGCTTCCACTCCATCAAATAATGTACATACCCTTCTTATATGTTCTGATGTCCCCTACCGGGAATGAACCCATGTTGTCGGGGAGAGATAATCTTGGCAATCACCATGCACAATCTACTAGCCAGAATCTTTGAGTATATCTTTGTATCGCTATTCATTAAACTTATAGGTCTATATGACCCAGGATCAGTTGGGGGCTTGTTTTTTTTAAAGAAATACAACCATTGTGGCCTCTCCCCATGACTCCGGAGGTGCAACTCCCTTTTGTATATTAGTGATGAGGTTATAAACAGTGTAAAAAAGGTTTATAGAATTCCAATGGTATTAGGTCTGGACCTACTGCCTTCCCTGCAGGTAGATCCTTTATTGCTCTCTGTATTTCCTCCAATGTGAAGCTAGTTTCCAAAGCTTTACTATCCTCTGTTGTTAGCTGCTCTAATGTTGCGCTCTCTAGATATCTCTCTATCTCATTGTCATCCCCACTATTATCAGAGTCGTACAATTTCTGATAAAACTCCTGAAATACTGAGCATATCTCCCCTGGAGTTGTTACTACCGCCCCTGTCTTTGCCTTAATTTCTGATATCTCCCCTTTAGTAGCGGCCTGACGTGTTCGAATAGCTAATATCCGACCAATCTGCTCGCTATACTCATGTTGGTCTTGCTTCCAGGTCAGAAACTTTCCTGCTGCTTTAGAGGCGAATACTTCTCCCGCTGCTGCTTTTGCAATAGCTAGATTTTATGTTATTCCCGTGGTGTCTTGGTTGGTTCTAATCGCTTCGCTAAGTTCTCTTTCAATACGGGCAACTATCTTTATCTTTCCTTCGATCTCCTCCTTCTACCTCTTATTCCGTTTGATAGAATAGCTCATTGTCTCACCCCTCACACCAGCCTTCATAGTGTCCCAAACTACAGCCGGAGAGACGGTCCCTCTATTTATCATAAAGAATTCTTTGAGCCATCCTTCCATCTGAGTAACATACTTGACATCTTGTAACAGAGCTCTCTCAAATGTCCAATTCAAGCCCTGTCTTTGATGATATGGGACCTTTAAATCTAAAGACAGAGGATTATGGTCTGACATCACCAGAGGCAGTTTTTTGACATTAGCAATAGATGTTATCGAGGGTGATATCAGAAAATAATCTAGCCTTGCTAGAGCTTTATGCGGGGCGGAATAATCGGTGCTGCCCCCTCCACTACCATTTTGATGCTCTCATATGTCAATTAACCCGTTGTCTTGCATCAACTGTATCAATGCTCTATGGCTTTTTTTCTTTCGTCCTAGAAACCTTGTTGGATCATTTTTACATAGGCCATTCAGGCCATTTATGTTCTAATCGCCACACATAATAATTGGCAATGGCCAGTTTGCCATTTGTGCACTGATATAATCAAAGACCTCAGGGTCATCCACTGTGGGGGCATAAAACGAGCAAAGAGTGAACGTAAATCCCTGCCCCTGACATTCCATCATGAGCCATCGGCCATACGTATCTACCTTCTGCCTTATCACTTCAAGAAACCTACCCCGAGCCAATACTGCCACCTCGTGTTCTTGTCCCTTGTGTTGTATATGCTACTAACTGGTAACCCAGTTGTTCTAATAGATCCTTTTGAGAGACCTCAATGTGAGTTTCTTGTAAGCATATAAGGTAGGCATGCATCACCCTTAAATATTCTTTCAAGTCTCTTCGCTTTTTCGCATCATTCAACCCACAAATATTTATCGTTACTATCCGCATAGTTTTTTTTCCTTTTATCTTTACTTCTCCTCTCCCTGTAGTTATCCCTCTGACCTTTCTTATTTATCAGTGATGATGATGCTTTTATCCCATTTTCTCTCCCTGTGCCCCCCTTGTCTCCCCCTGTGCCCTCCCTCCTTGTACAGCCCTCCCCCGACTTGCCCCCCCTCCACACCCGCCTGTAGGAGCAAGCAGACCTAAGGTCTCTGTGATGGAGTCCGGCCGACGGCCTCCCTCTGCCAGATTTTTGTCTGTCTCATCTCGTGCTTATTTTATATTATCTAGCGCTTTGACCATTATTTGATTTCCCATTGTACCCTTACTCCCCGGATAGCCCCCGATTAACCCCCTTGCCACCGATATCACCATTTACTCCCATGTCCTTTGTCCCGTATATCGATGGTTTTTCATATTTCCATCCCTCTGTCGCTATATAGCTATGTCATAAGATCTATATGGGTCTTCATGGGTCTTCTCTAGCTGGTCCGCTGGAGCTTAGCATGTCCACATACGCTCTTGCCTGAACTTCAGACATAAAGACTCTGGTAGTGTTTTTATAGATTATCTTCAACTTAGCTGGGTTCATTAGATATGCCTGTAATCCCATCTGGTGGCATGGGTCTAACAGTTCTCTCAGCCTCCATCTCCTTTCAACTGTTATACGGCAATAATCCGGAGTTGTGAAAAAAGTTTGATTATCAAATGATCGTTTGGCATTAGGTTGGGTTTTGGCATATATTTCCTCTCTCAATAAATAATTGCCCAGATATATAAATATAGCTCTTGGTCTCTGTATTCCATCCTGAGCTCTCTGTTGACTCTTCTTCAAGGTCATTGTGAATCTATGTACTCTCTGGACTTCTTTTTCCCAGTCCCAGTGGCCAGATATCATTTTCATCACATTTCTGTGATGGAAACTCTTGAATCTGAGGGGAGCCCCAAACTTCCTTCCATCCAGCATTTTCCCAAGTCGCTCGATAAAAATGCTACCTCACTTGGGTAGGCCTAGTATGCGCGACAGGAAGCGACCCAAAACGTAATGTGGACACCACATTTTCCACTGAAAACTGACCCTTTTTTTGCAATGTACCAAGCTGTGAATTTTGGGCCCTAGCTCAGCTGGCACCTAAGGAAACCTAGAAAACCTGTACATTTCTAACAACTAGACACCCAGTGAAATACAGGATGTGGTTACTTGTGTGGCTCTCACCAGATTCTCTTACACAAAACCCCTTGCAAACCTCAAGATTTGTGTAAAAAACAGATTTTTCTCTGTGATGGAAATCTCTGGAATCTAAGGGTAGCCACTAACTTCCATTGATCCAGAATTTCCTGCAGTCTCCCAATACAAATGCTAACTCACTTGTGTGGGTAGGCCTAATGCACGTGACTGAAAGCGTTCCAAAACACCACGTGGACACATAACATTTTCCACTGAAAACTGACCCTGTTTTTGCAATGTGCCTAGCTGAGGATTTTGGGCCCTACCTCAGTTGGCACCTAGGAAAACCTAGCAAACCTGTGCACGTTTGAAAACTATACAACCAGGGAAATCCAGGATGGGGTGACTTGTGTGGCTCTCACCAGGTTCTGTTACCCAGAATCCCTTTCAAACCTCAAAATGTGCCTACAAAACAAGTACTCTCACATTTCTGTGATGGAAAGTTATGGAACCTGCAGGGAGCCACAAACTTTCTTCCACCCAGCATTTCTACAAATGTCTCCCAATAAAAATGGTACCTCACATGTGTGGGTATACCTAGTGCTCAGGACAGGAAACAACCTCTAAACACAATGTGGAAACATCACATTGTCCACTGAAAACTGACCTTTTATTGCAATGTACCTAGCTGTGGATTTTAGGCCATAGGTTAGCCGGCACCAAGGGAAATGTTAGACCTTGCATTCTTAGGCCCTTATTTATGAACAGCTTGCGCCGAAGATGCGTCAAAAATAATGACGCATCTTCGGCGCACCGCATGCGCCATATTAATGAAGTGACGCATCTCCAGTGATGCGTCACTTTTACCTCACTGCGCCACAAACCCCACTGCGTCAGAATGCCCTGCGACGCGCAAAAAATAATGTATGCAATGTGGGCGTAACCGCGGAAAAGCTTGCGCAAAAGTGACGCATCCGCATTTACCAACTTTCCCGCTTATGACGCATCCGCGACGGAAATGGCGCAGCGTTGCGGGTGCGTCGGAATTGGTGCGCCTACAAAACGGACGCGCAGGAAATGACGCATCGGCACATAGCGAGAGGAGAGGAGAGAGGAGAGGAGGCCATTGAACTTTGCTGCAACCATACCCACACCATGGAGGTCGTTATGCTGAGAGTAGCTGCCAGACGGAGACAACTAGCTGCAGGAATACCACCACAACCCCCTGCACCACAAAATCCACCCCCAAGGCAACGCCGCAGAAAGGAGCGGTTATTCCGTCCAAGGAGCGTCCTGAGAGGCATCAGGGATGAGGAGGTCATTACTCTATTCCGCCTGAAGAAGGAGACCATTGAGCATCTACTGGGACTCATTGGACCAAGGCTAGAGGTAGGAAGCAACAGGCCTACAAACATACCGCCACAGGCAAAGCTCCTGGCTGTGTTGCACATGCTGGCGTCGGGCTCCTTTCAGACAACAGTCGCCAAACTGGCAGGAATATCCCAGCCAGCTTTTTCATCATTCCTACCAACTGTCCTGGATGCCATCATCCATCTCACACCCCGCTACCTCCATTTTCCCAACAATGCACAAGAGCAGATGGAGATAAAGCAAGGATTTTATGCCATAGCAGGCTTACCCCATGTGCTGGGTGCCATGGACTGTACGCATGTGCAATTTGTTCCCCCAGCAGCAACTGCACATTTGTACATCAATCGGAAACACACCTATTCAATTAATGTACAGGCCATCGTGGATCACCGTGGACTATTTACGAATGTGCTGGCAAAATACCCTGGCAGTGTCCATGATGCGTTCATCTTCAGGAACTGCATCATAAATGATCGTTTCAAGAATGGCCAGTATGGAAATGGACTACTTGTAGGTAAGCAAAAGACTATGATACAATGCACCATCCATGCTACCATGTTGCTAATATTGCTGTAATGATGCATAAATGAGGTTCAGGATGTAAAAATGTTGTACTAGCACACAGGTACCCATAGTACGGCTGGTGGGCCGTCAGCAGCCCAGCAAGCCTTTCACTGCGGTCCGGCAAGCCTTCCTGTGCGGCCCGCGGACCTTGCAGACATGTACCTCTGTTAAATTTAAATTCATTCAAAAGTGTCTGCAAACACCACCGGTTGTTGATTTATGGGGGCCGGGTGATTTCAGGCATAGGGTGGAGATGCAGGGGCGCTAAGAAGAGATCAAAATCAACAAGGCCTCATTAACAATTAAATGGTCTTGCAAAGAGCCCTGAAATACTCCGCTGACTGGCGCCAAGGGGGCGTTGGCCTCACTGCTGGGGGTGCCATGATGTGACAAGTGGTGGGACACAGACCCTACAAAGCAGCAAATTCTGAAAGAAAACTAGCTGGCTTGTACATTACAGGGGGGGAGGCTGTCTCTGGGCTGGTGACGGGGACGTGTACACACAGTATGTGTGCACTACCCAAGAGACAGAAGGGGCAGAGACAGACAGGGGCATAGGCAGACAGGGGCAGGGGCAGACAGGGGCAGGGGCAGACAGGGGCAGACAGGGGCAGAGTGTCAGAGACAGATAGAGGCAGAGGCAGATAGAGGGAGGGGCAGATAGGGGCAGAGTGTCAGAGACAGATAGTGTGAGAGACAGATAAGGGCAGGGCTAGAGAAAGGCAGAGACAGGGACAGACTGACAGAGGCAGAGACAGATAGGGGCAGAGACAGATAGGGGCAGAGACACATGGGGGCAGATACATGGGTGCAGAGACATATTGGGGCAGAGACAGAAGGGGGCAGAGACAGAAGGGGGCAGAGACAGATGGGGGCAGAGACAGATGGGGGAAGAAACAGACATACATAGACAGATAGCGGCAGAGACAGACAGAGATAGACACAAGGACAGAGAGACAGAGGGAGGGGGAGGAGGGCCAGACAGAGACAGGCCCAGACACAGACAGGGACAGACAGAGAGAAGGAGACAGAGAGGATGAGACAGAGAGAGACATAGAGGGAGGGAGACAGAAAGGGAAGGAGACAGAGAGAGACAGAGAGGGAGAGTGACAGAGAGGGAGGCAGACAGAGGGAGAGACACAGAGGTCGAGAGAGGGAGGGAGAGAGACAGACAGTGAGACAGATGGAGAGAGAGGAGGGAGGGAGACAGACAGACAGACAGAGTGGGAGAGAGTGAGTGTGACAGATGTGTATGCCAGGTCTGGTCACTCAGTAGACAAAGGCGTCTGTCGCTGCGGCCTGTGTCCAACCTCATGGTCAGTTTGTATTTGTGGCTCTAGCCCCGGCCACTCCCCCACTGACCCCGGCCCCACCACTGCGGCCCTCGGCCACAAGCCACACTGTAAATTTGGCCCCGATATAAAGTTTGTGAGTACCCATGTAATAGCATATACATAGACATTAATAGAAGGGCCATAATTAATGACGGTCATGCACTGCTGGTGCCTCAAAACCAAAATGGCAAAAGGTCACGCACCAGTGGTGCAAGTCCCTCATAAATGAGGCCCACGGTCATGTAGAGGCAAATAGGGAGTCAATGCATGTCCTTCCAAATTTGATAAAATACAAAAGGATGTGGGTGGTGCACAGCGGTAGTAAAAGAAGTATGTAGAATCTTGTTCAGCTGAGGGTGCTCCCAAGGGTGGTGCTTCCGTCAAAGCAACAAAAGTGCAAGACAGGCAGTGTACACAAACCACTGCAAATACATTCCCTTGGCGAGGCACTCCGTACATGATCATGAAAAAGAATCAAAGAAGTTGTAATACAAGTTCTGTTTTAATTCACAAGTATTCAAGTGAGTGGGTTATCGATGATATCAACAGCATATCAATCCGTAGCAAAAATACTTTTCTACAAGCCCCTTTGTCAAGGAGCGTTCATAGCAACGCGTAGCAAGGACTGCTACTTGGCTGTTCCAAGACCAGCATAACAGAACACCGGTCTCAGAACAGCCGCGTAACGGTCCTTGCAATGCGTGGATATGAACGCTCCATGACAAAGGGCCTCCTGGCCAAAATGCATAGGAGGACTACATACTCATCTACTTCAATAAAGAAATATATGTTATGGAATGATATGCAGTTAAAATCAGTGGTTTGACTACACTACCTGTCAATTCCAAATACGTGTCCATTGCACAGCAGAACTATGTTGCAAAGGTGTCTTGCATGTGAGTCCCTGGGTGTGTTATCTGCAACATCCATGCCCAATGGACACTGACAAATGAAATATTACCCACAACATATGGCCTCTACTTTACCCCAACCATATCAAACTTTTCATTGTACCTTCTCATTTATTCTATTACAGCTGACCAGGGGTATGGCATTCAGCCGTGGGTGATGACACCGTATGGAAATCCGCAGACACCACAGGAAGTTGCATACAATCAAGCACATAGCCGGACCAGGAACATTGTGGAAAGAACATTTGGCCTGCTCAAGGCCAGGTTTCGGCGCCTGGACAAGTCTGGTGGACGCATGCTCTATTCACCAGAGACAGTGTGCAAAATTATTTTGGCCTGTGCAATACTGCACAATATTTGTGTACTCACACGTGTTCCCTGGGACGATGATCCAGATTTGAATGCAGAAATGCCACAGGATGACCAGGAGGATGGCCATGCTCCTGTAAATACAAGCACAGCAGCAGGCATCCGGAGACGTGCTCAGATAGTGCGCAATTTTTTCTAAGAATGTCACTAATAACATCCGCATCATGCATCTACATTTGTGTTTGCACAAATAAAAATACTTCACACAACCTTATGTACCTTGTGCATGATTAATTGACAATAATTCACACTGCAATTTGCATGACAATCTCATATGTGGAGTTCATACATTACACTAACTCTCATGTCTGGAGGCTGACAGACATACATCAGCCCACACATCCATTTACATTGTACTGGCTTGCAATTTCACCTGCAATGCGGACACTCACCAGTGTCTGGCTCACACAGGTACCCTGGCACCATAGTGCATGTGTCTCGGTGTGCAGGGTATGAATGCACATGTGTATGAAGGTGACCCTTCCTGTACAAAAGTATTCCTCCATGCAAC
Source organism: Lissotriton vulgaris (assembly GCF_964263255.1). Taxonomy (NCBI): domain Eukaryota; kingdom Metazoa; phylum Chordata; class Amphibia; order Caudata; family Salamandridae; genus Lissotriton; species Lissotriton vulgaris. The sequence goes on along the minus strand of NC_141687.1, from coordinate 1,886,199,416 downwards.
ACAGCAAACATACTGCAGGTATGCAGGCCGCCCATTGCGCGTCAGCACACATCAAAAGCACATGAATCTCCCATATGTCATAGACACACCACCTTCACACCCTATTTGCTTGCTGTAGGGAAGTGCCGCAGGAATGCATGCAGGAATAATATACGCTAATACGTCATAAATTAGGTTGTACATTCACAATTGTCAAAAAGCAACATTTAGCATCCATATGTTGTGGTGCAGACATTTAATAAAGCACTGGTGAAGAGGAGTCCACATAATGAAATCACACAGCAGGAAAAATAACAACAAAGAACTTGTATGTAGTAAAGTCATGATGAAAGTAAATAAGTAATATGTTAAAAACTTCTATCATCAACATGTTACACAGTGGGTGTGCGTCACAATCTGACCATCCATCAAAAAGTAGCCTTCAGTGCTCACACCAGTTTGCACAAATAAACAAATGTGGTAGGCACATAAATGAAGTTAGTGTATCATACTTCAGAACCTCATTCATGATTCAACACACAAAAGTGACGTTGGGTCTGCCTACCTCAGTATCTGACCCATGCATTCCTGACTCCACGCACATAAGTGACGATAGGTCTGACAACGTCAGAATCTGAGACATGCAGTCCTGACTCAAAGCAGAAAAGCAACGTTATGTGATGTAACCTTCTCATAGGTGAAATTCATAGAGTGCACAGAGACCATAGGCTTGCTGCCGCCATAAGACAGAGTGAGTGAGGAAGGAAGCGTGAGTGGCCGAGAGTTAGCACATGGAAGGGAAAATGTGTGTTGGAAGCGATAACCACAAGTCCAGAAGGGAAGGGGAGGATTTGAAGGAGAGAGAAAGGAGATCCCAAAGCCCAGGAGGCAGATGACAAAATGTGCAACCACCAAAATTCTGGGTTTTGGTATTGGGCGTGACTACCAGATGACGGTGAGCTGATATGAGTGTTTGTGTTGTGCGGTGAGGGCAGATAAGATAATTGAGAAACGTGGAGCGGGACCACTGGAGGACTTAGAATGTGAGACACGTCACCTTAAAAGATGCCCTCTGATCTATTGTGAGCCAGTGAAGACTGTGGAATAGAGGTTTGGCTGATTGCCATCTGGGTGTAATGTGAATTAGACGGCCTGCTTGAATCTGGACAACTTGGAGGCGGTGTGGCAGGGATCGTGGGAGACCGTACATGATGGACTCACAGAAGTCCAGGCGTGAGAGCACGAGTGAGAACACCACTTGGGTAAGTGCGGTGGGAGGGAGTAAGTGACTGACTGTAACGATCTGCCGGACCTGGTACATTGAGGAAGAAAGTAGAGCACCCACTTGTGGCCTGAGGGAGAGTTCAGCCTCAATGATGACTCCCAGACCCTTGACTGATTTTACCAGGGCTGGGGGGGAACCTAGCTCTGAGGTCAGAACTGAGGGCCACAGTGGCCATGACTGAGTCCACGGAGGAGGAGCTCTGTCTTAACGGGGTCAAGCTGCAATAGGTACTGGTACATCCATAATTGGATGTGGATCATGACAGCGTGGAACGTCTTGATGGCAGGAGGTGAATTGAGCGGGAGGATGATCTGTAAGTCGTCAGCGTAGTAATACACAATAAGGTCCCATTTCTGTACAGAATGGATCAGCGCCCAAAGGTATAGATTGAACTGGAGTGTTGAATGGGAGGAGCCCTGTGGGACTCCACAGGACGTGGGGGTATTTGTTACACTATAGGGTCCCAGGCGGACCATTTCAGTCCTTCCAGTTAGGAAGGACTCGACACACTCAAGAGTGGATCCCTGGATGCCTGCATGTCTTCCAAGGTGGAGAAGGATGTAATGGTCCACCGTGTTGAATGCGGACGACAGGTCCAGGAGTAAGAGGGCTTGGGGGGACCCTGCGTCTGCGTTGCCCCTGAGTGTGTACAAGAGTGGCAAGATAACTGCTTCTGTTGAGTGGGCAGGTCTGAAGCCGCATTGATTGGGCTCCATGTGACAGGAGGATTCGATGTAGTGTGATAGACATCCGGTAACATGATCCTACATTAATGTTGAGAAAGGAGGGAGATGGGAGACGTTAGGTCTGCATAAGTCTGAAACTGACCCATGCTTTGCTGACTCTAGGCACAAAAGTGACATAACACAAGGGCCAAAAGTGACTATGGTCAACATATGTCTTAGTCTGACTCAGCTGAATATTGAAACACACATTTTCTGCAGGCTAACATGGTTTGTCCCTGTTGAGACACTTCCATGCTAAGCGTAAACATGCATCTTTTGCACAACATCAAAAAAACAGCAGCTAATATATGCAACAACATTGACAGATTAAAAAATTCAATGCCCCATTACTGAATATTGTGACACATGACAATAATGTTGCATCTAGTCAAAGTGGTCACACCTTGAGGAGAAAATATATCATCACTCAGCCATGCTTCAAATTTACAATGCCACGTAATAATGATTTGGTCTCATGACAATAATGCGGCTTTGACGATAACAGGTCGCACCGTAAGGGAAATATATGTCATCAGTGTACCCGGCGTCTAATCAGCGATGCGACATAAATAGGTTTCAGTCGCATGCCAATAGTGACGCTTCTACTGCAACTGGTCGCACCTTCATGGAAATATATGGCATCAGTCACCCATGCTTCAAATACCGATGCGACACAATAATGATTTGGTCGCATCACAATAATGACGCTCCCACGATAACAGGTCGCACCGTAATGGAAAATATGTCATCAGTGTACCCGGCGTCTAATCAGCGATGCGACATAAATAGGTTTTAGTCGCATGCCAATAGTGACGCTTCTACTGCAACTGGTCGCACCTTCATGGAAATATATGGCATCAGTCACCCATGCTTCAAATACCGATGCGACACAATAATGATTTGGTCGCATCACAATAATGACGCTCCCACGATAACAGCTCGCACCGTAAGGGAAATATATGGCATCAGTCACCCATGCTTCAAATACCGATGCGACACAATAATGATTTGGTCGCATCACAATAATGACGCTCCCACGATAACAGCTCGCACCGTAAGGGAAATATATGGCATCAGTCACCCATGCTCCAAATAACGATGCGACACAATAATGATTTGGTCGCATCACAATAATGACGCTCCCACGATAACAGGTCGCACCGTAATGGAAAATATGTCATCAGTGTACCCGGCGTCTAATCAGCGATGCGACATAAGTAGGTTTCAGTCGCATGCCAATAGTGACGCTTCTACTGCAACTGGTCGCACCTTCATGGAAATATATGGCATCAGTCACCCATGCTTCAAATACCGATGCGACACAATAATGATTTGGTCGCATCACAATAATGACGCTCCCACGATAACAGCTCGCACCGTAAGGGAAATATATGGCATCAGTCACCCATGCTCCAAATAACGATGCGACACAATAATGATTTGGTCGCATCACAATAATGACGCTCCCACGATAACAGGTCGCACCGTAATGGAAAATATGTCATCAGTGTACCCGGTGTCTAATCAGCGATGCGACATAAGTAGGTTTCAGTCGCATGCCAATAGTGACGCTTCTACTGCAACTGGTCGCACCTTCATGGAAATATATGGCATCAGTCACCCATGCTTCAAATACCGATGCGACACAATAATGATTTGGTCGCATCACAATAATGACGCTCCCACGATAACAGCTCGCACCGTAAGGGAAATATATGGCATCAGTCACCCATGCTTCAAATAACGATGCGACACAATAATGATTTGGTCGCATCACAATAATGACGCTCCCACGATAACAGGTCGCACCGTAATGGAAAATATGTCATCAGTGTACCCGGCGTCTAATCAGCGATGCGACATAAATAGGTTTTAGTCGCATGCCAATAGTGACGCTTCGACTGCAACTGGTCGCACCTTCATGGAAATATATGGCATCAGTCACCCATGCTTCAAATACCGATGCGACACAATAATGATTTGGTCGCATCACAATAATGACGCTCCCACGATAACAGCTCGCACCGTATGGGAAATATATGGCATCAGTCACCCATGCTTCAAATAACGATGCGACACAATAATGATTTGGTCGCATCACAATAATGACGCTCCCACGATAACAGGTCGCACCGTAATGGAAAATATGTCATCAGTGTACCCGGCGTCTAATCAGCGATGCGACATAAATAGGTTTCAGTCGCATGCCAATAGTGACGCTTCTACTGCAACTGGTCGCACCTTCATGGAAATAAATGGCATCAGTCACCCATGCTTCAAATACCGATGCGACACAATAATGATTTGGTCGCATCACAATAATGACGCTCCCACGATAACAGGTCGCACCGTAAGGGAAAATGTATTATCAGTGTACCATGCTTAAAATAACGATGCGACAGAAATCGGTAATGTTCGCATGTCAAAAAATGTCGCATTTGCGGAAACGAGTCGCATCGCAACAGGAAATGATGTACCTAGCCTCCCACCCTGCCCTGCTCACAAACAGGAAGTTATATGATACTTTCACTTTCTATTTCACTCCTTTGTAGTCTCTGAGAGGTGTAGGAGTGTGTTTGGAAAGTGCTTGAGAGTTTTGTCCTGTCCTGCAGTTGTTTTACAGTGTGTGTCTTGGTAAGTGTGTCCAAATAGTGGCTGTAGTGTTGTGTATTGTCTAACTGTGTCTTGTGTGTCAAGGGGTGTCTGTCTGTTTAGGGGTTTTTAAAACTTTTTTCATAGGGGGATTACTGTTCTGTTTAGGGGTTGTTACATAGTTAGGAATAGGGGGAGTAGTGTACTGTTAAGTGGAGAAATTGTGTACTTTTTGTATTTCTGTGTCAGCAAAATTTTATTTGTGGCATTTACACAGCGTGGCTTGTGCTTTGTCACAATGCCACCCAGGTCTAGGAACCTCAGTGAGAAGGAGTATGGGGGGCTACTGTGGCTGATACTCCACTACCTCCCAAATATGATTGGGAGTGGAGGCAGGGTAGTGCAGGGTTACCCAACCCAAGAAAGGAAGCTCAGGTGGGAGAGGGTCCGGTACCAGATGTTGCGAATGTTTGGAGTGGACCGGACTCTCAGACAGTACAAACACCGGTGGGCAGACCTCATTAACCGTGAGCAGGATCTCCTGGACCACCTTGGCATTGAGGTTGATGGAACAATTGGTAAGTCAATATATATTTATTTCATGTATTCACAACGGTATCCTAAGGTAAAGCAAACCAAATGTCAAACCACAGGGGCCTCACTGATGATCCCCTTGTGCCCCTGTAAAGTCAGACATAGGGCCATATCTATCAACAAACCCTTTTTAAACAAATAAATGTAGGTTCTAATGTAATTGCTTTTTTTTCTTTGCAAAATGGTATGTATAAAGAAAAATCACTACTTTGTAGGAATACGATAATCTCCCATAGTTGCTACTTTGCATTTTCAAATATGTAAGTAAGGGATCAATCAAAATTCATTCCCATGGCCCAGGAGGGACATAGGAATCACTTTTCAATAAATACTGTAATAGCAAATCAGCCATTGTGATTTCTCCAAAGGGTGCAGGTGTTTTTAAAAAAAACCCTGCTGGACCCATCATAATGATGTGTGTGCATATGGTGCACATACATGCACTATGGCCATGTGTGTGCATCACCTGGCACCTTCAAAAATGTGCAATGGAGCATATTTACCTAAAATAGCTACTTACCATCAAATACAGGTTGTTGTCAATTAGCGACATCTGAAACATGATTTGATACACAAAAATAACACATACATAGGCCATCATTAACGCGGCCCCTTGCGCCATCGAAAAATCACTTTTCATGATGTTCTGTGGCGCAGAAGCCTGCGTGGTATATATCAGGCAGCAGTACGCCAGTCTTGGTGGCGTACTGCTGCCTGATAAATATCAGTCCCTGTAACGCAGTGTTCTGCGTTAAAGGGGCGTGCAATGGGTGTTGCTGGGGGCGTTCCCAGCAACAACCATGCCCTTTTGACACTGCCCCACATGTACCAGAAATCGTACCTCTGAAGCAGTGCCTAAAGCTTGCGCCTCCACAGGGGAGGCGTAAGGGATGCGCAACTGGGAGAAATGTCATTATTTCTCCTCGTATTTCCTTATTCCATGTGTGCTGCATTCTGCAGCACACATAGAAAGAGGAAAAGGCTCTTGTGCTTATTTTTGTACTGAAAGGTTTACCTTCCTGTACAAAAATGATCTTCCCCGCAACGCAGCCACCCTTGCACCATTGTGCAAGGGTGCCTGTGCTGGCGCAGGCAGCACATTGTGCACCAGCGCAGGGGAAAAGGACAGGAATGCGCCGTATCTAATAGATATGGCGCATTTCTGCCCTTTTCTTTTGCCATAGGGAAGCGCAGCTGGAAGGCCTGCTACGCTTCCCTACGGCAAAAAGTCATAAATGAGGCCCATAGCACTTAACTAATAGCAAATTTGCAAGTACCAACATGCTATGGCAAATTGTTGTTCACAAAAATGTTCAAATTCCGTAAATGCAAAATGTGTCATACATCCTAAGCCATGGACGTAGTCAGTTTGAAATGCTCCAACGGCAAAATCCGGCAATTGTCAGACTTAGCAATTCACAAAAGGCATAATACACATGGCCTCTACTGACGTAGTGGTCACGCACAAGCAAGATTGATCTTCACCATGCTGGACTATGCCGCTCATTGAGGCATAATGATGCATGATAAAGGTCAGCACTTTCAATGCATTGTCATGTGTCAAAAGGGCGTGCAATGTGTGTTCTTTGCCATCTTCACACCAACATCCATGGACCTTAGTCAATGCACCAGGGCCCTCTGTAATGAAGGCCTTCTGGCGCCGCAGCAACACTCATTAACATGTGTCAAAGTAACACTCTGGCGGCGCAAGACCTATGAAGATAAGGCCAGAGATGTACGAGTGTGAGGCAGCGCAAAAAGCACATGCCTGCCCTGGGGAGGTGTAAGTGAGGCGCCACAGGGAGTGAAGTATAAATGTATCCATGTATGTCATATTTCCCTGTGTGCAGCTGCATTGTGCAGCACACAACAACACATGTGTATGCAGTTTGACCATTGATGTACAGGAAGGTATCCCATACGGTTTAAATACATTCTTCAAAGCACAATCACATACATCTACATGACAATGACATATTTTCTCAATGGACCTAGTGTGCAGATTTTTAGCAAATGCCATCTCAATGTGACAACACAAACAAGGGATCACATGTGTGTAATACATGCAGTGCAAGAGTGTGCTTCACATGTGAAGCAGTTAGCCATAGACTGTTGTCTGATGTACGTTGACTCATGGGACGCACGTAAACCAATCTTGAGGATACAACTGACTCTCATGTAATGTCTGTACTGTGTGGAAATATGCTGCATACGCTGACATTCTGGTATATTGTCTTTCACTTGTAGGTGGGCCACCACCATACACAAGGGAAGAGGTGGAGTCCTTCAAGGATCCTAAGGCCACTGGTGAGTGTGAAATCATTACTATCTTTGTCTATATGCTTACAATGTCTCCTCATGCATGACATGTATGCAGACAGTCGAAATGCATCATTCTTGCATGCATCCTGTTTACACATCACATGTGCATGGAAGTGTCAATGACTCAATGGCACCATGTGGAAATGCATGAACACAAATATTAGGGTCACATGTATGAGGTGTTACAGTGTGCATGGTACACAGTAACACTAATTGTGCTGCTGTAAGTATACATCACACAAAAATAGACCACATTCAAAAAATACATCTAGCCCTCCATAGAGCACCATACTCAGGTGTGAGGGTCTCAAGTCACTGAAGGGAGGGGGTGTGCTGCTACTCATGAAATAGTTAGGTCTTCAGATATTAAATGAAGGTAAGATGGTCCTGGTCTGTCGTAGTTGTGCCCCAAGGGTGTTTCATGTCTTTGTGGCCAGGTAGGAGGGTGATCTACCTCCAGTGGTGGAGCAGTCAATCCTTGGTATGGTGGCTAGTGGGAGGCTGGTGGAGCAGAGGTGGCCGGTAGGATCAGAGAACAAGAGCCCCTTGAGGAGTCATTCTGGGCCCATGTCATGTGTGTGTGCGTGTGTGTGTGTGTGAGGAGCCTCAACGTGATCCTTGTGTTGACGGTGATCCAGTGTTGGTCATTTTGGCCTGTAGAAATGCTGCAGTGATGAAGGATGTCGTAGAAGAGTTGTGCCGATGCTTTCACTATGGGTAGTAGTTCTAAGTGAAGTCTGGCATTGATTCCTGTGTATGGGGCATTCCCCTTGTACAGTTGGGTGTCGATGATGGCCTGGCTGACCGTCTCACACGTTCCCATGGTGATCCACCTGAATATCTATTGGACCATGCGCAGGGTGAAAATTCAGAAGGATGACATGATGTCCACTTGTTTGTTAGTTGTGAGTGAGTAGACCTGGAAAAATCCCAAGTGGGGTGTATGGTCCGTGGGTGTTGTTGCAGTGACCATTGTTGTTGACCAATAGGCGGCGTCCCTGGCGCTAGTTGATTAGCCAAGGCTGAGAACCTCTGTATTGTGTGTCTACAGTATCTGCTGACTGACCTTCTTCCATTCTGCAGTGGCTATCTTTCCTTCATGTTGGTTGTGTTTGGTTGTGGCTGGGTCTTGGGTGAGGCACAGTACCAGATGGGTGTCATTGGCATTGGATATTATGTTGTGGTGGTGTGTGTATGCAATGGTGGCAAGTGTGCTCATGGAGATGTCGAAGACTGTTGTGCTGAGCAAGGACCCTTGGGGTACGTGACAGTCAGTGTATTCATACCATGGCTACATGAGACATGCTCATTGTAGTAGTACATAGATATTCCTCCTACAAGTTCAACTTGCTTGTGCCCCACGTGTGTCAGTACTTGCCATTGTAATAGGGATGGAACAGTGCTGCAAGTCCATCATTAATTAGCACAACAGTCATGCACTTACCTATGCTACTGAAAGGGTCACCGGCACAATTCCCTATTGACATCAGTAGTTGATATGGTATGATGTACATGTGCTTAAATGTGCATTGCATCAATGATCATGCATAGTCAATCCACATACCAGCCCTTGATGCTGTCTATATGTTGTCCCCTGTCAAGAAGCGTCTACCATGGAAGTGTTGTGCAGTGTGTGTTGCCTTGTGTGAAAACACACCACATATTTACTACCAAGCAGCACCCCATGTACAAGAGTCACATGATAGGAGTCAGTCCCCAAATCTATTGCAGTGCACACCTGTGTTTCTCCTTCCAATACAATGCTAATGTGCCCATGTTTTGTTTACATGGTGCTTTTCACATGTGTGTTGGCTTGTGCAGCATACAGTGCTGATGGTCCCTATACCTTGCTTTGTATCTGCGTATGAAGTGTCAAATTACAATGCCGAGAGATAACTTGCCTGCACACAGATGCTCTTGCATCATGTTGAGAAGGAGCTTGCATATGTGAATGGGGGGCATTGGGTTCATGCCCAGGACAAATGTATTTGAATGTACCATCTCATATGTATTGATGCCTTACATGTCATCTACAGTGATTATCATCTTAGGTATTACGCAACATCACTTAGCATCCCTGTGTATGACAATCGATGATGATGACCCCATGCTTTGAAATAGATGCCCTGTTAACGATAGGCCCTTGCCAAAATGTTCTGAAGATCGCTTAATGTGCATGTGTACAGGTGTCAATGTGTAAGTGCAGACTGATGTGGATGTCATTGCTCCATTACAGACAACATGTCACAAGATGAGGAGAGGCAGTATCGCATCCGTCTGGAAAGATACAGACACATACGCAATGTTGGTCGTGCATTCCGACAGATGGGACGCCGACATGATGCTTTACGTGCTGAAGGGGCCTGGAGATCACCAACTCCCACTTCCCCATGCAAAATGCGGAGCAGGAATCTGAAGGGGAAAAGGTCACACATTGAGTCTGGACCAGCAACTGGCTCACATGCAGATGTAGACCCCCAAATGGATAGTCGATCAGCAGGTTGTTCCACATCTGGACATGCCTCTAATCTGAGCCCAGTGACAAGCACTCATCCTACACCAGGAACCAACATTGCACAGGCCCTTGGGACAATGACAGGTGGAGCTGCAGTAGCCCCACCTAAACAGGCTTGTGCGCAGGCTGATATTGACGGTGTGCTCCTGATGGCCAAGATAGACAAAATAGAGGCCAAGATGGACACTTTTGAAAAGGGCCAAAAGGAGTTGACTTTGCAGGTTGCGGGCATGCAGCTGCAGCTGGCCACCCTGTTGTCCATGGTTGCTGACCTGAAGGCCACCATTGCTGCAATGGACGAGCAGGAATAACGACATTGCAGAACTGTGGTTGTTGATGACATGGTGTACCACCTGTCAAGTTACGGACCTTGTTCTTGTTTAAATGTTAAAGTAGTCAGATATTTATTAGGATAGTTTTAGTACTTAGGAATAGTGTTAGGATAAGTGTTAAGTTATTAGGAGTGGGTGGGGGGTTGATGTATAGTGTATGTTAAATGTTTAAAAAAATTTAAAAAAATCAAAAAAAATATATACTTGTTTAGTTAGATAGGTTAATTAGTATGTGTTTAGATTAAGTGCATGTGTGCCTGATGTGTGATTGTTGAATAGGGGGTGGGGGGTCATCTGTGTGCTGTGTAGTATGTGTGAGGTAGGTATAGGATAAGTTAGACAAGATAAGTGTAGATGTTAGCGCCTTAGATTAGCTTAGTTTAGGATGTGATTTATAGTTTTGATAAGTGTAGTGTAGTTTAGCATAGATTTTATTTAGTGTGAACTTTTTTTGCTAATAAATCATATTTATCTTTCACAATGACTCTGACTTGTAGGCATATGAAGTTGTGAAATAAGTTCTGGGTGAGCGTTATCCTTGCTGGACAAGGAATGTCAACAATGATCTCATATCTGAGATTACCATTACGTGTTGGCTATTCTAAGCCAGTTGTTCTTACACTATCACTAATTCATACAGGCCAATACTCACCCTTGAGGGACTTTAGCTAATGCGTCTCAGGTGAGCCCATGTGAACAACAATCATTTGTAAAGATTGTGGGACGTCTTTCATTACGTTTCTCCATAGTGGAGCACAGCAGCCCTTCCAGTTGCGCTACCCTTTTGCAGGAGGGAGGGCAGGACCGTGCCATGTCTGCAAGATACAGCGCAGTCCTGTTGTTCTCACCATCACTGTTGTACAATGTCCTGTTCTTCGCTAACGCAGTCACCTTTGCACAATGGGGCAAGTGTGTCTGCCTTGCGGGGACCATCAGACTTGTACATGAACGGACACCTCTCAGTTAATCAATCATCACAACGGGCTCCTCCTCTTACAATATGTACTGCATTGTGTGATAAAGGTGAGACAAGTAGACTTCTTCATAATTCTCAACATTGAGCCTTCGTCAAGCCTGCCTTGGGTCAGTGTATTTCTGGACAAAGCTTACCATTTCATGTTCCTATTACATCTGGGCCAGTGTGAACAGCAAATGGATGTTGTTGGCAAGGCACCCAGCAACACCCATTGCACGTGCCTGTAACGCAGAACAAGGCGTGTAAGGGTCAGATTTGATGCATGCTGCATTATCGCATGACCATGTGCCTTGGTGATGGATGATGACTATTAGGCAGGGTTAGGCGTCACACAACGTCACAACAAGTGAGGGTCAGATGGCACAATGGCCGTCATTAATTGGGCCACCTGGTATTGAGACTGGAGCTCAATGTTTGCAGTGTTTCACAATGCTGAGAGCCAGTATGACCCACGTCTTTCCTGCAAGTGGAAAAGAAAGCTGGTTAACAAGCTGGCTATGTAGATGCAGGGAAATGTGACCATGGCTAGGTCTGTATTGCAGACGTATGTCTTGTGGGCCTAGAAGCAGATTCATTGGTAGAGGTTTGCTTGCCCAGGGTTGTGGCTGACTGTGTAGGCGTGTGTGAACTCCTTTAGTGTCAGTATATCTGTATGGGTGTGGATGCAGTAGTGCTCCTGTATGTGCTGGCGGTAGTGGTATAATCATGTGAGCCACTGGGAACGTCTACCTACGGTTGTCTGGACGTTAATCAATTTTGTCCGGAGGGTATTTTTGATACTGATATTGAGGCCATTAACATAGAACCGGATGATGAAGATGGATGTGTGGCAGGTCTAATCAATGCATCAGTTGACAATTTTGATGCTCTTGCACAGTTTGCAGAGGGTGAAGTACTATGGTGAGGATACTACTAGTATCCATACTGACAGGGTGAGGGATGTGTTCTGTACAATGTATAGTTTGTGTTAGACATATGAGTGGTGAACTGTTTATCCAGCCCAGGGTACCCCCAGGTATAGTCCCATGTGGTAGTGGTTGTTGTGAGGGTGATGTCCTCTTTTGACAACAAATGGAGATTTGTCCAGCTGAGGCACATACTTGTTGGCACATCTTGCATCCATTGTGGTTGTGTCCTGTGATGTTGTGTACCTTGGTGAGGGAGAGGCAGAGCTGGGTGTATTAGGCGTAGGGTAATATGCAGAGTCCATGTCCACTGATGTTCTCAGCAAGTGGGGCCATGTACACATAGTAGAGAAAGGTACTGATGGACAGTCACTGAGGGACTCAGCATCAGTACTCTGTGTGTTGTACAGTGAAATGTGTTATGCAGAATCATCTGCTCTGCAAGGGAGGAGACAATCCAGTGTGGTGTATTACCTTGCCGCATGCCATAGTGGAGTGTGGCAGCTAGTGTGTTGTGGAACATTGTTTCTGGAAATGAAGCAATGTATATTGTCTATGGATTGGCAGTGTGACCGACTTTGAGGATTGTGTGGATTTTGCTGTGGCGTCTAGGAGGGACCTCTTGATGCTGTTTGTCATGGAGCAGGAGAGAGGACCAAGACAAGGAAACACAAGGAACACGCACTCCCAAGGATGAACCTCCTACTCCACCTACGGGTCAGGTACAAAATTAATCCTACGTCTTTCTCCGTAGGTTCCACCCTTATGTACTCCACCCAGATCACAGGGTTTGTGGAACATGTAGTTTGTGATGACAACAATTGCTCGTGAAGGAAAATCCGACTCCTGACTGTAATGACTTGAAGTACAGTGGATTGTAGAAGAAAATGTAGTTTATTCAAAGTAACAACCACAGGGAGATCCAAGGACCAACTCTCACAGTAACTGTTTATCTGTGTACTGCCCCCTGGATTCCACACTCTGGAATCCTGTGAGCACAGAGACCATAGAACATTACATCATTACAAAGATATAACACTGACAATATGTGCTTCTAACGCATTGTTCTGCGGAGGACTGGGAAATCTTCTGATTCATCTTCATCAGATGGGTTTGTCACAGCTGATGGTGTGACCAGTGGGGCAGTCGACACAGTAGGCATAGCCACTTCATGGACTGCAGATGTCGATGGTGTTTGACCTGGGACATGTTCAATGCCCATCAGGTACCGCATAAATGCATTCAGCATTATTTGCTGGCTCTCAAGCACAGCTGTCACATCTCGTTGATAGTCAGCCAATTTAGTGAGGTATTCATCCTGTTTGGCTGTCATTTGCTTGAGGGTGTCCTGTATTTCCTTCAGAGTGCTGGCCACCTCAGAGCTGGCACTTGTGGTGGGCATTAGTCTGTGTCTCTGCTGCATGACTTCTGAAATTTCTGTCATGGCGTCAAACAAAGTGCGTGGTGGTGCTTCAGTGGTGCTACCAGTTTCCGCACTGGCAGGATTTGAGGTTAGGCACCGGAGCACTCCCTCTAGGGTCCCTGCCATGCTCTCAATGCCCTTACGCACCTCCTGTGCCAACTGACTCTGCACATCCACTACACGCTGTTCAAATGTATTTAGTGTGTTTGGCGACTGGTGAGGCACAGATGTTGTGGGAGGTGGCATAGGAGTGCTTCCCTGTTGGCCAACCGGAGATCCCACTGGGCTGCTTTGCCTTCTTGTGGGTGGAGGGGGAGTTTGTAGTGATTGGATTATGTCCTGGATGATTTCTGGGCCCATACTGGTTACACTTTCACCACCCTCATTGTCCGTTTCAAACATGGCTTCCAGCTCCAGATTAGGTGTACCATGGCCTGAAATCAAAAGTAGATGTAGGTTTATGATCATGTCTGACATGTGGTGTACAAATGCACAATTTAGAGTCATCTACCATTTTTGACTTTGCTGTGTTTCAACATGTCAAAGCTCAAGCAACACATCATCACTCATGTGTACAAAAAGTGACATGGCATTAATCATTTGATGGATACAAACTTTACAAAAAAACATGGCACATGGGCAGACAGTGCTTGCACACTTGCAACATTCTACTTGAGTGCATGTCCTGATGTCTGTTTAGTTGGGGTGTATTGGGGACACATTCCAGCACAGTGGGAAGTGCATGTGGCATTTTGCACTCCATCACCAGGGACCCACACACACCATGAACAAACCTCCACGTGGAAATGAAGTCCCTCACCAACTGGATGAGGAGCAGCAGTGTGAAACTGTACTTGGAGATGACACAGGTCATCATCCTCGGACCCACACCCTGAGCCTGGGACTACTCCTGTCGCGCAACCACACTGGGAACAGCAACAACACTCACTGACCATACACGCAACTTACAATACTTCCAGTACTCCTCCCTCTCCATGTCTGAGCAGGTCAACGCCATCTTCCCCTCATGCTACAACTGCTTCCACATGCTATGCAGGATCCACAAGTGGATCCCCACCCCAGACAAAAATAACTGTGACACAGGCCCTGAGCAGCAGCAGACTGGACTACTGCAATGCACTGTAGGCAGGATTCCCTGAAATAGACCTACTACTACTGCAACACATCCAATGCACTTACGGCTCATTGATTGTCAACGTCCCCCACCGCAGCAACATCATCCCCCAAATGTGAGACCTACACTGGTTCCCCATCAGCAAGTGGATCAGCTTGAAGCTCCACAACCAGACACACAATGCACTCCATTAGGCCAGGCAACCCTACATGTGCAGCAGACTCACCTTCTACACCCCCACACGCCACGTCCACTCCACCAGCCTACCCCTCACCGCTGTCCACCGCATCTGATGACCAACCTCCAGCAGCAGTTCCCTGTCCTACCTCACCGCCAAGACCTTGCACTCCCAGGCCATCTACGGCACACCCAGGACCTACTCCCATTCAGAGGACTCATCAAGACGTATCTCTTTGAGCGTTAGTGGCAGCCCCTTCCCATCAGAGTGGTAGATGCAACATGTGTTTTCACATGCTGAAGGAGTTGTTCCAAGGACACAGAATTCGGTATTCTCTGATTTTGATTACATGCAGCTGTGGTTGATGCAGACTGGGACGTACTGCATTCCTCACTGTTTTTCATGTGTTTAGTTGGTGTAGTCTTAGGTGTGAGAGAGTATGAGTAGTCTGTCATCAGCAATGGATACAATGTTGAGGCTGTGTTTGGTTTCATATGGTGCTGAGGCAGCCCTGTTGATGTTGACAGGGGTCAGACACATAGATGGTCCCTCTTGCATTCAGCACCCCACCAAGAGGTTCAAGGATCAGACTGACAACCTTCGCCTTCAAATGCACTTAATTCCAATGCTGAATTCAAATGCGATCCAGGAGGTCCCAGCACCCGAGGGTTTACCAATATTTAATAAACTGGGCCTCTGTTAACTCTCCCTTAAAACGTCCTATTGCCTTTTTAACCTGCTAACAGAGGCCCAGTTTATTAAATATTGCTAAACCCTCGGGTGCTGGGACCTCCTGGATAGCATTTTAATTTCTCACCTTCACACCCCTTCACTGCACACTCAGCAAAATACCAGCTCCGCAGTCACCTGGCGTTGAAGCACACCCGGGGCACATTCGGTGCCACTGTGGTGGGCCCGATGATGAAGCATGCCACCGACTAGGTCGGTGGGTGAGGGCTTTCAAAGGAAAACAGTGTTTTTTCCACATATTGTTACTGCTGACGTACCCGAGTCTCCGAAAATATTTCCCTTAAACTAGCTAGCCTTTATTGATTGATATATATAATACTGGGGATACAGGCTAGCTTATCTAGTCCTCTCTCTCTTGTTGATCTGTATAGGTGTTAGAGGTTTGTCAGCAGTGTAGGCATGTGCAATGTCTGTGGGTCATGTTTGGAAAGGCCTGTTGTCATTCTCAAATGTTTTCCATGTATAAGTGCATGGAGGCTGGCTGAGCTGCATCAGTGAATGACTGTATATCAGTTGCTGCTGGAAATGATTGCATTTGAGACCCAGATGGGCACATTTGGACTTCCCATAGGCGTGGCTTCAGCACACCATGTACATCCGTCTGCTGTGGGCTTGCACAGCGGCTGACATGGAGTAGGCTAATTGCGACTTACAATATTCAGTGATGACGGAACACATGAACACAGGGGTGGTGGCCTTAGTGGTAGTTCATAGACCATATGTGGATTGTGGGCTCAGATGAGAGAACTGAAATGACTTATTATGGAGACCGAAGGGATGAGTGACTGATGTGATAATGCTATGTGTCATCATGGCATGGGAGGGTGGGTAGGGGCCATATTACATAATGTGGCTCATGTGCATATTGCCAAGGTGACTCAGGTACCACTTATGATGACCAGAGCAGTAATACCCACTTCCATGTTAGGTATACAGGCTGGATTTCTGGATCCATGGCAAACATGGCCAACATTCCAGCATGTATTGTCCCACTTACTATTACAAGTGACACCAACACTTCACAGCATTGTGATTGACTCAGAGTAGTGAGCCTGGCTGGCGGATTCCTTTCACGTGACACAAAGGCAGGGTTGCATAGGCTGCAGAGAACTGGGACACATCTTTGAGGTGTGACTTCCCTCAATGTGTTCCGGATTTGCAAAACAAACTTGAAACTCAATAGTAAACTTGATACTTTTTTGGTGTTGATAGAATACACTTAGGGCCTTATTTATGAAGGCCTTGCGCCGCCGGTGCGTCACTTTTTACATGGGAAAAAGTGACGCACCGGCGGCGCAAGGCCTTCATAAATAAGGCCCTTAGTACTTTGGGCATTCACATAATGAACTTAGTACTTTTGGTATTCACAGGAGTTAGGATTTTGCCTTTACTCTATCTTTAGTCTGTCTTCAGAGACACTTTAGGCAAAATCGTTGCTTCTGTGAATGCCAAAAGTATTAAGTTCATTGTGTGAATGTGAAAAAGTAGTAAGTGCATGCTGTGAATTACTATATAGTAGTAAGATTAGAATTGAGTCTTGAGTTCATTCTGTGAATGGGCCTCTATATGTTTTGCTGCACACACTCACACACACATCCCTGCAACCATGAGACATTGATTGTTCTGTCCTGCATTTGTTAACTCGCAGCTCTCCCTCCACAATTGCCAATGTTTGACATTGTGCCCCCATGGACAACAGGTGTGACACTCTTGTACAAAAAGGCACATACATTATACCAAAACATGCCGTGTCATGACATTCCATTTCATTCATTGTTCATACTTGGCATGTTGCAACTGTAGAGTAGGTGTTTCACAGCGGAGACTTTAAATACACTGTTCAAAGTTCAGTGAGTACATGGATTGAGTTTCCTTGTCACCACACACCCAGACCTGAAGCATTCAATACCTTTATGAACAACCACAACACACACAATGGAGTCAGATTTGTGAGTGCTGCACACACCATTTATCATAGCCAAAAATTAAGTACACAGCATTGGTTCATAATCTGTGATGTTACCCCATATTTCTCATGATGTACACCTATCCAAATAATAGTTCAGACATTTATCCCCCATGACACTACCAATTGTTATTGTTTGACACATAAATGCACAACATTTTTATTACTCTTTCACATTTGTAAATATTTATTTTTTTCACATAGTGACACATTACCACATGTATGACTTCAATCACAACAAAATTGTGTCACAAAGAAGTAGAATTTGTATATATTATTTTGGAACACATGCATTGCATAGTTGACATTGTGCAGCATACATTGAAATGGTCATTGCATGACACAACGGCTACCATACTGTACGCTGTTTGCATTTGACTGCCTCAGGTACACACTGTGAACAAAGGTTTATTCCTCTTGAACACTGCAAGTATACAATGTCAGGTACCTCCTCACCTTCAACCCTGTATGCCACCTCACCTGCCAGGACATAACTCTGCTACAGACATCACCATCACTGTCACTGACAACTTCTGTGTCACCTGCATGTGGCAGCACGACAATCATCAAAGAGGCATTGTTAACCCATACACTGGTACACTCAGAATGAGCAGGCACTCTAATGTGCCAAGGTTGACCATGTACTACGACAACTACATTATCGTGACCAGGCCCATGGCCATACTCAGCAGCACACCTGTCCTTCGCAACAACACAGGTACACAATGCTTGGCATGCGCCAACCCAGGCAGACTTGCACCATGTTGCAGGGGGTCCAGCTGTGCAGGGGATCAGTGTTTGTGTGCATGGAAAGGACACATTTGTGCATGATGCAGTCATGAACAGATTTTTAACCTTTCTATGTGTCCACTTGAATGCAAAAGAGATATGTTGTTTTTATCATGGAGGGGAGATTACGTTTTAATTCAGGTTTGCATGCCTTACACAGACTCTGTGTATGCATATCTTTGTTGCGCAGCATGATAGTTACATTTTGATGTTCCTATTGTACATTGTCAATTGGACATAGATGTTTCTGGGTATACCCTTAGCAACAGCCCTGGAAGTGCGCTTTCTGACACTTTAATGTGGTAATGATGCAATGACATGATATGTTGTACTATGTTAGATGGCTGTCTGTGGCCTATTATTGTGGGTGTGGCACATTGTGGCACCACTACATGAACAAAATTACATCCTGCCAGCACAGTGGTAGCAGTCCAAGTCATACAAGTGTGACACTCGGTCTGTTGCAGGATGTTGTGTGATTTTCTTTTCAGGAGGGTAGTTATATCTTTGCACCTGCGTGTGGCACTTGTCAGGTGCAGCAGTGGGCTGGGACTTCACTTTGGACATATAGGTTTACTTGCACAGGGGTAGCTGTTTCCCAAATGTAACATGTGCATGTCCGTGGTGCAATACATTTTGTAGACCCTGCTTTCCACAACACGTCAGTAATTGAACCACCCACCTTACTTTCTGCACAGCACAACATTACCTTATTTGCACATTTCCCCTTGTAGGGACTTACCCTGTGTGTCTTCCTGTGTCTCTTCCAGTTCCTCATGCAGTGCACTGTCCTGCCCTGAGATTCCAACGACCAACTCCTCTGGGATGACCGCTGCAACCCGCTCCTCAAGGTCATCCAGCTCTTCTTGTTGTGCTGGGCTGCCTCCTCCTGTAAGCCCAGAGTCTTTCCGGTTTTTGGCCATTTTTTCTTTAGTGCGGCGCTTGATATCATTCCACCGTTTTTTTAGGTCAATGACTGTCCGCCTAGATTGGCCCACACTGTTCACCTTGGTCAATATGTCCAGCCAAATGGCCTCTTTTTTGGCTAGTGGCAATTTGGAACTCGCAAACAGCTGGTGCTGGTGGTCTGTTACCTCACTTATCAGTGTATCATTCTCCTCAGCACTGAAATTTGTTTTGCGCTTCCTCTTTCCAAGAGTTTCTCCCTGTGTTGCAGGCTGGGCATCCTGGCTGCCATGTGGCAGGTTTCCTTGGCTGCTGCTCTGTCCTTCAGGCTCCATGGTGGCAATTTTTTCCATTTGCGGGAGAATTAGGTGATAGATGCGCGTGTTTTTGGCGTTTTCCGGATTCTGACGCAACGTAAAAGTGACGCAGCGATGCGTACACGTGCGCCGTTCCGCAAATGCGACTTACGGCATTTTTACCGCACTTGCGTGTCTTTTCGCTACGTCAGGACGGCCGCGTCTGCGTGACTTTTCCCCGCCTTGCGCCTCCGCTTGCGGCACGGTGCGTCATTCCGTAGATATGACGCTTCCGCGCCGCAAGTTTCTGGCGCAGCGTGTCGTACGGAAAAGTGACGCACCCTTGCGTTTCCGCAAGGATGCGTCACTTTTCATAAATGAGGCCCTTAGTGTGATGCCCCCTGACATTTTGCCTCTACCTCCTAGATTTTTTTACTGTATACTGGACTTTGTTTTTGTTGGCTTGAGTACTCTTTGCACTTTGCCACTGCTGATCAGTGCTAAAGTGCAAATGCTCCCTGTGTAAATCGGGACAAGGATTGTTTATCCATGATTGACATATTTTATGTACTGCCGAGTTCCTAGCTAAGTACACTGTGTGTGCCTAGGACCTGTAAACCAAATGCTACTAGTGGTCCTGAAGCTCTGGTTATGCCACCCACATGAGTAGCCCTGCAAACACATCTCACGCCTGCCATTGCAAGTGCAGTTTTAAACTGCCATGTCGACCTGGCAAGCCCAAACCGTCCTTTTTATTACATGTAATGCACCCCTAAGGTGGGCCCAAGGTACCCCCTTGGGCAGGTTACAGTGTATATGAAAGGTAGGACATTTACTAGTATGTTTTGCATGTCCTGATAGTGAAATGCTGCCAACTTTGTTTTTCACCATTACTCTATCATAGGTTATCATGGGAGCTGCCTTGTAACATTTTACAAGAGTAACTTTCAATTGGGAAGAGTTAATGAAATGTAACCTTTATGATCTCAGAATTTGAAAACACATCTTTTAGCAAAGGTGTTTTTTAAATTGCGTGTTTGAAAATGCCACCTTTTGAAAATGATATAGTAGATAAGAGTGCCCACAAAGGATTTTTTTGCACAAATAGGTTTATCTGATTTTTTAGATTCAATATTTCAAGTAATTACATCAGTAATTAAATTCACAGTTATCCGAAAATCAATCCAAAAGAAAATCATTAATTAAAGAGAAAGATGTTTTTCTGAAGCAGGTATGTAGATTAATATTTTGTATTCAATATTTTTATAATATATATACAAAGGGGTTCACAAAAAATCTATCTTGAGGGATTACTTATCCTGAGGGACCACATATCAATGTGTTGAACTTCCAAATATTTTACACAGTATTTGAAACTGTCTAACAAATAGAAGTAAGTTACAAATAGCACATTTGAAAGTACCTTTTTAGAGGAAATTTGACACTTCGATGACATTAGGGTCTGTGCCGCTGTAAGTCAATGAGAGCATCTTCTGGACTGTAGAATGTTCAATAGGATAGAAAATAACCCTCCTATGAAGTATTCAAGAAATATAATTACTATAACATTTCTAACAGACTCAAATGAAATAAACTTCACTTGAAATAAGCTACAACACCTGCAGTGATAAATAAGAAGGAATAAACCTGCTTAAAATAGTGTGTACATAGAAGACCCAGGTCTCAATTTTAAAAGACCATCCTTAGTTTTGGAAGAAGGTACACATTTTATTTTACAGTGAGAGAAGATCACCCACCCCATAAAGATCAGAAAGTAGTCATTTATATTCACTCTTAAGCAAAAGTTGCTCACTTTATAGTCCCAGAATGAACGCTAGAACTGCAAGTGGTTGCTCCAGAAGGAGTTGTCAATATATATTGTTCTAAAAAGAACGAGGGGCAGAAATAAATTGTATGTTCATCAAAACATGTCCCTTTTGTGAAAAATTACAGGGACATAGCTGTTTATTTAGGAATTAATGCCTATAACTTGTTAAATCTGTCAAAAAGACAGATTGTTTATTAGGAGGTATACATAGAAAAGAATTCTACCATCAAGGAAATACAACTAATTTTAAAAATTAAGAAATTCCTATGGTATAAAATATATTTTACTCATATTTAACTTCTTGTCTTGATTAGTTAACTCGTATCAAAGTAAGCATTCTTTGACAGAAATAGTGATCTTAGTAAATAAGACACCCTCAATTTGATTGGAAAATGTGTGTGCAAGAACAAGGATTCCAAAATGGTGATAGGATAAAAAAGCGTATTTTAAACTTACAGCAAAAATATATTGATTTACAATAACAACATATCTGTTGGGAAAAATCTTTTTTCATAACTTGACATATTGAATCTAAACAAATCAGATAAACATATTTGTGCAAATATATCTCTTGTGGGCACTCTTATCTACTATATTATTGTTCACCCAAGCCCCAAAGGAAATACTGGGTTGCCCCATTCTTCTTTATATACTTTTAGAAATGCCTTTTCTTGCTTAATCATCCTGTGCTTCTGCCAGCCTGTGGAATCAACGTCTGGTTTAGACTGTCAGCTGTGTTGTTTGTGCATCACTCTAGACAGTCACACAAAGGGAGCAGAGGCGTGCCCTAGATAACCTGATTGCCCATCACCAGGCTGATGAATCTTCCTGATCTACAGTGATGGGAGGAGTTGTCACTGATACCTGAATTGGGCTGTGCCTGGACTCTCACAATGCTGTCTCAACCCCCCTCCCCGTGGTGTGTCCGGCGCTAAGACAGTACAAGTTGGCTTTTGGATTCATTCCGGCCAGACCAACGCCACCCGCGACTCAGGCACAGGATGCGCTTTCGAACTTAAGACCAAAGTGGACCGATTCTACCTTCAAATAGTGGGGACAGAACTAACGAAAAACAGAGGTGCTATCGGGCTCTCCGTTCACAGGCCCACCAGTTGGTGTTGATTCAATGACACTGTATTTAAGTGGCTTTTTGGTGCCCTTTTTAAACTCCCATCACCAACACCAGTCCTGAGGAAGACCCCGTAGTAAGGTGTCAACTAAACCTATATCCTAGAGGGGTCGAAACATCGACTTTATCACCTGTACCTATCCATGAACAACAGATTATTTTCACTGTGTTCCAATATATGGCCTAGGGTCTGTATCATCCTCCAATGTGGTCCTTGCCAATAAATGCATATGTGATGTCAAATGATAAACTCCATGACCTCACTGGATCTTTAAGAAACCTTTCCTAAATAACCCCCAACCCTCACAATCACTTTACCCACCCCCTTCCCCTTTTCCTCTGGGCACATTGTACATAATGTAAGATGATTTGTGTAACATTGCCTGTAAAAGGATGTGATTAAATAACATTCCTCTTTACATTGTCGTATTATTGTCTTTGACTCAAGATTTAGTATTTAAGATTGTTTTTATTATATGTGTGCGCTGGGACCACTTTCCCTGTAACAAGACAGTACAAGGCAGGATCTGTGCTTTACCAAGACTATCCTTTGAAATATCCATACTTCAAAGGCCAAAAGGGATATAAGTATTCAACCTATAAGCCTAGACTTTTGAAACACTTCTGGATCAAGAGGAGACTCTGCCAAGCGAAAGAGGAACAGCTGGAATGTGGCAGGAGGAGTACTGCCCCTTTGCTGTGTTTGCTTTGCTGGGTTGGCCTGCGATTGCTGCTTCTGTCTTGAAGAGGATGAGGACTGGGCTTTTGCTTTGTTATCCTGCTTAAGAAGAAACTCCAAAGGCTTGTGTGTGCTTGCCTCCTGTTAAGAAGTCTTGGGGCCCTCAAAGACTTCACCTACAGCCCCTTAACTCCTCTGCTCGGAGTTCTGGCCCGCCAGGAGGTGCCAATTCCAGTTTCTGCTTGGGGCCATTGGAGGTGGCTTCTGCTTCAAGAAGAGCTGAAAATCCAAGCATCACCCTTCAGTGCTGTTTTTCCCGCTCCAAGCTTGCCACTCGGTTGAAAAACAAATGCATCACCACTGTGCGGGAGAAGAACTGCCACAACCCGAAGCCAGAGCACTGTGTCTCTGATGTCCGAGACCCCCACTCTGACTCTGACACACACCCTGCTATGTGGCTGAAGGAGTCAACACATCACTTGTTCATGGCTGGAAGAATTGATGCAGTGCCTGTTTCACCGTCGCCACATCGACTCCCCACAAGTGAGGTACCATTTTTATGGGGGAATGCTAGGTGGTAGGAAATTTATGTCAGCTCAGTGATCCCACAACCTTCTCACACAGAAATGTGAGGAAAATGTGATTTATGTAGCAAAATTTGGAGGGTTGCAGGGGATTCTGGGTAAGAAAACATTGGGGGATCCATGAAAGCCACACATACCTTGACTCCCCTAGTTGTCTAGTTTTCCAAAATATCGGGATTGTGTAGGTTTCCCTAGATGGCCACTGAGCCTGGGACCAAAAATGTAGGTGCCCCGTTGTAATAGATCATTTTGATGTCCCCACAATACGTGTTGGGCCCTTTTCTGTCACATGCACTTGGCTGACTGACACAAGTGAGGCACCATTTTTATCAGGAGACCTGGGGAAATGCTGGGTGATAGAAAATTTGTATCACCCCGGTGATTCCATAACTTTCATCCACAGAAATGTGAAGAACATGTGATTTCTTTTTATCTAATTATGAGATTTGCAGGGAGTTCTAGGTAGGAAAACGTTTGAGGAACCATACAAGTCACACCTCCCTAGACTACCCCCGGTGTCTAGTTTTAAAAAATGTCTGGGTTTGGTTGGTCTCCCTAGATGGGCTCCGAACCTTGCACCAAAAACGCAGGTGAACCCCTTGCAAAACCAGGTCAAATTGTGATAGATAATTTTGATGTCTCCTCAACACGTTTTGGGCCTTCTCTGTCGCAAGCAATTGGCCCACCCACCCAAGTGAGGTACCATTTTTATCGGGAGACCTGGGGGAACTCTGGGTGGTAGAACATTTTTTGTCGGCCCAGTAAGCCTACAACTTCACCACACAGAAATATCAGGAAAAATTGTTTATCTTAGCTAAATTTGGAGGTTTGCTGGGGATTCTGGGTAAAAAAGGTTTCCCTAGATGCCCGCCGAGTCCAGGATCAAAAAGTGAACAAATGACTCACAGCTCGTGAGCTGTAAAACCGCTTCAAGGCACCAACAGCTTTACAGGCCATTAACATACCTCTCATAGGTGAAACACAGAAGACCATTCACACCGTCAGCCGCGGGCCTAGCACATTCCATCACTAACACCAACAAACAATGTAGAGACAATGTACACAGCCAGGCAAAGAAATACAGAAAAAACAAATATTACTTCACAGCCATCTATTCCTCAATATACACATACTGGTTTCAATTGGCATGAGGGTGAGTGAAGGTTCAGAACGTAAAATCTTATCAACAAGAGATTTCACTAAAATGAAATGTACCGTTAATAATTGAAAAGTCAAAACCTGAACCAATGGCTGACTGTACGTGAGCTTGCAAGCCAAAGCAAGACACCAACTGCTTTACAGGACTTTCACACACCTTTCAAATGCGACATACATGACCATTCACACCGCCAGCCACGAGCCCAACACATTATAACAGACAGCGCCATTCAAGGGCCCAACACTTTCATTTGCCCACATGACTGACACAGCAATCACACGGCTAGCAGTTGATGGAGTCTGTACACTGGAGTTTGGCTAGCAGTGTGTGTAGTGACCAGCAGCAAGTCACTACTCAAACACTAGTCCACACAGACCACCAGCCAAATGGTAGTACATGCATACTGCCAGCCAAGCACCATTCCACGCACACTGACAGACAAACACCAGTCAACGCACCCTGCCAACCAAGTGCCAATCCGTGCACACCACCAGCAAAGTGCCAATCCACGCACACTGCCAGCCAAATTCTGCTTCACACATACCACCAGCCAAGCACCAGTCCACGCACACCACTAGCCAAGCACCACTGCATGCACACCGCCAGCCAAATGCCAGGCCATACACACAGCCAGCCCAACACCAGCAAAGACACACCACCAGCCAAATGTGAGTCCAAACAAACCACCAGCCAAATGTCAGCCCACGCACACTGCCAGCAATGCACACCTCCATCATGTTTGTTTAAACAAAAAAGAAAAAAACAATAGGAAGTAGATACAAAACTATAATGAAAAACACAACAGTTCTAACTAAATACATTACACGAATGGCAACTGTGAAATCTGAACAAAGAATATAAAACAATATAGACCAGTCAGTTCACATTTATGGTCACGGTAAAAACCCTGTTGTGTGTGGTACAATTTAAAACATGTGGGCACAACTACCCCGGGATTAGAAGGACATTCTAGCAGTACTTAAGACTCTCCTTCTGGATACCTCTTCGGGCACAGACTCGACATTTCTTAACAGGAAAGTATTTTTGGTCCGTGGTAGGAGTGTGATTATAAAAGTAGCAATCTTTCAAACGAGCCACATCCTCCACCATTGCTTCTCTAGGAACTCCTGCCTGCTCTACTACAACAGGGCTGCCTATCAGAGATTGCTGAAACTGAACAAATGTCATCTTTGACTCTGGAGATCAATCCTTGAATACAACAAAAGCACTGAAAGTTGCTAAAAGAAATAAATGAATAGCAAACTTCTTAAACCAAGAACCACGTGGGTGCAGTCTAAGGTTCCAACCTCTGATCTACTGTACCTATACCACCCATGTGCACACAGGTTTGCACACTTCTGCAACTTGACCCCAAACAGTCACAGGAGAAGTATTTTCCTTATGGATGGTAGTCAGCTGTCATCTCTCCCACCAGAAAATTTCACATAAAGAAGTTTATCTCTATGCAAGACCCTGCACTGTCCATTCTCATGTTTCTCACAAACAAGCGCTGTGGGTAACCTTTATGGTTAGAGAGGATTGTACCACAAGCAACAGTGTGCACTTTGAACATTTCCCTGATCAATTGCACACTAGTTTATAAGTTATCTACATATAAATGGTTATCTTTGTTATAAAGTCCTCTACCAAGTTTCCACACAATTTTCTCACTAACTCCGAAAGTGGATGGATAACCGGGAGAGGGGGTCTAAACTGGAATCCCTGTTGTTGTACACCCTGAAATTATAGACATAACTAGTACTAATCTCAGACAGCATATACATCTAAATTCCATAATGTGCCCTCTTGCTAGGAATATACTGGCTAAAAACCAATCTGCCATTGAATAGGACCAATGACTCATCCGCAGCTATTTCTTTCTTTGGAACATAGATTTCAGAAAATTGATCTACAATGTGATCAAGGACAGGCCACACCATAAAAATAATCAGGGTGATCTTGTGGCAACGCCAAAACATTATCAACAAAAATTAAGCATCCGAAAAAGAAGCAAATACCGATAATGGCTCAGGGTTGCAGGAAATATAGCCATTGCCATCAAGGGACTAGTAGACCAGTATGAAGACAGTGATGGCTTCCTTATCAGGTCCATCAAAAAAGTTGAACCCAAAAACTTCTTCAACACATCCAGGTTCGTGGGAGTCCACCGGGTAGCTCTAGAGTGGGGCTTAAGTCTGGCACTGTTGCCCCTTAAAATCTGTTCAGCATATAAATGAGTCTGGGCAACACATCATGCATAAACAACTGGAAGAAATTCATAAGCAAAAGGTTTCCAGCATTCACTCTACACCCTGCAACACCACTAAGGGCAGGCAACACCGGCTAAACCATGTTTGGGGCAACCCATATTCCAGCACTTTCACTGGGAAGCCTTACATCTCCAGGCTGCAATCCTGATGCCTCTTGTTGCACTATTGGCACCAGTGTCTTCCTCTAAAAGCAGCACTTCATCCACATTGAGAGTGGATTCATCATCAGATGATTCCTCTTGGACGAAAAAATCACTTCCAGAATCCTGGCCTTTCTCATCTGCCAGTCAGTCAGTCTTATAATCATGGTCAGATGAAAACTTGAAAAGCATACCAACAACCTGCTGAGTGGTCATCCTGCAGCTAGCCATAATTCTTACTAGGAAAATAAACTTGACAAACAAGTTAACAATACCCAGCACTATATAATATAAGTAATACACAAGGTATGGCTTTTTCAATCAGAAAGCAAAACTACCGTGATATAATAAAATCTAGAAGGAAACATCAACCAATACAAAGCATGCAGAGACATATGTACTCTAAAACGATACCATCCTCTTGCCAGAGGCAGCAACACTGTGGATCAACTGCACTTACTCTGCACAGACACAGAAAGCACTAAAGAAGTCCCACTGGAAAGAAAAGGAAACATACATCATTACACACAAGGCAGTAAAGAACGTGCACAAATCATTATGTTACTTTGAAAGATAATCACACTAAAAAGCTAAAAAAACTAATTATACAAACAGGCAAACAATACACATTAGATAAAGAAATTATTAAATAAGTTGCTTACAAACTACAACTCCACAAACTGGGCATCTGCTAAAGCTGTGCCCACAAACAGGATTCAGCAACAAGACGAAGGAAATGATTGGCTCTACAATGACAAAAAGGAAAAAAAAAATAGAACACTAATAAATATGATAACAAAATATCAAAAAACACTGATATTCCCATGAAAGGAGATGTGGTGCCACCAGATGGAAGTAAACCTTACCCCAGAAGGAGCTCTCCTACCACATATATAAGCTTATCCCCAGGTGACTCAAGTGTTACCACCCAAACTGAGGCGCAATCTAATAATAGATCTCTCAAGAGGGCGAAATCACACCCCATAGGGCAGATTGGCCTAAAAATGCACAATCTGTCCTCAGGGGAGGGCAGCAAAAAAATAAATATGGCCCTCCAAAGGGAGCAAACCTACCCCCAAGGGGTTACTCCCCTCCAAAGCATAATTTCTTGGTGTCTAGTGGGCTTCTGCCTCCCCCAAAAAGCAGACCTGCTCTTTTTGTTTATTTCACCGCTCCTCGGGGGCAGTGAAATAAACAAAAACAATTATTCTCCAAGGGGGTTTACCCTTCCCAAGGAGTCGCTTACTGTATTAATCACTATAACATTTTACCTGGCTCCTAGTGGGTTTTGACCAACCAGGCGGCTGATTGGCCTACGAAACAGCCAAATTAGACACCAGGAGGCCAAAACACAGATATAATATGCCCCCAGGGGAGTAAACCTTGCCTAAGGGGTGGCCTCCCCAACAATCAGCAACAACATCCCTGACGGTCCAGTGGTGTGGAGTCCTGCCCAACGATTGCAGCCCCACGGTAGTCGTGTAGCAGGAATCCACTTCAAACAGGCACAGGGGTAAAGGAAAAACTCTTTAATGTCCCGCTGTCTATGTTTTCCAAAAACAAACACCCACCTCAGAGATGGACTTACCTAAAATACCTCCTCTCTCTGGACGCGCTTGAAGCAAATGGCTTCCAGCAGGTCCCTGGCTGCACTTGATGATGTTGGCACACAGTGAGCACGCTGACGTAATCAGGTTGCCGATGGGGGTTTGGGGGTGAAAGCAGAAGAACTTCCGCTGCTATCCTGGTGGGAGGGTGAAAGGGGTGGTCCATGGGGAAAGCTAGCACTTCCCCGTGGGTGGGTTCCAGGACGTAATGGTTACTTACAGCAGCACCACAGGCAAGGCTGTAGCGATTACATCCATGGCACTCAAGAGGTTAATAAGCTGTAGCTTCCAAGTGGCAACAGGTAAACAGTCATGTTTGGGGTCTTTGGAATTACAATGAATAATCCACTTTCATGGCGGTCAGACTTTTGGTTACATTTTTGAAAATAATACTTTTAGAAAGTAGTCAATTTCCTACCTTAACCATTTAGTGCCTGTAGCCTGTCTCTGGGTCACATGACTAGTGAAGTTGACAGTTTGTCTTTGTATATTCCTCCTAGTCAGCCACACACAACAGAGAACATAGTTCTGCCTGGATGATCCATCATTGACAGGATGGGAGGGTAGAGTTAGCACATCCCCACTTACTCCTAAACTGGCTGTGTCTTGCCTTCACACAAATGATTGCATACTACCTGTAAATAGGCCAGAGCCAGGGCAGGGGAAGCAGGAAACCTGTGCTCTTCAAAGGGATACCTATGGAAGATCCTCCGACTTCAAAGGAGGCACCAGGTATAAATATTGGCCCTCAGACACCAACTCTTCAGTGCACTCCTTGACCTGTGTGTACTACAGAAGAAGGGCTGGTGTGCAGCTTTGCTGCCAGACACTCTGCCACTTTGCTGCCCTGCTACTCAGCTGCTCTGCTATCTGCTGCCCTGATTGCTGAGAAGAAGGTGGAGAAGTGTGGCTCAGGGGTTAGAGGCGGCAGACCCGGAAGCTGAGATCGGCCCTGGACCAGGGTTCAATTCCCCGCCTCGGCGGGTCTTGGGCTCAAAAATTCCACGGACTCGATAATTCTCGCTCCGGTGCCTTCTCAACTCACGGGTTCACACTCTGCGACTCTGGGCAATAGCTTGCTTAATCTCCACAACGGCCCCTCGCGGCGGGATGCCTGGCTTTCACCTTGTGGATACCCTGCCGGGGTTATCTCTCAGGGGAATACCAGGACGGGTTCCCTAAGCAAGCGCCGGGAAACCCTTTGTGGGTAGCTGTGCGCTATATAAGCTCAAATACATTTACATACAAGGATTGTACCCGCACCCTTCATCCCAGGCTGAAGTGACTCCAAGAATCAGCAGCTGGCCCTGTGTTCTGCGCTAAAAGGATGTAAAAAGATTCTGATTCTCCCTGCAACTGCCCAACTGACCTGCTGCCTGGACCTGCAACAAAATCTGCCAGAGCCCTGCTCAACTCTGCTAGAATTCCTGACCCCCAAGTGGCCTGTTGGTATGGCTCAGGTGAGCTCCTCCAAAGTTTTCGGGCTTTTCGCGAACGCAAGTAGACCCATTTGTGACATGACTGCACCATCCACTCCAACTGCCAATGAGAAGTTCCGCTGAACCAACTCTTGGCGCTACGGTATCGACCACTGCAGTGATTGCCAATGTGAAGCTCAAGCCACAACCGTACGTGACCCTGAGAGGATATTCGGGCTACAGCAGCGACCATCTGCTCCATCCGGCTTGCCCTTCGAAATACTTCAACGGACACCTGTGATGCTCCACCTGTTCCTCTCGGGTACTTCCACCACAAACGTAACTCTCAACGCTGGAGTGAGAAGGTATCTCTTTCAGCAGGACTAACCTGGTCCCTTAATATATCCCACATTCCATCGTGGTCAGTCTGAGCTTGTGACTTTCTCCCGGTCTCGCACGACCAGATAGCGATCAGTGGCGCTTTTGGGCTTGTAGGCACTATTATCACTTAAATCTTTGTACTTGGATCTCTCTGGTTGTACTGGTTGGATTTTGTTGTTTTGGTCTTGTTTTATTTATTAATATCTACTCTGGTATTTTAATCTGGTTTGGGGTCCTTTTTCTAGTGTGTTTTCACTCTGTTATTGCTTAGAGTGCTGCACAAATACTTTACACATTGCCTCTAAGTTAAGCCTGACTACACTGCGCCATGTAACCAGAAGATTGAGCACAGGTAAAATTGGAGCTTGCTTGGGACTTCTCCCTGACAAGGATTGTGGTTTCCTCTTGAGTAGGGTTTCACCCCCTCAACCAGCAATCCAATTTCTTACAAATATTAACAAGCATTTGATGAGTATATTGAAGAGCACAAAATGGCTGCATGAAGAGCAGTACACCATCATGCCACTGTAATAATAAATACAAGTGCAAACTTCTGAAATCAAACCGACTATTGAAATATTCAAAAAATGAGTTCAAAACACACAGCTTAGTTTCAGAGAAGCACAGCTCAATAGCTCACAAATCAACTCATATGCGCAGCAGCATCTAGCCTATTGGTAGTTTGATCAACTACCAAACATCATCCTAGGGCAATGTTACACAGGTTCAGATAAGGCAATACCGATCCATTCGAAACTCAAAAGTCGGCAATCTGACATTCCTCACAGGTCCAAAGAATGGCTTTGTGGCTAGATTTAGGCAAAGCAACAAGCAAATCAGTTGTCTAAATAGTTAGTGCTGCTCAGAAAAAGAGGAATCGACATGCAGTTCAATCATGGAGATACATTTTGGATCAAACAATCAGCATTCACATTGAAACTTTCTTGCACAGTCTAGCACACAGAAGCTAGGATGGTTGAAATATTTTCCTTAATCGAGAGGACAATCATAATAAACGGTAATTATAGGCACACCAAATACTAAAATAAAATGTAGCATGGAAAGTATATACTTTTAAATATGTCTTTTTTTAATCCACGAAAGTATTTTAGGGAAATGTATTTTTGTCTTGCTAGTTAATTGTAAGTTAGGAGTTAATAATATAAAAGCACAATTACCCTTTTCGGTGATTGTTGCCTCTGCATACATACAATATAGAGGAAAAACAACTGTCGCTTCATCACTTTAGATAGAACTGGGAAAAGATTGACTTTTATCATGTCCTACTTAGCGGCCTCATGGCGAAGACCTTAACTCTACATCCAAAGACATAAATCGCCTAAAAGTCACTATTAACTTCTAGCACATTTACAATAATGATCAACAGCAAGAAAAAAATCAGAACTTTTTGATGCCCTGACCTCAAAGGAAAATCAAAGACCTAGCGAATACTCCATATTCTCCTTAAATCCTATAGTATATAATGGTCAAGTACACCACCAACCTCAGATTATACATTATGATCACAGTCACCAACAATCTAATTTCCCAATAAGCACATGTACATTTTCTCTTTGGGATTATGATCTTTGCCAGGACCTTCTAGTGAGGATGTGAGTACTGATCAGAGCTGCCGACTGTGGAACCAGGTTCTAGTCTCGGTGGCGTCAGCTCAACATCCTGTGAATCGGGGTAAATCACTTAATCTCCCCGTGCCTACTAAAAAGAAGCAGCTGCAATGCAATTGGTCTCGCCTTTGATACCATATATGTATTTAGCTATGCAGAACATTAGCCTGGGTGCTGAAACATCTAGGGCTAGATGTAGGTAGAATAAATTTACCGATTTTTAATTACCGAATTTTACCGATTCGGTAATTAAAAATTGGTAAATCTAAGGGGTGGGTATGTAGGTATTCCAGATGTGCTGGAATACCGAATCGGAAGAATTCGGTATTTACCGATTCGGTAAATACCGAATCGGTAATGCCCATTCATTCCTATGGGCTTTGAAGTCCATAGGAATGAATGGGCATTACTGATTCGGTATTTACCGAATCGGTAAATACCGAATTTCACAAGGGTGCAGGGGGTGTCACTTTGGCACCCTCTGGCACCCTTAAAATAGGCATATGCGCCATGTGGCACACAGACATGCCCTAAGGGCATGTCTGTCTGTCACATGGCTAGGTGTGCATGCACACATGTGCCTGCACACCTGAATTCGGTATTTTAACACCCAATTGGATTGGGTGGTAAAATACCGAATTTGTAGGGCCTTTGGGACTCAGAAGAGTCCCACCTACATCTGGGAATTACCGAATCGGTAAAAATACCGATTCAGTATTTTACAGATTCGGTAAATTTACTGATTCGGTAAATTTACCGAATCTGTAAAATTAAGGGCCCTACATCACAAAATCCAATTACCGGTCGGTAACGACCGAATTCGGCCGTTACCGACCGGTAATTGGCGACCTACATCTGGCCCCTACTGCTCTTTAACATGAAGGGAAAGTAAGCACCAAACAGCGTGACACGCCAGGTATGGGAACACATTTAGAGAAATATTTCCTTTCAGCTGGAAATTGTATAGTTCATAGCTCTGTTTTTAATATAAAATCAGGGCTTTCGGTGGTCTTATTCCTGAAAATACAAGTTTTGAAAAAAATATTATTGTCTACGGGGGCTCGTGGAAACCAATTTCTATGGACTCGAATCTAGAGAATGCTAAAGTGATTCTGGTATTTTACTGACCTCTGCTGGTCGTTTTCTATCAAGAAAGTTAAATAGAGGCAGTTGCCAGAAAAATTAAAAAAATAAAGTCCCTCAGCAGAAAGCAATTCTGGTATATTAATGACCTTTACTGGTCGTTTTCTATCAAGGCAGTTAAATAGAGGCAGTCAAACTAGCAGAAAGCAATTCTGGTATTTTACTGGCCTCTACTGGTCGTTTTCTATCAAGACAGTTAAATAGGGGCAGTTAAACAGAAAAAAAGGCCCTAAGCGGAAGCAGACAAGCCTAGAGCTGATCTCCAGAGCCCACAAAGCACATACATATGTAAGTATATGCTAAAATATATACAAGAGGTCTCCAATGCTCGACCTAAGTAATGTATCCTTCTGTAAAGTAACTGATGCTCACCTAAAGCGCCCCAATACCTTCGGGTGGAGTTCACACTATATAAATCTTCTAAAAAAAAGAAAACTGTCTGTCAACCGTAATAACACTATGGGGGGCTTTCAAACTCATATTCCCAAGGAATGATTGGGAATCTTACTCAATGTAACACAGTTACGCAGGGCCGAACTGGGAACACAAATCAGCCCTGGCAACTACATCAGACTGGCAAACATGCTGCTGCACTTTTGTACAGGGGGGCAATATTGCAGCACTGCTGCAAAACCGGCCCGTAACAAAAACTGGTGGGAAAAACTGCTGCTCCGCTTTTGTTAAAACAGGCTGATATTGCAGCACTGCTGCAAACCTGGCCCCCAGTAACAAAAACAGGCTCTAGATGTCCAATACCAGCCCCCAACTTTCTGGCCCACCAGGAAAAAGTCTGGCGCAAACTACAGCCAGTCCAGCCCTGCAGTTATGTAAGAAGTGGATAACACACTAAACTTCCCAGTCATTTTCTTTCCTTGTTATTAGTTTAGTATACTACAAGATGCCGACAGAGAATAACAATTGCTTACCATCAGAGCCACATCAAATGTCCAATTTAGTTTTAGAAATTGGAGAAATCTGAACAATGTAAACTATAACCATCTTCACCTAAGTGATCCTAGTCATCAGTCTCCTTACTGCCTCTCTGGCACTTTCAATTTTAGATGCTCTGGAAACCGAGGATTCTTAAACAGAATTTATCAGCACCTTCTGAAAGTTGTTACTTCCTTCTGTGATACCTCCATTCCAGCTCCTTCCCAATTACTCTGTGGAAAGGAGTTGAAGTAATTCTTCCAGACCCAAATTCAAATCCCCCTGTTCTTGCATTGCATCATTGGCAGAGCCCAACCACTGCAATTAGGCTTCCTTTTTCTTTTATACTTGACAGCATCCTCGGAGATTACTGCAGTGCCAGTCAATGTTGTCTGCAAAGATCTAAACGTATACAAAACTGACTGAAGAGAAGACCCTGGCTATGAAATGTAGCATTGACTGGCAATGAAAAAAGGAATTAATTCAAGGTTCACTTCCATTCACCCTGTGCCATACTAGGAGCCATATATATATATTGGCAGAAAGCAAACTCTGTTGCAATGAAGCATGCTTACTGCCAACATAATGGTTTGCCTGCCGCATTTAGATGTGGGCAGACATTTGGTTTAATCAAAGTGAAGTCTACTCAGTCTCTGCCATGATTAAATCCCTCAGATGGTGCAGTGGCAGACCTCTAATTCCGCACACGTAATTTAGAAGGGCAGAATTAGATGTCAGTTCTCACTGCCCGTCAACCCTGGTGGTAAAGGACTGTGAAAACTGCTAAATGGTCCCCTCACCATGGGAGAGTACTCATTTTCCAAAAACAAATCCTGTTTTGGGATTTTCTTTTTAAAAAGAAAAAAGAAAACAGTTTGGTGCATGATGCTGACTGAGTACTGTACCAAACTGCAAAAAGCATTGACAGGAACTGCTGTGTTGGTGGTTCCTGCCAATTCTTGAAGAAATTACTGCCTGCTTGGAGGTCATTTCCAAATAGGCACACAGTACCTCCATCAGGGTGACAGGGTGATTTAGTCGTCGCCCTGGTGGAGAAATGGTCCATCAACCAGATTATAAATCTGGCCCTAAATCACAGCATTACTTCCCTAGCAACAGACTCAAAACTTTAGCTAGGTAAACCCAATTGTTGCCGCCATATAAAAGCTAAATCACTTCAGTAAGCAGTCTTTCTTGAATTCGTTCTACTTCCACTCCATTTTCAACCCAATCATTTTAAGATCAAAAGAACACTGAAGGAAACATTTTCCATACTGTCCAAGAGCAAATGAACTACTCATAGACACACACTTTCCATCATAGAAGACCTAATCAAATAAATTAATAAATTGACGTAACCTACAGACGTTCCTTGTCATGTTAGTGCTCGTCCTCCTCCACAGGCCCAATCTCCCTGTGGCTCACAAAACAATTTTGCATGTACACTCCCTCTTTGTATGAACTCACACACTTTGAAGAAATGTATAGAGTGCTCTGTCAATCTGCAGGACTACCTGTTACCCTTGGCAGGGTACCTTATGCTCAATCTTAGATATTTAGGAGGGATAAAAGCTGTTACGAACTCAGAGTAAAACACTCACAGGGCAGGGGCTTCACCTTAGAGGATCACATTGCCCAGGTCCACAGTGAAGATGTCTTTGTTCTATAGAAGGGATCAATACAAGTAGCAATGTAATGTATTTTCTGCAATTCAGGACTTGACTACCACTCTCACTGGCACTGCGCTTAAGGTTTATGGTCACTTTTGTCTAACTTATGAAATATGAAATTTTGTCAGGGACTCACTTCATCCCAATTAGTGACTGTTTTTTATTGCAAAAAACGGTGATGTGAACCTAATTTTGTTTATGTTTACCAACACCCAAAAAATAAACTAACTTGGATAACAGCATTAAATAAGGGATAAATGACCCCCATTTGTACATTCTAAGGTTATTGCAAGTCACCAAGGAGGTCCATGACAATATAGAGGAATGAGGCCAAAGGCCAAATTCCTTTAAAAAGTTTTGAAACTCTGAGGGGACTTGAATATCTTTATCATGCATGCTAGGGTTACTTTATTCCATATAATATGTGGTCACACCACTACCTTTCCCACAAACCACTTTATAAATTATTTTTATTACTGCATTACAAGAAAATTACATAAATATCACTTGTTAGTTATCCGCCCTTCCGAGAACACAACTGCACATTACATTGATAGTTTGTATTGCTATTTCACAAAGTTTTTTGTCTACTTCCCCCTCCAAGGTTCCAGTGTGGTCAGACCATCTTATTGCCCACTTCATCTAAATTGGGCAGTAGGGGCTGTACACAGAAAGTGCATATACTCATTCCAATTATTCCACACTCTTCCCCACTTTTGGGGACAGTCCCGGTAAGTCATTTTTTGAGCCAGCATGCACCAGTCCATGTCTTTTTTCCATTCGCCTAGTGTTGTTTCAGCTCTCCAGCGGCGTGCTCTGTTTCTTTTTGCAATTACCAGGGATAAGGTCTCTCCCATTCTCCCCCCCTCACCAGATCCGACCCCTCCCATACATTAAACAGGCAGAGCTTGGCCGACAATGGAACTACCACTCCATATAATGTACTCAAACAGTGCGTTATCTTAGTCCAATAGGACTGATTTCTGGGACACGTCCATATTATGTGAATTTTTTTTCCATCTTGACCGCATCTTCTTCGGCAAAGTGAGTCAATCAATCAATCAATCAAACAGAGCATTTGTAAAGTGCACTACTCACCCGCGAGGGTCTCAAGGCGCTGCGGGGGTGCTGCTACTGTTCGAACAGCCAGGTCTTGAGTAGACTCTTGAAGGTTAGCAGGTCCTGGGTCTGCCGTAGGAGGATGGGGAGGGTGTTCCACGTCTTGGTGGCGAGGTGGGTGAACGATCTGCCGCTGGAGGTCGCTTTTTGGATGCGGGGGATGGTGGCGAGGGCGAGGTCGGCGGAGCAAAGCTGGTGGTTGGGGGTGTAGAAGGAGAGTCGACTTTTGAGCTATGCTGGTTCCGATGTTGTGGAGTGCTTTATGTGAGTGGGTGAGGAGCTTGAAGGTGATCCTCTTGTTGACGGGAAGTCAGTGCAGGTCTCTCAGGTGGGGTGTGATGTGGTTGCAGTGAGGGATGTCGAGGATCAGCCGAGCGGAGGCGTTCTCAATGCGCTGTATT
This sequence comes from Lissotriton vulgaris, assembly GCF_964263255.1. NCBI lineage: Eukaryota > Metazoa > Chordata > Amphibia > Caudata > Salamandridae > Lissotriton > Lissotriton vulgaris. Next base: position 1,886,161,662 of record NC_141687.1, on the reverse strand, counting down.
CATTTCAGGAGTTTGGCTGAGGCTCCTGCGTAGAGGGCATTTCCGTAGTCCAACCTGCTGCTGACGAGGGCCTGGGTGACCATTCTTCTTGTTTCGGTGGGGATCCACCTGTAGATCTTGCGGAGAATGCGGAGAGTGTTGAAGACGACGTTGACCTGCTTTGTCATGGAGAGAGTGGAGTCGAGGATTAAGCATGGGCGAATTTTGCGAATCTGGCGTTCGCAAATTTGCGTATTTGCGAACTCGCAATCCGCAAAATCCGCGAATTCTCGCGAATTTGCGGATTTTTTTTGTGTTCGCAAGGGTTTCTGCCAGTTCGCGAGGGTTTTGTACCAGTTCGCAATTGCGAACTTACTTGTCGGCTCGCAACGGTTGCGACTATGTTGTTTCTACGTCTCGTTCATCATCACAGGTTCCCAGCACCCTCTGTTTCACCACTGCCACCCTCTGTTTCACCCATGCCACCCTCTGGTACATCAATGCCACCCACTGGTTCATCATCACTGTAGATTATGGGGGGGAAAAGCAAGCACACCTGCCCTGCTTCAACTGAAATGAATTAATTTGGGGTTGATTTATTAATGTGTCACTGTTTTAAAATTCCAGTCTGGCACCTGCTTCCTTATCTGTAATTTGCTTTCTGTTGCAGTGCAATTTTTATTTCCAGGACCTTTGTGGCCTACCTGTAGCTATTCTATGAGCCTGCTGTGAGGGTCAGAGCAGGGTCATAGAATTGTTGCAACTAGCAACTGAACTCTGGAGGGGCCCCAGTCAGGAAGCATGACAGGGAATGGTTACTATTACTAATGATGAGTTTGAACTTTTGCACCTGCTGAGTGCTTTCCGTTTAGCAAAACTCGTTTTTCTGCAGAACAGCAACTGTAATGCCCCAAACAAATCATAGGCAACTGAACTCTGGAGGGGCCCCTCAGGAAGTACTACAGGGAATGGTTACTAATGATGAGTGAACTTTTGCAACCGCTGAGTGCTTTCAGTTTTGCAAAACTCGTTTTTCTGCAGAACAGCAACTGTAATGCCCCAAACAAACTTACTTGTGAAAGTTGATTTCTAATCCAAAAGTGATCCAAAGATAGTCAAAAGGCCTCAAATCAAAAAAAGTGCAGGCAAATGTCAACCTGAGGAGTTATTCTGATAAAAATCATCATTTTCAGAAGGTCTATGCTGCTTGCTAGTGGATTTCTTGTGCAGAATTGCAAATTTTGTAATTTTGCGAGTGCGAGATTGTTGCTGCCCGCCGCACCTACATGTTCGCAATTGCGAACTCTCGCGATGCGTCGCCAAACTCCCGCGGGATCCTGCAGCAAGATCCAAAATGGAGCAGCACTCGCAAAATATTGAGAAAAACAACTCGGCAAACGCTGAATGACGGTAAGTGAACGCCGCACGCCGCAAAATTGTATCACCAAGAAAAAAAAATCCGCTGCGTGCAAATTTGCGGATTTTCGGTAAATCCGCGAACGTTTGCGGATTGCGAATTTACCGAAAATCCGCAAAATCCGCGAGCGGAACGGATTTTCCGCCCATGTTTATCGAGGATGAACCCCAGATTGCGTGCATGGTCGGTGGGTGTTGGTGCTGGTCCCAGTGCGGTCGGCCACAAGGAGTCATCCCAGGCCGAGGGGGTGGAGCCGAGGATGAGGACTTCTGTCTTGTCCGAGTTTAGTTTCAGACAGCTGTTCTTCATCCACTCGGCGATGGCTTTTATTCCTTTGTGAAGGTTAGTTTTGGTGGTGCGGGGGTCCTTGGTGAGCTGGGTGTCGTCAGCATAGGAGATGATGTTGAGGTCGTGCAGTCGGGCGACGTGGGCGAGTGGTGCCATGTAGATGTTAAACAACGTCGGGCTGAGGGATGAGCCTTGGGGTACGCCGCAGTTGATCTCGGTGGCTTATCCATGGCTTCCGAGCAGAAAGGCGGGAGGTGGACACTCTGGGTTCTGCCGGAGAGGAAAGAGGTGGTCTAGTCTAGAGCCTTGTCTCGAATCCCAGCGTTGTGGAGACGTGTGTGTAGGGTGCAGTGGCAGATAGTGTTGAAGGCAGCTGACAGGTCCAGGAGGATGAGGGCCGCGGTCTCGCCGTTGTCCAGCAGATTCCCGATGTCGTTGATGGCAGCAATGAGGGCAGTGTCGGTGCTGTGGTTGCTGCAAAACCTGGACTGGGATGTGTCCGAGATGGTGTTCTCCTCGAGGTAGGGGGTCAGTTGTCTTTTGACGGATATCTCAATGACCTTCGCCGGGAATGGGAGCAGAGAGATGGGTCGGAGATTTTTGATGTCCTTAGGGTCGGCCTGGTGTTTCTTGAGTAACGCATTGATCTTGTCGTGCTTTCAGCTCTCTGGGAAGGTAGCTGCCTCAAAGGAGATGTTGATGGCTTTCTGGAGATGGGTTGCGATGGTGGCGCTGGCTTTGTTGAAGATGTGGTGTAGGCAGGGGTCTGGTGGAGAGCCGGAGTGAATGGTGTTCATGATTTTGATGGTGTCGTCGTCGTTTCTGATGGTCCAGGAGAGCAGGGGATCAGTGCCGATGTTGGTCGTGGAAGTATCAGTGGCGGTTGGGGTGGTCGAGATGATGAAGCTGCCGTGGATGTCTGCGATCTTCCGATGGAAGAAGGTGGCAAGGGAGTCACACAGTTTTTGCGATGGTGGGATGTCATTGATGTTGGAGCTGGGGTTGGAAAGTTCCTTCACAATGTTGAAGAGCTCTCAGTCCAGTGGAGTTCGGTGGTGTGGCTGAAGGCGACATGGGTGCTTGAGGAGAAGATGTTAATGTTATGTTAATGTTAATGTTAATGTTAATGTTAAAAATGATTTATAAAGCGCACGCACACCGGATGGTTTAATGGCGCTATAAAGGCTCAGAGATTTTTAACGGACAGCTTTAGTTATGCTGTAGTTATAGGCTTGCGCAAATAGCCACGTTTTAAGAGATTTCCTAAATTGCGTTAGCTCAGTACAGGAACGGATCTCCAATGGGAAAGTGTTCCACAGTCTGGGAGCAAGAGTGGCAAATCTACAGACGCCCTGACGAACTCGCCTGAATACAGGGATGGTAAGAAGTGAGAGGAGAGCAGAGCGGAGGTTCCGGGACGGGGAGTGTCTGGATATTAAGGTGTTAATTAATTTGGGGTTGTTACCATGCAAAGATTTAACGATGAGGCAGCCCACCTTAAAGGCACAGAGTTGAGGGATTGTGAGCCAGTGAAGTGTCCTCAGCAAAGGGGTGGCAGACTGCCATCTGGGTTGATGCAAGATCAATCTGGCCGCCTGGTTTTGGGCCATTTGTAACCGTTTAAAGAGATAGATAGGCATGCCCAAGTATACAGAGTTTGCATGGTCCAGGAGTGACAATACAGTGGGGACCACCACTTGGATCAGGGCTTCCTGTGTGAAGAACCAATGTATCTTTTTGATCTTCCTTATTTGAAAGAAACATTTGGAGATGACGGTGCCAACCTGGGTTTTTAGTGACAGATCATGGTTGAGGGTAACTCCTAATGTTTTGGCCGAGTGGGAGGGGGAGGGAGAGGGCCCTAACTCTGAAGGCCAATAATGAGGACCCCAAAATTTAAGGCTGTCCCCAGTAAGAACAAGTTCTGTCTTCCCAGGGTTTAACTTAAGGTGGTTCTGGTCCATCCACTGCTGGATATGTAACATAGTGGCCTGAAATTCGGTGATGGAACTGTGGGAGTTATCAATTAAGAAAACTAGTTGTAGATCATCTGCATAGTTAAAAACTGTCACATTCCTGTCTTTAAGGGACTGGATTAAGGGGAGGATGTAAAGATTGAACAGATGGGGAGAAAGAGTAGAACCTTGTGGTGTGGCCATAAAGTGGCCTAGGCCGACGGCCTGGAATCGATCCTCCAGGTAGGAGGAGAGCCAACACGCTGCTGTACCCAAGATGCCGGCTTGTTGGACACGGTCGACCAAAGTAGCATTGTCGACCGTGTCAAAGGCACAGAGGTCCAAAAGGACCAGTGCTTGAGGGGAGCGTTTATCGGCACCGTCACGGAGAGTGTCCAGGACAGCCAAGATGACAGTTTCAGTAGAATGGGCTGGCCAGAAACCTGCCTGATAGGAATTGAGATATTTAGATTCTTCCAGGAAGGCTGACAGGCATTTGGCTACGTGAGCCTCTAGCACTTTTGCTAAGAACGGGAGTAGGGAGATGGGACGATAATTAGGTAGAAATGTAGGATCAGCACCGGGTTTCATCAGAAGAGGGACCACAGTGGCTTTTTTAAATGCTTTAGGAACTTGACCGGTAGTGAGTAGCTCGTTCAGTAGTGTCAGTGCTGGGTCTGGATAGACTGATAAACAGTCCTTATGTATGTGGGGTGGGCAGCAGTCAGAAGGAGCTTCAGATTTGACTTTTACGAGGAGCTCCTGAAGAGTCTCTGTGCTAAGGGGGGGGGGAACAGCTGGGGTTGCATTTGTTACTATGTGTATTGGTAGCGGGTGACATGGGGAGGTGCAGAGGAATGCTTGCTTTGATGGTAATGATTTTTTCAATAAAGTAATCATTTAGAGAATTACAGAGAGCTTGACAGGGCATGACTTTTGTAAGAACCCTGTCTGGGTTGGACAGTTTGTTCATGATAACACAGATTTCTTTGGAGCTTTTGTTAGAGTTAAGAATGCGTGATGAAAAATGAGCAGCTTTCGCTGCAATGATAGTCTTCATGTATTCTTTCCAAGCTGATATGTACAGCAGTTTCTTACCAGGGGAGTATTCCTGTCACCACTGCCTCTCTAGTTGGCATAAGGACAGTTTCTGGGTTTTAAGTTCAGAAGAGAACCATCTCTAGGCGTCGGCACGTCGGGCTAATTTGATTTTCCTAAGAGGTGCGTGCTTGTTACTTGCCTCAAGAAGCCATTGGGAGAGGTTCCCTCAGTGTCGTTAATGTAATTTCCCGGAGATGGGGTGGTGTTGGTCAAGGTGTCAAGAAAGTCTTTTTTATTGATGACATTCCATTTCCTGGCATAGCCATGTTCTGATTTTATGAGGAGTCGGCAGTGTGATAATGAGTTTTAGAAGATGATGGTCACTCCAGACGTAAGGGTCAATTGTAGGGGTTGAAGTGGTCATGCCATTAGTCCACACTTGATCTAGGATGTGCCCCTTCACATGGGTGGGAGAGGAGGCTTGCTGTGTAAAAATTAAATTAGTAAGGAGATCAGACAGCTCAGCCGATTGAGGCCCTTCAAGGGGATCATTGTACCAGTAGTTAAGATCACCTATGAGGAGGACCTTAGCGTGATCGGTGGCGAGTTTTGCCATCTGCTCGCTAAGTAAGAGGGGAAAGCGAGCCATCTGATAAGGAGGCCTATAAACTAATACACAGACAAAAGTGTCCATGGTGGAATCTAGTTGGATTACTATGTTGTCCGCCTCATTGAGAGTGAGAGAGGGCAGGGTTCTGAACCTGAAGTTGGTATTGATAATGGCTGCGACCCCTCCTCCCATTTTACCTGATGAGCGGTTGGCATATATAATGTAATAGTTAGAGGGTAAGCTGCTAGGGGCGGAGTCTTCAGTAAGCCACGTTTCTGTCAACAGCAACAAATCAGGTGTGTCAGTGAGCAAGAGAAGAAGAATATCAAGTTGGTGTTTGACGAGGGAGCGTGTGTTAAGGTAGTAGACTGATAGAGGCCTGGGCTGGGGTTTAACCAGGTGAGGAGAACCCTGTTCAAAGGTGGTAGAGATCTGTATTTCAGGGAAATCACACCTTTCAGAAAGGATTCCTTGCTCCGCAAGAGAGACCTGTTTTTCACGAGCAAGATATGAAAGGGGGGAATGTATCAATTATAGGGTGTCCGAGGAGTAAGTAATAGCTCGGGCATACTGCCTGGGCCCTGGGTGCGGATGGGCGCAGACGGGCGCACAAGAGCTTGCCTTTGGCGCGCCTTCGACGCGCCACCGGCGCATCCGCTGCGCTTCCGCGCTGCTGGCTGCATGTGACTCCGGCCCCCGCCCACAGCTCTGCCCTCTCACCACCTGATTGGCTGTTGCAGGGGGAGTCACTTGGGCAGCAGGGAGCCGGAACAGCCGACTTACGCGCAAGGTAATAGCTTATAATAATTTTAAAAACACAGAAAACACAGTGAAAAGATTCTAGCAGTGTGATTTTTCTTGTAAAAGTTTAAAATTCAGCTTTTTGGCAGCCTAAGCGATCCAAACATTAGAGCCTAATGGCGATCTTCCGCGCTTCTGGCTGCATTTGACTCCGGTCCCCGCCCACAGCTCCGCCCTCTCACCACCTGATTGGCTGTTGCAGGGGGAGGGGGTCAAGCTTGTGGCTAGCAGAATGGGTGGGTGTTGTGATGAGCTGTCTGAGTCCGAAATTGGCGAAGTTGTCAATCAAGGTGGTGGAGTTGGTGTTGTTGTTGTTCTCGAGGTGGAAGTTCAGGTCCCTGAGGAGGATGTAGTCTGTGGAGGCGTGGGCCTGTGTGCTGACGAAGTCGGCGATGGAGTCGCTGAACTGTGGCCAAGGTCCAGGGGGTCTGTAGACGTGGGTTCCTCTGAGGGTGGTGCTGAGATCGATGTGGATCTGAAAGTGCAGGTGTTCGGCGCTGCTGAGGGTGTCATTGGGTCTCGTCAAGATTCTGAGAGTGTTCCTGTGGACAATAACGATTCCTCCTCCAGTTCCATTGGTGCGGTCCCTGCTGGTGATCTTGTATCGGTCGGGGATGGCTATGGCGATGTCGGGTGCCGAGGAGGGGTTCATCCAGGTCTCCGTCAGGAAGGCGACGTCTGGTGAGGTGGAGTCCAGTAGGTCCCAGAGTTCAACGACAAGTTTGCGGGCAGAGCAGGTGTTGAGAAGGATGCAGCTGAGGTGGTTGAGTTCTTTCACGGTGTGTTGATTGGCAGATTGGATTCTGGTGAAGCTGCAGTTCTGGCAGGTGAAGGGTCCCTGGGTGTGCTTCGGGGCGGCCCGGAAGCAGGTGTGCGATCGTCCCGTGTCGAGTGCGAGGAGGGTGTTGGCATCGTAGCAGAGCCGGGCGTTGTGACATTCGCGGGGGCCAGGGGTTCTGGCGCTGGGCGATGTCCAAGCGTGGACGGGTGCAGAAGGGCTTGCCTTAGGCGTGCCAGCCATATAAGGGGGTTTGGGTGAGAGGAGCAGCTGGGAGGCAAATGGACGAGTAGGGGGGCGGGCCCACAGGGGATGCAGTGGCGGGAAAAGAGCGGGAGGGGGTACAGAAGAAAAGGGGGATGGGAGGAAACGGTGCAACTAAGGCAACAAGGCAAATAAGGAAAGCTAAAAAAACAGGAAGCTTCATAGTATACAATTAGGCACAATTTAACAGTAAGGCACAGTATACAGAGAAGAACACAGGGGCGGCGAATGGGAGGGTGGGTTAGCAGGGCCACCGAGGGCGAAATGGCGGGAGAAGAGCAGGAGGAGGGGTACAAAGGGAAAAAAGGGGGATGAGGAGCGGAACAATTGAGGCAGTTAGGAAGGCAAAGCACAGAGTGCTGAAAAGAAAATAATAAGGCACAATTCAACAGCAGGACAAAATTAGCAGATAAGAACCCTGGGGCGGCAAACTTAGAGCAGCGAGCTTGGGAGGCACAGACACACAGGTGGTGCTGTGCGGCGTCGGGGGCGACGAACTTACAGCAGCAAGCTTGGGAGGCACTGACACACAGGTGGTGGTGTGCGGCGTGGGGGGCGACCTAACCTGCAAGCAGGGTCATGGGTTGTTTGCCCATCTTCACTAATGCGATACATGAAATGTAAGTTCTACGGAGGACTTTAAGCTGTAAGAAACAAAAACGGGATCTGATTGCCACTTCTCTATCGGAGGATAGTGCGTCAGGACAATCTTCCTCTTGCATATCTATGTCTCTTTCCCACTTTTTCCACATATTTTTAAGCAAATCAGGGGCATTATTTACTAGCTGTTGCTATGTTAACAAGATTGCCTTTTGGGTTATGTGTCGCACAAACCACTTTGAACCTTGGTGAGTATCTCTTTCGTATTAAAGAACGAGCATGTTTGCAAACATGAAGAATAAAAATAAAACCTCTAGTGCAAAATTAGACACATCAAAAAAAGTTTGTTATTTTTTACAAACAGTTATTAGAAACGGTTCAATACAAGATAGTTTAAAAGAAATTAAATAATCTGCACTAGCTCGGTTGTGTAGAAACATGCAGAAAGATTATGGCTTTCCTCTAACTACCTAAGGAGTGCAAAACATAAGCATGTTCTATCTGTTTATCAATGTAAGTTAAAACAAAATAGAGCAGAAGAAAGAAAAGCAATATTACGCTTTTCTTATTTTAAAATAGCTGCTTCAATTATGCTGTGTGATCTGGCCTGGCTTTCACCTGGTTGCCTACTATTACTTTATAATAGTCAAGTTCTAACATCTTTTCTTTATAATCGGCAACTGGGTGTGTCACAAGTCACTGATTATAAAGAAATTATAGACTTCCATTTATACAGGCATTACAGAATCGATGTTGGAGAAAGTATCATAATAGCATTATAATTGTATGTCATATGCATGAGAAATAGCTTCACAACTTGTTCTACTTCCTTAAGCAGGATAGAGCCTCTACTTGCACTTCCATACAATTACAAATTGCCATTGCCATATATATCTAACTGTATGTTGTTAGAAATGTCAGCCTTAGATAGGTTGGTCTTCCCCCAAACATTTTGCTTTCCTCCTCCATTTTACTAATCTTGTTTATGAATCTGTGCAATTACCCCGCTAACCAGTACTAAAGTGCTTGTGTGCTCTCCTCTAAACATGGCAGCATTGGCTTATACCAAATTGACATATTTAATATATCTATAAGTCCCTAGTAAACTGGAAAAACATGAGCCCGAGGCCTGTAAATTAAATGCTACTAGTGGGTCAGCAGCACTTATTGTGCCACCCACTTAAGTAGTCCTTTAAACGTCTCAGGCCTGCCATTGCAGCCTGTTTGTGTGCAATTTGAACCTACCATTTGGAACTGGCAAAAAAGTGTTTGCATGGCCCAAACCTTCCTTTTTAATACATATAAGTCTCCCATAGGGTAGGTCCAGGAGAGCCCATAGGGCAGTGTGCAATGTATTTAAAAGTTGGACATATGCTTTTAAGTTTTACACGTCATGGTAGTGTAAAAACTCTTTAATTCGTTTTTCACTAATATAAGGCCTACCTCTCCAATAGGATAACATTGGAGTTACCTTATTACATTCTATAAGTGTAATTTCAAATGGTAATAGGTATTTAGTTCATGTTTGTGTCTCTGGGATCAAAATTTTAAATTCTAACTTATGATGAAGTCAGATTTTGAATAGTAATTCTGACAATTGCACGTTTAGAAAGATTTCATTTTTTAGCCTTATCCTCATTTATGAGGTTTTGGTGTAGGGCAGCACCACAAGGAATCTTGCTGCACTTTCCTGCATCAAAAGTAAAGGGCAGGAATGTGCTGTATCTATGAGATATGGTGCATTCTTCTACTTTTCCCCAGCGCTGTCACACAATGAGCTGCCAGACGCCAACGCAGGCACCCTTGTGCCCTGGTGGAAGAGTGTCTGCATTGTAGGGGCGATGGTTTTTGTGCGGAAGGGGCCTCTTCCTATTCAAAAACAATCACAAGAAGTGTTTCATCTTTCTATGTGTGCAGCAGAAAAAACAAGGAGAAATAAGGATATTTCTCCTTGTTGTACCTCCCTAACACCACCCCTGGCAATTACAATTCCTTGTAAATCTGGGAATGCTTCAGATTCCATGGGTGTTGCATGGGAACACACACAGTAGCACCTATGGAATGCCTCTTTCCGGCAGTGTTCTGCATGAAAGGGGTGCATATTACAAAGCCATGTAAAGCCACCCAAAGTGGCTTTGCGTGGTCTTGTAAATATGCTTATGCATATTGCGCAACTGGAGAATCAAAAAATGTATGCTACTGCGGCACAAAGTGCCTCTAGGTGCCCCATAAATGAGGCCCTGTGTTGTATAGCCTGATTCTGGTCACATGACAGGGCATAGATAACAGTTGAGCTTTGTATATTCCTCATAGACAGGCACACACAATAGGGAGCTTAGGTGGGCCTGGATGGGCCATCATTAGCAGGATGTGAATGAGGAGCTGGGCACACCTTCACTTACACTTCAATAGACTGTGTCCTGCCTCCACACAAAGGGCTGTATACCCCCTGTAGTTAGTCTGGAGCCAGGGCAGGGAGGGCAGGGTGCATGGGGACTTCAAAGTGGAACATCACCAAGCTTCTCCTTAACCTCAAAGGCCCTTCTGGGTATAAATATTGGACCTCTGACACCAACCCTTAAGTACACTTCTAGACCTGTAGCTATTCTGCCAGGAAGAAAGACTGTTGTGCTGCTGAAGGATTGCCACTCTGCTGAACTGCTCCCTGCCCTGCTTTGCTACTGCTTTGTTGTGCTGACCTGCTGCCTGCTGCCCTCGTGCCTGGGTGACAAGAACTAGAACTGCATCTCTTGAATCCAGAACCCCAGAGTTATTCCACAGGCTAGTTGGTTGGCCTCCTGACTTGACTCTAAAAGGCAGAAGGCTCCAACAACCTTGCACCTGGAGTCTGTCATCCGTGAGTCTACCATGCCAAGTGGTGCCACACCAGTTCTGGACACTTGGAGCTGGGCCTTAGGTGCTTTTTCAGCCTCTCTGGAACGGAGGCATTTCCTCTGCTGTGCAGCACAACCCCGAGCAGACCTGAACCGTCAATACTGCTGCTTGGATTGGACCCATCGCATAGGCTCACATGGCCACCACAGTCCACATCACCTTTGGAACAGCCACAGTATGACACATCTTGGGGCAGACCCTTGTTCCCTCATCAACAGCAGCCTCTGCAATGACTCCTGACTCTGCATCGCAGCCTTGTAGCTCCTTGGAAGGAACACATCTCCTAGACTCAAGCAACATATCCCTGACTCGGATTTCACATTGCAAGCGCTCTTCGATGGGATCTTCGATGACGACTTAACAGAACCTTGCCACATATCAGAACCAATGCATCGCTACAGCTGCGTGATGCATCTTCGATGCGGATCTTCACAACACTCCAAAAACCTGGATTGAAGGTACTTTGTTCTGCTGGCATAACTTGGTCCTTGTTAGGCTAGCTGAACCTCATAATTGGCCTGAACTTGTGACATTGTCTTGTCCGGCGCGAGCAGATATCTATAGTTGGTGCTTTATGCCTTTTGGAGCTATATTTGCAAAAACCTTTAAAATGTAATATCTCTGGTTCTACTCACTGAATGTTGCTCTATTTTTCTAACCTGGTGTGGGATCTTTTTTGTGGTGTTTTTACTGTTTTACTGGTTGAAGTGTTGCACAATTACTTTATACATTGCCTCTAAATTCAGCCTGACTGCTCTATGACAAGCTACTAGTGGGTTGAGCACAGGTTAATATTTGGTTGCCTTGTGCCTTACCCTGACAAGAATTGTGGTTGGTGTTTGATCAGGATTCACATTCCTGTCAACCAATAACTCAATTTCTTACATAAGCACTCACCACAAGTGATAAGAGAAAGGAACTTTCTGCAAATGATAGTACTCCTAGGTAAAAAAACAGCATGACAATTGCAGACACCATAAGCTTAATTACAAATAGTGTGCATTCATAACCAAAACATGATAATAAGATACAAAGGAATTGCAAAATCCATTTGAATGAGAATATTAGCAAATTGCATGAAAAACACCACGACAAACTGTAAACATTGTTCACAAGCTAGTCAGTGTCAGCAGAGTAGCATTCCACCGTCCTCTAAGCGCTTCAGCTTCTCACCATGGGTAGTAAGTGCTATATACAAACAGATACCACACCATGCACCTCTGTAGAATTACTGCTGATAGCTCAAAAACACAGGGTTGCAAGTCTTGCCCAGAGTAAAACATTAGCTAATATATTTCCTTCTGAGAGGGGATCAAGAGAGGAATGACCGCTGTGACCTTCAATATGCTTCCCGCTATCCTGACCATGCATTATGCAGTCAATGAATTTTCAGCACTGTTCAGAACCAGATCTAATGTTATGCCGTGGCAGATGACAAATAACTCCTTTGTTTTTTTTCATACAGATTCCTTGACCTCACCCCGTCCCTCCAGCCCCCCTTGAGCTTGATCTTCTATTCGATTGCACAGTCAAGCTAAAAACAGGATCTAATATTCATAGAAATTTGTTTACCTCACTGCGGAGAGGGGTGATCCTATCAGGTCAGGGTTAAAACACATCAGAACGAGCTGGGGAAGCTTGCATTTCAACTGCCTGTGATGTACCTTGCCTGTAAGTAATACAAAGAGCTTCATTAGAGTCATAATCAGCTCTCTCACCTTTGAGACCTAATGTAATCATGTATTTCAAATGCACATCGAAGATAGAGCCGGCAATATGGGCAGAAAGAAAAAAAAACACAAGAGCCACCATCTCGTCATCTAAATGGGGATGTAAGCAGCTGCAGCCAGCATTGTTTAATTTTCCTCCCAAAATTCAAATTAAAGTTTTTACTTTGGTAGCTCGGGAAGAGAAAAATCAAGGCTTTGCGAGTAGGGCGAAGAGAGCTCCAGTCCCCACGAAAGGGATTAAGAAGCAGAGCCCAGAGTGGAAGAGGAAATGAGGATATGACAGAGGCCACCTCCAGTTCAAACAGAATTAGGCCCGCAGAAGGCAAGCGAAATCCCACTGGTGACAGGTGCCACCTTCTGGGTCATTCTACCACTCTGCCTCCTGCCACTTTTTATAACGAGAGCAGATAAAGGAGGGCTCTTTCTTCGAGGCTGAAGGGGCCGGGGAAATAATGCAAAGGGAAGGGAGACAGGCTGGCTTTAGGGACTTGGCATGATACTACACGCATCAGTGCAGCGCCTGCCAGCGCTGGAAGCCGCTTCTCTCCACAAAGCGGCACAGAAGCATGCAGAATGAAGATTATTGGTCACATTCATCCCTCTGTCCTTCCCCTTGTGTCTTTAAAGTTTTTATTTTGCACAGTTATGAGGAGCTTTGCGGCCAGCCAATGAAGCAGTTACAAAGCGCCTGAAATGGACTCCAAGATGTAAGAAAACAATCAAACAGACAGGTGGTGAGAGTGGTACAGAAAGGGGAATTAGAAATATTTTATGTGAGAGCCCATAAAAATAATTCTTTTTTTAACCTTTCCAGCCACAGTAGTTTACAAGGGGTGGCATGGAGCTGAGCAAGAGCATCAGAATGTCTTGAATAGTAAAATTTTTAATTGTATTGCATAAATGTGAACATTCATAAAAAATGTAACGGCATTTTGAAAGACTTTAGAGGATAACATTTGAGGGCTTGTCTAGCAGTTGCCTGGAGGATCTCCATGGATTAAAGCTACTGTATGGGCACATTTGTGTATATATTGCAATGATTCTGAATGCCAGAGACGTTGTCCCTAAGGATCTAAGTGGTAGAGGAGCAACTGAAGACAACACAATTGAACCCCCCAGTGCAAATTCATTTTCAGACAGGTACACCATGGAAAAGGCCACACATCCTGCACTAAGAAATCGTCCACATGGAATCAGTGAGGATACCTGTAAACACTGGACCAAAAGATTAGAAAAGCAGAAAAAACACAAACATTTTGCAAATCCATAACCACAGTAGAAAGTTGCAGTTTGGCTGAGCCATGTGGCAGCCACAAGAATATTAATAACAAAATAAGCATTGCAGAATAGTGTTGCACATACCATTGTTAAATATAGAAATGTGCTAGTTCTACAAGAGACTCCAGTCAACTGCATACATTAATATTACACACAAGACCGTCTCAACAACACAGATGCCTAGCCCCTACCTAAGAGGAAGAAATCCATGGCACTCCATATGTAGCCTGATTGCAACTTGCTAGAATGTTGGCAGATTAAGACAGAGTGGAAAACCAGTGACTGAAAAACACTAGGTGTGCCCCTGAATATTGAGTGCAAAATATTGAAACTGAAATTTTGATTGGTAATTATAGATTTGCTATGCCTAACTACAGATATATGTACCTTGATGACATATAAAAACCTTCAAGCTATGTAGATGAATAGTTAGGAATACTAAATATATACTACCTCTGTATCCACTTACCTTTGGCAGTTTTTGTCTTCAATATTTTGACCACAATATTCTTATATGACGGTTTTTTAATGTTCTATATTCAATAGTACAATCACAGCAGTAGTAGCACAGGAGAACTGGAATAATGCACAGGGACCTAAGCAAAGCTTTTGTCTCTGAACGTCCTAGAACGGTTGTGGATACTATGAATATTATCTATTGATCACAAGGTGTTCTGCATGTGTGTTTACACTTTAAATATCAACTTTTGTGTCCCTTTGAAGTTGTTAAGAGATAAGAAGATTGAAAATATGAATCCATTTTCATAATAAAGAAGAAAACAGTTTTGAAGTGTTAGAAATGGGATCTATGGTTGGCTAAGGCTTGCCCCAAAGCCAGGCAGAGACCACCACTCTAGTCAGGGCAAGGGACTTACACGCCAAAGATAACCCCTGCTCACCCCCTTGGTAGCTTAGCACGAGCAGTTAGGCTTATCCTGGAGCCATGTATAAAGCATTTGCGCACGCAAACAGCAACAACATCCCAGGCACACTACAAAAGAAACTCCACACAAGGTTATATCAAAAATAGCCTTTGTATTCTCAAACCACATTAGAATAGTAAACGCATAATATACATGGTGCCACCTGGCCCTGGGTCCTATCTACAAGGGAATTATTTACACATGACAGGGCCCACTGGACCACTGTCAGAACCATCACATCTCACTCCTAACTTCACAAGACATGCCCCAAAAGAACTGTGCGCCTAAACGGTGCAGCTGGCACTAATTGCTGAGCAGCTGTAAATGAGGAAAGGGCCCAGGCACTCAATGCCCTTTGAATAGATAGGTCGAAAAGTTGCAGCTGCCCGCGCTGGTGCAGCACAGCTGGGAATAGAACAAATGAGCCATGGCACAACTGTGCCTTCTGCCCTCTGCCCCTTGCTGGGGCTCTTAACACAATATTGCCCCTTTTGGAGCCACACGGGGCTCTAAAATAATTATGCCCAAGGGTTGGAGCCACGCATGGGCTCTGAAAATAATCATGCCCCATCGTTGCTGCTGACCCCTGCAAATTGGGGCAGCTGGAGAATAATGACCAATATGGGGCAGCACGGGTCCACGGGACCTCGGGACCCCCACGGGGGCTCTTTAAACAAATATTGCCACGTTGGAGCGGCCCGCTGCAAAAACAAGGCCTCTCAGGATCTGGTGTTGGAGCGGCCCGCTATCAAACGGGGCATCTCTGACCTGGTGCCTCTGCCAGACACTATTTAATGTGAGCCCCACTCACCTGGGCTCTTCTCTGGCGAGGATCTCCGGCATCTGGGGAAGGCCTGTGGGGCTACCATCCTCTCACGGGAGCCTCGCTCGGCCTCTGCTACCTTCCCTCTTCACCCGGGCCTCCAGCAGCTCAAGGGAGCACCGCTGGGACCTGAGCCGACGACTTCCCTATGGCAGCTCCGTAGGGCGCGAGCTTCCTGCGGAAGACCAAAGTCCCAACCCACGACAGGCATTTGAGGGGTGCAACAGGGTGTCAAAGTGACACCCTGCCACCCTTCAATGTTTTCCCCCTTTTACCGAATCAGTATTTATTAAATTCAGTAATTGATATTCATTCCTATGGGCCTCCAGGCCTCTAGGAATGAATGGCAATTACCGATTCGGAAAAATACCTAATCTTAACGATTCGGTCATTTTTACCAAATGATTTGCTACATAGCATTTACCGATTCGAAAATACCGAATCGGTAAAATTCGGTATTTTCGAATCAGTAAATGCTATTTACATACATCTGGTACTAAATCTTAACCATTTTCTCACTGTCCCTCCAACTTCTATAGCAACATTTCCTCTGTCTTATTGTAAAACTACGCAGGAGGCCCCAATTCAGGATGCAGGATGCAGAACCCAACTGCTACCAGGTAGACCTGTCTTCATCTCCACAGCCACCCAATATGTAAAGTGTCCTATTTTTATATATCAGCAGCTTCCCTGTGGGCTTAAAAGGCACATTCGAGGGGTGACTTTCTAATATCCAAAACAATGCTTTTCCTACCTGGCGAAGTGACTTTTAACTGCAATGTGTCACTGCTGTGCACTGAATCTGCAGCCCAGTCAGAGTACAGTGGTGCTCCTAGCAGACTTATTTTTTCGTAATATATGTGACTGGTGTAAAAAACACTGCTGCCAACATAAGTCATTTAACTTCCACTTAAGTGTATATTCTGTACCCTTTATAATGCTCTTACAAGACAATTAAATAGATCAATGAGGTGAAATCACTTTAACCACTACTATTCTAGGGCCAGACCACAAACAATGTGCCACTGATTAACAGTGTCACAGGACACAGAGCCCTCATACTAGCAAGAATTGGTTTCAAAAGAAGTTGAATGAAAGATTTGGGGTGACGATGCAGAAAATGTGAATTTGCTACTGTAGTACCGAAATGAATTGTAAGTTGCACACTGCTTTGGAACTCTTAGTTGCCAGTAAGGGAAACCAAAACACTTTGGGGCTTCTAGGTCAGGGGGTCAGTGCCATCAGGTAATGGTGAGATCCTCCCTGATATACCATGTAACGAGGGAGCTGAGAAGATGCTGGCTCATTTTGATAAAGTGGGTGGGCACGGAGCTGTTGCTTGGATCCACTTTGGTTGTAGAACTAGGCTTATTTTCAGTGCAGGTGGGAGGGCTGTCCCCACTGCCGTTAGCTGCCCCTCAATTTAACAAACATTAGGAGTCATCCATTTGATACAGCACCAGTCATTTCCAAAAAAAAAACAATCATGTTGTGGGATGCAGTGAATCTTTGAAATTCAATAGAGAATGTTTTGGTGGTTGGGCATAGAGGGTCACCAGGGACATAGTGTTGATATCTATGAGTGAGTGTTTCGGAGCTCCCCTAAGAAAGTCTGATAACTGCTTCCCAAATTAATTAAAGGGGAGGGAGCCGTGTGGCCCTCCTCTCCATCTACCAGGGCCGTTTTTTTTATTAAAGGGAAGGGAGGCCACACAGACCCCCTCCCTGAGTCTTATTAGGCCCTGGGGACCCAATCCCCTAGGGTCACTACTTAAAAGAAAGGGGAGGGAGGTCACGCAGTCCTCCTCCCTGAGCTGTTATCTGGCCTGGGGACCCTATCTCGTAAAGTCCCGATTCGTAAAGGTGGGTGCCCTGGTGCTCAGCCATGCAAATAGAACATATGATGGACGGAATGCTGAAAAATGTCAAACATTCACACCCAGTACAGAGATCTGGGCATAAATCCATTATTTATTTGCTCACTATGCCATTCCAATCTGGACCCAGCCATATGCAAATCAGTATTGACCCTGTTCCCAAAGTAAACAGTTCAGCCTGAAGTGCCAGGCCATGTCCTCCTTGGACCAAAAAAAAGCATCTTTGGACCACTTTTATGGTATCACTCCTCATCAGCCAGGCTTGCTTGACTCCAGAGGCATGGTGAACACGGGACCCATGGACGGCTGGGCATTCCCGTCCCACTTGGGCCAACATATGAAAAAAGGACAGTTGGTTCACTGACCAATGACATTGACAAACAATGGATTAAACCCAGATGTTTGTGAATGGGGGTGAATGTTTGCATTGTTCAGCATTTCATCCATCATTTGTTCTTTCTCCTTTTGGTTACCCAGAGCTCCAGCCATATACTTGCTAGGGTTCTCAGGGTGAGCCCTAAGGCCACAGCAGCCCCAGCCGTCTACCTGCATGAAACAGGAGCTGTCATTGCTCCTGCCCACAGGGAGCAGCGAATTATGCTGTTTCCTCTGCGAGGGAGTACTCTTTTAATCTGTTTATCTGCCCTCAGTGGTCAAGGTCTGCTCCCAGCCTGCTGGAGCATTTTGAAAGCTCCCGCTGACTGAGACCATACTTTTTGTTTGCTCCTGCATGGTGGTACTTTTGAAAATGCTCCTGCCAAGTAGGATCAAAACATAGGTTTCCCTGCCCACGCTGGTGTGGGCCGGGAAACCTTTATGACCCAGGAGTGGGCTCTTGCAGACATAGCTGGTGAGAGGGCGCTGGGGGAGGGGGTCCCCGGGGCCATTCATGGATATTGGAGGGGGGCTGCATGGCCCCCTCCTTTTTGCTTAGTTTAGCTGCCCAGGGGATGGGGTCCCTGGGGCCTTTAGAGGCTAAGGGAGGGTGGAAACATTGCCCCTCTCCCCTTTAAAAATACAGTGGACCCTGGGCGGTGAGGTCACTGGGCTGAAAACAGCCAGGAGAGGTGGCCACATGCACCCTCTCCTAAAACATAATTCAGTGCCTGGAAAATGTGGTCTCTGGGGCTACAAGCGACTCAGGGAGGATGAGGCTGCATGCCCCCTTCTTTCAAAGCATAATTCAGGTCCTGGAGATGGGGTCCCCAGGCAGGAAACAGCCTGGGGAGCAGTGGCGGCTGGTGAACTTTGAAATTGGTGTGGCGCAAAACCAAGTCCTGAATTATACTGTGCGAGGAAGTGCACTAAGTGAGCATGACTGCTACAAAAGAGGTTAATGGGAAATCTTCTGCTGAGAATGACGAAATACATCAATGCGTTTCGGAAGTCAAGCTTCCTTGTATATATATATAAATAATGGAGTTAAGTAGTGCATATTTTAGCACAATGTCTAAAAGAAATTGACCATAAATCCCCACAAATACCTTTCTGTGTGAGTTTCCATGTCTGGGTCATGTGGGCAGTGCACATATTGTTACCTTTGTGTAGGGCAGAAACCCTCCCTCTGCCATGCTGCTCGGTGGCTGGTATTAGCAGATGGGTACAAATAGACATGGGGTATATAAAGAGAAAAGAGTTATGGGATTGATGCTGGTGTGATTGAAAAGGGTGTAGGAGACACGGCCACCTACCCTCTTCTGTGACCTCTATGCTCTTTGTTATTTCCCTTCCTCTATACCTCTCTTTCTCTATATGCCCACGCCTCTCCCTACTAGTTAATTGCATTCCTTTTCGTCTCCATCAACATGCCTCTCCGTTCCCTCCATTTTCCTTGCCCAGTTTGTTCCCTCTCGCACCCAGTCCCTATGTCCGCAGTCGTTTTTTTCCAATCGTTTTTCCTCAAAATTTCAAGTTGCCCCATCTCAGAAGTGAATTTAAATTTGGAATCCCAAACTACAAACGCCAAAATGTAAAGACAAAAACGTTTTCATTTAAACTCCTCGCACCAGATCTGACAAAACGTCAGACCCCTGCCTCGGCCTCCCTTCTTTCTGACCTTCGGTACATCCTCTGTATTCCCTCAACCTCCTTGTCCCACTTCATCTCCAGCCTTCTCTCCTTTCTTCACACTGCCTTTTCCACTCAGTTACTTACCATTGTCTCCAACCTTCTCTATTCCATTGGATCTCTCACTTTAGTGATTTCAAATGGCAACACGAGTAAGGTGTAAGCAGTTAGTCTATTCCTGTTTTCTTTACATTCCCATACTTGTCGTTTCCTGTTTGGAAATGAAAAATGAATACTGCAAAGACCAGGATGCAAAGGAAAACCAGTTGGATTACTTGCACTTGTCAGAACTTCAACTCTCTGCCCCTTATCTGTCTACAACTCCCTTCTGGTTCTTTCTTCGGATCCATTTTCACCTTACCTCCACTTCTTTCTCACCCTTCTCTTTTTGTTGTGTATGCATTTCCTTCTTAAGGCAACTACCTTATGCCTCTATCACTCCCACAGTCTACTCCTCCCACTCCTTAACTACTTCCATCCTATGTCTCTCTCACTTTTCTCACAATTGCAGCAGAAAAAAAGTAAACTGCCGCTGCTTTACAAAGCTAGAAAATAAACTGCACAGCAAACTGGGAATATCTTGTCTTCCCTCTGTAAATCGTCTTGACTCAAATCTTTAAGGGTTTTGTTTTGTTTTGTGATTAATTATCGCAATACCAAAATTTAGCACAAAAAAATGAAGACTTTCTGTGGCAGGCAGCAGGCAATGGACCGCAAACATTGCTTTAAAAAATACAAGGCTGACATGGATATCGGCCAGTTTAAAACACCATTCACTGCCCTGAGGCCTCGCTGCCAGCCCCCACCAGCCCCCAGGTACACGGAATAAAGTTATCAGGACATTTGCAGAGGAGTACTCTATTTTGTTTGTCTTATGTAGCGTTAAATTGATCTGAAAGGATTAGAGCGCTTTACATGAAAACCAGTACCATTACTCACCGAAGAAGGAATGGCTTTTCATCTTCTTGACCAGGCCAGCATAACAGCATGACAAACATGTACACCAGCAAACTAATATGTTTAAAATGTGTGAACAGGCGTCATTAATGACACTTGTTGCACGCACCGTGGTTTTCCCTTCTGACTTCTCTCCTACGCTCTTTCCCTCTTTCCCAACTCGTCACAGGCTGGATCCCACCCTAGCCTGTGACGAGTTGGAAGGTAAATACAAAATTTTCTAGCTATTGCGACAAGAATTTTAGATTCTATTAAGGACACGGAGGCGAGGATTATGCTTTCTCATTTCTTTACTGCACAAAACAGCAGCCAATGAAAGTGAAACTACAAATGTAAAAAACAACATTTCCCATGAGGCTTTGAACCACGCCTCTCTTACAACAACCAATCACAATGGCAATAAGCATATAAAGTATAGAGACACTAATCTGGCCTCCTCTTTCTTTGCGCGAACAGTCTCGTTACAGTGAACAAAAGTCTTAAGTCTCAACGGAGAGAAACAGTTCCATCAGCAATTCTCAACGGAGAAATCCAGAACCATAAGGAATCATCCTCCAACAGGAAGGGACAGCAGCCGAATCCACAGGAGGCAATTAACTCTTGTTGGAGTCGTTTCCTGAAACAGAAAAGGAAGTTTTGAGAAAAGAAGCCCACAAACAATATTTCTCAGAGAATGGGTACAAAGTTGTTAAACAACATCATTTCATAACAACAGTACAGTTATATAACTGTCCCAACGGGTGGGATAATCCTCGCCTCCGTGTCCTTAATAGAATCTAAAATTCTTGTCGCGATAGCTAGAAAATTTTGTATTCTATGGCAGGACCGGAGGTTTCTGATTATGCTGGCTCAACAATCAAAGCTCATCAATTACAGCATCAGAAACATGAGGAATAGGTTTATAATAAAATACTTT
This sequence comes from Lissotriton vulgaris, assembly GCF_964263255.1. Taxonomy (NCBI): domain Eukaryota; kingdom Metazoa; phylum Chordata; class Amphibia; order Caudata; family Salamandridae; genus Lissotriton; species Lissotriton vulgaris. Next base: position 1,886,140,463 of record NC_141687.1, on the reverse strand, counting down.
AAACATCGAATCCGAAGACCAATCAGCCACTTTTAGGATATCCTCTAAGCGGGAACCTAGTAAATAGGCTTTGGAAGCCATCTCAACTCTAGCTGAATGAGCACCATAAGCAGAAATATCAATGCCGGCTTCCGACATGATCCATCTAACCCATCTGGCTAAAGTAGCCGCAGCGACTGGCTTGAAGGGTTTTTGAACAGAGATCAACAACTGCCCTAAAGGATCAATCCTGTGTGCAATAGTACGCTCTTCATAACATTTGAGACACTGCAACACACATAGCTTGCTGTTATGTGGAATGGCTGGGTACTCTACTGAACGTGACATGGTCTTAGTGCGCCGTGTAATGACAAAGGAAACACCCTGAGGAGAAAACATCCTACCAGCCAAATCTAAAGCCCTAACATCTGAAACCCTGCGACATGAAATGAGGCACAACAGCATAGTGAGCTTGGCTGAGAGCTGTTTTAAAGACAAATCACCATTATTGGGCCAGGATTCCAACAAATTAAGCACCTTAGTAACATCCCACATTGTGGAATACCTGGGCAGAGGAGGGTTGGCCACGCGCACACCTTTAAGCAACTTACAAACCAAGGGATGCATCCCCACAGGCTTACCGCCGACGTGGTTGTGACCAGCAGAAATTGCAGACCTGAAATTATTAACCGACCTGTAAGCCAGGCCTGAAGCTGCAGGTTCAGACAGAAAATTTAATACATCCGTCACAGTTGATCCCACGGGATCCACCTGCTTTGAAAGGCACCAACCCACCCACTTCTTCCAAGATGCGGAGTATCGTTTCCGGGTAGAAGGAGCCCACGCTTGTTGCATAAAGCTGGAAGCTTCTCGTGAAAGGCCTGCAAGGCATTCATGTCTCCAGAGAGCGTCCACACCATCAAAGCCAATTGGTTCTGCAGGACCGATGGATGGCAAGCTCCCACTGGGTCCTGCAGAAGCGTCAGGAAGAATTGGAGCCGGAAGGGGAGATCTACTGATAACTCCAACAGTGTGGGAAACCACGACTGAGTCGACCAGAATGGGGTCACCAACACTACTGTCGCCCTCTGCCGGCGTATCAACGCCGCCACTCTCGGATTCAGCGCAAATGGTGGAAACGCATAATTCCTCTGTTGCCCCCAATGATGAAGGAAATCGTCCGTCCCCATCGCCATTGGGTCCGGTCTCCAACTGTGAAATAGGGGGAGATGGGCATTGAGGCGAGAGGCAAACAGGTCTATCTAGCATGGGCCTTGCATAATCATGATCTGAGAGAACAGCGATGGATGGAGTCTCCAATCGCTGAAGTCTCGGAGAAATCGGGAATTCCAATCCGCCACCTGATTGAATTTCCCCGGGAGGTATTCCGCCACCACAGAGATCTTGCGATCCAGGCAGAAGTGCCAAAATTCCTTCGCAATGTGGACCAGCATTCGGGACTTCGTTCCCCCTAATCGGTTGATGTTTCTTACCGCGGAGACATTGTCCATCCGAAGGAGTATACAACAATTGCTCTTCAGCGGTGAGACAGACCTGATGGCAAATGACCCTGCCAACAACTCTAGACAGTTGATGTGTAGTGAGAGTTCATCTGCTGACCACCGTCCTCCTGTGGTATATTCTCCACAGCGAGCGCCCCAGCCCCATTGACTGGCGTCCGATTCGACTACCACACCTGGGGCTGCGCCGAAGATTGCTCGGCCATTCCAGGCTGACATGTGATCCAGCCACCACTGAAGTTCCTCCCGGGCCTCGGGGGAAAAAGGGATTAAGTGATCGTAGTGAAAATTCCTCTGAAGATAAAAGATTTTTAGTCTCTGCAGGGCCCTGTAGTGTAAGGGTCCGGGAAAGATGGCTTGGATCGACGAGGCCAGAAGGCCCACAATCCGCGCCAGCACCCACAAGGAAATCTTCTCCTTGGTCAAGGTGGATTTTATCTCTTTCTTGATGGACCTGATCTTGTGAAGGGGAAGGAGCAGTTGAGCTGAAACAGAGTCTATCAGGAAACCCAGGAATTCCATCTGCTGATTCTGTATCATCACCGATTTCTTGGTATTGATCACGAACCCCAGATTCTGCAGCAAGGACGTCGTCCAGTCCAGGTGAGTGAGTGAGAAGTTGGGACCGGTCCTGGGCCAGGAGGAGCATGTTGTCTAGGTAAACAATGAGACGCACTCCCATCTCTCGAAGGCGAGAGATCACAGGCTTGAGAAGTTTGGTGAACACCCAAAGGGCTGAAGACAGACCGAATGGTTTCGCACTTTGTAGCAAAACCAACGCCCTTTCCAAGGGAATTGCAAAAATGTTTGATGAGATGGGCAGATGGGGACTGTCAGATAGGCATCTTTTAGGTCTAATCGGACCATCCAGTCGTTCTCCAACAGAAGGTCTCGTAAAAGATGGATACCCTCCATCTTGAAGTGGCGATAAGTAACAAAGGGGTTGAAGTCCCTCAGATTCAAGACAAGGCGTTGACCGCCTCCCTTCTTTTGCACAAGAAAGACGTTGCTGCAGAAGCCCTCTGGAATGAAGGGTCCTACAGCAATGGCCTGTTTTGTCAAAAGTTTGTCTAGCTCTGAGTCTATAAAACTATGTTCGAGACGGGAAAAAAGGAGAGGTTGCGGGGGAAAAGGCTGCAAGGGGCAGTCTACCATCTCTATCTCGTAGCCCCGGACGGTCTGAAGGACCCAAGCATCTGCAGTGAGGTTCGTCCAGTTCATGACAAAATGACGCAACCTTCCCCCTAGCGGGACCAAAGGAAACAAGTGACTTACCAGAGGACTGATTATCGAAGTTTTTGTAGCCTCTGTTGACCCCTCGATTATAGCGGCCCCTGAAGCCGCGGGATCTTGACGGGTAAAAACCGGCTTGGTCCGGTTCCTGCGTGTACCCTCTGCCACGTCTAGGGGCGTACCCTCTTTGAGGACTGGAATTTGAATAGCGGCCGGTCGAGCGTCCTCTGCCACGTCCAGCCCTATTAGAGACCTGATGCAATACCCTCTTCAAGGAGGCTTGAGACTTATCCAGGGATGCAAACGTATTGACAAATTTTGCAATGTCCTTCACAAAGTTGTCCCCAAACAACTGTCCTTCCGCCAAAGGACCTGGCTCTGAGGAAGCCAACTCTACCAATTGAGGGTCGATCCGGAGCAGTACTGATTTCCGTCTTTCCGAGGCAAGAGCGCAGTTTGCGTTTCCCAGCATACAAATGGCTCGGTGTGCCCAACCCGCTAAGACTTCCGGGTGGATGGCATCCCCAGTCTCTTGGGCATGAAAGGCAAACTCAAGGATCTTGGCCAAAGGTCCTGAAAGGTCAAGGACCTTATCTTGGCACCCTCTGAGCGCGCGATCAATCCCTTTTTTGGGGTCTTTCTAATATTTCTTTAGAAAAGTGGTCATGGAGGGGTCGATGTCCGGGGTAACTGCCACCTTGTGGGGTATATCGGGACGGGGCACTCAGACTTAAGGCGGGATCTTACTTCTTTATCAAACCCTTTACGGAGGTGGGCCTCCAGGTATTCCGCCACAGCAGGGGGGGGGGACCCAATCTGAGGACCTAGGGTGGACAATGTCTGTTGGGTCAAAGAGAAGGGAGAGGGAGTGACCGGAGAGGCATGCTTACGCTTCTTAGTGTGTTTGCGGGGAGCGGCATCCGAAGAGTCTGTATCGGTGCCAGTATAAGTAGTGGTGTCATTAGGAGGGGGGGAGGGAGGAGGGTGGGAAGACAGAGCTTTGTCAGCAGAAGAGGATTCTTTAGATTTGTAATCTTTTTATAAGACTGGGCATGGGGCCAGGCCGGGTCAAGTGCAATCTTCTTAGGGGGGGGGGGGCAAGAAGATTCCTTGTTGGGAAGGGAAAGAGGCTTACCAGGGACTAATAGTTCCAATTTCTTGGCCAAGGGAAGGAGGGCCGAGGAAAGGGCTTTGTCCAATTTAGCGTCCAATTTTTTATCAATAATATCTTCCATGGATTCTTCTTCATAGAATTCCTCATGGCCCTGGTAATCACACGCAGCACCCTCCTCATCGCAGTACTCAGTGTGGAATCAGCAATTCCAACTCCAGTCCCCAGAGGGAAGCTCAGGTACCAGCCCAGGCGAGGGCGTCGATAGTGGAGAGTGCCAGGCGCAGGAGCCGGTAATACCAGGTAAGAATGAAGTATAAAGCCCAAATCTAGGACTAATGGAGGGAGTAACCCTTTCTGAAGTCCAGAAAGGGGTTTCCAAAAATCATGATTTGCCTCCTCACTCACTGGGAGGCAAAGGGTTAATGCTGGGAAGCTCCGGTGCACAAAGCGGTGAAAGAACGCTGCTAATAGATTTTAGAAATCGCCCTTGGCTCCTGGCCAATGCTGCGTAGATCGCCACTTCAGCCGGGGGCAGAGCGTCAAGCAGGCACCTTCAGAGATCTGCACGCGCACACTGACGCGCGAGAGACCTCAGAGATGCACGCAGGGCGTCCCAGGGCTCCGGCGTGCGCCTCCCTCCCCGAGGGGGGGGGCTAAACCCCTCACCAGCGCGGGCCGCGATCCAAGCGGGCGCTGGAAGCAGCTAGACAGAGGGAGAGAGCGGGGGCCTACGGGTGCAACCCGCGCCGCCAAAGGAGTCGGGACGCGGAGCGGGGAAGGTCCGGTCCCAAAGCTAAAAGGTCAGACGGGGCAAGAAACAGTAACCTGAATCGTTAAACAGTCCGCGATCGCGGCACAGCGCATTAGGCAATCATAAGACAATGCATGGAAAAAAAGCATGTAAACAAGCAATCACAGTGAAATACAATGCGCCAAGGCGATACATTAGGCATAGGCCATGACTCAGCTAGTAAAAGCATATAAAGTATAGAGCACTTATCTGGGCTGCGGAGCAGCAAAGAAAGAGGAGGCCAGATTAGTGTCTCTATACTTTATATGCTTATTGCCATTGTGATTGGTTGTTGTAAGAGAGGCGTGGTTCAAAGCCTCATGAGAAATGTTTTTTTTTACATTTGTAGTTTCACTTTCATTGGCTGCTGTTCTGTGCAGTAAAGAAATGAGAAAGCATAATCAGAAGCCTCCGGTCCTGCCATAGAATCCTGGCGGAGTAACGTCCCGCCTCGGGCAGCACAGGGCTTAAACCTAATGCTCCCAGGGTGCATTCAATCAGCGAGGATACACACGTCACGGAGGGGAGTTGCCCTACAGTCCTAAGAGGTGAAGTGCCCAGGCTGGAAGAAGGCAAGCCCTGAAAAATATGCGACACGCACGTGCGCTTTATTGCATGTGCGTGTCAAACAGTTCGCTGACGCTGCCTGATGACCCTATCATAGAGGGCCTGTCAGAGGGACTTTTTATGTTTTTTTTTTTTTATTTGAAACTGAAAGTTCTTTTTACTATACTCAAAGTGGAAACTGGGTTGAGTCGGCTGGCTCTGCGACCTCGGTCACGGTTCAAACTTCCTGCCTAAAACAAAGTAGAAAACAGAAATTGTTGGAGGGGCGCAGCTCCCACACCCATACAAAGAAACCGCCCCTGCTGGGGAGGAGGGCCATGTTCCTCCTACTACTAAAAATACATGGGGCCAAGGGTGGTGGGCCAAAATTGGTCTGGTAAGGAGGCCAAATGTGCACCTGTACTGCAAAAAATAGATGCCTCACCCTCCTGTGCCTTGGCCCACTCCAGGGATTTTTAATAAAGAAGTGTGGGAGCCCATACTTGTATTTTTTTAGTTTGCGGTGGATTCATGGATCCTCCACAAATTAGTGGCAATATTAAAAAAACTAAAATATTTTTATCCCCTGGCAGGGATTCTCTCGGATCCCACCACCCGGCTTAGGGGGTCAGGGTATCTGCCCCTTATGTCTTGTTCTAAAACTTTTTTTAGGGCTCAAGACTGAGTCCCGAGTCCTTAGATGGCTACCACCACTTCCTGGTTGTAGAGGTAGCAGCTAATCAGATCTCAGCAGGATTTCTAGATAAACTGAGGCTCGGTTTCCCTAGATATACAAAGAATTTGAGCATTAAGTGACCTAGGGGTCATCCTCGACTCCACCCTCTCCATGACTAAACAGGTCAACGCCATCTCCTCCCCCTGCTTCAACAACCTCCGCATGCTCCGTAGGATCTACGAGTGGATCCCCACTGAAACGAGACGAACAGTCACTCAGGCCCTTGTCAGCAGTAGGTTGGACTATGGAAACGCCCTCTACTCAGGAGCCTCAGCCAAACTCATGAGACGGTTCCAACGCATCCAGAACGCCTCTGCACGCCTGATCGTCGACATCCCCCGACCATATCACACCCCACCTGAGAGACCTGCACTGGCTCCCGGTCAACAAGAGGATAACATTCAAGCTCCTCACCCACGCACACAAGGCACTCCACAACATCGGACCAACGTACCTCAACAGACGAATCAGCTTCTACACCCCCACCCGCCAGCTCCGCTCTGCCGACCTCTCCCTCGCTACAGTCCCCCGCTTCTGAAGAGCGACCTCAGGCGGCAGATCATTCTCCCACCTCGACGCAAAGACCTGGAACACCTTCCCAATCCACCTACGGCAGACTCAAGACCTGCTGACCTTCAGAAAACTCCTCAAGACCTGGCTTTTCGAGCAGTAGCAGCATTCCCCTCGCGCCTTGAGACCCTCACGGGTGAGTAGTGAGCTTTACAGATGATATAATTGATTGATTGATTGAAGAACTACTGAACGGATTTACACCAAATCACAAAAAAGCACTTTTCTGGACCAAGCTTTTCCAAAATTATGTGAAAATCAGTTCAGCAGTTTGACTGTAGCTGGGTTTAAAGTTCCTACGGAAAAATGAATGGGTAAAACGCGTTTTGGAACTCCCCTTTTTTCTCCATCCCCGGTTGACGGATCACCCCGAAACTTCCCATGCGCAAACTTGTCAAATTGCAGCACTTTTTCACAGAGATTTGTCAAATGAAGTCCTATGGAAACACAAACCTAACTTTAGCTACCCAGTGGTGGCCACTAATATGCATATGCTCCCTAAAATGATAGATGGATGGATGGATGGATAGATAGATAGATAGATAGATAGATAGATAGATAGATAGATAGATAGATAGATAGATAGATAGATAGATAGATAGAGGGGCTGAGAGAGGGAGGAGAGAAGAACCTCAGGGAAACAAAGAGACATTGAGAAATATATAAAATATACTACAGAAAGGCATAGGGAAAGAAGGTGTGTGTGTGCTTCTGTGTGTGTGAGAGAGAAAGTCAAACTTATTAACAACCCAAAACGTTAATTTCCTATGGAAGCACAACTTAACTTTAGCTACCCAGTGGTGACCACTAATATGCATATGCACCTAAAAATGATAGATAGATAGATAGATAGATAGATAGATAGATAGATAGATAGATAGATAGATAGATAGATAGATAGATAGATAGATAGATAGATAGATAGATAGATAGATAGATAGATAGATAGATAGATAGATAGATAGACTTAAAGAGGGAGGAGAGAAGAACCTCAGGGAAACAGAGAGACATGGAAAAATACATAAAATATACTACAGAAAGGCATAGGGAAAGAAAGTGTGTGTGTGTGTGTGTGTGTCTGTGTTTGTGAGAGAGAAAGAGAAAGAGAGAGCGAGACAGAGAAAAAAAAAGAGAGAGAGAGCGGAGTGCCAGAGGATGGAAGACAGGCAGTACTGGAGAGATTCGATACGGCATTACCAAGCCCATAACTTCTAATAGTCTTTTTAATCTAATAATATACCAAGGCGCAGATTTCCTAAGGGCTTGTGCTGCCTTTGTGTCACAAAAGACAACGCAAGGCAACGCAAGCCCTTATGCGTGATTTACTAAGCCAACCAAAGTCACCATGCATGTCTCTGCATGGTTTAGAAAATCAGAATAACGCAAGGCAGCGGAGATTGCTGCCTTGCATTACTCTCCATTTCGAAGGCATCCATGGGTGGAGCATGGACGTTTCGATTTTGATGCAATTCCAAGTTTTCTGTGGTCAATAAAGCTGGGATTGTGTCAAAAAGATATACCTCCCAAATGGTCCTCGAAGCCCGCCGCACAACTGTATTATTTTAATAACTTTGATAAAAACCCTCGCCTGTTTCTGCGCGCACGACTGTCTACTATGTGTGCTTTTCCAGCTGAGACTACTGATGTAACACAAATGTTAATTGTGACATTTATGGACGGGGAAACCAATTTCTACACAGCTCTATCAGACTCCATTGGCAACAAAGGTGTAATTTCTTTCTGTAGGATTCGTGACATATCCCACGCTCTCAAGTGGAGGTTTGAAAAAGAGACAGCGAGGAGGTGATATTCCGCGTTTTGTTATTAACAGTCATTGTTATCTCATCGCAAGTGTATTATCCTAGCTTGAACCATCTGGCTTCGATCTGGTTGGAAGTATTTTGGCTGCCACTCCCCCACCATCGCCCTAGCCTTACAGTGTCAGGAAACAGAGAGTCTTCAGTGAATGCTGGCCTGCCCACACCCTCATGGCAGCCTCACTTCACACACAGGCCACCCACAGAAAGGCACACGAGCCACCTTCAAACATGGCGCTGATATTTCACAACCATTTAGGAGCCTACGCTCTTTCTTCACTTCTCTCCATCAAACACGGCATCCCTGCCTCTCACGCGGGTGCAGAGAAAGAAGGCGAAGAGAAAGTTGGCAATGTAATTCAAACAAAGGATGCTTGAAATCCATAAGCACAGCTACTCCGAGGCTTCTGGCAAATGGAATTCTAATTAGTATGCTGCTATTTTTCTTTTAGACAGATGAGGGATGCCCCCTATTGACTCTAGCAGGCACGCTGGTAAAAGAAAAAAAATTCGGGGGGGTGGGGGGAGGTGGAGGGGGCAGGTGGAGGCTAGCCAGCAAACACCGCAGATTGCAAATTATATCACAGACCCTGCCAAGCCCCAGCTCTTGGCATCAGATTTTTAATGACACTCCGGAAAAAAGGGAAAAGGAGTCCTCGGTTAACCGATGGAAAAACAGAGAAATAAATGAGGGATTTTTGACTGTGATAAGATCTTCGCGAAAATCAAATGACTGGAGGAAGATACATTGGGACTTTAAAGAATCCCTAGTAGATAGATGTTGAATGAAAATATACAGAAGCACATTTAGTGCTTGGTCCATTCCCAACACTTGTGCATGCTAAGGCGAGGGAGGCTGTCTTTCTAAAGCTGCAGTGTTTTTCTTCAAGAGATACCCTATGGAGGAGTAATGGCACAGGGACGGATTACAAATAAAAAGCCACCATTTTTTGCAGTTTGTGGTGATGGGCCCTATCCACTGTTGCCATGGCCATTATTTCAGGCGCAACAATGTCAAATCTGTCGTGATGCAGGTCAACCACTGGTCCAGCAGTTCAAGCAGCTGCTTCATCTTATAGTTAGCTGATTATTGAAGCCACGGTCGGATGAGGACAGAAAATAGGTATGTGCTTTAAAATAAAAGTGGACCACAGTAGCGAGTCAGACAGATAAAAAAGGCCCACATTTGCATATCGGGTAGTAAACACGAGGGCCCAGATCTATCATGATTTGACATCAGGGTTGGGTCATTTATTTAGAGCAACTCAACGCAATTTTTTTTGAGATTTTAAAAGCCATGCAATCCCATGGCATGGCTTTTCCTGGCTTTGTAAAGTATAAAAGGTAATGCAAAGCAGTGCTGCCTAGCGTTACATTGTGTCAAGTTGGTGTTACACGAGTGGGGTTTGGGTGTTAATGTGTATTATCCCATGAATTTTGATGCAAACCCATATTTACAAAGAGCTGTAGACAAGGGTTTGTGCCAAAATGAGGGTCATGCTTATACTGGTATGACAAGGAATGATATATTTATTTCTCCTTGGTATTTCCTCTTGGCAAGTGCACTGGATTCTGCAGCACACACAACAAGAGGAAATAGCCTCAAAGGGTAGTTTTTGTGCATATCTTTGTAATGTGGTGCATTTCTGATGTCTCCATTTCATGCATCACAGTGCTGGCAAGTTGCCTTGCTGCGTTGCATTGCATGAAATGTTAGTAAATCTGCCCCATCATGCAGTTCTGCTCTTTCTAGTTGACGCAATACAGTGCAGACACTTTGAACGCTGGGTCAGGTTGCCCCTCGGGAGCATTATGCATTAGATTCAATTGGTTGAAAGGAACTAGACAACTGCATGAGTGCTGTGTCCCATACTTGCCTTCGAGAAATCTGTGGTCTAGAACTCTTGGCCTGTTACACATTCTGTATTCATACTGAACAAATACATGTGCAAATCCCTCAAAGGGCAAGATCTCTGCAGTAGCAGCTGTTAATGGGCAGTAGAGATGGGGCAGGGGAAGAGGATGGTAAAAAAAACAAGATAACCTGCTGGCCGGCTGTGGCCTCTTTTCCGTCCTCTCCTCGGACTTCTCCTTCTGTGAGCCAAAAGCACACAGGCTCCCAGACTCCCCTAGCCAATCTTGATGCTGCTGTCACCAGCGTGCCAGCGACACCATGATCGGTTCTCAGACAGGGAGCGGGAGCCTGTGCATGTTCTCCACCAAGGCTGTGCAATACAGCCGGGTGGAGAACATCCTAATTGTGCATGACTGTTTTGCCGGCACAAGATGGCCCTCCAAATCGTCATGTGCACTTAAGCACACTCACCACTCCTCCACCTGCTGGCTGTGATGACAGCCAATCCCCGCCCTGCCCCAAAACTGGCTTCAACAGGGTATAATTAAATGATAATAACATTGTGTTATCATTTTATATTTCCTTTTCTGCACGGCTGAAAAGCAATGGGTCAATCCTCCTCCACCTTAGAGTAGGAGCTTCCCCATGAACTCTGAAATGTGAATCCTTCTCTAAAAGCAAAGCACGACTAAAAAGGACCAGAAGACATCTCCGCAAGCCTTGGAGATAGTTAATATTCCTGTGCCTTCTTCTGCCAGCAGGAATAAACACCCGCTAAACTGAAGTCATCCTTCTTTCCTTCTTGCTTCAAACTGAGACAACTGCTACATCTGTTAAGAGGGTAAACATTTATCTGTGTAACAAATACAAAACAAATACAAAACACATTCATTAGTAAGCACTATTTCGAACTAATCTGAGACAAAATCCTAAATTTACTACTTTTGGTATTCACAGAAGGCATTTAGTAGTAGTAACGTTAGAACCCCTAACTTTACTACTACTACTAAATGCCTTTTGTGCATACCGAAAGTCGTAAAGTTAGGATTTTGTCTCAGTTTAGTATTAGTAAAGATAGGAGTCCTAACTTTACTACTACTAAATGCCTTCTGTGAATACCAAAAGTAGTAAGTTTAGGATTTTGTCTCAGATTAGTACTGTGAATCGGCCCCATGGTCTCTAGTTGGCAGTGGTTTGCACCTTGTCCAAGCAGGGACTCTCACACTAGTCAGGGTAAGGGAGTCACAGAGCTAAGATAACCTCTGATCACCTCATTGGTAGCTTGAAAAGCAATGTATAAAGCATGTGTACATACACACACAGTAACACAGTGAAACCACTACAAAATGACTCCACACCAGTTTAGAAAAAAATAACCCATATTTATTTGAATAAGAAAAGACCAAAATGGCAAAAATCCAATATGCACAAATAAAGATATTCTTTTTCAAAGTTTAAATAAGTTCTTTCCATAGAAATCTATGGATCTATTTCTTTTTAGCACAAAGTACCCTGAATGCATCAAAATTTCAGCCATTACAAGAGGACGATCTTTGATATTTGGCCTTGGCTTGGTACACAATTTTGTAATATTGACACAGTCATGTTCTGGCTCATCATTATCATAATTGTCTTCATTGTTGTCTGAGACCAGTAGCAACATTGCAGGATTCAGAGAATTGCACCTTCTGATTGTGATCTCTTCTGGATCTTTCCTGGTGGGTAGCTTTTGTCAAGTGCTGAGTTCTGGTGCGAGTCAGCACAATTGCAACCGAATAAGGGACCAATGCAATGAGAAAATGTCCCGTTACAATTCCTTCACTGTGCTCAATTGCAATGCAAGCAGCTGCAACTGACTTCAGACAACTGGGTAGAGCTACAGCTAGTGGATCCAATACATCAGAAAAGTAAGCAATCAGGTCTCATCACCTTCATGTTTTTGAGTCAGACTAGTGAGTGATCACGCACTCTTCTCCAGGAAATAAAGGTAGAAATGTTTTGATCATAATCAGGCATTCTGAAGGTAGGTGCACTACACAAATTTCTCCTAATTATCTGAAGGCTTTCATGAATTTGTCATCAAATTTGACCAGATCCTAGATATCACTGCGAGTTAGCCTTATTAAAGGCTTCACAGTCAGGAAAAAGTTTTGAATCCACTGACAGTAGTAGCCAACTATTCCTCAGTACATCCTTACCTCTCCCTTTGTGGTTGGAGGATTCATCCTCAGGATTGCAGAAATTTGTTCCTTTGAGACTTTCCTTGCTCCTTTTTCAATGTGATTACCAAGATAAATCACTTAAAAAAATACAATTCAGCACTATCATTGTGAATTTGCTTCTGTTGAAAATTGAGGAGAATCATTATTCAGAATCAATGAATTCTGTTGGTACCCTGGATTATATTGCATCTTGTTACTTATATTTTGCTACAACACTGGAGCTACAGGAATATATTCGTTAGGAATTTCCATTGATTTTGCACATTCTACATAGGAGTCAGTGGGCCTGCAACACTGTTTGGCATCTGCATCTGAGATTTATTTCGCCACATCTCTGGAACAAAATCATACTGGATTCGATTTGGATTCTGCCTACATTCGTGTTTCTAATACCCGATTTTACTGCAGTAATGACAAGCAGTGTTTTTCGTCAGCAAAATAATATTTGCATGCACTTCAGAATTATTCACATTTGTTCTACTACGACCCTTTGTCTGAACCATCTGATTTCTCATTTTGAGTCCTTGCATTACTTGCATCCCATTAATTGCAATGTTTACAGGTGGCACAAAACCTGAACCAGAACCCATCATTTGATTTCTGTTGCTTCCCTGAATCTTCTTTGTCTGTGCAATCATCAACTTTTCTTTAATCATTTTCTGCTTTGCATCAAAATAATCACTACAGTACTTAGAACACTTCAATATCTTATCAATACTCTTGGTTTGCCAGCAGATTACATGCTGCTGAATATGAGAAACTAACGTGAACCCAAAAGGGAAGCTGATAGAATTCCACTAACACCTTCTTACTTAAGATCTTCAACTCTACTGTACTTGCTATAAATCTGCATACGTCTGTGCTCTGACTCTTTCAGGTCTTGTGTAGGCCTCATGATTTTTGCCCAGTTCACTACCTACTCTGGTACCTTTTTTTAAATGTGCTATCACCAATTTATATTAGTCAACAGCCACCCCAGCTGGAGCATTATTAGGTGCAACTCTAGCAGGAGCATCCGTCAGTCAACCAACTGCAGGCTTACACTCTGTCAATAAAGCACATTGTACACCAATCTCAAATTGAATATCCAAATCAATCCAAAGCATTTTAGAAATTGTCACCTATCAATAAAAGTCTTTGTACCATTTTCAGGTTTCTCTTTCAATTTTGAGACGTTCCTCATAAAGGCATAAGGATCCCCCCACAGTAACTTTCTTTTCCAACTCTCTCTGTACTTCTTCAAGTCTCTGTAGTATTTACTTTCTCAACTAACTCCCAAATGTGAGCTCACAAAGTCACTAAGCCCATTCTTTCTTTTTTTTTATTTAGTAAATTTTATTGATTAAAAATATAAGTGGAATATACATTTGGCAGTTCTTATATACAGTACATTTGTGAATGCGCGCTTTTTCTTGGCTTCCCCCAGGTGAGAGGGGGGGAGAGAGAAAGAGAAAGAGAAGGGGGGGGGGTTACTGGGTTTTCTTCAGGTGCTCGTCGAGTGGGCCCCACATATGTACTTTGGGGTTGTGCTCCTTAGAGAAATTGCCCGTGATGTTGTCTGCTCCTCTCAGGAAGGTGACCCAATTAATCCATGTTTTAAAATTTGCTTTGGCAGTGTTCTTCCAGTTCGTCAGGATTATTTTTAGGGCAGCTGTGAGGAGCAGGTCTAGTAGGTCTCTCTCTTCTCTGCTGTTTAGGTTTGCGGTCAAGTGTTCTGTTGCAAGGCTTACAAAGCTGATTGTTAGGTCTGCTTTGAGCATGTCGTTTAGGAATGCGTTGATCTGCGTCCAGAACTTCTTGACTTTCACGCATTTGAAGATGAGGTGCTCGAGGGTGCCTTCCTCCTTTTGGCAGTTCCAGCAGTTGCCCGAATCTGCAATGCCGACCTTGTGGAGCTTGGAAGGGGTCCAGTAGGCCCTATGGAGGAGCCAGAATTTGGTTTGTGCTAGTTGTGGGGTGACTTTGTTTGTTGTTGCTAAGCCCCACATTTTTGCCCGTTCTTTTCATTTAGCTGCCTGCCCAGGAGTGTTTCCCATGTGTTTGTTATTTTCTTGTTTTGCGACAGTGTGGAGGGGCTCAGGAGCTTGTAGATCTTTGCAGTTTGGTGGCCCGCTGAGTTGAGGGGTTGCATGTACTTGATGATGCCTGGTTCTTCTCTGTGTAGGTTTGCTCTGGTTATGGCCGTCTTGATCTTGAGGAAGTTGTAGAGCTCTTGGTTTGGGAGACCATGCAGTTGCTGTATGTTCTGAAATGTCAGCGGCTTCTGCTTAGTTTCCATCTGTTTTGGGAGACTGATTCCTTTCTCGATCCATATCTCTCAAATCAATGTTTTATTTCTCTGTAAATTTTTCATCCTGGTAATATCAGCCTAATTTTTCATCAACAAACTCCTCTCATTTTTTTATGTATTTCGTTTGCACACTTTGCTGCTTCTCTGATAGGGTATCACATTTCATCTACATTCTATAGCATTAGTCTATTTAAACCAACTAGTCCCAGTAAAAACTCACCAAATTCAATCTTTAAAAATCTAATATTAATCTCTTTCTTTTTAGGAAGTACAGTAAGCTCAGGAGAGTCAGGTGCAGCAAATATACACAATAGGAACAGTAGCACTGGTATTTGAATCATCAGTAGAAACAGTAGAAACCCTTCTATTACTATTAAGTATAGCCCTCAATGAATGCACAGGTGGAGCACTTGCACTCGCTGTTGAATTCACACTTGTCACTGCAAACATCGTTGTGTGCTCATTCTTGGTTCACCTGATGCACCCATGTCAGGTACTAGGGTAGATATCATGTGTGCCTGTGTACACAGGGGAGGTCTAAATTAGAATTCAAATGTACATTTAGAAAATTTACCTCCTTGTCTAAATCACTTTCTTTGTTTAATTTCTCTCTGCCACCCTCATCACCTTATATTGTGTCTGTTTCATTAATTGGTGTAGGAAAAAATCGTACTTCTTCTACCTTATCCTCTCTCCAAACTCTATCCTGATTTCCCAATTATTTGTTAGCCATCGCTCAGTGAGACCTTATACTGTTTCTTCATTTTCTTTCTCTCTTTCTCTGAGGTGTTTCAATCCCATTTAGAACATTGGAATGTTGGGAGCTCCATTGAAAACAAAGGAGTGCTCCAGGCTTATAATGGCTGGTATAAGCCTGGAGCTCCAACATTCCAATGTTTCTTTGTTCACAGCTCTGGCTGTGAAGAAAGGCTTCAAGGAGCCTGAGAGGATTCCAATCCCCTCACGCTCCTATAAGACGTTGTTATTTTTTGTTAGAACATTCTACCCTCTAGTGGCAGAATGTTCTAATAGCCTTATAGCCCTTTGTAGCTGGGCTATACCGCTATTAGAACATTGGAATGTTGGGAGCTCCATTGAAAACAATGGAGTGCTCTGGACTTATAATGGCTGGTATAAGCCTGGAGCTCCAACATTCCAATGTTTCTTTGTTCACTGCTCTGGCTCTGAACAAAGGCTTCAGGGAACCCTGAGGAGATTCCATTTCCCTCAAGCTTTCAAAAGGGTTTATTTTTTTTGTTAGAACATTCTGTCCTCTAGTGACAGAATGTTCTAATAGCCTTATAGCCCTTCGTAGATGGGCTATACCGCTATTAAAGTCCCTCTCCCTTGTTAAAGGCCCTCGCCTTCGGCTCGGGGCCTTTAACGCTGGAGAGGGCCTTTAATAGCCGGTATGGCCCTCTACGACGGGCTATAAGGCTATATTAAAGTCCCTCTCCCTTGTTAAAGGCCCTCGCCTTCAGCTCGGGCCTTTAACGCTGGAGAGGGCCTCTACGGCGGGCTATGAGGCTACATTATGCAATGCCTCAGATTGTGTAGTTCTATTTAGTGGCTTACTCTCATGCATTGTCTGTCTTAGAAAATATATCTTCTTAATGTTAAAAGTACCCTGTAAAGGACACTATAAGTCCTTGTCACCTGAGGTATATTCATGCCAATAATGAATCCAGGTATACTTATGGAGCTCAACATCAGTCAACATTTCATATGCAGATCAGCCCTCTGGAAGAATCTTCTGTACCTTTGCAGCAGGTCACTGTGATTGTCAGGGTTTTCATTACAGCATGACTTGATTTGATTTGACTTGATTTATGATTCATAATGGGCCTGAATCACCCCCCAAGGGGTATCTCCGCACTAGCTAACTGCTTATGTTGGCCAGAGAAAATGAACATATTAAATAGTGTAGTCTTCAGAAACCTACGGAACTGCAGGTGATCGGAGCACTCTCGCTAATGGATAGGTAATTGATTCCAGAAGGTGTGGGCTAAGTAGAAGAAAGCTTTACCACCTTTCCGAGATTTTTTTTTACAGCATGGGACCACAAGTAGAGATTTGGTCCCTGAGCATAAAGCCCTAGAAAGGCTGCTATTTTGTGAGTTTCTCTGCCAAATATCTGGGGCCTTTACCGTTTAGAGATTAGTGCACAATGGAACAGATTGTGAAACGGATCTGCTTTCGCACTGGCAGCCAATGCAATCTCTGCAAAAGGGGAAGGGATTGCATAAGGGAGGTGGTGTTGGAGACCAGTCGGGCCATTAATTCTAATGGGGTGGCCCAGTGACCCTCAGAACCTGGGT
The DNA here is from genome assembly GCF_964263255.1 of Lissotriton vulgaris. NCBI lineage: Eukaryota > Metazoa > Chordata > Amphibia > Caudata > Salamandridae > Lissotriton > Lissotriton vulgaris. Next base: position 1,886,123,473 of record NC_141687.1, on the reverse strand, counting down.
TCTAAGCTTTATACAAAAACAATGGTTCTGTTGGGAAGCACAGCAATTTCTTTGTGAAGTTCAATTATTTGCAACACTTTTTATATATTGCACAATATTATTCTTGGAAATACTCTTTGAAGCATTGATAAAGGAAAGAAAAACCCTTTTATGGAAAGGAGAAACACACACCAAAGTTTTAACTTTTGCACGAATTTTCTTATTTTGAATATCAAGCACCTTGCAAAATGCACCAACTTTTGTGGACGAGGCCAAAAACATCTACAGTTCTTGGATTTCGTTGAATCCGATTACCTAGGCAACCAATAATAAATCAAAACTTCTTTTATGCAAATCACACACATGACAAATACATCTTAAATCACAGTAATCAAACCACCAATTGAACCAAGAATCAACAATGCAAAACCAAAAACATCACATGCAGCATAACAATCCATCACTCAAGACAAACTGCACTCTGCACTCTCAATTATAAATTCCAAATTGCATCTCTAGCATGCCAAACACTATCAATCTTAAGAATCAATCCTCCCTATTGATACTTACAATCCTCTTTGCTCAGGAACGGCAATTCCACTGTAAGTCAGTCAGCAACAATATCCACTAAGAAAACTCACAGGTGAAAATTCACAGTGACAGAAGCCACTTGGGAGCAAAAAGTAATCCCTCAAACATATAAGAGCTGCTCTTATTGTGCAACTATCCTCTACTTCCAACAATTCGTGTGGCAGGAAACCACTACATTCTTACATCCTAAAAAGACACCTCAACCATATGCTCGTAGATGATTGGGTCGTGGATCATATGAAACCACAATTTAACAAGGCAATGTGTCTCAAGATAAGGCACAACGCTACACATCAAAAATACACCAAATTAAGTAAGAACATACTCAGTAAGTCACTTATTGGACAGATTTAAAACATTTAGAAAGGTTTATTACAAAAACGTTAAGGGCACAATACAGAAATTGTAAAGGGCAGATGCATAAAGTCGTTGCCATAAAGGGTCTCAGCAATAGGACACTACAGTATTATGGGTAAAATCTAAAATATTCCCAGTCCCAATAAGTGGTAAAAGCAGAAAGAAATCAGACAGTGTCCTTTGTACCAACTGAAAGTCATCTAGCTGAACCCCAAATATGAGGGTTTAATAGGAAATCCCCTCCTTTCCTAACATTGAAAGTGTAGATTCATCATGGTGTGAGCAAAAGAATAATAAAAAAAAATCAGCACAGTAAATGAGAGCGCCATACCACCTTTCCACCTAAGCACTATTCCACTACATGAATGGTGATTCAACCCACTCAATGCTAATATCATCCAGAGATGGCAGAACAAATGGAAAGGGGCGACCACTCGGTCCCCCCGAACGTATGGCAGAGTACCTCGATCCCCCCGGGAAGCCATTTTGGGCGGGAGGCGCATCTCGGCTGGTATGCCCGAAGCGGCGTAGCCGGGGCGCGCTCTTTCCCGCCCTGGAGTGGGCTGGCCTAGACACTGACGCGGCTGGCCACGCCCTCGGGGCAGGCAGGGGCGGGTTTACGCCCGCCCTGAAGACTGATAAAAAGGGACGCAAGACCGGAAGACATCCTCTTGTTCCTGTGCTCTGAAGCTGCACCTCCTCGCTGCACGTGAGCTCGAGACGGAACGAAGAGCCAATTTTGAGCGTTTTGATCTTTCTTTTTTGTCTTCTAGATACTTGGTCGGAAAGATGCCCAAAAAAGGCGCGAAGAGAATGACGACGGAACAGATGGTTCGGGTCCTCATGAAGGAGATGTCCGAACTGAAGAAACGGGTGGTGGAGCGAGATGGGGAGGGGGGATCGGGGCGTCCATCGGCTGGAGCAGCTCCTGGAGGGAAAGCCAAGAGGCCTAGAAGGGGACCAGCCGGGGGAGACGTCCCGGTTCCCTGTACCCCGCTCGAGGCGCCAACCCCGGTACCGGTGGAGGGGAATCCGATTCCCGTCGTGGTCACCCCGACATCCACTGAGGATATGCCTCCCGAGTTGGCGGCACAGCTAGCAGCGTGGTTGGGCGACGGTAGCGAGGGCGCCACGGCTGCCGAGGCACAAGTACTGATGAAACAGTTGCGCGAGAAGCGAGATGCAGCCAAGGTGCCCGCGCCGGCTGCAGTGATAGACAAGCCGCAGGCCCCGGTTGCGACCACAGAAGCAGCGTCCGGTGCAGGTAAGCGGCCATTGCCGATCGCGAGGGATGAGTCAGCACCCTCTCGTAGAGAAAAATTGGGGCAACATGTTCCTTTGGCAGTAAAGGAAAAGATTTGGGCAGGGGAGTATGTGAACATTTTCTCCTTGCTTGTCGATCATTATGAGGTGGAGCATGTTAAGGGTCAGAAGGATCTGATGCATCCGAGTGTTTGGCGCGCAAAAATGGCCGCCTTTAAAGTGAATGAGAATATTGGCAATTGGGGCAATGCATGGGGAATTTTTACGTCGATCCTAGGGGAACGTAGGCCCGAATTGCTTTCTGAGTTACCGATCTATCAGTCACGAATCATGGGGTACTCGACGTCTCACCAGGGTAACCATTGGTTCTGTTATGATAATCTCTTCAGGAAGGCGAAGGAGCATAACAAAAGTTTAACCTGGGACTGTTATGATTCTTTGACATGGGATAAAATGAAAGAGTCAGGAATGTTGAAAATGCCGTTGGTGGGGAGCAATGTTGGCGAGTCCTCCCGCCAATATGCGGGGACGCCCTTTCGGTCAGGTACGAGTACCGACGAGTACTCGAGACCTGCCAGTAATACAGGGAAAAGGGGTTTCTGCTTCAATTTCAACAAAGGTAAATGTACTAGGCCCCAGGGATCGTGTAAATTCAAGCACGAATGTAGTGGTTGCGGTTCGTCCCATCCTGAGTCCTCGTGCAGAGCCAGAACGGGTGAGAATGGGGGTAGGGGAGGCGCCAAACAGGTCTAATATAGTCCGAGGGGCGCCTTTACCAACCCCGATTGAAACCTTGGCGATGATTCCCTGGCTCAGTGAATACCCAGATCGTACTTCTGCTGGATTGCTGCGAAACGGTTTTTCATATGGTTTCCGCATTCCGGTGGGGGACTTTCAGGGTGTCGGGACGTGCAAAAATCAACTTTCCGTCCTGCAGCATACGACTGTAGTGCAGGATAAGATCCGGAAAGAGGTTATCCGAGGTCGTGTCGCCGGCCCGTTTAGTGTACCTCCGGTACAGAATTTTGTTTGTTCTCCTTTAGGGGTGGTCCCCAAGAAGGACCCGGGTGAGTTTCGATTGATTCATAATTTGTCAGCTCCACGTGGTCTTTCTGTAAACGATGCAATAGACCCAGAAGTGTGTTCGGTGCGGTACGCATCTTTCGATGAGGCCGTAGCCATTTTGAGTCGCCTGGGGCCCGGGGCGCTGATGGCGAAGTCAGATATCGAGTCAGCGTTCCGGTTGCTCCCGGTACACCCGGACGATCAGCGTCTCCTAGGTTTTGTCTTTCAGGGTTATTATTACATGGATAAGTGTATGCCGATGGGGTGCTCTATATCTTGTGCCTATTTCGAGAAATTCAGTAGTTTTCTACAATGGGTCTTCACAAAGAAGACGGGTTTCCAACATGTAATGCATTACCTTGATGATTTTCTGTTCCTTGGGGCAGCCGGGGATCTCGAATGTGGCCGGGCCTTGGCCGAATTTTGTGTATTAATGAAACAGTTTGGTGTGCCATTGGCACCGGGTAAGACGGTGGGTCCTGCGACTTGCCTCGAGTTTCTGGGGATCGAGTTAGACTCCAGAGAAGGTTGTTTTCGTTTGCCAGCTGACAAAGTGTTGAAGTTCAGGGCAACCCTGCAAGAGTGTCTACATGGATCTAAAGTTACGCTGCATCAGTTACAGCAGTTGGTGGGACAGTTGAATTTTGCCCTTAGAGTTATACCGATGGCCCGCCCCTTTTCTCGTTCAATTGCCCAAGCTATGGTCGGCCTAAAGGAGTGCCATCACCGCACGAGACTATCGGCTGAGGTCCGCCAGGACGTGCGTATTTGGTTAGCATTTCTGGCGGACTTTAATGGTCGAGTCATATGGAACAAACCAGCCGTATCCTCTGAAGAGCTGGGGCTATGGACAGATTCAGCAGGTAGCATAGGTTTTGGTGCCATCTTCGGCACAAAATGGTCGGCACAAAGGTGGCCGACATGGTGGCATGACAATGGTCTGACAAGTAATATTGCTTTCCTGGAACTTTTTCCCATTTTGGTGGCTTTGAGAACCTGGCCAGAAGGGGTCAAGGATCACTCTGTGATATTTTGGTCTGACAATATGACTGTGGTCGAGTGCATCAATAGTCAGGCAGCACGATGTAAACTGATTTTAAGACTGCTCAAAGAGATTGTTTTACTGTGTATGCAACTGAATGTGCTGTTCAGAGCAAAACATGTCCCAGGGGTACAGAATCAGGCGGCTGATGCACTGTCTCGTTTTCATATGCAGGCTTTCTCGGGCTTCCTTCCCTCAGCGGACCCAGAGCCGGCACCCTTCCCCGAAGCTCTCTGGTCTCTCGGTGCCCCGAACTTCGTCACCTCGTGGGAGAGAGTCTAGCAACACGGACGAGGAAGGCATATGAAGGGGCGTTTAGGTCCTATTTAGCCTTTCTGGGGACTGATAGAGAGAGACTTTGGGGCCACGAGGAATGGGTAGTGAATTTCCTGATGTCCTTACGTAGGGCTGGGAAATCTGTGGCTACGGCTCAGAGGCATCGTGCTGCTATTTCCTTTGTTGCCAGGGCTCATAGTATCCAAGACCCGACAGCGTCTTTCGTTGTACAGAAAGCGCTGCGTGGGTGGCAACGCCTTGAGGGTCGCAGAGTAGATGAGAGGCGCCCGATAGGTTTGGATAGGTTGGCCCAGTTGTTGGCTACACTCCCTGCCACATGTTCATCTCCGTTTGAGGCGGTGTTGTTCCGAGCCGCTTTTACGCTAGCATTTCACGGGGCGATGCGAGTAAGCGAACTGGTGGCAAGGAACAAACAGGATGTGGCGGGGGGTTTGTGCCAAGAACACGTTCAGATCAGAGGAGAGGCAATGACGGTCTCCTTTGTCAGGTCCAAGACCGATCAAGATGGGATGGGTGACTCCATAATCATACGCAGGATTCCCGGGTCCTCCATATGCCCGGTAAAGTGTTTAGAAGATTACCTAGCACGAAGGGTGGCAGTATGGGGGGGGACCTTGGTGAGACACGCGGACGCCACCCCACTGACGAAGTTTCAGTTTCAGGGGGTGCTTGCGATGTCAATTGCCGCTGCGGGCTTGAACCCGGGCGAGTTTGGGACCCATTCCTTTCGGATAGGGGCTGCTACAGAAGCTACAGCCAGGGGTCTTAATGTTGAACAAGTGAAACGAGTGGGGCGTTGGTCCTCCAATTGTTATAAGAGGTATGTGCGGTTACACATGTTGTAAAGCTGTAATGATGTACTCACGCCTCTTGTTTTTGTTTGGTTTTCAGTTGCGCAAGCCTACGAGGCGGGGCGGACTTTGCACTCGACCCAACACCGGGCCAGCGGTCAGACATCACCGGCTGTGAAAAAGGAGGTGTGGGTCGTGGGCCACTCATACGTGAGGCGTGCCGCGGACGTATTCAAAGCAGGTGACATGATTCACGTAGCTAGGGAATACGGGTACAGGGTGTCCTTCTACGGAAGAGGCGGTCTCTGTATTGACCAGTTTCAAGCATATTTTGAGGATTTGTTAGGGCGGACGAGGTCACCGCCGTCTATAGTCATAGTGCATTTAGGGGGCAATGATTTGGTCACCACCGGTAGACGACTTCTCCTGGAGGCAATGCTTTCCACTGTAAGTTGGTTGGCGAGGAGAGTTCCGGGGTGCACAATTGCGTGGTCCCATATGATCCCACGAAAGGTGTGGCGGGGGGCTATTTCTATTCCTGCTTTGAATCAGTCTGTTAGAAAGCTTAATAACAAAGTGAGTAGGTTGTTCCGTTCCGGGACATTGCATTCTATTTCGCATGGCTGTATTAATGATGACAGTGTGTATTCGGGGGATGGTGTGCATTTGTCTCGGGTGGGGAATGAGTTACTCATAGGAGACTTCTTAGCGTGGTTAAAAACGTTGAAGCATGACCTTTAGGTAGGAGCTTTGTGGGGGGATCCGGATAGCCGGTCAACTATCCGGACCTGTGGCGGTAAGGTCATGATCGGTGAGCAGTAATTGGAAGATCCCTATGAGTGGGCGTCACCCAACACGGATGGGAGCGCTCGGGAGAGGTGGCCATTGGCCCCTCAACGGGGAGGCGGTCCTGTCTAAGGAGAGGCCGCCGGAAGGAAAGGAAAGGCAGTCAAGGCCCCTTCCTGTGTAGGAGGGGTTACAGCCCCCTCCTGGGGAATTTCCCGGGGCCAGTGACGTCTGCGACGGCAGATGTGGTAAGTTGTGTGGGGTTTGGGGGGAGGTCTACGCTACCTTCTAGATACTCACACGAGTCCTCGAACGACCTTTAAGTGGCGTCGAGTTTATTGGGGCCCCCGACAAGTCAAGGGAAATTGGTAGTTGCACTTGGGGTACGCCTCAGTGCTGTCGCCCCTCCCAAGTGGGGGGGGTATTTCTGGTTAGGGATCTTGACACCGGTTACGACCTTGCCGTTGGCCCTTAAACGTTAGGATGTACAATTTCATTATTTCAAGAAAATGTTTTGCAGGTTGGTAGTTCGGCTAGGAGAACCTCTGTATTAGAGAATCTGTTAAGGTTAGCCAAACATCGCAATGTGGTTATGAAATTGTACATTAATATGAACTGTTTAACGTTTAATTTTGTTTTAATAAATACGGCCGGGGAGGGTCACTCCCTCCCTCTTCCAAAAACTTCAAGAACTGTTTCCGGTTTCCCTCCTTTGGGGATTGTGTTGAGAGGGGGTGGCGGGTATCTCAGCCATATGGAAAGGGGCGACCACTCGGTCCCCCCGAACGTATGGCAGAGTACCTCGATCCCCCCGGGAAGCCATTTTGGGCGGGAGGCGCGTCTCGGCTGGTATGCCCGAAGCGGCGTAGCCGGGGCGCGCTCTTTCCCGCCCTGGAGTGGGCTGGCCTAGACACTGACGCGGCTGGCCACGCCCTCGGGGCAGGCAGGGGCGGGTTTACGCCCGCCCTGAAGACTGATAAAAAGGGACGCAAGACCGGAAGACATCCTCTTGTTCCTGTGCTCTGAAGCTGCACCTCCTCGCTGCACGTGAGCTCGAGACGGAACGAAGAGCCAATTTTGACCCACCCACCAGCCCCTGAGGACAGCCAGTTGTTTTAAGATGGTTCGATAATTCTATTTTCGTCTACAGGTTGTGGTATTATCATGTTGATATTGAGTGTGTAATAAAGTTGGTCGATTTTATGTATGTTCTGTGATTAAAGATATTCGGTTTTGGTGTCCGTCATAAGCATGCTTATTCGGGTCATAGTGGCCAATGTATTGTTGGTTTAGGTAGCATTGTCGTATTTATTTGGTAGGCGGTAAGGTCATGATCGGTGAGCAGTAATTGGAAGATCCCTATGAGTGGGCGTCACCCAACACGGATGGGAGCGCTCGGGAGAGGTGGCCATTGGCCCCTCAACGGGGAGGCGGTCCTGTCTAAGGAGAGGCCGCCGGAAGGAAAGGAAAGGCGGTCAAGGCCCCTTCCTGTGTAGGAGGGGTTACAGCCCCCTCCTGGGGAATTTCCCGGGGCCAGTGACGTCTGCGACGGCAGATGTGGTAAGTTGTGTGGGGTTTGGGGGGAGGTCTACGCTACCTTCTAGATACTCACACGAGTCCTCGAACGACCTTTAAGTGGCGTCGAGTTTATTGGGGCCCCCGACAAGTCAAGGGAAATTGGTAGTTGCACTTGGGGTACGCCTCAGTGCTGTCGCCCCTCCCAAGTGGGGGGGGGGTATTTCTGGTTAGGGATCTTGACACCGGTTACGACCTTGCCGTTGGCCCTTAAACGTTAGGATGTACAATTTCATTATTTCAAGAAAATGTTTTGCAGGTTGGTAGTTCGGCTAGGAGAACCTCTGTATTAGAGAATCTGTTAAGGTTAGCCAAACATCGCAATGTGGTTATGAAATTGTACATTAATATGAACTGTTTAACGTTTAATTTTGTTTTAATAAATACGGCCGGGGAGGGTCACTCCCTCCCTCTTCCAAAAACTTCAAGAACTGTTTCCGGTTTCCCTCCTTTGGGGATTGTGTTGAGAGGGGGTGGCGGGTATCTCAGCCATATTAGTTACAAAACAACAGTGAACGATTGCGAGTGAATGCAAGACTGCAAGCAGGCAGAATAAACCTTGAATGTTGTAACATTACTGAGCCCATGTTAGAAAATCTTCTTTGAGAACTACGTCATTCAGAAATAAACAATCATGACTTTGCTTGACTGCATGCAGCAGAAATAATAAACAGTGAATGTTCTGTGTGATACATCCATTTTGAGGTAGATGTTATTGAGGCCTACCCGAGGCTTAGTTAGTATGGGCCACATTTTCCTAAGTCTAACAGGTCATAGCTAAACCATTTCAATGGCAATGGCATAAGGTAAGTGTCTACATATACATTTGAGTGTAGAGCCATACTCTGCACATTGTTAAAAATGCACAATTGTAATAAATGCACCAAAACTCCCAAATCAATAGACTTTTTCTTCTACTTTAATAAATGAGGAGTGAGTTGTTAACATGAAACTCTCCAGCCATAAGCACCATGTGTTCCATCCTACCAGCATTTCCTTTGTTCCAAGAATTTATGCCTGGGTGTTTAATTTTAGGGTGAGTTCAAGGTGTACCTAATTTTACAGCCATGGTAAACTAAAAATCTGATGGCATAAGGGAAAATGGAGAACATAAACATGGGGTAGGGTTCTGACAAGGGAACTTCTGCCTCTCAGAGGTAATCAACCCACTACCTTTTGTGGCCCTTTCAGCAGTGGGCATGATTTTCAGGTGCTGTTCCATGTTGTTGAATCTGCTCCTTTTTTTAAACTTTGCAAGTTTTGGAAGTAGCAAAGTTTAAAAAAAGTATAATGTTGCAAGTCATGACTTTTTAAACTTTTCATATTGCTGTTCTTAGTTGAGAAATGCTTTGAAAAAGTAAAAAATTAGAGCAGGTCCTTTGAATTACAGACAACTATTTGAAGTGCATTCTGGGACAAAAGCATTCTATCTTCAGGAAATTAAAATATGTTTTGCTAATAAAGCTATCCTTCAGGGTGGAGCAGACAGACATTTTAACCACAACCCACTGAACTCACTTCAATATCTAAGGGTGCAGTTTACTTTGCAATCTGTTCCTCATGAAATTAATTGGAGACAAGTAGAGAACAAGTTGAAGACTAGACCTATCTCTGTACTAGGGTTGCTCCGATCAAATGACTTATTGTCAAGTGAAACATTTTATATAGAAAATTCTAAGTAATGGATGGATTCTCTCCATAATCATAATGCAGTGGTAATTCACCCCGTATAAGACCATCCCTTGATCATCATACAATTCATAAGTATGCACTATTCATTCAGAAAGGAGCTTGTGAACGCTGTTGCCACCGTCGTGCAGCCACCCTAAATGGCGGACATGTACTCTAGTTGTATTGCCCTGATCCACGTATACATATACGCATTCGGATCTATATCTTGATGCCATCTCTGAAGACTTTGGCCCACACTGTAGCGCTCTAGTGCTTCGAGGGTCTCCACGGAGCACCGGAAGCACTACCACACTTTGTAACACCTTCTGGCCAGGCGTGGCCAGAAGGCTATAAATAAACAGACGGAGGTCGCACGGGACTTCTGGTCCAACAGAGCATACCCAGAGTCTGTGTCCCTAATTGTATTCCGCCGTATCTGCGCCGAAGGCCTAACAACCCCCAAACCTGAAACAAGAGTGCCTGTCGCCCCCACAAGAGAAACCTGCACCCTTACACTGGCGACGCGAGTGGGATTACGCCGTTCGCCCTGACCGCGACATAACCCATGCTCCAACCGGTCTAATGCAGGCGTGACCATCAGTGATGCCGGGACCTGCCGCATAAAAACCAGCACTTACCGGTAAGCAGCGTATGCAAGGAGCTGCGTGGGGCACCGGTAGGAAGAAGCGCCTGACCGCGAGAACAGCGGCATTTGCAGCACCGAACAGAAACAGCCCGATCGGCAGGCCCAGAAGTGCGCGCATGCGCAGGGGAAGCCGGGCCCAGCCCAGAATGAGGCAGCAACCAAGAGAAGCGCTCAGCGCTCGAGGAGGCCCAGAGAAGGCGTTTAAGCACCCTGGCACAAACAACAAGCACCAGCAAAGGCAGGGAATTTGCAGGAAGGGAGAGCTCTACCCCAGACTAGCAGAAGTTAAAAAAAAAAAAATTAACCAACGAGGGGCCACACATTGCGAGGAAAGAGAAAACAGCCCCCAAGTAAACAAGCAGTGGCAAATACAATAGGAAGAAGGAAGGAGAGCAAATCACGCAGAAATGTCCGTCCAGCCAAATGCTGCAGCAGGAGGAGCACAGCAAGCAGCACCCCCAGCTCCGGTAGTAGGACCCCCGGCACAACCCCCAGCTCCTTCGGCTCACTCACAAATTCAAGCCCTGCTGCCATTTAGTGAGTTAATTGATCCAGGTACAGCAGCACCAAGATGGACAGTCTGGTTGGGACAGCTCAACAATTATTTCACCGCCACCAGAGAAAAAGATAATGAGGTCAAAAGATTATTGCTCCTGCACTTTGGAGGAACGGAGTTATACAAATTATTCAAACACCTGCCAAACACAGGAGCAGACACCAACTAGAACACTGCCGTCCGAGCACTAAATGCACATTTCCATCCTCAATTAAACCCACACTACGAACGTTTCAAATTTAGACAGTCAAAACAAATAGAAGGAGAAACGATGGATGCGTTTCCTGCGCGCCTGAGAGACCTCATAAGCACCAGCCCAGCTGATGACCAGACGAAAGAAGTAACTGCGCAATTAATTCAACAACACTGTCAACCACGGCGTGATGACTCCTCCACCGAGGAGGATGACGAATGCTACTACGTGTCATTCATCAGTGAGTTAAAAAGAAGGTGAAGACCACAACCCAAGTGTCAGATACAGATCGATGGATCACCAGTAACCGGAGTCATTGATACGGGAGCCACTGTAAATGTGATGGGCATACAGCACTATAAGTCTTTAAAATCAAGACCACGACTAGTACCCTCCAAAGCTCGAATCCTGACGTATGGCAGCCAAGAGCCGCTTCCGCTGCGAGGAAACATGCTAGTGCAGGTCAAGGTGGAAGACCACGAAGTGATGACAACATTTCACGTAATCGACAAAGAAGCTGACCTACATGTTGGGAGCAACACAGCAGAGGACCTCCGACTCATTGCTTTTGCCAATGCCGTAAAAGCTCTTCAAACAGAGGACATCCTGCGGATGTTCTCATCTCTGTTCAAAGGTCTTGGGACAATTAAAAGACCACCAGTAAAGCTCCACATCGACAACGCCATACAGCCTGTTGCGTTGCGGCACCGGAGAATTCCATTCCACCTCCGAGCGACTGTAGAACAAGAACTGGCCCAGCTAGAAGACCAATGAGTCATAGAGAAGGTGACAGGCCTGACCCCATGGGTATTCCCCATAGTGATAGCAGAGAAACCCCGGCAGCCAGGAAAAATAAGGATCTGTGTAGACATGAGGATGCCTAACAAGGCCATAAAAAGAGAAAGGCACCTCACAACCACGGTAGATGACATTCTGACAGACCTCAATGGAGCCCAATGGTTTTCAAAACTGAACCTCAACGCGAGGTACCATCAACTAAGATTGGCAGAAGAATGCCGATACATAACAACGTTTTCAACGCATCTGAGCCTAAGTAGATATAAGAGACTACATTTTGGCATATCATCTGCTGCAGAAATATTTCAAAATACCATCAAGGAGATTCTGGCAGGGCTACAAGGGGTGCTAAATGTCAGTGATGACATCCTAATACATGCCAAGACAAGCGAAGAACATCATCAAAGGCTGAGAGCTACGCTTCAGAGGCTAGCCGAGCATGGAGTGACATTACACAAAGAAAAGTGCCAATTTTTCAAGAAATCCATAGAATTCTTTGGTTACATGTTTGATTCCGAAGGAGTCAAAGTAGTCCCACGAAAATCTCAAGCCATCAGACATGCTCCAGCACCTACAACGGGATAGGAGGTGAGAAGTTTCCTTGGCATGGCACAGTAATAATAATAATAATAAATCCGCATTTGTAAAGCGCACACTCACCCGTAAGGGTCTCTAGGCGCTGGGGGCCATCTGGAAGATTAAGCAAGCTGTTGCCCTGAGTCACATGGTGCTGGGCTAATCTGCCGCCAGTGATGGGGATCGAACCATGATCCCCAGATTCCGGAGTCAGTCGCCCTGGCCGCGGCACCACACCTCTTCGCAGTACTGTACCAGATTCATCCCAAACCTAGCCATGATTGCTGAACCTCTTAGAAACTTAACAAAGAAGGAGAGCCCGTGGAAATGGACCAACATCGAGGAAGAAGGATTCAACCAAGTTATGACCGGGCTATTAGACAGAACCACCATGGCATATTTCGATATAGTTAAACCTACAGAGATATTGGTGGACGCAAGCCCAGTTGGCCTCAGAGCTCTACTCACACAAGAAACAGAGCCCGGAGTATGGGCTCCTTTGTCATTTGCAAGCAAAGCTCTCACTGTGACAGAGTCTAGATATTCCCAAATAGAGAGAGAAGCCCTAGCTGTGAAATGGGCCTGTAATGACTTTCACCTATACATCTCCGGGCACCCCTTTCGGATGGTAACTGACCACAAGCCATTGATACCACTATTCAGGGGCACCGCCCCTCACCCTCCGCCTCAAATCGAACGATGGGCAATCCAAGTACAACAATACCAAATGGACCTTGTGTACCGGCCAGGGGCGAAGAACCCTGCGGATTTCCTGTCGCGACATCCATCACCTGACGAGGTCCCCAAAACAGACCAAGAGGCGCAGATGGAAGAATTTGTGAACATGATGTCTCGATGGGCTTGCCCCCGAGCACTCACAGCTGATGTCATTGTGGCTCAATACACCAATGATGCAGTCATTCAACTAGTAAAGGAAGCGATACAGACAGGATCCTGGGAAAACTTTCTGCGAAACGTCAGTGGATGGAATGAGGCGGACCGCCTACGATTAACCCAGTTCTGGAAGATTCATAATGAGCTCAGCAGTGCGGACAATGGGCTCATACTGAGAGGGTCCCGAGTGGTGATCCCTATTGCCCTGCAAGAGCAAGCAACAACTTTGGCGCATGAGGGACACCAAGGAACTCGAAGAATGAAGGCCCGAATGCGGGAAAAAGTATGGTTCCCCAACCTCGAAGACTGTGTCGACGCCGTAGTGCGGAACTGCAGAGCATGTCAGATAACTAGCACGCCTGACGCCCCAGCTTCGGTAATAACAGAATATCCCGCTCCATCTCCGTGGTCATGGGCCAGCTTAGACTTTGGTAGCTTCCCGGATGGAAGAGTCACGGTGGTGCTAATCGACAACTACACCAAGTATCCAATTGTGGATCTGGCATCATCAAACAGCTTAGCACACATCCAACCGATTCTCAACAAATCCTTTGCCATGTTCGGCATTCCACTTGTGCTCAAGACAGACAACGGCCCTCCGTTCCAAGGGAGTGAGTTCAGAGAATTCTTGCAGAGCATAGGCGTAAAACACCATCGGATCACGCCACAGTGGCCTCAGGCCAATGGAGAGGTGGAGAGGTTTATGAGGACCATTAACAAGATTCTACGAATAGCCACGGTGAACGGAAAGGATCCAGAGGAAGCGCTCCAACACTTCCTCAGAGAGTATAGGAGCACCCCACATAGTACCATACAAAGGTCTCCTTGGTCTCTAATGCTGGCCGGACCAAGAAGAGAGCTACTCCCCATGGCGGAAAACTGTATACCTGCCCCATACATGCCAGCAGCCACCCAAGAGCGAAGAAGGAAAACCAATCACAGAGCAAGTCAGAAAAGGCGAGCTTGAGTGAGACAACTGACTCCGGGAGACTCAGTGCTTATTCGAACCCGGAGACCAGGAGGCAAGTTCCGTACGCCATATGAGCCTGAACCATGGGTGATTAAGGAGACTAATGGCACAGCGATAACAGTACACCGAAATGGTGAAGAAGTAACCAGGTTCAAACGCATACCATCTGCCAAAGAACATACGGAACCCCCTGTTGAACCCATGGTTAGAGTGGAGGCAGAAGATAGATCCGAAGATGTTGCCCCTCCATCGCCTACAAGCACCTCAGTGGCAACACCTCCGTCACAAAAAGATAGGCGATCAAGGACACACTACTTCGAGAGGAAAATGGCGCTACAGCCTCAGGCCAAACCCAAGGTAGAATCAAAGACTGGCAGATTTTGCATGCTAATCGTTGAACTGATTTTTTTCAAAAAACCAAGTTGGGAAGGGATGTAGCGCTCTAGTGCTCCGAGGGTCTCCACGGAGCCCCGGAAGCACTACCACACTTTGTAACACCTTCTGGCCAGACGTGGCCAGAAGGCTATAAATAAACGGACGGAGGTTGCACGGGACTTCCCGTCCAACAGAGCATACCCAGAGTCTGTGTCCCTAATTGTATTCCACCGTATCTGCGCCGAAGGCCTAACAACCCCCAAACCTGAACCAAGAGTGCCTGTCGCCCCCACAAGAGAAACCTGCACCCTTACACACCCCACTAATGGGTGTCTCCCGGTAGGCAATCTATCACTGGATAGCAAGTAAGTGTATTCAAATCCCGTGACCTAGTTGCACAGTCTTTAGGCTATTCTCATGCTATCCACTTGCTCGTACGATGGTTTAGTAATTCCCTTCTTCCTCATCGTAAGCCCTGATTACAGCACTCCTAGAAAGGCATGCTTGCCCACACATATAACTTATTTAAAGAATTACCCAGCAGGCAGCAACATACCGATATTGAGTGAGTACCATATCCTTCTAATATGTTTATACTGCACCTCTTGCATTTCTATGAAGTACTAATACCCCTGTCATTAAATTGTTTCAGCCACCAGCTTAATTTTTGTTTTAAGTGTACATATCCCCTTTGAGTCGCTGCTTGGGAAAAAGATCTTTCTTGAAGGCAAAATGACTTTCCTATCTCCCCTGCAGCATGCAGTTCTCAATCTGCCGGTGGTTTTAATTAATGATTTTTTGAGATAGGGCATGACTGGCCCTACCATAACACACCCCTCCTTAGCCCTGTGTATTTCTTTCTGCCCTCCTTCTCTTCCCATTTCCCCATACCATCCCCCCATTCACTCTGCTGTGTCTGTTCAGGGACTTACATGGTTGGTTAAATCACTGTTGTTTCTTTTAGGGCTTAATGATGGCCCATTTCAGTGTGTCCTCCCTAATGGGACACCCCTGTCGTATGAGTAATACCCTACTTACCCACTAGGCAAGCCTTCATTACTTTATCTAACATGTTTATAGGCTCTCGATAGCTCACATCTTATCTCAATGTTTCTCTAATTTCTTTAGATGCTAAGCGCTCACACATCTTGTCCTGATGATGATCTCACATTTATAGAGGTCGATATGCCTCCTCTTTCACTATATAGAAATAACATAAATAAACATCTGTTCTGTTTGTGTTAGTTGATGCATGATGTTTTATCACACACTTATCACTGCATGCTCTTTCACCCAAATGTGAGCACTGGATCTTGTTCTACACTATCTGAATGGTATGCTTCAAATATTCTGCAACAAAATATACGCAATGAATAAATTAATTGCAGTTTAAACACAGTTCTTTTGCCTGCTTCTATATTTGTCCTGGTGTATTAACTAATTGCCTGTTAAACATTTATATCAACTAGCTTTTCTCTTGTTTACATGATTTATTATTCATAGTGAACCACTGTTTTTTACAATAAAGTAAAACATTTTAGCCATCTTACCTCAACATATAGACTTTGGGCCCCATTCACAAAGGTAAAGTGAGACGAAAGTCTAACTTTACGACTTTCGGTATTCACAAACAAGATTTACTACACATAAATGCCCTTTGTGAATACCGAAAAGCGTAGCGTTCAACTTTTGGTATTCACAAAGGGCATTTACGAGAAGTAAATGCCCTTTTTGAATACCAAAAGTTGTCAAGTTAGACTTTATTTTCACTTTACCTTTGTGATCCAGGCTCATTGTTTTGCAGGAAATGAAAAACAAATTTGGAATATATGCGGCAGATGTCACATCTTTAGCATATGTGCATATTGAGTGTTTGTGCTCAGATTTTTTATATCCATCAGTAAATATCACTGATGGGGCCCTGCACCCAATTCCCTATGAGCGCCCAACCCCCAGACGTGCACAGTTTCCAATGATGTTGGTTTGATGCAGGTCGTGGCAGCAGGGCAACCCAAATGGGTATCCAAACCCCTCTTTTAAGTTTTGTTGTTGCCGATCCACTCTAATTCTGCAGGAGACCATGCTGAGCATCGTGGTAGTACCATGGATCCCTGAAACTGTGGATATATATATATATATATATTTTTGCGCTAGGGGAGGTTTCAGACAATATCCAGGGGGTCAGGGTACCCCTACCCTGCTCCCTTATATGGCATTTAATCTCATTTTCTATGACTCTGAAACGAGCCTCAAGTTTCTTAGATAGCAGCTGCAACTTATCTTTCAGGTTACGGCCAACCAATCACAATGCATGGTTGACCTTGCAGATCTATGGATCTACTGTGGTTAGCCGCGTTCATCCAATCACAGTGCCACAGGATCGGTAGATCTTCCACAGTGGATCAACAGCTTGATATGCACATACATTTTGGGCCTTAATGTCTCAAAAAATACTGAACGGATTAACACCAAATCCCAAAAAGCACCCTTTCTGGACTTAGAACTACCTTCCAGGCAAACTTGGTATAATTCAGCTCAGTCATTTTTGCTGTATGTGCTCAATTTTCCTAGGAAAAATTGCACAGGGAAAGTGTTGTAATGGTGAATGAAACATTTTCTTCAATCATATTTAGGGCCCCCGGTTTTATGGTATTTATTTTTTTCGACCTTTCCATCTGTATTCATCCATATTTATTTTTTGCTCAGCTTTTTTGTATTTGTCTATTTTTATTTTGTGTTTTCTGTATAAATGAAGCTGCAATGGGTATTTTTCCACATTTATTTGACTGATAAATCTATACTCACATTTAAATGCCCATGAGGTTTCAGCAGGATACAGTGCAGTAGTGTTATCTGAAAACACTTGCATTGTAGAATAGCATAAATAACTGTAGATCTGCACTTCATCATCATCATCATCAAAGTAACTGTATTCGGTTTCAGGGAGAAAACCATAAAAGTACATAAAATCAGCTATACACGTTGTAGTTCCCATGGCCTAGTTACATACACATAACAATCACTTCAGTTGTTAAAAAGGAATACAAATTTAGAATGCCATCCTTAAAATCAGTCTAAAACAACACTAAGAGAAAATTCATTATTCATTCTAAATAATGTGGATCAATTACAACTATCAATATCGTTTTCTAGTAGCAATTATCACTTTAATAAATTTGGAAACCCCCAATATATATGCCTGATGTGGCCAAAGAATACAAAAGATTAAAATCATCAGTATAAGAGCATGGCCTAGAACTTTTTAAAATCAGGACTAAAAATCTACTCCTAGAACAACAACAACAAAGGAGTTTATAAAGCGCCTGGTGACGCCATCTCGGCGTGTCCCCGCGCTGTGGAAAGAAGTCAGGTGCATAGATGGAGTTACAGGGAGAACAGGTGAGTTTTTAAGCTTTTCCTGAAAGCAGTCTCCGAGTCCGCTAGTCTAATCTCCATAGGGAGAGCATTCCATTCTTTGGCGGCCATAACCCGAAAAGAGTGGCCACCCATTCTGGCCTTCCTGATACGGGGTACTGTGAGCAAGCCAGTTCCCCTGGAGCGAAGAGTTCTATTGGGCTCATAGGGAATGGCTAAGTCTTTCATGTAGGAAGGAGCTTTTTGGGAGATGATCCTATAGCATATTAATAATGCTTTAAAAAGAATTCTCTTTTTTATGGGTAGCCAGTGGAGGGTATCTAGAGATGGTTTGGAAGGGGCTCTCTTGGGAAGCCTAAGGACTAGACGTGCTGCTGTGTTCTGCAGGACTTGAAGTCTCCTGATGTTTTTTTGCGATGTTCCGAGCAGAAGCACATTCCCATAGTCTATTCTGGAAGTCACGAGCGCTTGGGTCATAGTGCGCCTTGCTTCAAGAGGGAGGAGATCCAGGGTGCGGTTAAGGGTCTTTAAGACCCCGTAGCATTTACCGACCACCCTGTTCACGTGGCAGTCGTAGGAGAGTTTAGGGTCAACCCAAATCCCCAGATTTTTGGCTGCTTCACAGGGGGTGGGTAGCGGTCCCAGACAAGAAGGCCACCACTCCTTGGTCCAGCTAGAATCCCTACCTCCCATAACAAGAACCTCTGTTTTCGAGCCATTAAGCTTCAGGCAGTGTTGGGTCATCCAAACCGCCAGAGCTTGCATGCAGGATTTAAAGTTGTCTGGAGAAACAGAGGGAGCTTGGGTTAGGGAGATGAGAAGTTGGGTATCGTCGGCATATGAGACTAATTCAATGCCGAACGATTGAACAACTTCAGCCAGAGGGGCCATATACAGATTGAAGAGGGTGGGGCTCAGGGCAGAGCCCTGAGGCACCCCCTGTTCCAAGGCAATGCTGTCAGAGAGAGAAGCACCTCTCTGAACCTGAAAGCAGCGGTTGGTGAGAAATGCCTTTAGCCAACCCAAAGCTTCCTGGGTGACCCCGGCTTTGTTCAGACACTGTAGCAAGATGGAGTGTGCTACAGTGTCGAACGCCGCACTCAGGTCCAGCATTATAAGTGCCATGGTCTGTCCTGCATCTACACCTGCCCGTAGGGTTTCTGTCGCTCTCAGTAGGGCGGTTTCGGTAGAATAGCCTGCCCTGAATCCTGATTGGGAGCTGTGAAACGCACCATTGGATTCTAGATGGGCCATAAGTTGTCTATTAGCTATTTTCTCAGCCACCTTCGCTAAGTAGGGTAGCAGCGAGATGGGCCGGAGATTTTCCAGAGTGTCCTGACTGATGTTGGGTTTCTTCTTTATCGGCAGCACAATAGCTTTTTTCCATTCCATAGGGAGGGTAGCCGTAGAGAAAGAGAGTTGGAGGATGTGCCTGAAGTGATACTCGAGGACTTCTAAACTGGCTGTAAGTATCTTGGGGGGAGCAGGGTCCCGGGGCGAGCCAGACTTAATGCTCCTACAGATGCTGGTAAGAGCAGTAGTGTGAGGAACAGAGAAACTGGTCAGACATTTTTTTGTATGGATGAGCTCCAAATTTTCAGTAAAATCAGATCCTGAAGGCAGGTCGGTGGAGAAATTGGAATAGATGGTAGTAATTTTATTAGCAAAGTATTTGGCAATATCATTGCATTTCGCCACCGAATCATTAAGGGCATTGCTCTCGTTGGTGACTACCGAGATTTCCTTAAAAATTTTAAAAAGCTCCTTGGAGGAGTTTTCTGCTTCACCTATACGGGTCTTATAGTGTAGAGCTTTAGCGGAACGGATCAATTTATAGTATTTTGCTTGCTCTTTTTTATAATGGGCTTTAGCAGTGGGGCAGAAATTGACACGCCAGTCTCGTTCCAGTTTTTTACAGGCGGTTTTAGCATCTTGAAGTTCAGCTGTAAACCATGGGGAAGGTTTCCTCAATTTCTTGTTGGTCACTGATCTACGGATGGGAGCAGTTTCATCCAGGACCGTGAGGATCGTATTTTTTAGACAAGTGTAGGCGGTCTCACAGTCGGAGCCTTTAGGGGGTCCAGCCAGTTCAAGCTTGTCGGTAAACGTTTTGGGATTAAAATTTTTCCATTTGCGACAGCAATAGGTCTGCAGGTTTTCATTTTTGACTGCCGTTTCAGTTGCTAATATATGTAAGGGGACCACAAAATGGTCAGACCAGGGCACTGGAATAGGAGGAAGCACTTTTACTCCGTTCCAGTTGCTAAATACTGGATCGAGCAGGTGACCCTGTCTATGAGTGGGGCTTTGATGTTTAAGATCTAGCTGCAGAGACAGTAATTCTGCTAGTATGCTGGTGGCGTCTTTGTCCCCAGCATCATCAAAGTGTATATTCATGTCTCCTAGCACCAAAAGTCTAGATTTCCTTAAAGTAAGATGGGCTGTGGCCTCTATAAGGCTGCATGTAAAATCAAACAGTCTTCCCGGGGGTCTGTATAGAAGAATGCCCGATAGGGAATATTTAGGGCTCACCATAATGGTAAAGGATCCAGCTTCGCAGTGATCAATATTCACCGGCGATAAAGAGCATTCAAAGGGGGCTCTGACGGCAATGGCTATTCCGCCTCCCCTACCATCCTGCCTATCGAGCCTGGCGAGGGAGTATCCTGGAGGCATCGCCTCGACGATGTCGGGATCGGAGTGCTCACCCAGCCAGGTTTCGGTCAGAAATAGGATCTCAAGAGCTTCATCCTCAAGGAGGTGATAAATTTGGGTGTTATGTTTGCTTAGAGATCGACAGTTAAGTAGTGCAGCTTTTAAAACACTTTTATGGGGGGTGTCGGAGGAGCCGGTGCTAGGTGTAAAATGGCACACTGAACAATCGTGTACTGATAGCGCCTCCATAGAGTGTAAACAAGATGGCACGTGAGCAGGGCGTAGACTGAGTAGAGTATGTTTGTCATACCGTAATGGAGGAGGCTGGGATTGACCAGGGTTTCTGGCCCCGCGCCCCGTCCGGTCGCGGACGGGCGCAGACGGGCTTGACTTTGGCTCGACTTCGGCGCGCTTCCGGCGCGCCCGCTGCACGCGTCCGCTGCGCGGTCGCTGACCAATACACATTTATAGGCTGTAGGGGCAACTAGAGCGCTGACCATCCGCCCGAGCCCGGAAGTGCTAGGCTCCTCCTCACCCTCCGCAAACAAACGCCCAGAAATGGACGCGGCGGACCGGGGCGGGAGTCGGCAGATAGGTGAGTGCAATTACAGTCCACAAAACAGAATTAAAAGTTTTTACAAAAGGCTAGTGCCTAAACATTAAAAAGACGCTGCAATCAGCGCTAGACAGAGAGAGCTGTAAATGTTGTCAGCGCGAGCGGAAAGAGCCTGCTCCTTATATAGGGTGCAAAAAAGCATAAGGTGCAGTCTGCTTTGAACTGCCAAATTGTAAGAGGGGCAGGGCAGTAAATTGTCGGTCCAGCCAGCTTGTGTCGGAAAAGCCACTAAAAAATGCAGGGTCAGTACAAGTAATCTTGTTAGGTAAAAGTGTGCCTGATCTGCAGTTAATTAAGCTAAGTAAGGAAGTCTTTTGTCTTTTTTCATCTCCCCTACCTCTCAATCTGTACACCTTCTAATCCGGCACTCATGATTGACAGTACAAAAAATCATCCAAAGAAGGCCTATTTTCTGTATTTTTCTGAACTAAAAAATAAATACAGACAGGAAAATAAATATTGTTATGTCTGTATTTATATGTAAAACTCAGTAAAAACAGAAAACTGGTCGCCCTAATCATATTGTTTCAGTTATATAGTACCAGTAGCAGGGTGCCAAAATGGCCGATGGGAGAAAAAGCTCCCATGACCAATCAGACTCTAATATGTTTTTAAATTTGTGCTGAAGTAGTACACCAGTACTAGCCAGTTAGATATGTCTAACCTTTTCAGACAGTTAACCCCTTCATGTCCCACCTGAGCCCCTGTTTAAATACTAATGTCTCGAAAAGGGTTGAACAGATTTCCAACTAAGCTTGCATTTTCTGGTTAGAGTTCTCCCTTTGTGCCAAATGTGGTTCCATATGCATATTGGTGGTCCATACTGGATAGTAAAAGTTAGGATCATATTTCAATGGGAAATGCATTTTTTGCATTGCTAATAACTTTGACTTCGTTTAACAAATTTCCATTAAATGTTCCACAAAAGTGCTACGTTTTGACTAGCTTCCGCATGTGGAGTTTCGGGGTGATCCATTAAATGGGGGCTGAGACGAAAGGGGGCTCCAAAACACTTTTCCCCCATTCATTTTTTCATAGGAGCTTTAGATACAGCTCACGATTCTTTATATTTGTTCTTATAAATAGGTAGTAGCAGGACTACCACTGTGCCACAAAATAATTTTCCAAGGTTATCATTTTTGTTTCTGAACTTCTCTTTATTTTTGTAGCACTCTATAGGGAACAGCACTGGCTTTAAAGTTAAGTGGTAAAGTGCTAATTTCGAGTAATTAACGCAATACTCTGTACACTTCTTTCAGCATGTTTAAATATTTTAAAATTTGAAAATACTCTGTAGTACACTATATTTATAACATTTAGGGTCTTATAGTGTATTTACAATTTTTAATCATTTGACAAAAAAGGCTCTCGCTTGCACAAAGCGGAGCAGAATTGCTTTTGAAGAGAGGGAGCTGCATATTAGCAACTACCTCTGTCCAAAAGCAATGCTGGTTCATGCAGAAGGCGGGGTCCAGCATGGACTGCAGGGGCATTCAGGCTCCGCCTTGTTCCACAATTTGAAAAAACTGGGTGAGATGGGTGGGATCAGGGCATCCAGTACAGAGGCCAGGCCGTAGGGTTGGGGTCCCCAGGGCCTAACCTGCCTCAGGAAGGGGTCGCACGGCCCCTCTCCCATGTTAAAAAAGAGCAAAATTAAGGGCAGGCTCCATGGCATTGGGTCCCTGGGGCCAAAATTGGCCCAGCCCAGAAAAGGGGGGACTGCACAGCCCCCCTTCCTTTAGAAAAAAAACCCGAAAAAATATCCTGCCAACTCGCTGGAGGACCCGCCCTCTTACTCCACCAATCCGCAAAAGAGCCTTCTGGCCTGCTGCTGGATGGGGGATTAAATCCCATTGGCTGCTGAGAGTTCTTAGGGGCCAATAAGACCTACTGTTGCCTCCAGTAAGCCCTACACAGTAGGATTGCTTATAGGTGGTTGTAGGCCATTCCCCCTTTCTCCACCACTCTTCAAATCACCTCTCAGTGCACTGTTGGTGGTAGGGTTAATATCCCCTTGCCTCCTGAGGGCCTTAGGACTAAAGTGAACAACTTTCCCCAAGCAGCAGTGCACCAGGACGCACGTTTGCTGAATGGTGGAGAAAGGGGACATGACCTCCGACAGCCTCTCAGATATCCTGCTGTGTGGGTCTTACTGAGGTAACAGGAGGGATAATTGGCCCCGAAGGACATCCTTAACACCTACTCACAGACCCTCACAAGCACGCAAACACACCCTCACAGAACCCCACAGCTTTCACATATCCACTCACACACCCATGAAGCTACTCACACACTCCCTCATACCCATCAAAAACACTTTCACACTCCTACTCACACACATTAACTCACAGACCCACTCAGACACTCGGGCACCCACACACAGACCCACCCAGACACAAAGGCCATGTGCAGTGTGGGTCTGGATGCATGTGGGGTTGGCTGCAGGTCCTTGCTGCAAGATAGGCCATACAGCCAACCCCCCACTGCACACGGCGGAAGGCTGTGTGCATTATGGAACTGGCTGCATATGGGAGTTTGCGTTTGGGGCAGCCCCCACTTCATCATAAGAACTTATAGAAATTCACTGAAAAAAGCAAATGTTACAGGGTTCTAGTAGTTAGAATTGGCATTTAAAAAAAACTCAAAATTCAATACAAAAAGCAAAGGTTACAGGGACGCTATATTACAGTTAGGAAATAGAATTAGCCGTAGAAATTCACTGACAAAATCAAAGGTTACAGAGACCTTGTAGTTAGGCTCATATTTCACATGTAGCAAACCATAGAAAGTAATACTGATGACATCATCCAATGAGTGTAAGTGTTTTGTTGTGAACATTTCTGTGACTTAAAGATATACACTAAGCTACAGCATAAGCTAAATTACTATTCTTTATGTGCTACTAATGAGTGATAATCTTTCTAACATATGTCATTTGAGTGGCTTTATGACTGTCTGTATCAGTGTGTGAGTGGGTGTCTGAGTGTCTGTATAGTTGTGTGAGTGGCTGTCTGGATCGGTCACTGGGTGTCCGAGTGGCTGTATAAGTCTGTCAGTGGGTATATGAGTGGCTATGTGGTCTGTGAATGAGTTTTTAGGTTGTTCTCTGAGTGTGTGAGTAGTTGTAGGGTGTGTGAGTGGATGTGTGAGTAGTTGTAGGGTCGGTGAATGGATATGTGAGTGGTTGTATCAGTGTGTGAATAGTTGAATGGGTGTGTGAATGGCTGTGTGAGTGGTTGCATGTGTGTGCGTGAGTCGGTGTCTCGGTAGCTGTATGGGTGTGTGAGCGGTCGTATGGGTATGTGAGTGAGTTTGTGATTGGCTTTATGGGCATGTGAGGGGTTGTGCAGGTATGTGAATAGTGGGAGAGTGGCTGTTTGGGTGTGTAGGTAAGTGTGTGAGTACTTGTATGGGTATGTGAGTGGTTTTGTTTGAGTGGTTATATGGGTGTGTGAGTGGTTTTATGGGTGGGTGATTAGGTGTCTCAGTAGCTGTATGGGTGTGTGAGTGGGTAGGTAAGTAGAGTTATGGGTATGTGAATGAGTGCCTGAGTGGTTGTATGAGTATGTGAGTGGGTGTGTGAGTACTTGTATGGGTCTATGAGTGTTCCTTTGGGTGTGTAATTGGGTGAGTGAGTAGTTGTATGGGAGTGGTTTATAGGTTTGTAAATGGGTATGTGAGTGCTTATATGGGTGTGTGAATGGGTATGTGAGTGGTTGTTTGGATCTATGAGTGGGTGTGTGAGTACTTGTGTGAGTATGTGAGTGAGTGTGTGAGTGGTTGTGTGAGTGGTTCTGTGTGTGGGTGTGTGAGTGGTTCTATTGGATGATGTAAACAGGGATGTCATCAGTGATTTCATTTGAGATTTCATCAGCGATGTCACTAGTGATGTCACTGACCACGTCATGAGTCATATATTATGTTAGGGAACAAGCAGTGCATTGCTAGGAATAAGTTATAAATAATTTCAATTGTTCCTTTTGAGTATCACAATAACGTCCCTGTAGCCTTTGGTTTTTTCATTGAATTTCTGAGGATTTTAATATTCTATTTCTTAGCAATAACAACCCTTCAACCTATGGTTTTCTTTAGTGAATTTCTGAGGTTTTCTATTGTTATTTCATAACTATAATGTCCCTGCAAACTTTTTGGGGGGGTTAATTTGTAGGTTTTTAAATTAGTATTTCCTAATTGTAGCTTGTATCGTTAGAGAGTGGGCGTGTAAGTGTCTGTATAAGTTGATGAAGGAGTTTGTGAGTGTTTTTTATGGGTGTGTGAGTGGCTGTATGGGTTGGTGAATAGGTGTGTGAGTGGTTGTATGGGTCTGTCAGTAGGTGTGTGAGTGGCCATATACGTCAATGACTGTGTGTGTGAGTGGCTGTATGGGCCTGTGAGTGGGTGCGTCTAGTTTTGAGGGTGTGTAAGTTAGTGTGTGAGTGGATTTGTGAGTCATTCCATGGGTGTGTGAGTGGCTGTATAGGTCTGTGAGTGAGTAGCTGTGTGGGTGTGTGTGCAGTTTTGTAAGTTGCTGTATGGGGCTGTGATTGGGTGTAAGCCTGGCTGTATGGGTCTGTGAGCAGGAGTGGGAGTATCAGTATCGATCTGTAAGTGGATGTGAGTGGCTGTATGGGTGTGTGAGTGGGTATGTGAGTAGTTTTGTGGGTGTGTATGAGTAGGTGTGAGTGGTTCTTATGGGTCTGTGAGAGGGTTTGTGAGCAGTTATGTAGGTGTATGAATGGGAGTGTGAGTTACTGTAGGGGGTCTGTGAGTGGGTGGGTTAGTTGTTTTATGGGTATGTGAGTGGCTGTATGGGTGTTTGGGATTGTGAGTGTACATGAGAGTGGCTAAATGGGTGTTTGAGTAGGTGTCTGAGTGTCTGTGTTAGTAGCTGTATGGGTGACTGAACTAGAACTGAACCTCACCTGCTCCTTTATCCAACAAGAGTCCACAGTCTTGCACAAACAGGAGTACTTTCTACTGGTTAATTAGTAAGTACTAACTTGTTCATTAATGTCTAGTGCATAATCTACTTTACAGCTGCATAATGGACCATGAGGAAAGGTTTCCGATGAGCAAGTGTGCATGTAATTTCAGCAATGTGATTGTTCCTCGAGCCTCTTGATCCACAAATCTGTGATAACATCAATTCTCATCTACAGTAGTGGACGGAAATACAAAGTGGAGGATTCTCCACCAAACAAGGGTACTTCCTCTTAACTATATGAAGTTAGTGCTTCTTTGTTTGGTGGAGATGTCCTCAACATTCCTTTGCATTAGGAACACGTCACCAAAGTCAGCGGGAAACATGCTTGGGGACCTTTTGGTAAGCTGTTCATCAATGTGGAAAAAGGCGGGAAGACCTTTGCAAACCTATAAGGAAAAGGGGGCAGGGTCAAACGGGTGGACCTTGCAGATGATTTTGGGCATTTGCATACTCAGAGTAATTAAAAGGGAGAACCATGGACTCTGCTCTCAAGACAAGAAATAACCACTCATCATAGTCACTACAGATCAGATTGTGCTCCAATGGAGCAACAATGCATTCATCTCCATTAGGATTTCAGATTGTCTTTCAAAGTCGAGAAAACATACTTGCTTTGCCTTCACCAAGCCCAAGAAGTTAGGATCTTTTGTGCTTTACAGAAGTGAAACTTAAACTGGGGCACCTGCTGTGTTTATATTTGTAATTGCTTCTCGTTGAGGTTTAATTTCTGTCTAATGAGCATCAGGGCCACAGTGGATACTCATTTTTTCCAAAAAGATTCCACAGTTTTGCTAAAAATGTCTACGCAACTGTAGTACTTTTTGCAGGTTAATTAGTAAATGCTACTTCGTTCAATAAATGTCTAGTGCATATTCTACACTACAGCTGCGTAAAGGACCATGAGGTAATGTCTCCCGTGACCTTGTGTGCATGTAATTTCGGCAATGTGATTGATTCTCAAGCGTCTTCACCCACAAATCTGTGTAACATGAATCCTCATCAAGAGATGACGATACTACAAAGGCCATGCAGCCCCCCTCTCTCGGCCAATTTTGAAACCAAGGGCCTGGCCACTTGATGCTGGGTGACCTGGAACCCTCCCATGGCTCACAGTGTACACTGCTGAAGACTGTGGGGAAAGCCTCAATGCCCCCACAGTCCCAGCATGCTGCTGAACTCCATCAGGAGCGGGCATTGCTCCTGCGCCCAGGGAGCTGCAAAAATGCTGCCCCCTGCCTGTGGGGCCAATTTTTTAATCTGTTTTCCTGCCCGTTGGACAGCGGGCAGGAAAACAGATGAAGGTTCTGCTCCAAGCAGACGGGAGTAGTTTTCCTGATCGCACCCACTGGGAGCAGACTTACAGTTTGCTCTTGCTCTGCGGGAGCTGTTAAAGATCACACCAAGCAAAACCAAACTGCTATCTCACGAGGGTGAGCACCCCATGAGATAGGAAGCTTCAATTACAAGCCTCGCTGTCATTAATGCACTGTACCTACTAAGGACAATAATCACCGATAAGATTGCCAACATCTTGATCCTTTTTCAGGACATAGCAGTATTTTGAGAGTGTTTTTTGAGTCTTGAAACTTTCTTTACTGTGTGTCAAGATTAGATGTGGTTGGTCGTCGTCTCCCATTGTGTTCTTCTTCTCTATGTCTTGTGAATTATCACCATATTTCTTTTTGTCTACCAAGATTTCTGCTCTGGTTTTATTCTTTGCATTTTCTTCACCACGTATGATGTCCGTATTCCTATAACCCCTCTCTAAAAAGCGGGTTTTAGTTTCATCAAATTTATTTTCCATCTCTTGTGGTTCCGAACAGTTCCTCTTCATCCGAAGAAATTCTCCGTACGGTATGCTCTTTTTGAGCGACTGTAGATGGAAACTTAGTTAATGTAATAGACTGTTCGTGGCAGTTTTCTTTCTAAGAACAGAAGTGTGCAGTTGATTATTTTTGACATAGACCTTGGTGTCAAGAAATTTGATTTCTTTTGGGTGCAGGTTGTGTGCAAATTTCAGACCCACTTCATTTGTGTTTAGGACCTCTAGATAGTCTCGAAACTCCTTTTCTGCCCCTTTCCACAATAGGAATAAGTTGTCTATGAAACGTAGCCACAGGGCAACGTTCATAGTGTGATGGTCGTTTTCTTCTCTCCAAGATATGTATCTCTTCCCCCACTGCATCATGAGATTAGCAAAGTTTGGAGAGAAGGAAACTTCCATCGCAGTACCACAACACTGTGAATAAAACTTTTTGTTGAAGATGAAAATGTTGTTATGTAAACACATAGTAATCATCTCAATGAACCTCCGCGTATGTTGTAATTCATTTACTGGTCTTTGGTTTAAGAAGTACTGGATGGCATTGATGCCTTTATCGTGATCAATTGAGGTGTATATTGACACCATGTCAATTGTGACTAACAGATAATTTGGGTGCCATTGTGTATCCATTAGTATGCGGAGGAAATCCCCTATGTCCTCTATGTATGAGCTTAAAGTGGGGACAATTGGTACCAGGAAGCAGTCTACATACGTAGAAACATTTTCGTATAGGTTTCCACAGCTGGATATGATCGGGCGCCTCGGTGGTTTGTTTAGTGTCTTATGTACTTTCGGAAGAAAGTATATTGTTGGGACAATCAGGTTTTCCACCATTAGGAAGTTTCTCTCATCTTGGGTCATTAAGCCTGCATTCTGCCATACAACTAGTTTTTTCCTTACATCCAACATCAGTTCATTCATTGAATTTTTCTTTAGAACTTGATAGTTTTTTTCTTCGCTCAGTTATCTATTTGCCTCATCAATGTAATGTTGACTTTCCATTATGACGATGTTTACACCCAACCTGCCCCCAAAAGAAATCAAATTCCTTGACACCAAGGTCACAATCCGTGAATTGCCGCATTGTATCCGGGAACAAACGCTACGCGCCAGAGTCGACGGCCGTGTAGAGAAGTGCCGCATAAGCTTGGATCAATTCCAGGCTCAGCCAACTCCGGAGCGAGTGAGGCTGGCTATTGAAGACACGACTTGCCCCTGCAAACTTCCCGGACCCCGTCCTTGTGGGAAGAAGACGCCGTGCACGGTTGTGCACAAACACTTCTTGGATAGAGCCTTTCAAGTCGAGGCAGTAATAGCAAGAATTTCCGTGACCCTGTTTTGTCTTTTCCTGTCAAAGAGAATTTGTGGCTATTGATTAATTTATTATTGAAACATTTATGATGCTGTTATAGGAAAATTAGCCAAGCAAATTTTTTTCCTTACAGCTTTGCGTCAGTTATTTAGAGTAATTGTTTGACGTGGGATTTATAGTTTATGTTGACTAGTGGTAGTGACACTGGTTTGTTGTATGAATGAGGTATGGGTATGTAAGAGTGTGGTAATGTCTGGGTAAATCAATGATTAGACTGTTTGGGGGTGTCAGAGAAATTGAGTGTGGTTGTGCAAGAAGTGTTTACTCTTAGTCTTGTGTGATTTTACTCGTTTGTACACATATATATAAAGGTTTTGTTCATAAGTATGGTTTAAATGAACTTGAAAACAAAAAATAAATATTTATGGATCAATTTCATTATGCATTTTTATGTTTCTTTCATATAGGTTTGGCAAGTACCTTTTTTTTGGCAATTAGTTCTCAGTACTGGCAATTGTTTTGTTGTTAAGACAGGGGAAAGCTTGCATTTAACATATCGGCCACTTAGCCTTGATTGTTAGTTGGACACAGCGTCCACCCTGGCACATGTAATATGATCACCCGACCTTGGGATTTGATCATTGCAGTGTTTCTTTTGTTTCTTTTTTGCAGAGTTTTATATAGAATGAACTTGACCCGACCTGAACCAGGTATCAGAGCGCTTTACATAGCACCAGTTACGTTACACAAGGACACACATTCTTTTTGTTAGGCACGGGAAGATTTATATAACACTAAATATGTGCGTATGTTTATTTGAGACTAGCACACCATCATGTGTCCAGTAATTGGTACAAGTGCTGCAACCTAGCCCCGTGTAGGCAGCATAAGACGGACCTATAAAGTTTTTTCCATTAAAGGAAAAAAAGAAAAAAAAAGAAAAAAACACATTACCCAGAATGCACTGTGATGGATGGTAGCATGAACATGTATATATAGGGGAAATTGAAAAAGGACTTCTAATTCAAACTACAGTGATCAAGAACAGAATTCAAAACACGTAGGAGATTGCACCTGCAATAAAAAACTTTATTTGAAGTCTTAAGGAGTGCTGCGTTATTTCTATGCGGGCACATTTTAAGTGAGACACTGTCCTGGTCTTGCTGCAGCACCAACTGGGAAGGTGCTCCTCTCACACAGGACATTGTGCGTTGAATATATATATATATTACCTACTGGCAATAGCCAGTAGGTATATATAGTTAGGACGTAGCTACATTAGGGAATCCACAACATTCTATTGGGAATAACTTTGGCGCCGGTTGAGGAACTTGCGTGTAATTTTCCAAAATTTAGGCCAGCTCCGCTCTGCTTCTTGTCTGGAAGTTTTGGGGGGATTCGTCATGCGGGGGCCGAGAAAAAAGGGGGGTCCCAAAACGTGTTTTCCCCATGTTCATTTCCATTGGACAAATAGACAAAGCTACAGCCCGAACCGCTGAATGGAATTACACCAAACTTTGCAAAATTGTAGGGACTGGTACGCAGAAGTGCCTTTTCTACATTTGGTGAAAATTGCTCCAGTGGTTTTTATGAAAATTAACTTAAAAAACACATATATATCTTGGCGGAGCCTAACCACACATCTCATCATGAGATCTGATTGGCTGTCAGCACTTCATCCAAGAAGTGTTGGCAGCCACCTTGGGACCTATATACATGATAGCACCTCATTAAAAAGCATTGTAGTTAATAGTTACATTATAAATCATCTGTTGATGGTACCATACTCATTTTAGGAATTTTGGTGTGTTCTAAAGTGATTTTACCATGTGAAAAAGCCTTCTGCTGGGATATCATGAATCATGTTTGAAAGAAAACTATTATCTCATGCTTTTCCCACAGTGGTTTGGAAGGGGATCTATAAGCTAAACTGAAAGCATAATTTCTGTAAATTCACATTATCTTTCTCAGTCATGTGAGAATGAAGTCTGAAATTCTCAGTAAAACATGTACATACAACAAGGACAGAGACTGTCAGTTGATTCCTTTGTGATCTACTGCAACCTCCCAGAGTGTTCTAAAGAACAACTAGAGCGCTAACAGTCCTACTTATTACAAAGGTATGGCACACCTGAAGCCATCTTGATTGGAATAAAGTGGTAACTCTTAAAACATTTAATTTAAAAAGGAACAAAATGAGGGGGTATATTTTGCCATAGAAAGTATGATTACTGCTGCAGAAAGAAAAATTAGGGCACATTTGAGTGACTTCTCAAATCCTCTTCTATTTCATTAAAACATTCTGACATGCAGTCTCCCAAGATGGCCACCAGACACAAAAGAGCCCAAATGTAGCCAAATATCACCCAGATGTAGCCCAAGTATAGCCCAATCACAGAATGTCCCAGAGTGTTCTAAAGAACAACTAGAGCGCTAACAGTCTTACTTATGACAAAAGTGTGGCACACCAGAAGCCATCTTGATTGGAATAAAGTGGTAAGTCTGAAAACATTTAATTTAAAAAGAAACAAAATGACGGGGTTCATTTTGCCATAGAAAGTATGATTAGTGCTTCAGAAAGAAAAATTAGGGCACATTTTGAGTGACTTCTCAAATCCTCTTCTATTTCATTAAAAAAATTCTGACATGCAGACTGAAACATGCACTTTGAACACCAGCAGCAGACTTCCCTGGTGAGCAGTAGCTTTACTACAGTGATCTAATGAGCAACTAGAGTGCTAAAATTCAGAATTTATGGCAAATGTGTGACACATCTGAATACCTTCTTGATGGAACCAAAGTAAACAAGCATTGAAAATGCAATAGATCTCGCCCTCGTTTAAGTTAAAGCCATTCTGTTTGTAATGAGGTGGCTTTTTAGATTTGCTTCTATTAGTGTTTTTAAAACTTTCATGTAAATAACATGCATATGTATGCACATATGTATATGTAAACAAAACAGGTGATGGATGCTTGATTCCGTTCTGGGAAGGACATGGCTTTTGTAGTTCAGACTGGACTGTTCCCATGGGGCACAGGGTCAGAGCTGATTTGCATATCGCCATTGTCTAACCCAGGGTGGTGTGGAGTGCAAAAAAACGATGGATTTGGGCCCAGATCTTTGGAGTGGTGTGAATGTGTGACATTGATCCACATTCTGTCCATCACCTGTTTTGTTTGTATATGTATATGTAGTCATGCATTTATATTTGTATTTATATAGATATGCAGATTATATATGTTTATATATGTATGTATATATATATATAAAGCATGGGCTGAAAATTCATTCCGCTCGCGTAATTTGTGCGATCCGCGAATCTTGCGAAATCGCGGTAAAATCCGCGAATCAGTGGGGACAAATTTTCAGTCAAGCACTTACAGGGTTACAGCAGCAGGTGCAAAAGTTGAAGCTAATTTTTTGTAACCTTTTACAAAAGGGTTACAAAGAAATTAACTTCAACTTGGGCACCTGCTGCTGTAAGCCTGTAAGTGCTTCCTGGCGCCCCGTTGCCTACTTGCAACTATTCTCTGACCCTGCTCTGACCCTTGAAGCAGGGTCAGAGAATAGTTACAAGTAGGCAATGAGGCGCCTGTCACAAAAATTAAACCTCAACAGGAAGCACTGACAGATATAAAAACAAGCATTTGAAATGCAATAGGTCTCGCATTAGGAAAGTTTGAGCTATTGGTCTTGTAAATGACAATTTTTTTTGTTTATGTGTTGGTTTTGAAAATAGCTAAATTAATAGCTTTGTCATTTACAATGCCAATAGTTATAACTTTCACAAATATGACACCTATAGCATTTGTAATGCAACATGTTTTGTATTTACATGACTTAGCTGTATTGATATTACAAATTAAAATGGCTTTTAAGTTTTTTAAAATAATTAATACTTAAATAAAAGTGATTTTAATTTATAATGGCAATAGCTTAAAACTTTTGTGAATAACTTTTGTGAAGATTATGTTCAGGGTATTTTATTGTGACGAAAATCCAAGAAAAGAAGTGAAATATTAACATCTTTTTGTGACATTTGTAATAAAGTTTGAAAAATTGAGAGAACATATTTGAACCAGTTGTTGTTGAATGGTTGCGCAGATTGATGCTGGGGTGGCGCTGAGTGGTGCTGTGGTGGTGCTGAGTGGTGCTGTGGTGATGCTGAGTGGTGCTGTGGTGGTGCTGAGTGATACTGGGATGGTGCTGAGTGATGCTGGGGTGGTGCTGAGTGGTGCTGTGGTGGTGCTGAGTGATGCTGTGGTGCTGCTGAGTGGTGCTGTGGTGGTGCTGAGTGATAATGTGGTGGTGCTGAGTGATGCTGTGGTGGTGCTGAGTGATGCTCTGGTGGCGCTGAGTGGTGCTGTGGTGGTGCTGATTGGTGCTGTGGTGGTGCTGAGTGATACTGGGATGGTGCTGAGTGATGCTGGGGTGGTGCTGAGTGGTGCTGTGGTGTTGCTGAGTGATGCTGTGGTGGCGCTGAGTGGTGCTGTGGTGGTGCTGATTGGTGCTGTGGTGGTGCTGAGTGATGCTGTGGTGGTGCTGAGTGGTGCTGTGGTGGTGCTGAGTGATAATGTGGTGGCACTGAGTGATGCTGTGGTGGCGCTGAGTGATGCTGTGGTGGCGCTGAGTGGTGCTGTGATGGTGCTGAGTGATAATGTGGTGGTGCTGAGTGATAATGTGGTGGTGCTGAGTGATGCTGGGGTAGCGCTGAGTGATGCTGGGGTGGTGCTGAGTGGTGCTGTGGTGGTGCTGAGTGATGCTGTGGTGGCGCTGAGTGGTGCTGTGGTGGTGCTGATTGGTGCTGTGGTGGTGCTGAGTGATGCTGTGGTGGTGCTGAGTGGTGCTGTGGTGGTGCTGAGTGAAAATGTGGTGGCACTGAGTGATGCTGTGGTGGCGCTGAGTGATGCTGTGGTGGCGCTGAGTGGTGCTGTGGTGGTGCTGAGTGATAATGTGGTGGTGCTGAGTGATAATGTGGTGGTGCTGAGTGATGCTGGGGTAGCGCTGAGTGATGATGTGGTGATGCAGAGGGCAGAAAGGCACAAAAAGCAGTCTAACAAAGGGCAGAAGGGCAGAAAAATAAGGGAAAACGATTCTACCAGAGGGCAGAAGGGCACAAAAAAACAGTCTAACAGAGGACAGAAGGGCAGAAAAACAAAGGAAAAATAAGTCTAACAGAGGGCAGAAGGGCACAAAAAACTAGTCTAACGGGGCAGAAAGGCACAAAAACGAGTCTAAAAGAGGGCAGAAGGGCTCAAAAAACGAGTCTAACAGAGGGCAGAAGGGCAGAAAAACAAGGGAAAAATGAGTCTAACAGAGGGCAGAAGGGCACAAAAAACGAGTCTAACAGGGGGCAGAAGGGCAGAAAAACAGGGGAAAAACGAGTCTAACAGAGGGCAGAAGGGCACAAAAATAAGGGAAAAACGAGTCTAACAGAGGGCAGAAGGGCACAAAAAACAAGTCTAACAGGGGGCAGAATGAATCCCGCCCTGCGTGTTTGTCCATGAAGATGCCACCTTTTTGTGCAATACCTCTACTCAACTGGAGTACTTTCTACTTTCTAATCAGTAAGTGCTCCCTCGTTGGATAAATGTATAGGGGCAGATTTACAATAACTGGCGCATCCCCAGGGATGTGCCAGTTATTGTGCGCCGCAGCTCCGCCACCGATGGTGCGCCGCATTTACAATGCAGCGCACCATGTGGCAAAAACGGCACAGATGCGTCACGTATCTGTGCCGTAAAAGCAGCGCATTGCTGGAGCTGAGTCGAGCTTGCGATGCAGCTCCAGCAATGCTCTGGAGGGCCCTATCTCCCCAATGCTGCATCAAGCCTTGCACCTGCTTCAAGCAGGCACAGGGCTTTGACGCAGCATTGGCCTAAAGTGACTGAGAGAATTCTCGTAGATTTCAGTCAGCCACTTTTAGGAGGCGTTCCTGTGCAGGAACGCCCTCCCCTGCGCCGGAATGCCTCCTGATGCATATATATATATGTGTATATATGTGCGTGTAGAGAGAGGTAGAGAGGTAGAGGTGTAGAGGTAGAGAGGTAGAGGTAGAGAGGTAGAGGTAGAGGTAGAGAGGGAGAGACTAGTAGAGAGAGAAGTAGAGAGAGGTAGAGAGTAGAGAGTGAGTAATAGAGAGTAGAGAGTGAGTAGTAGAGAGTAGTAGAGAGCAGTAGAGAGAGTAGCAAAGAGTGAGTAGTAGAGAGTAGTATAGTGAATAGTAGAGTGAGTAGTAGAGAGTGAGTAGTAGAAAGTGAGTAGTAGAGAGTAGTAGAGAGTAAGTAGTAGAGTGAGTAGTGGAGAGCAGTAGAGAGTGAGTAGTAGAGAGTAATAAAGAGTGAGTAGTAGAGAGTAGTAGAGAGTGAGTAGTAGAGAGTGAGTAGTAGAGAGTGAGTAGCAGAGAGAGAGAATAGTAGAGAGTAGTAGAGAGTGAGTAGTAGAGTGAGTAGTAGAGCGTAGTAGAGAGAGAGTAGTAGAGAGTGAGTAGTAGAGAGTAGTAGAGAGTGAGTAGTAGAGTGAGTAGTAGAGAGTAGTAGAGAGAGAATAGTAGAGAGTGAGTAGTAGAGAGTAGTAGAGAGTGAGAAGTAGAGAGTGAGTAGTAGAGAGTAGTAGGGAGTGAGTAGTAGAGAGTAGTAGAGAGTGAGTAGTAAAGAGTGAGTAGTAGAGAGTAGTAGAGAGTGAGTAGTAGAGAGTAGAGAGTAGTAGAGAGTGAGTAGTAGGAGTAGTAGATAGTGAGTAGTAGGGAGTGAGTAGTAGAGAGAGAGTAGTAGAGAGTAGTAGATTAGTAGAGAATGAGTAGTAAAGAGTGAGTATTAGAGAGTAGTGGAGTAGTAGAGAGTAGTAGAGAATATTCCAAAGTTTGGCACAGCACCACTTGCACAATAAGTCCAATCAAATCATATCACTTAGAGTCCTTATTGAAGCGCTGAATCTTGGTGTATATTCAAATGCTTTTATTTTCCTTAAGTTTATGTACCACAGCCAGCCGACGCGTTTCGTTTTGTACAACAGAACTTCTTCAGGGCGTTCTCATTTCCTACAAGTTATGTTGGTATCCTGTTGTCATATAACTAGATATTTCTTCCAAATGTGAGACGAGACGTAAGTACATTCTTATTCAAAGTGACTAGTATTAATTTTGCCCACACAATTCGGGCAGACTTGAGTAATTTATAGCATCCTCAAAGTCAGTGTTTCAAAATTCCAAAGTATAGGACATGATAATCCAAATCCAAATGTTTCTCAAGAAAGGTCATTTTCAATCGTTCGGAATATCGGCGTTTGGGCAGATATGACCCAGGGACCCCCAGTATGCAAGGTGAATTAGTTCCCCCTCTGCAAACGCGCCAGTGGCCTGCGTTGCAGAGAGGTGTGAAAAGGGGCATTGCCTCATTACACCTCTGTGCAATGCAGCCCCCTGGCACATACTGGAGGTTCCAGGTGGGCTAGTTGGCACCCAGGGACCCCCAGTATGCAAGGGGAATTAGTTCCCCCTCTTCAAACATGCACGGGGCTGCGTTGCAGAGAGGTGTAAAAAAGGGTGTGGCCTCATTACACCTCTCTACAATGCAGCCCCCATGGCGCATACTGGAGGCTCCTGATGGGCTAGTTGGCCACCAGGGACCCCCAGTATGCAAGGGGAATTAGATCCCCCTCCGCAAACGCGCCAGGGGCTGCGTTGCAGAGAGGTGTAACAAGGGGCATAGCCTCATTACATCTCTGCAATGCAGCCCCCTGGCGCATACTGGAGGTTCCAGGTGGGCTAGTTGGCCCCAGGGGCCCCCAGTATGCAAGGGGAATTAGTTCCCCCTCTTCAAACATGCACTAGGGCTGCGTTGCAGAGAGGTGTAAAAAGGGGCGTGGCTTCATTACAGCTCTCTGCAATGCAGTCCCCTGGCGCATACTGGAGATTCCTGGTGGGCTTCCAGGTCTTATATAGTTAGGAATTAGCATAAAAAAACCTTTGAAATTCAGTGAAAAAAACATAGGTTTCAGGCCTTATATAGTTACGAATTAGCATTTAAAAACCTTGCAAATTCACTGAAAAAACCATAGGTTTCAGGCCTTATATAGTTAGGAATTAGTGTTTAAAAAACCTTTGAAATTCACTGAAAAAACCAAAGGTTTCAGGCCCTATATAGTTAGGAATTAGCATTTACAAAACCTTTAAAATTCACTCAAAAAACTATGGGGCAGATTTATGAGGCCGGTTCGCCTCTTTGCGCCGCAATTGCGTCACTTTATTTGACGCAACTGTGGCGCAAACAATGCGCCCTATTTACAACGTGACGCATCTAGGAGATGCGTCACATTGTAAAGCACTGCGCCATAAGGAGGCGTTCCTGCGCAGGGGGCCGTCCTGCGCAGGAACGCCTCCTGAAAGTGGCTGAGTGAAATCTATGAGATTTCACTCAGTCACTTTCAGGGCAATGCCGCGTCAAAACCCTGCGCCTGCTTGAAGCAGGCGTAGGTCTTGACGCAGCATTGTGCAGATGGTGTACCCCCGAGCCTTGCTGGAGCTGCGTCGTGCTTGCGACGCAACTCCAGCAATGCGCCACATTTCCGGCACAGATGCGTCACGCATCTGTGCCGTTTTTGCACCATAGTGCGCCGCATTATAAATGCGGCGCACCATGGGTGGCGGAGCTGTGGCGCACTGTGGCGTACGTTAACTTGCGCATCCCTGTGGATGGACCAGTTAACATAAATCTGCCCCTATAAGTTTTAGTGGTGTTATAGTTAGCTGGACATTTCAGTCACACAAAACCTTTGAAATTGCTCCTATATAGTTAGTTGTGCTAACTATATTGGCCACCTGCAATCCACTGCTGATGATGTCACCTATTACATCATTCATAACATGGTCACTGACATCACTGATGACATCTCAAATGACATCACTGATGACATCACTGATGACATCCACGTGACAATCACATACACCTTTTCATACACTACTAAAATCTTTCATCACTCTTTGTAAAATACAGAGTATCATATTTGAATCCATTGTTACAGCAATACAAGTATCTAAACACCCAGTCAGTGATTCATAGATGTATACACACATCTAATCACTTACCTGTAGATTCACTCATACATGCTGTCAATGAACAATAGAACACTATCAAAAATACTTATACACCTAAATCGACATTACACACCAGCACACATCCTATTCACATTTGAAGTCATCCTACTCACGTATGCAAACAATGGATCATACTTACATATTTACTTAGCCACACACTTATAAAAAAACACAACTTAATCTATTCATTTAGATAGTAAGTCATACTTAGTGAATTATAAAATCATTATTACAAGTATAAAGTTATCCATACAGTCACTCACACAATCATTGAGTCTTATGTATACTTATTTATATACAACAACTGACACATACACTGCCTTTTATTTTTCTAGTTTGTTGGACGTGTACCATTGAGAAATATATTTGCTCATCACCACACCCATAAAGATATTCACTCAGCCAAACAACTGTTAGAACATGTAGTTTTAACTTCATATATCTAGTGAATCAACTATTCACACATCTTTGGGCAGTCACACACCCCCCACCGAACCACACACACATTCACTCTCCCATACAAATACTCAATTAACTAATCAATAACTAATATAGACTTTCACATAGCTAGTAACCAACTGGAGAACCAGTTTACACAACAACTGACAAAGTGATACAGATATTCAAACAGTTTAGTCACTATCTACTATATTTAGTGAGACACTATAAATTGGTCAAGTAAACAGTAAATTACACTGCTACTAAATCCTCCATGCAAATATTTATTTTTATATATCCACTCATTCTTCAATGCAAATTGCTATGTATAAAATGCATATTTAAATAACGAAGCAAACCACATTCACTGGATGGTGTCATCAGTGATGTCATTTGAGATATCATCAGTGATGTCACTGACCATGTCATGAATGATGTAATATGTGACATCATCAGCAGTGGATTGCGGGTGCGCGAAATATAGTTAGTACAACTAACTATATAGGAGCAATTACAGAGGTTTTGTATGAGTGAAATGTCCAGCTAACTATAACACCCCTAAAACTTATAGTTTTTTGAGTGAATATATATATATGCGTCACTTTTACCCCTCCGGTGCGTCACTTTTTGTGACGCACCAGTGCTGTAAAAAATGCACCTTACTGACCTGGCCCCATGTGAAAGGATGCATTGCTGGAGTTGCATCATTTTTGTGACACACTCCACAAATGCATCACTTTTGCGCTTACAGATACGTCTGAAATACTGATGTATCTGTAAGTACTTGCGACATAATGCGTCATATATTTAATATGACTCATGAGTAGAAGACTGAAGGCCTCATTTATGAGGCCATGCGTCACTTTTACGCCACCGGTACATCAGTTTTTGTGATGCACCAGTGGTGTAAAAAATGCACCTTGTTGAGTCATATTTACAAAGTGACGCATCTAGGTAAATGCGTCACTTTGTAAACCCCTGTGCCACATTATACCTGCGCCAGGTGTAATGTATGCAAAGGGGGCGTATTGACGCAAGTAAGGGTCGTAGAAGTGACGCAGTGAAATCTATGAGATTTCACTGCGTCACTTTTAGGACAAAATCTTGCGCTTGCCTTACAGCAGGCATAAGACTGATGCAAGCCCTTTCACATAAGGCTGGCCCCATGTGAAAGGATGCATTGCTGGAGTTGCGTATATGGACAAAGTCACACACCTCCCAGCCACCCACAAACACACTCACCCTCACATACAAATACTTGAACAACAAATCAATAACCTATATAGCCACTCATATAGCTACTGATCAAAACATACAGCAGCTTACACAGCAACAGACATACTGAAGCACATATTCAGACAGTTTAGTCACTAACCAATGCATTCAGTAAGACACATTTAATCACTCACTTATACAGTCGAGTAGGGCTGTGAAATAAATCCAGATTTGAATACTACTTGTGGCCTGGACGTCGTTCTTGTGGACTGTGAACGAGTTGGTTGTTGTGTAAAGGGACTGGCGATCCCGTCCGGGGCCCGCCGCTGTAAGTGGCCAACGCAGCTTCGCGCCAAAACTTTTGCTGAAATATATATATATATATATATATATATTTCTCCACCAAGATGATCCAAAGGCACCGGGCGCTCAACTGCGGGTGCTCTGCAAAGGGGCCGGATCAGGGCCCATTACAATTTTCTCCCCAATGATGCGGCACTCAGCGTTTATACTTTGTCAACAACAATTCCTTTATTTCTCCAGCTCGGACCAACGCGTTTCAGCCATCACAGGCTTTGTTCACGGTAAGTGAGCTTTTTTCTATGTCCACTATATATCCCATTTCAAACAGTTATGGTGCATTATGGGATATGTGGTTTAGTTACAAATCAATATTTTTCATTGCAAATTGCAAATAGCAACGTTATTTAAGATCTTTCCCATATTTACAAGCAAACGCTCTGCCTTACGCGCTCAAAAGCAATTTACTGTTACATATTAATTGCATATGCAGACAATTTCATTGCGGACAATATTAAGTGTTGGGTGTAGTACCCACATTATCAAATCTCATTCAGTTATTTATCCAAATGTCTAAAGTTTCAGCATGTCATATTTTAAATATAGACGAATTATTCTGATTGTCCAGTTTTCATCATCATTATTGAACCGGGTATAGTACCCAAATCATAGTCTGCAGTTGAAATGAATTCAATATTTACACTAATTTACAATTATTCCAGATGTACATAAAGCTCCTCATCGAAGTTCATTCCTCTCGGCATCTTGGTCTTTAATCTGATTATGAATTTGGATTCAATTTGTCTTAGCTTTCTCAGTCTGTTTCCTCCTCGTTCTCCCAAGTTCACCATATGTATTCCAAAATAGGACATTGACTTCCAGTCTCCTTTCTGACATGATATCAGATGTTTTGCTGTGGCATATGCTAAATTTTTGTTTTTTACAGCTCGGATGTGTTCTAAGATCCGCTTTTTCAAGGCACAGGTTGTGCTTCCAATATAACGTGAACCACATTTGCACTGTATCACATATACTACATAGGTGGAAGAACAGGTGATTTGACCTTCAATGAGCGTTTTTTTACCATCTGATTCTTCATATGTGGTCGTGTTCATGCCAATTTTGCAAGCTTTGCACACGTTGCATTTACGAAATCCATTTCGTTGGTCAGTTAACCAATTGTTTGTTCCCCCTGGTTTTCTCGTTTTGAAATGACTTTTGACCAGATGATCTTTTAAGGACATGGGTTTTTTATAGCTCATTTTTGGTCCGTCACCTATGATTTTCTTCAAGTCCGGGTCTCCTGAGATTAGATGCCAGTATTTTTGGATTTTGTTCTTGATGATGCCACTCTCCTTACTGAACGTTGTCACGAATCTTGGTGCTTCATCAGATTTCTCTTTGGTTTTTTGTGACGACATAATCACAGATCTCGTTTTTAGTTCTGCTTTTTTCTTGCTCTTTTCAAGTATTCTTTTGTTGTATCCTCTCGATTTTAATCTTACTGTTGTTTCCATTATTTTCTTCTCAGCATCTTGTTCTACGGAGCAATTTCTTTTCATGCGAATAAATTCGCCATATGGAATACTTGCCAGCAGGGGTTGTGGGTGGAAACTTGTACCATGTAAGATACTGTTAGTGGCTGTTTGTTTCCGAAACAGTGTGGTTTGCAGCTGCTCATTTTCCACGTATATTTTTATGTCTAGGAAGTCAATTTCCTTTTCACTTATCGAATGAGTGAATTGTAACCCAATGTCATTGTTACATAACTTTTCAAAATATTCCTGGAAATCTTTTTTGGTATCATTCCAAATTATAAACAGATCGTCAATGAATCGGACCCACAGTATTATCTTTTCAAGATCTGTTTGGTTTGTCGGGTCCCATGCAATTGTTTTCTCCCACCATCCCATCGTCACATTAGCATAGTTGGGAGAAAACGAAATCCCCATAGCAGTTCCACACTCCTGTTTGTATAGTTGGGTGTCAAATAGGAAAACATTATTAGTCAAGCACAGCTCAATCATCGTCATGAGCATTTCTGTGTGTCTCCGTTCTCCAATGTTACGTTGCTTCAGAAAGTAATTGCAGGCCTCTAGACCAATGTTATGTCTTATCGAGGTGTACAGTGAAACTGCATCTATTGTGATCAATAAGTAGTTCTCATTCCAAGCCATATTATCTAGAATCTTCAATAGGTCCCCAGTGTCTTTAATGTATGAACTCATACTTTTGGCGATGGGCGCTAGGAACAGATCCACATATTGAGAGATGTTCTCGTAGAGGCTTTCGCAGGATGCCACAATAGGTCTGCCGGGTGGGTTGATGAGTGTCTTATGTATTTTCGGCAGAAAATAAATTGTGGGGATTATTGGGTGCTCATTCATTAAAAATTTCTTTTCTTCATCATCCAATAGTCCTTCTTGTTGCCAATTATGGATTAATCCGTTTAGATGCAACGTCATCTGGTTGATCGGGTTCGTAGATAGCTTGGAGTAGTTGTCTCGGTTGTCTAGCTGTTTTCTAGCTTCTTGTACATAGTCACTTGTCTTCATTAGGACGATGTTTCCGCCTTTGTCCGCCGGCTTGATTGTGAGATTGATGTCATTATTTAAAGTTTTTATGGCTTGTCTTTCTCTTTTGGTTAGATTTTCTCTTCTGTTTCCTTTTCTTTGTGTCGTGAGTTTTTCAATTTCCTCAACCACAGCCTCTGAAAACATATCAATTCTATTTCCGGGAGACAAGATTGGACAAAATTTAGATTTTCTTTTTAGACCGCTCTTCACTCTACGGTCAGTTCTAATGTTGAGGTCTTCTAACAGCTGTGTTCCCGAGATTTCTGGTGTTTCCGTTGTGTTCGGTTCATACAGGAGTCCGAATATGCTCTGGAGGTCCGGTAATTCCCCAATCTGCCAATCTGATTGTTTGTCTGATGTCACTTCAATTTCCGTGTCCACGGTTGTTTTGGGACGTTTGGCATGAAATTTCGCGAGTTTTAATTTGCGTATGTATTTGTATAGGTCTATTCTGGTTTCAGTAGGGTTGAAATGTTTTTCAGGACAGAAAGAAAGGCCTTTGTTCAACAATGTTGTTTCTTCTTTTGTTAGAATGTGCTCTGAGAGATTTATAATCAGGTTTTCTATTTCCTGTTCCTCAGGGGATATGTCTTTTTCTCTTTTTCTTTTGGCTCTTCTGGTTTTTCTTGTTGTCCTGTAGCGTGGTTTTGCCCTCTTCCTCTGGATTGGTACGATCCTCTTCCGCGGCCTCCTCCTCTGGAAATGGATTTGTCCATGTTCCAAAGGAGGACTTCGTCTAAAAAATCAAAACCTTGGGTACTTGCTCCACTGTCAGATCCACCATCTTCACTTAATTCGGATCCACTTACGCTGGCTGGCGCTTTGGGAGTGGCTTGACGTTGGTAGTTCTTTTTGAGATGATCGAATCTTTTCGCAAATGTGAGAATTCTTCCCATTGAGTAATCTTTTTCATCCCTTTTAAATTTTCTCTCTTTGCGCTCCTCTATTTCAGTTTCATATTTCTCAAGTCTATCATCCATTTCTTTCCTCATTTTAGATGCTTCATCCTTCTGTACTTGTTGTTTTATATTTTCTTCCAATTCATTTATCTTTGTGGTGATATCATCTATATCAATCTTGGCATGCTTAATTAGGATTCGCATCATATTCAATGAGCATATCGTGTTGTTTTCCAGCCATTCCATGATTAGTTCTTTCTTTGTTTCTGGATGTGTAGGCATTGTAAAGATCCGAAGGCCTCTAGGGATTCTCTTGACCTCGATATATTTTTCCAGAGCAAGTATTTCTCAGTTTTTGTTAATTTCCTTTTTATACAATTTTTCAGCCAAATTAAACATTTGTTTTCCAGTACTTAATTGGGTCGTTTGCGCCGCGTTCGACGTTTGTGGCACATTGCTGTCTTTTGTGGAGCTTTGGAATATTGCATTAGCCTTATCTGCACGTTTGGCAACTCGCGCTTCCATTGTTATTTTCAGTTCTATTATTCTTGGTCACGTTTTAATTAACGGTGTTCCGTTCCGTTCCGTCGCTGTTTAACTATTTTCCTCTCACAACCGAGCATG
The DNA here is from genome assembly GCF_964263255.1 of Lissotriton vulgaris. Lineage (NCBI taxonomy): Eukaryota > Metazoa > Chordata > Amphibia > Caudata > Salamandridae > Lissotriton > Lissotriton vulgaris. Next base: position 1,886,079,134 of record NC_141687.1, on the reverse strand, counting down.
CAGGAGTTTACAGTCTATTGTGGTTTTTTGCATAAGCGCTTTCTCCTATCTGCAGGGCCTGTTGAAGATGCCGTACAGTTACGATCAACTTCACTTGTCGGCCTGCAAGGGACACATCGCTCGACACAGCTCGTGTATACCGGCAACAGTTGCCACTCACCTCCGGGAGACTCCCTCTTCGACGGCGCCCTCCGACTCCGTCTTGGAGACGCTCAACCTTCGGCGGTGATTTTCCGAGTCCGTTTCTCCACGCTGTGCGGGCGGGCGCCTCAGAGCCACTCGATTTCTCCACCAAGATGATCCAAAGGCACCGGGCGCTCAACTGCGGGTGCTCTGCAAAGGGGCCGGATCAGGGCCCATTACAATTTTCTCCCCAATGATGCGGCACTCAGCGTTTATACTTTGTCAACAACAATTCCTTTATTTCTCCAGCTCGGACCAACGCGTTTCAGCCATCACAGGCTTTGTTCACGGTAAGTGAGCTTTTTTCTATGTCCACTATATATCCCATTTCAAACAGTTATGGTGCATTATGGGATATGTGGTTTAGTTACAAATCAATATTTTTCATTGCAAATTGCAAATAGCAACGTTATTTAAGATCTTTCCCATATTTACAAGCAAACGCTCTGCCTTACGCGCTCAAAAGCAATTTACTGTTACATATTAATTGCATATGCAGACAATTTCATTGCGGACAATATTAAGTGTTGGGTGTAGTACCCACATTATCAAATCTCATTCAGTTATTTATCCAAATGTCTAAAGTTTCAGCATGTCATATTTTAAATATAGACGAATTATTCTGATTGTCCATTCCAGAGGAGGAGGCCGCGGAAGAGGATCGTACCAATCCAGAGGAAGAGGGCAAAACCACGCTACAGGACAACAAGAAAAACCAGAAGAGCCAAAAGAAAAAGAGAAAATGACATATCCCCTGAGGAACAGGAAATAGAAAACCTGATTATAAATCTCTCAGAGCACATTCTAACAAAAGAAGAAACAACATTGTTGAACAAAGGCCTTTCTTTCTGTCCTGAAAAACATTTCAACCCTACTGAAACCAGAATAGACCTATACAAATACATACGCAAATTAAAACTCGCGAAATTTCATGCCAAACGTCCCAAAACAACCGTGGACACGGAAATTGAAGTGACATCAGACAAACAATCAGATTGGCAGATTGGGGAATTACCGGACCTCCAGAGCATATTCGGACTCCTGTATGAACCGAACACAACGGAAACACCAGAAATCTCGGGAACACAGCTGTTAGAAGACCTCAACATTAGAACTGACCGTAGAGTGAAGAGCGGTCTAAAAAGAAAATCTAAATTTTGTCCAATCTTGTCTCCCGGAAATAGAATTGATATGTTTTCAGAGGCTGTGGTTGAGGAAATTGAAAAACTCACGACACAAAGAAAAGGAAACAGAAGAGAAAATCTAACCAAAAGAGAAAGACAAGCCATAAAAACTTTAAATAATGACATCAATCTCACAATCAAGCCGGCGGACAAAGGCGGAAACATCGTCCTAATGAAGACAAGTGACTATGTACAAGAAGCTAGAAAACAGCTAGACAACCGAGACAACTACTCCAAGCTATCTACGAACCCGATCAACCAGATGACGTTGCATCTAAACGGATTAATCCATAATTGGCAACAAGAAGGACTATTGGATGATGAAGAAAAGAAATTTTTAATGAATGAGCACCCAATAATCCCCACAATTTATTTTCTGCCGAAAATACATAAGACACTCATCAACCCACCCGGCAGACCTATTGTGGCATCCTGCGAAAGCCTCTACGAGAACATCTCTCAATATGTGGATCTGTTCCTAGCGCCCATCGCCAAAAGTATGAGTTCATACATTAAAGACACTGGGGACCTATTGAAGATTCTAGATAATATGGCTTGGAATGAGAACTACTTATTGATCACAATAGATGCAGTTTCACTGTACACCTCGATAAGACATAACATTGGTCTAGAGGCCTGCAATTACTTTCTGAAGCAACGTAACATTGGAGAACGGAGACACACAGAAATGCTCATGACGATGATTGAGCTGTGCTTGACTAATAATGTTTTCCTATTTGACACCCAACTATACAAACAGGAGTGTGGAACTGCTATGGGGATTTCGTTTTCTCCCAACTATGCTAATGTGACGATGGGATGGTGGGAGAAAACAATTGCATGGGACCCGACAAACCAAACAGATCTTGAAAAGATAATACTGTGGGTCCGATTCATTGACGATCTGTTTATAATTTGGAATGGTACCAAAAAAGATTTCCAGGAATATTTTGAAAAGTTATGTAACAATGACATTGGGTTACAATTCACTCATTCGATAAGTGAAAAGGAAATTGACTTCCTAGACATAAAAATATACGTGGAAAATGAGCAGCTGCAAACCACACTGTTTCGGAAACAAACAGCCACTAACAGTATCTTACATGGTACAAGTTTCCACCCACAACCCCTGCTGGCAAGTATTCCATATGGCGAATTTATTCGCATGAAAAGAAATTGCTCCGTAGAACAAGATGCTGAGAAGAAAATAATGGAAACAACAGTAAGATTAAAATCGAGAGGATACAACAAAAGAATACTTGAAAAGAGCAAGAAAAAAGCAGAACTAAAAACGAGATCTGTGATTATGTCGTCACAAAAAACCAAAGAGAAATCTGATGAAGCACCAAGATTCGTGACAACGTTCAGTAAGGAGAGTGGCATCATCAAGAACAAAATCCAAAAATACTGGCATCTAATCTCAGGAGACCCGGACTTGAAGAAAATCATAGGTGACGGACCAAAAATGAGCTATAAAAAACCCATGTCCTTAAAAGATCATCTGGTCAAAAGTCATTTCAAAACGAGAAAACCAGGGGGAACAAACAATTGGTTAACTGACCAACGAAATGGATTTCGTAAATGCAACGTGTGCAAAGCTTGCAAAATTGGCATGAACACGACCACATATGAAGAATCAGATGGTAAAAAAACGCTCATTGAAGGTCAAATCACCTGTTCTTCCACCTATGTAGTATATGTGATACAGTGCAAATGTGGTTCACGTTATATTGGAAGCACAACCTGTGCCTTGAAAAAGCGGATCTTAGAACACATCCGAGCTGTAAAAAACAAAAATTTAGCATATGCCACAGCAAAACATCTGATATCATGTCAGAAAGGAGACTGGAAGTCAATGTCCTATTTTGGAATACATATGGTGAACTTGGGAGAACGAGGAGGAAACAGACTGAGAAAGCTAAGACAAATTGAATCCAAATTCATAATCAGATTAAAGACCAAGATGCCGAGAGGAATGAACTTCGATGAGGAGCTTTATGTACATCTGGAATAATTGTAAATTAGTGTAAATATTGAATTCATTTCAACTGCAGACTATGATTTGGGTACTATACCCGGTTCAATAATGATGATGAAAACTGGACAATCAGAATAATTCGTCTATATTTAAAATATGACATGCTGAAACTTTAGACATTTGGATAAATAACTGAATGAGATTTGATAATGTGGGTACTACACCCAACACTTAATATTGTCCGCAATGAAATTGTCTGCATATGCAATTAATATGTAACAGTAAATTGCTTTTGAGCGCGTAAGGCAGAGCGTTTGCTTGTAAATATGGGAAAGATCTTAAATAACGTTGCTATTTGCAATTTGCAATGAAAAATATTGATTTGTAACTAAACCACATATCCCATAATGCACCATAACTGTTTGAAATGGGATATATAGTGGACATAGAAAAAAGCTCACTTACCGTGAACAAAGCCTGTGATGGCTGAAACGCGTTGGTCCGAGCTGGAGAAATAAAGGAATTGTTGTTGACAAAGTATAAACGCTGAGTGCCGCATCATTGGGGAAAAAAAAAAAAAATAAAATATATATATATATATATATATATATATATATATATATATATATATATATATATATATATATATTTCAGCAAAAGTTTTGGCGCAAAGCTGCGTTGGCCACTTACAGCGGCCAATATATATATATATATATATATATATATATATATATATATATATATATATATATATATATATATATATATACATATATATATATATACATTTATTTGCCAATCGCTTTGTTGTTGTATCATGGATCCTCTTGAAATTTTCAAAATGAATTTGCCATATTTATATATATATATATATATATATATATATATATATATATATATATATATATATATATATATATATATATATATATATATATATATATATATATATATTACCTACTGGCGGTCGCCAGTAGGTAGTTATAGTTAGGACCTAGTTTCCATAGGAAATCCTCAACATTCTATTTGGAATAACTTTGGCCCTGGTTGAAGAATCTTAGCGAATTTCTCAAAGAAGATGGCTCGGTCCGCTGCGCTCCTTCCCTAAAAGTTTGGGGGGGATTGGTCAAGTGGGGGCTGAGATAAAAGGGGGGTCCCAAAACGTGTTTTCTCCAGGTTATTTTCCATAGGACCTTTAGACTCGGCTACAGGTCGAACGGGTGAATGGATTTATAAGAAATTTGGCAAAACTGTACAGTCCGGCTCGCAGATTACGCTTTTAAATAAATTGTAAGTAAATATATTGTTGATTTCAAAGCGTTGGAACATGGAAAGGGGAGAAGGTAGAGATTGTTTTGCTGCGTAGGTTTTCTCAGGGTGTGCAGTAAGGCCCTTAAAGGCGAAAATATATATATATATATTTTTTTTAAAGTTGCGTGGTGCGCGCACTCGGTCGCGCACACCTTTTTACAAGAGTGTGAAAATGGAGATAAATCAGAAGTTTGAGTGCTTAGATATAAGGTGGCTCTGAAAAGAGCCATTGTGTTAATTGAGTGTTTTCTGCATTTATAAGTAAGTACCAATGCAGAGCCTGATGTTGCAGAGGAAGATTCTGTTTCCCTCATTCGTGAAATGAACACCGTCTCTCCTATAGACGTCTTGCATGTGGTATCGCAAGTTGTTGTGGTAAATAGAATCCATGCTATAATCTCTGAGGAACGCAGAAACAGATTTATTTACATGTCTCCTTGCTTTCTCAAATTGTGCACAATGGTGATTGGACCAATTCCATTTCTGTCTTTGGCATATATTGGAATATACCAAGGCAGATCGAGGAAAAAGTGTCATCAATTGTCGAAAGGTGTCTTTTAGAAGCATTTCCAGAACTACCCCAGTGATTGTGCCTAGATCGTTCCCACCACAGTACACAATTATAAGGTCTGGTTCTGGGAGATGCATAAAAGATTTCACCAATGGAATCAATTGGTGACATTTCAATCCTCTTTTGGAAATCCATGTTATGTGTACATTTGGTAAGCTGAGGTTGCAAATTCGTCTGCTTACTGCATATTTTTCACTCCAGTGAATATAACTGTGTCCTATTAGCCAGACCTTCATTTTCAAGGGATTTGTAGTCGTCCTCCGATTGGTTCTGGAAGTGGAATGGTAGTTAGAAGTTGAAATTCTAAATAAAGAAAAAGGAAGAGGCTTGGTGTGGTTTAAAAAAAAAAATGATTGGTTGATTGTAAGAAGTGGAGATTGAACAGTACGTTGCATGTTAATGTTTATGTTAAACGAAAAGTACTATTGGGTGTGAAAAAAAAAGACATGTAACAGAGCTGTGGATTGGCAGGTGTTTCTGGAGGGAAAACAGTGTTGTTACTTTGCTGTAGAACGTTGAGATATGAACTTTTGACCTGTGCCTTCAGCCAGGTGCAGAATGAGGTGTTACCATGCAAACAGCCAGAGATGGCAGTGGGTGATGGGTGACTTTTATGTGACATTGAAAATATTGTGAGGGAGAACCTGAAGTATTTCGGGGTTCCCAAGGCCTACACGCTCCAGAGATTACCCACTTACACACAAGAACTGTTGGCACGGAAACTGTAAAAGGCAAAGAACAAGTTTATTAAGACCCCATGGGGTGGTGGTACACTCAAACAGCACCCTTCGGTAATGCAAGAGGTATCACACCGAACACCGGTGTGACCCCGTTTATATACAATTTTGGGGTAATAAAAGTTTAGGCGGTACAAGTTAAGACACAGTTTTAGAGACATATATGGTCATGTTTTGGAATACTGCCAGCTCATTGGAGAGTTTCAAACCCGCTGGTCAGTTAGCGGCACATTCCTGAAGGTTTACGGGTCAGTGAGAACTGCGCATGTGTGGCTTGACCAGTACTAAAAATAGCCTGTTGCTGGGCAGATGAGAGTGGTCAGTGGAACGGACAAAGGACTAAAGGGCACGTCGGCCACGAGGCCGCTCATGGTCTAAGATGGCCGCTACAACATTCAAAATGGCGTTTATCATATATAGCCAAGTTAAGGAGGACAACGTGTAGGTTCAACTAATCGCTAATCGAACGGGCCAATTACGACAGACGACCCTTTTAGCGTTTAGCTGAATCTACTTCATAATGAACATAGTCTGGATGTTCGTCCTCAATGTCTATTAACATAATTTGTGTCACCTCTTTGTGTAGCATTATTTTGTCATGAGCAAGAGCTCGCCTCGATGGTAAGCAAGCTGATAGACACATTGAACATAAGGCAGGGCCACATTGGATACACAAGCATATAAAGAACATTGCTCCCATAAGTATACAGAGAATTGTCAACAGTTTCCAGCCCCAAGTTGCAATCATGGACCAGAACCATCCAGAAAGTGTCCAAGTTCCATTGTCCGGGTGTATTTCGGCAGCTATTTTATGCAGCTTGGAAATCGCATCATACACGGATGGAGAATTATCAGGAACGTAAACACAACAGCTGCTTCCGATGATTCTACATGCCCCCCCACGATCAGCCAAAACAACGTCCAGCACCATCCGGTTTTGGAGGGTGACAATTCTGGAAATCTGCAGTTCTTCGGTAATATTCCCCAGAGCAATAGCAGTGTCATTCGCGACAGCCTCAACAACGCGAGTCAGCCGTCTAATTTTCCGGCTGTTCAATGCAGCCCCCACAAAGGAGAATAGTCCCAGATTGAAATCCACATACTGTTGTAATGCAGTATCCGTTTGATCAATGTCCTCTAGGGCAACAGTTCGTTTAACTCTGTTCAAAACAAAATCGTGGTACAGAGTATAGTCGTTGTGGTACATTGGAGGGGCAATAAACACAGGAGGTAGCACAAACGATACATAGCACGTGCCCAACCACCCTACTGGAAGCTGATGGTACCCCTTCGTTCCACAGATGAAGTAGGTGTTTCGAGATGCAACAAATGAAATGCCATTCGGGCTATCAAACGTGAGAGTAGTATTACATTCACTTTTCCCCACTGCAATCGTGCCCTTGTTTCTGATGCATAAATCGGCTTTTGTGGCAATGACATTTATAACATGAGCACTAGATACATTCACATTTCGCTGATTGCTATATATGCGTGGAGCAGATACATTATCAGGCCTGTACTCTTCCCATTCAAAACGTGTACCCTCAGCCCGGGGAAACCCATCCTTGCCATGGGAACATACTTTATTCAGACGGAAAAGCACCCCCCCTTTTGTTGGCCATCTCAAAGTAAAGAGGAGGGTGTACCAGGCATTGCATGACCCATTGTGCGAAAACGGGAGCGGAATAAGTGGGGTGCCCCCTCTCTTCTGGTGCCCAGGCAACATTCCACACACCCAGCAGTTAGAGGTATTGGTCATATTATGCGTGTGATGAAGAATCTGAATGAAGCTGTTATTTAAATACGTTTGGCGATGGCGCTCTTCATGGAATGGCAATGTAAAATGAAAGTGTTCAGACGGTGCCGGGGTAGTCGGCAGCAAATGTTCACGTACAGGCACCACGAGTTCGACTACCCAGGCCATAACAGCAATCACCACAATGGTCAAAACAAAGAGAAAGGCACCCAATATTTTCTTATCACGAGATGCCGTTGGTGCCATTGTTCAAGAAAGTTTATACAAAGTCTCAAGTTGCACAAATTGTTCACAGAGCTTTCACAAATTGTCTCAGATACACATGCGTGTATACCTAAAAAAAAAGAAAAATGCGGTGCTGAACTCCGAGGTAGCCGTTGTTTTCTTCTCCGGGCCAAGACGGGTGTCTCTACTCTGGCAGAACTGATCCCCCCCCCTTGGAATTCCCGGTTTCCGTTTCACAAACCTGGAGCGGTAACCAACCAGTCTAAAAAGGGAACAAAAATCTTCTTATCGCGGCCGTAGATTGTAGCGCTCTCTTCCGGTAGCAGATTGGTCCGGGAAGGCTCCCTCCACTTCGGCCGACGTCACAGCTGGGCTCTTTTCCTTCTCCAAGATCTCCTTGTAATCAGTCAGCACAGCAGGAGTCACCAGATCCGGAGAGACTCGGCGACAATGTGTCGAATGCACCCACCGCTTCCTGTTGGTCACTCGTACTGCGGTGCGGGTTGCCAGGAGGACCTGCTCGGGGCCCTTCCACCTGGGCTCCAAACTGCTTGCTCTTTCAAACGAACGGACCATCACATGGTCCCCAGGGCGAAGATCGTGGCCTTCTCCAGTGGAGTTATCAGGGAGCGCTTCTCGAACCTGTTGATGAATAGAGAGTAAATCATTTGTTAATCGTGCCAAATAATCATTCATCATAACACAAGGCACATCATGTATTAATCGCGGCTTGGGCACCCCCCAGATATTCATAGGGCGGCCAAACACCACCTCATAGGGCGTAAGGCCGGTTCGTGAGTGGGGTACTGATCTAAGAGAGAGCAGCGCTAACGGCAACGCATCTGGCCACTTCAACGATGTAGACGCCGCGATCTTAGCCAGCTTAAGTTTCAACGTTGCATTGTACCGCTCGACCAAACCTGCTGACTGAGGGTGGAATACAGCGTGGAACTTTTGCTGAATCCCTAACCCCTTCAGCACATATTCCACAATCTTTCCAACAAAATGGGGCCCATTATCGCTCCACAAAAATTTGCAAACTCCAAAGCGAGAAAAGAATTCCTTAAGCAACACCTTAGCTGTTGTCAAAGCCGTATTGTCTTTTGTGGGGTAGGCCTCAACCCATTTACTAAAAGCACACACCACCACTAGGACGTACTTCAGGTTGTTGCAGCGCTCAAGTTGGATGTAATCCATTTGAAGCACTTCAAACGGTGCAGAAGGTGGAACGAACCCTCCTTTCGGAGTATGGGTCCCCTTTCCAGGATTGTGTTGCAAGCATACCAGGCAGGTCTGCACTACTCTCTTTGCAGTATTTGCAATCTCAGGATGTTCCCAAACTCGTTGTAAAAGCCGAGTAATTGCAAGAGCTCCAACATGGGCCAGTCCATGTGTCATCTGGACCATCGCCTGCAAGTAAGCCGCAGGCAATTTCCACTTCTCCATGTCTTTGCTTCTCCAACAACCCTCGTCATCTAGTACCCCATCTACTGCCCAAGCCGCAAGTTCAGATTCTGTGGCTGATTTTTGAATGTCCCGTATCTCTGCTCTAGCATCACTCCATCTCTCAGCCTGTGATTGTACCACATACATAGGGGAGCTAGTTCGGGACATAGCCGTCTGCCTTGCTATGCTGTCTGCAAAGGCATTTCCTTGACCCACTTTATCCGTGATCTTTTTATGGGCACTACACTTCACTATCGCTACTTTCTTGGGGCAAAGCAACGCGTTTAGGAGATCACGCACTAACTCTCCGTGCATAATGTGCTCCCCGTGTGACGTCAGAAACCCACGTTCCCTCCAGAGGAGCCCGAAGTCATGGGCCACTCCAAAGGCATACCGGCTGTCCGTGTATATGTTCACACATAGGCCAGCACTCAATTCACAGGCTCTTGTTAAGGCTATCAGCTCCGCTGCCTGAGCCGATTTTTGTGGTATTCTAGCTGTTTCTACCACCGTCTTAAGAGTCGTGATCGCATATGCTGCGGAAGTCGTACCATCTGGCAGCCTTAAACACGATCCATCAACCCACAATTCCCCATCCACGTCAGGAAGTGGCACATCCTGCAAGTCAACACGACCCTTTGTCTGTTCCTCAGTCAGGAAAACACAATCATGATGTTTTTCTTCCTGACCCTCCTCGGCCGGATAGGGCAATAAAGTCGCGGGGTTCAAAGTAGCGCATCTTTTCAATGTTATGTGTGGTGCTAAGAGTGTCAGCTCGTATCCTGTAAGTCGTGCACTCGTGAGGTATTGGGTCTTTGTTTGGTTTAACAGGGCATCTACTGCATGGGGAACTAACACCAACAATTTGTGTGATAACACTATGCCCTCACTCTGTCGTATAGCTACTGCTGTTGCCGCTACCGCTCGAAAACACCCAGGCAGCCTTCGTGCTACAGGATCCAAAATGGCAGAGAAGTATGCACATGGTCTCTGCTTATCCCCGTGTAACTGCACTAACACTGACAACGCACACCCATCCTTTTCATGTACGTATAATGTGAAAAGTTTCGTGTAGTCTGGTGTTCCCAACACGGGTGCGGAACAAAGGGCCTGTCTCAACTGCTCAAAGGCTTTCTGACATTCGTCTGTCCACTCAAGAGGCATCGGTGTAGTTTTGGACAATAATGCTAGCAAAGGTTTTATGATATGTGAAAAACCCATGATCCATTGTCTACAAAAAGATGTCAACCCTATGAAGGCACGCACATCTCTCTGCGTGCGAGGGACTGGTGTATCTAGAATTGCCTGAATTCGATCAGATGTTAATGCCCGCCCCTCCTTAGACAACAGATGGCCGAGGTAGGTCACCTGGGGTCTACAGTATTGAAGCTTTTTCTTGGAAACCTTGTGATTGTGTTGTGCCAAAAAGGAAAGCAATGCAAGCGTACTCTGTTCACATTGTGCATAGGAGTCGGCGGCAAGCAGAAGGTCATCCACGTACTGGATGAGCGTTACGCCAGACTGCAATTTAAAGGAATCTAGTTGACGTTTCAAAGCCTGGCTATAGATGCTAGGGCTTTCGGTATATCCTTGGGGAACACGACAAAATCTATACGATTTATTATTGAGCGTAAAACCAAACAGATATCTGCTATCTGGATGAACAGGGATAGAAAAGAACGCATTCTTTAGGTCAATAACGCTAAAAGTGGTGGCTGTCGGTGGAACCAAAGTAAGCAAAGTCGTGATATCAGACACCACTGGGTATTGGGGAATGACAATTTTATTTATTTCACGCAAATCAATAATAAATCAATAGATCTTGCCATCTGAGTCTCTCTTAAGAATCGGTAGAATAGGGCTGTTACAGACATTATAAGGGACCTCCTCCACCACCCCCGCAGAAATCAAATCCTGAACAATATGTGTCAGTGCAATTTCACCTTCCTTCGAGATCTTATACTGTGGCACTCGTGGTAGAGGGGCCCCTTCCTTAACAGTAATGTGTATTGGTGGAATGCGCATCTCTCCCACATCCGTATCTGATGTCGCCCACAACGTGTGCGGCAGAGAGGCCAAAGCGGGAATATCTAAAATGACACAAAATCTGTCAGGGTCAGGGCAATCATCAGGGTCAGGGTAGTTGTCATTCAGAATAACCCGCACTCCCTCTGGAGCGCAGCGTATTGTTGCTCGAAAATATTTAAGCAAGTCAATGCCCAGGATGTTATCTGGGATATGGGGCGATAACAAAAATTGGCCAAAACTAAAGTATTTGTCAATGCATAGTGCAAGGGGCTTGGACAATGGGCTGGGGGAGGGTGTGCCATCAAACCCTACACACGTAATCATTTCGCCAGACAGGGGAGCCCTCGGAACCAAATTTTTCGACAGAGCGCTACGAGTAGCTCCAGTGTCGACAAGAAATTGATCAGTAGAACCCAAAATACCCGCTGTTACATATGGACCTTGCTGATCTACTGGCACTTCAACTGATTCCTTACCCCATCCTACGCAATCCTATGCATGCACATAATCCTGATGTTCCACATTCTCTCCTTCCAAAATCTGATATTGATTCCGTCTATCAAACGTATTTCGTTCGTCCTGGCCACGGCCCCTCTCCTCAACCTGTCTACGATCACCTCCGCCACCTCTCGTTCCAGTATAACCTCCTCTTGACCTTCCACTACCTCGACCACGCTGACTACGCTGTTCGCGAAGTACCGGACAATCTTCGGCCCAATGCCCAAATTCCTTACAATAAGCACACTGATCCTCCGCAATGTCCGTACGACCATACGACGCATTTCCCCCACCGCGTCTACCTCTATCATTCCCTCTACCCTGTGTTCCCCGAACCTGCGCCAACATCACCTTCGTTTTCAATTCCTTCGTCTTTTTCTCTACACTTTCTTTAGCTTCCGCCTCCTGCCGCTCATAATACTGAGCCATAGTTAACAAGGACGCAGGGGTCGCCGTGGCCCAGGAACTTTCACTCGATTTCAATCGCTTAGCAATCTCTGGTAGGAGATTAGCTACATACTTATCTACAAACAGATGCCGACCCGTATCGTCTGTTAAAGATTGACCACTGTAATCATGAAAGGCCTCCTCGAAGCGTGTAAAGAAATCAGAGACCGTTTCATCGGGTTTCTGCTTGCACGACGTTAACATGGTCCAATCAATCTTTTTGGCGGGAACAAGCGTTTTCAATTTATGCAAAATAGCTGCCGGAAGATCTAAAATTAACGGACAAGGCTTACATGCTGGTTCCCTATCTAAATCTGCAGCATTTATTTCTTTCCAGGTCCCCCCCAAGATCGTTTCATCATTAGTCTTACGAATTTGCCTCCACATATCAGGTGGTAAAATTAGCCCAAAAAACAAATCTATATCTACAAGAGTCATCACACAAGACGATATAGCCCCTTCCACCCCTTCATAAAATGCCGCCGGATTCTTCCGAAGATCAGGTAAAGAATTTTTCAAGGCCATCACATCCGCTCTATTCCATGGCGTATATACCCAATTATACACAAAATACCCCTTCGCATCCTTCGACAACTTATCATCATCCGTACCTTCCCCCTTTGGCGGAACATACAAAGGCGCGGCTTCACGCATAGGCATAACATGCAACGCAGAACTCTTATCTGAACCACGGAGAGAACACTCCTTAGCCCGCCCATTATTCTCCGATTCGGACTCCTTTTGCCTCCGCTTCCGTTCCTCCCGCAATTGGGTTGTCTCATCCCGCAGCTTGATCAATTGCTTGAACAGGTCGTCAACATCTGAAAGATCAAAATCACCTTTAGCTAAATTTTCACGGTACACCGACAACACTTTTGGCTCTAACGTATCAGAAAGATCTCGATATGCGCTTACAACCTCATCAGCCAAGGAAGACAAAAAATACATCACTTCAAGATCCGTCCACCCTGCTTTCTCTGATATCAATTGATCCTGAGTAACACTATGCTTATTCACTTTGCGAGCCCAACTACGTAAATGAGCGGACCTCTCCGCAGTAAACCTGAGAGCCGATACACCCTTCTTGCCCGACTTATCCCGTCCGTCATCATCAGAATCCACAGCTGGAGCCGTCGGCGTAACGTACGGAGGCGGTGACCGATCTAACAAAGAAAAATCATCAACTTCATTATTAAGGACAGGATAAAGTGGTCGGCGAATAGGAAACTGACCAGTAGTTTGCAAATTACGTTCCCGTTCCTCCCTTTCTTTCTTCTCCTGAGTCTCCTTTTCCTCAAGCTGTAAAGCCTTATCCCGAGCAGCCTTGCGCTGCTCTTTGTCCGCCAAGGCAACCTCACGCTTCATTCGCTCACGCGCCGCTTTCTCCCACATTCGCACACAATCAAACATGTTTTGTCTAGACCTGCGTTGAAACATACATTGCTCTACAAATTGGATTTTACTCAAATCGTATGACCCGTGTAGGGGCCATTGCAATTCGGGATCGGCCTTAGTGTACTTATGCCATAATTTACTGTACATAATGGGTGGAAGGCCAAATTTGATATACATATCCCTATTTGGTGTTCCCTCTGGGGGAGCCGGCTGTGATTCCGCTAACCTAATTGAGGTACCATCTCCTAAACAACACATTCCCCGTAGTGTACTGAAAACAGGCATGTTCAAAGAGTATCACGAAAGCGTGACACCGGACAAAATGGCACTTACAGTTCTCCACACGATCGTGCCGCTCAAAGGAAAAAAACAAAGTTAGAGAAACATCTCTACATGCCTGCCTATGTGAAGTGCACTACACATATAAGTTCAAAGATCACAAATTCACAATGTTAGCTAACTCAAATCAAAGTTCATAGAATTCGGCAAGCGTCCTCGCCGATCACAAAGCGCAAATTTTCAGTAAGCGTCCGAAGACTACCTTACCGAACACAAGTCATAGAACTTCGGTAATCGTCCAAAGACTACCTTACCGACCACAAAGCTTACCAAATTCCCAAAGGTCCAGGTTCCAACTGCCAAGGTCTTGTAAGCCAAATCAGCCAAACGGCACTCTCTCGGCGATGCAGACACTTTGGAAACTCAGTCGGAGACCGGCGCCACCTGGAAGGTCAGATCGGAAGGAAAGGAAAAACACCGTGGCAGCCAAGACTCGGGTCACTCGTGGCAGCGCGCGTCCATGGCGAGTTTCCAAGCCTTCGTCACGACCTCTCCTTCGGTCATCCGAGTCGCCGATGAGTCCCTTCGTGGTCGCCAATTGAAGTATTTCGGGGTTCCCAAGGCCTACACGCTCCAGAGATTACCCACTTACACACAAGAACTGTTGGCACGGAAACTGTAAAAGGCAAAGAACAAGTTTATTAAGACCCCATGGGGTGGTGGTACACTCAAACAGCACCCTTCGGTAATGCAAGAGGTATCACACCAAACACCGGTGTGACCCCGTTTATATACAATTTTGGGGTAATAAAAGTTTAGGCGGTACAAGTTAAGACACAGTTTTAGAGACATATATGGTCATGTTTTGGAATACTGCCAGCTCATTGGAGAGTTTCAAACCCGCTGGTCAGTTAGCGGCACATTCCTGAAGGTTTACGGGTCAGTGAGAACTGCGCATGTGTGGCTTGACCAGTACTAAAAATAGCCTGTTGCTGGGCAGATGAGAGTGGTCAGTGGAACGGACAAAGGACTAAAGGGCACGTCGGCCACGAGGCCGCTCATGGTCTAAGATGGCCGCTACAACATTCAAAATGGCGTTTATCATATATAGCCAAGTTAAGGAGGACAACGTGTAGGTTCAACTAATCGCTAATCGAACGGGCCAATTACGACAAACCAACTGAAATGTAAATGCTTACGTTACACGCTCCGCATTGCTTCCGGGAAGCTGCGCTTCGCGCCTCGCGCACCGGAGCACTTCCGGGTGCGCTAACGCGGCGCGTCATATGACGGATTACGCAAGAACGCGATACGTCGTTGGGGCTCCACCGGAACTGATCGAATTGGTAGTCTACAGTGTTTCTGGATGTTTCAGACTGAAGCTGGCGTCAGCATGAGAGCACCCCGTGGCTACGTCGTGGCCATTCCGCGAGCAATCATGGCAGTCGCTCCCCACCGGAAGTCTGCAGGAGTCGGGGGCCTCGGTGACTCTTGTAGAATCTTCAAGGCTGAGGGGACGCTTTTGGGAATGGGGCTCATGCCCTAGCAGTCAAGCGTCCGAGTTCCAGGGTTGCCCAGAGCCATCCTTGCAGGCCAGGCCCAAGTCTGTGGAGCCGACCGCCATTTCCTGAGCTCCGTGGCAGCCGCCTGTCGCTGTATCGGAAGAGTGGGTGCAATTCAGCCGGATGGCGGGTGAGACGGTGTAAATGTGATGGTCGGACCAGGGCACCGCAGGACGTATCTTCAGGTCAAATGGATTGTGGGACAAGGTCCAGAATGGAAGAGGCATCAAAAGGCAAGAAGTTCCGCCTGACCCCGGGAGCCGGCCGCCTATGTCGGGGGCGATCTCAGACCATACCAGGGGAACAAGACTTGGGGAGGGGGCAGGAGCCAAGCGCCCCCTCCGAGTCCGCGTTTCTTGGACCCTGAAGTATGGCACTCAACATTCAGAACTTATGACATTTGTGCAAGGCAGGGACATCAAAGCCTCTCAGGGACCAAGTATATCCAGAGTCCTTCCTACAGAAGGTGGTGGGGGTGGCGGCATTAGCAAGGCATCCCCCCACACAACTTGTCGGACCCTGAAGTATGGCTCTCAACATCCAGAACTTATGACATTTGTGCAAGGCAGGGACATCGAAGCTTCTCAGGGACCAAGGATATCCAGAGTCCTTCCTACAGAAGGTTGTGGGGGTGGCGGCATTAGCAAGCATCCCCCCACACAATTGTCGGACATGACCTCTGGATGTGCAGTGCATTGCACGCGCAAGTTATAGTGAGTCCAACTAACTATAACGTGGAATTTCATTGGTTTTATGTCAGTAAAATTTCCAGCTAACTATAACATGTGTCAAACCTATTGTTTTTTCAGTGAATTTCATAGGTTTTTTAAATGCGACTTGCGCGCGGAAAGCTGAGTGGCTCACGGGTGTCTGTAAACATTCGAAACAGTCCGGAGCGGCCGCCATGTTGTGTCTCGGTAGGATCGAGACACAAGAGGTGACATAAAAAAAAGGGAGAAATGACTATAAGGGGGCAGGGTAGACCCCCTCCTGACCCCCTAGGTTTGAAGTGGGAGTTAAAATATGGTCCCGCGGGGCATTTTTATAAAATATTTTTTTTCGATTTGCGCGGGGGGAGTGCACGGTGCGCGCACCGGGAAGTGCACCGGGGAGCGAAGCACGGGGAAAATCCAGGGCCTTATTTATGAAGGCCTTGCGACAGTTTTGCGCCGCCTGTGCGTCACTTTTTGTGACGCACCAGCGGTGTAAAAAAATGTGCCTCGTTGCGCTATATTTAAAAAGTGACGCATCTAGGTAGATGGGTCACTTTTTAAAACCCTGCGCCACATTATACCTGCGTCAGGTATAATGTATGCAGAGGGGGCGTTCCCCCGCAAAAAGCTTCGTAAAAGCGACACAGTGAAATCTATGAGATTTCACTGCGTCACTTTTAGGATGCTGTTGCGTCAAAATCTTGCGCCTGTCTCACAGCAGGTGTAAGACTGACGCAAGACCTTTCACATGGTGCTTTCCCCATGTGAAAGGACGCATTACTGGAGTTGCGTCACTTTTGTGACGCACTCCAGCAATGCGTCACTTTTGTGTTTACAGATACATCAGAAATACTGATGTATCTG
Organism: Lissotriton vulgaris; assembly: GCF_964263255.1. Classification (NCBI taxonomy): domain Eukaryota; kingdom Metazoa; phylum Chordata; class Amphibia; order Caudata; family Salamandridae; genus Lissotriton; species Lissotriton vulgaris. Next base: position 1,886,061,957 of record NC_141687.1, on the reverse strand, counting down.
TAACTCCTTGCGACATGATTCGTCATACATTAAATATGACACATCTGGAATGTCGTAAGGAGTGCGCACAGAAAAGTGATGCATCGCACCAGCGGGGTAAAAAAATGCACCTCGTTGCGCTATATTTAAAGAGTGACGCATCTAGGTAGATGGGTCACTTTTTAAAACCCTGCTCCACATTATACCTGCTTCAGGTATAATGTATGCAGAGGGGGCATTCCCCTGCAAAAAGCTTCGTAATAGCGACGCAGTGAAATCTATGAGATTTCACTGCGTCACTTTTAGGATGTTGTTGCGTCAAAATCTTGCACCTGCCTCACAGCAGGTGTAAGACTGATGCAAGACCTTTCACATGGTGCTTTCCCCATGTGAAAGGACGCATTACTGGAGTTGCGTCACTTTTGTGACACACTCCAGCAATGCATCACTTTTGTGTTTACAGATACGTCAGAAATACTGACGTATCTGTAACTCCTTGTGACATGATTTGTCATACATTAAATATGACACATCTGGAATGTCGTAAGGAGTGCGCACAGAAAAGTGACGCATCGCACCAGCGGTGTAAAAAATGCGCCTTGTTGCGCTATATTTAAAAAGTGACGCATATAGGTAGATGGGTCACTTTTTAAAACCCTGCGCCACATTATACCTGCGTCAGGTATAATGTATGCAGAGGGGGCGTTCCCCTGCAAAAAGCTTCGTAATAGCGACGCAGTGAAATCTATTAGATTTCACTGCGTCACTTTTAGGATGCTGTTGCGTCAAAATCTTGCGCCTGCCTCACAGCAGGTGTAAGACTGATGCAAGACCTTTCACATGGTGCTTTCCCCATGTGAAAGGATGCATTACTGGAGTTGCGTCACTTTTTTGACGCACTCCAGCAATGCGTCACTTTTGTGTTTACAGATACGTCAGAAATACTGACGTATCTGTAACTCCTTGCGACATGATTCGTCATACATTAAATATGACACATCTGGAATGTCGTAAGGAGTGCGTACAGAAAAGTGACGCATCGCTGTTTTCACGCAGTGATGCGTCACTTTTCAGAAATGAGGCCTCCAGTTTATTCACTGTGTCACCTCTACGACCCTTTCTTGCGTGAATACGTCCCTTTTGCATACATTTCACCTGACGTAGGAATAATGTGGCGCAGGGGCTTGCAAAGTGACGCAACTACCTAGATGCGCCACTTTGTAAATATGACTGAATAAGGTGCATTTTTTACTGGACTGATGCGTCACAAAAAGTGACGCTCTGGTGGTGTTAAGGTGACGCATGGCTTCATAAATGAGGCTTTCAGCCTTCCACTCCAGCAATGTATCTTTTCTTACCCTTCCACTCCCGTTCCTTTTCAACATTTTCTTTGAATATCAACATTCCCTATATTCACTCTTCTTCTCCTTACTTTCCTTCCCAACACTCACCTTCTTTCAGTCCCCCTACTTCACTTCCTGACTCCTCTCATAACTTTCTGTTCTTTCTTACTCATTTTCCTTTCCATTATCAATGCTCTCCATTTCACTTACTCTTTTTCATTTTTTAAAGAATATAGATCTTTGATGAGAATTGGAGGTAGTTCTGAAAAGAACTTTTTGTTTTCTTCTTTTTTCAAAACAGGAACAAAAACAGGGAATGGAAACTGCTCAACAGGAGCAAAAAGAACAAAAAAAATTAGGGGTGGAAGGGCAGCAATGGTTTTCTAATGCTCGAACCATGAGCTGTACACTTTGTTCTCCAAAGGTAAGCAGTTGATTGCAGTATCTGCATCTGAGGGCACCATGGTTAAAAGCAGGTTGAATGATTGGCACCAGCTCCTGCGATTGCCCCCTCCCAGAAGAAGTTGCTCCTCCGGTGGATGTAGAGGCCCCATCACTGGGAACCTCTTGTGCCAGAGCCCTGACACTTTCCCGGGCACAATTCTGGGGGTGCTTCCTCTCCACATGCCGGATCATCGTGAAGTTTCCAAATGAGTATTTTTTTAAGGGGTTACCCCATGACAGGACTTCTTTGCAGATCCTGCACTCCACTTTTGGAGCATTCACCTTTTTTTGGTTAGGTGGTATTTAAAAAAATTTCCAAATAAAATGTTCCTTCACCTTTCGTTGAGGAGGCTCTTTATTGATGAAATCAGGTTCTTCATCACTGCTGGATTCTCTGGCAGCCATGGTAAAACCAAGAAAGATCCAGGAGCAAAAAGGCAGGTCTTGCAGTCACAAAAATGAAAGAAGAAGTGAAGGAAATGGGTGGGGATTTCATTCTTTGTAAAAAAAACTGTTAGCAACCAATGAAAAGTGTTATTTTAAGGTCACATGACTTGACGCGCTGACGCGCGCACTGCAGCGCTTCCGGGGGCGCACACGCAGTGCGAACGTAGGCGCTTCCGGGGCGCATACGCGGCGCGAACATAGGTGCTTCCGGGGGCGCATACGCGGCGCGAATGTAGGTGCTTCCGGGGGCGCTTATGTTGCGCGCCGAAGTGACGTCATCATAGTTTTACGGAAATGCAGAATCATTTTCATTTCCTTATAAAAAAAAAACTGCTTTTATTTGTATGGTACGAAATGTTTTGCGTTATTATTAACTTTTCATTCATATTTTTTTCCATGAACGAAAGTAGCGCTCTGGGTGCGCTTTCCGGAGAGCTTACAGGTGAGCTTACCGGAGATCTTACCGGAGAGCTTACCGGAGCGCGCACCCAGAGCGCCCCAGGAAAAAATGATTAAAAAAAAAAAACTTACAAATTAATACTTACACAAAACAGCAAATTGTAAAAAAAAACATAGGTTAGAAACTCGATATAGAAAGGAATTAGCATTTAAAAAACCTATGAAATTCACATAGCAGTCCCTACCATTTACCCAAATTTGATGGAATTCCATTGAGACATTTATGCTGTAGGCCTGACTAAATATCCTGAGGTAAATTACAAAAACACATATGAAGTGTTAGAATTGACAACCAATTAAAATGTTACTTTCATTTTCTACTATTATATCATGACATTTGATTGGTTATGTACCTGAATATATATAAAGAAAGAGAGAGAAACACAGCCATTTTGACTACTACTTCCTGAAGTACATTTGAAGAGCATTTTCACTGACAAATGAAACTTCTTTTTGAAAGGTAAGAAGTTATTTTAAAAATTTGAAATGAGAACTATGTTATGGTAATTTGTGAAAACGTAAAAAACCATAGGTTTCACATCAGTTATAGTTAGGAATTAGCGTTTACAAAAACCTATTAAATTCACTGAAAAAACCATAGGTTTAACACCAGTTATAGTTAGCTCGAAATTTTATTGACATAAAACCATTGAAATTCCCACGTTATAGTTAGTTGGACTCACTATAACTTGCGCACCCGCAATCCACTGCTGATGATGTCACATATTACATCATTCATGACATGGTCAGTATCAGACCTGTGCGCATTGTTACTCAATCTTGCCCTGAATGGGCATAATCCTTTAAGTATAGCTATCGTGAAGGTAATTACGCAACGCAAGGGGTGGAGATAGATTACAAAAGCTCAGGCGACTGGAATCGCGTTACATCATAGACCTGCAAAGCAAAATGCCTATGGGATTAAATATGCATGAGGACTTAGCTGTCCATTTAGTATGATGTGATGACTGATATGTACAGACATTAATTGATTAACTGCTTCATTGCTTCTGTTTCCTTCTTTTTGAATTTTGCTTTACAATTGTTTACAATGTATATTAATTTTGATATCATTGGGTTTGTAATTACCTTCACGATAGCTATACTTAAAGGATTATGCCCATTCAGGGCAAGATTGAGTAACAATGCGCACAGGTCTGATACTGCATTATGTAAATAACAATATGGCCCATATAGGGCTTTATAGAACACTAATCGATTGAATGATGACTTATAATTGTCGATTGTGTCTAATTCATGAATTGCGCAACAGTGACGAATGCGTTATACATACATATTGCTATATCTTAAGTTATAGACCTGTTCCAAGATGGCGGACATTGATTTACTCTATGTCCTACTTCTATGTCTAGCATTTATGTATCGTGAAGGTTTAAATGGATGGTGTTTGTTGTGGCTCTCCGTCTCATAACTGAGGAAGGCCGAGTGCCGAAAGCGCGTTCTTTTGAGAATAAATATCTGGGAAACCTACCTTGGAGTGCTGCATCCTAATTCCCGTAGGACTGCGGGGAGGGACCTTCGAGCTGATATTGTTGTCGGGTGCACCCCCGACTGCAAGCACCCGCCAAAGAGTGCAACAGGCAGGTGCGAGTGGAGCCTAATATATATATATATATATATATATATATATATATATATATATATATATATATATATATATATATATATATATATATATATATATATATATATATATATATATATATTTATATTTAGGCTCCACTAAATTAGCCCAGAGAAGGGCGGCTTTGCAACCTCCTTCCCTAAAAAGACAAGAAAAAAACGCCCAGCAAAGCACTGTATGCCCTGCCCCCTTCCTCCACCACTCTTCAAATGCACCTCCTGGCACGCTGCTGGTTGGGGGAGAAAGTCCCCTTGGCTACTGAGGGTGCTTGTGGGCCATCAAGACCTGCTGTTACCTCCAATAGGCCACACAGTGGGACTGCTGAGAGGTCTTTGAAGGCCATGCCCCTTTCTCCACCACTCTGCAAACGCGCACCCTGGTGCGCTGCAGGGGGCCTCTGAAAAAGTGGACTTCTCCTACCAACCAGTAGTGCACCAGAAGGCGATTTTGTTGAGTGGTGGAGAAAGTGAGAGTGACTTCCAACAACCTCTAAGCAATCCAGCTGCATGGGACATACTGAAGGTAACAGGAAGGGTAATTTTCCCCCAAGGACCATCAGGAGTAAAGTTCACTTCATCCCCCAACCAGTATTGTGCCAGAAGGCACGTTTGCAGAGTGGTGAAGAAAGGTGGAGTGTCATCCAAAGTCCTTTCAGCAATGCTACCATGTGGGCTGTACTGGAGGTAACAGGAGGGCGTGTTACAAAAACTTTAAGAATAGATTAGCACAGCACCATCCACACTGAGCTAGAAAGGAACAAAGTATTTTGCCATTTCGATAACAAAGCCTTTAAACATTGGTTTTGCACAGTGACATCCAGGACTAGCTGTATAATGACAACATCCTTTTACCATGCCAGGCACAGTAATACCGCTTGGATTGCTAAAATACCATCCAAGCCAACCTGGAATGAATAATAGCAACCCCTGACACCGGTTTCTCTATCATTATAGCTCTTCAGGGAGGTTTAGCTTTGTCCAGACACAGTGGAGCCCACAGTATAAGCAAAACTAATACCCTTTCAGACTTAGACTCCTGCATACATTATGCGAAAAGGAAGCAGAGAGCCCTGGGTAGTTGCCCAGGCCAGCTCCTATATAGAGCATCCTACCACACCATCAACATGCTTATACATTTTGGGTAACAAGTAGAAAGTACCAATTTTGATGTCTCTAGCTTCAAAAAACAACATTCATCATGATCCAAAATGTATTTTCTTTAGATCCCCATAGCACATCACAATACTTATTTCCAATAAAGTTATATGTTTGCTGGTCAATAATCTCAAAACATTGTATGCTTTGTAATAGATTTTTTCATTTGCATATTTCTTTGTAAATGATCTCTATATTGCCCCTATGTCTAAGGGTTTGATAAAAAAAATTCATTATTGTCGACTAATAATTTATTGGCCTCTTTTTGGTATTTAGTCAAATTTCAAGTTGGGTTTATTGTTACTGTTGGTATTTGCCAGTGCTTAGCTGGCGAAAGAATAAGTGCAGGGGCTCAAAGTTTTGTTCAGAAGGCCAAAGTGTCAAATAACACTGCTTTGTAGTCTTGGGTTGTATGTGATTCCGGAGGAAAATGATTTAATGGAATACCATTGCTGAGAAACAATTAGACCTGAACTGTTTAATGGTGGAAATTTGCTTTATAAATGGCATTTACCATTTCAATCTGATACTCCCTCCCTCCTTTCCCGCACCTCTGAAGCCCCTATGCAATTGAGGGACTGCCCCATTTGGATTGCACAGCAGTATGCATACGAGGCAATCTGTATAACAGTAGAGGCTGTGTCTGAGGCTCCATTCTGTAATACCAAAGTGGGCTTGGGGTGAAGAAAGCAGGTGCACAGGCCATTGTGCCTCAGGCACACTTTATATAATACAGTGCCAGATCACCTCCCCCCCTTCATTAATGGGTCCAATAACATTAATATATTATCTATTAAAGGATGCCAATAGTGGAATAATCTCAGTATAAGCTAACAGTGGAAGTAATAAACAGCAGAGGATGGTATGTAATAGTTGCTTATATACCTATCAATATTATTGTTTATATTTGTTCCTCAATATTGCGTCCCTTCGATATAGTGGGGTCGATATTCAGGCTGCAATTCAGTGTCAAGCCACGTCCTATTCTTCTGATCTTCCACCAGAAATGCATTGTCAGGAAACAACCAGCAGGCTGAGTACCACGGGGACGATTTTGGATGAATGAACAGAAGGATGCTTAGTAATGCATCCTGGCAAACAGCTCTGGGGAAGTGCACACAATTCTTTTGTTCACATATATATTTTATACTACCTCCCAAATCCTCCTTGAGCTTATCAAACTCACTCAGTAGAATCGCTCGGTACAGTAGGGGACTGGCATGAACATATATTCCAGGACTCTGCTTTGTCTGTCATACTGTACAATACCCTTGCTCGTCCTAGCCACAAAAGCACACAGTACTGATACAGCGTCGTTGTGACAGAGTTGGGATGACTGCACTAATATCAGGGTGAGACCGGCCTATAGGGGAATCTGGCAGTGCCAGAAGAGTTTGCCTTACAGATCAGTATGTGAGCCGGGTGTTTGGCGTTTGGTGGGCCTGTTTTATGGTCTGGTTGAGCAGCTTTTTACTGTTGATTTCCCTGATATGTGGATCACTTTTTCAGCTATCTGATTCACTAACAGTGGTCACTTTTATTTTGAAGCCCGCTCTATTTTCTGTCCCAGTTCGATGCTGATTAGTGCCTCTGCACCGTAATGGTCTGGTATGAGGCTTTTGGGCTGTATAGGACTGTGACCCATGGCACTGTAAGTTTACCATGGGAATTAGTTCCATTAGATTCCATGAGAATTAAAATGAGAGAAGTCGTTTGGTTCAACTCCGTGAATTATGTGATGTGCATTTGCTCCCTCACACATTCAATATAGCCAAAATATGCAATTTTACTTAATTAAAGGCCTTAAGGACATTCCAAACTAATCAGACCAGCAAGCAACGAATATTTCTTTTCCGCTGTAATGTACCGGCTAATAATTACATGTAAATACTAATATCAGCATTTGATGAGATTACGGAAACCTCTATTTTATATCATGGGACAATAAGCTGTTTTGCAATTACAATTGCTTCTTGCTTAGTATAGCAATGCACGTCTTCCTACTTAAGTGTAAGCAAGGCTAAAGGATTGTTCCTTGCCAGACCTACCGGCCCTTAAAGGAAAATGAGATATTCTAAGGTAAACCAAAGCCATTCACGAGGTCATCGACTGCATGATGAACACATTTATCTTTCATAGAGGGCATCTATGCAATCGAAGCATGGTGATACTAGAGAAAAATATGTATTAATTAACTTCATTTCAAATAAATTGATTTTCGCTTATAAGTGCTGTTCTCAACGATTCTATTCAGATTCTACCAGTTTTAGCAACAGCTATAATCTACAAACCTAACAATTAATTTTCCATCAATTCACCTGTGCTAGTCAAGGGTCTGAGTTGGAATCAGTGTTCCACTACTAAAGGTGCTAATAGAATTTTGTTCTTTACTCAACACAGTTCTCTGCTGACGCTTTGGCCTGGGCGGAATTTCAATTATGCCGGAGTTATTGGAATAATTTTGGTAATTCTGCATTACTCTTTGATGTGGAGTTAAGGGTAATATAGCGAATATGCCCGCCAGCCTAATTAAAAGAAATTTAGGTGAAAAAAATAATACCGTAGGAGCACTATTTTTATTTTATTTCATCTAGCGCTGTTTCGTAGCGCAAAATGCATCTGTAAGTCCATTTAGGATGCAAGGGTGCATTTTGCACTATGACACTAGTGCTAACTGCCAGGAGTACGTTTTGTGAAAATCCTATCGCAAGGGCACATTTGGCAAGGCCAGCGGCTGCTATTAGCTCTTATTTATGTTCTGTTGCATTTAGCGACATTTCTCAGTGCAAAATTCATCCTTGTGTTTGCGTAATTCGGCGCCCTCATAGAATCTTTAGGTAATTCTGTGTTATTATGATACACCAAATTACGCAATTTGCAGCCAACCCTACTGATATGGCATAATAAACTAAAAATGGTAATTGTGACAATTGATCCATGAACCAAGCACAACCCTTGGGAGCCAGGATCGGCACTGAGCCTAATCAGGAGTTCAGCTCAGGTCTAAAATGCTGAAACTTTCAACTGGACCTGCCAATGATCTACTCCCTTATGGTAGATGGCCATGCACCCCAATTAACAATCCACTTTCTCACAGTATTGATTTAAATATAACTAATAATTAAAAAACAAATGCTAACTCCCACTAACATTTTTATTTTTATTTAATGTGTAAGAATTTTTGTTAAAAGTTATAAAATTATATTTAGGATTACACTACATCACCCATAAGACCATGAGGATGGCCAGGCCCACAAGGACAGGTGCTGGAATACAAATTGTGCACTCCCGGCAGCTCTTCTAGTCTTCTCTACTACTTTGTTTTCCCGTACTCCTTTGAGGTGCGTCACAAAATGGCTGACAACAGTGAAACGTTTCCACCCAATAAGGAGCAAACTTGTGCTCAGAACACTTTAGTCAATAAAATGTCCACGAAGTTCCACAAAAGGCGAGGCAATGGCTGCCATCGCTTCTAATTTTAATGCTTTACAGTCAATGAACATTAAGCTTGGGAAGGTCCTGCTTAGAACACGTTACCCAATGAGATGTCCCTGATACTCCGCGGAGGGTGAAGGAATCGCTGACAACACTTCTACTTTCAATGGTTTACAGCCAATCAACATTAAGCTTGGAAAGGTTCTCTTGGAACATGTGAGCCAGTCAGATGTCCTTGCTATTCCACGGAGGGGAAGGGAATGGCTGGCAACACTTCTACTTTCAATGGTTCGCTGCAAATGAACATTAGGCTCGTTGTTGGAACACCTCAGCCAATTAAAGTTTAATTTTGTTCTGCGCACAGGGAGAGAACACGCCCTCCCACATAATATGACATTTCCTCTCACAAAGTGACACTATCCGTCATAAAAGTGAACACTGTATTATAAGTTAACATTACTCCGCATTATATTAAAGGAAGGAAGCAATACGGCGCATTGTTGTTTCCCCATATGCTTTCCACTGCTTAAAGAACATTGGCACAATACCGCACATCATTGTTTTGCGGACGTGATTTCCACTGCCTACGCAACATTCACACTACCTGTGTGTGCACCCTACACACTGCTTGTCAAAATACGGTGCATTGTTTTCGAGACGTTCTGCTGACTTTTTTTCACGCCAATGCGACATTCAAACTCCCTGCCTCTGTACCGAACAGACTGCTTAAAGTAACTCCGCGGTGTTCCTACTATACCCTCATACACTTTTTTTCTTTTTTCCCCCTACTCCAAAATGGCTGCCAACACTTCTTAGTTTCAACCATTCACAGCCAATGAACAGCAAGCTCGTGCTCGTAACCCCTCAGCCAATCAGATGTCAGAATTCTCAAATGTCTATATATGTAAAATTTTATATTTCTCAAAAACTACTGACCGGATGTACCCCATTTAAAGAAAAGCGTGCTTTCTGGACCAAGACTTTTCTCCCTGCCAAATTTAGCGTAATTCCATTCAGCAGTTTGACCTGTAGCCTTGGCTAAAGTTTCCTATGGAAATTGCATGGAGATACTGAAAAAAACAAAAAACATAGGTTACAGAGAAGTTTTAGTTAGGCTCAGATTTCACTCATACAAATCATAGACATTCAGTAGTTATAGTATTTACATTTATCTGAGCTAACTACAACTTATGCCACTGCAATGCACAGCTTATGTCCTCACATATTTTATCACTAATGACATTGTCGGTGAGACATCACTGATAACATCAGCCAGTGCATGTGAGTGTTGTCTAATAATTTGTGAGTGTTAAACATATATACCAAGCTACTACAAACATTTAATTAGTATACTAAGAGGCACATGCAGTAAGCCTGCATTTTGCGATTTCTAAATAGTGAAATTTAACGATTCGCTACTTAGAAATTGCAAAATGCAATGCATGAAAGATTCACAAAAAAATGTGATTCCTTAAAATTCCTTAATTGTGACTCGCTAATTGTGATTCGCTATTAAGGAATGGGGATGGTGCAGGTCCCCCGAATTATTTTACAAAGTTGTACTCGGGGAGGTGCTGAACATGGGCTGCTGGGAGCTGCAGGAGTATCATGGCCCCCCTTCATTATTTTAAGATTATTTTCCCTTGGGAGGTGCCAGCATCCAGGGCTGCAGGTGAGGGCCTTGCGCGCTGCCCCCATTTTATTTAGAAAGATGTGCCCCAGGAAGGTAGTAGTCCCCCGGGCTGCGAGGAGCATACTTAAATGGTCTTCGCATTGCAGGTGGGTCCAGTGGGCTCACCCGCACACATATTGTACAGAGCATCAGAGCTTTGGGGGTCCCTGTGGCTTCAGGGGGCATGCAGATCCTTCCACATTCTTTAAATCTCTTTTCCCCATGGAGCTGGTCGTCCTCTGGGCACAGGTGGGGGCCTGTGGGCCTCCTGCACACATAATAAGAAGTGTCCTTGGGAGAGGGTGGTCCTGGGGCTTTTTTTTTATAAGACCCATATGCCCCCTTCTATTTTTACGATATACCCCTGGGACCTGGCTCACCTAGGGATTATTTAAAAGCAGATGTGGGTGCCCATGCTTGCTGGGTTTTTTTTTGCTGCACGGTTCACAAATATTGGGATTTTGTGGCATTTTTTTGTCTTTAGAAATGCTTTTTTGACCTTGCGTGGTCCTAGGGAGACTCCAAGATAAGTATTGGGGTTCAGGCTATTCCTGCCCTGCCCCTTTTTCCTTTTTTTTAAACTTTTATCTGGGACTCGGCTGACAGCCTAGTCCCAAGATGGCTGCCAACACTTCCTGGTTGGCAGCCAATCAGAGTTCTACATTTTCCTGCATGTGCTTGTGATTTTGTGGGAAATAATTGCGACCACAGATCTCATTAACGTTTTAAACCATTTATCAACAACTACTGAAAGAATTAACACCAAGCAACTGAAAGTATGATCTGGGTAAACAAATCTACCTTTCTGCCAAATTTGGCATAATTTCTTTCAGTGATTCATGCTGTAGGCATGTTGACAGGTCATATGGAAATTAACATTGCAAATGCACCCTATTGTGAACCACATCTTTCTCAGCCCCTACTTAATAAATCACCCCAAAACTTTTTGTATGCAACAAGATTCACCAGAGCACTGTTGTCGGAAACTTTGGTGAAGATTCATGAAAACATGGTCCTAACTAAAACTACCTACTGGTGACTGAATAATATATACAAACCCCCCACCTTACAAGGTATGACATTTGAATGGAGGTGGCGGAGCCCACTGGGGAAGTGAACTACAAAGGTCCATGTGGCGTATTTCAAACTGCAACTACCAGAATGCCACAGTGCGCCCACTGGGGCGGGACCGATATTGTGAATAAATTAAGTTCTTTGTTATCCGCCTCCTTTTCCTTCAGCCAGCCAGTGATCAAGAGCTACAAGCTCGAAACGCGTATGGCGCTTTGGGAGGGCTGTTACCTGCTGTGAAGCCGCACTACCTGTTAGGCTGTGAGCAGAGATCCTCCGTGTGTGGCGTTCTCTTCTGGGGCGACTCGATGATGTTCATGTTTGGCAGCTAGTCCGGCTGCGAGAATGCCCCACCGCATCCAGAGCGGGTCCTGAGTGTTCGGAGACGAGAACACCTGGGAACGGAGGTTGTCTGCATTACAGGGATTTACTGCGTGGTTTGGCATAAGGATTACAAACCCCCCACCTTACAAGGTATGACATTTGAATGGAGGCGGCGGAGCCCACTGGGGAAGTGAACTACAAAGGTCCATGTGGCGTATTTCAAACTGCAACTACCAGAATGCCACAGTGCGCACAGTGGGGCGGGACCGATATTTTGAATAAATTAAGTTCTTTGTTATCCGCCTCCTTTTCCTTCAGCCAGCCAGTGATCAAGAGCTACAAGCTCGAAACGTGTATGGCGCTTTGGGAGGGCTGTTACCTGCTGTGAAGCTGCGCTACCTGTTAGGCTGTGAGCAGAGATCCTCCGTGTGTGGCGTTCTCTTCTGGGGCGACTCGATGATGTTCATGTTTGGCAGCTAGTCCGGCTGCGAGAATGCCCCACCGCATCCAGAGCGGGTCCTGAGTGTTCGGAGACGAGAACACCTGGGAACGGAGGTTGCCTGCATTACAGGGATTTACTGCGTGGTTTGGCATAAGGATTACAAACCCCCCACCTTACAAGGTATGACATTTGAATGGAGGCGGCGGAGCCCACTGGGGAAGTGAACTACAAAGGTCCATGTGGCGTATTTCAAACTGCAACTACCAGAATGCCACAGTGCGCCCACTGGGGCAGGACCGATATTGTGAATAAATTAAGTTCTTTGTTATCCGCCTCCTTTTCCTTCAGCCAGCCAGTGATCAAGAGCTACAAGCTCGAAACGCGTATGGCGCTTTGAGAGGGCTGTTACCTGCTGTGAAGCCGCGCTACCTGTTAGGCTGTGAGCAGAGATCCTCCGTGTGTGGCGTTCTCTTCTGGGGCGACTCGATGATGTTCATGTTCGGCAGCTAGTCCGGCTGCGAGAATGCCCCACCGCATCCAGAGCGGGTCCTGAGTGTTCGGAGACGAGAACACCTGGGAACAGAGGTTGCCTGCATTACAGGGATTTACTGCGTGGTTTGGCATAAGGATTACAAACCCCCCACCTTACAAGGTATGACATTTGAATGGAGGCGGCGGAGCCCACTGGGGAAGTGAACTACAAAGGTCCATGTGGCGTATTTCAAACTGCAACTACCAGAATGCCACAGTGCGCCCACTGGGGCGGGACCGATATTGTGAATAAATTAAGTACTTTGTTATCCGCCTCCTTTTCCTTCAGCCAGCCAGTGATCAAGAGCTACAAGCTCGAAACGCGTATGGCGCTTTGGGAGGGCTGTTACCTGCTGTGAAGCCGCGCTACCTGTTAGGCTGTGAGCAGAGATCCTCCGTGTGTGGCGTTCTCTTCTGGGGCGACTCGATGATGTTCATGTTTGGCAGTTAGTCCGGCTGCGAGAATGCCCCACCGCATCCAGAGCGGGTCCTGAGTGTTCGGAGATGAAAACACCTGGGAACGGAGGTTGCCTGCATTACAGGGATTTACTGCATGGTTTGGCATAAGGATTACAAACCCCCCACCTTACAAGGTATGACATTTGAATGGAGGCGGCGGAGCCCACTGGGGAAGTGAACTACAAAGGTCCATGTGGCGTATTTCAAACTGCAACTACCAGAATGCCACAGTGCGCCCACTGGGTAGGCGTGGGCGGAAAATCCGTTCCGCTCGCGGATTTTGCGGATTTTCGGGAAATCCGCAATCCGCGAGATTTGCGAATTTCCCGCAAAATCCGCAAATCCGCGAGCAGCGGATTTTGCTCGCACTGCTCGCACTGTTAGCGTGAGTTCGCGCCCCGCGAATAAGTGCGAAATTGCAGAAATACGATCTTGGCAAAACTGAAAGTAACTACTTACCAGGTTCAAAAGTTCAGGCACATCATTAGTAGCCATTTCCTGCAGTGCTTCCTGAGGGGCCCCTCCAGAGTTCAGTTGCCAGTTGAAACTATTATGTGACCCTGCTCTGAACCTCAGAATAGTTACACATATGCCACAAAGGTCCTGAATTACAGCTAAGGGAGACAAGCAGGAGCCAGGCTGGAAGTTAAAATCCATTAATCAGCCCCTAATTCATTATTGTCAGTTGGGGCAGGGCAGGTGTTGTAACTAATTTTGCAACAATGAAAGCACTTAGCAAGTGCAAAAGATCACTAATCAGGGCGCACTAAGGAAGCAGGTGCCAGCTAAAAAAATATTCTGTGACACATTAATCAGCCCCAAATTAATTCAGGTCACTTGAGGCAGGGAAGGTGTGCTTTGCTTTGCCGAAAATAATGTACACTGGACAACCAGAGGGTGTAGTGATGAAACAGAGGGTGGCATGGGTGGGCCAGAGGGTGGCATGAGTAGTCAGAGAGTGGCAGTGGTGACAGAGAGTGGCAGTGATGAAGAAGAGTGTCCCAAACAGGCTGGACACGTAGAAACAACAAGTTCGCAAAACTTGCGACCCGACAGGTAAGTTCGCAAATTGCGAAATTGTAAAAACCCTCGCGAACTGGCAGAAACACGGGCGAACACAAAAAAAAAAAAAATCCGCAAATTCGCGGGAATTCGCGGATTTTGCGGATTGCGAATCCGCAAATCCGCAAAATTCGCGGATTGCCAATCCGCAAAATCCGCTCATGCTTACCACTGGGGCGGGACCGATATTGTGAATAAATTAAGTTCTTTGTTATCCGCCTCCTTTTCCTTCAGCCAGCCAGTGATCAAGAGCTACAAGCTCGAAACGCGTATGGCGCTTTGGGAGGGCTGTTACCTGCGGTGAAGCCGCGCTACCTGTTAGGCTGTGAGCAGAGATCCTCCGTGTGTGGCGTTCTCTTCTGGGGCGACTCAATGATGTTCATATATATATATATATATATATATATATATATATTACCTACTGGTGGTCGCGAGTAGGTAGTTATAGTTAGGATTCTTTTGAATAGGGAAATCGAAACATTCTATTGTGAATAACTTTGGCACCAGTGGAGGAATCTGCCTGAAAATTTCATCAAATTTGCCTCGCGGCGCTCCGCTCCTTCCCTGAATGTTTGGGGGGGATTCGTCAAGCGGGGGCCGAGATAAAAGGGGGGTCCCAAAACGTGTTTTCCCCATGTTAATTTCCATAGGGCGGTTGGACTCACTTTTAGCCCGAACGGCTGAATGGATTTCCACCAAACTTGGCAAAATTGTAGGGACTGGTAGCCCGATGTGCCTTTGCTATGTCTCAAGATATGTGCTCCAGTGGATTTTGAGTAATTTAGGTTAAAAAAAAAATATATATATCTATAAGCGCGCCCCGGTACGCGCACCGGATGCGCTACGCGAGTTCGCGAGCGGAGAGCTGATTGCCTCTCGGGTGTCTGTCAACATTCCAAACAGTCCGGAGCGGCCGCCATCTTGTGTCTCAGTAGGATCGAGACACAAGAGGTGGCAAAAACAAAGGGGGAAATGAGCAAAAGGGGGCAGGGTAGACCCCCCCTGACCCCCTAGGTTTGATGTGGGGGCCATAGAAAAAAATTTTTGGTCGATTTTCGCCGGGGGAGCACCCGGTACGCGCACCGGGGAGCGTACCGGGGAGCGTACCTTGGGTAAAACCCAGTGAAACAGTAAAATAATCATTTAAAGTGCTTATAGGTAGGGTAGCTCTGAATAGAGTTGTTGTGTTGTACACCGTCTCCTCTGTAGATACTTCTCTGTAGATATCTTGCATGTTGTTACATATGTTATTGTGGTATATGGAATCCATACCATAGTCTGTCAGGAAAGAAGAAATAGATCCTTTAAGCCCTCCCTGAGAAGGCCTAGGGGATGATGGGTAGTCTACCCTGCTCCCTTATGATGTTTTCAAGTATTACATTTTACTCTCTTCTGAATCTACACAAAATTGGCGGTGATATGGTGCATTAGAGACAGAGAGTGAGAGAAAGGAGGCAGGAGATGAAAAAGAGATGTCAAATACACATTGGAGATAATATAGTGGGAGAAAGGAAGTAACTATGAGCAAACTTATTATGTAACACAGAAAAGTTGCACAGTATACTATATGTATCACTTTATATTATAATCACTTTGGTACTATTTCATGAATTACATATAATAATGAATAATGTCTCAAACAATTTGTAAATATTAAATATACATTTATTGTTCTGATTTTTCAAAATTTAAAAGAACTTCCAACATTAGATCATCTGGAATCTCCTCATTTTGATTCAATGATTCTATTGTTTCAACACTGTCAAGTAATTGTTGGTCCAGAGACTGATCCATAAAGTCCAAGTCATCCATATCTTCCTCAGGATTGTTCTCAACAACCCACCCGCGCACTTGGCCTTAAATGGCGACCGTGCGACGCAGGTGAGTGTGACCCACTTGTGGGACACCCCCGCGCCGCACGGCCACCAGCTGCTGCATGTGCCCCCTGCCTGCCCTCTGCCGCTGCTGCCTCGCCTGCCGGCTGCCGCCGCTGCGAGTGTTGCTTTGCCTTGTTTTGACGAAATCTTTGTGCTTGACTGTTTACCTCCGTGTAACCCTCGTTTTCCCCGCGTTTTTTTTTCTCTAATTTGTGCCTGTATTTTTGCTTTTGCCTTGTTTTGACGAAATCTTTGTGCTTGACTGTTTACCTCCGTGTAACCCTCGTTTTCCCCGCGTTTTTTCGCTAATTTGTGCCTGTATTTTTGCTCTTTTTCGTGTTTTCTCTCCTTCCTTGTTGTCCGCCTACCGCGCCGCCCCCGCCCTCCCTTCCCGCCACCGCCGCTTGTCCCCGCCCCTTTTCTCTTCTGTAACCCTCCCCGCTCCCGCCTCCCAGCTGCCCCGCCCACCCGCGCACTTGGCCTTAAATGGCGACCGTGCGACGCAGGTGAGTGTGACCCACTTGTGGGACACCCCCGCGCCGCACGGCCACCAGCTGCTGCGTGTGCCCCCTGCCTGCCCTCTGCCGCTGCTGCCTCGCCTGCCGGCTGCCGCCGCTGCGAGTGTTGCTTTGCCTTGTTTTGACGAAATCTTTGTGCTTGACTGTTTACCTCCGTGTAACCCTCGTTTTCCCCGCGTTTTTTTTCGCTAATTTGTGCCTGTATTTTTGCTTTTGCCTTGTTTTGACGAAATCTTTGTGCTTGACTGTTTACCTCCGTGTAACCCTCGTTTTCCCCGCGTTTTTTCGCTAATTTGTGCCTGTATTTTTGCTCTTTTTCGTGTTTTCTCTCCTTCCTTGTTGTCCGCCTACCGCGCCGCCCCCCGCCCTCCCTTCCCGCCACCGCCGCTTGTCCCCGCCCCTTTTCTCTTCTGTAACCCTCCCCGCTCCCGCCTCCCAGCTGCCCCGCCCACCCGCGCACTTCGCCTTAAATGGCGACCGTGCGAACGCGCAGCGGTCACGCGCAGCGGGCGCGCCGATTGTGCGCCGAAGGCGCGCCAAAGGTAAGCCCGTCTGCGCCCGTCCGCGACCGGATCGCGACCAGCGCCAGGACCCCTGGACCTCGAAGATCTCGACCGACCCGCCTGACGTACTCAGCCGCCACCCTCATCGCACTCAACACCGGCCGACTCCCAGAATGCCACCAAGCCACTCCAAGACGCAGCCACGGACCGTTCAGCTGCCACGCCTGCAAGTTCTCCTGCAGCCGGACCAGCACCGCACCAGCACCTGCCAAGCCGAACACCAGCAGTACCCACCTCAAGTGCATCCTGCTCAACACCCGCTCCGTCCACAGACACGCCATCGAACTCTGGAACCTCCTAGACGCCACAGCCCCTGACGTTGCCTTCCTCACGGAGACCTGGATGAACGCCTCTTCAGCCCCCGACATCGCCATCGCTATCCCTGAGGGCTACAAGATCGTCCGGAGGGACCGAAACGCCAACCAGATGGGAGGAGGCATCGCCATCGTCCACAGGAGCACCATCCGTCTCACAACCAGCACCGACAACACCCTGACCAGCGCCGAACACCTGCATTTCCAGATCCACACCAACCCGAACACCACCCTCAGAGGCACCCTGATCTACCGACCCCCTGGACCACGCACACAATTCAGCGAGGACATCACCGACTTCGTCAGCCCGCATGCCCTCCCCTCCGCTGACTACATCCTCCTGGGAGACCTCAACTTCCATCTGGAGAACAACAACGACCGCAACACCAGCACCCTGCTCGACAACCTCGCCAACCTGGGACTCAAGCAACTGGTGTCCACCCCCACCCACCTCGCCGGACACACACTCGACGCCGTCTTCTCATCCAGCACAGACATCGACTTCAACCACGCCACAGAGCTCCAATGGACGGACCACAGCTGCGTCCACTTCACCTTCAAGAGAACGACGACCCACCACCACCAGCAACAGGCCGCCCGCAGAAGCTGGAACAAGATCACAGCAGACCAGCTCGCCACCTCCCTGAGCCAGCACCCACCTGCCAGCTCAGCGGACCCCAGCCAGGCCGCCGACAACCTCACGAAGTGGATCACCATCTGCGCGGACGAGCTCGCCCCGCTGAGGTCCCCGCCCAGCAGACCCAGCAGCAAGAAGGCCCCTTGGTTCACCAACGAACTCAAGAGCTCCAAGAAGAACTGCAGAGCCCTCGAGAAAGTCTGGAAAAGGGAACCAACACCGGACAACAGGACCTCCTACAAACTTGCCACCCGGAAACACCACCAGCTGATCCGCACCGCCAAGAGAACAGCATTCAAGGACCGGCTGGACAACAACGCACACAACAGCAAGGAACTCTTCAACATCGTGAAAGAGCTTTCCAACCCCAGCGCAGGAAACAACGACATCTCCCCATCGCAAGACCTCTGCAACTCCCTCGCCTCATACTTCCACAACAAGATCACGGACATACACAGCAGCTTCAACAACCAACCAACGCACACCACGACCGACCAGCCACCCCCCCCCACCACCACCCTCCACGCCTGGACCCCGATCAGCACCGAAGACACCATCCGCACGATGAACTCCATCCACTCCGGATCACCAACCGACCCCTGCCCTCACCACGTCTTCAACAAGGCCGACGCGGTCATCGCACCCCACCTGCGAGACATCATTAACACATCCTTCAACTCCGCCATCTTCCCTGAAAGCTGGAAACACGCCGAACTTAGCGCTCTACTCAAGAAACCAACAGCGGACCCCACCGACCTCAAGAATTACCGCCCCATCTCGCTTCTCCCGTTTCCAGCCAAAGTCATCGAGAAGACCGTCAACAAGCAGATGGCCGCCTTCCTCGAGACGAACGGATCCCTCGACCCCTCACAGTCCGGCTTCCGAGCCAAACACAGCACCGAGACCGCCCTCATCGCCGCCACCGATGACATCCGAGCCCTGATGGACAATGGAGAAACAGCGGCCCTCATCCTCCTAGACCTCTCCGCGGCATTCGACACGGTCTGCCACCGCACCCTAATACGGCGCCTCAGCAACATCGGAATCCAGGACAAGGCGCTGGAATGGATCATCTCCTTCCTCGACGGAAGAACACAGCGAGTCCGCCTACCACCGTACAAGTCAGAGGCCTCCGAAGTCATCTGCGGCGTCCCTCAAGGATCATCTCTGAGCCCCACCCTCTTCAACGTCTACATGAGCCCCCTCGCGGCCATCGTACGCAAACACCACCTCAGCATCATCTCCTACGCCGACGACACCCAGCTGATCCTCTCCCTGACCAACAACCCCGCCGCCGCCAGAGCCAACCTGCACGAAGGGATGAAAGAGGTAGCCGAGTGGATGACGACCAGCCGCCTGAAACTGAACTCGGACAAGACGGAGGTCCTCATCCTGGGCTCCTCACCCTCCGCCTGGGACGACTCCTGGTGGCCCCCCGCCCTGGGCACCGCACCCAAACCAACGGACCATGCACGAAACCTGGGCTTCATCCTGGACTCCTCCCTCTCCATGACCAGGCAAGTCAACAGCGTCTCCTCGGCGTGCTTCAACATCCTACGCATGCTACGGAAGATCTTCTGGTGGATCCCCACAGAGACCAGGAAGACCGTCACCCAGGCCCTCGTCACCAGCCGACTGGACTACGGCAACGCCCTCTACGCCGGGACCACCGCCAAGCTCCAGAAGAGACTCCAGCGGATCCAAAACGCCTCAGCCAGACTCATCCTCGACATCCCACGATCCAGCCACATCTCCGGACATCTGAGAGACCTTCACTGGCTCCCCATCAACAAGAGAATCACCTTCCGCCTCCTCACCCACGCACACAAAGCCCTACACGACCAAGGCCCGATCTACCTCAACAACCGAGTCAACTTCTACGCTCCCAAACGCCACCTCCGATCAGCCAACCACGCCCTCGCCGCCGTCCCCCGCATCCGAAGAGCGACTACAGGAGGAAGGTCCTTCTCCTACCTGGCCGCCAAGACCTGGAACTCCCTCCCGTCCGACCTACGCCTGACCCAAGACCACCTCTCCTTCAGGAAGAAGCTGAAGACCTGGCTGTTCGAGCAGTAGCGGCACCCCCACCCCCAGCGCCTTGAGACCCTACGGGGATGTAGCGCGCTCTATAAGTGTGATTGATTGATTGATTGAACAACAATTTTGAAAGAAATATTAATTTTGTCTTGTTTTCCTTCCATTTTCTTGCTGTAAATTGCATAAAAAAATAATGATATCAGTAGAGTTAGGGCACTGTTGGGTTTAAGTTCAGACAGGTACTTTTGAGTTTTTAACAGTGAAGTTATCTTTGGGCAGTGTGTGGTTTCAGGCAGGAAGTAGAACTATTAAGAAGTGCATGTGATGAAGCCTAAGTAAATTCATAATTATACCAGAGAAGCCTAACTCAATCCATAACTATAACAGAGAAGCCTATCTCAATCTATAACTATTACATAGGGACAGTATATAACTATCAGAAAACGTTTTCCCAAATTAACTTAAAGTGCACAACCTAGTTCCCCTTCCAAATTAACAACTTACCTTTGTGAAAGCAGTTGAATTTTTCAGTGAAAATCCTTTTCAAATGTACCTCAGGTAGTACTAGTCAAAATGGCTGTGTTTCCCTCTCATTTTTCATATATATTCATGTACTTAACCAATCAAATGTCAGCACATAAAAGTACAAAATGTAAGTAACATTTTAATTGGTTGTAAATTCCCACACTTTCATATGTGTTTTTGTCATGTAATTTACCTCAGGATATTTAGACAGGGCTACAGCCTAAATGGTTCAATTGAATACCACCAAATTTGGGAAAATGGTAGGGACTGCTATGTAATAGGGCCTATTCTATATTTGGTGAAAGTGTCTCCAGTGTTTTTTATGTAAATTAACTTCCCACATTTTTTGGGGAGCGCTTACCGGTGCGCGCTCCGGTACACGCACCGGGAGCGCTACGGGAGTCCGCCATCTTGTGTTTCGGTACAATTGAGACACAAGATGGAGGGCAAACAACATTGGGAATGGGTATAAGGGGGCACGGTAGACAGCCCCTGACCCCCTAGGTTTTCTGAGGGAGGCTTCGGAGGCCTATATAGGCCAAAAAAACATTTTCGTGGGGGGAGCGCCCGGTACGCGCACCGGGGAGCGCACGGAGGAGCGTACCGGGGAGCGTACTTTGGTGAAAAATAGTGAAAAAAGTTAGAGTTAGAGTAAAATAATCATTTTGAGTGATCAGAGGTAAGCATGGGCGGAAAATCCGTTACACTCGTGGATTTTGCGGATTTTCGGTAAATTCGCGATCCGCGAACGCACGCGAATTTACCGAAAATCCGCAAATTCGCACGCAGCGGATTTTTTTTTCTTGGTGATACAATTTTGCGGCGTGCGGTGTAAGTTCGCAATTGCGAACATGTAGGTCCTGCGGGCAGCAACAATCTAGCACTCGCGAAATTACAAAATTTGCAATTCTGCACAAGAAATCCACTAGCAAGCAGCATAGACCTTCTGAAAATGATAATTTTTATCAGAATAACTCCTCAGGTTGACATTTGCCTGCCCTTTTTTGGATTTGAGGCCTTTTGACTTTCTTTGGATCACTTTTGGATTAGAAATAAACTTTCACAGGTAAGTTTGTTTGTGGCATTACATTTGCTGTTCTGCAGAAAAATGAGTTTTGCTAAACTAAAAGCACTCAGCAGGTGCAAAAGTTCAAATTCATCATTAGTAACCATTCCCTGTAGTGCTTCCTGACTGGGGCCCCTCCAGAGTTCAGTTGCTAGTTGCAACAATTGTATGACCCTGCTCTGACCCTCACAGCCGATCATAGAATAGCTACAAGTAGGCCACAAAGGTCCTGGAAAAAAAATTGCACTGCAACAGAAAGCAAATTACAGATAAGGAAGCAGATGCCAGACTGGAATTTTAAAACAGGGACACATTAATAAATCAACCCCAAATTAATTCATGTCAGTTGAAGCAGGGCAGGTGTGCTTGCTTTTTCCCCCCATAATCAACAGTGATGATGATGACCCAGAGGGTGGCATTGATGTACCAGAGGGTGGCATGGGTGAAACAGAGGGTGGCAGTGTTGAAACAGAGGGTGCTGTGAACCTGTGATGATGAACCAGACGTAGAAACAACATAGTCGCGACCGTTGCGTGCCGACAAGTAAGTTCGCAAACGCGAACTGGTACAAAATCCTCGCGAACTGGCAGAAACACTTGCGAACACTATAAAAAAGGAAAAATCTGCATATTCGCGAGAATTCGTGGATTTTGCGGATTGCGAGTTCGCAAATACGCAAATTCGCGAACGCCAGATTCACAAAATTCGCCCATGCTTAATCAGAGGTAGGGTAGCCCTGAAAAGAGCTTTTGGGTTCTGTGTCTGATTTAGGTAGGTTCCAATGCACAGTCTTAAATTCAGGAGGAATATTCTATTCCCCTCATCTGAGAAATGCACACCATCTCCTCTGTAGATATCTTGCATGTTGTAACACAAGTTATTGTTGTATATTGAACCCATTCCATAGTCTCTCATGTAAGCAGAAACAGATTTATTCACATGTTTCCGTGCTTTCTCAATTTGTGGACAAAATTGGTTGGACCACTTCCATTTCTGTCTTTGGCATATATTGGAATATACCAAGGCAGTTTGTGGAAAAAGTGCCATCAATTGCCCAAAGGTGTCCTTTAAAGCATTTCCAGACCTACCCCAGTCAAAGTGCCTAGGTCATTTCCACCACAGTGCACAATTAACAAGTCAGGGTGAGGCAGATGCAAAAAGGTTTTCACCAATGGTATCAATTGGTGACATCTCAATCCTCTCTGGCCAATCCACTTGATGTCCACAGTTGGTAAATCAAGGTTCTGAAAATTTCTGATAGCTGCATACCTTTGAGCCCAGTGGATGTAGATATGTCCAATAATCCAGACAGAATACATGGTGAGAGGAGATTCTGGTGCAGTCATATGAAGTGTGGGAATGAAATGGCAGTTGGAACAGTAAGAGTTTACAAAAATAAATATGTGGAGTTTCAGTGCTCTTGAATCACAAGCAATGATTGGTTGGTTTAGATAGTTGAAAACTGTAAGTTAGGGTGCATGGTTCTGTTCTGCGAAAGAAGTAATTTGAATGGATAAGAAAAAGTCACTTAAAGAAACATTGCCCCGGATAAGCTGTTGTATTTAGAGGTCAAACATCCTTGCTGAGTTTATTTGCAACATTGTAAAATAAACTTTTGAACCTGAGAGGTCAGTGAGGAGGGAGTTGCTATGGTAACAGGCAGAAAGGGTTGAGGGGGGAAGGTTGTTGGTTTGAAAATAGTGAGGGAAGAGTTTTAATTGGTTGACAAAAGAGATATGTGTGTAGAATTATAGGTTTTCTGTGCCAGTCGTGGTTGCAGTGTCTGGAGTGCATACCTTTTGCTCTGCTAATGAAATATTGGTGTGTGTGTCTGACACTGTTCTTAATCTCTCAAAGCATTTGTAAAGGTGAGTAATAATTCATTTAATATAGATAGAGGCTTTTATGCTCTATTGGGAAGATTTGGAAGCAGATTGTGTTTTTTAATGTTGCTTTGTGTCATGTTTTATGATAATGCTTGGTAAAAAGATTTGGCTGCATAGAGGAATTGTATTTTGTAAAATTGAGAAGTTTCAGTACTAGCATGGAATGCTTGTACATAGGAGCTGCGCTCTGTTTCTAAAATGTGATGTGAAAAACGATTTTGGGGTAAATGAATGGGTTTTACATTTTTGAGAAGGAACAATTAGTGTCTGAAAGATTAAATAAATATATTTGAACCTTTCACAATGATGTTACCTGTGTTACCTCACATTAGGAAGCAGATTGAGCTTCTTTCTTGTTGGTTTGTGTCATGTTTTCTGATAATGCCTGGTATCAACATTTGCAAGATATAGGAATTGTATTTTGTAAAATTGAGAAGTTTCAGTACTGACATGGAAGGCTTGTACATAGGAGCTGTGCTCTGTTTCTAAAATGTGATGTGAAAAACGATTTTGGGTTAAATGAATGGCTTTTACATTTTTGAGAAGGAATACATAGTATCTGAAAGATTAAATCCCTGTGTTACCTCAGATTAGGAAGCTGATTGAGCTTCTTTCTTGTTGGTTTGTGTCATGTTAGCGCCCACCTCCGAGAACCCCACAGACGAGGAACTTCCATCAGGGTCGTGGACAAGCTCAAATGTATGTACAAACCCGCAGCCACCAATACTGGAAAACGTAAAAGGCATTCCGGTTTTCAATCTCTCTGAGAAAGAGATTGACCCCATGGCCATTAATTTATTAACCCGAGGTTTATCATTTGTCCCCGCCGCGAACTTTGACAAGTTTGAATTCACAAAAGATTTACATCTTTTTTTCAGAAAGATCCGCTTAAAAAAAAAGTTCTTGGAAAAACCTTTCATGACTGCACAGGAGAATAGATCTGGGCTAAAACCCCCCTCCTCCTTTACTCCATCCCTTGATATGTTGGGACCCGAGGTAAATATCTTTGAAAAGGTTGTCACCGCCAAGATAGAAAAAATGATCAAGTATGTGCCCACCCCTGACTCCAACCTTCACAGGGACGAGGAAGTTGTCCTCAAAACCCTTAGAGAAGACAAGAACATCACCATTAAACCCTGCGATAAGGGTGGGGGCATTGTCATTTTTGACACCAGCAAGTACATCGACAAAATGAATGACCTATTGTCTACCACTGGTCATTATCAGAAAATTATACTGAACCCTGAACCTGCTCTCAAAAAACGGATACTCCTACTGGTCCAAGAGGCCGTCAGTCAAGATTGGATCTGTGAGTCAGAGGCTGAATACCTGACCCCCACCAAAATGAGAATCCCCATCATCTATGGGGTTCCCAAAACGCATAAGAGCTGCATTGACCCCCCGCTACGACCCATAGGTTCGGCTACTGAGCCCTTGTCTAAATATATAGACAAATTCCTCCAACCTCTAGTTTCTGAACTAGAATCCTTTGTCAAGGACACAGGACACTTTATAAGCTTAGTGGAAGGTACCCCCTTCTTTGAAAACCGAGAGTTACTTGTCACCCTGGATGTTGAATCTTTATATTCTAACATCCCCCAGAGAGGAACATATGACACCATAGAAAACATCCTCTCCAACAGATCTGACATCACAAACTCGGAGTTCATACTACAATCTCTCGAGCTGGTCCTCCATGAGAATTATTTCGAATTCAATGACACCATGTTCAGGCAGACTAGTGGTGTCAGCATGGGGGCCAGTTGCGCCCCCAGTATAGCATGCCTGTACATGGGGGAATTCGAGCGCATTAACATCTTCAACGAAATGGCCCCCTTCCATGAAAACATCAGAGGATGGCGTTGATTTATCGACGATGTCTTTCTATTCTGGAAGGGGGACCATACGACCCTGAAGGAATACATATCATGGTTGAACGCAGCGGACCCCAATCTGCACTTCACCAGTCACCACAGCCATCAAAGGATCGAATTCCTGGACATTTGGGTCGAACATCTTGACAACTCCCTAAAAGTGTCCCTTTACACCAAGCCCACTGCCAGGAATACCTTGTTACAATACTCCAGCTTTCACCCCAGGAATCAAAAAGACAGTATTCCCTACAGTCAGTTCCTACGAATTAGGAGAAACTGCACTGACATTAATGACTATCTACAACAATTGGATATCCTGAAAGAGAAACTACTCCACCGAGGCTATCCTAGAAAGCTCATCAAGGACTCCTTTAAAAGAGCCAGATATGTGAATCGGGAGCTGATGTTCGAACCCCCAGTGTCCAAATCCCAGGAAAGACTAGTGTACATTACACGTCACTCCAACATGAACCACAAAATCCGACAGGCCATCAACTCTAGCTGGCACCTCCTCAATTTGGAGAAGGAACTAACTTCCCTCGACCGGCCCATATTCACATTTAAGAGAAACAGAAACCTAAAAAACCATCTGGTCAGGGGAAAATCACTGGGGGCCCCGACCAGCCTCCAGACGACGATCACCAATGCTGAGCCCATCTTTGGCAACCACCGGTGTGGCACATGTCATGCATGCCCCCACGCCATCATAGGCGACTCTGTGAGTACTACTGAACGCACGTTATCGGTGGCCCGAAACAAAAGAATGACCAACTGTCGAACTGCCAACATTGTATATATCATTCTTTGCCCATGTAATCTGGCATATGTTGGTGAAACTGGACGCGAATGCCGACTGAGAATTGGGGAACATAAATCCAACATTCGGAATAAAAAAATGTCTGCCCCATTAGTTCCCCACTGGCTGGAAAAAGGCCATAATGAAAAGAACCTTCGCTGGTTCATCTTGGAAAAAATAATGGCCCAACCTGGAATTGACACGACCAACCTCCGCAAGAAAAGAGAGGTTTTTTGGATTTTCATGTTCAACTCTGTCAGCAAAGGACATAACGAAGAATGTCCTTGGTCAAATGCCCTCCTGTGAAAACTCCCCTTTTTTACCTGATTCATGTCCCTGTGAAAATACCTATTATGAAATCTTTCTGCCAGTTTTCCCTATTTAGCTACCCTTGTTCTCTCTGCCTTATCCCCATTTGGTGATATATTGTACACGTGAGGCTCCTTTCCTAGATGGCTACCCTACTTAAATTCATCTTCCTGATTGTGATCTGAACCCTCATTAAAGAGCTCTCCCTCTCTTCCCTTGCAGCGTTGTTCGCCCATTTCCCCAGATAGTTTCCCATATACACGATGGATCCTTCAATATTGATTCATATGCCCCTCTGAGGACTTTTATTGTATATCTCTCTATGATCCTGTGCCCCTTTAAAGATGGCCGCCGTATAAATCGAGCTCTTCCCGCGGCTCCGCTGTCTTTGCTGTCGATTATCCTTCGTGGAAACTGACATTGACGCCGAGGCCCGCAGCTGTTTCCTATCCCCAAACCGGTTTAAAAAGAAGAGCTTTTCTGAAATGTTCTGTCCCTGTCCTGCCGCCGACGAGAGAGGACGCCGACCTTGCGACCCTTCTCTGATCTTCCTTTTATCCAGGTAAGGATCCTATAGTGTCCCGTTAAACTCTGCCCCTGACTGCTTCTATATTTAGCGCTCACCGTTTTTATTCTCGCCGCCTTCTATTGTTATATCCTCATATCCGGCCTCCCCTGATTACTAAGTGGATATTGAAGGGTCCCACCCTATAGCCCGGTCGCGGCACGGGACGCCGATTCCGGCGGCCACAGAGTAAGATTGCTTTTCATTTACCCGCTCCCCTTCTCCCGTTTTTGCATCAGGAGCATGACTCCTTTAGAAACTGACAGCATTATTCTTCCCAGGCAGGAACTTGCTGTTGGCCCGATTCCTTCCATCTGGTCTCTTTTTTCCTGACCCTGCCAGATTATACCCAAAGTGATCACTTGCAGAACGTTTGTTTAATCAGCATATGGTTCCCTCCCCCCTCAGGTAACATATCTTTTCCGCTGACTTGTATATGTTCAACCTAACCATATATTCTTAGTGGAATTGGACACCTCTTGTCCCCCCGATCTTGTTTGGCGATATGCAAATCTACATATTTTCCTCTGCAGAGTCTCCTCTAATGGGATGCGCCGCCCGTGAAGGAAACCAGAAAAAGATGTGCCCGCTTTCTAATTTCTTATTAGGTATTTTCCTTCATTTATACATTTGATGACCGGATTTGGCCGCCTGTCCCATCAGATCCAGAAACCCACCTATAAACTCTATGTAATTGACTCTTCCCGCAGATTATACCTAGACCTAAATAGCTTGAGCCTTACATTTGGCTAGTCCAACCCAAACCCCCCCCCCTTGAAACCCCTCACATACACATAATAAAAAATTCTCTTTGCCATCTATAGGACCTGTTTAATCCGGAAGCTCGCATGGTTCTCATCCGTATAGACCCGTGAGAAACCCCTTTCTGCGGGAACCTCATCTGAATTACTGAAGAATCTATGATGATTAGACTCCTCTATGAGAAAAATGGTAAGATTATCCTCTCCCCATTAATCCACCCTGACAGAACCTTATGAGGTTTAATACCACCTTATGGGCACCCTGAGGCTTCCCCTATTTATGTTAAGACCAAATTTTTATAACTTCTTGACACATATGTGAAACCCCTTACTACAGGTGTCGGTACCCCTTTGTAAATACTTTGAATCTTCAGTATATGCATGTTCAGATTGCCTGTGTGGTTGTTTCTGCTGGTCCTGGGTCTATCCGTTGTTGCCCTCTGTGTCCCTCCCATTGAGGAGAAATAGTAAGAATTCTTACGCCCAGAGTGACTATGCCTTCGGAGCCTTGATATACTTTTCAAATGAGCCTATCATCTTTAATCATGTTTGCAACATATATATATATGCCCAATGAAATTATATCACTAGCTTATCAAGACTTGTTTAAATTTTATTCATATTTGTATGTATTAAATATGTATCTAACAATGTGATTCACAGATAACAGATCTCTTTTTTATTCACAGTGTGTATGTCCCCCTCCCTGGTCTCCAATGCCCTGATGAAGATGCAGCCTAAATTGGCCTTGCATTGAAACGTGCGTTGGCGTGATCTACATGGATGGCCTTCAGTGTAGTATTTCCATTTACTGCACCTCATCTGTAACTGCCTCCATGTTGGTTTTTTCTACCCTAGCAACCATTGATTGTGATGTTGCAGGCCCCTAGGTCCTTCTATGTTTGTAAGTGTATGTTTGCATTATCTCGATAGTGAGAGAGATTGAGATGTGTATGTTTGCTTAGTGAATGACTGTGGGAGTGTGTGGACGCTAATAAACTCTTATTCCCTGTATGAACTTTTTATGATGATACTTATTCAGTCCCAGGAGGAAAACCTTTTTCCTGTGTTTGCATATATGATTTAGAAAGTGATTTCATGGACTCTATTTATGAATTGTTAATTCTAAAAAATAAAAACCTTTCTACTTTTTTCACAATTTGCTCTGAATGTGTGTGATATATCATTGGCTCCGAAGCATTAATTTATGTCACCCCCTCCTTCACTCTCTGGATCTCGCTGAAGGGACCATATAATCATACCCTGGCAGGGTAGTTCTCTCCTTCTATTACATTGTTCTTACCCCATTTTTTCCTGCCAGCACCCTAAAAAAGAACCCTTTGGGGAATCCCCTTCTATTTTGTTGATGTCTTTTGATAGTGCCTGGTATCAACATTTGCAAGATAGAGGAATTGTATTTTGTGAAATAGTGAGGTTTCAGTAGTGAAATTGAATGCTTGTACATAGGAGCTGCGCTCTGTTTCTAAAATGTTATTTAAAAAACGATTTTGGGGTAAATGAATGACTTTTACATTTTTGAGATGGAATAAATAGTGTCTGAAAGATTAAATAAATATATTTTAACCTTTCACAATGCCTGGTATCATCTTTTGCAAGATAGAGGAACTGAACCTTTTGTGAAATAGTGAGGTTTCAGTAGTGAAATTGCATGCTTGTACATAGGAGTTGCGCTCTGTTTCTAAAATGTTATTTAAAAAGCGATTTGGGGGTAAATGAATGGCTTTTCCATTTTTGAGAAGGAATAAATAGTGTCTGAAAGATTAAATAAATATATTTTAAACTTTCACAATGATGTCACCTGTGTTACCTCAGATTAGGAAGCAGATTGAGCTTCTTTTTTGTTGGTTTGTGTCATCTCTTTTGATAATGCCTGGTATCATCTTTTGCAAGATAGAGGAAATGTATTTTGTGAAATAGTGAGGTCTCAGTAGTGAAATTGCATCCTTGTACATAGGAGCTGCGCTCTGTTTCTAAAATGTTATTTAAAAAACGATTTTGGGGTAAATGAATGGCTTTTACATTTTTGAGAAGGAATAAATAGTATCTGAAAGAATAAATACATATATTTGAACCTTTCACAATGATGTCACCTGTGTTACCTTAGATTAGAAAGCAGATTGAGCTTCTTACTTGTTGGTTGGTATTATGTTTTTTGATAATGCTTGGTATCAACATTTGCAAGATAGAGGTATTGTATTTTGTGAAATAGTGAGGTTTCAGATAGTGAGTTTCAGTAGTGAAATTGAATGCTTGTACATAGGACCTGTGCTGTGTTTCTTAAATGTGATGTGAAAAACGATTTTGGGGTAAATGAATGGCTTTTACATTTTTGAGTAGGAATAAATAGTGTCTGAAAGATTAAATACATATATTTGAACCTTTCACAATGATGTCTGCTGTGTTACCTTAGATTAAAAATGTTTTTTGATAATGCTTGGTATCAACATTTGCAAGATAAAGGAATTGTATTTTATGAAATAGTGAGGTTTCAGTAGTGAAATTGAATGCTTGTACATAGGAGCTGCGCTCTGTTTCTAAAATGTTATTTAAAACACGATTTTGGGATAAATTAATGGCATTTACATTTTTGATTAGGAATAAATAGTGTCTGAAAGATTAAATACATATATTGGAACCTTTCACAATGATGTCACCTGTGTTACCTCAAATTAGGAAGCAGATTGAGCTTCTTTCTTGTTGGTTGTTGTCATGTCTTTTGATAATGCCTGGTATCAACATTTGCAAGATAGAGGAAATGTATTTTGTGAAATAGTGAGGTTTCAGTAGTGAAATTGCATGCTTGTACATAGGAGCTGCGCTCTGTTTCTAAAATGTTATTTAAAAAATGATTTTGCGGTAAATGAATGGCTTTTACATTTTTGAGAAGGAATAAATAGTATCTGAAAGAATAAATACATATATTTGAACCTTTCACAATGATGTCACCTGTGTTACCTTAGATTAGAAAGCAGATTGAGCTTCTTTCTTGTTGGTTTGTGTTATGTTTTTTGATAATGCTTGGTATCAACATTTGCAAGACAGAGGTATTGTATTTTGTGAAATAGTGAGCTTTCAGATAGTGAGGTTCCAGTAGTGAAATTGAATGCTTGTACATAGGACCTGTGCTGTGTTTCTTAAATGTGATGTGAAAAACGATTTTGGGGTAAATGAATGGCTTTTACATTTTTGAGAAGGAATAAATAGTGTCTGAAAGATTAAATACATATATTTGAACCTTTCACAATGATGTCTCTTGTGTTACCTTAGATTAGAAAGCAGATTGAGCTTCTTTCTTGTTGCTTTGTGTTATGTTTTTTGATAAGGCTTGGTATCAACATTTGCAAGATAAAGAATTGTATTTTATGAAATAGTGAGGTTTCAGTAGTGAAATTGAAGGCTTGTACATAGCTGCGCTCTGTTTCTAAAATGTTATTTAAAAAACGATTTGGGGATAAATGAATGGCATTTACATTTTTGATTAGGAATAAATAGTGTCTGAAAGATTAAATAAATATATTTGAATCTTTCACAAGGATCAGCTGTTGTAAGGCCAGTTTGACCCAATGCCCGACACTGGCACACATCCCAGCATCAACTCACATGACACAGCACAGCACCACCACACGAACATCACATAAGCCACCGCTGCCACAGGCCCTGTACACATGCATCCGCTCCCAGCCAAAGTCACCCTCCACAAATACTCACCACTGCCTTGCTGGCGATGCTCCTTCAGACGTGCATACAGCTCAGGATTAGTCACTGCCAATATGCGGACCAACATCTATCAGTACAGTAGCCAGAGACAGACTCAGGACCTATTGTAATCTCCCTCAATCCCAAACTGGGTGACACCTCACAAGGGCACTCTGCATGGGCCAAACAGATGTGATTGAATGCATACATGAGGGTGTAGAGGGTCCCTGATAATCTCACACACATGCAGGATGACTGCACTGAACCCCCTCGGTGGCTTGCAGACATCACCAGTCTCATGCATGTCTGGCCATTATTAACATCACATATCTACCTGTGTCTGTGCCTAGAAGCACTGTGTGCATGATTGGGCAGCATTCAATGAGCATGTCCTGTGAACATATGTGTTTGGAATGTGTATGGCCTCGGGGCACATGGACTCACAAACATAATAGCCATCTACAGAAGTGTGTTTGTGTGCAATTATACAGGGCTGAGATGGTGCATATCTTCTATTCAGTGAGAATGAACAGGAGCAAGGACCATGTCAGTTTGGTGATGTGCTCTGGTGTGGGTGGGCAGGCACTGGGCCTAGTCTCTGGGTTCACACTGGGTCGGACAACAGGGGCACACAGAAACATTAACCCAAGCAATTACTGTCCTGGCACCAACATGTCCAACATCCTGTGGCTCTGTATGGCTGACAATGTGACACACTCCACTCACACATACAACTGCAAGCAGGGAAAACAGTGACATTGGGACACACACACTCTCCCTCGCCCTGGAGACAGCTTGTTTGGCAGTGTATGACACAACCCCACACCCTCAGGCATATACTGCAGCAGCACAACTACATGTCTGACACCCCCCCTGCCCTCCAGCTCCCTTAATGATGATTTACCACTACACTGGGTCCACCATATAGCCATGGGTACTGTGCCAGCACCTCGTCCACCTGGACTCCAGCTCCTCGCTTGTGAATGGATTGGCACGGATCTTCTATGTCCTTGCCATCCCTGTGTATGCGAATAAACAATTCATAGGCAATCATCAAAAATACATATAAATGTGCGGAAGGTTTCACTTGAACACAGTAAACTAAATTGACCAAAATCTTTCGTGAATTTTATTTAATAAAATAGTTTTTATACATAAAAAGTTAAAAACCCACACAGGGATGAATCGTCTATGTCAAACATGCATATTATTGATAAGTATCATCACATAAGCAAAGCATTATACATAAAAAATTGGTGTTATACATATATACACCAATGTATTCAATCTAATGAACCAATTACTATAAAAGTGGAATCTTCTTAATATCTGTAAATATAGGGTGGTATGTAAAGAAAATATAATGAGATTAAAAGCCTCTAAATTCGATAACTTGACTAACAGTTCTGTGATTTTAGATTTACTTATAATGTTTGACTCTTAAATATCAAACTCATGTTTAATTCTATAGAGATGTTCATATTCTAGATGTTATATGGAAACATAGACATCTCTAACGCAGGGGTGGCTTATTTGGTTCCAATCTTCTCATTATCATAACCATTGTCATACCATAATGAGAGAAGCAGTACATATGCTCGAGCGTGGCATTACTTTAAAGAGACATGCTCTCTAACGGGTCAGCTTATGGCGCGTGCTTAACCTCTATTAGCCAGAGCCTAATTATTTTTATCTGTCTATGAAGGAGAAAACAGGCTGTCACCACTTGGGACTGAACGTCTCAACAACTTTGTGATGAGGAGGGCGCTAATTTTCAAGTAGCTAAATCATGTGCCGGGATATTCATACCTGTATAAAATGCTGTGAAGACCTCATATAGCAGGGATTTCAGGATCTACACAATAATGTCACTCTTGCGTGTAGTATCTTAACAGATTGGCTACAGGGACTTAAGGTATAGACATATAGTTTGAGTCATGATTAGTGTGGACATACCCTAAATCTACATCATCTTCCTTATATGGAATCAAAAAACTGGAGTCCTACTCACATACATATTAATTAGACCACTGATAGCGGTATTTATGTATTAACCGCAAATGCTGACTTGAAGTAGGACGATAACCAAACAGCTGGGTCTCTATGTGAACAAACCCGGTAAGGCTGTAATATAAAATAGAAGGCGATAAGACACTAATGTTATCAGGGTCACATGTGCCACAGTAACTCTTACGATCACTCTGCACATACCTATTTATATTGTAAGCAGACTCATATAGGGCGTCTATTTTGAGGAAGCTTGATGGCGCTTCTTGTATTAATCGCCGTAACGGGTAAGTGACAGCCTACAGAGAGATACAAAATAATGACTCTGTGATTTGGTTATAACTAGCGACTTGAACAGTTGTTCAGCCTTCCCTAAAACGAGCCTAAATGAAGCATAGCTTGACCGGATATGGTCCGTATACGGGCTGCCTCGAAAACTGCTGCTGTTGATGGCTGTGTTGGCATCTGAAATGGAGCAGGTCACCGGACCTAACTTCCCGCAGGACCCTCAACTCATGCGCGAAACACGCAATCGTCAATACTGGAAACAGGGAATGTGATACCTGTTTTCAATCTATCTAAAACTGAATTAGACATACACAGCATTAATCTTTTGACTAAAGGTTTATCTTATGTTCCACATTATCACGTTAACATTTTGGAGTTACATCAAGATATCATTTCCTTTTTCCGAAGGATTAGATTAAAAAAGTTTTTCAGTGATGAAGCTCTAGACAGGGAATCCAACCCCATTAAAACCCTGAGTCTTCCGTCCACTTTAAGCCCATCGTTAGATCAGTTGGGACCAGAAGTGGCAGCTTTTGAATTGGTCATATTACAGAGGCTTGAACAAGCTTTACACTTTATCCCAAAACCTGTATATAATCTAGACAAAAACGAACATGATGCCCTTACTTTTTTGAAGAAAAATAAAGATGTAGTAATTAAAAGTTGCGATGAAGGAGGAGGCATAGTTGTCATCGATGCCACTAACTATGAAACTAAAATGAGAACTATGTTAAGTGATACCACTTTCTATAGTAAGATCACGGGCAATCCTATAGTAGGAATTTCTAGAAAGATTTCCTTAAAAAGACAACATTATCAATGTCGAAAGGAGCCATTAAGCTTATAATCCCACTATCATTATTGTGGATTTTTAAGTAAGTTGTACTCTTTTATTATTAAATATGGATACACTTATTAGTGATATGTTACATACAATTAACTAAAGTTGAACATCAATGTCCATTTTTTCACTTTATAGGAATAATTGATCTAATCACAAAAAACATTTATAGACAAACGAAGAGAGTTCCTCTCTTGTTCACAAGATACATAGTAAGTTCTTTCAACCTTTTACATTTTAAATCAACAAACATCTGACGTAGGGAGTATGCCAAAAAGATGTCTTAGTACTCCTAGTCTAATATTTTTTCTCTATTTTTTGTTGTGACATAAACTCCAAATCTTATCTTAGGGTACAGAGAAGGTCTATCTGGACTTTTTCTTTCACTTGTGGTTCATTTCGTCTGCTTCCATCAATTATTTCTTCAGACATTGAAATGCCACTCATTATGTAAGTGCTCCAGTTTTAGATTCAAGCCATAACAATTTTATCAAGTATTGTCTCGATCTTTGCGAATAAGGAAGGGTTTAGAACACAGTACTTGTTATATGTTAAGTATATTGTAAAATGAATAAGTTGTAATATTGTGACAATTTATGTAGGTCTAGAATGTACTTTAGCTACACAGTGGATTATCATAAACTAAGATAATCATATAGAAAATCGGGTCTGGTTGTTTTAAAAAAAAAAGATTTTGTGATTTTATTAATTAAACAAAATGAAGTGGTATTCCAAAAACAAGTTTTTTAATCCAATGTAAATAAATTTTGTTTCAGGTATTGTGGTAGTTTCCTGCAGAAGGCGTGGGATACGCCGAAACGCGCGTTGATAAAATTACCACTTTTGTAGTAATTGGTTCATTAGATTGAATACATTGTTGTACATATGTATAACACCATTTTCTATGTATAATGCTTTGCTTATGTGATGATACTTATCAGTAAAATGCATGTTAGACATAGACGATTCATCCCTGTGTGGGTTTTTGACTTTTTATGTATAAAAACTATTTTATTAAATAAAATTCACAAAAGATTTTGGTCCTTTAGTTTACTGTGTTCAAGTGAAACCTTCCACACATTTATATGTATTTTTGGTTATTGCCCAGGAATTGTTTTTTCACATATATTTATCCCTGTCCTTGGAATCAAACCAACAAAGTTCAGGGGGCCTTTGTATATTTCAATCTTGCCATCCCTGTGGACATGGAACACCTGTAGTGGAAGTGAGCGGTGAGGGGTCCCAGGCAGCAGGCACTTGAGGCAGCAGCAGGAGAGGGTCCCAGGCAACAGGCACTTGAGGCAGCAGCAGGAGAGGGTCCCAGGCAGCAGGCTCTGTGAGCAGTGGAAATGAGAGGCTCACTTCGACAGATTTATAGCTCCCTGGGGTTGTTTGTAAGGTGCAAAGCTGCAACAATTAGTTGTCCAGGTCTGCCTCATTCAAAATCATCTAATGACCGCCTCCGCGGTGGTGGAACACGCCTTCCACGATTTTCAAAACTAAATCATGCCACCGCAATCATCGCTCCCATTGGCTGTAGGTAATGCTCCATGACGGTGATGCACCGCAGGAGCCCCGGGTGAGCTACCGCGCTGATGCATCGCTCAAAAGCATCCAATGGCTGTCTCTGCGGTGGCGGAGCACACCTTCCACGATTTTCAAAACTGCATCATGCCACCGCAATCATTGCTCCCATTGGCTGTAGGCAATGCCCCATGGAGGTGTCGTACTTTCGGTGGCCATGGGGTAGCTACTGTGATTTGGGTGGCAGAGCATGCCCATCACTATCTACCCATGTCTCCATGCCAATGGCTACTGCACTTGTGAAGGGGGTGGTGCTGGTGTCACACCGCTGTGGCCAGGTGGTAGCTACCACGTTTTGTGGCACATGCAATGGCAATGTCCATCGTGAACACTGCATCAGTACACAGCAGCAACATGGTTAAGAGCACATCATTGCACACACACTGCCATTATTCCATATAATCCACAAGTGGATGCATGTTATGTGTGACGCACATTGGTCTGTGGGTCCTGCCATGTCACTTATGCATTTGATGTTTGATTTGTTAAGCTGCTGTCAATAATTTGTGACAAATCAATGTGTTATGGGTCAGTGCTGACCTTGGCAAGGCTTGTCTCACTGTATGGTGTTGTTACTTACTTGTGCTACCATATCAGCTCATGTACATAAGTGACAGTTTTCCAGCTACTGTGATCATTGGGTTGTGGATGTGTGCCAAGTTCACATGATGCATTGAGGTGCGACAGGTACAGCAGATGGGTATGAGACAGTCATGGTCATTTTACACACATTTGTAGATGGTACGGTACGAGGCGTGCACATGTGAAATGTGGGGTTCTGTATGTGTGCATTCTCATTGACCTATGTGTTGTTTGCAGCACTTGTGTATTTTAAATGGAGAGGTGTGCCCTCTATGTGTCTCAAATGTCCACCCATGTAACCTGGTGTGTCACTCATCTCTCATGGCAGTCTTTGGTTTTCCGTGACATCCTTAACGGTATGTGCTGTGGCCATCTCATAATGGTTGTCATTGACATTTGTCAATTTACATCTCAACTAGGAGGCCTAATCTCATACGTCACCTGACAGTCCTGGAGGACATGGAGAATATAGTGGTCATTCGCAAATTCCACCTCGACAGACCAACACTGAAGACCCTTTGAGATCTGTTGGAGCCCAACCTGCAGCCTCATCGCCACTACCCAACAGCATTCACACCCACATACAAAGTGATGGCAGCCCTCCACTTTACTGCAACTGGTTCTTTCCAGGAGACCGTGGCCAGCGCTGCAGGGATGTCGCAACCCATGTTCAGCCTGGTGCTGAGGGATGTTCTTGCAGCCATGATGATATATAAGGATTGATGCATACATTTCCCCATGGGAGCAGAATTGGTCGGTGTGAAGAATGACTTCTATCCCCTTAGGCACATTCCCCATGTTGTTGGTGCCATAGATTGCACCCATGAGGGTCAGGTGCCACCACAGACAAATGATCACATTTTTAGAAATCGTAAACATTATCATTCGATGAATGTGCAGGTGGTGTGCCTTACGGACATGACCATATCACATGTGTGTACAAGATTCCCCGGCTCAGCCCATGATTCGTACATCCTGAGGAACAGCATGGTGCCCCGGATGATGGCAAATCTGCTTCCAGAGCGTGCTTGGATTATGGGTGAGTATGCCAGGTGATATGGCGTGCTGTGTCTGTGACCTGCTGCACTCTGCAACATTGCAATGTGTGTTTGTCATTCACAGGTGACTCTGCTTATCCCAGCCGTCTATGGCTGCTGAGCCCACTATGGAATCCCAGGACCCTGGCTGACATCAGGTACAATGAGGACCATGGCAAGACCCGACGTGTCATTGAGCGGACTTTTGGCCTGCTCAAGTCAAGATTACGCTGCCTTGAAAGGACTGGAGTTGCACTGTCATACTCGCCTGGGAAGGTCTGCAAAATCATGTTGGCATGCTGTATGCTGCACAACATGGCCATTCAAAAGGGGATTCCCCTGCTCTTGGATGATGGTGAGGACCCAAGGCCCCCGCCTGTTCAGGGCCCTGAGTCCATTGATGAGGACAGTGGAGAGGAGGAAGGAGTTCACATGCATCAATAGCTCATCACCCGCTACTTCACTTGAAGGTGGGTGAAGCGGTATGACTTGTACATTGTCTGGTGTGATTGCTCTTGTTGTGAAGGGCTATGCGCGGATGGTACAGACAGGCACATGTTGAGTCACCTGTGTGTGGAAATGTGGCAGCGACATTTCATATGTGAACGTATACAGAACTCTGTTTGTTGACACTTGCTGCACATTGTGTTGTCTGCCTGTAGACTTATGTGGATGTTTTGTGTAGTGGTATGTCTGTGATGCCACACTAACGCCAGTGACTGTTGTTCTGTTGTGTCTCCCTAGGTGCCTCGAAATTATCCAGGGCTACATACTGTACATCTTTTGGATACATCATGGACATTTTCAACACTGTAAATATATATATATATTTTTTTTATATATTTTTTTTCTTTCATTACACATTATGTCATATTCATAATACTAATACAAATATTATACATTTGTCAAAATAGTTTTACATTTATACTTAACCACGACAGATTTGATGAGATTCCTCCTATTATGCAATACAAAAGGGAAATAATAAATTACAATACATTCACCCAAAATCCACCTGGGCTTGTGATATACCGTCTGTGATTCCAAAACCATTTCAAAAACAAATAAATTACTATGTTTCCATGTTCTCTTTCCATTTTATAATTGGCTCCCAGATTTTTTATCCAAACTTTCTTCCCCTTTTCCCCTTATGTGAGTATATTGCCTTTTCCAAATGATACATTCCTAATAGATTTGAAAGCCAGGTTTGCATTACTGGGAGGACTTTCTCCAGCCATGCTCTTGCTATTGTCAGTCTTAATACTGCGGTAGCAATAAACATAAATTCTTTATAAATATAAACTTTCCCCATATCCCTCCCCAGCAGTATTAACAGTGGTGTTAATTGCACTCGTATTCTTAAAGTATTACCCATAAATTCTTCTATCTTTTTAATCAAAGTGTGAATTTGGGGGCAGGTAGCGAACATGTGAACAATATCTGCGTCTACAGCATTACATCGAGGGCAGGTGGTACCAGTCAAGCCTCCCCATTTAGCTATTCTAGCCGGTGTGTGGTACAGTGAAAACAGAGTCTTGTAATGTTGAGATTGGAGGGGGCCCGAACATAAAATGGTACGACCCAGATCAAGTGATTCCGTAAAATTTTCAGTCCCTCCCCCCAGTTTCACAACCCATTTGTTACTGAATTTATCCATGTCATCCACCTTCCCTTTTGCAAGGCTTGCATAAAAAGATCTTATTGTGCAGTCCCCACCTCGTCCTATTTTCTCCAGTATTTCAATGCGACTGAAGCCTGCTGCCCCACCCCGCTTATTGCTAAGAAAACTCCTTATCTGTAGAAATTTAAAAAAATCCCTCCTTGCAATACCATATTTACGGGTTAAGTCTTCAAATTGAACAATTCCCTCTTCATCCATTAGGTCCCCAATCTGTGTTATCCCTTTTTCCGCCCATCCAGGGAAAGATTTATTCTTATATAGCCTGGTATATCTATTGCATCTTCCTAGGTTCGCCCTTTTTAAAAAAGCATTCCAAATCTTAACTGCTGCTTCTACGGTCTTAAATCTAGTCCTTTTGTAATATCCGAACTCCACACAGTTTATTAAACAATTTTCTGTCTCGACCCCCAACACTGCAGAGTACACTTCCGTAGACATAATCGTAACTCTTTCCTCGAGTCCACCACCTCCAATTAGTCCCTGCATGTACTGTAGTGCTGCTGCCATTTGGTACATTCTAAAATCAGGGGCCCCCCACCCCCCTCTCTCTCTTGGAAGGGTCATATAACGATATGCACGCCGGGTCTTCCCATGTGCCCAAGTAAATC
This sequence comes from Lissotriton vulgaris, assembly GCF_964263255.1. Taxonomy (NCBI): domain Eukaryota; kingdom Metazoa; phylum Chordata; class Amphibia; order Caudata; family Salamandridae; genus Lissotriton; species Lissotriton vulgaris. Next base: position 1,886,021,417 of record NC_141687.1, on the reverse strand, counting down.
TATTCAATACATTCTCTAACAAATTAAACCATTTAGCTTCAAAAACCAAAGGGATAGTTCTAAAAAAATAAAGAAATTTGGGCAATATCAACATTTTTATTACATTAGTACAACCCAACAGAGAGAGATGCAGATTGTTCATTCTCTCTAAGTCACTCTTTACCTTCACCATTAATGGAGCCATATTACTCTCAACTACTGCTCTCAAGTCCGCCGATAGTGAGACCCCCAAGTATACTGTGGAGCTAACCACTCTGTTATCATCGCACCTAGTATGTGTATTTTTTATGATCTGCGTTTTGGCTCTGTTCAAACTATAGCCCGAAATCTGCCCAAACAATAGGGCCTCCGCTTCTACCTCTTTTATAGCTAAGTAAGGGTTCGATGTTAAAATTGCTACGTCATCTATGTACGCTAGTGTCTTCACTATACTATTATTTACTTTTATCGGTGGTATATCCACATTAGATTCAAAACGCCGCAATGACGGCTCCAAATATAATGCGAAAAGAAGAGGCGAGGAGGGGCACCCTTGCCTGGTCCCCCTAGCAATATTAACTGCATCTGAAAGCCCTCCGTTAACTCTAATTCTAGCAGTGGGGGTAATATATAAAGCCTGAATAGCTTTTATAAACGTTTCTCCTATTCCACACCATTTCATCACATACCACAGATAATCCCAAGAGACCCTGTCAAACGCCTTCTCCGCGTCGAGAAAAAGTGCTGCAACAGGGTCTCCTAAGACATCTGCAGCATCAAAGGTGGTAACTACCGTCCTAACGTGTTGGGTTGTTCCTTTACCAGGTATAAACCCGTGCTGTGTGGGGGTTACTAATTGTTCAATATTTTTTGCCAATCTGTTTGCCAGTATTTTTGAGTATATTTTTACATCTGAATTCAAGAGTGTTATGGGTCTATAGGACCCTGGAGCTTCTGGTGGTTTACCTTTTTTTAAAATAACAATAATATTAGCTCTGCCCGAGGATTCTGGAATAGATACCCCTAACTGTGCTTGCGTCATAGTGTAAAACATATCTGCCAATAACACGTCCTTAAATATTTGGTAAAATTCGGTTGGTATTAAGTCTGGTCCTGCCGCTTTCCCTGCTGGTAGACTTATGATGGCAGACTCTAATTCTTCCAGCTGGAAGGGGCCCTCCATTAACTCACGATCATCTACGGGCATTACCGGCGGTGGAATGTTCAAGAAATAATTTTCAATATTTTCCAGGCTTACTATGTCCTCCGGGGTATATAGATCTGAGTAGAACCTTCTAAAAACTTCCCTTATTAGGTTAGAATCTATTACCACATTCCCCTGTCCATCCCTTATCTCTTTTATTCTTGCTGCGGCTGTTTTCTGCCTAGTTCTAATTGCTAAAACTTGCCCTATTTTCTCACTATATTCATATGTTCTTTCCTTTTTCGTTAAATAATTATCTGCCGCTTTCCTGGCCAATCCTTCAACAGCTTCAGCTTTCAAAGCTATGATTTTAAATAAATGTTCTTCCAGCGGTAGATTCCGTACAATAGCCCTACTCAAGCAATCTTCCTCTCTTAGTAGTTTTTTCTCTATGTGTTTTCTCTTATCCCTTTCTCTATTCTGCCTTGCATCAACACTGTAAATATTTCACTAAAAACAAAAACTGCACAAATTCAAGTGCATAAGGTATTTTATTTACAAAGTTGACATGTGAGGGGTGCAGGCATATTTACATGAAGGTGGTGATGGAGCAGTGAGTTGACAGTCATGGTAGATGAGATGCAAGAGTAGACACCACATGGATGTGGTGACCCAGTCTAACAGACAGGTCCAATTCACAAGGCAGTGTGGGGAAGGACAGTCCAAACAGTCAATGCAGTAGGGAAGAGGGTTGCCATCAGGGCTGGCTCCATGACTGGCGTGTGGCTGGTGCTTTGCCTTCAGAGACTCCCAGGCTCTTCTTTGGATGTCCCCTTGATCGCTTTGGCGAGGGGGGGCCTTGCTGCATGGTCAGCGGCGTCTGAAGGCTCACCCCTCTCCGTGGCCACAGGGTAGGACGGTACACTGTCATCCTACAGCACAACAGAAGGGGACCGAGGTGTTGTTTGGGACGCAGGCCTGTCCCTCAGTAACGCCACTTGCTGGTCCATGAGGTCCACCATTTGTCCAATGCGTGTGTCGATGGACCTCATCCGCCGGAGGAGCTCTCGTAATAGTTCATCAGACCGGCCACTTTGTCCCTGGACATGTTCATATGCCCCGATGACCCTGGTGAAGTGGTCCAGGGATGGTGTGCCAACCCGTAACGAGAACAATAAACAAGAGATGTAAGGTCAGAAGAGATGTGTGCTGTTCTGAAACTAAGAACAAAAAGGGATCATGAAACACCAAGAAATTACACGAGGCTGAAAACTCCCATCAGACCACCATTGTGGCGGAATATCATCACGTGGGATACGGATGGTAGATCCAAATCTCGCCCACCCCATCAAGTGATGGTGCAGAGATGGATTTCTGAGGTAGACCTCTAGCCACAGTGTGTTTCAAGTAGGTGCTGATGGTGTGCAGTGCTGTGTGAAAAGTGAGTGATAAAGGTAAAAATAACTACTAGAACAGAAAATTTGTTTAATAGGCACTGTTCTAGTGTCAAGATTAAAATAACGCCTAATAGTCTGAAAATATGACTATATAAAGGCGCAGTGCAGAGTGGTCGACATGTTTCAGCTATATGGATTAATTTTATCCAGCTTTCTTCAGGACCGTGGTCTAATAGCAACTGCAGAGTAAGTGATAATGTGAGAGCGAAGCAAGGCAATATCAAATCAAAATATTCCTACCAGGAACTTGGGTCCCCAATGTAGACTGGTGGAAAACTGAATTAATCGTCCTTTCCTACAAATAGGAGAAATAGTGCACACAATATGTGGTGTCAAGAAATGTGTTTACAATGATCCTTGAGTCACAAAGAAAACAGTACAAACATGTATAAACAAGAGCAGAAAGTCTCATTGCTTGGCAGAAGTCAACTGTCCTCCTGGTTTGTATGACAATGGTCAAAATGGTACTGTAGAATTATTATACTCACCCAGCATTATGTGGGAAGTCACCTCACCTCACCCGGCACCCGCTGGGGAAAAATGAGGCCCCGCTCTGTTAAAAATGGAAGAGATGATAAAATGTGAGACACCGCAAAAATGAATTAATTGCGGTGTATTGCTAAGCTTTTGCTCACTTCCAAAGAAAAATTTTAACTATGTCCAGTTGCTCTCAAAATTGACAACTCCCTGTCAGACTACATGCCCAGACAAATGCTTGTCCAGAAAAGGTGAATCAGTCAAGAACCCAGTTAAAGGAGGAGTTCAACATATAGGATGTAGAGACCCACCGTACGTTTCTACCAAACTAAGAAAACAAAAGAAGGAACATAGTTTACAAATGTTCCAGCTAGGCAGTAGGTATTAGAAAAATCTGCATGAGCCTACCTGTCCGTCGGTACCTCTCGCCGGCTTCCGAGTGGGAGTGGAGGTACCGAACGGACGGTGAGCGCGCCTTTTTATGCCAGAGTTAATTGGATGATTGATTTCACCGTTTCGTTGTTTGCGGCGTAAAAGTGTCTGAGCCGATCTCAGAAGGGGAGCGCCATTGGTTAAGCCACTCTGCGCCTCGGCACCTGCGCTGATGATGTTGATAGAGACGCTGACACTCGCACATGCACGGTACGCTGGTTACACACGCATGTGCACTAGCGCGATCTGGATCGAACCGCGATTGGCAGAACACTACAAGTTTAGATAGTGTCTCTAGTCGGGGGGTGGTGTTAAAAATAGCCACAGATCAGACCATAATATCCAGGCTCATTATTAGGAGGCAATAAATGTCTCAGTGTAGGACCAGGTCTGTAATGAACACGCAACTCAGTCCATAGTCTAGGGGTATGTGTGTGTAACCATAAACATATGTTTAGTTCACAGGGTCAGTATTAGATAGGGGCACAATTTGTAAAACAATCAGATTTCAGTCTACATTTATTAAGGTTTAGATGTATATGACACTCAATGTTTTTGGTTCTCAGAGTCCAACAAGTTGCAGCCACTAAATAATTGGATGGTGTGATCATATACACGAGTTGTGCTCAAACATTATAAAGCCCTATGGAAAAAACGTGATCTGCCAGATGCTACCACATAGTCAACCATTATTCTTCATATGTGGGCAAGAAATGTAATGAACATAAAGGAGAATACAAACATAACTACAGTGATGTCCATGCTATATCATCATTAAGTCCCTTACTGTCACTTTTAAGGGAAAAAATCCATTTTTGTTCTTTGATGAATAAGAATCTGGAGACATCACTGATGTGGGGTGGGATAAACGGCTGTTATAAAATCAACCACCTTATGTCTTCTGCAGTGTGTTTGTGGGTCAAAAAGTGATTGGTCAATCGTGTTGATTGTTTATGACAACGAATCGTGTTCTTATGCTCCCCGATCCTCAATTTGATTTTTCGGGTGGTGTATCCGATATACCTTAAGGAACATGGGCAAGTTATAATGTAAATGACTCTTTCAGTGTTACAATTTGTATGTTTCTTGAGGAGCCATATCTTGCCTGTTCCTAGATCGACTTTGTCAGTTTTGATGGTCTGAGGGCAGACACTACATGAGCCACACAGGTAGTGGCCCTGTACTGGGGGAAGATCCCAGAGTGTTGTTGGTCTATCCCTCTCTTGTGCTCTAGGACTAGTGTGAACCAGACTGTCACGCAGACTAGGTGCTCTTTTAAAAGAGAACAAAGGTAAAGGGATGTTTGTGTCAGTGATGTTGAGAATACTCCAATGTTTGCTTATTGTTTTCTGAATTTTGTTGGAATGGACACTGAATGTGCTTACAAATGTGAGTCTCTCCAGTGGTGGTTTTACTGGTCGCCTTTCCAGGAGTGCCTCCCGATTGTTATTGGAGGCATGTTTCCAGGCTCTTTTGACTAGATGTTTGGGGTAATGTCGTTCCTGAAGTTGGTGAGACAGTTTGGTTTCATGTTTGTCAAATAATTCCATAGATGAACAATTTCTTCTAACTCGAAGAAAGTGGCCTACTGGTAAATGGGCCTGTAGTGAGCGTGGATGATGACTACTGTACACGAGAAGAGAGTTTCTAGCCATGGGTTTGGTGTAGAGCTTGCATTGTAGCCTCCCTGCTTCTGGAAAGATTGACACATCCAAGAAGGGTAGTTTTTCATGGGTGAATTCGAGCGTGAATTTCAAGTATTGATTTTGAGCATCAAGCCATTGATTGAATTATTGAATCTCTGTTGCGGAGCCTCGCCAAACCACCATGATGTCGTCAATATATCTCTTCCATAGCAACACTTGATGTAGATTTGGGTTGCTATGGTTGAGAACGTGATCCTGCTCAAATTGATGGGCATAAAGGTTGGCGAGGCTCGGGGCAAAAATACTCCCCATAGAAGTTCCAGAGATTTGCAGGAAGAACTGATCGTCAAATTTGAAGAAGTTCTCCATCATGGCTATTTTGGCGCATTCCAGAATGAAACTGACAGGAGTGATACTGTCCAGATCTCGCAAGGATAGTAGTTGTCTGACGGTCTCTAGGGTTTCTTCCTGCGGTATACAGGTATAAAGCGACACTACGTCGAAACTAACCAGCAGGTCTGTTTCGACGTTGAACTCAATTTCTGGTAACAGTCTCAGAACATCAGCTGTGTCCTGTAAGTATGTGGGCATTTCTTTCACCAGAGGTCTGAGAAAGAAGTCCACAAAAGTGGAGAGGGGCTTCAGGAGTGATCCGATCCCCAAAATGATGGGGCGTCCTGGTGGTGGTCTAGTGGGTTTATGTATTTTCGGGAGGCAGTAGAAACCAGGTGTGACCGGATTGTGTGTCACCAGGAATCCAGCCTCTTGGGGTGTTATCCATCCTTCTGTGCTGCCCTCGTCTACTAAGGTCTTGATTACTGTGAGTAGTCATGACGTCGGATCTTCAGACAGCAGAATTGGGTGTTGTTCAGTTGTCTCAGACATTCTTGTCGATACTGGACCATGCCAAGTACGACTGTGGCCCCTCCCTTGTCCGCTGGTTTAATTATTATGGACGGATCTTTGGACAAACTAATGAGGGCATTCTTTTCCCTCCTAGGAAGATTGTGAAAACTGTGGGGAACTCCATCATGTAACCCCATAGCGTCATGTGTGACTGCTCGTTCAAAGGTAGTCACCTGTGATGGAACTTGGTGAGCCAGGGGGGTAAATGTCGATTTAGGGCGTAGCCCTGTATTGATAAGTTTATCGTCCATAGTTTTGTCGAGATCAGTTCTGTCTTTGAAGAAAAAATGAAGGCGTACCTTTCTGAAGAATTTCTCGAGTTCTATTCGCATCTGGAATTGATCACCTCTATTCGTCGGGACAAAGCCAAGTCCTTTCTCCAGGACAGCTTGCTCAATTGATGTTAAGGTTCGAGAGCTTAGATTAACGGTTAGGTTCCTCTCACTTCCGTGCTGGTGCTGTGTAGTGCAGCCCTCCTGCTCCGTGTTTTGGGGAACTAGGGGTTCGCCTCCCACTGGACGGTTTGTTGTCCTCTTCTCTTTCCACGGTGGTGTCCACAGCCACGCCCTAAAAAAGACGGGTCTGAGAAGAACTGTGGGTGCTGTGTGTAAGGGTTCATATGTTGTGCAAAAGTAGGTGGTTGAAAACCCCAGGGGCCTGGAGGCCACCACGGGGCGGGGTTCTAATAATTACCTGAGAAATTACCTTGTATCCCACCTCTCTGTCTGCTCCCTCTCTTAAAGAAACGCTGTGGTGTGCCAACCTTCTGAGGTCTGCCACCGACCTATTGCCTCATCACTGTGGGTCCTCGCACACTCTCCCTGCCCTCCACAGCTGTTGGTGTGTCCTGGTCATCCCCTGGGACAGGGAGGGTGCTGCAGGTGTTACTGGTGGTAGTGATGTTGGTGGTGGAAGTGGCAGCGGTGGAGGCACAGGCCGTGACAGCAGGGATCTGCTGTGCTATTGTTGTTGCAGCAGACATGATGGGGGGAGGATGGGGGCCTGGGACCTGTTGGTCACTGGCACACCAGATGGGCCGGTCTGGAGCTCATCGTCCAAACTATCCTGGGAGTCAACATCTGAGAGTACATGTACCGGGGGTGGAGACTGGCTCTGCTGGTCGTTGTCCTCAGCAGCGAGTTCTTCATCACCTGTGGATTAGATGGGGAATGGTTAGTGTTGGGCACTGTGCAAGTATTCTGTTAGCTGCGTGTCATCAACTGTCTGTACACTACACAACTGAGACAACTTCACTATTATTATTAAGTGCAATACTGGGCGTTATTACATGGTACAGAGGAACATCAATTACCCGTACATGTCAGGTATCGATGCATTGCATGCAATTGGTGCTGTGTGTAGTGATGCAGGTCTCCCACCCCCAAACAGCCAGACCTGTGCAGATTGCTACCTACCTGTAAGTTTGGTGAAGAGTGCAATGGCTTCCAGGTGCTCCTGGGTGGGAGAGGCCTCCATGCTGCTGCGGTGTGGGACAGGGGGCATTGTGGGAGTTGTGGTACAGGCCTCCCACCCCCAAAACAAGCCTCCCAAGCAAGATGGCTACCTATCTGTTAGGTGAGGGTGAACAGTGCAATGGCTGACACATGCTTCTGGGTGGTGTTGAGGAGGGCTCCATCTTGGTAGGCTGTGGGACAGGGGGTATGGTGGGAGTCGTGGTACAGGCCTCACAACCCCAAACAAGCCTCCCAAGCAAGATTGCTACCTACCTGCTAGGTGAGGGTGAACAGTGCAATGGCTGACACATGCTCCTGGGTGGCGGAGGCCTCCATGGTGCTGGGGTGTGGGACAGGGGGCATGGTGGGAGTCATGGTACAGGCCTCCCACCCCCAAACAGGCCTCCAAAGCAAGATGGCTGCCTACCTGTTAGGTGAGGGTGAACAGTGCAATGGCTGACACATGCTTCTGGGTGGTGTTGGGGGAGGGCTCCATCTTGGTAGGCTGTGGGACAGGGAGTATGGTGGGAGTCGTGGTACAGGCCACCAGCCCCCAAACTAGCCTCCCAAGCAAGATGGCTACCTACCTGTTAGGTGAGGGTTAACAGTGCAATGGCTGGCACATGCTTCTGGGTGGTGTTGGGGGAGGGTTCTATCTTGGTAGGCTGTGGGACAGGGGGTATGGTGAGAGTCATGGTACAGGCCTCCAACCCTCAAACAAGCCTTCCAAGCAAGATGGCTACCTACCTGTTAGGTGAGGGTGAACAGTGCAATGGCTGACACATGCTCCTGGGTGGGGGAGGCCTCCATGCTTCTGGGGTGTGGGACAGGGTGCATGGTGGGAGTCGTGGTACTGGCCTCCCACCCCCAAACAAGCCTCCCAAGCAAGATGGCTACCTACCTACCTGTTAGGTGACGGTGAACAGTGCAATGGCTGACACATACTTCTGGGTGGTGTTGGGGGAGGGCTCCATCTTGGTAGGCTGTGGGACAGGGAGTATGGTAGAAGTCCTGATGCAGGCCTCCCACCCCCAAACTAGCCTCCCAAGCAAGATGGCTACCTACCTGTTAGGTGAGGGTGAACAGTGCAATGGCTGACATATGCTTCTGGGTAGTGTTGGGGGAGGGCTCCATCTTGGTAGGTGGTGGGACAGGGGCATGATGGGAGTCATGGTACAGGCCTCATACCCACAAACAAGCCACCCAATCAAGATGGCTACCTACCTGTTAGGTGAGGGTGAACAGTGCAATGGCTGACACATGCTTCTGGGTGGTGTTGGGGGAGGGCTACATCTTGGTAGGCTGTGGGACAGGGGGTATGGTGGGAGTTGTGGTACAGGCCTCCAACCCTCAAACAAGCCTCCCAAGCAAGATGGCTACCTACCTGTTAGGTGAGGGTGAACAGTGCAATGGCTGACACATGCTCCTGGGTGGGGGAGGCCTCCATGCTGCTGGGGTATGGGACAGGGGGCATGGTAGGAGTCGTGGTACAGGCCTCCCACCCCCAACCAAGCCTCCCATGCAAGATGGCTAGCTACCTGTTAGTTGAGGGTGAAAAATGCGATGGTGTTTGGGTTATGCAAGGGAGTACTAATCAGTGTGCTGGTTAATATTTGTTTGTACTTATCAGCCTCCACTCCCCCGGATACTCCTGTGCGACTCTCAGGATGCAGTATGGCAAGCACCTTCTCCTCCCATGGTATGAATGGTTTTGGTGGAATGGGAGGGCCACCGCCAGTCCTGTCAGCCAGCTCCCAGTTCTTGCTTCTCCTCTCTTTGACAACCCTCTTGAGATCATGGCACCGCTTCATGATCTCCTTCTTGGAACGCGGGGTGATCCCTACTGCATTGACCCTTTCAACTATCCTTTCCCACATTTGTGTCTTTGTGGCTAATGGTGTCTGTTGGACCAGGCTACCAAACAGTTGTGGTTCCACTCTCACTAACTCATGGACCATGACTATCAACTCACTCTCTGTTAATTTGGGCATTATATATGCTGCCATTGTGCATGGTGCTTGAAGTGTTTGTGGGTCCAGGGGTATGTGTGGTGGGTATGCTGTCGATATGTGAGTTGTGTTGTGTGCTGAGGGTTTGCTGGTGCTGGTGTGATGGTGGTAGTGATGGTGGTAGTGGTGATGGTGGTGGTATGTGTGCTGTGTTCTTTTGCCTCTCCTGCCAGATCTGGTTTATGCCCTTCTCTTTTGGAGTGCTGTAAAGGATTGTGGTCAGTAAAGGGGCTGGTTTTATACTCAGCTGCGTGGGTGTGTCCAAATGGGATTTTGATGTCAGGTGTGCTGTGGGTGTTGTCCTGGGAAATGTATGTTTTTTTGGCATTTGTTTTTTTTCATTGGTATGTGTTTTGTGTATTTGGAGGGCATGGCTACTTTGATTTGTGCTAAGTTTGGCATCGTTGCAGTGTTTTGGCATCGTGCGCCATGTTTTTCATGTACCGTCCGCTGTGGTGGCTATGCTGCAGCTCCACCGCTGTCTCTCTCATTCACTCCTGTGTGCGACCATGGCTGTCGGAAACTGCAGATCGTACACCGGGACCATCGGGGGTATCCTAATTTCCTGGTTGTAGCTTTTCCGCAAAGTTTCCGACTGCCGCGTCGGTTTTTGGACGTCAACGCCCGCGTTGGGTGACTTTGGTTTGCCCGCTACCGCCACGGTCGGTCTTTTTTGGCGGTTGATCCTAATTTGACTGCCGGTTTGTCCGCTATCCAGGTGGGCGGTTGTTTCCCGACTCCATGACGGTCGGGTGATTTTCCACCCGCTACCCTAATGAGGCCCTTTGTTTTTGCTCCCGCCTGGCCAGGAGCAGTATTTGCTAACTGCTCCCACGGGCAGGAGCAAATTTGTGTTTCCTAATCGGGAGAGTGTGGGCAGGTTATGCACACAATCTCTCGGGCAGGGAACCTCTTCTGAAGTATTCACCTCAGGGGATGGTGTCCCTGGACTGATACCGGCACAGGGAGAAGGTTGCGTTAGCTTCTAGCAATTAAATGGAAAAATAGGACATCTGAATTCTCCCTGGAAGAAATTGGGGTATTAGTTGAGGGGGATAAATACCCACATCAAGCAATAACCACAACCTTTGTCAGAGTGAACCACTAAAGCCACTAAATAAACCTCAGATCAATTCCCTGGTAGCTCTGGCAGAGAGAAGTTAGCCTTAACAAAGAAGCAATGTGTAAAGTATTTATTTTCTATCCAAAACAGAAATAAAGTCAAAACACAACAGATGAATAATCCCAAACTAACTTAGAAAAATAGAGTACATTTGAAAAAAAATTAAATTACGGCAAAATGACAACAATCTAGTAAGGGAAACCAAAGTTATGAATTTCTAAATTATAAAATAAACCCAGAAAACATCAGTCAACAACCACCATCATCTGGTTGCGCTTGGCCAGTGCCTAGGCACAAGTTAAGGCCAACTGAAATTGAGCACAGGGTGGATGCAGAAACTAGGTTTTACTTGGTTGGAAGTTTTACATTCAGGCTTAAATGTAAATCAAGCATCCTCAGAGGGACAAGGCAGCAGACTGTGGCCGTAGAGGGCTCGTCAGCATCTGATAGCCGCTGGTGGGGGTCCTGGTAAAAGTAAGTGACTTTTTTGTGAGAATGCTCTGAGTGAAAGAAACTTGAATTTCACGCCTAATAAAGGTTCCTCCCCGCCAGATACTTTTAATGCCTACAATTGGCAAAGATTTCTACCTTTAGACTTAGTCACTTTTTGGAGCTCCAATTCTTCAAGTGGAGCAAGGGTGCAAGCTGGAGCCGTAGAGGGCTCCACGAGGCCAGATAACTTCTCCATGATGTCCTGCTGAATCCTATTTACTGCTATGGAAACAATTTGAGTAGGAGAAATTGGAATCTTTTTCCCAGCAGCAATGCACCTTCTTCAGATCAGTATCGCAGGGTTGTCCTAGTCCTTTGTAGGCACTGAAAGTCAAAAAGTTTCTAAATTGTATGTTTCAGTTGATGATAGGAAAAGTACACTTTGCACCAATGTCAAGGGTCCATGACTTTCCAGATAGCACTGAGGGGCAAAGACCCACGCCAACAGAAGCCAGAAGCAGGGTCCAAGTTAGGTTCAGTTGAAACTGATCAGCTTGGCATTTGCAGAAACAGGCCTCTTGTAGCTTATTTGGTTCCTGTAGCTTATGACCCTTGATGTATATTCTTTGTCATGAGTACAAGAGGGAGAGCAGGTCCATTATTCCAGGGCTACCCCTACCCAAATCTGCAGCACGTTCTGTGTATCCTACTGCTGTTATTCCCACAGTGTCCATCTCTTCCTTAAACCAAGATGGTAGCACCTTTCTTCCCCTATACAAAACTCCTGTGGTCACAATAGAGGTGTTGCCATGGAAATGAGCAACCTCTTGTTTGATGTCACGCTGAATCCGTTCTGGGGGCACCTCCTCTCCCACTGGGATTAATGCCTGTTTGACTAAGGGAACAAATGGGGGCCTACCAAGGTTTGATCTAACAAATGCCTATGCCAGGGTAGGCTTCTTGGAAGGGACATAAGCAGAACCCAGATGCAGATAATCATCCTGTCTGAGGAAAAGACACAGGTCCCTACATCCAAGGCCTTTTTCCTGCTCTGGCAGTAGTTTTCACATATCATCAAGGGGCTCTTTATCTGCCAGGAGACAGTGAGAGCTCATGTAATTGGGCATCCAGAGGCTTTAGGTAGGGAAAGGTTAACTTTCTAAAAGTACTGTTTCCAAAATAGTAACTACAAATCTGACTTTGCTAGTGATTGTGGGCTTTTAATAAATATTTACATTTGGAGCTGTTTCCTTGCTGGAGATAACATTATCAAATGCAATATTGCATCTGGATGCTTTCCTATTGAATTGCCAGCTTGCCTATAGTGAAAATAGCTTTTGGGGATTTTTCACTGTCAGGATATGTGTAAAATAACATTTATACATGTCTTAACTTTGAAAACATTTTGACATATCAAATTTGCTGTTTAAATCTCCAACCTACTTGAACTTGTCCAGGCTACAAATGATAGGTCTGTTGTACTGACACTGCAGTGGGTGGTGCAATGGTTGCCACAGCTCCCTAGTGACATTTAGCTTACTGACCTCTAGGTCCCCTTCCTTGGTACCACATTCTAGGGATGTATGTGTAAGTTAAGTATACCAATCAGGAGTGTGCCAATGTCATGATGTTAAAAGGGGGTGCACAGGCACTTTCTTCTGATGTAAAGTACAGAGAGTTCTACAGCCAGAAAACTCAAGACAAAAATCTGGGCAAAGAACATGCAAAAGATATTAATTTGCATTACTTTCATTATGTCATGCTGTTATATAAATCCTTTAGGGATCCCAAAAATGCAATTTGAAGAGCTGGCCAGCAGTTGCTCCCTCATAGATGTGGGACGTACCCCAACCAGAAACTCCAGAGGTTTCCCTTATAGGTGCTGGAAGTGTGCCATAATGTATTCTGCCTATTCAAGAGGAAGGCATTACACAGACCAAGTCCCATTGAGTGAGACCAGAACATACGAAAGGAGTACTCCTCCAAACTTGTAGTTCAGCCCTTTGACATAGAGACACAAATGGATCTAACAGAGTGCTCTGTGTCAGTGCTTCTCTCTAATCACATTGCTTCAGCAAGACACTAAGGCACAAAATTCACACTAAGACTGTGTGTTTAACAAAATCACACACGTAAACCTTTTTTAGTTCAAAATGTGTCCTGCATGGCACAAGGTGACATTTCTTATGATTACTGAGCACCATGAATCTATACACTGGGGATTTCCTGCCATGGGAGATCCTATCTTAATTGAATTCCCATAATGAGGAATAACAAAGAAATGGTTAGAGAGTCTCCTGTCAAGTAGAGTGAAATCAGGAATCTTCATTTGCTTTTCGGAAAAATAAATGTTCTGACTATTCCTACATTTACTGGTGAAGTCCACATTATCATTTTAGTAGAACTAAAACATAAAACCTGGTGTCTTGGAACTCCTGACTAAGGAACATGAGTCTTATTGTTAGCTGAAGAGTGATTTGTCAGATGGTACAGGACTTGTATCATTTGTGTGCAGGAACGCCGAAACTGCTGGGGTGGAAGGAAAGTCTATTGTTTCCAGTGCCCACATTGACTTCTGAATTTATAGTAGGATACAGAAAAGTATTTGAACTCTTTAAGATGCTAACTGGAAATGGCGTTGGGAGTGTGGCTGCTCGTGCATGTGCACTCATGACTATGTCTGCATGAATGTATGCACGTGCCTTTGTATTTGAGTGTATTTGTCTATGTTGGTATCTGCATAAGCATGCGTCTGTGTGCATCTATGTGTGTGTATATGTGTGTGTATGTCTGGTGGCCACCGATTGACATCATGTTGGTTCGACCAATTTCTTCTGGTGGTCACCACCCCCTGGCATATGGTGGCTGTCACCCACTAGCATCAGGCTGCCACCATTCGAGGTCATCTGGCAGTTACCTCTCCTGCATCTTGTGGCATCGCTCCACGATATGATGGGGCCACTTGTCATAAAAATTCCCCATTTTCATCACTTGTAGGCCTCTTAGACATTTTGAGGTAGGCTTACTTGGCATATTGTGGGAATTCAAGGCATTAAGTTGACTATTCCTGGAATATGGCACTGTGTAGGGTTGGTATTTTCTCAGCATCTTTGGCATTATTGTGGCCTAGGCAAAGTGGTGGCCATCCACTGTATTAGGTTAACCCTGGCTTAGGGAACACACCAGTGGCTTGTGATATCCCAGTCATTTGATGGTTAAAACACATCACATTGGTAAATGGTCATCTGAGACAGATTATTTCCATGTGAGTGCATTAATACATGTGAAACCCCTAGTCTGATATTTAGGAATTAAACTTGTGGATTTACTCAAATGGAAAGCTAATATGTGCCCTATAAAAAAAGTTATGCTCAGACAACGACACGTTTTTGCCATTTTTTAGCATACTTTCCCAAAATGGAAAACTAGGCTCTGGTAACTATATCTATGCATTTTCAGGAAATATCAAGCTATTGAAGGAGAACAATTTTACTACGGTCCCTTCACCTATATAAAGCTGGTATTTGATGGTACCCTTATAGTTAATGTTATTTTATTGGTGTCAGAGGGCACTTGATGCTATGGCTGCAAATTTCTTTGTTTCACCTTCTTAATATTTCTGCTACATAAACCTCTATTTCTTCTAAGCCTAATTTATCTGGAGGGTTAACTTTGTTGTCTAATGCCTTGAATTATGGCATATCAGTAACAATAAATGACTGAAAATCTAGTTGTGGGAGGCCTAATAGGAAAAGGAAGGACGAAGAAGTAAATGCAAATTAAAAGAATAGTATGAGTCAATGTGAAATATCTTAATGAGATTATTTGAAATATCTGTAAAGCACAGATTTTTAGCCAAATTTTAGCCAAACTGGATTGAAAATGTAAAGTTAGCATTTATTTTATTTTCTTAACCCATCACCTCTTGTGAGCATCATACTTATGTGGCATATTTTTAAAGCATGAGAACATTTCATGAGTGCCCCTACACAACTGTCTGTAAATCCTAGAATACCTTAGCGAATTTATTTGCAAATTATACATCAAAACTCACAATATGGTGCATTTTTTTAATTAAATGTTTCAATAAAAAATTGCAGGACAGAACACTTCTGCCCACCATTGAGCAAAGTCACGCGTGCTTGCTTTCTTTGATTAGTGCAATTCAGGCTGGCTATTTGGGAAACATAACTTTCAAAGTTCACAAATTACACTGGAGTCAGATTGCTTGCTCTTTCAGTAATCCTGGGATTATTTTCATTCCAGGAAGGTAAAGTATACGTTTAAAAAATACATATCAACGTATTGTGTTATGTTAAATTATCCTACGTTTGAAATGTTGATGTGTTTTTGCCACACGAATAGTGCTAAAATGAAAACTCTGTAATTTTGTGTTATTTAGACTTTTGAATGGTAGGTAGTGTTACTGGGTAAGAGAATTGACAAAGGGTAAATGTGAGAGGGCCATGGGCTGCTGGAGGTAGAGTAAACTAAGCCTAAGAATCATGGGAGAAAAATGAAAAGCGTGATGTATTACATATTTGCTGTGAATTCTGTACACCACTGTGTTGAGTATACATTCACGAATAAAGTTCTTTAAAAAAAAAGCCCAAGAATTTCGGATTGCTTTCTATGTCAATGCAGGTGAATCATTATTGGCTGTAATTGAGTTAAAACGCACATTTACCAATTTGCTAATGAAGGAACATCCTGATTTTGTTAAAGACACAGAGGCCTGTTTTAGGCTTCACTTTGCTGCATTTATTTTGAAAACACACTCAACGCCTCTGGAGTCTACTCAGTTAGATTTACCCCTTCGAATCTTTCTTTGTTTTCAGATCAAACTTACAACAAGATTGCCCTCTTTCATAATAAGATAAAAGTCGCATACGCTTACTTTGAATTTTAAGTCAAAATTCGAAACTGTGATTATGTATCAATTTGCTGCATTTATTTTCAAAGGCAGATAGAATTAAACGGTCAAAAGTACAAAAACTACAAGGCATTCATACCTGACCTACAAACATATTCAAAAGAGGTTTTTGTTGGATTCTGTACTTGGTGGGGTCTGTTCATAGACGAAGTGTTTTTTTTGTTTGCATGGATCTTTTGTTTAATTTACATGATTTTTAATGATGGGGTTACTAAGCAAGTCCCGGGATCTGGCATTCTGACACGCCAGAACCTTTCATTTTCTAAGTAAATCCAACTCTACCAAAACAATCAGTTCGTTTTTTAAGGCTTGTGCTTATCGGAAGCTCTGTAGATAAAAAAAAAACCACAGATCCATCCAAATGAAATACTCAGATACAAACACATAGATATAAAAAAGCAAAAAATACAAATTGAATACAAAACATTTTCAACTGAATAACACACAGAATCGATAAAAGAGACAGGCATAGAAGAAAGGGGATTCGTGTTAGGTAACTCCTGGAATCATTCCAGCTGTTTCTTTAATAACACGGAAGGCAGAATGGCATCTGTCTTTACTGGGAAAAGCTTGTGACCGGCCGAAAGAAGACATCAATAGGTAATATTATTGTGCCAATATCAGCATTTATTTCAACAAAATGTCCTTACAACATTTTGGAGAGGCTTCTAATACACTATCCTTGGTTTAATGAAAGGGCCACATCAGGTGCCGACGCTGAGTATGACCCCTAAAACACTATACTACACTCGGTCTCAGTTTAATTTAACGAACTTGGGGGCATATTAACAGGGAACGGCGATAAATAACGCAAAGTGCGCTTAGCGCTTTTTTATTTATTGCCTTCTATCTTTGGAATTTATCGCCCTGGTAGCGCGTTATTAACAACATGTTTCTTCAGGGTGATACAAATTCCAGCGATAGCGGGGAAATTGCAGTTTTTCAGGGAACATTGCTGGTTTTCCAGCGATGTTCCCTGCAAAACTGCAATAACCTTGCTGATACGACCCTGTGGTCGTATCAGCATAATGCACCCCCAATGTTAGGGATAGGTAAGTCTGCATTTTAGCAGACCTTAGTTTTGGGCGAAAACAGCGTTTTTCTCCAAAAACTAACGTCTGCTTAAATGCTGGGGCTTGTAAATATCACGATGTGCACATGTGCAAGGTTGTACTGCCAGGTGAAGCCCACTTTGCATCTCATTAGAGATGTAAAGGGAGGCGTCAGGTAAAAGGGTGCTAACATGCACTAATGCATGTCAGTACCCACTTGTAAACAGGGCAAAAAGATTATCTCCGCTTTTTTGGCTTTTAAATCCAAAAAAGCAGAGATAATGCCCTTGTTAATATACCCCTTCATCATTTACTTACAGTAACGCTTTATAACTTAAGTGGTAACGACATCTTCTTATAAAACGTGTGACAACTCAGGCCATAAGTTCTGCATTTTCTTCCTAAGTTACTCATTACGTTTACTGTCCAATTTTACAAAATTGCTAGACTGTGAAAAAGCGAGTAATAAAAAAGCAAGCATTGGCGAAACCATCAGGTGTGGCATTGGTTGCCTGCCTTTTGGCTTTGACAATGCTTGATTTGATTTGTCATAGTTTTTGTAAAACTTTACCAGAGGCTGAGGTGGGCAGATGTACTGCCTAATGCGGTATGCTGTAGTGGCCAGAAGAAAAATGTGAATGATACAAATACAGACCAATAGATTAAGAGGGAGGGCTGAATGCCCCTATGCATAGGTATGTTACCTATTTACAATTTTACTAAAATTAAACGATGTTGCTAACACCAGACCTGATGAGTTATTAATCCAATCGACCTGACACCAGCAGGAGAACAGAATATTTTGTTCACCTATTGTAACAAATGGCATCCCTCCTGGCTTGTAAAGCTTTTTATAACAATAGATATTGTTAAAAACGCACATACACTTTTACCTTATACACAACAGATAGTTGGGAGATTCTTGTTTATATTTTTTAATAAATAAAGAAACACGGAAAATACATATTCTAAATTTGAGATGGGTCCTGTATCGTTTTTATGCCTCAAAAACATAACGTTTTATAGCTTTCAGAATGGCGGCAGATGGGACCAAAAATTATTGAACTGACCGAAGTCGATTTAAATTGCAATGAATTACCATCAAGCTTTACAGAACTTTTGATAAGAAGTGGCAGAGTCCTATCAAATAGGCTTCAAACTTGCAATTTCTCCTGACATAGAGTAGTTCCAATGGGAAAGTCTTGTTTTATTCCTGGCCCCTGCCACACGCAGACACTAAATGCTCATCGGCATTTGACTGCAGGTGAAATAAGGTGACAGTCAATTTTATCGCCCAGCAGCTTAGTGGAGTTCAAATGACCACTGGAGTCGTATTAACTTGTCAAACTGACCAGTATTTTCTGTCACAGGAGCATTAGAATGGACTGCCTGAGACAATAAAATTGTATCAATTATGCTGTATTAGGCATCTACACAAGTAAGTGAAGATCTAAAAGTGTAAGTCGAGAAATAAGCTATTTTAACGTTTGAATATTTCGTGGAAGAATACATTTATTTAATGGATGCAATACTCGTTTTTTTTCGAAATAAAAAAAAATCAAACATTTTAGAAGTATCAGCGGCAAAGTATTTTCCTATCAAAAAATCTACCAGTGTGTGAAATAATTGAAAGTGCAGGATCTTTGCTCCTTTGAAAGTGACGAACAAATTATTACTTACCAGAGCAGTCTTTTCAGGCAACTTTCTTTCCAAAGATATTGAGGCCTCATTACAGAAAATGACGTACCTACCGCGTATCTGCAAGCCATTTTGCTGCCTGAGCAGTGTCATTTTAAAAGCACACGAATGCGTCATATGAACAACAATACAATACATCCCTGTGCTTTGACATGCACCAGCACAGGTACACCTGAGTCATATTGCAGGAGTGCCTGTGTTGCGGGGATGATTGTTTTTGTGCAGGAGGGGACACAATCCTGCACAAAAACAGTAAATGATTGCATTTTCCTCTTTCTATGCGAGCTGCAGAATGCAGCTTGTACAGAAAGAGGTAAAAAAACGAGGATGCGCCAATCCTCTGCCTCCAATAGGATGCTGATGCTTTCCCCGCCTTACAAATCTTTGTAAATCAGGGAATGTGTCAGGTTCCATGGATGTTGGTGGGAACACTCACAACAGCACCCATGGAACTCCCCTTTCACGCAGAGTAATGAGTGAGAGGGGTCCATATTTACAAGGCCATAAAAAATCACGCAGGGTGACTTTAGGTGGCCTTGTAAACATCAGCAGGCACACTGCGCAGCCAGTGCATCAAAAAAGGTGAAGCACTGGCAGCTCAATGGCTTTGTTAATGAGGCCCAAGGTGAGTAATTTGGAGGTTCACAGCAGGAAACCTAAGGTTCTGGGTAGTTCGTTAAGTGGCAAGATTGGTTTCAGGCATTCACAGTGGATTACAGAATGCTATAAATCGTATAGTTTTCTGGTGTACTTGACATCAATTGATGGCATTTAGTGCAGCGTTACATCTGTTAGCAAGCACATACCTCAACATAATCTACGATTCACTCAGAAAGACTGTGCTCCTGGATGTTTAAGATATTTTGCTCCTAAACCTGCTTGTTAATAGTATAAGGAATGGTGTTAGCCAATAAGAGGCACTCCCTTAATATTATTAGGGTAGCACATACTTGTTTGCTCTGACATTTTGTGAAATTTCATTAAAAGGTTATGAAATTACTATTTTAGAGCAAAATGTGGCTCGGGGGTGTCTCAAGTGACTTTTTCAAGAATGCAAAAAAGTTTCACAGGATGCCAGCAGAAGGTTGGTTTGAGAAGAACATGTATCTTTGTGAAACATTTTAGGCATAATGTAGATTGTCAAACCATGTTGTAAATTTAGCATAATATGAAAGTTCAAAATTATGCAAATTTCACCGACATAATTGAATTTTCATCCAGGCCAAATCCTGATGCTTACCAGGAATGTATAGAACTGGCACATTGTTGGAATTGGCCCTATTCGCAGGAACATCCCCAAACATTTTGCCATTTGCCTCCTATTTTTCGGACCCTGTTTTTGTTTGCTATAGTATTCTGAGCACTTTACCATTGGTGATCAGTGATCAGTTTTAAAGTCCATATGCTATCTGTATAAATTATGACAATGATTGGTTATCCATGATTGGCATATTTGTTTTACTGGTAAGTCCCTAGTAAAATGCACAGTGTGTCCCAGGGCCTGTAAATCAAATGCTACTAGTGGGATTGCAGCACTGGTTGTGCCACTCACACGAGTAGTCCTTTAATTGTAACTCAGACCTGCCACTGCAGTGTCTGCACTCGCAGTAGTAAACTGCCATGTTGACCTGGCAAGTGCACCCACTTGACAGGCCCTAACCTTTCCTTTCCTTACATGTAAGGCACCCCTATGGTAGGCCAAGGTACCCCAATGGGCAGTTTGCAGTGTATCTGAAAGGTAGGACATGTACTGGTGTGTGTCACATGTCCTGATAGGGAAATACTGTGTCTTTCCCATAGGTTATCATTGGGGCTGCACTGTACCATTTTTACATGGGCAACACACCTCACTAGTTCCTCTCATTCCCTTGGTTCTTTCCATCATTCCCTTGAACTGCTACTATATGTACTCCTACCTTTTCTACATGCAAAGGAAGCTTATTACGCTGCTTCAGGGTAGTATCTTTTTTGTGGTCCTGAACCCGAGGCATGCACAGATTGTGGATGCAAGCAGTGCACCAGTTATTTACTATTATCACGAGGTGCACTATTGAGTGCAGAGTTTGACACCCCGAAATGGCAAGTTTTGCTGAAATTGTGCATGAACTCAATGTTTACATGGTGCATGAACTAGGACTGTATGCTTTTAACCTCAGGGAGTTTTCACACAATTTACCTGCTGTGAATAGTAGGAGTAAACTCATATAAAGAGTGCCATTCATGTGTGCTCCTGCTTCAAGAGGAAACAGAAGATTGTACCAAAAGTGGGATTAGTCGCCCAATCATAATCATCATATGCAAAAGAAACAGTTTAGATGTCTTTCATACTGCCTGCAGGAGTGATTTGTCACCCTACTGCAGCTTTGCCCTTATCTTCTGTTCTTCCCCAGTGTAGTGACCGGATAATTTGTTTAATTTCTGAGTAATGGTGACTTTGGTCTACTACCATCCTAGTATAGTGGTTAGATCCCTATTTTTAGCCTATTTGTAGGGCGTGCCTATTGGCTTTGGCATGATTATTCTATGTCTCTTTTGCCTCTTTTCAGACCTAGAAGCCTAAACTAGAGGGTAGCCATCTTTCCTTTGCAGTATTTATCTATTTGCAGTGTTTGCCTATTGGCTTTGGCATGATTCTATGTCTCTTTTGCCTTTTTCGGGCCTAAAGGCCTAAACCAGAGAGCAGCCATCTTGTCTTCCTGCCTCAGTTGTCTGAGGCGCTTGTAGGTCAGAAGTGATGTTTAGAGTTGATCCTGTTATGCACTAGTTAGAAACCGGTGAGGACCGGCCCTTATCGAAGGAATGTGCTTACTTCCCCGGGCTCTAGACGCAACTACAGCTGGCCACTGTGGGAGCGCAGGGAGCGTGGGGCTTGGTACAGGAATTCGGTGGGAGGCAGGGTGCTTGCTGGAAATTTCCATGAGCAGAGAGCCTCCCATATTAACAGAGAACAGAAGAGCAGAGAGGTCAGATGGTTTTTGGAATTGAAGAATTCAGATGGTTTTTGGAATTGAAGAAGTCAGTTGGTTTGCAGAGCTGGAGCTGAGAGCTGGAGCTATTAGCTGGAGCTGTGAGTTGGACAGCTGATCTGTGGATCAGTTACCAGGCAGATGGAAGAGTTGGAATTGTTAGCAGACGATGAAATTACATTTGGAGTGCAGTTGGAGTGAAGCTAGTACGTTGGTGATGGTGAAGGAGAGAGAGTCCTGATTCCACCGAGAGAGGAACAGACAGTTGGAACTTTCTTAACAGGGTGAGGTAATCTTATCTAGTTTGCACTATATATAATCATTCATCCCCTTTTGTTTTCTAGGTTATATTTAGGTTCCTGTTTGCATCAATAATTCCCTACTGTATTATTGCAATGTTTTCTTTGTCTGGTATTGTGTAATAAAGGGATCCCAGTTTGTGTGTATATATATATATATGTATATTCACTGAAAAAACCATAGGTTTCACACCAGTTATAGTTAGCTGGAAATTTTACTGATATAAAACCATTGAAATTCCCACGTTATAGTTAGTCGGACTCACTATAACTTGCGCGTGCAATGCACTGCTGATGACATCACATATTACATCACTCATGACATGGTCAGTGACATCACTCATGACATCACTGATGACACCATCCAGTGAATATGTGTCTTTCTGAAAAATAAATATTAGTGAGTTATGTTTAAATATTTAAATACATTTATTAGTGTTTCACTTTGTGTATAAGTGGCTACATGTGTTGGTAAGTAGCTACATGCGTATGTATATGGGTTATTTGATATTTTTATTAGTATCAGTATGAGTGTCTATATAGTTTGGTGGAGGTATTACTTAGCACATAGATGCATGAGTGACTGACTCTTTGTTTGTATGTGTTTTGAAGACAGCATATGTACAGGACTGTATGGGTGGATGAGTGTCTATATGTGTTTGTTAGTGAGTGAATGACTGTCTCACTAGTGTCTTTATCAGTAACTACATATGTTTTAATCTAGTATATATGAATATTGATGTATATAAGTGAGTATATGTGAGAGTAAGAGATTGTAAGACTTCCTGTTTAAATAAGTATGTGTTTCTATAAGTGATTGTTTAAGAGAATAAATATGTGTAATTTTCAATAGAAGTAAGGTGGAAGTGTGTGTATAACTCTATATTCAAATAAATCGTTGTTCAATAGTTTATTTGCACGTGTGAATATGTGTGTGAGTAACTTTTGGATGAATGTCGGTGTGTAACAGGATGTATAGGTGTATCACTTCATATGATGAGTGAGTATATGTATGAGTGACTATATAGAACTGTTGGTGAATGAGTGAATGTGTATATAGATAGTGGAATTACTGAATTGCTTGTTGTAACTGATATAGGTATCTCCTTTTTTTATTTAAATTTCAGTTTCTATTTTTGAATATGTGTCTCAAGGGTTACATTATAGTGAAAGGAGGTCTGTCAATATGTCACAAGGATGGTGTCATGAGTGATGTCACTGACCATGTCATGAGTGATGTAATATGTGATGTCATCAGCAGTGCATTGCACGCGCAAGTTATAGTGAGTCCGACTAACTATAACGTGGGAATTTCAATGGTTTTATATCAGTAAAATTTCCAGCTAACTATAACTGGTGTGAAACCTATGGTTTTTTCAGTGAATTTAATAGGTTTTTTAAATGCTAATTCCTAACTATAACTGGTGTGAAACCTATGGTTTTTTCAGTGAATTTCAAAGGTTTTTTTAATGCTAATTCCTAACTATAAGTTTCAGTTTATAAATAAGACTGTTTGCACTCTAGTTGTTCTTTTTAACACTCTGGTACATTCTCTCATTGGGCTACAGTTGGGCTACATCTAGTTGAATTTTGGGCTACATTTTCAATTTTTGATCTCTGGTGGCCATCTTTGGGCTACATTGGGCTACTTTGGGCTACATTTGGGCTACATTTTGGCTCTAACATATATTAAGCCCAATGTAGCACAATACATATTTTTCTAAAGTTAATGTTTTTTACAAACCACTTCAGAATAGGGCTACCTGTCCCTACAATTATCCCAATTTTTTTTTTTTTTAAATTATTTTGGGGAGCGCTCCCGGAGCGCGCCCCGGGGAGCGCCCCGAAAAGCGTATTTTTACAAAGTGCCCCGGGGCGCGCTCCGGGGAGCGCCCCGTGAGCGCCAATATCGCAAACGAAAACATGATCGTGACGTATCGCGTAGCCGCGACCGCGTGATACGCACGGCGTAAGCGCACCCGGAAGTACTCGAGCGAATACGATCGCACAACGTAAACTTCCCACGCGCTTACGCTGCGCGACCCGGGGCGCGCCCCCGGGCGCGCCCCGGGCGCGTAGCGTAAGCGCGTCGGGTCATGTGAGCAGAAAATAACACTTTTCATTGGTTCATAACAGTTTTAGTTTCATAATGATGAAGCCCCTGGTCTTGTGACCTGAAAATAACACTTCTCATTGGTTCAGGACAGTTTTTTTTTCTAAATGATGAAAGACCCCACCTTTTTTCCTTATTCTGACTTTGTCCTTTGACTGAGGAAGACCTGTTTGTTGCTCTGTCTACTTTTTTGCTCTAAATAATGGCTTCATTAGTAGCATCAGCTGGTGCATCTGCCCCACCACCACCACCACAACAACCAAGAGGACCAGCTCCAAATTATATTGGTGGTCAAGAACAGGAGGAGGAAGAGGAAGAGGAAGAGGAGGAGGGGAGAAGAAGATGGCTGCCTGAAGAAAACACACCTTATAAACCCAAACCACACTTCATTTGGCAGTTTTTTTCAATTCCAGAGGGGAAAAAAAAGGTGAATGCGCCCAAAGTCACTTGCCTCATCTGCAATGATGAACTTTCACGGGGCAACCCAAATAAGAAATATTCTTTTGGTAACTATACCATGATTCGGCACATGACAAGAAAGCATCCAAACAACTACTCTCGTGCAGAGTTCCGGGAACTGGCCAGTAACCTCCCCCATTCATCAAGGACCCCCTCCCAAAGAAACCAACCCACTTCCTCGGAACCAGAAACATCCGAGGTGATGCCTTGCATTCAGCCGAGATTTGCTGATTTTAAAATTACTTGCACTGCTTGTGGCAAGCTTATCTCCTATGGGGAACAAAGTGTGAAACTCATCGTCCTTGCAGGTGATAATCACAAGTGCCCCAAAAAGAAGTAATTTTTTGGGTTTTTTGTTTTTTTGCTCCAGTTGAGCCAGTTTCAATTCCCTTTTTTTGTTTCTCCCCCCAAAAAAATACAAAAAATATATAAAACTGTTTTGAAAAGCCAAAAAAAGTTCAAAAAGTTCAAAAAACACAAAAAAATATAAAACAACAAAAAGAAGAAAAAAAAAAGTTCTTTTTAGAACTACCTCCAATTTCTAAATCAAAACTTCATTTTTTAAACACTCTGTCACCTTTTTTCATCATAGTGCACTCCCAGGGCCGCTCCCCGGTGCGCGCACCGTGCGCTTCCCCCGCGCAAAACGAAAAAAAAAAAAAATATTTTAAATGCCCCGCGGGGCCCTTTTATAGCCCCCACATCAAACCTAGGGGGTCAAAGGGGTCTATCCCTGACGCCTTATGGTCAGTTCCCACTTTGTTTTAGCCACCTCTTATGTCTCGATTTTACCGAGACACAAGATGGCGACCGCTCTGGACTGTTTCGAATGTTTACAGACACCCGAGAGCCAATCAGCTTTCCATGCGCACCTCGCGTGGCGCGCCTGGAGCGCTCTCCGGTGCGCGCACCGGTGCGCTGCTATAGATATATATATTTTTTTGAACCTAAATTACTCAAAATCCACTGGAGCACATATCTTGAGACATAGCAAAGGCACATCGGGCTACCAGTCCCTACAATTTTGCCAAGTTTGGTGTAAATCCATTCAGCCGTTCGGGCTAAAAGTGAAATCGACCGCCCTATGGAAATTAACATGGGGAAAACGCGTTTTGGGACCCCCCTTTTATCTCGGCCCCCGCTTGACGAATCCCCCCCAAACTTTCAAGGAAGGACCGGAGCTCGACGAGGCCATTTTCAGGAAATTTTCAGGCAGATTCGTCAACCGGTGCCAAAGTTATTCCAAATAGAATTTTGAGATTTAACATTGAAAAAAATCCTAACTATAACTACCTACTGGCGACCGCCAGTAGGTAATATATATATATATATATATATATATATATATGTTCCGAACGGTCCACTCCAGTCGCGGCTAGACAGACGACCAGCACACCATGCCTTCGGTATCAACAAGAAAGTTTATTCACGCCCCTACCCCCACAACAGACGCGTTTCGCCCGGAGGCTTCGTCAGTGTATATATATATATTTGAGTACTGTTTCTATGATAAAGCTAACCTTTCTTTACAGCCAGGTGCCAGCGTATGGAAGGATGGGCGATTCCCTTCCAACAGATAACTGATGCGGGAGATTGATGTGAATTTTATGTCAGGGAATAATTCTTAAGTGTAACAATTTGGCAGTTCTTGTGTGAGAGGATCGGTTCTCCTATCTATCACATGAGGGATAACAATTTATATAAGATAGAAGCTACTCCCAGTAAATATTAGGTACATAGAAACTTCCCAATAGAGAGAGAGAGAGCAGAAGGTATTAATAGGACAGTGAGATCGCTCAAGATAGGGTGTTAATGAGAACACCAATTGTGATTGGTGTGTAATGAGATTGCTCAAGATAGGGCATTAGTGAGAACACCAATTGTGGATAGTGTGTAGTGAGATCGCTCAAGATAGGGCGTTATTGAGAACACCAATTGTGGTTGGTGTGGTAGAGTGAGCTGCTCTCCAATATGAGGAGGGTAGAATAGTCCGGGCCAGATTGTTGCGGGCTATAAGGTGAGATCATAGGATGAGACATGGAATTCCGTAGTTATTAGTGACTATTCTTAGTAATCCCTTAGATCTAGCAGTGTTTTTGATGGTATAAGCTTGTATATTGCAAATTCCCCATTCCCGGGTAAGTACTCGGGAACCGTTGTAAATAGGGTCCGGGAAGGGATGGTGTTACGTTTTGGCCGGGTTGGTTGCATCTAGGTGAGTGGGTAATTCTTGGTCTGAGAATCCGGTCATTACACCCAGTCAGCCATATATTCTCCTCCCTTGAAGTCATAGAAACCTAATCCATACACTTGACATGCCTTCACCATTGGCTCTACCTGCCTCCCACCACATACTTCACTGACAAAATGGACTATATTATAGGGCAAAATGGTACTCCTGTGAGTAGGAGTGGTGTATTATTAAAGACAGGAATTGTGCTCTAATTTAGTCGATCAAGTAGGAACATGGGATCTGACTACTGAAGTAAGCAGATTTGGCTAAGTAACTGGAACCTCATTATTTTCGTTCTCATTTTTTAGTACACTGATGATATTGAGCCCCACCTTAATAACAAATTAATAGTAACAATCAAAATACCATGTAAAAAGGTTGCACTGTTTACCAAGTGTGACACTGTTGGAATAATGTATTACCAATACCAAAAACTCAGACCTTAAGATTCATAAGGTTCACGATTCTTTAGAAAGCCAATTAACAATGAGTTATTGCCTGCTGAAAAAGTCTATTTACAATGCATGACGATTGGCCTATGATAATGCATTTACATTGCACTGTGATTCCTTTTTTAGAGATAAGGGGTAGCTTTGTGTACTCATATGTAAACAGTCTTTTCAGCACGAGTAGTCCTTTAATTGTAACTCAGACCTGCCACTGCAGTGTCTGCACTCGCAGTAGTAAACTGCCATGTTGACCTGGCAAGTGCACCCACTTGACAGGCCCTAACCTTTCCTTTCCTTACATGTAAGGCACCCCTATGGTAGGCCAAGGTACCCCAATGGGCAGTTTGCAGTGTATCTGAAAGGTAGGACATGTACTGGTGTGTGTCACATGTCCTGATAGGGAAATACTGTGTCTTTCCCATAGGTTATCATTGGGGCTGCACTGTACCATTTTTACATGGGCAACACACCTCACTAGTTCCTCTCATTCCCTTGGTTCTTTCCATCATTCCCTTGAACTGCTACTATATGTACTCCTACCTTTTCTACATGCAAAGGAAGCTTATTACGCTGCTTCAGGGTAGTATCTTTTTTGTGGTCCTGAACCCGAGGCATGCACAGATTGTGGATGCAAGCAGTGCACCAGTTATTTACTATTATCACGAGGTGCACTATTGAGTGCAGAGTTTGACACCCCGAAATGGCAAGTTTTGCTGAAATTGTGCATGAACTCAATGTTTACATGGTGCATGAACTAGGACTGTATGCTTTTAACCTCAGGGAGTTTTCACACAATTTACCTGCTGTGAATAGTAGGAGTAAACTCATATAAAGAGTGCCATTCATGTGTGCTCCTGCTTCAAGAGGAAACAGAAGATTGTACCAAAAGTGGGATTAGTCGCCCAATCATAATCATCATATGCAAAAGAAACAGTTTAGATGTCTTTCATACTGCCTGCAGGAGTGATTTGTCACCCTACTGCAGCTTTGCCCTTATCTTCTGTTCTTCCCCAGTGTAGTGACCGGATAATTTGTTTAATTTCTGAGTAATGGTGACTTTGGTCTACTACCATCCTAGTATAGTGGTTAGATCCCTATTTTTAGCCTATTTGTAGGGCGTGCCTATTGGCTTTGGCATGATTATTCTATGTCTCTTTTGCCTCTTTTCAGACCTAGAAGCCTAAACTAGAGGGTAGCCATCTTTCCTTTGCAGTATTTATCTATTTGCAGTGTTTGCCTATTGGCTTTGGCATGATTCTATGTCTCTTTTGCCTTTTTCGGGCCTAAAGGCCTAAACCAGAGAGCAGCCATCTTGTCTTCCTGCCTCAGTTGTCTGAGGCGCTTGTAGGTCAGAAGTGATGTTTAGAGTTGATCCTGTTATGCACTAGTTAGAAACCGGTGAGGACCGGCCCTTATCGAAGGAATGTGCTTACTTCCCCGGGCTCTAGACGCAACTACAGCTGGCCACTGTGGGAGCGCAGGGAGCGTGGGGCTTGGTACAGGAATTCGGTGGGAGGCAGGGTGCTTGCTGGAAATTTCCATGAGCAGAGAGCCTCCCATATTAACAGAGAACAGAAGAGCAGAGAGGTCAGATGGTTTTTGGAATTGAAGAATTCAGATGGTTTTTGGAATTGAAGAAGTCAGTTGGTTTGCAGAGCTGGAGCTGAGAGCTGGAGCTATTAGCTGGAGCTGTGAGTTGGACAGCTGATCTGTGGATCAGTTACCAGGCAGATGGAAGAGTTGGAATTGTTAGCAGACGATGAAATTACATTTGGAGTGCAGTTGGAGTGAAGCTAGTACGTTGGTGATGGTGAAGGAGAGAGAGTCCTGATTCCACCGAGAGAGGAACAGACAGTTGGAACTTTCTTAACAGGGTGAGGTAATCTTATCTAGTTTGCACTATATATAATCATTCATCCCCTTTTGTTTTCTAGGTTATATTTAGGTTCCTGTTTGCATCAATAATTCCCTACTGTATTATTGCAATGTTTTCTTTGTCTGGTATTGTGTAATAAAGGGATCCCAGTTTGTGTGTATATATATATATATGTATATTCACTGAAAAAACCATAGGTTTCACACCAGTTATAGTTAGCTGGAAATTTTACTGATATAAAACCATTGAAATTCCCACGTTATAGTTAGTCGGACTCACTATAACTTGCGCGTGCAATGCACTGCTGATGACATCACATATTACATCACTCATGACATGGTCAGTGACATCACTCATGACATCACTGATGACACCATCCAGTGAATATGTGTCTTTCTGAAAAATAAATATTAGTGAGTTATGTTTAAATATTTAAATACATTTATTAGTGTTTCACTTTGTGTATAAGTGGCTACATGTGTTGGTAAGTAGCTACATGCGTATGTATATGGGTTATTTGATATTTTTATTAGTATCAGTATGAGTGTCTATATAGTTTGGTGGAGGTATTACTTAGCACATAGATGCATGAGTGACTGACTCTTTGTTTGTATGTGTTTTGAAGACAGCATATGTACAGGACTGTATGGGTGGATGAGTGTCTATATGTGTTTGTTAGTGAGTGAATGACTGTCTCACTAGTGTCTTTATCAGTAACTACATATGTTTTAATCTAGTATATATGAATATTGATGTATATAAGTGAGTATATGTGAGAGTAAGAGATTGTAAGACTTCCTGTTTAAATAAGTATGTGTTTCTATAAGTGATTGTTTAAGAGAATAAATATGTGTAATTTTCAATAGAAGTAAGGTGGAAGTGTGTGTATAACTCTATATTCAAATAAATCGTTGTTCAATAGTTTATTTGCACGTGTGAATATGTGTGTGAGTAACTTTTGGATGAATGTCGGTGTGTAACAGGATGTATAGGTGTATCACTTCATATGATGAGTGAGTATATGTATGAGTGACTATATAGAACTGTTGGTGAATGAGTGAATGTGTATATAGATAGTGGAATTACTGAATTGCTTGTTGTAACTGATATAGGTATCTCCTTTTTTTATTTAAATTTCAGTTTTTCAACACCAATTGTGGTTGGTGTGGTAGAGTGAGCTGCTCTCCAATATGAGGAGGGTAGAATAGTCCGGGCCAGATTGTTGCGGGCTATAAGGTGAGATCATAGGATGAGACATGGAATTCCGTAGTTATTAGTGACTATTCTTAGTAATCCCTTAGATCTAGCAGTGTTTTTGATGGTATAAGCTTGTATATTGCAAATTCCCCATTCCCGGGTAAGTACTCGGGAACCGTTGTAAATAGGGTCCGGGAAGGGATGGTGTTACGTTTTGGCCGGGTTGGTTGCATCTAGGTGAGTGGGTAATTCTTGGTCTGAGAATCCGGTCATTACACCCAGTCAGCCATATATTCTCCTCCCTTGAAGTCATAGAAACCTAATCCATACACTTGACATGCCTTCACCATTGGCTCTACCTGCCTCCCACCACATACTTCACTGACAAAATGGACTATATTATAGGGCAAAATGGTACTCCTGTGAGTAGGAGTGGTGTATTATTAAAGACAGGAATTGTGCTCTAATTTAGTCGATCAAGTAGGAACATGGGATCTGACTACTGAAGTAAGCAGATTTGGCTAAGTAACTGGAACCTCATTATTTTCGTTCTCATTTTTTAGTACACTGATGATATTGAGCCCCACCTTAATAACAAATTAATAGTAACAATCAAAATACCATGTAAAAAGGTTGCACTGTTTACCAAGTGTGACACTGTTGGAATAATGTATTACCAATACCAAAAACTCAGACCTTAAGATTCATAAGGTTCACGATTCTTTAGAAAGCCAATTAACAATGAGTTATTGCCTGCTGAAAAAGTCTATTTACAATGCATGACGATTGGCCTATGATAATGCATTTACATTGCACTGTGATTCCTTTTTTAGAGATAAGGGGTAGCTTTGTGTACTCATATGTAAACAGTCTTTTCAGCACAGGCATTGCCAAGCAATGCCTTTACAACGCATCCTTGCCCACACAATGTCTTTACTATGCAATGCCTTTACCACATATGTTTTTACCATAAATATTCCTTTCCCAAACAGGCCGTTACCAAGCAAGGTAGGCATACTTAAGGCAAGTGTACGTATATAGTTCAAAACATTGCACGCATATATATATATATGTAATATTTCAATTACCTACTGGTGGTCGCCAGTAGGTAGTTATAGTTAGGATTGTTTTCCATAGGGAATCCGCAACATTCTATTGGGGATAACTTTGGCGCCGGTTGAGGAATCTGCCTAAAATTTTCCTCAAATTTGCCTCGCTGCGCTCCACTCCTTCCCTTAAAGTTTGGGGGGGATTCGTCAAGCGGGGGCCGAGATAAAGTGGTGGTCCCAAAACGTGTTTTCCCCATGTTAATTTCCATATGGCGGTTGGACTCACTTTTAGCCCGAACGGCTGAATGGATTTCCATCAAACTTGGCAAAATTGTAGGGACTGGTAGCCCAATGTGCCTTTGCTATGTCTCAAGATATGTGCTCCAGTGGATTTTGAGTAATTTAGGTTAAAAAATATATATATATCTATAAGCGCGCCCCGGTACGCGCACCGGGGCGCGCACCAGCACGCTACACGAGTTCGCGAGCAGAAAGCTGATTGGCTCTCGGGTGTCTGTCAACATTCCAAACAGTCCGGAGTGGCCGCCATCTTGTGTCTCGGTAGGATCGAAACACAAGAGGTGGCAAAAACAAAGGGGGAAATGACCAACAGGGGGCAGGATAGACCCCCCTGACCCCCTAGGTTTGATGTGGGGGCCATAAAAGGGCCCCGCGGGGCAAATTAATATTTTTTTTTTCGATTTGTGCGGGGGGAGCGCCCGGTACGCGCACCGGGGTGAGTACCGGGGAGCGTACCATAAGGAATAAAGAATGACAGATTTTTTTTTAAAAAGTAGCATTTTTTTATAAATTGGAGGTACTTCTAAAAAGAACAGTTTTTTTCTTCTTTTTGTTGTTTTATATTTTTTTATTGTTTTTTTGAACATTTTGTACTTTTTTTGGCTTTTATGAACAATTTTATATTTTTTTGTTATTTTTATGGGGACAAACAAAAAACAGGGAATTGTAAATGGCTCAACTGGAGCAAAAAAAATCAGGAAAAAAATTAAGTTTTTTTTGGGCAATTGTGGTTGTCACCAGCATGGTTGATGAGTTTAATGCTTTGCTCACCATAGGTAATTGTTTTTTCACAAAATATACAAACGATTTTGTATTGTCCAAACTGGGTTTGGATGTTTGGGACCATCTCCCTTGTCTCTGGACCCGATGGAGTGGGTTGCTTACTTTGGGAGGTGCTGGGAGAAGATTGGGGAGGGTTTCTAGTCAGTTCTCTGACCTCTGCCGCAGCATAGTTCTTAGGGTGCCGGCGTTGCATGTGGCGAATCATGGTGTTATTGCCAAAAGAGTACTTTGTTAGGGTTCCCCCTGGAAAGTACAGTGCCACAGATTAGACAAGTAACCTTTGGCGCATTTACTTTCTTGAGGTCCTTTGGGATTGAAAAAAACTCCCAGATAATGTGCTCCTTTGGCTTATATGGGGTAGTATCTTCAGGCAGAACCTCCTCCTCTCCTCCTCCTCCTCTTCTTCATCTCCACCACTGTGGTGTTGTGGTGGTCCTTGTGGTGTTGGTGGTGGTGGTGGTTGAGATGCTCCTGCTGCTGCTGCTACTGTAGCCAATTTTCAGTACAAATAGGTACAAACAGGTCTTCCTCACTCAAAGTACAAAGTGAGAATGAGGAAAATAGGTGGGGGCTTTCATCATTTGGAAAACAAAACTGTCCTGAACCAATGAAAAGTGTTATTTTCAGGTCACATGACTCGGGCTTTCATCATTTGGAAACCAAAACTGTTCTGAACCAATGAAAAGTGTTATTTTCAGGTCACATGACCTGACGCGTTTACGCTACGTGACCTGGGGCGCGCCCCGGGGCGTGCACCGGGGCGCTTACGTAGCGCGTTTGTATGCGCGTGAGTGCTTCCGAGTGCACTCACGCCATGCGTATCACGCGGACGCGGCTACGCGATACGTCACGAAGATGTTTTCGTTCGCGGCAATAGCGCAAACGGGACGCTCACCGGTACGCGCACCAGGGCGCGCCGCAAGACAGCGCTGACCGGCGCGCTTACCGGTACGCGCACCGGGAGCGCCCAAAGGAAAAAAAAAACGAAGAATATACATATAAAAAATAGTATTACATAAAATATACAATATAGGTTTCATTATAAAAAATATTATATTTGATAGCAATAGAAATTTGCGATTAAAAAAACCTTTGAAATTCACTGAAAAACACATAGGTTTGAGGCCCTACATATAGTTAGGAATTATCATTTAAAAAACCTATGAAATTCACTGAAAAAACCATAGGTTTCACATCAGTTATAGTTAGGAATTAGCATTTAAAAAACCTATGTAATTCACTGAAAAAAACATAGGTTTCACACCAGTTATAGTTAGGAATTAGCATTTAAAAAAACCTATTAAATTCACTGAAAAAACCATAGGTTTCACACCAGTTATAGTTAGCTGGAAATTTTACTGACATAAAACCATTGAAATTCCCACATTATAGTTAGTTGACTCACTATAACTTGCGCGCCTGCAATGCACTGCTGATGACGTCACATATTACATCACTCATGACATGGCCAGTGACATCACTCATGAGATCACTGATGACACCATCCTTGTGACAGAGTGACAGACCTCCTTTCAGTGTAATGTAACCCTTGAAACACATATTCAAAATTAGAAACTAACATTTTCAAAAAAATGGAGATACCCATACCCGTTACAACAACCAATTCAGTAATTCCACCATCTATATACACATCCACTCATTCACCAACAGTTCTATATAGTCACTCATACATATACTCACTCATCATATGTAGTGATACACCTATGCATCCTGTTACACACCGACAGTCATCCAAAAGTTACTCACACACATACTCACACATGCAAATAAACTATTGAACATCCATTTATTTGCATATACAACTATACACACACTAGCACATTACTTCTAAGGAAACTTACACATACTTACTCTCATAAACAATCACTTATAGAAACACATACTTATTTAAACAGGAACTCTTACAATCTCTCACTCTCACATATACTTACTTATATACATCAATACTCACATATACTAGATTCAAACATATGTCGTTACTAATAAAGACACTAGTGAGACAGTCATTCACTCACTAACACACGCATATACACACTCATCCACCTTTACAATCCTGCACATATGTATGCTGTCTTCAAAACACATACCGTGAGTCAGTCACCAACCCATTCAGCCACTTATACACAAAGTGAAACACTGATACACATATTTAAATATTTAAACATTGCTCGCTAATATATGTATTCACTAAGATACACTTAATAAGCCAGTTAACCAATCAATTTTTTTGGGTAAAAAAACATCCATTTACACACTTATTTAACCATTCATTCTTCCATCGACCTTTACAAATACATATATAAAACATATTTATTTTTCAGAAAGACACACATTCACTGGATGGTGTCATCAGTGATGTCATGAGTGATGTCACTGACCATGTCATGAGTGATTTAATATGTGACGTCATCGCATTGCAGGCGCGCAAGTTATAGTGAGTCCAACTAACTATAACGTGGGAATTTCAATGGTTTTATTATTATTATTATTATATTCTTATATAGCGCCAGATTCGACCCCCGAAGGGGTATCTCCACGCTTGCCTTGGGAACCCGTCCTGTTTTTTCCCTGTGAGATAGCCCCTACAGGGCATCCCCAAGGTGAAAGCCAGGCATCCCGCCGCAGGGGGGGGGGGTGTTGTGGAGATTAAGCAAGCTTAATGCCCAGAGTTGCAGAGTGTGAACCCATGAATAGGTCAGGCACCAAAGCGAGAATTATCGAGTCTATGGACATTTGAGCTCAAGACCCTGCCGCGTCGGGAATTGAACCCTGGTCCCGGGTCTGACCTCTGCTTCAGGGTCTGCCTGCTCTAACCAGTGAGCCACACTTCTCCATGTCAGTAAAATTTCCAGCTAACTATAACTGGTGTGAAACCTATGGTTTTTTCAGTGAATATATATATATATATTAATTTGAGCACTGTGGAGTGAACAGAGGATGAGGAAACGGTGTAGAAATTAGGATTATCTTTCTGCGATGATAATGATTACAATTATCCTAACAGTAGAATGGATTTATACTGTTACATCCGCAAGCTTAGGTTGTCTAAGTTGCATGCAGGCCAATATGGAACTAATCTTCAAGTACAGGAACAGACTCCTATATCCACTGATAATGCAGCCTTCCTATTTGTCAATGATATACCGGCCTTAGGAGACATGATTTCTTTGTTCAATGATGGCAGTTAGATTGGAAGTGAGGACCAGGTTGGAATGGGAACAGGATTGGATAGAAGCGACCATACACCATTTAGAGCCCCGTCCAGATTTCTACCCCAAACTATGAGAGACAATTTGGATATTTTTGGGGAGAATGTAACCAGAGATCTTAAAAATCTTTATTCTGTGGTGAATCAAAGCAAACAGAAAATGGACCCTAAGAAATCACTTTTTCACAAAACTGAAAAAATTACAGGAGGAAGATGGAGTTTTGATAAAGCCCTCAGACAATAGTAAGATCACTCCCCTCATATATTAAGGATTCAACTGACTTTTTGAAATGTATTTTTGATATTTGCTGGAATGAAGAAACCATGGTATTGTTTACATTAGATATATCAACCTCATACACAAGTATAAGACACATAGAGGGTCTTAGAGCATCCAAATATTTTCTAAATAGGAGACCAGTGCGACTTGCTGCCCAGAATAAAATGATTATAGAGCTAATGGAATGGTGCATTAAAAAAAAATATTTTCCTCTTCGGTGACGATTTCTACCTGCAGGAACAGGGGACTGCGATGGGAACCTGTTTCGCCCCCAGTTACACAAATTTACATCTTGGCTGGTGGCAGAAACGGGTGCCCGGAGGCAGTCCCCTGGAGCAGTGGAGCAGTGGTCCCCGCACCAGGACAGTCTCCTGGGGAGACAGACGCTTTCAAGTGGCTACGGCGAAACTTTGGAACACCCTCCCTCTATCTATCAAGACCAGCCCAACACTCACTGTCTTCTGTAAACAATTGAAGACCTGGCTTTTCGACCAATGACCTCCTTCCCTGTACTTTGTCCTTTGTTAAATCGCAGGAGCTGAGACACCTTCGGGTATTTGTGCGCCATACAAATTTAAAAAACATAAACATAAACATAAACATATTGTGGGTCCGATTTATTGATGATGTCTTCGTGTTGTGGCAGGGCACGGAGTCAGACATCGATTTGTTTATTAATGACCTCAATCAAAATTCTTTAAATCTAGAGTTTGTGGGGCATTATAGCAGGACCAGAATAGATTTTCTGGATATTCAAATTAAACCTCTTGACGGAAAACTAGAAACAACTGTATTTCGCAAGGCTACTGCTGGAAATTCAGTTCTCCACGTGGAAACTGCTCATCCTGCCGCGTTAATTAGAAGTATTCCCTTTGGGGAATACTTCTTCGATAACTTTATTTTGGTCACAACGGACCATAAAAGTACATGATAAAATACACACAACACTATACTACAGAGAATAAATAGCATACAACAGATCAAAGAAAGTCACAGTCATATATATATGCACCTACATTACACAGATAAAACCATCACATATTAAAATCGAATTAAACCATTCACAATAGTTATCAGAAGTATACTTTTGATTTCATGCAAATATATAGATCAAAAATGTATTTCATCAAACAAAGTTCTACGTTTTAGCCACATCCCATTTAAAAAGAGGGAGACAGCAAAAACGATAGGAGGGTTTGTGTCGTATTTTAGTACTCTAAAGGCCTTATGACATTCTCTGAAGCCAAGGTTCCTACAGATAGGTTTCACCCAGCGTTTGCGTGCAGCCTGGTATTTGGGACAAAAGAAGAGGACGTGAATCTCATTTTCAAGATGGTATTTGCACCCTGGGCACTCAGTGTTTTTATTTAAGTCCCCTTTACTAGTGAATGACATGAGCGCCAGACTACCCATCCTAAATTACATATACAGTTTCCTTGCCGATGCTGGGTAAATCAGGTCTAGGAAGTCCTCCTTTTTGTAATCCTCTTTTATTAGGAGGAACTGGGATGTCAGTCTACCAGCTGTGGAGCTCATGTGAAGAGACAATAGATTGTAGTGCCTATAGTGGTATACCAGATCGGCCCTAGATAATACCGGGCACAATATTTCTGGTGTGCCCCAAAGCTCGGGTAAGCCGATCCTACTTTAGAATTCCTTAATGTGAGTTAACCACGGGATTTTCTTAGTTCTAATTTCAACCCACACATCCCTGAACTCATTTCTATAGGGAGCCAGTTCAGGTACTGACCAAAGTCTTTTCCAGTAAGTAAGTGGCCTTAGGGTCACTTTCTCCTCAATGGGGAGTATCCCTAGGTCCAGCCGGAGAGGTACTAACGGGGTGCTAACTGGCAGTCGAAGCAGGTTCCTGATAAATGAGTGCTCGACCCTTGTAAGACTTAAGGGCCTATAGTGCCCCCAAAGCTCCGCCCCGTACATAGAAGCCGCTCTAGCCTGTACTTTGTAAATTTCTATGACTGGAGCAGCAGGCTTGTACACAGATACCCTGCATTTTTTATATCCCGCCCACCGTTTGAGCCAACCTCAAGGTAGCCTTTGTTACTTGGGCATCCATTCCAGTTGTTCCTCGAGGATGATGCCCAGATATTCAAAGGTCTTTACTCTCTCCAAAGGTATGCCATTCAATATTTCTGCTGTTTGTGTATTTCCTCCTGAGGCGGAAGCCGGGAGGCTGCTGTATTGCTCTGAGCTAATTTTAAAAACCATTGCTTTATTTTGCATTATTTCGTTTTCGAAATTGAACTTTATTTCTGCTTGAACCACTAAGCATTTTAAAATCGTATTTTACCCCTACTTGACTCACTAAGCTTTTATATTGTATTAGTACCTCTCATCTTGCCGAAATTGAAGCGACAAGCGCTGAATTTTCACTTACCCACCCCCGCATTCCCCGGCCGGGCTGAAATTCGTGGCGGCCATCTTGGGTGGGGGAAGTGTTTGTACGCGTTCGAGTGTCCAGCATAAAAGGAACACTCTGAGCTAGACGCTGATTCTGCTGTTTGTGTATTTCCTCCTGAGGCAGAAGCCGGGAGGCTGCTGTATTGCTCTGAGCTAATTTTAAAAACCATTGCTTTATTTTGCATTATTTCGTTTTCGAAATTGCACTTTATTTCTGCTTGAACCACTAAGCATTTTAAAATTGTATTCTACCTCTGCTTGACACACTAAGCTTTTAAATTGTATTAGTACCTCTCATCTTGCCGAAATCGAAGCAACAAGCTCTGAATTTTCACTTACCCACCCCCGCATTCCCAAGCCACCCGCCTCCCCCGACTCTGGCGCTGAGGTGAATCGGTCCCGGCCGGGCTGAAATTCGTGGCGGCCATCTTGGGTGGGGGAAGTGTTTGTACGCGTTCGAGTGTCCAGCATAAAAGGCTTGGCTCCGCGTAGCGGACGCGACCAGCGGAAGCACCGGAACTGCGCCGGAGTCGTGCCAGAGTCCTGCCCGTCTGCGCCCGTCCGCGACCGGGATGCGGCCGCAGACGTAAGTATTGTCACACTTATCGACTCCCCATTCCCC
Source organism: Lissotriton vulgaris (assembly GCF_964263255.1). Lineage (NCBI taxonomy): Eukaryota > Metazoa > Chordata > Amphibia > Caudata > Salamandridae > Lissotriton > Lissotriton vulgaris. The sequence continues at coordinate 1,885,982,402 of NC_141687.1, read as the reverse complement.
ATCTCATATGACAGTGCCACGCTCAAGACTCTGAAGCCCAAACACTGTATCTTACCTCCTTTTTCACATCAGGATGTTAACCCCCACCTACCTTTTACATCATGTTACCTAGGACAACCTGATGACTCAAAGCACAAATGCTTCTTTTCGCAGACCTCTACCAACTCGTCACCAATAAAGTCTGGTATGATCAACTGCCGCTCCCTAGTAAAACACACCCTCAACATCGCCCAAACTTTGGAGGAGGACAAGTGGGACCTCCTTTTCCTAACCGAGACTTGGTTAGGGGACGAAACCAATCCCACTATACACTTAGCCATACCTTCTGGCTATAGTATACTATGCGCAAATAGACAGGGCTCTCACTCTGGAGGCGGGGTTGCCATAATATATAGATCCCATTGGACTATATCCTCCTTTCCTTACAAACAACTGGAACGAATCGAAGCACTCCCTTTTTGTATTAAAATGGCAGCCAATTTTACCTTCACTGGCCTTCTGGTTTATCGCCCCCCAAACTCTAAAACATCCCATCTTCCCGTATTCCTAGATTATGTTTTGCAAGCAACATCGCGATATGCTAACTTCACCCTCTTTGGGGATTTTAATCTCCACGTAGACAATCCCTCGGACTCCATTTCTTCCAACTTCCTATCTACCCTATCAGATGGAGGGTTAAATCAACTTATTAATAGCCCTACACATAAGGCTGGCCACACCCTTGACCTGATTTGTACCAACCTAGATGGTCTAGCCATAAGTGATCCCCTCCCGGTGATCTGGTCTGACCACCTTTTCATTCCATTCTCATTCCCCCGGCACCGCCAAGATCGCCACATACACCCGGCCAAACTACAGGGCAGAAACTGGAGTAAGATCTCCCCTGACAGCCTTGCCGCTCATCTTCCCCCCATCGACTCCCCAGACATGATTTCTGACCTTGACACTCGATTGACTAACTTTAACGGCTGGATCTCTTCCGCCATTGACCTCCTCGCCCCTATTAGACCCATCAAAGCCTACCGCTCTGCTCCATCTGCCCCATGGTACTCCGACGAACTCCGAAAATGCAAATCAGAATGTAAACGCCTAGAGAGACATTGGAGAATAACCTACTCACCCAACCGTAAATCCCTCTATAAATCTGTTTTAAAAGAATATAGAAAAAAAATAATTGAACACAAAAGAACTTTTCTGAAAGAAAAAATCAACCGTTCACAAGGATCATCCAGGGAAATATTTGACATAGTTAGATCCTTCACTGACCCCCTGGCTCTCAAACGACCCCCACTGGTGTCTCAGACACTATGCAACAGTCTCTACGATTTTTTCGAGAATAAAATTGCCACCATATACGACTCCTTCCCTAGCAATACCAACCCAGACAAATGTACTACCAATACCGCCATCATTGGACCTGACCGTACGTTCTCCAACTTTAAAGAGATCTCCTTAGATCAATCTCTTAAAGAACTCGAAAAATGCAAATCCGGATCTCCTCTTGATCCTTGGCCCGCCAAGCAATACAAATCTCTAGCACCCATTCTTAACCCCACTCTGGATGGGATCTGGAATGACTCGCTGCATACGGGAGTCTATCCAGACTCTTGGAAGCATGCACAGTTAGTCCCCATAATTAAGAAAGCCAACGCCGACCCCAGTGAACCCTCCAACTATAGGCCTATCTCTCTCCTACCAGCCCCTGCCAAAGTGCTCGAAAAACTCGTTCAGCAACAACTTGCGGGTTTTTTAGAAACATCAGGGGCTTACCATGACTCTCAGCACGGCTTTAGACCAGGTCACAGCACTGAGTCAGCACTAATCGAGATGGCAGATACAGTACGCTGGAGGATGGATGAGGGATCAAGAGCGGTGTTCGTGCTGCTTGACTTGTCGGCAGCATTCAACACCGTCTCCCACCCCCTCCTCCTAGATCGCCTACAATCCAAAGGCATCCAGGGCACGCCCTTAAAATGGATTGCATCCTTCTTGTCCAACCGCATGCAGGCAGTGTTCACTTCCCCATATACCTCAGACAGCCGCCCACTTCGGTGGGGAGTCCCCCAAGGCTCCTCACTGAGCCCCCTCCTATTTAATGTTTATTTCTCACCCCTCGCCGACATCATCGCCCAAACCCGAATAAAGGCCACCTCCTACGCCGATGATATTCAACTTTTGTTTTCATTCAACAGCATTACCCAAACAACCTTTGACCCACTAAAAAACTGCCTTCGCACTATCGCCCAGTGGATGAACAATAACTTCCTCAGGCTAAACGCAGGAAAAACTGAGGTATTATTCTTTCACCAGCCGTCCCCACTAGCTCCCAACATCTGGTGGCCTCTTGATTTGAGTGCACCACCCCAGCCCAAAGACTCGGTGAAAAACTTAGGGGTTAGATGGGACTCTAACCTCTCACTGCAACATCAAGTTCACACAGTCTCTGCAGCATGTTTTGCCAAGATCAGGATGTGGAAAAAGTTCGTCAATTTCTTACCTAACAACACCAGGAAGACTGTAGTCCAGGCGTTGATCACCTCGCATCTGGACTACGCCAATGGCCTGTACACTGGACTGTCTGCAGGTCTATGCCATCGACTTCAGACAGTCCAGAATGCTGCAGTACGACTGGTTGGTGGCATTCCCCTACGCGAGCATATCTCACCCCACCGTCGCAGACTTCATTGGCTGCCCATACATAAAAGGGCAGAATTCAAAGCACTGATACTGGCTCACCGTGCATTGAGAGGCAAGGGCTCTGCCTACCTTTCCACCTGCCTCACCCCTTACAGCAACACCAGGACTCTTTGTTCTTCCTCTAAAAACCTTCTCACCACTCCCAGATTCAAAAAAACCCGCTCAGGCGGAAAAACCTTCCAAGTATGTACCACTGCCCTCTGGAACAAGTTACCAAATTCCATCCGGATGATCCAAGAAGAACTACCCTTCCGGAAAGCGTTAGAAACCTACCTGTTCTGTTAATCATCCCCTTTTCAAACAACACTTAATTCAGCATAAGATCGCACAGGAGCGCCGGGACACCCCGTTGGGGTATCTGTGCGCTATAACAAAATACACTAAATAAATAAATAAATAATAAATAATACTGAATTTGGGCGGGTCTGCCTTGGAGGGTTGAAAATCATAAATTTAGTTTTACATAAATGTATCTCCAGGCCTTTTAATGCAGAGAAATCGGTGAAGCCATCCAAGGTACGTTGGATACCCATTGATGTCTTGGACAACAACAAGGTGTCGTCCGCGAACATCAATGCGGGTACCCGACCTGAGGCTAATCTCTGGCATCAGTATCCTTTACACCTAATAGGTGGTCTATAAGCCCATTTAGGAATAAACTAAAAAGGGTGGGGGCCAGAACACACCCCTGGCGCACCCCCTTTTTGACCGGAAGCTCTCCGTACATCCCACATCTCACTTGGGCAAAGGTTTCTGTGTGGGGGCCTTATAAGCACATCCAGGAGGTATGTTGGGATGCCAAGATCCAAAAGAACACTACACAGTTTTTCCCTAGGGACCAGATCAAATGCAGACCTCAGGTCCACAAAAATGAGGTAGAGGCTGCCACCCTCCACACTCACTGTTTTCCAATACAGGACCTGAAGTCTGAATATCTGGTCGATAGTTTACGTACTCGTCCTAAAGCCTGCCTGAAGAGTGCTCAAAATCTCATTTTCCTCAACCCAAGCCTGGACTCTTTCGAAGATTATATGTCCCATCAACTTCTGGGTGATGTCTATCAGGCGGATAGGCCTGTAGTTGGAAGCTATCAGGGGGTAGCCTTTTTTGTGGATGTGAACTATCTCTGCACCACGCCAGGTATCTGGCGGGTCCGTTCCCATTAAGATGGAATTGAACAAGACACAGAGATAAGGAGCCCATATTTTTGGTTCTGACCGAAATAGGTCACCTGGAAGCTTGTCAAGACCGGGCGCTTTTTTAGGTAATTGCTTGACGATAGCAGATTTGACTTCAGCAATAGTGATCTCGTGTACCCCCCCCAATCGATACTCATGGAGGGGGCCCAAAGTCGAAGGTGCTAAATCCTCATTGCCCGAAAGTGCATACAGGGTACTAAAATGGGCTTCCCATACTGCTGGTGCTATATTTGGTGTTATTGCTGATCTACCATACCACCCACCATCACTAACTATTGCCCAAAAGGATTTCAAATCCTTATACTGTAGAGCAAATCTCAGATCTTCCCATTTATTAGTTTCCCAGGCCTTCTTCTCTGATTGGATCACCCGCTTATACTGCAACCGAAATTCCTTTATTCTCGGCTTATCCTTGGCCTTTATAACTTCTAGTAAATCTCTTTTCGTTTTGCGACAGGAGGCATTATACCAGGGATGGGATATGTCCGGTTTTTCCTAAATGCTTACTTCTGGATAGAACACCTCAAGCATTTTAGAGGTCAGCTGGTTGTGTATTTCTACAGGCCTAACATCCTGCCCAACTTGAGTGCCCAGTGGCCCAACCCCAGCCATTTCGCTAAGATACGGCACAGCCTGCTGGTATATGTGTGCTAGCTTATTTGGGGAATCCAGTATATGAGGCCATTTTACTCTCTGTCTGTTGTTGTGTAAAAGGAGAGGTTGTTGAACAAGAATGGGCTCTACTGGGCAGTTGGACAGGCCCCAGCTCCCTGGCTTGAGCGTCATAACCAGAGCATTGTGGTCACTATCTTTCCGCTGGTAGATCTGAAAATCCAAGACCCTATCCCAAGATCTAGATTCGACCATAATGTAGTCTATGGTCGAAGTTTGCCCTTCTCTATTAAATGTTGGTAGGCCAGGTCTATCCGATTTTAATCTCAAGCCCTCAGGGATAGAGAAAGGGTAAATGAATTTGTTTGTAGAACCAACGGCGTCCACACTCTAACAGGTGAGATCAGGGGTTCCGGGATATTCCAGTACTGATTCTCACTATCTCGGTCGTCTAAGCTCATATTACTAAGGGGCTCAAACTGGCAATTAAAATCGCCCCTTAATATTAAGATGTTCTCTGGTTCAAGAGTCAGTATGAATTCTCTCAATAGTTCAATGACTCTGGACTTTTGCCCACTCTGCGTTGGCCTAGAATAAATATTAATTAGGGTAATATGTTTGTTAGCTGGGAGGGATAAGAGGACACATTGTATATCTTGAGAATTTGTTGGCAGCTGCTCTGCTTTAGCACCCAGGTGCGTACCCACCCAGATGCTTAACCCCCCAGATGGTCTGCCCCTACCCCTCCTTGTGGCTAGTATATCGAAGGTTGCAAAGCCTCTCCGATGGTTATTTTCCAGGGCCCACGTCTCCTGCACAAAGCAAATATCATGTTTTTCTATAAACAAAGCCTAATCTGGATATATTAGTTTATTTTTGATCCCTGCCAAATTCCATGAAAGAATTTTGATGTTACCATTTGCCTCCCGTGCTTTGGACCTCCTATGAGTCCTACTGCTGCTAACTACCCCAGGTGGTGGATCATCCATGTACGTCCATCCCCGTCCCGTGGTTGAGCCCTTCTCCCTTGGTGCTCTATCTTGTGCCCCTCCCTTACCCGTGCTACTTTCTTCCTCCTTTGTTACTGTAGATGGAGCACCAACATGCTTGCTAGTATTGCCCCCCCTTGCTGTTTCCTCTGGTTGCCGCTGGAGTGCTCTCACCCCCCAAAGGACCATATTGGAGAATGCTACGTTCCATTCCTACAAAACCATCCCTAACTTCTAAGAGACTCATTTTATCAACTTTGGCGACTGGGTGCGAAATACACCTCGACCGTCAATCTACTTGGTCCAGGATGCTATTATTGTGATGGAACATGGCCAGTGCCGGGGAACAATTTTGAGGGCCCTTCCATTTGGCATAACCTGGGTAAAGATTACAACCCAGGTTTTCCTTACTCCCCCAAGGCTGCCTTTTTCTAGTAGAGTCAAGGTGGAGATTAGAAGACGCAGCAGGGTAAAAGTAGGTTAGGGGAAAAGATTGTATTTGCATTGCAGAACTACCTGCCACCCAATTGCAGATGTGCTTGACGCCCCATCTGTTCCTAAAGTTAATTACAACACAATCACCCTAAGTATTTTTCGCCTGGGCCCCACCCAGTCCACACATCTAGCAAAAAGAATTTCACTAGAGACCTGGTTAGGGAGAGGCCTGTTATAATTTAACCAGTGAATACATTTGTTTTTAAGCTCACTGTAGGTCTTTTTTTTCCCTGGCTCAGGACAGGAACCCCTGCTAGAACCACCACATAAGGTTTAGATTCTGGAGGGAGATCTATATGTGGTAACACACTCTTACGTGCGTCAGTCAGAGGTCTTGGCCATATTTACTAATTGATCGTAGCTTAATGCCCCTGTGTCCCCCCACCGTCCCAGTTCCTAGGCATTGCTGGATCATTAGGCACAGCAGAATCATTAGGTTGAATAGGGTGTTCGTCGGGTAAAGCAGTTGAGGTTGGTAAGTCCACTAAAACATTTGTTGCCAACGAGGTTACATGGTGGGGACCTGCATTAGTTGTGCTAGACAGCCCTTCTACATTTCCGGTGCCATCTTCTGCCCGCATACCACCCTCTGCCTGTGCTATAAACAGTGATTCAAGATGAGAAAGTCTATGTTCTATGGAGTTTAATCTATCATAGATAGGAAGACAGGTCTCAGTAAATATTTGTTCCAATTTAACCCAAAAATCTTCCCTACCCTCGGAAGGGATAATGTCGCCAATACCTAATGTAGTCGTAGACCCATGTACAGTTGGCTGCGATGTATCAAATTCAGCTGCATTCGGATTTGTCTCCAGATTACCACATTTCTGGATTTTTGCTTTTTTGTTATTTAGTGTGGGTCCACCACGCTTTCTTTTGACTGCCGGGTCTGGTGCCTGGTTTAATACTGGATGCCGACCGAGTTAGAAGTCTCGATCTAGTTGCTCCTGAAATTTCGTGATTTTGCGGAAAAATACATGGGCGAACTGCTGCCCTGTCCACAGTAGCTGGGGGACTTGACAAGATGCTGACTATATTTGGTGACTGGTTTCCCCCGCCGGTGAGGCTCGCGGGCACGATGTCAGCTATTAATTGAGGCACAGGTGAAGGAGCCTGGGCCAGCCAGCCCAATAATGACCACTTGTCGAAAATCGGCTCCATAGATAGCCTCTTTTTGGTCATTTCAATTTCACGCTTGAACACAGAAGAGCAAAGGGCAGTCTTAGTTATCCTGCAAATGCATACTAACCTTCGTATGTTCCTCGAATGAAGGATTAAAGAAAGGGGCCCGTCCCATCCTCGTTCATGCGCGGACGGGCTCAGATGGGCCCACCCTTGGCCCGGGCTTTGCCCGGTGAGCGCCCACACGCGTTCCGCGAAGCGGGGGCCGCAAGCCGTGAAGTAGCACTGTGGGCGGGATCAAAGTAAGGCCCAGGTGAGCGTCGTTGTGGGGCTGCTGGTCTCCGTAGTCCCCCACACCTCCTCTGCAAGAACAAGCAACTGGCACCAAAATGCAGCTACGAGCGGCACCCGCAAAGCGGGGACCACAAGCCGCCAAGTAGCGGTGTGGGCACGATCAAAGTAAAGCCCAGGTGAGTGTCGTTGTGGGGCTGCTGGTCTCCGTAGTCCCCCATACCTCCTCTGCAGGAACAAACAGCTGGCACCAAAATGCGGCTACGAGCGGAATACTATAGAGCAAGGCGAACGTGCAATAATGAGGAAGAGTTTGACAGAATAGAAAAAGAAATGACTCAGAGATTTATCCAAAGGGGTTACGTCAAGATGTTTTGAAAGGTGCATCAAGTTAGGCAAAGAAACTGGAAAGACATATAATAGTATTTGAACCCTCTAGAACTAAACGACAACAAGAACAGAGGGAGAAATCAAAAGATCAGGATACCTCTAGATGTATAATAACCTTCAATGTAAAACATAAAGAAATGAGATCTATTCTGATCAAACACTGGCACCTGTCAAGAAATGATCCGGTGTTGGGTACCAGAGTTAAGAAAAACCCAGAGATTACATATAAAAAAATCTAAGTCTCTAAAGGACTTGATTGTCAAGAGCGAATTCCAAGAAAGAAAGAGAGGTGCCCCCAATTGGCTACATCAGAAACCAGGTTTTGAAAAATGCACTAAATGCAAGGCATGCCAGCATGGCATGAATCGCACTGACTCTAGAACATTTTTTAATAAAACAGTAACCATTAAAAGTTTTCTGACTTGTAGAAACAGTTTTGTTGTTTATTTACTACAATGCTCCTGTCTAAAATTGTACATAGGAAGCACTACTCTGCCCATTTATCAACGAATCCTCCAACACAGGCGAGCAATTGTAAACCAAGACAGAACATATCCTATTGCTAGGCATTTTGAGTCCCACTACCAAAGTAACCCTATGAGGTCCAAAAGAAATGGAGAGGGGGGACAGGGAAAGAGAACACCAGAAAATAGAAACATATTTTATTCTGGAATTCAACTGCAAGAAACCATATGGGCTTAATGTTGATGAAGACCTATATACCTGCCTGTCTTGATGATTATGATGAAGAGTCAAAATAGGAGAATCTGCACATAAAACCTTGAATCGATTGTTTAAAAAAAATGTATTTGCAGTAGTGGATATTGAGATACATACAACATAGGATTGGTGTCATTAAGTAGAGATGGGTAGCATATTCCGTTTGCATAATTATGCACATGCACTTTTTGAGATCATTGTGCTGTATTTAAGTATGTCCAAATTGAGGAGTGTGATATGTTTACATAGAGAAGATTTATCTAGTTTACATATGCACTTGCACTTTTTGAGATCATTTGTGCTGTATTCAAGTATGTTTACATTAAGGAGAGTAATATGTTTACATGGAGAAGTTTTCTCTAGTTTACATAAGCACTAGCACTTTAAAAATGGCAGGTAACATTACTGTTAGAGGATATAATTAAGTAATGTTGTGCCTTTTACATTTTTTGAAATGTGTTTGATCTCTGGACATATATCTTCAGATAGATATAAGAAGTGACCTGTTTTTAAAAAAAATATATACAGGCCATGAACAATTATATTTATCTGTTTTTGCACTCTAAAGGGAAGCAATTGAACGTTTAAATAATAATAATTGAACAATGCTTATTTGCACAATTGCACTTGCACTTTAAATTTGTATGAATTTGCACCTAATATGAATAAGGCACTTGCCACCATATTGTGTTAAAAGCTGAAAATCCCCATAGCTCAATGCACTTGCACTTTGAAATTATGAAATGCACTTTTTGAAGTTTTAATGATTTTTGTATCAATATAAATGTGCAATAGAATGAGGAAAATGAGGAACTAATATTCCTGAGCAATTTTAATGAATGATGATTATAAACATCCAGGAATTCTAAATTGTATTCATAAATGAGTAATTGTGAGCATTTAGGATAGATAGCTGAACCAGTATGTCTCTGAACACTAGGAGAAACATATTCAAATATGGCTGCTACATTGAGTGAGGCAAAGTCCTGCAGGTTAAATTTTGTGTCCTATGTTAGTTTCACCCACTACTGCAAAATGTATTTTAATTTGAAAAAAATGGTGTCTCGACATCGTGAACAAGGAAGCAGGAGATTTCCTGTAACGCGTTGATGTGATTTTGTCGAATAAAACTAACCGAGTGCTTTTAAACCCTACCTCAGAGTGAAGGATGACTATTTATTTAATACTGGAAGGTCCTATATTTGATATATATACAAACCCCACTCCCTTGCTTTTACCAAGATGTCGAGCACACAAGGATTTTCAGGTCGGAGCTGCTTTAATCAACAATCGGAATAACGCGTTTCATTCTATGCAAACTTCCTCCGATGCTGCGGTTCACAATTGGTTCTCCAGCCCTCCTTTGAAACATTGATGCCCTTCTCCGATTGGCTAAGGCTTGCGGGCTTCCCAGCCCAGTGAACTGCTCGAACTCACCAATTCGAGTCCATGCCGAGCAGACACCCAACATCAGTACTAGCCCCAGTGGGCAGTGTCTGCTCTTTCCCCATACTTGCCTTTAGCTGTCGTGGTGGGTGGTGAGCAGCTCCCCTTGATCCCTCACCTCACCGCTGCAATCCTGCAATTAAACCTTTCCGTACCGCTTAAGTACGCTATATAAATTCTTGAACTTGAACTTGAACATCCCGCGAAGTTGCAGTCCATCTGTAATGGTCAGGCACACATTTCAGGTAAGTGGGGTTCCGGCGTTACCAAAAAGTTTTTAGTTTCTCCACAGATTGCCACCAATTCCCCCGGACCTCTTGAGAGGTGGGTGCACCTAGAGTGCCGATGGCTGCACTCAAATGTCCAAACTACACTCCCTTGCTTTTACCTAGAAATCGAGCACACACAAGTTTTCAGGTGAGAGCTGCTTTTAGTCAACCATCGGCAAGATGCGTTTCGTTCTATGCAAGCTTCCTCAGATGCCGCTGTTCACAATTGGTTCTCCCGCCCTCCTTTTGAAATGTCGATGCCCTTCTCCGATTGGCTAAGGCATCACGGCATCCCAGCATAGTGAATTGCTCAAACTCACCAATGCGGGACCATGTGGAGCAAACACCCAACATCAATACTAGCCACAGTGGGAGGTGTCTGTTCCTGCCCCATGCTTGCCTTTAGCTCTCATGGTGGGTGGTGAGCAGCTCCCCTTGATACCTCACCTTACCACTGCAATCCTGCAATTAAGCCTGTTGGTACCGCTGTTGGTATACATATATATGATGATATCATTTGGGATGTCATCAATGATGTCATAAATGATGTCATAAAACCTCATGAGCATGAGTGATATAAAATGTGAGGTCATAAACAGTGTATGGAAGGGGCGCAATTTATAATTTGCTCTGCTAACTATACCTTGTGAATTTCTGTGTTTTTTAGTTCAAAATGTTACATTGTCACTGACATTTTCATCTAACTATAATGTCCCTAGGGCCCTTTGTGTTTAAAAAGGGGAGGGGTACACGCAGACCCCCTCACAAGCCCCTATTGGCTCTGGGGACCTCAACCATAAAGTGGTAAAAAATACATAAAATGGGGAGGGGGAACTTGGTCACCCTGCGATGCCTTAAGAGACCCATGTGACCCCATCTCCCGGGGCCAAATACAATAACATTAGGGGAGGGGGCATCATTACCCTCTCTCCAAGCCCAAATTGGCCCAGTGGATCCATCCCCGGAGCCATATATTATTATAGGAGAGGGGGCAGTGGCCCCTGTTCAAGCATTAAGAGGCCCTGGGAACCCCATTCCTCAGGGCATATTTTAATTATACATATGGGATGAATTGTCTTTCTCCCTAAATGAACATGTGGAACCCTTTCTCTGGGGCTAATGACATTCCTATTATGGAAGTGGACACATGAACCCCCTCTCCAAGCCCAAATGGGCCCCAGGATCCCCATTTCCCAGGGCTATATATCAATTATAGGGAAGCAGATGCATGGCCCCCCTCCTAAGGGTCTTAAAAAGACACAGAGTCAATAACTTTTCGAATAGAGAAGTGGATACGTGCCCCTCTCCCCTAGCCAAAATGGGCCATCTGGATCCCCATTCCCCAAAGCTATATTTGAATTAAAGAGGATGGTACACGTGGCCTCCCTTCGATCTTGTCCCCTTGAGCCAATAACATTTTCTATTAGGGGAGGAGGCCATAATAAATTGGAGCGACAAGATGGCCCTCTCCATGAGCCTATTGAGGCCCCAGGGATCCCATCTCTTGAGGCCTGTCCTAATCACAGCAAGTTGGGGGATGCGGGGGAGCCAGATGGCCCTTGGTCCCAGCTGGTTCCCCACATACTGTGGGAGACTGCATTGCTTTCACTCTGTGGGAGCTACTATTTTTGCATGCAGGAGTAATCTGTTTCCCTACCCGCAGCAGTGCATCTAGGAAAACTGAAGTCTGCTCCTACCTGGTGGAAGCATTTTCAAATCTCATACCAGGTGAGAGAAAACATGCCTTCCCTGCCCACTGTCCTGCAGACAGGGAAGGCATTTTTGCACCCACCCAGTGGGAGATTTTAAAATGCCCCATCAGACTGGAGCAAACATATGTTTTCCTGCCTGCACTGATGTGAGCAGGGAAACTACTGTGTCCCAGGGTGGACTCCCCATTTCTGGCTCAGGGAGAGGGACTGTGCGGCCACCTCTCCCATTTTGTATGCTGTTTGACTATGGGGGATGGGGTCCCTGGGCCCAAATGAGGCTCATGGAAGTGGCCTCCCCTTCTTTGTAACAAAAGCCAGCAGCCTGGTCCCAGTGGATGGGGTCCCCAGGGCCCCAATTGCTTAGGGATGGAGGCCACATGGCCCCCTTCATTACAATTTGGCCCCAGGGGATGGGGTCCCAAAGACCGCCAGATAGATAGATTGATAGACAGACAGACAGACAGACAGACAGACAGACAGACAGACAGACAGACAGACAGACAGATAGATAGATAGATAGATAGATAGATAGATAGATAGATAGATAGATAGATAGATAGATAGATAGATAGATAGATAGATAGATAGATAGATAGATAGATAGATAGATAGATAGATAGATAGATAGATATGTAGATAGATAGATAGATTGATTGATTGATGGAAGTGCCAACCTGTTTTTGAAGCAAACTTCCTGCTGTCCTTGAGGTATAAATTAACACAAATTAAAAAAAGAAGGAACTAGGAAGGCATGGCCAACTTAAGCTTGTCTGTCAAGCAGTACCTAGCTATTAACACTTTAGAAAGCCACTATATAGGGCAGAGAGAGCTGCCTGAGTTTCAAGAAGTACCTTAGTTATTTACACTTCTAAATGGCAGTATACAGGACATAGGAAGCCGTATGAGTTCCAATCCATGATTTCCCACGAAACCTGAATATTTGTTTCCGGGCATATCCTTTATGTCCTGTGCTTTATTTGTCTATATTTATTGTGCAAAAGACTGGGTGCTCAGAACAAGGTCATACCCCAGTATGATAACAAATGATAACAAATTAACATTTAATTTTACATGACATTGGCCCAAGCACATTCTTCCCAGTTGGTACAAAGGTGTGTATATTGACATCAGAATATTGACATCAGAATATTTATGGGACACAATGCTGAGTTCAAAATATAAAAAATAATTGACAGGTAAGTAAGGCTAGATTTTATGTATCTTACTCCACTGATAGGTACATTGGGCCCGATTCACAAAAGTAATCTGAGACAAAATCCTAATTTTGCGACTTTCAGTATTTACAAAAGGGATTTAGGAGTAGTAAAGCTAGGAATCCAAATATTTTAGGAGTAGTAAAGTTAGGATTCCTAACTTTACTATTACTAAAGGCCCTTTGTGAATACCAACAGTCGCAAAGTTAGGATTGTGTCTCAGATTACTTTTGTGAATCAGGCCCATTAAATATATATATACATCACGCTTAGTTTTTATATATATATAAATATATATATATCACCGCACTTGAAGCAGGCCTGGACTTTACTGGTAACCGCTTCGGCGCTGCATCCCTTCAGGTTACTGAAACTTTACCAGGCTCACCACCGAAGTTCGACACTTGGATTCTGGCGGAGTTGGAGGCACCTGTGCACCACGACTGACGAGCTGGTTTTCCGGACGAGTCCACGCCATGTTCCTGTCATTTCTTCGGAGGTTTGTGCGGGTCAGGGGACCGGAGGGGACACTTTGTAAGGAGCAACTTAACAGGACACCAGTGGATGCCAAGATGATGAGCCTCCGCCGCAACAAGCACCCTAAACCCCCCCCGCATCACTCACCTTCATGAAGCGCTGCATCCTGGGATCTGTAGTTTCGCTGCAGTCACCCTGCTTCAGGTGTAGTAGATTGAACATTCGGGAGGAGGGATCAGTGGCTAACCTATCCGTGTGCGGCAGGACTGTGTTTAAAACTTTCATTTTGGCCCACACCCTGTTCATAGACTCTGGGCGCTGAGGAAGGCTGGATTATGCCGAAATGCATACGTCACCGAGAGTCACAGCTTCATTAAAGGTGTTTCCTGTCTCCCCCCTACTTGGCCTCTGCTTCTTTTTTTAAAGGAGTGTTCTGCATGTTCCACGCGATTGCCAGTATCGCGTTACAGGGGTCACCGCACTTGAAGCAGGCCTGGACTTTACTGGTAACCGCTTCGGCGCTGCATCCCTTCAGGTTACTGAAACTTTACCAGGCTCACCACCGAAGTTCGACACTTGGATTCTGGCGGAGTTGAAGGCACCTGTGCACCACGACGGATGAGCTGGTTTTCCGGACGAGTCCACGCCATGTTCCTGTCATTTCTTCGGAGGTTTGTGCGGGTCAGGGGACCGGAGGGGACACTTTGTAAGGAGCAACTTAACAGGACACCAGTGGATGCCAAGATGATGAGCCTCCGCCGCAACAAGCACCCTAAAACCCCCCCCGCATCACTCACCTTCATGAAGCGCTGCATCCTGGGATCTGTAGTTTCGCTGCAGTCACCCTGCTTCAGGTGTAGTAGATTGAACATTCGGGAGGAGGGATCAGTGGCTAACCTATCCGTGTGCGGCAGGACTGTGTTTAAAACTTTCATTTTGGCCCACACCCTGTTCATAGACTCTGGGCGCTGAGGAAGGCTGGATTATGCCGAAATGCATACGCCACTGAGAGTCACAGCTTCATTAAAGGTGTTTCCTGTCTCCCCCCTACTTGGCCTCTGCTTCTTTTTTTAAAGGAGTGTTCTGCATGTTCCACGCGATTGCCAGTATCGCGTTATACAGGGGTCACCGCACTTGAAGCAGGCCTGGACTTTACTGGTAACCGCTTCGGCGCTGCATCCCTTCAGGTTACTGAAACTTTACCAGGCTCACCACCGAAGTTCGACACTTGGATTCTGGCGGAGTTGGAGGCACCTGTGCACCACGACGGACGAGCTGGTTTTCCGGACGAGTCCACGCCATGTTCCTGTCATTTCTTCGGAGGTTTGTGCGGGTCAGGGGACCGGAGGGGACACTTTGTAAGGAGCAACTTAACAGGACACCAGTGGATGCCAAGATGATGAGCCTCCGCCACAACAAGCACCCTAAACCCCCCCCGCATCACTCACCTTCATGAAGCGTTGCATCCTGGGATCTGTAGTTTCGCTGCAGTCGCCCTGCTTCAGGTGTAGTAGATTGAACATTCGGGAGGAGGGATCAGTGGCTAACCTATCCGTGTGCGGCAGGACTGTGTTTAAAACTTTCATTTTGGCCCACACCCTGTTCATAGACTTTGGGCGCTGAGGAAGGCTGGATTATGATTAAATGTATACGCCACTGAGAGTCACAGCTTCATTAAAGGTGTTTCCTGTCTCCCCCCTACTTGGCCTCTGCTTCTTTTTTTAAAGGAGTGTTCTGCATGTTCCACGCGATTGCCAGTATCGCGTTACAGGGGTCACCGCACTTGAAGCAGGCCTGAACTTTACTGGTAACCGCTTCGGCGCTGCATCCCTTCAGGTTACTGAAAATTTACCAGGCTCACCACCGAAGTTCGATACTTGGATTCTGGCGGAGTTGGAGGCACCTGTGCACCACGACGGACAAGCTGGTTTTCCGGACGAGTCCACGCCATGTTCCTGTCATTTCTTTGGAGGTTTGTGCGGGTCAGGGGATCGGAGGGGACACTTTGTAAGGAGCAACTTAACAGGACACCAGTGGATGCCAAGATGATGAGCCTCCGCCGCAACAAGCACCCTAAACCCCCCCCCCCCGCATCACTCACCTTCATGAAGCACTGCATCCTGGGATCTGTAGTTTTGCTGCAGTCACCCTGCTTCAGGTGTAGTAGATTGAATATTCGGGAGGAGGGATCAGTGGCTAACCTATCCGTGTGCGGCAGGACTGTGTTTAAAACTTTCATTTTGGCCCACACCCTGTTCATAGACTCTGGGCGCTGAGGAAGGCTGGATTATGCCGAAATGCATACGCCACTGAGAGTCACAGCTTCATTAAAGGTGTTTCCTGTCTCCCCCCTACTTGGCCTCTGCTTCTTTTTTTAAAGGAGTGTTCTGCATGTTCCACGCGATTGCCAGTATCGCGTTACAGGGGTCACCGCACTTGAAGCAGGCCTGGACTTTACTGGTAACCGCTTCGGCGCTGCATCCCTTCAGGTTACTGAAACTTTACCAGGCTCACCACCGAAGTTCGACACTTGGATTCTGGGGGAGTTGGAGGCACCTGTGCACCACGACGGACGAGCTGGTTTTCCGGACGAGTCCACGCCATGTTCCTGTCATTTCTTCGGAGGTTTGTGCGGGTCAGGGGACCGGAGGGGACACTTTGTAAGGAGCAACTTAACAGGACACCAGTGGATGCCAAGATGATGAGCCTCCGCCGCAACAAGCACCCTAAAACCCCCCCGCATCCCTCACCTTCATGAAGCGCTGCATCCTGGGATCTGTAGTTTCGCTGCAGTCACCCTGCTTCAGGTGTAGTAGATTGAACATTTGGGAGTAGGGATCAGTGGCTAATCTATCCGTGTGCGGCAGGACTGTGTTTAAAACTTTCATTTTGGCCCACACCCTGTTCATAGACTCTGGGCGCTGAGGAAGGCTGGATTATGCCGAAATGCATATGCCACTGAGAGTCACAGCTTCATTAAAGGTGTTTCCTGTCTCCCCCCTACTTGGCCTCTGCTTCTTTTTTTAAAGGAGTGTTCTGCATATATATATATATATATATATTTATATATATATACTAGCTTACCCGTCGCGCATTGCTTCGATCTCAGAAGAAAGGAAATTTAAGAAAACTTGTTATGATAACATTTAATTTACATTGAGTCATTTTTATTGAAACGTATTCATTTTCATATGGAAAACATTTTAAAGTGTTGTTTTAATTCTGTTTATTTATTCGAGTGCTTGTGGATACATGGTATTTTTTGTTTTTCCGTCTGGTGCGTACGCGAATAAATCAGAAGGTTTTCCGACGTGTGAGCTGGCCACACAGTTGTCCATGTGAGAAGCACAGATTCTCCAAATCTAGTCCACACACTTGCAACGATTGTCCTTGCAACGATTGTCCTTGGGCTTTGTTGATGGTCATTGCAAAAGCGAGTCGCACGGGAAACTGTTAACGTTCAGTATTGGAAAGATTATGAGGGCACTGGGGGGCCGGGGGGCCGATATTTAACAAACCTATGCTGGGGTGTACTCAACAACTTCCCAAAGTTTCATGCCGATCGGATGAATGGTGTAGTAATGCATAAAGGACAAACAGACATACTTTCGTTTTTATATATATAGATATATATATATATATTTGAAAACAAAGTCCTGATATATCCAGACGCTGCAGCGAAAATCAGGAAACGGACCACCACGCAGCAAATTCGATTTAAAGTGCTTTATTTCTCCACCAAAGCAGCCATGACACGTTTCGACAGGGAAACCTCTGTCTTGATCACATAACATGCCGCAACCAATAAGGTAAATTTACATTGCCCAAGTGCAAGCACTCCTCCCCAAAATAAAGGTAAACAACAGACTCTGCACTACTGTGAGTATATGCATGTGCATTTGTCCATTGTACTTAATAAAATCAAGTGAAAAATGAATGTTAATGCATAAGTTTCCAATATCACAAAGTTGAAATAACATATATGATCATGAACTGGTTAAAGTTGTTGAAACAACAACAATATATATATATATATATATATGTATATGTACCATTTGTACCAGTTGCAATACTGAATATCTGCCCCCAGAATCTCGTAGTACAACAATATCAAGGGACAAATATTAAGGGCCAAAATATCAAAAGGTAAGTGCATATAGGAAAGTACATATTTGGTATTCTGGGGGCAGATATTCAGTATTGCAACTGGTACAAAATGGTATTTTGCCAGTATGCATTTCCACCTAACACCTGGAATGCGTTTTAGAGCAGCATTATCATTCTAACTTTAAGGGAGCAGCAAGAATTGTAGTGGTGTGTAAATGGAGGGCAGGGAGCAGGTCCAGGAGCAACCATTGAAATGACCTTTGCTCAAAAAGTGCCTCGATCTGGAACACAGCATGTAATTGTGCCTTGAACAGGAATAGATCTTTTCAAATCATACAAGAGTAATATACTGAAATGTAAAATAAAAAAAATTGTGTGTGATAAGTGAACCCCAGATCTATTCAAGGGACAACTTTTTATTTTACCCAACAAAAATACTTTCATGGAATCACAGAAGGCCCTTTGGCTTTCTTTTTCATTACGCTCGCACAAAGGGTATCTGCCTTGAAAGGATAGCATCCTTGTTGGATACCTACAATGACAGATGCTTAAGCTCTCAGGGGGATCTTGAACTGTGATGTTATGCCTCCGCTTCCAAGGATCTTCTTCACAACTGCATTAGCAAACAAGCCTTTAAAAGTAGCGTTCACATTTACAAAGGAGTCTTTAATGGCTTGGATGCAAAGGCAAATTTCTTCTCATTCTTTGGATCTGAGGCTGGCTTTTGAAAGAGATGCACTTTTGAATGGAGCGAAGGCTGGAGGTGCCAATGTGCTGTCAGAAGAGGAGACAGCAGACTTGAGACCCATCTCAACTTGCTTTACAGTCCGAAGTGTATGAAATTGCCAGGTCTTATTTTGCCACAAATAAAAATTGTGCATGTTCGTGGCTCTCTTTTTAAGGGGAACCGGGGAAACATGAAATGTCAGATTTATGCTGCCTTATTGAACAGAGGGTTCCGTCCGTGAGTCAAGGCTGAAACGTAAATAAGACAATGCAGAAGGAAGCATGCTACTATTAACTGAGTTATACCCAGCTTCTTTGGTTAATTCTCCCTTACTGTGCCATTCATGAGCTTGCATAGGGACAGCATGTTCTGGGTGTATGTGTTCTTGTGTGAAGTACAGTACATGAAGGGTGAAGAGTTGTGTAGCATGCACATAGTGACTGTGTGTGCTGGTAGTGCGTGCTTTTTAAAAAGGCATTCAGATTAAAGATAGATTAGTGTCAGTGCTGAACAGCGAGCGCAGAATGAGTGTGTGTGCTGAATACTTGTGTAAATTTGAGGGTAAAAATGCATAGAGGTATTAGTGCTGAACAGAAAGTGTGCTATGAATGTACACTTACTGTATGTGCTTGCATTGATACATTAATGGAGGACCCTGGGTTCCATTTTGGAAAGCCCAGACCTGCTTGATAAAGACATGAGGAGGAGAGGAATCTTCCCAGACAGATTTGTGTATTGCTGCATTCCTGAGAGCTGGGTGGGGCCACACTGGAAGGAAAAGGAAGAGACTCCCTTTACATTTAAAAAAACTGCTCTTGTATTCAGTGATAGATCACGAGGAAGGCACTTGGACACATCTCAAGAAGGGAGAAGGGGCTGAAAAAAATAAATAAAGAGTAGGACTAGGATTAACCTTTTAATACACATATTACTGTGGCTGACATCCAGGTATGAATTCTGGGCACTCCCATGAATTGTGTTGTGGACAATCAACAACTGAGTCATGCTTGCTGTGGCAGACCTCTTTCATGAAGGACAATTAAAAGGAGAAGTGCCCACTTCAAAAGAAGCAGAACCCCAACAAAAAACTTCAAGGAACCAGACCCTAAATTATATTTAATGTCAGAAAAAGGACCATAAGAAGAGGATGTTGATTCCCCATAAATGTGTCATCTGTCAAGCAGCCAGACGGGCTGTATGAAAAGGGGCAGCTCTGCAAGACTTCTGCCTGTGGCCAGGAATGGGGCCAAAACCTGCAGGTCTCTCAGCTGGGTGAGGGGACATCACTTAGGGAAACCAAGACCACCTGCCCTGGAGGCCCAGAGCACCAGCGCCTGCCTGCTTGCCAAAACAAGTGTGCCCTGTGCCACCCTCACTGGCTCCAGTCAGGTGCTGAAGAAAGGATCCCCCCCTGTTGATCAAAGTCTATGAACTGCATCTTCAGGAGCAGAGAACTTCTCCAACTTCTGGGAAACCTCCAGCAACGCTGCTCAGGAGAGAAAGCCTGTGTCACTGATTGCTGCTGCTTTGGAAATAAGCAAGCCAACCTCTCCTAACTGATTAGGACTCACTGGTGCATGTTTGGGGTGCCTGCTTCATCAATTAATTCTTTTGTACTGCAAGAGTAGGTGAGAGGCTAACTCGGCCATTTTTTCCCGCGGGACCTCACTGATAATAGTATTGTGACCTTCAGGGTGGCAGAGAGGGGTGGGTCACAGTTTTCCAAGTGTGCTGGATGCCGTTCACTCCACTGCTAGTGCAGTGTCTGCCATCACCTAAGGAGCTATTTACTTACTCAAATTGGGTTGAATTGTTGATACCATAAGGTATACCCTACACTTTGAGGATGACTTCTTGAGATTGGGTGCTATTGCTAATTACCACTACTTAAACCCCAATCATTGATACATTAGGTCACATTGTCCTAACAAAGTGTCTGGATTTGCAGAGACTTTAAAGGGAATGAAACATGTTGACCGATGTGCTCACTTTTCTGTGAGCTGTACCGAATCATTGTCTCCAACTCAGCCCCCCTTTATTTTTATTTATAACAAGTGGTCACACATACTAAAGCTTGCAGGGTCTCTCATAGTTTTTTTGTACCACACTTAAACCAATCTACACACCCGGCACCTCCACTTACACTTCATCATAGTGTCTTATATTATAAGAGCTTTGGAAAAAAGCTCCCTTGTGGGGCCTATTGGGCATTACAGTGCCAGTCCAACAAGAAGCTGTGTGATGATGACGCATGGCACCCATCTGGGTGTGTGAGGGCTCTGGCTTCTGGGCAATCAGATTCCCCCATTCTGCTTGCTCAGACACCTCCCGACCTACTGCATTTTCTGTTTCCTTTTTTGATTCTTTTAGGAACTGCATACTCCACTTGTAAACATGTACATTTAAGGATCTTGTATGCTGGACTTAGACATGCTCCCAATCCCCCATTATTGTGTTCTGACAGCGGCACCATAGACACTTTTGACTAAGTTCCTAAAAGTTCAAAAGGGAGAACTCTTGAGTACAGCCTAATAGTTTGCATTCCCTGATGAAGCCTCCAGTGAATTGGGAACAGCCCTGAACACATTACCCGAAGGAGGAAGGGACAGGGATTTGCCTGACAACTACTAGAGCCCCGACCTCAAGGGGGATTGTGTCATCACATTTGAATGTTGCATCCCTCTCTGCATGTGCAGAGTTAGAAATACAATACTACTTTTTCATATAAAAGCAAGTATTTGGCTGGACATTGATTTATTTTACTACTAGACCCTCAACCTCAAGGGGGATTGTGTTGTTGCATTTGAATGTTGTATCTCTTTGCATGTGTATAGTTAGAAAAAATTATTTTTTTTTCATTCATTATTATTTTTATTTCGGCCGCTTTAGCCATAAAAGATACATACATGAAAAACACAAGGTCATATCAGTTTACACATACATGTCTAAAAACAGTTAAAAACCTATCTATAAGTACAGAGTTCATTATAAGCATCCTCATAGATATACATACATAAATGCATTAAAAAAACACCAAAGCTTCATCTCAATTAATATCTAGTTACAAGACATGTACCATATTGGGAGGGGAATTCGTACATCATCATCGATAGAGCAACTATAACGCTAAAAAAAAAAAAAAAAAGATTTGACTGCTCAAAGTAATTGGCCAGTCTTCCTGCGAGCAATATACACAGAATAAAGAAATCTACTAATGCTAAATGCAATAGATTGGGAAGTGTTGGTTTTAATAGTGAGGTAGTGTGGCTCACTGGTTAGAGGCGGCAGACCTGAGAGCAGAGGACGGCCCGGGACCAGGGTTCGATTCCCGGCGCGGCAGGTTTCTGGACCAGGGTCAGCGGACTCGATAATTCTCTCGCCTCGGTGCCCACTCTGATCAGCGATCACACTCGGCAACTCTGGGCATTAGCTTGCCTCATCCTCACTAACGGCCCCACCAGACCGCTGGGGATGCCTGGTCTCACCCTGGAGATACCCACTAAGGGACCATCTCTCAGGGAAGCCAGGAAGGGTTTCGCAGCGGTCGAAGCGCCTTGGGACCCTACGGGTAAGTAGTGCGCTATATAAATGCCTATACATACAATAATTCTATATGCCATAATACAAGATCTTATTCCTAAAAGGGTACACAAGGGTTTGATCCACCTTTTTCTTGCTTTAGTGTATGCTTGGCAAATGAACAGTATATGGACCTCATCCTCCGTGTAAAAACCTGAGCACATTGTACACTTCCCCTGTGTAGCGTTTGGCCCTTCCGATTTTCCCTTGGACCAACGCTCCAGATTAGAGTTCAACATAAGATTCCCGTACCTGAACTTCAAAAATAGGGACTTCGCAAGGGGAGGCTCTATCTCATCTAGAAAGACCTCAAAAAAGGGTTCATCTTTGAAGCTTAAAAAAGTTTGGGTTAAATACCCGATTCTATTTCCATTTACTAACTGATTAGTTACGAAGGACCAGAAGGCTCGTTTCACCATGGATTTTGCATAATGCGGCTGCCTTTCCGGACTCTCCAATAGCTGAGGCAGGCCCTGGTTTGAAAACCATTTTTTAATGTGTTTGAGCCATAAAACAAAATGTAGAGAATCTAGACCAAATATCTCCTGAAGACCTTTCCTCTAATCAATCAGTTCTGGAGTAGACCATATCCTTACCCAAAACATTAATGGTCTAATGATTATATGGTTGTCAGTTCATTTAAGGTTCAAATCAAATTGGAGAGGAATCAAAGGTGTGCTAGTGGGTACCCTTACACTTGATCTCATAAATTTATTATCCAGACCTTGGAAACTATCCCTTGCCCAAGGTCCCCATATCTCAGCCCCATAAAGGGCAGCAGATTGAATTTTAAATTTAAAAAGCTCAAGCGCGGGAGTCACACATTTACTTGTACTGGTATTAAGTTTACTAATAACTGGCTTAACGTTATGGGCATAAGACACCTTATTTTTCTCGATTTGGGCCTTCCATGTTAAATTTTAATCTAGCACCACCCCCAGATAGGAAAAATTATCAACTATTTCTAAAACTTGGCCATCCATATTTACAGTCCCCATATCCGGCTTACAGGGGTTCAATGCCATACACTTAGTTTTGTTGACGTTTATCTCTAATCCTTTCTTCACACAGTAAATACTAAAGGAGTTCAGGAGCGCCTGGAGGCCTTTCTTAGTTTGGGATATTAAGATGGTATCATCCGCGAAAAGTAACGCAGGCACCCTTTCCCCCATTAAGTTGTGGTGAGTCGCTTACACAGCCGTTCAAATGATCAGGGATATCGTTAACAAATAATGAAAATAGGGTGGGGGCCAAAACGCATCCTTGTCGGACGCCACGTTCTATTGGGATATTGCGCGTCAGTTCCCCATTTGGACCCAACTGATGTTGGCATGATTCCTAGCGTGCAACTCAACTATTTGAGCCAGGAGGCACCCTGGCAATCCAACTTCACTTAGGGACCTCCAAAGCAAAAATAAAATATTACTTTTTCTCATCGAGACAAGTATTTGGATGGACATTGATTTACTGCTTGAGCTGTTTGTATTTTGTGTTATGGGTCATGTTCACTTGTTGATATCTACACCCCCTCCCACCAAGCGATCAATGACTGCTCGACCACAGCTACCACTGAGAGTCAAGTGCAGAAGGGGGACTTGGCTCATTTGAGCATGATCCACAGGAGGTCGGGCCCCGGACATCAGGAGTAAAAGGGCATTTTGCATTAAGATAATAAGTGCTAAATACTGAAGGTAACTTGGGTGAAAATCCCACCCGAAGATCTTATTTCTCTCGTCTGAGCAACTGCTTGCACTGGCTATTCATTTTCTGTTGCACACAGCACTATTTCTTAGCCCAAAATACATTTGGCACCCATTTTGGACACGAGAGGGGATTTTTGGATAAAGAAATAGTGATAAGCGCAGAATTACTCCTCTCGTGTAATTATGCATAGTCTCACAGAATTTTTTGGTAATTCCTTGTGATGCTACAGTGAATCACGTGAGTTACGCTCACCCCTAATGAAAACCTATGTGTAGGTAACAGGCCTAATGCAATATTTATACTCCATTGACCACAATAATGTATACTTCTAGTCATCATAGGGTGTGTAGAGGTACCCATTAACACCCTGGCTGATGATTACCTGCACAATTCATCAGACTGCAACAGAAGTCTACAATGCAGAAAAGATGTGAATAATTGCCATCAATGAGCATTGATTTTGCCAGATGTTTGTGATACCTAGATATGCTTAGGGGTTGACTCCTTTACTGTCCCAAGTTTGCATGTGAAACGATTGTGTGTTACACTACACACTCCACAACCCAGATGTGCTATCTTGAAAGTGTATTAAGGAGCACCTAGACATTAATATGCAATCCAAACTGGACAGGACCATCACTTGTCCCAACACTGGCACAGACTCTCATGATGAATGGAGAAGGAGACAGTAAATCACATGGACATGATTTACTTTTAGTTCAACTAAAAGAGTGACACACTAACTGCATGTGTCACAAAGCAGTATTCCTTCCACATGGTGCCACACATCTGCTTGTCTATAGTTATAGCTAAGTAAATTAACAAAAACTGAATTCTCTGGCATATGCAAATGACATTGCTCATTCGACTGTAGAAATGCTTTCCTCATGTTTATCATGGAACTGTCCTGCTCTCTTCCGTAGCTGTGGTTGTTGATGAAGATTTTAAAACTGTTGAGACTCTCCTTGCATAGGCCCAACTTTACAACTTCCAAGATATCGCCTATGCGAGGAAGAGCAGAGGAGGTGTCCCATTGTAATTTTGCCATTTGGCCAATAATATCCTTTTTTGACATATAATCATATGGATATCCCTTGCCATAATATTTATTGGATAGTTCTCTGGTGTCATCCTTGATTGACATATTGATCGCCCTCTGTATGTATAGCGCAAGAGTCTTTCGGGAGGGTTGTTAATGGTAATTGTCCACAGGGAGCTCATTGATGTCAATTACGGTGTCATCATCAATTTCCTTTAAGAAGGTGTTCATTTGCTTTGTTCGGTCCCTCGTGGACCTCAAAGGCTTGAATTTTATTTGGATTTTTGGAAAATCAGTATGAAAGTTGGATAGCCTATTATCAACAATTGTGGCAGTGTTTGACAGTCTGCGATGCTATTGTCAAACTGTAGGAGCTGCTCAGAGTACATAATGGCAGTTTTAACTTTGTAGGTGACACCTTTGGCAGTTTGGGACACAGATATTAGTTGGATGATGTTCCCATATTCCATGCTAGCAATTGTTAATTGAAGTGTCACATCAGTGATGTCATCAATTCACAACATGGCAGTATCATCGTTGCTACATGATAGGAGTGCCATTTCTGGTTTGGCAACTTTGTCTCCTGTTTTGGTAACACTTGGACTAAAGATGAACATTAGGCAATGTGAAGTGCTGTTACATCATGCATATCATTATTACAAAACCACACTTGCAGAGGTGTTAGTTTTTTTGTATGGCGCATAAAAGACAGACAGGGACAATATTGTCCAATGACAGTGATTAAATTCTTTTGTTACCACAATGCTGGGGTTATATTATTTCAGTTTCAACAGCAAGGGAGTGTCAGTAGTACCTGTCATGGCTTTGTGTATGTTGTGGTGATTTGTATGGCTCAGTTATGTTGATGTGAGTGATGACTCTTTTTGTCCTTGCATATTACGCAGCTATATATATATATATATATATATATATATATATATATATATATATATATATATATATATATATATATATATTTTTTTTTTTTCAGCTCACAGAACACCAATGCGCGGCACTCCCAGGCGGGTGCTCTCAATGCGAGAGTGCACTCGCATATCCATTATAGCTCCATTCTCCCAGCGTAGACTCTCATCCACGGGAAAAAGCACTCACGGGGCAGTTTTGAATAGATTTATTCACAGCAAACAAACAGACGCGTTTCGGTCGAAACCTTTCTCTATGTTGTCCGAAGCGTCATTCAGACCGTCAATTAAAACAGGTTGCAATGGTAAAAAACAAAGGACTTCTCATCAATTCAGTTTGCATAGGAACTTTCGCCCCATCTTATTTTATTTATTTATTTTATATTCTTATATAGCGCCTGAATAGACCCCCGAAGGGGTATCTCCGCGCTTTGCCAGTAAGAATATAACTCCAGATGGTCTTGTTCAGAGAGGATAGTACATATTACCAGGGGAAAGTCAATTGCTGGAAAATAAGTGTGTTTTTAAGATCTTCCGGAAAGTCAAATGGCTGGTGAGTGATCTCAACTCAAGAGGTAGAGAGTTCCAGAGCCTTGGTCCCATATGGGCCAGCGCTCGGCCTCCTTGTCTGGACTTCTTTATTCTAGGTACCTGCAGAAACTGCAGGTTACCAGAGCGCAAGGAGCGCCCAGGGGCATATGGGTGAAAGATTTTGGCCAGATATTTTGGACCTTCGCCTATCACACTTTTGTGAATAGTGCATAGTGGTCGTAAACTGTACTCGCTTCCTCACTGGTAACGAATGGAGTCTGGTCAGCAGGGGGCGAGAAGGAGTCCTAGAAGGAACATTAAGGACTGTCCTTGCTGCCGTGTTTTGGATCACTTGTAACTTTTTAAGTTGCCCTTCATTGGCTCCTAAAAGAAGGCCGTTACAATAATCCACTCTGCTGATGACTAGCGCCTGCACAAGTGTTTTCCTGTGGCAGTCTGGCAGATAGGGGAACACTCTTCTTAGCATCCCAATTGCCCGAAAGCAGGTACTAGCCACTTGATTTACATGGTCTTTAAAAGTGAGTGTCTGATCTAATAACACTCACAGGTTTTTGACCGTGCTCTTAGGGCTGGGAACAGGTCCTAATTCTAAGGGCCACCATTCAGGTGACCAGTGTATTGCTGCTTGTCCAAACAACATGACCTCTGTTTTCCCTACGTTGCATTGAAGACAGTTTGAAGACATCCATTCAGATATTGCTCTCATTCCATCTGCAAAAGATCTTTTTATTGCAGGTGTCAGACTTTTAAAAGGAAAGAGGAGTTGGGTGTCGTCGGCGTACGACACGTGGGTAAACCCAAATGATCTTGCTAAGTTGGCTAAGGGGGCCACATACACATTAAATAGTGTCTTGGAAATCCACAAAGCAGCACGAATCTTAAAAAGCAAAAATCAGCTTTAAGATGACCCACTTTATCATCACAATTCATATAGTTTTCATAAGAAATAATGGTAATAATAATCATCCCGCTAATGGGCCATAGAGAAAGGTTACGACCGAAACGCGTCTGTTTGTTTGCTGTGAATAAATCTATTCAAAACTGCCCCCGTGAGTGCTTTTTCCCGTGGATGAGAGTCTGCGCTGGGGGAATGGAGCTGCAATATATATATATATATATATATATATATATATATATATATATATATATATATATATATATATATATATATATATATATATATATATATATATATATATATATATAGAGAGAGATATATTTGGCAGCAAACGTCCTTTAACAAGGAGGAGCAGCTTCCAGCTGGTGCCGGCGACGAGACAAGGACTTGGCTTGTGTATTATTATGTAGCAAGTAAATAATAACGCCGCACTCTTCTCGGGTAGATTTCAACACGGTTTATTCCAGCTCTGAAATACTTCCTTCACCTACGCGTTTCGAACAAAACTGTTCTTGATCACGGTAGTTACAAGTCCGTTTTTAGTTTCATGTTTTTATACTCTACACACCACTTTGACAATTATGAGGCATTGTGGGTGAGGTAGTTTCAACTCGGCTAATTAAGCCAAATCGATATCCTTTCACAAACGGTCAGCCAAATTCAAATTGGATGTTTTTGTGGCAATTATTTTAACGCCTAGTCAGATTCTTATACGGTAGTTGCGGACTGAGTGCCAGTTTCCCGTATGTTGTTGAAGGTGTACATTTAACTGTACCCTGCGGTTATTTATAGGTATAGTGAAGGAAGTATTTCAGAGCTGGAATAAACCGTGTTGAAATCTACCCGAGAAGAGTGCGGCGTTTTCATTTACTTGCTACATATATATATATATATATATATATATATATATATATATATATATATATATATATATATACCCAAGTTAATATAACTGCTATATTGCTAACAGCTCGGACTGGATTGCTTCTATTGGAGCAGGGTCACAACTGATTTGCATATAGCTGGATTCAAACTAAGACGGCATGGTGTGCAAAATAATGATGGATTGGGATGCTGAACCGAGTGATTACAAGTGGCTGAGATTAATTCAAGCATCCCATCCATCACTGTTTTTTATACTTCTATTGATAACACTGACCTTGATACTAATTGGCCACGAGTGACACATTAAAGTCCAAGTCCAAGTAGAATAATTTCATATGTATGTAGGCATGGCTATGGACACTATAAGGATAGTGGCTGGCATCTATCTTACCCCTTTTCTAAGGTAAATGTGTTTTGTTCAGGCGCTGAAGAGTATGTTTGCAGATAATGGGTCTTTGATATGGGAGGGTGCGCAATTACATATTGAGTTGAGATCATATATACATGTGTGACTATGAAGGCTCTTTGTTAAACATTGGTGCATTTTGCTTTTCTTACCTATTTCTGGTCCTTCCTTGGAGTCCACAGACCATTTTCAAAGCTATTGCAGTAGCCCCCTAAACCACAATTTGAGTGAGGTATTCATGGGTTTTGGTCCTCCACCTGTTCCGTGCGCTTCCCTTTTGTTTTATGCCAACTTTCTTTGGTGTGGTGCTTCATTTCAGGCCAGGTTTCTTGATCTCACCCACAGTTTTTCTGGGTAATTTTTCTGAATGCCATGTCATTATTTTCCCCCAAATGTCATTCCAGAGAAAGCAGTTCTGGATGGTACAAGAAAGGCAGGGATACAAGTCCTGAAGAGGCACCTCACCTGAGGCCAGTAATATACAGTTGAAACGGATCACTGACAGAATATCAACAGTCAAAAGATCGACTTACCAAAATATCGAGGTAAAAATATAGAATGCCAGAATATCGACTTCCTATCTACAAACAGGTAAGTACAAAAATATCGACTCCAAAATATCGATAGGAAAAAATATAGACAGTCAAAATATCGAATTTTTTAAATATATTAAAAGTAATTTAAAAGTAATATAATAATAAATGTAGTTAATTTAAACATACTTAAAACACTTAAATAAACTTAAAATTAATAAATAATTAATGTAACTTAAAAAAAATGTTTAATTTTAAAACGTATATACATCTATACATATTATTAACAAAACATATACAATATTTTTTCCGTAGGAAAGCAAGAGGGTAAAAATTACTATTCCCACTCCAGTGTGCGCAACATTAGGGAAAGCGTTGGATAGCGTAAGGGTAAAAATTACTATTCCCACTACAGTGAGTGCAACAGTAGGGAAAGCATTGGATAGCGTAGGGGTAAACATTACTATTCCAACTCCAGAGAGTGCAACAGTAGGGCAAGCATTGGATAGTGAGAGGGTAAAAATTACTATTCCTACTCAAGAGAGTACAACAGTAGGGAAAGCGTTGGATAGCGTAGGGATAAAAATTACTATTCCCAATCCAGTGAGTGCAACAGTAGGGAAAGTGTTGGATGGCGTAGGAGTAAAAATTACTATTCCCACTCCAGTGAGTGCAGCAGTAGGGAAAGCATTGGATAGCGTAGGAATAAAAATTACTATTCCTACTCCAGAAAGTGCAACAGTAGGGAAAACGTTGGATAGCGTGGAGATAAAAATTACTATTCCCACTCCAGTGAGTGCAACAGTAGGGAAAGCGTTGGATAGCAAAGGGGTAAAAATTACTATTCCAACTCCAGAGAGTGCAACAGTAGGGAAAGCGTTGGATAGCGTAGGGGTAAAAATTACTATTCCCACTCCAGTGAGTGCAACAGTAGGGAAAGCGATGGATAGCGTAGGGGTAAAAATTACTATTCCTACTCCAGCGAGTGCAACAGTAGGGAAAGCATTGGATAGCGTAGGGGTAAAAATTACTATTCCAACTCCAGAGAGTGCAACAGTAAGGAAAGTGTTGGATAGCGTAGGGGCTAAAATTACTATTCCCATTCCAGTAAATGCAATAGTAGGGAAAGTAAATACTTCATATATAAATATAAATAACATAAATATTAATACCAGTTACAAAAAAATTAAAATATTTTACAATTTTATCAAATATATTAATTAATCAATTAAAATTACAAATAAAAATTAACTAATAATAAAAATTACCTACTAATACTAATTATTTACCAATTACCAATAAATTAATTTACAATATAAAAACGAATAAAAATTAGATACAAAAAAATATTTAAAAAATGTATTTACTTACAAATAAATTACTTCCCAAGCTATTCCCCTATAAACACAAAACCCACTACAAAAAATAATGTAATAAAAGTAACATATTTATCAATTAATCAATTACAATAATTTACAAATTATATTTTAATTAATTACCAATTAATAATTAATTAACAATTATTCTAAATAAATAACAATAAATTAAATAACATATTTAATTATTTATAATTAAATTACTTCCCACCCTATTCCCCTATAAACCCACAACCCGCTACAGAAAATAAATGACTAAAATTAACATATTTATCAATTAATCAATTAAAATTAATTACCAATTATATTTTAATTATTTACAAAGTAATAATTAATTGACAATTAATTTTAAATACATGCCAATAAATAAAATAACATATTTAATTAATTATAATTAAATTACTTCTCACCCTATTCCCCTATAAACCCACAACCCGCTACAGAAAATAAATTACTAAAATTAACATATTCATCAATTAAAATTAATTACCAATTTTGTTTTAATTAATTACCAATTAATAATTAATTAACAAATGAATCTAAATAAATACCAATAAATAAAATAACATATTTAATTAATTATAGTTAAATTACTTCCCACCCTATTCCCCTATGAACCCCCAACCCGCTACAGGAAGTACATTTCTAAAATTAACATATTTATCAATTAATCAATTAAAATTAATTAGCAATTATATTTTAAATAATTACCAATTAATAATTAATTAAGAAATAAATCTAAATAAATACCAATAAATAAAATAAAATATTTAATTAATTATAATTAAATTACTTCCCACCCTATTCCTCTATAAACCCACAACCCGCAACAGGAAATAAATTACTAAAATTAACATATTTATCAATTAATCAATTAAAATTAATTACCGATTATATTTTTATTAATTACCAATTAATAATTAATTAACAATTAGTTCTAAATAAATACCAATAAATAAAATAACATATTTAATTAATTATAATTAAATTACTTCCCACCCTATTCCCCTATAAACCCACAACCCGCTACAGAATTATATTACACTAACTTTAAAAATTAATATTAACTTACCTTAAATTCGATATTTTTGTTGTCTATATTATGTCTAGTCGATATTATGTCCTTTCTATATTTTTGATTCGATATTATGTCTAGTTGATATTTAAAACTCAATATTTTTACTCTATACCAGCTGAAACACATCGACCAGTGTCAAATACAATAATATTTCATACCTCGAACTTGCACAGGAACAGAGACACTAGTTCCCAACTCCCTCCAAAAGATACCCCAGAGATCCAGATATGTGTACCTAGACTTCAAACTACCATCAAGGGGGAAGGGGGAGAGGATAAAATAATAAACAAGAAGAGACTGGCCCTGGAAATGGTTCTCTCTGCTTCTCTGTCTGTTCTAGTCCGACCTGCAGTCCGTTTCTTTCTATATATATAAACAGAAAATTATTATCTTCCTTTCCTACTCTAATCTCTTCCTACACTTATTCTTACACTACTTTTACCTACCCCTTAGTTCCAAGATCTGTGCTTCTCTTCGGTCTTTTCTTATTTAGTATTCTTTTCTTTCTTACTTCTATGTCACAAGTTCGATACTTAGCCTATAAAACAAGATATTTCTCCTAACAACTCTCAAAACCTACCTATTGTATTTGTTATTTATATAAACTACATATATGTTCTACTTACTTTTCTTACTGTGTTTCTAATCTTATATGGAGTTTCCTATGTCTTCTCTCTTCTTCTATTTATTGATATTGAACTATAATATGTACAGTTTTTTCTTTACTTCTATTGCACTATTTATGCTTATCTTCTCTTTTCTTCTACAGAGTTTTTTAATTGTCAAGCTTTTCTTCAGGCAACAGTAAGTATAATAGTGTCCTTATTTAACTTAATTAAATAAACTTAAATCAGTCATTTATCTCTTGAATCCCTTAGCTCTGACTTCTCCTCTTCCGTCTCTTCACAGGAACTGCCAGCGTGAGGAGAATTCTCAAGTTGGAAGCGTTGTAGTCTTTTCTTCTGTCAAGCTGAGAGGAGGAGCAACGACGAAATGCCAGGAACGCCCTCTCCACTTAGTGCCTTGAAATGGAGGAGAATGATAGAAGTTCCCTACTCCCGAAGGAAGTAACGGAACGAGGCCCGGACGAACACCCGACTAGAAAACCATGAATTTTGCTAATCCCACCAAGCTTCTCAAAGCAGGTGCGCACTGCGAATATTCTTTAGTGAAGTGCGCAGTGTTTTCGTAGCGCACGCTTTAACTACCCTCCAAACACCTGTGTGGAAGGAAAAGAAATAAAGTAGTCCGTGATCTCGTTTTGGAGATCGGCACCCATCTTGGAATTCCGGAACCGATGGACGTCTGTCCAACTACTGGTTCTTGGCCACTTTTTACCACCCAGACTATGACCTTTACCAATCCGTGTGTTCACTATTGTTAGCACACAATTTGGAGGTCTGACAACAAGTGGGAAAAAGGACCATTAAGTATCCTCAACACACCATAATATAAAATAACACAACATAACATAACAAACAGAACATAACATAATATAACATAGCTACAGTGCTCACTTAGTTTTGTTGTTGTACAAAGCTTTATTTAGATATGAAATGTCTTAAAAATCACAAAGCAGTTAAAATACAATGCATTTGTAAAAAACATTTGGATAAATACTTAGACCAAAATACAATGATTAAAAGTCATTAAACCAATTACAGCTTTGGAAAAAAGAAAGAAGCAGTCACCATATAAAGTTATCTAAGGTCTTTCATTCTAATCAACCATGCCCAACTAAGAAATTTAGCCACTCCACAGGCTAGGGTGGTATTGGGGTCCGTCTGCAAGATTCTAAGAGCAGAGGCATGGTTATTGGTCTTAAGCAGTCGACAGACAGGTCTTAACCTTTTTGACCTAGGATTCTTATAGGCACTACATACAAAAAAGAAATGAGGTATGGTTTCGGGTGTCTCTGTGCAAAACGGGCAATTGGTAGGTGTTTGGTTGGGGGGTTTCCACTTACAGGTACGTTCACGAACTGAAAGAGTACCCAGTCTGAACTGAAGGTATACGGCCCTATCTCTGGGTTTCCTAATGAAATCCAGATAGGGTTCAAGACGATGTACGGTCTTGTGTAAGTGGAACTCATCTGTCAATCTGCCCAAGTTGGTGTCTCTAGAATCTTGGGCATCAACCCATATCCAATAAGCTCTCTTGATCTCCAATTTAGACACCGACACACCTGTCTCCCATACAGTGTTAAAACCAATAGCAAGCAAAAGCTTCTTAACCCTAGTGAGCCAGACAGTTTTATGAGACCCCTGCATGTTCATCACTTCTCTAAGGCTATTTGCGTAGCTAGATAATTCAGGTGTGCACCACAAACGAGCCCAATAGAGAAGCGGGCGCAAGGTAATAAGGTCTCTAATTGATCGACGTCCAAATTGATATTGGAGGGGTTTATTTGGGGTGCCCCTAGGTAGTGAAACGAGCTCCCTAAAAAACTTGTTTTCAGCCATAACAAGAGGGTCAACATCATTAAAACCCCAGAGCTCTGCTCCATACAAAGCACTACCTATAGCTTTTGCAGAATAGATCTCCAGTACCGGAGCTATGGGTCTGGAAATTGAGGCTCTATGTTCCCTCCCAATGACTCCCAAAACTCGTTTGTGATTCAGGGGCATTTTCTCAATATGTGGCTGCCATTTCAGTTGATTCGTTATCCTTATCCCTAGGTAATCTAAAAATCTAAAACTTTAACACGCTCTAGGGGCACATCATCAAGGGTAATCGTACAGTTGGCTTTCTTGCTAGGGTTAAAATAAAGGAGCTTGGTTTTGGTTGTATTGATAACTAAGCCCCTTTGATTACAAAATGTGGAAAACCGATCCAGGAGCTTCTGGAGCCCCGTAGGTGTTTTAGATACCAATAACATATCATCCGCGAAGAGCATGGTGGGCACTTTAACACCAGCCAGGCTCGGGGCATCAGCATCAATATCAGATAAAAATGAAACAACCCCGTTGACAAACAATGAGAAGAGGGTGGGCGCCAAGACACATCCCTGGCGAACTCCTCTGTTTACCGGGATTTTAGCAGTTTTCTGAACCTGGTACCCCACCGTATGCGAGCATAGTTTCCATCGTGCATACGAGCCAACAAGTTCAAAATGGGCACGGGGAGCCCCATCTCCCGCAGAACTGACCACAAGCATTCTCCAGGGACCAGGTCGAACGCCGTTTTTAAATCAATGAAGGCCAGGTAGAGACTGCCCTTGCCAATAGTTACTATCTTCCAGTAAAGCAGCACCAGCGTAAGTACCTGGTCAATGGTGCTTGCACATGCCCTGAAACCTGCCTGAAATTGGGAGATGATATTATTCTTCTCCGCCCATGAAAGGATCCTCTCCAGCAGGACCCTACCAACCACCTTCTGACCAGCATCGATGAGGCTGATTGGACGATAGTTGGCGGGGTCTCCTCTAGGTCCCTTTTTGTAAATCGGGATCACCTCGGCTCCTTTCCAGGAAATTGGATCCGGAGCCCCCTGGAGGAGGGCGTTAATCAAAATGGAAAAGAACTTGGCCCAATGCTCAGTATTGGCTCGAAAGAGGTTGCCAGGAATCCCATCCTGGCCCGTGCCTTTCCTTGCACGATTTTATTAATAGCAGTCTCGACCTCTTTTTGCCCTACGGGATCAATAAGGGACACAGTGGCTATCAAAGGTGATACGTCCTGTCCAGGTAATTCACTGCTATCAGGTGCCCCTACCCCTTCGTATAAACTCCTAAAATGATCGAACCACTCCCCATCAGTAATACGATTGGGTATTGGTTCTGTATCACCACCGCCTGTACTTCTGATCAAAGCCCAGAACCACTTTCCATTCTTAGCCTGACTAGCCAGCTTCAACTCCTCCCAATGGGAGTCATCCCAAGCCCTCTTTGCCACCATTAATGCTCGTCTATATTGAGATCGGGCTAGGCGAACCTCAGCAGCATCTCGGGTTTTGATGACAGATATCAAATTGGTTTTCGCCCCCCTACATTCATGATTATACCATTTCGCTCCAGGTTTCCTGCTCTTACATTGGGTGGATGCCCAAGTATCAATAAAAAAGGGCGGCCATCTTATCAATTGTTTCAACGTAAATCACTTCTGCCCGGGGGAAGCCTGAATCATTAGTACAACTTACAGAGAGCTTCTCAGTCTGGTCTCTTACAATCACCCCAAGGGTGGTTGTTTTGTGTTCGTCAAGGACAAATTTTTGCCATTTAATAAACCTTTTACAATTTGAGGGGATGATTTCTCTTGTCACCAACCTCGGTCTATTCCTAGACCGAGGCTTTCCGCTAAGCAACAGGTTCTGCATACAGAGGGATAGAGGGTTATGGTCGCTATGGATAGATGGAGTGACAATCATGTCACTCACATATTTCCATAATCTTTTGTTGACCACAATATAATCTATTCTACCTGGGCAGGTAACTTTATTGTATGTATAGGCTCCCGCAAAATCAGATGGTGTACGCCCATTGCCCATTCACATCTACCAGGGCGTGTTCCATTAGCATAGAATTCATTTGGATGAAAATCGGTGTCCATTTTTTAGTTGGCGCGATTGTCAAGTGCAGTATTCCCCATCTCGCATCCTCATCGTAGAGACCTCTCTCTCCACCCACAGCCAGCGGTTCAAAAGTGCAGTTAAAATCGCCGGTAACTATGGGGAGTGAGTCAGTTGGACAACTTAGAAGTAAGTCAACTAGTGCAGAGATAGTCAGAGATTTGGCCCCCCCTTGCAGACCTCTGGCATAAACATTAAAAAGCTCCAGAGTGACTGTAGCCTGGGAATCTCTGATCGTTAGCCTCATTAAATCCATTGATACGCTATTACGATGGATTATTCTACACTTTAGTGCAATCTTCACCCAGATTAACAGGCCGCCCGACGGGCAACCCCGCCGTGAAGGAATAGCTGGGACATAAAAGGTGGAATAGCCCGACTTATCCATTGGTTCAAGACACCAGGTTTCCTGAAAAATACACACATCATAATTATCTATCAGGTTGTTCCAGTCAGGAAGTAATACTTTTTTAGACAGGCCCGCAACATTCCATGAAATAACGTTGAGGTTACCATTATGGCTGTTGTAACCACCAACATATGACGAAAATAACCCCAAGTCAGAGCCTGTACCGCTGCTTTCGGTTGGAATGTGATGGCAAGACTTAGCAGACATTAGAGGCTCGGTTTCTTCATGTTTGTCATTTCCTTCCCAAACAACAATGTCCACTGAGGTCATCGGGTCCAGGGGGAAATATGGGGCATCAGCGTTGTCCCTAGTACCCCCTAATGTATTGATGGCCAAGAATGGTGGTGGGCTATCAATAATCTCTGATGACCCGAGAGGACTGTTATTGATGATTCTGGTAGGGGGATATGAGACGGGAGAAACCCTAGAAGCTTCTGCCTGTGCCGGAAGTCAGTCAACAGCTTCCAATCCACTATACCGGTTGTGGCAAGGGATAGAAGCTGGAGTAAGCTGAAAACCTGACCAACCGCCTCAGTTCCAGTTGCTTCCAAAATTGGGTCTCCCTGCTCTCCGTTGGATTAGAGTCCAGCCATCATCATCGGCCCCACCTCAACTACTGGTATTCAGAGGCCTATAATGCTCATGTCCCATCCCTCCCCTAGCATGATTAGTGGCCCTGGTCCAACTCCACCCGTTATCCGGTTGTTCCTCTGATGTACAGAAGTAAGATAAAGGTCTAGCCTCGATCATATTACCATTATTCCGAGGTACCCCCGAGCAAATGTGAGTCACCGATCCTGAATCCTTAAAGTTTACGACCACACAATCTCCCTCTGATCTTTTTCTATTGTATCCCACCCAGGGAACCCTTCGTACCATTAGGATGTTACTCGTCATATATGGTGGTAAGGGGTGGTTGATATTTAACCAATGGGATACCTTATTTTTCAATGCCCATGGTGGTTCCGTAAGTGAGGGGGCCAATTCCAGAACCCCTGTCAAGATCACCACATAGGGGCTTGCTTCCGGAGGTAAATTAATACTTCTACGTTTTTGGGCTCGCTCTATCTGGGTTTTGTCAGAGTTGAGAGTGGAGGTTTTAGGGCTGACCGGTTTTGAGTGTTACATTCATTAATTACAGGGGGATTGACATGTGCTTTACTAGCTTCGATATTGGGAGGGTTCAACTTGGTAGTCCTAGGAATTATTTTTTGGGGGACTGCTGGAAGTAAGTTCGATGCCTGAGGTTTGCTAGCCAATGGGGCTGCTAGGACAGCCTTTTTCGGCTGGTTACTGTCCAGGGATCTTATATACTTCTGCAGTACATTAAGCTGGTTTTCTATGCCTTTGAGCCTTACTTGCAAGGGGATAAGAAGGGTTTCTAATAGCTTCCTCAGGGTGTCTACAAGAGGATCCCCTAGTTCATCTCTTTTGCCCGTACTATTTGCTACACTACAATCAGCCATGATATCAACGATAGAATCGTCTAAGATGGTGTCATCTAAAGTTCTTAGAGCTAGGGTTTCAGGCGGTACCTCCTCCTGCCCAGCTTTCAGCCCAATAGTTTCCCTCCCAACCTCTTTGCTACCCATATCAGTAATATGTACTGCCTTTGCTAATTTTGCTTTTATAAGGCCTAAGACATTAGTATTGTGTCGTTTACGCTTAGGGATAGCGCCCTCCCGCCTCCCCCTCTTTGACCTACTACTATTCCCGTCCTGCGTATCTACTAATATAGTTTCCGGGGCGGGCTGCGGGGTAGGTTCCAGGGTAGTCAAGACCTGAGGGTCAGAGTGGTTCAAATCATGAGGGCCTATTTGGGCACTAGGAATATTGTGCACCTCAACATGGGTCTGTAGAAGATTAGATCTATTTTTAGTATTATCGGGTGTACATGCGGACGCAATATGCCCCATAGACGATCTTTTAGCTAGTGCTAGTTCTTGGGACACCCTTCGTTCCATCAAGACAATTCCTTGGTCAAGTAGTGAGTTTGTGCGAACAATGAAATTGTCCAAAGTGCCTATCAACTTCGGGCCACCTAGTGCAGTCTTACTTCTAGTTTCTCGGGTTGACAT
Organism: Lissotriton vulgaris; assembly: GCF_964263255.1. NCBI lineage: Eukaryota > Metazoa > Chordata > Amphibia > Caudata > Salamandridae > Lissotriton > Lissotriton vulgaris. The sequence goes on along the minus strand of NC_141687.1, from coordinate 1,885,943,909 downwards.
CTCCCTAAACTACTATTGCTACAACCACAAAACAATAGGTAAACTTTACAATTAAGACATACACGGTGTGAGGGACGAAAGAGGGGGGGGCCTGGTCCGGTCTTGATCGTGCTTGAACGGGCTTAAACGGGCCCGCCCTTGGCCCGGGCTTCGCCCGTGCGCATCCCGCATGAGCGTGGAGGTCAGTTGAAGATATAGACAGTGATGAGAAAGGGGGCGGGAAGAGGACCAGCTGCGGCCGATCAGCGCTGCTGAGAACGCTGGTCCTCGCAGTCCCGCCTGAGCCTGGAGATCGAGAAAGTCAGGGTGCAGGGACCGATGCTGCTCCGTATGCCCAGGTCTACAGTGCTCCCTCACAATCTTGGTCACGAGCGGCTCCCGCGGAGGGGGGGCCGCGAGATGTGGGCAAATAGGCACAGGAACAAAATCCAATGTTAAAGGTATCCCGCTGGTGGAATACCTATGGCGGCTTTTAACCCAGAAGAGGGGGGGCGGGAAGAGGACCAGCTGCGGCCGATCAGCGCCGCTGAGAACGCTGGTCCTCGCAGTCCCGCCTCAGCCTGGAGATCGAGAAAGTCAGGGTGCAGGGACCGATGCTGTTCCGTATGCCCAGGTGTACAGCGCTCCCTCACGAACTCGGTCACGAGCGGCTACCGCGGAGCGGGGGCCGCGAGATGTGGGCAAATAGGCACAGGAACAAAATCGAATGTTAAAGGTATCCCGCTGGTGGAATACCTACGGCGGCTTTTAACCCAGCAGGGAGGGGGCGGGAAGAGGACCAGCTGCGGCCGATCAGCGCCGCTGAGAACGCTGGTCCTCGCAGTCCCGCCTCAGCCTGGAGATCGAGAAAGTCGGGTGCAGGGACTGATGCTGCTCCGCATGCCCAGGTGGAATGTGCTTCCTCACGAACTCGGTCACGAGCGGCACGGGCCACGAGATGTGGGCAAATAGGCACAGGAAATAGGCACAGGAACAAAATCCAATGTTAAAGGTATCCCCACTCACTTAGTTGTTTTCCGCATGCCAATTTGGGGAATGAAGGGGTACTCCAGATAAAAACTGACGTCTATCAGTTTCACATTAACAGGATCCAATTATCTTGTAGGAAATGTAGGTCTGCCTAGGTCTACCAATGCCCTTCGTAACGAGCCAGGTCAAGGAAAATAGGGCTGGCGATTGGTCAGTGTGGCTTGGCTAGCCTGTGCTGGACGGGCCACTTGGTCAAATGTTTCCGATGGCTGAGCCAGGTGAGTTACAAATAGCACAAATATAACAGCTCCCCTGACTTTAAATGATAAAGATAAAAGATTAGTTTATTGGGATGGAAGATCAGCCAATAAGGCCTATAATGTTCTGCCTTATGCTCTTGCCCAGTGAGAGTCTACTCACATTTTATTCTGTCTATACTAAGGAGCACACCCTCATTAGCCCTTCTTTCTTGCTACTTCTGCGGATAATGGGCAATTTGTTCTAGGAAACACGAGCCTACATATGTATGTATATGTGTGTATGTATGTTTTGGTATTTGTATATGATGCTATTTGTAGTTCACAAACTTACCTAAAGAGCAACGGAAAGCTGAAGAGGGGATATGCCACCCAGAAAGATTGGCATTGGAAGAGGGTCTTTGGAAGAGGGCCAAGAGTAGACATTCAGGTCAGTGATTGTGCTCCTTGAAGAGGTAAGTAGTCAGCTTTTCTCTGATTTGTAGCAGAGTCAGTGCTGATTAGATGTCTATTTGGATGTTGTTACAGATCCTAGGAGCATGAAGAAAGAGGGCTTGCTTTCTCGTTTTTTTCTTCTTGGAATGTATAGTGTCTATTCTGGTGATATGTAGGCTCCTGGCCAGTTGATAATCATCAGATGTGGTTGATTTGTTGGCCAGGTAAGCTTGGATCTTGATGTTGAGGGCTTCATAAGTGAGGCAGCTGCTCTTAAAGAGCATCTTGGGTAAAAAAGGAGCCAGAGTAGGTGTTTTAATGTGGATCTGAAACGGTTGAATTTCTTTAAGCCATGATAGAGCCGTACCTAAGTATGTATGTTTTTTGCCCTTATATCTGAAGGGACCACTCTGCCCTCTGTGTTTTAGGAAAAGAAGATTATATCATTAAAAAATGGCATAAGACAATTAAGCGAATTTTAATTTTTTGCTTCAGCAAGTCTATAACTTTAACAAATGTTGCCTTTGATATTTGAGGTACCACTCTGTATGTACATATTTTCCTTGTCATTGATTTTCTTCTTTGCCGTGCTTTGCAGTCAGATCTCGCAGATGCGAGTGGCCAGTCAGCGGGGATATTTATCTAACGCTGATTAAGCCATCTCACTCCAATTCTAGGAATGCCTCTCCTCTCAAAGTCCCATAGAGATAAAGGGCACCGCGTTCCGCCCCTTTGTGCCCCACCAAGTCCCCTCTGTGAACCACCTAAACTATTTCAATAATGGGCTTGGAAAAAAAAAAGATAAAATAGAAATTTCACTAAGATCAAATCGGGATTAATTCCCCAGTGCCCCCTGTCTTTAGTGAGAGACTTACTGCGTCATTGAAATTCAGGATTCCTATGGAGGAAGAAAAAAGAAAAACACAGTGGCACGGACTTGTGTTTCAGGGGGCGGCAGGGTGGACCGCCACAAAGAAAAGACTCCTTGTGCCATTGACAGGTCCCCAGGCAGGCCTGACTGACAGCTTCATTTCAGAGTTTCATAGATGAGGTTTCAATTGAAGGGGGCGGGGAGAAAGCAAGAGGGGTGCATTGTTCCTTAAAAAATGTGTCTGTGACACCTTGTGCAAATGACATTCAATGTTTGGGGGCCACACAAAAAAAAGATTCTAACATCGACGTTTGCCTTTGACCAGAGCACAAGTGGCGCACAGGAACATTGAATGAAAATTGTCGCAAATGGAGATTAAGTGAAATCTTAAATGCTGTGCCTGCTGCTTTTTGGGGGGAAACAGGCAATTCTAGGCGACAAAAACATTGCTTTGAGAAACAGCATTATTTCAGAAACTTGACTGAGTTTTACATTGCTGGCAGGTTTGGTTTGTTGAACTTTTATAGTCCTAATCGAACATTTTATTGTGTCGGCTCATCAACGCCTTTGCAAATACATAAGACCTAACAGTGGACCTAAAATTACAGGAATTAAATCAAAATGAATTATTTTCGAGGGACAGCCAGTGGTAAAATGAAAAATGTAAATATTTATACATTTCAATAAATAATCAGTATATTTTATTCTGCTTTCAATTAACTGTACTATAACTGTAAAAATGCACAATCCATAGCTTGCTACATTACCTACTCTTCGAATCCTACAAATGTTCCCCTGAGGACCTGAATGCTTTTCTGCGTATTTGGGGTCTGATCTCTTCTTTGAAATGTAACCAAAAAAGTCGTACATTTGGGGGCAAATTGCGTCATCCTTTTTTCCTTATAATTGGAAATATGTGCAATGTGAGAACCCATTTGTAGGGCTTCTTTCCTCCCACTTTCAAAGGTCCCATCCTGCCGCTGTTTCTGTAATCTTGTCTCAGCTGGTCTACGTGTGTCATATGTTTTTTACCTACTACAATACATGGTCAAGAATCTCCAGATAAAATATTCTTTGTGCACAGGGTCGGACTGGGACTGAAACAGGCCTGACACCAAAATACAGCTCCCCCTAATAGCGAATCAGACAGCTAAAAAAGTGGCCCAAATTTGTATATCGAGCAGTTTTCATCATGAAAGGAAGCTGTTAAGCATTAGTGTCTGCTGCAGACAATGCTTGTGTTAATACCAAGGAATTCATCAATAAAAACCGGCCCACCAGGCAAAAACACAGTCATCAAACAGCCAAAAGCAGGTTACACATGTCGACCTATCAGATCAGCCCTTCGGGCACTGCCTGAGTGCCCCATAGGCCACTGCGCACCTGACAGTGCACCCCTACTTGTATGCCAAGTAGCAAAAAAAAAAAATATATAATAATAATAATACCTACAGATGCTGAATAAAAACTTCATTTGCTCCCACGAATTGAATTCTTCCCATGGTGCTGAAACTTTCCTCCAAGTCAATTATACAGAATACCATCATAGAGAAAATATAAATTCGCCGGATTCGGTAATAAGGTGTTGCCACATTCATCTGCTTTGTTGTTCCCCAAAGGGTGAGGAAAGTTCGCATATACCTGTTTTTGAAAAGTCCATTTAATCTACAAGTTAGCCTAAAAAACATACATCTCTTTCAATTGTGCGTGAGTTTCTTAGGGCCTCTTTCATCCTGACTCATCTCCAAAGACTTCTGACTTCAAGCTACATAACCAATAAAGTCTACAAAAGCTGATACTATCCTCTCAGTACTTCTTTAGTTATGTTATGTGATAACATCTATGTTTGTAATTTGGTGCCTACCCCTGTATCTCCATAGCTCCAAGGCGCTATGCATGCAGATATTAGAATTGCTTTATTCAACAGTTCTGATTCTATTGACCTTGAAGGATGAAAAAAGAGCGTTCGTCTAATGAACTAGTTTACAGAAATCTAGAATTCTGTAGCAAATTAACGATGCTACCAAACTTAAATCATAATTGTTTACTATTATAGGCAATACATATATAAAAAGGTATAGGGAAGCAAATTTACCAAGTTTTTTTCATCTGATATTTCTGCAATGTTAAAAAACGGACGTATCTCTTCACAGAGAAACGTTTTTACAGACCACGGAATGAATATATTTGAACGGAAACTTCGTTTCTTTGAACACATATTTTTCTAAAATATTTCAGTCATTTTTACAGAGTCTCCTCCTCGTCCCTTCCCTTGTAAAAAGTACTGAGTTCATTGCTTCATATCCACGTGTTGAGATCAAGGCGAGCTTTTTTACTTCATGGCTGATTTTCTTGTGTTGTCTAGTTTCCATTCTATCTGCTCTTATGGACAATTAAAACAGCACATTGTAAGAATCTCTGGTGCAAGCTGTTGAGAATGAGCATTGATATTTAGGGGCGCATTAAGGCCCCAATCTTGATAAATCGAAATGCATTTTATTTCGTATTCTCGAACGAAAGTTAAAAAAGTTCCCCACCTCATCTCTCACCTCTCTCCTTAAATCAAAATAATTTCTGAGCCACGCCACATACTCTGCCGATTGGCTGAACGCTCATTATCAAGTTCTTTCTACATTTTGCATTTGTATAACCGTTTTTTGTCCAAGGCTGGGCGTTGCCCAAAACCGACGACATTCCAATACCTCTGGAAGAACAGGAGCGTGGAAACAATGGGCAAACTTAGAAATGTCTTCTGTGGTACTGCTGGCTAAAATGGGCTGTTTGCCAAATTATCGACCAGAAAATACATAACTGCAAAATAAATCTACATGCGCATATTCTCAAATGAAAGCCAAATGTGCTTTCCTTTAACTGCAGAACTCTCTTAGGACAACATTTTAAGTCTATTCCATTCATGTTTTGGGAGCACGTGCGTCACTGTTGAATCGGTGGCATGCAGACACTTTTCGAGGCAGATTTCTCTTCATTTTTTTCAGTTAAACCGTTTTTGTTCAGTGTTTTTTCAGGAAATATGTTGGAAGTCTATATTTCCACTGCAAAAATGATTCGTATTAATGTGGAAGAATTGCATAAAACTCTAAACCATAGCGAAGGGGCATCAAATCAGTGTGGCAAACATAAATAAACGTGTTAGAAATGTGCCATGTTATCCTTCCATTTCCAAAATGTGCACTTTTGTACTAGAATAATCAGAAATATTCAATTTCTTTACCGTAATTGTTCTGCTGCATGTAACCACTGTGCCCAAATTAAACAGCAGAGCATCCTATGCCAGACCACTCTGCTCTTTTAGCCACACATTCTTTCAAAAAAAGCAGTTTTTTCCCAGTGTTTGAGTTTAATTTCATTTTTTCAATCAAAAATGCACATCTCCAGTTGAAAATAAATTGAGGTCATAGCCCATTAGGTGGAGAAAGCCAACCTCTTTCTTTTAGGGATCTCAACACAGGAGCCACGCCCTCTCTAGCCTTTCACCTCCACGTGCATGGAACATTTAAGAAAATAACCTATTTGATGATATAATTGTTTTAAGTTTCCAAGATGATTGAATTTTAAACCTGAGAAGTGAATCTGGTTGCATTTAAACCAACGAAAAAGAATGTAAAGAGACTGTCTCGGTCAATGATATAAAGTTGTGGTGGACGAGTCTGGCCTTGGAAAGCTTCAAATCTTTTTTAATTGGAAATACGCTTCTGGCAGAAAAATGAAAAAGTTTTTTTTACATTCTGGCGGATTTCTCTGACTTCAGCACATCTTCACAGAATATGTCCGGAAAAGTAACTTTAGGGATGGGGTGCCCATCAATGTACCATGAGACCAAATATCAAACAATTTTCGGAACATTAGATGCCATTTTTGTTCCTTGACTAAAAGAAAAAGAAACAGCTGCAATACTCTGTACACGCAGGGGCGTATTTACGAGGCCCCTGGACTGTTGGAGCATCACTTTTTGTAACGCCCTGGAAGCAGTAGTGGCCTGTGGTGGGAGTGCTGTCGTGCGCTGACGTGAAGTGGGGGAGGGGCAGTGTGGGGGGTAGGAAACTAGTATTACTGCCAAATACAGGTAAGTAAACATATAAATAAATAAAACAAATTTCATTGTGTGTGCTGCATCGCCAAATCACGCTATACAATACCACATTGAAGTCTATTGTCAAGTCATGTGCATTTATATGATGAGTGCCAAAGTGATCAATAAAATATGTTCTGTTTACGACCCTCCACTCTGTTTAGCTTTGAGTCAGAATTATGTGGGAGTTTTGGGTTGTGTCTAGAAGGATAACACTGCAGGTTGTATTGGTTGCAGAGCTCTTCAGCAGGGATTATGTTTTTGTGAATCAAGATCTGATCCATATGCTGTAACTGTGACACATTGTTCACCAGAGTGAAAAGACAGAGGCACTGTTATCTTAACTCTGGGGCATATTACCAACAATTAGCGATAATTATCGCTATGTTGGCTTAGCGGCAATATTTTTATCGCCGAGCTGAGGCGATTTTTATCGCTTAGGAACCTTGCTATTATCAAGGTTTATCTCCTAAGCGATAAAAATCGGCCGAAATGCATGAATATCGCTGAAAAGTCAGCGATATTCATGCATTACCGAGCTAATGCTCTTAGCCACGTTATCCACCTACCATTGGATAACATGGCTCAGAACTGCTCAGGGGCAGGTGTTAGCTTTTGGAGATAATTGCACTTAGCGCAAATATCTCCAAAAGTTGGTAATAGGAGATAGCGATGTTAGCGACTGTTTCCAGTCGCTAACATCTTGGCACGCCCACTTTGCATGTCATTAGTGATAAATATCACTGACATGCAAAACGGGGCCCAAGATGGTCGCTATCTGCTACTAGCTGTCGCTAACTGGTGTTAGCGACAGCTAGGTAATAGGGAGATGATTTTATCTCCGCTTTTTCGGCTTTTAAAGCCAAAAAAGCGGAGATAAACCCCCTTGATAATATGCCCCTATATGCTTTCGTTTGTCAACAACTAAGCCACAATATGCCAATCAGTTTGTTAAAATGTCATGTCATTGTATTAGCATAACTACTCATTGTGGAAAAATTGTTCGTTGATAACAGCTGTACGAAAGTATAGTTTGGCTACATCAGAATAAGCAACCAGTATGCTAAAGTTGCAAAAAAAAGTATACCAAAAGTGCTGGTTTATGCATTTATTATACTTGAACAGACTTCATTTTAATTTAAAACGTACTACGAAATTCTCGTACACAATATGAATATAAATGCATTAAATATAGCCTAACACACACAATATACACTATCTGAATTTGAAAAATAGATGCCAACCTCCACAGGGGTTTTATGATTCATCAGCCATTAACGTTTATTCAAGCTGATTGAACATGGAGCAAGATACTTGGTGTGAAATTCCCAAGACTGTGGAACGCTTTCAGTACCTTGAGAATTGAACGACACTGGATATATTTAAATAAACACTCTAGAAAGCTGAATTGCTGAATTGGAACTTTGAAACGGCCAGGTCAGCAATTGAGTAACATCAACTATGGATACCCATCCATATGAATGGATGTGCTCCCCCACTCTATGATTTTTTTCTCTAATTACAGTTTGTTACATTCCTCCTGATGCTTTCCTGAATATACCAACATCATACGAATAGCACACTATAAAAATCCTACACGAAGAAAGAAAGACAGAATTCTTTAAAAACTACTTTTTAGAAAAACATGGAATGGAAAGCGGAATTTTTACTGAAAGTCAAAGTTTATTTATTAATTATTTGAAACTCCAATGAGATCGACATGGAAAATACCACACTTACATGATAAATCAAAAAAATGATGCCATGAATAGTAACAACATAAAATCCATAACCCACCAAGGTACAATTAATTTCATAACCTAAAAATGTAGAACCATAACAAATCCAATACAGGTTTAAAAACCTTTTGAAAAGTTAAAAACTTTAGGAAAGAACATTTCATTAGGAGGTGACCATAATATCTGTGGCATCAGCTGTCATTCAAACCTGGGGGCTCATTAAGATATCGGGCGGATCGCCACCGCCCGTATGGCGGTGGCGATCCGCTTGTAAGAAACCACCGCCTGCATAAGAATTCCCCCTGCCACATTACCATGACAGGGGGGGGGGCGGCGGACAGGAAGACCATTCACTGGTTCATCCGCCAGTAGGCAATCCGCCCGATTGCCTACCAGGCGTAAAAGCAGTTTATATAGTGGCGGTGTCTGGTAGACACCGCCATCCATATTAGTATGCAGGCGTGGTGTTGCCTTTCCGTGGCGGTGTTGCCACCATGGAAAGGCAGGTGTTTTTCGCCATGGGGGCCGTAGCAGGCCCTCAGGATTCTGGGGGGTGGGGAGTGCACATGGGAGGTACCTATGGTACCCCCCTGCAGTTCCATGCACAACAAGGCAGGCACCGCGCGGTACCTGCCACGGTGTGCATTGAAGTGCATGACATGCCTTCTTGGCATTGCAGTGGCAGTGCTGAGAGCACCGATTGCCGCAATGTCAAGAATACAGGATGCGCCTGCCAGTGTTTCGGGCGCATCCTAATGTCACCAACAGGACCCCCACACCAATGGTGGGCAGTCCCGTTCCAAGAAAGGATGGCGGGCAGACAAAGTCTGCCCTCCATCCTAATGACCCCCTTAATATTTTACGAACGGGGATCTCATAAAGGTGTAGCAATATAATGGCGAAGTGGGACAAATAAAACATATTTAAATAACCCACCATAGTACAACCAATTTTGTGATCTAAAAAAGTAATATTTGATCTAAAAGTTCACCACAGAGCCTAAAAACATTAAAAAAAGTTAAGAACTCGAGCGTAGAACATTTAATTAGGAGGAGAAAATAATAGCTGTATGACATTGACTGTCATTCGAACTTAGGGCCATATTATCAAGAACGGCAATAACATTATCGTCACTTTAGCGGCAGGAAACTGCCGATAAAGCGGCAATAAGGGGTTTGATAATATGCCCTTGTGAATTCCCATAGAAGCCCAGGTTCTGGTGTGGCATTTTATATTTTAAGAACAGGTGTCTCATAAAGGAGCAGCGATATAAGAGCAACGCAGGACAAATAAATAAGACGCTTCAAATCCTGGATACCATTGTTGCAGAGATTACATATATTTGATGATCTATTCCATTTAGAAGTTAAACTTGTAAAGGTGACTTAATTATGCCTAATAGTGTCCAGAAACTCCTGACACCATGGTCCAAGTTCTAGGTCAGATATTGTTGCAGTTTTTCAAGATAAATGAATTTGTTACCATCTCAAATATTTCTTTTATTACCACAAACATCAATGTTCAGACAAAAACGTAAGAAAGAAGAGGACAGGTTTAGATGAGATTTAAAATGGGTTACAGACATTGAAGATAGCAGACCCTAGTCTACGTCAAATAAGCTAAAAGCATATGAAAAATTCCTAAAAAATATTTTCCTTTTTTTAGCACAAAAATCTCTGTGCACATATAACTCCTTAATGAGTGTGAATCTTTTATTTATTTATTTATTTGTGCTTTATAGAGCGCAAACTTGACCCATTAGGGTATCAGAGGGCATTACAGGATTCACAAGTTGTATATAAGAGAATTAGGGGGGGTGGATACATTTGGGATAAAGACAAATAAAACCATTTACGAGAAATAGATGGTACCAGATCCCAGGGTGGGATGCCCAGATGTGCCGGGTGGATAGCATCCACATAGACCAATGAGAAGCAGTAAACGGAAGTAGGACAAGGTCGCTGAGGTGATTTCCCTTTGAAGGCAAAATTTAGGAGAGGAATTTGCCCATTAGGAATGGTTTTCTCTGTATACAATGCCTCCAGTGAACCGCTCCTGCAAAACCTTGCACAAATGAACTTTTTAGCTCAAATTTAGGTCTTAAGGCTGCAACCACTACCAGGATATTACATCATCACAAATTGATCAAAATCTGCCCTTCAATTTTGTCTAAGAAACTCCATTTTGCAACATGAATTAATTCCACTGCATACAATAATATAGCAGAGATTTTGGAATTATATATAGTGAGAAGGTTGGAAAAATGTCTCCGCCCCACTGCTCTATAAAACACCCCTAGCCCCTTAGCCTAGGATTTAGCTGTACAGATGCTGTTTAAAATATGCTCCGAATTATTTAAAATGTAGCACATAATTTCCCCCAAAATGTATAAGGATCAACAGTCTCCAGTTTATCCATACCAAGATACTAGAAGTAATTTGAGTGGTTACGCAGGCTTTTTGCAAACCCACTCACACACCCATACAGCCACTTAATCACCAACTGACAGACTGATACAGACATTCACACAACCAGTCACTCACCCATACATTCACTGAGACACTAAATCACTCACTTATACAGTCAGTCATGCACCCACTGAATCATCCATACAGGCACTCATACACTCACAGATTCACCAATGCACCTTGTGTGTGTGTGCGTGTGTGTGTGTATATATTTATATATTCAATGAAAAAACCATAGGTTTCAGGCACGTCATAGTTAGAAATTAGCATTTCAAAAACCTTAGGAATTCACTGAAAAAACCATAGGTTTCAAGGACGTTATAGTTAGTTGGACATTTCACTCGTACACAACCAGAGAAATTCCCCTGTTATAGTTATTTCAGCTAACTATAACTCGTGCCCCCGCAAAGCACTGCTGATGACGTCACATATTACATCATTCATGACATGGTAAGTGACATCACTGATGACATCACTGATGACATGTCAGATGACATCACTGATGACATCATCCAGTGTCTGTGTTTTTCTTTAAAGTTTAAATATGTATTACATATATGCCAAGGTGTATTGAAGAATGAGTGGGCGTATAAGTGTCTGGATGGAGGATTTAGTAGGTGCATGACTGACTGTATGAGTGAGTGATTAAACGTGTCTTACTAAATGCATGGGCTAGTGATTAAACAATGTGAATGTCTGTATTAGTCTGTCTGTTGTTTTATAAGCTGTTGCATGGGTTGGTCTGTAGCTACATGAGTGTCTATATGGGTTATCAACCAGTTGCCTGAGTATTTGTATGAGTGCCTGTGTGTGTGTGTATGTGTGGGAGGTGTGTGAGTCTGTGCATAGATTTTGGAGTGGTTGATTCACTCTTTTTTATGGGTTAAAGAGTGCATGTGGAAAAAGCTGTATGGGTGGGTAAGTGTGTGTATGGGTGTGTTGGTGAGTGAATGGATGTCTCACTGGTACATGTCCAAGTAACTACATATGTAAAAGGCAGTCTATGTGAAAGCTGAAGTATATAAATGACTATATGTGAGAGTCAGTGATTGTGAGAGTGGCTGTATGGATGAGTGTGTACTTGTATCAGTGATGGATGTATGACGTTACTCCGCATACCGTTACAACTACCTACCATTACAACGCGACCATTACAACGCATACCATTACAACGCATAGCGCTTTGGGGTGCTGGATAGTGGTAAGTATAATTTACTATTCTAACTCCAGTCCCCGTGGACCCTAGGGAAGGTGTTGGATAGTAAATTATACTTATTCCCTATCCTATAGCGCCCCCAGCGCAATGCGTTGTAATGGTATGCGTTATAAAAGTCGCGTTGTAATGGTAGTGCGGAGTAACGAATGCGTTGTAACAGGTGCATACCATCAGGGATTGTTGAAGAGAGTAAGTATGCATTTGTTTCTGTTTGAATGAGTGATGTGGTGTGTGTATAACTGTACTGGTCAATAAATGGAAGTGTGATTGATTCTTTTTCATGACTGACTAGGTGTGTGAGTAACTCTGGATGAGTGGTGGTGTGTGAGTGTCTTTATAGGTGCATGAGTACTTATGATAGTGTTGTATTGATGAGGGCTTGCACGTATGAGTTATTGTATGAGTGAATGAGTGGATATGTTTGGGGACCTAGGAATTAATGAGTGCGTATATAGTAACTGGTATATCATATGTAGATGGTTTAAAAAATGGTAGTCTGTATTTTACAGTGGGTGTATCAAAGGTTATATTAGAGTGTGAGGAAGTGGATCAGATTTTCATGTGGATGATGTCATCAGTGAAGTCAGCAGTGATGTCATTTGAGATGTCATCAGGGATGTCATCAGTGATGTCACTGACAATGTCATGAATGATGTACTATGTGATGTCATCAGTAATGCATTGCAGGGGTGCAAGTTGTAGTTAGCTGAACTAACTATAACAGGAGAATTTCTCTGGTTTTGTACGAGTGAAATGTCCAACTAACTATAACGTCCCTGAAATCTATGGTTTTTCAGTGAATTTCTAAGATTTTTTAAATGCTAATTTTAACTATATCGTGCCTGAAACTTAAGGTTTTTTCAATGAATTTTGAAGGTTTTGTAAATGCTAATTTTGAATTATAATGTTTATTAAAGCATATGGTTTTTTCAGTAATTTTTTGTGATATTTTGTAACTTTAATATCCAAAAAAGAGTCTTTGTATTTTATATTATTATCCATTTTTTGGGGGGAGAAAAAGTGGAGTTGCGCACCCATCGTGTACCTATCTCGCTGGGTGTGCGGATTTAAACCGACATGTTGGTAAAGTCGTGAAGGATGCGCGTTTCAGCCAGCCCACTCCGCTTACGCTTACAGGGAGGGCACTGCAATGTGACATGTCCCAGGTCTTCCCTGTAGTGATCTGCTGATCACAGGTCTAGTGGTCAGCATGCCATAGCCACTCCCTCATGGCTGCTTTACACCCATACCACACCCATGCAGCACAGGCGTCACAGGACATGTGACCCTGCCAAAAAATAAGGGCCGGGCTTACGTGCTTGATGCCATTTCCACTCTCTATCTCGGTGTATCCGTGTGCTTATTATGTTGGTTGCAGCCGAGGCACTTTGACCGACATGGGCCTCCTACAACGTCGCGATGAGTTGAGGTGCACAGAGATAATGGTAGCCGAAGCTCTTTGCTGGACACTGGTCCACTGCCATGTGATGATGACTTGAGGTACACTGAGTTGGTGGCAGCCGAGGCATTTTGGCCGACATGGGCCTCCTGTCACGTGGCGATGACTTGAGCTGCACTGAATTAGTGCCACCAGAGGTGAGCGGTGAGCAGCCAGCAATGATGCTTGACCTCGATACGCTATCCTGGCAATCAAGACCCGAGTTGAATTGTGTGCTCAGCTTGACTGCGTGTACGTCAAAGGCAGCTGGCTGTACAAACATGACTCCTCGGCGCGGTGCAGCAGGATGCGCTGGGGGCCTTTGCTGGGGAATCCAGTGACGGCTGAGGATGTTGCTCCGGCACATGATAGGCCCTGTTAGAGACACGCCGGTGTTGGCAGGTGAGCATTGATGTCTGGGTGCGTAGGGTCACAGTCATCGCTGGGCAGGACACTGGTCTGGGGAACAGGGCTGGGATGCTTGCGAAAGATGTAAGAATCATGCACACTGCCTGAGAAGTTTGCGACAACATTAGTGTACAGGCCCCGGTGGTCCAGTTCTGCCTGCACATTGTTGGAATGAGTGTGGTTTCTTTTGTGTGATTGGGTGCATTACCAGCAGGGGGCACAAATAGAACATGTGTGCAATCATTTTCCTCAACATGTGCAGGAAGGCTTCTATGGTGTGGTTCCCTTGCTTGGTCTCCCATTGTTTCTGCGCAGTTTAGGTGAAGTGAACAAGCATGTGTATCAAGCTGAAATGAACCCTGATGCTTACAGGTGTGACAAAGCCTGCATAATGAGACCGTAACAGAAGTTTGTGTGGTTCTAACGTTCTTTTTATTTCCTACGAAGGTTACGACCACACAAGCTTCTGTTACGGTCATTTTGAGCAGCATTGATCATACCTGTAAGCATTCCGGTTTGTCCAAGTGCAAAACATTGTACCATATTACGTTTGTGACCATGGATGTACCATGTTACAACGCATACCATTACAACTACCTACTGTTACAACGCGACCATTACAACGCATACCATTACAACGCATAGCGCTTTGAGGTGCTGGATAGTGGGAAGTATAATTTACTATTCTAACTCCAGTCCCCGTGGACCCTAGGGAAGGTGTTGGATAGTAAATTATACTTATTCCCTATCCTAGAGCGCCCCCCAGCGCAATGCGTTGTAATGGTATGCGTTGTAAAAGTCGCGTTGTAACAAATGCGTTGTAACAGGTGTATACCGTGACCATACTAAAGCTTGACGATTATCTTCATTTATTCAACAGGTTTCTGAATAAGGACTTTTGGGATTTCCAGGACAATCTACAGTTATTTCAATCCACAAGTTGATGTTCCCCGTTGGCAATGTCATTCGTTGTTTGATGTTTTTGTGTTGTTAATTTTCTGTTTTTCTAATAAAGAACTGTTTTTCCACTGCTATTGACTACTAGACTTCATGACCTGGTGCACCCCCATTTCATTGACTTCATTCTTGGATCTGGAGCACAGAGGCGTCAAGCAACAGCTGGGGTTTGGGTTGGTTGTGCAGGAATACTACGAATTGGGACGAGTGGGTGGTGCGGATGCAGGGGACCTAAGTTTCTTTTGTAGACATGCATCCAAGACGTGTGAGGAAGTTTAATAGGTCTGGCTGTGAGACTCCTCCGACTCTCGCAGTTGTTAGTTGGAAGATTCCAGAGTCTACAGGTGCAGCACAGCCAGCAACTTTGTCTGTGTAACGATGTTGATTGTCCTCTGTGTTGGTACCGTCAGCCTGTGGGCAATGTGGCAGTGTGCACCAACTTGAGAATGGGGCGATAATTCTTTCACCACTTTTGCTGCGCTAAACTGTCAATAACTTGGCGATAAGTCCCAACTGTTGCATTATAGGGTGAATCTAAAACGAGCAGTGGTGTTTATGAGGACTTTGTTGTAGATACATGGGAATCACAAGAAAAAAGATGAAAAAACATGAAAAGTGGGCAGGGTACAAACACACTGACCCCCTAGGCCTGCTCAGTGCACGAATCCAGATGAAAAAAAAACTGATGGGGTGTATTCTCAATAACTTATTACTGAGTTATCTGCACTTTACCGCAGCAAAAGAATTATAGTCCCATTCTCAACCTGGTGAAAACTGCAGATATTGCCAGATTTCCAGCAATAGCTTCCTCAAAAAAACATCACTTCTAATGAGAGTGACAACTAATGCTAATGATATGCAGAACAGGCAATCCCGTGC
Source organism: Lissotriton vulgaris (assembly GCF_964263255.1). Lineage (NCBI taxonomy): Eukaryota > Metazoa > Chordata > Amphibia > Caudata > Salamandridae > Lissotriton > Lissotriton vulgaris. The sequence goes on along the minus strand of NC_141687.1, from coordinate 1,885,928,182 downwards.
AAAACCCCCCCATGAAAACACCACTTTTCGATATTTTTAACAACCAGCGAAATCTGCGATGCGATCCAAAAACAGACGATAAGCTGCGTTAGCAGTAGGAATTTAAAATATGCCTTTTACTGGTGTAAAGCAGGATGACTACCTACAGTATGAAATGGAGCTTAGCCCAGAACACCATCTGATAATCAATACATGTCATAGAGCTACTGACCATGCAGCTCCCACACCCAAGAAGGCCACAACACCCAATACCACCACCCCGGGACCTCCCCCTCCTACCACCGCCCCACCCCCTACTACCACAGAGGCAGCAGAGACCTTCCCCAAAACAACATGGCCCCTCAGCCACACAATAGCTGAATGTTGGGAGAATTTTGGGAGACGTGGGAACCAAGTATGTGTGAAGGAGGCAAGTCACCCATCAATAACAATGCACACAATGCCAAGTGTAGCGGTAACATATGATACAGAGGCAAAAATTATTTACAGAACGGCCTTAAAGAAATTTACCAAACTAAAAAAATCTGCCATGAGACAGTTTTTTGCCTTGCAAATTAAACACGCAGACAACTCGGCAAAAACACTGTTTAAAATTGTTAAAGACTTTGTCAAACCCCCTGCCATGACACCTAATAATCTAGCCAACCAGTCTCTTTGCAATGGGCTATCAGATTTCTTTCAGGAAAAAATAGAGAAAATCTCATCTTCCTTTCCTCCAATCTCGGCATCTGAACAATCCCTTTCCCCCGTTTCAATCAGCCATGACACTGTTCTTGCCCTAGTTGCGTTTAAGGACCTCACCCCAGATCTTGCACTTAAACTACTTAAACAGTGCAAATCTGGCTCCCCTCTGGACCCGGCCCCCCCTAAGGTCATGAGTGATCTGGCTACCCTATTGACAGAGCCACTTACTTCTATATGGAATGCCTCATTACATCTAGGCCAATTTCCCACTGCCTGGAAAGAAGCTATGCTTGTGCCTATTCTGAAGAAAACAGATGCGGACCCCACGCAATTTTGTAATTATCGTCCCATTTCTCTCCTTCCGAAACCAGCGAAGGTCTTGGAAAAGGCCGTCCAACTACAACTCGCAGAATATTTGGAGACCAATTCCCTATTCCATGACTCCCAGTCTGGTTTCCGCACGGGTTTTAGTACGGAAACCGCACTGCTAGAAGTGTCGGAGACCGTTCGAGAATGTGTGGATAGGGGCGAGGAGGCCATGTTGGTCCTCCTCGACCTATCCGCCGCATTCGATACGGTGTCCCACAAAATACTTTTAGAGCGATTGGAGCAGATTGGACTGGGCGGCACTGCCCTGTCGTGGATTAGTTCTTTTCTCCAAGGACGAACGCAGAGGGTCCTTCTCAGACCGTTCAAATCTGAGTGCAAACCTCTTGTTTGTGGAGTCCCGCAAGGCTCGGCTCTGAGTCCATTATTCTTTAATGTCTACCTTGCCCCTTTGGCCAAGGTAGTTGAATCATGCAGGGTCAGAGTGATCTCTTATGCTGATGATACACAGCTGATATTTTCCTTTAGAGATCACTCTGACTCCAGCCTCTCTAGCTTTCGTTACTGTCTGGGCGAAATCTGCTCTTGGATGGCTTTTAACCATCTTCGACTTAACACCGACAAGACGGAGGTCTTGTTTTTTAATCAAAAAACGACCATACCTTCCACACTGTGGTGGCCAACGGTACTCAACCCCCCCCCCCCATCCCGGTTCACACCGCCCGCAACCTGGGGTTCCAGTTCGACGACACGCTCTCCTATAGCCCTCAAATTAACAAGGTTACTGCAGCCTGTTTTGGAAAATTAAAGATGATGAGAAAGATCTTCCCATTTCTGCCGATGGACGCTCGCAGAACGGTCACTCAGGCCTTAATTACCTCCCATTTGGATTATGCCAACAGCCTCTACGCTGGGGCCCCTTTGTACCAAATTGAACGCCTACAAGTAGTTCAAAATGCGGCAGCGAGACTGATTGGCAACATCCCTCTCCGGCACCCGATCTCAGCGTTTCGCAAAGAGCTTCACTGGCTCCCTATAGCCAGCCGTATCAAGTTTAAAATGCTCATTCTTGCTTTCCGGGCTCTGAACGGAACAGGACCAGAATATCTAAGAAAGAGATTAATACTATCTCACTCAGTCAGAGACTTACGCTCCAACAATCTACGTCTCATGATTGTTCCACGTTTCCGCCGCACAAGAATGGGTGGCAGAGCCTTTGCAGTCCTCGCTGCCAAACACTGGAACAGCTTACCTTTAGACCTCAGATTTGCCCCATCTGAAGCACTGTTCCGTGGCCGTTTGAAGACGTGGCTATTTTCATCAATATAGGTAGATCCTCTTTTTCCTGCTTACAGCCTTAGCGCCGGGACACCCCCGATGGGGGTAGCCGCGCGCTCTACAAGATTCATAAATAAATAATAAATAAATGTGCTGGACATACCTCACTATGCAGAGCACAGACCGCTCCATGTATAATTATACTGCTGGTGCTTCAACTGTTGTGGACAGTGGATGCAACCATGTTACTCATGGGAATTCAAGTGAACTCCCATGAGTGTTTGAGAAAGAAGTTTGGAAGCTTTTTGTTTTCCACAGCTCTTCCCCACTGGAAAAGGTGGACGATATGACAAACAACCACACAGATTCCAGCATCAGAATATCATGCAACAAGATTGTACTTAGAAGATCGAATATTTCAACAATGTATTTTCACAAGTTGACCTCGCACACCAAAAGGCTGTATAGCAAACACAATGTTAGTGTTCAATCAACATTCATTTTATAACCAGGTAAAGTCATACTGTTCTCCCAAGAAATTAGTACAAGTCAATTTTTCTTCGTTTTGTTCTCTTTATTTGTCGAAACACTCGCAGATAAAAAATAGCCAACGCGTTTCGTCCGAAACCGGACTTCTTCAGGGCTTTGCGCAGTGTGTTCCTATATTAAAGGTCTCATCCGTCCTGGCCGGTGTACCAATAGTGAGATTTATGGTTAAAAAGTTGGCAGATTTAGTTAGACATCCTTTCATTTAGGGATCCAGTAAAAATTAGCAAGAGATCAAAAGTCAATGCCTTAAATTCGGCGAGTACGTCGTGTGCGCGTGTGGTCGTCTGGTCTCCCGGTTCCATCTTTCAACAATGTATTCTATATTCATTTAATCTTTCGATCCATAAGCCTACACTGCGGTCAGCAGCGCTCACAATTCAATTCAGTCTTGTTTCATTAATTGCAGAGTCGCTGCCTGCGCATAAGCTGAGTGCTTGAGGTGCCACTAACTCTGTGCAGCTAAAGTCAACGCTTGTGGCTGTGTGCCCTTCCTGACCACTGCCTCCAGCCTATAGTGCAGTCAGCAGGGCTCAGAAGTAAAATTGAATCTTCATTTATTAATTGCAGAGTTCAGAAGGCAACAAACATTGCATCCAGTGCAGTCCGCCCGGACGACACATCATCACTGGCTGCACACACCGTGAGTGCTTTAGGTGCAACTATGTGCAGCTCAAGTCAACGCCACGTGGCTGTGTGCCCTTGCTGACAGCTGCCTCCAGCCTACACTGTGGTCAGCAGGGCTCACACATAACCAATTCAATCCTAACCTGCAAGGACACACCATCATCACTGGCTGCCCACATGCTGAGCTCTTCAGGTGCCACTAACTCTGAGCATCACAACTCATGGACCTTTATTATTGACCTTCGTGCTGTAGACACCGGATGCAACAATGTCACCTCAGGCAGCAATAATATCCTGAAGGGACATTAGCAATTCCTTTGCATGAGCACTCTCATCTCATGCACCCCTACCTTAGTGCACCACAAGTCATGGACCCTTTATGATTGAATCTCTGTGTGTGATCCAATGATCACTGTTGTAGTTGTTGCCAGCACCAACAACTCCCTGAGGGCAGCGTAACAATCATCGCACATGCATCCAGCACAGGTGTCACTGGGCATGTAACCCTGGTAATAAAAAAGGTCCAAGCGCAAGTGCCCATAGCCAGTTCCACTATCTATATAACTGTGTCCGTGTGTTCATTATGTATGCATGTTGGCCCTGGGCCCTACCACATTACACTGTGCTGTTGACTGCGCACGCAACCATGTTACCTCTGGCAGTGGAGAAGACCTTGGTTAAGTAACTTTGTTTGGGTCACTCTATGAGTACATGGGTAGAGACTGGATGATTAGAGTACTGCAAGGAGAGTGTATGGTGAATTAATAAGTGCTTGAGGATTTGTGGAGTTTTGGGATAAACACATATGTTGGCGGAGCCTAACCCCTGAGCACGACCTTGGCTCTAATGGCTAATCTTTCCTAAGGGATCCCCACAGCCTTTGCTCTAGTACCCTGGGTTCCTGCCCACTAAAATCTGGACCACTAGCTAGCGGGAATACCGCATGGATGCCTGGAAAACCAAGTCCAAGAGCTTGGAAGTCTCATTGTGGTATACTTCATTCTCATATAGTGGATACCCTTCCAGGTCGTTGATTTCTGGATCAAGGAATTCTGACTTTTGGATCCCCGGAGACTCTTCCACTGGATCCCCTAAAGCGAGCTGCTGGGTTTGTGAAGCACCTGTAATAAAAGGCCCAGAAGCCTGTCTGCAAGATATCAAGATATTCCCAGCCCCACAGCGGGATCATTGACATATGGCGGATAGAATCTACGGAATTCTGTAAGCGTAAGAGGAGTGGGCTGAGCCGGCATACGCCAGTTAGGGACGCAACTAGAAGCAAATTTCGGGGGAGGCTGATAAAAATTTTGGGGGGGGGGGCTAATTTTTCCAATCATCCAGTGTGCTTTAAAAAGTTCAGGGAGATCCATCAAGTGGGAACCAAGAAAAAGGGGGGCCAAAATATGATTTCCCTAGTTAATTCTCATTGGAGCTTTGAACAAGACTACAGCCCGAATCATTGGACAGAATTACACAAGATTTGATAGGAAGATAGATTTTGGTTTGCAAATCATGCTTTCAGTTATCTGGTGTAAATCTGTTCAGCAGTTGTTGAAAAAAACAAATAAGGATATCTGGGTGGCAGCACTTCAACCAGGAGGTTTTGGCAGCCATCTTGGGACTCAGCTACAGCTATAGATTTAATAACCAGAAAAAGGGGCAGGGTAGCAATATCCTGACACCCTAGCTGCGATGGTGGGGTCACCCTGTAAGCCCACAAGATCCAAAAATCACTTTTAAAAAAAACAAAATGACAAAGAAATTACGACAAAGGTGAGCTGCGAATCTACCGCGAAATGTTTTTGAAAAAACAAATGTTGACTCCCACGCTTGTTTTGAATACAGCTCCTGGGTGGGCCAGGTCCCGGGGGCATTTCTTTTAAAGAGGAGGCGGCACACTGGGCTTCCCCCTCCTATAAGCTCTATAAGCCTCTGGCACCTCCACCTCCCCAAGGCTAAAGAAAGATTGATGGTGCCAAGCGGACCACCAGAGGTCCCAGGGACGTCCACCTCCAGGGGCTAAATAACACCTGATGGGAAGCCCCCTGGAATCCCTGGGCCCCAGGGACCACCACATCCCGGTGGTCAAATATAAATATATAGGGAGAGTCCCCCTCCCAGGCCATATATGGCCCCGGGGACTACTAGCTGTCCGGGGATGGCCCATGCAGATCAGAGGAGGGTGCCATATGCCTCCCCTTCTAGAGCCAACAGTGGCCCTGGTGACCAGTACCCTGAGGGCCGGCTCCTGCTATGTCCAGGGGTGTCCACTCCCAGGACATAGCTGTTTGCTCTGATTTTCTCTAATTTGGAGGGACATTTGATAGCTCCTGCCAAGTCAGAGCAAACATGAACTCTGCTCTCAGCAAGAGAGAGCTATGAAGCTGATCCTGCTTGCTGACAGTGGAGTTTTTCCTGCCTGGTGTCAAGTGGGCAGGGAAACAGAAGAAAGGAGTGCTCTGACAGACAAGGAACTGAATGTTTAGCAGCTCCCTGTCCGTGAGAGCAGAGCCAGGGACCGCAGGGGCCGCCTTGAGGCTTCCCCAACAGTCCCGGAGAGAAGAGACAAGAAAGAGGCAAAATAAAGGTCAGGAATGAGCAGAAAGAGGGAGAACAATGGTCATAAACAAGCAGAAAAGGCAAGATAAAAGTGAGAAACAAGAAGAAAGAGGCAGAATAAAGGTCAGAAATGAGCAGAAAGAGGTTGAATTAAGGTCGGCAACAAGCAGAAAGAGGCAAAATAAAAGTACAAAATCAGCAGAAAGAGGCAGAATAAAAGTCAGAAACGTCAGAAAAAGGCAGAATAAAGGTCAGCAATGAGTATAAAGAAGTAAAATAAAGGTGAGAAACACACAGAAAGAGGAAAAATAAAGGTAGGAAACGAGCAGAAGTAGGCAAAATAGAGATCAGAAGTGAGCAGAAATAGTCAAAATAAAGGTCAGCGATGAGTAGGGGGTGGGCAGTAAACTGCACTCTTCTGGCAGAGTTAGTGGAGTTTTGCTACTCTGCACTCAGCTTGGAACATTGAGTTCAGCAAAAACTCCACCAACTGCTGGTGGAGTCGAGTTTACTGGTGAGTTGACCCCTAGACTTCATCTTGCAATCAGTAGTGCACCAGGAGGCACTTTTGCATAGTGGTTGAGAAAAGGGAAGGCACTCCGATGAGGTCTCAGCAATCCCACTGTGGGAGACTTACTTTTGGCAACAATAGGGTTCCTTGGCCCTCAATGACACCAAGCAGCCAGGGGACTTTATTCCCCAACCAGTAGTGCTCCAGAAGGCCCTTTTGCAAAGTAATTGAGAAAGGTGGTGGGGCCTCTGACAAGGTTTCAGAAATCCTGCTGTGGGGGATTTACTTCTGGCAGCAACAGGGGTTCTTGGCTCCCAATGACTCTCAGTGCCAAGGGGAGTTCATCCCCAAATCAGTAGTGCACCAAGAGGTGCGTTTGCTGAGTGGTTGAGAAAGGGGGCGGGCCTACAAGGAGTTCACAACAATGCCACTGTGGTGACTTACTTGTGGCAACAGTAGGGGTTGTGGAGTCCCTACAACCATCAGCAGCCTAGGGGACTTCATCCCCCAAACAGTAGTGCACCAGGTGGCTTGTTTGCAAAGTGGAAGAGAAAAGGGGCTGGGCCTCTGACGAGTTTTCAGCAGTCCCTCTTTGTTGGACATACTGGAGGTAACAGGAGGGGATTTTGGCCTCCAATGACCCTCAGCAGCCAAGTGAGTTCATCCCCCAACCAGTTGTGCACCAGGAGGCCTCTTTGCTGAGTGGTTGAGAAAGGGGGTAGGGCCTCCGACAAGGTCTCAGAAATTCTGCAGTGTGGCAAAAATAGGGGTTCTTGACCCTTAGCAGCCAAGGGGACTCCACCACCCCAACCAATAGGGTGCCAAGAGGCTTGTTTGCAGAGTGGTTGAGGAAGGAGTCAGGGTCTCCTCTCAGTTCTCAGCAATCCCACTGTGGGGGACTTACTTGTGGCAACAATAGTGGTTCTTGGCCCCCAACGACCCTCAGCAGCCAAGGGTATTTCATCCGCCAACCAGTAGTGCTCCAGGAGGCCCCTTTACAAAGTGGTCGAGAAAGGGGGCAGGGCCTTCGATGAGGCATCAGCAATCCTTCTGTGGGGGTCTTACTTGTGGCAACAATAGAGGTTCTTGGCGACAACGACCATCAGCAGCCAAGGGGCGTTCCATCCCTAACCAGTAGTGTGCCAGGAGGCTTGTTTGCAGAGTGATTGAGAAAAGGAGCAATTCAGCTGTGGGGGACTTACTTTTTAATTAAAGGGGTTTGTAAAGCGCCTGGTGACGCCTCCCGGCGTGTCCCCGCGCTGTGGAGAGAAAGTATTAGGAGGGGAGACAGAAATACAGCCAACTATAGGCAACAATAGGGATTCTTGACCCCCAATGACCCTCAGAAGCCAAGAGGACTAAATCCCCCAACCAGTAGTGCTTCATGAGGCACATTTGCAGAGTGGTTTAGAAAGCGAGCAGGGCATTTGACGAGGTCTTAGCAATCCCACTGTGGGGGACATACTAGTGGCAACAATGGGGGTTCCTTGCCCCCAACAACCCTCAGCAGTCATCGGGACTTCATTAGGGGTGGCTAAGAAATACTCTGCCTGCTCACAGAACTCCATGGAATTTTATTGAGTATTTCAGTAACTCTGTAGAATTCCATGAAGTGAAACTCTACGAGCTCCTCCCAGATCTACAACAAACGAGCAGAAAATGAGCAGAACAAACTCTGACACTCATGCACACACTCAAACACTCTCACAGCCGCTCACAGACCCACTCTTCATGCACCCACTTTGAGACAACCTCGACTCGCATACCTACTCAGATACTTATCTAGATCTACTTACAGCCCACTCATACTCTCTCACACCCACTTATAAACATACTCAGACCCTCATACACACAGTGAGAGAATCCAGCACTCACATACTTAGTGTAAAAGGTTAGTAGCTCGAATTAGGAAATAAAATAAAAAACCTTACAAATGTACTTAAAAAACAAAGTTTATACTAGGAATGTTATAGTTAGGAAATAGCATGAAAAATGTAGCAATCCACTGAAATAAATTAAGGGTTAAAGGGACGTTATAGTTAGGCTCAGATTCACTCATACAAAATCAGTGAGATTCAGTAGTTATAGTTACTTGCACTGCTTATAACCCTACATATTACATCACTCACGACATGGTCAATGACATCACTGATGGTATCACTGATGGCATCATCCACAGTACCACTCACACATGCATTCATAACTTCTCATATGCCCACTCACACACCCACACAACCACTCAATTACCCAGTCACAGACACATACAAGGACTTATACAACCACTCATGTAACCATAGAACCACTCACACATCCACTCACTCATTCATAGAGCCTGATCATGCAACCAGTCTCTCACCCATCTAGCCACTCATACATCCTCACCCATACAGTTACTAACACACCCAGTTATTCACCTATACAGCCAATCACACACCCACTCACTCAGCCATACAGCCTCTAAACAGAGACACTCACTCACCCATAGAACCACTCATAAATTCACTCACATACTCACACAACCACTTACATACCCATTCACACATCCATTCAGCCACTCACAGACGCACTAACACATCCATACAGCCAATCCCATAGACACTCACTCTTCCAAACAGCCACTCACATACCAAGTCACTTAACCAAACACTCACTCAAACAGCCACTCATTCACCCAAACAGCCACTTGCACACCCAGTCACTCACTCATAAAGCCATTAAAACACCCACTCACACACCCATACCGTCACTGACACATCCACTCACACACCCATACAGCCACTCACATACCAAGTCACTTAACCAAACACTCACTCAAACAGCCACTCATTCACCCAAACAGCCACTTGCACACCCAGTCACTCACTCATAAAGCCATTAAAACACCCACTCACACACCCATACCGTCCCTGACACATCCACTCACACACCCATACAGCCACTCACACAGCCACTGACTCACCCACCTATATAGCCACTGCCACACCCGCTCACTCACCAATACAGCCACTCATAGAGCTGCTAAGTCACCCACACAGGTACTCAGATACCCACTTATAGACCCATACAGTCCCTCATACACCCACTCACAAATCTATACAGTCACTCAGATACACACAGCAACTCACATAAAATATGTACAAATAAGGAATCACTCATTAGTACTACACAAAGTATACTAATTTAACTTTTGTGGTACCTTAGTATATACGTTCAACACACAAAAATGTTTAGAAACACCCACAGTCACTGAATGAAGTCATCAGTGATGTTACTTGAGATTTCATCAGTTATGTCATTGACCTAGTCATGAAAAATTTAAAATGTGAGGTCATAAGCTGTGTATAGCTGGACATAAGTTATAGTTAGCTGAGGTAACTATAACTGCTGAATTTCACTGGTTTTGTACAAGTGAAATCTTAGCCTAACTATAACAGCCCTGTGTATGTATGTATATATATATATATATATATATATATATATATATATATATATATATATATATATATATATATATATATATATATATATATATATACATATATATATTCAACAAGAATGCCTCTGCAATGAGGACGCCACTCAGCACTCGATGGATTGACAAATCCCTTTATTTCAAACAGCAGCTCCACCAGGTAGGTTAAATGAATTGTCCCAACGCGTTTCGAAGTACACTTACTTCTTTATCAAGGGGCAGGCAGTAGGACACGGTGGGAGCTACACACGTCATTTCCCCATCTATGTATGCTCTCTCCAGTGAGGCATACTGGTTAGTGTAGTTCCAATTGATTCCCCACATTAGGGTCCGTTGAATATATATATATATATATATCTCCACGCTCCTAAACACCAGCAACACGAGTCACTCAGGTAGCGGGTGCTGTTTCCGCGGCGGTGTCCTGCGATAACAATGTCTGCTCCAAATTCCTCAGCAATACCCAGCCGGGTTAGAAGAATACAGCACTCTCGGGGTTTCAGTTTCTCAGCACAGGTATATTACAAGAACAAACGCGTTTCGGGAGAAGCTCCCTTCGTCAGTGTTTACACTCGAACGCGCTGCGCAGCACCATTATGTTAACTCACTGTGGGTGATTGAAACATAGGACCACAACAAACATTCGTGTTTGCGCGCCATCTTGAAATGTACATGTTATCTTTGAACGACTGTGCAGACAGTGTACATTATGCAGTCATGTATCTCACCCCACAGTTGATCACGCCGTGTATCGGAAAAAGTGCGACACACAAAGAGTTTTTGACATGCGTAGAGCCTCATGTACATTGGTTGCCTGGACATAATTCTCCTAAGAGGCGAAGTCGTTAACCTCAAGACATCGCTACAAACACACGAATATCGTGTACACATAGAACAATGCAATACTCATTTACGGTTACTATCTTGCCGTGTATCGGCAATTGTAGCCATATCAGCCGTCAGAATTCGAGGTTAATACAATATGTCCAGATATTCACAAAACGCAACATTCTCGTAGTTCTCTAATAGTTCTACATATATCATCTCAAGTGGTACATCTAAAAACAATAATCTAATAAACCTTTATACCAAATGCATAAATATTTCAACAGTGTAAATTGTTCCTTTAGCAATTTATATACAAGAATAGGTCACTGTTGCAAAATATATATCACCACATTTCTGAATTCATCACGTTATATATATATATATATATATATATATATATATATATATATATATATATTATATAAATATATAGGCTCGGACAAAACCGTGCCGGAGGGCACAGATTTAAAAGACAAATACAAGGCACTCGAAAAGCTGATGCACACTGAAATGGTCAAATGGTGGGAAGCGAAGTCCCTCAGCCGATACTTAGAGGTGAACAGGATCCCCAGAGGGCTACGAATAATGATAGCACCCACATATGACACTCCAAATCCGGTACTAATGGCGGAATGGGCGCAATGCAACCTAGACTCTTCAAGGAAATTAGTTGAGTTATTAGTGAAGCATGCAGAAATTGACAGAGGGGAAATCCTTCAGAAAATAGATGCACTGCGCAGCGAGATTCAAACAATGAGTGACCCACAAACCTCCAAAGTAAAATTTGAAGAGGAAATGGAACGCAAACTGAAAAAGGAAGAAGACAAAATAAAAAACCGTAAATCGTACAAATTTAGAAGGGACAAAGAGGACTATGAAAATGGGAGGATTTTTACATTTTCAAGGAAATATGATTCCATGAGAAAAAATAAATCAGGAAAACCAAGCACTGAAAAAACGGGCCAAAACCCGCAACCCTCCAGCTCTGCACAACCAGAGAGAGAACCTCAAACAGAGATGTCTTCGGCGTCAGGCTCCAGTGTATACACTGAAAGTGGATCCGAATATGAGGATGAGGATGCCACAACACTGACAATGGGTGAGGAGCTTGAATACATCAGTAAGACAAGAAGGGACACCTTACGCTCAGCAGGTAAACCACAACCGGCAAAAAACGGACAAGGAGCAGGCGGGAGCGGAGGGCCGCCCAGAGGAAACGCAACAAAGCGAGGGGGGCGAGGCAGGGGTGCTTGGAACAACAAACGGGGGACCAAAACGTAGAAGCACAAGAAATGAACACGGATTCGAACACGATAATAAACCTAGCAAACATTGACTTGACAATGGCTGAGAAACAACTGCTGTCACTGGGTTTATCGTATTGCCCTGAGAGCAATTTTCACTATACAAAAACCAGGGCGGATGTGTTTAAATTTATACGTAAATTAAAATTACGAAAATTTCACAAGACACAGCCTACTAATAAATCAAAAAACAAGGGTACACAAGAAGATCCACTGGCAGACAATGTAAATTTGGCAGCGGGAGATTACGAGCTGTTAACATCTGTCCAAGGAATAATAAATACCCGAATTGTTTCCCCTAATAACATGGAATCACAGAATGTAGAAAGTTCCCAAGATTTTCTAGTTCTCAATTCACAACAAACAAGGAGTCTGGCAAATAAGAAACCGGATACACCGTTTAAAAGAAAATCCAAGTTTGTACCAATTACAACCAAAGACACAATTGATGTTTTCAATGATACTGTAGTTGCGCAAATCAAGAAACTACACACTAAGATTCAAATGACCAAGAAAAGAAGGACAAAGGAACAGATTCAATATGATAATCTAATGGATAAATTAAAAAATGAAAATCAGGTGGTAATAAGAAATTCGGACAAGGGAGGGAATATTGTGCTGTGGCCTCTTGCACAATACCTCTCTGAAGCAAACAAACAGCTTAGCGACGTCCAGTGTTACCACCACAGCTCACCCATCAAATATAAACAGATGCAAGATGAATTGGCTAGTAAACTACTGGCATGGAAAAGTTTGGGACTTTTGGACATGGAGGAGTTCAAGTTCCTAAAAAAAGAATATCCACGAACGCCAGTAATTTATTTCATAGCCAAAATACATAAGAACAAAGAAACACCCCCAGGAAGACCAATCATCGCGGCATGTGATGGACCCCTTGAAAATCTCTCACAGTATATAGACTTTTTTTTACAAGAACACGTGCACCAACTAAAGTCATATGTGAAAGATACAGGGGACTTCCTATCAAAAATAGCCAAGGTCAAATGGGAAACAGGGTATCTCCTAATAACCCTGGATGTTTCCTCACTTTACACTTGTATCCGCAACAGGGATGGGGTGAAAGCTATACAATATTTTTTGTCCAAAAGATCTATTGAATTCACAATGCACAACAAAATGTTAATGGATATGCTTTTGTTTTGTTTGGAACACAACTTTTTCCTCTTCAACAAGCAAATGTACCGTCAGGTTCAGGGTGTCGCCATGGGGGCCAGCTTCTCCCCCAGTTATGCCTGTCTGTTTATGGGCTGGTGGGAGGAGTTGGTCCTCAAGGAGAAATATCATGACATCTGCACAAACAATATAGTATCTTACCTACGGTACATCGATGATTTGATCATTGTGTGGAAGGGCAGTAAACAGGAGGCGCAGACCTTCATAGACAACATCAATGTCAATGACATCAACTTATGCTTTACATCTGACATAAGTGATAAACAAGTTTCCTTCCTGGATGTCCTAGTTAAAACTGATGAAGGCAAGATAAAGACCACCCTGTACAGAAAACAGACTGCAGGGAACACCCTTTTACACGCTAGTAGCGCACATCCCAGCCATCTAATCCACAGCATCCCCTATGGGGAAATGCTGCGGTTACGTAGAATATGCAGTGATGAAGGGGAACTCAGGAGGCATCAACAGGAGAGTAAATGTAGGTTCCTGGCAAGGGGCTACAGTGCCAAGGTAATTGATGCGGCAATGGCCAAATCAAGATTAAAATCGAGAGAGGAACTCCTACAAAACGCAGAAATGCTGACGGTAGAAAAGACTAGTAGCACAACAATGTCTGACGAGGCACCTAGACTTATTATGAGCTACAACCGCCAGCATAGGGAATTGCGAAAAATTATCCAACGCAACTGGCATCTTGTAAAAGAAGATCCGGTTATTGGAGACTCTCTTCCAGAGTACCCCTCTATCACCTACAGAAAAGCAACATCGATGGGGGATGTACTAGTAAGATGTAGTCCAGAATACAAGGACAGTACAGGCTTGTCCCTAGCGCGCAAAGGGTTTTATAAGTGCTCCAGCTGTAAAGCCTGTTCCTTTGGAGTGAATAAAACTTCCTTCTTAACAGCTTTCAGCTCTAAACCACAACACATCAAGTTTCACTTGACATGTAAAAGTGAATTTGTGGTATATATACTTGAGTGCACTTGTAATTTAAAATATGTAGGCAGTACTAAGCTTCCAAGCCACAAGAGGATATTACAACACATCAGGGCGATCACCAACAACGACCCCAATTATCCCGTGGCAAGACATTTCCACGAAGTCCATGGTGGAAATCTGAAAGACCTAAGATATTACATCATAGACACAGTCCCCGCGCAGAGAAGAGGAGGGGATAGGGAAGGCATGCTTCGCAGGCTTGAGACACATTACATCCTGTCTTTAGATACTAAGCAGCCAAAAGGTCTTAACATGACGGAAGATTTGTACACATTTTTAGAATGAGTACTGGACAGTATTAGCTTATAAGAAACAGCGCATTCTTGCACATTTTTCACCAGTTCAACATATTAGGATGTATAAGTTTGATTTTCCATTGGTTTCGGGTTGTAAATATCTAATGAATTGATTTTGTATTGTAAATAATGAATTTTACATGACGATAAAGACAAATGTATATATATATATTTTTGATACTCCGAAAGGGATTTTAACTATTTATGCAATTTTAATGAAACCATGAGTGGATTGATCAAACACCATTGTATATTAACTCGGTAATTGTGATCAATTGTGGGAAGCACTCGTATGGACATTTGTATTGAGTTGCATTTATCTATTAGGTTAGAACCCTTGGAGAGTGAAAGACGTATATATGATATTTACCTAGTATTTGTCTTGTAATAATATAAGAAACAACTAAAAATTATTTCTGAACTGCTTTTTGGAAAGGTATCTATATGTGTTTATAATAAGTTTTTGAAAAAATATTTTCGTTATGCACATGGGTTATCAGTTTTTGTTTATTGAAAAAGAGTTTTTTCTTTCTATCACATTTTTGAAAAATGTTTTAGCATAAATTCTCTTTAGTTAGATTCACGGTGATGCACTACAGTATTAAGTGAATGGACATTTGAAAAATAGTATATATTATCTTACTGTATTATACAAGAAACACTTTGTAAGAATGAATTTTCATTCTTTTCAGCAAATGTATTTTACAATTATTTTCTGCATTTTGTATTTTACGTACCACACTATGATAATGATGAAGAAAGACGCAAAATAGTACTTTTTCTATGTCCATTTTTACGCACTGGCACTTTAAAAGGAGGTGTATTCCACGACACTGTTGTCATGTGATCAAGGCAGGGATCTGCCGAAACGCGTCGTGGCTGACATGGTTGCACTTTTAAGCTAAATAAAAGAAGAAAGCACGAAAACTGGGTCTACCTCGTCTTTGCTGGTGTGTGGCTGCTGTTCTCTTGTAGAGATGGAGGCGAGCTCTTGCAGTATATATATATATATGTATATATATATATATATATATATATATATATATATGTATAAAACAAAACCTTGTGGGTAACCAGGGTGTTGCTTCACCACAACTATTCAGATTTTCACATGACTCACATGATCCATGATTAGTATAATATTTTTTTCAATCGCCAGTTCGCAAACAAGAGTTCTAGTCACTTTATATACCTATTGGTATCTGCATTCATGCAGTTATGATAATTGTGAATAAGGACAATCAGCAATATATTGATTATATTGTTATTTCGTAAAATATAGCACTAGTCACATTATATACTTGTTGGTATCTGTATTCATGCAGTCAAGATATTTGTGAAAGATGGACGTCATTAAAATGTGTGCAATCATGTGATTTTATAACATTATAAAATTATGGGACAGTCATTTTAAGTGAAAACAATGCAATTTATTTAATTAAGATATATGCATTTTTTTCAGGCAAATTTGTAAACTTGAATAGAACGCGAGAGGTCGTTCAGCATATCCCACTTGTAATGTGCACTACTCTCTATGTTCATGAATCTAGTCATGTGATGCACTTTAGGAGGTGTGGCCCATGGGAAGGGTCAGGGAAACACAGCAATAGAAAAGCAAGCTGACCGCTAAACAGGTGTGTGATCAAGAGTACTTGCTACTCGAAACGTGTCGCTTGAAAGGTTCCAAATAAAAAAACATCTTGCCTGAAGCCGTGGGGTCCATCTCCTTCTTTCGCCACATTGCGTGGAGGTTTGAGGAATTGCTTGGATATATATATATATATATATATATATATATATATATATATATATATATATATATATATATATATATATATATATACATATATATTCACTGAAAAAAAACATAGGTTTCACACCAGTTATAGTTAGGAATTAGCATTTCACAAAACTATTAAATTCACAGAAAAAACCATAGGTTTGACACCAGTTATAATTAGCTGGAAATGTTACTGACATAAAACCATTGAAATTTCCACGTTATAGTTAGTTGGACTCACTATAACTTGCGCACCTGCAATGCACTGCTGATGACGTCACATATTACATCACTCATGACATGATCAGTGACATCACTCATGACATCACTGATGACACCAGCCAGTGAATGTGTGTCTTCCTGAAAAATAAATATGTTTTATATATGTTTTGTAAAGGTCGATGGAAGAATACATTTTTAAATAAGTGTCTAAATGGATGTTTTAAAAAAAAATTGATTGGTTAACTGGCTTATTAAGTGTATCTTAGTGAATACATATATTAGCGAGTAATGTTTAAACATTTAAATATATGTATCAGTGTTTCACTTTGTGTATACGTGGGTGCATGGGTTGGTGAGACAGCTACATGTGTGTGTATATAGGTTATTAGATGTTTTTTAGTATCAGTGTGAGTGTCTGTATGGTTTGGTGGGGTATTACTTAGCACATAGATGCATCAATGACTGACTCACTGTTTGTATGTGTTTTGAAGACAGCATATGTGCAGGACTGTATGGGTGGATGAGTGTGTAATGTGTGTGTTAGTGAGTGAAAGACTGTCTCACTAATGTCTTTATCAGTAACTACATATGTTTAAATCTAGTATATGTGAGTATTGATGTATATAAGTGAGTATATGTGAGAGTGAGAGATTGTAAGAGTTCCTGTTTAAATAAGTATGTGTATCTATAAGTGATTGTTTAAGAAAGTATGTGTAAGTTTCATTAGAAGTAAGGTGGTAGTGTGTGTATAGCTGTATATGCAAATAAATGGATATTCAATAGTTTATTTGCATGTGTGAGTATGTGTGTGAGTAACTTTTGGATGACTGACTGTGTGTAACAGGATGTATAGGTGTATCACTACATATGATGAGTGAGTATATGTATGATTGACTATATAGAACTGTTGGTGAATGAGTGGATGTGTATATAGATGGTGGAATTACTGAATTGGTTGTTGTAACTGGTATGGGTATCTCCATTTTTTTGAAAATGTTAGTTTCTATTTTTGAATATGTGTTTCAAGGGTTACATTACACTGAAAGGAGGTCTGTAACTCTGTCACAAGGATGGTGTCATGAGTGATGTCATGAGTGATGTCATGTCATGAGTGATGTATTATGTGACGTCATCAGCAGTGCATTGCAGGCGCGCAAGTTATAGTGAGTCCAACTAACTATAACGTGGAATTTTCAATGGTTTTATGTCAGTCAAATTTCCAGCTAACTATAACTGGTGTCAAACCTATGGTTTTTTCAGTGAATTTAATAGGTTTTTTAAATGCTAATTCCTAACTATAACTGGTGTGAAACCTATGGTTTTTTTAGTGAATTTCATAGGTGTTTTAAATGCTAATTGCTAACTATAACTGGTGTGAAAACTATGGTTTTTTCAGTGAATTTCAAAGGTTTTTTAATAGCAATTTTCTATAGCTATGAAATGTAATATTTTTATAATGAATCCTATATTGTATATTTATGTAATATTATTTGTTTTATGTATATTGTTCATGGTTTTTTTTTTTGCCCTGGTACGCTCCCGGTGCGTGTCCCGGTGAGCGCACCGGTAAGCGCAGTCTTGCGGCACGCCCTAGGGCGGATACCGGTGAGCACTCGAGCGCTTACGATCGTGCAACGTAAGCATCCGACGCGCTTACGTGACGCGCCCCTGGCGCACCCTGGGCGCGTAGCGTAAGCGCGTCGGGCCATGTGACCTAAAAATAACACTTTTTATTGGTGCAGGACAGTTTTGATTTCCAAATGATGAAAGCCCTGGTCATGTGACCTGAAATTAACACTTTTCATTGGTTCAGGACAGGTTTTTTTTCCTAATGATGAAAGCCCCCACCTTTTTTCCTCATTCTCACTTTGCACTTTGAGTGAGGAAGACCTGTTGAATGACCTCTCTGTACTTTTTTGGACTGAAAAATGGCTTCAGTAGCAGCAGTAGCAGGAGCATGTCAGCCACCACCACCACCAAGAGGACCACCACAACACCACAGTGGTGGAGATGAAGAAGAGGAGGAGGAGGAGGAGGAGGAGGAGAAGGAGGAGAAGGGGAGGAGGACATTCCTGCCAGAAGACAATACCCATATAGGCCAAAGCAGCACATTTTTTCCATCCCAAGTGGCCTCAAAAAGGTGAATGCGCCAAAGGTGACTTGCCTAATCTGTAACATGGAACTTTCAAGGGGGAACCCTAACAAGAAATACTCATTTGGCAATAACACCATGATTCGCCACATGCAGCGCAGGCATCCCAACAACTATGCTGCGGCAGAGGTCCGAGAACTGGCCACAAACCCTCCCGAATCTTCACCCAGCACCTCCAAAAGAAAGCAACCCACTCCATCGGGACCAGAGACAAGGGAGATGGTCCCAAACATACAACGCCTGTTTGGGCAATACAGGATCACTTGTATATTTTGTGGTAAGACCATCACCTATGGTGAGCAAAGCATAAAGCTCATCAACCGTGCTGGTGACAACCACAATTGCCCCAAAAAACAATAATTTTTTCCTAATTTTTTTTTTGCTCCAGTTGAGCTGTTTACAATTCCCTGTTTTTTGTTTCTCCCCCATAAAAATAACAAAAAAATATAAAATTGTTCATAAAAGCCAAAAAAAAGTTCAAAATGTTAAAAAAAACATTAAAAAAATATAAAACGACAAAAAGAAGAAAAAAAACAATTCTTTTTAGAACTACCTCCAATTTATAAAAAAAGGCTACATTTTTTTAAAACTCTGTCATTCTTTTCCCCCATGGTCCGCTCCCCGGTACGCTCCCCGATGCGCGTACCGGGCGCTCCCCACGTGCAAATTGAAAAGAAAATATTTTTTTTTCCCCGCGGGACCCTTTTATGGCCCCCACATCAAACCTAGGGGGTTAGGGGGGGTCTACTCAGCCCCTTTTTGGTCATTTCCCCCTTTGTTTTTGCCACCTCTTGTGTCTCGATCCTACCGAGACACAAGATGGCGGCCGCTCCGGACTGTTTGGAATGTTGACAGACACCCGAGAGCCAATCAGGTTACCGCGCGCGAACTCGCGTAGCGTGCTGGTTTGCGCCCCGGTGCGCGCCCCGGTGCGCGTACCGTGGCGCGCTTATAGATATATATATTTTTTTGAACCTAAATTACTCAAAATCCACTGGAGCACATATCTTGAGACATAGCAAAGGCACATCGGGCTACCAGTACCTACAATTTTGCCAAGTTTGGTGGAAATCCATTCAGCCGTTCGGGCTAAAAGTGAGGTCGACCGCACTATGGAAATTAACATGGGGAAAACACGTTTTGGGACCCCCCTTTTTTCTCAGCCCCCGCTTGACGAATCCCCCCCAAACTTTCAGGGAAGGACCGGAGCGCCGCGAGGCAAATTTGAGGAAATTTTCAGGCAGATTCCTCAACCGGCGCCAAAGTTATTCACAATAGAATGTTGTAATTTCCCTATTCAAAATAATTCTAACTATAACTACCTACTGGCTACCGCCAGTAGGTAATATATAGATATATATATATATATATATATATATATATATATATATATATATATATATATATATATATATATATACATATACATACATACATATATATTTATTCACTGAAAAAAACATAGGTTTCAGGGACGCTATAGTTAAAAATTATGCATTTAAAAAACCATAGAAATTCACTGAAAAAACCTTAGGTTTCAAGGACGTTATAGTTAGTTGGACATTTCACTCATACAAAACAATAGAAATTCCCTTGTTACAGTTAGTTGAGCTAACTATAACTCACGCCCCCGCAATGTACTGATGATGATGTCACATATTACATCATTCATGACATGGTCAGTGACTATGTGACTATGTGTTTTTATAAAATGTAAATATGTTTTACATATATATATATATATATGCCAAGGTGTATTGAAGAATGAATGGGTATATAAGAGTCAGGATGGATGATTAAGTAGGTGTATGACTGACTGTATAACTGAGTGATTACTTATGTCTTGCTTAATGCATGTGTTACCAACTGATACAGACATTTGCACAGTTTAGGTTGTCAGTTGGTGTGTAAGCGGTTGCATGGTTTGGTTAGCAGCTAAATTAGGATCTATATGACCTATTGATTGCTTGCCTGAGTATCTGTATGGGTGTCTGAGTGTATGTGTGGGTGATTTAGGGGTGTCACTCTGTGCATAGATGTGTGAGTGGATAATTTACTGGGTATATGTGTTCAAGTCTGTATCTGTGAAGGGCTCTATGGCTGGATGAGTGTGTGTATGAGTGTCTTGGTGAGTGAATGGATGCCTCAGTGGTACATGTGTGAGCATTTGCATATGTAAAAGGCAGTATATATGAGTGTTGGAGTGTATAAATGACTATATGTGAGACTGAGTGATTGTGAGAGTGCCTGTATGGATTAGTGTGTGCTTGTATTAGTTATTGTATTAGAGTGTAAGTATGTGTTAGTATATGTTTAAATAAGTGAGGTGGTATGTACTGTATAACTGTACAAGTGAGTACATTAAAGTGTGATTGATTATTTCCATTACAGACTAGGTGTGTTAATAACTGAATTAATGAGAGGCGGTGTGTGAGTGTCTGTATAGATATGTGACTGGATATGATAATACTGTATTGATAGCTGACTGTATGTATGAGTGACTGTATGGGTGAATTAGTGGATGTGTGTGTAGACTTACAAATTAGTGAGCGGATATGTGCTAACTGATACTGGTGTGTTAATGGTTTCGAAAATTATAGTCTGTATTTTAGAGTGGGTGTATCAAGTGTTATATTAGGGTTTGAGCAGGTGCATCAGATTTTCATGTGGATGATGTCATCAGTGATGTCATCAGTGATGTCATTTGAGATGTCATTTGAGATGTCATCAGTGATGCCATCAGTGATGTCACTGACCTTATCATGAATGATGTAATATGTGATGTCATCAGCAGTGCATTGCGGGCTTGTGAGTTATAGTTAGCTCAACTAACTATAACAGGGAAATTTCTATCGTTTTGTATGAGTGAAATGTCCAACTAAATATAACATTCCTGAATCCTATGGTTTTTTCAGTGAATTTCTAAAGTTTTTTAAATGCATAATTTCTAACTATAACGTCCCTGAAACCTATGTTTTTTTCAGTGAATTTCAATGGTTTTTTAAATGCTAATTTCTAACTATAATGTACCTGAAACCTATGGTTTTTTCAGTGAATTTCAAAGATGTTTTAAATGCTTATTTCTAATTATAATGTTAATTTTTGTGTTTTTAAATTATAATCCCATTCTCAACCTGGTGACAACTGCAAATCTCACCAGTTTTCCATCTATACCTTCTGCCAAAATAAATTGCCACAAACGAGCCCAACAACTAACGCAAAGTAAGCGTTCCTGTGGAAACCAAAAACTAAAACACCAACTCCCCATATTTTCAACAACCAGCCAAATCTGCAATGCAATCCAAAAACAGGCGATAGGACAAGTTACCAGTAACAAATTAACATCAATCTTTAACTGGTGTAAGAAGGTCGACAATCTACAGCGTGAATTGGACCCAATTCACAGCCACATCTAAAGACCAACACGTAATACAGCTACTGATCATGC
This sequence comes from Lissotriton vulgaris, assembly GCF_964263255.1. Classification (NCBI taxonomy): domain Eukaryota; kingdom Metazoa; phylum Chordata; class Amphibia; order Caudata; family Salamandridae; genus Lissotriton; species Lissotriton vulgaris. The sequence continues at coordinate 1,885,905,955 of NC_141687.1, read as the reverse complement.
AGCTCTGACACCCAACAAGGCCACAACACCCACCGCCACCACCAGCAGAACCTCCCTCCCGGCCCACCCCCTTACTACCACTAAGTCAGCGCAAAACAGGACAACAGACCTTCCCAAAATGCCATGGCCCCATATCCGCACAATAGTTGAATGTTGGGATATGTGGCAACCAACTACGTGTTTCCGTGTGGAAATGTAACATTAAATTGAATACAGGATGTTTACTGATGACACTTGACGTAAACAGCCAGTATACCAACATCCCACATGAGATGGGAATTAAAGCCTGCAGACACTTTTTAAGCAGTAGATCAGTTTCTTACCTATTTCACACGGAAATGCTGCTGGATATGATACACACCTGTCTCACCCAGAATTATTTTCTTTTCAATGGCACCATCTACCACCAGTTGCTTGGTACATCGATGGGTACTTGCTTCGCCCCCAGTTTTGCAGGGTTATACCTAGGCTGGTGGGAGGAGCAGGTAGTCCGACCGATGGATCAATACCATACCGGAGTTCGTAAATGGCTCCGGTACATTGATGATATCTTCATCATATGGGAAGGCAATGTGAAGGAAGCTGAAGATTACTAGAGATAACAGGAGGGCTAGTTGGCCCCCTGGGACCCTCAGGAGGCTCTCTAGCAAGTGCACGCCAGAAGGCGCGTTTGCATAGCGGTGTAGAAAGGGGGTTGGCCTGTGTCCACCTCTAAGCAATCCCACTATCTGGGGCTTACTGGAGGTATCAGGTAGGCTAGTTGGCCCCTAAGGACCCCCAGCAGCGAAGGAGACTTTAATCTCCATCAAAGAGAACGCCAGGGGGCGTGTTTGCAGACTGGTGGTCAAAGGGGGCATGGCCTTCTATGAGTACTAACCAGTGCTGCTATGTGGGGCTTACTAAAGGTAACAGAAGGGGGGCCAGCTACCCCTCCTGTTAGCTCCAGTACGTCCCACATAGTGGGATTACTAAGAGGTCTTCAGAGGCCATGCCCCCCTTTTTCCACCACTCTGCAAACGAGCCTCCTGGTACATAATGGGTAGGGATAAAGTACACTTTACTCCTGAGGGCTTTGGGGGCCAAGAAGCCCTCCTGGTACCTCTTGTAAGTCCTAAGCAGCGGAATTCCTGAGTGCTGGTTGGAGGCCCAACCCCCTTTCTCCACCACTATACAAACACGACTACCAGTTAAAGAAACATTTGTAACGTAATAGGTCTCGCATTTGCAAGAGTTAGAGTTATTGGCGTTGTAAATGTAAATGTTTTTACTCATGTTTTTTGGATTGGAGTGCATGTACGTTGTGTGTAGTGGAATTATGTGGTATGTTGTGCAATGAAATTATGTGGATAGAAAGTATGTGGTATTTAGTGTATAGGAATTATGTAGAGAGGGATTATGTGTTATGGAGAGTCATTATGTGGTATGGTTGTCTGTGTAGTGGAGTGGTAACCTCAGGTTTAGTCTTCCTAGTTTCCATAGAAGCTAAACTATGAACTCAATGAGACAAAAAAAGGAATCACTGAGGAGCACTTCTGGACCTAGTCAGAGGTATGAGCAGGGCCACTGGAATTATGCGACTGTTTGGCCGCACCGACTTTAACACAATTATAAATTTTCCGCATTAGCCACATAATCCATCATCTATTTTATTTATTTATTTATTTGATTTATATAGTGCATGACTACCCAGATGCCTCCCCGTGCTGACAATAAGAGCGGTAGTTAGAGACAAAAGTCCCTTAGTGGCTTGATGGAAATAGCCAGGTCTTCAGCTTTTGCCTGAATATTAGTGCAATTTGCTGCCCTTTAAGGTCCAACGGAAGAGCATTCCACAGATTTGGGACCAAGTGGGAGAAAGATCTGCCTCCCCATCTGGATTTTTTAATTATCGTGCTGCTGAGGAGGTGCGTGTGGGAGGACCTTAGAGATCTCGAGGAGGTATAGCATGAGATCAGGGTTTTAAATTTCGGTGGGCCTATGTTATTTATTTCGATACATAGGGCTTTACATGCTATTCTTGATGCTATTGAAAGCCAATGGAGTAGTTTCAAGGATTCTTACAGAGATTTTTTTAAGGAGAGCAGATGTTCATTAAACCATGGGACTTTCTTGGTTTGGTGTATATGAGAGGGCTTTTTTTCAGGGGGGCACAGATCCCCAGCGACTGGCTGATTCAATTTTCCCATTCATTCAAGTTTTCTCCTGGACCAAGGTCCAAAATGGGCAGGGATCTCTTCAGGGTATTTGACCAGGTATCGGTATCGATCCAGGACCAGTTTCTAATGGTATCGAACTGCACCTTGCTGTTTGCCAGTCTGACCAATTTTGATAGCCTAAATCGAATAGGGCAATGATTGGACCAGGGGACAGGAGTAACCTCTGACACCGAAATGAGGGGATAATTTGAGAAAATAATATCTAACGTGTGTCCTTTTTCATGAGTAGGCGCAAGGACCAGTTGAGTAAGATGTAGTGCCTCAAGGTCTTCTCGAAATCTCTTAAAGAAGGGAGCGTCTGATAATTCAAAATGAAGATTGAAATCGCCAAGCAGGGTGATGAAATTTCTTTCAAGGGACAAGGATGCTAAGGTGTCAGGTAGGGCCTCCAGGAACGAACCACAAGGGCCAGGTGGTAAGTAGGCCAGGATGTCGAAGTAGGTACAAGAGGGGATGAGACTAATGTGAACCTGCACACTTTCATTGTCAGGCAGAGCGAGAGGAGGTAAAAATAGTTTTTAGAAGAATAGCAATTCCACCCCCTGGTTTTTTATCTCGGTCTAGTCTATGGATGTAGTATCCCGGGGGTGTGCAAGATTAATATCAGGTGCAGAGCTGTCCTTGAGCCAGGTTTTGGTAATAAATAAAATGTCTAAGGAATCATTATGTATTTTTTTTGTATTTAATGAGTTTTATATAGCGCTGGCTAGACCCGTAGGTATCAGAGCGCTTTACATTTGGTTAGACAATGTTACAGAAAATGATAACAATTACACATTAATTAAAAAATAAGCAACACATTGAAAGAGGAAAGAAGGGAGAAAGAGGAAAGGAGGAGGGGGATGTGTGAAGTGGGAAGATTAGGAAAGAGACGGCTGGAGAGATGAAGGGAAGTCTGCCCAAAGACCGACTGGGTAGGTGATGTCCGAAGAGGAAATCCACAGCCCGTCTCCCGTTTAGCTTAACAAGGTAGTTCCATCGGACAGCAGTCAAATAGCTAGGTCTCAACTGACGAGGGAAAGTTCACATAAGAAAGTCCAGTGGATAAACAGGGTGGGAACTAAGCAAAAGGACGGGTGAGTGCAGGGGTCAATAACTGGAAAGATGAGAAGAGTAGAGCAGTAGGGGGTAGGGTAAAGGGTGAAGTGGGAGGAGGGAGATAAGGTCAGGATAGTTTGCCCAAGGACCAGCTGGGTAGGTGATAGCCCATCTCCACTTTAGCTCGCGAGGTAGTTCCACCGGGCATCAGACAAAATGGCTGGGTCTCAGCTGTCGATGGAGAGTTCAGAGATTCCATTACTGAGGCGATCATCTTGAGGTCAGGCAGGGGGGGATGAGTTCTTGATGTAAGAATTATGAGGATCCCCATAACTTTCCATAATCTGGATGAAAGAGGGTGTAGATTAAGCAGAGGATCGGCATATGATCATAGCCAGGGATAATCTCTACCCAATTAGCCACTGTGAGGAAAGTCACTTTCTCAGCTTATTTACTCATAGAACAGCTGCAGACTGACGTTTTTTAGGCTCCAGGGTTACTGAAATCTTAATGAGGGCTCCCCTTGTGCCAGGTAACTCCAATTGCTTTTACTTTTATCTCTCAGGAAGGGGCCGAATATTGGCTGCCTAGGTTCTCCCCCGCTGTGTTATAGTTGGCTGGGAACCCGTTCATGGTTTAAGATCACTGAGGCCTTGTATTTCCTTCCCTTGTTTACCCTTGCTGATGTGGTGAACCGCTACTATTTTCCCTAAGTGAGGGATTCGAACTGCCTTTCTTACACTGCTTGGTCCAGATCCTTTAATTGCTCCTTTCCTCCATCATCCCGTCTGCTTCACATCGCTGCCTCGTGGAAGCCATGCCTTTGTCCCGGCGGCTGCCATTTTAAAGTCAGGCACACCGCGAGGGGGCTTCAGAATATAACCAATGTCTGCAGGGGGCCCTCAATCCTGCAATCCCCTGGCCTCCCAGTATCCAAGCTCCCTGAGGCATCTGGGCTCACCCGTTAACGCTGGCGGCATCGAGGCTCCTCTCCATTGTGCAATGCTCCCCAAGGCTTCACCCGCTCAGTGCTCCATTCATCATCTTCGAGTAGGTTCCTAATGTCGATGACATGTCTAGGTAATGACCGGGCATTGATCAGGCCGAATCACCAACTGGAAGCTCTGATATTGTTAGGCCCTGAGTGTATCTCCTTGAGGGTGTGAGTCTTGAATCCACATTTAAGACAGTCTACATTGGGACCCAGAAGCTTGAGAGGATCCAACCCTAGATCACATGTGGGGAGTATATTGGGCTTCAGCCCTAGGAGCTGTTCCCTAGAGTAAATACACATGCCTGGGATAGGGGGCAGGGTTCCTGGCCCTGTTCGGGTGCAGACGGGTGCAGACGGACATACCTTAGGTGCACCTATGGCGCACCAGCTTGGCGCCCGCAGCACGTCATGCTGGCTGGAAGCGGAAGTTGCGGTGGAGTGGAGGGGGGTGGGCCATGTCTCTCCGCTCTATCGGCTAAGCCGTGGTGGACTGGGGACAACGGTGGAGGGGCAGGGGGTGTTGACGGAAGTCAATCTGACCAACACAGGAGTCCCTCGGTGAGGCAGAACAGTGCAAAAATTAACCTTCCCCCTTTATATGGAATGCCCCGGTAGCGCAACACAATGAAGTATCAATTCAGACATAGTTAAAACACTAAAATTAAGCAGCAAAAAACAGTTTGAACAAAAAAAGCTTTCCCTGAAATAAAATTTTGCAGCGATAAATTTTAGCAGCAATCAATTTTAGCAGCAGAAATCAATCTTAGCAGTGCAACAGGGTTTCTTGGAATTTTAAAAACAGATTCTTAAACAAAAAAAACAGGGTGGGCACAGGCAATGCCTCTCACCAGCAATATTGTCCACTATCTGCTGACTAATCTGCAGATATGAACAAAAAAGCCTTGTTTCTAGCTCAAATGGCTCGAATGATACCATAAGTGCAGGAACAAGTGTTACAGCATGGTGGAAGGTCCTTTGCAAACCTAGAATGGTCATCTGTTACTTATTGCTAAATGAGGGTGTTAAATTGGTACTAATGGTGTGCAAGCCACTCTTGCTTCTTTCTGTGCCTCTTTCTGCATTTTTGTTGCTTCTTTCTGCACCTATATGTCTTATTCTGTACTTCTCTTTCTGTAAATCTCCTCTACTTTCTGCACCTCTTTTGCTTCTTTCTGCACCACACTTCCTCCTTTCTGTACCCCTCCTGCCTCTTTCTGCACCTCTGTTCCTTCTTTTTGCACTTCTTTTGTGTCTTTCTGCGCTCCTATTGCCTCTTTCTACACCTCTGTTGGTTTTTCTGCACTCCTCCTGCTTCTTTTTGCACCTCTTTTGCAAATTTCTGCACCCCTCTTGCCTATTTCTGTACCCCTCTTCCATATTTCTCTACCTCTCTTGCCTCTGTCTGCACCCCTGTTCTATCTTTCTGTACTTTGTTTGCCTGTTTGTGCAACTTTCTTGTCTCTTTCTGCAGTTCTCCTGCCTCCTTTTGCACCTGTGTTGATCTTTGTGCACTTCTCATGCCTCTTTCTGCACCCTTCTTGCTACTTTCTGCACCCATTGTGCTTCTATCTGCATTTCTCTTGCTTCTCTCTGTACCTCTCTTGCTTCTTTCTGTACCTCTCTTGCTTCTTTCTGCACCCCCTTGCCTCTTTCTGCACCCTCTTCTCTCTTTCTGCACATCTCTTGTCTCTTTCTGCACTTCTCTTGTACCACTGTTTTTTCTGTACTTCTCTTGCCTCTTTCTGCACCTCTGTTGCTTCTTTCTGTACCCCCTTGCCTCTCTCTGTATCCCCGTCCCTCTTTCTGCATGTCTCTTCCCTCATTCTGTATTTCTCTTCCCTCTTTCTGCCCTTCTCTTCCCTCTTTCTGCACCCCTATTGCCTCTGCCTGTACCTCACTTGCCTCTTTCTGTACCTCTCCTGCCTCTTCCTGCACCTCTCTTGTTTCTTTCTGCAACTCTCTTGTCTGTTTCATCACTTCTCGTGCTTATTTCCGAACCTTTGTTGCTTCTTTCAGCATTTCTCTTGCCTCTGTCTGCACTTCTTTTGCCTGTTTCTGCAATTCGCTTGTCTCTTTAATCACTTCTCTTGCATCTTTTCTGCACCTCAGTTGCTTCTTCCTGCACCTCTCTTACTTCTTTCTACACCCATCTTCGCTGTTTCTGCACCTCTCTTGCCTCCTTTATGTTTATGTTTATGGGATTTATACTGCAGGCATCCCAGCGCTATAACAGGTATGACAGCTATCTGAAGTGGGAGTTAGGGAAACAGCCAGGTATTACGTTTGGTTTTAAAGGACTGTTCATTTCCAATCAGTCACAACTCTGGGTCCAGACTGTGCCAGAGTTTGGGCGCCAAATGAGAGAATGATCTACCACGACACCTTGATCTCTTAATTATGGTAGTGCAGAACAGAAAAGTTGACCCTGATCTGAGACAGCGGCGGGGAGAATAGCGGAAATCAAAGTTCGTAGTATAACTGGGCCTCTACCATACATGGCTCTGTGTGCCAGGCAGAGTGACTTAAATTTGATCCTGGTCTCACGAGGAGCAAGTGCAGCTCTCTCATGGGTGCTCTGACTGACTGGTTCCTAGGTATTTTGAGAAGCAGTCTAGCTGCTGCATTCTGGTCTATTGGTGACCTATTGAGGTGACCCAAGGTATAGTGAATTGTCATATTCAAGTCTTGAGGCCACCAAGGCTTGTATCACAGTCTTTCTTGAATTCTCTGGGATTAGGCTCAGAATTTTCCTGATCATCCGGAGTATACCAAAACAAATACCCACCAGTTTTTTGGCTTGCGTCTCCATAGTAAGATTCTGATCGAGCCATGTGGCCAGATTTTTTATGCAACATTTTGGAGTCAGGGGGGGGGGACCCCAGGTTGCTGGCCAGGGGATATCTGACCGTGGGCTGAAATTGCTGCCCAGGATCATGAGCTCGGTTTTATCCCCGTTTAACTTGAGACTACAATCAGCCATCCAGTTTCCTATTTTTTCCAGACACAACATTAGTTGCTTGTGGTTGGAATTGATAGAGTCAGCTATTGACACCACTAATTGGGTGTCATTGGCATATGATACAATGGAGAGTCCAAACTCCAATGGGCTCATATAGACATTAAAGAGAGCTGGACTCAAGGAGGATCCCTTAGGGAATCCCCAATGGGCTGAAAAAGTGTCTGACAAGAAGCTGGCCTCCATACATTGAAAGGAACTATCATTTAAGAACAAGGCCATCGATTGGTTCGCTGTACCTCTAATCTCAATGTTTTCTAGCCAGTTGACAAGAATATTATTGTCTACCGAGTCGAAGGCCGCGCTTAGATCTAATAACACCACAGCTGCTGACCTTCCCTGATCTAATATGCTTTTTAGTTTTTTGGTGGCCATAAGTAGGGCTGACTCCATACTATGCTCTGGCTGAAAGCCCATCTGGGTCTGTTGTAGAATGCCATTTTCTTCCAGAAATAGCTTTGAAATAGCACTATTCACCTGCTTCTCCGTAATCTTACCCAAAATTGGCAGTAATGAGATTGGGCAATAGTTTGCCATGACCGCGGGGTCAAGTTGAGGTTTTTTTAATAACGGTTTTACAATGGCATGCTTCCAGTCCTTGAGTACAATCCCTTATTCAAGAGATAGAGAGATGAGGTTGGTCAGTTGAGTCAAAACACAATTCCCCCCTTGAGCACGAATGTAGGGCAGTGCAGAGTCTAAAGGGGTTCCTGACTTGATGTTTCATAGATAGGAACCCACCTCTTCTTCGCTTAGTTCATGGTATGAAAACATGGCTGGTGGAGAGGGTTGTTGTTTGCTCTATACTAGGGGGGAGTACCTGTATGCTCTTGGGGACTGCAATTACTGCCGGTCTCTGGCTCATGTTTGAGTGAAGAGAATCATAGAACTTTTCGACCACATTCTTGAAGCCAGCTCATCGCCTGATTCAACTGTTGTGAGCGATTTTACAATTTTAAACAGCTCCTTTGAGGAGTTGGTGGCTCTTTTTATGTTTTCCTCAAAAAAGACGGCTTGTGCTTCCTTAATATTTTTATGATACTGCTGGAGAGCTGCCTTGTATGCTATTCTGAGCTCTGGGGCAAAGGCCTTCCTCCAGCTCCTTTCTGCACCCCTGTTCTCTCTTTCTGCACCTCTCTTGCCTGTTACTGTACCTCTCTTGCCTCTTTCTTTCACCGGGAAATAAAACTCACTTCTCAAATAATCTAACAGAAACTATTGCACAACATGTTCTCGTGACAGATAAGTTTATACTCCTTGGAGATTTTAATCATCATGCCGAGCTCCAAAATGACCCCTATACAGGAGACCTGATCACCAATCTGGTCTCACTAGGCCTAAAACAATTGATAACAGGCTCTACCCACATCGCCGGTCACACTCTAGATCTGCTATTCACCAACTCACATCACATAAAGATCAATCAAATTCTCCCCATCCTGTGGTCAGACCATCAACTCATAAACTTTCAACTGGGCCAAATATTGTCTCAACTTACCCCAAAGAAAGAGCAGAAGCTTAGTCGACCATGGAACAAGATTAACCTGGAAAAATTTTTGACAACCTTTGTCCCCAATCCCTCTTCTGAAATGATTAACGTAAATGAGGTTGCGAAAAAAATTGATGCAGCCATTGTCAAATCCTTAGACTCTATTGCCCCGAAGAAGGAAACAAACTGTCCCAAAATAACTATCCCCCTGGTTCATTTCTGACTTAAAAAGCACCAAGGTAGCCATCAGGCAGGCAGAACGCAAATGGAGACACACAAAAAGTGAAATAGATAGCCATAAATACAAAACACTACACCAACAATACATGGATAACATAGCCACTGCCAAAAACTTCTATCTTGGAGTACGTGTCAATCAAGCCTCCAATTCCCACAAGGAACTTTACAAAATCGTGAAGGAATTCACACCCCCTCATATACACCAACACATATCATCTCACAGGAGTGGGCGGACTCACTCTCAACTTTCTTCGCAAATAAAATAAACAACATCCATAAAGGTTTACCACAGATCACCAACACACTGTATAGTCATAACAAAACCATACTTCATAACACTTATTCTATCAAAGAATTTAAGAATATTACATAAGAGGACACCACGGTTCTACTAAGTAGGATGAAATCTGGTTCACCAACTGATCCTGCATCTACACAGATCCTATCCACAATTGGTCCAGCACTCATACCCAACTTAACCAATCTCTTGAATCTCTCACTCTCAGAATCCACTGTGCATGCTCACTGGAAGAAAGCTATTATCTGATAAATCTTTTTAAAAAACGACAGCTGACCTCAAACAACACACTAATTATAGACCTATCTCTCTCCTACCCCTGCTTGGCAAGGTAATGGAAGCAGCAGTAAACCAGCAATTATCTACATATCTGGAAAAAAACAATTTATTGGACCCATCCCAATCAGGCTTCCGGTCTTATCATAGTACCGAGACAGCTCTGGTTGAGATCATTGATAACATCAGGCTTTCCCTTGATGCCAGACAGTCAGCTATTTTCATCCTGCTCGTCCTGTCGGCGGCCTTCGACACCATCTCGCATGGCATCCTTCTAGAACATCTAAGGGAGCTTGGTGTCGAGGGCCCGGCCCTGAAATGGCTAGATAGCTACTTGTCGGAATGGTCTACACAAGTACAAATAGGGGGTTTCTGTTCCAAACATCAACTCATCTATAAAGGCGTCCCAGAGGGATCCATTTGGAGTCCCTCACTTTTCAACCTTTATGTGTCACCCCTGGCCAAAATTATTAGAGACTATGGCTTTGATACAGTCTCCTACGCCGACGACACGCAGCTGTTGATCACTCTTGACCCAGATCCTACTGACACACAACGCAGATTTAAACAGTGCATGTCATCAGTAAATAAATGGATGTCAACTAATCACTTGCTCCTTAAAGCGAGCAAAACAGAAATTATGCTCTTTGGAGCACATATGGACCACGGACTGGTGGCCTTCCTCACTGGGACCATGCCCTCCACCAAAAATTACAGTTCATAATCTGGGCGTTGTCATGGACAATAAACTCTCCATGACAGACCAGATCAACTCCTTGGTCCACAGCAGTTACGGAATAATGTGCTCCTTAAGGAAAATCTTTCAATGGATTCCCCTCTGCTTTCTGTTCCCTCTTGTACAGGAATTAATAATCAACAGATTGGATTATGGCAATGCGCTGTTTGCATCCATAGATGAAAGACTCCTGTCAAAACTACAAGTGTTGCAAAACACGGCGGCTAGATTCGTCCTGAATCTGCCTCTCCAATCCCCAACAGCTCCGAGCCTTAAAACCCTCCTCTGGTTACCAATAAAGAAGAGGGTCTCCTTTAAACTATGTTGCCTGATTCACAAAACCTTGAACAACCAGGGTCCATCTAGCGAAGAAACTGGTTAAATATCAGTCAGGGCGCTCCCACCACTCATCCAACAAGCACTTGATGAGGATCCCAAGGTTTGAACTGTAAAAAATTGGGACAGGTCCTTTTCTAAAACTGCACCAGAGCTATGGAAGTCACTGCCGCTATGACTTCACCAGGAAACAAACCATAACAAATTTCGGAAAGATATCAAACCATGGTTATTTTAACTCTGTTTCCTCCGTCTAGCTTCCTGTGTTTGGCAAAGCGCTATGAGACCTAAGGGTGAAATATGTGCTTAATAAATATCTACTACTACTACTTCTACACCACTCATGCTTCTTTCTTCACCCCTCTTTCCTCTTTCTGCACCCCTCTTCCCTCCTTCTGCAACTCTCTTTACTCTTTCTGCAACCCTGTTCCCTCTTTCGGCAGTTCTCTTGCCTCTTTCTGCACCTCTGTTGCTTCTTTCTGCACGTCTCTTGCCTTTTCTGCACTCCCTTTGCCTCTTTCTGCACCTCTGTTGGTTCTTTCTGCACTCTTCTCACTTCTTTCTGCACCTCTCTTGCAAATTTCTAAACCCCTCCTGCCTCTTTCTGTACCCTGTTCCCTATTTCTGCACCTCTCTAGCCACTGTCTGCACCTGTGTTCCATCTTGCTGCACCTTGTTTGCCTGTTTGAGCAACTTTCTTGCCTCTTTATGCACTTCTCTTGCCTCTTTCTTCACCTCTGTTGGTTCTTTCTGTAGTTCTCTTGCCTCCTTCTGCTACTCTGTTGCCTCTTTCTTCACCCCTCTTGCCTCTTTTGGTACCCCTCTTTCCTCTTTCTGCATCCCTGTTGGTTCATTCTGAACCCCTCTTGCCTCTTTCTGCAGCTTCTTTCCTCTATGTGCATCTCTCTTGCCTCTTTCTGAACCTCTCTTGCCTCTTTATGCACCCCTCTGGCCTCTTTCTGCACCTCTCTTGCTTCTTTCTGCACCCTTCATAACTTTTTGTGCACCTGCCTTGCCCCTTTCTGCACCTTTGTTGCCTCTTTCTGTAGTTCTCTCACCTCTTTCTGCACAGACTTCCCTCTTTCTGTACCTCTTTTGCTTCTTTCTGTACCCGTCTTGCCTCTTTCTGCACCTTTCTTGCTTCTTTCTGCACACTTCTTCCCTTTTCCTGTACCTGTCTTGCCTCTTTCTGCACCTTTGTTGCTTCTTTCTACAGTACTCTTGCTTTTTTCTGCACAGACTTCCCTCTTTCTATACTACTCCTGCCTCTTTCTGCACTTTTCTTGGTTCTTTCTACACTGATCTTGATTCTTTCTGTACCTCTCTTGCTAATTTCTGTACCCCTCCATTTTATTTATGCATCCCTTTTCCCTCTTTCTGCATTTCTCTTGCCTCTGTGTTCACCCATGTTGCCTCTTTTTACACCTCTTTCTTTTATCTGTTTCTGCAACTCCCTTGCCTCTTTCTGCAGTTCTCTTGCCTCCTCTTGCACCTCTGTTGCCTCTTTCTGCACACCTCTTACTCCTTTATGCATCCCTCATACCTTTTCCTGCACCCCTGTTGCATCATTCTGCACACTTCTTCCCTCTTTGTGCATCACTCTGCCTCTTTCTGCACTTCTCTTTCCTCTCTCTGTACCCCTCTTGCCGCTTTCTGCACCTCCGTTGCTTCTTTGTGCACTTCTCTTGCTGTTTTCTGCATCGCTCATGCTTTTTTCTGCACCCCTCATGCCTCTTTCAGCACATCTTTTGCTCCTGTCTGCACTTCTCTTACTTCTACCTTTTTGTACAAACATTTAAAGAGTATGCTGTTTGAAACACAGGTATTCAAGTATTTGTATGATTATTTTTATGTAACATGTCACTAGATAAAAGCAGAGACACACGCATGCACACCTTCACAAACTTGGTCAGACTTACAACAGTGATATACTTAGAAATGCTGCTTTATACTTGGTAGGCCAAACATTCTGAGCAGTCGATGAATTTTGAACCTTCAAGAGAAAAGTGAGGTTTAAGAATTCTTGGGAGACAGATTAGTGATTGGGCTACTTTGTATGAGTCTGTTGTAAGGTACAGTCAAAGTAGTCCTCTTTCTGCACCTCTGTAATTTCTTCCTGCACATCTCTTGGTTCTTTATGCACCTTTCTTCCTCTTTCTGGACTTCTGTTGCCTCTTTTTGCATTTCTCTTGCTTTTTTCTGCACCTTTCTTCCTCTTTCTGCACCTCTCCTGCCTCTTTCTGCACTTCACTTGCTTCTTTCTGCGCCTTTCTTCCTCTTTTTGCACAATTCCTCCCTATGTAGGCATAGTTAGAAATTAGCATTTAAAATACCTTAGAAATTCACTGAAAACAACAGAGGTTTCAAGGAAGTTATAGTTAGGGATTAACATTTAAAAAATCATAGAAATTTACTGAGAAAGCAACAGGTTTCAAGGACGTTATAGTTAGAAATTTTCATTTAAAAAACCTTTGATATTCACCAAAAAAAACATAGGTTTAGGAATGTTATAGTTAGAAATTAGCACTTAAAAACCTTTGAAATGCATGAAAAAACCATAGCTCTCATGGACGTTATAGTTAGAAATTAGCATTTAAAAAAACTTAGAAATTCACCAAAAAAAACACAGGCTTCATTGATGTTATAATTAGTTGGACATTTCAATTGTACAAAACCTGAGAAATTCATCACTGATGACATCTCAAATGGCATCACTGATGACAGCATTCACGTGATCATCTTGTGCACCTCCTCGCACCCTAGTGTGACCTTTGAAACACCTCCTCTAAAATACAGACTACCATTCTCAAAACTATAGACATACCAATACCAGTTAGTACATACCCACTGACTGATTCCTAGGTCTACACAGACATCCATTCACTGACCCATACAGTCACTCAAATATGCAGTCACTCATCAATACAGCCACTATCATATGCACGCATACACCTATACAGTCACACACTGCCACTCACCATAGAGTTACTCACAGACGTAGTCAGTCAAGCAAAAAATCAATCACACTTCAATTTACTCACCTATACAGTTATACACATACTACCTCACTTATTCATACAGATACTAACACATACTTACTCTCTTATACAATCACTGACACAAGCACACACTCAATATACAGCCACTCTCACAATCACTTACTCTCACATACAGTCATTTAAATAGTCCAACACTCACATATACTGCCTTACACATATGTAGTTGCTCTCACATGTACCACTGAGACATCCATTCAATCACCAACACACCCATACACACACACCCATACAGCCCTTCACAGATGCACTCTTGAATCCATATACCCAGTGAATAACCCACTCACACAACTATGCCCAGAGTCACACACCCCACCCTCCAACACAGACACTCAGGCACCCATACAGATACCCAGACAATCAATAACCCATATAGGTACTCATCAACCCATGCAGCTGCTTACACACCAACTGACTGACTGATACAGACATTCACACAGTTTAGTCATTAACCCTTACATTCAGTAAGACACGTTTAATCACTCACTTATACAGTCAGTCACGCACCTACTAAATAATCCATTCAGACATTGATACACCCACTCATTCTTAAATACACCTTGGCATATATATATATATATATATATATACACATATATTACCTACTGGCGGTCGCCAGTAGGTAGTTATAGTTCAGACCTATTTTCCATATGAAATCCACAACATTCTATTTGGAATAACTTTGGCGCGTTTGACGAATCTTCGTGAAATTTTCAAAACTGGTGGGTTGCTCCGGTCCGCTCCTATCCTGAAAGTCTTGGGGTGATTCGTGAAGTGGGGGCTGAGAAAAAAGGGGGGTTCCAAAATGTGTTTTCCCCATGCAATTTTCCATAGGTACCGTTCATCGCGGCTACAGCCCGAACGGCTGAACGGAATTACACCAAATTTGGCAAAGTGTATTTTGCTTATATGGTGTAAATCTGTTCAGTAGTTCCTGAGAAAATTATAATTAAAAGTACATATATATCTATGGCCTCGGTGGATTTGCGCATCTTGCGCGGATTATAAGCGCATCATCCTGATCACGTGTAGAATGTCAAGTGGCTGTCAACATTCAAAACCAGGAAGTATTGGCAGCCATTTTGTGCCTCGGTAGAAGCGAAGATCTAGAAATTAGTGGAACAAGTGTTTAAAATGTATAAAGAGGGCAGGTAAGATATATTTTGACCGTCTAGACCTGCTCAAGGGGGTCCCCCCTAGGGCCCAAAAAAGAATTTTTGTTTGTGGAAAAAACTGAGAAATGTGCGCTGAGTGCATGGATCCACCATAAAAAAAAAAACACTGGCTCCTGTGCTTGTTTAAAAATTAGCTACGTGGGAAGGAGAAATCCTGGGGTCTAAAATATTGCATTTGAGGCGGGGGCCGAGAAAAATGGGGGGTCCCAAAACGTGTTTTCCCTATGCAATTTTCCATAGGAACCGTTCATCACAGCTACAGCCCGAACGGCTGAACGGAATTACACCAAATTTGACAAATTGGTAGTCCTTGGTTCAGACTCGTGCCTTTTGCTTAAATGGTGTAAAAGTACATATATATCTATGACCTCAGTGGATCCGCGCATCTTGCGCATACTCTAAGCTGAATGCTAATTGGCTGTCAAGTGGTTGTTAACATTCAAAACCAGGAAGTGTTGGCAGCCATTTTGTGCCTCGGTAGAAGCAAGGTTGAAGAAGTCAGTGAAAGAAGTGTGGAAAACGTATAAAGGGGGTAGGGTAGAAATATCTTGACCCTCTATACCTGCTTAGTGGGTCCCACACGACTCCCAGGTCTCTCCACACATTTTTTTTCTTCTAAAAACCGCAAAGTGCACTTAGGGTATGCGGATCACGCTCTAAACAAACAAATAAAAGGAAGCAGGCTTTAATAATTAGCTACCGGGGGGCCAAATTCCAGGGGCAAAAGTTTTACATTTTATGGGGTTCCAGAGGGGCTTCCTAGCACCAGGGATTACCACCCTCCAGGGCTACCAGTAAAATTGATGGGTTGGGAGGCTTAAAGGCCCGCTACCCCCTGGGGCTTTTTAAAAATGATTGAGGGGGCTCAAAGGCCCCTCCAGGCCCAGGGACCATCATTTCAGTTTGCTATGGCTCCCTGGTGTGCCCGCATTGGGTGCACGACTCTAACGCATCGGGTGCACGACTCCAGGGGAAAAAAAAGTAATATTTTTCAGATATACATGAAGCTTATGTGTTTAGATTTTGGGTGGCTCTAAAAAGAGCCCCTGTGTTTATTGAGAGAATGTTGGTACTTACAAGTAAGTACCCATGCAGAGTCTAAAGTTCAAGTGAAGACTCTGTTACCCTCATCTGTAAAATGTACGCCATCTGTCCTATAGATTCCATCTATATTGAAACCCAGATTGTTGTGGTAAATGGACCCCATTCTATAATCTCGGAGAAAAGCAGAAACAGATTTATTGACATGTTTCCTAGCTTTCTCAATCTGTGGACAACATTGAATGGACCAGTTCCATTTCTGCCTTTGGCATATGTTAGAATAGACAAAGGCAGTTTGGGCAAAAAAGTGACATCAATTCTGTAAAGGTGTCTTCATAAGCATTTCCAGACCTACCCCAGTCAAAGTGCCTAGGTCATTGCCACCACAGTTCACAATTATGAGGTCAGGGTGTTGGAGATGTAAAAAGGAATTAACCAATACCATCAATTGGTACCACTTTAACCTTGTCCAATACATTTAATGTCTACATTTGGTAAACCTAGGTCTTTGTCAATGGCTCCATTTTCTGTGTACCTTTTGCTCCAGAAATATAGCTGTGTCCCACAATCCACACTGTATGCATCTTGAAAGGAAGTCTGGATGCACTGAGATGGTCTCTGTCAATGAAATGGCAGTTTGAAAAGTAAGATTTTTCTAAAATGGTGGATACGGTGTAGTTTTGAAAAAACTATAGAAATGATTGGCTGTTTAAACATTGTAGTCTGAAAAGTAGTGTGCATGCTTCTGTTTTTTAAATGCATATTTCTTATTGGTTAAGAAAAACTGTTTGATTGGGTGATATTTTGAAAAGTCAAGCACACTTGCTGTTTGCATTAGCAACATCGTGTGCTGAACTTGTGACCTGTGTGCTTAGTTCAGTGTTGCATGTACTGTTACCATAGTAACAGGCAGTAAGTAGATTGGGGGTAGGGTTCAAACTTATGTCAATTGGAAAGGGCTGAAATGTGTAACCAATAGAAATGTGTGTTAGATTTTGAATTAATGTGGGAAGCAATATTATTTGATATTTACATGTATATGTGTGCAGAATGAGAGGGAAACATTGCCATTTTTTTGGTTTTGCTAAGTAGTGCAGTACAGAGATTCTGTATAAGAAAAGCTGGTGTGTTACTGACATTCTTCTTAATCTGCAAATCAATTTGAAAGGTAAATTAGTAATTTGTGAAGAGTTTTATGTGGGGTTTTTGTTTTTAATATAATTAATGTGTTTTTCCTGGTAAAATCCAGGTAGTAGTGTTGCTTGTCTAGAATTACAAGTGTGCCTGCTCTTAGGATCAAGCATAAACCCCAATTAGCGTGAGTTTTGGTATTGTTCCTCAGGTGCAGGTTTACCTAGTAAATACAACGCTATTGTCGTACTCCCCTCTTTCATGTTCTATTGTTATAGGAAAATGTACCTTGCCTCTGAGAACACCTACATTGCAACTCATTGGAGAGACAAGGCGAGCCATTACCAAACCGGCTGCTAACATGCGTTAATGCATCTTATTGTCACCTAGTAAATACGGCGATATAAATTTCACCGCATTTTTGGCTTTTTTTTAAAAAATTGCGGCGACATGCCACTTGTTAATATGCCTGCAAGTTTGCTATGACAGAGCGGGTACCTCAACTCTGGTTTCCCATAGCAAACAGCAGTGTCCCGGGGGTAGACACCCCGAGATACAGCAGGAGCCGGTCCTTGGGGGTGGTGTACCCAAAGGCTTTTGACTGCTCCAGAATGGGGGCCACAAGGCTTCTCTCCTGCAATATAAAAAGCCCCAGAGGGTGGTGATCAGCGGGGCTTAGAGGGACCTTTGAACCCTCTGACCCATTGTTTTTCAAAGCCTCGAAGAGTAGCGGTTCCCGGAGCTGGATGGGGTCATTAAAGGCCGTCCTACCTAAGTATTTTTCTGGGGAGTACCTTTGAGTCCCCCCACACATTTGTAAATGTAAATCCAGTACTTGTATAGCACACAAATCACCCCCGAAGGGGTATTTCGGCACTGGGGGCCGTTGGGAAGATTAAGTGAGCTATTGCCCAGAGTCGCATGGTTCTGGGCAGACCCCTGCTGCCGGAGCAGGGGATCGAGCCGTGATCCCCAGCATCCAGCATCAGTCGTCCTGGCCACGGCGCCACACCTCTTCCCCATTTATTTTGTAGCACCGAGGAATGGCGGTCCCCGGGTTACAGGGCCCCTCTGAACCCCAATGAAATGTAATATTTTAGACCCCGGGATTTGGCCCTCCCCAGGTAGCTAATTTTTTAACAAGCACAGGAGCCCGTACTTCGTTTTTATTTTTTTTATGGCGGATCCATGCACCCTGCGCACATTTCTCAGTTCTTAAAAAAAAAAACATGCTTTAGGAGATGGCCTGTTTTATACTCCTATACACTATGCATGTACTGGTCTAATCACCTTTACAGTTGTGTTTCAGGCCTACAATTCCCTAGTCAGTATACCTACACCACAGCAAACACCCTGTCACTGCTCTTGCAATGTCATAGTGAATCTTTCAATACTATGTTTTAATGCATTCAGTAAAGTAAAACTCAACTAGTTATACTATCACTTAGGGGATCATTAGGATCGCGGCCGGACTTGAGTCCGTATGCGACCCCTGAGTAGGAGGGAACGTCCGCATGGGCTGTGGAGTTCCCTCCTGTGCAATTAGGATGTGACCGCCACCCTGGCAGTCACATCCTCTATTTTTAACATTGCGGCGGGTGGAGCTTCAAGCTGCACCCGCAGCAATGTTAAAAATGCACGCATTGCATTTGTATGTAGAAAGTGGCAGGCACTGCACGGTGCCTGCCGCTTACTGCATACAAATGCAGGGGGGTACCATAGGTACCCCCCATGTGCACCCCACACCCCCCCTTTGCCTAGGGGGACCGCAACAGGCCCCCGCAGTGAAGTTACACATGATTTTCCACGGCGGAAAAGCCACCGCGGAAAAGCATGTTTCCGAGCACATCCTAATCTGGCTGGCGGTGTCTGAGAGACACCGTCACCATATTAGTGCTTTTCCGCCGCGGTTGTAAGCCAACCGCAGAGGAAAAGCTGCGGACGGAAACCAGGACCCACCAGCCATCCTAATGTGGTGGTGGGTCCGCAGAGGATTTTCCGCATCTTCCAGGCTGGCGGTGGCTTCTGCCGGCCCGGAGGATGTGGAAAATCCTCCATCCTAATCAGCCCCTCAGTGTCTTTTCTAGTACTATTCTAATTATTCAGTTAGTATGCATGTACTCATATAGTGAGCCAGGCATTAGGGCACAGACTGCTTCAAGCTCCTATGCACTATACATATGGTGTAGTGTGACCACTTTCACATTTGTATTTAAGGTATACAATTGTTCTGTCAGTATCTTTATAGAATGTGTTTGCAATGTAATAGAAAAGTATAATTTATAAGACTAGTAATATACTTTTATTCATGTTTATTTTTTACAGATATTGCTTATCATCATTAAAATAAAGTTATCATGCCTGAAAAAGGTCGAAAAAGAAAAAGAGAGCTAAAGGATATTTACTTGAAGAAAACTCAACAACAAGTATTGGATGAGCAACATAATGTGGCCAAAAAGAGAAAATCTTCTGGTAAGACTACTAAGAAGTTTATTAAAAAAAATTCTAGACCGAACAATAAGGTTCAAAATGTTGAAAGCAGTGATGACGCTTCAACGAGAAAAAAAAATTGAAATAATAAGAAAGGAAAAAAGCAAATGTAGAATCAAAAAAATCGGTTTTTGGTAAAAGAAGAGAAAATCAGTATAAAGAGATTCGAAAGGAAATATTTTATAATAGAGTAGGACATAATTTGCTGAAAGATTTGAAGAAATATAAAAAGAGATCACTATTTTATAAAAAGAAGAAGCATATTAAATCCATTCTTCAAAAGGCTTTTGAAGTAAAAAGAAAACTATTTATTTTAGTGTTAAACAGAATTCGATCACTAGATAAACTAATCCATTCAATGGTAACAGTAACAGAACTAATTTTTGTGATTTTTTGGGGTGAATGGAAACACAGTTCAAGTTCAGAGCCTTTTTTTAATGAAGAGAGGTATTTTCAGACCAATGATTTGTTGCATGCAGTTGACTTCAGTGGTCGAGCTTATGAGGTTAGAAATGGTTGTCCAATTGACAAAGAAAACATGGTTTCCAGAAATGCAGAAGAAGTGATAGCTGATGAAGTTCTAGGCAGACATGCTAAAGCCTCAGTGTACACATGGGATTGCAGTAGTAGTTGTAGTGTACAAGAAGATTCTATTGATCTTTTACGTAATTTCTTATGAGAATATAGTTAAAAAAATTGTTAAACAAAAGATTAAAATGTTGCAAGGACTTGACCCTTGCAGTGTGAGAAAAAATACTGGTTTGCAAGGTCATTCTCTGGCTTGTCTTTCTAGAAAAGTATGTCAAAGTGTTTTTCATCATTTCACGATGTTGGCAGTACATCACACTCAAATGCGGGAGTTAGTCAGAAGATTGTATTATGCAAAAAGTCCAGCACTAAAGTTAAATGAGTTGAACAATGCTCTTTTGTGTGGGTCAGTTTCAGATGTGAAGAAGATTTGTGATGATATTGAGTTTTGTTACTTTGGTCCTGAACAAGAGAGTGAAGAAACTCAGATGTAAATAGAAGAAAATGTTGAAGAGAATGTTGAACACAGTTGTACAAAAAATGTTGAAGATGAACTTACAAAGTTGAAGGTGATTTCAGGTGAAAGGCCAAATTACTCTTGTATTTGTTGCCCACAAACTCACTATAAACATCAGACTAGGAGTGTTGATCTGTATTTAAAAAGTGAAAGAGAAAATAATGAGATGTGGAATGAGCTTGCAACTTATTTGTTGGTAGAAAATTGTTTTGATTTGGGTTCTGATCAGCGTATTTGTAAATATTGTTATAACAAATTAGATGAGAATAAAATGCCCGCTAGAGCTGTCCATAATAATCTAGAGTTTGCTATTCCTCCAGAATTGATAGATTTAAATTCTTACAAATACAAGTCTAAGGATAAGTTCTATACCAAATGTCGTTTTGCATTTCCACGTCCTGTAATATCCAAAGGAAGTGTGAACAGTTTGATGTCAGCTATGCGACATGTCATCACAAGAAAGTCTCCAAAAAATACCTACAATTTAAGGAGAAGCGAAGAGTCAAAATACATCAATGACTATAATCCGGTTATTCTGTCCATGTGGAATGCTAACATGGATATTCAGTATGTTGCGGACAATTCCATTGCTGTTGCTTGATATGTAACGTCCTACATTATGTTATGTTATGTTACGACTATTTATTGTGCGCACAGATACTCCAGCCAAGGAGCGTCCTGGCGCAGAGACAAGGTAGCACGTAACACAACAACAGGCTAAGAACAGAAACTAAGAAACAGCTAAAACAAGAAGGTTTTTATAGCCCTCCGAAAGGTCAGAAGGTCCTCCAGCAAGCGGATTTCAACAGGCAAGGAGTTCCATGCTGACGCAGCCATTACCCTAAACGAGCGGCCTCCCATACGGCTAAGCCTGAATCTGGGAACCACCGCAAGGGCCAGACCCTGAGAGCGGAGGCTACGGGCAGGGACATAAAAAGACAGACCACTCGACAGGATTTCCGGGCCTGTACCTCTCAAGATTTTAAAAGCAAGGCACAAAACCTTGAAGAGGATGCGCTTCCTAACCGGAAGCCAGTGTAGGGAGCGAAGGACACCTGTCACTGAGCAGAATCTGGGCAAGCCAACAATCATTACAAAATCAGAAAAGACGGAATAAAAATAAATGTGGGAAGAGATTTCTCATGAAAAGAGTCTAAGTCAGAAATTATTGTTCCAGTTTGAAGATGTTATCCCATCGAGAAATTGGAGCATATGAATGCTCAGATCGGTTATCATCTGCAAGTCTATACTCCAAATCTAGAAGAATTATTTGGGTGAGTCTAGGTCTTGCTGCAAAGCAAAATCGGGTACTGAAATCTGTTCATGAAATAGAAAATTTTGCAGAAAAAAATCCAGAAAGTACAGATATTTTTAAAACGAATATTTTGGACACATATTACCCTAACAGAAGTCATCATCTTGAGAACATGTGTCTCTTTGAAGTGCTGCAAAACTAGACTTTTAAACGGAATACTATTGAGAACATCAATGATGGAAAATATTGAGTGATTGGTTCCGAAGGATGTTTGGTAAACAAATGAAAGGTAATTTGATTAATCGCATGAAGCTGAGCTGCGACACTGCTGATAAAAGGGAATTTTACTATTAAGCTCTTTTGCAACTGTTCAAACCGTGGCGTTCAGAATTGGAATTACTTGGAGATTTTGAGAGCTATGAAGATTCCGTCAATGCTTATAAAGATAACATACAATGTACTGCTTTTGCAAATTATGTAAAAATGTTGAACGATGAAATTGATCAAGAAGCTACTATTGTAGCTGAGATTGCTAGACACAGTTCTCAAGACAGTCAAAGTTCTGCTGCGCTGAGTCAAGATCCACTAGGACAACCAATTGTTGAAAATGAAGCAGCAATCGCCATGAATGAGGTGAAAACAGTAATGCATCAAGCTCAAGAAGATGTAACGGACTTAGCAAGCTTGGAAGAATAACTAAGGTCCATATGTATCAAGCCTTTTTTGATTCGCGAAGGCCGATGTTCGCCGAATTTCTGCCTTTGCTAATCGCAAAAGGCTAATTAGCATAAATTGATATGTATCAAACAATCACATCTTAAGGAATCGCAAATACTTGCGATTCCTTAATTTGCCATAGCATTTAAGGAATCGCAATTTTGCGATTCCTTAAATGCTATGTATGCTATGTCCAACTAGCAAACTAGCCCAGTAGGTACCTCAAAAAAGCGCCACAGACCTGCGATGCAGAGAGTTGTAAAAAGGGGCACAGCCTGGGCCACCTCTCTTAAACACAGCGCAGTGACGCTTACTGGCAGCCCCTGGTGGGCTAGTTGGCCCCCTGGGGCTCTCAGGATTGAAGGGGAATTATTTCCCTAACTTAAAACCCGCCACAGGGCCTGTTTTCACACGTCACCTCAGGCCCCATCCCCTCCCTTCACCACTGTGTAAACACGCCGTGTGGCCATTTTAATTTGGGAGATTAAGTCCCCTCAAATCCTGAGTGTCCCTAGGGTCCAAGTAGCCCACTAGGTACCTCCAGTAAGCGCCACAGAGCTGTGTTGCTGAGAGGTGAAAAAAGGGGCGTGGTCTCTGAACACCTGTCTGCAACTCAACTCCGTGGCGCATACCGGATGTACCTGGTGGGCTACTGAGCCCTCAGGGACCCTCAGTATTGAAAGAAAATGAATTCCCCAACTTACAACTCACCACTGGCACGTTTACACAATGGTGAAGGAAGGGGACATGGCCTAAGGTGACATGTCTGTAAACACACCCTGTGGCGCGTTTTAATTTGGAGAATTAATCTCTCCTCAATCCTGAGGGTCCCTGGGGGCCAACTAGCCCACCAGGTACCTCCAATATGCACCAGAGAGCTGTGTCGCACTTACTGAAGGTACCTGGTGGGCTAATTGGCCCTCAGATTGAAGAGGTATTAATTCCTCAACTTAAAACGTGCCACAGGGCGTATTTGCACACATGTCACCTCAGGCCCTGCCCCTTCTCTTCACCACCGTGCAAACGCGCCCCGTGGCATGTTTTAAGTTTGGGGATTAACTTCCCTTGAATCCTGAGGGTCCCTGGGGTGCAACTAGCCCCCAGCTACCTCCATTAAGCGCCACAGAGCTGCGTTGCAGAGAGGTGTAAAAAGGGACATGGCCTCAGAACACCTCTCTGCAACGCAGCCCTCTGGCGTATACTGGAGGTTCCTGGCGGGCTAGTTTGCCCCCAAGGACCCCCAGTATTCAAATGAGCCAGGGGGGCGTGTTTGCAGAGTGGTACAAGAAGGGGGCGTGGCCTCTGGCGCGATGCCGGTCTTTTTTTAAAAATTATTTTTAAGAAGGGGGCTTTGTTGCCCCCTCCCTTTTTTTTTTACCAGCCTGGGGACCCCATCCACCAGGGCCTGACCCCCTTTTTTTGTTAATATTACATTTGGGAAGGGGCCCACGTGGCCCCCCTTCCTAGGCCATAATCACCCCCGGGACCCCATTCCCTGGGCCATGGGCTTTTTTTTGGTTAATTTGTGGAGGGGGGCTGCGTGGCCCCCCTCCTTTGGCCATTTATGACCCCAGGGACCCCATCCCCTGGGGCCGGCCTTTCTCTTTTAAAAAAAGAAAAAATAATGTATAATTTGGGAGGGAGGGGCCGTGCGGCCCCCCTCCCGGGCCACTTCTGGCCAAGGGGACCCCATCCCCCGGGGCCTGGCCATTGTTTTTTTTTATTTGGAAGGGGGCCACGTGGCCTCCCTCCTCAGGCCTATTATGGCCCCTGGCCCCCCATCCCACGGGCCGGCCTGCCTCTTATTTTTTTTTATTTCTGAGGAGGGGGGCCGCGTGGCCCCCCTCCTGGGCCACTAATAGTCCCGGGGACCCATCCCTCTGGGCTGGCCCTCTCCGCTGAGGACCGGGCGGGGGTCCCCAATTCCCCTACGGTCCCAGCCGGCACCCTGCTTCCTGCGGGAGCCGGCATTGCTTTTCCACATGGGGAGCAGCTAACATGCTGCTCCCCCTGTGGAAAAGCAATCTGCTTTGCTTCTTTGAAGTGAGAGCAGGTTTCCCTGCTCTTGCTTCAATGAAGCAAAGCAGTTTGCAATGACAGGCTGGGAGCCGCGAGGACACTACAGTGTCCCGGGGTGGGGGAGCCGCGCTGCCCCTCCCACCTTTTTCAAAGCCCTGGGGTGGTGGTCCCCGGGGCTGGGGGGTCCATAACAGACCCCAAAATTAAAAAACTTACTGCCCCGGAGAGGTGGAGGTCCCCGGGGTGTGTGTGGGGGCTCAAGCCCCCCCACACTGGTTGATTTAATTTTAAAAAAGCCCCAGGGAGTGGCAGTCCCCAGGGCAGTGATGGGGCCATGTGCCCACTCTACACATTAATTAATTTTAAGTCCCGGGGGTGGCGGTCCCGCGGTCTTGGGGGTCTTGGATGCCCCCAAATTATACTGTAAAGCCCCGGGGGTGGCAGTCCCTTTGGCTGTGGGGGGGCATGAGCCCCACTGCATTTACTGTCACAAAGCCGTGGCGGTACCTGGGTCTTGGGAGACCTTTGAGCCCCCCACCCATGTTTTTTAAAGCCCTGAGTGTGGCGGTAACTGGGGCTGGGGGGGCCTAAGAGCCCCCCCATATACTTCACATAAGCCCCGGGGTGATGGTCCCTGGGACTAGAGGGCCCAGGGGGCCCCCCATTACTATAATATATTGCCCCCGGACTTGGGTCCCTGGGGGATAATTATCAACGAAGCATGGGAGCCCGATCTTCGTGTTTTTTTTTGGGCAGCGGAATGTGCATCCCGCAGTTTTAAAAAAAAAAGAAAACATTTTGCGCCTTGGGGGTCCTTGTGGGGTCCCCTGAGCAGGCCTGGGGGTCAGGGTGTGTCTACCCTGCCCCCTTTGCGTGTTTTGCACATTTGTTTTCTGCTTTCTTGTGCCTCGGTTCTAAGTAATTCTAAGCAATTCCCCATACGGAATACTTTTTATAAGGTGTTGAGGATGTGCACTTTTGGCACGTAGTGTGGAATTCCCTGAAGTTGATTTCCTATGCAGTGTAGTTTCCAATTTGCCTTCTTTTACATACACTGTTGTATCCAAGAAGTCAACACTATTGCCAATTATGTGCGATGTAAACTTTAGGTTGGCACTGTTGACTAATACTTTTAAAGGTGGGCTTCTAATACCATAATGAAAGCATTATCTAAAATATGTATACTTCTCTCAAGCGAGTAATGATGCTTTGTGTTATTTTTACCTGTCTGATTTTGCTAGCTTTAGGGCTCTGTGCACTTTACAACTGCTAAGTAAAGCTCTTTTGCTTCCTCCCTGAAACATGTATTGTATATTGAAACTACCTCTTTGGCCTAATTATTTCCCCTTAAGTGATGTCTAAAAAGTACAGTGGAAGGTTAAATGTCATATTTTGGTATTTACCTCACCCACATGTATTACATGTATATACATCTACCAGGAGCACCACTGTGCTCTGGCTAGCTTTCAGGTATTGTACACTGCTGTGACATATGGCGAGATAAAAATCTTTGCCATGTAGAAAATGCCTATTTTTATATATTCATAAATCATCCCAATAGGGCTCTGTTTAATCTCACAGGGCAAGATGTTACTTTTTTTTAAATAGGGCACACTACCTATTGAGGTTAGTGATCTCTCGCACTGAAATACAACTTAATAGCAATGTCAATCTGTAGGCTTTTAAGACTTTACCCTAAACAGTCCTGGATGGGATTAAAACATTTCTTTCCTGTTTCCACTGCTGATATAAATGAACATGATTCAAAGCTATTTTTTACATGATGTGATGATAAAATCATATTTTTGATAACTTAAGGTGTAAAGAATCTTTATATAAAGGTACTAACTACGTGCAGCTTGAGTCAAATGTGCTTAAAGCCTCTTTTGCCACTGAGGCCCTCCAGGGCATGAATACACATCCTTGACTGGGGGAGTTGATGATTCTGGCTCTAAAAGCAATATTGTGCCTCTTAGTCTAGGGAGAGTGGATAATTAATAACTGCTGACCACTTAAGAGGGATAAGCTATATAGGAGGGACTGGAACTCCCTATTAGAGAAGGGCTAAGACTGATTTTCATATGCATTCCACCTTTCACCTTTTTGTATACTTGTTTTCTCTACAGCAGCAGGACATTAATGCCCTAAAGAAATGATAAAGGCACAAAATAAATCCTTAGCTGGCAAGCAGTGACTAGGTATGCGAGGTAAAGTGCCGAAAATTTGACCATCCATTATACTAATATTCAATGTTGCTTTGATAGCCTGCAGTTCTAGACCGCTCATTGAATTTAAAACTGATTTGAAAATATTAAAGCTCAGCCATCTTAATTTCACACATCTTAGATCACTGAAATCTTTAGTGACCAAGGGCTAGATGTAGGTAATTCCCATTTACAGACTCTAAAATACCGAATTTTACCGAATCGGTATTTAAGAGTCTGTAAATGGGAAGGGGGCAGATTTAGGTAATTCCGAATTTAGGAATACCGAATCTGTAAGAGGGCCTTGAAGCACATAGGAATCAATGAGAAATCGGTAAATACTGAATCCTGCAAGTCTAGCACCCCAAGTACAGGCTTATGTGACATGTGGCACACATACATGCCCTAAGGGCATGACTGTGTGTCACATGGCACAGGTGTGCATGCACAGATGTGCATGCACACCTGAATTCGGTATTTTACCACACAATAGGATTGTGTGGTAAAATACCGACTCTTAAGGGCCTGTGGCACTCTTAGGAGTTTCAGCTACATATGGATTTACCGATTCGTAAATGTACCGATTCGGTATTTTACCAAATCGGTATATTTACCGAATCGGTAAAATTACTGATTCGGTAGGCCCCCTACATCTGAAAATCCTAATACCGGTCAGAAACGGCCGAAATCGGCCGTTTCCGACCGGTATTAGGGCTTCTACATCTGGCCCCAAGTCTTTTATAAATAGGGTCGGTATTAAAAGCTGTGCTTACTTTGCTTCACCTCCAAAAAACGAACTATATTCACAATATTTCAAACCAAGTAGCTGGTAGTCAAGTTGATTTTCACTCACTGACCTAACCACTTTTATCAAACATTGCTTCCAACTCTAACAACCCCAAAAGCACCGCGGACGTGTTGCTGATAAGAAAATGCACATGTGTAAGATCACAATGAATATGAAGTGTTTGCACTGCAGGCGGCACAGGGCATATCTGACCTTCTAAAGCAAACCTTTAATCAGTTCATTGATAAGGTGTGACCTGTATTCCATTTGAATAAAATCTCTTTGTGCATTGCATTCTCTTTGAACATATCAACAGCCACGGCAGAAGGAATGCCTTAGATGGTCAGGTTTCTGTGATTAGCATTTGATATATGCATTTTAATCATTATGCAAATACAGATATGTGCAGGGCAGGGTATGGGCCATTGCGTCATCTGAAGCCTGTTGTGTGAGGAGCAAACTAACACACTGTTGTGCCATGCAAGCCGATCCAGTCATATTTTGCTGAATAACTGCCAACACTACACTGTGTTTTGCATCGAAGTGTGCTGCTAGTCTATGGACAAAGAAATCCCAAAGGTGGTGATGGACGGAGCGTTGACAATACAAACACTCACCCCCAGTCGACTGATCTGGGTTTAATCCATCACCGTTCTTTAGCCCACTCCGCCACCCCAGTTCAGACATGGCCATATGCAAATCAGTCTGACCCTGTGCCTCATGGGAAGAGTCCAGCCTGAAATGCCTAGCCATGTCTTCCCTGGATCGGAATCAAGCTTCCCAGGAACGGTTTCTGGCATTACAGCCGTCTTCGGCCGGGCTTGCTTGACTCCAGTGGCAAAGTGAGCAAGGGACTCACGTCTGAGCATACCCTGCCAACATAGGGCGAACAAAGAAAAACCAAAGGTGGTGATGGACGGAGCATTGACAATACAAACACTCACCCCCAGTCAACCTTTAATCAATTCATTGATAAGGTGTGACCTGTATTCCATTCGAATAAAATCTCTTTGTGCATTGCATTCTCTTTGAACATATCAACAGCAACGGCAGAAGGAATGCCATAGATGGTCAAGTTTCTGTGATTAGCATTTGATATATGCATTTTAATCATTATGCAAGTACAGATATATGCAGGGCAGGGTATGGGCCATTGCGTCATCTGAAGCCTGTTGTGTGAAGAGCAAACTATCACACTGTTGTGGCATGCAAGCCGATCCAGTCATATTTTGCTGAATAACTGCCAACACTACACTGTGTTTTGCATTGAAGTGTTCTGCTAGTCTATGGATGTCGCAAAGGTAAGAGTTCAATGTGAGCAGCTACTCATGCACAAAATAAGGGTGGTACTAGCTTCGGTCCTAAAATCTCTCTTGAATCGAAAGTGAACAATGCAGAGATCATCAATGAATAGTTGAGGTTGTCAATGATGCTGCAGCAATCTTGCAGCGTGCATTGTTTGCAGTTGTGCATGGAGGCCGTGATTAATAGTGGATCAAACACTAAGAAATGTTTATCTTCCGAAGTCCAAATGCCACCGGAATCACTAGAAAAAATGCACACGTTTTGCAAAAAAAGGAATTGCCTTTTCCATTCAAACAACAGTACCATCATCTGGTAACAGAGTAAAATCATTAAAACGTATTGAGAAAAAAATAGATCGTATCAATGTCGCATTTGGTTCTGCCTTGTCTCTAACTAGCTTTAGTTTGACAGCTATTCTAAAGGGGTTGAAGTGCTTTCCATCAGCCCATCATTAATAACTTCAGCTATATAATCAATGAGGTGTGTTAACCTTTATACCTGGACCCCCTTCTTGTGTCTGAAGGCAAACATAATATCCAGCCCAAAGCAGAGAGACACATGCTGAGGAAGTGTTGCCATGCCAGGGGAAGAATTCAATGTTTCTCATGTACATCCTTTGAATGGAGGGCATCTGAAAAGAACTGAGCCCAGGCCACCAGGGAACGGTGCAGGCTAATACAACTCTGATTGAAGCTATGGAGTTCCATGCTTGGTCACAACTCCTTAGATAGCATCTTCTGCTGAGATAACTAATTCTTTCATAGAAAAGGTGAATGTATGTTGAACATTGCAGGAAACGTACAGTAAGGGAATGCAACTGCTCAACTTCCTGGTTTGATTAAAGTAATTGTTGTGGGTTTGGGTATGGAGAGGAATTAAAAGAAATTCATTGTGCCTCACAGCTAGGATTTCCAATTAAAGTTATGTTTAGGATGGCAGTAAGACTGGATTTTATTAAACAAAACAAAGAGTATGGAATTTTCATGAGATGCCAAAGACCGATTTCTTTGTTGCATGCCACATCAGCAGTCCTTCAGGCCATTCAATAATTTAAGTCCATCCTACAGTCAGAATGAATAATTTAAAGATAGTCCTTTGTAGAGACCACATGTAATGTTGCTGTGCTGTAGCAGCGTGGCTTTTGTTTACTCTCATGAAGGGGATGCATACACAGTGCAGACACAGGGGATGCCACACAGTGCATATGTCTGGCTCAGTCGGTCACATGGCAACCACATGGTCATTTGGAACCCTAGGAATCCAGAGCTTTTGACTCATGGACAGATGCTTGGAACAGCATGATGAAGTCATACACTACTATCGCTCAGTCGCTGAGACTTGATCAATGTCTGCAAATTCTGCTGCAAGGTGAATATGACAGGTTCTTCAGTACATGGAGAAAGAGGGTGGAAAGAAGGGGGCTGTTGCGGTAGGAAGGGAGCAAATGTATGGTAATGTAGCAAGAACGTGGCAAGAAAGAGATCATCCCATTTATGCTAATCTGGGCTGCGGAATAAACCACAGTTATGAAACTGGTCCACCCATAGCATAGCATCTCAGACAAAACTGCTTACAAACTGTTTTTGGAAACAATAAGAAGCACAGTATTTTTAAAAATATATTTGTATTGTTTTTATGCCCTACAACAAGCCATCACATAACAAGTGCATGTTCCTTTTTGTAGTGCAGCAAGCATGTGCATCACCAGCCAAACAACTAATCAGAACAATGTATATTCCAACTTGTAACGTAACTCCACACATCCTGTGCATGGGCAAAGCATTTGTTTATTGGCTGTGCACGTATACGGTGTAAGGGCGCATAGCAGCTCAACACAACATTGCTGCTATCAGGAGGAGTATCATCATTCTGGCCCACCTCATCTCTTGCTGAAGTCTCAGTTGCACACAGCTCCCCAAAGCCCCATTCACGGTGGGCGTTCATCTGACGAGAGTCACAGCACCCTGAGCAGGTCATGCCAAAGTTCTAGGTCGCCCATGAGCTTAGGGTCAGGTCCTACTACTTTAATTCTGCCCCCCTCTGCTGCGCAACACTTTGCCACATCTTTCAGCCAGCCTTCCACCTTTGGGGTCCTACTTCACAGCATCGCCAGTCACTCTGTGGTAAGCAATAGGATAAAATCCACAAACCTTTTTTTTTATTTTGACAGAAGGGACCCTCATACCCAGCAAGAAGACCTGCAGACTGCCCTGCAGCCTCAGATACAACCTATCTCTGAATATGTTCGCTACCTGTGCCCAGTAGCTCTGAATATGAGCATATGTCCATGTCAAGTGGTGATACGTAGCTCCATCCTGGCCACACTTAGGGCACAGTCGTGATTTTGTGTTGTCTAGTCTATGGAGCATGGCTGGAGTGATATATGCACAGTCTACAAAGTTGAATTGTATCATATGGAATCTGCCGGTACTGGACACCGTTTCAATGAGTGTAAGTGCTTCCTGCCATTGTTAACCCTGTAACTGCACATTGCGGTCCGGCTTCAACTTGTGTTATGTATGCAAAAGGGGCTACTTGCATCTACTCAAATTGCCTGGTATTATCACTCCTGTACCCTCATCTGTCTGTAGGAGTAATGCCAGTGTTTCTGAGCTGCACGGTTCGGTGTTGTGTGCACCCCAAACTTTTGAGGCCACCTGGCAGAGTGCCCAATAGCGTAAGAATTTACCGTCTCTTACACGGAAGAGGTCTTTTACTTGGACCCATGTGAGCTAATGTCTGTCTACATATAGATCGCCCGCTTCCCGGCATCCTCGACTTCAATTGCCTCACATTAAGCTCTTTATCTCTATGCTGAAAACCAGGGATAGACCATAATGGTGCCAGCCCACCATGAATGCAACTGGGAGGGGTGGTAGTAAGCTGCCAGGTCCAGGACCCAGAGCCCTCCCTGCTCATAGGCGCACTGTAGTGGTTCCATGTTTACCTCCTCCTCCTCTTTCCACAAGCCAAGCTGATCAGTGCCGACTTAAGTTGGACGAGTGTGCCTTGCAGTACCAGGAACATACTGCACTGACATAAATACAGGCATCTGGGGGGCACCAGCATTTTAGCTTTACCAATTCTCTTCCTGCTATTGGTAGGGGCAGAGATATCCTGTAGTCTGGTCTATGTCTCTGCCAGACACTTTGCTCGGTTAAGTGTTATTCACCTGTCATCATCGTTGGTCACCTGTGTCCCCAGGCATGTACACGAGGAGCGTTATCAGGGTATTTTAGATGGCGGGAGCTAGTTTTCTGCTGTCTCACATAGTCCCCCAAGGGGTGTATCAATGATTTTTGTTTATTAATTTGGAGGCCTGACTGCTGCCCAAATATTTCTAACTCCCCATGCAAACTAATCGCAACTGGCACACTGCAAAGGGTACGCACCTTGAACAGCAGCGGCGACTCTCCAAAGATAGCAACAGCAATTACGGGAGTGACTACAATGAACGCAAACCAACGCCGCCAGCTGAAAAGAAAAGGTCGCTATCAGAAATTACTGCCACTCAAGCAAGCACAGTCTTACTCAATTTTCATCAAACAGAGCCCAAATTCAATTATAGCTCGACAAGAGGATGGCAGGCAAGAAAAAAAAAAACGACCCTCACAGGTTTTCATCCTAACACAGCAGCACCCCTTAACTCAGTTGGCCAGTAAATAGGAACAAAGGAAGGCCGTCCTAAGCAAGATGATATAGATTTAGGCTCAGCAAATGAAAAAACATCCAATACAATTGGTCTTGGCCCTCCGCTTCTTAATACCAGCTTTGAGCTACATAGCTATGCCGGCTCACCTAGGCTATTTGAATTTAAGGCTCAAGATGAGGAGTCACCCCATGCGAACACCTGGCAGGCAACTGGGCTAAAAATGATTGACTACCCAGTGGGCAATGAAGCAAAGGTAGAGAAGAAGACTTGCACATCGCAGAGAGCGGCATCCTTACCAGAGGGGAACCAAGCAAGGACAGCCCCCGACCATCTGATTCACTACCCTCTCCTTAGGCATGATCAGATTCAACCGGGAACCACATCCGCACCAGCCTGAAACAATGAAACGTCAAAGAGAAAGACCTGCATATCCCAGGCAGTGGCACTCCTTCCGGAGGGGATCCAAGCAAGGACAGTCCCCGACCAACCATTTCAGTCTGCTCTGTTCGGGCAAGTTCAGATACATCTGGGAATTCCAACCTCAATATCAGTCACGGAACAAGGCCCCAATGGTCAACGTGTAGCTGTGCAACAAGATCAGAAAGTGTATTACCAGCCATCACAGCAAAATACTGCTGCCAACCGATCAGGCACTCAGGAAAGCACAGTTTATCCACCAAATGATCGGATGCTGCACCAGATCTACATATTGCTCAAACCAGAGTATACCACGAAAGGTCGCCATGATGTGCTGAAACGTGGGAATATTTTAAAACTACTTCGAGCTATTCCCACCTTGAATGACCTGAATACTACAGATCTGCTTGCAATTGAGTTCCTCCCCGCAGACAATCCAGCAAATCCGGAAACAACAAGGACACTATGGAAATCAGCGGCTACAGCGCAAAGAGTATTAAATCACCACACCACCTTTAAAGACTGGGGTATTCAAATCAGCCCCTATCATCTTCCAGCTTATCCGGCACCGCTACTAATCATGCGTCCAAGACAAGGAACACAAAAATGCTCTCGGCCCTCCACCTCGGTACTAAAAGGGGCTCTCTGTTGTTCAGAGCCTAGAAGGGCTTTTAACCAAGCTAAACAATATGCGCCTCTAAGGGCGGAATTTTCTATCAGGGGACATTAATCTATTTCTAATGGGAACATCTGAGTCAAAGGAAGTCTGTCTTCAATCATCACATTACAATTTACCACCGCAAGGATCCTTTATGCATGGGAGGCCGAACAGGGTAAACCGACACTTCCTGGAATATCTGGAACACCTAAACCTGAGGGCAGTCAATGGCACTCCCCCAGCGGCAAGCTACAACACTGAGCTAACAAGCTCACTTATAGACTATACGTTTGTCAGCCTTTCGCTGTTTCAATGCGTAACAGGCTTCAAAATGGGGGATAGAGGGGACAGTGATCATCGTCCACAAGAGGCTACTTTTGCGGGTATGGCTGCACATGGTATCTACCCTGCTTTACAATTAGGCTCCAGTTATGCAACCAACTATAAGAGGATTACGTTCTCGACAGAATCCATAAAGACCTTGACAGATACAGCAATCAACCTTATATCTGCTTAATCACCTGGCAAGAACCAGATACATTCCTGGGAACGTTTTACAATCAACCTCATCACTTTAAAGGCAACAGATATAAAATCAAGGTGCTCTCTCGGACAGTCACAACAGAATAAGCTAGCCATGAGTCAAATATTACAACTAAAAGGACTTAAAAAATCTATAAAAGGCTTGTTAAGATTTTTACGCCACGACCCAGGCAATATATCGCTTGTTTCTAACGTGCGGGAAAAGAGAACCAAACTGAAGAGGTTGAAATGAAACATTACCAACAACAATGGACAGGACCTCTGGGCTAAACTCTTGCACAACATCAAGCATAATGCCAGTGATCGATTCTGGAAAACGTTAAATAAGATACTACACCCGAACCATGGGGGGCCTCACCTCCTTCATACTAGAGGAAATATGGGCAGGTTATTTAAAGTCCCACTTCAATAGCCAAAGTTTCATTGAACAAACGCCGGTGAAGAACAAAACAGCCAAGGATGCAGTTGACACCATCAATTGGAGCAGGGAAAGCGGTAGCACCCCTTCTGTAAACTCCGAAGCGGGTTTATGTTTAATGGCAATCAGTACATCTCAACCTGCTGTAGGAAAGCTGCACAGCGACAAATGTTCACCTGCCACTGAACAGCTCTTAATTAAAAAACAGATCAAGAAGGGAAGAAAGGAGGGAGCGCCAGGGCCAAACGGAATCCCACCAGCAGTGTTTAAGGAAAAGCCGGAGGACTGGGAAGAAATTCTCCACTCACTATTTCTGGAAGTACGACATCTGGGCATAATTCCAGATTCATGGTAAGGGTCGACAATCATCCCAATCCACAAAACGGGCAGCAAGAACTTACCAGCCAATTATCGGTTAGTAGCCCTGATCGATAATGAAGCCAAATCTAATGCGGGTACATTGCTGGAGGAATTGTCAATCTGGGCAGAAAACAACAAAACAACAAAATAATCCTGCCAAACCAGACAGAATTCCGAAAAAACTCTGGCACAGTAACTAATATCATAGCAATTTCACTGTCAATGGACATGGCAAAAATCAGGAAAACTCAGCTCCATGTCTGCATTATTGATTATAGCGCCGCGTTTGACAATGTGGAGAGGCCCAAACTGTGGTCTAAGTTAGACATATGGGGCATCCCTAACAACCTTCTATCAATGATCATGCTCCAACACTCCAACACCTGGGTTCAAGTCAAACTGGGCTCAGGAACGCATCTCTCAAGAAAAATCAAAACATCGAAAGGTCTCAAACAGGGCTGCGTGCTGGCCCCCATGTTATTCAATTTATTCATGGCCGACCTAACTCTGGCACTCAATAATTGTAATTCATACGCACCAAGATTAGGGGGCTCCCCACTATCTAATTTACTTTACGCAGACGACGTTGTCCTACTCAGCCACACGGCAGTGGCCCTGCTACAACTCCTGAATTGCCTATAGGTCTACGTAGAAGAAAACAGTCTCTCAATAAACTTAAGCAAAACGAGGACCATGACAATCAACAGGAAACGAAAAAAGAGCTAACTATGGTACCTGGGTAAAAAACATATTGAAACAGCAGAGGCTTACAAGTATCTGGGAATCTACATAGACAAAGAAGGTTTATTAAGTCGTCAGCAAGAGGAGATTAAAAGGAAAGGGATGATCCTTGCACTTTCTATGAAAGGATTATCAGCTAAACTGCTTGACCCCACTCTGAGTCCACTCTTGATGGTAGCTGGGCTAAAATACTACCTTCTATTACTTATGACAGTACTGAGGCACTGTGTTGGGGAGAGTTAATAACCTCCTGGATAAAACACTTGTCAAAGCATATAGAACAATGTTCAGCCTCCCGACCTACACCTCACCCGCACAAATTCGACTGGAGTTTGGTCTGATAAAGCAAACCTGGGCCAGCTACGAAGCTTTCATCAATTGCTGGCACAAGATCAGGTCAGCAAACTCTAACACATTAAACCACCTCCTCTGGCAAGAGATCCAACAGAGGCAGAACTCACCCGCAGATCAATATCTTCAGGAGGCACTGACAACCACAGGCTTTTTCCCCTTATGGGACACACACTGCCACCATTCAGCGTTTAAAAAAACGGCGTGCAAGACACTGAAGATACACTCATTGCAAGAGGACAAGGCAACCTTTTATGTTAGAGCGCACGCCTGGATCACATATAAGACCCTAGCCCCACAACCTTATTTTAACTTGGGATACTCAAAAGTACTGAAATTAAAATTCTTAAAGTTCCGGCTGGGAGTGTTACCAACCACGCAGCAGCTCCCTCCCTGGAAAAGAGTGCAGGCTTTCACTCTATGCAGCCTGTGCAAAAAGGATCAGGGCGACCATTACACATATCATCTGTACTTGCACGAAGATGCGTCAAGAAAGGACGCAGCTGCTAAAAACTCCCTTTAATCAAATAGGGATCAGGACAAGGAGACAAGCAGTTTTAGCATGCTTTGATCCCTTATCGCCACAATTGAACACAAGGCTAGTTAGATTCCTTGAAGCAGCTCAGGCAAAAATGCCAAACTGACTCTTAATCTGCATGGTATCGGATTACGGGGGTAATTTTACTAAACGGACGACTAATTGTCACAGCGGATCGCTTTTTTCTTATAGGTTGCAAAGGCACAATCATTCTGGGCGTTATAACTGTAATGACACAGAAGTGTTTTTAGTTGTTCACGCTGTGACGCTCATGAGGAAGCACAAACATTTTAAATACGGTTTTATTTTTTGTATGTATTACAATGGTTTTAAGTAACTATGCAAATAAATTCTTACCTGATCTTACCTTACCTTACCTCCCCATGCAGGAAACTCAGAGATATCCTTGGATTAGTTTAGTATAATAATAAATTGCCTGCATATAATGACATTACGTGCCTGCTGTCCCATGTTCTTATCACCCACTCACTTAGGACATGGCGTAGTTTGCACACCAGAATTTCTATGGCAAGCATGAACAATAGGGGCGATTACGGGCAGCACAGTCAGGTTCCCCTACCCAATTCCCATGTCTCTGACATCATATCATTTGTACGGACTATTACTAGGGGTCCTTACAAATTATGTGATTCATTCCAATAAAGTGAGACACAAATTTCCAGGCCTTAAGCGCCTCAAACAGGTAATGCCATATCACTGTGACAAATGCGTTTTCAGGGATACTGCTGTTATTTCCTGGTCTGCCCACACCAGCTCTCCGAACACACTGGGCAAGCGCCTGATGTTTGCAGCCTTTCACCTACCCGGTATAAAGCCACTTTGGTCTTAGTGCACTAGCATTCCTATGACACCCTTTGGGAGTACAGCCAGAATTGTACCCAATATTTTGTTGCCTGTGTTGAGTAAAGACAGAGGGCATAGGATGTTTCGTCATGTGTATTCTTTCCTGGTTTGAGCAGGAGGATATTGGTGGCCTTCTTCATGGACTTGGGCAATTCCCCCAGCTCTGAGGCTTCCTGATACACCTGAAACAACTTGTCTGCTGGCGTATCTGCAAACGCCTTGTACCATTCTGTTGAGGGCCCATCAGGACCAGGTGACTCTCCCCTGCTTAGTTCCTTTATCACCTTTTGTCTATTGTGTCATTATGGGACCCTCCATTAAGAGTTGTTGCTCAGGCATAAGGGTGGGCAAGGCAGGCACTCACAGTGCTGGATTTGACGCCTTCTGTTGCTCAGTGGGGCCTGTGTAAAGATGCTAGCAATACTTTAGGGATACATCATTAATTTTCTCCTGCGTGTGTGTCATGACTCCCATAGCATCCCTGATTGCCCTAATTGCTGCCACCGCCCTTTCCCTTCTGATCAGCTAGTGGAAAAATCTGCGCGCCCTGTCTCCCTCCCTGTGTTATAGCAGCAGGAACTCTGTATACTGTAACTGTAACGTCTTTTCAAGGATTACTGTCATCAGATCACGTGCTCACAGAAGGGCCACCTCTGATGTGTGCTTGCTTGATTGGCACTCAAGCTCTTTTTTCTCCTGAAACTCCAACACTCTACTGCATAAACTGTTGTAATGTATCTAGGGCTCCAGTGTAATTTTCCAGATTCATGCCCTTATATAGGTATAGCTTATGATATCCCTATATAGGCATAAGAATCATAACCATATTTAGACACAGCCAATGCAGTCCAAATACGGCATGGCTACTTTCACTAAGCTCCCAGAGTACAACGAGTTCTTGAAGACAACCATCCTTCAGCAGTATGGGAATTCCCCCTACTTCAGTATTGATTTGTCCCAGAACTTCTGGAGTGTGTGAAGAACTTCGAGTTTTTAGTGACGTTATTATGTCCACCCTTACGTCAAACTCAGCACCTTCCAGGTATAAATATGCCCACATCTGCCCTAGCAAAACAAACGGTGGTTTTGGAGCAGATCGACTAACTACTTGCCCGACGCCCTGCTGTATGCGAGTGCTGAAGGAAGCTGACCTTCCCTGCTGACGCACTGAGAGAGACGCTGTCTTTTCTCCTACCGAGAAATCCAGCTCCAGTGTTTCCCTGCTACCCTTGCGGGTTACTGGGAGATCGAGTCCTGAGAGCGAGATACAAGACCTCCTTCATTCTATAACCAAGGTACGGAGCTGATTAGACCCTTAGAGAATTCTTGGATAGATTCTTGGCAGAAACTATTTAACTCTAGCTACACCTCACTTACTTCTTCCCTTGTACTAGACTTAGTTTAGGTACACCGGGGTAGGCATATTTTAGATGCACCAGTTGAGTACTTTTAGTCATTATTTATCATTGTATGTATTTTATCTATTTTATGTATCTTATGGCTTAGAAACCATATAAATGTTTTTACAGTATTATTTCATAATACTCTTTTTACTGTACGCACTTTACTTCATAGCAAGTATTGCGATTGTAGCAATTTACTTCTCTTGTATGAGAAAGAAGACTACTCAATAAATAACCTTTTTATTGAAAACGCCCGTCTCTCTATTTCTCTGCACTTCTGGTGAAACGAAGCATGCATGATTTACTGAGTGAAATAGCCATCTATTGTTTCCGCGACTCTGGAGATATATTCCTTGTTCTTGGGGAACAAAGTTGTCATGTTATATGGTTGTCAGAAACTAATCCCTTCTTGTGTATTTGAGAAAGCTTCTAGTGACCTCTGAGCTAGCTGGCCTTCACAATTAAGTCTAACATATTCAATAGAGACCTAGTCGACTTCAGTCCTACGTCTAAACTATCGTTTATGTTATTCCAATGCGCGGAGCCTATTGGGAATATAGGAACTACATGACAAAACCACAGAGATTCTCTAAAAAGAAAACATATAACAGAGCCTTTTCTTGTATCGTACCGAGGATCTGGAACTCACTGCCCCAAGAAACCAGACTGAATCCTTCAACAGTCACCTTCAAGAACGAATTGACATTGTTAGTCATGAGCACATTTTGCCCTAGTTCCATTGATCGCTGCCCCCTGCCCCATTTAGACTCTCTTCCACTATTCGCAAGACCATTGCCTGCTGTGGTTGTTTTGAGTGTTGTTTTTATTAATATGTATGTCCTTATCTTTGCAGCTATCTGTATTGGAGAACATTATCTATTTCCCCTGCCTCTAATATGTGTAAAGCACTCTGATACCCGCAGGGGTCTTTTTTCGTGCCATATAAAACTTTCTAAATAAAAAGAAAAAAGTAAATATATGTACCTCTGGTTCTTTCTTTCCTGTGTACTTACTAGCCATAGCCTTGCCCTGCATCCCCACTTTCATGCCATCCCACTCTAGCCACCTTTTTCCTGCAGTGTTGGAGTTCTGCTCAAGTAGGAGCTAAGTGCATCATGCATCTCATTTCAGATCATTGTTTCCTATGGTAACAGAACCGGCAGTCTCCACATAAGGATCTCTGCCCTATACCTCACACACCAATACTTAAAGTGAAGTGGAGGATGATCAGAAAGTGCTCAGCCTCTGTGTGTGATGTCTGATATAAGGTGTATGTGTGAGCTGTCTAGCAGGACATAGTTAATTCTGGTGTATGTATTTGTTGCCTGAACATAGTTCGAAAATTCCCACTTATGTGGGTGGCACTCCTGATCCAGCGTCACAACAATAATTGATCAGGGATCAATACTCAATAAATATCATACTGCAATGGCCCATACACATTCAACCAGATTCCCTGATGCGCTGGTGTCAATTTATATGTACATTCAATTTCCTTTTCTTTCATAAATTCATATGTGACATCTTTTGACTAATATCCAACTTTACATCCACTCTTCTTCCATTTGGTCGGTGGACCAATTAGTTGAATAGTTGATGGTAATGATAATACTCTTTAACTAACTATTCATTCAGCTAAATAATCACAGACTCTCGGTAAAGTTAATAAGCTTTTATCTTAAAATTAGAAAATGCTCAATGCATATTGTCACAAAATGTAAATAATGAATCTCACAAAAGGAGAGATAAACATCAATAATTCAAATGAATACAAACTCATTGTTCAGTCAATGACACTATGCCTGACAGAGTGGATAGTTTAAGAGACAACGTTTCAGAAAAATTCAAATGTGAAACATAATATACCTAACGGAGGGGATAGATGAAGAGACAAACGTTTCATCTGAATAATACGTATCAATATACAGATGGCAAAGTGGATAAGTAAAGAGACAAAGGTTTCAGAGACAAAAAATAAATTTGCAAGAAACAAGTCAGACTAATATAAACCTAACGGTCTGTAGAAAACCACCCCCTCAGCCTAGGTGATGGTGGGAGTTCCCCGAAATAGAATCAGGGAACAAAGAATAGAAAGGGACAGACACAGGACAGGTCAGGAACAGCTAGGCCTCTCTGCAAACCAACGGACAGTGATGCATTTTCCCTCTTCTCTCCTGTCAACCTAAACTTAGACCACACCCCTAAAAGCACCCCAATTATACCCTAAAACTAACATGTCCATTCCACATTTGTTGCAAACTTTTATGTAACTCGTAAGTGGATTGATGGGCTTGGGAGGTGGCATTGTCATACCACTGTGACTTAACCTTTGATTCAAGTAATTTATTGTTCTACATTCATTCCCAGGGTTTGGTTCTGAGCTCATGCTCAGAATCCCTACACATGATACAATGTTAACAGTCTTTATTCATAATTTTAACATCATTCGCAGAATGAGTCTCCGGTCCCACGACTGTGCACATAACTTGGCAGTGAGTCACCTGTCGCTCTGGCCTTCAACTTGTTTATGTCATCTGCGGTGCACAACGCATCTGTCTTGCCTCTCACAGATAGAATTCCCTCCTCTGATCACCGCCTCCCACTTCAACCAACATAAAAAAGATGGCAGTTTAATCCAGCTCACTATAGTAAATGAAAATTTATTATATGATAATGCAATCCTCACTGTTCACCACCCACCTTTGCACGATTCCCTGTTAGCTTATTTCCTAGCATAGCGTGTGGCAAAAGCAGAATTAATTAATTATTTCAAAACAGAATGCAACGTGCAAATTCTGATCTACGTTTGACCTAGTCATGCAATATTCCTCTTTTCTTTCAAGCCACAATATTATTACAAGTTTTAAATCTTTCATATATTATTTTCGTGTTAATTCATGCATGCGCAAAACAATTTCCCTTGTGTTTAAGTAAGGTGTACATTAGTTTCTTATTACTACTTACTGTTAGTACGTATCATGGGGGTGTTAATTCAAGCAGGTTTCTTTTTGCGAAACCTTTCTTCATCACTCCCGCCAGACATCGATCATGTCTAGGTAAATCATGGCTTTTACTAGGGATTTCCTCATACCCTGTTAAAGTATGGGTTAGGAAGGAGTCTCTCCAAGTGGGTCACCTCCCCACATAAGGATTGATCATCAGTGTTGGCAGCATACAGCCCTGTGATAATCAGGGGACGCCCATTGAGGTGGCTACCTAACACCACTCTCTTTTTCCCTGCCTCAAAAGGTCTGCATTGTTTCTGCTACTGGAGTGTAAAGCCAGGGAACAACATTATTAATTCATTTCCAATGGATATTTCCTTTCTTTTCTGCACCTCTTGTAGCATGGCATCACAGTCTCTGTAATTGAGGAGTCTGAATATAATGTTCCTGGGTGGTGTCCCCAGAGAGGGCGGCTGGCATACTGTGTGCATGCTTTATCAGAAAAAAGCGCGAGAGTCCTCGCAGTTTAAACTCAGTCATTATCCATTTCTTTAGATATAGTTCCAAACATTCCCCCTGCATTTTTTCAGGAAGTTCCACCAGGTGTATGTTGTTCTTGAAGGAATTTCACTCCATTTCCTCTGCACGAGCCTCCAGGGCAGTCATCCTGGCGAACTGTGCCCCCACCTCCCCAAACAAGCTGGTCACCTCCATAGTTATCGCCTCTGCCTGTCCCGACTTGCGTGACTTCCAGTTACCTTTTAGAGGTCAGCACACACCAAGTTCAACAGCCACTCCTGGATCGCTGCCATGACATCTTATAGTGTTCAATCTCATGATTGCCATCTGGGTCTCTGTCACCTTACCCCAGGGGCACAACAACCTTAGTATATTTATCTATGTTATTTTGTGTGGTTGCAGATTTGGGAGGTTTGTCTTTCACCGTTATGAAGTTCTGCAGAGGTGTCCCCCCAGCTGCTCTGCCCTGCTTGGCCTGCTCCATGAATTACACTGTGCCTTGCATCCTACCCTGGTCTTTCAGGGATGTCAGATGCGCTGGTGGGTCCCCCGCTCCTGTAGGATTCCTCGAGCTCTTGATGGAGCATATATGTTATCATGCATCCATTTTCACCAATTCCTACCTGTGAAATCGATTTACAACACCTTTTTTAATGGATGAGACAAAACAAAGATATGCTTGCTTACTGAGAGAAATTTCATTTGCACACTCATGTTTAGATACTGCACCGTAAAAGCATACAAAATGTTAGAATACGTGATGTATGTAGCAATAAGAAACAATGCTAAGAAATTATAACGTTATGCTGAAACATTCACATGTTTTAGAGTATTAACATTTTAATAAGATTAACACGTCCATATATGTTTAGTGATTACCCCATCTTGATAGTGTTTTAATAATTTCTTTCGCAACTATCTGCCAACTAGTTTTCGGGATGCCATTTAAGTCTTGAGTCAAATATATTCCCAAGTACCTCATTCTATGTTTAGCGCCCTGAATGGGGGTATCGTTATTCCACCCCATTGTTTCAGTATTTTCTTTATTAATGTGATACCCCGAGAGCCTTCCAAATTCCTCGGCTAAATAAAATGCCACATGATTGGACGTGTAAAGGAGAAGGTCATCTGCGTACAACGCTGTCTTAAGCTCAAGGTCTGCTATTTTAAAAGGATGGATTACATGATCAGCCCTAATGGCACAAACAAAGGGTTCAATATAAATGTCAAACAACAGGGGAGACAGAGGACAACCCTGCCTAGTGCCGCGGGAGATATTGAACCAGTCAGACAGACCACCATTAACCAGCACTTTTGCGGTATAATGACTTAATACCTTCTATAAAGACTAAAGGGAACCCGAACCCGGCCATAGCGGCCCACAGATATTGCCAGTTTACCTGGTGAAAAGCTTTGGCTGCATCTATTGCAATTAAGGCTAACGGCAGCCCTTTGGCCTCAGCAAAATCAATTGCTCCAATCGCCTGGAAGGTTAACTCGTTCAGCTGCCTCCCAGGAATTAACTCTCTTTGATCAGAATGGATAATAGATTTTATAATTTTAGCAAGTCGAGTTGCCAAGATCCCTGAATACAGCTTTAGGTCCGAATTTAGGAGCGAGATAGGCCTGTAGAATTTAATTTTTTTGGGGTCTTTATTAGGCTTCACTATAAGAGTGATCGTGGCTTCAAACCAAGTAGGGAGGATCCTATGGCCCTGAATCAATAGATGGTTAAATAATGTAGTTAGAACCGGAATCAAGGACTCAGAGTGATCCATATAAACTTCAATTGGTAACCCATCTGGGCCAGCAGCCTTACCCCGGCTCATTTTCTTGAGTTGATCCAACTGTAATCCTTCTTTAATCTCACTCTCCAGGTACTTCTTATCGGATTCAGATAATTGGGGTAGATTTCTCTGAGCCAACCAGATCTGGGCCTCCTCTGACTCAAAGCTCATATCCTCCCTATATAAGCCTTGCATGAACCCCCTGGCTTCCACCCTAATCGCTCCATCTTCCATGATTAAAGTACCCATATCCCTCTGTATTAAAGCTTTAATATTGTTCCTAGATCTTTCTTCCCTGGATTTCCAAGCCACACTTCTCTCCATACTCAAAATTTTTCAATTTGCTAATAACCCACCTTTCCTTAATAATCTTTTCATCGCTCACTTTAAGTGAGAGTTGTAAATCTAGAAGCTCCTTCTCCAACTCCGGGAAACTCCCTCTGTCTGAAATGATTGCCAACTGCAGTTTGGATTCTTTATCTATTATTGCCTTCAGACCTTCTAACTTTCTTTGTTTAACCCCTTCGCTGCGGCGGGAATTCCGCCGCAGCGCTAAGGGGGCGGGGGGGCCGAGCGGCGCTCGGATGCTCGTGACGGAGCCGCTCCGTCACGAGCCGCGGTTGAGCTGTGCTCATGACGGAGCGGTTCCGTCATGGCCCCGCCTGCTCAATGG
Source organism: Lissotriton vulgaris (assembly GCF_964263255.1). Taxonomy (NCBI): domain Eukaryota; kingdom Metazoa; phylum Chordata; class Amphibia; order Caudata; family Salamandridae; genus Lissotriton; species Lissotriton vulgaris. The sequence continues at coordinate 1,885,861,222 of NC_141687.1, read as the reverse complement.
AACGTCCAGCGCAGGCGCGGAATTCGCGCCACGTAGGCGCGCCGAGCAGGCCATGACGGAACCGCTCCGTCATGAGCACAGCTCAACCGAGGCTCATGACGGAGCGGCTCCGTCATGAGCATAGAAGGGGTTAATAGATTTCCTCTTGTGAATCATTAAGGAACTCAACAAACCACGTAAGAAAGCTTTATAAGATTCCCACACAATCTGCACAGTGGAGGACCCGGTATTCACGAGGAAGAATTCTATAACTCTTTCTTTCACCTCTACTCTTACTCTCTCATCCAAAGCAAGGCCCTTTCTAGTGTCCATCTAATATCCAGAGGTCGGGAGCTCAATGAAAAAACTAATTCTACAACAGAATGGTCTGAAATCCCCACCGGAATATGGGAGACGGAAGTAATGTCTGTAATCTATTCTCGAATAATGCTTATACTTTTTGCTGTAAAATGAGTACCCTCTGGTAGAACCATACTTAGATCTCCAGACATCCAACAGATTGAAATCTTTCATCATGGATCCCAGGGCTGAAATAGATTTAGTAGGAGCATTATATTTCGCCTTAAAGGTCCTGTCCATTACATAATCAAATACCTGATTAAAATCACCCCCCAGGATCACTGGGGCCGAGGTCTCGAGTAGATCTGCCACCAACTTCAAAAGAGAGCCTGGGTTGTCCTCAGTAGGGCCGTAATATACAGCATAAGTGAGGCAAACACTATAGATTGAGAGGACTGCCATAAGCCATCTGCCTGTCTGATCCGTGTCGCTCCTTAGCAACCTTATTCCCCGGTTTGCTCTGATGATTATCGCATCCCCCCAGGTTGTACCATTTTGTCTAGAACACACTATTTCCTGTACCCATCTCAGTCTACCAAAGAGCGATTTGCAGACATTCGACTCAAGGTGAGTTTCTTGTAATAGCATAATGTGGGCATCTGAATCTCTTAAATACTTCCGTAACTTAACGTATATATTTACACAGGAAAGATAATGTACACATAATGACTTGGAAGAAAATGTTACTAGATCTTCATACTGACATGAATTTCATGAAAGAATCATATTTGAATGACTAAGAAATGATAAAAATGCATTTAGAAATGTCTGCACTTCAATAATATTAATATTTCGTGATTTTGCAGATTTCTGCTTAGGCCTCAAAAGATTTTTCCTTCCTTAGCCAATCTTAAATCATGTGGAAACTGTCACCGCAGCCCTATGAGAAATTTCTGTAAAGTTTCCATTTGTATTCTCAATTACAATGGTCCCACTTCTCACATGTAGCAGCCTCTATTGCAATTGGAACAACTTTGTTGCATCCCACCCGAAAAGCACCTGATAACAGATGATAAAATGTACTGCCTACTTCCGAGGATGATACTAGACACTAACTAAATGGAATATAATGATCCTAAAGAAAATGTCAGAAAAGTATTTCTTAATTCTTCCGGATTTGTATAGTTTACCAATCACCACATAACAGCCCATCGTGAGTGACCAATGAAAACCCCACGATCAGATGGAATCAAAACTTTAGGGGTGTAAATTTGGATGTATTGGAGTATAATCGCCAAACTTAGGGAGGAATCAAAGGCTGTCTGGCCTTTCCCTGCTCGTTGGATGTTTCCTTGATCCACACATGTTGCTTGTCCTGAACTTCTTTCTTTGTTGCCCCTAATCACTCGTTCAAAATATTTGATTTCCAAGGTGGAAATGGCAGTTTAAAACTGCACAACCAGGCTGCAGTGGCAGGCTGGTTGTGCTTAACAGTGCTACTTTAGGAAGTGGCACAATTACTGCTGCATCCCACTAGTAGCATACAATTTGCAGGCCCTGGGTACATGTACGAAATGGTAGGGAATTACAAGTGAATTAAAATGTGCTAGTTGGGGACTTGACAATTCTAACATGTTTAAAGAGGAGAGCGCAAGCACTTTGCTACTGGTTATCAAGCGTGGAGTGTGCAGATTCCATGGGCATGAAAAATGGATAAAGCAAAAAGAGGCAAATTTCAGTGGGTATTTCACATAAAAGATGATAATTTCCAACAATTACTATTGATGCACTGCCAAGAACCTTTTCGGACTCTACAACCACAATAACTTTATAGCATTTGCGACAAGACTTCCAAACGCCGCACTGGTTACTGAGTTGGTTATGGTGGTATTTAACCCCTTCCCTGCTCATGACAGAACCATGCCGTCATGAGCCATGGGCGCCGTATGCTCATGACGGCATGGTTCCGTCATGCTGCGCGCCACTCCGTCCACGCAGCACTGATTCCCCGCCTGTGCGGACGAATTAGTGAGTGGGCGGAGTCATGACGGAACCACACCGTCATGAGCACAGCTCCCCCGTGGTGCATGATGGTGGGTTCTGTCACGAGCATGGCGGCGCCACCCTTCCTTCCTCCCCCCCAGCGCCGCAGCAAAATTACCGCCGCGGCCAAGGGGTTAATAGTGCACCACTGGCAATGCTGAGGCAACAACAAAGTATTTCATGGTGGCCACCAACTATTTCATGTAAACCACAGAACAGTCCTCAGGCAGGATAAGTGTTAGGTTTTACACTTGGGAAAGTAAACTTGATTGGAAAATGTAATATTAACCAACATAGGGGCATATTATCAAGCACAGGCGATAAAATTATCGCCGCTTTATTGGCAGGAAACTGCCGCTAAAGCGGCCATAATGGGCTTGATAATATGCCCTTGTGAATTCCCATAGCAGCCCAGGTTAACACCAGAACCTGGGCTGCTATGGGAATTCACAAGGACATATTATCAAGCCCATTATCGCTGCTTTAGCGGCAGTTTCCTGCCGATAAAGCGGTGATAATTTTATCGCCTGTGCTTGATAATATGCCCACCAATCTTTAAACATGTACTAACTCGAATGGTCTTTTTTTGGCCAGTACATCCATCGGTCTGGGAAAGTTCCAGGAAAGGAAAACTTTGTTATTCGCAGACTGTTTCTAAGTCTCGATTCTTAAGAAAACACGCCTTCAGGATGAATACAATAGATCATTGTGAGGTTAAAGCAACACAGATTGATAGGGAGGTTACGTCCTGCATCTCAGAGGCCAACGTGATGACCTCAGAGTCAGCACACATGTCTAAATGCAGAAGATCATTAATGAACAGGAAAGGCCTCGCCAAACAGTCAATATCTTTATCATAAACTTCATTTCCTTTTTTTGTAATAATGATTTACGGCCCAAAAGGCTTTTTCTTGTCAGAAATGCAAGGCTCAGTTATGGAAACATACATAATATTTGGAGGGCGCTACTGAAGTTAAGAACAGATTCAATGTGCAGCAACACCCATTGCCCTGCCCCTCTGGTACATAATAGGAAACGAATGATTAAAGTGGGCGTTAGCATCCTATTTTACCATGCAGTGATCCTTGGATCATGGTTCAATATACAGTCTGACCTGAGAAAACAGGAGAGTCCATTCTCCTACACACAAATCTAACTAAGGGTACAAAATCAACATCAAACTTCATCCACAGTCTGTACAGATGAACATTAGTTAAAAATGTGGGTCCAATTGAGTTAAATAATAATCATGATACTGATACATGGACAATGCTTGCGTTGCTATGTAATTAAACAATATTTGATAAAAAAATAATCTCATTGGCTTGGCTGTGACCATGGAGGGGTAGAGTATTATATTACATAGATAACATGCAAAACAAGCATTAGCAAAGCAAATAGGCTTGGCTCAGCTACTACCTTTTGGCTTTTCAATGGCTGTTTTATCTTGACATGGTTTATTGCTGAGAGAGCTTCCAGACCCTTTCCAATGTTAAAAATGCACAGTGCCGGAAGCAACATTATTTTTAGAAGTCCCTAGCACTGAAGGGGACTACGTTACTTGTGTGATGTTAGTAAGTGCCTGAAGTGGGCTGATCCATCGCCCCGTGATGAATGCTGCAGTGGGCTGAATAAATGAGTGAACAACAAAGCAACAAATCGATGAATGAAAGGATTGGCAGAAAGCCCCCCTTTAAATAAGAATAGTATACATAATACCTTAGTAAAATCAAGGGGGCAGATTTACAAATCCTTTGCGCCTCTTTTACTCCGCTGTTGCGTCACTTTTGTGACGCAGCGACGACGCAAAAGATGCGCCATGGTGAGGGTATTTACAATGTGATGCATCTCCCAGATGCGTCACTTTGTAAAGCCCTGCGCCAGAAGGAGGCGTTCCATCGCGGGGGGAGTGTTCCGGCGCAGGAACCCCTCCCAAAAGTGGCTGATTGAAATCTCCAAGATTCCAAGAAATCCCTGCGCCTGCTTGAAGCAGGCGTAAGGATTGACGCAGCATTGTGGAGATAGGACCCCCCAGAGCATTGCAACTCCTACAATGCGCCGCTTTTACGGCACAGATGCGTGACGCATCTGTGCCCTTTTTGCCCCATGGTGGTGGAGGTGCAGCGAACAATAACTGGTGCATCCCTGCTAATACACAGGGATGCGCCAGTTATTGTAAATCTGCCCCAAGGTACCTAAAAAAAGTGCATCAGTAACTTTTCCTGCAGTGAATAATCAATTGGCTGAGTAGAACAAGTCTGGTCAATCAATTTTTATTCTCATCAGGATATTTTCTTGATGAAGCAATGTTGCATTGTTCTCCTGTAGCACACTTTCATGTTTTTGTCGTACAATCAGACAAATAAATAAATATTGGTAAGTCAAATTAATCAAAATGTAATAACGCAGATATATTCAGGTTCCGTTTTTTTCTTTAAAGCAAAAAAGTAACAGACGATTTGCAAGGGTAATACATTTAGCATACAGTGAACTTTTAAACAGGTAGGTTGTAAATAGCCTGCCAAAACACCAGAAAGCAAATGAATAAAGTGATAGAGCCTGACCACCCTAAAAATGGTCAAGGTACCTCGTTACACAAAAAAAAACCTGAAAACTGTGGGACCCAATAATATATTTTACAGTACTTTGCCTTGAAATTGACCAAAATGTGATAGGTTAGTGTGAGAACTTGGGTTGTTTTTGACTGAGGTGTAATCCCTGGTCAAGCATCAACCGCAATCCTTGTCAAGGTGAGGCACAAGCAACTCCTAAATTAACCTGTGCTCAACTTCTGGTAGCTTGGTACAGAGCAGTCAGGCTTAACTTAGAGGCACAGGATAAAGTATATGTGCAACATTTCAAATAGTAATACAGTGAAACACTAAAAAAGGATCCCACCCCAGGTTAGAAAATAGAACTTTCTTTACAAAATAAAACAAGACCAAAACTTCAAAAATCCATTCAAGAGAACCAGAGATATGCAATTTTAAAGATTTTAGTGAAAAAGCACAAAGCACTAACTGTGGATAGCTGGTTGAGCAGGACTGGGACAAAGTCACAAGGTCAGCCTGACCGCGATGGAGTGTAGGCCAGCTACAGGGACCCAATTAAGCCACTGAACAAAGTAGCTTAAATCCTGCTTTGTGGAGCATTATGAGGATCCGTATCAAAGATGCGTCATGAAGCCAAATTGATGTGGTGGGTTCGAGATGCAGCGAGGCTGCAATGAAATGCCTGCATCGTGATCGAGAATCCCATCAACAGATCATGTAATGTGAGGTCAGGCATTGCAGAGGCGCCGTGCAGTCAGTGGGAGGCGTTTGTTCGGAAGAGCTGTGATGTGGTGTTTGGTGTTATCGTCAAGGCTGCTATTGACAAGGCATGTGAGGGCTTGCACCGTGGATGAGTCACACAGTGGTGGTTCCTTCTGTGGCTGTGAAGGTGATGCTGATCTTTGCAATGGGTCCAATACACGCAGCAGCAGCGAAGAATTGGTTCTGCGCAGGTTAGCCCTGCACAGCAGAGGTGATTCCACTCGATCCACCGACTGGCAGAGCACCTTAAGCCCACTTCTAAGGGTCTACCACCAGGGTGGCACAACTTGTCTGGGTAGAATCCCATATAGCAGAGTCCAGGTGCAGATGCAAGGTTGTTGGAAGCACGTCATGTCCCTGAGGCTTCAGATCAGGAGGCCAGACGACTAACCCTTTGAGTCACTTTGGGTTCTGGGGTCAAGAGGTACTGATCCAGTACGTCTTACCCAGGCAAGAGACAGCAGGCAGCAGGTCAGCACAGCAGGATAGCAGTCTTTCAGAGCAGCAGTCCAGCAGAGTGGCAGTCTTTTCAGTAGCACATCAGTCCTTCTTCCTGGCAGAATATCCATATATAACAGGTCCAGAAATATACTGAAGAGTTGGTGACTGAGGTCCAGTATGTACACCCAGTTGTGCCTTTGAAGTGGGGAGAAGCTTCTAGAGACATGTCTTTGAAGTACACAGGCACCCTGCATTCCTGGCCCTGGCTCCAGACTAACTATATGGGGTATTGAGTCCTTTGTGTGTTGACACAACAGCCTATTGAAGTGCACGTGGGGTTGGGCCCAGCTCCACCCACCCATCCTGCCAATGATGGCCCATCTAGTCACATCCAAGCTCACATTGTGTGTGGCTGTCGGGGAGGAATACACAAAGCCTAACTGTTAATTACACTAAGTCACAGTCAGGCTGCAGGCAGCAAATGGCTAAGGCAAGAAAATGGCAATTTCCAAATAGTGCATTTTCATGAAGTGGTTATCTGTTCCCATTTGGAAATTACATCTTAATAAATGTAATAAGGCAACTCCAATGTTGGCCTATGGAAGAGGTGGGCCTTGCAGTAGTGAAAACAAATGTAAGATTTTCACCAACAGGACATGTAAAACGTAAAAGTACATGTCCTACTTTTTAAATACACTCCACCCTACTCTCTGGGCTGTCCAGGGCATACCCTAGGGCCTGGAAAAATATTACGAAATGGCAGTTTAAAACTATGCACACACAGGCTACAATGGCAAGCCTGAGACATGTTTAAAGTTCTCCTGAAGTAGATGGCACAATCAGTGCTGCAGGCAACTAAAATCATTTAATTTACAGGCCTTAGACACAGGTAGTTGTTGTAACTTATCCCTCTATTCCGCCCTCCCCTCCTGGTCCCCCACCGTCCCCCTCCCTATTGGTATGGCCCGTGCTGTCATCTGAAGGCAGCAGTAGAATGTTGGGGATTATGATCCTGCCAAGCTGGGGGCACCTTTGTTGTATTGAACCTAATAAACGTTCTGGACATTAACCACGTGTGGACAACCTTACTACATTTTTGGCGACAGAGGAAACGGAGCTGAGCCAGGGTCAGTGGGGTGCCTCTTCCCTGGAATGATTTTGAGCTTGGACGAGGAAGGAAATAAAAAGAAAGGTGATTTATGACTCACCCGCTTGAAGAGCCGGTCGATTCCTGAGGTGAAAGGAGGCTGGTCGCGTTTTGAACAGTGTGTAGAATGGTACACCGGAAAACTACCCGCGGGTGGAATTATTGAAATAAAGTGCCAAGGAGTTTGACAGCTGAAGCAAGAGTGAGTTAAACGTATTCCTTGGACTTTTGGATTTGAGGTGCAGTGAATCCCAACGGAGAAATGATATGAGAAGGAGTTGGTAATTGTCATTACCTGCTGTGAAAGGCGTAAGTCCGATTTTTTTTTCCTTTGGCGCACCTTTGAAATTGCTATAGTGAAGGAAAGCAAGACTCCGGCCGGAGTTCTAGTGGATCTGCACAAGTGATTGAGATGAGCCATTGAAGCTGTCCTAGGGGAAAGGTACGGAGCAGGAATTTAGTCAAAACCCCGACAGCGCATTTGAAACTGACCCGAGGCTGGGCTCCAAGCGATTGAAGCAATTGTAGGAGATGGCATTGGGAAGTGGTGTTTCCAAACACAAAGTTGAATTGGATGGCGAGTAGAGAACAGCCTCTGAGAGTTCAGGCATGTTCGTTGAGGAGTTTGGGATGAAAAGTACCCGAAGGCTGAACCCATGGCGGAAAGCACAGAGTTGGAGCAGGTGCTTGTGAGGAGCCTTTGATACCGTCAGAGCAAACGGGAGCAGGACTGGGTGTCCGCGTCTGAAACTGATCTTTGGCAGTGTGTGTGAGCTGCGTGAGGAGATTCGAGAAGAACAGGGTGTTCAGCAAACCCCTGGTGCAGCATCTGAAATTGATCTGAGGCATCACGTAGTGAGTGTGATGCGTATCTCCTCAGTGCTTTAACGTGAGGTGGAGAAGGATTGGTGATTATTCTTGCCTCCTGAAGTGAGTGAAGAAAAGTAGCAAGTTAATAACCACCACCCGGTGAAAATAAGGAAAAGTGTGAGCTGAGTCGAACGAGGAAAAAAAAAAAAAATAATAATAATAATAATAACAGGACCCGTGTTCAGCGCACACGGGTATCGGCGTTAAGCTTCTTTGAGCAAACTCGGTAATCCGAGAAGGGAAACCGGATGCGGAACAGGAAACATACGCGTCTCCTCAGAACATCGCCGCTCTGAAAGAACTAACGTTTTACGTAGCACGTCAAGGGGGCCATCTTGAGTGCAAGACACGTAATGCTGAGACCCTGTCACAGGATTGAAAGGTAAAGATATTTATGACCTTTAAGCGGTAGAGGAAAATAAGAAAAGAAGAGAAATAATAATTACATTAACAGTCAGTATTTGAGAACTCTACCACCAATGTATAGTACGTACAGCACTGCTAGACAAGTTGAAAATCGGTACTCAGTTTATGAGGTAGTGTAGGAACGCTTCTTTGTGGCACTTCACGCGCAGTGGGGGCACTCGACAACATTCGTCGGTGTATTAATAGCGAGCAGGGCACCAAGACAGTTTCCTTATAGTTAAATTCGGGGAAGAGTGTAAACTTTGATGTCAGAGGAACATATTCAATCCTATAGAAGTATTAGATGTTCGTGAATATAGGAGGGAAATTTGGGAGAAACTAACATTTTGTGAAATAACTAAAGGCGTAAAGGAAACTTAAAAGAAAAACAGGAACATTATTACACAGATCGGGAGCAGGTACCAGGAAAATGAATAATAACAGAGAGAAGAGAGACATGAGAGGAACAGACAGAAACGCAGGGGAAGAGACTGTGCAGGAATCTAATGAACACTGGCAGCAGGAAGGGAGTGCCAATCTACAAGTGAACAAAATGCACAGAGAAGAGGGAGATAACGTAATGGTGAGGAACAAGAGTGAAGCAAAGCAGAGGCATACCATCATGATAGGGGGAGCATGTAAGAGCCTCATCGCTGTCTCAGGGTCACAGAGTACTGTGGTAGACAAGAACTTTAGTAAGAGTGAATTATCTATAACTCTAGGAAATGAATTAGAAGAAGAAGAAACGGGTGAATACAGCATCGCGAGTGGAGGAGGAGAGATAGTGTGGAGTCAAGTGAAGAAAAGTAATAAGATTTATAATGTGGAAGAAGAGTTAGCTGTACTTAAAGGGGAGGAACGTTGGAAATTAAGAACATTGCGAAATTTCAAAAGTTCTGAACCCAGGAGAGGGTTGGCTGTAAACTACAGGAGTCAATTTACCTGGCTGGAAATTGTGAGAGGGAAAACGCCTCCATCTAAGGTCATTGAAGCAGTGACTAAAGGGGTTTGGAAGTATAAGGGAAAAAAAGTAGCAGCCTTTGTCAAATTTGAGGAAAAACAGAATGCGTTGTTGGGAAACGTTGTGGGAGACAATGTAAGGAAAGAAATAAGGAAAATGATCAGTGAACAGTATATTCTGGAAGTACCAGAATTAGTCTACGAGGAAATGCGTGTGGTTGAACAATCCACCATGGCTATGGAGGAACTTTGTAAGCCTATCCGAATAAAAGATGAGAAAGCGTGGAGCATAACAGCACTGGTCGAACCCAAATCTAGGCCAAGTGGAAAATATGTTGAGGACATGTACCAGGAAGTAGAGGTCGGCCAGGGTATGATCAAGTCTAAGAATAACAAGCAAGGAGAGTACTGGGATTGGTTATTTAGTGTAGAGTCGGAGAAGGAAAGTGAAGATTCTCTCAGAGACTTACCAGGTCAGCGCTCCAAAGGCCAGGAAGGAAGGTATAGGATGCTTACAGAAGGCTGGAAAGAATATGTGTTTGAAGACTTTGGGGACACAGCCACGTTCTTAGGTGGAACCTGTTTGAAGAATTCAGGGGAAAGTCTAGTACCCGAAGAGGCATGTACAGAAGGTGGTTCGAGTGGCTCAGGCACTGAGTGTAACAAGAGAAACTTTGCAGGACCCAATACTTTTGAGGCTGAGGAGAAGGAAGCTGGTCACATAAGCAGGGTTGGAAGCAATGTAACTTGGTTCAGGAAATTTCTGAGAAAAAGAAAAAAAAAATCCCATGGTGGTTGTCACTCTCAGGGAGGGAGATGAGGTACCAGAGATGGGTGCTAAAGGGGGGGAGCTTAGCCCCGGTTTCAAAAATCACAAATCGTATATCATTGGTTAGTCCATTCATCCATCTCGAGGAAGAGACTGATTGGCGCCGAGGCCCCCATGGTACAACCTAACGGGGTTCTCAGCAACACCATGGAAGAAGGAGGAAGAGGTTATAGCCTAACGGAAGTGGTTTAGCTAAGCGCAGATAAAGACTTTGAGGATTGTAATCTTTTCAGTGACACCTTGGCCATTCCTCGAACAGACTTAAGCGACACAGGGGTAGTTACCTCTTACCCATCCTGTCAGGAATTCCGGGAGGTCCGACTCTTGAACATTGGGTAGCATGTTGTCTACAGTTCCCTGTAATAATTTGTAGGGGTTGCTGGGTATGGTCGGGCAGTTGGGGTGTTCCGTCCTGACTTCACCCTTTTGCAATTGTATGACCAGGAGGGGGGAAAGGGGCCCTATAGTCTCTTTACGGTTGTTAGGAATTTAGGGGGGGGGGGAGTAGGCAGATAAGATATGGCTCTAGGATCCCTCCACCCTACACTGGTTTCTCCCTCCTCGTCCTGGTGTAAATAGTTGGCATGTATCAGGGGGGCTCTCCTTGAGCTGGTGCGGAGGCCTTGAGCGTTTCCCTTCTGGCCGTCCCAGGCGCTGAACCTGGGCTAGGGTCTTCCAGGCAAGACCCAGGATTGTGCATCTTAACGCATAGGTTGTTATTTCCCTACCCCTCAAGTATTCACCTGCTTTTCTCTTTCCCACCTTTTTCTTCTCTCCTCCCCGCTCATCTTTCTCTCCTACCCCCTCCCATCGTGCTGTCCCCTGCCTTCCACCCCTCCTCCTCAATGTCTCCCTAGGGAGGATGATGTGTTGTAACTTATCCCTCTGTTCCGCCCTCCCCTCCTGTTCCCCCTCCGTCCCCCTCCCTATTGGTATGGCCCGTGCTGTCATCTGAAGGCAGCAGTAGAATGTTGGGGATTATGATCCTGCCAAGCTGGGGGCACCTTTGTTGTATTGAACCTAATAAACGTTCTGGAAATTAACCATGTGTGGACAACCTTACTACAGTAGTGTCAATTTATTATAAAGTAAATTAAATATGCAAGGTGGGTATAAGCCAATCTAGCATGTTATAAGGAGAGAGCACAAGCATTTTAGCGCTGGTTAGCACTGATAAAGTATGCAGAGTACTACGCCAGAAAAAATTAAGTTGGCAAAAATAGGTGCTCCGAGGCATCCATTTGCACAATGATCTCTTTGGAGAAGTCAGGGGTCTTAAGCACAGGTACTGTGCACATAGCCTCCTTAAGGGTCTCAAAAGCATTCTGGCATGGCTCTGAGCAGATCACTTGACATGGCTGCTTCTAAAAAGCCAGCTCTGTCAAGGGGGCTACAATGGTGCAATACCCCTTGACGAATCTCCTGTGATAACCAGTGAGGCTGAGGAAGGCTCTCATCTCCGTCAGTGTCTTGGGAGTTCCCAGGCCAGAATGGCTTAACTCTTGGCTTGCAGGGGCTACACTTTGCCTCCTCCTACTTCGTGTCCCAAGTAGATCACTGAGCCCTGCCCTGTCTGGCACTTACTGGCCTTGTTAGTTAGGCCTGCCCTCGGCAGATCCTGAAATCACTTCTCTGAGGTGGCACAAATGGTCTTCCCAGATAGACCCAAAGAAAATAATGTCATCTAGATAGGCACACTGAAGTTCTCCACCCAAGCCAGAACTTAGTTGACCAGTCTCTGGAAGGTGGCAGGGGCATTCTTAAATCCAAAGGGCATTGCCTAGAACTGAAAGTGCCCTCCTGTGGTAGAGAGCTCAGACCTCTCTTTGGTCCATTTGGTTAAGGCAATCTGTCAGTACCCAGATGTTAAGTCAAAAGTGTTGAGCAACTTGGCAACACCCAGTCAATTTATTAGCTCATCAACTCTCTGGATGGAATGTGTATCAGTCTTGGTGACTGCATTGATCCCCCAGTGACCCACACAGAACATGTGTTCTTGGATAGCACCTGAAGGGGTAGTCTTGGGGCCCAGCACCCTTGAATGGACCAAGGGCTGTTTGAGGGCTCAATCACACCAAACTCCAGCATCTTGGAGGCTTCCCTCTTGATGCTAACTCTCACTTTATCAGACAACCAATAGATTTTACTCTTCCCAGGTGTGCTGTCCATAGTGTTATTATCATCAGTATACCATGTACTGGGGTATGGGAGAATAAAGAGGCAAATTGCCCAAACAACTGGTATCAGTCTCTTTGCTGCTCTAGGGTCAGTGTAGGAGAGAGGCTGACACCCTCCAGTGACCCATCCTGCTTCTTGAAAGAGAGGAGGTCAGGGAGAGGTTCACTCCCTATCCACCCTATCGTTCATGACCAGGAGCAAGGTTACTTTAGACTTTTTGAAGTGGAGTTTGAGGCGTTTGAAGTGTAGGACCCTTAAAGGGTTTCAGTGAGGTAGGTGACCTCACTCTTCTGCTCATTCACCTCATAGGACCCAGATCAACAGTCTTGCAGGACCCTGAACTCCATAGGCTCTATTGCTAACACTTTTGGCCAGGCTGATCCTTGACCTGAATGGTCTTCTGGCTGCACCACTGTTTTATGACTTCCTGGCTGGCTTCTAGATTCACCTCAGCTTATTTCCAGAAGTGCTTCATCTGGGTACGAAATGCCAGCATGTAGCTGACCATATGCTGGTTGGAATTTCCTGGGAGCTTGCTCCCACTCCTCCTTCACTAGCCGGGTGCCCATACAGAAGCTCAAATGGGCTGAAGCTAAGGCCCTTTTGGGGCACCTCCTGGTATGCAAATACCAGGCATGGCAAGTGTACGTCCCACTTCTGCCTCAAGGGCTCTGATGGGTCTATGATCATGCCTTTGAATCTCTCAACATGTCCATTGCTTTGAGGGTGGTAAGGGGTGGAGAACGTGTAGGTTACCCCACTCTCCATCCACATGGCCATCAAGTATGCCAACATAAAGTTGGCACCACAGTCTCACACCACCTCTCTGGGGAATCCCACACAGGAAATGTCCCTATCAGTGCCTTGGCCACTGCAGGTATAGTCACTCTACTCAGAAAGACAACCTTCGGGTACTGGGTGACATGGTCCACAAAAGACCAGGATGAACCTGTTGCCAATGGCTGTCTTGGGGTCTAGAGGCCCACCAACATCGATGTCCACCCTTTTAAATGTAATTCCAATGACAATAAAAGGTTACAGGGGAGCATTGAGCTTCCCTCCTGACTTGCCACTGGCCAGGCAGGTAGGACAGGACCTGCAGAAAGCATTGAGGCCAATAAATGTGGGGAACAAGTGTGTCAAAGGTGTTGTCCTGTCCCAAGTATACTGCCAGGTGTACATCATGGGCCAAATCCAGTAGGAATGGCCTGTAGCACTGGGGGGCCACTGACACACATGTTGCCCAACCTCAGGAACATTAGGCTCACAATACATGAGACCATTCACCCACTAGATCAGGTGATCACCAGATGTGTCGCCAGCTGCCTGGGCCTCAGCTTGCAGGTACAGGACTTCAAGAGTAGGGCACTCCATTGTGCTTTGCAGAGCTCTTCCCTGAAGGTACTCCTTTAATGCTGCCAGTTGGCCAGCTCAGGTAGGTTCCCTAGGACATCATTATCCTCCCAGGTAGGTTCTGGTGCATCCCACTCAGATAGATTCAGCTTCACCCAGCCATCCAATTCCTAGCAAAAAAATGCACACAAACCTCCCAAGTCTGCTGAAGCAGCTTTTGGCTTTACCTTACTGGGATGAGGTCATTTTTTCCAACAAGGGCTTTCTCTATGGGGGGGATGCCTTAACCTGTCCCACTTCACTAGGGCCAGAACGGTGTCCCTTGCTTCATTGGGGATATGCTTCCACAGACTAGCCTTCTAGCCCCCTCAGAGATCCTAATGTGCTCTCTCCTTAAAAGGTAGTGAACAACCCTTAAATTTGTTTTCACTGCTGCAAGGCCTACCTCTTAGGATAACATTGGAGATAACGTATTATGTTTAATGAGCTGCGATTTCCAAATGGGAACAGGTAACCAGTTCATGCTGGGTGTCTTTAGAATTGCAATGAACAATCCTAACTCAGGGTCAAGTTGGATTTTAAACTGAAATTTGAAAATGGCACTTTTAGAAAGTTAGGATCTTCCAGCCTTAGCCATGTAGTGCCTATATCCTGTCCCTGGGTCACATGACTGAGTGTAGCTGACAGTTGGGCTTTGTGTAGACAGTCACACACAATAGAGAGCTTAGCGGTACCTGGTGGGCCATCACTTGAAGGATTGGAGGGAGCAGCTGGGCCTGGACCTCAGACACCGACCCTTCAGTACACTTCATGACCTGTGAGTATTTTGCCATGAGAAAGGGCTGCTGTGCCATTGAAATGACTGCCACTCTGCTGGACTGCTGCTTTGAAGGGTTGTTGCCTTGCTGTGCAGACCTGCTGTCTTCTGTCCTCTTGCCTGGATGAGAAAGACTGGACCCGCATCTCTTGAACCCAGAGCCCCAGAGTGACCCGACAGGCTAGTTGGCTGACATACTGCTCTAAGGCCTCAGGGACACATCAGGCATCTGTGTGTCTATCCTGCCAAGTGGTGCCACCCATGTCCTGGACCCTTGGAAGTGGGGCTAAGTTGCTCTACCATCCTCTGTGGATCCAGTAGAACCAACACATCTTCTCTGCAGCAGTGTGCAAACCCAAGCAGAACCGGCATGTCACTGATGCTGCATGGATTGGTCCCGAAATAAAAAGACCTGCACCATATTGCAGCTGATTGAAACTGCCGCTGCATGACACTTCCCCAGTGCAGGCCCTCGCATCCCTCATCGATGGCAGCCTTGACGATGATGTGGGGCTCCGCATCTCAGGCTTGCTGCTCCTTGGAATCTGCACATCGCCTTGACTGAATCACGCATCATCAACACTGGACTTCGCATCACAAGCTCTCTTTTATGGAATCCTTGACAACACCGCAGCACCTGGCACTGCAGCCTCATTGCATCTCGGAACCGACACAGTGCTTTGACTGTGTGATGCATCTTAGACGCAGATTCTCTCAACAATCTGCAAACCAAGTTTGAAGGTACTATGTTCAGTGGGCCTAACAGGGTCCCTGTAGCCGCCCCACGCTCCATCGCAGTCGGACTAAAATTGTGACTTTGTCCCCGTTTGGTGAGACAAGAGATCCACAGTTGGCGCTCTGTGATTTTTTGCACAATTTTTGCCAAAATCTTTAACGTTTTATATCTCCGGGTCTATAGTTTGGATTTTTGTTTATTTAGTATTGCTTTATTTATTATAGAAAGTTCTAATTTTCTAACTTGGTGTGGGATACTTTTTGTGTGGTGTTTTTACTTTATGACTGTTTGAAGTGTTGCAGAAATAGTTTACACATTGCCTCTAATTGGAATCTGGCTGCTCTGTGCCTAGCCACCAAAGAGTTGAACACAGTTGAATGTAGGGTTGGCTTGTGCTTCACCCTGATAAGGACTGTCGTTGATGCTTGACCAGGGCTTACACCCTCAGTCAACCATCATTTCTTACAGTTAGCCATATTTATCTAATTAAATAGTAGATTATATCCATATAGTTTCAGCAGGCAACAAAAACATGCTTTACCTAGGTGAATCAAAAAGTTCCACCTGCATCTTGACATGTTGTCAAGGTGACTAAAAAGAAAAACCTAAGTCCACCAGTTTCACCAGTTCATCAGATAAGTAATACAAATTTTAGAAATGCCAGACATCACTTAGAAATAGTTGTGATAGAGTGTGAGTGAATTAAACAAGCAGTGCAGGAGAGATTCTGTAACAAAGTAAAACACTAAAACGGTCAAAACGTGCGGATTGAGAAATCTCTGAAGGAACAGGCTGGGAGAATTATGGAAGAGTCTGCCACATGATAATACAGTCCATCCCCTGAGTCCTCTGATTAGAACTATCAAATTTGCATTAAGTATTAGCAGAGCCTGGAGATCAACCAGAGATTAGAACAGCATTTTTCTCCTGCAATGCTAGCTATGTTTATGGGGGATATTCGCTGACATTTAAGGGGCTGTCCAAGTAAACCTTTACAATTAAGGTACTAAGGGCCCGATGTAGGTGCCCTAATACCGGTCGGAAACGGCCGAATTCGGCCGTTTCCGACCGGTATTACTGTTTCCAGATGTAGGGCATGCATTTACAGAATCGGTATTTTACCGATTTTGTATTTACCGATTCGGTAAAATTACCGAATCGGTAAATACAGACTCGGCAAAATACCGATTCTGTAAATGCAGATGTAGCTTGCACATGTGAAATGAAATGAATGAAATGAATGAAATGAAAACAGATTTGTATAGCGCAACTAAGCCCAATGGGCGTCAAGGCGCCTAATCAAAGAGAAACTGGCTGGTGCAAATAATCTCCGTTACTGGTAGGCCTTGATAAAGAACCAAGTTTTAAGCGCTTTTTTAAAAAGGGACAGGGACGGTAGGGCTTTAATCTCCAATGGCAGTGAGTTCCACAACTTGGGGGCAACAATGGAAAATGCTCTGCTGCCTCAACGAACCTTCCTAACACGGGGAACCACCAACAGATTCTTCTCCGATGATCTGAGGGTTCTGCTGGGCAGATGGCGAGTTAGCAGGGAACCCAGGGGGTTAAGAAAATCAGTTGAGAGAGCTCTAAAGGCCAGACACAAGATCTTGAAAGAGATCCTCTGTTGTATAGGAAGCCAATGCAAACTCTTTCTGGCCATTGTAGCAGAGGATGTTTTAGGTAGAGCTAGGACAAATCGCGCGGCCGCGTTCTGAACAACCTGAAGACGCTGAATGAGTCCCTTGTTGGAGTCTGCATAAAGTGCGTTGCAGTAATCCAACCTGGAACCCACCAGTGCCATCACAGTCTGCTTACGTGCTTGGAGAGAAAGATAGTGCAAGATTCTTTTAAGAATCTTGATGACTCCCCAGCAGGTGGCCACTGTACGATTGACCTGAAGAGTCATGGACAATGATGTGTCAAATATAACGCCGAGATTTCTGGCCGATTGGGAGGGAGATGGACATGTTCCCAAAGATGAAGGCCACCACTCACTAGACCAGATGTCCTGGTCCTTGCCAAAGACCAGGATCTCTGTTTTATCGCCATTCAACTTTAGGGAGTTTTGGATCATCCAGTCCGGGACTGTCTGGATGCAAGTCCTAAAGTTGACGGCGGAAGTGGTGACAGAATGAGCCAGGGACACCATGATTTGGGTGTCATCGGCGTATGACACGACCTCCATCCCCTGTGATTTTACTAACCTCGCAAGGGGGGCCACATAGATGTTGAATAGGGACTGACTCAAGGCCGACCCCTGTGGCACCCCATACTGCAAGGATTTGGCAGGGGAGAGGAACTCTCCTAGCATGACTCTCTGCTCTCTCTGATGTAAAAAAGAGTGCAGAAGGCTCAGAGCCGAACCCGCAATTCCTGCCTCCCTCAAACGCGATGTTAACGTAGAGGGAGACAGGGTATCAAACGCTGCTGTGAGGTCAAGTAGTACCAACACAGTGGTTTGGCCCGAATCCACCTTCAGACGGATGTTATTCACGACCATAGTGAGTGCGGATTCCGTACTATGGGCCCTTCTGAATCCGTGCTGGGAACTATCTAGGAACCCAGAGGAATCCAGAAATGTCGATAGATGTGAATTCAGGTGTGATTCGAGCATCTTTGCGGGGGCAGGCAACAGGGAAATGGGCCTAAAGTTATTAAGCTGTTCTGGGTCCAGGGTGGGTTTCTTCAGAAGGAGCTTCACTATGGCCTTTTTCCATAGCGACGGGAAGATACCTTGATCCAAGGCACCATTCATTACTTCAAGAAGAATGTCAAAGTGCCACAGGGCTTTAAGAATCGGTATTTTACCACCCAATCCAATTGGGTGGTAAAATACCGAATACAGGTATGCATGCACATCGGTGAATGCACACCTGTGCAATGTGACACACAGACGTGCCCTTAGGGCATGTCTGTGTGACACATGGCACACAAGTCCGGAATTGGGGTGCAAGAGGGTGTCAAAGTGACACCCCCTGCACCCTTGCAAAAATCGGTATTTACCGAATCGGTAAATACCGATTCGGTAATGACCATTGATTCCTATAGGCTGCAATGCCCATAGGAATCAATGGGCTTTACCGATTCGGTATTTACAGAATCGGTAAATACCGAATCTGAAATACCTACATTTCCCCCCTACTAATTTACCGCTTCTTAAATACCGAATCGGTATGATTCGGTATTTTAGAAGTGGTAAATTAGAATTACCTACATCGGGCCCTAGGTCTACTAGACTGTGTTGGAATTGCCCTGGTGGAGAGGGAGCATCTTTCATCCAATGTTTGAATCAGGCGTTAGATCGGACCCGGCAAACTATAGGCTGATCGCTCTTATTGACGTAGAGGCCAAAATATACGCATAAAACCTTCTGACAGCACTGGAAAAATGGGTCACCACGCCCAAGATCCTCTCTATTACACAGACTGGGTTCAGGCCGGGAACAAACACATTGTGTAACTTGTTAGCCTAGAACATTCTTGTTGAAAAAGCAAAGGACAAATCAACTAAACTGTACACCTGTTTTGTTGACTTAAAAGCAGCGTTCGACACGGTATCTCCTATGGCAAAAGATGGCAAACTGGGGTGTTCCACCAATGCTACTGCGGGCCATTATCAACCTGTACACATCTACCTGGGTCAAGATAAAATTAGGGAATGGTGAAAGAACAACAGCAAAGATCCCAACGCACATTGGCCTAAAGCAGGGATGTGTACTGGCCCCCACTCTTTTTAACATTTTCACTGCAGACCTGGATAAGAGGCTATCGGAAATTCAAAGTGATCCTCCAAAGTTAGCACACTGCAGAATAAGAAGCCTGCAGTACGCAGATGACATTGTCCTATGCAGCCAGACCCCAATGGGTCTATAGAGCTCCATCATAAGGCTGCTCGAATACACTAGGGAGAATGGTTTGTTCATTAATTACAAAAAAAATGAAGGTCATCTGCTTATCATCATGCATAGGACAAGACAAAAAATTCAAATGACACGTAGCAGGAAACACCATAGGGCAAAGTGTCACATACAAGTACCTAGGAGTAGTGGTAGACTCAAGGTTGACCCAAAAAGGTCACTTATTGTACAGAAAAGCCCAGGCTAACAAACTACGCTTTGCTCTAAATCTACTAAAAACAAAACTAAAGTCCCCATTCAACTTATACTTGCTAAAAGTCATTGCTGCTAAATTTCTTCCAACCCTTGCATACGGCTCCGAATTATTCAGAGGAGAAGATACAAACTTCCTGAATCTCCAACATTCAGGGTTATTCAAAGACATCTTTCAGATCCCGCCGTTTGTATCTCAAGCACAAGTACGTCTGGAATTTGGGCTATCAAACCAGCACCCATTAAGACAAGCAGCAATATTAAGATTGTGTTTGAAACTAAAAGCAGCACAAGATGATTCCTTGATGGGGCACTTTTGGATCAAAATAAAGAATCAGACAAAGAGTCTGGACACAGTTCTGGAAGAAGCATTGGTAACCCTCAAAGTGCAAGATG
Source organism: Lissotriton vulgaris (assembly GCF_964263255.1). Taxonomy (NCBI): domain Eukaryota; kingdom Metazoa; phylum Chordata; class Amphibia; order Caudata; family Salamandridae; genus Lissotriton; species Lissotriton vulgaris. The sequence continues at coordinate 1,885,841,343 of NC_141687.1, read as the reverse complement.
CCTGGAATACCAACTACAGCTTTGCAGCTTTTAAAAAAATAGCCAACAATGCGGCAAAACAAAAAGCCTGAATCATAGATAAAGCCACCCTAGCACAGAAAAAAACACGGCTGGACGGTATTAGCTTCATATGAGAGACGCTCCCCACAACCATACTTAGTCAACCATATAACAGTAGCTATCCAACAATTGCTACTTCAGACTCGGTTGGGGTCTTTTATCTCAAAAGATCAGGTTCCAGCATGGAAACAAACATGGCCAACAACACTCTGTAGACTTTGCGTCCAAGCAGGAGAAACTCAGATTCATTCACTGTGCATTTGTGCAACTGTGAATAACTTGAGACGTTATTATCCATCACAAGCATTTCGTACATATAAAATTAGAATATGACAGCCAGTAGTCATGTTAGCACTGAATAGCCAATTGTTACCGGTAGCATGCAGGGCCACCAGATTCCTGCAGAAAGTTAGCTTCTTGCTACGGTAATCTGAAAAATAGCACTTTTTTAAAATCTTTGGCTATGGGAAAAGAATGATGCTGAATTCACTGTTTTGTTTTCTCCTGGCAATGTTTTATAATATTTAGTTTTATTATGTAACCATTGTATTGTTATCTCAGGATCTGCACATCGTGGTACATTACAGTGTATGAAATCAAATGTTTATAACCAAAGGACTGAGGTGCAAATCACTGCACAGCACCTAATTCAATTTCAGGTTCGTAAATATGATAGTATATATTACCTGGGCATCTTTCTTACCTTTTGAACGTATCTGGATGATTTTAGCACAAATATTGTAAAGGTTTTGATTAACTATATACAATAAAATGTACTTAGTTACACTGTTGTTCAGGGATACAGGACTACTGGACTGCAATCCACTTACCAAGAAAAATACTGTTTTGAAGAACTCCAACCACAGTACCTGATATTCCATTTGTGATGAAAAAATGAAGCTAAAGAAGGAACTGAAAACTACCCACTCAAGCAATTTTTCATGTAACTCCCTGTGTGTTTTACTTTCCCTCTTCCACAGTATGTCGAGGTGTTCAGATACCTGTGCCAAAAATAATCACCTCATTTATAAAACCCTAATGATTAATGCATACATCTATTGTACGCATCGTGTAAGTTAGGTGCCAGATGGACTAACCTATTTAGAGGTCGCAAACACTCTCATTTGCAAAATAGGAATTCTTGCGTGCACAAAGTAGGTCTTACATATGTGCAAATCCCAATCAAAGAAACAGTAAGCTTTTCCTGGCTTCTATAATGGTTCCTTGGACTCCTTTCCCTTTGCGACCACTTTTGCGGCCAGTGCAATGATGTCTCTGGGCCCGATGTACGACGGTTTGTAGCATGCGCAAATGGGTTTTAGACGCATGCTAAAAACTTTGGGACCATGTACCAAACTTATTTTGCGACTCACTAATCAATTAGTGACTTGCAAAATAGGTTTTCCGACTCGTTATTAGGAAGGGGCATTCCCTTCCTAATAGCGACTCATGAGGCATGTATGAATCTTTGGTGGCCGCAATTGGGTTGCAAAGTACTTGCAAATTACCACCTACTTCAAGTAGGTGGTAATGCAATCACACATGAGAAGGGGTCCCCAGGGGACCCCTTACCCTTAGCAAATGCATGCAAAAATATATTTGAAGGGTAGGCAGTTGTCCCAGGGACCACTTCCTACCCTTAAATAATTAAACAAAAACGTTTCATTTTATTTTTGTTAAATGCATCCTGTTTTCCTTGAAGGAAAACAGGCTGCAATAATAAAAAACTGCTTTATTAAGAAGCAGTCCGAGACATGTTGGTCTGCTGAGCCCAGCAGGCCAACATCCCTGGGAGGGCCAGCCATTCCAAATGGGGTCGCAAAATGAGAGTGCCTCATTAATATTAAAGAGCCTCGCATTTTGTGACCCCATTGGGAATCACAATCAGTGCCTATAACACTATAGTACATAGTAAATTGCGAGTCGCAATTTGCGACTCACAATCTAGCACAAATTGTGAGTCCCAATTTACTATGGTCGTACATCTGGCACTGTGTCCTTAAGTCTCTAGTGCCTATACCGATTGAAAGGTACCTTTAGAGAACTTCAGTTTCATATGTTTTCAGGTAGCGTTGCCTTTGGTGAAGTTAATTTGAAATCAGGAAAGTAAAGAGGGCCAGGTAGCAGTGACTCGTTGGTTGGTGAGCAGGAGCTCAAAAGTGCTAGTTAGCCATTTGCATAGTTATAAAAGACTTTCTTTCATATGTGTGTATAGAATGCGCCTAAAACAAAGGTCTCCAATAATAATAGCGCTACTTCCGTTTAATGAAAATCATACCTAGCTACATATACTATTGGAGAGGCAATAGTGACCACTTCAGACAAGACTATATTGGTGGACACACAATGCACGTTTTCCAGCAGTGATTACCTCAGTGCATCAGGCAAAAGTGCAAGCAATAATATGAAAGTGTCTTTATCAATTTGAAATGCATCTGGAGGATTAATGCATGGCAGCTATATCTCCGTTACTGATGGTACCAAGGTAATAATGTTGGTAATATGTCTTCCCAAACCTCAAGATTTATCACTAAACTATCAGCTATAAATATATTTTGGCAAGCAATTCTATTCAAACATTACCTTAGCTTATGAATTCAGAAAATACAAAAATGGTCATCTAGACAACACGTTTTCTAATTTTTGGATACATATTTTAATTCAGTCAAGCAAACGTTTTTAATATAGTAAGGTGGACTGCGCGGAGGAGAGGTAATTGCAGGTAGCTGGAGAGCTACTGGCTGGAGAAGCCTGGTCTAAATAGGTTTATTTGTGCTCTTTTAGTTTTCAGTCTTTTATAAATTGTAAAATACATCTCGGATTCATATAGGCAATGATAAAATCAGTTCCATTAAGTTAGGTACTAATGATGTAAAATCTTATTGTTATTTTTGTCCCTAAGAAAAGAAATAATTAAGCCAAACTTAAAGAAAGTTAAACGAAGCGTTAAAAAGTAAGGCCAATGCACTGATCAAAATCATGTTGGAGAAATGCGTTATCAAAAAAATTGTCCTTTTTAAAGAACTGTTTCTGGGTGTGTTGCTTATACAAAAGAGAGAAGAAGGGAAGGAGCTACTGAGAGATGTTTATAGAATGTGAATGCAAAACAAAGTGAAAGCAAAACATGTTTAGTTTAAATTAGCAATTAGAAGCTGCTCTCTATGGTATCAAATTGAGACATTCGTATTGTCTACACTGAGGTGCTGGAGAAAATGAGTTAGGGCATTGTTTTGCACTGGTGGGTCACAAGGCGGGTTTTGGTGAATCAAAAAAAGACCCTGGCCTATATATCAGCAATAGTTAAAATGATTAGTCCTGTTTGTGCACTAGAGCAAAGGTGTTGAACAATGGCCCTAAATCCAGTTTAAAACAAAGTCTTGCAAGTATTCAAATGCAAGACTCCAGGTGACTTTCACACATAAATTGAGAAATATGGATGTGGCCTAACAGCCATAGCGGTCGACGTTAAACTTGTTGAACTATGCTCAAGCTCCATCATTGGCTCATCGTCCTTTGATTCTTGGCTAGTCACTTGTTCATCATGTGTTTAAAATAAGTTGAATGAGACCTTGTGTAATGTAATCACGGGCTCATGTAAAGTACTTCAATCCCCTTGGACTGTTTGTACCAAAACGCAATATTTATGTATACTCCAGTGCAGTTCACCATCTACCACTTTTATGGGCAGATAGATATCTTGGCCACAGTTTATTGAAGGGCATGGTCAAGGTTGTGGTGTTTACAAGCAATTGCTGTTATCACATTAAAACATTGCTGCCACCTCAGGTCCCTTTAATCCAGTTGGGTCGCAAACGTTTGCAATTCTAAAATCAAGGACATGGGTCTAAAAAGCTTGAGAAGCATTGGTTTAGGGTCTTTGGTACTGATTTGTCACAGAAATACTTTATATATTTGTAACCACATTTACAAGATAAACAGCATGATCTTACAGCTTCGTATTTACTTTATAGACATCACAAGGCAGGACAAAGAAGGTATGCCACAAAAGCATTAGTGAAAATCACGTTTTGTATATCCAAAATGCACCCTAATTCGTTCTGTGATGCACATTTTCTGTTAGCGTATTAATCCACATTACTTTCTTCCACCAGTATCATTTACATAGGGTGTAGCAGGGGTATGGTACATCTAAAAGTATATAGAAAATACGCCTCTTTTAAAGTGGAATAATTGCTATGAAGTACTTTATTGGGAATGTCATAATAGTTAGCCACAAAATTATCCAAAAAACATTCACCGTTATTAAATTCACTTTCATGTTCTTCGGCATGCATGTGTAGGTAAATGTACAAATACATAGGTTCTCTTTTTTGGCAATTCTAATAAAGCACATCACCGCTGGAAGTTTCCAAGGGAACTAAAAAACAGATTGACATTTAATTTAATAATCACTACAGTATGTCACGGAATGTACTTGAATTAAAAATATTTAATTCCATGCAATTGTGTCACACTATGGAATGTCCAAAATGCTGTCATAATTGCCAATAAATATCCTCAGTATAAATGTAATATTTAGAACATTCATTTCAATTTGCTTTTTTGCATACAATTACAGAATTCATTGAGTGTGTCATGACCAAAATTCAACTCCCCCCAAAAAATCTCATCACTTCGGGCCTAGACTTTCAGAGTACACTGGTATGTCTGGGTTTTTTCTTCTCATTATTCCCAGTATTCAGTAGGCAGTTCATATTCTTATATTGGTAAAACAGCATTCTCGTTCATAGGCCTTAACTCCCAGTCCCTCAACCCCACCATCCTATTTGATATGTTTCTTCATACAAATATTTAAATTTCAATGCTCACCACTCCATTGATTGCATTTTGATGTGGCATTCTGTACACCATGTGTTAATATGACGCTACTCTGGTGATCATATCCATCTACACATACATGAAGTAGCTGTATGGCATCTTTCATGCTAGTTGTACAATCTATTTGGCTGCAATCTGTGCTGTTACAATCGCTTAGGACAAACCATTCATTATTATTATATAGCCCACTGTAGGTATTCAGCATTTGCAAATGTCACTGAATCCACTTCATATTTTCTTTCTATACCCTTTTGCCCTCAATAATATCTATTGACAATAGGCGAAGTCGCAGTCATCGGTCTTGTAGCACCGTCATTTCTCATCAATTCATCTTCAGGACCCTTGCATTTTGCCTGGAGTCCAATGTCAATTCTGTAACAATTTGAAATGTGTTATTATCAAGCAAAGCCTCCCTAGAGCTTTTATCACTGGCTTGTGATTTCTGATATTTTATCAGAACTTGCTCTGGCTTTCTCTGGACTCTGAGTGAAAAATGTATAAGCGATATTAGACCTGATGTTTACTATTGTTTCACCTTCCTGAATTATCTGAATCTCTGCAAAATGCTGAACTTTGAAAAGATGGTTTATCTTTTCAGAAGCCTCTCAACCATTTGTCCATCCTAATACACTCAAGTTCTTTATTCTTTTCGTATTGTCATGGAATCTTGGCAAGATGATTATTTGATTTACCTGATCCCTGGCTCCAGCCTTCCCTTGCTACAAACTTCAAGTGCTTTAGGGTGGTGATATGTATCTGCAATCCTTTCCTTTATTAGGTAGCACTGCAGTTGTCTCACTTGTTACTTTGATCATCGAATTGTACCAATTCAATGATTTTTACCCAGTTGCTATGGTCAGTCAACTTGTGGACTGCATCATACAAGTTGATAAATGTCATAAACGATGATTTCCTAAATGAGATGTTTGTACATGTTTAGGTTTCATTGAGTTCTCAAACACTTCAAGAAGTTTTGAAGGCAACTTACAATTGTATTTTTTACCGTCTGGCTGGAAGTGTTTTCTATGAGGCCTAGGGCTTCACACTTCCAGCAATGTTTTTTGTAACTGTAGAAAACCCTGTATTAATCTTAACCGACTGATCACTGACAGCTTTGGCACAGACAAAGCCATCAAATGTCATCCTTACACAGCAAACTCTCAAATTCTCTTTGGGTTTCATGAGTTCCTTGATGCTATATTTTGTCTTATAGCCTTTCACCAGAGTTCTAACACCAAGGTGGACAGAACGGTTGACTTTCTCTCTGTAATGTCTCTACTTAAAATGATTGAAGAAGACATCTGCCACATTCTACTCTTGCAGGTGAGTGTTCATAAATTAGCTTGTCCACTTCTATGAAACCTACAACTAATCTAAACATGATCCAGTTTCTTAATGTGTAGTCCCACTCTACTCTATGAAACTCCTTTGCTTGTTTCCTGAAAAATTGTCACTGGGGAAGAGGAAAATTATATCTATTCACGTTTGTAGGTCAAAGTTTAACAGCCATGACTATCGAGAGCAGCCCAATGTTCTATTACTTACCAGTAATCTTCATTACTCCAGGTCCCGAGTGGCTATTGTTCATGACAAATGTCTTTATTGGACTATTTTTTTAGTGTGAAAGGCTACCTTGTGTCAACAATTGATGCAAGGACTTTTTGTGCTAAAATATAGCCCTAAACAATGGATTTGCTTTTTACATACCCACATGTAATTTTGCAAACATTTTGCATAAGTACTTGAACACCAATAATTTGAATTTCGCCCACCTCTAATATTTCGGATCATTCTAGGGAAGTGGTCTGATGTCAATCCAATCTCACACTTATTTACTATATGGAATAGTGTATTGAAATGCTTTACATTATCAGTTCTTGTTACTCTTATGTATATCCCCCACTTAAAGGTAGAAACTCTCCATATAGGCTCCCACCTGCACCTCATCCCTGGTGGTATAATGGTAGAGCCTCACTGCTCTGCTGCTGGGCTGCCCTCTGTCTCTCTGTGTCTTATTTCTGCCTTTTGTCTGTGTCATTTTTCCTGTCCCTTCTGCACTTTTGCTGCTCTTAGCTCTCACCTGTGTCACTTCAAGCCCCCGTCTCCCTCCAGTGACCCTTCCCGCTCCACGCGTTTCCCACCTCCCAGCTGTCCAGTCTTCCACACACTACTTAATGGTGGCAGCTGCACAGTGAAAGTGCAGTCTACTGACCTTGGATTCTTCTGAATTTCTTTTTTTTCTCCTTTTTCCTTTTTTGCCGCTCTTGCTTCTAGGCTCCGGTGAGCCCCCACGGCCCGCCCCCCAGCAGTGGCCCTTTTCATTCCCTGTGTATCCTGCCTCCTCGCTATCCAGCCCCTGCCCACTACTTAATGGTGGCCGCTGCGCACGCCATAGGCAAGCCCGTATGCACCCATCCGTGCTTGGACAGTGCCCGGTGACATGTACCCTAGTTCTTGGACCTTCCACAGGTACGACACCAGCACCCTCCTTGCCCTCAATGCTGTATGCCATGCCACCTTCCACCTTGCATCTCTGAAGTACATTCAAGCACCCATCTCCTGCCACAATTGCTGCTGCGACCTGACCCACTTCCACACTCCAGCACCCCCTGCCGCTCAATCGACCATGAGGGAACCCAACCAGTTGAGCTGCATTCTCCTCCACGTGTAGTCCCTCCACAAACATGCCACAGAAGTCTGGGACCTCCTAGACTCCATCTCCTCCGACATCGCCTTCCTCACAGAAACCTGGATGAACACCAGCTCTGGCCTGGACATCACCACCGCCATACCCAGTGGTTACAAGATCACCTGCAAGGACCGTGCCAACTCACCAGGAGGAGACATCGCCCACAAAAACATCCTCTACCTGATTACCCACTCAAACAACTCAATGACAACTATGGAACATCTCCACTTCTGGATGCAAACCAACACCACCCTCTGCGGCACCTTTATCTACAGACCACCTGACCCTGGCTGCCCTTCACCGAAGCCATCATCGACATTAACGCCACCCACCAGGCTCTCACATCCACTGATTACAGGCTACTCGCCAACCTCAACTTCCACCTGGACAACACCAATGATCAGAACACTGCATCCCTTCTAAAGGATTCTGCCAACATATGACTCAAGCAGCTAGTCACCACTCCAACCCATGAAGTCTTCTCCACCAGCGGAAACGTCACCTACAGCCACACCACTGAACTCCTCTGGACAGACTACCAATGCATGCACTCAGTGATGTCATACAGTCATTCACATTAGCAATGAGGTAATTCCATACTGTGCTACTATGGCGTTTGGTGCCAGAATGGAATCTCACCAATTAGAGCAGGATTTTACAAAGGTAACAGATCTCGCTTGTTTTGGGTGCATGTGTTCTTTTGACTGTGAGTTGTTTGATTTTGTGATATGTTTAGATGCTCAAAACAGGAAAGCAGCTATGGTGAAACACATATACAAACTCACACACACAAATACAGACAATACTGTTACAGACACACTTGCAATCAGACAACACATGCATGGACATATGTCGACACAGGCGATGGACTATATGAATAAAAGGATGAATGGTCGTGTATTCATACAGTGGTAGTGGAAGGTTAGAATAGTTGTATAGCTCGATGATTGCAAGTAATGTTGGTCTTGTAAATGCTTGGTTGCAGTTTCATAAATGAAGTCTTAGGATCAGTTCCGTTCAGAATAACTTTATTCGGTTGATAGCGCAACCATAAAAGCAAATAAAACCACACAAAAACATAAAACATTCAATAAAATACATCCTTTGTTAATAAATATTAAAATAATGGTTTGCACAAGATCAGATATCAAAAGTCTTAGGTAATGTGGTGGATGGATATGTGCCTGGATGAGGGTGGGAGAAGGATGAATGGAGTAGAGTGAATGTATGGCTAGGTGAGGTATATGTGTATGGGGTGTACCAGAGTGGATGAATATGATGGAAGGATAAATAGATGAGCATTTGAAATAAGGACAGACTGTGACCATATATTAGGCTGCACAATAATAAACATAGGGTCTCATTCACAATGATTTGGTGTGGAGCAGCACCGCAAGTGTTTTTGTTGTGCTACGCTATGCCAAATAGAAAGGGAAGGAATGCACCATATTCATGAGGTATGGTTAATTCCATACCATTCCTGTCCTTTCAGCCAGGGCCGGTGCATAATATGCTGGCTAGCACCAACTTGGGCACCATTGCACCATGATGCAAGGGTGTCTGCATTGTTGGCAGAATTGTTTTTGTGAAGAAAGGGATACCTTCATCAAATACCCTAGCCATGTACTGCATACTTTCCGTTGGACATGTTACTAATGCCAGTTCAGCATATAGTCATTATCCGAAAATTTAAAATATCATTTCCTACCATGATTTGTACATTCTATGAATCATAAAATTCTGGCATACCACACATTACCTATTGCTGTTAATTCACTAAGTTTCGAAAAAACAAAATCAGCCATGCTGACAGGCAAAATACATTTGAAAATGCCAAGGAAGTCATTAAAAAGGAAATCCTCAAATTCCGATCTATAAGCACAACAATCCATGACTCATTCAGATTCCAAAAAATGTCAAGTTATATTTTATTTCAGACTACAACCATAGTCTCAGGTAAGATAGCCACAAGGGGGCTTATTTACAAGCCCCCTATGATGCTGGTGCATCACTGTTTATAACGCTCTGGCGGTGCAGAGTGCTGACCCATATATACTAGGCCAAGCAAATCCACTTTTCGTGGCTTTTCATGGCCTCATAGATGTGTTGTAAGCAATACAGAGCAATGCGTGCGTAGCCTTACACTTCACCAGGGAGGCCTTCCATTGTCATTGCAGTGGGTCTTCCCATGCAACACCCATGCGTTTTGTTGGATAGGACAGTAGGGTATGAGAAGCACCTTTGCCCATGCCTGTCCCAATACACCACTATCCCTTAGATGTGCACAGTGGGCTCTATGCAGGAGGCTTGACCTAGGGTCAGTTCCTGTGAATTGGCACTTCATTAATCAAGAAGTGCAAGGTCATATGAAGTGATATGCATCTCTAGTCCAACCAAACCCACCTGCACATCGCCTTTAGCAGTGTGCAGTGGGTTCTGGGCACAAAGCCTGGCATTTGATCAGATTCATTCCACTGAAACAGGTGTAGACAACCTTTCGCTGTGGGCAGTGAACACTGGGCAGAGGAGCTAGCCCATGGTCAGGCTCTTAACTATTCTTAACTCCATCCAAGCCCTGCTGCACACAATGGAATGCCAGCATCTTTGCCACCAAATCAGCTGCACACAGCATTTTGTTAGGTAAATGATAAAGCTTCCCAGGGCCTTTGATGGTTTAATCTGAATCTCAAAATTGTAATTTATTTATTTTTGACATTATGTGTTTTTTCTGAGAAAGTACGCTTTTTCTCAACAAGAAATGTACCTGCCTTTTTATTTATTTTTATTTCTTTATTTATTTAATGCAATTTTCTACAGCGCGAACATTACCCGAAGGGGTCAGAGCGCTTTACACAAGAACCATTTTCGATACATAAGGACGTAGGATTACATGAGTTACATAAAAGATACAAACAGGAAAAAAAATGCAAATGTACAAGTTGTAAAGTTACACAGGGAAGAGACACAAATAGAAAAAATTGCAAATTTACAAGTTGTAAAGTCACTCAAGGAAGAGATGCAAATGGATAAACTCTAAGAATCACATAGGAATGGTAGTGAGTACAAAGGTCTACTACATATATTAGTGGTTAGAGTTATCTCTATATACATATATATATACAAATAGTAGATTTTCCCATGATTCCATTTTACCAGCAATTCGGCTTGGACAAGTATATATCACATATTTACAGAGTGAAAAGAGAAATAAAAATTAAAAATTAAAAAAAAATTATTAAAATAAACAGGGGTAGAGAGCGGTATGTGGGGGAGAAGAGTTGGAGGCTGAGATTGGTGAGAGGAGAGAGGGGGGCCTGAGGGGGAGAAAGAGATAAGGCAGTCCAGCATAAGAGAAATTTCGGAAGGTCAGCAGGATGGAATCCAAGGGACCAAAGGAAAGGACCAGAATCAACAAAATGGCAGACCCGGGTCGTGGGCATCGATGGAAGCCATCTCAACATGTCAAGATGGCCAGGGCAAGAGCGACAACAGAAAGGTTGTGCTGGGGCTTGAAGATTTAAATGTTCCTTCTTTGGAATAATTTCAATAAGATCACATTAGTTAGCGCAGAGCGTATTTATTGACACATCAAGTGAACAGCCAACACGTGTTTCACCCCTAAGCGGGCAGCAGGCCTGGGGCTTCTTCAGGGCTGTATTATTGAGTGAGAGTTAAAAAACGTGTATTGTAATAGTGTAATAGGATGGGAAAAATTGAGAAAAAGTCGTGAGAAAAGTGGTGAGAAAAAGGAGAGGCGGAGAGAGCAAAAGAGAAAGAAAAAGAAGAAGGAAGAAGAGGAAAGAAAAGAGACAAGGGAAAAGAAAAAGAAGAGAGGGGAAGAGAAGGGAGGGGAGGGAAAGAAGGTGGGTGGTAGGGGGGAGGGGAAGGGGGAGGGAAAATAAGTGGGGAGGAGAAGGGGCAAGAAAAGGTGAGTGGTGGGTTAAGGAGATTAGTTGAGTAGGTGAGGTTCAGAGTGGTTAGGGTGGAGAGGAAGTATTCGGAGTAAGAATGATATAGAGTGTGGTAAAAACAGAAATAAATTATCGGAATATATATATGTACAGTAGTATGGTTAACATAGTTAGGGAGGCACAATTGACATAATTGGCATATTGAAAATGAAAAACAAAGAATTATAGGGGAATCATGATTATATACATATCAACAACATAAAAATGACAGACAATTAAATATATGAATTACAAATTGAGAGTCATAGTAATATACACCGTACGGCATTGGTTTCAGCCGAAGAATGAAAGAGTCCAAGGGTTTTGGCAGACAGGTGAGCAGCAGGATATGGAAAAGGTAATAAGCCAATAGTCAAGTCATCAAGGTATACATTGATATGAATATATAATAAGTATAAATGATTGCATAACATGAGTGCATATTCAAATAGAGTCAATTCGATAAAGTACGAGTTTAGGCATTCAAAAACAGTTTGTAAATAAGTATTAACCCATTTGTGTACAAATTTAAAAGGAGGGGGAGGGAGATAGTGCCCAATGAAGTATCATGAATAAATATACAATATAAACACATATATTTAAAGCAAGAAAAATTGTTAAATGATAATTACGTATTGCAGGTGTCCGATCGTCGCGCAGTTCAAGTGAGATAATGTTTGTCAGCGGGACACGCCGAGTAATGGTGGGGAATGGGATGGTTGATATAAATATCAAAAAAGGGAACGATATCTGTCTAGGTTAGAATATGTGAAAATGTGATTTATTCAGGATACATATGGTGATGAATGTGTTACATATGGGCCCAAAATAATTGTTAACAAAAGATAACTTTTAAACAATAATAGTTGTAGGGCCGACTTCCTTTTAACATGGGGGGTGTAGAGAATAATCACAGAGAAATCAGAACTGCAATCAATCATATACACATCTAATTTTTTTCCACCTAAGAATATTATTTTGTATAAATGCCTTATTTACACTGGCAATGCATTTGCAATAACACACAGAACAGATAAGTGTAACAAATGAGGCTCTGAAAACTCAAGATCAGAACTAAAACAATTTTGCACCATACAATAAAACCTATGTCACTTGTTTTGATTCTCACATCAGTTTAAACCTTCCTCATCCTCAGATGAATCTTGAATGAATCTTTGTGTTTATCACGCAAGGCAGAAGGTTTGAAGACAAGTGAAGCAGGTCCTAAGTTAGATGCAGAAGTCATCGTGGACTCCTGTGCAACTTTAATCGATTACGCGTTGAGACAATTTCAGCATGTCAATGAAATGTGTGACATCTTGCAAATATTTGAAACCCTGCCTCTGTCAATTGACAGACTCTAGCAATCTAGCACCAACTAATGTTCTGAAATGTGCAATGAAAGTGTTATATTCAACGATGTCCAATGGGCATGTCAAGTAACTGGGGTAAATTAAGGGTAATAGCAGGGTTAAATGGAAACAGTTCCATGAGTAGGCGTTAAGTGACCACCAACATACTAGTTAATATTTAAGATAATCCAGCAACCATGTATGAAAAATAAAAACAATAAGAACATTGGAATGTTGGGAGCCTCATTGAAAACAATGGGGTGCTCTATGCTTATAACAGCAGGTAGAAGCCTGGAGCTCCAGCATTCCAATGTTTGTTCACAGCTTTTGCTGTGAACAAAATGCCTCACAGAGCATGAGGGGATCCCAATCCCCTCGGGCTCTGTGACGCCTTTGTTTTCCAAATTAGAACATTCTACCCTCTATCCTTATCCAGTTATGTTATATTTCAGACTCAGCATTTACACATACTCTTTCAATAAAACAACATTATCAAAACAACATCCATTTTAATGTGGATTTCTTTATGATAGCAACCTACACGCAGTATGTGCATTACAAATGCCACCACACAAGACACATTCAACCCCTGAAGATACTATTTGTCCATATTTCACAAGTACCCTTCCCTGACCTGCAGTCTGTTCTGCATCATCATCACTGGTGTCTGGCTCTTGTGCACCACGAACCTTCAGGTCCAGCCACTGTTGCAACTTTCTCCTCCATTGGTGTCAGAGCCATGTTGGTTCAAGACCAACTCCAGTTGACATATAAAGGTTCTAAGCTCTCTTTTCTTCGGCTCTATGTTTGTAATCAAGCCACTTATTTTTCTTTTCTACCACTGTTCTGGATTTTGGTGCTACTGGATTAACTTTACAAAAAATGCTTTTGCTTTTCCATACAGCTTAGGGGAGCTAACATTAGTCTAGAGAATTGTTTTTCAAGTCTTGTCACCTATGGGATACAAAACGTTTCCTTGTCCTGTGTAGAGGAAATAGTGTTTCTACATCAGTCAATACTTTGTGCATCTGCCATGTATCTCTCTGCTAATTTCTGCTATCTTTGTGTAATTTTTGTAATGCTTTCTGTTGTCTTTTTAATGTTTACGCCAATATCTGATGCTTTGTATTGTGACGCCATATTTTTTGTTCACCCATGCACCGTTGAATAGCATTGCCTCGTAAAATGATGTGGCATCGAATTTTTTCATACAGTCTGCCGTAAGGCACCAGATTTTTGATGCAGAGTGACACAAGATACACTTTAGCAAATCTGGATCTACATGTTTCTTCGATCTTTAAATTGTGAATTAAGCAGCTTTAGATCTTTATCTTATAAAGTACTGTCTTTAAATGTTCTTGTTTTACATTTGGTGGATAAGATCCATATTCCTCCATTGTATATCAGCATGTGATTGAAGGCCCCATGCTGCTTTTATAGATTTACAGTACTAATTTCCTCTAAGGACTCTGAATCCCTGTATTTATTGAAATATTTCCTCACCACACAATGTGGTGATGGAGGGTAAACATCCCCAGGCCCCTTTCAGGAACAAAGTGAATCACCTCCCGCAGGTCTTTTAACTCTTACAGGAGGGGATTGATAACCATGTGGATGGGGCCACACTAACTATCAACCCCATGAACAACTATATTACCCTATTTTTATTCTGACACATGGTGCCTGCTCGGAGCTATACCTGTGAAGCCACAGAACATTAAGCTTGACTCTAGGGCCTCCGTCGCCTCGATTTTTGAGAACCTCATGACCAACAGACACTCCTTTGGAAAGCTGTTGCGCATGGTAGTTGCGACAGTAGAGAAACAGAGAACGTTTTCCACTGCTATGAAGTCTTTTGAAATTACACTTGAGATGAATATCGGAGAAATCACTGTGTTAGGACCTGTTGGGTGGGGTGGGGATGAGGTGGGGCTCTGAAAACCAAGCTGGTAGAAATGGCCTCCGAAATTAGGTCCAACCAGAACTAATATTGCAGCTTTCCAGTGGTCAATCCTCTAAGTAACACGTAGAAGTCCTGGAAACGTAATTTGCAATCCTGCAGAAGACACCACAGAGGAACGCAAACCACAATAATGGCATTGCAGAGTGGTGGGAAAAAAAAATATGGAAGAGTTCTTGTCAAGAGTGCTGCTTCGGCTTCTCAAAATAAACTGCAAGGGTCAATTGCTTGACCTCCTTGTTGCCACAAGCACACAAAACGCTGCAAGATGCCTTGTTCTGGAGTGACCAGCTGGCCAGTAGCAAGTAGCCCTGGCCTTGACTTTGCTGGTGGCCTCTGATGAAGTGGGTCCTGGACTTGGGGATTAGAGAATTTTGTTCACCTTCCGGACCTCCGGGGGACCAGGAATAACCACCAAGGCTGTCCAGTCAAGGGACAACTTAGGCAGCAAGATAATTAGGTGAGTTCCACTCTGAGCTTTTGCCATTCAAAAGAAGCCTTCAGCAGACAAGTGTGACAAAGGGTCTTATTACAAGTCAAAAGCGGTACAAAATGGGGTGGTGATGGACGACCACCACAACCTCCAGGGATATCTGAAGATGCAATATACTTGGCTGGGCCGCTGTGGCACTTGTAAGCATATTACAAATTTCGTCATGTCACACTTTTCATGGCGGTGCGACCGCCGTGAATATGTGGCGATGACGAGTCAAAGGGGGCCCTATAGGGCTCCCTAGTGCCTCACGCCAAGGGGATGCACACAGCGGGGTGTTGAGTAAAGTGGTTATCTATTCCACGTAACAGGACATTCAAGACATTAAGTTGCCATGAGAGAGTTCCTGTCAACAACAATGGTTAACAAAACTCAGACATGGCTTTTTGCATTGAAGTAGCTTCCTTTTCTATGGGAGACATGACTGCAGGGCGAGATCCCTTCTGGACAAGCTGTGGCAGACCATTTCTAAATTAAACTAGGAAATGATCAGACCATGTAGCAGGAATTGGAAATGGAAACATGGTGGTGTGAAATACCAGGTCACAGTTGTAGTCAGATAGATGTGTAGGCATGATGACCAATTGAATAAGACCAAACAGATTGATGTTATCATTGAGTCAGTGGAAACTGAATCAAAGGATATGTGCACATGGCAATTCTGGTCTTTCAATATCAACATGTGAGAAAAGTTTAAATACCCCACATCATAGAGATAAACAAAGCTGTTAAGAAACAATGAACTTGAGTTTTGGCCAATATATCAAGCTGTTCATTAAGTTAAAATTATGGAATAGCTGGCACCTGCATAGCAGCTGTCACTGAAAGAATGTGTGAGTGATTTAAGAATAGATTCGTTGAAAGTACACTTGAATTTAAAGGCTAAAACACCACTTAGTTTGCTGGTTCTGCACATCTTAGATTTAAAAAAATCTAAAAATGGTAATTGCTAATTCAGGTTAGAAGAGTTCTCCAATCACATTTTCATTATAAACACGGCATCAAAGTCACCATCCTAAATCACACTAAACCTGTCCCATTTGTAACTGTGCAAAAAACTGGCATTAATCAGTACAAACTGTATGCTGTTGCTTGATAGAAGGAACGCCGTGTCAGTAGTGATAGTGACGGAGGAAATAAACTTTTGGGAAATTCCACGCCGTCCACAAGGTCCATCGTCTGAATCTCCACCAAGCAACTCCACAATACCCTTGTGAAGTAGCAAAGCTCTAGGGAGACTGGGTCAAAAAAAGCATGTCCATCAGACAAGCTTAACTTTAGCAAAGCACAAGTACATAGTTACACACAGAACAACTACCCAGCAAATGCTCTGAAATTACTGTGAGAAGACAAACATATGCCTTCCACCATCAGGCAGTTGAACCATTACCAGTTCCAGCAGTGCTCTAGCCCAAGTTTGTGACCTAGGGAGACAAAACTAAATCTGGACCAGAAACAGCAAATCCAGCTGAGAGAGCTAATGAATTCTCAAAGATAAATCACACCCGTGCAGTGTCCCCCGTCTAAAAGTAGCAATAACAGCTTCTCACAACTGCCAGAAAATATAGAGGTTTTGCCAGGTGATTCATAAGCATTTCACGTCTATCTATCCTGAACATATTTTTAATGGGGAATAATTTACATACATTCGGATCTATGGAATAAAATTATGAACACATACAAATCAAACATCGTTTGTCTGGTAGCACAAGATTGATAATGTTCAAGCAGGAATATTACAGGGATTTCTAGCGCTCACGCCAAAACAGCACTTTGCAGATGGGCGTGCTTCTCAAAAATAAAAATCCAATCTTTCTGGTGCATTGTTTAACATTGTACATAGCACTATATCTGGGTATATATGCTACTTACTCGTAGGTGGACTCGGGATGGAGGAATGTGTTTCAGTCGTGAGCTACGTGTGTAGTGTTTAGAAGTGCGCCATGACACGAGTTGTGATTCTACAGTGTTTTTTTAATGCCCCTATATCGGAATTTAAGCAAAAGGAAGCAAAAGATAGGGAACACAAGCAGGAGATGCTAGTGTATGAACGAATATGAAGTGTGCGAGTGCTGTGTGACCAATCTGGAAAGTGTGTTGGTGTTGTGAGTGTATGGTAGAGCCTGTGCAAATGATGTTGCAGATTTAGGGGGTCATTACGGAAGCCACCGCCGGCCCCGAGGATGCGGATAAACCGCAGCGGACTGACCAAAGACCCACCACCACATTAGGATGGCTGGTGGGTCCTGGTTTCCGTCCGCAGCTTTTCCACCGCGGTCGGATTACAACCGCGGCGGAAAAGCTCTAATATGGTGACGGTGTCTTCCAGACACCGTCCACCATATTAGGATGGCCAGTGAGTTATGCTTTTCCGCGGCGGGTTTTCCGCCGTGGAAAAGCATACGGAACTTCACTGCGGGGGCCCCTTGCGGGCCCCCTAGGTGAAGGGGGGGAGGGGGGTGCACATGGGGGGTACCTATGGTACCCCCCTGCATTTGCATGCAGAAAGCGGCAGGCACCGCGCGGTGCCTGCCTCTTTCTGCATGCAAATGCAAAGCGTGCATTTTTAACATTGCCGCGGGTGCAGCTTGAAGCTGCACCCGCGGCAATGTTAAAAATAGAGGATGTGACCGCCAGGGTGGCGGTCACATCCTAATTGCACAGGAGGGAACTCCGCATGCCATGCGGAGGTTCCCTCCTGCTCTGGGGTCGCGGAGGGACGCAAGTCCGTCCGCGATCCTAATCGACCCCTGAGTGTAGCTGCACCTATGCATGGATAACTGCATTTAATATGAGGATATGCCGTATCTAGAGGTGAAAGGCCACACTTAGGTGGCACATGAGCATGAGCATCCGGTCGGAGTCCTCAAATCAGGTACCATGAAGTGCACGCGGATGCAGCTGGTAGCAACCTATAGTATAATGTAACCAGGAGAGGCAAAGGAGTAGCCTTTATCCAACCAGCCACTGACAATCATCTCAGAAGTCCACAGATGAGAGCCATAGGAGCAAGATGTGGTAATGGGATTTTTCTATCACCATCCATAGGGTTAGGAAGAGAAACAACCATGAGAATGAGCATTATTCAGTCAAACCTGATTCATTACATGCATTGGGGAACATATGTATGAAACTGTAGAATTGTTACTATTATTTTTGCTGTTTTGCTGTTATTGTTGTTATTATTATGCCAACATAGAAATTCATACCACTGTAATTATTACTGTGGATATTGTTTACTACATACAGAACTAGGCCTCAGGTTGTGTGCAAGATCTAAGTAGAAAACTAAGGCGTAGAAAATGGCTGGCCCTGATTTCATTCACGTGATATTATCTAACAGTATGTGCTTAAATGCATCAATGCTGGTGGCAGTAGCACAGTTCCTTCTCCATTGCTCCTTGAATGGCATGTGCTGGGCCACATTTTCATGAAGATGAGGGAAAACATAGTCTGAGGGCTCCAGCTGGGAGGGACAAGGAGAAACTCAGGGCCCCATTCACAAACAACCTTCACATCCATGGCGGAGGCTCCGCAGTTGTGGCGGGACTGCGGCACTCATGTCGGGATTTCCGCAATGAGAAACTGCAATATGGAGATTCCTCCACGAGGGCAGAGATTCAGCCACAACTGCGGAACCTCCACCACGATTGCAGAGACCTTTTGCAAATGAGGCCCTCAGAGAATTGGGCATTATGCACCAGCGATAGTATATGCTATGTTGGTCCACTGTTGACTGACGAAGGGGCCACCTGGGTAACCATTAAGCATGGGCGGAAAATCCGTTCCGCTCGCGGATTTTGTGGATTTTCGGCAAATTCGCAATCCGCGAGATTCGCGAATTTCCCGCAAAATCCGCGAGCGGAACGGATTGGGTCAAAAGTTGAAGCTGACTTTTGTAACTATTTTAGAATGGCGCCGGCAAGCTGCCAGCAAGCTGCCAGAGCCATTCCAAAATAGTTACAAAAGTCACCTTCAACAGGAAGCACTAATAGATAAAGTAAAGCAGGTGCTCGAGTTGAAGCTCAAATTCAGTTACACAATCATTAATCACCCCAAACTTGGGGTGATTAATGATTGTGTAACTTAATTTGACC
Organism: Lissotriton vulgaris; assembly: GCF_964263255.1. NCBI lineage: Eukaryota > Metazoa > Chordata > Amphibia > Caudata > Salamandridae > Lissotriton > Lissotriton vulgaris. The sequence goes on along the minus strand of NC_141687.1, from coordinate 1,885,821,903 downwards.
TTCAACTCGAGCACCTGCTTTACTCTATCTATTAGTGCTTCCTGTTGAAGCTGACTTTGTAGCTATTTTAGAATGGCGCTGGCAGCTTGCCGATGCCATTCTAAGTGGGGCTGAGGGCAGAAGGGCACAAAAACGAGTGGGACAGAGGGCAGAAACGAGTGGGGCAGAGGGCAGAAAGGGGACAAAAACGAGTGGGGCAGAGGGCAGAAGAGCACAAAAACGAGTGGGACAAAGGGCAGAAACGAGTGGGGCAGAGGCCAGAAGACCACAAAAACGAGTTGGGCAGAGGGCAGAAAAGCACAAAAACGAGTGGGGCAGAGGGAAACAGGGCACAAACACGAGTGGGGCAGAGGGCAGAAGGGCATACAAAATGAGAGGGTGGCAGTGATGAACCAGAGGGCGCATCACGGTCTAAAAAATCCGCAAATTTTCACAAATTCGTGAATTTTGCAAATCGCGAATTTGCAAATCCGCAAATTCGCGAATCGCAATTTCGCAAAATTCACCCATGCTTAGTAACCATTCAATCAGCCATAACCTATGCAACCAGTAATATAATCTACTGAAAAGCGAGAACATAGTAGCCATTTTGCAGCCAACCATGTAGCTGCATGAATTTGCTAGTTCTGCACTAAATAGCAATCACATCAGTTAATTGGCTTTATGGTCAAAATGACCATGTTACAGTGCATTATGCTCTTTGTAGTCATTAGTTATTTATGCTATAACACTTTTTCTCGCATTATGAGCACCATGATTATTAGGGTATTTGTTGAAACAAACTTTTAAATTATATACTGCCACATGAATAATCATAATGAGCATAATGTATTGCAATTTTAAAATTTGAGATATTGAAATCAGCAGTTGTGAACAAGGAAATATGCGGCTACAAAGTCCACGATGCAACAAGAGCCTAGAAGATGGGAAAGGTCTATTGGAGTCAAAGCATACCCCTGAATACAGGCTTCTGGATTCATGACTGAAAGCACTACTGTTGACTAACTGTGAAAGCGTGGTTATTGTGTATTGGATTTAATACTGATGGGCATCCCCTTTCTGAGAGCACCCTGTTTAACAAATAAAAACACTAGCCCACAGAGACACATAGGAGCACATGCATCAAGGTAGGCAATTGCGATTCCTTAATTGCGATTATTAAAGAATTGCAATTATGGAATCAAAATTGCCTATGAATGTAGGAATCACTGTAAAAATTGTGATTCCTACACATTCTTTGATTGCGACTCACAAATTGTGAGCAATTAAGGAATGGCTCCCCATTCATTTCTATGGGCCTAGAGAATAGAGATTGAATGGGGACACTGCTGCATCCCTGACATATGCATGTGTGCACATGTTGCGCACACATATGCCCTAAGGGCATGTGTGTGTGTGTGTGTAACATGGAGCTTTGAAAAATGCACTTTAGTGCATTTTTCTAGGTTTTCGCAAATTACCATCAAATTTAAATTGATGGTAATTTGCGATCCGTTATAGCAATATCGCTATTTGCGATTCCATCATGCAGTGCATTTAGGGAATCCCAAATTTAGCGATTACTTAAATTGCGATTTTTGCTTTTGGGATGGTGCATCCCAAATGCAAAATACCTTTCGCAAAGGGGCAGATTCACAGAATCTACAAATTAATCTGGCCCTTTGCGACTGGTATTTTCAATGATGTATGTGGCCCAAAGTAATCTGTACAAGATTACTCGGTTTGGTCAAGTGGGAGGGATAGGAATGTCAACAGGATATAAACTTAGAAATATATTCCTAAAAAACACAACAAACACATTGCTTTATTGATTTATTGATTTATTTGACATTGAATTCCAACATAAATCGTACATAGCTTGAACTGTAGATAGGCCAAGGAACAAAAATTGGGGATTCAAGAATTTATAAACAAATACTTATTTTTGAGGAATGATCAGTGAAACAAAACAACAAATAGCAGTAGCGGTCGGCAGTAGGTGTTTCTATAGGGCGGTGACGTGGGCAGGAGGAGGGGCAGGGTGGGGGGAAATAATGTATGGATTACGGAGTTTTACAGGTAAGTAAACATTTAAATACATAAAACGAATTTCGTTGCGCGCACTGCATCACATTTGGTGATGCAGTGTGCGCAACGAAATTCGTTTTATGTATTTAAATGTTTACTTACCTGTAAAACTCCGTAATCCATACATATTTCCCCCCACCCTGCCCCTCCTCCTGCCCACGTCACCGCCCTATAGAAACACCTACTGCCGACCGCTACTGACAAATAGACATGTTACACGGTACATCCTTCCGATGGACTTGCTACATTTCTGATGCGAAATACATATTTATATAGTCTTCCTCTCCAATTTCAGGAGATGGCTCTTTATACTGTTTTTACAGCTGCTAAGTGTGGGGCAGGCAGAGATGTCAGGAGGCAGGGCGTTCCAGTGATGGGGGCTTTGCAGATGGAGAGACCAGAATCTTGAGCCCACACTTCACACTGTGGTTTGGGCATGGCTAGAAGTTTTTTTTGCGGACGCAGATTTCTGAAGGGAGTGGAGCAAGTCAATGGGCCAGATGCATCAAGCATCCATTTTGCGAATCCTAAATAGCGATTGTTTGCGAATCGCTATTTAGAAAGCGCAAAATGGAATGTATGTACAAAACCGCTATTTTTTAGCGATTCCTTATTATTCTTTATTTGCGAATTCGCATTTTGCGAATTTGCAAATAAAGAATAATTTGCAATGCATTCCTATGGGCCAGGAGGCCCATAGGAATGATAGTGCAATAATTCTCAAATTGCGAATTCGCAATTAGCTAATCGCAATTTGAGAATTATTTCAAGGGTGCAGGGGTGTCTCAAAGACACCCTGCTGCACCCCTGAAATGTACATGTGTGTGCATGTGGCACACATACATGCCCTATGGGCATGTATGTGTGGTGTCACATGCCACCCTCACAAATGCCAAATAGGGCATTTTTAAAAGAAATCGCACATTATCACCAACTACAAGTTGGTGGTAATTTGCGATTTCTTAACACAATTTCGCAATTCCAAATAGTTACATACATATCATTTAAGGAATCGCAAAAATAGCGATTCCTTAAATGCTATGGCAAAATAAGGAATCGCAATTATTTGCGATTCCTTAAATTGCGATTATTTGATACATAGCAAATCATGCTAAAAGGCCCTTTGTGAGTCGCAAAGGCTGAAATTCTGCGAATTTCGGCCTTTGCGAGTCGCAAAAGCCTTGATACATCTGGCCCAATATGTCATGGTGTAGTGGTGGCGGAGTACCGGCATGAACCTCTCTGAACTCTATTGTCAGTGACTTACTTGTAGAAGGCCCAGGATTCAGTGAGAGCTACCCAGCTTTATGACGAACGGGTTAAAGCTTAGAAGCATTTTTTGTTCTCAAAATACATACTTAGTGATGAACACGCTTTTCCTTTTTTTGCTTTTTTTTTTTTTTTTAAAGAATTTTCTCACAGCTCTCTTGAAAAGGTTTTTTTTCTCTTTTTTTCTTTTGTTAATGGCTCACAATCAGCCAAAAGGACTCCTCGCTTTATTTCAGCGCTCCACCACATGGCGTGTATCTCTTTATAAATTACAGGCTGGCGGTGTGTGCGCACTTGGGGGAAAGAAAGGTTGGTCTGCTGCTGAGAGCCATCCTGCCTAATTGTCGTATGCAAATAAAAGCAATTATAAGGCTTTTAGGGTGAACGGATGACAGCTGAGTTTGGCAGTTGGGAAAGCCTCACCCACCTTGTTGTCATGGTAGCGGTCAGGGGAAAAGGCACGCAACGTGTTGTGTGCGTAGCGGGAAAATGTATTTTAGTCTTTGGAATTTCAAAGATATCTCTACCAGACATAATGAAATGTCACCGTGTGAAATGACTGACTTTGTTTCAGGCATTAAAGAAATTACAGTGCACTTAATTCTTGGCACCCTTCGGGACCGGCCCCGACTTACCTTGCCACTGAACTGCTATTTACAGCGCAGGCACTCGGTTGAGATGGTGCCTGCGTTCTGAACTTAGGTGCACAGCAGCAGTCGCCAGTTCACGACAGTAGCGATTGCTTCGGGTCTAGCAGGCACGTATCAACCGTGTCTGCCTGTTGCGGATTATACACAGCCTGGACAGAGCCGAAAATTAAATGAACTTGAGATCCACAATGAAAGAATAAAGGGTTTCCCGGAGTGTACCAGAATGGCGAAGAGAAAATTAACCCATTAGTATCTTGCATCAGTTTCATATTAAAAAAAAATGCCCATGATGAAATATAAAAAAAATACTATGATCCGAGCACACAAAATTAAAATGGGCCACAAATGGATATTTTCTATGGCAATTTATTTCACAATTACTCCAGTGGAAGCTTTCATGAATTAAATATGAGTTCTGTCTTGAAATTAGGTGTTATAAAGCTAAATTACAAGAGGCATCCAGTAATTGAGGTGGCACGAACACGAGGTCTAGCGAACTAATCTCTCGCAGTGTCACATGGCGCCGTTCCAGCCAACCGGGGTCCCCTCTGCCTCGCAGAAAAAAACGGCAGCTGAGAAAAATTGATTTCTCATCTGAGCCATTTTTGATAGCTTTTGAAATCGAAAATTGAAATTAACTAACCCTGGCCCCGTCGTGACAAAGGAGCAAATTAAATATGCAACGTGGGCTTCCTATTGCCATCAGGAGGCCCTGCCAAGGTAAATTTGTAAATGGAACTGAAGATGCGTGGCTCTCCGTGCAAAAGTGCAAGTGCACTGGCTTCATACATTATTTATACGAAAGGGAGAAACCCATCAGCTCCCAGTGGCCACAGTGGTTAAAGATTTTCTTGGAAAAAGGAGCGGCTCGCTGCATTGGAGGGGTTTACTGGATAAACCAGAATTAAAATAATCTACTGCGTGTCTCAGGCAAAGTGCAAACCCAATTCAATGGGGTTTTATTCTTTCCCATTACTTTCTTTTTTCCTTAAAAGCTTTGCTGGTGTGAATGCCTGTAAAATCAGATCACCCCTAATAGCTTGATGACAGGTCAGATTTGCGAAGGGCACCGCTTTTCGTGCTGAAGATTGAGCTGTCTTCTTTGAGGCAATTACAAGTGGAGGGATGCTGAATGGTCCAGTGTGCGCAGGTTGCCCTGCCACCGGTCCAGATGGCATTGAAAAAAAAATCACAAAGGTGCAACGTAGCGGAGATTCGCATCATGCTGGGTCTCTTGACATCACACCTTTCCAAGTCAAGCATTTGGCGCGAAGCACGTGCGCAAGAGCCATGAACCCGGAAGCCAGGGAGTGATCACGAGAACCGTGTACCGGAAATAACAGAACAGTGCACCATGCTTTGAATCAGTTCTAGCTAGGAGTGGGCGAGCAGGTGTGGAGCATGGGCAGTGTGGGCCGTACCAGCGCTTAGAAGCCGAAGTACACTAACGTGGTGTAACTCGATGGACTGAAATAAAGGTTAATCAAATCTCGGATCTGCAAAGTTATCGGCGAGGGGGTGAAGGTCGAAGGGAAAGTCCCAGTAAAGAAAAACAGCGCATTGCAGGCCCAGATTCAAATGTTAATAAAAACTGCTTTATGTTATTTATTTTATTGCATTTATCATAAGATATTTCATTACGATTTTCGTTATTCTGTCGTGTACATAAAGTAGCCATCTTGTATTTACTTTTGTATTTGTCAATGAGTATTGTCGTGCAACTGATATGCGGAAGCCACTGTATCAAACTACTGCATTCAGCCTCTGTTGACTTTCTCCCATCTACATTTAATAAACATTTGTTTTTTCTAGGTCTTGCCTTTCTTACAAGTTTATTTTCACAGAGGCAATAAGGCAGGTGATTAAATCGCATGTTTTTTGTTGCTGAAATCTGTAGATGTTACGTAGGTCACAGGTTTAAACACCTGCAAGGTTGACTCAGCCGTTTACTCTTCCGAGGCCAATGAAATAAGGAGCAATTTTGATTGGGTAATAATAATTATACATTCACATGTTCGTTTAAAAGCAATCGGGCAATAACCTGTTATTGTGGTTATTATTCTTGTTCTTATTGTTGTTTTTCTTCTTCTCCTTCTTCCTCGTCTTTCTTTTCTTCTTCTTCTTCTTAGTATTAATATTGATACTTACTATTACTGGCCCTACTACTACTACTACTACTACTACTACTACTGCTAATGATAATAATAATAATAATAATAATAATAATAATAATAATAATAATAATAATAATAATAATCTATTTATAACTCGTTCTAAAATAGTTATGCAAGAACTAAGTTGAAAACTAGTTTATGGATGTTTGCAGGCACTGATTTGTACATAAGCGCTAGTTTTCTCGCAAATAAAATAGAGGCAGCAGCTTGGTTCCTTTTCTACTGTTCTTGAATGACTTTCAGTGGGGCCACTTTTTTATGAAGATAAGTTAGTATGTCTGCTATGCTATGTATGACCAAATCGAATCTTTTTGAGGGCAAGTTATTATTTTACAGCAAATGAGCTAATGGCACAGATACCCGATGAGCAGGACATTTTCGATGCAAAAACACAACATGTTCTTTTTTGTGTTCAAATATTTTTATTGACATTTTACTAATGCACAATAAAACATACAACAAGTATACACAAATTTAATATATGTTGAAGCATAAAGGTTATAATAAAAAAACAAGAATAAAAAGAGCTGTGGGTGTTAGGGTGAATATCAATACAAATATTGAAAACATACTATATGTCAAGTAGCAATAAAGATACAAGTTTGTTAAACTAGAGCAATCCTAAAATACCATTTAGTATTACTTAAAAAGAGAATCATCTGAAGATGTTCAAAACAATACATGAGAACTAGAAGGTTTCAGTATTGTGGATAGAGACAGTTCCAAACATTTTCTATAAAATAAACACAATCTGCCACATGCATCCACAGAAGGAATTGCGATTCCTAAATAGTGGTTTTTAAGGAATCGCTATTTAGGAATTGCAAATGCCTATGCATGTCGGAATCGCTTTAAAAATAGCGATTCCTACTTATTCCTTAATTGCTACTCGCAAATTGCTAGTCGCAATTAAGGAATGCTGTCCCATTCATTCCTATGGGCCCCCAGGCCCATAGGAATCAATTGGAGATTGCAAGAGCAATTTGCGAGGACCAGTAGGTACTCGCAAATTGCTCATGCAATTTTTAAGGGTACAAGGGTGTCAAAATGACACCCTGTTGCACCCCTGAAAGTGATCTGTGCACATATGTTGCACACACACATGCCCGAAGGGCATGTATGTGAGCAACATGAAACTTTGAAAAATGCACAAAAGTGCATTTTTCAAAGTTTTTGCAAATTACCATGAAGTTCAAATTCATGGTAATCTGCCACTCTTATTAGTGAAATCGCAATTTTTTTTAACTTTCATTCATTGCATTTAAGGAACTCAGTTTGGGATTTCTTAAATGCAATTGCAATTCAAGGAATCGCAAATTAGAGATTCCTTAAATTGCGATTTTTGCATTTGAGATGATGAATCCGAAATGCAAAAATACCAGTTGTAAAGAGACATATTCTAGGAATCTGCCAGTTTGCGACCGGTTTTTCCTTTGATGCATGTGCCTGAATATTGCCCCTTGGCTGGGGCAGCTGCGCGCCTTATAAAAACTACTAACATAACATAACATATGTTTTAATACTATGGCAAGTCCTGTAATATAAGAAAACAGAAAAGTTTTCTGAGGGTCAAATACAATCTTTAATGTATCTCCTCCATATCTAGAGCTGGCTTCGAACGTAGACAAGCTGTTCCAGCCCGAAGGCGCCTGCATTCAGAGAGGGATACTTGTAACTGGTCTATCCAGCTGCTTTTTAAAAAAAAATGATATATAGATATATATTGTAGGCTGATGGGTGCCTGTTCTTTTTTTCAAGGTTCGCATACCCTTCTCTTAGTTTTACTCTGTTTACCTTTCTCCCCTTCTTTCTTCCTGTGTCACCCCGCCCCTTTCCCTGTCTTCTCACTTCTAATTTGGTGCTGGCATAAAGGAGGTCCAATGCGATTTAGATAGGGGTGGGGAAATAAGAGTACATGTGGGTTTACAGGCCGGTCACTTCAATGATCTATTTATACTAATGAGTTCCACACTGATATCCCTACCAGCAAGGAGGAGCTGAAGGAAAGACGAAGTGCAGAATTGTTGGGAGGGTAGGTTTTGGCTAAGGAGGATCATTCGGGCCTCCAAAGTTGTCTTTTTCTGGGTTTCTATGTGACCAAAGGAAAGCCATGTCGATAGCAATAGCTAATCTGTATGTGGCCATATTCTAGAGATTCGAGTTGCTTGATGGTTATAGGTAATCCATTTAGATCATAGCTTTGCGGTTCTTTACAGAGTGGCCTAGGAGGGCAAACCTATTCATTTATTTAGAATGTTAGGTCCTGATATGCAAACAAGTCACAAATAGTAGGTGTGAATTGCGCATCAACTTTTTGCGACCTTCCTGTCATTTTGTGAAGCGACCTATGTACTAATAGGTAGCATCACAAAATATGTATTTACAGCAGGACAGATAATAATGAGTATTAATTAGGCATGGTGCAATATGCAAACCCCAGTGTCTGGCTTCACATTGAGGGTGGTGGCCGCCAAGAAACAGCATTCTCCCATCCCTGCATTCACATTCCCTGATAGGTAACTTTTTTTAAGCAGTGCTCCTCAGAGGAGTAGGTGATGATTAAAAAATGTTCCCTTTTCAGTAGAAATCGTGGGAGAGCAATCCCCGGAACCACAGGTTACTTCCCCTTTGAGAATAGGATACAACTCATCTACAGTGTCAGTGTCTGATCAATGGTTTGCAACTGCAGTCACAAATCATGTATACCTATCACTGTTAATTGTGATTAGGAGGGGAAGTCCCTTTCACACCCCTCCTAACTACAGTTAAGAATGAGTCACAAAATCCCTTTTGCTAGTTGGACATGTGTTTCTGGCTCACAAAAGGAGATTAGTAAGTAATAAAGACTTTTTTGTAGTTGTAAACTCTGTTATTTTGTGAATAGCAAGGTTGGGACCACAAAAGGATATTGTACATCAGGCCCTTAGTTAGGGCCCACTTTGGTCCCATTGGTTGTCTAGCAAAGTGTATAGTGCAGAGACTTGCCTGTAGTCAGTGCTCTGTCAGATGTAAGGTGTAGTCCACTCTTTAACATTCTTCAATCACTATACTAGCCATCGTAGGTACTCAATCCAATGTTAGAATGTGCACCTAAGTTTGCAAGAGACCCTTGTGCAAAGATTAGTGAACAAACAATTTATTTCATCCTTATGCTCTGCTTCAAAGCATGAACCTCTTACTCTGCACTCGCTCTAACTGACTTGGAGTTCAAAGTTGTCCTTCATAATGTTTTCATACAAGTCAACTACTCCCCAGACTGAGTGAGCATCTTGAGTGACTCCAGACATTTGAAAGAAGGCTTCACTCGATTCCTCAAAAATGTCTTTTAGTTGGGGCCAAACGATTAACTTTACAGTTAAGTTTTGCAAGTGTTTTGGCTAAAAATCCAAGTATTTTACAGAAACTCATGAAAATTTCAGCGTAAGAAAATCTATCACTGAAACCAGGAGTATTAATTCTCAACACAACAAATTATACGTGCAACTGTAAGTTAAAAAGTATTTACAGGGGCTTTCAAAGTAGAGAGGGTTGAAAATGCCCTTACAGCTTTCCTGATTTTTGGCAGTCATTCATATGTAAAAGGGCAGTTTGACTTAAAGAAAAGCTCCTTTCGCAGGTGGTCCATGGCAGCATCTAGGCTGATGCGCTTTCTGTCTAGGAGGAGGGAGTTGGAGATGCTCAGACAGTTTTAATGCACTTCTAATATTCAGCAGACAACGGCCGGTGCCTACTGTGTTTGGTCAGTGTCTCTGTATGAGACGGCAGAAACGGCAGACAGACAGTGTCAATAACAGCCACTTTTCTTGACCTAAGAATATATTTAAAAAAAGAGCTTGTCCTGGGCCCCATCATAGGCGATCGATCCTTCAGGCCCCTGCCTCCTTCTCTCATTGGCAGGGGTCCTGGAACAATAGAACAAAAGGCAGCCATTACTGCTTGTTTAGATCCCAGTCTCAACACTGCCTTCTCCCTCTTGTCTCCACCTGCCTCCTGCATTCTAGCATGTCAGACCTGTTGCTCCCCCTGCCGCCCATGGGGAGCTCTCTGTCAGTTCTAGTCCTCCTCAGGGGTCCGGGGGACGAAGACCTACAGTGGACGCTTCTTTCTCTGATCTCTGACGTTGCCATGAACTATGCGGCTATTCTTGGCACTGGGGCTTGCAGCGGCGTGCCTCTAGCCGCTTCCTGCAATGAAGTTATTACAGGCCACTAGGCCAGGAGCAATTGTTCAAGGAGCTCTCGAGCTGCTGAGCGAGGACCACTGTTAGGTGGTAAGAATTGTGAGGTGGCAGTAGGCACTGAGAGTCAACTCTCTGTAAATGTGTGGGTGTTTCCGTGTGTGTGCTCATGGAAGGGTGATAGTGCAGGTGGTGGGAAGGCTGGGTGTATGGTCAGGGGTAGGTGGAGTCGGGGTGCCCCTCCATTGCCATATGGAGTCCGTACATGGACTGTTGTGAGCCTTCTCGGTGCCATGCTGGGGATCCCTGCATAGTAGTGGCACAATGGTGACACATTTTGGGTATTGCTGATGATATTTTGACCATTCCTGCATAATAATGGCCAATCTATGACATATTGTGGTCATCGTTGCCAACATTTTGGCATTTGCTTGCGTTACAGCAGCCCCTCTTTCACTTACTGTGACTATTGTTGACACCGTTCTGTCTCTCCCTGCAACAACCGTGGCAAAAAATCATATCCCTGTGACGGATGTGCATGTTATATGATGATGATGATCGGGGCAAAGAGAATACAGCTCACCGGAGGTATGCTCTTGGTAATGGCAGATCTTTCTCTTCACTGCTACTTAGGGGATAAGGGACATATTCTTTCTAGCCCTATCTCTAACTGGATGCAGCAGCCCTGCAGGGTCATGGGATCGAAGATGCAAAGCTTTGTCTATGGTGTAGTTAGGGGACTTTCTTCATCTTCCTGAGGGGCAACGTTGTGCGATTTTGTGGATTCCTTTGGTGTGTGGTTGTGTAAACCATATGAAGGAGGTGTAGGAGGATGCGAAATTACATCTGCAGGAAATGGATCTATTGTTGACACTACTGATCAGTGTCTTTCTCTCTTCCCTCTTTTCAGGGTCCCCTCTGCCTCAGTCAGAAGGAAAAATATGCACCAACTGCAACTAGAGCGGACAATGAAGGTGGTAAGTTATCTTTAATCATCCTTGGTACTATCATTATTAATCAATGTATTCATTTAATTTCACATCTGTTTCTTTTCACAGCACACCTCTGTTAGTAGCATAGGAAGATTCTAAGTTGCGTGGTTCGTAACTTTGTACATTTGTTCAATCTTTTGCCTGATACACAGTTTTCCAGCTTCTAAAGTTTAAAAAACGAAAACGTGTCAGCAGAAGGTGCTTGTATGATTGGTTCAGCGTTTACACCGCCACTCAGCCCTGCCGAATACTGCTCATATCCAGCAGCTCACTATCTCCTCCTGTCTGATCCACATGACAACGAGCTGAATATTTTCAATTTCCTTGCTGCCAAAGGAATTCAGCCTGCTGCTAGGGCAAGGGTTGCTGCGAAGAATGCTGCTCGTCACACACTGGAGGTGATGGTTGATGGGGTTCCCCACTGTCACTCAGGGGCTAAAGGCAGCCCCTATTACCAGTAAGCAAAACAATTCCTTATAACAATATTGGATGGGTGTGGTGTGCTATGAAAGGTGTAGTGCAGCCAGGAAACTTTACCTATCTGTATGAAGGCCAAAGTTTGCATCTTTGTGGACATACCTCAGGGCCAAACACAAATTACCAATAGACCTATAGGCCGAATGCCTTAATAAAGATACTAGACTCAACAGGTTTCCATTTGACTTTGTTTCCTCAAAGTAGATGTATAATGTATATTTTTGGAATATGATAACTAATTTGTTAAAATGATGACATTTCACCGGGGTGGAACTTCAGTCTACTCACCTATCTAGTGCTTGGGTCTGTGTTTGGTCCCGTGGTCATAGGTTCAAATATCGGTGGGCCCAGTGAGCCTTTCACCCTTCCAAGCATTATAACATCAGTACTATTGATCCGGGCGACAATAAACACATTTCAACTGTCAGCAATGCTAAGAGATCCTCAGGGTGAAAGTGCGTGCCACAATTACGACTGTTTTTATGTATACTTACTTTTCACCACATTAAGCAGTAATGCAGGAGTGTGGACAACCAGCTCTGTGGAGGAGTATGGCATGTGACTGACTGTCCCTTATCTCTGGCACCTTATAGGATGCAAGGCTGATTCGTAACAGATTCGGCCCCAGGACAGCTACCTTTACAGAAGTGATACTTACATGTGACTGACGATATCAATTTCTACTAATCTTTTAATTATATGTGATGAATCTCAACCAGTCCTAAGAACCTTTAAGAACATCATCTGTCATGTGGCAACCTAAAACACCTATTCTTACAATTGATCCTGGCATGAGACCTCAGTTATACCAGCCTGAAAATTTCAATGCTGACATGTGATAGACGTTGCTTCAAGTTTGTTCACCTTTCAGAGATGACTGTGCCAGATGACAACACGGGACCCAGGTTACCTTGTATCATATATAGGACACCTTCAGCCAGTCTGGACATTTCGCTTGCAGCACACTGCCTCCAAGGACCTATTGCTTTGACAACTATTGTGATGGAGTATTAGAAATTGGGTTATTGGTTGGTTGGAGGGTTAGCCCTGGCCAAGAAGCAACCACAATCCTAGTCCGGGTAAGACACAAGCAACCCCCAAATTAACCTGTGCTCAACCCCCGGGTAGCTGGGCACAGAGCAGTCAGGCTTAACTTAGAACAAATATGTAAAGTATTTGTGCAACACTTCCAACACTGAAACTGGGAAAACACCACACAAAAACACCCCACACCATGTTGGAAAAATAAAGCTTAATTTAACAAATAAAAGAAGACCAAAATAACAAAAATCCAATCAGTAGTACCGGAGTTATGAATTTTTAAAGAATAAACTGTAGAATAGTCCCTAAAGCATAAAGCGCACTCCATGGATACCTGATCGCACTAGCCAGGGACAAAGTCACAAGTTCAGGCCAACCATGATGGCGTATGCGCTGACCGCAGGGACCCAGTTAGGGCTGCTGAACGAGGTAACATAAATCCTGGTTGCGGAGTGTTCTGCAGATCTGCATCAAAGACGCACAGCACAACTGTGGCAAAATGTTGATTCCAAGAAGGCAGCAAGGTTGCAGTCAGGGTTCTGTTGCATCGTTGTTGAGGATCCTGTTGATAGGGCATGCAATGCAAAGTCTGGTGTCAAAGATGCAATGTGCAGCTGGTAGTGGGTCCATTCGAGGAAATGTGAGGCTGTGCAGCAGAGTCTGTCATCATCATAGATGCTGCTGTCGTTGAGGACCTGGGTCGTGGATGCCCCGTGCCTTGTGGGTGCTGTGTTGGGTCCGAGGACCATGAGGAAATGCGGGTCATTGCAATGGGTCTAATCCAACCAGCAGCAGCGATGGGGCAGCTCTTCATGGAGATGCACTACTCAGCAGAGGAGATGCATTAGTTCTGCTCAGAGATGAGCTGCTCAGCAGAGGAGATGTGTAATTTTCATTGGCAAGCACCTTAGGCCCACTTCCACGGGTCCAGGACTGAGGTGGCAACAGTTGGCAAGGTAGACTCACAAATGGCAAAGTTCAATTGGAGGTGCAGGTGCAAGGTTGTTGGAAGCCTGTTATGTACCTGAGGTGTCATTTCAGGAGGCCAGCCAGCTTGCCTTTGGAGTCGCTCTGAGTTCAAGAGATGCAGGTCTAGTCCTTCTCAGTCAAGAGGGCAGCAGGGTGCTTGTTTCTGGTCCAGGGAGGGCCTGGCTTGGTAGTTCGGGCTAGACTGTTCCCATGAGGCACAGGGTCCAGACTGATTTGCACATGGCTGTGTTCACACTGAGATGACATGGTGATCAAAAGAATGATGGATTTAACCCAGATTTGTTGGCTGTGGGTGAATGTTTGATTTTCTCTGCATTCCATCCATCATCTGTGTGTCTTTTGCTTTCATGCCCTCAATTCGCCAGGAATGCCCAGATATAGGTCATGGGCTCACTGTGCCACTGAATTCAAGTTAGCCTGGTTGATGAGGGCTAATGCCCCAAAGCCAGTCCCAGGATGCTTGTTGCCGATCTAGGGAGGACCTGGCTTGGCAGTTCGGGCTGGATTGGTCCCATGAGGCACAGGGTCAAAACTGATTTGCATATGGCTGGGTCCAAACTGGGGTGGTATGGTGAGAAAATGAACAATGGATTTCACCCAGATCTATTGACTGGGGGTGAATGTTTGATTTGCTCTGCATTCCGTCCATCATCTATGTGTGTTTTGCTTTCTCGCCCTAAGTGCGCCGGGTATGCCCAGATGTGGTTCACTGTGTCACTGCATTCAAGCTAGCCTGGCTGATGAGGGGTTGAGGAAAATTGAATTTTATATGGCCAAGTATGTCCCCTATCGTGTACCCCAACGTTCCATGTATGTGCATGACCTCCATGCATTCTCCCTCCATGGCCGAAAATAAAGACGCATATGCATTTGCGTCCAACGTTAACATGTCATCTACCAGATCCACCATGAATGAATCGATAATTCAGTCTTAAAACATGCCATGCCAACGTCTTTATATGGTATACTTTAACATCGAGAAACACACGTTTTCTGGCTCAGCCGAGCCAGGCCCTGATTTCCGACTCCGAACCACTTCTGCCTCTGAAAGCTGCAGTTTAGGTATGCATCCCTGACCTCTGCCTTACTTCCTGCTCAAGCACAGCGGTGCCCGGCTCAGCCTGGCCTGCCTGCCAAGACAGTATTTTGCCTACAGTTATCTGTTCAGCCTCCTCGAAAACACATTCCAGTCTAGTGATATAGGTAAACATATTCCCGGCTACAGAGCAAAGGGCCCGGCCTTCCTGCCTCCATGCAAGTAATTTACTGCTCCCGTTGCCATAGTAGGCCCATGGCCCCGCGCATTGCACCAAGACACGTATGCACCCACTAGCATTCAGTGATGAATAGCCTCTGCCCGAGAGACCTTTTACTTTAGATAATACATCCTACAAACACAAGATACCAGATATGTTATACGTCCAGGTCGTTCTGACATCCCAGACTTCAGTCTCCTCTACTAGTGCTAAAGTCAAGCCCTCAGTTCTCCCCAGTTACACGTCAATCTCACGTCATACTAGTTGCGCGCGCATCTGCGCATCTATGTTAAAGTTCCTGCTGACCCTGCAGATTTTCTCTATGCATCCACTCACTTATGACACTTTCTGTGACGTCCACATCACACACCTCCGTGTACGCCTATTACACGCCTTCTTTCACGCCCATATGTTCTTATCTTCTTCTTTTCCTTTGTTACGCCTACTGTATCCAATGTAACTATACTGTTTTACTATACATATTGTGTGCTGTTAATAAAATGTTGAATATCCCTTCCTGAACCTTAGTGGTGATGGAACCTGATGTCCATTGGCTCGAGCCAATTAATTAAAGCCCGTATGACTCAGATACCACGGACTCTGCCTCTCATTTTTATTGAGATTGAGCTATCCTTTATTGTCATTTAATGTATAGAAAAATGGTCCGGTAATTTTATTTACCACATAATCTGGCGCCCGAACAGGGACCCCTCCCCTTCCCCACGTGCCGGCGATGTACGCAGGCCCCTGACCCCTTCTACAGCCATGACGGATTCCTGTGCACACCTGCGGGTTTTCCTGCTATCTCCCTCAGGCCGACGGAGGAGACGGAGACTGCGGTCCGGCATCCAGACGAGGCGGTGAGGAATGCGGAGAGTCCCGACCAGAGCCCAAGCCGAGAGAGCAAGGTCCGAGGTATCCGGAGACCCACCTGTTCCGAAGCGCATGCGTAGTAGACGTCGTAGCAGTCCAGTCCAGTCCAGTATCAAGTTTCCGAGGCCTTCAAGTTTTGCTTCCCGGTGAGTACCGTTGTTGGGAACGCATCAAGACGGGTTCATTAGTTTGTGCCCGGTCAAGACGGGTCTGGGTACACAGACCCGGTCAAGACGTGTTCACTTAGGTGAATACGGTATGACGTGTCTCTTTATGGGACCGGTATGTTCTGTACTGTTTTAGCAGTGCATCTAGTAATTCAGAATTCTAGTATTGTTTTGTTTCTCGAGATTTCCAGTATTGTGTTTTTCTATGTACTAGATAGTATCTGTTCGAAATGTTTTAATGTGTTTAATGTCGTGGTATGAATGATTGTTTGCAATTCATTACTGTGTTTATTGTGTTCACGTTCAAGTAATTATGCCTCTGTTCTCGAAATTACGTCAGATAGGAACTAGGAAAGGGATACTCGAGGAAGCAGTTCCTGTCCCGCCTAGGGACACTCCAGGACATTTTATGTACCACAAGCACGGCTTAGATGCCATACTGTACTTAGATTTATGGGTGGACTACACCAAGAATCTGGAAGAGAAATATAGATGGCCTGTTTCAGGAACATGGGATGCCGAGTGCATCATGAGAGTAGAAGAAGCATTATGGAAAAAGAAAGCCAGACAATCCCAGAAAGATGCCATAGAATTATGGCGTAAAGAAGCGCATAAAAGAACAGAGAAAGAAATCAGGAAAGCAGAACTAAGTAGGGAACCTTCAGAAAAAGCCCAAGAAAAAGAATTACTAGAGGAAGGTGAGCGAGTTAGAGCAGAACAGTTAGACCGACAAAGAAATGCCCTTATTAAAGGCATGTATCCCCTTCTCGCCGAGGGCCTGCCTACGGCGACCCCGGAAGTACCCTGTAATTTGCCGCCACCATTGGTTCCGACTAAGCTACGTCATAAACCGAACGCAGCTGACATTTTCCTTTCTTCCTACTTAGATGACACTGTTCCAGCATATGCAAATACGAATCATCCTCCCCCACCTGTTCAACCTGTTCAACCTGTTTATAATACGATTCCTGTCACTGTTCCCCCTGTTACAGTTCCCCCTGTCACTGGTCCTGGCAATCCGTTCACCCAACCTGTACCCCAGGTCCAGCCTACATTGCCTGCACCTACTTTGCCAGTCACGCCACCACCAACGACAGCACAGCCAGTATTAGTTGACGATCACGCTTCGGGAGGGGCAGTAGGAGGTGTCCCTATTACCCCGCCTCAATTAAAGCGAGTAACTCTAAGAGAAGCAGCATTACAACGTACGCCTAAAGTAACTACATACGCAGCCCTTAAACAGTACCTTACTGATTGCAGATATGATCCAGTACCAGGCAAAGACCAGATGATATTATATTCCGTACGTCTAAGACGTGTTACGAATTATTTGACTATTCTTCCGGACATGAGTGAACATCTAGATAACATATATAATTTTATCAGAACGGGGGAAAGACCAGAAAGTATACACGAGGCCATGGCACACAGAAAAGTGGAGATTCAAAGTATGATTTTACAGTTTTTGATAAATTGTTTGATAAGGGAACAAGATCGGCCAGGTTATAGCAAAGACGAGATGAGAGCCCTGATAAAATGGAGTGATAACATAGCTGATGGAAAGCATAGTAAACAAGCTTGCATAGAATCCATGTACAGAAAGATTCGTAAAGAAATTCTAGACATACACGCAAGGAAAAAAGCAGCAAGAGAAGCCGAGAAAGAGGATGATGACGTCTCAGATGACGGTAATCTGGACACTGAGGATGCAGACAGAATAGCGTACGTAGGTAGGGCAAAACCCTTTGACAGACCCATACGCCTAGAGTGCAAAAAAAAATTTCTTCCTCCCATACCAGAACAATGTTCTCTTGAGCATTTATTCCAAGCCACCGATAAAGTACTGAAACAACGACTAGGTTACAGTGAACTTAGTACCATGCATGAACAAGAATTAGCCCGATCAGCAGTCCAATGGGCTGGTAATTCTAGCATATATCCAGACGACGTAGTGGCCCAAACGTTTTTGAATCTTTCCCCAGACGAACAGCGACTAGTCGGTATGTACATGATCCAGCATCTCATTACACTGTACAGAAGTCAGCATTCTGATCCAGGTCCCCTACATAATGTATTGGAAGAATTACTCCTAAATAGATGGAGAGGCCTAGGTACTGATTTGATTAATGTCATTCTAGAACAACGACACAAATACAGAACGTTCTTGACTCCACATTTCGTTCCTGTTCCACCCCCAGTCAGGAAAGGTTTTTACATAGACAGACAGAATCCCTTACGAGAAGTTCATCCTGTTCAGACAACGGGAGGTGCGCTCCAACGAGTATTTGTTTACACCCCCTTAACGAAAATAGAACTATTGGAAATGAAAAAGTTAGTGCCCTGTCACGATAAAGATCCAGCAGGGTTTCACCGTGAATTAAAAGACATGCTCCGTATGGGAGAGTACACGTATCCCGATATACTTAAAATGTTAAAAGTTCTGTTGCCTGCTGGTATTTACGAGAAACTCAAAGAAAAAGACTGGGAGGTGGGAGAGAAAAAGATTGACTGGGCAGCATTAGAAAACGAAGAAAACACACGAATTCCTGGTACTGGTCTCGGGGATAAAGCCAAAGCATTGCCCGAATTATTAGTACAGGTTTTGCCAAGATTACTAACCACGAAAAAGGAAGACTGGGACGCGATCTCAGCCTGCAAACAGAAACAAGACGAAGACACTAGTGATTTTTATTCCAGATTCGAGAAATGTTTCATTATTAATGGCGGCCTGAAAACAAGTAGTGAATCATATCCACATCTCTTTGTGACCAAACTAGTAGAGAATTCCTTACCACAAGTTAAGAATAGAGTACTGAAAGTCGAGAGTACCTGGCAAGCTAACACCCCTTCCCAAATGTTACAAATGTTACAGTACCACCAGAACCGAATTAGAGAGGAACAAGAACACGAGAAGAGACGCATGAAAGACATGAAAATGAAAGTGCTAGTTGCACAATCTGTTCCAGCTGATAGCCAGAAGAGGGGTACGACACAGACTAGTCATTCTGCAGCTCCTGTTAAAGGGACATGCAATTACTGTAAACAGCCAGGTCATTATGTAAACGAATGTGCCGTTCTGAAACACAACATAGCTACAGGCAAGACGAAAGAAAGACCACGTCCTCCTAGACAGGAACATGTTCCGCAGAACACGCAACATCCTCAGAATACACAACAGACAGTAGCCGTACCCCAGCCCATAGCTGCCACACAACATGTTACACAGCAAATGTACCAGTATGCACAGTCAGATTATCCAGATTATCAACAGTATTCATGAAACAGCCTAGAGAGGGAGGTTGGCTTGCCTCTTATCGAGGTTCCTGTAGATCAAGAGGGTCCCTATGTACATAGTCAGGTATTAGGGAAAGACAGAAAATTTTTGATTGACACAGGGGCAAGTAGAACTACCATCAGTCATGACGTGGTTCCAGGGGCTCCCCTCTCAGGCTCAAGAAATGTTTCCCTGGGTTTTTCAGGAAAGCCTATTGTTAACGAAGTGTCAAAGCCAGTTTCCCTAGAAGTTGGTCCATTGTCTCGTACTACAGACTTGTTACTTACAAAATCATGTCCAGAAAACTTGCTTGGTATCAAGACATTGAAAGAACTAGGAGCAGTTATTTGTTGTTCTCCGGAAGGAGTGAGATTGTTTTTACGTGATTTTAAAGGACATTATGTGTTAAGAGATTTTGATCCAAGATTACAGAATGTACCACAGCATTTATGGGCGCAAGGTCCAACTGATGTAGGTTGTATGCACATTACACCATATCGTGTCACTCTGAAACAAGGAATTGTACTGCCCCGAATCCGACAATACAAGTTACCCCCTGAGGCTGTAGCAGCCTTACTGAAAATTATTGACGAGCTCATTGCTCAAGGAGTGGTTGTAGAAACCGACTCCAACGTATGTAATTCTACTATCATTCCGATTCTTAAACAAACTGACCCAAATGCACCTCCAGTCTACAGACTGGTGATCGACCTTCGAGAACTCAACAAATGTATCATACCCCAGTACCCAGTGGTCCCAGATATTTCTTCCCTATTGACTGCTATTGATTCCGAAGCAGCGTTCTTTACTGTGATTGACCTCAAGAACGCCTTCTTTAGTGTCCCCATCCATCCGGAAAGCCAGTACCTTTTCGGATTCTGTTTAAATGGCCGAAGCTTCAAATTTGCCCGTGCACCTCAAGGGTTCACGGAAAGTCCAAGTATTTACAGCCAAGCCCTGAAACGACAACTAGACAGTATTCACATGCCTACTGACACTGCTCTGCTCCAGTATGTTGATGATCTATTGATCACAGACCGAACAGAACGTGACTGTGAACGTGCATCACCGACAGTCTTGTATTTTCTGGCAGACAAGGGGCATAAGGTATCCCCTTCGAAGCTACAATTCTGTGTCCAGCAAGTTGTTTACCTTGGTCACTTGCTGTCCAAGAGGGGTAGACAGCTGACACCTGACCGCATCCAGTTAATTGCACATCTGCCACAGCCCAAGACACAAAAGGAAGTACGGGCCTTCATAGGCCTCACCTCTTACTGTAGACAATGGATTCCCCAGTACGCATATCTAGCCAAGCCACTCATGCAGTTGACAACACAGGAGGCAGCGACTTCGACTGTCCTCCCTTGGACTCAGGAACATACACTTGCTTTTGACGAATTGAAGAAAGCTCTATGTCAAGCACCTGTTTTAGCGACACCATGTTACAGCAAATCTTTTACACTTTTTGTCACTGAACGCGATGGTACAGCATTATCTGTACTCACACAAGATCAAGCAGGTTCACACAAGCCCTGTGCTTATTTTTCTAGTACATTGGATCCATTGGCCCAGGCTCTGCCTGCGTGCCTCAAATCAGTTGCAGCAACAACTCTAGCTATCAGACAAAGCGATTCCATAGTGTTAGGACATCCCCTGACAGTACAGGTTCCACACTCCGTGGAAGTTCTTTTAAACCGAACACAGACTCAGCACTTGACCATAGCACGATTGACAGGTTATGAACTGACACTGTTTCAGCCACACATAGAGATCAGACGTTGCAATATTTTAAATCCTGCTACACTGTTACCCTCGATTACAGCAGACCCTACGCCACATGACTGTGTGGAAGTCATTAACACCATGACGAAGCCAAGACAAGACTTGACAGACATTGCATTACCAGACCCAGACCTGACACTTTATGTAGATGGTTCATGTATGAGAACAAGTACAGGAGAGTTAGTGGCCGCATATGCAGTGACCACTGAAACTGAAGTCATAGAAACACATCGTATTGACACACTGTCTGCCCAAGCAGCAGAGCTCATCGCTCTGACCCAAGCCTGCATTCGAGCCAAGAACCTGAAAGTAAACATATACACAGATTCACGTTATGCATTCGGAGTCGTTCACGACTTCGGAGTCCTTTGGCAAGAAAGAGGTTTCATGACCTCCCACGGTGCCAAGATACAGCATGGTCCCCTCATTCAAGCTCTGTTAGAAGCAATACACTTGCCTACAGCCATAGCCATCATGAAGTGCAAAGCACATACGAAAGTCACTGACGCCATCTCCCAGGGTAACGACCTGGCAGATCGAACAGCCAAACTTAAAGCTCAGACACATACAGACATTCCAGCTGACACGATAAAGACAGTAGTTCCTTCACTGACGCATTGCATGACAGTCAGGAATCCCACACAAGATGTACTCGACATACAGACACATGCTACTCCAGACGAAATCAAGAAATGGACTGAACAAGGAGGGGTCCAGACTGACCAAGGGTGGATGATGAAGGGGAAAGCCACATGGTTTCTCCCCGACTTCATGGTTCAAGTTATCATTAATACAGCACATTTAGGAGAAAAAGCCATGTTAGACAGCATTCAGAATCTTTGGTTCAACAAGCATTTACGAGCAGGAGCAAAACAGAAAGTGCGTACTTGCATGATCTGTTGTCAGTTCAATCCAGGTAAAGGCATCCCCGTAGAACAAGGCAGATTTCATCCTCCTGATCACCCTTTTGAAGTCCTCCAGATGGATTATATCCAGATGGATCGCTGTCGAGGATTCAAGTATGTCCTCGTAGTTGTATGTGCCCTTTCCAGATGGACAGAAGCATATCCAGTCCCAGATTACACTGCCGTGACCACTGCCAGGCAGTTGGTTCGTGAATTTTTCCGCCGATACTGTTTGCCCCATGTCGTGTACTCAGATAATGGACAGCCATTCTCGTCCGAGCTTATGAAACAGGTTTCACTCCTGTTAGGATACCAGTGGAAGTTCCATTGTGTACGACACCCCGAAGCAGCTGGTCTCGTCGAGCGTCACAATCAGACTCTGAAAACACGTTTAGCGAAGGTCTGTGCAGAAAAAGGTGTAGATTGGATAGTAGCCCTTCCAGTTGCCCTCTTTTACATGCGTATGGTAGCCCATTCCAGGACTGGTTTGTCACTGTATGAAGTGGTTTTTGGTCGTCCCCCAAACATGTGGGGTACGCCTATGCCTCGAAAATTAACTGATGTCGACAGTAACATGCTGACAGATTACTTGGCTTCCTTGATGTCTGCACTACAATCTTGTCGTTCACAGGTCGCGGCTGCCTTCCCAGACAACACCCAGGTGAAACCGCATGAAATCGTTCCCGGTGATATCGTGGTGGTTCGCAATTTTGATCGCTCAAGCCCTCTGGAGCCCCGCTGGAAGGAGCCAAAACTCGTTCTGATGACCACAAGGACCGCGGTGAAGCTGGAAGGACGTAAAGGGTGGCTACATTCCAGCCACATAAAACGATTTCATGGACTGTCTCCAAAAACTTTTTTCAAGGACTGCCCAGATACTGACTCTAAACTCCCCCTGTTAGAGAAAACTCCGCAACAGGAGTATAAGGCAAAGTTGAGGTCTAGTAAGTCAGACAGCGTTTAATTGTTTAAGTCCCCCCCGGGTGAAGCGGTTAGACAGGTTTCTGACATGTATAAGATAGACCCACATAGTGAGAGAGATAGACAGGAGATCAAGAAAATGAAATACTGTAAAAATCTCCGAAGCCGTTGCATTATTACGTTACTTTTTATGTTTTTTCTGAGTCTTACGATCATATGTATAAGCTGGACGTTACATGTATTCTTTCCTCCGCTTGGTTCACATGTACATTCTTCAGCTAATGACACTGTAGAGCACACTTTTAGCGACCTGCCCCCACACGAGTTATCCTATCGACTTGCACTGCGCAACAACACTTTTATCCGTATGTTACACCATTCTCACCAGACCAGCAATGCCACTAATTGTTGGGTATGTGGCCGACTCCCCCCTTACCAGAAAATGAAGGGAGCTCTGCCCCTCTTTCCTTATCCGTTTTCACACAATGGTTCGTGTGGTGCATGGTTTGCGTTAATGTGTTCTAGAAAGTTGTTCCTTCAGTGGTCATATGTATCTATAGACAATATGCATCAAATAATTTAAGAAAAGTGGCAGAATTATATAAAAGTGTTTACTTTATCATAGTTTTTATTTTCATTTAATTAAGTTTTTTTCATTTCAGTTTTTCATTTACAAAATACATGATTCATCATAAATACATTTTTCGAACTCGAATTTTTTTACTTATTAGAACACACATTATTAGTAACACACCAGTAATGGAAAAAGATTTTTTTATACACAATTATAATAAACAATTAATTTTTAAGAAGGCCACCTGATATTTAAATACTCAACTTAATTTGCAAACATACACACATGCATACCACAAACACACTACCAAAAGGGGAAAAAAGGGAGAAACTACGTATTGATTGACAAGTTCACAAGTTGTCAAATTCTAGGGTCTCAGAAGAACTTGAGACCCCCGCACATGATCGGTCGACGCGCGTTTCGGTGGATGAACCACCTTCCTCAGGACCTTTTTTTCTCTTGTGGATCAAGGATATCAGGGGACAAAAAAAGAGATAGGCCGATTTGAGTTCCTTGAGTGCTCAGTTGCTAGATTTTAAGACCGGATACTTGTTAAGGGACACCAATTTTTGTTGCAAAACAGGATTCAATTACTCCAACCTGTTGAGAGACGGTTATCTGTTCTCCAGGGAGTCAATTAAAAACTTTTAGTGGCTGATGATGCCCTCAGCGGTACAAAACGGATCGATAAGACGTGGTCTCAACAGCTACGGTGTCTTGTTAATGGCACAGATGAGGAAAGCATTCCTTTATTTAGCTAGAGATATGCCATCATTCTCCGGACAGGGAGTAGAGATATTCTTTTTTTCAGTTTGGTAAATAGCCCCGTTCTTTATATTGCATCCATCTGCACATACGAGGTCTCGGAGTCTAATTGGATCTTCCTCGGCAGTCGGCGGTAAGCTTACCGCCGTGCCATTAACAAGACACCGTAGCTGTTGAGACCACGTCTTATCGATCCGTTTTGTACCGCTGAGGGCATCATCAGCCACTAAAAGTTTTTAATTGACTCCCTGGAGAACAGATAACCGTCTCTGAACAGGTTGGAGTAATTGAATCCTGTTTTGCAACAAAATTGGTGTCCCTTAACAAGTATCCGGTCTTAAAATCTAGCAACTGAGCACTCAAGGAACTCAAATCGGCCTATCTCTTATTTTGTCCCCTGATATCCTTGATCCACAAGAGAAAAAAAGGTCCTGAGGAAGGTGGTTCATCCACCGAAACGCGCGTCGACCGATCATGTGCGGGGGTCTCAAGTTCTTCTGAGACCCTAGAATTTGACAACTTGTGAACTTGTCAATCAATACGTAGTTTCTCCCTTTTTTCCCCTTTTGGTAGTGTGTTTGTGGTATGCATGTGTGTATGTTTGCAAATTGAGTTGAGTATTTAAATATCAGGTGGCCTTCTTAAAAATTAATTGTTTATTATAATTGTGTATAAAAAAATCTTTTTCCATTACTGGTGTGTTACTAATAATGTGTGTTCTAATAAGTAAAAAAATTCGAGTTCGAAAAATGTATTTATGATGAATCATGTATTTTGTATATGAAAAACTGAAATGAAAAAAACTTAATTAAATGAAAATAAAAACTATGATAAAGTAAACACTTTTATATAATTCTGTCACTTTTCTTAAATTATTTGATGCATATTGTCTATAGATACATATGACCACTGAAGGAACAACTTTCTAGAACAAATTTCTCTTTTCCCCTCTGTTCCTTGGTCACAAATTATTTCTTTGAGGGGGTCCCATCTTTCATGCTGTGGTTTGCGTTAATGTCCTCATTAGGTAGTAAGTCCACAGTTTCCCAGAGCAATTGGATATGGGGAGATCTGAACACAGTTATGAATAAAGCCTGTTTCCCAGACAAGGAGGGTCTTCCCCAAATGACAGGTACCGATCTAGAAAATGAAGTGTATGATTTAGGTAATTTTTCCCTTAACCTCATGATTCTGAATGTCCAGTCCGAGACAAATTTGAACTTACCGTCCATAACAGTTTTACCAGTGAAAGGTGAATTATGTGTTAGAAAGAATGGTTCAGTGCACCTAGGACACAGTGATTGTAATACTGTAGTCGAATTTAGTGATAAAGGAAAGTCTACATTCAAAGCCTCCCGTCATTCCTATTTCATTTGTGGTCAGACAGCTTATGTACGTTTGCCCTTAGATTGGGATGGAACATGTTATATTGCATTCCTACTGCCACCAGTTTTTCTAGCCCCTTCCGACTATCATCGAAATACCCATCTAGTGCATGTCAGACATAAGAGAAATCTTCCCCCAGTTATCGACTATTCTAAATCGGCATGGGACCAGTACAAAGATTACATTAAAGGATATTTCTGGTTCATAGGTCGCGTGCAGAACAGTAAAGTAATACGCAGATTGACCAGAACCCTTGAAGCTGTAGTGAATGAGACTACTTTTGCCCTAGGTAACCTAACAGAAGAGCAGTCTGCTATGAGACTTGTTGTTCTTCAGAACCGCCTTGTCCTTGACGTCATACTAGCCGATAGGGGCGGGGCTTGTAGAGTGATCGGATCCAGTTGTTGCATTTTCATTCCAAATAATACACCGTCAGTGTACAGAGCCATAACACGGCTTCATAATATAGCTCATCAGCTACACCAGAATCCAGGCTCCTGGACTTGGTCCGGCTGGCTCTGGAGCGTGATATCAGCCTGGGGATGGAAAGTACTGTCATTCCTAGGAATAATACTACTCATAGTATTCAGTTGTTGTCTCTGTCTGCAATGTGGGCCAGCGATTTGCGGCTTGTGCGCCACAGCTTGTATCCCCAGTCCAAGTTCACATTCTCGTGCTCGAGTGAAAAGAGACGAGCAAATGATGTTATATGAACAGATAGATGGTCTCATGAAGATAGACATATCCTGAAGGGAACGTAGGGGACAAGGAGGGAATGAGGAAAATTGAATTTTATATGGCCAAGTATGTCCCCTATCGTGTACCCCAACGTTCCATGTATGTGCATGACCTCCATGCATTCTCCCTCCATGGCCGAAAATGAAGACGCATATGCATTTGCGTCCAACGTTAACATGTCATCTACCAGATCCACCATGAATGAATCGATAATTCAGTCTTAAAACATGCCATGCCAACGTCTTTATATGGTATACTTTAACATCCAGAAACACACGTTTTCTGACTCAGCCGAGCCAGGCCCTGATTTCCGACTCCGAACCACTTCTGCCTCTGAAAGCTGCAGTTTAGGTATGCATCCCTGACCTCTGCCTTACTTCCTGCTCAAGCACAGCGGTGCCCGGCTCAGCCTGGCCTGCCTGCCAAGACAGTATTTTGCCTACAGATATCTGTTCAGCCTCCTCGAAAACACATTCCAGTCTAGTGATATAGGTAAACATATTCCCGGCTACAGAGCAAAGGGCCCGGCATTCCTGCCTCCATGCAAGTAATTTACTGCTCCCGTTGCCATAGTAGGCCCATGGCCCCGCGCATTGCACCAAGACACGTATGCACCCACTAGCATTCAGTGATGAATAGCCTCTGCCCGAGAGACCTTTTACTTTAGATAATACATCCTACAAACACAAGATACCAGATATGCTATAGGTCCAGGTCGTTCTGACATCCCAGACTTCAGTCTCCTCTACTAGTGCTAAAGTCAAGCCCTCAGTTCTCCCCAGTTACACGTCAATCTCACGTCATACTAGTTGGGCGCGCATCTGCGCATCTATGTTAAAGTTCCTGCTGACCCTGCAGATTTTCTCAATGCATCCACCCACTTATGACACTTTCTGTGACGTCCACATCACACACCTCCGTGTACGCCTATTATACGCTTTCTTTCACGCCCATATGTTCTTATCTTCTTCTTTTCCCTTGTTACGCCTACTGTATCCAATGTAACTATACGGTTTTACTATATATATTGTGTGCTGTTAATAAAATGTTGAATATCCCTTCCTGAACCTTAGTGGTGATGGAACCTGATGTCCATTGGCTCGAGCCAATTAATTAAAGCCCGTATGACTCAGATACCACGGACTCTGCCTCTCATTTTTATTGAGATTGAGCTATCCTTTATTGTCATTTAATGTATTGAAAAATGGTCCGGTAATTTTATTTACCACAGGGTGATGCCCCAAAACTGGTCCCAGGATGCTTGTTTCCATTCCAAGGAGGCCCCTGCTTGGTAGTTCGGGCTGGACTGGTCCCATGAGGCACATGTTCAAAACTGATTTGTATATGGCTGGTTCCAAACTGGGGTGCTATGGTGAGAAAATGAACAATGGATTTAACCCAGATCTATTGACTTGGGTTGAATGTTTGATTTGCTTTGCATTCCGTCCGTCATCTATGTGTGTTTTGCTTTCTCGACCTAAGTGCTCCGTGTATGCCCAGATGTGGTTCCCGGGTTCACTGTGTCATTGGATTCAAGCTAGCCTGGTTGATGAGGGGTGATGTCCTGAAACTGTTCCCAGGATGCTTGTTTCCCGTCCAGGGAGGCCCTGGCTTGGCAGTTCGGGCTGGACTGTTCCCATGAGGCACAGGGTCAAGACTGATTTGCATAAGGCTGGGTCCAAACTGGGGCGGCATGGTGAGCAAAAGAATGATGGATTTAATCGAGTTCTATTGACTGAGGGCTGAATGTTTGATTTGCTCTGCATTCCGTCCATCATCTGAGTGTCTTGTGCCAAGAAAGAGGACACTGTGTCCATGACAGGCAGGCATTTATAGGGAGGCTGGAGAGGTTAATAGAAGCATGCAATGCCAAATAGTACCTGCATTAAAGCAGCAAAGCTACTAATTGAGGGAGGAATTTGAGCGATGCACCTCACCAAGAAAACGGGAGTCAGGCAACAGGTCGAAAACCAATTAGGATACTGCAAAAAAGACCGACACAGGGCTCAACCAATGGTAAGCAGCAGGTGGGATTAAAGTTCTTCTGGTGATTTCAGCAGGTCTTGAACACAGTGCATGTACGCTGCCCAAGCTGGACCTAAAAAGAGGAGCAGGGATGTGCCAGGAAACGACCGACCTATAAGTCTTTTGTATAATAGCCAAAATATGTCCTCTAGACAGGTTCTAGCTAGGCTCTAATGTTGGCTGTCTGAAAATCACATCTTTGAAAGACACGCAGGCAGGCTTCAGAAGTAAAATTAGTACCACAGACCAGGTCTTCTGCTTCTAGGTGCTATGCTGGAAGTATGTGTTACCTTGAGGCATGACCATCTGTATGTTGCTTTCATAGACCTGAGAGATGCATTTGACCTGGTCCCCAGGGCTAACTTATGAAGGGCCCTAGAGGAGTATGGATTCGTAGATCTCTCCATACTGAAACCTATGCTAAGGTAAGGTGGAACACAGGAGGGGACCTCAAGGAAAAGATCCCCTTTAATCGGTAGTTATTGGCACGCACACTTTTCAGCCTCTACATCAATGGAGAGGAAAAATGGCTAAACCAATGCAAACATGATGCCCCAAATCTACAGGAATATCTCTTCCACTCTTCACATTTGCAGACAATACGCTCCTTTAGCTATAGATCCCTCTAGGGGCCTTTAGGTGGAACTGGACTTGTTTGTATCCTTTTGCTCAAGTAGGGGCCTAGAACATAATCCTATAACATCCAAGTATATGGTTATGAATCCCCATTGTTTCTTTAGGGGAGGGATGACTATTGAGGGCACCCTGGCAGAAAAGAAAAAAGCTTTGATTACTTAGGAGTAAGACTAGCAAATAAGCTGTATTGGGGGCCACAACTGGGGAAAAGTAAAACTGTTCTCCAACAGAGAACTTCATCAATTTTGTGAAAATGCAAGACCACTTCAGGTGGGTATGCATCACCTGCCCTGTATGCATACAGATCTAATGAAGTGGCTGCAGCCACAAAAGGGGCAGAGTTGAGGGGATCAGTTGATTGATTACTCCTCACTCAAGCAGAAAATAATGTTATTACAGCCTTGTTTAATCTACTTCCGAGTTCTTCTTTAACACCTTTGAGATTTGATTTAGCTTTAAAGTGCATCAATCTGATAATCTTGTTAAAACCAATGTTGTACTGGGTGCAAATCTGGTCAACCTTGGAGCTGACTCCCTATTGGGACTCTTTATCAGATCTATTGGCATGCAACAAACAAGTTAGCTTCCAGTGGTTTAAACTCGTTAAAAAGATGTTTTAAGTGGTGCGCATGAAAGAGCTCTGGATATTTCCTGCAGAAATCGTAAAAGGAGACACAGAGAAACTAAAAAGAACTTATTGGGAAAACCATTTGGTACAGGCATGGAGGGACCAGACCGATGGTAGTCTAACAAGGCAGTTACTGAGTCACAAATGTTTCCCCAAATTCGAACCATATATGGACAGAATTTTTCTCTTCCAAGCAAAACACCTTTATGTACAATTCAGACGTGGTTCATTATCGCAAAGAACATTTGCATCCAAGCTGGAAAAAACAGGCAGCTCTGTAAACAATTTCCCATATTGTCCCCAGTTTAAAGAATCTGAGGACATTTTTCTCTGTTTCTGCACTTGTTATTAAAAACCTCATAAAAATGAATTACTGCAGTGTGTAAGCTTGATGGAGTGAGGCACTACTGGGAGGCATTACAAATATTGAAAAAAGTGACAAGAAGGAACAAATAGTATTTGCTGTATCTCGCTTCCTACTGAGGACTTGGAAAATCAGACTGAGAGTACTGTTCCCCAATGAATCTTAAACCAGTTTAGGTAATAGGTGACAGATTATCTCCGTCTGCTCCTTTTTTAAAGGTTTAATGATTGCACGTCTAACTTTGGCAACAGAATTGTCAAACTGCTCCAATCTCACTATATGCACTTTTCCCGTTGTGTTTCCCCAATGTTTTGCAATAGGAAATCTGTCACTCTGGGTGTGCAGTTCTTACAGTAAATGTTGCATCACCTATGCATTTCAAAAACAGTTTCTTTGCGTTCAGTTAGTAAGTTAGTGGTGAATCATTTCTATACTTTCTATTATGTTGGCTGGAAAGAAGTTAATTTGTTGTTTGTTACATTTATATTTAAAAAAATAATGTGGTAAGCAGATTAATGATTTAATTGAAGTATAATATATTAAAATATTAAACCAATATTTTCTAAATGTAAGTGTGTTAATATTGATTTACATTAAACAAACAATATTATATTTTAATATAACTTTATAAATAAGGAAATGTAATGTCAATGTGTAAATTAGCGATAATAACGTTTCTTCAAAATATATATGAGTTACAAAAATTAATGGACCTATGTTTCAAAATTATAAACCTTTATATGAGGCGGAAAAATTAAAAGGTGCAATTCTCTCTTATTTCTTTATCAAATAACCATTTTTACATTAAAAACATTTTTGTGCACATAATTGTAACATTTGTATATCTTTTTATACACATTACTCTAACATTTGTTTACTATTTGTAAGCACATAAAAGAAAAATATTGTGTTTTATTGATTATGTGTTTATAAGGTATTTAAAATTTCCATTTTGCTCCTGTTTTCCTGGTATTGTCCAAAATGATTAGGACATTGTATGTTTCTATTAATAATTGGTTGGGTGGGTGTAATTACATTTATTTAAAGTGTGTGTTGGTTATGAATAATGACTAAGTTCATGTTTTACCACTTTAAAAGTGCAAGTTTGATTTTTGTGTGCCTAGTTTGAGAATCTGTTGTCAGTATTTGAATAGTATATTGGTGGTATTTTTTGGAAGTTTTGCAATGTATACAGAGATTGTTTGTCTTACTTAGTGGTATTCTGAGGGCTTTGGGGGAGTGGGAGCATAACATGGTTTTATTTGTAGGTCAATAAGATTGTCCCTGAATAATGTTTATTTTGAATCTGCATTCATTTCATATTTGTAATTTTAATTAAAGGAAATGGGTTAGATAATTTACCTTTCCAATTTTTTTGTAAATAATTGTATGTTTATTTGTTGGTTTTGTTAGCTTTTTTTTATTATCTCTTGAGTTGCAATTCATTTTATTTGCTATTTATGTTGCTAAGTATACTGTGACCTTCCCCCCAAGCTTCACTTTTATGTTTTTAAGGGATTCAATGGGTGTGATAAGAACATTCTACTTTGAATATTTTTTGAAGATTGTAATTTTGTATTTTGTGGAAAATAATATTGTGGAAATAGTACTGGAAACGAACCTTTTTCCTAAGTGTTTACTACATCTACTGAACTGTGAGTATTTATTTTAAGTATTGTATTTGGGAGAATATTGGTTAGGTAAATAAAAGGGTTTGATTTTTAATATATTTTTGTTGGTTAGGTAATCAAAAGGGTTTGAATATTAATATATTTAATGTATGGTTAACATGCATACATGCGGTTTCTATGGTATGATGTTCATATTTTGATATACACAACACATGCATTATTTTGGCTACGAAATATGATTCTTGCTATTGATAGTTAATTAATTTATTGTATTTTAGATGTTAGTAAATATGTTTTGTTTTTGTGTGCAAAGTATTCTTTGAATAGGGCTTAGTCTTATTTTTGGCAATGAATTATTTATTTGAATATTATCTAGTATAATGTTACATGAAGAGATGTTGTTAATCTTTTAAAAAGCCACACAGATAAAGGCTAAGTTAATATTAGCTAAAGTGTAAATACTGTTTGTATTGCTTTTTCAACAAAGACACCTGAAACTAGAAACAATACTTTTCGGAAAAAATGACAATTCTGAACAAAAATCACAGAAGAGCAGTAGAGTCTCTCAATATAGTTACTCACTGCAACTAAAACAACAACATGCCGCTTGTGTTGAGGAAGCCGCTGCTTGAGTATAACATCTATTCGGGCTGCAGAAAGAAGCTGCGCCCATTTGTTCTTCATGTGGTGCCGTTTGTGCTGATGTTACAGCATGGAACAAATCCCGGTGCTAAAAATCAGTGCGAGCAGCACGACTTACCTCACTCTGCCGCATCGGGAACTCTAGGGAGCGGGGCAACATTATTTGTCACTGCGTGGATTTCCGCAATCTCCTCCTAGGTCTAATAATGTCCCACTAACATTTGTTTTTCAGAGAAAATATATAAATAGTACACAGTGTCAGGTGCCACTATGTAGTTATATTCAGGACATAGTTGCCCTAATAAATAGATTTTTTGTTTTGCTAATAACTATGGAAACATTTGACAAATGTTCACAAAACCTTCCAAGAAGAAAAGCATCCACCTCAGCTCCTTCCTGGAAAGTTTAAGGGTAATCTGTCAAGCAGGGGAAAGGAAGTTACTAAACACAATTTACCCATGCAAAGTTCATAGAGCTAGAGAGGACTAAACCTAATTTGGCAGAAAGGTGGATCTTAACCCTGAAAGTAAGCTCTTTGTAATTTTGTGTAAATCTGTACAGGAGGTTTTGAAAATTTAAGGTTTAAAATGTAAACTTATCTGGATGGTTGGCATTGCGGAAAGCTTATGGTAGTCTAATGGGCACACTCCTTTAAAAAAATAGAGTGATCCAATCAGCCAAGAGGGATATTTTCCCATCTTCGCCTCACTCCAGCTGGATTGAGCGGCTCCCGTGAGTTTCACCGGAGCTCACGTATTGATTGGCTGGCCATAACCTGAATAAAAATGTTGCAGCTTCAATGACAGGACTCAGGGACTGGGTCCCCATGTTCTGAAAATAAACATATAATAAGGCATAAAGGGGCAGGGTAGCCGTATTCTGACCCTGCACCTTGTGAGTCAAATAAAAAAAAGATTTGGGGGACTACTGCAATCCTGTGGGATTCCCACAGGAGCCTGTGTTTGCCTCTAGACTCTTGAGGGAGTCTCACAGAAGCCAGTACAGAAACCAGGCTGAAACCAGGCTCCTGTGAGTGTCCTGCAAGATCAGTAAGCAATAACAAAAAGGGGGGGTTGGTGTCCATTGTGGTTGGGAGGGTTGGTCGCATGTATAGTGAGGGGGCAAGGACGGCGGGCAAAGCTAATCCTCTTTGCAGAGCTATAATAATAGTGAATGTTAGGGGTTGTTTTTTATTTATTCCAGGTTGGCTTTGTGGTATTTTACTAATCCAAACCTGTAATACTGTGCCTGGAGTGGTAAAAGGCTTTTGTCGTTCACAGTTCAGAGTGGATGGCACTGTGCTAACATATGCTTAAAGACTTTGCTAGAAAAATAGACATTAGAGGTGAACAGAATGTCGCTGTTGTTGTAGGGTGCTTTATGCAGAAGCTGTTCTCCACCTAAACGTGGGAACTACCCAGAGTTAACTGCTTCTTTTTTGTACACACACACATATACAAATATATATATATACACACACACATATATTTATATGTATACACACACATATATTTATATATATACATATACACATCTGATTGCACAGCTAAGATGTATTTTGATAATATAGTACATTGATTGCATTTTATTATGGGGTTTACTTGCCCACTTGGGCGTTATTTAATAGGCCAGAGAATATATTAAAGCCCGAGCAAGATTGTATTTTTCAAACTTAGCTTGGGGTTAATAAAGCTCTGTCAAATTTAAAAGAGCAAAAAACGCTTGTGCCTGAACCGACGGCGCACATGTATGCCATTCGGGATGCTCCCCTGATTGTTCAAATTATTTGCTGAATGAGGGCAATTTAATCATGCAAAAATGAATCTAAAACATGTTATCTAAACGGCTGTGTATTATCAATGAATTGTCTTTTTTCAAAATTTTGTAAAGGGAGTAACCATAAGTCTTTCTTCCATTACTTTGACCGTAACTTGTTTCCGTTCACGTGACCCAACATTTTTGCACTTTAAAAAGGTGAATGTTTGTATTGTAACTTTGGTGAACAAGCCTGCGGGTCAGGCGAAACGCGTCCGAGGGTTGACAAATAAATCAATTTGTCTGGTACATGGTCTCGCCAGCGTGTGGTTTTTCTACTCGTTTGCTTGTGGTAATTTTAAGAGACCCGGCATCGGAGGTCTTTGGTTCAGGCGAGACACCCGTTGGTCTGGAGGCGGTGACGATTTTCCGAGGCAAGGAGGAGAGAAGTTTGATGTTCGCCGCCCCCCTGGTTCCACGACGCAGAGGCAGGAGTGCCTAGCGAATCTGAGCGGAGAAGTGCCGGGAGCCTCATCGAGCCCGTGTTGAGTCGGAGGACCCACACGGTGAAAGGTGCAGGGCCAGGTAGGAGACGCCGATTTGGGACCAGAAACGGGGAAGCCGGGCGTGTACTTTAACAACGTGGGACAGCTGCAGCGCTCCACGTACCCGGCGGTTACCAGACAGGAACGTATGTTCCTAGTTACATTTTAAAACAAAACGATGTCAGCCCAAGAAATGCAGGAGCGGGAGGAAGCCGCTCTCTCCGTCTTTGATGATGTGCAGACAATACCCAACAAAGCCGTAATGAAAGCAGGCGTAAATCCCATTTCAGATACTATGGCAAGATTGAAGAGATTGGAGGAGCTGAAGAGAGGGGAATTATCCAAGTGGTGGGAGCAAAGATCGCTCCAGCGTTATCTAGAAGTGAAGAGGATACCCCGGGGTTTAAGAGTTATGGTAGCTCCAACCTATGAGAACCCCGACCCCAATATGCTTAAGGAATGGGCAGTCAATAACCATGATGCCTCGTGTCGAATGTTAACGATTCTAATTAAATATGCAAAGTCCGACAGACAGAAAATGCTAACTGAGATCGAGCAGATCCAAGACATGTTAACTAAAGACCCAGACCAGGAACTTGTCACCAAATACATGAATGACATGAAAGATCGATTAAAAAAGCTTGAAACGTCCATCAAAGAGCACAAAAACAAAAGTTCATTAGAGATAAATTGGACTATGAACGAGGACAAATTTATACTTTTGCCAAAAAGTTTGATACCATGCGTAAGCAAAAAATGAACCCTCCTCACGGTAAAACAGCACCCCAGTCCGATGCAGGCAGTGTGGTGAGCTCGGACGTGGAAACAGATCTGGAAGAAGGCGCAAGTGGGGGAGGAGGAGAAAGAACAACAGTTCCATCTGTCATGGACGAATTTGCTTTTTTAGAGGAGGAACGAAGATTCAATCTAAGACCAAGACGGCAAGTGTCTTACACAGCAAAACCAAGAGGAAGAGGCAGAGGAGCAGGCGGCGCAAGGGGAGGAAAAAACGCCAACAAAAATTCGAAATGAATGTCGCTAATTTAGAGCAACAAGGTGTTAAAGACTCAACTATCATCAATTTGACCAAGATGACACTTACGCCCAAGGAAGAGCAAGTTTTAAAACTGGGCCTGTCCTTCTGTCCACCGGCAGATTTCAACTATGTTGACACGCGTACAGACACTTATAAACTGGTAAGAAATCTAAAGTTGAAAAAGTTCTTCGCTCTTAACAAATTTAAGCAACCGCCGAAAGACATGGGGAAAATGACTCCTGCTAATGACAATGGTAATCTATCTACAAGTCTCCGACATGGATTTGATGATAGAGTTGCAAAGTATGGATATTGATGACAATGAGACTGTTTTACTTTTGGATCTGGGGGCAAATGGCGATGCATGGGGAGAATCAGAGGGCGCCAATAGCCGAGCTAAAGAAATAGCTAAAGACCAAAATGTGGACATTTCAAAAACTGTCAACACTGAATTCAGACCAAAATCAAAATTCACCCCCTTGAATGTGAGAGACTCTGTTGATATTTTTCATGAGTTGGTGGTCAATGATCTTAAAAATCTTGAGAAATGTACCAGTGTGAAACATAAAACATTCTCTAAGCAGGAAAAGGAGTATTTTGCCTTAGTTAATAAGTTTAAATCGAACAGCAGTTGCATTGTACGCGATGCAGACAAAGGGGGCAATGTCGTCCTATGGGAGAGAGAACAATATTTATCTGAAAGCTATAAACAACTTAACAATAAGAACAACTATGTTAAAGTCAATGAGAATGAAATGATTGAAAACTTTGAAAAGTATAACAAACAGTTGCAAGAGTGGTACAATCAGAGTTTAATCTCTAAAGAAGAGTTGCAATTTCTTAAAGTGTGTAACCCAGTAACACCTGTGTTCTATTTAATTCCAAAAGTGCATAAATGTCCTGACAACCCCCCAGGTAGGCCTATAATTTCTGCTATTGGGGGGGCACTTGAGAACACTTCTAAATTCATTGACGCTTTCCTCTGCCCCTTGGTTAAACAACTCCCCTCTTATGTCCAAGACTCGGGAGATTTCCTGCGTAAGATCTATGACCTACCATGGGAGGATGATTATCTCCTCATGACCATTGACGTCACAACACTCTACACTAGCATTACACATGAAGATGGCCTAAGGGCCATCAAGCATGCACTGAGGGCCAGACCGATAAATCTTTGGTTACACTCACAAATGCTAGTAAACATGACGTCAGTTTGTTTGAATAATAACTTTTTTCTTTTTGAGTCTTCACTGTATAAACAAATATGTGGCACCGCGATGGGCACCTGCTTCGCCCCCAGCTATGCTAATTTGCATATGGGCTGGTGGGAGGAGCAGGTGATCCGAGCGGAATACCACATTGAATGGAGGGACAACATACTACAGTGGAGTCGTTATATAGACGACCTATTTGCAGTCTGGAAAGGCACAGAGGTCAGTGCACAGAATTTTGTGAAGAAAATACAGGCCAACAATCTTAATCTAAAATTCACTAGTGAAATCAGCACAACATCTTTAAATTTCCTAGATTTAACAATCTTTGTAAAAGATGGCCGACTGCATTCACAACTATTCAGAAAGCCCACAGCAGGGAATACACTGCTACACGCAGACAGTTTCCATCCAACTAGCCTCATTAGAAGCATCCCCTATGGGGAAAGTCTGCGTGTAATACGTAACTGCAGTGATCCTGAAGGACAGGTCAGAGAACTCAATACGCTTGAGAAGAGGTTCAAAGCTAGAGGCTATACACACTCTAACATCACAAGTGCGATACGGAAGGCTAAAATGAGAAGCAGAGAGGACATCCTGTTTAAAAAAAAACCTAAGGACAAAGCAAAGGATCACTCTGTGAATCAAATCAGAATGATCACTGCTTATAACAAACAGCATAAGGCAGTGAGGGGTATAATCAACAGGCACTGGCATCTCATAACCAATGATCCAATACTTGAAAATATGGTGAAAAAGAGACCCGAGATTACCTTCAGAAAAGCCAAATGTTTTAAACAAATGTTGGTCTCTAACACGCTACCGGCAGTACCTCAGAAACAAAAGAGCGGGGTAGACTGGCTTAAAAGAAAACCAGGTTTCATAAAATGCTCTAAGTGTAAGGCGTGCACTGCGGGAGTTAATACCCGCACTTACCAAACAGGAGTCTCCAAAAGATCAAAATCGATAAAAGGTTTTTTCAACTGTAAAACGGACTATGCTGTCTACGTACTTCAATGCCCTTGCGTGTTGAGATACGTGGGCAGCACGATCCATCCAGTCCATGTACGCATCTTGCAGCATATGAGAGCCATTAAACATGCAGATCAGGCGTACCCGGTGGCCCGGCATTTTGAGACATTTCATAATCAGGATGTAACAGGGCTCTGTTACTTTGTTATTGACTCCATTCCGAGTAGCATGCGGGGCGGGGATCGCCTACAAAAGTTGAGGCGCTTGGAATCCAGGTACATCCTGGAGCTCAACGCCAAGGCCCCTGGGGGTCTTAATCTGGAAGAAGACATGAAAACACATCTTTAGAGAGGGATCTTTCTAGGTTGTGATCGAGTCTAAGAAATTGTTGTAATTTGATCTATGGGTGCTGTGCAAAGTCTAGAAAAATGGAGAGAGGCAGGTTAATGATCCCCGCTCCTGCAATGAAGTTGTTTTTAATTACACAAATAGGTTTAAGTGTGGCACATGTTCTTTGGGCAAACTTCGGAAACTAATTGTATTTGCCCACTTGGGCCGTATTTGCTGAACATCTGATTGCACAGCTAAGATGTATTTTGATAATATAGTACATTGATTGCATTTTATTATGGGGTTTACTTGCCCACTTGGGCGATATTTAACAGGCCAGACGAATATATTAAAGCCCGAGCAAGATTGTATTTTTCAAACTTAGCTTGGGGTTAATAAAGCTCTGTCAAATTTAAAAGAGCAAAAAATGCTTGTGCCTGAACCGACGGCGCACATGTATGCCATTCGGGATGCTCCCCTGATTGTTCAAATTATTTGCTGAATGAGGGCAATTTAATCATGCAAAAATGAATCTAAAACATGTTATCTAAACGGCTGTGTATTATCAATGAATTGTCTTTTTTCTAAATTTTGTAAAGGGCGTAACCATAAGTCTTTCTTCCATTACTTTGACCGTAACTTGTTTCCGTTCACGTGACCCAACATTTTTGCACTTTAAAAAGGTGAATGTTTGTATTGTAACTTTGGTGAACAAGCCTGCGGGTCAGGCGAAACGCGTCCGAGGGTTGACAAATAAATCAATTTGTCTGGTACATGGTCTCGCCAGCGTGTGGTTTTTCTACTCGTTTGCTTGTGGTAATTTTAAGAGACCCGGCATCGGAGGTCTTTGGTTCAGGCGAGACACCCGTTGGTCTGGAGGCGGTGAAGATTCTCCGAGGCAAGGAGGAGATATATATATATACACGGGAAAGCAGTAGCAAAATATGCTAATGAATACATGAGACTTTCTTTTTGTCTTTCTCACTAGAGAATCACCTGCAATGTTATGTACCTTAAATGTTAGCTGTGAAATTTAACATGCTACATTACTTATAGGTTGATATTATTTTATAAACACATTAGGGTGATTTAAGACTTTAGATCATGTTTTACTTAATACTTTGTTTTAAGTGTAAATGTGTCACATGTCTAACACTGTAAAAAGACCTTCCTAACATGCAGGTGAGCCTCATTGTAACCATGGCAACATCCGGTTTGAGCCTGTATGTTAATTGATAGACATGCCCATAACTCGTTTCATGTATATAAGTAGAATTGAAAAGTAAATGCAGATGTAGTGAACAAGGCGGCAACGCCGAAACGCGTCTAAGCAGATACTGATCGAATAAATCGAGTTTGGATTCAGATTCATGGTGTCAGCGCTTTCTTCAAAATTTACAAGTTTGGTATGACTGGATATATATATATATATATATATATATATATATATATATATATATATATATATACATATATACATCTTTACACATTATACACATATATACATATAATATATATATATATATATATATATAACGATAGAAAAAGTGTTTTTTGTTTACTAATAACTTTGGTGCCTTTTGACAAATCTTCAAGAAGTTTTTCAAAACAAGTTTGTCACTCTCTGCAGCTGCTGTCTGGAGTGATTTGTAAATGGGCAGCCAAGAAAATGCGGGAGTCCCAAAGCACATTTTCTCTATGGAATTTCCCATAGAGATTTTGAACACGACTAGTGCCGGAACTGCTGATCAGAATTCCACCAAACCTGGCAGAAAGCTAGCATTAAGGTCAGAAAGAAGTTTTTTTTGTAATTTGGATTTAATCCAGTCACTAGCTTTGGAGTTATTCAAGGAAAAATAAATATGGATATGTAGGGACTTGAATCATCTGCGGATCCAACAGATCTCATTCTGAGATCTGATTGGTTGGCAACACTTCAACCAGAAAGTGTTACCAGCCATCATGGGGCGCAAACCCAGCCAAGTGTTTAGAAATAGGTTAAAAAATAAACAGTAGGGGTGAGGGTAGGAACACCCTGACCCCCAAGGCCTGGTGGTGGGATCTCTGTGGACCCCCACTGGGGCCCAACACATTTTTTTTACAGTTTGCCGTGATTTCGCTGATGATCCATGAAGCTGCAGCAAACTTTTACAAAAAAACAAGCACGGTCTCCCACGCTTGTTTATTTGAAAGTCTCTCTGGTGGGCCAAGTCCATGGGGGTGGGGGGCGGGGCAGATATTGGGAGAAGGTGATGACAGTGCAGAGCCCTTCCAACGTGGAAAACCTTTAAACATAGTACAAGCACCAGTCCATGCCGCGGACATGACAATCATGCACATAGGGCCCGATGTAGGTAATTCCGATTTACTTACTCTTAAATACCGAATCATACCGAATCGGTATTTATGAGTAGGTAAATTGGAAGTAGGCAGATGTAGGTAATTTTTATTTTTCAATTACCGATTCTGTAAGATTCGGTATTTACCGATTCGGTAAATACCGAATCAGTATTTCCCATTGATTCCTATGGGCCTTGAAGCCCATAGGAATCAATGGGAAATACCGAATCGGTAAATACCGAATCCTGGCAGGGGAAACGGGGTGCCACTTTGACACCCTGTAGCACCCCAATTGCAGGCTTGTGTGCCATGTGGCACACATACATGCCCTAAGGGCATGTCTGTGTGTCACATGGCATAGGTGTACAAGCACAGATGTGCATGTACACTGGAATTCGGTATTTTACCACCCAATAGGATTGGGTGGTAAATACCGACTCCTAAAGGGTCTGTGGCACTCTTTGAAGTGCCAGCTACATCTCGAAATACCGATTCGGTAAATATACCGAGTCGGTATTTTACTTAATCTGTAAATTTACAGAATCTGTAAATTTACAGATTCTGTAAAATTCGGGCCCCCTACATCTCAAAAACCAATTACCGGTCGGTAACGGCCGAAATCGGCCGTTACCGACCGGTAATTGGCGACCTACATCTGGCCCATATTACAGGAAGCACCCAAAACACACCAGGGCACCAAAGATAGTGTGTAAGACAAAAAACAACTAAACATATTAGGCAAAGTTTAGACATATTGCAGTCCAATGAGTAAGTGTCCCTCCTTGTATAGCACCAAACAGCGGAGCAGTCTGTCTCAAGGGGCAGGTGCAGCTATCCGATCCCTAACACTTTGCTTGAGGGTGGTGAATGAGGTTGCTGTTCCAAGATGAGAGCTGCAGCATGTCCAATTAAGCATATTACCAACACAAGTCCGTGAGAACCTGGTATTGCGGCAGTAGGACCGATGTGAATGGGACTGGAGTCAGTTTCAATGTCACCTTGGAGAGTAGAGCAGCTTTCATTATTTTGACATGGGTTTCAATTCCCTGTGTACCTGTGCTGGCCGGAGATTACAATCATGCACATAGTACAGGAAGCGCCACAACACAACAGGGTGAAAATCGTAGTGGGCAAGACAAAAAACAATAAAACATATCAGGCAATCCTCTACGCATTGCCATCCAATGAGTGAGTGACCCGCCTTTTATAGACCCAAATTATGAAGCCGTCTGCACAAAGGCAATGGTGCAGCTATCCGCTCCCTAACCCTTTGCTGGAGGGTGGTGATAGGAGTCTGAGTGCTGGCCTTGGAGGGCAGAGCAGCTTTCATTTCAGTGGCATGGGTTGTAGCTATCTGTGTATCTGTGCTGGCCGGAAGTGACAATCATGCACATAGTACAGGAAGCACCAAAACATACCAGGGTGACAAATGTAGAGGGCAAGACAAAAAACAATGAAACATTTCAGACATTCTTCTGACATATGAATGAGTGCCCAGCCTTGTATAGCACCAAACGGTGGAGCGGTGGGGCGGTCTGTGTCCCTAATTCTTTGCTTGAGCGTGGTGATAGCAGTCTGCCCTTGGAGATTAGAGCCACTTTCATTATGGTGACATAGGTTGTAACTCCCTGTGGACCTGAGCAGGCCATCATAATCAATAAAATTGATGCCAATGATGATTATCATAATATCTACATACGTAACAGATACCACAGACTGGATTATCACTTGGCGCTACTATCAACATACTAGATAGCCAACAAAATGTCAACCTCAAAAGCTTGAAATGCTGAGTCACCCCTTTCAGGGCGAAGCCCGCAAACTGCAGGGTAAACTCAGATCTTTGTAGTAAGGGTATTAATCCATCTAACTATAATCCCAGTGGGTTAAGGCAAAGATTCACATCAGAGTTTCCAAACTATGTGCAACAGAGGTGTCTCTTGTGTGTGTTTGGGGGTGAGGGGGGTAAACTTGTGACATAGTATCTTGATTTAAATGTAGCACCTATGTATGGGTCTTTTGTCCCCTCCTCAGATTATGCCGACAGACTCCCATCACAAAAAAATACATGGGCCACCTATGTCATATAGCACACCCCACACACTGATGGGACTCCTATTGCACAACGCACATATGCAGAAGTTTCTATTCCATGACCCAATTCTTCCCACTTAATTGAGGGCACAGTGATGAGAGAAAGGACATTAACCCAGGGAGCTACCTTCTATCGGCATAAACTAAGAACCTGCCCACTCGTTTAGAATGTCCTGCAGGATAGAGTCATCACTTTAGACTGCATTCAAGTCTTTTCAGGTGCCAGGCTACCATTTTCATTTAAGCCCTGCCCATCAGAATGCATAAAACAGGTGTCTTTGATAATTTTGGGGGATCATGCCTCTCTACCTGGTATAACTTCCCAGTACTTTGTATACAGTATTAAATAAAGGTGGCAGTCTGTTTTTCAGCCTTTCCGATTTTGGCACCTAAAGAAACAGAAGCCCATGGTTATAACATGATTTCTCAAAGATCAAACGGTTGGTCAAGAGGGGAAGTCAGGATTATCAGCCAAGTCTGCTACCACGCAACTTGAGACATAAAAACCTGACACTGTCTCCTTTGCATCATATTCCTGGAGGGATGGTGACACGAGTAACAACAGGCTGACCCAAAGCACCAGGTTTTCTTTGAATTCAGTAACATTTATAAAGTGTCTATGAAGTAAACTAAATTGGCATGTATGGGGTGGGGCACCAGGGGATGTGTTGACAGGGGAAAAAGGTGATATTTAGGGAACTTGCAGCACTAATCCATTAAGAAAATCCATTACATTATGAGAACAAAACTAATGACGGACACAGAACTCAAAATACCAAAGATCAATATTAATGAAATGTCTTCAGAACTAGAGAGAAGTTGTTTCAGCTTCCAGACACAGCACATGGAAACACTGACCCTTTATAAAGTTCTTTACACAAACGTAACCACATCTTAGCACTTTGAATACTATCTGCTGTTATTATTATCATTTCAAATGCATTTAATTGACTTTGGAAGGCTGGTTTCCTCACATTGGCCCCACGGAGACTCACCAGTGACCTGCACATTACAAA
This sequence comes from Lissotriton vulgaris, assembly GCF_964263255.1. Taxonomy (NCBI): domain Eukaryota; kingdom Metazoa; phylum Chordata; class Amphibia; order Caudata; family Salamandridae; genus Lissotriton; species Lissotriton vulgaris. The sequence continues at coordinate 1,885,778,200 of NC_141687.1, read as the reverse complement.
GAGATTTCTATAGCATGTGCTTAATTCACCAAGCTATCTCAGGCTACTCTCTTTGCAGACTCTGGTGTGTGTGTATCTGAGGAAATTATGGGGCTGTTTCTTTCAGCACAAGAACTTTGCACAAAGATCACTCACATACTAATACAGCAACTCACACAACCAGACACACACTGATACAGCCACATACACACCCAGTCATACAACCACTCACAAACCCAATCACACATCCACACAACTGAACACACACCCAAACATTCACCTTCGTACCCAGGCATGGACCCACACAATCACTCACATACCCATTTGTTGTATTTCGATTTAGATTCCATATACATTTCCCGATTCATGCCCTTATATAGGTACAATTCACATTGCCCTTATATAGGCATAGAAATCCAGTCCTTATTTAGGCATAGTCCATGCTACCCAAATACAGGTATGGCTACTTCCATCCATTCATCTACGTCACAACTATTTCTTGGAAAACCAGACTCTTAAACCGTTAGGGACTTCCCCTTGCTTGGATATTGATTTCTCCAAGAACTCATTTATTATGCATGAACATCTATTCCTTAGGGGCTCATTCATGACATTCATATGCCCGACAATGACGTCAATACTGGCATTCCTAAACACATTCAAGGTATAAATATACCTTCACTCCACAGTATGGTTCGGTGCAGTATCACTACCTACTTGCACGACGCAGCTCCCCATAGCAAGTACCGAAGGAAGTCAACTCTCCAGCTGACGCACTGACTAGACGCGGTCATCCTCCTGCAGAGAATCCAGCTCCAGTGTTTCTGAGTCCCCTTGCTGGGTGTTGGGAGATCGAATCCAGGGAAAGAGATACCAACCTTTCTCATTCTATGGTATGGAGCTGTTTAGAATCTAGAGCAATCTTTGGCAATTCTTGGCAAAACTAAACCTCTGCTATATCAGCACCTTCTACTTACCTAGTACTAGACTTAGGTTAGGTACACTGGGGTAGGCATATTTTAGAAGCACCAGTTGAGTATTTTAGCCTGTGTTATTTATGTATGTATTTTTATATATGTCATAGCAACAGACAATGCTATTACAGTATTATTTCATATTATTGTTTATGCTGTACGCATTATACTTTGCATTCTGTCTAACGATTGTAGCAGTTCATATCTTTTGCATGAGAAAGAAGACTGTTCAATAAACCCTTGTTATTGAAACGCCTGTCTCTCTATTTCTGTGCAACTCTGTAGAAACGAAGCATGCACGATTGACTGAGTGAAATAGTTATCTATTGTTTCCATGACTCTGAAGATATTGTTCCGGTTCTAGGGGAAACAAAGTTAGCATGTTTATGCGGTTGTCAAAGACTAATCCCTTCTTGTTTACTCGAGAAAATTTCTAGTGGCCTCTGAGTTAGCTGGCACATACAATTAAGTTTATTATACTCGACAGAGACATACTGACCTCAGTCCTATGTCAAATCTATAGTGTATATTATTCCAATGCGGAGAGTCTATTGGGAATATAGGAACTACACTACACATCACATACCACATAAACACTCACACACCCACTCACATGCCACCAATCATACACCCACTCACAAGCCCACACAACCATTCACACAGTCACAGACCCAGTCAAAGGCCCACACAACCATGCAAAAGAACTTTATACAAAGATCACTCACACACTAATACAGCCACTCACACAACCAGATATTCACTGATACAGCCACATATACACACCCATTTATCCAACCACTCACAAACCCAATCCCAGATCCACACAACTGCACACCCACCCACTCACATACCCAGTCATGGACCCACACAACCACTCACACCCAGTCACAGGCCCACACAACCACTCACAAACCCACTCACACACATATATAATCACTCACACACCCACTGACATGCCCACACAACCACTGACATACACACACACTCACACACCCACATGCCTACCCACACACTCACTCAACCATTCACACACCCATACAGCCACTCACACACCTACTCATAGACCAAATTAACCACTCAGTCCCCCATTCACAGACCCGCACAGCAACTCACTCCCACGACTCACACGCCCAATCGCACACCCACACAACCACTCCCAAATCCACTAACATTCACATAACCACTGACACACCCATGCACACAACCACACACACACACACACAATCACTTACAGACCCACTCGGACCCCACAACCATGCACATACCGACACAACCACTCACATTCCCACTCACTCATCCACACAACCACTCACAAACCCATACAACCACTCACACACTCACACAACCACTCACATACCCCCACAGCCATTGACGTACCCACACACCAACAGGTACAGTCATACTCACACATCCACTCACACACCCACACAACCAAGTCTCACCCACACAACCACTCACATATCCACTTCCACTTAAAGACCCTCACAACCACTCACACACCCAGACACCCACTCACACATTCACTACAACCACTCACACCCCCCACACCAACTCACACACTCATACAGCCACTCACACACCCACTCACTGACCCACACAAACTACATATACACTCACTCACACATCCACACCACCACTCACATACCCAGTCACAGACCACACAGCTACTAACAAATCTACTTACACACCCACACACCGAATCACACACCCGCAAAACAAACCATTCACACAACCACAAAACAAACTACTCACACACCCACTCACATGTCCAAACACTGACTCATACACCCACACAAACACTCACACACCTACTCACATGCCCGCATACACACTAACACACTCACTCACACACCCACACAACTTTTCACACCCCACCCACAAAACCACTTAACCACTCAGATACCCACTCACAGACCCACACGATAATGCGCACACCCATACAGCCATTCACACTCCCATACAGCTACTCACACAACCACACAGTCACTCACAACACCCACTCATATACCCATTCACAGTCCCACACAACCACTCACACACCAAATCACACACCCATATGACCACTTGCACCCCTACTCACACACCCACTCAACCACTCATTAAAATATACTGTCACTCACACACCCCACAAAACCACTGACATACCTATTTAAAGACCCACATAGCACCTCACAAACCCACTCAAAGACTCATACAACCACTCGCACATCTACTCACACATCCGCACAGCCACTCATGCACCCAGTCACATACCCTCACAACCACTCACACACCCACACAATCACTCACTCACCCATGCAGCAACACACACACTCACTAAAACATCCATACAACCACTCATACACCCAGTCACAGACCCATACAACCACTCACACTACCACTCACCTGTCCACTCACACACCCACACAACCACTCACAAACTTACTTACACATGCACATTCCTACTCACACACCCACTCAACCACTGACACACTCATACCGCCACTCACACACCCGCTCATAGATCTACATAACTGTTCACACATCCATTCACAGGCCAACACAACTGCTCATAAACCCACTAACACACTCATACAACCATTCACACAAACACAACTACTCACACATCCAAACAGCCACTGACACACCCACACAACCACTCACATGCCCAGTCAGAGACTCTACACAACCATTCATAAACCCACTAACACTCCCACAACCACTGATACATCCACTCAAACAACCACACTCACTCACACACCCATACAACCACTCACAGACCCACATGGCCATTCAGACACCCACTCACACAACTGCACAACCACTGAAACACCCAGTCACACATTCACACAACCACTCACACATCCACTCACATATGCACTCACCGACCCACTCACACACCACCCACCCACAAAAACACTCATATACCCACACAGCCGCTTACACACCCTATCATCCAGTCACACAACCACCCACTCACACACTCACTCACACACCCACACAACTACTTACACATCCACTCACAAACCCACACAACTGCGCACACCTACTCACACACCACCACAACCAATGACATACCCACTTAAATACTCACACACCCATACAACCACACACACCAACACACACCAATACAACCACTCACACATTCTGTCACTGACTCTTACAACCACTCACACACCCACTCACTTACCCAGACAACCACTCATATACCCACACACCTACTCGCACACTTACACAACTACTCACAACTCTACTCATACACTCACATACCCGCTCACACATACACAGAGCCACTCAAACACCTACTCACAGGCCCACACAAACACTTATACATTTATCACACAACCACTCACACGCCCAGTCACAGACCCACATAGCTACCTATACACTCACTTACTCACATACATCGCCACTCACACACTCACTCACATATGCACACAACTTCTCATACACCCAAGCAACCACTCACACACTCATACAGCCACTCACAGAGCTACACAGCCACTTACACACCCACTCACACAACCACTCAAATCCACTAACACTCACATAACCACTGACACACCCACCCACACAACCACTCACATCCCCACTCACTAACCCACACAACCACTCACACCCTCACTCACACACACACTCAACTGCTCACACACTCATACAGCCACTCACATACCAACTTCCAGACACACAACCACTCACCCACCCACTCACACACCCACAAACCAACTCACATACCCAATCAAAGACCCACAAACCACTCACATACCCACACAACTACTCACACACCCACATCCACATTTATGTAGTTGTAAAAAATAGAATTACTAAATTAAACTTATAGGTAAAATGGTAGTACAACCAATATTTTTTAAAAACTGTAAAGTTCACTGATAAAACTACAATTTACAGGGAAATTACAGTTAGAAATTAATTAAAAAACAAATAATAGAAATTCGCTTAAAAAACAAGGGTTACAGGGACATTATAGATAGAAATTAAAATATAAAACACCTTAAAAATGCACAAAAAGCCAATTGTTACAGGGCCATTATAGTTAGGTAGATTTTACACACACACAACCATAGAAATTCAGCAGTTATAGTTACATGAGATATCGGCATTATATTCCAGCAAGTACTCTGCCACCCCTGTCATCTGTCAGGTGTATCTACTCCTCTCCAAAAGTACTGCAGAGAGTAAGTAACATTTTGATCAGAGCTCTACAAATCAGTATAATCTGAAGTTGTGCCTCAAACCTTTGTGGACTTAAGTAATGTGCTACAAAAATATTGTAGCAAAAATATTGACTGCCAAAATATTGTCAAGGGAAGCATACATAGGTACATATGAAGTTACTATTCTTAACTACACATCTATGTAACTTGAAGCTATGTATATCAAAAAAGTACAATTAGTGGAGTTAAGTAATGTACCTATATAACTTACCATGATAGTAATATTGTTATATTTTTGCTACAACATTTTTGTAGCACTATATTCTTTCACAATATTCTGGTACTACACCGCCTCTGCCTAGGCCATAGAGTATACACTGCATCTAGGCCATTAATGTGAAAATAAGGAACACTGCTGAACTGTGTGAAGCGCAGCACAAGACAAAATTGTTTTCTCATTGCTGGACTGAACGAACACAACATTTAGTTTAGTGCTTCTGTCAAATTGTATTCTTAATTTTAGTATTTTATATCTGCATTTATGAAACAGCAGAAGAATATATATGCACATTATATGTAGAAATAATGTTTATTGGCTAATGGAATGGTTGTGTGGCACAGGTTAGAAAGTATGGGAGTTTACTAAGTGTTTTCCAGAGCACAACAAAAGTATTATACTCAGTGCCACAAAACAGAGAACACAGTGCAGAATAGAGTAGCACTGGTGTGGGGTTAAACAGGGCCCGAGCACAAGCCTCCATTTTAGTTGCACATTTAAACTGGACATATTTTTTAAATGGCTACTTTTTACGTACCTTGTACTTACACAAAAAAATACTTTGAAATTCTTCTGCTTGCAGCACATTTCTTCATAAACATTATATCATGTCGTTCGTAGACTCTGTCCAAGGCTAAGAGACATTGAACCCAATGCCCTTGCATTCACTTGTCCAGTTGGAATCACAATAGCTCTGCACCTTTGATATAGAGTGATTGGAACAGGGCTTTTCATATATACACCACCTCTGAGGTAAATTCAACAGAGGAGCACTTCTGCTGATTATCTTGGAATATGGTACTAGTGACTGAGATGCAGTCCCACTGACTCTGGTCTTTATCGTGCAAAGGACAATAGACTGCTCAACACTAGATAAGCTTATAGATACACTGTACATAGGTATGAGGGGTTGGGTTGTCTCAAGAGATTGGCACAGGGTACAATCACTTTTGGGCTTCCTAACTTTGGTAGAACATACATATCAAATTATGCACTATGAATAAAACCATTTAATGAAGTAATTTGCCCAGTCTTTTCAAGCACACATTGGATTCCAGAACATACACAGATTCTGAGAACACTGCAAACAGACATGCTTGCATCCACATACCTACACACACTTGTCAACACAACAAGCTTGATGATTCACATAATTGCAAGATACACTGGCTACATATATGTCAATTTCAACTAAGGTGAGACTGTACCGATTGCTTATAAATCGCATTTATATTCAAATACTGAAATGCATTTTTCACCTACATAAAAAAGCTGACTGCAGTTCAGACAGCTGTTATAAAGAAAAGACCAGTGGTCAGGGGAAACGTATAATTGTGGTTACTCTCATTCCAGCCTTTGAGGCTGTCACATTTGCTAGTGTTCCTAACACGCAAACCTTCTATTCAAGATGGATACAGCAGGCAACCTCTTTAACAGCTACTGATGTTCAGTATGTCTTTGACACAATGTTACAAGCACAAGAATGTCTCCAATATGAACAAGAATGGAAAGGGGCGACCACTCGGTCCCCCCGAACGTATGGTGGAGTACCCCGATCCCCCTGGGAGGCCATCTTGGGCGGGAGGCGAGTCTCGGCTGGTATGCCCGAAGCGGCGTAGCCGGGGCGCGCCTTTTCCCGCCCTGGAGTGGGTTATCCTAGACGCTGACGCCGCCGGCCACGCCCCCGGGGGGCAGGCGGAGGCGGGTTTACGCCCGCCCGAAGACGGATAAAAGGAGCAACAAGCCAAGAAAGCATCCTCTTGTTCCTGTGCTCTGAAGCTGCACCTCCCCGCTGCACGTGAGCTCGAGACGGAACGAAGAGCCAATTTTGAGCGTTGTAATTTTGTTCTTGTTTTACAGATATCTTCGTTGGAGAATGCCGGGCAAGAAGGTCGGAAAGCGGGTCGGTACCGATCAGATGCTCCGCATGCTCGTAAAGGAGGTAGCCGAGTTGAAGAAACAGATGGCGGTAAAGAACGGGGAGGGAGGCCCGAAGCGAATCGTCGGACCAGCATTGCCGGGAGTAGTCCCTAGCGGGAGAGGCAAGAGGCCCAAGAGGGGGGCACCTGGAGGGGGAGGCCCCGGTTCCCGATACACCGATAGAGGAGCCAATCCCGGTTCCGAAGGAGGGGCATCCGATCCCCGTGGTAGTCACCCCCGTGAACGGAGAAGATATGCCTCCCGAGTTGGCTGCACAACTGGCAGCGTGGTTGGGAAAGGATAGTGAGGGCACCACGGCGGACGACGCCAGGGCAGTAATGAGGCAATTGCGGGAATCTAGACAGGCTGCGAAGGCACCATCTTCTGTTCCCCCGCAGGTTCCGGTGGCTGAGACCGCAGCAGGCGCAAGTTCGGCAGCAAGTACAGCACCTAGTTCAGGTAAGCGGCTACTGCCGATTGCGGGGGAGGGGTCTGTACCCTCGCGAAGGGAGAAAGTGGCCCAGCATGTTCCACTCGAAATTAAGGAAAAGATTTGGGCTGATAAGTATGTGAACATGTTTTCTTTGCTTACTGACCATTACGAGATCGAGCATGTGAAGGCCCAAAAAGAGCTTATGCATCCGAGTGTTTGGCGCGCAAAAATGGCCGCCTTTAAGGTCGATGAGAACATAGGTACTTGGGGCAGAGCGTTTGGCATTTTCACCTCCATTATGGGTGAGCGAAGGCCTGAGTTGTTGACGGAATTGCCTATTTATCAGACACGTATTATGGAGTATTCTCTAGCGTACGAGGGCAATCAGTGGTTTTGTTATGACAATATTTTTAGGAAGGCTAAGGAGCACGACCCAGCTCTAACTTGGGATTGTTATGACTCCATTTCTTGGCAAAAAATGGAGAATTCAGGCATGTTAAAGGTACCATTGTCGGGGGGTATCGGGGGTGAGTCTTCCCGCCAAACCTCTGGGACACCCTTTCGGACGGGTGCAGGTAACGAGCATCACTCGAAGTCGAGTGGCAACGCAGGTAAAAAGGGGATTTGTTGGAATTTTAACAGGGGAAAATGTACAAGGCCTCAGGGGTCATGCAAGTTTAGACACGAATGTGGGGGGTGTGGACAGTCCTCTCATCCCGAGACCATGTGCAGAGCCAAAACGGGTGATAACGGTGGTAGGGGAAGCGCCAAACAGGTCTGAAATAGTCCGAGGGGCGCCTTTACCTACCCCGGTTGATACCATGGCAATGATTCCTTGGCTCAATGAATACCCGGATCATGTCTCCGCTGGGGTGTTGCGAGACGGGTTTTCGTATGGTTTCCGCATTCCAGTGGGGGATTTTCAGGGTAAAACAAGTTGTAAGAACCAACTGTCGGTCCTGCAGCATACGGCGGTGGTACAGGTAAAGATTGGGAAAGAGGTGACTCGAGGGCGGGTTGCCGGGCCATTCGATTTACCACCGGTTGCTAACTTTGTTTGTTCCCCCTTAGGGGTGGTCCCCAAGAAGGACCCGGGTGAGTTTAGGCTAATACATAATTTGTCAGCCACGAGGTCTTTCTGTGAATGATGCGATAGACCCGGAAGTGTGTTCGGTGCGGTACGCATCTTTCGATGAGGCCGTCGCCATGTTGAATCGCCTGGGGCCCGGAGCGCTGATGGCCAAATCAGACATCGAGTCAGCGTTCCGGTTGCTCCCGGTACACCCAGACGATCAGCGTCTCCTTGGTTTCATGTTTCAGGGTCGCTATTACATGGATAAATGTATGCCAATGGGTTGCTCCATATCTTGTGCTTATTTTGAGAAGTTCAGTTGTTTTTTGCAATGGGTATTCACAAGAAAGACGGGTTTTCAGCATGTGATGCATTATCTCGATGACTTTCTGTTCCTGGGGGCAGCCAGGGATCCAGAATGTGGACAGGCTTTAAAAGAGTTTTGTGTCTTAATGAATCACTTTGGCGTGCCATTGGCACCAGGTAAGACTGTGGGTCCCTCGACTTCACTCGAGTTTCTGGGGATCGAGCTCGACTCGGAGGAAGGTTGTTTTCGGTTGCCCAAAGAGAAGGTGTTGAAATTCAGGGCATCCCTTGAAACATGTATTCGAGAGACTAAGGTAAACCTGCATCAATTGCAACAAACGGTGGGCCAGTTGAATTTTGCCCTTAGAGTAATCCCAATGGCCCGCCCCTTTTCCCGCTCGATTGCACAAGCCATGGTCGGCCTTAAGGAGGGACATCACCGCACGAGGCTCTCGGCAGAGATTCGCCAGGACATGCGCATTTGGTTGGCATTCCTGGTGGATTTCAATGGTCGAATTGTCTGGAACAAGCAGGCGGTGTCCTCCGAGGAGCTGGGGCTGTGGACAGATTCGGCGGGGAGTATAGGTTTTGGCGCCATATTCGGTACGCAATGGTCGGCTCGGAAATGGCCGACATGGTGGCACGAGTGCGGGCTGACAAGTAACATTGCTTTCCTCGAACTCTTCCCTATTTTGGTGGCCCTGAAAACATGGCCTGGGGGTTCCGAGATCACTCTGTGGTGTTCTGGTCTGATAACATGACCGTGGTTGAGTGTATCAATAGTCAGGCAGCACGTTGTAAATGGATTCTGAGACTGCTTAAAGAAATTGTATTGTTGTGTATGCAGTTGAATGTGCTCTTTAGGGCGCGACATGTCCCAGGGGTGCTGAACCAAGCGGCTGATGCGCTTTCTCGTTTCCGTATGCAGGCCTTCTGGGGTTTTCTGCCCACAGCGGACCCGGTGGCGGCACCCTTTCCCGAAGCTCTCTGGTCTCTCGGTGCCCCGAACTACAAAACCTCGTGGGAGAGAGTTTAGCACCCAGGACAAGGAAGGCATATGAAGGGGCGTTCCGTTCCTATTGGTCCTTTTTGGGTTCTGCTAGGGGGGAGCTTTGGGGCCAGGAAGAGCTTGTCGTAAAATTCTTGCTGTCTTTACATCAGGCAGGCAAATCAGTAGCTACGGCCCAGAGGCATCGGGCCGCCATTTCCTTTATGGCAAGGGCTCATGGGATCCAGGACCCGACAGCGTCTTTTGTGGTGCAGAAAGCGCTACGTGGGTGGCAACGCCTTGAGGGTCGCAGAGTAGATGAGAGGCACCCGATAGGTCTGGATAGGTTGGCCCTGTTATTATCCGTACTCCCTGCGACATGTTCATCCCGGTATGAAACAGTGTTATTCCGGGCCGCCTTTGCGTTAGCATTCCATGGGGCAATGCGGGTAAGCGAACTGGTGGCGAAGAACAAGCGGGATACGGTGGGGGGACTGTGCCGAGAGCACATTCAGGTAAAGAGGGAGACAATGACTGTCTCGTTTGTCAGGTCCAAGGCCGATCAGGGTGCGATAGGGGATTGTGTAGTAATACATCGGATTCCCGGATCTCCCATGTGCCCTGTTGTTTGCTTAGAGGAATATTTAGCGCAGAGGGCGTCATCATGGGGGGGGGGACCTTGTTGAGGCACGCTGATGCCACCCCACTGACGAGGTTTCAGTTCCAGCGGGTGCTTGCAATGACGCTTTCGGCCGCGGGCTTGAACCCCGGCGAGTTTGGGACCCATTCCTTTCGGATAGGGGCTGCTACTGAGGCTACAGCCAGGGGTCTGAGTATAGAAAAAGTGAAACGTTTGGGGCGTTGGTCCTCAAATTGTTACAAAAGGTATGTGCGGTTGCACATGTTGTGAAGCTGCTATCATGTACTCACGCTTTTCGTTTTTGTTTGGTTTACAGTTTCGCAAGCTTACGAGGCGGGGCGGACTGTGCAGTCGACCCGACACCTGGGAACCAGCGGTCAAACATCACCGGCTGTGGAAAAAGTGGTGTGGGTTGTGGGCCACTCATACGTGAGGCGTGCCGCGGACGTATTCAAAGCAGGTGACATGATTCACATGGCTGGGGAATACGGGTACAGGGTGACCTTCTATGGAAGGGGCGGGCTCTGTATTGACCAGTTTCAATCCTTTTTCGAGGGTTTGTAAGGGCGGACAAGGTCACCGCCGTCTATAATCATAGTCCATCTTGGGGGTAATGATTTGGTGACCACTGGTAGACGACTGCTTCTCGAGGCAATGCTTTCCACTGTAAGTTGGTTGGCGAGAAGAGTTCCAGGGTGCACAATTGCATGGTCCCATATGATTCCACAAAAAGTGTGGCGGGGGCGATTTCGGTTTCTGCTCTGAATCACTCAGTGAAGAAAGTAAATAACAAGTTGGGTAGATTGTTTCGTTCAAGTGCACTGCATTCTATTCCGCATGGTTGTATCAAGGGGGACAGTATGTATTTGGGAGATGGGGTCTATTTGTCCCGGGTGGGGAATGAGTTACTCATAGGAGACCTCATAGCTTGGCTAAAGAGTTTAGAACATGACCTTTAGGCAGGAGTTGTTGTGGGGGGTCCGGATAGCCGGTCAACTATCCGGCCTGTGGCGGTAAGGTCATGATCGGTGAGCAGTAATTGGAAGATCCCTATGGGGGGGCGTCACCCATTACGGATGGGAGCGCCCGGGGGAGGTGGCCATTGGCCCCTCAACGGGGAGGCGGTCCCTTCTAAGGATGGGCCGCCGAAAGAAAAGGAAAGGCGGTCAAGGCCCCTTCCTTGATAGGAGGGGCTACGGGCCCCTCCTGGGGAATTTCCCGGGGCCAGGACACCTGCGACGGCAGATGTGGTAAGTTGTGTGGGGTGGGGAGGGGGTTTACGCTACCTTCTAGACACCTCACACGAGTCCTCGGACGACCTTTAAATGGCGTCGAGTTCATTGGGGCCCCCGTCAAGTCAAGGGAAATTGGTAGATGCATTTGAGGTACAGCCTCTGTGCGGTCGCCCCTCCCAAGTGGGGGGGGTAATTCTGGTTTAGGGATCTGACACCGGTTACGACCTTGCCGTTGGCCCTTAACGTTAGGATGTACAATTTCAAGTTAAATGTTTTGTAGGATGTTAGTTCGGCTAGGAGAACCTTTGTATTAGAAATATGTTAAGGTTAGCCAAACATCGTAATGTGGAAATGAAATTGTACATAATATGAAACTGTTATTTTAATGTTTTGATTTTGTTTCATATTTTAATAAATACGGCCGGGAGGGTCACTCCCTCCCGCCTTCCAAAAGTTCAGAACCGTTTCCGTTTTCCCATCCTTAGGGATTGCGTCGAGAGGGGGTGGCGGGTATCTCAGCCATATGGAAAGGGGCGACCACTCGGTCCCCCCGAACGTATGGTGGAGTACCCCGATCCCCCCGGGAGGCCATCTTGGGAGGGAGGCGAGTCTCGGCTGGTATGCCCGAAGCGGCGTAGCCGGGGCGCGCCTTTTCCCGCCCTGGAGTGGGTTGTCCTAGACGCTGACGCCGCCGGCCACGCCCCCGGGGGGCAGGCGGAGGCGGGTTTACGCCCGCCCGAAGACGGATAAAAGGAGCAACAAGCCAAGAAAGCATCCTCTTGTTCCTGTGCTCTGAAGCTGCACCTCCCCGCTGCACGTGAGCTCGAGACGGAACGAAGAGCCAATTTTGACCCACCCACCAGCCCCTGAAGACAGCAAGTGGTTTTTTAAATAAAGTTTTAATGTGGTAACTCTATTTCTTACAGGTTGTGATGATGGACGTGTTATTTGTGTATGCAATAAAGAGAATGATCATCTAGAGTATGTTTTTTCGAATAAAGTTTTGCACTAGTGTTGATCAGTAATCATACGTGAAGTAGTTATGGTTGTCTTTTAATTTAGTAATTTAGTTAATTGTCGTATTTATTTTGGTCGGGCGGTAAGGTCATGATCGGTGAGCAGTAATTGGAAGATCCCTATGGGGGGGCGTCACCCATTACGGATGGGAGCGCCCGGGGGAGGTGGCCATTGCCCCCTCAACGGGGAGGCGGTCCCTTCTAAGGATGGGCCGCCGAAAGAAAAGGAAAGGAGGTCAAGGCCCCTTCCTTGATAGGAGGGGCTACGGGCCCCTCCTGGGGAATTTCCCGGGGCCAGGACACCTGCGACGGCAGATGTGGTAAGTTGTGTGGGGTGGGGAGGGGGTTTACGCTACCTTCTAGACACCTCACACGAGTCCTCGGACGACCTTTAAATGGCGTCGAGTTCATTGGGGCCCCCGTCAAGTCAAGGGAAATTGGTAGATGCATTTGAGGTACAGCCTCTGTGCGGTCGCCCCTCCCAAGTGGGGGGGGTAATTCTGGTTTAGGGATCTGACACCGGTTACGACCTTGCCGTTGGCCCTTAACGTTAGGATGTACAATTTCAAGTTAAATGTTTTGTAGGATGTTAGTTCGGCTAGGAGAACCTTTGTATTAGAAATATGTTAAGGTTAGCCAAACATCGTAATGTGGAAATGAAATTGTACATAATATGAAACTGTTATTTTAATGTTTTGATTTTGTTTCATATTTTAATAAATACGGCCGGGAGGGTCACTCCCTCCCGCCTTCCAAAAGTTCAGAACCGTTTCCGTTTTCCCATCCTTGGGGATTGCGTCGAGAGGGGGTGGCGGGTATCTCAGCCATATTCCCTGTGGCCAGTGATGTTTTGCCCCTTTACCAGTATGACTATATTGTATATAATGATGGTTAATCACAACTCGCTGATGAAATAAACAACAAAACTCTGCAGCCTGATTGAGTCATCAACATATCGGAATACATGTTGCAGGAAATTTACTGGCTGATGAAGCCGCAAAAGTGGTGGTTCCGACAGCTGTAGTACCTGCAATTACTAGTTCACACACAAGAGTGGATGGTGACATCATGGTAGCTGTAAATGCATTTTTCACTAGAACACCTTTACCTAAAAAATAATTCCAGCAAAATACTCCTATCTATAGGGTGCCCAAAACATATATTTTGCTCCTGTTCCCAGAGATGGGGATTGAATGATACCAAATCAGGCCCACAGGCTAGAATTAATCATAGCTGCTCATGAGGGGTTAGCTTCTGCCCATGCTGATTTGGCAGCTACTGTTTCCTTACTACAGAAATACTATTGGTGGCATGGCCTCTATAAACAGACAAAACAATATGTCTTTAGCTCTGACATTATTCAGCAAATAAAAAGTTCTACTGCAGACACCTCTCTTGCTCTCAAACAAACCCTTGGCATGTGTCTATCTCAACCACTGCGGAACTCTAAATTCGAATGGTTCATTTAAATGTATTCTATTGGCAATGAATACAAGTTCTAGATTTCTATGGGTATTGCCACAGCTATTGGCTGATGCTCAAGGTGTTATAAAAGATCTGCAAGTCCTTATTGAAACATATTTAGTAGCTGCATTCTGCTCAGACCAGGGGCCAGTGTTTGCCTCTAGGGCTGACCGGGATACCATGGGAACCCTGGGTGTGCTGTGCATTATTCTTCCTCATCATTCTAAGGGAAATTCGATGTCGGAAAAGAAAACAGTGACTTAAAGCAGTCTTTAACAGCTCGAGAATTAGGTTCAGGTCACAGTTAGGTCCATGGCTTGTATGGAGTACAGAGAGCTTTCAATACCCTGCCTAGGAGATCCTTGGGCAGACGGACCCCCTATGAGGTCCTGTTCGGCATCGAGATGAAGGTTGCAGACCTTGATAATCCTGGCACAATGGTGGCAGATACACCTTTTGACAGCCATGAATGTTTCATTGACTTACAGGTACAAAAAGAATTTTGAGATGAGGTCTCAAGTAAAACTGTTAAACATTCTGCCACTGAATAAGTGATGGAGCAACCAGCAACTCCTGTCTGGATTCCTAGAATTGGATAAGGATTTGCCCAATTATAGACCACCAGTGCCAGTCTTGGGATTGCAATTACCAGAACTGTGGTTTTGTCACCTCTTGCAGGTTGGAGAAACAAAAGCTTTGTGCCATCGACCCGATCAAACCACACCACATAGCCAGTCCTACACAATTAGCAACAAGGGCTCCTGGGTATCTACCTGCCTACACATAATACGGAAATTGCTACTCTCCTGCAGGGGTTGTCAGATATAAGCATGGGCGAATTTTGCGAATCTCGCGTTCGCGAATTTTGCGGATTTGCGAACTCGCAATCCGCAAAATCCGCGAATTCTCGCGAATTTGCGGATTTGCGAACTCGCAATCCGCAAAATCCGCGAATTCTCGCGAATTTGCGGATCTTTTTTTGTGTGTTCGCGCGGGTTTCTGCCAGTTCGCGAGGGTTTTGTACAATTTCGCAAAACGCGAACTTACCTGTCGGGTCGCAAGTTTCGCGAACTTGTTGTTTCTACGTGTCCAGCCTGTTTGGGACACTCTTCTTCATCACTGCCACTCTCTGTCACCACTGCCACTCTCTGACTACTCATGCCACCCTCTGGCCCACCCATGCCACCCTCTGTTTCATCACAGCACCCTCTGGTTGTCCAGTCAGTGTAAATTATTGTGGCAAAGCAAGCACACCTTCCCTGCCTCAAGTGACCTGAATTAATTTGGGGCTGATTAATGTGTCACAGAATATTTTTTTAGCTGGCACCTGCTTCCTTAGTGCTTCCTGATTAGTGATCTTTTGCACTTGCTAAGTGCTTTCATTGTTGCAAAATTAGTTACAACACCTGCCCTGCCCCAACTGACAATAATGAATTAGGGGCTGATTAATGGATTTGAACTTCCAGCCTGGCTCCTGCTTGTCTCCCTTAGCTGTAATTCAGGACCTTTGTGGCATATGTGTAACTATTCTGAGGTTCAGAGCAGGGTCACATAATAGTTGCAACTGGCAACTGAACTCTGGAGGGGCCCCTCAGGAAGCACTACAGGAAATGGCTACTAATGATGAGCCTGAACTTTTGAACCTGGTAAGTAGTTTCAGTTTTGCTAAGATCGTATTTCTGCAATTTTGCGCTTATTCGCGGGGCGCAAAGTTGTACTGGGAAGCCGCGAACTCACGCGAACAGTGCGAGCAAGCCATAAAATCCGCTGCTCGCGGATTTGCGGATTTTGCAGGAGATTCGCGAATCTCGCGGATTGCGAATTTACCGAAAATCTGCAAAATCCACGAGCGAAACGGATTTTCCGCCCATGCTTAGTCAGATACTGAAGTTCTACCACTTCATGTTACTACTGCGAACACAGTAAACACACCCTATGTGAATTCACAGCTGTCAACTGCCATTCCCAACAACGTAGATAATTATTATCAATCACCTTTGAAGGTACCAACCAGTTCTTCTTTACCCCATGAGATCCCTATTTCTGACAGACTGCCTCTGGCTACCTTGCTGTCATTTATCTTTTTGCTCCTAAATGGAAATTTTTTCCCAGAATGCCCTGCTGTTGCAGATTTTTCTGGTATCAGCCCTTTAGACCCAAATACAATTAATCTATTCATATTTGTTCATTTCCCAACTGTCCATACGAGGCTATGAATTTTGAAAATCCAACATTGAGTTAAAATCAATATGGGAACATGAAATTGGCAAGTACAGGGCAATGAGGATTTGTTTAGAGACAAATTATTTTTCTGAACAAGACAATAGAGTGAACCACCTGCCTAGGCTTGGCTACAATTAAAGACATGAACACACGTAACATTCCCTATTTTGCACATTTTGAAATTTGGCAATACTTTTCAAACTTTGCAGAGTAACAGCTCAACAACATGATAAAGAATTGTACATATAATTCTTCACTTTCAGGTTCAGATGGGTGGTTAGTGTGGCCAATAGACACTGATGGTTATCATCCAAGTTTATTAAACACCACTAATGGTTGTAGATCAAGCAGACCAGACCCTCCATATGTACAGACACAACACTCAGGAGTGGTTACTACCTACAGTGTACACAACATTTGACTTTATCTGCACTTAAGGAACACTTATCTCTCCTTTCAGATGACATGGATGTACAAGATTTCTTGTTGTGTCCTAAATCACCATGTCCTAAACGTTTTCTATATGCCATATACAATGGAATCTGAAATGAAGTGCAATAGAGTGAAATCACGAAGATGAAATCACAAAAAGGAGGCCCAAGTAGAACAGATACAAGAAGAAAAAACATACCTGATGAACACTGTAAACAATGAAGAAGGCATGGACAGTATAGGTCAAGTGATGCAATCACCGATGAGGTTGCCAATTAAGGCTAATAGGGTAGAATCAGCCTAAAAAGCTATGAAACAAGCCTCAATTATGGACATCTTTGCACTTCAAGCTAGAACTTGATAAAGGAGCACACTGAAATGGATTCCCTTAGCCCAGGCTGTGATGTAAATTGAAATATGAAGAGGGAAGAAGGATACATGCCTAGAGATTCATACCCAACAAATGATGTCATACGCATCAAGGCTCTGATTAATCAGGCAGGAGATAATGAGCAAAGAATACTGCTGTATTTTGAAACAGGCTCTTTATGGCAGAGAATTAAGTGGGGACTTGTCAATGTCGAACAGTATGAAGAACGCCTCCAACAACTCATTAGATTGATCAGTCATTCTGGTGGAAATAGATAACATGATGGAGCTAGGGGATGTAACCAATTCATATGCATTTCAGAAAGCAATTAATGTTTCTAACACTGATGAGGCTTTTGAGTTGTCCTAGTTTTGAATTGGCCCTCACAGTTATGGCCAAAGACATAAATGTTCTGACTGAATCATCTACTCATCAATCCATGTCTGGGTTGCAACAAAAAGGTTTGAAACGTTTAATGGAAAATCATAAGCTCCTTCTGAGAAGAAGTTAGGGACATAGTTTACTCAAACGATAAGAGCCAGCGGGAAAGTTCTGAAAATCAGACATATGAAAGAACAAATTGAAGGGACCTCCTGACCAATGATATTAAGGCCTCAGGGGGACCTAAACCAAAAAGGGAATGGGCACCCAAATAACTACTAACCATGTTAAATTTCCTAATAGCAAATCACAGGATGAAAATAATAAAGGGGATATACCTGAAAAGAAAAGTGGTGAAGTAGAGGTTAGTCTGATTAAGACTGAAGAAGTAGGCACTCATGAATGCACAAAGTTGATGGATGACAAGGATGAAAAAGGATTAGAAAATGTCAGAAGTAAGCAAGGATTAAAAAAACTGAGAAAAGTAAACAAAAGAAATAACAAAACATAAATTGGGTTGGATTGTAACAGCAAAAGTGAGAAATTGTTTCCAATATTTGGAACAAAGCACCCGAACGAGGGTGAGACAGAAAAAAGAAAAAGTGAATTGCAGATAGTGTTATCAGTCTCATAAATATAATAGGGGAGGGAGGACTCTTATACTTCCTCTTTTTCCATTTCTGAAAAGGATGGAGTAATAATGACATCCAAAAATGATCAGGAAATGGCAACAACTAATGAAAATCAGAAGGTCTTGATGACATATCAAGCTAAAGTCCTATCAAGGTGTGCACCACTGACTGTATGCAGAAATGAATCAAGACCGAGTAGTAATGCAATATTAATAGAAATTGCCAAAGGGATTAAAGATATAGTTAACAATTTAAAGATTGTGTCACAAATCAAAGCCGATGAAAAGAATGAAGATATAAGAAAAACATTCCAGCAAGTAGAGGTACATCAAGGGGCAATGCATACTTCTGCCTCAACAATAATAGTGAAGTTGCATACCCAGAATATAACACCAATGAATTCTTAGGTGGATATGAGAAAGCTCTCTGTAATTCAAAATCAGACTGAATTAAAGTATGGGGCCAATCAAGTGAAAAAGTAAATTCAATAATCAAATACTCAAATGTTAATAAGCAAACTGATATCTAGCTCTCAATATTATTCTGAAGGCAAACATGATGATTTAAATAGACAAGATATATTAACATTGCTCGCTGGATTTGATGATTTGAAAGACCTTAGATCAGGAGATTTATTGAGTATCAAAATTAGATGTAATCACTTCAAATGAATTTACATGGAAAACATGGAGAACACAAGAAATTGCAAATTTGGTCTCACCAAAAAGACTGATCCTCAAAGAATGGGGAAATACACTGAAAGCCGCTAAACAAGAGAGGTGTCCGGCAATTCTGCTAAACTCTGTACGATCTAATAAAAACCCCTACATGCCAGTAAGACCCTGTTATGACGCCCTGGAAGAAGAACTGTCTAACAAAAAAAGCTTAAGTCACAAGGTGGAAAATTTGAAAGTAAAAATAAATAATGAACGTCTGACAGCCAGAGAAGTCATTTGTCCTCTAGGGATAGTAGATAAGAGTCAATAGCCAACATGAAGAAATTCCACAAAAGAAACATTGAGTGATCGAACATCTAGATGACAGAGACACTGTTCCAAAAAACCTGGGACTGAGCACCTTAAAATTTGTATATGGAACATAGCAGGGCTTAATAGACAAATTAAAACAAATAGGTCAGACCTTCTTAATTTTTTTGAACTAATACTTAATTGTTTAGTGTATGTGACTGTCCAGCAAACAAGTCTAGCAAGGGAAGGCTTGCCGCATTAATAAGAAATTACTTGGAAGTGATTCATTTGGAAACCTTTGAGAGGTCCAAGTATTTTCTGGTTACTGAGTTATAATTTAAAAATAAAAAAGTGCTCACAGTGGTGAATATATATATTCTGCCCCGTTTGATGGATAATATCAGCAAACACAGCAATTTATCCTAGACATTGAAGGGCATATGTTCAAGAAAGGAAGTGGCGGAGTGAGGCATCAGCCATCATGGCTTAAAGACTCACTCCGCCACTTCAAAAACGCAAAGCTGCACCATATTTACAACAATATGGTGCAGCCTTGCGTTTCCCCCTGCACTGGTGCTACACTTAGCAGTGTAGCGCCAACGCAGGCACCTTTGCACCACAGTGCAAAGGTGTCTGCATGCAGGGGAAAGATTGTTTATGTACAGGAAGGTCCCCCTTCTTGTACATGCACAATCTTAAAATGTGATTCTGTCACTTCTATGTGTGCAGCTTAATGCAGCACACATGGAAAGCACAAATTTCTTTTTAAAGATTGTTTATGTACAGGAAGGAGCACCTTCCTGTACAAAAACAATCCAAGGCATTTTGCTTTTTCCTTGTGTTCTGACACATGGAAAAAGCAAAAACTCTGAGAAATAATGCATTTCTCCTCATTTTGCCAACTTAAGACCAGGTTTTCCGAGCTCTTAATTTTGGCTCTGCCTCCTATTTACAAAGCCCTTGTAAATAGGGGGCAGCATCAAAATCAATGGATGTTGCTGTGGAATTCCCACCACAACACCCACGGCCCACTCCTTTCATGCTAAGCATAGGGTGAAACGGGCCTTATTTACAGTCAGCGTTAAGCCACTTACAGCTGCCTTTTACAAAAGCCAAAGCCCCTATCGCCATCAAAACGATTTAAAAAGTGATGTTGTTGTGGCGATAGGGGCTTGTACATATGCCCCTGAGTCTGTGATAGAGGTTTCATCTTCAAGTTTTCTCTTGCTAGAAGGGGATTTTAATCTAAATGTATTTACAAGTAAGAAAAACAAGATGTTTGATGAGAAGGATGACTTGTTTAATGCTCCACAACTTATAGTCAGGAAATTCGCACATTTTATAGGGGAAGAGACATTGATAACACCTTCTTTAATTTCAGTTTTCGATAGCTACACGGAAGACTAAGGTCAGATCAACCAGCAGAATATATATTTTAGGCAGGAGGAAATAAAACAATAATCGATTACACTGTGATACATATATCTAATTTTCATGTATGCTTTTAGTTTCAAATTCTTAGATAACCAGAGAATGACCATGATCCACAGAGCATTGGTTTGAACATGGAAGTTAGTATACTTTCAAAAGGAAGACAGAGCGATGAGTGTAGTGAAAAGATAAAACAAAGAATACCATGGAATAATGACCTATCAGCTAACCATGATCTGAGCAGATAACAAAATAATTGAGGCAATGAGCATAATAGTACTGTCAGCTACACCAAATTAATGCTGGTGAGCTGATTGGGAAACCTTATGAGAAGCTTTGTGTAGCTTTGTAGCGTAGGCAGTCACATTCACAAATGAGGGAATGCATTAAGAGAGTCAGATGGATAAATTAATATGTAGTGAAAAAAGACAAAATTGGAAAAAAACTAAGAACAGTAATAAAAAATAATAATCACACGGAGAGTAGAAAAATACTAAAACATGAATACAGGAAAAAAATTGCTCAAATAAAAAAAGAAGTGATTTTCAGGAAATTGGTTAGCCCTACAGTCAGCAATGAAAATGGGTAATAGTCATGAATTTGGGTCATTAATAGAGACAGGTGTGCAACAACATAAGTAGAGAGCAGATTATCATATCCCATGTATTAAATAGAAAAAAGTTATAACCAAACTATATGGAAAAAGCAGTGAACCTATAATGGCTGGCCTATCGAATATGAATTATTTATAAACACTACATTACTACATCAAAATCAGTGGAACTTTTAATGAGAAACAGTACAGAATCCCAGACTGCGGGCCAAATGTAGTCTAAAAAAGATCTAATTAATTGGAGTAATGCTCTTGTACTATAATTTAATCAATCAATTTTTTATGGCTAAGTGTTACCTTCTAGGAAAGGCTACTACTTACAGCCAATACATAGAAAAGGGACGAAGTCTGAGACAACTAGTTACCATCTTATTGTATGTTGCAAAACATCTTCTGACATTTTTTATCATTATGGGCAGAGGATAAGAGGCCCTTATCCTGTTAAATGAAAATGCCTTTAAATCAAATTGTTCCACAATTGACAATTTAGTGCTATTAATTATGTTAGTCAAGCAAACTTTAACTGTAAAACAGTCTAATCTTTTTGTGTGTTTTGTGGATTTTTCCACTGCATTTGATAAAGTCTTAAGACAGAAGATGTGGTCAAAATCATTGAACTGGGGTATAGATGCTTCCATCTTACACTTAGTAATAGAACTTTACTTTGATACATGGGTACAAGTCAAATTAACACAGGGGCTAGGATTAGCTCCAAAAATCAAACCCTATAATGGTCTTAAACAAGGGTACATTCTAGCACCAATATTATTTGCACCATTTGTTGCAGATTTTACTCCAATTCTCAACAAAAATGATGGTGACCCACCAAAATTTAGTAAAAGGTAAATTTTGCCCTTAATATACGCTGATGACTTGCTTTTAATATCAAAAACTCATAATGGTTTACAGATTTTGGTTTGGAGATTGGCCTCTATATTAATTATAATAAAACAAAGGTCATGTCAATCGGAAACCAAAAAGGTGAATTTATGTGACAAGTTGAGCATCCAATTGAACAAGTGACAGAATATACTTACTTAGGGGTTATTTGTTGATCTAAAATTATCCTGGTCTTCACACTTAAAATGGATTAAGAATAGAGTGCTGACAACGGCTAGAACTATTGCGTGTTTCGCACATTTATATGGGGGGGTTCAATGGGCCACACAATAACAGCTGTAAATACGAAAAACTGTCTGGTACTTTTATATGGAGCTTCAGTTTTAATGCAACAAAAGTTTGAGAGATTAAATTCTATGTTTAAGAAAATTATACAACAATTTTTTAAGTTACGTCTTGGTACACATTTGGCAAGGATAAGATTAAAATTTGGATTATTGCAACTAGTCACTTTAAATAATATTAATTTAGTCAAGTATCTATGTGATTGTGGGAATGTTTGTCTCACTTGAAATGCTTGATTAGAATATATCTGGAAAACAATCTGAGTACAAGTGTGTTAGTTAGGGAAGCCAAGTTGGAGTGGTTATCAAGATCCTTGCACTAACCTACTCTAACAAAATTAGCTGTAATGCCAAAGCTGTCTTTGAAGATGCTAATAAAAGGGAATATGTGAGCTAAGCATACAAAACAGATTTAGAGATGATAGCAAGGTATAATAACTCCCAGTATACGTATAAAGCGCTATCAATAAAAAGGCAGCTGGTCCAAATTGCGAGTTTAGGTGTCATTTATCGCACATGAAAAATAACAATACTATGGGAAATGTAATTTATCATTTGCAATAAATTACACCTAACACAAGTTTCTAAGGAATACCATGCGGATTTTGATGTTTAATGTACCAAAATACACATGTTACAGTAAATATCGTACAGTTACCCTGTTGAATTTTGGCAGGTTTAACCTGCTAAAATTTACCAACAGCTGAGGTATTTCACTCATCCGATAATTATCTGATGCGTTGAATGAAGCCAAACTCCGGTCCACTCATAATCAGGCCCTATGGGTAAAAAATACTTTTTTAATGTTTTAGGCTCGTTTATATCCCCTTGTTGCAATTTGAAGTCTGTTGGAATAAAACTGACTAGCATAAGACTGAATACCTGTTTTGTATCTCTTGCTCTGAAACAATTGAGTATATCCTGTGCCTGTGTCCCTATCTGCAGGATTTAAGAACTCAGTTTTAAATAGTGAGTTCCTAATTGCATTTCCTGCAAATAGCAATTAGGAATTTGCTACTTCAAATGTATGAAACTCTTTTGAGTTTCATTTGCACTTCCCAGCGGGTCGCAAGTATCATGGATATTAATGAAGTAAGTTTCGGTTTGCAATCCATTAGGAATCGCCAAAATCACAGGGATGGTGGCCTGCTGGGGTCAGCAGACCACCATGTCTGTGATTACTTTTAAATACAGCAGTTTTTTTTAAATTCAGTCGTTTTTCTTAAAAGAAAATGAAAAGTTTTCTTATCATTTTGTAAGATAAGGCAGTGGTCTGTTGGACCACTGCCTGTTCTTAGAATTTTTTTTTACCAACATTCATAAAGGGGAAGTGGTCCCTTAGGGACTCCTTCCCATTTGTGAGTGATTGCAATTTGGTGGTAAAACACAAATATTTTGTGACTGCATTTTGGTCAGAAAACATTCATACATACCACTGCGATTCTGTTTTAGGAAGGGACGTCCTCAACACGCCCCTTCCAATACCGAAGCACAAACCCAAATAGAGATTCGGAAATAGGTTACCAATTCGCTTGTTGGGTTTGGTGCATGTCAAAAGGCCTTTTTGCAATTGCAAATGGGCCAGTTCAGGGAATCTGACCATATGAGACCTGAAAAAGGCTTTGTACATGTAGCCCTAAGTACCTGAAACCACTTTTTAAGGAAGCAGGTATAAGCTCACTTAAAGAGGCAACAGAGTATTGCTTTGCAGGAAGAACAAATATGCTAATTTGATGTACGATTGAGTTCATTGAATTGATGGTGATATGCTTAAATAATACAGGGATTAAGTAGAAATAGGTTTTAAGATTTTAAGATTATTGTGATTAAATATTACTATTCTATGTGGGATTTTAAAAAGGAAAAGAAACAATTTTAATGAAATTTGCTGAATTGTAATGATTCTATCTATAGAAATGTTGAATGTATTAGTTATAGGGGGACTGAGGGTGGTTTATATGAAGTGCAGTGATTTTTAATATAAATTATGCAATTAAGATTTACCTACCTACCTATAATGACCACCATTATCCTCTGACACTCATGGTATAACTGTGTGTATAAACCACCCACCTAAAGAAGGGAAGACTTTTGAATTCAATGATCTGTGTCAGGGGAAACCCCTCAGGGTTTTTAGTACTACCCTCACCCTCTAGATAGTGGCATACTTCATCATAGGGCCGCTTCTACACCCTGCTGCAGGCCAACATACAGGGTAGAGTGCACACATTTATTTGAAAAAAGTCTAGGGATCCATTACTGCAGAGGTAGTGAGTTTAGGTTAAAACAATCTAGTAGGGTGCCATCTATATTACTTAATTTTTGGGTCCTTCCTGATAAGGTTAAAAAATGTATATTGCTGGTGTACTTAGGGAATTAAGGTCCCTGTCACCATCGCTGCTTCATATCGACATGTTTCTTGTCAATGTTTCTAGCCCCCTAGGGGTCTATGGCATTCCTCAGGATATAGATCCTGTATTATATCTCCCAACTAATTATATTCTAGGTCAGGATTATAGCATATACTTAACTGTTATGCTATATTAACACATTTTCTATAGTAAAAATCAGCTTAGTTTCTATACATATGAGCTACTCCTCAGTACATATATGAGCTAAAGCTCCATGCCAATTGTCTGCTATCCCTTCCATTAGTTCACCCCGTATCTTTCATACATCTGCTTATGCGATTTCTGTGTTATTACTTCACTCTCACACTGCACTCTATCCGTGATGGCATTGTGACACAATTGTACTTGTGTGTGACGTACCATAAAAAAATAACATTAGGGCTATACCTACTAAAATCCCGAATACCAATTACCAAATAACCAGTCAGTTGGCAGTGAAGAAAAGTCAATCGATTATTATACAAAATACTCTATAGAGGAGCCTCTCCCATCCTCACCCATCAGGTGCGCAGAGAAGACTGCCGGCTCACAGTCAATACATTGCATATATACCTTCAAATCAACACGTGAAATCACCGTACATGGAAAAGTACTACTTGGCTCTAAGGTTTTAAGGAAGAACCATATATGGCACACAGGATTGGTTTGAAACTCTGCTTCTGCTATTATTGGGAAAGGACGAGAGGGGTGACTCCCTTTCGTCCTGGTGCCTGGGAGTGCAGGCACGGCGCCTCCAGGAATGCGCTTATCACCTCTGAAACCAGATGTGACCTTGAGTCTCAGGACAGGGAAAGAATAGTGTGCATTCAGCTGCTCTCTATAATTCAACTAAACAGGGGTCTACTGACTACTGAAGAATAACACATGACCACTGCTCGGGTCTGACGCGGACAAAGCAAAGATGGCGTCTGTGTGGTTTTTCGGTTTGCCCAGTCATAGCAGAATACACAAGCAGTAAATATCCTTTCTAACTTAACTAAAACTAATCAATTTAAACCATATTAAAAACTAATCGATAAGGATATATATAGATACATCATGCTAACAAAAGATACTATTTACTACTAACACTATAACTATAGAAAGATCGACTTTTATCTCTCAGAACCACCCTTTTAGCATGGTGCAGCTAACTAAAGGAAGTTAGTCTTCGAAAATACCCTCATCAATTTGCATAATATCTCTTATTTCTTGCTGAACCATTTGAGCTTTGGTTGCAGTTGGAGAAGAACTAGTCACGGAGGAAGTCATTTTGGCTGCACAGGAAGAGCAGCAAGCAGGCCCACAATGTATGCAAAGGCAACAGGTAAAAAGGACCCCAGCTATGCCTGCTAGAATAATCAGAATTTTCCAAGCCCACATGGACAACAGGCTCCAGAACCAACCAGATAAGGACCAGGTACCCATATCTGCATGTACTTCGGAAGCCAGACGATGTAACCTTTGAATGGCCAGATGGACAGAAGGGGCGGAGTCAGGGATATATACACAACAGGAGCTGCCGATCATGCGGCATGCTCCTCCTCGATCTGCCAAATAACATCTAGAACCATCCGGTTCTGAATCGAAACGAGTCGAGTCGCTTGAAGCTCCACAGTCAAGTTGGTCAATATACCGGCAGTGGTATTTATTACTCTCTCAACTACACTAGACAGATACCTTACTTCCTTGCTAGTAATGATTGGGCCCCAGATAGGAAATACCCCTTTTACGATATCAATAAAGTGCTGCTCAGGGGTAT
Source organism: Lissotriton vulgaris (assembly GCF_964263255.1). NCBI lineage: Eukaryota > Metazoa > Chordata > Amphibia > Caudata > Salamandridae > Lissotriton > Lissotriton vulgaris. The sequence goes on along the minus strand of NC_141687.1, from coordinate 1,885,751,356 downwards.
CAGTCTGGTCTATTTCATCAGTGTCGATCTCTCTCTTGTTCTAACTGCTGACGGACCCTGTTCATCTAATCGATGATCCTTATGATAGTTAGAGGGAGCTATATATATTGGTGGATTCAGAAAAGACAAATAACAACGACCATCCCAGCCCTGGGGAAGCCATGTGTAAGCATTTTCTCTGCAAACAAAATATAAATTTGGAGGTGGTAACAATGGTGAACTGCTAAAGGTGCGCAGTCGATAGGTATAATTACAAAGAGTGTCTCCTACTGAGATTTGTCCTGCTCCCTGGACACAAAATGCAGAGGTACTATTCAATATAGGTACTGGGATGGCTTTATCGTCAGTAATATTTTGTTTGGAAATTGCTGGAAATACTGAGTGGAGTTAAACTCTGCAAAGTCTAATATTTCATTACGCAACCAAGTGACATTTTCATGTTCAGTATATAAGTTCATACAGGCATTTGGATCTAATGACCCCTCCCCACTATTTCCCTGTGGGTCAGAACCTTGATGTACTTCTATGTAAGCCAAAATCCTCTTGTAATCCCCCTCGGAATAATGAGCAGTATCTACTGTATAATGCATATACATCATCGACAACAGTTTAAACCAGGCCTCACAACTTCCCAAATATGATAAAGGTAATGAAATGATTAAATCATGCCTATGCATTACAGAAGGTAAAAGACCACAAACCCAGCAATTTGTCGTATTAGTAGCACTATGCGTCTGATGAAGCATTTCAACAAATACATTTTAAACATATGTCTGACGATGCCTTTCTTTATGCGGGCTAAAGTAAAAAAGAAGTGTTCAGGTCGCGGATTAGTTGTTCCCAATAAAGTGTGCATAGGATGGCGAAATTCTAAATACACAAACACACTCATGAATAAAATCAATAAGATCGCAATCGTGACTACGAAAGCTATTTTTACACGCATGGTCCAAGAAGAAAACACAGGCACATATGTAGGCAAATAACTGGGTGCAGGGGGGCATTCCTCTTCAGGAACCAAACGACCGAAAGGGTACATGCTAACTAAAAGTCCAAAACTAAACTAGGGCAATGCAGTCCAACCTGCCAGAGGGTGCTTCTTCCCTGTGTCTGTCTAGAGCCTCACAGGAAGCCTGTTATCATTCATCAAAAGAAAAATGAAACAGATCCTTGTGTCAAAGTTATACTTCCACACAACTCCGGAAGGAATCCACAACCTGGGCCTCTTTTTCTTTTACGTTTTGGTCTTTCTTCCTGAACAGAGCAATCCAATGTTCCAGGCTCCCAACGTGTTCAGTCCAGGGTCTCGCTCAGTACCCCAGATAGATTCTAGCAAATCCTATTGCTCAAGTCTTTCCCAATCTCCTACCATCGTCACCTGGGGTACCGTGTCGTTTTCTAGGCCACAGGTTGTATCGATCATGGCCAGGTATTTCCTGATCAGTAAACAAAACAGAAGGGGATGCATTCGCGGCAATTGGAGTACCATGAACCTCTTGTACAAACTGTGGGGCAACAGAATCCGGGGCAATTGCTGGTGTAGATGACAAAGCACTTTCCGTGCCTAATGCTCCTTCTCCAACTTCCTGGGCGTCAGAAAAAGGAACAAAACAATGGGCTCGCTCGCTCTCCTAGGTCAGAACTCCTTCTTGATTTGGTTGATCCAAAGGAAGCGGGAGACGGAAGCGTTTCACGTGCAAAGCATGGATCCAATGCTGCTTGCCATCCACCTTTACCGCTGTCCGTGTTGCCAGAAGAATTTGGTATGGCTTTGACCATCTAGGGTCCAGGCTGGATTTTTGCTGATAATTAAGAACAAGGACCCACTGTCCAGGTTCCAAACCGTGTCCGGGACCCTCCCGCAGGGGCTGCAACACTGCTGATACCTGCTGATGAATGGAACGGAGATCTTTAGTTAAAACATACAAGTAATCCGTCATCATAGGATAATCAATCTCTCGAAATGTCCTAGGTCTTGGAACGCCCCAAACATTAGCTGGTCGTCCGAAGATGACAAGCCTGATCGTCAGTGTGGAGTAATACGTAAGGACATCAGAGCTAAGAGCAAGGCGTCAGGCCATTTCAGCCCGGTGCCCTCTTGGATTTTTGCCAATTTCAACTTCAAGATTCTGTTATACTTTTCTACCAACCCTGCTGATTGGGGTTGCCAGGCAGTATGGAATTTTTGTTTAATTTGTAGCCCACTGCAAACATGTCTGATAAGATCTGCATTAAAATGTCCCCCGTTATCTGTCCAAATCACCCTAGGTAATCCATAGCGGGGAAAATACTCCTTAATCAAAGCTTTGGCAGTCGCTAGAGCAGTGTTTTCCTTGGTCGGGTAGGCTTCCACCTATTTACTAAAAGTACATACCACAACCAAGACATACTTCAGATTGTTTATGCGTTCCAGTTGGATATGATCCATCTGGAGCACTTCAAATGGCAAAGATGGGGGTGCAAAATTTCCACTAAGAACAGGTTCCCTGCCTCCAGGATTGTGTCGCAGGCAGACCATGCAATACTGAACTAGATGGGCAGCAGTTTTCGGAATGTTAGGATTATTCCACGTAGGGTCCAACAGTGCACAAATGCCTTTAGCCCCAATGTGTGCTGTACCATGGGCCGTTGTTACTACAGCATTAACTAGTGCATTGGGGAGCAACCATCTCTGTTTTTCACTCAAATCAACCCAACAGCCATTGTCATCTATCTTCCCACCTCATTTTCCCAACGGGCCAATTCAGCAGGAGTAGCTTCTCTCTGTATCTCTCGGACACTTTCCATAGTGTTGTCAAACATTTCTGTCTCCTCAACCCATCTGGCAGAGCTCACATACATGGGAAACATTTTAGATCTAGCAGTTTCTTTCGCTATTTGGTCAGCAAACGAGTTCCCTTCTCCCACTGCATCTACCACTGCCTTATGCGTGCTACATTCTCTTGTAATGTCAAAGCAGTCAATAATTGTAAAATCAGAGGGCCATGTTGTATCCGTTGACCGTGAGACATGAGGAAACCTCTCCACGCCCACAGCCTGCCAAAACTATGAGCCACGCCGAAGGCGTATTGGCTATCAGTATAAATATTTACTCTCAAACCTTCACTTAACTCACAAGCTTGCAGCAATGCCACTAACTCAGCTGCCTGTGCTGACTGGTAGTGTACTCGGGAAGCCTCGACTACAGTACGAAGAGTGGTAATTGCATACGCAGCTGTCGTTGTGCCATCTGGTAATTTGAAACAAGAGCCATCCACATACAATTCCGCTTGGGGGTCAGATAGAGGAGTGTCTGTGAGATCTACCCGTCCCTTCGTCTCTTCTTCATTTCGAAATATACAATCATGTACGTCATTGTTTGGCTCATCCGGAGGGAGGGGTAGTAAAGTGGCTGGATTCAGAGTGGCACACCTTTTGATTGTAATATGAGGGGCAAACAAAGTCAATTCGTATCCAGTAAGACATGCACTCGTAAGGTGCTGGGTTTTCGTTTTGTTGAACAATATATCCAGAGCGTGCGGTACCATCACTGTGAGGTCAGTATACAGAACAAGTCCTTCCGACTGTTGAATGGCCACTGCGACTGCAGCAGTATCCCTTAAACAGCTAGGAAGTGCTCTGGCGATGTTAACCAACACCGCCGAAAATTAAGCACAAGGTCTTTGCTTACCACCAAATCCTTATGTTAACACAGAAAGCGAACAACCACCCATCTCGTGTACATAAAGCACTCAAAGGAAGGAAAGGTGACAAATTTTAGTTATTTAAGTGTTTTTATAGATAGTGCCTCTGGGTTTCAACAGAGTACTTTGTATCCAATGCTGGGTTACACCGCATCAAAGGTTGTACTCCGCTAGCTTTCCCCGCATGCTTGAATTCATAATTACATTGTAATTCTTTTCTCCTCTGTTTTTCGATAATACAATATGATTTCCTCCTATGATCTACCCTTGTAGCGTTAAGATATCCGTCCCCCTCAGCAGTTTACTCACTGCATCAAGGATCGATCGTCGTCCAATTGGACCTCTCTTCTCCCTGTGGTGGCATTTCTCTTCCCGTCAGACACCCTTATAAACAGGGTTCCATTTCCTGGTCAGTACCCGTCATGTGACCATGGTGTCACTACGTGCAATGATGTTAAGACCTATTCATCATTTCTCTTTGAACTTCCTGACTAACCCCTTGCTATAGGTGCCCGTTTCCCCATGTAAATACTCAAAATCCTCAGTATATGCTTGTTTTGATTGCCTGTGTGGTTGTTTTTGCTGGTCCTGGGCCCATCCGTTGCTGCCCTTTGTGTTCCTCCAATTGAGGAGGAACAGTAAGAATTCTTACGCCTTGAGTGACTATGTTTTCGGAGCCTTGATATACTCTTCTAATAAACCTATCATCCTAAATCATGTTTGCTACATATATATTTATGATCTATGAAACTATACCATTTCATAAAGACATGTTTTTAAACTGTATGCATATTTACATGTATTAAATGTGTACTCCACTATGTGATTTAGAGATAACAGAATTCTTTTTTATTCACAGTATGTTTGTCCCCCTCCCTGGTCTCCAATGCCCTGATGAAGATGCAGCCTAAATCAGCTTTGCATTGAAACGCGCGTTGGCATGATCTACATGGATGGCCTTCAGTGTATCATCATTTACTGTACCCCATCTCTAACTGCCCCCATGTTGGTCTCTTTACCCTAGCAACTATTGATTGTGATGTTGCAGGTCCCCAGGTCCCTCTATGTTTGTATGGTTATGATTGTATTATTCTGATTGTGAGAGAAAGTGAGAAGTGAATGCTTAGTGAATGACTGTGGGAGTGTGTGGACGTCTATAAATTCGTATTTTTTGTATGAACTTTTTAATGACAATACTCATTCAGCCCTAGGAGGAAAACCTCTCTCCTGTGTGTGTATATATGCTTTAGAATGTTGTCTCATGGACTCTATTTATGAATTGTCATCTCCAGAAAAATAATAATAATTTTTTTTTCTACCTTTTCATTATTGATTCTGATTGTGTCTGATATATCATTGGCTCCGAAGCAATAATTTTTGTCACCCCCCCCCCCTTCATCCCTTGGATCCCACTGAAGGGACCATATAATCATTCCCTGGCAGGGTAGTTCTCTTCTTCTATTACATTGTCACTACGTGCAATGGTCTCAGTCTCCCTCATGGGGGCGGGGTTTTGGAGAACTTAGTTCAGTCATCTTGGAACATGTTTTTTCGTTTTTTTATCATACTAGTGATGCCTCCCATGTAGTTTATATTGGCCGAATGTTTAGTATAAATCATATCTTTCTGAATATTATCCTCTGTCGGTTAAACGGGGAGAGGTGTTATTGTTATTTCATTTTAGGTGCACTATAGTTCAAAAGTAGTGAACTTTGACGCATCTCTCTGTGCTCAATAAAGTGTTTATATGTACACATAGATAGCACTATATGTGGTAAGATATATGTCTTTATACTAATCGCAGTTACAACGTGTAGTATAAATATTTATATATGAATATATGCATATAAATGTACCAAGAAATATGTATATACATACAGGAGTTCAATTATGTTTCATCTTTTACATTGTGGTGTTATTATTCTAGGTTATTGAAATGATGCCACAGAATTGCATCATTTAATCTGTGATTGTCACATTTTAGTCTGTGCACCCATCTTTGTTCACAGCTGAAGAGATAGGTTTTTATATCTGTCACACTATTAGGGATTAAAGATTTGTCTATCATGACCAACTGAATATCTCTCTCCTCTCTGCATGATTTTGTTCCAGATAATGTGTTGTTAATTTAGATATGTTTCCTTTGCATCTAATATTGCTCAGTATCTGTCTCCCCTCCAGATTAGAAAGACGTAATCAATATAACGGCGTCAAATTTTAATTGATTGTGACTAGAGTGTTGCTGAGTAGATAGGTTCATCTTCAAAATCTGAAGGGGAGAGAGAGACTCTTGGGAGGAATTCCTGGGATGGCTGAACAGTAGAAACTCCTTTCTATTCTTTACACCCACATTAACGACGAAGGCTTTGCCTTTCCTAGACTTAGTAATCAAACCAAAGGAGGGGAAGCTGGTAAGTGCTTATACCACAAACCTACAAACAAATACAATGTATTGTAATTTGAAAGCTTTTATCTCAAAGCCTTGAAAGAAATTGTACTTTATTGACAGTTCCTTAGGATTAGTAGAAACTGCATAGAGACTGACGACTTTGAGGAATACCCAAAAGAACTGATTGACAAACTAGAAGCACAGAACTACCCTGGACGTGTGATCAAGAATGTAAGAAAGCGAGCACGGAACAACAGGAAATTCCTATTGGAGACCCACGCTAAACAAGATGTAGATAAAGATGTAGATAAAAACATCTGTGTCACTACTACTGCCGATGCTGGAGCAAGATCACCGCTGAGCAGCTCACCGCCTCCCTCAGCCAGAACACTCCCACCAGCACAACGGACCCCAGCAAAGCAGCCAGCAACCTCACCAAGTGGCTGACCGCCTGCGCCGATGACCTTGCACCACTAAAGAACCCTCCCAGCAGACACGGCAGCAAGAAAACCCCCTGGTTCACCGACAAACTCAAGGAATCCAAGAAGAACTGCCGCACCCTTGAGAAAGCCTGGCGGCTCGACCACACCACAGACAACAGGACCGCCCTCAAGCACGCCATCTGCAAACACCATCAGCTGATCCGCTCCACCAAGAAGACGGCACTCAAAGAACGACTGGACAACAACACCCACGACAGCAAGGAACTCTTCAGCATCGTCAAAGAGTTCTCCAACCCCAGCGCCGGAAACAACGACATCACTCCCTCGCAAGACCTCTGCAACTCACTCGCCTCGTTTTTCCACCGCAAGATCGCCGACATACACAACAGCTTCGACGCACAGACCACACACCCTACCACCGAACCAACGCCCGCCACCACCACCCTCTGCAACTGGACCCCGATCAGCACTGAAGACACCACCCGCACGATGAACTCCATCCACTCCGGATCACCAACAGACCCGTGCCCACACCACGTCTTCAACAAAGCCGACGCCACCATCGCACCCCATCTCCGAGACACCATCAACTCCTCCTTCCACACAGCCACCTTCCCGGAGAGCTGGAAGCACGCCGAGCTGACCGCCCTCCTGAAGAAACCAACTACGGACCCCACCGACCTCAAGAACTAACGTCCCATCTCGCTCCTTCCTTTTCCGGCCAAAGTCATCGAGAAGACCGTCAACAAACAGCTGGCTGCCTTCCTCAAGACGAATGGATGCCTCGACCCCTCGCAGTCCGGGTTTCGGGCCAACCACAGCACCGAGACCGCCCTGATCGCAGCCACTGACGACATCAGAACCCTGATCGACAACGGGGAAACAGCGGCCCTCATCCTCCTGGACCTCTCTGCGGCATTCGACACCGTCTGCCACCGAACTCTAGTGAAGCGCCTCAGCAACATCGGAATTCGAGAAAAAGCGCTGGAATGGATCATCTCGTTCCTCACCGGAAGAGCCCAGAGAGTCCGCCTCCCTCCGTTCAGATCCGAGGCCACCGAAGTCATCTGCGGAGTACCACAAGGATCTTCACTCAGGCCAACCCTCTTCAACGTCTACATGAGCCCCCTCGCAGCCATCGCACGCCAGCACAACCTCAACATCATCTCCTACGCCGACGACACCCAGCTCATCCTCTCCCTCACCAGCGACCCCACCACCGCCAGAGCCAACCTACACGAAGGGATGAAAAACGTCGCCGACTGGATGAGGAACAGCCGCCTTAAACTGAACTCGGACAAGAAGGAAGTCCTCATCCTGGGATCATCACCCTCCACCTGGGATGACTCCTGGTGGCCCCCGGCCCTGGGCACCGCTCCCAAACCGACGGACCACGCACGCAACCTGGGCTTCATCCTGGACTCCTCCCTGTCAATGACCAGACAAGTCAACGCCGTCTCATCCTCGTGCTACAACACCCTGCGCATGCTCCGCAAGATCTTCAGATGGATCCCCACGGAAACCAGGAAGACCGTCACCCAGGCACTCGTCACCAGCCGACTGGACTACGGAAACATCCTCTACGCCGGAACCACAGCGAAACTTCAAAAAAGACTCCAACGCGTCCAGAACGCCTCCGCCCGACTCATCCTCGACATCCCCTGACACAGCCACATCACCGGACACCTGAGAGACCTGCACTGGCTCCCCGTCAGCAAGAGAATCACGTTCAGACTCCTCACCCACGCACATAAGGCTCTCCACGACCTGGGCCCCAAGTACCTCAACGACCGCATGACCTTCTACACACCCACCCGCCAGCTACGATCGACCGGCCACGCACTCGCCACCGTACCACGCATCCGCAGAGCCACCGCCGGAGGAAGATCCTTCTCCTACCTGGCAGCCAAGACGTGGAACTCCCTCCCCACCCACCTTCGACGAACCCAAAACCATCTCGCCTTCAGGAAGCAGCTCAAGACCTGGCTGTTCGAGCAGTAACTTTCCCCTCCACCAGCGCCTTGAGACCCTTCCGGGTGAGTAGTGCGCTATACAAATGACGTGATTGATTGATTGATTGACTTTCAGTATTGCCTAAAATATTGAAAAGAAAATAGTGAACAGCAATTGCCGGACTCTCAACTCAGGGGAACTGAACCTGGATACACTGTTGTTCGCCATTAGAAAAAGAGTAAGTCTCCGGGACTCTCTTGTACACACCAGACCTTTACAGAGGAGACCACACAGTGTACCGAATTTGTGGCACTTGCCTCCAATAATGGGACATTGTGCATGTTGTACATGCAAAGCATGCCCTCTGACAGAAAATGTGAAAACTGTAGACCTGGGTTTAAGGTCTCCATGTATTCTTAATAAGCATATGTATTTCAATTTAGAAAACGTGATATATCTCATCAAGTGCCCTTGGAACAATTTTTATGTGGGCATAACAATGAGACAAGTGCAAATCCGGATCATGGAACACCTGGGCGATATTAGCTGCAAAAGAAGCATATCTAAATTAACAACACATTATCTGGAACAAAATCATAGAGAGAGAGATATTAAGTGGGTCTTGATAGACAAATCTTTAATCCCTAATAGTGTGACAGATATAAACACCTATCTCTTCAGACGTGAACAACGATGGGTGCACAGACTAAGATATGACAATCAAGGATTAAATGGTGCAATTCCGTGGCATCACCTAGAATAATAACCCTACAATGTTAAAGGTGAAACATACTTGAACTCCTGTCTGTATATACATACTTAGTGGTATATTTGTATGCATATATACAGACATAGATATTTACACTACACGTTGTATCTGCGATTAGTATAAAAACTTTTATCTTACCACCTATAGTGCTATCTATGTGTACATATAAACCCCTTACTGAGCACAGAGAGATGCATCAATGTTCACTACTTTTGAACTATAGTGCACCTAAAATGAAATAACACTATCACCACTCCCTGTTTAACCGACAAGGGATAGTATTCAGAAAGAAATGATTTATACTAAACATTCGGCCAATATAAACTACATGAGTGGCATCACTAGTATGATAATAAATAACAAAAATAAAGTTCTAAGATGGCGGAAATAAGTTCTCCAAAATCCCGCCCTCATGAGGAAGACGGAAACCATTGCACGTAGTGACATCAAGGTCACTTAACGGGTATTGACCCGGAAACGGAGCCCTGTTTTTAAGAGTGTCCGACGGGAAGAGAAATGCCGGCACAGGGATAGGAGAAGTCCAATTGGGCAACGATCGATCCTTGATGCAGTGAGTATATTACTGAGGGGGACGGATATTTTAATGCTACAAGAGTAGATCATAGGAATAAATCATATTGCATTATCAAAAAACAGAGGACAAAAGAATTACGATGTAATTATAGACTCAATTATAAGGGGAATGGTAGAGGAGTACAACCTTTGATGAGGTGTAACTCAACATTGGATATGAAGTACTCTGTTGAAACCAAGAGGCACTACCCATAAAAACACTTAAATAACTAAAATATGTTACGTTTCCTTCCTTAGAGTGTGACAATAGGATGACGCCCCACTCTCTCCCTGTCTTTCAGAGGGAATATATGAAACTTAGGTAAGGGACACTACAGCGCAATATGAAAAAACATGGGCTTCATGGCAACGAGGGCAATTAGTAAAAATATTTGCAAACACGTACAAATGTGTCACAATACCATCACAGACAGAGTGCAGAGTGAGAGTGAAGTATTAACACAGACATTGCATTAGCTGATGTATGAAAGATACGAAGTGGGGAGAACTAATGGAAGGGGTAGCACACAATTGGCATGGTGTGTTAACCCATATATGTACTGAGGAGTAAGTCATATATATAGAAACTAAAGCTGATTTTTACTATAGAAAATTCCTGATGTGTACCTATAACAGAACAGTTAAGTATACGCTATAACCCTGACCTAGAATATAATTAGTTGGGTGGAATAATTTGGCATCTATATCCTAAGGAATGCCATAGACCCCCAGGGGCCTAGAAACATTGGCAAGAAACATGTTGATATGAAGCAGAGAGGTTGACAGGGACCTTAATTTTCCAAGTACACCCGCAATATACATTTTTTAACCCTATCATGAAGGACCCAAGAATAAAGTAATATAGAGGGTACCTTACAAGATAGGTTTTACTCAAACTCACTGCCTCTGCATAAATGGATCCCAAGAGTTTGTTCAAAAAATGTTTACGCTCCACCCTGTAAGTTAGCCTGTAGCAGGGTATAGAAGCAGCCCTATATTGAAGTATGCCACTATCTAGTGGGTGAGGGCAGTACTAAAAACCCTGAGGGTTTTCCCCTAACATAGACCATTGAATTCAAAAGCCTGCCTTTCTTTATGTGTGTGGTTAAACATCTTTGAGGGAGTACTAGGGAAGGTTTTTTCCTCTTGTCCCATCCTTTTAGAGTGTGATTAACAACTGTGTGTATGACTGTGAAGAACAGCCAAAGGAAGGGTGCTTTAATTGCATCTAGTGGTAAGAGGGCTTTAGAAAGTGAAATCGATGCGAGCCCTCCATCCCAGGGAGACTCATCCTGGCCTCAGAATTCTGGAAGTGCTCTGTTCACTGCACCCAAAAGCACCCTGAGTTCCGTACACCAAAGGCATGTCTCATCATCCCTACTCAACCTGGAATTGGTGATGACTGATAAGCAATACAGAAACCTCACTCAATCTTCTTCTGTGGTAATAAGTGTAAGGCCTCTCGCAGCCACTCTTCAAAAATGTATGCTTAAAGAGAGAATAACATGGAAACACTACACCAAACAGGCAGAAGTAAACAAACAGAAAGGATAAAGCTTCCTGATTAACAGCTCCAACACAGGATTGACTTTTCTCCTTGTTGTGGTGCTTTCAGGCAAGCACCAAGCTTGCATTGTTTTAGACATGGCTTTACTAAATGTGCCTCTTTCTATTAACTAAAGACTAGTAACAAAGCTGTACTATCTACAAGACAGGAAGAAAAATTGTATCCTGTTATTTTCATTCTGTCCTTTTCACCTTACCATGAACTCTTTACATTGAGTTAAGCAAAAATGTGACTGTAAGAACAGGATCTGTTGTCAGTTTTTCAGCAGTTGAAGACTTTCTATCCAACAATAATTGTTTATGCATTGAATAGATTTTTTGTTGGAGGTAATAGACGTCCTGGTCCATTTACCACATGTACAGGATAATTAAGGAATCGCTATTTGGGGATCGCAATTCCTTATGCATGTAGAAATCTCTAAATAAATTGTGATTTCTTCACATTTTCTTTTAGCGAATTGCAAATTGTGATTCCCTAATAGGGAATGCTTTCCCATTCATTCCTATGGGCCTAGAGACCCATAGGAATGAATGGGATACCAGTCGCAATTAGCGATTACCAAAAAGGTAATCGCAAATTGCGCAAGAAATTTCAAGAGTGCTAGGGGGCCAAAAGGCCACCCTGATGCATCCCCCAAAATTGGCATGTGTGCATATGTGGTGCACACACATGCCCCATGGGCATGCGTGTGCGCCACATGGCACTTAGAAAAATGCAATTATTTTGCATTTTTCTAAGGAATTGCAAATTACCATCAACTTGATGTTGATGGTAATTTGCGACTCCTTAATGCAAAGTTGCATTCTGAGAATGCTTCTTGCATTGCATTTAGGGAATCGCAAATTGCAATTCCCTAACTGAATTTGCAAAATAGGGAATCGCAAATTTTGCGATTACCGATTTTGCAAATGGCTTTGGGCTTGATGCAGCCCAAAAGGCTAATTACCGGTTGCAAAGGGGCCGATTCACAAAATCGTACTGTTTGCGACCGGTAATTAGCTTGATGCATGTGCCCCTTAATCTCCATGTGCTTACCCCAAAATGAATATGTCCTTGTGTAATGTAACCAGTGCTCATGTCGGGTCAAGTTTTTCTATATAAAAATGCACAAAAAAACACATTGCGAAATAGTTGACCCTCTAGCCTTATTACACTAGTTTTTATGGTTTGTAGAACTCTACTAAGACAACAGTGTGCTTTTAGACTGACCAACGTACATGTGTAAACTTTCTATATGAATGGGCTATATGTGGCCCTTTCTTGTCTGATCCATGCAGGCTGGCAATGTCAGCTTTCACTCCACAGACCTTGAAATGCGGCTGGTCGGAGAGCCCTTCTGGAATCTCATTTCCTCTTCTGCGCTCTTCCTCGCGGGATCTTGAAATTGACACGAGTTGGTGCGCTGCAGTCCTCATTGGCTGCCCCACAAGAGCCACCTTCTCCGCGGTGAACTCAATGACAGTCCTACCACAGAAATTAGATTTAAAGTAGAAATCCATTCTGCCTCACTCCGATCAGGATGTCTTCGCACTCACAGAGCAAATGCGCTTCAAGGGCACCTAGATTCTCTATGACTGCCCTAGGCGCAGCTCGGTGCTCATTGTTAAAAAAACGACCCCCTCATTGATTACTCTGGATGAATATCACTTATAGAGCCCGAGTCCTCTGTCTCTTTTTTATTACTATTATTTAAATAGGTATCCGGATCCTGACAATATAAAGGGACTGCAATCAAAGAACAGCGGCTCATTGCTGCACTTTGATTTTTCTATATCCATGTGCGTAAAAGAAGAAGAAAAAAAACAACAAACTAACCATGTGTGCCGTCTTTTAATAAAGATCACATTAAAAATTCAATAAATAGAAATATCTCTGATCTCTTAACAAAAGCTGCCGGTGTACAGGAAATTAAATGAGAAAAACCCTGTTAATCCTTTTTGATTTCTGTACATACAGTGGTAGCTAGAAGCAGGATTTTGTAACTCCCAGAATTCTCTTTTTTCTTTTTCAACATTTTTTTTTATCTCTGGCTGCCTTTATGTTGTCTGGGTAACCTCAACGTAAACCCAGCCTGTTATTTCTGATGCATGTTTAAAATAATGATTAAAAGGCGAGTTTGCATGTCACTGTCACCTCCTGTTGGCCTCGCTGTGAGGCGTTCTATCTCGAACCAGGTGATAACCTCTTAGACTTTATCTTGTCTTTCCTAGGCCTCTCTGCAGACTGCCAACACTTCGGCTGGCTGCTAGGCATTTTAAATATCCCCCGCGAGCCCTAACCTTACCCCCTTTCTCTTCTTGTCAGCTGGAATGTCTCCGAGCTGTCAGAGGCTTGTTGCTTATTGATGTTTCCGTGTGTTTTATGTCTTCGCTGAGATATGACAGCCCCAGACACTGTGCTGATTTCAATCAGACCCCTTTTCTTGCAAGGGGCCCAGCATTTTTACTCAGGCGGACCCCGTTTGCATGCTTCACAGACCTTCTCTGCTTAATGAAAATGTTTCAGAAGGGCTGAAATAAAAAAAAATCCCGAGTGCTCAGCGAAACAACAGTGTATCGATACACAAGACCAAGAAGAAGGAAAAAAAATCTCTCGGCTTTTGTTACAAAAAAGGGAAAAGAACAGAGAGTGACCCTCGCCTGCCAAAGGTTCTGACACCGAAAGAAATCCCTTTAGGCTGAGCTGGCAGGCAGGGCCTAGCATCAGATTACTTTATCACATCTGAGAATGAGGCTTGTACGTGCTTCGAGAGGCGGCGCAGAGAAAGTGCTGGATGTTTTACCCCTGCTGCTTATTAAGTGAAGGCTTTTTGATGTCTTTCGGGGAAGGGTTGCCTATCAGGCAGACGGCTGAAATTAAAGCATATGTGCAGTGCAGCCGGGGAGTCACGCGGGTACTTGATTCACGCCACTTGTTTGCCGCTCAGTGTGGAGCAGGCATGTAGTATGTGCACAGTGCTTCTCATAATCACACGTCCCAGATATGTGGTTGGTGGCAATGCATGCGGAAACCGTGAAAAATGAAGCCGGCGAAGCAGCAATGTTGCATTAAATAGAAATTACCCACCTCAGGCTGCAAGAAGCATGGTTATTAAAAAGAAAATAGTATGCTAGGAACCAAGTAAATATGGAGCCTTTCACATCGGAACAAATATATCAAATAAAATCAACAGAAACAAATATTTAACTGCAATCACGAAATAAAAGTTATTACTAACTGACCCAAACCATATCTGCCTACTCTTCCACTCCCAACATCACTGGGGCAGGCCTTCTTTCCTGCTGTGCAGTCAAAGTAGACCATACCTTATACAGTTATACCTTTCAGAATCTAAAGTTCTGAAGCAATATTACAATTAGAAACTTAATCCAATGAAAGTCTCCATATTCGTTTTGATGTCTTTTTTCTCTCTCCAAACTCCAGATATATTTTAGAAAAAAAACATTTTTAATGCTTTAAGCTACATATAATTACATTGACACTAACACTACACCCACGAGTGTTATAGTATAAATATTTCCAAGATAAAGCGTTCATAAAACTGGAGAACTGTGGCATATTGTGGTATCGTCTGGCATTTTTTTGCATTAAAACTATGCAAAATGTTATGTAAAGTCACTTTTTGAATTTGGCCGAGTTTTTAATTTAACAAATTTGGTGTGCTCAAGGGTCGGGGGGACAACAAAATAAAATGCCAAAAACACGCAATCCAATGGCATAACACAGGCCTCTGCGGCATAGGGGGCCCCCAACCCTTCCCGAGGCCCACAAAACCTCAAGGGCACCCATTAAGCCACAGGTCAAAGAATTTGTCGGCGAAGTAGTATACCTGGGGGGCACCTCACACCATTCTGCACAGTGACCCCACCATTTTGCGTTACGCAACTGAGGTAATCATAGCCCACCCACATCGCCATCTTATGACAAGTCAAGGCAATTGTTGTCATTCTGAGGCAGAACTATTTAACCACAATACTACAATAGGGCATACAAATCCAGTTGTGTGTCACAACGTTATATTTTTTTATGATGCTTTTTGAACTCATGCCGAAATGTAGAGGGGAATCTGTTAAGGACTGCCCCATATTGACCAAATTAAATTATGCTAAGCCTTACTTAAATGTTCCCAAGTTTAGAAGTTTGCTCTTTTTTCAATGAGCCTGAATATTTTAATAATTTGTATTTTTAGGTAAACAAATGACAGTTGGATTTGAATGACCTGGTACGGCTCCAGGTCGCCTTTGAAAAACAAGAATTTAAATTATAAGCCGGGCCACTTGACCTTCAAAACTTCACCCCTTTGAAAAGCCTTGCTGATTAAAATGTGTTCATATTTTAAATTTATCGGTCTGTTTCCACTTCAGATTCCCTCTTATCTGTCAAGGACATTCCAGAGCTCACAGTTTGGCAAGACGCTGTTCTCGGCTTTCTCTGTTATCCAGACAATCTGCAGGTTTATATCAGACTGGTCCCTTAACCCTCATCCCTCAGTTTGCCTCCCGTTTTAGGGGCCATTCTGTAGCGGGCCCCAATTTTTAGGGATAGTTCACCTTTTTAATAGCTAACATAACAAATGACTTCTAATACAAGAAAATCTTTAAAACGTAATTTACTACTTATTCAAATTTCTCTATCTTTGGGCACCGGCCACGCGCACTTAAATTAGCTGCCATCGACATTAGGAATCCTTGCTCATAGAGGATGTTCTGTGTTACTGATATGAGGGGTGCATATTTTTGATGGCACAGTCCCAAAAGTATTTATTTATCACACATCTGTTGGTGAGTTTAAGAAATGAACCATCTGCACGAACGTGGTCTGACACGCTGTGCCGCCTCACTAATGTTGCACTATGTACATCCAGCATTTTAATTGGACTCAAAATGGGCTTGTCTTTACTCTCATGACCTAAGTTTCTAACTTCAAAGTGGTGATTAGTCACTGATTCTGGCAAAGTGGAAGGATGGGAAGCCATACTCTGTCAGATGTGTCTATATGGCCTTTTGACACTGAGCTCGATACAGTATATGCCCAAGGAGCCCCCCACTCACCCGCTCTTCATCATAAGAGACATGGCAAGATCTAGCTTTTTCTGAAGAAAGAGTGCAGGTCTTTGAACATGTGCTAAAATACGCTTGAGCCATTTAAAGAAAAATAACAAACCCCTGCAGTTGTATTATGGCAAGATATTCATATATCACACTGGATGGCTTTGGCACTTTTTGGTTGATGGTTGTGTTGAATCTAATTGGTCTGATATCACTAAGGGTAACGCTGTTTCTCTTTACACCACTCCTTATGTCTCACTTGCTCTTTGTCTCCATCTCAGCTTCCGGCTTACCCCGTGAAAATTGTTGGGCTGCTACATTTGTACCTTAGATTTATAGATTCAGACAATAATGTTGATCACCTCTGTGGTTTATGAACACAGGAAACTCCTGACCACTGTTGGCCATTCGCACTCCCTATGACCCCTAACCGTCATAGAGGACTGAACACTTTATACAATACATTTTGTCTTGGTAAAAGAAAAACCTGTAATGGGTCACAAGCTGCAAAACGATGTTTGGGCCGCATTTCATTTATTAGTAAGGTAATACATGATTTCAATCCCTTCAGACTCTGAATTCTCAATTTTCTTAGGTTACTACCGTATCTAAGGTATCAAATTACAGCTTTGCAGACTTTGCACATTTTTCCCACTCCTCCACAAGGACTATACCCTGAGTTGAGCTCAGGTAATGGATCACATAAATTAGTTCACTGAACTTTTGGATAAACTCAATAATAGCAGTGATAGGTCTCCAAACTAGGTGGCTAGAAAGCTCCTAAACCTACTCAGGAGGGTCCTTTCATAGTTGGCTTTCGGTGGTGCGGAGACTACAACCCAAAATTCTCTGTACTATACACAAATCATACTATGGCAATAGCTTAGGGTACCATCAGAATCATACACCTCACTATGATGCTCACAGACTCTTATGATCAACAACTGCTAATCTGATCACTCAGTCTTCAAAAGACTGAAGTATGGAAGGGAAGACCATTGGAGACCAAGGCCCAGTGCCATAGAAAGTTCTGAAGCCCATACTGAAATTTGACAAAATTACTTGCTCTACAGGAAGAATTTTAAAATGTTCATTTAATGGCTTATCTTCAATTGAACTTGGCGTGCATGAGATTGTGGTGATGAATTTCAGATTGGAGGATTCCCTTCGCTGATTTTATTGGAAATCCCAACTGTACTGCTTTGTGTATTTGGTGATCAATCTTTAGTGCTCAGAAGTAACCACAGGGCAATATGGAGAGCTCTACAAATTCCTTAATAAATAAATATTTGAGAATGTAATTGTTTACATAGACTCACTAGAACCCTCACAAACTCTTGGAATTATGCATCAGAAAGAAACATCAGTCAGAATTTTTAAAACCTGCCTGTCTTTTAACTTGGAAAACTAATGCTCTTTTGAGAAAGTTGTGGCAGTAGAAATATTTCTGTATACAGAAGCCAGTGGCTGCTTTTTTATGAAATCCATGTATAGAGTAGGGTGTTTCTCTGGTTGATATTTCAAAAGAGTTAAGATTGCACAAAACCTTATGCAGCAGCCTGAACTGTACTGAGGTTTTTACCAGTGCTTGGTTTGAGCTGGTGGTTACCGGTGGGGGGCATCAGCACTTATTTTTGGGTGCCAGAGCTTATTTGTCTGCATCAGGCATTTACTGCAAGCAAAAGTCAAACAAGGGAGAGACGGAGGAAAGGAAAGACGGAAATGCGTCACAGAGGGAGAAAGCAGAAAGCTGCAAGAGAGAACTGAAGGGGCAGGGAGTGGTTGTAAATGGATTAAAGAGACCTGAGATGGTTTTAGGATTATGCTGCACATGTATTCTATGCTTTCACATTTAATTGCAGCAGCCACGTGTTTCAGAGGAGAGGAGAGCTTTGGGCACATGCACGTTTTGATTTACTAATTAAGCACTGGTTTCTACACCTTTCTCTTCTATATCCATCACAGTGAAGGTCATTCCAATCCACTGCTGCATTAGCTAGATGTGAACAGGAGTGGAAGTGGAAGAAACAATTTTTACAACTTAATCCCTCTCTCCATCACATAAAGCCTGATTATGTTGTCGGGTGGAAAGCCATCCGACAATTTGTAAGAGGCTTTTCGCCAGACATCATAGTTGTTAGACCTGGCACCATTGGCGTGGGTCTCCCTTCCATGTTTCACTATTGTCTTCTCTGTTTTTGCTGGTGTTAGATGGTCTGGGCGCTGTGCCACTGCCATTCAGTGCCACAGCACACATGCTCCCTGTGTAAATGTAATTGTGAATTGGTATATCCCTGATTGGCTTGTTTGGTTTACCTGTTAGTCCCTAGTAGTGTGGCCTGTGTGTACCCAGGGTTGGTAACCCAAATGCTGCTGGTGGGCCTGCAGCACTGGTTTGTGCCACCCACAGAAGCAGCTTGTAAAGTGTACCTCGGGCCTGCCACTGCAGTGTCTGTGTGCAGTCCAGAACTGCCATCTTGGCTGTGAAGTGCCCACACTTCCCAGGCCCTGAACCTTCCCTTGGCATCATATTAGTCACCCCTATAGTAGGGTGCATTGTATGTGAAAGGTAGGACATGGCTTGATATGTGTAGCATGTCCTGGAAGTGAATTACACCCCATTTTGTTTTTCACAGCTGCAAGGCTATCTGTTCTCCATGGCTAGAGTGGGCAGTCTGACTATTACATCTTATAGTCCTAACTGACTCAGGGAACATGGCAGACATTCGAGTTTAGTATCCCTGAACTCAGAATGATAAAATACATCTTTTAGCGAAGTTGGTTTTAATATTCTGTGTTTGAAAATACCGCTTTTAGAAAGTAGGTATTTTCTTGCCTAAGCCTTTCAGTGTGCGCTGCTGTTATGTGTATTGACTGTCTGGGTTTAGAGGGGCAAGGCAGGCTGAGTCAGACCTGGGTTGAATAGAGAGATATGCATTGAGTACTGGGGAGGGGTAGCTCCTTGACCTGAATAGGGCTGTGCCTGGCAAGGTGAATGCTGGCTCCACCTCCTACTGTGCGTCTGATGGCAGACCCCCTCTTTCTGAAAGGAAGGATTCAGACCGGTAAACAAAGTGCTCCAGGCCTGAGCAGAACTGGTTCTGGCTGGGTTCAGTGACTAATGATTTTTTGGAACAAAGACTTTTGGGGTATAAGTATCTGTGCCCAACCCCCTGATTTTTTGTATTGCTCCTGGATGTCAAGAAGAACCTCTGTCCGTTTCACTGAAGGAATCTGCAGGAGAGGACTGTCCTTGTGCTTGTGTGCTATTTTTTGGATTGGCCTGCAGTAGTTGCCCCTGGACTTGGAAGAAGAGGGAAAAGGACTTAGAGAGAACTTTTATTTAGCTAAAGCAATCACGCAAGGGCTAGAAGAGAGCTAGCCTCCTGCTGGAGTCACAGGCACATGTGACTCCCCTTCCAGCCTCCTGATTCCACCCAGCGAGGATTTCTATCTGAAGGTGAGGCCCCTGTGAGTTCCAGGGCCTCTAGGTCTGCTCCAGAGAAGAGAGTGCTGAAATCGTCGCCATTTTCCTTGCACCACACCCGCATCGTCGCTCCCTCCCGGGGCGCCATTTCTTTACATCGCAATAAGGTCGCACACGCTACAGGTCCAGCACATCATCCCCCCTTGTGGCAAGGATTCAACGCATCGCTGGCCTAGCGTGAAGAAGTTTGATGCTTTGTCCCACACGCATCCGCAGACCGGCGCATCATCCTCCCTTGCGGCAAGGATTCAACGCATCGCCGGCCTCGCGTGAGGATAATCATCGCTACAGCTCGTTTGCGATATTGTGTTGGTTTTGCTTCGAAATCCAGGTACTTTGTAAGTAAAAGGGTCGCGGAGACCACTGCCTTGAACGGAAATCCTATTTGCACACTCTGAACTATTTTTACTGCATTTCAAGAATAACCCTATTTTACAGTATTGTGGCTTTTTAAAGTTATTGGTCCTGTGTTAAATCTATATATAAAGATACTTATTTTTTTATAACTACTTGTGTGGTGTCCCTTTGTAGTGTTCCTCATTGTATTACTGTGTACGATCATAAATGCTTTACACACTGCCTCTGAGATAAGCCTAGCTGCTCGTGCTACGTTACCACAGGGTTGAGCAGTAGTTAACAAAGGGTGTAACCCCCTTACTCTGTCTTAGGAAGAAGGGTCCCTACTTGGACAGTGGCCAGCCATTGCCAACTAGAGACCCCATGTTTTACATAGGTGGTCAGCGGTGCAGATCTGGACTTGCATTTATAATCGCATACATTAATTAGTGTGCACCACTAGTGAGTGCAGACTATAACGCAACCACATAGATTTTTGCGGTATTTGATTCTATTTTTGATTGCTATCGCTAGTTATTCCTACAATGGGCCAGCCCAGATCCAATGCCTCGGAGGAGCTCTCCTGGGAAGAGGAGAAATTAGATACCTACAATTGGAAGCAGCTCAAATATTTTTGTAAACAATTCACAGTTCCTATCACAGGTCTCACTAAAAGACAAGAGTTTTACAAAGCCCTGAAGGCCTGGCTAGAAGCCAGGGATGCCCCTAAAGATGGGGGGGGGGCCTATGGAGGAGGGAGAGGATGCAAGAGAGCGGCAGGTGGAAGTAGTAGATTTGGTAGGTGGTAAAGCAATTTCCAGTGCGGGCACTAGTGTGTCCTCAAGGGGTCTGTCTCCAGAAGAGATGGAGGACAGGAAGAGAGAGAGGCGGCATAATATGGAGATGGCTAAACTCAAGATGGAGGGTCAGAGGGACCTAGAGAACAGAAGTTAGCGGTTGAGATAGTGAAGATGAAATTTGAACATGAGAGAGTATTGAGGGAGTTGGAGATTAAGGCAAAGAATGTAGAGATCTCCTCCTCTGGTGGGAGCATACGTGTGGTGCATACTGAGAATAGAGTATATATACCCAAAGAGGTTATTAAGGATTTCCACAAAAGTGAATATATTGGGCAGTGGTTTGCAGCCTACGAATTAGCCATGGTGTCCCATTGGTTCCCTGAGCAGAATTGTGGAGCTGGGTTGTGGGGGCGCTTAGATAGTGAGGGGAGGGATACCTTGTTGGACCTGTCCCAAAAAACTAGAATGGAAGGAAGCTTTGATGACCCGCTATGGTTTGACCCCTGAGATGTATAGGCAGAGGTTTAGGAGCTGCAAAAAGTTAGAGGGTACCACGTGGGTTGAATGTGTGTTTAGCAAAGTAGAAACTTTTGAGCAACTTTATGATTTGATTGCATGGGGGCATTTATCTAGTAACTGTTTTCCTGAGCTACTCCAGCACCTGATTGATTGCAAGCTAACTAACCCTAGAAAGCTTGCTGAGGAGGCGGACCGCTGGGTGAGCACACGGGTTTGCAAGAGTCCGATGGGAGACTTCGACAAAGGTGGGCAGAGTCCCCAGCAGAGAAGTGGGGGGGAACGGGGGTAAACCAAGTGCCCCAAAGTAATTCCCAAGGGAACCAAGCAGTGGTATCCCTGCCTCTACAAGAGCAAAGGTCAGTGCCCCCGACAGGTAGGCCTGTTCATAGGGGGCCCCTTACTTGTTTTAAGTGTGATCAAGTGGGCCACCGGTATTTTGATCCCCAGTGTTCACTGAAGGACCACCCTGCACCAACCCATGAACCACCCTGCCAGCTTGTTAGGTTAGCCCTGGGGGAGGAAGAGATGGGTACCCCAAATGGATGGGATCCCATAGAATTGACCCTTGTTTCATTAGGGGACTTTGAGATGGTTCCTAAACCTGCTCTGCCTGAAAAGACTAAGAAGTACAGGCAGTGGGTGACCATCAATGGCCATAGAGTGGAGGTTCTAAGAGACACAGGAGCCAGTGTAACTGCTGTAAGCTCCCGGTCGGTGTCCAAAGAGCAGGTGGTCCCTCATGCATTCTACCCTGTAATATCAGCAGACAACTCAGAGAGCCAATGTGAGGTCGCTCAGGTTCCCTCTGAGTGGGGGTGGGGTCTCGGGAAATCTTAAGGTTAAATTGAGAGAACTCCTTGTGGGCTACGGTGGAGAGGAGAGCTAACTTGCAAATGTTGAGTCTGCCTGAATGGGCGTGTGCTACCACTAGGTCCATGGCAGCCAAGGAGGGGGTTGAGAAGGATTTGGAGCCTGAGAGTATGGCCCAGATCCCTTCCTTAGAGAGAAGGGCCAGGGGGCACGGGAAGCCTGCCCCCTTGGCTCCCGCGGCCCAAGAAGGAGCAGCCCCTGAGGGTGATGCCCTGGAGCCTACCGGGGACAAGAGTGCCAACCTGGGGGATATGCCTGAGCTGACCCATTGGCAGAAGGAAAGAGGGCCCACCAGGGAGGAGTTTTGTGAGCAGCAAAGAGTTTGCCCTTCTCTTGAGGGTATGCGGCAACAGTCTGCAGCCCAGGCAGCAGGTGACCAGTCTCGTTCACATCTGATTTATTGGGAGAACGGTCTTCTGTATAGCGAGCCTAAGGTTGCTGAGCTGGGGTCAATCTGTGTGCTGGTGGTGCCCGCAAGTTTCAGAGCCTTCCTACTGGGGTTGGCTCATGACATTCCATTGGCAGGACATCTGGGGCAGACTAAGACCTTTGAAAGGCTGGCCACTCACTTGTATTGGCCCCAGATGCACAAAAGTTCAGAAGCTCATTGCAGGACATGTGAGACTTGCAAGCGAAGTGGGAAGATCAAGGCCCCACTCCAGCCCTTTCCAGTTGTTAGTAACCCATTCGAGCGGGTGGGCATTGACATCGTGGGGCCTCTGGAATCCAGGACAGCCATGGGCAACAGGTTTATCCTGGTCCTAGTGGACCATGACACCCAGTACCCAGAAGCCATCCCGCTCAGGACGGTGACGACCCCCGTGGTGGGATGTGCACTGATGGAGATTTTCTCCCGTGTGGGTTTCCCCAGAGAGGTGGTGTCTGACAGGGATACCAACTTCATCTAACAGTATATGAAGTCTCTGTGGAGGGAGTGTGGGGTAACTTATAAGTTCACCATTCCCTACTAACCCCCAAGGAAAGGGTCTGGTTGAAAGGTTCAACCGGACCTTGAAGGGCATGATTATGGGCCTAGAAGAGCCCCTGAGGCGTAAGTGGGACGTCCTCTTGTCATGCTTGTTGTTTGCCTACTGCGAGGTGCCACAGGAGTCCTTAGGGTCCAGTCTCTTTGAACTGGTCCATGGCCATCCGGTAAGAGGGCCTCTGAGTCTGGTCAAGGAAGGCTGGGAGCAATCTCCCAGGAAACCTCCCCAAGATGTATTTAGCTACATATTGACCTTTAGGAAACAGACTCAGCATTTCAGAAAAATTGCTGAGGCAAATCTGGAAGCCAGCCAGGAGGAAATGAAACGCTGGCACGACCAGAACACCACTCTGTTCGAGTTTCAACCTGGTCAGAAGATTTGGTACTGGCCCCAGTGGAGCCTGGTGCGCTCCAAGATAAGTGGGCCGGTCCATTTGAGGTGGTGGAGCGCAAAAGTCCAGTTATCTACTTGGTGGACTTTCAGTCTCCCAGGAACCCCTTGCGGGTCCTGCATGTGAACCACCTGAAGCCCCACTTTGTGATGTCTGAAGTGGGCATGCTTCTTGCCACAGATGCTGGGATGGAGGAGGAGAGTGAGCCTCTTCTTGACCCCCTGTGTGCAGGAGAGAAGGATGGGCAGTGGAGGGTGTGGTTCTCACTACCACACTGACCCCTGAGCAGCAGAGAGATTGTCACCAGCTGTTGGGGCAATTTTCTGATTTGTTTTTCCTGGTGCCGGGTGTCACTGAGTGGTGCGTCCATGACGCGGACACTGGGGACAGTCCTCCTGTCAAGCAAAAGGCTTACAGAGTGACTGACAGGGTCAGGGCCTACATTAAGGAGGAGGTCTCCAAAATGCTTGCCCTTGGGGTGATTGAGTCCTCTAGCAACCCATGGTCCAGCCGCATGGTCTTGGGACCCAAAGATCATTGCATCGCACGTTTGTGGGCTGCAGAGTGCTCGCTAATCCTGGATCATCTCATCGAGATTGTCGCATCACAATATCGCTGTGCGGGCGCGTGCGTCTGCCCTTTTTCTTCGCATCGCACCCGGATCGTCGCTCCCTCGCAGGGTGCCATTTCTTCAAATTGCAATAGGGTCGCACACGCTACAGGTCCAGCGCATCATCCCCCCTTACGGCAAGGATTCAACGCATCGCTGGCCTAGCGTGAAGAAGTTTGGCGCTTTATCCCGCATGCATCCGCAGACCGGCGCATCATCCTCCCTTGCAGCAAGGATTCAACGCATCACCGGCCTCGGGTGAGAAAAATCATCGCTACAGCTTGTTTGCAACATTTTGTTGGTTTTGCTACGAAATCCAGGCACTTTGTAAGTAAAAGGGTCGCAGAGACCACTGCCTTGACCTAAACTCCTTTTTGCACACTCTGAACTATTTCACGCAAGGGCTAGAAGAGAGCTAGCCTCCTGCTGGAGTCACAGGCACATGTGACTCCCCTTCCAGCCTCCTGATTCCTCCCAGCGAGGATTTCTATCTGAAGGTGAGGCCCCTGTGAGTTCCAGGGCCTCTAGTTCCGCTCCAGAGAAGAGAGTGCTGAAATCGTCGCCATTTTCCTTGCACCACACCCGCACCGTCGCTCCCTCCTGGGGCGACATTTCTTCACATCGCAATAAGGTCACACACGCTACAGGTCCAGCACATCATCCCCCCTTGTGGCAAGGATTCAACGCATCGCTGGCCTAGCGTGAAGAAGTTTGATGCTTTGTCCCGCACGCATCCGCAGACCAGCGCATCATCCTCCCTTGCGGCAAGGATTCAACGCATCGCCGGCCTCGCGTGAGGATAATCATTGCTACAGCTCGTTTGCGATATTGTGTTGGTTTTGCTTCGAAATCCAGGTACTTTGTAAGTAAAAGGGTCGCAGAGACCACTGCCTTGAACGGAAATCCTATTTGCACACTCTGAACTATTTTTACTGCATTTTAAAGAATAACCCTATTTTACAGTATTGTGGCTTTTTAAAGTTATTGGTCCTGTGTTAAGTCTATATATAAAGATACTTATTTTTTATAACTACTTGTGTGGTGTCCCTTTCTAGTGTTCCTCACTGTGTTACTGTAATGCTTTACACACTGCCTCTGAGATAAGCCTAGCTGCTCGTACTACGTTACCACAGGGTTCAGCAGGGGTTATCAAAGGGTGTAACCCCCTTACTCTGACTTAGGAAGAAGGGTCCCTACTTGGACAGTGGCCAGCCATTGCCAACTAGAGACCCCCATTTCTAACAATAGGTTTCCGTCTGACCGCAATATTATGAAACTATTGGTCACTTCCTGTGGGATCAAGGAGCCTGTTGGACAGTCGGAAGGACAGATAATCCCCAAATGGCAGCTGTGCCTACTCAGGCACCGCCACGGTAATTATGATGTTTGTTTCCCACAGCCTTTTCATGTCTGCCTTTCTGACTTGGAAAGGCTGTCGGAAAGTGACTTTGGGGGCTCCTAGCTGGCCCCAATTTCCCCTGGACCTCCGCTATGGGGCAACTATGGTGCTTCCATAAACATCCCTGCTGCCACACAGTGCAGGGATGTTTTTAAAGTGTTTATTTTCCATTGAAGGTGGTGCTGCAACCCGCATCATAATTATGGATGCGGGACCACCGACTTCTTGTCGCTTGGTCCATTTCCGCTACAATGTCGATAGGACCCTCGTCCAGCGGACATCGTAATTTGGGCCATAGTATCTATGTCGCTCTACCTCATAATCACAGGGTGTGTTGTAAAGTTAAAGAAGCTATATTAATTAGCAGTTATGAATTGGAGCCTTTAAGGCAATCACTGACCCCATCCCCACCCCATAATGCTCTTCAGCACTGCAGTGCATGAGAAAAGGAGCAGATGGTGCTAGATGTGCTGCATATTCTCTGCATCCATGTATGTATGATTTCTTGACAAGTGAATATGATGTATAGCTGCCATCTCATCATATATCTTCTCAAACCTGACATTATGAGGTATTTTGCTAACATCACACCTACTTATCCTACATGTGTTTATGCTTCAGTGCTTAAGTTTATGTTACAATGCTTACAGAGAGTGAATTGTGGCCTTGACAAAGGGCATCATGGTGCTAAAGTGTAACCAAATGATACATTCCCCACTGATAATAGTGTAGAGCTAAACATCACCATGAGGTAAATGAGGGAATAACCAAAAAGATAACATTCTTTCCTCAGCTGACCAGATAAGACGTTCCACTTCAGTGCCGCCGCTAACCAAAAATCCCAACCAGCAACTGAAAAACACTGGAACCAAGGGACCCCAAGCAGTGAATGATCCAAAGATCGAAGAGCATGCAATTTTATATACACAGGAAAACTTCATTTTTTCTGTAATTTGTAAACACGAACTGCAGTCAGATGATGGGCTGCATCTTGGCGGTATTATAACATGGCAAAAATATATATTATAGTGCTGGAAATGAGAGAACATATGCATACATACAAAACATTGGCTTTAAAAAAAATATGTAACAGCCCCTACGTAGCCATGGAATGTTCTGGCATACATTTATCATGTTTTGTCTAGTGTTTGTATATAACAACAACGAAAGAGCAACAAAGTAGTGCAAAAAATATTAATTAGACAATGCAGCCCATATAACTAGTCAGAAATAATAAACGTGAATAGACCATATATCCCAGGGAAAGTGTGATAGGTGAAAAAAAAAAAATATATATATATATATATATATATATATATATATATATATATTACCTACTGGCGGTCGCCAGTAGGTAGTTATAGTTAGGATTTTTTTCAATGTTAAATCTCAAAATTCTATTTGGAATAACTTTGGCGCCGGTTGACGAATCTGCCTCAAAATTTCCTCAAAATGGCCTCGCGGAGATCCGGTCCTTCCCTGAAAGTTTGGGGGGGATTCGTCAAGCGGGGGCCGAGATAAAAGGGGGGTCCCAAAACGCGTTTTCCCCATGTTAATTTCCATAGGGCGGTCGATTTCACTTTTAGCCCGAACGGCTGAATGGATTTCCACCAAACTTGGCAAAATTGTAGGGACTGGTAGCCCGATGTGCCTTTGCTATGTCTCAAGATATGTGCTCCAGTGGATTTTGAGTTATTAAGGTTAAAAAATATATATATATCTATAGCCGCGCTCCGGTACGTGCTCCGGCACGCGCACCGGGCGCGCCACGCGAGGTGCGCACGGAAAGCTGATTGGCTCTTGGGTGTCTGTAAACATTCGAAACAGTCCGGAGCGGCCGCCATCTTGTGTCTCGGTAGGATCGAGACACGAGAGGTGGCCAAAACAAAGAGGGAAATGACCATAAGGGGGCAGAGTAGACCCCCCCTTGAACCCCTAGGTTTGATGTGGGGGCTATAAAAGGGCCCCGCGGGGCATTTAAAATATTTCTTTTTTTCGTTTTGCGCTGGGGAAGCGCCCGGTACGCGCACCGGGGAGCGGCCCGGGGAGCGTTCTATGAGGAAAAAAGATGACAGAGTTTTTAAAAAATGAAGCCTTTATTTAGAAATTGGAGGTAGTTCTAAAAAGAACTTTTTTTTTTCTTCTTTTTGTTGTTTATATTTTTTTGTGTTTTTTGAACATTTTGTACTTTTTTTGGCTTTTCAAAACAGTTTTATATTTTTTTTGTATTTTTTTAGGGGGAGAAACAAAAAAAGGGAATTGAAACTGGCTCAACTGGAGCAAAAAAACAAAAAACCCAAAAAATTACTTCTTTTTGGGCACTTGTGATTATCACCTGCAAGGACGATGAGCTTTACGCTTTTTTCACCATAGGCGATAAGCTTGCCACATGCAGAACAAGTGATTTTAAAATCAGCAAATCTTGGCTGAATACAAGGCATCATCTCTGATGTTTCTGGTCCCGATGAAGTGGGTTGGTTTCTTTGGGAGGTGGTCCTTGACGACTGGGGGAGGTTACTGGCCAGTTCCCTGAGCTCTGCACGAGAATAGTTGTTTGGGTGCTTTCGGGTCATATGACGAATCATGGTAGAGTTACCAAATGAATATTTTTTGTTTGGGTTGCCCCGTGAGAGTTCTTCATTGCAGATTAGGCAAGTTACCTTGGCCGCATTCACTTTTTTCTTGCCCTCTGGGATTGAAAAAAACTCCCATACAATGTTTGGCTTGGGTTTGTATGGGGTATTTTCTTCAGGCAGCCATCTTCTCCTACCCTCCTCCTCTTCCTCTTCCTCCTCCTCCTCTTCTTGACCACCAATATAATCTGGAGCTGGTCCTGTTGGTGGTGGTGGTGGTGGGGCAGATGCACCAGCTGCTGCTGCTACTGAAGCCATTATTAAGATCAAAAAGGTACAGAGATGTACAATCAGGTCTTCCTCAGTCAAAGGACAAAGTCAGAATAAGGAAAAAAGGTGGGGTCTTTCATCATTTGGAAAAAAAGGGCCTGAACCAATTAGAAGTGTTATTTTCAGGTCACAAGACCAGGGATTTCATCATTATGAAACTAAAACTGTTCTGCACCAATTAAAAGTGTTATTTTCAGGTCACATGACCAACGCGCTTATGCGACGCGCCCCCAGGCGCGCGCCCCGGGTCGCGTCGCGTAAGCGCGTTGGATGTTTACGTTGCGCGAGCTCGAGTGCTTCTGGGTGCGCTTACGCCGTGCGTATCACGCGGACGCAGCTACGCGATACGTCACAATCATGTTTTCGTTCGCGACATTGGCGCTAACAGGACGCTTCCCGGTTTGCGCACCGGGGCGCTTCAAACGGCTACGCTCTCTGGGGCGCTCACCGGGGCGCGCCCCAGGAGCGCTCCAGGGTCAAAAATAAAAAAAAATTTGTTTAAAATACAAATAAAATATAGGATTCAATCATTTTCAGATATATTACATTTCATAGCTATAGACATTTGCTATTAACCAAATTTTGAAATTCAAAGAAAAAAAACATAGGTTTGGGGCCTTATATATAGTTAGGAATTAGCATTTTAAAAACCTATGAAATTCACTGAAAAAACCATAGGTTTCACACCAGTTATAGTTAGGAATTAGCATTTAAAAAACCTATTAAATTCACGGAAAAAAACATAGGTTTCACACCAGTTATAGTTAGCTGGAAATTTTACTGACATAAAACCATTGAAATTCCCACGTTATAGTTAGTTGGACTCACTATAACTTGCGCGTGTAATGCACTGCTGATGACGTCACATATTACATCACTCATGAC
The DNA here is from genome assembly GCF_964263255.1 of Lissotriton vulgaris. Taxonomy (NCBI): domain Eukaryota; kingdom Metazoa; phylum Chordata; class Amphibia; order Caudata; family Salamandridae; genus Lissotriton; species Lissotriton vulgaris. The sequence goes on along the minus strand of NC_141687.1, from coordinate 1,885,721,745 downwards.
ATGGTCAGTGACATCACTCATAACATCACTGATGACACCATCTTTGTGACAGAATGACAGACCTCCTTTCAGTGTAATGTAACCCTTAAAACACTTATTCGAAAATAGAAATTAACATTTTCCAAAAAATGGAGATATCCATGCCACCATTTTATGGATGCAGACCGCTCCGCCAGGTAATCACAAGGATTGACTGTGGCTGTTCAGTGGTGGACAGTCTTTGCTTTTGCCGCTGTCCGAACGTGATTCCCCCCGCCATCACAATGAGGTGGTGAGAAAATCACGGTCCGATTTTGAAGGACCGCGGTCCTTCTGCAATCATAATCGCTGGTAAAAAAGGAGGGAAACGTTGACAAGGAAGTTTGGGGGATCATATTAGTTTGGAATGTTTTTTACACATATGCACATGACACTTGCTAGGGTTGTATTGGCTGGAGAAAACTCCTTCATATAAATATCCATATGTACACAGAAACAGTAATATTTAATGTGGGCTAATGTGCACAGTTTTGTTGTGGTGAGGGCTGCAAATTCTGTCAATGTCTTCTGTGTTTTCCAATTTCAGAAGTATCTGCATGTCTTCTGCATAATTCAGGTGTGAGTGTTTGATTGATTCAGATGCTCCGTCCATCACCACCCCCTTTTGTACCGCTTTTGGCCGCCATAAGTGTGGCAGGGTATGCTCAGACGTGAGTCCGTTGCTCACTTTGCCACTGGATTCAAGCAAGCCGGGCTGAAGACTGCTGGAATGCCAGAAACTGGTCCTCGGAAGCTTGTTTCCGGTCCAGGGAAGACATGGCCTGGCAGTTCGGGCTGGACTGTTCCCATGAGGCACAGGTTCAGACTTATTTGCATATAGCCATGTCTGAACTGGGGTGGCAGCGTGGGCTAAAGAACGGTGATGGATTAAACCCAGATCTTTTGACTGGGTGTGAGTGTTTGATGGATTCAAATGCTAGGTCCATAACCACCCCCTTTTGTACCGCTTTTGGCCGCCATAAGTGTGGCAGGGTATGCTCAGACGTGAGTCCCTTGCTCACTTTGCCACTGGATTCAAGCAAGCCGCGCTGAAGACGGCTGGAATGCCAGAAACCGGTCCTCGGAAGCTTGTTTCCGGTCCAGGGAAGACATGGCTTGGCAGTTCGGGCTGGACTGTTCCCATGATGCACAGGGTCAGACTGATTTGCATATAGCCATGTCTGAACTGGGGTGGCAGAGGGGACTAAAGAACTGTGATGGATTAAACCCAGATCTTTTGACTGGGTGTGAGTGTTTGATTGATTCAGATGCTCTGTCCATCACCACCCCCTTTTGTACCACGTGTTAACATAGGTCAGGGTCTTCCAGTGTCCATGTTAGTTATGTTCTGGGGGTCGTCTCCTTTAAATTCTGCAAGTTCTCGGCTCGGTAACGCTTCCCTCTCTCCGGTGGATGAATCTCATATTTCAGCGTTCCACAAGGACTTATGTGGCAATAAGAAAGAGTGTAATCTATGGTTACAGAGGTATTCTTGTTTATAAACATATTAGTTTTTGATTCCGGCCTCTGCTCCCTAAATTGAATCATTCCCCTGCGTTGTATACTCAAATATATTAATACATGCACCCAGATGGTTTCTTAGAGGTACCCCTTGAAAACCTACCAACCTCTAATGTATTGGCTTACTAGTTCTGTCCAGCCTGCCACCACAGATGCTTTCTGACCCCCTGGAGGTAAGAGCCCATGCTCTCTAAGGTCACAAAGAATGCCTGCCCTGGCAGGAAGGTGTTGTCACCGCCTCCAAGCAGTATTACTAGTAATCTGCATATCAAGGCAGGAGGCTTCATAGGCCCCCACATCCTTTGATATGCGACCCTGGCTTCCCCCAACAAGGGAAATGCCACCCATGCCCATGACCCACCTGACGCAAGGAGAGTGGGAAAATTAACTAGTCAGGTGGTGTGACACCCTAAGGCTAGTGCCACCGCTAAGGTGGGCTACCTTAAATGAACACGACTAGGAACATTTGGTTTTGGGTGAAATTAGGTGCTCTGGTTCAGGGTTTTGCCCACAGTAAGTGGTCATATATAGGGTGTAGTCACTCTAAAGGTAGGTAGCCCATTGGCTACTACCTGACATTCCCTGTAATGCCCCTAAATATAGTAGTTAGGTGGCACTCCTGATGCCAGGACTTCAGATTCGATGGGCATAAAGGAGTGGACAAAGATTGCTGACACGAGAAACAAGGAGCAACTACTGACTTGGCGCCAATCCTGCCAGCCTGCCTGCTGCACCTGACCCTGGTGGAGAAACTGACCCATCCTGCTGCTGTGCAGAAGCCAAGAAACCCAGAGGGATGACTCTGCTTTGCAAATCACCACAAAAAGTCCCTTGGAGTAGAGGAGCTACTCACCAAAGAAGCTAGTTACAGTTCAATGTCTTGGCGCTTACCAGGACTACTGATGTGGCGGCCGCCCAGTAAGAGGTTGCCTTACTCTGTCAGGTAAGATCCATCCTCCCTCCAAATGTGTGGACAACAGAACCAACTGTAGCCACATAGCACCAATATGTGGGGTATTGGACCGCTTGCAGCAATCAAGGCTTATTGTGTCCAGCCCAGACATCAAGTGAAACTGACCTGAACATTGAGAAACTTCAGTGACATTGTGATCCACATCAAGAGTGTCCCATCTGTCCTGTCTGCCCATTTTCTGCAGAACCAAAGTCAAAGAATGAGCCTCTGACTGCCACCACCTGGCACAGCAAAGCACTTCTGCACCTGTGCCCCACAGACCGAGTACGAGGGAGGTGACAATGTCAAAGGAGCTCCAAGACCCTCAAAGGCTGAATCCATCCTTGGGTTTGCCCAAACTGGACTCTCAGTCACCGCCTGCACCCTCTTTGTTCAGGCCCCCTCAATCGCAAGTGTCTCCCGCAGTATTGACCCAACACCTAAAAGCATCACTGCACCTGAGGCCCACAGCCTGAGGAGAAGTGGACCAACGGTGTCCCTACTTCTCAGAGCATCTCAAGAACCGAGCCCCACTGTGGGTTCAACTGGACTGCCCCTCGAGGACCAGCTTGCAGACCCTTTTAACCGGATTATTCTCCATTGAGGTGATAGGGGCACCTGGCACTGAAACACACCTCTGCATTTGGCTTCCCTATGTCGCCTAAAGTGACCAGTTGTTGCCTTACAACTTGCCCCTTACTCACTCTATGTCCAAGAGAAGGGTCCTGTAAGTCATTGACTAGTGCCCAAATGAAGTATATGTTTTCCCCCCCATAAGATAACATTACCGCTCCAAACATTGCACTGTGTGAACTTTTGAAATGTTTAAAGATACATATCTGGAAAAGTACTTACCCGATTCTAATGATCTTGGTTTCTAAATTAATATAAAAATATATGTTATTTTTATAAATGGGTGTTGGATTTCTTTATTGAGTGTGTGTCTCACTTACTGCCTTTGAGCGTGCAATAAATGCTTAGCACTACACTCTGATAAGCCTAACTGCTCGCCAACACTATCACAAAAGAGCGCATTTGGGTTATCATTTGTGCCTCTGCCAGCCAATTGGGGTTTGCCTGGACTCTCTATACAGTGTACCTCATTTTCTCCACTATACAAAGAGCCGGACTCCTACAAGATCTGGTAGGGATTTCATGTAGATGTTGAAAATCATGGGTGAGATGAGTGAGCCTTGTAGGTCTCCTGCTTTGATGATGTATGGTTTAGACGAAAGTATGTATATTATGTGTTATATTGTGCAGGCGCAATGTGATCAGGTGAGAGCTGTGCCCTCTAGTCCGGCTTCCTCAAGTCTTTTGATTTGTGTGTCATGATCTACTGTGCCAAAGGCCACAGAAAGATCCAAGAGAAGAAGGGCAGCAACCCCATTCTGGTCTACTGTGTTTATAAGATCGTATCAGATAGAAATAAGGGAGGATTCAGTGCCTCTTCCTTGATGGTATCCATTTTAGAAGTCAGAAAGTATGGAATTCTCTTCAATGAACTGTGACATCTGGACGAAAGCTGTTTTTTCTATGAGTTTACCCAGGAATGGTCTGTTTTGTATGGATCTGCAGTTGTCACGGCCTTGATTGTAGAGGGTAGTTTTTTTTTTAATAACAGGTGTATAGATATGTCTTTTTTGAAATCTTCTGGGAAAACTACAGTTGCTAAGGAGTTGTTGATGAGTGCTATGACTGGGATGACCACAAAAGTAAATAGTAGAATGGTTTTGAAGATTCGAGGTGGATATGGGTCTGAGAGGAAGCCTATTGGCTAGCTTGCTTTGACAAGATCCAGAAATGTAGTTGATGATAGTTCTTTGAAGTCGCATAAAGGCTGTAATTGCCTTTACCCAGAGGTTTCTTTGGTAAATTGTTTGGGGCAGATGTTGTTGTTGTTGTTTGAGAGTCCAACATGTTCACTTTAGTTGTGTAATGGAATTTTATTAACTGAAAGTTTGAACAAGTAGTGTTGCTGGCACCACTATTTTCATCATTACTAAGACATTTCTAAGCCTTTATTGACCTGACCGAGGACAGCAACCCCACATCACAGATTCCTTCTGATCCTTCTTGGTCCCTATGGCCTGCTTAATTTGTGCTGGTAGTTGCAGGTGTATAGGCACCAGGACACATTTTTAGGGGGCAGCACTAATGTTATTGTCATTGGACTTTGTTCCAGAGAAAGACAAAAAAGGGATAAAGACTGTAGATCAGAAAGACAGGAAAAAAGTGACAAAGAGAGTAAGTCTGGATGTAAAAAGATCCTGGAAGATTGAGATAAAGAGACGGAAAGAGAAGGGTGGTAGAAGAAAGAGGCAAGAGGTGGATTCAAGACTAGGCAATTTTAGTATTTGGCAACCAAGGCAACTAAACTTTCGACCCCTGCCCTTATGTTTTCACAAATTGAGCTCTACTCATGGCCTCTGGAATTCCTCTCTGAAGGTAAAAGCTGTCCCTCTGGTGTTTATAATTTGTAGTACAGTCAACGTATACACAGCATATGAATTCAAATCTGGAAAGTCAATAATCTGACAAGATCTCATTTCAGAGATATTTCTTGGATAGCGTTGGTAAAGTATATACCTGTGGATGAAATAAGGCAACAGCCCTTTGAGCATGCAATTAACTTCTCGAGCAGTGGAAGGCTAAATACAGCTCTCTCGGATCCCGTAGGTAAACACATTCCTGCAGCTCCTAGATCTTACCTACCTCTGTTTATTTTACTTGAAGTTTGTAGCAGCGGAACAAATAACAAGACCCTTCATACATGTATTGATTCTGACACGCTGTGTGAATATTTACAGTGAGTGGCATATTGTAGGCGAGCAGTTTAAATGAATTCTCACTTTCAGCTCCCATCTGACAGCAAATGTTTACACATTTGCTCTGATGATATAAAGAGAATGCACATGTGCTTGAAATTGGTTCATCTTTTCATTCATTCAGTGAATCTGATCCAGGCACCTACTGATACAAGTGGGCAAAATACATTTATTTATTTTGTCAGTAATGCTCCCACACACGTCATTCTTTCACAATACACCTTTGTCTCCACACAACCCCAAATCGAGTTAAATTTCATTTGAGGCTAGAGTGTCTTGGAGGATTCGATAGAACACGACGTCGTCATGTGAATGCATCTGCTCACGGAATAAAAAGGATTTATGCAGTTGCCAACACTATAAAAAATAATTTCATTTTAAATCGTTATCAATTGGATTACGGGTCTAACATTCAGGTCCCTACATGCTTTTCAGGCACTAAGGTTAGGAAAATAAGGAGCCAGTCAAAAGGAGAACTGTGACAGAAAGCATGCCTCGGGGGCTGAGAATGCCTTCACAGTATGGCTTTTAGATTTTAATTTATATTGGTCCTGACTCGTGACACGGTCGGGCACGGCGGGGCCTGGGAGTCAGGGCGCGCTCTGACCCCGGCACACAGGGCTTGAGAGAGAGATGTCAGCTGAGCGCACCCGAGGATCACAGGGCTGCCAAGCACGCTAGAAATGAATGCCAATCTGGCCAGGTCTCAGATGAATGCTCGCCGGGCGGGAGGTGGTGGCAGTAATAAAGCCATACAGGGAGTTGCGAGCGTCTTTCCAGCTGCTTCTTTTTTCGATGACATCATTATTACCAGATGGAAAAATAAAACCATAAAATGGGCATTATAGAATCAAAACTTTATTTGTATTCGGATGAAATTAATAGAAATGGCTATCCGTGTTTAGCAGTGACTCCTTTAAAGATGTAGTGACCCATTTGCTGTAGGCTGTCCTATTTTGGAAGTGTCTTGGGGAAAAGAAGTATTTCTGCCCACTGCAATGTAAGTAAATAATCCTGTTGCATCAGCAAGGTTGAATACTTCTTCGTGGATGACAGGAGCAGATCTACGTTGTCAAAAGGAGTATGTGTGATGGGACGCCCCCGTGACCTCACGACAGCAACAAGAAAGAGAGATATTCGTCTCTGTCACGGTGCATATTGCAGACCTTCTGCTGAGAATAGGAGCCCATCGAGCGGCCCACGCCACGGATTACAGATGCCCTAATACAAGGCAGCGGGCGAGGCTTTTGGCAGCTTCGTAAACATAGGTTGTTTCCCTGCAGCATCGACTTCCAACATGGCCGCTTTATGAGAGACACAACCCTCGTCAATGCTGCAGAGATGAAATTGTATTTAACGTAAAACACGCTACAAATGATCAATGAGGGAAAATATTCAGTGTTGTATTACGGTACTGGCACGCAGCTCTAGGTTTTCAAATTTATTGTTACAGCCACCCTCAGGAAGATCTGGAGGTTTTCGGAAAGTGTTGCAAGGGGGCTAGCTTAGTCAGTAAGATTAGGGGTGGGGGCTGGGTGGGGGATGGGGGGGAAATTAAACTTCAGATATCCCAGCAATCATGCAGGTTAAAATATACTATATGTCAAGCAGGAAGGGGACTAAAGGAAGGGGTACATAAAACCCAGGGCCTCATTTATGAGGCTGTGCGTCACTTTTACGCCACCGGTGCGTCACTTTTTGTGACACAACAGTGGCGTAAAAAATGCACCTTGTTGCGCCATATTTACAAAGTGATGCATCTAGGTAGATGCGTCACTTTGTAAACCCCTGCGCCACATTATACCTGCGCCAGGTATAATGTATGCAAGGGGGGGCGTTTTGACGCAAGAAAGGGTCATGGAAGTGACGCAGTGAAATCTATTAGATTTAATTGCACCATCTCTTGGACGCTAATGCGTCAAAATCTGACTGATGCAGGCAATAACAACATGGGACTTCAAAGTACACATTGCTGGAGTTGCATCACTTTTGTGACACACTCCAGCAATGTGTCACTTTTGCGCCTACAGTTACGTCAGAAATACTGATGTATCTGTAACTCCTTGAGACATGATACGTCATATTATAAATATGACGCATCAATCATGACGCAAGGAGTGCGCACTGAGAAGTGAGGCATCGCTGCTTTCACGCAGCGATGCGTCATTTCTCATAAATGAGGCCCCCAATATTTTGTAAAAACAACTTTTTAACACCTTTAAAACAGAGACATGAGTATGTGTGTGTCTTTGTCTGCATGTGTATGTAAAAATCCCAAGTGAAATCCGACACCTCACTTCACTATATCCGCCTTAAAGCACCTATAACCAGCTATTTACTACTGAACACATTTATTAGGGGGGGTGTACCACCCCAAACCTCCCTTCCCCTAAACCTGTGAACCTGCGTCTTGCAAAGTATTATAGGACGAAAGAAGAAAATCCGGACAATGCTCTTATTTGACAAATGGCATGCATATAAGTTATACTTTGATGTAGTAACAACAAATAATTAATTAACAACAGGCAACGCCTTTACAGTTTGTGGAGAGAAGGAGTGTGATTGATGTACCAGATATTGATTATGTATGACTATTGATTGGAAATAAAACTGAGTTCAAGAAACTCAGTGATGTTTTGTGAATGGAAGCACAGACATTTACACTCTATTGAGTCATTTGACCCTTTCCTTCTAGTAGGTGCCACACATGTAGCCTCATATCATAGTTGTCCACATCTGGGAGAAAAGTTTATTACACTTAGATCGAACCAAAAGCGACATACTTGAAACAGTATTATGAGAAATGAAAGTCGTATGCTCATACGATAAGACCTGACAGTAGTGCGAAAAAGAATGAGTGCTGGTGCCCAAAGCTCTGCTTAGAATCCCACAGCTTCACCTCCTATTAATTTAGCGGTGGAAATGCATTAAGAAAAGAATGTGAATTGTGTTCGTGAGTGCAATGGGGGAGGTAAGTGAGTCTGGGGCGGGTTCAAGGGCATGGCTAAAAAGAACAAAATATTCTGTAACTATTTAGTTGGTCTTTCACTTTCAGGTAACTGCATATAACATAAATAAAAAAAGGCTTAAATAATAAATGAATTCAAGTTAAGCTAGTAAGTGAGACATGCACTATTTTACATTATGAAACGTCTATTGGTTAATACAGTAACTACAGCTGTCTGGGTGTCTAAATAGAGAGCCACAGAAATGAATTTTGACTGGTGCAGTGGGAAAAGTGACTTATGCATTTAGTGCCATTATGTCCCAGCCTGTGAGAGAAAGCACTGTGTATATGTGAGTCATTATTTTAAACTTGCATTACACAGTTAATATAATAGGTTGCCACAAAACATATAAAAAGATGTCATTTTAAGTTTTAAAAAATGGTTTAAAAAATAAAAATCTAATATAATTTACAGTCTGTACATAGTGCAAATATCTTTTAGAACTGTCCGTTAAAAGCACACACTTCACAGCTCAGCTGGTAGCACCCTTACGCTACTTCTCTAAAAGAATATATCTTAGTCATCAGGAAGTGACTCTTATCAATTAAAGACTATAGCAGCTTCCAACCATCCTTTACACTTGCAAATTACCTAATTGCACACTATTACATTTCTTTTAGGAAGCAGGCACCCTGACAGGAAGGCTTGATTCTTGTTTAGCTCTCTATTCCTCCCTCAGCTTCACCGCACTGGAGACTCCTTCTCTTGCACTTCAACTGAGGCATCTCAGATGTCAAAAACAGAGGTTAATGGAACGTTATAGTCAAGTGAAAGTGTCAGCAAAACATACCATTTTAAATGAATAAAACAATGAAATTCACCAGTTATAGTTATTGCAAGCAACTATAACTCATGTCCTAAATTAACTAATACTCGCGCCCCAGTCATACCCAGTGCATTATATATGTCATTTCAGATGTTGGAGTGATGTTAGTAATGATGTCATTCACCATGTCATGATTGACATAATGTGTGAGGGAATTAGCAGTGTATGATGAGGGTGTAAATTATAGTTACTTTAGGGCACATCTTATAGTTAATTGAGATTACTATCTTGAACTTCACTGGTCTTATTTATTTAAATCAGAATGTTTTACTGACATTTTCCCCTAACTATAATGTCGCTTTAACCTTTGTGTGTTTCGATATTATTATAATTCTTAACTATACCGTTACTTTAACCTTTGCTTTTTTGAGTAAATTTCTATGTTTTCTCAACATTATGTAACATCGTTGTCAGCGTGCGCGGCGTGGGACTGAGCACCCAACCCCTCTGCCCATACACCCTACTGCGCACAAATGTTATTATGGTAAGCTCTCCTGAGGTCATGTATTCAATAACCCAGGAGGGTTATTGTGTTTTGTATGTGGTGGGGGGCTGCTGCACTTCCTGCTGCCTCCAATACATAAAAAATGGCTGTGGGTGCACCTGCCCCTTTTAGAAACACCACAGGGAAGATAACATATAACTTCATAGCTTCAACACCCAACCGACGAACGCCACGTCCAACTCGACCGAACCACCGCCCCCCACGACCACCCTCCGCGCCTGGACTCCGATCTGCACCGAAGAAACCGTCCGCATGATGAACTCCATCCACTCCGGATCTCCGACCGACCCCTGCCCTCACCACGTCTTCAACAAGGCCGACACCGTCATCGCACCCCACCTGCGGGACATCATCAACACCTCCTTCACCACCGCCACCTTCCCTGAGAGCTGGAAGCATGCCAAACTCAGCGCTCTACTCAAGAAACCAACAGCGGACTCCACCGAACTCAAGAATTACCGCCCCATCTCGCTGCTCCCGTTCCCAGCCAAAGTCATCGAGAAGACCGTCAACAAGCAGCTGGCCGCCTTCCTCGAGATGAACGGATCCCTCGACCCCTCACAGTCTGGCTTCCGAGCCAACCACAGCACCGAGACCGCCCTCATCGCTGCCACCGATGACATCCGAACCCTGATGGACAACGGAGAAACAGCGGCCCTCATCCTACTAGACATCTCCGCGGCCTTCGACACCGTCTGCCACCGCACCCTAGTGCAGCGCCTCAGCAACGTCGGAATCCAGGAGAAGGCGCTGGAATGGATCATCTCCTTCCTCGACGGAAGAACACAGAGAGTCCGTCTACCACCGTACAAGTCAGAGGCCACCAAAGTCATCTGCGGCGTCCCCCAAGGATCCTCGCTGAGCCCAACCCTCTTCAACGTCTACATGAGCCCCCTCGCGGCCATCGCACACCAACACAACCTCAACATAATCTCCTACGCCGACGACACCCAGCTGATCCTCTCCCTGACCAACGACCCCGCCGCCGCCAGAGCCAACCTGCACGAAGGGATGAAAGAGGTAGCCGATTGGATGTCGACCGGCTGCCTGAAGCTGAACTCGGACAAGGCGGAAGTCCTCATCCTGGGATCCTCGCCCTCCGCCTGGGATGACTCCTGGTGGCCCCCCGCCCTGGGCACCGCACCCAAACCGACAGACCACGCACGGAACCTGGGCTTCATCCTGGACTCCTCCCTCTCCATGACCAAGCAAGTCAACGCCGTCTCCTCGTCATGCTTCAACACCCTGCGCATGCTACGGAAGATCTTCCGGTGGATCCCCACCGAGACCAAGAAGACTGTCACCCAGGCACTCGTCACCAGCCGTCAGGACTACGGCAACGCCCTCTACGCCGGAACCATCGCCAAGCTCCAGAAGAGACTCCAACGGATCCAGAACGCCTCAGCCAGACTCATCCTCGACATCCCACGACACAGCCACATCTCCGGACACCTAAAAGACCTGCACTGGATCCCGGTCAACAAGAGAATCACCTTCCGTCTCCTTACCCACGCACACAAAGCTCTTCACGACCAAGGCCCGAACTACCTCAACAACCGCATCAACTTCTACGCTCCCAAATGACACCTCCGATCAGCCAGTCCCGCCCTCGCCGCCGTCCCCCGCATCCGAAGAACGACAACAGGAGGAAGGTCCTTCTCCTACCTGGCCGCCAAGACCTGGAACTCCCTCCCGACCGACCTGCGCCTGACCCAAGACCACCTCGCCTTCAGGAAGAAGCTCAAGACCTGGCTGTTCGGGTAGCAGCAGCACACCCCCCCCCTAGCGCCTTGAGACCCTCCGGGTAAGTAGAGCGCTCTATAAATGCCTATGATTGATTGATTATAACAAAAAAAGTCCTAGGGCATTATGGGGCACTCCTTGTACCAAGCAGTGAATAATACATGAGCAACTCCAGCCGCTCATTCATTTATTAAATATATATATATATATATATATATATATATATATATATATATATATATATATATATATATATATATATATATATATTTTATGTCTGCCCCAGTGCCTACCCAGGGCAAACACAGCAAGGTAATTATTGAGGGCCACTGAGGAGACCAGAGGCTCCTGTGGCCCCTGTCAGCTCCCCAGCCAGTATTTGCCCACCCAGGGCATCCCCAACATGGACATCATTGGGGGAGAGGGGGAAACCCGAAGGCCCCCACAGCCCCTTCAGGCTCTCCAGCAAGCACCCATCCTGGGGACAGTTGGAGCCAGTTTAATTTCTTTGCTCCAGCCTGAGTGGGAGCAGGGTATTTCTCTGCACCTGTCGTGTGGAAGCAAAGTTCTGTTCCCTGCCCGGGAGACTGTGCATAAGAAATAAAGTTTACATTCCCTGTCTGCACACGCACAGGCAGAGAACACCATTTTCCCAGGGGATGGGGTCCCCAGAACACTGCACTCATCAGGCTCTAAGGGATTGGGTTTCCCAGGGCTGGTGATGGCTGGGGAGGGGGAGCCACAGACCACCATCCCTCAGGCTTTTATGAGTCTCGGGTAGGGTAGGGGGGTGCATGGTACCTTCCCTAAAAATATGAATCGGCCCCAGGAGAGTGTGTTCCACAGGGCATTAATGAGGTTCAGACAGGGGAGGTCACACCCACTAACTCAGTCCTGGGGAATAGGGTCCCTGGGACCTTATTAAAGCTGGAATCAGGGTCACAAGCCACACTTTCCGAAATATGGATTCATTCCCAGCCATGCGCAGGGTAGTTATGAATTATGTAATGTCAGATGTTGAAGTCAAGTTATCAGTGATGTCATAAAACATGTCATGATGTAATATGTGAAATCATAAGCAGTGCATTCCGAGGGAGTGAGTAATAGTTATTTAGGACACAAGTTATAGTTTCTTCAGGTAACTATAACTGGTGAATTTTTGTACTTTTTTCATTTAAATGGTATGCTTTAACTGACATTTTCATCTAACTATATCATCACTTGAAGATTTGTTTTTCTGTGAATTTTTGAGGTGTTTTAGTGCAAAGTAGCAATATTATCACCATACTTAACTATAACGTCACTTTGACCTTTTTTATTTCCAGTGAAATTATATATATTTTAGAAGGAAAGTGCAAGTCACAGATGAGTTCTATGACCATATGGAAGAATAATGGCACAAGCTGGGTTACTTTGAAAGGTCAGAGAACTCTAAGGTGACTCACAATATTCTTTTAACATAAGGCAGGCAGTATTTTATTCCATCCATGGTCACCCTTCACACAAAAAGCTTAAATCCTTAGGGCTTCATTTTGAACATTTTGGTGTAGGGCAGCGCCGAAAGGCTTCTTGGCTGTGCTGCATCAAAAGAAAATGGCAGTAATGCACTGTATCTCTTTCACAGCGCTGGTGCACAAATGGCTGCCAACACAGACACTATTGCAAGGATGTCTGCATTGAAATTGGGTTGTGTTTGTGCAGGAAGGAACACCTTCCTTCACAAAACACCTTCCCTGGGCAGGTACATGGTTTTGACCAATTCCCAGGTTTATGCTATTTTGTAAATCTGGGAATGTGTAAAAAACCATGGGCGATGAGTAACACCTACTGCAATGCCCATAGCACACCTCCCCAACACAGCGTGAGGCAACATAGCACTTGCAGTGCGTTGCCTTGCACCATATCTAGGAGGCCATGAAAAGCCACACAGGGAGGCTTTCTGTGGCATCGTAGATTAGAACATCAAGAAAAGTGATGTTCCGGCGGTACACTGGGCTTGTAAATAAGCCCTCTAGTGTCATGCTTCTACGTTTGAAAGCGATAATAAGATTGCAGACATTAACTATAAAAGCAAAATATATAGAGTGAAATTAAACTCACCAAAAAGCAGTTAGTAATGTGTTGAAAAAATCTTAGGACTAGTCAGATAAAAAAAATGTACTGTACCATGCAGAGCGATCCTTTCTTTACTGTAACAAACTATGATGTGCAAAAATAAACACATTGCCATAAATCTGTCCTTTCCACCTATCACTGTTCATTTTAGCAAATCAGCTCTTGGGACGGAAAGCCAGTTCTAGTTTTTGCTGTTTAAACAGCAGTTGTTATGACGCCCCGTGACCTAAATTTCACATTGGGTGCTGGCAATGATTATAACGTGACAGGTGAATTGTAATAAGTTATTACAGTTGATAAGCTAATTTGCTTAGTACAGATGATGAGATACATCTCAATTCTACTGTAATATGGAAATTAGAGACATGTTTGTATACAGGGTGTTCATGCATTTTTTAGTAGTGTACAATTCTTGTCTACATCACATATATACACACATTCACACTTGGATAAAAAGAATTATTATAGTGACAATATAGGGACATTACAAGGCAATGATGGTGGGGTTCTGCATATCACACTGAAATGATTCTACTTTGCAGGAGCAGAACTGCCAAAGTGACTTGAATTGTCCTTGCAGCACTGGACAGCTTTAGAAGCAAGTGTACTATTAGGGTGACTCCAAAGAAATCATGGGTTAGAGTGCCAGAGGATGATGTGGGGAGAATTGCTGTTCCAACATATAGATTAGGCCAACATTTCAGAGGGGCTGTGGAATGGTGTTCAACAGGGCAACTTAAAGAGGTCTGAGAAGGCGGACAAGGCTTCCAGAGTATGATGAGGGCTTGGCCAGGCTTTCTATGTGAAATGATCAAAGCTTCCGGAAGCTAGCTGATGCGGGAAGCTGGGGTTCCATAAAGCAAAAGACACCAAAATGATGGCCCGAATGCGGAATAAATCAAACATTCACCCCCAGTCAAGAGATCTGGGTTAAATACATAATTATTTTGCTTATCAAGCCACCCCAGTTTAGACCCAGCCAAAGGAGAATCAGTCTTGATCCTGCTCCTCATGGGAACAGTCCAGCCTGAACTGCCAAGCCATGTCCTCTCTGGACCAGAAACAAGCATCCTGGGACCAGTTTTGGGGTATCACCCCTCATCAGTCAGGTTAGCTTGAGTTCAGTGACACAGTGATCCACACTTGGGCATACCCAGCGCACTTAGGGCGAGAAAGAAAAAGACACACAAATGATGGACGGAATGTAGAACAAATAAAACATTCACCCCAGTCAAGACATCTGGGTTAAATCCATTGTTCTTTTGGGAATAGTCCAGCCTATGGCTGGATCTAAACTGGAGTGGCATTGTGAGCAAATACCAGTAGGATAGAAAGTCTGCATTGTTTCAACAATCAAAATGACGTTTGTTGCCACAAGGTGTATACTGGTTTTCCTATAAATATATGGTTGGTATGACCACCTGCATAGAGAGAATTTTACTTCAAGGCAGAAGGTTTAAATCTGTTGCTTAAATCAATACGCTAGAACAGCAGTTTGAAGTCAAAGTAGCTGTTTTATGCTAATACTCCACTTACCTTCGCCTACTTTAAACGCTAACCTTGTAAATAAAAACAAGATATGTTGCAGTCATGAGCACTGAAGAGTATGGAGTGTATCTTTGCCAAATCTGATAATCTATACTACTATTATAAAGAGAGAACGTGCACCTTTAGGCAAGGTAAACTCGGGAACTACAGCGCCAATCCACACACCCAAGACATCTTAGAAAACCTCAGGGCAAGCTGAAGGACATAAGCTACATAAAAATAAAAATAAAACGTTTTTTAAAATATTAATAAATTAAAAAAAGTAGTCCCTTGCAACTAGCGCCGGCCGCGACGTCTGCGTGAGGGGAGGAGCAGCGTTTCCCCAAACCAGGAAGAGCAGACGAAATGAGGGGAGGAGCGGCGTTGACCAGAACCAGGAAGAGCGGAGGACAACAGCGCCGGTAGGAGCTGCGAGAACCTGAGGAGCAGTGGCAGTGAGAGGTACGTTGCTGAGGCGGGAGGCGGGAGGTGGGAGGCGGGAGGCGGGAGGGGGGAGGCGGGAGGCGGGAGGGGGAGGGAGTCGGCGGGTGCCCAGCGCGGCCTTTAATGTTTAAGGAGTCCAGGCAGGAGGCGGGCTGCAACTTCTTAAATTAATTCAAGTCCGGGAGGCAGGCGGGCGGGCGGAGGGAACGGAGAAAATGCTGCCCCAGCCACCTTCTGCCCCGGGGTAAATGCTAGATCTGCACCACGGTTATTTTCACGGCACCCTGCCTGGCGTGGCAGGCGGCAGATCTGTTTGCTTATTAGTGTGAATGTCTCCCGTGCATGTCAGCCGAGGTGCTGCGCTCTGGCGTGTCTGTGAATGAGCAGCAGGTAATGCGATCTGGGAGCTTCAGCCCGGCGTTGCCCGGGGGCAGAAGGGGGCTGGGGGCTGCATTTTGTGCATTTGCTTAGTCCCGCGTCCCCTTTCTCCCTTGCCGCTCTTCCTGTTAACGCAGTTTAGATAAGATTATATTCGGGATTTGTACTCCTTGCCTCTGGGCGGAAAGGTGAATGCCGAAGGAGCTCCTGTAGTAGGTTCCTCTGCCTCCTGCCCTCTCCCTTGCTATGAAGCAGGACACCCCCCACCCCCCATCCCTCGCTCTTCCTCACTCGCTGTCGGCTGAAGCTCCCAGATCGCATTACCTGCTGCTCATTCACAGACAGGCCAGAGCGCAGCACCTCGGCTGACATGCACGGGAGACATTCACACTAATAAGCAAACAGATCTGCCCCCTGCCACGCCAGGCAGGGTGCCATGAAAAAAACCTTGGTGCAGATCTAGCATTTACCCCGGGGCAGAAGGTGGCTGGGGAAGCATTTTCTCCGTTCCCTCCGCCCGCCCGCCCGCCTGCCTCCCGGACTTGAATTAATTTAAGAAGTTGCAGCCCGCCTCCCGCCTGGACTCCTTAAACATTAAAGGCCGCGCTGGGCACCCGCCGACTCCCTCCCCCCTCCCACCTCCCGCCTCCCCCCTCCCGCCTCCCGCCTCCCGCCTCCCGCCTCCCACCTCCCGCCTCAGCAACGTACCTCTCACTGCCACTGCTCCTCAGGTTCTCGCAGCTCCTATCGGCGCTGTTGTCCTCCGCTCTTCCTGGTTCTCGTCAACGCCGCTCCTCCCCTCATTTCGTCTGCTCTTCCTGGTTTGGGCAAACGCTGCTCCTCCCCTCATGCAGACGTCGCGGCCGGCGCTAGTTGCAAGGGACTACTTTTTTTAATTTATTAATATTTTAAAAAACGTTTTATTTTTATTTTTATGTAGCCTATGTCCTTCTGCTTGCCCTGAGGTTTTCTAAGATGTCTTGGGTGTGTGGATTGGCGCTGTAGTTCCCGAGTTTACCTTGCCTAAAGGTGCAAGTTCTCTCTTTATAATAGTAGTATAGATAACTAAAGGTGAGGAAATTATCCCTCCTGTCTCATAGCACACCGCCCCACATGCCCACCTCTATTTTCAGGAAATCACAGCTCCCTGGAAGCGTGACCCCACAACCACTTTATAGTTCACATCCTGTCTCTAGAATGAGCTAATGTGAGCAGGGGGGACGGTACTCCACAGAGCAGCACCCTTGGTCAGCAGGATAAGCGCCTCATTCCTGAGCAGTGAATTCATATTCTGGTGCATTCAAGTCCCCTAGCAAGTTTTCCTAGTCTGCTGCCATGGGTTTCTTATGCAGTCCACCCCTACACCTGTCGCAGAGCTACCTCTGTCCTGTCCCACTTAAGTGTTGCTGTGCCAGTGTCCCAACCCGGGCAGTGCGTTAGCCTGACAGTACAAGGCAATCACCCTATGTATCATCAGCATTGCCAGGTCTATGAAGTGGTTCACAGAGCTTCATCCTTTTCTGCATCTAAATAGCCCCAAGATGCCACTCACCATGTTGTTAAGGCCATTTCAGCCTGTTATGACCTCTCGCCATAGGTCTTTGGCCATGGGACAGTTACAGAACATATATGACACGTCAGCGTCAGGCTCTTTACACCGCGAACAAATTGAGGCAGATCCAAATATTCAGTGGAGTCTCAATAGGGTGAGATAAGCCCCTGGCAGAATATTGATTTGTATGTATTGAAATTGGATCACTGAAATATTATCGACGGGCACATTATCGACTTACCAAAATATCGTTGACAAATTATCGACGACAAAAATATCGACTTACTATACTTATTACACAAACTACAAAAATATCGAGTAAAAAATATCGAGTACTAACTATATCGAATACATAAATATCGCTTAAATAAATATCGACTACAAATATATCGTTGGACATGAAATTAGCCCTAACACTACAAAAATATCGACTACAAAAATATAGACTACCACAATATCGTTAAAAAAAAATATCGAGTTCATGTTTGTACACTTTTCTTTCTAAAATACCATCTTTATCATCAATAAAAGTCATTTCTCACTAAAAAATACATTTCACATATAATACCTGTTACTTACATAAAATTACTATTAATCCACATTTGCTATACATTCTATTACATGCATTTTATCATTTTCTATTATTCTTTGCATTTAACTAACATTTTCATTACTTATTTTCACATATAAATATATTTCATTTAAACACGAACCTGCTTTAATGCGGGAATAACCACATACCACCATTCTCACATCAACAAACACTCCAATTAACTTAAAAAAATTCAAACTAGCCTTTACTATGCTTCCTTACATCCTACAACCAATCAAATCAAAGCACACATAACACATTTACTATAAAAGGGATACATGCATTCTACCATTTGTTGCTGCTACCTCTCTGGAAAGTAGATGCCAACACTTTGAAGATTTTGTTGCAGAATAAACATCTTTAAAGATCCAGCTCACTAGCTAATTAATCAAGTAAGTTACACAGCATTTTTGTAGAAAACTAAATTAGAAGTGCACTATTTTCCTTACATCTCCTAAGTCTTACACTTATTTTATTTTCATGTCTTCCTACTTTTCTGATAGAAACTACTCCAACACAATTCCTATTACATGGTCATATTTCTTCACGTGCAAAATCAAATAGTAAGTATATAATAATTCTCTGTTACACACCAACTGCTGTTTTTAAACACTAATTTACAAGAGTATTTAATTTTTATAAACATTATATTTACAGATATACTGAAATTGTGCTATTTCTACAGCAAAAACGATAAAACTACACTAATTACACATGTAAGTATAGATGTGTTTGTTATAAAACTGCCAATTTCATTAATGCACATTTTTAAACAACATATCTTGCTTTTTACATCTTCCCTATAGATCATTTGAAAGATCCAACATCAACTATATCAAAACACAAGAATACCCTTCTGAAAAATGTAAGTATAATTGTAATTTGCTAAAATGTGGGCACAAAAAACGCTAACTATATTCTTAACACCATGTTATATATTTTGAATTGCCTCTACAGATATTCAGAAAACATCATACATCTATTCTACATATCATATGAAAACATCCTACACAAAATATACCAATATACAAGAATAGCCTTGTAAAAAATGTAAGTATACTTGTCATTTCTCTAAAACTGCCGAAAATAACACAGACTATGTTCTTAACAACATGTTATCTATTTTATATTTCCTCTACAGATATTCTGAATACATCATACAGCTATTCTACCTACAACAAAGAAAACGACATATTTAGAAGTTAGTATACGTTTAAATCTGTTACATTTCCAAACGGTTCAGTATTAAAATTATAATATTTTGCTTTTATTTCTTCTATCTACTCTACAGATCATACCTGTACTAAATTGATGTACTCCAGCAATTACTACTATTCTACTATTTAAACAAGTAAGTATATGTAATGTTTACATCAAATGCACTAGTAGGCAAAAATGACAACTGCTTTTGAGTAGGAAATACGTTTGTTATATGTAAACATTAACGTTGCTTTTCTATATTTTCATACCAACAGCAAATAAAGACATACATACAAGAACATCATTGAAAAGACATTTCTGCTTCTGTGACTACTACTTTGATTAACTGTAAGTATAAATGCATCACTAATGATGTTAGCACCACAAAAGTAAAAAAATGTGTACTGATTTTGTTTCTTTCTACTCTTTCCTAGAACAAGTAAATCAAAATGACTGAAGGTGCAGAATTTGTCATGTCTCAGAAAAATAAATTACTATTATGCTACATGGGTTATGTGTATAATCAGGAGAGACAAAGTGGTAGAAAGGTTTTTTGGAAGTGTACAAAATATTACTCCAACAAATGTTATGGGAGGGCCACTTCTGAGGAAACTAATGTGCTATTTACTAGAGAACATAATCATCCCCCAAATGTCACAGAAATTGAAATTAGAGATGCTTTAGAAAGTATTAAAAGTGCTAGCACACAAAGTGACAAACCCACCACACAAATCCTTAAAGAAGAACTGGTAAAAATCCCTGCCCATGCTTCAGGTCAACTACCCTCTATTGACTCCCTGAAACGCACAATTGCACGCACTAAACGACTCACTAGCACAACCCAACCCAACCCAACTTGTTTTGAAGAAATTATTATTTCACCCGAAATGGCCATCACACACAATAAAGATAAATGTATTCTTTTTGATAATGAAAGCAGTACAAACAGAATAATTATGTTTGCAACTGCAAGTAATTTACGAAAAATCCAACAGTGTCCCCAATGGATGATGGATGGAACATTTAAACCCTGCCCAAAACCTTTTTACCAACTGTATTCCATCCACGGTTTATACCATCATTCTAACATACCTTTCATTTACTGTTTGCTACCCAACAAACAGCAAACAACTTACACCGAAATTTTAAATGTTCTCAAAACGGAAATCAATAATTATTTTCCCGAAAAAATAATTATTGATTTCGAATTAGCTATGATTAATAGCATTTTGAGAACATTTCCCCACACAGCAATCCAGGGTTGCTATTATCATTTTAATCAGAGTATATGGAGGCATCTCCAAAAATCTACTTTAAGTATACTATACTCTACAGATAGCACCTTTGCCTATCAAGTTAAAAAGTTAATAGCCCTGGCCTACGTCCCTGTTACAGATGTTGCTGAACATTACAATTTATTAATTGACAGCGCATATTATAAGAGGAATGAGGATAAACTAACACCATTGCTAGACTATTTTGAAGACACTTGGGTGGGAAGGTTGCACAGATCAGGACATCGACGCCAGCCCAAATTCCAAATCCCTTGGTGGAATGTCTATCTCAGTACTTTAAACCAAGAGGCTAAAACCAACAACAGTGTTGAAGGGTGGCATAATGCTTTCCAAGCAACTACAAACAGAGGCAAACCCACATTCCATAACCTTCTAGAAGCTTTGAAAAAAGAACAAAGCTATCAGGAACTAAGAATGGAACAATCAGTGTCACAAATAGGTCCAAAACTCACTAAACAAACCCAACAAATGTTCCGACTACTTCAAAGTCAAGTCACATTATACCCTACAACTAGAGGATTAGAATACCTGGCAATAATAGCAAAAAGTCTACTATAAAAATGTCAAGTAAATATACGAATGTCTTCTTACAATAATAATAAAAATTACATGTCATAAACATATATAATGAATTATAAATAAAACATATTTGTTTGACAAACTTTTTAAATTTATGTAAAAAAATTCGTAACAAATATGCAATGTTTATAATTTTTTATAACATACACATAACATTAGAAATCGACATTTCCCACCCAATCAAAATTGTAAAATAAATACTTACAATTTTTGGACTTGAGAGACGCAATCAAGGAAAAATCAATCCATACAATCCAATCCAATATCTTACTATTCCAATATGGGAAACCCTCAAAAACCCGAAAATAAAATGTAAAACGTAAAAAAACGCTCCAGGAAATCCCGAAAACAGTAGTGTGGACACTTTAGGATTTAAAGTTATATACACACTATTTTAAAAAAACGGTCACGCATATCAATGTATCAATCCGAATCGAAACCCTCAAAAAAACCCGAAAAAGGTTTAAAAAGTGTAAAAACCGCTCCTGGCAAACACGAAAAATAGGAGATAAAAGTCAAAATATAAGCATAATAACTTAAACATTTGTTTCTCCGTTAAAAAACACGCTTCCTTCCATGTAGTTTTCATGCGAGGAACCGAAACCTGTAAAATAACATACATAACGAAAGCCACCCACAAATACCCCCTTCACATTTGTAAATATACTAACAATTAACATTAACCATGTAAGAAGACATTTCCGAACACTTAAAATAAGACTTGAAGGAAAAAAAGCACGACACATCTATAACGGAGACTTTTCACCCAAACGCTACTTAAACTATTAATACATACACCAAAAAACACTACAGAGTTCGATTATACCCTCAAACATGACCACTTACTTATAATTTGTAGTTAAAAATAACCTTACCTCTCTCCACGCGAAGCAACTCCCAACCGCGAGCTTCTCCAGTCCTGAATGGAGCGCAATAACCTTACGCGGTAAAAAAGTAGTCCCCTTAACCCATTTGTGTAAAAGGATAATAGAATAAACAATGTCATATGTAAAATATATAATACATACACATGTATAATGTAACAAATTAATACACTATACTCATGACAATTTTCCTTTATTAACAAAAATAAATATATTTAATATAAATTAATATATAATATTTATTATATATTAATAATATTAAATAATTATGTAAGACTTTGAATAAAAGATGTAAATATTTTGTTATTGTGTATATTTATATGAATAATTTTGTGTATAATTTTAATAAAACATTATAAATGTTTATGGTAATAATTAATAATGATAAATAATATAACTTATTTATTGTTATTAATATAACAATTAGAACCATTTAGTATATAAAGAATGGCCTAAAAAAAGTATCTATTTTATCTGTGAATGTATATATTTTTGTTAATAATAAATGAATGTTTATGTTTATTAATTAATAATAATAATAATTATTAATAAAATAATTATTATTTTTATTAATTATTACAAAAAGTGTTATAATTGTTTCTAACTATAACAAAATTATATAATTGCTTTACTAATATTTGGTCAATACCAGATATTATAATTAAACATATTGTTTCCCTATACAATTATAAACTTTACAACCAAATCGATTTATATGTTTTATGTAAAAACAACATTTTGTGAAATATACACCAAGAATTTTTTTTTTTGTATTTCAATTTATCCTAACAAATGTAATAATAGTCATGTTACTTGTTAAAAAGAAATATGTATTATATATATTTTATTATATTAATATTTAATATTAACATTATTAAATATTAATGTAAGAAATGTATAACAAATCATTGTTTTATGTATTTCTATATAAATACTTTAAATTGTAAGTGACTGATGGGAATATGTAAAATTTACTGAAAGAATCTAGTAATCAAATTTTTTTTTTACATTGACCACATGTATATAAATGTAAAGATGTTATTCTGTGAATAATAAAAGTCAAAAAAATGTGATGTTATATTTGTTTGTGATTGTATTGTAATACACAATAAAAAATTTAAAAATTGTTTAATAAAGTTATTTGAAAACATCTATGTTGCATTAATTTTTAATATTAAAATACAGTAATGAACAAATGTATACAAATGGTCTGCACACTGACCAATTTTATATGTATTATTACTACTCCAGTCAATCTAATATCATAGAAGCTGCAGGACACTAGCAAAAAATTATTTACTATTCCTACTACACTCAAGGTAATACCATAAAATGTGGTGGAGACTGACCAATGTATTTTTATTAATCCAACTCCAGTGTAGGTAATATTACTGATGGTGCTGGACACCAACCAATTAATAATTAGAATTCCAACTCCACTCTAGCTACTGTCTGGAAACATGCTAATACATATATTGTTTTGATCAAAATAAAGGGTACTAATGTAAAGTTATAATAATAGCTATTTTCGTGTAATAGATTTAATGTATCAGTGTTAAGTTACACTATACATCAGCACTCTAAAATACCCAAAACTGTCCCAAAACACTAAAAAGACCCCTTCACCCTAAAGGCCAAAACTGACCCAGAACCCTACAAATACCCCTTTATCAACAAACTGAAAACTGACCCTGAACCCTACAAACACCCCTTACCCACAAACTGAAAACTGACCCTGAACCCTACAAATACCCCTTTACCCACAAACTGAAAACTGACCCTGAACCCTACAAATACCCCTTTACCCACAAACTAAAAACTGACCCTGAACCCTACAAATACTCCTTTACCCACAAACTGAAAACTGACCCTGAACCCTACAAATACCCCTTTACCCACAAACTGAAAACTGACCCTGAACCCTACAAATACCCCTTTACCCACAAACAGAAAACTGACCCTGAACCCTACAAATACCCCTTCACCCACAAACTGAAAACTGACCCCTGAAAACTGACCCTGAACCCTACAAATACCCCTTTACCCACAAACAGAAAACTGACCCTGAACCCTACAAATACCCCTTCACCCACAAACTGAAAACTGACCCTGAACCCTACAAATACTCCTTTCCCCACAAACTGAAAACTGACCCAGAACCCTACAAATACCCCTTTACCCACAAACTGAAAACTGACCCTGAACCCTACAAATACCCCTTCACCCACAAACTGAAAACTGACCCTGAACCCTACAAATACTCCTTTCCCCACAAACTGAAAACTGACCCTGAACCCTACAAATACCCCTTTACCCACAAACTGAAAACTGACCCAGAACCCTACAAATACCCCTACACCCACAAACTGAAAACTGACCCTGAACCTTCCAAATACTCCTTTCCCCACAAACTGAAAACTGACCCTGAACCCTACAAATACCCCTTTACCCACAAACTGAAAACTGACCCTGAACCCTACAAATACCCCTTTACCCACAAACTGAAAACTGACCCTGAACCCTACAAATACCCCTTCACCCACAAACTGAAAACTGACCCTGAACCCTACAAATACTCCTTTCCCCACAAACTGAAAACTGACCCTGAACCCTACAAATACCCCTTTACCCACAAACTGAAAACTGACCCTGAACCCTACAAATACCCCTACACCCACAAACTGAAAACTGACCCTGAACCTCAAAAAAACTCATTTACCCACAAACTGAAAACTGACCCAGAACCCTACAAATACCCCTTTACCCACAAACTGAAAACTGACCCTGAACCCTACAAATAGCCCTTTACACAAGAACTGAAAACTGACCCTGAACCTCAAAAAAACCCATTTACCCACAAACGTAAACATTTCCCAAATCCCACTAAATACACCTTTACTCACGAACAGAAAAATGACCCTGAACCCTAAAAAATTAACCTATAACAAAAACTATGAAACTGAGCCAGAACACTATAAATAATAATGAACACAACATTAAACATGAATATATAATAACACATTTTTTTTTTACAAAAACAATAATAACATATTATCACATTAGCTATAATAATAATTTTGATTAATTAATATTGTTTAATTCCAATTAATTAATTAACATCAACATAAATTAACACATTACATTTAAATGTATCCAATTAATGTAATTAAGTCATTATTATAAATTAATTACCAATTAATTTTTTTAAATGATATGCAATATATTAATTACATCATTAACCAATTATAATTAATGTGTTAGCAATTTATAAATGTAAATAATATGCTAATTCTTAATAAAATAAATCACTAATTATTAATATTTAATAACCAATGTATCAATTAAAATCATATACAAATTAATTTATAAAAATAATAATAATTAATAATTAATTAATCAATTAATCAATTAATTATATGCTAATTAATCAATTAAACAATTAACTAATTAATAATATTTAATTACCAATTAAAATCTAATTAAAACAATTACCAAACATATATTAAATAATTAATTATTATTAAATTACTTCCCACCCTATTCCCCTATAAACCCACAACCCGCTCCTAAACATTAAGTACTATTTATTTATATATTATATATATATTATTTTATAAAATCAATATTTTATAACATTTTCTCGATATTTTTTACTTTCACTATATTTCGATATTTTGTCTGGTCGATATTTTTGAGTCGATATTTTTGTATTCGATATTTTTGGGTCATTTTTACAGTCGATATTTTTTCCAACGATATTCCTATAGTCGATATTTAGTTAATGTCGATATTTTTCCGTCGATATTTTGTCCATTCAATATTATGTAGTCGATATTATGTCCAGTTACCATTGAAATTTAGTGTTGTGGGACATTTTACGTGGGTGGAGGAGCACCCTATTCCATTCTTTCTGTGACAATTCGTAACATATGTCCCTCTCCCAATGCTGGCAGATTGCCAATAAGGGGTCCTGTAGAGTGTGTAAGAGGGCTTGTGTAAGTCACATTATCAGGCGACGGCCTTCGCCTATGATGTGCAAGGTGTGTACGAGTGGGTGCTGATCAGGTTCTGTTTCGATGATTTGCCACAGCCAGCCCTCTTCAGCCACCAACAGGCCACGTGCTAGGAAATGTACCGCTGGTAGATCATTGTCGTCTCTCAATTGCTTAAAGGGGATTAGTACACAATCATGGAACAAATCACACAAAATCTCCATGCCATCCTTCTCACCTGATCAAGTCCCTAAACTGTTGAATGGATCCAAGTCGAATCCTAGGCATGTATTGGGGAATAGTCGCATAAGGCGCAGACTCCTATAGAAGCTGCCATGGGCCACACACAGTAAGCCTGAGGGACCACCTCTCATGGTAAGAAGGCCTCCTGCATCACCTGCTGTGCCTGGACCTCAGAAGGCATGCCAAGTTTCACTAGGTAATAATGCTCGAGGTTTGGGGCCCCAAGACCACCCCACTCCACTGGCCATTGCATTTTATACAGTGCTATTCGGTATCTACCCCTATTCAAAAGGAAGCACCTCAACATGGCATGCAGGGTGCGAAAGGTACTCCAAGGTATGCTCACTAGTTGATTATGGAAATAGTGTGACAGCTGGGGAACTATCACCATTTATTACAGTGACATCCTGCCTTGAACTGAGAGTTGGAGAATACTCCAGAATGCCAACTGGGGACAAAGGAAGGAAATGTCTCTCATAAGGTTGCAATCTATAAGGTCCTGGGAGGAATGGTAAATACTGATGTCCAAGTATCAGAAAGTGTGCGGTTCTCAGCGAAGGGGGTGAGCATCCGTTATGAATTGTTGCAGCAGGCACTCTAGGTGTATTGGGAACAGGCAAGTCTTTGACTAGTTCACACCCAGCCTTGAGGTAACCCAAAAGGCTCACATAATATGTCTGTTATCTGAGAAATACCCTTTTGTTTGTCCCGAACATATATGAGAACATCATCTGCATATAAGGACACAACTTGCAACACCTCTGCTACTGGTATGCCCCACACCTAGACCTGCTGTCTGAGCCTCTGTGCCAGCCGCTCCATCACCAAAGGAAACAGGAGTGGGTAGAAAGGACAACCTCAGCGCGTAACCCTGCTGACTGGAAAAGGTGGCGAAACACACTGCCCTATCTTCACCTGTGCCGTGGGCTCCAAATAGAAGAGGATCATGCGTCTCTGCAACCAGCCATCTATTCCCATAGACGTTAAGGTCAAGAACATATATTCCCAATCGACTGTGTCAATTGCATTCTTTAGGTCCAACACTGAGCATGGAACATAAGGCCATTGGGAGCCGTCTCTAGAGCTTGGTGGAGCCTAAGCACATTAAGTGTGGTGAACCTGTCCGGTATAAAACTGCTTTGGTCCAGATGGACCAGGTTGTGGAGATACTTGAGCAGCCTCACTGCAATGATCTTGCTTAGTATTTTGTAGTCTGTTCTAAGCTTGGACAGGGGTCGGTATACTAAGAGTGGACGGTTAGCTCTGCTCTGCTGGCGGAGATTTGCTCACTCAGCCCTCTGCTTGGAGCATGGAGTTTCGGAAACTCTCTGCCAAACGCCACATGACAGAGTTTTTCTTGTGCACGGCTCACCAACAGTAAGTTGAAAATCAAGGTCTAGGCCGCTTCCCGTGAGATATCTCAATGAGGGTGCTAGCAGCAGGTTGCTACTGCTCACATTGAGAAAGCTGCTGCTCACAGTGAGAAAGCTGCTGCTCACAGTGAGAAAGCTGACACTTAAGCAAAAAATCTACTCAAGCAACAGAAAGCAGCAAAGTCCTCTGGTATGCCACATGGTGCAATTTGTGCTGATTTTATGGCATGCGACAAGTTCCTAGGCGCTAAAATTCAGTGCAAGCAACTCAGCGCACAACAACTCCACGGAGTCTCGCAGTTTTTGGGTAACAATTCAGAACTCCATTGGGTAAAACTCTGGGGGTTCCGTCACCCATAAGTATGATGCCATCTCCATAGGGTCCCTACCTGGTTTCGGTAGTGAGACCAGTAGCACCTCACAAAGTGTTGGTGGGAGCCATCACTTCATCAGAGAGGCTGTGTATAACTCCAATAACACGGGGGTCAATAGGTCTTTGTATGCCTTATAAAATTCTATGTGTAATTCACCCAAAACCGGGGTCTTACTTGTGGCTGCACCCCAGATCTCCTGCTCCGTAATGGGGGTATTTACCTCCTTCCTAACTGGTTGCTCAATAACGGGTAATGTGACCTCGCTGTGGAATTCCTAGATTGGAGTTTGAAGGTCCCCTGGGGGGGTTGGGTCATCAAGTGCACAATAATGGGCAGTAAATTATGCATTTATGTTTGCCTAGTTGGTGGGCAGTCATGTCGGGTGTACTCATATCATAGTGATGAGGGTGGTCGGTACAGCACTTTTCAGCACCTATGCCAACAAATGCCGGATTTGTTACCTTCAGTGTGCATCTTTGCTTGGGATACTCTATGATCCAGGCATCTCAATGTGTCTATAAGGGAAAAATGCCATTTCTTACCCTGCTGCAGGAGCTGGCCCTCTAGCGGGGGTGGCTAGCACTGCAGCCTCTAGAGCCCCCAAGGAAGCCTCCACCCAGACCAGGTCCTTGTGTAGGTCAGTCCCCATGCCCACCACTGCGTGTATGCAATGGCCCTGCAGTATAATTTTCATGGCCTCCTATTCCATCAGTTTAAAGGTAGGAGTACCCCAGTTCTCCGTCATGTAGTCCCAGAATGCCTGATTGTCTAACATGGCAGGTTGAAATCGCCATGAAGGGACTAGAGAATGTGGCGCCCCCCCATGTCGGGTGAAGTTGCAGAGGGTCATGGTCTGATAGGGTCTTCCCCAGATACTTGATGCTCATGACCTGCAACTGAATGGCATAATGACAAAGCATGCAGCCCAGGCGGACATGCAGATCGTGCAGCGGTGAATAATTGGAATACTCTCTGGCATCTGGTTTTAAGACTAATGCATGAGCCATTGGGACAGGCAAGTAGCGGCGGTCACCACAGGGGAGGTCGGCAGAGGAGGAAGTGAGCGGTCCAGGTGTGGGTGCAAGTTACAATAAAAGTCCTTGCCAATGATCCATCTTGTCAGAATAACTGAGAGGCATGCCAGGAAGCACTGTTGTGCCATGTTTTGCATGTATATGCACCATAGCAAGAGGGGTCTACCATCTATCTGCCCTTCCACCAGGACATTATGCCCTTTGGGGTCTATCTCCATGGGCACACGTCTAAAGGGCACTGAGGGTCTTACACATATAAGGGCCCTCTAGTAAAACCTGGGTATGTGGTGCTGTAGCATTGCCCATTCCAGTGCATGTATAGGCGTGCGTCTTCCCATTTAAATGTATGAGTTTCCTGAATAAACATTATTTGAGCATCTTATCTTTGTAGTATCGCTATACTGCATATTTTGTGCGCACTGTCCCCATGCCCTGAATGTTCCATGTTATGAAGCACAATCAAGCCATTGTGACCGCAAGGGAGTGGTTGGGAATCCAAAGGCCCACTGACGCAGGGGGCAGGCAACCCCTGCAGCTGGGTGAGATATTGCTGCATGGCTGGGTAAACAAGAGAAACAGAACTCCCAATTCCCAAACCCTGGGTGGCTCAGCAACCTTAAGCTGCCCAAACAAGCATCCAACATTTTCATTGTTGGGATATTCGGGTTGTGTGTCAGTGTACAGAAGAGTGAGAGATGAGAGAAACGGAGGGTTGTTCGACCTAATGTGGCCAACTTGTACATAGCCAGGAGACAATCAGGATACTAACTAGAGAGAAAGGAGGGGTGTGAGTTCGACCCATTTCTTCTTAATCATGGATCCAACACCAAGAGTCACCTAGGAGAGTTCCATTGGGCCCAGTGTTCAGTCAAATCTCGCTCAGGCAATAGTCAGGCATGGGAGATCTGACAGTTGGATATGTCATTCATCATCAGGGAGGCAGACAGGCATGTGCACTGGTGTTCATGCAGGGTTGGTGGGCAACCTCCACATTGAGCCCTCATGCCCTACCTTCAGTTAGTTCCAATCATATTATTTGCAGCCGGTAGCATGATCTCCAGCAGGATCGCAGAAGCAGCACTCCCGTTGAGGTACTGGAATCCACCTCAGGGAGCTCTTTCATCCAGAGTCTGGCCTGATGGGGAGCATTTCTCTGCCCATAAGTTAGTAGCAGTCAACAGTGACTGCATCTGTTCACCTCTGGCCTCGGATGGGAGCGGCAGTAACTCCTGCATCTCCACCTCCATGATTCTGGCACTTCTGACCCCATTATGTCATGTTCAGCTGCGTAATTGGCACTTAGGATTTTATACCACCGTTGTTCCACCCAATCCCAGAAGGATTCAGTGAAGTAGTAGCACGATCTGGTCACCCAGACCTTTAACTGGATCTGGGATAACAATGACTAAGTCAGGCCTCCCAACCGTAGCCTTTTCTTCACTCCCAGGAAAGAGACCCTGCAGCATTGTACGGCCAGGGTATGATTCAGGAATAGAAATATGAGAGAATTCTCATGCATGATAGGGCTTGCAGTGCATGCTGCTCATAGTATGCTTTTCTCATCTCTGTAGTTCATCAATCTGCCCCACAAATGGCCTACGAGGCACCCCTAGCTGTGACATCTGTGTCGGCAATCAGTGGGCCCGTTCCACCAGGTAATGAGGTGATGGCTCCATGGGTGCTACTGCTTGTGCCAGCCACATTTCAAAGAGCTGCACCATGTCTGAGTCATCAGCACCCTCAGGATAACCAACAGTATGTCTTTTGTTGTGGCCAACCGCCCGCAGAGTCTTTTTAGTGTATGGACTTTAGCCGGGAGGTTATTGACCCTCACTTCTAGATCTGATACTGTGTGTCGTAGAGTGTCTTGCAAGGTTTCAGCCAGCGTGACTCGGGCAGTGAGTTTCCTCCTTGTAGTATTCCTAGTTCCACCGTCAACTCTGTCCCTCAAATATTGCCTAGTCTTGACAATGGTGGCTAGGATTTTGTTAAATTTAGCATCGGCTAGCTCTGCCCCTGCTCTGTCCCTACTGAGATGCTGCAGTGTTGTCTCGATCATTGGCCCAGCATCTGGACACCCCATGGGATTGGAACCTCCCACCCATCACCCCATTCGGAACCCATGTGTGCTGTCCTCCGCTCATCAGCTCCTCTAGAACTATAGAGGTCAGGGCAGGTAAACAAGGGGGCTAATCACATCAATGTCGCTAGCCTCTGCCTTCTATGGACCTGCCTGTGGAATTGGCCACCATGGCGGAATTTACATGGGACGCCATAGGCGCCTCCTGGCCCACAACCGGAGGCCGCTTTCCGACAGCCTTTCCATGTTGGAAAGCCCAACATGGAATCCCTGATGGAAACCAATATCATAATCCCGATGGCGGAAACGCCATCTGTTAGGGATTAAGATCGGTTTTCGAGTGGCTAATAGGCTCGTACAGACCGTTGGAAGCCAGTTTGATTGACTGGCCAGTTTAAACCCTGAGCGCCTTCGTTGTAGAAGGCAGTCGGAATTTAAACCATGGATGTCGGTCGGAAGGCCAACATCCAAATGAGGCCCCTAGTGGTAAATGTGGGAGGGACAAGGGGAGCAGCTCAAAAAGGGGCATACTTACTACTAAGTGGGAAGGATTTAGAAAGGAGCAAGGAGGGATTTAGGGAGTGTTAAGGAGGGGTTTAGAGAGGTTCATGCACCAACCCAAAAAAGAGTAATCCCATATGTTCACAAACAACACTTCTAAAGTTACTACAGCCAAAAAGGAACCAAAAACAGTAATAAATTACTGAAGCTCAGAGCTTTTGAAATTATAGCATCACACATGGTCAACCACTGGAACTATATAATATCATCCGTTAGAAAATAATGGAGGTAGGAACTTAAAATAAAACCCCATAGGAAATACATTTAAATTAAAGTAAACTATTTGAAAACCATAAAATTTAAATAAATATAATGTAATGCTAAAAATATCTAAAAATGAAAGATATTTCTTATTTCACTATAAAAGTTAAAGGTAAAGTTATAAATGGATCTAACATTAAGTTTAATCAAATATAATTACATTATTTTTCTATAATTCTTCACATAACTTTTGATATTTGTTAATACATAATAACAATTTGTTTTACTTTAGGTCAGAATATATTTTTGTTATTAAACTTGGATTTAAAAATGTTTTTTTAATATATTTTAATTAATTAAATATGCACTTCACAATTAGGATAATAGTATTGCACCATTTTTCCAATTTGTTCTAGAAATGGAATAACTAACACATTTAATTTACAATAATATTTAACACAAAAATAGTCTACAATGTTTTAGTTAAATAAACTTTGTTACTTTTCCCTATACTTTACAAAGAGAAACATCAAAGTTGGGCTGGAGATCCTCATACAGTAAAGTATAGGGAAAATGTAAACATTTTATTGCACTTTTCTAATAATTGAATAAAATATATTTAAAGTTAAACATTATTGTCCATTAAATTGATATATTTATAATATTACATTCTATATGTAGAACAAAGTAAAAAATGCCACAGATCTATTACCTTAACAAGGATTTAAATATTCATTTATATATTAAACTACAATTATTTTTCTGATGTTTGAATTAAAAAATACATTCCCATGTAAAGTAAAAAACATAATTTATGTTTATTCTGCATTATGGATTATTAAAAGAGGTGCAAAAAGTTAGTTAAAATAGTTGAATCATGTTTTAATAAAAATTAATATTACATTAGCTTATAAATGTGAGAAAGTTTGGTAAAACATTTTGGAATAAATATGCGTTATATGTATATATTTTTTACAATTTAATTTAAAATTATTTCCTATGGAGTCTCATTTTAGGTTCCTTTCTCCATTCTTTTCTACAGGACGGTGTTGTAGTATTAGGGGGTGAAGTTGCAGTAAAGGACAATGAATTTGGTGCTGAATAATTAAGAGAGATTGTTACAGAGATCCTGAGAAGGAGTGGTCGAGTTGGAGGTGGCCGATATTGAGGTTAAATCTTTCACAGTGGTAAAGATTTCTTTGCTTCTGTTGGTCCTGGTATCGACGTGATCTGCCAGAGTAGCTTGTTTGGTGATACAGATGATTTGAGGGTATCGTCCCAGAGTGGATTTGAACATGCTCCTGTCTGCATTGTCCTGGCTCATTCTCCATTTGCTTATCAGTTGTATGCAGTGGCACTTTATCAGTCTGAGTTCCTCCATGTATCAACTGCCCTGGCATCTGGATCTTGTTGCATTTGTTGTGTTTGAGGGGAGCAGGAGAGTCAGTGCAGTAGGCGATCTAAATGTTGAAATTATTGATGGCATTTGGAAGGCTCTTGCTGTTTTTGGGTCAGTGGATGTTGACAGCACTGCTCCAGTACTTGTCAAAGATGCTGTTCCAGTTTCAGCAGGGTGTTTTGGATCTGGTACATGTGCACTGAACTTGTATGGGGATCATAAACTTGATGAGGGCGTGGTCTTTCAAGGGAAATAATGTGGCCTCATCGACTCTCATGTTGCTAAAATTGCCAAAAATAGGATCCAGGAGGTGTCTGGCAACATGGAATTTGCAACTCCAATCAGAATCCGGGCCCAAATGTTTTCCATTTTATGATTTGTGGTGAATCGTTGGTGGACCATATTTGGACCTTAATGTACATTAAGAATTTCTTAAAGTTTACTGAACAAAACGCAGTGTGTGTGCATTTTTGGTTACAAAACCAAACCTAAAAAACACAGAAACTCACCTGTTATGAATTGGTAAAAAATAAAAATAAAAGCTTGCACCCACTGGTCATGCACTGGGTATAACCTTACTCATGACATTATTGATGACATCACTAATGACATCTGAAATGAATTAATTCATTACATTACCTATGATATTGCTGGTGACATTTGACTGAGAGTGAACCATAAAACTATTTTTTTTAAATTAGAAAAGAGGAGCCTCTAGCCTTTTTCAGTAACAGTGGACTGTGTGAGGATCTGGAGCAGTCCCTGCGGCCATACCTTCTGCACACCCTCGAAGGCCATGCACCTTTGCAGTGCTGAAGGCCATGTGCAGCAGGAGCTCACCACTTGCAAATATTTCAATGGAGTTCCTGACTAAAGACCAGCAGTGCACACAATTGATGGTTTTACACAGCGGGGATTGGCCACCATGAAAGGTTTGGTGCATGGCCGGGCCATCTGCCAATGCCGTGTGAAACAGGGGTTGATCACCCACAGAGAGTTGAACACAAGTCTCCTAGTCTGATGGAGAGATGGACAGAAGTCCAAACCCACACAAGTACACACCAATACTGCGGCATTTATCGAGTCCCATGGCTATTCATGAAAAAAATACATGAATGAGCAGATTTTACCATTATCCCTTGTGGTATTGTACTAGACTATCTTAACCAAAAACAGCACGTGCTAAATAGCATATTAGAGTTAATGGCAGCAGATCTACACCCAACAGGCCCAATTTTTGTTAACGATTTTTACAACACAATATTTCTGACAGAGGACATTTTTGCTAACAATATTCTGAAATGCAACCAAAAAAAACACCCTTTGGCTTCGAGAGGAAGGCCTTGCCTGGCAACGGGAAGGTTACACGCGGCCTCTTCTCAGCCCATTTCTTCTTGATGAGAGAAAGGGATCCTCCTGCGAGTTATTACCTGGAATAATACCATATGGTAAAATGTAAACAACATCTGCATATTCATGTAATAATTTCATCTGTTTAATTAGTTCCAGCAAAGCAGTTTACCCTCGGAGGCCCTCGCTGTCAGCCAGGCAAGCACACATCCATGCCCTGCTGTCGAGCCTGACAGCCTTCTTTTGTTCCTGCGTGGCTTCCACCTCACCAGCTAATGTAAGCGAATCTTCTCAGGGGTGGAGAGAGCCTGTCCCCATTGATCCGTAGAAAGAAAAAAAAAAGCCTGTCATCTTGGCCAGTGAATACTAAAGACAAACTTGACAGATCAGGTGAATTTTTTGCGACTGTAAACTACTCGTTTGAATGAGAGATGATGGCGCTTCCTGAGAGTGTACAATTTTTAATTCCTTGCTCTGGCAGGCCAAGGGTATCAGCACTTTCAAAAATTAAGCTAATGCAACAGAAGTGAGGTTGAATTTCTGCGTGGCTTTTCAGGCACCTCAGTGCCAGCCCGATGACAGCATGCCCACTGGTGCAGCACAGAGAAGGCCCTGGAGGAATGCCGGGTGGCCCAGGCAGGTTTATGAAAATGCATGACAGCTAGGGTTGGCGAGGACAGACTATGCATGCGAAATCCGCTGGCAGGAATGGATTACTAGGGACGCTTGAATATTCTCAAATAATTTGTCACTATCAGATGTAAATTTAAAATGCATACGTCAATATGCTGTTTAATCTTGAAATAACTGCAGTGTAATAAGGCCCATCACATTCGTTCTTTTTGTCGCTGGTTTGTAATACAGCAAAATACACCGGGATTCGATTTTGTGATGCAGGGCTCCAGGGTCAGAATCAAACAACAAGCAACAAGGCCAAACAAATTGCATAATATGCCTTGGGCGTTCTGTGTCATTTTCAGCTTTCCCTCGTAGGAAGCGGTATGGCTTGATCAGAGGCTATTAATCGCGAAAAGAAGGAAACATTTACATGTTAACAAGTTAACTTCACTTGGAACTGTGGAAGCAGATTCTACAAATTAATAATTCGGTGAATTAATGAATACTAGATAGTCGCAA
Organism: Lissotriton vulgaris; assembly: GCF_964263255.1. NCBI lineage: Eukaryota > Metazoa > Chordata > Amphibia > Caudata > Salamandridae > Lissotriton > Lissotriton vulgaris. The sequence goes on along the minus strand of NC_141687.1, from coordinate 1,885,686,034 downwards.
ATGCTTTTTAACGGTGTTTAATGTAACGAAAATGTTAAGTTTGACATTGGTAGTGTTTTCAGGTTGCTATTTTTAATTCATGCAGAATTTAATACACAGTACTAACTTGTTTTCTTTCTCTCTGCCTGTGCAGAAGGAGCTTAGAATGTGACCTTCATTGTGCAACATTCAAATAGTTCTAAGGTCTTGCTTATATAATAACATCTAGAACATGTAAAATATTCTGCTTCTGATGTTCCTGGGGAGGATGGATTTACAAATGTAAACAAATTGTAGGCCACATACTTCAGCTGAACATAGTTGCTGATTACATTTTGAATGTGGCAGTGTTTTAGCTACATTACAGTGTATTCAATAGATGTACGGCAAGATGTACAGCAAAAGTCATTATATCATGTAATATCCTTTCTATTTTACTATTGGTTTTGCGAGATGTAACTTTTCATTGACTATAAGATTTCTTAGACTTAAAGTGTATAAAAACTGGCCATTTGGGAAACGAACCAAGGGGCATATTAGCAAGGACATGCGGTATTTACCGCAAAACACGCTTAACGCGTTTTTTTTATCGCCGGATATTATCGCAGAGATAACATGCTATTAGCAATGTTTATCTCTAATGAGATAATATATCCGGCGATTGCAGCTTAATGCGTGAATATCGCTGGAAATCCTGCGATATTCAGGCATTAACGCTAATGGGGACTTAACCGGAATATCCACCTCACATTGGATAAACAGGTTAAGTAATGGTCTGAGCAGGCGTTAGACTCAGGCGATAATCGCGCTTAGCGCGACTTTTTTTAATCGATTAGCCTGCCTTACTAATAGGTGATAGCTGTGTTAGCGACTCCTTTCAGTCGCTAATAGTTTGGGAACGTCCACTTTGCATGTCATTAGCGATAAATATCGCTGACATGCAAAGTGGGCCCCAAACTGGTCGCTATCGCTTAATAGCTGTCGCTAACTTCTGTTAGCGACAGCTTGCTAATAGGGCGATAAATATATTGCCGCTTTAGCTGCAAAAAGTGCAGCTAAAGCGGCGATATGGCCCTTGGTAATATGCCTCCAAGTCTTTGTCTAGCCCTCTTAGAGAGTAGACTCCATGCCAGTCTCCTTATTTCTCTCTACATAAAACAATTTTCTGGCTATCTCATGCTTTACTGAGCGGTCTAAATGATAATCACTTTCTGACTCATATTTTGTATGTGTTAGACCATATTTAGCACTAGGTATTAAATAACTTTGGCTCAAATTTGGCTGCCAATATTTGCATTTTGCAACATTCAGATATGTGAACTAATCATATCTTTTTTTGTTTTCTGTAATGATTCCTAATTTTAAATAATCCTTTGTGGTTTATTCCTTGAATACTGTCTCGTGTGGATTTTCATGAGTGAATTTTATTTTTTCTTCTAGTAAATTCTATGATTATGTTTAGGGCTCTTATCTCTAAGAGACTAACACTAGTCCTTATCCATCAGTAAGCCTATTTTTTTTTTAAAGCAATTTTTATAATAATTTTATGTTTAACAAAAAGAAACATGCATAGTGAAGTGGGGCCTAGAATTGAAAAATGAAGTACAAATAAGCAGTCTGTGAGTAATCATAGAACCTAAAGGTGTAGTCGTAAAATATACCTTGGAGAAGCCTCCAGCTTGGTTACTTAAATGTTAAAAAGAACAAAAACAAATCAAGAGATGAGAAAATAGAGAACAAAGAGAAGGGAGTATAGGTATCATTGTAGGGGGAGGAGAAAGATTAGTAGAGTGATGTGGTAGAAGATTAAGAGGTAGGTGGGGAAAGAGGGAGGGAGCGGTGGAGTGGAAGGGGTGGGCATTTAGGAAGTAATTTGGGGTGACAATTGGAGGTCGTTCTTGAATTGAAGTTGGAGGAAGTGGGGCGTGTAAAGGATATGTAAGAACTAAACAGTAACTGATCTTGGAAGTCATCTTTAAGAAGGGATAAGGTCAGATAAATATTTGTCTAATCTTTTCCAATTGTTTTGTTTTTCCCAGGGGTGTTTTTCATGAAAATGTTGAGGGCGTTGTCGGCAACTCCAATGATCACTATATATGCTCGTAATCACAAAAGGTACCCTACTATATATATACTAGCAGCCAGTCCCGACGTTGTCCGGGTATGAATTGCTGCCGGCCAGTAGTATATTGTTTTGTAGGATTTCGTTTTGATAGCATTTCTTATCTGTGACAGGCCTGTGAAACGCTCCAATTCACAGTGCACTGCTGATGCACTTAAGAGTGCGCGTTCAGTAGTGTGTGAACTCGAGATTCCCTAATTTATTTTTCCTTGCAATATTATATAGCGCGAACTCGACAACATGGCACGAGCACAATTTACATTACAGAAGAACACATTCATTTGTGGTAGGCACGGGGAGACAAAGCGATTTGCCTGGAATCACAGGATTTTGAGCTGATGCCGAGATTCGAACGTAGCTCCCCAGCTCTAAAGTTTGCAATTCTAGAACTTGTGGCGGGAGGTGTGTCTAAAAGTGTATGTCGGTGCTGGCCATCAATGAGAGACCTGTGCATTTTTCAAATGGGTGGTGAAAAAATATGAGTATGTTGCCGGAGATGTGGGCCGCCGTGCCACCAATGTAAACACCCATTATGCCGCAACTTTCTTTCCCCATACCATCACTCCGCATACTTTCATTACGAAAGTACCATGACTCCGCAATGCCATTATAACGCATGGCATTACATTTTATATGCTTTTACCACGCATACATTTACAACGAAATTCGTTGTAAATGCATGAATGGTAAAGCATGTTTTTTCTTTTTTAATGTGGTAAGTATGGGTATAGGGGTATATGTTTTGGGGTACTGAGGTATATGTTTTGGGGTGTTTGGGTATTTTAAGGGTTCAGATATCGTTTTGGGTTATGGGGTACAGGGGTAGTTTTAGGGTTTAGGGATAGGTATGGGTTTTGGGGTACAGGGGTATTTTTAGGGTTCAGGGCTAGGATTGGGTTTTGGGGTATAGGGGTATTTTTAGGGTTCAGGGCTAGGTTTGGGTTTTGGGGTACAGGGGTATTTTTAGGGTTCAGGGCTAGGTTTGAGTTTTGGGGTACAGGGGTATTTTAGGGTAGAGGGATAAGTTTTGGGTTTTGGGGTACAGGGGTATTTTTAGGATTCAGGGGTAGGTTTGGGTTTTGGGGTACAGGGATATTTTTAGGGTTCAGGGGTAGGTTTGGGTTTTGGGGTACAGGGGTATTTTAGGGTGCAGGGGTAGGTTTGGGTTTTGGGGTACAGTGGTATTTTTAGGGTTCAGGGCTAGGTTTGGGTTTTGGGGTACCAGGGTATTTTTAGGGTTCAGGGGTAGGTTTGGGTTTTGAGGTACAGGGGTATTTATAGGGTTCAGGGCTAGGTTAGGGTTTTGAGGTACAGGGGTATTTATAGGGTTCAGGGCTAGGTTTGGGTTTTGGGGTACAGGGGTATTTATAGGGTTTAGGGATAGGTTTTGGGTACAGGGTATATTTATAGGGTTAAGATGGGTTAGTGTTAAAGGGTGTTGGGGTATTTTAAGGAGTAAGGGTGGGTTATGATTATGGGGTGCAGGGGTATTTAAAGGGAGCAGGGTGGGATTAGCACACAATATGAGACCTGGCATGAAGGGCGGAACGTACCTCACGCCCCCAGCGTTTGCCACGCCCCCCGCACACGCCCACAGCCCAACGCAGACACGCCCACAAGGGACTACTTTGCTGGCATGGTTCTTTCACCTTTTAAATGTATATGGTGGGCGTCTGCATAGCCTATGTCCTTCTGCTGCAACTGCCCTTTCCAACGCTGTATTGGGTGTTGTGATTGGTGCTGTGGTTCCTGAGATTACCTGCCTCAAAGGTTTGGGCTCTCTCTTTATTATATTAGTATGGATATATCAAGATAAAGCGACGTAGATTTTACCCACTGGGTTGGCGGGAAGGAAAAAAATCCTTTTTGGTTTAATTACCCTCACTCACCCTTGGATGTAATATTGGTTTTATGACCCTATTGTCTGGCACAAGGGTCATAGGACCAAAAATACATCCAATTGAACCTTGTATATGCCTAATTATTTTAATATCCCATGCTGTTCAAAGAATAAAGGGATACCTGGAACAGCCTGAGGATTTTAAATCTATGACCCCCCTGGCCAGATCTAACAAGCACTCCCTGAGGTATGGTTGAGCCCACCCTGACTTTTAGGGGACAGGTTGACCCGATGATGAAGCATGACACCTCTCAAGTGTGTGAGGGTAATTAAATCGAAAAAAACATTTTTCCTTTCCCACAACCCAGTGGGTAACATCTAGGTTGCTTCATCAATCATCCCCTTAAGGTTATTTAATGTTATCTTGATATATAGTGGGGTACCTTTTGTTATTACAAGTTTACTTAGGGAGGACGTACTGCCACTAGAGAGTTCCTCTCTGCTCTTTGGACGCATGAGGAGTGTCCCTCCTCTTAGTGTCTTAAGTTTATCTTCAGTATGTATGCCCACCAAGAATGAAGTAGTATTTTAGAATGGTCTTACCACTAGGCCTGGTCGGAAATCTCAACTCGCAGAGTTTCCAGAATTCGGGCACTCCGAGCTAGGCATAGTAGAGAGAGGTTCCTGCATTCCACCAACCGGCATGAAACAGAGTTTCTATTTCTGTTCATGCACTCAAGATTCGTTTTTGGCACTTGCTCGCGAGTGCCACAATATTCTTGGGCAGCTAGTGAGCACGTGCAAGATTTTTCGACTCCTCGCACAGCTTTCGGCTGAGACAGAACCAATATAATGCCGCTGACAAATGCACCTCAAGGAGCTTTAGTGCCCAAGAAGCAGCTAAAACTACTCAAAAGGAGTTTTTCGAGGGGATTTTCTTCTCCAATGTACCGTTCAAGTAGTCTTTTAGTGAGAGAAGGCTTTCTTTAAACTTTTTTTTTCCAACAGGAAGGAAGTGGACCAGAGATGCCAAATTCCTGTTCCTGTCCAGCTAGCTCCTCCCATTGCTTTCTCCATCTACAGTTCACATTTCTTTTGGATTTGTAGCTGGAGGGATAACTATCTATGCCTGCTGCATATATACCATTGAATATACGGACTTTGCAATTGAGGTTTCACAAGTTTACATGAACTACTTTACTTAGTATGTACCTAACGTGTGCTACCAATGAGATAGGCAATTGTTTATCTATGTTTCTGTAGGCAATATAGGGAATGGCAGCACCCCCTCCTAACTGGCATACACTTTGAGAAATAGCTTAAAAAGACAAATTGCGCACCAGCGCAAAGCTGAAGTAAAACACAAATATAAACTTCAGACATGAAGTAGATTATAAAAGATTTCCCCTTTACTAACATAGATATAACATATACAAAAACACCCTCTGCGCCCACAACAGCCCCCCCCCCCCATCTCCCACATCTTTCTCCATACCCAACTAAGGTCCAAAATAAATATAAATAATGTCCATGTAAAATTGTCAAAAAATGCCCTGCTCAAATTCCCACCCTCTCCGCCCACAACTCTACCCTATCAAAACAAAAAATGTAAAAAAGGGTTAGTAGATGGCATTCTCTTTGAGGGTCTCCTAATGTTGAATGGTGGCCTTAAAGCATGCCATTTTATGGTGGAAGTGCACCAGCTACCACAACATGCAGTGATGGTGGATTCGGTCTGAAAGGAGGGTGTCACAGGGACAGGCACGGGCAGCTCCAAGCTACTGGCAATGCTGGTGTGGCCTGGAGGCTGGAAGTTGGAGGTGAAGGTGGTTGGCTGGTGGAAATGGGTCCAAGAGCAGGGAAATGTGGTAGGTCCCCTTAACGGCTGCTGATAGTGTGCCCTGGTGCCCTCCAGCCTCTGTCACCGAAGCCAGGTTGTAATCTCCCTCCGGGTCAGTAGTAGTGGACTAGCAGGAGTAGCTATATCAAGAAAGAAAAATAAATAAAAAATACAAATTGTATAGAATGCTCTGTGCAAACACATGTTTTTCTAAATGATATAGTGGCACAGTATAAGTACATTGCTGGTCCCCTGGGGCTCTGGAATTTTTTATGTGATTAGGAAAGTCAGTCACAGGGACATGATTTTAACAACATATGCTTCACATAAAAGCACTGACTGGCTGAAAGGAGACATCCTAAGATTAAAAAAACACTTAGTTTTGTTTTTATAAAAGACTCCCTCAAAGGATTAAACCACACAGACACTTGTGGAAAAAAGAAAAATAGCTCTGTTTAATGGTTAAGCCATCATCCACTATAGAGTACAAGTATTCTATTCTTGTTGTGCTAAATGACTGGAATCATGCTAGCTAGGGCATAGGGTACAAATGTGTTACTCTCTACAATCTCTGCTAATGGGGCAGCTGCAACGGCCAAAAAGATTTAATTGATTCCAATGGCCCTGCTCTTCTCCAAATGTTTTCAATCAAATGCTTTTCAATTCTACCCTGACTCCAAACAGGCAGATGATTAATATGCCACACACTTTATGTATAACATGCGGACAATAGATATCCTCTCTGCCATAAGTAGATGGTAGGAACAATGATGTACTGCAGTATAGGGAAGGAAACAGGATAGATCAATTTTATTTGCCATGTACAACATAGAATATACCATCTGCACAACAAAAAGTCAGACACTTGATCTAACTATAATTCCAGATCTCACCTTCAAACACAAATTATTTTGGTCAAATGCATTTGTTTGGCAGTAAGGTAAGGAAACTTGACTTCGGGACTGATTTAGACTAAAGTTTGTTGGCTGGGTTACTCTGTCACAAACATGGCAAACATCCCATCTGCCTAATTATGATTCCTAATACGGTGGACTAGATATCCGTTATACTTGTGACGGAGTAACTCCCTCCACCAAACTACAAAAATCAGGCCCTGAGTCTGCAGCAGCAGGGCAAGGTACAGGGAAAGAGGCTAGGTAGGTGAGGTAGAGGTTTTCCTATAGAATAGAGTGGGTGGGTTGGTTCACTGATTACGTAGCGTAGGCTTACTCAGTCATTGTAGTTGAAACTGAAAGTTGATGAATGCCAAATTTAAACAGACCGAAATATATAAGGGAAGCCATGTGAACCACTTGTCCTGTAATATGTGGCACATGCCAAAAATTGTATTTTTAATGTTTTTCATAGGCTGGGAGATGACTTAGGATCAATAAAGGAATGCGGTACTAGGAGATGACTGAGTGGGCACTTGGAGGGATGAGAAAGGCACCATGTTTATGCTTAAGTTTGCAATCCATTGAAAGCTCTGTAACTGCTACATTAAAAGAAACAGACACCCATTACACAGCCAACACTGCAGTGCTCCATTGAACCATGCTGAAGCTGGATGGGGTTATGGCCCATAGGTCGCGGCTTGTGAAGTGCCATGGGCAGTGAGATCATGCATGAATGATGATGAGTGGGATCTGCCTCACTTAACAAATATAGTGGGTATACTAGTATTTGTCAATAACCAAACAGTGTAACTCACCATGGCCCATCCCTACCGCCGCTGAGAGTCCTCCTTCAGCTGTTTCTGGTGCACTGTTAGCCCCGTTACTCCTGGTCTCTGCAGATAGAAAAACATGACACATTTAAGATGCCAGATACACCTCCCTGTTTTTATTCTTTTTAAACAAACTGCAGCAGCAGGACATGACTGCAGTTCAGTTCGCAGCATCTGCTCTCCATTCTAAAATGTCATTTTGGGCATTTTGCTGATTAAGAATGTTAGAAAAGCCAATAGTCATGTCAACCATAATGGAGGGACAGAGATATGATGAGGACTGTGAATTATTTGAAGTGCAGTGAAAAAGTAGAATAAATAGGCCAATGAAGGGCATATGGTTTTGGTTGGCAAATGCAATGGGACCCTCCTCCTATTACTCTCCTGTCATTCTGCACTGTAATCAAAACTGCTGGGATAGTGATACAACACAGCACTGGTGGTGGGGTGGGTACCATAACCATGGACACTCTCTTGTCAATTGAGCATGAAATAGAAAGCCTTCTCAACAAACAAGTGTAGAAGAGCTTACTTGGGTCTGAAAACTCTGCAATCTTCACAGTTGACTACCTTATATAGTGTCTTAGTCTTACAGTACCAATCCACACGGTATAAAATTAAGGTAGATGGACAGCATAACCAAGCAGAACAAAGCTTAAGCTACAGATTAGTACAGACTCAGGAGATTTTATGATATTCAACACTTACTATCCCTAATTTAATACATATGTACTATTGCTGCACAATTGAAAAGTATACCATCTTGAAATATGTTACATCCCTTCAGTCTCTCCCATGAACTACCAAGAACAGTCAAGCATAGCAGGTTATTTACAGTCTGCTGGATGATTCCCTTGTCAGTGAGGTGAGTAGAGTGTGGGCTTCACCCCTCTGGTGTAACAAGCACCTGCCAGATGTATTACATGCCTGGTGGGTATCTCTGTGGCTTCAGTGGAACCAACTTTGCAATAGCTCCATTGAAGGCACTAAACCTTTGCTGAGTGGCTGCCATGGTTGATAGGCCTGTTGAGCAGAAGTTTTTGCTTATTCAGCACCAAACCTGCAAAGAGGATGATTATTGCTGAAAACCAAACAGGATCTCTGTGCCTTCAGAGGAGCCACTGTGGCTTAATTGAAGCCCCCATCCTACACGAGCAGGTAGCATGTTTGATGCACCCGCACAACATAATCCTTGTTTTTCTATTAAAGCCCGCCAAAGCGAGCAATTGTTACTTAAAAAACTGAAAATGTGACTTGATTAAGTACATTGGGGTAATTTCTGTTGTTTCCTCCTGGTTATAACGAACAGAAAAATATGTACATCCTAAATAGGACCAATGACTTTTTGGCAGACAGGTCGCTGGCCAATGGATTGCAATAATGAAGCCAACTGAGTCTCCGCCAGCAGGAACCAGGTGCTTCACTCACCACTAAATGAGGCTGGCTAACTTTGAATTTAGTGGACAAGGCAGCTGCTTCTTATTGTCAGATGCTTCATATCAGGCAGGCCCTAAAATTTCCCCATACGAACATATTTATTTACACCTTTTTATTACATTTCCATAAGCTGAGTCCGACTCCAGTTTGCATTGGAATCCTCTGAACCATCTAAAAGGTCATTCCTGCACTAAAGAAAAAATGATTGTGCCCTATCTAAAGTAATTCATGTGCTACAAAATTTCAAATAAAATCACTTACAGTAGCATACTTAAGGTATCTTTAGATTAGTAAAATTCATCAATGCTCAATTGCTTCAAACGGCTCTATTTGTTTCAGAAACTGCATTATTCTAAGTCAGGCTACCCTTTCCTGCTACTTTTTTTTTAACTATTGGGTTGATTGGTGCATTTCATTCATATTTCATATGTCAGGTCCCTTTGGCTATGAGATCAGTGCTCAGGCAAAGTACAAAATGAGAACTCAGAACATGACTACTCCTCGGACTTGGTAGACCTGTGATCGACGAGTTCTACTCGTACAAGTCGAACACGATTTTGGAACTTCACAAGTCCAACTCCTTAGCGGACTTATATGACCAGCGGTTGAAGTGGTTTCTTCTTTCATGTGAGACACTCTGTAATTTCTACTCTTTCCATTACCAAATACCTTTGCTATTGATTTTCGACCATAGCACTTAACATGTTTCAAAATCTATACAATTACATGTAGCTCTGATGAAGTTGTATGAGCTTACAGCCTACATGAGAAAATGTGTGTTGGTTGAATTTATCTAGGAAGTCCTTTAGCTCCAGCAGACCAATAAAAGACATTGGGGCATATGTACCAGGAAAGTGGTGGAGCATGTCGTTAGCCTGCTTGGCTTAACGACATGCTCCCGCACTTGTCAAACGCAGGGCTTCACCGTATTTTCAAGACTACGTTTACCCCTGCTCTGGTGCTAAGATTAGTAGCTTAGCACCAAAGCAGGCACCCTTGCACTGTACTGAAAGGGTATCTGCGTGCAGGGGAAGATTGCTTAGGTTCAGGAAGGTCACCCTTCCTGCACATAAACATTCTTTAAATACCGTTTTGTAACTTGTATGTGAGCTGCTTGAGGCAGCACACGCAGAAGTTGCAAAACAGCAGTTTTAAAAAAAAATGATTTTTATGTGCAGGCAGAGGGACCTTCCTTTACATAAACAATTATTGGTCTCTTGCTGTTTTCATGTGTGCTGCACAACGCAGCACACATGAAAACAGCAGAAATAAGGAGAAATTAAACATTTCTCCTCGCTTTTCTATCCAATACAGTACATTCCTGTCCTTTCTCCCTGCATTGGTGCTGTTTCAGCAGCCTAGCACCAATGCAGGCACTCTTGCACCGTACAATGTTTTTGTGCTGGAAGGGACACCGTCCTGCACAAAAACAAACCATAGATGCATTTTCCTCTTTCTATATGTGCTGCAGGACTTATCTAAAGAGGAAGAAAATGAGGAGAAATAAAGATATTTCTCTTCGATACACCTCTCCTGGGAGGGGTATTTTTTTGGCACATTCCCCAGTGTACCAGATTTGGTAAATCTAGAAATGTGTCAAAAACCATGGGATTTGTGTGGGAACACCCACTGCAACGAAAATTTCTAAAGCGCACGTACACCATCAGGTCTCTTGGCATTGAGTTAAGAAGTCACCATTTGTGGAAGTCTGTGACTAACTGTATGTTTGGGTAAAAAGCCATGTTTTCAGCTTTTTTCTAAGGCACATGTAGTACGTTTCTTGTCTCATGATGATGAGCAGAGAATTCCAAAATAGGGGTCCTTGTATTGAGAAATGCGACCCTCCTGTCCGTTTACGTCTAAATCTGGGGGATCACCAATAGATTCATATGCGCAGATCTATGAGTGCGCATTGGGGAGTATCTGTAAATCCAAGAGGATATATACTTGGGGCCTATGCCGTGAATAGCTTTGAAAAGGATACAGACCGTCTTAAACAATAGATCGCTGCTCCACTGGGAGCCAGTGGAGCTCCTTCTTTAGCGGCCTAACATGACAGCGCCTGGGTTGTTAGTAGACGATTCTGGCTGTTTGGCTTTGTATCAGCTGTAGTCAATATTTTTGGTTGCATGGAAGGCCTGGATAGATTGTGTTAGCATAGTCAATTTTTGATAGGATGCTAGCCATAATGATTTGAATACTGGCCTCTCTGCTGAAGAATCTTCACATTTTTCAGAATTTCCATAATTGGATTTAAAAGGAGGAAGTGACCGAACCTATCTGAGATCTCATGGATAGATATGTGTCAATTTGTATGCCAAGGCTCTTTATCATGCTCTTTGGAATGGGTGCAAAGCCTAGCTTTAGAGGCCAGTGAGCAGGAGTCCAGTGGATAAGTTTATTGTTGGGGATAATAATCTGTTTTTTTCAGAGATTAGTTTTAATTGGTTTTGATTCATTCAGTTCCTAATGAACAACATGGTGTTCCTTAGAGACTCCTTGGAGTCAGTTGAGTCATTGATATTAAATATCAGCTGCATGTCGTCAGCATAGTTATAGATTCATTTGTTGAAGCATGCGTATTAGGGGTCAAATATAGAATGTAGGGATAACTCCATTGTGCAGAATAATGCAATGCAGCGATTTGTGCTGCGTTCCATTACTCCATATTTATGAAGCCATTCCAAGCCACGTAAAGTGGCTTTGCATGGCTTCATGAATATGAATTGAGGATTTGCGCTGTGCATGTACCACATTGCGTAGTGCAAGCATGACTCAAGGCCCTTGTAAATATGCCCTTAGAGTAGAAAATTAACTCCTAATCATCTCTGAGCACTTCAAGCTGTATTTGTTTGTGATGTGATATGCCAAATTTACAGTGCATGGTTTTGGCCACTGCTACAACATATTTCTCAAGCCAATTCAGATTTTCCTGCACATACCAAAATTAAGCACATCTATCCCAGGCCCAGCACATACATATAAAGAGCACTTCTTTTTCTGGTTTTAATATTGTCTCTTCTAAAAGGTAAAGCCCTGATTATCTATTTCTATATGATATTTGTAAATTACATTTGTCTTCTCATTGAGGCTAATGTTCATATTCTTTCTCATAACTTTAAGAACAATTGTGTTTGTGTGTATTCTGTAAAGTGAATCTTATAAAGTCTAGCTGTAGGAAATTGTGTTACTGGTTGAGGAGTGAAGCCCTGTTTTAGCAGCAAATGCAATTCTGGTCAGGGTGAAGCACAAGCAAGCCCCAAATTAACCTGTGCTCAATCCTCTGGTAGCTTGGCACAAAAGCAGTCAGGGTTAACTTCTAGGCAAGGCAGCACTTTAAACAGTAATAAAGTGAACACAAAACATAAGAAAACTCCCACACCAAAATAGAAAAATCGGGTAAACTTTAATACATTATTTTACACTAAAACTAGAAAAATCCAAGCAGTAGAACTAGAGATATGCACTTGAAATATTTAGTTCAGTTCAGTTCATAAAGCTTTATTTCAATAAATAAATACCTTGAAAGCTGTACAATCCAATAAAAGTGTACAAAAAAGCCATACTGCACACATAGTAAAAACATTATATATAAAAACTTGAAAAAATATTGATACAGAAAACAGTAAGCAATAAATATATACATTTTAAAAGGTTTGCTATACAACTGTGTGGTGGTACAAGTAAGTGTTTCAAGTTTCAAGTTTCAAAGCTTTATTCGACATTTGTCATAAAAGCATTCACCTAGCCCTAATACAATAAATACTACACATAAAAATACTTCCTAAAAATACATATTAAACATGAATTGTCGAATAAATACATGATAAAAATACACTAAATTATCACACTTCTTAAAAAGTAGATTTTTCTAAAAGTTAAAATACAATAATTCATATAACAAAGTGCAAAGTTAGTAATGTGCATGATTTCATTGGGATGTGATTGTCATTAATGATCTGGTACGAATTATCCATGCCCAGGCCAGGAATTTTGCTACCCCAACCACGAGCACTGTGGAACAATCTGTTTCAAGTATCCTGAGAGCTTCAGATTGGCTACGGGTTCCCATATTTGCACACACAGGTTTTAGCCATTTACGTCTGGGGGACGAATACAGTGGACAACAGAACAAGAGATGGGAAATGTGCTCAGTTTGTTCATTACAATGGTGACAGTGTTCATCCCATGCTGGGGACCAATGCTTCTTGAAGGCATTCACCGGGAGTGTACCTATGCGAAATTGAAAATAAAGTTTTCTATCGTATGGTTTTTCGATAACATCCCAAAAAGATTCGCATGAGGGGTACATTTTTATATCTAAGAAGCGAGATGTTAGGCTTGTACTTGTACCATCACTAAACATTGTAAGATATACCATTTCCCAATATAATTCTTTCAGCTTTGCTTTCGTAGGGAAGCAGGTGACATCTTTATTGTCCCATAGATAACCCAATTTCAGTTTTATAAGGAGTCCCCGGAGCTCTTTTAACCATGGGATACTATGGAAGCGGTCGAACTTGACGACATCCATCAAGGCCGCCGCATAGTGACTTAGTTCTGGGGTCACCATAATCCGTCTCCAATATAGAAGGGGCCGTAGCCTCGCTATGTCCTCTATATCTTTTCTTCCCAGATCCAATTTTAATGGAATTGTGGGTGTGCTTTGGGGAACCATCACAATCCCTCGTAGGAATCTGTTTTCTGCTCGGCCCAGTTCTCTCAAATTAGAAAACCCCCATAATTCAGAGCCATATAAACATGCCCCCAGTACTTTCATGGAATAAATTTCCAACACACAATTTACTGGCTTTGTTAGCGAGCTACGATGTTTTAGGCTAATTGCGCCTGCTAGCTGCCTAAACTTTAGTAAAGTTGTGTTTATGTGTGATTTCCAGCTCATGTTTTCTTGGAGGGTGATGCCTAGGTAAGAGAAAGAGTCCACCCTTTCTAGGGGTGTACCTTTATATTTTATTACACCTTTAAAGATGGACTGCTGGTTGAGGCACATGAATTTTGTTTTAGTGGTATTCAGTTCAAGGCCCCTCCCATCACAAAACTCACCAAAGGCATCAACCACTTTTTGAAGACCACTGGGGGTGCGGGAAAGTAAGAGCGTGTCGTCCGCGAACATGAGGACGGGGACACGAGAGCCTGCAATTACTGGGGCGTCACTAGCAATCTTCTCTAGATGTTCAACAATACCATTTATATAGATTGAGAAGAGAGTCGGCGCTAGGACACACCCTTGTCTCACCCCACGTTCTACCGGGAAGGGATCAGTTACTTCTCCTTGCTTGCCCCACCTTATTCTAGCAAAGTTATTTTCGTGGAGACGAACAAGAAGTGTAAGCAATTCCTGGCTTAAGCCTACGTCCGCCAGGGTCTGCCAGAGTTTCTCTCTGGGGACCAAGTCGAAAGCGGCTTTTAGGTCCACAAAGACTGCATACAATGTCCCCTTCTTTAAAGTAACGTTTCTCCAATAGATGGTTAAAAAGTGGAGGACTTGATCAACGCTACTAGTTAAAGGGCGAAACCCAGCTTGGTAGGATGATAAAATATTCTTTTCATTAATCCATTGCTGCAGTTTATTCTGGACTAATCGACCCATTAGTTTCTGCGCTGTATCAATCAGACTAATGGGTCTATAGTTTTTAGCCAGGGTTCTATCACCTTTCTTGAATATGGGAATGATTTCAGCTCCCTTCCATGAGGCAGGCACTTTCCCTCCCATTGCCACCGCATTAGCCAGCATTGTAAAATAGCTACACCAGGACTTCCGATCCGATAAAAATATATCAGCTGGAATTCCGTCCATACCTGGGGCTTTGCCCCCTGCTACACAGTCCAATACAATACTCACATCCTTTTCAACAAATATTGGAGATTTGTAGTAGACATGCGGAGGAGGACAATCATTGGTAAATGTGGGGTTACGGGCATACTGTGGTTGGAAAAATTCTACCCAGTGGCTTTTCGGGACATGGTTCATTGGTTGGAGGGCTACGCCACCCTTTTCCCATTTTACTGTGGCCCAGAAACGCTTGGAATCCTTGGAGGCACATGCCTTCTTGAGTTCGCACCAGCAATCCTCATCCCAACGCTTCTTTGCTAGTTTTTGGGCCTGTCTATACTGATTTCTCGCCAGCCTCACTGTTGATGCATTTCCTATTCTCAATTCCATGCTAAGATTTTGTCGTGCTATCCTGCAACTCTTATCATACCACCCTTTACTCTCTTGGACCTTTTTCTTGTTGTTTGGGGCTACCGTTTTAACAAAGAAACTTTGAATTTTGGAGAATAGTTTCTCGTGGGCCTCCATCATGTAGTCCATAAAATCAATCAACCCATAATGGGACTTAATCTGAGAAACTTCGTCCACCACTAGTTCCTTGAGAGTCTCTAATTTAGAAACATCTTCTAGGAGCATGCTCCACTTCAGGTGGCGAAGGTTATTTGAGCTTACAAGATCTTGCGTCACCATTTCATTTCCTCTTGGATGGTCGGACATTTCATGGTAGGGATGGAGTGTCAAACACAAAGGATTGTGATCGCTTTCTATTTTGTCTTTCACTTCCATATCTACCAATTTGTTCCAAGCTCTTACATCCAGTAGTATGTAATCTGTTCTGCTTGCTGCTCGGCCGTTATCAAATGTATTTTTCCCCATTAAGTCAGAGGGTGCCCGTCCATTGACTGCTCTAAGCCCTCTTGAGAGACAAAAACTCTTTAATTGAATTGCCACTGTGCTCCATTTTCTAATAACTGGGACGTCTAGTTGAGGAATTCTCCACTTGGCATCCTCTTCTTCGGCCAGGATCCTATCCTCTTCACCCAAGGGTTCAAAGGTAGTATTGAAATCCCCGCCTATCATTACATGAGGTGGCACTGGTAGCATTTCAATGTGGTGCTCAAGGGTCGTTATGGTCTCTGATAGTTTACCCCTACCAACTCCCCTGGAATAAAGATTAAACAGGGCGAGTTGTTGGCCATTTTGCCAGCTAATATCAAGTGCTAAAATATCATTAGAGGGTATAGACCTTTGTTTAACTGAGCAGTTCAATGTTTGGCGTAAGTGACACATTGTAACGGCAGGGTCCATCTTCAGAGTTCATGCTTCATGGCTTGGACTTTATTTTCCTTGCTCTAATACTCCATGCCCATTTAAGATATTTGGCTAAATCACAAACATAGAGGTCCCGAGTATCTGATTTTAAAATGCGCAGTGCGGCTTGGTGACTACCAGTGCCCATCTTAATGCATATAGGCTTAAGCCAGCACCTCCTAGGTGCCATATAGGCAGGACAAACAAACAAAAATGGGCAGTTGACTCGGTCGGAGCCTCGCAGCATGGGCAGGAAGCTGTAGTTTGGTTGGGAGGCGTCCACTGGGCAGTCATCTCTCTTGTGCGCAGTGTGCCTGTCCTAAACTCAAAGTAAAGTGCTCTGTCATGTGGTTTATGAATGAAATCTAAATAGGGCTCGTAGTGGAAAAATAACTTGTGCTGCATGAACTCTTCTGTGTGCCTGGCTATTCTTGGATTAAGAAGGTCATTTTTAGCGACCCACTGCCAGTACAGCCTCTTGACCTCGGCCTTTGGCGGGGCGGATCTGTTCTTCCATTCCGCTTTGAGGCCCAAGTCGTGGAGAAGTTTCTTTACGTTTTTGAGCCAATGGACCTTTGGCCACCCGTCCATATCCATGAT
This sequence comes from Lissotriton vulgaris, assembly GCF_964263255.1. Taxonomy (NCBI): domain Eukaryota; kingdom Metazoa; phylum Chordata; class Amphibia; order Caudata; family Salamandridae; genus Lissotriton; species Lissotriton vulgaris. The sequence goes on along the minus strand of NC_141687.1, from coordinate 1,885,669,385 downwards.
CTCGCCCAGCCCTGTTGCATATTTCGATAGCTCTGCGGTCCGCCACGAGCGCACCCGGAACAAAAGTGGGCGAAGTCGAGCCGTGTCCCTTAGTGAGTGGCAGCCTGAGTCATATAGGAGGGGCTTAGTGGGTACCCTCTGTGGGAGCATCATTAAATCTTTTTAAAATGTGTTCTCCGATTGTGCAAATTGGTCTATGTTGGAAAAGCCCCACAGTTCGGCACCATAAAGTGCCGAACTTACTGCCTTGGCCTTGTAAATGGTAAGGGCGGGGGCAATTGGTCTGCTCATAGAAGAGCGATGCTCTTTTAGTATTGACCCCACCACCCTTTTGTGAGACAGCAGCATTTTCTGTGTATGCGGTGACCAATTCATGGAATCGGAGATACGAATGCCCAAATAATCAAAGGTGGTTACCCTTTCTAGTTGGATGGAATGTAACACTGGAGGCTTCCTAAAAGTTCTACAAGGGTTGAGAGTGAGGAACTTTGTCTTCGTGGTATTAATAGAAAGCCCTCTGGTTGTGCAAAAGCGTTGGAAATTGTCCAGAATGGTCTGCAGGCCGTTCGGGGTTTTAGAGATAAGGAGGGTATCGTCGGCGAACAGGAGTGTTGGAATCTTTTCGCCCGCCAGGGATGGTGCATCAGATGGTATTTGCTGTAAGAAATCAACCACCCCATTCACATACAGAGAGAAAAGTGTGGGACCTAACACATATCCCTGGCGGACTCCCCTGTTCACAGGTATCCGAGATGTTTTTTCCCCCTGAGACCCCCTTTTCACTTGGGCATAGTTGCCCTCATGGAGGCGAATCAATATGTTTACGATATGCCTTGGAACCCCCTGCTCTACCAGGACCTGCCACAGGCGCTCACGTGGGACCAGGTCAAAGGCAGTCTTAAGATCGATAAAAGCAAGGTAAAGACTGCCTTTGCCTATTCTGACCACCTTCCAGTACAGGAGGAGCAGCCTGAAGGACTGCTCAATTGTCCCCATACCTGCTCTAAAGCCAGCCTTATAATCCGAAAGGACTTCATTTTCGTCTGCCCAGGCTAGGATTCTCTCCAGCAAGACACGTCCTACCACCTTTTGTGTTGAGTCTAACAAACTTATTGGGCAGTAATTTGCAGAACTGTCCCTGGCCCCCTTCTTGAAAATTGGTACCACTTCGGCCCCCTTTCAAGAGTCCGGGATCGGACAGCCACTGTCAATTGCATTTATTAACAATGACAAAAATTTGGCCCAACTGGCAGGATCTGCTCGGAGGAGGTCCCCTGGCAGGCCGTCGGGCACTGCAGCTTTCGCTGGGACTATTTGGCTCCTGGACTGTGAAAGGGAATCTAATAGAGTCACCAGGAACTGATCGAGGGTCGACTGGCGGGCCATTCAAAGTGACCTCTCTATCATTACTATAGAGACTCTGAAAATGGTCAACCCAAGTTTTGCTAGTGATATCATTGGTAATGAGTTCACAGTCAGGGCGCGTTTTTTTTCTCAGTAGATCCCAAAATAGGTTAGCATCCTTTCCCAGGCTAGCAGATGATAGGGCCTGCCAGTGCTGACCCTCGTAGTCTTTTTTTGCCTTGAGGACTGCCACCTTGTACTCTTTTCTTGCTAACATGATACCAAGAGTGGACTTGCTTTTAACGGCCTTCATAAGTTCCAATTTTTCTGTCTTCAAGATGCCGTAAACCATGTACCACTGGGGTTGCTACTAAAATTTAATTTCTTACTGTTAGAGTAAAAGAATGTACCCAGAGTTTTGATGGTTTCGTCATAAATTAAGGGTATCTTCTGTAAGGCATCTGTGTCATTGGAAATTATTTGCAGCCCTATTAAGGCCTCTGCTAAGGTGGATCTAATGCCCGATAATTTTGACTCATCAAGGGCCACTTTGTTCCATTTAAGGTGTCTCCTCGAATTAGAGGGAGTTATTTCTCTAGTCTGCTTTAAATTTATTTTAGTGGAGTTCACGAGCTTTGGAGGCCATGGCGGTTTAAGCGAAAGGCTTAACGGATTATGGTCGCTGTTGATGGTTGGAAGTACCTCCATGTCAAGTAAATTGCACCAGAAATTGCAAACGAGCAAGATGTAATCAATCCTGGAGGAATGCCCTGGCCTATTAAACGTATGGACTCCCAGGATATCCGACTGTGACCTCTCATTTGTAGCCCTTAGCCCGTATTCCAAGCATAGAAAATTCATCTTCATCGCTACTTAGGTCCACTTTTTTACCGGTGATAAATTCAGTGGGGGGACTCCCAGCTTTGCGTCTTCCTCATCTGTGCCTAACATATCTTCAACAGCTAGCGGTTCAAATGTACAGTTGAAGTCTCCTGCTACCAGAGTGTGTGATTCTGGAAGGCAGCGGGAGAGTTCAACTTCCAGGCACGCAATGATGGGAGATTGCGCGCCATCTCTTGTACCGCAAACATAAATGTTGAAGATCTCGAGTAACTTCCCACTCTTATTATCCTTTAGGGATATCCTTAAGAGGTCAGGGCATTTACAGTCTATCTGTTGAACTGAACAGTCGAGTGAGATATTAATCCAAATCAGGAGACCACCAAATGGCTGCCCCTCTCTGGGAACTGTCGAAATTGCCGGAATGTAGTAAGTGGCAAAACCCACTTTGTGGTGGGGTACAAGGCTCCAGGTTTCCTGAAAGAGACAGATGTCGTAGGTTTTGACAAATCTGTTCCATTCAGGAAGGGCTAAGTTCTTTTGGAGGGGAGCAATATTCCACAACAGGATGTTAAAACTTGGAGTCTTAACTCTTGAATCCCTTGAATTGGTCGCTAGTGTTACCTGAGTGGGGTTAGAGTCTGATATGCTACCTGCTACCATATGTGTGTTAGGGGGTAAAGTTATGTTCCCAGAATTAGTAGGTCTACTAATATTGTAGAAAGGCGCAAGGTTTTGTACCAACACCTGGGCATGTACGTTCTGAGAATTACTAGTTTCAGGGTCGATCATAGTCTGCGGCTGGGTTGGAGTGTGCCCGCAGGTAAAATGTGAAGCGTTTACTAGTCAGTAGTTTTCATTTAAATCAGACCCCCTTGGAGAGTTGCAGACTGGAGAAATTGTCGTTATGTTTGTACCTATGGTAGGTGCAATAGCTCTAAATTGAATGTTCGATGTACTGGGAGGACAAGTCCTAAACTCAATGGCCAGAAGACCCTCGGCCAGAAAAGGAGAGGCCAATGTAAGTTCAGCTATGTCTACTTGTTGGTTGTGGACAGAAATCCTCCTTGCTTTTAGAATATCCTCTGTTATCAGTGATCGACACCCCCTAACATGTCTGATCCAGTGAGTGGTCTTATTAATTAGAGAGTCTTCCTGTTCGCGGCCCGAGCATTTAGGGAGGTTCACCATATACACAGTCTGTTTTTTATGTTAGATAAGGGGCCTTGAAGAATTTTATACAGGTCTTGTGGAAGTATTCAGGGAAAACATAGCTGGGGGAGGGGTCAGTTTACTGTGATTGAATTCTGGTGGAATGCTTATTTGCCTTCTATTTTGGGTCAGAGATGGTGGCATGGAGGGGCCCGTGAATGGATGGGATGGAATGTTACGTGTGATACGAGACTGAAGATGACCTCTTGGGCTCGCTGGTTTAGTGCCGGGTTGAGCTATTTCAGATGGGTACGATTTGGCAGGGAGATTAGTTGACAACTGGGGTGGCGTCAATTTCTTAACAGTTGCTGTAAGGTCTAAAACTAAAGTTTTCAGGTCTCTCATTTAAGTGGTTAAACTATTTATCAGGGATATTAACATCGGGCCACTGGCACCTTCTACCATTATCCCCTCCATCTGAAAATGGGTCAATACCTCTGGTGCAGGTGCAATATGTGGATCAACAGGTGTGTCTGGATCTGGGTTAATACTCAGGGGTAAAAACCGATTGGAGCACACTACAACAGAGGGTTAATGGGGGCACGGGTTAGGCTGTGATCGGGGCACCAAGGGTGTTTGAATGTGCATAGAGTTTGCAAGCTTTGGGATAGGGGATCCTGGGGGTGACTAGGTGTTATTACTAGGTAGCTTTGGATACAATAATTTAGAAAACATTCCGGGTATTTTTAGTTTTACTGACTGCGTGCACTTACCACTTTCATTAACTTTGCTATTTTGAGCGGGGGCAGCTTCAACCCCAGAGATGGAAGCCGCCAATAAAATGTTTTCACTGTCATTAAAAAGTGATTCAATCCTGTCCATAACGTGGATATTCAACGCTTTCTTGCTACTCTTCTTGGCCTTCTTAGCTTTCTTAGAGCCCAGTACTTTCGCTTGCCCTTGACAGGTCGATTTAAATAGAGAGTTGTAGGTACCTTCAGAAATGGTTGCAAGCTGATATGGCTTGATCCTGTTGGTCACATGCAGCAGATGTCAGAGGGGTGGCCCTGCCCTGGCTCTTCCTGGCTATGACGGGCGTTGACGGGCCCGCCCTTGGCCCGGGCTTAGCCCGGGCAGCGCCCGGGCATGCCCGCGCGCGTCCCGCGCTGCGAGGGCCCTTCGGGTGCTTTATGCGCCTCCTAGCGCTAGCTGATGACGCAATGTTCCTGCGCCGGCCGGGGTCTGATGGGAAATGTAGTCCCCTTTTGGCGAAACTCCGGGAGCCGCAATGGCCGTGAGTTCGGCAGTGAGCCCCCACCAGGGAGAGAAGAAGGCCAGGATAGCAGGGCAGCAACCAAACAGGTCGGGCTCGAGGCTCTGGAAATATTTAGGTAAAAATAATGATTAAAAGAACAAAGCGCTGACTGTGGTTATCTGGTTGTGCCAGACCGAGATACAGTCACAAGTTCAGACTGACAGTGATGGAGTGCAGGCCAGATAAAGGGACCAAGAAAGTCCAGTGCAGAAATGTACCTTAACTCGTTCGACGCTCATGACGAGCTTAGCTCGTCATGAGGCACAGTAGAGCTGTGCTCATGACAAGCTGAACTCGTCATAACCGCGGCGGAACGCCTACGCGGGGATAATTCCCCTCCTGTGCAGGGCGTTCCAATGAATGGGCGGAGTCGAGACAAGGTCAGCGCGCGGCTCCCCTCCCCCAGTACCACAGGGGAACTAGCCCTGTGGGGAAGGGGTTAAATTCTTCTTGTGGAATATTCTGGAGCAACGCTGCACAGAGATGGTCCCGAGAAGTGATGCGAGGTCTGTGTTGAAGATGCGCCACGCAGCAGTAGCTCCAAAGGGCTGTGAAGGCTGTGATGTGGACTTGCATAGAGGATGCATCAGGCTTCCTAGATTCCAATGAGGAGCTGCTAGGTTCTTGTCAAGGACATGTTGCACAGCAGCGGTTTCAAGGATCTGCAAGGGCTGTGATATGGGCTTGCATCATGCTGTGTCACATTGCGTTGGGTCTGATGAGAGGCTGTGAAGAGCTGCATCAGGTTTGCTTTGTGCTGTGTAAGTTCTGGTAGAGATGACAACAGCACTGGCAGGGGACCATTAGCCCCACTTCCAATGGTCCAGGGCTGGAGGGGAACCAATTGGGGGGTTCACAGCAAACAGAGTCCAGGTACTTGGGTCAAGATGGTTGGAGCCTTTTCTGTCCCTGAGCCTCTGATCAAGAGGCCAGCCAACTTACCCTTACAGTCACTCTGATGGTCTGGGTTCCAATGCAAGTCCAGTCCTTATCACTCTGGCAGAATGGCAGCATAGCAGCAGGGCAGCAGAGTAGCAGAGCAGCAGGACATTTCTTCTTGCAGCAGGGCAGCACAGCAGTCCTTCTTCTGAGTCTTCTACAGGTGTTTAGAAGTGTACTGAAGAGTTGAGCCCGAGGGTCTAATACATATACCTAGTGCCTTCTTTGAAAGGGAGAAGCTTCTAGAGTCCTTCCCCTACAGAGGCGTCTGGAATTTCCTGCCTCTCTGCCCCCAGCTTGTCTGGGGCCACAAATGACTAGTGTGAAAGTTTTTGTGAGTGTACTAAGGCAGGGTCTTTAGGATGGGCAAGTGTTGTAAGTGACAGCTCTGCCCACCTCATCGAGACAGAGATGGCCCATCCTTCCAACACCTATTTCCCCTTTGTCTCAATGTCTGAAAGTAATGCACAAAGACCAACTGCCAGCCACACCTAGTCATGTGACCCAGGATATAGGCTGCAGTTCCCAAATGCTAGGACATGAAAATTATAATTTTCTAAAAGTGGCATTTTCAGAAATGTGGAATTGTGACTTCAAATCCAACTTTACCATTAAAGAGAGTTTCAAATTACAATTCTTTCGAGACCAAATGAACATTCCTACCTGCTCCTAATTGAAAGTTATCAATTATTAAAGAAGGTAATCCGATGTTATCCTATTGGAGAGGGAGGCCTTGCAGTAGTGAAAAATTAATTTAAGAGCTTTTCTCTAATAGGACATATAAAAGTTAAAGGTACATATCCAGCTTTTTAAATACACTGTACCCTGTCTTATGGGCAGTTTAGGGCCTTCCCTTGTAGTGACTTACATGTATTAAAAGGGAAGGTTTAGGCCTGGCAAAAGGTTTATTTTTCCAGGTTGAAATGGCAGTTTGAAACTACACACACAGGATGCAATGGCAGGCCCATAACATGTTAAAGGGCTATTAACCCCTTCCATGCTCATGAGGAGCTCAGCTCGTCATGCAGTACACTGGTCGTGTGCTTATGACGAGCTCAGCTCGTCATGAAGAATGGAAATCTGAAAAGTTCAGCACCAAGCGGGATTTGCTGCAGCAGTCAAGGTGTTAATTGGATGGCACAATAAGCACTGCAATCCCACTAGTAGCATTTACTTTACAGGCCCTGGGTACATATACAACAACTTTACTATGAAGTTACAAATAAATTGAATGTGCCAATTGGGTGTAAGCCAATTTCACCATGTTTAAAGGTGGAAGCACATCCACTGCAGAACTGGTTAGAATTGGGAGAGTGTGCAGAGCCCTAAAGCCAGCAAAAACATACTCAGCAAAAACAGGAGGATTGAAAGCAAAATCTTTGGGGTGATGCAGAGAAGGCCAAGTCAAACACCAGTGTGTAAAATGTCCTACCAATTCATACTGAGAGCGAAGGGTAACAGGAACTTCAGAAAAAACCTGCATTTCGCATTCAGCAAATACCACTCAAGGTTAGCAAAGCAAGCATTGCCGGAAAATAGAACTTGGATAATAATATGTCTGCTGTGCATCTTTATGTAAATCTGTCCTCCAGGTATTGATATATTTGAGGACAGAAAGTTGTCAGGTGGATGTCAAAGGTTTAATCAGTAATTTTGTATATTTTGTCTTGTTGTTTGTGAACAGTTTTCAGTCCTTAGAGAGTTGCAGATCCAAAATTTGGAAAACTAAATGAATCCCATTGGATGAGGGAGTATTTGCTCCCTATTTACATTTGCAGGTTTGCAGACTCAAACATGATTACCTGGCAGTGACTGAAAATGTTTGTTGCAGTCGTCATTTCAGAATGCAAGCCCCTAAAGACTGTCCGGGAAAACAGTGTCATGGAGGGTAAATAAGGACACAGAAGAAATTCCCATGATCGTGTTTTTCCACTGGGGTTTGTAAACCTGTCCCTGGTTCGATGGCACTCTTGCAATAGACCCTGTAAATGTTTTATTTTTATGAAGTTTGACAATTAGTATGAGAGTATGCATGGTAAGAAATAATGTGCAGTGATCATGGTGGGAATGTGGATGGTGCAAGCCCTGCCCTCGGAGTTCATTGTGCTTGGCTAAAGGCTATGCAGCAGTTAAGATGGGATCAGAACTATCGTAGGGCTCGGCCTGGACGTACAGAGCTCAGTAGGCTAGTGCCTGCCACAGGGACTGGCCACAACCAAAGTGCATGCACGTCATTGCCTGCAGTGGAATTTGGGTGCAGGGAATGGATGCAGGTCGGAAGCTCTAGGCAGTCCCTGCTGCATAGAGAGAAATGTCTTGCACAGTGGACGGAAGGTTAGGTGCATGTCCTAGACTCAAGCCAGGCCTTGTGCTAATTACTGCTGAGCATAGCTGAAAACCATGTGAAATTGTAGTTGGTTGCACAGAAGTGTGGTTACAGGGACTGACCATAAGTTTGATCCAGCAACCAACACTCACTGCACATGCCCAAAAGCCATATGCCACAAGGTGTAGGTCAAAAAAGAGATTGGTTTGCAGGGCCTGTAGTCAGGCCCTGCTGCAAACTCATGATTCGCACGCAAGAAATTCATGTTTAGCAAGGAAGTAATGTAACAAGAGATTGGTTGCAGAGCCTGACTGCAAGCCATGCTTCGGTGACAACACATGCTGCTCACAGACGAATGTCATGCACAATGCTAGTAGCAGCACAGGAAGTTGGGGACATGTCCTGGACTGTGGCCATGCCCTTTAACCAATCCAATAGGCAAGTCCTAAAAGCTGTATGTTTGGGGGTTTGCGAACTGGGAGTTTGGGCAACTTCTAATATGCAAAGAGCCTGTATTGATGCCAAGCCCTATAGCCGTTCCAGGATGAGCATAGCTGAAGTTAATGTGCAACAAGAGCTTGGCTGAACGGGAGGTTGGGCACTCTCCCATTCAGTGAGGCTCCTGTGCAGCATGTTGAGAGTAGAAAAAAGTGCTAAGACGAGAAGAGGTACATATACACATGAAAGAAGTACTGCCTTGCTGACTCTGTTGGTCAACATTCATACAAACACACACACACAGTCACACAAACACATTCATGCACTCGCCAGCACAGAGACTGGCATTGTAGAACAGCGTAAGGTTCCTGCATGCTCATGGACTGGTACAGCACAGGCAGCAGATTGAAGAGTCGCTCATGCGTAGAGCAAGTACAACAGACAGACTTCTTAAACATTGGGAAAAGGCTAAAGGGTTTTTAGAACTTCAGATATGTGGGGCGCTCTACCTTGAGTCAACGTTAGGTTCCGTAGGGAAAAAGTATCTATAGTCGTGGTGCGTGAAGAGCGAACGGGGAAGCCCTAAACCGTTCCAACAAAAATCTACAAGACTTTCACAAAATTAAAAGAAGCAATGCTCTCGCAACCACATAACAATGTAAAACCAAGCAATTGTATCATAAACAGTAATAACAAGTAGGTAGCGAACAAAAGCAAATCTTTGTGTTTAAATTCCTTTTTCAAAAGATGTTTATTGGATCCACATTCAGCCGACACGTGTTTCGTCGTGTTCAAAGTGGAGTCAACACGACTCTTCAGGGCTGGTGGGGAGACCCAAACGTCTGTGGGTCGATACGAAAAGTGAACAATATTGGTAGAAGAATCCTGTGTATGCGTTGCTGAGTGTTCAATAAAGTTAATTGAAGAAAACCCCTACTCCGGGTTTGGAGCGACAAGTTGGTCTTCTATGATTAATTCTCAAGCCAAGTGTGGCTCATCAGTACCAAAATCAGACTAGACACGTGTATGTGTCTGACTGTACTGGGAGGGGATCCAAATAAACGAGTTAAACTTGGTTGGTAGTTCGATCCCTCTGTGGATTTTCGAACTGTAGATCGGTATCCCTCCTCTGTGTGTTCCCGGTTGCCGTGTTCCAAGGACTTCTTAAACATACATCCACACACACCATCTATAGCACAGATAGCAGAACACAGACACACACAGCAGAAGAAGCAAAACACATGGACATTCAAATTGATGTGGTGGTGAGATAGTGGTTTCTTTGAATAGGTCCTGAAGCATTCCTTAATCGTGGAAGTACATCCCCATTAGTTCTCAGGGTACAGAGGCTACCTAACAATAGGAATGTTTATCAACATGTGCGACCACCATCTCTGTTTTGATACAATCCACCTTTCCCATTGCTGCATTTTAAAACAGAGCTTTATGACCGCCATCGAAACAGTTGTGGGAGGTGATGGGGGAGGGAAAAAGAAGGGAAGTCGAAAGGTGCAAATGACGACGAGGAGGATGTGATGATGGGGAAATAAACTGAAGTATATTGGGAAGAATATAGAAAATAGTACCTGAATCGCAGTGCAACAAGTAGATAGCCAGCAGAAGGACACAAATTAAATTAAATCAATCTGTAATTGATCCATGCTCCAAGTAGAAGGACAGGTTTTGATGTTGACCAGCGGTGGCCAATAAGGAAGCAGCAAATAAGAGTGAGAATTTAGCCATTGAATGTTAAGCAATGAGTGGGCTCTAAGCCCCTTATCATAAGCAATAATCTTTGCAGCGACAGAGCATGCACTGTCAGCAGGCGAGATCTAATGACACAGGCAAAGCTGCCAGCTATAGGGCAAGATGGGACTGTGCTGTGAACCCCTATGCCTCACACTTAGGCATTGCTATTAGGTGCAACGTTTAGGGGCAAATATTTACCAAAGGCACTTGAGCAAAGTGGGTCGTAATTCTGCATCCTGCAGTGGATATTGCCAGGGGTAATTGAAACAGCTCTAGGGCATCCGTGAGATGCTCCTTACTTTATTTTCCCTCTCTCCTCAGTGAGCAAGACAAGGGTTTGAGCACAGCCTTCTCCTTCCCTCGGGTAAGGAGAAGGTGGCTAATAAATCAGTCCCTTGCCATTCACAATGCAGGAGCTACATACAGAAAGAAATGGGCAAAACACTTTCTCCTCGGTGCCATTGCAAGACTAAGGCAGGCATATTCTTTTGAAAACCTCGCCTGGAAGTGTCAAAAAGTAAACCAGGCTGGTCAACACAAGCAGCCAGGAAGGAAACACTGGCTAGCGCCCTTTCTACGTGTAGCATTCCGCTGTGTTCGAGAATAGTGTGACCCCTTATAGAATACATGACGTTACATCGCGGTGTTTAAACTGCGATGCCTTTACAATGCAGGCATTACAATGCAAGTCGTTACAACGACCTACGTTGGAGGGAGCTGGACTCCAGTCTACGTACAGTAGGGAAGGTGTTGGAATAGTAAATCATACGATTCCTTAGGTTAGAGTGCCATCTACTGTAAGTCATTGTAATATCTTTTGTTGTAATACCCGCGTTGTAAATGTATTGCGGAGTAAACATCGCGATGTTACCTTTCCCCCCACCCCCCTTATAGGGTGGAAGCCATTTTAATATTTCTAATCATGTATCACTGTAAGTATACATATTTATGCTCTGTTGGTCAAATAATTTGATTGTTGTTGCCTCTGTAGGAATAGAGATGGGTGAAACATTGCCAAAATGAATCAACGAAAAAATTTCACTTACAGAACAAATTTGCCACCGCTTAGTGAATTTATTTTGCAGGGTAGGAATTTTGTGACTTTTCTACAATGTTGTGCTGTTTTTTAAACTCTTGCTGTCCGCGTCAGCATGTGATAAAAGAAATCAGTCTCTTGTCCCCGTCAGCATGCAAGCAAAAACTACCAGGAAACTCAATGAAACACCCCAAACCCTTGAGAGTTGTCAGTTTTTCACAGTTGCGGCAAAATGGCAGACTGTGGCTCACTTCTCATTTTGCGTTTCACAAACCAAAAACTACATAGGACTATTTAGTCTGTAGAATTCTGAACTCAATTTTTCTTATGAACACAGTCCTTGGGGAATACATCATCTGTGGAGAGGAATAGGGTCATTAATGTTCATCTTCTTGAATGTCCTAGAGATTAGCAATGACATCAAATACAGTACTACTACCGACTAAAAATATGGACAGAATATTGTTCTGTAAGATTCATCCCTTGAGTTAGAAAGAGATACTTGCACTCCAAGCACATTCCACTCAGCTTTACTATACTGGCTTCACTGTCAAGTATAGGTGGGACATTGCTTTTGTGATAGGGGGGCCATCGGGTAAGAGCCATCCTACGACATACCCGTGGAATAGTGTGATTCCATCAGCCCTACAGGTACCATCCCACCTATGCAGTCTGTACCCTAACAATCCTGTAAAGGTAGTTACTATTGTACACAAACGCAAACATTCTCACTTATTTCAACCTTTATCAATGACTATCTTTTACTGTACTGGTTAATACTTTGGGGCTCCAGAATCATGCCAGCTCATTGGATGGTTACTTAGCGATCTATGTACATGGGTTTGGGTGTTAGGTTGGGGAACGTGAGTGTTACAGAAACGTCTACCACGTATTATCCCCCTTTCTATGTCTTTTATATATTATTGCTTTCAGATGCGTTAGTCCATTTTGACCCATTGAACTCAAACCAGATCAAAGCTCCAGGAAGGCCCTGAGCTGTAATTTGAAATCACATGACTATAGGTATAAATTGAAAATTACATGAATCTATCTTGCAACTTTCTGACTAGTCAGACAGACACACAGCTACACTACTCTGTGGCAGTGTTCCACAGCTAGGCGCTGGGAGATCAAAGTCCCTGGAGTTCAAAAGCAGATCCGAGAGATTGCTAAAAAGGGGTGGGAGGGGGGTGACAGACATAGAGGATGGAGCCTGGAAAAGAGTGACAATATTTATAGATAATTTTGCCTCGTTTTTCTTGAAAATAAGGTATAGCAGGCCACATGTTACACATAACTTATACGTGCCAATCCCTTTACTCCCTGATACCTCTCCCAGTGGATAGTAAATGTTGTTGAATTTGTGAATAATGTAAAAGACAAGCAAATAACCAAGGCCGTTGGAATGATGTTGTTCTGCAGTATTGTTCTAACTGCATAAGTATGGATTTGGTAAACTTGCCACATAAGCCATCACTTGTTGCATAATTAGCACATTTCACAATGTATCTTTTTTAGCCCAAAGTGACCGAAGTTTACCTAAATAAAGGTTATCACACATAGGGGCATATTATCAAGAATGGCGTTAAAATTATCGCCGATTTAGCGGCAGAAAACTGCTGCCAAAACGGCGATAATGGGCTTGATAATATGCCCTGTAGAATTCCAATAGAAGCCCAGGTTCACACCAGAACATGGACTTCTATTGGAAGTCTCAAGGGCATATTATTTCGCCCATTATCGCCGTTTTAGCTGCAGTTTTCTGCCGCTAAACCGGCGATAATTTGAACGCCATTCTTGATTATATACCCCATAGTACCATGCAGTGGCGTACTATTTGCGAAGGTTAACCGGTCACCTTTCAATTGCTGTATTCAGGTGTTAAACTGTACTAACGGAGTGAACCCCTTCCTCAGGCATTATTAAGGTGTTTTAAAACAACAAATTAGCATAATAATACTACCAAATAATGAAACGCATTTTGACTCATAATTTCAACGTTCTTGCTACATAATTAAGTCAACCCTCCTGCATAAACTAGTCTTTCTATAATGTCTGTGGTCCTGCACATAACATATGCAATCATGGAGTAGTAGACAATGCACTTGCATCCTTATATAATGCTTTTTCTAAAAGCGCTGACAGAACAACAGAAGGATTTTTCGTTCAATGCACGCACCTGAAGATCATTATATGCCACTGTATTACTTTTCTCTTTTCTTCGGAATATGAGGTGGCTGAAGATCGGCCCCTGTGGGAAGTTATGGTCCAATTTGATATTACAAGACATGCCCTCTGTGCAGGGACCACAAGCAAACTCCTGAGCAATGCTGTTGTCTTCTTGGACCTCGTATGGATGGGCACATATTGTAATATAACCGAGCTGTATATTTTTCTCCCTACAAAGTGGCTTGCACAGCGTAATTGCAGGCATCCTTTCAAATGTTGCCCAAATTAGCCCTTTTAAAAGTCAATTACACTTTTAATGCTGCCGTCTGTTATTATATTTGCAGTTTCCCTGCACTGGGATTCTAATGGACATTTTAGGGCAGGGGGGTTAATGGGGTTTTAGTGAAGCAAAACTGCTGGTGAAAGCAGGGTTAATTTGTCAACATAACTTTACGACGTGTAGACTGCAGGCTGTTTTCACTCCGGCTCGCTCTGTTTGGCCGGTCATCTCATGTTTAAGAGGATTATCGCCGGGGCGCTTACAGCAGCGTAGTAGAGTTGTGTCAGTGTCAGGAAGGTTGCACACAATCACCCCGCGATAAGATGCTCCGAGGACCAGCCCTTCCGACCTCTCCGCGCTCTCAGTCAGCGAGACAGAAGCAGGGCTCGGGAAGCGAATCTTGAGCCCCTTTCTAGGCCGCAATCCTGCAATACGGAGAACCCGGGTGTTGCGACCGACTGGCGTCCGCCTAATTCTGTGGTATTTCCCTCCGCCATTGTCCGTGATCAATAACTAATTATCAAAGTGGCATTTCTTTTCAGAGCTCTTTGTTTAAAAAAATGGCTTTTGGCTGTGATTGGAAGAAAAAGGTCGCCAGTTTGACATCGTCGCAAGCTTTTCAAAATCAAGTGGGCCGTCCAATTGAATTACTGTCCCCAACTAATTGATATAAACTACACAGACGAAGGCTTGTTACCACAGGATGTCATAATGATATCCTTGGCGAGTGCATGGCAGTGGAATGAATCCTGCAGGAGCTCAGACGATTCCAGCCATCCCTCGCACAAGGGGTTTATTTAGGGGACACATTTTTGTAATTGTGGATTCCGCTACAGCAAATTGGAAGCCTTTTCTGTCGGAAAAAGTAGCAAGAGCATTCACATTGTGAAGGGGGGCCGTTGAAGAATGTGTGCCTTTTAAAATTGCCTTTGCTCCGCAGGCAAGTCTTTTGTCCCCGTTGGCACCGAGGATCAGACAGTCGAGCAGTCAGTGTGTCATGGGCCTTAGTCTAAGGTAGAAAAGGGGTCCCTGGGCTGCCGTTTGACTTATAAAAGACAGCAGTAACATGGGTTAAGTGGGTCTCTCTACTCTGGGCTCAGGTGCCACTGCACCTGCTGCACCAACGGAAATTACGCTTCCATTAACAGACGTCACAGTATCGAGAGACAATATGTAGGATAAGCCAGCGCTGGGTTTGGTGTTAGTACGGCACATGCGCAGAGACATGCAATGAATTAGGACATATACACCCATAGCAACATAGACTTTCTCTTAACTATTCCCCTCTCAAGCCCCCCCAACCTCTGCCGTACACACAAACACAAGCAATCGTCGATATAGATATTTGCACACTGGCAGTTAGAGTGATGCATGAATGCAGGTAAATGGTTTAATGAATTCAGAGGCAGGCGGGAATACTTTGATGGTATAATGAATTAGAATGGGTGGGGAGCATGGGTAGCAGGCCAAGATGGCGGGCACACTCTAGCGAGGCAATCCTAGCTGGAGCTTGGAGGTTGTGTCCGGCCTTGGCTCGGCAGCAGGGGGAGGTCATGAGGGCTGATGAACTGTACCGTACACTGGCACTGGCTTCGATCCGGTGCCCACCCCGGGCTAGCCCTGAACAGAAATTGCAGCTTCCCACCCATCCCTGATTCCCAGTGGCACCACTGCTGGAGACTGTCCGCCGCTTTTCTGCACACAGGCAATCGTTACGATTGCCTGCCGTGTGATCCCTGACCATAATATGGTTGCAGTGCCTAGGAGGCACCGCACGCCATATTATGATGAGTGCCGATTGGGGCCTTTCCATGGCGGCGATGCCGCCATGGAAAGGCATGCGGTTTTAGTCAAAGTTCAAAGTTCAAAATCATCTTTATTCGGTTTTCAATGAAGACCATAAAAGAGCAGTAAAAACATTTTTCCAGAAAAATACATTAAAACCTGTTAAAATTATTTACATTTTCAATACATTCATTGGTGCGTAATAGTCATTCAATGTTAAGGTTGGGGCGATGATTGATACAAAATTTAAAAAAGGAAACAATCGATTTGGCATATAGTTCATTTTCCAACATTTGTAAAGCTAAAAAAGCTGGGCTGCATGTTCGAAGACCCATGATTTTTACTATCGGAATTATCCATAAAGAGCAGGGGGCCATAAAAAATTTGCAGAAGAATACTGTGTGGGTATTACTTTGGGTAGAAACAGAGTCACATGGGCAAGGTGAAAGGACCGAGATGAGCCGACAGGCGGTGGCGATCCGCCTGACATCTTTCCCCGTCCACCCATTCTTTTACCCCAAGCCCTATTACAATGGCGGGAGCACAGAGGCGGACGGAAAGACTGTCCGCCGCTTTTCTGCACACAGGCAATCGTTACGATTGCCTGCTGTGTGATCCCTGACCATAATATGGTTGCGGTGCCTAGGAGGCACCGCACGCCATATTATGATGAGTGCCGATTGGGGCCTTTCCATGGCGGCAATGCCGCCATGGAAAGGCATGTGGTTTTAGTCTTTGGGGGCCTGTTGCGGGCCCCCGTGGTGTTGGGGGGTGGCGGGTATCCCTACATTGGCATGCACAAGGGGACAGGCACCGAGCGGTGCCTGTCACGTTGTGCATGCCAATGCACATCAGGCCTATTTGACAATGTGGCCGGTGCTGCACAAAGCACCGCCCGCCACAATGTCAAATATGTTGGATGCGACCGCCAGGGTGGCAGTCGCATCCTAATGGGCACAGCGGGACTGCTGCACCTCTGGCGGTCGGTCCTATTCACCGTTACACTACCGCCATCGTAATGGACCCCTATATTCTGTCTGATGCCCTTTCACTGTTCCTGCAAATCAATCTGAGGATTCCAACTTCATTGTTATCCTCTAATTTCAAGTTTCTTCACATTTATAGACCGCTTTAAAACTTAATATTTTACATTTTGCCTCTTTATTTATATACTCGTTAATCATCTGCTAATATTATTTAATTATCTGCTAATATTATCTAATTTTCTTAGCCGTCGCAGACTCAGTGAGTAGGTGTCTCTGAACTTCCGGAGTCCCTGAACCAGAGGTTAGGAACCGCTGCTATAGAGCACCAGAAAATTGATGCTGACCACCTTTCTACATTGTAATTGAGTAGAAGCTGCAAAACTATCTCTAAGATCAATACAGGTAAATTCACTTGATTATACTAGAGTGTATAACTGCTTATTTCCTCTCAGGCCTTAAGGGAATCTAGAGGATCTCATCTGAGTTTAAATTGCCACAATGTGGTGCACTTTAATTTAAGATGCAGAACATGTTATTTTTACAGTTGTGATCCAATCGGATTAGAGAAATCAGAAGGTTGTATCAGGTAAACAATTAGTTTTCTTTTCAGCACCAATAGCAAAGCCTCCAATTCCAGATAAAGGCCACAGCCCCATATTATGTTCTAATAGACTTACTACTAAAGCAGCATTACACCAAAAACAAGATCTGAAAAGGTAGAATAAATAGCATAGTCCACTTGTTTGAGTCCTCTACAGCTTTTAACACAGTCATTCCCAAATACTGTTTCAAAAGAGTGAAATCTGCCATGACGCCTCATGCTCTATAATGTACTGGCAGCAGGCCTTTTCTCAGAGAGGTGTCATATTTGATTGTTTTATTTTCCAGTTCTGATGTAGCCACCTTCTGCATTCACCAAGGCTCTTCCTTTTCTAATGTATACATGTTTCAGGCTCCACATCAGGGATCCAGAGCATGCCTGTTATTCAGAAGGATGCTGTAAGACCTATTGTAGGTTGAAGAATAAAGTCCCCATGGCCCCGGTTGTGTGAGAGTTCCACTCGCCCTCTGTGAGAACAAACATCATCCCATAGCTTTTCTTGCACATGCCTCGTCCAACCTCCGGCTTTTCAAACATCTACCAACAAATACAGAAGCTTTAAGAGCTTTAGAGACAGAAACGAATCTTTAGGTCAACAACCATCGCCAGCTCAAATGCCACCCAACTCACCTCTTCTCCAGGACGAGTTAACTTTCCTCCTATTCCATCTTCAGGGGACACACCCATGCCTCTGCCCATCCAACTGTCAGCTTCTAAGTCATGTACACCCAACAAAAGAGGCAAGTAATTAGTACTGTAGTAAACCATCTCAAGGAAAGTGCAAAACACTGACATTTTGAACGTGAATAAGGAGGGCTGTGGAGGTAACGAGAATGCGGGTCAAAGGAATGGAGAAGCCTGTCAGAATTAGTAGTTCTATTTCCCACATCCACTGCAAGCCACTTGCTTTGCTAAGAAACATGAGCTTATATTTGCGTGTACTGATGGACATATCACTGCTGCATAAAATGAGTGACACTACATGTGAATGTAATGTTTTGGAATATTAATTATTATTGCACACTGTGATCTATTTCGTGTATGTATATCGACCTTGTAAAGCGCTCTGATACCCTCGGGTCCAGTAGCGCTATATAAAACTCTCGAAATAAATAAATACTACTGCGCTGGGTGTAACGGTTTCCCTGCAAGTTTGGTTGAGAAAAAAAATGCAACAAACATCCTTGCAAACATGGACGGGTGTATGCGTTACATATACACATCAAAAGAGAGAACTTTATTTTTTAAAAAAAATGGAAATCTCTCTATGAATTTACTGTTTCTCTGAGCTTGCCCCGACTCTTCTCGAATGCCTCAAACTTCTCAAAAGGGAAATGAGTTGAAACGTCTTGTTCTCCTTTCCATTAGGCATCAGAGGTGCAGCCCAGGCTGACATTTATGGCTGCAGCCTGGATGCAAAAGATCTGCACGGCTAATACGTCAAGGATGGCCAGGCCTGCTGGCGTCACTGGGGACGCTTTTACCAGGTTAAGGTCAGATGTGATGACAGACGAGTTGGAAGAAGAGACTTTCCTTCCTCTTTCTGGCTTGAACCGTGTTTGACCCTCGGGTTTCTAATGAGAGCTAGGGAATTGCCGAACTGCGGCGCCCCTTTACAGGACTGTAGAATTCTTCTAACTTAAAAACGAAATTTGAAATTAAAAAAAAATCCCATGGAAAATAGCTCCTGGACTATCCTGCAACGATTTGCAAGCACAGTGTACTTTGAAGCAATGATATGATTTGGAAGTAGTTTCCGCCGCATCACTATTCCAACCGCTATCTGCCCTTTTTCCATCAATCAAACGGAGTCATATGAAATAATTATTAGGCTACATAATTATTCTATGAACTAGAAGATGTTTTTTCCCTGCACATTTACATTTCATTGCCAATCATTACGTCCCGGAATACTAATAGAGGTGTTAAGCATTAATAGCTTGTTTTAAGGCATGGGGTCAAGTGGTGCAGTCTTGGAGAGCACCTCTCAGCATCAACAATGAAAAAGAAACCATTTGCTGGAGAAAAGTATTAAATAATACATGCACGTTTTGCTGGAAATACTTCCTATCGCGTATTCCATGAGGCAGAGACTATGTTAATTTCTTGACTGCTCTATATCCTAGAGTGTGTGCTCCCCCTCTGAAGCAATCACACTAAACAAAAACCTGCATGCGCAAGTGTTGATGGGATACCTAGTTTGCATAAGTCCTTTACACAGTGGAGATGTGAGAAACGCTTGACATCACAGGTAAAACCGGTCACCGTAATGCTTGAAAGGACTCAAAGGCATAGCAAACGGAGCCACTACAACTGGGTAGTAGCCAAGAAAAGAAGGGGGAATCCATCAGCTCTTGGATTTCAATTCATTCCTATGCATTTCATGATGCATATATACATTTGGCTAAAATATATGATAGGTAATATGTGCAATAAAGAAGCATGAATTTAGGGTAATTGTCTTTCTTGGAATTAGGTCAATCAAATTTCTAAAGTGATTGAAATGATGTGATTTAATTGCTTCTGGTTGCTTTTTGCAATCATTGATTATGTAATTGATGTACTCTTAATAAAAATGTATGGGGAAAAAAGGAAGGCAGCAAAGTTAGGTTTCATTCGATATACTAATACTTTGCTTTAAAAAATGTGGGTTATAGTCTATAGTGACCGTTTTAAACAGTTTTTTGAGCTAGCGTACGCCAGAAATACGTACCTGTACTTACAATTTGTGCACTCAGAACATTGGGTTTTTAACTAAAGGTATTAATGTGTGCACATTCAGTAAAGTGAATATTGAATGCACAAATACATGATTAGTCTTTTTGATTATGGACTAAATATTGTCTAACAAAAACACTATGTCCTAAATATAGGTTTCAAGAATATCACCTCACTGCTAACAATGGAAAATCATTTATGGGACAATATTTCCTCTGCCATATTTAAGACATGATATTTATGTCAGATGCCATCCTTGTACTGGCAATATTCTGATAAACATGTTCCATCTTAACCCCATGTGTTGCACAGCCCCTCGCCAGCAGTGCTAATGCTGGGCCACAGTAGGCCTACTCATAATTAATCTCATTATTTTATGTCTACCCTTTGCAATTCCGGAGAAGGTTCCCTTCTGTAATCTAGAAGAGAGGTGTTTGTGTCCTGGCAGACATGGACCACCCTCGACCTCTATGAGTCCATTGCTAGTGCTATTCTGCCTGGAGAGGTTCAGGTCCTAGTTCGAATATGTGAGTCTTTATGAGAGCTATAACAGAAAGGACCAGAATGACTCATGGAGACAGCAAGATGTCTGATGCCTTACTTCATCTTGGGCCCTTGTGCCAACTGCCCCAGAATAACCAAACAAGACGTAGCCTTTGTGCCAATGTCCCACTACAAATCAAGACAAACTAAAAACCACATGAAAGAGAAACCATGCAGATATTGGGAAAACCACGGAAAGCCAAATTTAAATACTGCACACTTTGGGCCCCATTAGTATGACGGGCATACCCTCGGAAACCGGGACTGGCCGCTGAGGGTGCGGCGGTCCTGCACTACCGACTAGCATGCGCCCATCACACTGGCGGGCGCATAGGGCATCTGCAACATTGCGGCGGACGGTGCAGAGAGCACCGCCAACCGCAATGCCACAGAGGCAGGTTGTGCGTTTCAATGCACAACGTGACCGGCACCGTGCAGTGCCTGCCGCGTTGTTCATTGAAATGCAGGGGGGTACTATAGGTACCCCCCATGTGAACCCCTCAGCCCTCCCCGGAGTCCCTTGGGACCTGCAACGGGCCCCCCATGCAGACTCTGCATGCCTTTCTGTGGTGGCAATGCAGCGACGGAAAGGCATGTTCACGGCCACATTCTAATATGGCTGGCGGTGTCTTTCAGACACCGCCACCATATGGAACCCTTTTCCGCCCGGTCGACTTGTCAACCGGGCGGAAAAGTGGCAGACGGTCTTTCTGTCCGCCGCGGACCCTCCAGCCATTGTAATATGGAGGTGGTCTTTTCTTCAAGGATGGCGGGTGGATCGCCCCTGTCGGGCCGGCTGTGACTACCATCAGCTCGGTTGGGGCGGTCCGCTCGCCATCCGAATGGGTCCCTTTATGTCCTTTTAGAAAAATGAGATGGTTAAGACGGGGCTTCAAGGGATATTAGATAGAACCTGCATTTGAAAAAAACTGCCATACATCCTGTAATGTGTGAGGATATAGGTCTATCCATTTCACTATATTGGTAGGTAGACTATGAAACATCCTTATATACTTTCTTTGGGTAAATCCCTAAAGGTCAGAAAACGAACTTAAGAAGCTGGTCATTAAAGAGGGCACTGGGATGAACAGTCCCCACTTATTTCACATGAGGGGTAATGGTCATGTGTGTGGAATAGGGATTCCACCCATATGACACATTTGACAATGTCAAAAGTCATGACACATCTGACAATGTCAAATCAGGGCAGTAGTGAATAATTTTACTGCCACAGAATGCGTTATTTCAGCAATAACTCGTGCTAGCTCAGATGGGGAGTGGCCAGGTAGGAGTTTATCTTCTTACATTGAAAGCAAAACCAATAGGTATGGTGTTGGCTGCAATCCTTTAGGCTTTGTCAATGCATCTTTTATTTCTTTAGAGGTTTTGTAAAACATTATTATTTGGGAGAGGGGTTGCTGAACCCTTACCACCCTAAATAATAGACTAAAAGCACATTTTATTTGTCTCAAAAGCACACATTTCCGTTGTAGTCCCAGGCACCGAAGAGAACTACTTTGTCTGCAGATGTTCTCTTTCAGAATGCTGTCACTCATAGTGAAGTTAGCCAATGGCTGAAGTGGGTTGATTCATAAACCCATGCTATATGCTGTAGTGGGCAGAAGAAAAATGTGAACGACATAGCAGCAAACTAATGGATGAAGACGGCTGGCTGAATGCCCCTATAAGTAGGTATATTACATTGACAGTTTTAGTTACATCAAAGAGTCTTGGTTAACAGCAGATCTAAACAGGAGCAATTAGTAACTATAGCAAATATTGCAAGCTCAATGTACTTGAGGCTTTCTAACTGCTTCCCACTACATAAAATATGACACGCAGGAGTTTGAGAACAACGATTTACCATTTCACATAAATAGCGATCTTTCACTCATCATATCTAACTATTTTCTTATAATATTTTTTTGTTTTATTTGTACTTAATTAAACTTCATACCATCAAATAAAAAGACACGATTCTTATTATACAGAAATGTCAACTCTAAGCATCATTTTTCAACACAGAAGTATAAAAAAGCTGAATTCGTATTTACCATACTGGAGGAAATATGTAAGAATATCATTAGCAAAAATAACGTTGACAAAAATATTATGTCCTGAATATCATTTACAAAAAAACATTGTTCTATTGGGTGTTTATTTTTAATATTAACGCAAAATGGACAATATTTTTGTAAATGATATATAGGACCAATATTTCTTATAGTCTGCATTTTGATTTCAATATTCTGGTACAATACTTCATCATAGGAGGCAAAGGGTACAAATTGGACCCTTTTATTATAAACGTTTTCACATCTTCCAAAAGGTGACAGCATTTGGTCCCCTGTGATGAGAATGATCAACAGTTTTCGCTGCCCTGTCTACTAAACTCTGCACTGGTCGCCATAAGCAGTATAATAAACCTGGTAGTCCTGGTATTGGCAGATCAACCTCTGCTGATTGACCAAACAGACACTGGGGCAGACCTTTTGTTCTGAAGCATGCCCTAATCAAAATGAGCTCTAGCAGTTTTAAGGCTACTACTGTCTTGCTATACTCACTACCATGGAAGGAGAGTTCAACGTGTCGAACAAAATCATAAGTTTTTATGACACTCTGCCTTAGTAAAAGACACAGGTATTAGGGGAATGAGTGCTATTCCTTGTGACGCAAACCTATGGATTGTAATGTGAAAAAAATATTTGTAATATGTACAAGTGACAGGAATGGTGCAGTCTTCCTTTAAATTTCTTGTTCAGTCAATTCTTGTCATGACTAGACTACAGTACTTCACAGATTATGCAGAGGGTTATCAATTTCCTAAGGCCGTCAGTTCTGTATGTCTGCAGACGTTAAGGATGTAGGGTAAGGGGAAACAGAAAAAAACGGATTTGGCTAGACAGAGAAAAGAACATTGATCCAGCAGCTCAGGTAAGTAACTCAGGAGCACACCACTTCCTGTAAAGTAAGGAATTAACTAAATAAACACTTACAGAATTCGCAGTAACCCAAAAGCAGATACACTTACCGCCATTAGGCTTGAGATCAACTAGGATCAGGAGAAAAATGGAGACCGGCTCCTGTTGCTTAGACTTCCAAAATAATAGCTGAGAATAACTGCAGAGATTTAAATACAAAGTAGTTGAGGAAGAACACAAAGGGGGACATTAAAAGACAAAGGAGTCGATTCTGAATTGGGTAAAACCACTCTGAATAGCCGTACGGAGCGTTTTTCCCATACGAACCGTACCCTGCAGGGTCCCCATGCGTACGATGAAGTACGATTCGTACCAGGAGCAGGACTCCGTACAAATCGTACAAAGTCCACACGACTAGAATCTCCGCATGAATCTCCCTCGGAACCCGCTGTACGCGACATCCGTATGGTTCGAAGCAGGTTGTCCCGACCCAGCAAGTACGATTCGTGTCGGGTACGCACCGTACGACACTTTTTTTATGGGAGCCCAAAACGTCCGGAGAAGCAGAGTTCGCCCCGAAACAGGTACGGAACGCCCCCCCCCCCCTCCGGGTACAATGCGTACACCCCATGTCTGCAGGGATACGGTGCGTACACCCTGCGATCACGGGGTACGGTGCATACACCCCATGATTGAGGGGTACGCACCATACCCCGGAGATCATGGGATGTACGCACTGTACGGTGTGTATGTGATTGTGTGGTTGTCTGTACGAATCGCCCTTACCTGACGTGGACCGTACGAGTCGCGTCCTCGTACCCCGGTCCGGATCGTACTCGTCGGGTCGTACAGCATGTTTCCCAATCGTACGGTTCAATTTCCGAAGCCATATCGTATGGATCTTCGCTTATTTTTCGTACGGTTGGCAAACATACAGACGTATTTTTGGACAACGGATCGTACTACGCATTTCGTACAGATTGGTACGATTCATACGGAAACTGCTACGAAAAGGAATCATAGCACGTTTTTTTTTTCCCCGAATCGGAATCGACCTCAAAATGTGCACACAAACCAAATGGGCTGGGTCAGCAAAATAGTCAGGAGGGGAAGCACCCACCCACTACTGACATTAGCAGACTTAGACTACAAGGAAGTGCTGGCTTGAATTCTGTCAGAACCTCTTTTAACCTGGATGTGAAGAATGATCACCCTGGAAACCAATGGTGGCTGCCTTGAACCGGGAAATCAGCAGCTAAGGAAATAAAGGTCATACAATTCAGTGTTAATTCTGAATCAAGGCAAACTCTAAAAAAGTACAAGGCTGCAAGCATGATGGAGAAACAATTTCCATCGCTGTTCTAGTGAACCTTCGCTGTCATCAACCAAACACTAGAAAAAGGGTAATCCCTAGCACCCTGTTGTGAAGATGGGGAAGAAGGCTATAGCTTTCAGCCAACCCAGTAGCCTCTGAAGGCCTGTGTAAGGCATGATATTTCCTCTATACGATTAGCCATGAAGCCTTCTATGCTGATAGTGGGATTTGGGTAGTCAGTCTACAGAGAAGACTAGATAAGCATAAAACACCATCACATGCAAAGAACCTTTCAGAAAGCCCAATGACCAAGGAGAAAATACTGGCAAAACACAAACAATGAACAATATTAAGAAGGTAGTGCGAATGAATATTACAATAAATAGGCAATGCTAATTAGACTTTCGTGAGTGTCTATGACCAATTATCATGCTCAAAGTAGATGCCTAATATCCTTGTGTTTATAATCTGATTTAAATGAATTAACCTGCTCTTGGTGTGAGTTCTTAACCTGAGTTCGTGGATGTATGTGGTAGGCAGAGGCACCCATTTTCGGAGAGTGGTTTGTATTGTTCATCATTAGATTTTGAGAGACAGCTAAGGTGGCAAAAGCAAGACAGGGAGAAAAAAATAGGAAATCAGTGACAAAAGAAAGAAAGCAAGCCGAGTGAGATGAGGAAACAGGAAGTGAAGGTTGGTGGAATCAAGACTAGACAATCTTGATATTCGGCAGCACTGGCATTTTGCAATGCTGGTGGGGGGATACTGATAAAAACCTTTCACCCCTATTATGTGTTTATTTATTTGCAAATTACTAGTGTCTGATATTGTATAATGAACTTTGAAAATTCGTAGGACTTTCTCCAGAGTGCACCATTCTCATTAAATTATTAAAGAGACAAAAAAGACTTCTTGTTCTATTAAAACACAGAAAAGTATATCTCCAATAGGAGTTTTGTAGAAAGAAGCACACTTTTTTGCAGAATATGATAGAAGATGAAACCTGTAGTTTTAGACAATAATGTATGTGGTGTGGGTCCCTTAGACACCTTCTTCAGGCTACTCCTAGTCATAGCCTTAAACTTCTCTTCTAGTACTACACCCATACATTCTACAATATATTGTTCAGCCACTTCCACATTTGCATCCTCATTGTGTTAAAAGGGTGTTTGCTGTGGTCACACATTCCAGGGTCGTGGTAAGGGACACCTTTTCCACCATGCATTGCACAGGTTTAATGCAAAGGTCTAGGCACTACTTTGAACTTCTTACTCAAAACTGCTAACTCATATTGGTCGGTCTGAAACAAACAACAATAAGACTCTACAGGTATGTCCTTAGGTTTAGAGTTTTTCCTCTTCAACATTATAGACTTCCTGTGGTTGTGTGATAGTTCATTAATGTGTATAAAAATGGGAAGTGCCTTTGCCCAAGCAATCAACCTCTTTTGGCCTGGCTTTGACAGTCATAATAGATAATCCACATTAGAATTGGTGGATTCGCTATTATGTCAACGGTAGGGCAACCACCTTATTTGGAGTGCTAAAGTCGGAGAAATGCCACTGGTTCTGTTATTACGTCCACCAAGGCGTGGAAGTAACTCTCAAAGAAACTATGGGGTAATCAACTGCCCATTTTAAATGGGTGATTTCCCATAATTTCGTTCATGAAAAGTACATTTGGAAAGGGTTGCAAAATATATACAAAGGTGGGTGTCACCAAGATACCAGGAAACACCCACTAGGCATGTTAGGAAGATTGTTGCTGTGGGAACATGCACTGTATCACCAGTTTGGAAGTGCATTCCCAGTGCCAACACTAATTATCATGTTGGTGGGACCGCCACTGCCAAGCTTTCGGTGGTGGTACCACCGACATCCAGTACGTTTGTCGGACAGCTGCATTATGATGCAGACTGTTGGACCACAGCGGTCTGGGGGATCGACTTCCACCTCCAACAGGATCAAGGATTCTCTTGGGGCGGCGGTCGGACTCCTATCCCTATCATGAGGGCGGTGCCTCTGCAGGCACTGCTGTAGGGATTAGGATGTCCCTTTTCCCGCTGTCATTTCATGGCTGTCCCACAGCCATGGAAAGGCAACCGGTAATGTACTTTGGGGGCCCCAAGCTGGGCCCCCATCTCCCATGGATCACTGATAAGTGGCCTGGGGGCACATGTAGTGCCCCTTACACATCCATGTACTGTCTGCCACGCACCAAATGGTGCCTGGTACACATTGCATGGATGTGCACTATGTGCCTTTTACTACTGCAGCTTGTGTTGCTGCCCTTTTCCTGGCAACAGTGCCAGCCACAGAAGAAAAAGGCATTTTCCGACCACCTGCACAGTGGTCCTATCATGGATGGGCAGGTGGGACTGCCGACTCATTGTCAACTGTCCACTGCCTGCGGCGATGGTGGTCAGACACTCATCTGGCCACCATCGTAATCAGTATCCTAGTTTCAGATAGACCCCCAGATGACAAGCAACATTGAAGGAGTTCCCACTAGACATTTCTAAATTTGGATGCCTTACCATGATGAATTCTGCCCCACTGACGGATAAACCTCAACATTACTGACTCAACGGTTTAACTATTATGTGATTTCCTCTGCTTTCCCAGCATACATGGAATCTCCACTACAATATAGGTACATTCAAAAATGTATTTAAGGGCATTAGATCACAATACTCATATGCATGGTAGGATTTTACTTATCCATACAAAATATTTATCTAAAAAATGATAAACATCAGAGCCTGTATTACAAAACGCCTCTTAATTCTGATGGGGATGAAACAACAGTTACCTCCCCTCCCATAGGAATTATGAGGTTTTTTTTAACTTTGAACCAGAGTTTTGGGTTGCTGAGTCTGGGTGAAAATCCAACCCAAAATGAGGAATAAAGGGGAAGTGAATCCTTTTAGAAATGGGGTCTCTAGTTGGCGGGTCTATGAAATCCTAATGACGTGTTGCCCTAATAATTCTTTATTTCTTAGTAAACCCCCAGGGTCCAACTCATGATAGGCCTGATTTTCCTCAGTGCATGATTTATTGGTACTCCTTGTATCATTAGCTCTGGAGGTGGGGAAAATATGGCCTATTTCTCGGGCCATTCGTAAGAAGGGCCTATGCACTGGATGTGTTTCTGCCCTGATGTTTAAACATACTCTCATTTTGCTTTTGCAAAATTAATATACAATAGTGCTAGGCTTCCGTCTCACACCATAGCGTGAGAATATCAGGCCAGTATAAAAACCTTAAGTCCTACTTGAAACCCTCACCACCCCTTTAAATTGAACATCATCAGAGTTCAGTATGGAAAAGAGTTAAAAAGAAAAACTAATAGAGGACGCACGGTAGAACACGGGGATCTCGGTTTCACAAAGTGACTTTTAACACTGCAGAGACCCAGCAAAGAGTTAAAAAGCATCCTGCACGGAAATAGGGCCATCCCTAGAATGCCTTCTGGCTGCTATAATGATATCAGTTGCAGCAAGTCCAAAAGCTGACCTCATTACAAGGGTTTAATTGCATTGTTACAGTGTTTCTCTTCTTCTCTCTGGCCTCTTTTTCTTTATGACAGCCTTAGAAAGGAAATTCTACTGGAGGTCAAGAGAAATTAATTACTGCTTTCCTATTCTGTGCTCATCTACATTTAGGAAACCTGCAGATCTTTGTTGCCTCATTTGTGCGCGGGCCAAAAGTTACTGTTATCACATATTCTTGTGTATCCAGCATATAATATGAGAAGCGCTAATTCTAGTGAATTTCACGTGAATCTAAGATTTGTGAGTGTTGTTGGGAGACAGAGGTTCGAAAACCTTTTATCCTAGGGATTTTCTCCTTGGCACAATGTGTGAAGAGAAAATCTACAGAGTGAGCTAGTTCAATTCAAAGCTTAAGTAGTTTTGAAAACAAGTGGGACGTTATGGCTTCATAATAATATGTATTAATGGGTGAGGCTTATGTGAAAACCTTGTGATGAGCGTGAACTTTGTAAGAGAGCGCCCTAACAAACGAGGACGAAAATGCTGTGTCTTTGTGTAATCGAAAAACCGAATGGCTTTCTAACTTTCTTTTTAGAATATAACTGAAATTAGCAGGGCAATGACTTCTTTTACCTGGCGTATATCAGAAATGTGTGAGTAGACCTTTTTACAAAATATCTTAAGATAGGTACAGGGAAAATACAAATACTTGCATTTTTTTAACCTACAGAGAAGCAGATGAACATGTGTGTCTGGTAAAGAAGAAAAGAGTAGAAACACAGGAATAGTTTTGCATTAGAAAGTATTTCCATTCCATATGCACGCATGAACCTGCAGTGACTGAAAAAACTATTTACATTTTGAGAAGTAAAAGTGATGGCAGATGACAAAGAGGGCATGGTATGTGGCCATGTAATAATAGCTCGGTTAGTCCTCAGATACTTTATTTCATCCTTTACACACACACAACTAGCCCGCAGAAACCATCGTATAGCACTCAACCGCTCCCATGGGGGAAGCAGATACAACCAGCTTATCCTTAACCAGCGATACCAGTATTCAGAGATCCTCACACCACCTTGCTCTCAGACATGTTGCATGGTCCTCAGACCACACCCAGACATCCTTGGCAGGCTGTCAAGCCAACCCTCTTCTAGCACTTAAACATTCTGTGCTCATCCTCTAATAACAAGAAAATCATCTGACCCTCAACCTTCCATCTGCACCCTCTAAAACCTCGGTGAATCCTCACACAGCTCATCAGAGACTTTCAGGGGTTCTTAGCTGACCTTCACTCATCTGGCCCACAGAGGCCCTCACAGGTTTTCAAGACCCACAATTGCCTATTCCCCAGAAACCTTTAAGTAAGCCGTCCAATACTCAGATATATGTAGTCAACCAGTGTTTCCTGCACCAGAACTAAGAAAACTTAAACTGCTCACAGGAGACCATCAACTTTTCTCACAGAGCTTCAGAGTTGATACTCAGTGTTAGACTTGGCATCCTTGGCATGGTCTACCCTACTTTTTGCTTCTAACTCCTGCATTTTTGACTGTGTGATGGATTTCATTTTTGCTGGCGTAGGTGCTTTTGGCACTTTGCCACTGATCAGTGTCAAAGTGAAAGTGCCCCCTGTGTAAATTGTAATTATGATTGGTTAACCATGAGTGGCATATTTGATTTACTGGTAAGTCACTCGTAAAGAGCACAGAGTGTGCCAGGGCCTGTAAGTCAAATACTACCAGTGGGCTTGTAGCACTGATGGTGTCACCCACATGAGTATCCCTGTAAATCTGTCTCAGGCCTTCCACTGTAGTGTCTGCACATGCAGTTTCTAACTTCCACATTGACCTGGCAAGTGCACCCACTTGTTGGTAGGGCATGCCCAGACGTGGGTCCTTTGCTCACTTTGCCACTGGTTTCAAGCTAGCCTGGCTGATGACGGCTGATTAGACAGAAACCGGTCCCAGGATGCTTGTTTCTGGTCCAGGAAAGACATGGCTTGGCAGTTCGGCTGGCCTGCTCCAATGAGGCATAGGGTCAGACTGATTTGCATATGGCCATGTCTGACCTGTGGTGGCAGAGTGAGCTCAAGAATGATGATGGATTAAACCCAGATCAGTTGACTGGGGGTGAGTGCTTGCAATGTTCAACACTCCGTCCATCATCCCTTTTGGTTTTGCTTTGTTCGCCCTAAAGTTGGCAGGGTATGCCCAAATGTGGGTCCCGTGGTCACTTTGCCACGGGATTCAAGCTAGCCTGGCTGATGACGGCTAATTAGCCAGAAACCGGTCCCTGGATGCTTGTTTCCGGTCCAGGGAAGACATAGCTTGGCAGTTCGGGCTGGACTGTTCCCATAAGGCACAGGGTCAGCCTGAGTTGCCTATGGCCATGTCTGAACTAGGGAGGCAGAGTGAGCTAAAGAATGATGATGGATTAAACCCAGATCAGTTGACTGGGAGTGAGTGCTTGCAATGTTCAACACTCTGTCCATCATCCCCTTTGGTTTTGCTTTGTTCGCCCTAAAGTTGGCAGGGTATGCCCAAATGTGGATCCCTTGCTCACTTTGCCACGGGATTCAAGCTTGCCTGGCTGATGACGACTGATTAGCCAGAAGCCAGTCCCAGGATGCTTGTTTCCGGTCCAGGGAAGACATGGCTTGGCAGTTCAGGCTGGTCTGTTCTCATGAGGCACAGGGTCGGACTGTGTTGCATATGGCCATTTCTGAACTGGGGTGGCAGAGTGAGCTAAAGAATGATAATGGATTAAACCCAGATCAGTTGACTGGGGGTGAGTGCTTGCAATGTTCAACACTCCGTTCATCATCCCCTTTGGTTTTGCTTTGTTCACCCTAAGTAGGCAGGGTATGGCCAGACGTGGGTCCCTTGCTCCCTTTGCCACTGGATTCAAGCTAGCCTGGCTGATGACAGCTGATTAGCCAGAAACCGTTCCCAAGAGGCTTGTTTCCAACCCAGGGAAGACATGGCTTGGCAGTTCGGGCTGGACTATTCCCATGAGGCACAGAGTCGGACTGATTTGCATATCGCCATGTCTGAACTGGGGTGGCTGAGTGGGCTAAAGAATGATGATGGCTTAAACCCAGATCAGTTGACTGGGGGTGAGTGCTTGCATGGTTCAACACTCCGTCCATCATCCCCTTTGGTTTTGCTTTGTTCACCCTAAGTAGGCAGGGTATGCCCAGACGTGGGTCCCTTGCTCACTTTGCCACTGGATTCAAGCTAGCCTGGCTGATGACAGCTGATTAGCCAGAAACCGTTCCCAGGATGCTTGTTTCCAACCCAGGGAAGACATGGCTTGGCAGTTCGGGCTGGACTGTTCCCATGAGGCACAGGGTCGGACTGATTTGCATATAGCCATGTCTGAACTGGGGTGGCTAAGTGGGCTAAAGAATGATGATGGATTAAACCCAGATCAATTGACTGGGGGTGAGCGCATGCAATGTTCAACACTCCATCCATCATCCCCTTTGATTTTGCTTTGTTCACACTAAGTTGGCAGGATATGCCCAGACGTGGGTCCCTTGCTCACTTTGCCACTGGATTCAAGCTAGCCTGGCTGATGACAGCTGATTAGCCAGAAACTGTTCCCAGGATGCTTGTTTCCAGTCCAGGGTAGACATGGCTTGGCAGTTCGGGCTGGACTGTTCCCATGAGGCACAGGGTCGGACTGATTTGCATATGGCCATGTCTGAACTGGGATGTCAGAGTGAGCTAAGGAATGATGATGGATTAAACCCAGATCAGTTGACTGGGGGTGAGTGCTTGCAATGTTCAACACTCCGTCCATCATACCCTTTGGTTTTGCTTTGTTCACCCTAAGTAGGCAGGGTATGCCCAGACGTGGGTCCTTGCTCACTTTGCCACTGGATTCAAGCTAGCCTGGCTGATGACAGCTGATTGGCCAGAAACCAGTCTCAGGATGCTTGTTTCCAGTTCAGGGAAGACATGGGTTGGCAGTTCGGGCTGGACTGTTCCGATGAGGCACAGGGTCGGACTGATTTGCATATGGCCATGTCTGAACTGGGATGGCAGAGTGGGCCAAAGAATGATGATGGATTAAACCGAGAACAGTTGACTGGGGTTGAGTGCATGCAATGTTCAACACTCCACACATCATCCTCTTTGGTTTTGCTTTGTTTGCCCTAAGTTGGCAGGGTACGCCCAGACGTGGGTCCCTTGCTCACTTTGCCACCGGATTCCAGCTAGCCTGGCTGATGATGGCTAATTAGCCAGAAACCGGTCCCAGGATGCTTGTTTCCGGTCCAGGGAAGACATGGCTTGGCAGTTCAGGCTGGACTGTTCCCATGAGGCAAAGGGTCAGACTGATTTGCATATAACCATGTCTGAACTGGGGTGGCAGAGTGAGCTAAAGAATGATGATGGATTAAACCCAGATCAGTTGACTGGGGGTGAGTGCTTGCAATGTTCAACACTCCGTCCATCATCCCTTTTGGTTTTGCTAAGTGCACCCACTTGCCAGGCCCCAACCTTCCCATTTCTTACATGTAAGGCACCCCTAAAGTAGGCCCTAGTTACCCTCATGGGCAGGGTACAGTGTATGTGAAAGGTAGGACATGGACTAGTTTTTTACATGTCGTGATAGTGAAATACTGTGTATTTTCTTTGTCACTATTGAAAGACTGTATGTGCCCTAGGGTACCATGGGAGGTACACTGTAACATCCTACAAGTGTAAGTCTCCATTGGGACATGATAGGGAAATTGAGTTTAGTCTCTCTGAACTCAGAATGTACTGGTGGTTTTTAAATTGTATGTTTGAAAATGCCACTTTTAGAATGTGAACATTTTCTTGTTTAACCATTCTGGGTGCTTCTGCCTGTTTGTGTATTTACTGTCTATTTTTGGAGTAACATGAGCTGGGTATGTGTATTCAGTCTAGACGGTGCCAAATGGGTGTTGATGTGTGCCCTGCCTTTCTTTAGTGACTCATAGTTGAGCTGAATAGACCAGGGCTGCATTTAGAGTAGTGGGAGGAGTTTCACTAGCACCTGGATAAGCTATGTCTCTTCGCACAATGTGGTATCCACCCTGTGCAGTGAAGATGGGCCAGAGAGGACAGAACTGGGCTCAGAGACCCTTGCCACTAAGAGAACAAAGAGAAAATGTGGTATAAGTATTGGACCTTAAACCCCAAAGAATTAGATCACTTCTGGAATCAAGAGGAACCTCTGCCAAGGAGAAGAGCTGGAGAGCTGTAAAGAGGAGTACTGCCCCTTTGCTGTGTCTGCTTTACTCGGTTGGCCTGCAGTTGCTGCTTCTGTCAAGAAGAGGACTAAGGCTGGAACTTTGCTATGATATGAACCTGATTTAAGAATAATCTCCATTTGCTTGTGTGTGCTTGCATCCTGTTCTGAAGTCTCAGGGACACATAGACTTCACCTGCACCCACTTATCAGCACCTGGACTCCTCTGTAGACTCTTGTATTCAAAAGGGTGCCAATTCCAGTTCCAATGCCCTGATAATTGTGTGGTTGGCCCTGCAAAGTAAAAACAACTCTAATGCTGTCAGCACTGCCAACAGTGATGCCGCAAACAGCACCAAGGCTGGGGGCACCGTTCGTGAAGGGCACGGTGCACCGCCCCACCTGCACTGCAGTGCCGAAGTTCTTCGACGTCCTTCGATGCCCTCCGACGCCTGCAGCTATTGGCCTTCTCAACGTGAGCACTTCACCAACACCATCACCGCTAGCACCAACATTACATTATTGCGGAGCTGATCACCAACAAGGTGACTTCACACACTCTTTGACGTCGCACCACCTCACCACAATGGACGCCTCATCACCAAAGCCACCGAACTTCCCCTGTCCTTTATTCAACGCCTCCTGGACTCAACACCTCACCTCCTCCAAGGCAGAAAGGAACTGGCTACATCTCTGCACCGGCACCACACCGCCACAAAGCAGTACAACATCTGTTGATTTAATTTCCCAGGTACTGTTGTTTGGGGGCTCCATGCCCAGAACATGCACCTCGAGGTGAGTGCGTACCTTTGATTGTGTCTGCCACAATGTTGTAATAGGCCCAGGTGGACCTATTTTGTTTCTACAGTTTATGTTTTAAGTAACCATCTTAAAAGTGATATCTTGATAGATGTATGTTGGGATTTTATTGTTTTGGTCTAGTTTGGGCCAGATAAAGATACTTAATTTTTGTAAACTGATGTGGTGTCCATTTGTGGTGTTTTCACTGTGTTACTGTGTGATTGGGTACAAATACTTTACACATTGCCTTTGGGATAAGCCTGCATGCTTTTTCCAAGCTACCAAGGGAGTGAGTAGGTGTTATGTAAAGTGTGTAGTTACCTTATCCTG
Source organism: Lissotriton vulgaris (assembly GCF_964263255.1). Classification (NCBI taxonomy): domain Eukaryota; kingdom Metazoa; phylum Chordata; class Amphibia; order Caudata; family Salamandridae; genus Lissotriton; species Lissotriton vulgaris. Next base: position 1,885,635,081 of record NC_141687.1, on the reverse strand, counting down.
ACTAGAAGCGAGGGTCCCTACTTGGACAAAGGTGCATATCTCTGCCAAATATGGACTCCCATTTCTAACACTATGTTACACATCAGTGATCATTAACCATCCCCTAGTTACCTTCAGCCAATACTGACATCTTCAGACATCCTTTGGGCAGCCTGTGGTGTCATCACCAGCACCTACAGACCATCAGTTGGCCTACAGAACCCACTAACTGACCCTCAACATCCCTTACTGAAACTCGGACATGCTCATCCTGCTGTCTGATGCCTTCACCAGGCCATCATGCATTCTTAGTCAATTATCACAAACTCTTGGTTGCCCTTTATTGGCCCCTCAGAGACAGTCATCAGCCCACTGTGACCTTGAACCACAGCTAACAGGTCTCTTTATGCAGTTTTGAAAGACCTTCAAATAACTTGTATTAGTCACTGTCCCACAACATTTGCTCATCCCTCTCAAATCCATAGTGAATGTCCTAAGAATCCTCTCTTTGCCTCTCGGGGAAATTAACTGCCTTGCTGACCCCCAGAGCTATAACGCCTTTCTCTCTCCTCTGTCATAAGGACTTTGGCAATGGGCCCATGAACCTCTCAGTCAGCAAATAACTGTCAATCAGAGCTCCCTGGGCCCACTCTGCTTGTATTCAGACTCACTCTTTTGTGGCCCTCGGGGTATCCATCTTCGGCTTCTCAAAGCCACTGAGCTTATTTTCAAAACTATTCAGGCCCTCTATAGTTCTCAGAGTCAATAGTACAATTTTAGAGCCTCAATCAGCCTTCAAAGTCCATCACTCCCTCTCTACAAATTTAGAAAGTTAGTAAAGAGCCCTCATGTGTCACTGTGCCAGAACACACGCCCCCCCCCCCACTATATTGATAACTGAAAACAGCCTAAACGACTCTCAGTCTCCTCTGAAGCCTTTCGCACCCCTGGTGCACACCATCTGTAAATCCACAGAGGTAATTTCTTCCAGGCACTATGGAAGTGCTAATTAAACTTAGTGTTTAGGTAGGAAATAGCTCTTTGGTCTTTTTGCAGAGATGATGCATCTGGCCACCAGAAAACGTGGTCTTGGCAATCACAGTTTCCTCTCATATATGCAACTGTGTGCAGAGAACTAGAAGGTGGCTTGACATGCTTATCAAGTAATGGTGCTTCTTTCCTATGGGTCATTTATGAACTAGGATATGATCACTACCACTGCCCTCAATTAGCAGCTACTAATTACGATATTGAGTTAATTAAGAGTAGGCAGAAGAATGGCGGCCAGCAGCTTGCCTGGAAGTATGAACATTTTGCTTCAGCTAGGGGCTCAGTCAAGGTAGCAACCTCCGAACAAAGGGGTCTATTAGGATGTCCGCCCGCCATCCTGTCGTGGCAAGGGACCGTCCACCATAATGGCCACAGTGGCGGGTGCATCCCGCATCTTTAACATTGCGGCGGGCGGTGCTGAAAGCACTGCCCGCCGCAATGCTAAAAATGCATGTTGTGCGTTTCAAAGCATTTCATGGCAGGCACCGAGCGGACACAAAAGGACACAAAACCATCACTCACTTGTGTGGCATGCTTCATTATCAGGTTTGGCTCAATATTGGGCAGGCAAAATTGTCTCCTTGCAATGAACACTGATATACAGGAGTACTCGATGGAGTCTCTGAAATTTGCAGATAAAATGCTACAACCATAGCAACCTAAAGAAACAGAATAAAATTACCTAGAGGTGAAAACAAACCTTCTCAAACATATGTACTTATCAGAAATACTGCCCCGTAACACTGTTTGCCCATGCACCGAAAAGAAAGGCCTCATAGTCCTCAGCTAGAAAACAGAACACTTTCAGCTTCCTCACTTTCTCATTATATTCGAGTATGAGTTGTTCGTTTCCGGTCTTTAGTTCATGTTTGCCATGTGCTTTCCAATCGTATTGATTTTTAATTCTGAGTTTATTGTTAAGGTGATCCATTCTTATTACAGAACATAGTATCATTTCTCATAAATGTACACTTCAATGAGCTTACTCTGATATTGGTACATTGCTTATTTAAGAAAATAGCAATATAGCTATTCTGTGCTTTTGACACAAGAAACCTGTCTTAAACATCACTGTTGGTCAAATATGAACTGATTCAAATAATGTTTTGGCTTTCTCAGAATTAAATCATGATCTGGAACCGTCCCTCCAGTTCAATGCACCAACATGAAACTATACAACCCACTCAGCAATATTGTGCAGGAGATGCTTTCTGGTCATGATTAGTCCCTCTCAGATGAGCTCAGAGACAGAGTGGAACACCAAACTATCTTCTGTAAATGAATTACACACTCAAAATAGCACTAAGAGACAGCGGATAAAACTTTTGAATGTTTATTTCTAAAATCAAAGTCTAGTGCATAAAATATTAACGATAATCACATAGAATTCGAAAATATATACAACAATGCATGACGTAGGCGCGGCAACAAAAACAATATGAACGTTCCTGACATGGCTAAAAGGTTCCTGGATCCTACCACTACTTTTAACCACTATGCTAACATTTAACAGAAACAGGAAATAGCAGGCCCATAAATCGAGTGTCTAAAGATTAATCACACAGAATGCATTTTCTCGGTAAGAAATAGCTGTTTAGCTACTCTCTATAACAGCCCCTGCCTTGTAACGATAAGCAGTGCAGGCTGCAGGACACGTCTCTGCACCACTCGCGTAACCCTGAAGCAACACCCAACTCAGTTGGTTTGCAGCAAACCAATGTGACCTCTGGCCTGATAAAGCCTCTTCAATCGATGGCAATTTTTTAAAAATTATTTTAATTTTTATCCAAACCAATGCAGGCATGTACAGCAAGCTGGTATTGCCAATGCAACTGGATATGACACGTGAACAGAACATACAATCACATGATTTACAGCATTATATTCAAGCAACAGCATTATAGGTACGCAGCCAGTACAATTATTGTGCATTTGCTGTGTTTCTATAGTGTAGTTGTCAGCGTGAGTCACTTGTCGATTGGTTTGTGAGGGTATTCAGGGCATCTGACTCAGACCTGCTAGATACGTATGGAGAGGGTCCATTTGTTCTGAGGGAATAGCACCCGTTAGAACTCATGCGTTTTCTACGCATGCCATTACAACGCAAGTCGTTACAACAATGCGTTGTTACATCGCATGCCATTACAACGTAAGTCATTACAACGACTTGCTATAGGGGGGGGGCTGGAGTTTGGAATAGTAAAATGTACTATTCCAACTCAGCGTGTGGAACAGTAGGAAAGGTGTTGGATTGAAAATCCAATAAATCCAACACCTTCTGCCCCATAACGACTTGCGTTGTAATGGCATGAGATGTGGCAATACGTCGTTGTAACAACTTGGGTTGTAATGGCATGCGATGTATTGCATGCATTGTAAAATGTTTCCCATTCTGCGGTCCTGAGAAGTGTGAGAGGAGTATGTTACACTATTCTGCTTTGTCAGAGCAGGTCGTTAGATGTCATAGGACATATCTATGGGAGGTCTGGGGCTTCCACTTCATGACTACTTTGTATTGCCCCAGTAGTAGAACTAGTGCTATGATTTTAAGGTAGGGTTTTGTAACATCTGTAACATAGCCAAGAAGTGCCACCATCGGTGTTATTTTCAAGTCTGAGGATATTATTGCCTGCAGTTTGGTGATATTTTTTTGCCAATATGAATTGATTTTAGGGCATGTCCAGGTCATGTGCAGGAAATTAGCATCAGGGCCCGCATCTCCAACAGTTTGTTCAGGGGAGAAGCCGTATTTAAACATGGCAATGAGGGTGTAATACACCCTATGTAAGAATTTGAAGTGTATAAATCTAAACCGGCTAATTGAGGGTATTTTTAGAATCTGTTTACAGCAATATGTCCATCATGCATCTATCAGGTCATGCTCATGTTTGCGTTTCCTGCTAGGTTTGATATGCAAGGTGTTGGTGGAGACATGGACATGAGTGTACATCCAGGTTATTACCTTTGTGGACATGGAATTCATGAAAAGAGTTGATAACAATTGGTACTCTGGCAATGTCAGGATATAGCTAACACAACAAGATGCTAGACAGAGTGCTGAAACTTTTCAACCACTTACCCAAAGTCAGGATATACAATGAATTACTTGTGGTGCAGTGTAGGTAGTCTGTTATCAAATCTTTTTTTATAAAAAATATCCAATACTATATATAATGCTTGTTCTTGCAGCTGTTTTTGCACCCCTACCTCTGACATGAGGGCTGTGGTGTAATGCGACGTGTGGGGAGTACCATGATTTGAAGTGTACGTGTTTGACCAGTCTATTCCATGCCCATCGTGTGCAGTTAACCACGTGTATTGCGTCTATGAGGAAACTGGAGCTTTAGTAGGATGGCCTCACGCAGTGGGGTGGAATAAATCAGAATCGCTTCCACATTCAGGTACAGATGGTGCTGCTTGTTGAGTATCCAGTAGTGTACGTATTGTGCCTGGATGACTAGGGATTAGAATTCAAGGTTGGGTGCAGAAAATCCGCCCAGCATGTACAGCAGTTGAATTTTTGACCTTGCTATTCTGGGTTGTTGCCCAACCCATACCAGTCTTATTTGAAGAACATTTTGGTGAGTGGAATGGGGATATTTTGAAATAGGTAGATGAGCTTGGGGAGGACTACCGTTTTAATGATGGCCACGTTAGCAGCTACCGGTAGCGCCAGTTTGGCCCTGTGGTTTACTGTGTATGTTATGATGGATATCGCTGATAGTTTACCTGGGTGAGGACTGTAATGTCAGTGTGATATTGGACACCAAGGTATGTTACCGGATCAGTTTGCTAAACCATTTGAATGGGTGTAGTAGTGTGGGCTTCTGAGTACTCTGTTTTTTTTTGGGGGGGGGGCATTGGTATGAACTTCATGAAGTTTATGTATAGGCTAGACCATGTTCAGAATTGTGTGATCTCATCTAGTATAGGTATTAGATGAAGCACTATTTTTTTAACTATGAGTAGGATGTGAGCAGCATATATTGATAGTCATAATTGCAGTGTTTCAAATTGTATGCCTCCGTGGTAGTGGTACTCACAAAGGATACAGGCAAGCGACTCCACTGCCAGCGCAAAAATGATAGGCAAATGGAGAAACCATGTCCGGTCCCTCGGCTGATTGGAAATAGGACAGAAAGAAGGGAGTTGACCCTGATCCTTGCCATTGGGTCAGTATAGAACAATATGATCTACGTATAAAAATCTCTCCCAACTCCCATGTGAACTGTCACAGTTAGCATATAATTTAATTTGGCCAAGTGTAATGCTTTAGCGGTATCAACGGAATGCAGAAATATTCTGTAGTGAATTGTCCATTTGGGTTTAACTGAGAATAATGTGCTTGAATTATCAGAGGTGGATCTGCCTGGGAAAAAACCTGATTGATCCCGCTATGTCATGCTGAGTTGTAGTGGGAGAAGGGGATTGGCGAGAATTTTGGCCAATATTTTATTGTCAGCTTTAATGAGGGAAAGGGGGTGATATGAACCACATTGATGTGGCGGCGTGCCCAGTTTGAGTAGGGTGATAATTACAGTGCAACCTGAGTAGTAGAGAACCTAATTTGAAGGCTTGTTTATGAAACTCAAGCAATACTGGTGCTAATTCTTAAATGTATTTTTGTAGAATTCTATGGGTAGGTCACCTGTACCAGGTTAAGAGCCATTTCTCATGGAGCAGATTACTCCATTTATGTTGTGCATGATGATTGGTTGGGACAGTGGCTAGCACTGGTACTGTCTAGCCAGACCAAGTAGCCTTGTTTATGTAGTCGTTAATGAATTGTGTGGAGTTGGTAGCCTGTGTTGTGTAAAGCTCAGCATAGTAGCATACAAACAGGTTGAGTATGTCTAGTGTGTTGTATTGTGGTGCCATCAGTGGATCCACCCTCATGGTATCAGAGGCTGCTCAAGGGGTTGGATAATGTTGACTAGCGTCTTTCATGGCATGCCATCCTCACCGTTATGGTGGGCTGTAATGTATTTATTGAGAAACTTCAACGCCCTCTTGGATTCTTAAAGGAACTCTACACGCTGGATGTTGAGCTCCCCTGAGTTAGGGCTGGGTGGGTCTACCATCAGCGATTTGTTTGTGCTGACATATTTTAGTCTCTAATTTGCTAAGAGAGGCACATATTGATTTGAGGATACCATGAGCTTTCGAGATACTTTCTCTATGGATAACCATCTTAAAGGCTTCCCTTACAGAAGCCACGTTGGAGACTGAGTTTTGTTGAGTTGTAAGTATTTCGGATTTCTGAGGCAAATACCGGATCAGGTAATTCTGTTGGCTGCAGTCTCCATAAAACATGTGGGGAAGGAGTCACAGGGATCCACAGTGATAGTAGGGCTGGGGAAAGATCAGAACATGTTCTGATCATGTATGCCACAGATTGTAGAGACCCCACTATGTCTCTAGTACCTAACCAGTAGTCTAGTCTCGAGTGAGACCTGTGTATCACAGAGTTAAATGAGAAGTCAGTGGTGTCCAGGCTGTGTACATGGTATAAGTCCAGGATTTGAAATTTTGGGAGAGGACATTTTTAATTATGTCTCCAGCGAGCTTGTGCCTGTCCGGTACTTTGACCTCGTAGTCTAGATTTGGAAGTCTCCTCCCCAAAGTATTGTGCAGGGAAAAGATTGTTGTATGGTCTTGTGTGATAGATGTGAAACACTCAGGTTGATCAATGTTCAGCCCATTAGTGTTTAATAATGTGACAAGTATTTCATTCAGCTGACCCTACACACAAATGAACCTACCCTAGGTGTCTGCCATGTGATTGAGGGGTCCAAATTGCATTCCTATTTTAATTAGGATGCATCGCCCCTTGAGTAGATGGACAAGAAAGGGGAGTATCCATGTGTGCTCCTTTTGCAGGCAAAGTTGTTTTCCGAAGGCTTATTTAAGTGTGTTATTTGGATGATCGCAATGCCATTTGCATGTTGTGTCATATATTCCCAATATGAGGTGCTCCTTACCAGGGTTGTTGATCTCTCAGATATTCCAAGACATTAGATAGATAGAGGTTTTTAGGTTGCCAGTGGTGGGTGCAGGCAAAGCTGGAGTAGTGTTATTTATGTGGATGGTGTCAGCCATGATGGTTTGCTAAGCGAGGTATGTGACGGTCTCTGCGTTATGTGTTGTTTAACATAGTGGATTCCCTTTGGTATCAATTTTGGTGTAATTTTCCTATAAACATAAAATCACGCACGTTTTTAACTTCCAGCTTTCGAACAAGTGGTCCCTTTTGTACACCGTCATCTACGTAAGAGGAAGAAGCACTCAGATAAAAAGTGTAGGAACACTACATATAGGTAAATTCCCTTTGGGACTGATATAAAATGGATGGTCATAAAACCTCTTATTTTTAGAAAACAACTAAGACTTTCACTTTGAGACTGAGACAAACAGAAAGTCTTCAATTATAGATACCCTAAGTTGGTAAAGGAGAAAACAATTCTCTGTCCATGTATATAATTTTTAATATAACTGTCACACATTTTTATGAGATTCACTTTAATATAGTATATAGCACAAATAACACATGTCAGTATGAGAGACTATGCTTGAGTAGCCTATTTACTGTTAATTATAATTAACAAAGAAGGGAGGTAGAGTACAAAATAGGATTCCTACTCCACGGGCACTGATAAATAAACAAGAAGAATCCTACTACCAGTGTGCATCACAGGGAGGGGGACACTCAGTGTTGTGTAAAATACCCCTCACACACCAACAGGCCCCTTGGTGTCATGCTTCATCATCGGGGTCTTCGCACCCCGCTAAGGGGATGCGGCACGCTGCGACCTGCGACTACGCGGGAGCGTTGACAAGTTGGACTATGTGTGGTGTGTGTTGTGTGTAAGTGAAGGGATTGATGTGAGTGGAGGGTGTGGTGAAAATTTAAAAAGTACCTGGCTAGTGGGTAAATGTGAAAAAAACTTTATTTCGTACCCCTAGCTGGTGCTGTTAAAAGGTGTGCAAAAGAACGAGGTTTAATTGTCTTAATTAGGGACAAAACCTCTGGTGTGCGTCGACATGTTTCGGTACTGGTGTACCTTCTTCAGGACGGGGCACAACTTCCCAACCCTACTCACGTTTTTCTAAGAAAAAGGGGGTTATCTTAATTCTCTAAAAAGTGATAACAATTTAAAGATGGCTATAGTGTGCCTACAGCGGTTCTTTTGGATCATGCAATTACATGTCTCATGGTCTTTGTAGTGTATTGTCTCATGAGCAAATCCTGGGCATCAAGGTAGGTAGGTGGATCCACAATGAAATCCGCCTAAATTGGCCTCCTTCTACCACCCTGTGCTGATTCACGGCGGAGCAGCACAGGGTGGTAGAAGGAGGCCAATTTAGGCGGATTTCATTGTGGATCCACCTACCTACCTTGATGCCCAGGATTTGCTCATGAGACAATACACTACAAAGACCATGAGACATGTAATTGCATGATCCAAAAGAACCGCTGTAGGCACACTATAGCCATCTTTAAATTGTTATCACTTTTTAGAGAATTAAGATAACCCCCTTTTTCTTAGAAAAACGTGAGTAGGGTTGGGAAGTTGTGCCCCGTCCTGAAGAAGGTACACCAGTACCGAAACATGTTGACGCACACCAGAGGTTTTGTCCCTAATTAAGACAATTAAACCTCGTTCTTTTGCACACCTTTTAACAGCACCAGCTAGGGGTACGAAATAAAGTTTTTTTCACATTTACCCACTAGCCAGGTACTTTTTAAATTTTCACCACACCCTCCACTCACATCAATCCCTTCACTCACACACAACACACACCACACATAGTCCAACTTGTCAACGCTCCCGCGTAGTCGCAGGTCGCAGCGTGCCGCATCCCCTTAGCGGGGTGCGAAGACCCCGATGATGAAGCATGACACCAAGGGGCCTGTTGGTGTGTGAGGGGTATTTTACACAACACTGAGTGTCCACCTCCCTGTGATGCACACTGGTAGTAGGATTCTTCTTGTTTATATATTTACTGTTAATAACAGGTTTGGTGTTCGGGCTCATTTTGCTAGACCATTAACCCAGAATTATCAATGATTGATCAACATGTTCACATTTTGACATTATAACATAATCAGTGCGGTTTAACTATAGAATATTTATTTTTGCTTACTTCTTAGTACTCACTGGTAAAAAGAACAATCCTGAAGAAGGCATTTGCCTAAACGCGTTGGTGGTATTCTGCAAATCACTACCAATTGCTTTTTTGTCCCTTTTTGTGTCTATTTTCACAATAGGTTGTAATTTTCTGTATAAAATGAGTGTGCTTTTAAGATCAAAATATGTTTGAATTTATTGTATAAAATCAGACACAATACAAAATATATGCAACAATATGTATTTATTTATGTGCATATCAGGAAAATGAATGTAGACATATCATATATATATTATTGATACGGTAAAAAAACCAAAAAAAAACAAATATCAATAAAAATGAAATATATTTTCTTAACTGGATGGTTACAGTGTTTATTAAGCTGGGAAGTGATTATAGTTAACGCACAGATTTTTTGTATCGACAGCACTGAGCCCGGTGCTATTGTCTCTTTCTAAAATAATGACCTGTTACATGCGCAGCCATCCAACACTTGCCCTCCAGTGCTCACCTGGTGTGTTTGGGTGTAGACACATGGCACTCAGCTCCCAAGTTGCCGAGCTCCACTGCCACCGCAGGATGTCTGACACAGGTAAGGCGGTGTCCACAATCAGGTGCTAAGAAGGCGTGAGTGCCCAGCTGTGCCCAGCTTGGCCTTACCTTAATCCACCGCGGTGTAAGGGCTTAAATGGGCCGAGACAGGTTCTCTTCTGGGGCAGTTTATCAGCAGGTACTGCAGCCTGGGAAGCTCTTTACAGGATGCAATGGGGAAGCAAGTTGAGGATATTTGACGGATTTAGTTTCTCCGACCTCAGCAGCTAAGTGTTCAAACCCTGCTACTTTCTTTGGCACACTCTAGTAGCCTCCAAACATTATGGCAAATTTTAGAATTACAGAACAGTCCCTGGATGATCAGGGAACAGTCTCCCTTACTGCAAGCTTATTGACATTCTTCTGCCTTATATTAATGCTAATGTTAATGTTATTAGGGACTTGTAAAGCGCGTGGCTGCTCATAAGAGTGTCCCGGCGCTACGGGTCCTGGGAGGGGCTAACAGGATACTCAGCTAATTAGTGTCACATTATTATAGGAATAGCCAGGTTTTCAATAATTTCCTGAAAGGAATGAGGTGCTGCACCTGTCTCAGGTCCAGTGGAAGACTGTTCCATAACTTTGCTGCTTGAACTTGGAAGGAACGGCCTTCAATTTGCACAAGGGAAGCTTTGGTGATGCAGACTAGGTGGCTTGCCGCCGACCTCAGAACGCGGCGCGGATAATAAAAATGCGCTCTCTTCCAAAGGTACGCAGCCTCCAAACCATGAAGAGATTTAAAGGTCAGGACCATCGCCTTAAACATAATCTGCTTGCGTATTGGAAGCCAGTGCAGGAATTTCAGATGACTGCCCTCTTTCTATTAGAGACAAAGGAAAACCACATCTTTAGTTTATCCCAAAAGGTGTTGACGTTCACTCAGGCCCCTCCACTTCCTAAAAAAGTCAGGGATCTTTAAAGATTGAGCACCATCAGGCATATATCGCCTAAATAGAATAAATTTCTCCATTGCGCCAGAACTTCATAACTATTATTTTCACAATTGTCTCACCCCAACCTTGTCTGCAGCACGTTGACCCTTACTAGAGGTTACTGAAGCAAGCATATGCATAGCAACAAAGGGGAATAATGTGTTGAAAATGTAGGATCCCTCTGCTATGCCAAATGTTTTACCCCCGAAGATTGGTAACCTCATCTTGTCTCACTATAATTGTAATTGATTAAAATGTGGGTTAGCTTGTTTTTCTTGACTGGTAACAGATTACATTGATTTACCAGTTGAAATTGTTTTGATGTTTTGTGTTAGTTTGTCTTGATGTTATGTAATTGTGCAGTGTAGTCCAAATATGTCTTGTGAACTTACAAAAAATATTAATTGAAAACATAGATTAATTAAATGATGTAGACCATCTTACTTAAAGATTTTGGTCTGAGTCTGTTTAAATAATTGACAGCATCACAAAAGGTCAGCTAGATATCTTATTTTTATAGGAATTTTAGAAAGTTGGCATTTCTTTGCCTACAGTTGGTTTTTAGGGCCTTTCTTTGAGTGGGGTGCTGCCTGGATTGATGATGGCTTTCCCAGTGGACAGTGTGCTATGTGGCCAGACAGGAGACACAGAGGCCGGGGTGTAGAGGGAATTAGGTCTTCCTGACAAGAAGGTCGGGGAGGGGCCATCCCCCGGCCTAATTATTTTCAAAGGAACCTGGCTACAGCACACACAAAGGAACCTAGCACCAGGCCTGCTCCTGCATGTGTCCTTAGCCAGGCCCAGAATAATCTTTAGGGTTAGACAAAGAAATGTTCCCAACACAAAGGCTGACACTCGGACATAAAGTGGCAGACCTAGAACCTAAAGGAGAGCACAACCCTTAACCTAGATGGCAACAATGTCAATGGAAGCTGAAAGGACAAGCCACCTGATGCCCTGATGGATTAAGGACTGTGTCTGCAACTGACCCCTATTACTAGATGGTTCTATCTAGGACCAGTAACACTACCCCAATGCATACCCTGATGAAACGTTGGGAAAGGACTGGATCTATGTGCCCCAGCAGAGAGAGAGGAGCACCTGGAGCCAGGCAAAGAAAAAAACTGGTGCATGAAGCCATGAAACCAGTTCCATGCAGAGTGCATCTATTTTGAGGAGGCCTGATAATAATGGCCCTTGTTACTAGAGCTCGCCACCAGGTGTAAAATGACCCCAAGATAAGTAAAATCAGCCCAATGGGGCCCAAGGTACACTGTTAAACAAATTTCACATTTGACCCCCTTGCAAGAGAATGAGAGTGTGAACTTCCTCCATATCCAAGAATGTAATTCCTGGATGGACCAGTGCCCGCCTTTTGCGCAAGTTTCATTCAATATTTATGCCCAGGGTGGGAGTGCGCATTTGATCCCCTCCCCTATACTTCTAATCAGACAGGGGACCCCATTCCTGAGTCATTGCAAACTTCAATCTGGCCCTGGACCCCATCGGGTCCCTGAAGACAAGAACAAATCCCCCATATGGAGAAGTGTGGCTCAGGGGTTAGAGGCGGCAGACCCGGAAGCTGAGATCGGCCCTGGACCAGGGTTCAATTCCCCGCCTCGGGGGGGTCTTGGGCTCAAAAATTCCACGGACTCGATAATTCTCGCTCCGGTGCCTTCTCGACTCACGGGTTCACACTCTGCGACTCTGGGCAATAGCTTGCTTAATCTCCACAACGGCCCCTCGCGGCGGGATGCCTGGCTTTCACCTTGTGGATACCCTGCCGGGATATCTCACAGGGGAATACCAGGACGGGTTCCCTAAGCAAGCGCCGGTAAACCCACTGCGGGTAGCTGTGCGCTATACAAGCTCAAATACATACAAATACATATGGGGCCCCTTGGACCAGAATACCAGGAAGAGAACGGTGTTCCGGCCCGCCTACAGGTGGAGAGGTAGCAAGCTCCCACAGTGCAGGATCTGGAACTGTAATGTCAGCTCCTGTGTGATGCACACATCTGCAGCATGGGTGAGATACGATGTGGTAGTGAGGAATTTGGGACTCCCTCTTGGAGCTCCCACTGATTCTGGCAGCATGTGGGTGTCCTGGGAGGGACTAGGACAACCAAGAAGAAAATACAGCAAAGAAAACAGGAGAGAAAATACATGTGGCGCAAAGCAGCCTGAGCGGGCTAGTCTCTCATTTTGTATGCACCGCTGTGGCACTGTAGCACCCCATAATGCCCTGTGGGGTTTTGCTGCTTACACTTCTGGTCCTTTTGGTGCCTTAATCTTGGCTGGGGCACCACAATTATTCACTCAACATAACATCAACAAAACAGGGGGTTAACTGACAATATGGGCCCTGCACTGTTGAACCCGCAGAGCAAGTAACCCTTTTGGCATATACTTGGTCAAACACATTAGGATTCAGAAGAGAGTTGAACATTTTACGTAGATACATAACCTCTAATTTCATTTGATCTCATTTTTATCATTAGCATCCGAGGAATCATACTTCCATAAGCAAGTAGTCATATATCATGTGATGCAAACTTAAACATTAAGTGTATATATATTCATTCAGCTGACCTATATGATAGCAGGTTTTGTAATCACTTTCCTTTTTCTTGTTAGTCCTCTTAGTGTGATTTACCTTAAAATACTATTTTCCACATCTAAAACTGTTTGTTGTAATTATAGAAAGTTGTCTTGTCACACTTCCAATGATGGTCATTATCAAATCAAAACAAGGATGCATAATCAGTTTACCTTATATATAATGGTAGACAACTGCCTGACATTTGACCATTTCTAGCTGGCTTTGTACCTCACACACACAATTAACACTCAATAACTTTTCTTGTCTGTAATTTCAACAGTTATTTTCTTTCCTCGAATGGTACATATATCGCTTGTGGTATATGGCATTCTGTTTAGGCTGTAACACAAAAAATAGTCGTTAAGGAAAATCTCATTATACCTTTTATAATTTTTCAAGATTTTTAAATAAAAAATGTTTCAAGATTTTTTAACTAATATTGATTCATCTAAACATTGCTCTAGTTTGTTCATAGTCAATACCAACACCAATCTTTCAAAATAGGGATTAAAAAAGGTGTTAAAACTTCACATCACTCTTACATCTCACTTATAAATTAATTTCATTTACAATCTAGGTGATAGCTCAAATGTATTTTTCATATAAACATCAAAAATGAATAGCGTTAGACATGTCAGCCTATGGATGATCTTCTCCCAAACCTTTTGCCTACTCCCTTAATTGCTGAAAATAGCGTTTGTTTGCTTTAGGACTCTGTACACTTTACCACTGCCAACCAGCACTAAAGTACTTGTGCTCATTCCTTAAAACAATGGAAAATTGGCCTACATTTAATTTACTTCTAAGTTCCTAATAAAGTGGTACTACTTATACCCAGGGACTGTAAATGAATGAATAGTGGGCCTGCAGCACTTGCTTTGCCACCCACTTGCGTACCCTTGTAAAACATGTCTGAAGCCTGTGTACTGTTGTAAACTGCCAACTTGACCTGGCAAAATAACTTTTTGCCGGACCTAGAACTCTCATTTTAATACATATGTGTTAGAAATGAGATTTATGGTTGGCTAAGGCTTGCGCCAAAGCCAGGCAGAAACTACCACTCTAGTCAGGGCAAGGGAGTTACTCGCTGAAAATAACCACTGCTCACCCCCTTGGTAGCTTGGCATGAGCAGTCAGGCTTATCCCAGAGGCAATGTGTAAAGCGTTTGGGCAACACACCCACAGCAGCAACACTCTAGGATCACCACAAAAGAAACTCCACACAAGGTTATATATAAAAATAGCCTTTGTATAATCCAAAGCACATTAGAATAGTAATCACAAAACATACACTGTGCCAACTGGCACCAGGCAACATTTACAGCGGATTATATACACATGATAGGGCCAATTGGGCCACTGTCAGAACTATCACAAAGCACAAATAGTAAATGTAGAACACAACCAGTAATTACTGGCAAAACACTGTACTTAGCATTATATACTGCAACATAAATCATATTATGCAATCAATATCACATCAGGGCGTAAAACTCATTATGCGCCAACGTCATAAGCCTAAACACATTAGGTAATAATATCCTCAAAAGCACAAACACATTATGCAATAACCTCAGAGGCATAAACACAGTATGCAAGACCCTCATAAGCATAAACCTCAGGATAGGGAATAACCTCCTAAACATAAATATCAGAGGCACAAATCATGGTGCATAAATCACATTTATCATAGACACCACATAAATCGCATTAGGGCCTGGCGCCCTATCAACCTAACACTGTACCCCTGGCCAACTGGCCTTCTCAGAGGGCTCAAACACCCTATGTCCCAAATGCCAGGTTGGCTGCCACTGCAGCAGAATCAAAAGTGTGCAATTGTGCTGGGACTACCGTGCCTCCTGGGTCCCCACTGGGACTCCTCAAAGGGATCTGCCCTAAACGATTCAGCTGTCACTAATTGCGGTGCAGCTGTGAAGAAAAATGTGGGCACTGGCACTCACTGTGCCCTCTGAGCCCCCACTGGGGCTTCACCAACAAAGGTAGCCCAACGTTACAGTTGCCCGCTACGGCGGTGCAACTGAGGTAAATAAATCAGACTGGCACCACTATGGCACCTGAGCCCCTCTTCTGGGACACAGGTACAACTTGCCCAAGACGTTGCAGTTTCCCGCTACGGCGGCGCAACTGAGAAAACAAATTAAAAAGGGGCGCTGGCACTTCTCTGCCCTCCGGACCCCTACTGGGGCCCTACCAACAATGTGCACCCAAACGGAGGGGGCCACTCTCCTGCGGGTCTGCTCAGAAAATAGGTACTGATAATGTGCCAATCCTAAATTAAACTTGACCAATCTGCTCCTCTCATGTCAGGAATTACCACTGAAACACTTGTCAGGGTATCCCCAATGCATTCCTATGGGAGGGCAGCCCCACAATAGTGAGAAACCAAAATGGCTGTTTGTCAATACCAGGACATGTCACATACTTAAGGTACATGTCCTTACTTTTACCTACAATCCACCCTGCCCATCGGGCTAGCTTGGGCCTACCTTATGGGTGACTGACATGTAGTAAAATAGGGGTCACAGACATGGCACACACTTTACGTGTCACGTCACAGCAGCAGTAACACTGCGCGCACAGGCCCTGCAATGGCAGAGGCCTGAGATAGGTTTGAGAGGCTACTTTTGGTGGGTGGAACAATCAGCGCTGCAAGCCCACCTGTAGCATTTAATTTACCAGCCGTGGGTTATGAGATACCACTTTACAAGGGACTGACAGGTAAATTAAATAGGCCAAACAGGTGTAGACCAATATTACCATATGTAACACAAAGAGCGCACACACTTTACACTGGACAGCAGTGCTAAAGTGCACAGAGTCCTAAAACCACCAACACCATGTCAGAGAAAAGGCTAGGAGAAAGGCAAACATTTAGGGATGACCCTGCAAAAAGGGCCAAATCCAACATGCCACTTAGGTAGGCCCTAAACATCCAATAGGGCAGTGTATTAAAAAAGTTGGCCATGTACTTTTACGTTTTATATGCCCTAGTTTTGGCAAACCCCCAAATTAGTTTTTCACTAATGTTTGGTCTACCACTCTGATGGGATAACATTGGGTTATCAGTGATAACCTTTGGTAAAGTTGGATTTTAAGTCACAATTATGAAAATGACACTTTTAGAAAGTTGGCATTTTCTAGTCCTAGCCATTTAGTACCTGTAGCCTCTGTTGTGTGTCCCATGACTGTGATTAGAGTGGCAGTTGACCTTTGTGTATTTCTTCCAGACAATGAGACAAAGGGGGACAAAGTGTTGACAGGATGGGCCATCCTGCCAGGATGAGAAGGGATGAGATTTTCCCTGCTCCACTTACCTCTTGATGCCTGGGCATAGGGAAGTACATTTTAGAGCCAGCTGGGGAGAATAATTCTAGAATTTTCTTCCCTTTCAAATCTGGCACAAGGTATAAAAATAGGACCCTCACACACTCTTCAGTTCACTCCTGGAACAGTGGAGGACATGCAAAAGGCCTGCCCTGTACTTTGGAGAACTGTTCTGCTGCATGCGACCACCTTTGTACCACAGAGGACGGCCCTGCTGCTAAATGACTTTCTTGCTGCTTGAATTCAGGACTACCACAGTGCCACCAAGGGCTAGTTGGCTGGCCTCTTGTTCTGACCTACAGGTAAAATAAAGCTCCAATAACGTGAACCCTGCACCTCGACCCTGCTTGAAGTGAGTCCTACCCTCTAAAGGGTGCCTACCCAGTCCTGGACCCTTGGAGGTGGAGCTCAAGGGGCCCAAACAGCCAAAACCAAAACGTTGGACTAAAATGTTTCAGCCAATAGGTATTCTGATAACAGACAGGAGGACAGGACCTACCTCCTCGATCTGCCTAAGGTTTTTCTCAGGATGACCTTACTTTGCGGTAGCTCTCTCTACGTTCTTCTCATCAGCAGCAAATCATGCTCAGTGTCTCCTCACAGAAGGGGTACCTAGCTTTGTGGAGCCCTCTTCAGCTACGCCCTGCATTCTTGTCACACTAGAGATTTTTGAGTTCAAAAAAAGTGAGCAAGTCTAAACGTTTAAATCTTCGCCATGACTTCATGCAGGGGCTCCCCCACCATGACACATCCTCCTCGGACACTGCTGGCTACCTTGCTGAACTTTACCTTCTCAAACATTTTTCATCAACATTTTTTCTAAATCTGAAGGTAAGCCGAGACTAGGCCCAATCCATGTTATGTATCCACCCCATGCTCCAGCATGATCGTCCATAACTTTCAACTATGCCCCAGTCTCAAGCAACTAGATTTGCGAGATTGGCACTTTAATCTTTTTGGCTCTATTTTTACAAATTCATAAATCTTGTTCTACTGATTAGATTTTTGTTATTTTGGTGTCAAATTATTTATTACATTTTACTCTAGTCATGTACATTGGTGTGAGATTCTTCTTTTTGTGTGCTACATAAATACTTAGTACAGCCCCTCGAAGTAGAGGTTGAGGCACAAATTAATTTAGTGACTTTTTTCGTTCACCCTAACAAGGATTGTGGTTATTGCTTGAGAAGGGTTAACCCTCCCTCAGCAAAAATAAGGGTTAAAGCTCCCTCAGCAAAAAACCCAATATCTAACAAATCAGGTCATATTTTCAAGCAATAGAAGACCCGAGCCTAAAAGCTCTTGAGCTTATCCCACCCAAGCTGCTTGATGCAATTTGACACGTTATATGAAACTGTCCATATCTCGGAGTGGTTTAAGGAGTTGGAGTGTCTGAGAAGATTGGGCTTAATCAAAAATGATCTTGATTCTTTCAGTGAAGAGTGGAATGCCAAATGATGTGGATGCTCACGGTACAGTGATTTCCAGAGGGCCATCAGGTGATTTGTTACATACCTGCTTAGAATAAATTATGGCATTTTTTATTAAAGCCAGTCTTCTGAGACACTTCTAGTCTTCTCAAAGCTTCAAACTCCTCAAAAAAATGAGAGTTCAAGTTTCTGCTCTTGCTCCATGAAAATATTATTTATGTTCTAATGATGACCCTTATAATACTATAAGTAGAAACGCTGTTGTTGATTCCAACAATGGGAACTGAAAAGTTTTACCAATGTATTAGGTTACTGGACCATTAGGACTCAAACAATTGTATTTACTAATGAAATCAGTCAAATGCTGTTTTTTTTCTTCTGTTCTTTTATAGACACTATAGCATTATTGTTTTGCACTCACTGTGTGACCACCTGGGCACATTTCTCTAAAATTGAAAAATACAATATCCTATAAAGACTTACTAGTGTTTCCAATTTTTCAGCCATTATCATTGAATGATCATTGATATATGTCTGGCTGCGTCACCGACAACGTGGGAGAATTGTCTCCCACGGCTCCAAAGGGGCTCTGCTCGTGCAGGAGCACACTCTCACGTAAAACCCAGCACTCTGCTTTCAGGATTGTCACGGCCTGCTAGAGGGGTGACTGATAGGTTTTAACTGTAGTGACCTATAGATATAGTAAACCTATATCTAAAGTAAGTAGTGCAAGCACCAGCTTACATAGGCTGCAATTGCAGGCCTGTAGTTCCATTTTGCATAGCCTCTCATGGGTGGCATAAAGCATGCTTCAGCCCATGGGAGGCCTCTGGGGTACCTATGCCCTGGGTACATGCATACCATATACTAGGGACTGACAAGGGTACCCGAGTATCCAATCTGGAGTGCACCTAAGTACATGCATAAAATTTTAAGAAGAAAGCAGATAGACCGGGGTCCTGATTAGCAGGATCCCAGTAAGACTAGTCAAAACAGTGTAACATCAAGCAAAAAGTGGGGGTAACCATAAGAAGCCGATCCTACTTTCCTACACAGGGATACCCAGGAGGATGACAACCTCTTAACTTATGCAAATGTGAGAACACAAAATAAATAAATACTCTGAGATAATTAGTCACAAATATAATCGTTGATATATCCAGGAGGATGGCAACCTCCTATAGGTCTAATTTCTCTTCCAACAGGAATAAGGCGTTCAATGTCAGTGGAGGCAGCACCACCACCTTGAGTACTTCGAAGAGTACCTGAACCTGCATGTGAAAGGGTAGTCAAATCACTGTCAGACACTGACATGAAGATATTGCTAGCAGACTGATCATGGTGATTGACAACATCATTATCGCAAAAACCGCCTTTTTGAAAGAGTGCTACACGCCTGTAGTTCCATTTGTCTCCATTATCCAATACCACAGCATGAGGTAAAGTGTGTGCAACTTTGTAAGGCCCCAAGAATTTTGACAATCCTCCACTTGATCTGTCGCTGTGCAGTTTCACCCAATCACCAGAGCAAATGCGTCTGTTTTATTTTCTTCTTTCAAAGGTGTGGGAGAACTACTTTTAAGAACAACTTCTTTCATCCAAGTGAGAACAAGATTAGTGTTTGGCAGCCTCCCAAGCATCATTTCAAAAGGTGGCTTCCCAGTCCCTCCATGCAAGCTTGAGCAGTATGCCCACAACATTTCAAAAAACCATGTAGCTAACCTCACTTCCACAAGTCAAGGACATCTGATTGGTACCTTTGATCAAACGGTTCACCATCTCAACCATACCATTACCCTGTGGGTTATAAAGTAAGGTGTGATTGTGTTTAACCCCAGAAGAGTCTAAAAATGCTTGCATTTCTCCTGAAGTACGCGAGATGCTGTTGGCAGTAATCAATGCAGAGGGTAATCCCTCCTCACCCCAAAATTCCTTCAAGATGTTCACCGTTGCTTTCGTTGTAATTTCCTTCATGAATTTTACTATTAGCCATTCGGTGTGAACAGCTATCACTACAATGGCAAATCAACAATCGCTTTTAAGTTCATTCATTGGAGCAATAGAATCCAAGCAGATTGTGTGCCAAGGTTGCCCAGGGCCTGCTATCCGTCCCATACTGCTTGCACTCCTACTCTCTTTTCTTTGCATACTTCACACTTCTACACCCATATATCCACATCAGTATGCATCCCAGGCCAACACCAATTAACCCTCAACCTTTTTTTGTTCTGGTTTGGCCTAAATGGCCCTCATGTGCCAAACTGACAAGTTGTTCCTCAACCTTAGAGGTAATAATTAATTCTCCTCTCAGAATTAACACATCACTGTATGCTGACAATTCGTCCAGTACTTTTAAATAAGGTCTAATGGATGGAGACACGGTACTTTCTCTCCTACTGCCTTGCAAGATTAAACACTTGACCTCTTGCATAGAGCTATCAGCGAACATTTCCTTAATCCACTCCCCTTCAGTGATGGCCTGCGCTTCAACCACACTCAGCACATCTTGTACAGAAGCCACTGCTCCTTCCCCTTCTTTCGCTAGGACTGATGCCTTGTCGACACCCTCCCAATCAAGAGAAGGTCTTCACAAGCAATCAGCTTTTACATTTCTTAACCCTTGTATATACTCAACCTTGTAACAATATTGTTGTAAACGGAAAGCTAACCTGGCTAGCCTCACTGGTTCCACCCGGTAATACCACTTTGATTAAGGGTTTATGATCACATTTCAGCTTGAATTTGGAACCCCATAGATAGGTTCTGAAGTATTCACACCCAAAGCTGCCGCTAAAGTCTCACGTTCAATACCGGAATAATTACTTTCTGAACTAGTCAGTGTTCTAAATGCGAATGCTACAGATTTTTTAATGTTCATTATGGACTTGCTAGAGGACAGCTCCAAGGCCTGTGGCACTGGCATCGACAGTGAGAACAGTTTTGAGCTTGGTGGTAAAAGGAGGGAGTGTGCCTGCTTCACAAATGTCTTTTTTGATATTATCAAAACATAACTGTTGTTGTACTTCCATCACAAAGGTAGCTCCTTTTCCTAAAAGTAACTCAAGAACTTCTGTCTTTGTAGAAAAACCTTGAACGAATTTTAAGTAATACTCAATGAGACCTAAAAAAGATCTTAATTTGTCTTTGTCGTAGGGTGCGGCAGCCTACCTGATGGCGTCCAAAAGATTTAGCTTAGGTCTCACACCTTCGACAGAGATTTCATAGCCTAAGTATTTGTAGTACTTTGTTTACCAAAAGTTTTAATTTTTCACGTCTGAGGATTAACCCAGATTCTTTGATTTTATGTATCACTTCTCTGAGGGGGCAATTGTGTTGGTCAATGGTATCCCCAAATACAAGAATGTCATCTTGGAAATATACAATGTTATTAACATCTCTAAAAGGCACACTCTTCATACGTTGAAAAACGCTTGCAGTAAAGCAGTGTCCAAATGGCATCCTAGTGCACTGGAAAATGCCATCCATCATGAATATTGCTGTTTGTGGTTTGGACTGTTCATGCAATTTAATCTGATGGTAAGCATTGTTTAAGTTTAACTTAGAGAAAATGTTTCCCCCTCAAAGCCAGGATCAATTAGTTAATATTAGGTAATGGGTAGGTATCTACAACAACATTTTGATTCAGTGATCTCAAATCAATGCAAAATCTGAGTTTTCCGTCAGATATTTCAGTGATAACCACGGGATAAACCCACATGGGGCTGTCTACCAGCTCAATTATCCCTGATGATACCATATCCCTAAGCATATCCTTTACTGCTGCTCTGGCTACTAAAGGTTTTCTGCATACTTTGTGTTGTAATGGGAGTGCGTCAGGTTTCAATAGTATCTTATGAATATAACCTGCAAAACATCCTAATTTTCCTCTAAAAACATCTTTAGCTTCTTCCAAAATATTCTCCAAAGATGGGATCTCGACTACCATTACTTGAGTAGGTGCTCTGGGGTCAACAATAATGCACAAATCATACTGGTGCATCCATCAAAGAATGGGAGGCCCAGCCGTAGCTACATACACCTTCCCCTGTACTGACCTTCCTGTACTGACCTACCCCAAAATTCTATTGTAGTGTTCATGTATCCTAAAATATTTATGATTTCAGCTTGATAGCCCCCATGGCTAATGTCTTTTGGGAGTAAAGTTATATCTGACCACAACATGCCAAACACAACTTTGGGAACAATAGTATAAATAGACCCAGAATTCACCATAAATTGAACAGATTTTCTGTTAATCACAAATTCTGCTTTGGGTCTGTTTCTTCTACCTCTGTAATCAGTAGAGTCGCCTACACTTAAAATATCTTTGTGTGGTAAAACGTTAAAGTTTTTGTTTAAGGTGTCAATCCCACTCCCATGAGGTGTGAAATTAACATTTTCATCTAAGGTAGCAATTCTCTGTTTGTACGCTTGTTTACACAAAATTGCAAAGTGACCTTTGCACTCACAATGCTTGCAATTTCTATCAATACCTATACACCTGCGATAATCAGCATTGTGAACGGGACTACCGCACCTGTAACAAGATTTTGTTGGTTGTCTATTTGTGAACAGGTCTGCCTGAGTTGAATACCACTGGAACATCTTCACCGATGGTCAGCACTCTGCCAACAGCACATGTCCTGAATGTACCAAGATCACCAGCTTCGGTCAGAAGACACGACAATCAAAGTGGGTCCGAGCCACCTGTCACCGCAGGAATCCGCTGGCCAACTCGTAGCCAAATCTTGAAAGCAAGGAAAGGCGACTCTTCACAGATCAGGTCAGTAAACAAGACTTTATTCCATAAAGTAATTTTCTACGGTACAAATGTGGCACATCCCCAGCCAGCCAGACTCCAACTGACTTTCTTAGAACCAACCCGCAGTAAGTGCAATGTGGAACGCACTGAGACACAGGGCTCCACATTCTTCACACTAGAGAAAAGCACAGGTGTATTACCTATAAGGATAACATAATTAAATTGGGCTAGATTCCTTAAGAAAGATTTGTGGGCCCCATAGAAGTGCTCCAGGTTAATTTCCTGTAATTCACATACCCAAGAGCAGTGGTGTAACTCAACATGACAGGTGTCCCCTGCTGAATGCCATGAGGGGCCCCTGACACTTCCATATCTTTCAGACATTCCTGGGCATTAGCCCGATAGTTGGCGTCTGAACTGTTGGAGTTCCCTTGCGCTGCAGGAGCCTGCACAAGGAGGGAGTCAGGGGGCTTTCTTTGTTCATGTGCCGGTCTTACCATCTTGAATGGTGAAGAAGTAATGCAATTTTTACAAACAGTTTTGCCAAGAAAAATTACCAGTACATGCTGATCTGATCCAGAATCCTGCATGCTCGTTATGATGTAGATGTCCGAGCCTCACACTGGGATAGCGACTTGAAGTTGAGCTAAACCTTTTCTACAAGTGACAATGGGCATGTTTATGAAGGGAGTCATGTCACTCTTGCACTGCACTATGTGGTGCAAGAGTGATGCAAGCCAAAATGCAATTTATGAAGCCAGGCTAGACCACCTTGCTTGGCCCTGAGTGGCTTCATAAATGTGGAGTAACACAACTCAGCGCAAATCACTGCGTTGCATTACTCTGCCCTGGGAAGGCATTGCATGGGTGTTCCTACAAAAGTTTAACTGCTTCCATGCTCATGACGGAGCCGCTCCGTCATGAGCCTCGGTTGAGCTGTGCTTATGACGGAGCGGTTCCGCCATGGCCCGTTCGGTGCGCCTGCGCGGCGCGAATTCGGAGCCTGCGCTGCGCGAATTCCGCGCCTGCGCTGGACATTCCATTGAGCGGGCGGGGCCATGACGGAACCGCTCCGTCATGAGCACAGCTCAACCGCGGCTCGTGACGGAGCGGCTCCGTCACGAGCATGCGAGTGCCGCTCGGCACCCCCTACCCCCTAGCGCTGCGGCGGAATTGCCGCTGCAGCGAAGGGGTTAATGGTTTTTGATGAATTCCCACATTTACCAAAAGTAAGAATGTGATAAAAAGATACACCTTCTCAGACGACGTGTAAAACGGAGAAATATCTTTATTTCTCTTTGTTACATCCCTTTCCTATGTGTGCTGCATTCCGATCACCATGCTATATGATAATAGATGCCATAGCTTGATTGAAGGTTTCAGTCGTCCTGGAGGCAGCATCTTTCAGTGGTGTACGTTCTGATCACCTTCACATCTGACGGAACATCTGGGGAAGAAGACACAGCTTCCATCAGGGGAGGAGGGAATGACCCTCTTTAGAACCACTTGATGCTTTCTAATGGCATTGCAGCTTGTAGCACCTAATACTCTTTACCTTGGAGATGTGGGTAGCTCCGCTCACATTTCAGTCAAAAAACAATCCGTCATCGACTAATGCTCTTCATTTGAATACGTTGACAGGTAAATACCAGAATGCCTGGAGGACACCGTCAAAAGTGACCTGCGGGGAGAGCTTTAGCACCGCCGCGCTCCATGACATTTCCCTTTATTAAAGCAAACCTCCGAGCTCTTTCTGATGAGCAGCTATTTAGAAGCCACTATTGGGTTCCCCGGCTTCGCGAGTGCGCCAGGAGAAGTGCATGGCTGGCATGGGGAAATAGCAGGCTGCATGAATAATACAAGACAATAATAAGGGGAATAATTGCATTTTCTTGTGTGCTTCCACAGAAAAACCCGCAGATGTTCAATGTCCTGAACAAACTCAAATCTCAAGAATTCCAAAACACGGTCACTGGAGGCGGTTTTGTTGCCATGAAATTTCACCTGGGCATCATTGTAGGATTTATATTTATAAATTCTGATAGGGCGAACAGTCATGGATAGCTTTCATGGAACTGAATGCAATAGGTCTTTGGTTTCTAAAGGGGAAGGTAAACGATTTATTTTTAAATTAAAAGATTACCATGAAATGTGTATTTTTTTACAAATAATGTTGCTAATTTTCTATTTTATTTGTAAGAAAAAAAAGGCCGGGCTTTAGCTGTTGCCTCACTTGTGATAAAACGGCTTATTACAGTAATTGTTAGTAAACTCTCACCCGCGACTTATTTGAAAAATCGAATATCAAACGCTGACTGAGAATAAGTGAGGCGGTAGGCCAGACTGAAATTCAGTCTTGAGTTCTGCAGCTCTGATAAATTAAAACATATTTGCAGATTCAGAACCCCAAACTCCAAGTTCTACATCTCACAGAACTTTGCTTCTGACCACCCAAGGAGTTCTTTCAAAAATGTGCAATATTTGCTCCAAATGACAGGCCTAAGCTATCAGCTTTTGCCTGAAACTATGGTTTGAAACATCTTTCACCGAAGTTTACCTTGCTTACATGTTTCTCTAAGAAGATTTTTTTTTTAGCTTAGTCCAGCTTTGGAAAGGGCCTTCCACTACGCAGCAATACATGTTGTCAAATTTTTTGTAACTTTTGAACCGGTTGATCTAGAAACAACATTTTTATTTGTTAAAATCTACAGATCTTGCGGCAGGTGATGGATTATGTTGAAATTTATAATTATGAGAGACTATCCACGCTTGTACAATCGCATAATTCCAGTGGCCCTTCTTATATCTTAGGCTACATTCTAATTCTAATTACACTAGGAAAACCCTTTCACTCCGTGCCCGAGAGCAATATTGATGCCACACCATCTTGGTCAATGCCACAAAACTGCAATTTGTTTGTTTATTTATTAAAATTATCTGTATAAAAAAACGAATGAATTCTGTGGGGAATGAGTGAATCACAATTTAAGTAAAGTCAGAAGAAAGTTGAACAAAATCATTAAACAGGCAGGGTGAGACAATGAGAAGAGAAATCAAGAGGCAACAAAGACAGCTCAGGAGTATAAAGGTGAGGATTAGATCCATTTGAATGGGATTAGGGATGTTTGTGTCAGTGCTCAATGATGGAATTTAAGATGTTCATAGATATAGTTAAGAGAGTCAAATAAACTAGCCCTTTCCTAAAACTGACATATATACGTAAAGAAGGTAAACAGTGTTGAATATGTGAAAAGATTGGCAGCTTGTCCATGCAGATACATTCTTTACAGGTCACGGTGGCAGCCATTTGAATGCTGCAGAATGACCATAAGTGTGACCATGATCAACTTTAAAAAGAGAAGTCACTGTAAAGAAGTATATTTTTATTTATTGAAATGTTTCTATGAGAAGAATAAAAAGGCTATTGTTACGGTGAAAATTTCACAGAGTGTTCTATAGAGGCTAGCAAGAAAAGGTAAAGCAGGTAGAATTTGGACGGTATTTACTTCCATATTTAATTTCGTCCCTCTCTCACTATCGCCTTGGCTTGCACTTTGCATTTAATCCATCAAATCGATTTCTTTCCCCCTTCCTTTTTTCAGACATTACCATATAATGGTTGGCATGTTCAAGGATATAAATGGTAGTAGGTCTGTGGAAGCAGATAGACAGTTTTAAGAGGATGTATTGACAGGACTGTGTCAGAGTTAGGTGACTGTTTCACCTGTTCTACATTAACTCAACAAAGAGAACGTGTTTTTTTTCTCCAAATTATGCTATTGTTCTGTATGGCTCTGGTAGATAGTCAATAGCTTGAATAACTGGATTTAAATTCAGTAATTCTCTGCTATGGCGTGGCAACAGTTGTTAGCAGAAGCGGCTGCCCAAGGTTGATGCGTCATAGAGGAAGTAGTGGTGCTGGAAACCATTGAGTGCAGCTTTTGGAGGACAGGACACAGAGGGTGGTGGTGGTGACTGGTAGGAGGCCAGGTAGTTCTTTTCCATATTGATCATAAAAGAAAGGCCATGTTATATATAGCTTCCCCATTACTCCCCTGCCCCTGCATAGTTGTTGAAAGCAGAAGCAGAGAAGTTTGCAGGCTTACATAACATGAAAGTGTAGATAGGTAAAAAGTGAATTAAAGGATGTTTTTAACTGCGGGGTTCTGAGTGACCTCATAGAACACCGACTCGTGGTTCATTTTCATTGTCTAGTTGATGTCACTCAGCAACCCTTGATGAAAAACATCCTTCTAATTCACTGTTACCCATCTATAATTCTATTTATTATATTGATGATGAGTTGGAGCTACCTACGCAGTGCCGGTTTACATTTGCTTTACAAAAGGGGGTGGTGATGAACAGAGTGTCTGAATTGAGCAGACCACTCTTACCCAGTCCAAAGATCAAGGCTTGATCCATCACCGTTATTTATCTCACTGCCCCATCCCAGCTCAGAACCTGGCTATATGCAAATCAGTCTGTCCCTGGCCCAGTGCATCATGGGAACAGGGCAGACTAAACTACCAAGCCAATTCTTTACCAGAAAGGAGACAAGCTACCGGGGACCGGTTTCTGGCATTTCAGCCTCTTCGGCCCGGCTTGCTTGTGTTGCTGCATTTGGTACCTCTCAGAACAGCACCCTGACCCATGCCAAGTGATCAGCACATGCTTATATTTCTTTAATCAATTCTGAACTAGGTGTCCTTTGCCTCCTATGGCTGGGATTTCCTCCAAATAACAAAATTTCAAGTACTGGCTGGAGTGTCATTTACTCATTCCAAGCGGTGTGCCTCTATCGTGCATAAATGTCAGCTTGGGGGACCGTATTGACATCTGTCAGGATCATGCGGTTATTACAAAAGGTCAATCAAATTGCATCGCCAAAATCTCAAATGTTTGAAAAAGATGTGACTACAACACATCATGACTGCAAACAAAAAAGGTCTCTTTTTCATTCCAACCAATAATTCGAGTCCAGTTTGGTGCTCCAGTTGAGAAAGAGATTTTTTATTATAAAGTACTTTATTGCATTTCAGCCATATTTCAGAACCCCAATAGAACTGTAGCATTTAAGGTGTGACTGTTACATCAAAATAGTAAGCATGTTGGTGCAATGATTAGACAGAATACTCTCAGGTCGCCAAACCATGTGTGCTATGGAGGTCAGTAGTGAGCTTGGACAGTCCAATTAGTGATGTCTCGTAGAGATACTATTAGAGAGGGTACCAGTCAAGTAAAGAGGAGGTGCATAACCAAAGCATTCCCTAGAGGGGCTCCAAATTCCCTTACCTTTGCAATGACAATGATTTGGTGGATTGCAGGTTCAATCAGAGAACAATGTTGGCATATTTTACATTTATGTATATATGCTGATATTCATTAAGGTATTATTCATTATTTACACTCCGCATGTAGTACTACGCACGTTGCACTTTATAAAAGCCTGAAAATTAATTTATTGACAAGTCTTTTATATGTTATATGTGCTTTCCTCATTTCTTAAGGTGCAGATTACATCCTTCTTGAGGTTGGGAATAAGTGACTTGATTAACTTGGCTGTCCTAGAGTATATGTGATGTATACAATTTTTTTAAAAATTGTGCTGTACATTATGTAATTTCCAAAGGTTGCACTAGAACTGCAGTCATATAATATATTTCTTGTGGCGCTAGGCATGTCTTCATTTTATAAAGGACGGTAAATGATGCTCCTAAATGATGTATTTAATAGACTGGAGGTTTTATACTTTTCAATTTGTTGATTTTAATAAGTATTATGTACACTGTTTTATTATTGTTCGATGTTATGTGTTCTTCTGTAGAAGTTCCATATCATAAAAAAATGTAACTGAAACCGAAATAGAGAACAGAGAACAGTGGTCTAAGTGCCTTAACTATTCCTCTAATTGTGGCAGCTCACCAGTGTCTAGCTACGTCTAATTTTACATAGAACCACAAATTGATCCAAATTAAGATCACGATCTAAATTACCAACCAGGCCCAACAAAGCTGCCCTGGTGTCCACTCAAAATCAACCCCCCCCCTGTAACGACCGGATTTTCAGACCAGATATCACCAGCTCACCAAGACACCACCAATCCAGCCGAAACGTAACCATCTCCCTCCCCAGAGCCTACTTACCAAAGTACCTAGGTACCTTCCTGGGGATGGGGAATTAGAAATATACAAGCTCATATCATCAAAAGCACCACTAAATCTATAGGGATTACTAGAAATACTCACTGATTACTAAGGAATTCCATATTCCACACCACACTCATACCTTATAGTCTCGCGGCAACTCAGGCCCAGACTATGCTACCCTCCTCCTCATAGTGAAGGGGGGCAGTTCTGATCATTTACCATTACACACTGACCTCAATCAGTGCTCACGCAAGCCACAATCCGGTGGGTATACACATTGACCACAATCAATGCTCTCATTAATGCCACTCTCTCTAGCAGCAATCTCACTACACACCGTATCCTCCCGGTGCTCTCACTTCCGTCACAATCTGGTGCGGATACACACTGACCACAATTAATGCTCTCACTAATGCCACTCTCTCTAGCGGCAATCTCTCACAAGCCGCAATCCAGCGGGAATACACATTGATCACAATCAATGCTCTCACTAATGCCACTCAATCTCTGTCCTATGAATACCTTCAGCTCTCTCTCTCTCTGTTGGAAAGTTTCTCTATATGTATCTAATATCTACTGGGATGTCTCAAACACAATTGTTATATTTTATGTGGTAGATAGACAGTTCAATCCTCTCACACAAGAATGGCCAAATTACAATATGCAAAGGTTATTCTCTGATATAAGTGCTCCCTGCTCCCTTTCTCAGTGACCACTTACCCGGACAGGAAACGCATGCGTCCACATAACAGCATCTGACTAGAAGAAAGGTTAACTTTATCATACAAACATATAACAGTTACACAATGGTTCACTAAGAACTGGGGTCCCTTTATTACACAATAGAAAATTATAACATCACAATAACTAGCAATGTAGACATAGCCTGAAAAGTAAGGGGAAATAGGTACATCTAAGGAATACACAGATCTGCGGGGTCTCTTTATTAGGATGAAAACAAGAAAGCTTTATTACTAACACATCCACATATAGCTGAATAATGAATTATAACAGGACTGCACACCGCTGAAAGAAAAGGGATTAATCAGTGCAACAATACAGTAGGGAATATAGCCTAGGAAAAAAAAGGAAAGGATTAATATATATATATATATATGGGTACTAATAGAACAGGACAGATATCACCTGATTATTATGAAGTCTTGTTCTAGCTGTCATCTGGGTCCCTCTCTCGTCTGTGCCTTGGCTCATCTCAGATTCTCCCCTGCACTCTTGGACACACATCTGCGCCGATCACTCTGCACTGAATTCCTCTCTCCCACGAACTGTCTTCACCTTCCAACTTCAGTCTAATGATATAGTTTCTGCCGCTTTGATAACCGTTCGCTCCACTAGCCTCTTCACTCTGTCTGATTGTTCCAGCTCCAATGTCCAACTCACTCCAGCTGCTCCCACAGACTAATCCACAATATAACTTCAGTCTCTTCCAAAAGGCATCACTCCAAACTCCAGCTGTTAACTGCCTGCTCCAACTGATCCCATTTCCTTCTGACAAGTAACTGCTTCTGGCTGCTTTCTTCAGCTCCAAAGACCATCTGCCTTCTACCATTCCAAGATTCATCTGACTGCTCCAAGATCCATCTGACCGCTCTCTTCAACTCCAAAAACCATCTGACTACTCTGCCTCTCTGCACTTCGCTAATATGGAATGCTCTCCCCTAGTGGAAAGTTCCAGCCAGTAGCCTCCTCCCACCAAATCCATGTACCAGGCTCCCTGCTCCAGACGCCCTCACAGTGATCAACTGCTTGTTTCGTCTAGAGACTTGAGCCCAGGGACATTTCTTGATAAGATTCAGCTCCAGCCAGTTCTCTCTAGTTTGCAAAGAGCGAACAACACCTCATAACTAAAACATCACACTTGACCTCCATGCATCTCAGTCTGCAGAGGCAGAAATCAAAATGGAGTCTCTCTGGTTCTAGGCCTTGTAGGCCCGAAAAGGATGAAATAGACACATAGCTCTATAATTTAAAGTCAGAACTACAGGATCCACCCTCCACTATAGGTCTTCAGGCCTGATAATAATGAAAGGACACATAATTATGTCAAAGGCAATAGGCAATAGATGGATTAGAGTCAGAAATAAGGGATCTATCATCATATAAAGCGGCTATCCTCTAGTTTATGCTTCTAGGTCTGAAAAGAGGCCAAAACAAGCTAAGAATAGGGATCTAGGATGGTAGCAAGCTAAAGTCACCATCACTCAGAAATAGAACCAAAAACCCGGTCACTACACCCCCCCACTCCTGAGAGAATGTGGTTGACTACCCCACAAATCTCTGGATAATGAGGTATTACCACATGACATGGAAAACAAATTCTTATTCTTCTGGAGCAACATCAGCAACCCCATGAGACATCACAACATTTACGTTGCAGGCACCTGGGGAAAGAGTAGAAATAGAGTGAAAGTTTTTAAATTGTGTCTGGTGTAAACCCGATGATTTGGCAAGCATTATGAGTGCCATTTTTGCTCGGATCCATTCTTTCTCTGTTAGGGGTCTCAGAGCTTGTTTCCATTCTCCCTTAGAAAGCCAAGACAACCAGTGGCATTTACAATTAGGGTCATATATATTTTGGACACTTTCATGTCTTCTAGGTTTTCAATTGTTGATTTTACTTCCAAAAGGCTGAAATCGGGGAAATATAAGAGGAGGCGGGATGGGACCCCAAGGCAAGCCTTGAATGCAGATATTTATAAAACTGCAATTTGTACAGATTACATTTGTGGCTAGGTTAGTGTAGGACTTCCAATTATCACCTTCCTAAATGTCTCTAGGCGAAGATGCCTTTTAAATCCCAAGGCTGGAAAGCCTAAATGGCAGCAACCTGGATCAGCCAGTTGACTGTTCTTAGAGGGGATTTCTTGGTGAACCTAGTAGATTTCTTCGTGACACTACTCACCCAACCAATTAATTCATTTCATTTTCATTGCTTTATATGGATAGAAACATATCCATTTAAGAAAAAATATTATACGTCAATAAAACATCCAAAATAGCGGTAAGTGGAAAAAGAAGAACATTAAATGTTCAGTACTTTGCAGGACTATTAAAATACAATCATACAGTATTCATCGAGTTACGAGCTCGAACAGCAGTTTTCAATAATGCCCCTACATGGATAATTAACTCATCATCACCCAGTTAAAAAAGAGTCCTATATGCTTCACAATAATCTACATGAAAAAACCTCTTAAAAAAGGGGAGTAAAAAGAACTTTGTGTATTGCATATAAAATCCACTGAAAAATAAAAGAAATGTAATAGGGATTGACCCAAATACCAATCACATGGGCAGGGAGAAGAAACATGGTTGGTACAAAAACCCAGAGGGAAGCACAATAAATACTTGACAGTACCTGCCCTAAGGCGAAAAAGGAGGCCAATCTGATCAAATACCCAGCCATTAAATAATCATTCTCAATATTCAAAAACAGAGCCCGCTCGGTTTGCTGATCTCTTTGGCCAGTCTGTCATTGTGGTAGCACTTGTATAGGGCCGTCAATCCTCCTTTTTACTTACTGTGTCAAAGCCATCTGGTTTATCAAAAACGTGTGCATAACAACCCATAAACAAGCTAGTTTTCACCCCTGCTGACCATGGGATATCCAGACCTTTATCACAATTAAGGCAGTCCACTTTGATCTCTCTAGTAAGAGATGCTGCCTTAATTTTCCATATAGCTAGCCAGAACAAGGAAGGGCGCACTCTAATATAATCTTCAACATAGTATAGGTTTAATTCACTATGACACACATAATGAGGTGAGGAAATCAGGGCCCCTAAGAGCTTACGACAAAACCTATTTTCCTCGTTCTGAATATTATGGCAATTAGAGATGCCCCAAATCTCAGCCCTATAAGTTGTTGTGGGTGTGCACTGAGCCTTAAAAATGTGTCAAGTATGTAACATAATGCCCTCCTCGGTTGCGGTAGGCTGAGAACTTGACCTGAAACAAACTGGCATGGTATTCCTTCAGTAAGCAGTGTAGTCCATCCACAAGCCATTAGCAGATATACTGCAGCCATATGAAATAGGCCTTCCTGGACCCTGATTCTTAGACTGCTATGCAGCAATAACCTCTCAGCTTCCGAAATACACCCGACGCCGCCCAGTAGCTTAATTAAGCTGTTACAGCCCTTCTAATTAGGTCGACTCTGACCCAGCCTCTACTTGTACAGACCGGCCAGCGGCTCTCTGCATCTTTCTTACTCGGCCCAGACTTCTAATCGGTCTTCACCTTGAATGAACCTCCTCCAAGTTACTCACTCTGACCTGGACCGAGTTTTTACAGGCAAAATGTACACAGGCATACCATTGATAATGTCCTAGTGAAGATCCTATATCTTTTGTAAGGATCGAAATACCGCCGACTTGTTGTGCGCCATATACACTTCTTTATTTAATACTCAATTTGTGTAATGGTGTCTCCACTATAATTTGTTTGCCATATCAAAAAGTGCCCCATACAAACAATTTACTCTGCCTGAGCCTTTCTGTTTTCATGTTTTATGTCCTTCCCACTAAGTTGGATACAGGTTTGTGTCCCATTTTAATTATTTCTTGCTTTATTTTGTATATATTTAAGCAACTGCACATTAAAAAAACCCTGTCCGGCTGGACAGCGGTAAAATATGGTACAGATTGGGTCTATATTTATTGTTTACTCACATTAACCCTTATCTAGGGAACACTGTCTTTAGAAATACTTGTATTCCTCTGCATCAATATCACCTCACCAAAATTGTCAGAAACTTGCTCGAGGGCCTTTTGTTAATCTGTCCATCAACATGAGAAAAGGCGGGAATACCTTTTGCATACTACCAAGGAAAACGGGGCTTGGGCAAATGGGCAGAGCTTGCAGATGATTTTGGTCATATGCATATGCATACTCAGGGTAATTAAAAGGGAGAATCATGGACTCTGCTCTTACCAGTAGAGACAAGAAAGACATCACTCTTCACTATCACCCCAGATCAGATTGCGCTCCAATAATTCAATGATGCAGTCACCTCCATTAAGGATATCATATTGTTTTTCAACTTGGAATGTGAGAAGAAACACACTTGCTCTGCCTTCCAAAAGCGGAAGAAGTTAGTTTCTTTTTATTTTAAACATAGGGAGGGGGGCCACATGTCCTCCTCCACTGAGCATGTCATGAGTGATGTCATAAGCAGGTCATAAGCAGTGCATTGCGAGGGCGTATGGTATAGTAAGCTCCAGTAACTATAACTGCTGGAAAAAATATATATATTTACATACATACACATAAATATTGTTCACCCTATTCTTAGTTGAAGAAACTGAAGTGCACTCACAGGAGCCATTACAACAACATCTTTATTGCCAGCACACCCAAAACACTGAAGAGACACATTTCTCAATGTCAGTGTTGCCGAGCTCAAAGTAGCATTTAAATAAACTAGCAATTAATTGGTTCATAGAAATTGTAAAAACAGATATTGGATGACAGTGAGCCTCGCCAGAATTTACTTCATAGCAGGCATCTTGTAATTCATAAGAACTTCAAAAGTAACTTAAAACATATCCGTTAAAGCAATCCCTGGGCCACATCATGTAATACGTTCATTTCATGACATATTTAATTCACAATATTTACTCCTGTGGGTGCAACAATGAACTTGCAATTAAACGCATCCTTCAGTTTCATGTTTTAATTCATTATGCCCCGAATGGGCAGATGCTGCAAGAAACAATCACATTTATTTAATGCCGATGGGTGTATCAGTATCCCCACATAATTATGTTTTTGCATAATTTATGTATGCCTGACCCTGATCTTGCATTTTGCACATTCCATTTGAAATCATGTCCCATTTAACACACCCTGTATGGGCAGGTATTTTAATACACCTCAGTTTGGACAAGCCCTATCTCAGTAATCATGTGAATTCCAATGCAATATCAATTGTTATATCTTCACATTCTAGCTCTGAATGTGCAATGTCTACAGTGTTCCAATCACATGTGGTTCCAGAGTTCCGAGGATGATTCAGCAGTGTTCTGAGCATGGCTAGAGCAGCCCACAATATTACTGCACACGTTCCTCCTGATACAAAGAGAATACACTCAGGCACTCCTGTTGCTGCATAGTCTTGTGTATTATTGGTCGGCTTCTCCCAATGCGTTTCGGCCATAGCCTTTCTCACGGGTCATTGGAGTGAGCCTCTCACCTGTAGCGAAATAGATGATAATGTAAAAAGGGAAAACTGACCCAACCACACAGTGCCAAGCATAAGATTAGCAAAATGAGAACCATTTTGTATTACATTAAATATACCTGCAATTACAATGTTCATTGCAGGCAATGTACATGCAAGCTACACCTATAAATATTTAGATGTATAATATTAAATATCTAGGTGCATAATATTAAACATGTTACAAACCTTAACAGCCAAGCATGACATATAGTTATTAGTTATTCAGTATGTTGTGACCTGGGTCATGCGTGTGAGTAACTGGGTCATAAAGTTTATGACATTTAGTATTCTAAAATGCTGCTCACAAAAGTTCACAATATGAGTTGCTTAAATCAGTTGATACACAAGAGCTATAGTGATGTATAAATGAGTGATGAGACTACCACTCAGTATGTGGATAGATCAAACGATGTGTCAAGAATGCCCGCCATGTTGGGTGTCCCTAAACAAATGAGGTTATGTTTTGAAGGGTAACTTATTGTATAGTGCAAATGCATATACAGTAAGATCATGCACTGTGGGTGAAAAACACCGCTGTATGGGATGGCAATTGATAGTAAGATTCACTGTGGTTGTCCACTATACTATAAATAGGTTACCAAGGTGCATGAAAATAGGTGGGGAAACATGGACGTCACAATAAGGACAACCCCTCATATAGACGATACCGCAATCAACAGGGTGAATAAAAACAGGTAAAACCATAACATTCATAAAGTCAGAAAAAAGAAGCATAATGTATATCAAATACTGTATTAGTCTAAATGTACTGCGATTTCCTCGTCCAAATTCAACCGAAACCGTGCCAGTGTATCAAAATCCAAAACAAACCTTGATTCCAGTTTACAATGTACCTTCTCTCTGTTGCCCCCCCCACCCCAATGTCGGGCTCAATGATGTCCAAAACCATAAAACGAAGCAAGTTTTCATTGAGGACATGTAATTCCACAAATTGACTGGCCATTGGGTATTGTTGATCAGTGTGATGAATCGCTCTCATGTGTTTTAGGGCCCTCTTTTTTGGCTTTATGTATGGTGCTTCCTATATACATCATGTTACATCGACAGATTAATCAATAAACATAATATTCCATGTTACATGTCACATTGGTACTCATTTTGCTGCTATTATCCTTGGCAATGTGTGGTTTGGCCTGTGTTCACTGTTTACATTATTGTTAATTTCACTACGGGTGAGACCTTCACTCCAATGACCAGAGAGGAAGGCAATTGTCATAATGTGTCGAATAGAATTTTTTAAATTTTAAAACATTACGGTTTTACAGAAAAAATAGAAAACCTGCGTTTTAGATATTTATCCATCTGTGTACATATGAGACTTCATCTAGTACAATTATATATCTCCTGATTCTTTTGCATAGGCGTATCATGTTAAAATCTCTATGTATGTATACCTTTTATGTGGTTATATTCTATATATTTATATATTTCCCTCCCAATGCAAAGATTTAAAAACATCTAAAAAAATATATTTTTTTTTACAGAAAACAGGTAAAGCCTCAGTAAGTAATATATTTATCCATGCATGTACATATAAGAATGTATTTAGTACAATTGCATATCTCCTGATTATTTTGCATATGCTTATAAAAAAAGTCTATGTATGTATACTTTTAATGTCTGTTTAAGTATCTACATATTTATATATTTTTCTCCTACTGCAGCAAACAAATTAACCATTCTCCCCAAACATCCCCAAACCACTCCTATTTGGCATATTCTATTTTTATTTCAAAATATCCCTTACCTCTACTCTCTGACTCATCCCAAACCTATTTTACAACTATGAACTCCGAAACATCCCATTTCAGTGTTCCAACCTTTATCCTATTCATCCAACTAACAAACTTTCTGACTCATCCCAAACCTATTTTACTACTATGAACTCCGAAACAACCTTTCTAAACTCTTCCCTACTCTACCCATCCTTTATCCTATTCATCCAAATAAAAGGCTCATATGCCCACCACTCCCAATAACAACTTACATTTCCCTCTACTAATCCATGACAAATACACCTTGGCTTCCGGAGTAGTGTGGTAATTGCTAAACAGTGCTTCACTGCCTAGTCCAGGGAAGTAAGCGCTATATAAACATAACTGCAATTACAATCATCAGCTGCTGAATTGTCTTCGGCCAGCTGGTCTGTGATAATTCATGGCTCAGATAAGTCTGTAACTTTGGTGACTTAGACCCAGACTCCAGAGGACACCGGGAGGCAGTGACTTCTTATCACTGGCAACCTCCACAATGCCCATCATCTCTCTAAGGTGATGGTGGTGAAAGGGCAGGGCCATAAGTCATTTGATTCTTTTTTCCTCCAACCTCAACAAGAATAAGCGTGGTTTTTGATTATGTATACATGAAAATGTCCTCTGAAATCTCCTCAACCACTCTGAGGGCCTATGCAGTCAATTGACTAATGTGTGCTAACTTTCCAGTGAAAAGCTCAATATACAATATGGTGCTGACTTTTCTATTGTGTATCTATTCAGCTGTATCAACCTAGCATGTCAACATGCCTACTCCGTTTTTTTTGTTTTTTTCGTTTTTTTTGCTGATGTTAGGCATCTCTGCTCTACAACACTGCTAACTAGTGCCACAGCAAGTGCGCTCTGGCCAAAAAATTATAATGGTAACATTGGTTTCACCAAATGACTCTATTTAACTATGCTGTAAGAGCATTGTAGATGGCCCAGAAAATGCACCTTTGGCATGGAAGTTGAAATTCATATCTTGACTATATTTGCATATCCTCCATATGGGACCCAATTATACTTTTGCCAGGAGCGTCCCTATCATTTGGCTAAGCAGCAGTTTAAATGCACCACAGTGATGCATGGCAGGGAAAGGGGACTTTGAATATAGGAAAATCATTTTTTTTATTATATTAATAAGTCACACATAAAGTATGCTTTATAAGCCAATGTTGCAAGTAATAATATAAACAAATGTCAACACTACATATTAATATGGTGGATAGGCCTAAATGAGATTGAAATCTTTACTTTCAGTCTCTGTTTGGGGAAACAGTTGAAAAGGTTTAAAAGATATTTCCTACTAAATTTTTTAATATCTATATAATGGTTAATTTCGATTTTAGATAAGTTGAGTGGAAAAAGAGATTTGTAGATATTCACTTTAGACTGCCTGAGCAAGAAATGACTTGGAACCAGTTATGCCATGTATCACACGTCCAGAGCTAGAAAACACATTTTGGGTCTGGAGCATGGCCTGCCTCCGAGCCCAGGAATATCAAATGCAGAGTAACTGCTTATCAATTAGCAGGAATTAGCTATCTGGGAATAGATAGTAACATTAGGCAGAACAAAGGCCAGCTTTAGCACCACTTTTTTTTTAACTTTAAGATGACATAAAGGGCTTCTCCAAGTCCCCCAGGGACAGAAAAACAGAAGAATTTCCGGCTGAGAGATGGCCACATGATCACAAAAGACTGCACTCTACAGGAGACCTGGTGACCAGACTGCTGCCCGAGGAGCTAGGGTCTGCCGGACTAACCTCAAGGAACATTTTCAGAAGTTGGAGAGTGTGGCTGAAGTTAAAATCTTTGATTGGGAGGACTCACTCAGGGGATTTGACCTCCGCTGCATTGCTATCAGCCTGAAATTTCGGTGAGATTGTGGTCAAGTGGTACATTTTATTGTGTTGTCTTCTTGATTTTGAAATAGTTGGTACTCCTTAAACTTTCTGTCATGAGGAAGACCCTGTAAAATAATCTTTACGGGTTGAAACATCTAATTGTATATGTTAACTGATTATGCATTAATTGCCTGGACTCTGGGAAATTGATTTAGCATTTCTATTTCTTAAATAGATTTTCACTCTCAAATATATTTCTTTTTGATTAAGATCGCGCTATATAAAACTTTATAAATAAATACTTTTTGTTATGCGCAGTGGATGTTTTGTTCACATATTTTTCACTATTTTTACTTTCACTGCCCCATCACATGTAGCACTTTTTCATGCTTTGGAATTGTCACCTTATTTATGCAACGTATGAATAATTAAACTGAATATCATTTGTTGTCATAACAGTTTTTGATTGTGTTAATCCTAGCCAATGTATTGAATGCCTCTAAATGATTACTATTGAAACATCATCCTTCATTACCCTAGTTCCATTGGAATAAAGGGTGCCCCCCCAGTTTCTTTCTGATCAGGCCCACTAATAGCATTTCATTTTCAAGCCCTGGGTATGTGTTATACCACTTCAATAGGGATATGTAAGTAAATTAAATATGCAAGTCAAGTGAAAGCCAGTTTTACCATGTTTTAAGGAGTGAGCACAAGCACTTTAGCACTGGTTAGCTGTAGTAAAAAGCACAGAGTCCTAAGGCCAACAAAACAAAATTATCAAATAGGAGAGTAAAGGCAACACGTTTGGGGTGGAGAAAACCCTAAGGCTTCATGTATGCATGTGTGCTCACTTTAAAAAAAAATGAAATGAATTTTAATAAATAATAATAAATATCAATTATATTTGGATTTTTGTTCATTTCTTTGTGTAATTACTATTAAAGTTGTCATATTTGTCTTTCAAATTGGCTTTTCTTAATGTTTTTCTTTTTGGCTTAAAGGCAGATCTAGCCTGATTTTGCAAAACAATGATCCTGGTAGGTGCTGCCTCAACCAGGCCAAAGGCACACCAAACTGAAATACTTACCTCCAAGAACCAGTGATGAAAGATCAGGAAGAATATCTGCAAAGTCGGTCACTGCCAGCTTACTCTTAGTTAGTAAGCTTTCTCAAAAAGTAGCTCAAGAAATGCTGTGCCTCCGTTGTCCTGGATAGTTTCTCCTCCTTCAAGGCCAGCCAGACTCCTTTCCTCTCTCAGAAGGCATACAGGTTCTCAGTCACTTCTGACAAATCATCAGCCCTTCAGGTAGAAAGTGTAGACATCAGGTGATGTCCCCTTACCTCTGGGAAATGGATTGTCAGGCTGACACCATCCCTGGCTGCACAGAAGTCCTGGGGAGTACTCCCATCCCTCCTCATTGAGATTGAGAACTTGAACTGAAACAAACTGCCACGGTTTGAGTCTCACCTTTATAAACCTTTACCAGACAGATAATATGGATCCACAGTCTCAAGTTTCAGAACCAGTTTGGGGTGTCCTTTTCAGACTGCCCTCTAGACACCGCCTCTGTGCAGAGTGATGCTTTCCACAGCAGGTAGAACTGAGGCTTTCTCCTCATTGGAGCACCCACAATGCAGACACAATTGATGTGAGTTTTTTGCACCATGGCTGCCATCAGCCCAGCTGAATCAAGAGCATGCAAAAAGGGCAGACCTGATCCAGAAACATCTTCCACGTACTGCAGTTCCATCCATCTCCCCTACTATTAATTATTGACTGTGCTATGGCAGACACATCAGCATCCCCTTTGCATCAAACAGTCTCATAGAATTTCTAAAGATGGCCCAGTGCAAATTCTTCACACTTCAGTGTCTGGTTCTTCTCCTTCTAACCATAGGAATGTAGGCTGTACACTTCGACTGCCTGGGAGAATAGTCCTCACCCTCCATCTTATGCTTCAGTTCTCAGGCTCATTCACACACAAACAACCAGCTACTACACACAGCACACATGTAAATGCAATCTATATGATCTCACCGACCAGGCCTAACAAGTTCAAAACCAGTTTTGAGTTGTTTGTGCTCCCTGCTGGAGGGAGCATTTCCTCGAAGTTCAGGATGAACTGTTCCTAGTATTCATGCTATAAATCATGAAATAAAGTATTTTACAATTTCACTGAAGCATTACTATATATGTATGTTAAAGTTATAAGAGATAAGGCACCAATGCTCTATGGACATAAAGTGGAGACATGCTTATCTAACAGAAAGCAGCAATAAAAAGGGCAGACTTTAAGGAGATTGCTGAATTTATAGTGATAAGCTATAGTATTCCTTTAAGATTTAGACTACTGCTGAGAATAAAATATACATGTTGCTATAATATATGTACAGCTTATTTAATATGCAGCTCACTTGTCATAACACTGCGTCCAATCCTCTCTTATGAGTGTACCATATTTTGATATCAAAGAAATAGTAATTATTTCATAGTTACTTGATTCTGAACTTTGACATTCATTGACATTATGCACAAAATTACTATCAATGCAAAACATTGATTTAAAAATGTAAGCTCAAAATACAGACAAACTTTAATACAGTACATTAAAATACAAAACTCTT
Organism: Lissotriton vulgaris; assembly: GCF_964263255.1. Classification (NCBI taxonomy): domain Eukaryota; kingdom Metazoa; phylum Chordata; class Amphibia; order Caudata; family Salamandridae; genus Lissotriton; species Lissotriton vulgaris. Next base: position 1,885,593,624 of record NC_141687.1, on the reverse strand, counting down.
CAAAGAAGTCTAGAGATCCCAGAAATAAATCAAAATATATTCTATTAGTTAACACGCCTTAACCTCGACATATTCCTCTTATACAATTGTCAAGCTAATTCATGTTAAAGAGCATAACACGCATCGCTCTTATTTAGGTTTATAATACTGGATAACCAAGATGTGTACTGCATTTTGAATTTCACTAATTGTACTTTATGATGGTCCTACCTGAAGTGTATTCAAAGACAAATGTAAACCCGTGCACACACCTCGGACAACTGTACTTCTATTCGCATAACCACACACATTTCCCAGGGACAGAAATGGGTGCTCTCCTCAACCAATTATTTATCGTCCAAAAAGAAAAATATATGAATAAGCCTGCATAATATTTTTTTTAAAACATATTGACATTCTTGGTTAAGCGCAAAGGCAATTTATATTCTAGACATTTAATTAATTCTGCTAGTAGCAGATAGGAAGCTGGAATTTCTGAATTATCTCAATATACGTTGGTGAATGACCAGCTTAGCCTTAGGAAAGAAACTCAGATATGTGTAAGCGTATAAGATGAACTGTTGTTTGATGCAAATAAAAGTGACATTGGTACCTTTTTGGCTCAATTGAAGATCCCTTTCAAATTCTCTTAGTTTCACTGAGATAGCAATGAAAGAGACTTAGTCAATCCACCCAAAACCAATGTAACTTAAACCAGGTAAAGCAAAATTGAAGAATTGGTTGAAAAATAGTTTAGGGCGCATCTGCCCATTGTAAATGCTTACAGTTCATGGATTGTGCATACTTTTTACTTTATAACACATATCCTAGTTTGTGTTCCCATTTCTCTCATGGTGTGCTCTTTCTCTGTGATTATTAGGACATTATTTAACAATATAAATATTTGCATGGCAGTACATATTCTTCAAACAATTCATAGACAGTTAGGATCACTGACTAAATATCGAGGGACAAAATATAGACTACCCAAAATATAGATTCCGAAATATCGACGGACAAAATATCGAATTCCTATCTACAAACAGGTAAGTACCAAAATATCAACCCCAAAATATCGTTTATATATATATACATTATAAAAATATCGAATTTCTTAAAATTGTAAAATTAAAACAATATTAAAAATAAATAGCTAAAATATACTTAAAAATACTTAAATTACCTTAAAATTAATAAATAACTAATTTAACTTATAAAAAAAATACAATCATATCTGTTAAAACATATATATATATATTAACATAATATTAATAAAAACCATTACCGTAGGATAGCGGAGGTGTAAAAATTACTATTCCCACTCCTGGAAGTGCAACAGTAGGGAAAGCGTTGGATAGCGTAGGGGTAAAAATTACTATTCCCACTCCAAAGAGTGCAACAGTAGGGAAAGCGTTGGATAGCGTAGGGGTAAAAATTACTATTCCCACTTCACTGAGTTCAACAGTAGGGACAGCGTTGGATAGCGTAGGGGTAAAAATTATTATTCCCAACCCAGAGAGTGCAACAGTAGGGAAAGCGTTGGATAGCGTAGGGGTAAAAATTAATATTCCCACAACAGAGAGTGCAACAGTAGGGAAAGCATTGGATAACGTAGGGGCAAAAATTACTATTTCCACTCCAGAGAGTGCAACAGTAGGGAAAGCGTTGGATAGCGTAGGGGTAAAATTTACTATTCCCACTCCAGAGAGTGCAACAGTAGGGAAAGCGTTCGATAGCGTAGGAGTAAAAAATGTTATTCCCACTCCAGAGAGTGCAACAGTAGGGATAGCGTTGGATAGCGTAGGGGTAAAAATGACTATTTCCACTCCAGAGAGTGCAACAGTAGGGAAAGCGTTGGATAGCGCAGGGGTAAAAATACGATTCCCACTCCAGAGAGTGCAACAGTAGGGAAAACGTTGGATAGCGTAGGGGTAAAAATTACTATTCCCACTCCAGAGAGTGCAACAGTAGGGAAAGCGTTGGATAGCGTAGGGGTAACAATTACTATTCCCACTCCAGAGAGTGCAACAGTAGGGAAAGCGTTGGATAGCGCAGGGGTAAAAATTACTATTCCCACTCCAGAGAGTGCAGCAGTAGGGAAAGCGTTGGATAGCGTAGGGGTAAAAATTACTATTCCCACTTCACTGAGTTCAACAGTAGGGACAGCGTTGGATAGCGTAGGGGTAAAAATTATTATTCCCAACCCAGAGAGTGCAACAGTAGGGAAAGCGTTGGATAGCGTAGGGGTAAAAATTAATATTCCCACAACAGAGAGTGCAACAGTAGGGAAAGCATTGGATAACGTAGGGGCAAAAATTACTATTTCCACTCCAGAGAGTGCAACAGTAGGGAAAGCGTTGGATAGCGTAGGGGTAAAATTTACTACTCCCTCTCCAGAGAGTGCAACAGTAGAGAAAGCGTTGGATAGCGTAGGGGTAAAAATTACTATTCCCCCTCCAGAGAGTGCAACAGTAGGGAAAGCGTTGGATAGCATAGGGGTAAAGATTACTATTCCTACTCCAGTGAGTGCAACAGTAGGGAAAGCGTTGGATATCATAGTGGTAAATTTTACTATTCCCACTCTAGTGAATATAAATTAATATAAATCACATAATTATCAATTAATCAATTAATAAAAATTAATTATCAATTAAGAATTAATTAATTATCAATTAAAAAGTAATTAACAATTTGTTCAAAATAAATACCAATAAATTAATTAACATTTTTAATTAATTATAATTAAATTCCTTCCCACCCTATTCCCCTATAAACCTACAACCCGCTACAGAAAATAAATTAATATTATTCACATAATTATGAATTAATCAATTAATAAAAAATAATTATTTAAGAATTAATTAATTACCAATTAAAAATTAAGTAACAATTTAATCAAAATAAATACCAATTAATTAATTAACATATTTAATTAATTACAATTAAATTACTTCCCACCCTATTCCCCTATAAACCCACAACCCGCTAAAGAAAATAAATTAATTTAATTCACATAATTATCAATTAATCAATTAATAAAAAATAATTATCAATTAAGAATTAATTAAATACCAATTAAAAATTAATTAACTATTTATTCTAAATAAATACCAATTAATTAATTAACATATTTAATTAATTATAATTACATTACTTCCCACCCTATTCCCCTGTAAACCCACAACCCGCTACAGAATTAAATTACACAATAAAATAAATAACATAAAATTAATTACTTAAAATAAACTACAAAAATATATACACTTTTCACACATATACTAACATAAAAAAAACTTTAAAAAATTCGATATTATTAAAACTTCGATATTTTTAATAAACTATATTATGTACTTCGATATTTTGACTGTCTATATTTTTAAAATCGATATTAAATTACTTACCTTCAAAACGATATTTTTGATGTCTATATTCTGTCCATTCGATATTTTGTCCATTCTATATTTTGGACTCAATATTTTGGTTTGTCTATATTTTGGAATCGATATTTTGACCATTTACCGTTGGACTTGGTCCTGTCTGCAGGGTCACCATCAGACTTTTTGCCCTAACCCTCGTTATTTTCTGAACCCATTTTTGCTTGTTTTTAGTTGGCTGGCAGCTTGACCAGAGATTTATGGACAGAGGGCTCCAATAAACTTGACCCTTGCACCTGGACTCAACCATTTGTGAGTGCCACCATGCCAAGTGGTGCCACCCCAGTCCTGGACCTTTGGAAGTGTGTCTGAAGGTCCTCTGCCAGCCCATCTGTGGACCTTGCAGAACCGATGCATCTTCTCTTCTGCGTGGCACTAACCTGAGCAGAACCAACACATTGCCTCTGTTGCATGGATTTTCTTAAAGCAAGGACTTTGCATTGCGCCCCATCAGAACTGCCACTGCGCGATGCAGGCCTCGCATTGCAAGCCTCTTGTCAACTGCAGCCTCAATGATGACGTAGGACTTCACAATGCAAGCCGCACAACTTCCTCAATAACAGCTGGTGAGCAATGCATCCTCAATGAAGGACTTAATATTTCAAGCCCCCCTTTGACAGCCTCCTCGACAACGATGACTGAGGGCCTTGTATCGCAGGCTCGCAGCACATGGGAACCGACACTGCAGGATGCATCTCTGACGAGGACCACGCATCACCTCAGCTTTGCCCTCGATGCTGGACTCAGCAACTCCTCACAATCAGGATTTAAGGTACTCTTGTTCAATGGGCCTAGTTGAGTCCCTGTAGCCGGCCCATGTTCCATTGCGATCAGCCTGAATTTGTGACTTGGTCCCTTTGTGCTTTTGGAGCTATATTCACTGAAATCTTTAAAAATGCACATCTCTGGTAGTACTGATTGAAATTTCGGTGTTTTGTTCTTGATCTATTAATTAACATTTATTCTGTTTTTCGAAATTGGTGCAGCATTTTTCTTGCATTGTGTTTTCACTTTATTACTGTTTGAAGTGCTGCATATATATTCTACACAGTGCCTCTAAGTTAAGCCAGACATCTCTGTGCCAAGCTACCTGTGGGTTGAGCCCAGGTTAATTCAGGGTTTGCTCGTTCCTTTACCCTGACAAGGACTGTAGTTCATGCTTGAGTAGAGTTTCTCCCCCCTCAACCAGTAATCCAATTTCTTATTCTAACATTTATATAAACTGAGGGTACTTGGTAAATTGTATTCTCTAGGTTCCATTGAAACAAGTGGAACATGAATATAATTAATTTGGTTTATCTTTAATGTGGTACAATATATCCTTCTTGGTTTCCTAATCTCATTTTACTATTTCACACTCTATAATGCTGTGGAGGTCAGCCGGCAGCCCACATACTGTTAGTAAAGTCACCAGATTGCTGAAGCTAGGTTCAGAAGCATATTTCGAGGTTCCTGAGATACATTTTAATTGAAAAAGGAAAGCAATGTCTCTGTTAGAAATTTGAGTAATGTATTGTGCCAAAATTAATTTCTTGCTTTAACACCTATGAACATTTAAAGAACGTTATTGTCACTTTTGAAGAAAACTAAGGGCCTCCTTTATGAAAAGTGACGCATCGCTGCATGAAAACAGTGATGCGTCACTTTTCATTGTGCCCTCCTTGCGACATACTGGATGTTTCATATTTACAGTGTGACGCATCATGTAGCAAGGAGTTACAGATACATCAGTATTTCTGACGTATCTGTAGGAGCAAAAATGACGCGTTGCTGGAGTGTGTCACAAAAGTGACGCAACTCCATCAATGGGTCATTTTCACATGGGCAAGTCCCATTTCAAATGTTCCTGCGTCAGTCTTATGCCTGCTGTGAGGCAGGCGAAAGATATTGACGCATTTGTGTCCTAGATGTGACGCAGTAAAATTTCATAGATTTCACTTTGTCACTTCTATGAGGCTTACTTGTGGGCGTAGTAGGCGTAGTGGGGCTTCGCGAAGCTACGCGAAGTGGGCGAGACACTACGTCCACCTACGCACTTCGCGTAGCCCCACTACGCGCCACCCGCCTCCCTCCCGCCCTCCCTAAATACTTAAATTATATTTTAGAAAATGATTAAAAAGCACTTACCATGTCCGCCGCGTCCCCGGGGCTCCCTCTCGTCATCCCGAGATTTTCTAAAATATAATTTAAGTATTTAGGGAGGGCGGGAGGGAGGCGGGTGGCGGGCAACTGGCAGGCAACTTCGCTACGCCCGCGGGGTGGGCGTAGTGTTGCCTGCTAGGCCTACTTCGCAAATGGCGAAGTAGGCAACACTACGTCCACTCCGTGGGCGTAGCGAAGTGCTACGCCCAGGAACGCCCAACCTGCATACATTATACTTGGCGCAGGTATAATCTGGTGCAGGGGTTTACAGTGTGACGCATCTAACTAGATGCGTTACTTTGTAAATATGACGCACCATGGTACATTGTTTACGATGCTGGTGCGTCACAAAAAGTGACGCACCGGCAGCGCAAATGTGAAGCAAGGGCTCATAAATAAGCCCCTAAGAGGGCACTACCAGATTGCAAAAAGTGTTGTCTTGGGGCACAACAAAAAGGTGCTTGGTTCCTTTACATCCTGAATTCTGAGTGTTGTTCTTTGCAGGTGCAGACAGGTGATGTTTAACACCAACACTTATAAAGACCTGTTCTTAGCAGTAATCGTAGTCAAAACAGTTACATAAGAGGATGTTATTTTAATAGAAGGAATCATTCGAATAATTAAATTAAAGAAGAATACAGTTTGGTCGTAAACATGTTTCATCACGGTGTGGCTTCTATGCAGAGTGTTAGACTTGCCTGCAGTTATTACACCTTCTCCTATTTTTCCATTCCAAAGGACTGCTGGCATTGGAACTTTCACTCCTTAGATCACCACTGTAGTGATTTGACTGAGACAGAAGTGAAAAGTAGACCGGGTAAATGAGGTAAGTGGGTTATTGTGGACATTGTAATGTTCATCAGATGAAGTTAATTGTTCAAAACTTCTCTTTATTATAAGAAGTACTCCAGAAATATAGGACAACATCCGGACATCTTTTGGTCTCTTCCCACTGTCCTTCAAATCGCAAGACATCATATTCAATTATGTGAGGTCACTGCTACTAGCCAGGATGCAACACATCTTCCTTTTCACAATGAAATAAACCTGAAGACCCTGAAACAAATGCATCTATCAAACTAGAAAATAAATAACACCTACTAGAGATTTTTCTATGAACATGAACATGAACATTGGCAATTTCAGTAATGACTTGAGTCATTTCAGAACAAATCTCTTAAGATGGGAAGATCTTCTAATTTGTATTTTTTACCCTTTCAAGTCACCAAATGGTGAATTACTAGTGCCAATGCTGGGCATTCCTTTTTATCAGAAGTATTTTTATTAAGACTATTATTTCCTTTCTACATTAGATTACCTAACACTAGGTGTTGCTTCCTACCTTGCTCCGTGGTATTGAGAAATTCTGTTAAATTTCCTGTTAATTCTTTCTTGTCCTGATTCTTTCATCTTGGGTTTTACAGAATTACTCACCAATCTCATTACTTTTATTGGTATGGAAACATGGAAACCTCTTTTTACTCTCTCTCGCTCTTTCTTTCCAGCCATTCTGACTAATCACACTACTCACTCTATTCCAACTCTTCAGTCACTGAACAAACTATAGAACTGGGTTTCTGCTCTCTAGCTATATCAAAGGGAGTTATTCCATATGCCACTATCTAGGGATTGGCGTTAAACGTTGCCCAGGTGGCAGAGTTTGCAGAGTTTTGACACTCTGTGTTCCATTTGAAATGCGGTGTTCAGCAAAAACTCTGTGTCCCGCCACCACGTAGCAGAGTTTACTATTCACCACCACCGCCTTTTAATAACAAGTTATTTTTTATTTACTTTGTTGTTAATTTATAAGCAGCCTAGTAATTGAGGAGTCGCGTGGCAGGGCTCAAGCACAGACCTACGGCTGGGGCATGCAGTCGCTTCAGGTTTCTAGTGTGCATGCATACAATAACACGCATGCTCACACAAGAGAAGGAGGCACAAACAGACAGGGAGCTCAAAGCGACGGAACACCAGTGCAGCCAGCTCCAAGTCTGCTGCAGGCAAGGCAGGCTGAGGTAATCCTCCAAAGGCTGGATGCAGGAGGCAGCGGGAGAGCATAGTCAACCTTGAGGATCTGCAGCCTGAGAGAAAGGTGTGGGCATGTGACGCATTGTCGGAACCCCAACCTCCACAAAACGTTCTTGTGAAGTTGTGGGCTGGGCGGACCGGAATAACAGGTGGGGAGGCCGAATGTAGTGTGCTATGATCAAGGATTTATTCGATGACAGCGTACACAAAGTCTGGATCAAAAAGAAGTTGTACAGGGAAGAAGTTCCGCAGGGAAGCTCCCAGCCGGGAGGGTGTGGATGGTGAGTAGATATCCGGGTTGTGGTCCTCTGCGGGGCTGTTGTCGTCAGGGTACGGGCGGTTGATGGGTCTCCTCGGAGATATGTAAAAGAGAGAGTACAGGGGTTAGTCCCGTCCAGTAAGGACTACTGAGTACTTCCACCGTCACCGGGAAGTGAAGGGCCAGGTAAAGAGCGTGGGGCAGGTGGGAAGGGTAGGTAGGGATAAGACCAGTCAGCAAGCAGGAGGGTATTGTGATGGGAGGTGTCCGGGATAAGTGCGGTGTTTGTACTTACAGTGCTCGTGATACTTCTCTTAAGGACTAAGGCTAGTGCAGGGTGCTCGTGAGGCTCTATATACAAGACTATACAGTTAACTACAATATTTACACTAAGGGACACGGAGAAGGATAGATTGTACTCACGTGCCCCGCCGCAACTCTCATCCGAGTTGCGACCGCTCTCCAGCCACCTCCGGAGGTCGCCACCAATCCTCCGTCCACAGGTCTTCTTCCTCGTCCTCTTCTCCGATCTCCGCCTCCTCTCCGATCTCCTCCTTCTTTCCGCTCTCCGTCGGGGGTTCCGCGCCGTTCGCTGTCTCCTGCCACGAGTCCGCTGGGCTGAACACTGTTTCCTCGTTCCTGCCGTCTTTTCTGTGTTCCTGGCGGACTGCAGTGGACGTGCTTCCGGTTCCGGAGGGGTCGGGTTCCGGGTCACCTGAAGGAGTTCCGTTTCCGGTATCCTGTTGGTCTGTTTCCGGGTCGGCGTTGGTTATCGGCTCCTGTGGGCGAAGAGCGTAATTCCGGTGACCAAGGGACGCTGTTCCTCCCGGTGTGGGGGTGTGGCCCCCCCGACTACACCGCCCTTCCGACGAGGTAGGGACCCCTGGTCTTCCACAGTTCTCTACTCCCCAGCCTCGGCTGCCTCCAGCACCTCCTGCCCTTGCACCGCCTGGCTCTGGGCACTTCCAAACCCCCACTGCCTCAGCCGAGCCCCGGAACACTCTGACTACAGGTGAGGTGTCTCTGAGTGAACTCAGTCTACTGTGGGGTGTGTGTGCTTGCGTCATGTAAATTTTGTTGTGCATTTGTTGCTGGAGACATGCTTGGTTTAGATGGATGAGCTCCCCCACAGTCTCACAATAGGTGGAGCGGAATTTCATGGAGCTTTTATTCAGCTCCACGAAACTCCGCATAGTGTATCTCTCTGAGATCTGCCCACCGCTAATCATTTCTTTAAGAAATTCTACCCAGTTTTCCTCACCAATTATATTCTTTCTTTTATAGTGCAATTAAAACATACTTCAAATCCATTAGTCTCCGGGTGATGCAGCATACATTTCAAGTGACTATGTCATATTGAAATGACAGCATTTCCTTTGAGGTTACTATACACTATAGTGAGTAATGGATTGGGACATCCTTCCCCTTCAAAGTTATCTCCCCAGACATTTATGCCAGTGCCGGTGGTTATGTCCACCAAACACCTAAATTCTGGCCATCATGAAAATAAATCAACCAATATTAGAAGATACAGTTATCGTACTCTCCACAAAAATGGACCTATTATACCATGTGTGAGCTCCAACCACAGTGATGATGGCAAATCCCTACAAATCCTAGGGGGCGGGGGGGCACACTTTGTGAAACTTGTTACTGTTGGAACATATATTGCATTCTAACACCATTTTCTTTCTATTTCCTGGGCTATTCCTTGCCACCAAAAATCTATTAATCAGTTTTGACTATTCCCGAATGTCCTTTGGGAGCTAAATATAATATAATCTTTTCAAAATGTTTTCTGGAGGAATTAGCCTGGAGTCTGTACAAATGAAACCTCCTACTTAAGATGATGAACTAAAAAGGTTTACATTCTTCACAAACTTGGTATTTTTTCAATCAATATTTCTAAAGCCTCTAATAATGTTTCATCATTGGCAACTTCATCAAGCGCCTCTTCTTCCATACCTAATCCAATGAGTTAAAACCATGCAACTCTTCTTCAGAAATAATATCCTTCATGTTGACAACTCCAGTTGCTAAACCATTCTCAACCATATGCGGATTTATTCTTAACACTAAGGGCCAGATGTAGGTAACTAATTTTTACAGATTCTAAAATACCAAATGTTACCGATTCGTTATTTTAGAAATGGGAAATGAGATGTAGGTAAAAAATACAGAATCGGTAAAAATCGGAATCCAACGATTCGGTATTTACCGATTTGGTATTTACCGATTCGGCAAATACCGATTCGGTGAATCCCATTCATTCCTATGGGTCTGGATGCCCATAGGAATGAATGGGATTTACCGAATCGGTATTTACCGAATCGGTAAATACCGAATCGGGAATACAAAAAAGCAAGCAGTTGAGCTACCAACCAATCACGTGCCTCCACCCTGCCCCTCAGCCAACCAACAGAGGAATCAACCAATCCTGTGCATCCACCCCACCCCACAATCAGGAAGTGGCCACACCCATGCAGGTGCAGAGTAACTGATCACCCAGGAGAGCAGTTACACGCTGACAGGCTGTTGTGAAGCTGAGCTGTGCAGGAGTGAAATAGATGGATTCCCAAGACTCCCAGAGGGAAGGTGCAGAGAGGAGGAGGAAGATAAAGTTCAGCACAGGTGAACTTCAGGTGCTGGTAGAGGAGGTGGTTAAGCACAACTCCCAGCTTTTCGGAAAGCAGTCTCTGCAGGTAGCAGAGGCTGTGAAGAGGAATACCTGGCTGGGGCTCCAGTCCAAGGTGAACGCCATTGGAGTGACAACCAGGGAAGTGGACGATCTAAAGAAAAGATGGTATGATCGGAGGATCATTACCAAAAAGAAAATGGTGGCAATAAGGAAAGAGGCCAATGCTACAGGTGGAGGAAAGAACAGTGCACCTGCTCTCACGGATCTGGAAGAGCTCATGGAGTCCACACTGGGGCCAGAGAGCGTTTTTGAAATCAGTGATGCTGACAGCTCAGCCCGAGCTGCATCAAAGAAAGGTAAGGGACATGTCCATCATTCCTCACCCCTTGCCTGTCTCCCTCCCCCAATGTGGCTGTGTGTTGAGGAACTCCAGTACAGGCTTCTGTATCCACCTGCAATGCATTATGGGAGTGGTAGTCATCAGAATTCACATCAGAGCAGGCAACATGAAAGAATGTCAGGCATGCCACACAATACAAATAGAGACAGGGGAGGACCATGAAATAGTGCAAATGATTTGTGATTTAATATAGAAATACACGGTGAAAGCACCACTAAGCCACTGTCCATATCTGTCCACAGGATAGATTTTGCGCAAGACAATGCAGGAGAGGGAGAAGAGGGCACCCCAAAGGGAGAGGAGTGAGGAAGAAGCCAGGGATGCAGGGCCCAGCACTGCAACACGTCCAGCACACTGCACACATGCAGCTGCCACACCAGAGGCAGCCACCATGCAACTGCCATCATCACCTCTGCTCCTTGATGCCCCACAACATGAGCCACAACAACTTTCCACACCAGCAGCCTCAGAAGTGTCAGAAATCTGCAGGCCTAGGAGGCATGATGTTCCCCCACTAAGAATCCTACAAACATCCTCTGATGAGGAAAGGGAGGGTGAGATCCCAATTGAGTCAATGGAGGCAAATACAGCTGGTCTTCCGTCCACTCCTGTCACTGTATCAAGAGGCAAAAGACGCCGTAGGGTCCGGGAGGCAAGCTTAAGTGGGCATGGTGACGGTGTCTTCCGTGGCCTTGAAACAGCAATGGTGAAGGTGCAACGCCTGCAGGCGAAATCAATTAGTGCAATGCACAGACAAATGCGCCAAATGAATAAAACCATTGAGAACATGAACCGGGGATCACATCAATGGCGGACAGCATGAGGGATTTGGCCGATGGGGTGAGGGACATGTCACAGCGCGTGATGTCAGTTTGTGACGAACTCCATGAGGACCGCGCATAAAGGTGCAGGGAGAGGCAGTGCATGCAACAGCAGACAAGGGCCATGCACCGTCTGGCAACAGCGACTTCACTGGTGTGTCGCCGTTCTGTTGCAATGCAGGAGGGGCTGGTGCACTGCTGCACAGATCTCACAAGGGGGATGGGGAGAGTCACTACAGCAATGAATGAATGAATGAATGAATTAATGAATTACGGACTTGTACCGCGCACAGCTACCCAAAGGCATCCCGGCGCCTTTTCGCTCACTCATTCAATAGATTAGGCAAACAGGTGAGTTTTTACCAGCGTCCTGAATTTTTGGTGGTTGGATTCCAACCTGATGGAGTCAGGAAGGTTGTTCCAGAGGTTGGTCGCTTGAAGGGAGAAGCGTCTCCCGCCCGTACGTACTCTCCTTGTTTTTGGGACCACTAACAGATTTTTGTTGCTAGATCTGAGGGTCCGTGAAGGGAGGTAGGTGGAGAACATGGCTTGAATTAGTCCAGGGCCAGTCTTATAGAATGCTTTGTGTACAGTGATCAAAGCCTTGAACTCTACCCTCCTTTGCACGGGTAGCCAATGTAAATGGCGCAACCCAGGTCTGGCGGATGTTCTCATTGGGATGTCCAGCAATAGACGTGCGGCACAATTTTGCACTGTCTGAAGGGTTTTCAAGGTACTTTGCGGGGCTCCCAAGTAGAGAGCGTTTGCGTAATCAAGCCGTGATAATATCAAGGCTTGTACCAGAATCCGCCTGGAATCGAATGGGAGGAGTTTGATGACTTTTCTGAGTTGTCTCAGCAAGGCAAAACAGGTCCCTGCTACCTTGTGAACCTGTACTCCGAGGTTAAAAGCGGGGTCGAGCCAAACCCCAAGGCTCTTAATTTGGTTTCTTGGCGGGGGAGGCTGACCAAGGCATAATGGCCACCAATCATCGATATTAGACGGGGGCTTGTGTCCCAGAAGCATCACCTCCGTTTTGGCACCATTCAATTTTAAGAAGTCAAGTCATAGAATTTATATAGCGCACTACATACCCAGAGGGTTTCAAGGCGCTTAGAAAGGGGAGGAGGATTACTTGTCAAATATCCACGTTTTAAGTTGCTTTCTGAATGCCAGGTGGTTCTGGGTAAGGTGAAGGTAAGCGGTGAGTGAGTTCCAAGTTTTAGCAGCCAGGTATGAGAAGGATCTGCCTCCCATGGTGGTCTTGTTGATGCGAGGCACAGTGGCGAGGGCTTTGCTGGAAGAACGTAGTTGGCGGGAGGGGGTGTAGAAGGACAATCGTGAGTTGAGGCATTCTAGTCCGATGTCGTAGAGTGATTTGTGTGCGTGGGTAAGCAGTCGGAAGGTGATCCTCTTATTGACGGGTAGCCAGTGGAGGTCTTTAAGGTGACCAGAGATGTGTTCGTTGCGTGGGATGTCTAATATGATCCTGGCTGAGGCGTTTTGGATTCGTTGGAGTTTCTTCTGGAGTTTAGCGGTAGTGCCTGCGTAGAGGGTGTTTCCGTAGTCCAGTCGGCTCGTGACCAGAGCGTGGGTGACTGTTTTCCTTGTTTCGGAGGGGATCCAGCGAAATGTTTTTCTGAGCATGCGAAGAATGTTGAAGCAGGAAGAGGATACGGCGCTGACTTGTCTGTTCATTGAGAGTGAAGAATCCAGGATGACGCCTAGGTTCCGTGCGTGGTCTGTCGGGATGGGTGCTTTTCCGAGGGCTTCCGGCCACCAGGAGTCGTCCCATTCAGAGGGGGATGTACCTAAGATGAGGACTTCTGTTTTGTCTGAGTTCAGTTTCAGACGGCTTTGTTTCATCCATTCGGCAACTTCTTTCATTCCTTCGTGTAGGTTAGTTTTGGCGGTGCTGGGGTCATTGGTGAGAGAAAGGATTAGTTGAGTGTCATCCGCGTAGGAGATGATGTTGAGGTTGTGTTGGCGGGCGATGTCCGCGAGGGGGCTCATGTATACGTTGAAGAGGGTGGGGCTGAGTGAGGATCCTTGTGGTACGCCACAGATGACTTCGGTGGCCTCGGACTTGAATGGTGGGAGGCGGACTCTCTGGGTTCTTCCGGTGAGGAACGAGGTGATCCATTCAAGTGCTTTTCCTTGGATTCCGATGTTATTGAGGCGTTGTAAAAGGGTGCTGTGGCAGACTGTGTCGAATGCTGCAGAGAGGTCGAGGAGGATGAGGGCGACTGTGTCTCCATTGTCCAGTAGAGTTCGAATGTCGTCTGTTGCTGCGATGAGGGCGGTCTCAGTGCTGTGTTTTGCTCGGAAGCCAGATTGTGAGGGGTCGAGGGATTTGTTGGCTTCGAGGAAGGCGGCGAGCTGGTTGTTGACAGCTTTCTCGATGACTTTGGCCGGGAATGGAAGAAGCGAGATGGGGCGGTAATTTTTGAGTTCGGTGGGGTCCGCTGTGGGTTTTTTCAGAAGGGCGGTGAGTTCAGCGTGTTTCCAGTCTTCCGGGAAGGTGGCGGAGTTGAAGGAGCAGTTGATGACGTCTCGGAGGTGCGGTGTCCATCCAAGCATGAATGTTTTCCAGACAAGAGGAGAGGTTATTATAGGGGGCGTTTTTAGATGATAGCGAGATGATCAATTGTGTGTCATCTGATTATATGTCACCGGTTGTACTCCCCAGGGCAGAACCACCTCAGCCAAAGGCCTCATATAGATATTAAAAAGGGTGGGGCTGAGGGAAGAGCCCTGAGAAACACCACACTGGAGACACATTTGAGGGGAGGACACATTGTCCTCAAAGACTGCAAAGGTCCTTTCCGTTAGGAAGGAGCAAAGCCAGTTAAGTACCTGGCCCCCAACCCCTACTTCTCTTAGCCTCTGGAGCAAGATGTTATAATTCACGGTATCAAAAGCCGCGCTGAGGTCTAAGAGAAGTATTGCGGCGTTACCTCCATTGTCGAGGATTTTCCTGGTTTCCTCTACTACCGTGATGAGGGCGGTTTCTGTACCCTGGAGGCTACGAAAGCCAGTTTGCGTGGAATTAAGAGCATTCCTTTCCTCCAGGAAGGTAGAGAGCTGGGAGTTCACACATTTTTCAGCTAGTTTGCTGACACATGGCAGTAGAGATATCGGCAGGTAGTTTGTCCAATCCTCAGGATTGAGATTCGTTTTTTTTAAGAGTGCCTTTACTCTGGCTTGTTTCCACACAGGGGGCACCATACCAGATTTCAATGAGGAATTTATCACCTCCTGAACCAGTGGGGTAACGGTCTCTGAAACCAGATGAAGGAACATATTTATAACTTTTTGGGAGAAAAAGGTGGCAAGCTCATTGCAGCGTAATTGTGCTTTACTGGGATCGACTAGAGAGGCAGGTGGTGTAATCAGTGATTTAAAGATTTTAAAAATTTTGCGGGGAGCATTGGCTGAGGTGTTAATTTTTTCCTGGAAATAGTTGGCTTGGGTAGTTTTAATTTCATGTTTATATCTCTTCAATGCTAACTTATAGCTCTCCTTACTAGCAACAGTGAAGCTTTTCCTCCATTTCCTTTCCTCTTGTTTACAGCACCGCTTAAGTGCTCTAAGTTCTTTGGTGTACCATGTTTTTTTTTTCTCTCCTAGTTTGTGAGAGAGTTGAGACTTGGGGAGGGTCAAGTCTAGAGAATTTTCGACCCACTGATTGAGTTGGGCGTTAGCTTCTATGGGGTCGTTCTTTAGACTAGGTAAGGATTCCCTAAGGTTGGAATTCCAGCTGTCCACCGGAAGCTTGGACCAAACTCGAGTTATCCTCTTAGAGGCAACTGCAGGTCTGTCCTTTCCCATCAAGGACAGACTGAAACGTAGCAGTTTATGGTCTGACCAAGGGATACTGATTGAGTCGGTGAACTTCAAATTTCCTAGATTAGTGTAGCAATGATCCAGGGTATGTCCAGCTTTATGCGTGGGCCCTACGACTAATTGAGTTAGCTGGAGTGCTTCCAAACTGGAAGTTAGTTTGAGACAGGCGGGGGAATCGGGCTCATCAAGATGTATATTGAGATCACCTAGGATTGTGAAGTTGGAGGAAGTGCATGCAAGGGTGATTGCGTTAGTAAACAGTTCCTCACAAAATTGCCCATATGTGCCTGGGAATCTATATACTAGCAGTCCTGATAGGGTGCAGGTGGAAGAGAGTGCAATGGTGAACATAAAACTTTCAGCCCCAGAGATGTTCACTTTCTCGATTCTGCCTGTCATTTCTTCTCTTAGAATAATGCCGATGCCTCCACCTCTCGTATCAATCCGGTTTTGCCTTAGGATAGTATAACCAGGGGGGAGTGCATGGACAATATCTGGGTCGGAACTCTCGGTGGTCCAGGTTTCCGTAAGAAATAGGACATCGAGCTCTTGTTCCTCTAAGAGTAAATGAAGCTGGATCGCGTGACCAGGAAGGGATCTACAATTGAGTAGTCCTAAGGAAATTGGGCGGGGAGAGGCTTCATTGTGCCTGGTAATATCCTGGGTGAAGCTGAACTCGCACCCTATACATGAAGGTAAAGTTCTGGTGTGTATTGTTAGTATTCCACATTGAATGTTTACATTATTCCTTAGTGACAGTAGGGTATTGCGACTGTACGTTATGTGAGGGTGGATGAGGTCTGAAGAGGCAGAGTGGCTGGGCCCTGGGTCCGTCCTGGCCCGGACGGGCCCAGACGGGCTTACCTCAGACGCACCTCCGGCGCTATTACGGCGCGTCCGCACTGCGCGTCCGCTGCGTGGAGGCATGGGGGCGTGTTTAAGTATCTGCACCGAGTGCCACGGTTAATCAGGACTAGAGCGCCAACCGACCATGGGGAACCTCCCCAAGATGGCTGCCGCGTACAGTGCCCTTCGCCTCCTAGTTCGAGGCTGTACTAAGCCCTATGTGGGTCTAAAATGAAATGTCAGCGTGTCCCTGATTAAAATTGCCACAAAGCGAAAATAAAATGAGAACACAATGACAAAATGCAATTTTTAAAATCGGCCTGTAAGCAGGTTATGTAGCGAGTGTAATGCGTGTCAAAGTTGGTGTGAGCTCTCCCGGCAGCCGCCTACGAAGAGCGAGCGAATCTCGCGAGGCCTGAATCTGGTTCCTTAAGTATCTGCACCGAGTGCCTGGGTTAATCAGGACTAGAGCGCCAACCGACCATGGGGAACCTCCACAAGATGGCCGCTGCGTACAGTGCCCTTCGCCTCCTAGCCTTCCAATGGAAGTGCTGCTGACTTACCAGTCAGCCACCACAGGAGGTGAAGGTTTAGAGGACACAGACAACACCAGTAGCAGGAGCAGCACCCCTATCCCGGAAATTCGGAGGAGCAGCAGACGCCAGAGTACAGGCGCTGGCTCAGCAGACAATGAACTGACCCAACCACAGGCATCACGCAGTGTAGTGCGTGGGCGCAGGCAGTAAGGCTGCCAAATTTCGAGAGGACATGTGAGGGTGAGGTGACCCCTGTCCGCCCAGTTGGGCTAGGCACACTTTGGATTTAACAAATGTGTCTTCAGACATTTACCGTAGTGCCAATTAAACTACGTTTATTGCATTGAACCCCTTGCTGTGTCTCTTTACTTACTCAAAAGTAGTTGTGTGTGATCTCTGCCCGTCTCTGTCTGCCGTCTGTTGGTGTTGGAACTCCTACTATGTTGTGTGCAGGTAGTGCATGGTCATCATCATGGTCTTCATAGTCGCTCAATTCCACCTCGGTGTCCTTCTTAGTAGTGAGGTTGTGCAACATTGCACAAGTTGCAATGATCTTACAGCAGATGACTGGTGAGTACTGCCGTGCCCCTCCACTTTTGTGCAGGCAGCGGAACCTGCTCTTCAGATGGCCAAAGGTGCGCTCCACGATGTTCCTGGTTGATTTATGTGCCACATTGTATTGTCTCTGGCTGAGGGCTGTGGGGTTGAGGTAGGGTGTCAGTACGAAGGAACGGTGGCATATGCACTATCCCCCAATGTGAAGTGAGAAAACCATTACTCACAGGCACGCATAAACATACGTCTGCATTATCTATCACAGGAGTGTCACACAGTAATTTACCTAGCAGGTATCCTTCGTCAAATTCCCCCGCTGTCAGGTGGGTGTAGATCCCACTGTTTTGGAAGATGTAGGAGTTGTGGGTGCTTCCTGGGTACCTGGCCACTATGTCCGTGATAATGTACTTGGCATCACAGATTACTTGTACGTTTATTGTGTGGGATGACTTCCTGTTCCTGTAAATGTACTCTGTGGCAGCAGGTGGGCATATTGGGAAGTGGCTGCCATCAATACAGCCAATGACGTGTGGGAAATGTGCCATTAGGTAAAAGTCAGTCTCGGTCCTGAGCAGTTCCGCATCAGTTTCCGGGAAGTTGATGTAATGCTCCATTCTCTGCATCATGGCATCCAGGAACTTCCTGAAGAAACGGGACAGGCAGCTCTGGGACACCCCACCTACTGCAGCAACCACACTCAGGTAACTCCCAGATGCAAGCAGGTGTATGCTACAGAGCACCTGCACATGGGGTGGAATGGCATGCGACCTTGGTGTTGGTTGCTCCAGGAGTGGGTGCAGGTCCCTGATTAGGTCTAGGACGGTTTGGGGGTGTAGCCTGTACCTTTGCAGTATTTCTGGCTCAGTCAGTTGGAAGAGTGTTATCCTCTGCCTGTACACTTGCTCCTCCCTTCTCCATTCCCTCTCTCCTGCTGCCTGTAGCCGTAGCCGCCTTGCTATGACGTAGAATGCCACCATTCTGGTTACACTGTTGCATTTTGAGCCCTATTTTATAGCCTGCTCCTGGTTACCACCTGCTTTCAATCCATGCTAAATACCGAATCTTAAATACCGAATTTCATGCTAATTCGGTATTTTAGTGGTCACCTACATCTCAAGAGTCTTATTTTTCCATTTCTTATTTACTGATTCGGTAACTTTACTGATTCCGTAAATTTACCGATTCGGAAAAGTTACCGAATCGGAATATTTTCCAATTCGGAAAAATTACCGATTCGGAAAAGTTACCGATTCGGTAAAATTACCGAATTTGTAACTTTACCGATTCGGTAGTTTTTGGGAGCCCTACATCTCAATGTCCAAATACCGGTCGGTAACGTCCGAAATTTTGTATTTTCGGCCGTTACCGACCGGTATTTGGCTACCTACATCTGGCCCTAGGTATATAAACCAAAACAAATGCATGTCTATGTAGTTTCATGACCTTACAATACTGTGTTTAAGCCATTTTAAATAACACCTATTTAATGGATTTTGATGAGCGACCATTTTAAGTCAGAATTCCCATACAAAAATTCCTAAATTTGTTAACCGCCCAAACCACTGTCTGTGCTTATTTTTCAATAACAGAATAATTATTTTCAGGTTTGTGTACTTCTCTCAATGCATGCAAATTCTATAATATTCTCCATTCCATTTAGAATCTGTATTAGCACCTCTCCTAAACCTGTACAAGTGGCACCTATTGAAATACTACAAGAATAAACAGGATCAAACATTTGTTGAAACTGATAGAGAAGGGCACCAGCTGCTATTTGGGCACATTCTTTGAGGTGGGGGAACCCACATTCCGTATTTGCACTCTCGCCATATTTACACAGTCCTGTCATTTATGCTGGATTTTAGAAGCGCACTCAGCGCTTGTTTTTAATACTTTTAACCTTTCTAGTTGCTTTAAGCTGTTTTTACGTCGCTGGGCTTACTTTTAGTTTTCTTTTCGTTCTCTCAGCTCCACTCCTCCCTGTTTCGCAGCAGCTCTGGTTGGCTGTTTGTTGTGGAGGGAGGACCGGTTTGGTATTAGTGTACTCAAGCCTGGCAAATCCACTGCGGCCATTATGGACGTTGACGCTCTAGTGGTTCTGCTCAGCTCTCCTCCCCTCCCGCATTTAAACAGGGGATGGCGCCAATGCCCGTCTGCACCACAGAAGAGGCCAGCGCCATGCTGCCCATCAAACTCCAGGTTTAAAGGGAAATGTATGCTATTGCAGGGATCGGTTGTGGGCTCTCTGTAGCCAGTCCTGCCCCCACCAAGGTAACTGGGATGTGGTGGACTGTAGCAATAACATATGCCAGACCTGTGGGTTTAAGCTGGGTGTGGGCTTAGTTTCCCCTGCCCAACCCAGCACCTTGTTGTGCAGTGTCTCATCTATCTCTGCTGCGCTACTCAATGTTCGCTCACTCAGAAAACATCATGCAGATGTCTTTGAGCTCCTTACCGATTGTCCTGTAGACCTTTTGTTCATTAAGCAGACCTGGCTTGACTCTACGTCTGATCCCCTTGTTACTTTGCCTTCGCCTGAGGGCTACAAGTTCTCTGGAGCCGATCGCCCAGAGGGGAGAGGTGGGGGAGAGGCCATTATTTATAAAAATAAGTGGGACCTTTTCAGGGGCGATGTTACCTCCTGGGGTGACTTGATTTTAGTATTTGTTTCTCTGCTCACCTCACTTTGGGAGGCACATTGATTTACAGACGCCCTGGTCCGGTGGGCCCTTTCTTAAAAGTGTGGGGTGATGCTGTTATCTCTTGAGCCTTGCAATTCTCCCATTACATGGTGCTAGGAGACCTCAATATACATTTTGATCAGGTATATAACAAGGATTCGCTTGATTGTCTGTACATACTGCACCTGGCTCAACTGTCTCAGTGGGTTAACTTGCCTACCCACCAGGCAGGCCATATATTAGACCCCATTTGCACCAACTTTCCCATCCAGGTGGAAGATCCACGTCCGGTTGCATGGTCAGATCTCTTTTTAAAATATTTTTCTTGGGATATTATTACTGACATGCCATCAGTGCGTTCGCATAGCAAATCAGCCTTTAAAATAATTAACCCTCTGGCGCCTAGCCAGTCCTTGGAAACTTCCAGCCCATCTTTTCGGGGCATCTTGAGGGCCGGCTTGCTGATTTTACCAACTGGGTTTCCAATGCAGTGGATTTGCTTGCTTCGCCGCCATGCTCAAGGTTGTCTAGGGATTCTCCATCTAAACCCTGGTTTACTCCTGATCTCAAACCAATCAAACATGAGAGCAAGATTCTCGAGCATGCTTGGCGCAGCAAAATATTGCCCTGCAGCCAAGTTGAAGCTTCGTCTTAAACAAAAAGTTTATTATGGGGCGATAACTATGCAATTCGCATAGAATCAGCCAAAAACAACGCCAAAGAAAATATTTCTATTGTACAGAGTTTTATGTCCCCTGCCACTCTTTCGATGGAGTCTCCATCCACTGACACTTGGTGTGAGAGCCTCTCTATTTTTTTCAAGGACAAAATCCTTTCTATTCAGGCGGCCTTCACCTCCTGCGACAAGGGCATTGGTACGGTAGTGGCGCCATCACCCCTGTTCCTGACCACTCTTTGCATGCCTTTAAGCCTGTGAACCTCTCTGAGTCCCTTAAAATTCTTACAGGCCTGTTCAGCCAGAATATTGGCAGCAGATGCTGAAATCAATAATAATGAGGTGAATGGTATCATCAGTCTGTCTCTTCAGGCTGCCTGCGTTCTGGAGACTTGAGCAGACCAAGATTTTGCCTCTTTTAAAAAAGCTGTGGCTTGACCCACTTAGCATAGTGAATTACTACCCCATTTTCCTTCTACCCGGCCAGGCCAAGGTGTGTGAGAATGTGGTGAACAGACAACTCACAGAGTTTGTTGAGAGAGAGGGCCTGCTGCATAAAGCCCATTCAGGGTTTAGAACCTCCGACAATACTGAGTCTGCCCTAGTGGAGATTCCGGAGGCGATTATAGAGTGTCTGGATGCCGCCGGGAAGGCAGCATTAATTCTGCTTGACCTGTCGGCGGCTTTCAAAACTAATCCTCACTCCATCCTCCTCTCTCGCCTAACCAAGATCGGGCTGTCGGGTGCTGTTTGGGGTTGGATCAGATTCTTCTTGGAAGGACGGGCTCAGCAGGTATGGCTTACACCGTCCTCCTCCTCTTCCCAGGTGGTGACTACAGGAGTCCCACAGGGGTCTTCCCTTAGCCCCCTCCTCGTTAACAGTTATCTTACACCTTTTACACTCCAGCACGTTGTTTGTGTTCCATGTCCCGGCGCCTTGCTCAGGTTCCTCGCTTTAAATGTCAGAGGCTTGGAGGCAGCTCTCTAGCTCGTAAAGCTGCTGTTGCCAGAAACGCTCTCCTTTACGCCCTCTGGAACATTCAGGATCCGTTGTTTTTCAAGAAGATTCTGAAAACATATCTCTTTGCATACATTTCTGATGGTTGCTCCCTATGATTAGCGCTGGGACACTTTCGAGTATCTATGCGCGATATAAATTAAATTAACATAACAGCATAATTTAGTTTCTTCACTACTTCAAATTACCTAGGATCATGTCTTCCCTCATCCAGCTTTTCTTGAATAATGTCCTCATTGCCTCTGTTTTTCTTGTCGATTCTCTATAAAGTTAGAGTCAAATGTAATCATACCTAAAGATGATAATATTTCCTCCTTGTGTTTTTTTGGTTAAGACACATTCAAGATAGAAATCACTATGGGCCATATGTATCAAGCCTTTTGCGATTCGTTAAGGCCGAAATTCACAGAATTTCGGCCATAGCGAATCGCAAACTGCCTTTTTACCGATTTTGGAATGTATGAAACATTAGCAAAATAAGGAATCGCAAAAAATTGCGATTCCTTATTTTGCTTAAGCATTTAAGGAATCGCACTTTTGCGATTCCTTAAATGCTATGTATGAAGCTTTTTCAAAATGCGATTTCAGGTTTAGAAATCGCAAATTACCACCAACTTGTAGTTGGTGGTAATTTGCGATTTTTTGCGATTTCTTGTAAATATGCACAATTGTGTAAGGGTGGCATATGACGCACATACATGTCCATTGGGCATGTATGTGCACCATATGCACACACATGTCATTTACAGGGGTGCAGCAGGGTGTCCTTGAGACACCCCTGCACCCTTGAAATAATTCTCAAATTGCGATTAGCAAATTGCGAATTCGCAAATTGAGAATTATTTCACAGTAATTTCTATGGGCCTCCTGAATTCGCAAATAAGGAATAATTGGAAATTGCTAAAAAATACCGATTTTGTTCATACATACTATTTAGCGATTTCTAAATAGCGATTCCTTAAAATTCTCTATTTAGAAATCGCAAGTGGTGATGATGATACATATGGCCCTATATCTTGTTCAGACTTGACACCTTTGCCTGTAAAGCAATGTCCAAAATATGAATTTTCTAATTGTCCAAACTTGAATTTTTTATCATTTGTGTGAGACTTTGGCCCTGCATGGTTTTAAAACCTCTCTTGCCATGTTTGCGTGTTCATCCCATCCTTGCTGTTAATCATCTTAAAAGAAAACTTCTTTCCGCAATCTACTCAAGATATTTGAAATCACCCCGAATCACTGATGCAGCAGATTACAAACCAAAAAACATTCTCGTATATCAATATTTACGTACTTGTGTCATATCCTTTGTCAAATCCACTGAGTAAGGAGGTAGGAAGTTCTGGTGATATGCTGAAGTTATCCACCAAAAATACCTTTCCATCTTTCAACAGCATCAAGATTTCCAGGCGGGTCACCTGGCAGTCTGGCCCCCTGCATGCCACACTGTCACCCTCCTCTGCCCAGCACATTTCTGCAACAACTAGGAATGACTGTTCAGTGGGGTGTCACTGATCACTGTGTCTCTTTCAGATTGGACTTTCCCCTGGCTTTCCCTTTCTTAGAAACGGATGGGCCTGCCGGTGCCTGTGCGACAGCACCTTTACCCTCAGCAAGCCCCCCAGGCGGGTGGGCTTCCCAAGCAGGCTTTGGAGGGGTGTGAAGGTTGGTTGGGGGATGGGCATACTGCTCCCAACAACCCAGTCCAGCAGGTGCGGCTACCTGGTTGATCCTGCCAGTAGCATATGCTTGTCTCCAAGATAAAGCCATGCACTTGTAAGTACACACAGCCGGTAGAGTAAAACTGCAAATGGCTCATTAAATCAATTATGACTCCTTTGATCGCTCTGTTACATGGATAACTGTGGTAATTCTAGAGCTAATACATGCCAATGAGAGCTGACGTCCTGGGATGCATGAATTTATCAGACAAAGACAAATCCAGGCACGGCCAGTCCCTTTGGTGACTCTAGATAACCTTCGGCCAATCGCACATCCCTGTGACGGCGATGATACATTCGGATGTCTGCCCCACCAACTTTCAATGGTACTTTCTGTGCCTACCATGGAGACCACAGGTAACAGGAAAATCAGGGTTCGATTCCAGAAAGGGAACCTGAGAAAAGGCTACCACATCCAAGGCAGGCAGAAGGCACACAAATTACCCACTCCCAACTCAGGGAGGTAGTGATGAAAAATAACCATACAGGACTCTTTGAAGGCACTGTAACAGGAATGAGCACACATTAAATTCTTTAACGAGGATCCATTGGAGGGCAAATCTGGTGCCAGCAGCCACAGTAATTCCATCTCCAATAGTGTATATTAAAGTGAATGCAGTTAAAAGGTCTTAGTTGGATCTTGGGATCGAGTTGGTGGTCCAGTGCGAGGCAAGCTACTGCCTGTCCCAGTCCGTCTCTCGGCGCCCCCTTGATGCTCTTGACTGAGTGTCGTGGGGGTCTGGAGTGTTTACTTTAAAGAAATGACAGTGTTCAAAGCATGCCGGATGCCTGAATACTTCAGCTCGGAATAATGGAATAGTACTCCTGTTCTATTTTGTTTTTTTTCAGAACTGGCGACAGGATTAAGGCCGGGGGCATTTGTATTGTACCACTAGAGGTGAAATTCTTGGACCCGCGCAAGATGAACCAAAGCAAACGCACTAGCCAAGAATGTTTTCATTAAAGAAGAATGAAAGTTGGATGTTCGAAGACGATCAGATACCATCGTAGTTCCGACCATAAACAATGCTGACTAGAGATCCGGTGGCGTTATTCCCATGGCCCGCTGAGCAGCTTCAGGGAAACCAAAGTCTTTGGGTTACGAGGGAATATGGTTTCAAAGCTGAAACTTAAATGAATTGATGGAAGTTCACCACCAGGAGTGGAACTTGTGGGTTAGTTTGGCTCAACACGGGAAACCTCACCTGGCCTGGACATGGAAAGGAATGACATATTGATAACTCTCTCTTGATTCTGTGGTGGGGGTTCATTGCCATTTTTCGTTGGTAGAGCGATTTGTCTGGTTAATTCCAATAACAAACTAGACTCCTCCATACTAACTAGTTACACGAACCCCAGCGGTTGGCATCCGACTTCTTAGAGGGAAAAGTTGCATTCAGCCACACAAGATCGAGCAAAAATAGGTCTGTGATACCCTGAGATGTCCAGGGTTGCACGTGTGCTACACTGAATGGATCAGCATGTGTCTACCCTCTGCCGACAGGTGCGGATAACCTGCTGAACCCCGTTAGTGATAGGGATTGGGGATTGCAATCATCTCCCATGAACAGGTCATAAGCTCTCATTGATTAGTTCCTTATACTTTGTACACATTGCCCAGGAATACTAACGATTGGATGGTTTAGTGAGGACCGCAGATCAGCCCCACCAGGGTCCGCAAGGCCCTGTCAGAGTGCAGAGAAAACGATCAAACTTGACTATCTAGAGGAAGGTGAAAGTCATAATAAGGTTTCTGATGGGGAACCTGATGAAAGATCATTAACAGTGGAGCGACACTCACACTGTAGGCACAGGGCCTGGCCCTGCCCTCGCATGCCTTGGCCGGTGGAGCGGTCCGCTGCTGCTGGGGCTTTTGGGTGTGGACTGGGTGTGGGGCGGGCTTCTCCACTGGGGAGGAACTGACTGATGAACGTGTGAGGCTCTGGAGGTGGTGGGTGGCCCCTACCCCCCTAGGAGGTGCCCAGTAGAAGGCCCACCCAATACAGAACCGACTCTCATCAAGCATGACCCCGGGGTGGGGAAACCAAATGGCAGTGCCCCACTGGGCTTGGACAACCCCTGAAGGCCCTGCCATGCCCGATATCGGCCTGACGAGGCTTCAGGCGACTGAGGAGTGGCCCTTCTCGAGCGGCAGGGCCGCCTGGAAGAAAAGGAGCCGGGCCTGTAAGTGAGTCAGTGAGGAGTGTGTGGGATGGGATGTCACCTGACTCTTCCCTTTCAGTGCCTCCGACCACAGTAGGGGGTGGGCTACCCACCAGCTCGCCAGCATGGCTCAGGGCTGCTACTCAAGCTAGGGACTCCTGATACCACAGGGGTCAAGCACGGTGGCAGACAGCTGATGTGCAGGTGGAGCGACCCTTGTTGCCCTGGTCTCATGAGACCAGGATGAGGGTTTGCAGACTTGTGCGGTCCACTGGTGATGGGGCTGCCTGCTTCTGCTGCTTTGGGAGCTCCCTTGCCTGTGGGGGGAAGTGGGGCTCTCGAGCTGAGTGCCTGATAATGCTCTTCGAATCAGGGAGGCTGACTCTCAGAGGGAAAGCCTTGAATAGAGCATGGACAGAAGGGGGCCGCCTACATCATCTTTCGTGCTCCGCATGTTTTTAGGGCACCCGGTGCTAAATATTTTGTAGGTGACCCAATTCATGGTCAGGATTTTGCAAGTTGAGCCAAGCTTTTGTCTCTGTCTGTGGGTGCCTGTTGAACCCAAGCCACCACACCTGGGGGTGGGTCCCTCTGCGCCAGGACAGCAGGGTGAAACAGAGGGGGGGAATGTGGGCATGTGGGAGGCTGCCTCCACCATGTGCTGACTGGCACGAGGGCCTTCCCCTCCTGTCCCTGCACCACCAGGTGCACATGGTTCCCTTAAAGGGTGGCCAGATGGCCAGACCCCCCTGCACATGCCACTGGGAGGTAAGCAGCCCCAAGAAGGAGCCTCTTGAGCACCAGCTTCAGACTGCATGGCTACTCCTGTCATTATTGGACTGCTGTGTGACTGGGTCTTGCGTCGTGTCGTCTGGGGCCATCTGGCCACTGGGTCTTTTTGGGCCAACTGGTCACCATGCTGTGCGATCAGATGGCTGGAAAGCCAGCCAAAGAGGCTAACTCCAAATTTTGGCCATCCCCCAGGGTTCTGTAATAGTCGAGGAAAATGGGCTTCCCAGTCAGGCCCAAGGGGAGAGGATGTGGCCTGGGCTGAATCCTCTGTGGCTCCCCACTCTCCAAGAAGGTAAAAGGCACCCACTCAAAGCAGCACCTTTCTTGCTCCTGTATTGGGTTTGGGGTAAAGAGCAGAGACCAGCCCTGCATGAAGGCCCAGCCCCGCCGGGCTGCCGAGCTGAAACACGTGCCCGGGAGAGCTCTGAGAAGTCCTCAGCAGACACCTGGTTCCAATCTCGGATAGCAGCCACTGTCATTGTCTTGCCCCACCCATGTGGTACCGTCGGCAGGCCCTGCGCAAGGCTTAGCATTCGCCTAAGAATGAGCAGGGCCTAGAAAAGGGGAAGCAGCAGTCTGGAAAGCCCTCTCCCCCCTTCTCCGGCGAAGATGGAGGCTGTGGTCGCGCCCTTTGTCAGTGCTCCAGAGGGGCCCGGGCTCCATGTGCTGGTCCTCCATGCTTCCCAGCGTATGGTTGGGGCAAATTGGCCCCATGGTCACGGACAGGGGGTCTGCCTTGGGAAGGTCCAGCCCAGATTCTGATTGATCGGGCATAGTTGGGCCTATTTGGTGAATGTGGGCTGCTTGGTTGGATACACCTGACCACGGCCCCAGTGAGGGTTTCCGAACTAGAGGATGGGGCTATGCAGTGTAAATGAGCCAGCAGCCCTGGGTTCCCTTCTCTGGCCTGCGGTGTCATAAAGGGGATGTTGCCCCACATAGCTGGTTTTAGAGGATCTGAACAGGCCCCTGGACCCCCTGCTGGCCCATGGAGTTGGTGCCCTGGTCCGTGGCTCCCTCTTCCAGCCTGCGGCGTCATAAAGGGCACAGGACAGGGGTCCCGCAGGCCTGATGAGGCTTTCCCTGCTTGACTGGGTTCAGAAGTAGGGAGTGAGGCTAGAGCTCTGGTGGATCCAGGGGTGGGAGCCCTCGTCCTGCCAAGCGCTCGGGCAAACCTTGAAAGATCTACACATATGACCCCTTGCTGAATTCAGGATTTTGTCTACTTTTCAGAACGTATATGCTTTCCGGGATCCACCATGTGTTTCACACCCAATTCTACCACTAACTGGAGGTTGGCAACACAAAAATATCAAGAGAAATGGGCTATGTCCCAGTAAAATGCCAAAACTGAAAGCTGAGATGGTGATTTTAGCACCTCAAATCCTTTTCTGAAGCCATTTGCAGGGAAACATCTGATGCTTTCTTCTGCAGCACTTGTTTCCCAAAAACCCCCAAATGTAGTTGTATTTTGACTAATTTCTCGGTCCCTGCAGGGGAATCCACAAACCTGGTACCTTATAATACCCAGGATGTTTGAAAAAAAGGATGCAAATTATGCATGGATAAGTTATGTAGACAAAAAGGTTATGGGGGCCTAAGCGCCAACTACCCCAAAAGCCAAAAAAGGGCTAAGCACAGGGCAGTGACAAGGCCTGGCAGCGAAGGGGATAGATAAGATGCAGCAAATGTAGGCGACATATGTACTCATCTATTCCATTGATTGATGAAGAATGTCAATGTTCCTAATTATGAATGTGAATAATATGACTTTGAATGTTGTCATGGTTGGTGTATAACTGCTTTTTGCTCTCTTAGTGTAACATATGAACCTAGAGTAAATATTTTTTACACTATTTGATCCAACACTTTCAGTGCATGACAGTCATTGATATTAGATGGTTCGTTCACATTTGTGGTCCTAAGAAAATCATCAGCCAACAGGCATACAGCTGTGTGTGAAACAGATACTTTGCCTGTGAAGATTTTGCCTACAACATTTTGGTATCATATTTTTCCACGTGATACACCATTGCACACACACACACACATTCAACTCATTTTTTAGGTTGTTTCTTTAATGTTAGCTTCAAAACAATTGTGGGGCCCTTGGTTTGTCTTTTGCTATCAATGTAAATACACTACTTGCGACTCTGCCAGATCACTGTATGACAAGTTCCAAAACCTAGAACTGTGGATTTGTTCATCCTTCCATTTCTGAGTCTGTGAGGTGATCACACATTGGTTCATCATTGGCTACATGTTTGAGTGAGATACTACCACTAGGTACACATTACACACTCTCCAAACACATACACACAGATGGATTTTCAGACACTCTTTTTAAAATAGGCAAACTGTTGGTAATTCTACTTTCCTTACCAATGAGTAGGCCATTCTCATAATGGCCATTTTCAAACCGCTCATTGATGACAGTGTGGTGTAAAATGTAGGCATCATGGGCACTTCCAGGGTATTTAGCCAGAAAGTTGATAAAGAGTAGCTAATGGTCGACTATTGCCTGGGCATTTATTGAATAATTATGTTTCTGGTTTTTGTATAGGTATGCAGTGTCTGCAGGGGGCACCAATTACAAATGAGTGCAATCTATAGCACCAAGCACATGGGGAAATCCTGCAATATTGTAGAACCTTTGCTTCTTATCCAATTGCTGTTGATTAGATTGGTGAAGGTCAGTTTAATTATGGCATCTAGCACAGATGGGAGAAAGGTAATTAATGCTCCCTTTGATATGCCTGCCAATCTTGCTGATGTAGTTTTGAATGATCCAGAGGCCAAGGTGTGTAGCGCAGTCATAAATTTGAAATGCGCTGGAATAGTAGTGGTACTTGTGGTTACTGTCTGAAGACTTGGCCCTATCTTCTCCAACAAGCCCATGATGGACTCCCTCTTCAACCTGTAAAACTGTATCACCTCTTCCTTACTGAGGTCAATGAGGGATGTGTGTTTAACAGAAAATATCTTCATTCCTCCTTTGCTGCCTATGTGGTGGTGATCTCCTAGCTACTCCTAGTTGCAGTATGATGACCTCCATGGGATAGTTGAGCTCGCCAAAATGTTCTGTGGTGTTGAGGATTGTATAATACTGCCACTGCGTCATTTCCTATGCGTGGATTGCCATTGTGCAGCAATTCTGATACAGTTCTAGCTTGGCGTTGCACTATTCCATGATGCGTAATGCAGTGCTAAACTCGTAAACACCACTGCGTTATGGTTGCATTAGATTTTGTGGGGGAACGCCTACATGGCATATATTATTTCTTGCGTGATGCTGCTGGATTTAGTGCAGCTTTTGACCCACATAAACCTTAAAAAATGAAGCATCGTTTTTAAACTATGACTTACTGCTTGCGTTGGTCTTGCGTCAAACTACATGATGCAAGACCATCAAAGCCACTCATAAATATGCCCCCAAGTAACTAAATATTATTACCATGCCTAGAATTTCTACAACAGCTTTACAACAGGAGAGCAACCAAACTGTGTAATCCCGCACTGGATTAACGTAGTACCTTTTTGCCCTTTACAGCTGCCAAAGTCCGGGGTGGGGGAGGGGCAGGGTGGAGGGGAGGTAGTGGAGTCTGACATACGACAGACAGCAGTAAGGTAAGTCATTAAATAGATAAAACAATTTTCCTTGGCGCGCACTGCATCGCTGAGTTGGCGATGCAGTGCAAGCAAAGGAATTTTTTTAAACTCATGTATTTACTTACCTTACTCCTTTCCATCATATGTTGGACTCCACTACCTCACCGCCATGCCCCTCCCCCACCCCGCAGCACTCCCTCGGCGAGCCACCACTGATCTGGGGTTAGTTTCATTGAAAGGGCAGAGTGTACAGAAATGGCACTGTTGGATTGAGACTATCCTTGGATCATGTTTCTTTAGTTTATTTCTAAAGTCTAAAATATAAATATTTGATGACATTTCCTCCTAAAATAACTCTTTCCTTTATGGGTGGTGGTGATGGAATCAGGGGATTGACGTTAGGATCTGCCAGGGCCTTCATCACGACGACAAGGATTGGCTGACGATGTTGAACAAGATATGGCACATTGGTAGCTATGTAATGATAACTACATTCCTCTGCATCAAAGTACAAAAAATTAAATGCTTCTTGTAGGAAGGACAGCGACTAGTTGTTATTTTAGGGGCAGTCCTGAATCTGTCACTGATCACTTCCAAGTCAAGCTAATCTCTTTATCAGACAATTACTTATATTTATTATTTATCATGTTAATCCAGCTGTGGTAGAATTGAGAAACAAAGCTGGTGCCACTGATTTATATGAGGCAAAGAGATATCAAGGTGACATATTCAAGAGAACACAAGGAATACACTGGAAGGTAACTCATAATCATTGGATCTTTTGAATTTAACATGAGTGCTATTACTCAAGACTTCCTTAATTAGACCATTGTATCTGACACTCAGCTTTTCCAGGGATCTAGTCATCAATGTAAGGTGTGTATTATTGGTAAGAACTGCACATTGCCTGTGAAGGTAAGGAGCCAGAGCCTCCTCTCCCCTCTTAGCACAGAAGTGCCAGCAGGGAAGAGGGGATTTTCCAGGATTTGAATAATTATTAATGATGATACATCAAGTCATCATTAGATGTCGACATAAAAAGAATAGCATACGAAATCCTTTATAGTGCTCAAAGAATGTGCCAGAAAGGACACGGACAAAAATTCTGGGTTTTAAAATGCACAGGAAATCGCAGTAGGACGGGGAGGTGTACTTTGAATAGCATCATGATGCAGTCTGTTAAGAAAGCTAATGCATTTGGGAGAGATAATGCCCAAATGGAAAAACTGCATAGACAGCCAAATAAAGAGCTGTAATATTGTAGGCCCATTAGTAATGTCGAATTGCAAAAAACTAGCCATATGAGCTGGAAAGTGCATGGAGGCTGGCAGGAAGGAGAACATCTGAGGCATTAAGTGATTGGATCTGAATGCGCCATTCCTCAGGCTTTTTATCCTCCACTGAAAGTGAAAACGCTTCCAATTCCAGATGATTCCCTTAAGAGGGGAAATGCCCATATACACACTGGTTCACACTTCAGGAAGAGCATTTCATGGTCTAGGGCGATGCCAGTGGAGATTGAACGTGTGATGACTCCAGTAAAAGGAGACTTGGGTGGTACAAGCAGCCTTTCTTCATCTGAGATTGGCTGAGTTCAGATTAGGGGCCTGGCATTCAGGGCCGGACTTCGATACGGGCAAGCCGGGCCCATGCCGAAGGTGCCAATCTTCAGCGGGGGCACGGAGCTGTCTGCCTTAATGGCAGCATCCCTCTCTAATGGCTTCAGTGATTAGGTGACTGCTTTTTTCATTTTTTACATGCTAAAGTTGCATTTTTAACACCCCATCAACTCACTCCCTGTGCCCCCCGTTTCCCTCTAACCCCCTACTGCATGCATCAACACTGCCAATCACCATAGCTACTTGGCACCATTATAGTAGACCTAAGTTGGGTGGTTCAGGTGACTTGGAGGAGTAGACGATATGTTTGAGTTCAGAGGCCAATCACTGCCCTAAGACTTGTGAAGACAAAAGTTGTTCCCTGCTGCCTCATTTTATTCACCCACAGCAGCAAGGTCACCAAATTTATTTCAGCCCAGGTCAACATCCGAGTACAGGGCAACAGCGCCGGCAATCGTCTGTGGTGAAAAGTTACACTATTCATGGTGATGGGGTGGAGTAATGGGACAATTAGTATCAGCTGTGATAGTGACTGGGGCTGCTAGCATCTGCATAGGTAACTGGGAGGAAGATGAGATAGAGGTAGATATGTTGTATAATGTGTAGGGGCCAGTGAGTAAGAGTGGGTTGGCACGGTGTTTGAAACAGGAGCGAGGGTGCTTTAATTTTCTGTATTGTAAATGTAAATGTAGGTATACTTATATAGCGCAACCTGTCACCACAAAGGGCATCCAGGCGCTTGCCTAGGAAACCCGTCCTGATATTCCGACGGGGGGAAGCCCCGACAGGGTGTCCACAGGGTGAAAGTCAGGCATCCCGCCGCAAGGGGCCGTTGTGGAGATTAAGCAAGCTATTGCCCAGAGTCGCAGAGTGTGAACCCGTGAGTCGAGGAGGCACCGGGACGAGAATTATCGAGTCCGTGGAATTTTTAGCCCAAGACCCGCCGGGGCGGGGAATTGAACCCTAGTCCATTACCGATCTCAGATTCCGGGTCTGCCGCCTCTAACCCCTGAGCCACACTTCCCCACATGTATTGGGCAAATATCATATCTACCCCAGCACTTTTCAGCTCAACTGAAGGTCTTCGTAAGTGCAAATTCTAAACATCCTACAGGAAATTCATAGGTGCCAAGTTTCAGAGGTGCATGCATGACTGATTATTCCAGTTCAGTTTTTTCCCTTAGATTTCTGGGACTTCTAGTCCTGGTTGTATACTGGGTCATATAAGGCTACATGTCACTGTTTTCAATGAAATACCAGGACTGGCCTAACTACTCATGCATGGATCTGGAAAACTCGGCACCTGTGCAAATTGTGAGACTAAAACTGCTGATTAATCCTCCTTGCTCCTTGACTACAGACTATTTCCCACATTGACCTTGATTCTAGATTACACCTGACATCCTCCCTTATCCATCACGGCTGCCTGTCAGGACAAATTGCAAGGTTCCCTTGCAGCATCAATGACTGAATTCGGCACCACTGATAGATCATAAAAAAATCAATTTCAAGAAATAAGATCCCTTTCCAAAACTGTTTTCGATTTGCCTGCGACCAGGGAGAACAAAATGAAATCCTGTGTCTCAGTCCCGGGGTTTTCCCCTGGGTCAGGTTCTCCGGTCAAACACTAGGAGTAATTTCCCCGAACGGCACTGTAATTTGTGGCAAACTTAAAGGGCTTTCCATGCAAAGGCTCTGGCAGATAAAAGTAATTGTTAATCTGAGAGGGGCGCGGAGAAGCCACAAAATGTATTTTCTGCTAAGGTGACATGATAAAACCTTTTTAATAAGTGGAGTTTTAAAATGATTCACTTCATGAGATTAGGGGGGAAAAAAGTATCCCGAACGGGTCCCTGAAAGACATTTTTCAGTCCATGGTTAAACCAACATATATTAAACAGGGAACAAAGCAGGTGTGAAGGATTCATTTTGTTCGGGCACTTTTGGCTTATTACAGACGAAATACATCAAGGAGGAAAATGAAGCCAGCGTTTTTCCCTAAGAAGGGGCTTTTATCTCACCATTCCGAGTGCGCACGGGGTGAACTCTGCCTCTGCCAGTCAAAGTTTTTATGATATTTCATTTTGTCGGGGAGGCTCCGTCTTAATTGAGACATTCAGAGCTGCCAAATAAGTGCCAATTATGATGGCAGCAAGAAATCCTGTGATAACAATGTCATCATCTTTCCCGCCTGCCAAGGAAGATGCTAGAAAGGGAACCGGAATGCGGTGCAGAGAATCCTCCCCTTCAGAGAATATTGCACTGCACAACAATCTCTCTTCCAAATGCGCACCTTATTCCTGTTGGTACCAAGAGGGCACTCTCGATGTGTGGGCTTAGTTTCCACATGTTTTTGCTCCGTTCTTTCACTTCCTTCGATTTACCCGACTATGGAGGTGTCCAGCGTAAGTTCAGGAAAAACAAGATCAAAATTAGATTTTTAGGACAATCAATAACTATGTAAATCAGTAATTACATGTACATTTATTTTATGCTGGTAAACAGAAAATCTGACATGGATCAGGCATGGTTGTACCTATGTTCGACACCACTAACCCATTAATTAGGTATCCATATACACGTCACAAACACATAACATAAATGTGCAACTTTTATCATCGCAGCCTCTCTCAGGAGAATAACCCCGTGGCAACGTGGAATTCAAAACCTGGCGGCAGCATGTGATAGACTGCCGAAACCGCGGACAACGCCCGCGATACAACCACCTTGATGGCGACAAAAACACAAACCACAACACCATAAAACCTGCGATGGGCCAAAGCGCGATGAGGAAACCAGCGATAGGCAGCGCCAGGCCTGCAACACACACCTGGCAGGCGGGAAAAATCAACACAAAAGTAGAAAAAAAAACACAAATACAATTGACTAACACCCTAGCACCATGGAGGCCGCTGGAGCAAGCGCAAAGGACAAGCGCACCCCCAAACGCACCCTGGACGACCAGCCAGGGACTTCGGGGACAGGGAAGGGCAAGGACAAGAAGAAGAGGAAGACAAAGTTCAGTCCGCAGGCAAACAGGATCATAGTCACAGAGGTGATAGAACACCATCAACAACTGTTCACCACTTCCAATGTGTCATTGGGCACCAAAAATGGAATATGGCGGAACATCGTGGACAAGGTGAATGCCATCAGGGAGCACAAGAGGACAATGGACGAGGTCAAGAGGCGATGGAATGACATCAGGTGGCAGACCAAGGAGAAACTCTCCGCCAACCGGACGGCAGCAATGTAGACTGGAGGTGGGGGTCCAGTGCCACTGCTCGAGCTGGGTGACATGGAGGAGCTGGTGTCGACAGTCATCAGTGTGGAGACTGTGGCCAGAGTCGGGGGGATCGGACACTGCTCGACAGGTCATAGCACAACCGCAACAGGGTGAGTGACCACCAGGTACTGGGAGATGGGTGGAGATGGGCACAATGACACACATGCACAACCAAGAATAGCACATTGCACACCCACAATGACTCTGGGTCCTCGCCCAGATCTACAGATTGTTACAATGTACAATGCCATGGTGTCTGAATGTCAACATGTACCATGTGGCTACATACATGTGGACACATTGTAATACACCATCTCCCCTTCACATTGCAGGGGAACCCTCAACACTTCCTACAGAGCAGTCCAAGCCACTCTTCACTGATGACGAAAAGGACACCACCACCATCGACACCCAAGCCATCCAAGACATCATTGACCTCATCCAAAACTCACCTTCAGGATCAGGCCAGACTAGCTGCATCAAGGAGTCCCCACCCACTACCCATAGCACCCAGCAGGAGGCACCCACAGCCCTGGCACCCACCAAGACACCCAGGAACAACACATGGCCTTCCAACTCCGTGTGCTGGAGGGCCAGAGGTAGACCGCAGAGCAGGTGCGGGTGAGGTTCGGCCTCATGGCTACCAAACTTGACGCCATCCTTGGGTGTGTGGCTCCACTCCATGATCTCCAACGAGCCCTGACTGACATCGTTGGAGTCATGACACAGAGAGAAGAGCACCTGTCCGCTCAGAGAGGCTCCAGCGATACCAGCCATGAGCTGGCACACATGCAGAGGCTCATGGAGGACAAGGTGCGGATGGAGGCAGAAAGGATGGCAGCCACCGCTGAACATCAGGAGACTGTAGCAGGGATCTACCATGCCCTGCAGATCCTCAACATGGCATTGCTGCCACAAGGCATGGCAATGTTGAATGCTGCCGCCCCTACACCATCCACATCTCCGACCCCTGGTGTGGCTATGCCTCTCTGTGCAGCAGGCCAAACCACTCCGGAACCTGATGTGTCAGTGGCATACAGTGCGGACGACAATTTACCTCAGGCCCCTGAAGTATCAGTGGCACACAGTGTGGCAGACGATCCACCTCCGGCACCTGAGGTGACAGTGCCACACAGTGTGGCAGCCGGTACAGCAACACCCACAGCACATATCGGGGAGGAGGACGTGGATGGGCTTGTTATCAGAAGGGCTCAGTAGCATTCATTCCCGCCACCTGGCCTGTTTCTGCCTGGTCCCGCACATGGCCTCATGACCTTCCACTGACCCCCAATTCACTCAGATGCCCTCACCTTGGACAGCGACATGGATCGCCAGATCCTGTTTGATGACCAATGGCACGGCTACCAGACTGCGGACTGCACCCCTCCTCTTGCGCAGTACTTGTCTTTGACGGATGGACTCTGGCTGGCTCTCCACGGGCCCATATAGTGTGGTGTATTCAGCAGTGCCCTCTACCGCTCCAGCTGAGGAACAGCACTGGATGTGCAATAAACATCTAGTGATGCACTGCTGTGTCATGTCTTTCATCATTCATGTATGTATGTGTGGATGAATGTAGGGACAGTGATTTCCCTTGCGTCAATGATGCTCATCCCAAGGGATGCCAGTCAGAGGGTGCTACATGTCAAATTGGGTCATGGGTCCCGTGGACACCACAACACGGACACACACACCAGCCACTTTCTTGTGTGAACATGGACTGATCCACGCCCATTGACCACAAGTCATTTTTGCAAGCCCTGCCCTGTTCCGGCATACGGCAGGCCAGACCACTCCGTTCACGCTCTGGGGGGGGGGACCTAATTGCTACCCGTCGCAGGCGTACTCGCTGGTGGTGTGCAGGTCACTGGTCTAGTTGTCAGCATGTCACAGCCACTCCCTGAGGGCAGGTTTGCAAGCACACCACACCCACCCAGCACAGGCGTCACAGGCCATGTAACCCCAAATATAAGGGACCGAAGACATCACACACCCCTCTGCCACTGGGGACTGGATAACGGACCCAAGGCCTTGAGGCCGGCATGGGCCTACCGCTACGTGACGCTGACTGGGGTTGAACAGGGTTTGTGGCACCCAAGGCCGGCACAGGCCTGCCATGGGACGCTGACTGGGGTTGGACAGGGTTTGTGGCAGACGCTGCATTGCGGCTGGCACAGGCACCCTGCCGCGGGATGGTGACTTAGGGTGCTTGAGTCATTGGAACCTTGAGCTGCTGAGCGGGTGTGCAGCCTGCGATGATGGCCCGTCCTGGCAGTCTGGGATGCTCAGGATTTGTGTGCCTTTCTGGACCACAGTGTCGCCCATGCCAGTGGCCTGTGTGGGTCTACTGCCATTTGGCCATGCTTCCGGAGTCACAGAGTTAGTGCCACCCATTGGGCTGAGTGGCTGTGCAGGCTGCAACGTTGCCGGGTGCCCTGGTATGTCCAATGCCATTGTGTGATCAAGTCCCAGCACCAGACGTGTGACCTGGTGGCCTGTGGAACGTGGATGCATGGTGCGCAGGGTGCCATGTCTGCGGGCCCTGGGCTTGTGGCTTGCAGCGGCACATGGTGGGACCTGCAGTCTACATGCCAGTGGCGGAAGGTGAGCAGTGTGGCCAGGGTGGGCATGCTCCGATGGCGGCGGGAGGGCCTGGGATGCCTCTGGCTGTGTGTGCATGGGCGGAAGGGCGACGTTGTCTTGTGCAAGTGTGTGTACTGTGCCAAACATGTCCCTGGACTCTGTTTCAGATCTTAGCTCTGTCTCAGATGTCTGACCTTCTCTCTCTCTCTTTCTCTCCTCCTCTTTTCTTCTCTCTCTCTCTCCCACTCGCTTCTTCTCTCTCTCTCTCTCTCTCTCCCCCTCTCTTCTTCTCTCTCTCTCTCTCTGCCCCCTCTCTTCTTCTCTCTCTCTCTCTCTCCCTCTCTTCTTCTCTCTCTCTCCCCCTCTCTTCTTCTCTCTCTCTCCCCCTCTCTTCTTCTCTCTCCCTCCCCCCTCTTCTTCTCTCTCTCCCCCTCTCTTCTCACTCTCTCTCTCCCCCTCTCTTCTTCTCTCTCTCTCCTTTGCTCTCTCTATCCTTTGATGTGCGCAGGACGCACCTTCTCATCATGTTTTTTGTCTTGCAGGCTGTTCCCTACGGATTGTGTTGAGGGGAGCCGCCCTGTGTCTTCATTTAATTTCTGTGTTGTTTCAATAAAGTTTCATTGTTTACTTCGAAAGTAAATGTGTGATTCTCATTTCTGTGACGACACATGCATGTCACCAGTTGTGATTGTGCAACATCAGGCGGATTATTTCATACATGTTTAGGTGTAGCCAATGTGGCATGTCTTTGTTGGGGGTGGCCAGGGGGTGGCCCTGGGGGTGGTGGCGGTGGGTGTTGTGGCCAACTTGGGTGAACGACTTACATAATCAGTTGACCCATTGCATCTGTTGCCCTTCCGATGACACCCTGGGCTGTGCTCCCTTTTGTGGTGCAGGCTGCAGTGTGACTTTACACTAGGTCAGAGCAGGTGTAAAATTCCTGCTGCTCACGTGCCTTATCGCATGTTTTGTGTTCTTATCACCGATCTGTCTGGTCTTTGTGAATGTTGGGGTGTGGTGTTTTCGTAGCTTTCTGCACGGGAACGCCTACTCTGCATCTCATTAGCGATTATTGCGGGGGTCCTCTGTGGCGAGGATTTTTGTGGCTGCTATCGCAGGAAAAGTGGTGCAGTGGGCTGTTAGCACCTGCTGGTGAATGGTGGGGTAAATTTATAACGACTTTGGCTGCGAAAAAATGCAGTTAATTCCACGATCGCTCCTTGTGAACATGACCCTAAATGTCATTACTGTTTTGATGTTTGAGAAGAAACCATCCTTACGTTATGAAATTTCATTTATAATAGAAACAACTCATTTTTGTAATGTGTGCGCTAATGTTTCACATATTGCCTTAAATTGCAGTTCCTAGACATACTACAAAATGTATAAGAAAAACTCTCACACAACCTATATGATTTCTCTATAGGCTCACTAGAGCTTTCTGGGCTACCCATTGCTAGACGTGAACAATCATACCATTAATCAAATTATTTGTATCATTTTATTATATTTTTTGACTCTTTCATATTTCTTAAAATTTTCACTGTTTGTACAAAAGTTAAAAACATCTTTATAAAGCCACAAAAGATTAATTAGTGCAATTATACAATTATTCCTCTTAGAAAAACATGTTACAATTATTTTAGTGCATTGTTACTGTTTGAAAAAGAAACATATATATTGAAGCATTGAATTTGTTCCCTGTATCAACCACAGAATCATTCTCACCTCTCACATAACACCACACTGACACTCTCTCATCAAATACATGGTCAACGGAGTCTGAGCATTATGTCCGATGCCCGGTGGAGCTGCTCTGTTCAGTTGTTGAGGAGATCGGCCTTGGTTCACCCCCTTGAACGTCACCTGCCCAGCCGGACTTTGGGGACAGTTTCCTCCCTGTCTCCCTGTCTTGCCCATTCCCTGATCATCATTTTCTGTAACTCTGCTTTTTCCTTGTCTCATATCTATCTATCTATCTATCTATCTATCTATCTATCTATCTATCTATCTATCTATCTATCTATCTATCTATCTATCTATCTATCTATCTATCTATCTATCTATCTATCTATCTATCTGACCGATTCACGATGGAGCTACCATGAGAGCTATAGAGATGATTGGCTTTGGATTCCCTCCTCGGCCGTCACTTACCTATTCGGTCATTGGGCAGACTTTGCCTTCCTCTCTCATACCTCCACCCCCTTCCACTCCCTTCTCACTCCCCCTCTCCCCCTTTCCGCTCTATTTTGTCTCTCCCTCTCGCTCTTTAAGGTGTCTCATATATTTGATGTAACATGTTATTGTTATCATTGTTGTAACATTGTTGATCCTTATGTAAAGCACTCTGATACCTACGGGTCCAGCCTGCGCTATATAAAATTCTTAAATAAATGGTCTACCCAGTCTAGATTAGCATACACAGATAATAGCCTCGGAGAGAACACTTCAAGAGATATCTGTGGTAGTGTTGCAGACTGGGATTTCACAACAACCTGGTCAACGCACGTTTCAGTGGGAATTTTGATTTGCATCCACCTTCATCAGGACCACCCTTATCTGTACTTAATGGTGAGTGGTAGGGGAATCTGTAAACAGAGAATGCTGCCCCAGCAAAACATGCTTTTTTTGTACTATATTATTATTACTATGAGTATAAATCTAGTGTTTATTCAATTTAAATAAGAACCACCACCAAGAGTTTAAATAAAAGGAAAAACAAGGATTAAAAGGATAATTCATTTGTGGAAAGGGTGTCCACAGGAAAAAAAAGAGTCAACTTTGTGACCACTTTGCCCCAGAGTGCTTCAGAGCCTGGCTTTCGTGCAACCGTATACCCTATGCATTTAAAATAGAGCTGGAGACCTTTTTAAGTGCAACTTGAGAATGGCATAGTATTAACCTCTTCGCCGCTAATGACAAGGGTAACTCGTCATGGACTTTCCATTGATTTCAATGGAAATTACATTAGAGCAGTGAAATAGCCTTAGCAGTAAAGGGGTTAAGATGATAGAAAAGCCACACAAGATGATCACAATTAGATGCCTACAAACTGACCAAAAGCATCTCTGCTGCTTCTTTGGGATGCCTTCAGGGGCTCACAAGAGTGAGTGATCAAGCCCAAAGTATCACACCTAGGACAAAAGTTTGATACAGGAATTTCTGTAGAAGGCACATCCAACCAATGGTAATTATATCCACAAATGGGGGAAATTCCGGCTCAGCAATAGCTGTAAGCATAACAGAAAGACACACTGAGGTCCCATATTTAAGAAAAATGAATTGTTTTAAAAATGTTTTATACCAGGGCATTGGATACCAACACTGTTACCGTCAGTTCACTTAGTACGGCATATACCAATGCCTGAACGTTTTTTCTGCAATGCCTCTACTTCAGATAGGGGACCTATAAGAACACATATCCACCTAAGTGGGAAACGCCAATTCAAGGATAGCTATCAGTATAAAAAAGGAGTCACATGTTAAAAACTAGTGTTGCAACTCTAAAGTGGGTCTTATTGGAGTATTTTATAAATAACTTCAATACTAGTGGCTGAGTTATTGCAGTCGGTACATATGGTATAACATGTGCTAATACCTGGACATATTTTTAAGTTTTATCAACTCTGAGTTATACTCCCAGATTAGCATAGAGCAAAGTGCGTTGGGCCTTAAACGAGCATCGAGAAAGTACAATATCTACTTTTAGCACTATAACGCCGAATGCCCATAATATCGATGGTGCCCTAATTGTCCACATGCCGTACGAGAAGCTGACCTGATGGGGAAAGGTCACATGAACCCTACCCACTATTACAGATGCTGGAAAATTCCTGTCCCAGACTGTAGTAGAACCTGCACCTTCTCTTAATGGTAAGCTGATGTCTCATGTGATTCATTAGCCCACAATGATCCAAATATGTGTAAAATACACCAAGAGAATCCTACCTTCAGCACGCCATGAGTCTCTTGTTCCCAGCCGTGCCCCTTCATACCAACTATGTTAAAATGATCAGGGTATGAGTAGTACCTTGATTCAACCACGTCCTGCATCGAGCACGTCTCGCATGAGCAAACAGTCAGACCTCTGGGTTTCCCTATAAGAGGCCGTGACAACATGTCCGGATGGCTGCCAATCTCGCGATAGTTACCTCTGATGGCCACGAGATGGAAAAAGGACTGAGAATCATGGGTGCTATCTTAGGGTGGGTCAGTGTAGATGTTAATTCCACAGAAATGGGTCCCATCAAGCCTAAAAATGGTAAAATAAATAAGTGCATATATTCATCTTTTTGGCAATGTATTGCTTTATTTGTTATCGGGTGTGTGGGGTGAGTCTCTCATTCTCACATGGGTGACGATATGCTGTGATGAAAGGAAAGTTGTCACCAAGCAGACTTCTGTTAAATAAAGGCAAAAGGAGTTAACAAATAACTTTCAAAGTACCTGTGCCTGTATTTATACAGAACTGACAAAATTGGATGGGTGCTGTCAGATCCTAGATTTTTTAAGCAAAAGTGAGAAATCTTACAACACAACCCAC
Source organism: Lissotriton vulgaris (assembly GCF_964263255.1). NCBI lineage: Eukaryota > Metazoa > Chordata > Amphibia > Caudata > Salamandridae > Lissotriton > Lissotriton vulgaris. Next base: position 1,885,551,446 of record NC_141687.1, on the reverse strand, counting down.
GAAAAAAAGACTTTGAAGGTACAGGTAATATAATATAATGATTCATGGTCACTGATAATACCTCTGGGTCAGCATGGGAAATATCGCTGTGCAAGTAGTAGTGCCTGATTGCCAGCGCCACCTTTCAGTTTCGGGCGATGGGGCCTATTATCCTGATAGTAGGGGAGAACAATCCTAAATAATACCTATAGGTATTAGAAATACAGTAGTTGACTGCAGTGAGGCAATGTTGACCTAATAGGTAGCTAACAAGACGGGTTTTATTCAATAGTGCATTGTTGGTATCTAATTGATATAGACTTGAATATTTTAAGATGGTCAAATATGAGAGTGCTAACTTAGGTAGTACAAGAGAAGATGCGTTGATGCCTGAAAATGGATCATGGTGCTGTCAATATAGGATAATAAGGTGTGCACTATGTATAATTCATTATACAGGAAGAGTGGCCTGGGCAGTAGTGAAACACACAGTGTGTGATAACAGAGGTATGACCAAATGCAGTGTATCAGATGTCACTCCACACTATTTCCTCATTGAGGCCATCTTTTACGGTGTTTAAAGTAAAAATCCAAAATGTCTCTATTTGTTTCCATGTCTCAGAAGCAAAGCAACCTGGTTTGGATCTTATTTTTTCTAAGATGAGCCAATTTAGGTCATTCTTTGTGTGCTCCTTCTCATAGCAATGTTGAACCATGGGGGCTGAAAGTTTTTTGGTACTAATAGTGGCCTTATGCTCACAGTATCTGATTCTAAACTCTCTGCCAGTTTCTTCAATATAGCCTGTTGCACGGAAAAAGTATAAGATATACTATGTTTTTGCTCCTACAATTAGTCCTATCTTTTAATATCCCAGTGCGACCTCTATATTCCCATTGTTCAGTGACAAGGGCTGATTCACATGCTTGACATGCGCCACACCTCTGGTTACCTTTAATCAGTGATAGGCCTGTAATCGATCTTTGTGATTAATCTTCTTTATGTTTGCTCCTTGTGTGGTGGACCAACTTTTCTTTTAAGCTAGTATTCCTTCTACATGCCAGCAATTTGGCCCCAGGAACTCCATTTCCCTAAGCCCAGACTTAATCATGGGTACCCTGTTCCCAACCCAGTGCATCCACAGCCAATGTTAGGAACTGCGGGGGGCCTCAAGGCTCCTCCAGTCCCTCCTGGCTCCCCACCTCCTGCAGGAGCCGGCATTGTGGTGACACAGAGGGAGCTGGTAACATGCAGCTCCCTCTCTCTCAAAGCAATTGTGCTCGATTTCAGCAAGCTAGAGCACTTTCAATGCTCTTGCTTGCTGAAAGCAAGTACGGTTTGCTATCCAGGCCATACCAAGCAGCTATGTCCCGGGGGTGGGCACCCTGAGACATTGCAGGAGCCTGCCCTGGGGGGGTGGCAGTCCCAAGGACGATCTTTGGCTCCAGGAGAGGGGCTGCATTGCCCACTCCTTTGTTTCATTTAGCCTCGGGGAGGTGGTGGTCCTCGGGGCCAGGGGTTAGCAACAGACCCACTCAATTATATTATTTGAGCCCCTAAGGGCCCCCTATTTCCATCATATTTGCCATGGGGAAGTGGCGGTCACCAAGACTGTGGGGTGGCCACGCAGGCCCCGCATCACTATGATAATTGCCCCGCAGAGGTGGCAGTCCCCGGGGCTGTGGGGTGTCTGCATGCCCCCCCATTTATGGAAGTTAATGCCCCGGAAAGGAGGTGGTCCTCTGGACTGAGGAGGGCCATGCAGCCCCAGCATTTATTTTGAATAAAGCTCAGGGAGGTAGCAGTCCCCAGGGCTGCTGGGGGTCCACTGCCCCCCCTACATTATTTAAGTATAAAGCCCTGAGGAGGTGGTGACCTGTGGGGCTGTCTGAGCAGCCCCCCCTGTTTTTATTATACATAAAGATCCGGGGAGGTGGCGGCCCCCGCAGATGCGGGCAGGTGGCAGTCTACAGGCTGCGGGGGTGCCACAAGGCACCCCCGCAGCCTGTACATAAAAACTGCCCCCGGCATTCAGCCTTCCCGGGAGCTTCATATAAAAGATGCATGTGTGAATTTGGGGCAAAATTCAATTTAAAAAATGCTTTTAAACCCCAGCAGGTGGGACCCCACGCACCATTTCTGAGGGGTCATGGTATTCCTACCTTGCCCCCTTTTCTTTAATTTTTGCTTTTTTTGTGCGACTCAGCTTCAAGTCGAGTACCAAGATGCTGCCGCTGGCCTATGGTGGTGCAGTGCTAAGGCTCATATGTGATCTTTTGCAAGGCACCGCAATGGGAATGCCATTTCACATTCCTGCAGGGCATGGACTGTTAAGTCCATGCCCTGCAGGAAATGAAGGTGCATGCAGGCAGGGTGGGACACCATGTGCCTCCCTGCATGTATCTACTGGTGCAGAGGCACCCTTTGTTTCCTCACAGTAAAACCTTTCATAGCGAGCTCACTGCCATGAAAAATGTGTCAGAGAGTAAACTCCTAATATGCTTGGTGGTGCTGCAGCAGCATTTTAGGGGCCTCAGACCATTGCAAGACTGCCAGGGGTTGCGGATCCTTGGTGGCGGCAGTGGGTTCATGGTGGTCGGACCACCCAACTTGCTAAAGGGCAGTCGGGCTACCAGTGCGGCGGTCGCCGTTACACCACCATGGGTTTGGCAGTCTCAAAATAAGGCCCTAAGTCTGCTCCCAGCTAGTGGGAGACTTAACAATGCTCTCGCCTCCTGGGAGCAGACTTGTGTTCTTTTTCTCTGCCTGCACTCCTGCCAGCAGGGAAACAAAACAAATATTTCTCCCACCTTGAGGGAGCATGGAAAAAGCAGCTGCAATGCAAAATTTGGCCAAAGAAAGACTGTTCACTTAAAATAAACAAGGTCTGAAGGTGCTAAAGATCATACTACCTGCAGCCTTCACACCATGGTGAAAACTTATCAGAAAGACAATCTTCAAGCAATATGGTCCTAAAAGGGAAACAGCAATCACAATGCAGTTTTTACCATGCTGTGCCATTACATCGCATGCGATGTAACTACGCGTAGCCATTACTACGCATACCATTACATCGCATGCGCTGTTACAACCAATGCGATGTAATGCCGATCCACCTCGTTTTGAGGAAACAGAGGTACTTCCGTTTCCTCACAATGATGTGCACCGCCCCTCGACGTGAAGCAGGAACCGGGAGCAGAGACGGCGATGCTTGAGAGGAACCACGAGGAAAGAGAGGTAAGGGTGATTGTGCTTGGGGGTGGGAGTAGTGTGGGTAGTGTTTTAGGTTCATAGTATTTTAGGGTTAAGGGTAGTGTAGGGATGGGAGTAGTGTGGGTAGTGGTTTAGGGTAGTGTTATAGTGTTGTAGTGTTTAGGGTTAGTGGTGTTTGGGTAGTGTAGGGGGTCGTGCTAGGGGTCGTTTTTTAGGGTTGGGGTAGTGTAGGGTTGGGAGTAGTGTGGGTAGTGGTTTAAGGTAGTGTTGTAGTGTTGTAGGGCTTTAGGGTTTAGGGTAGTGTAGGAGTGGGAGTAGTGTGGGTAATGGTTTAGGGTAGTGTTGTAGTGTTTGTGTAGTGATTTAGGGTTTAGTATAGTGTTGTAGTGTTTGTGTAGTGTAGTGTTTTAGGGTAGTGATGTAGTGTTTGTGTAGTGTTTTAGATTTTAGGGTAGTGTTGTAGTGTTTGTGTAGTGTAGTGTTTTAGGGTTTAGGGTTGTGTTGTAGTGTTTGTGTAGTGTAGTGTTTTAGGGTTTAGGGTAGTGTTGTAGTGTTTGTGTAGTGTTTTAGGTTTTAGGGTAGTGTAGTGTTTGTGTAGTGTAGTGTTTTAGGTTTTAGGGTAGTGTTTTAGTGTTTTTGTAGTGTAGTCTTTTAGGGTATTTTTGTAGTGATTGTGTAGTGTTTTAGGTATTAGGGTAGTGTTGTAGTGTTTGTGTATTGTTTTAGGTATTAGGGTAGTGTTGTAGTGTTTGTGTAGTGTAGTGTTTTAGGGTTTAGGGTAGTGTTTGTGTATTGTAGTGTTTTAGGGTTTAGGGTAGTGTTTGTGTAGTGTAGTGTTTTAGGGGTTAGGGTATTGTTGTAGTGTTTGTGTAGTGTTTTAGGATTTAGGGTAGTGGTGTAGTGGTTGTGTAGTGTATTGTTTTAGGGTTTAGGGTAGTATTTGTGTAGTGTAGTTTTTTATGGTAGTGTCAGGGGGGTCATGCAGGGTAGTGTTATTGTAGACATTGGACTGGGGGTCAGGGGAGGGTTGTGTAGGGGTAATATATTAGTGTTTAGGGTAGGGTAGGGCAGAGTTACTTACCTCGCAAACGTTAATCACAACTATAGCTTTACCACGCATGCCTTTGCGTTGTAATGGCATGCATGGTAAAAGCAAAGTCGTGGTAACATTTTGTGATGTAATGACATGTCGTTGTCATTGACATTGCGTAGTAATACCCACGTTGTAATGGCAAGCGTGGTATTGGTATGCGATGCAATGACATACATCCGTCCCAAAATGGTTTAAATCCTTCTTAGACAAGAGAACGCAAAGATTCCTGGTGAATCAAAATCTATCCACATCATCCCCTAACCTACTAGGAGTACCATAAGGCTCAACACTATCCGATTCATTATGTAATCTCTATATCGAACCCTTAACCATAATACTACAGCAGGCTAACATTTCCTTCTACATGTATGCGGATGACGCTCACTTATAAATCAAGATCACTTCCCTGGAAGAAATTAAGGCGACGAACCAAGCATTAAAAAAGACTGTCCAATGGCTACCAAACAATCACCTTAAGCTGAACTCTCAAAAATCTGAATTACTTCTAATCTCCCCCCCCAAAAAACTCCACAGTTAGGAAGTATTGGACTAAGCTAATCAATAAACTAAACTGTTCTCCGACCCTGGTGGACTCCACCAAGTCGCTAGAAATCACTCTAGACAAGAACCTTAATATGCAATCACACATCAACTCGATGGCTTAAAATGCCAGTTTTCACCTCAGCTACCTTAGAAAACTGAAACCCTACATCAAACCACTAGCCCTCAAAACTGCAGTTCAGTCTTTAGTCATCTCCCTACTTGAATATGGATGTACCACTCTATCAGGACTACCCAAAGTCACAACAGCCTCACTTAAAGCCGGTCTTAATGCAGCCGCAAAACACTTAACTAGGTCAAAAAAATTTGACCACATCACCCCTCATCTGAAAGCTCTCAACTGGCTGCCTCATGAAGCAAGAATCCAACTGAAGATGGCCTGCATAACTCATGAGGCAATCTATCATAAACCCCCACTGTACCTAGCAAAGAAAATTTCGATTTCTGGAGAAAGCAGACTCTCATGGAGCGCCAGCGCTCTTCTTCTAAAACCTTCACTGTTCTGTAAGAAAAAACATACGATAGAGCCTTCTCCGGAGCTGCAGCAAGAATATTGAACTTGCTCCCACCAAGCATCAGGAAAATCTCATCTACTTCTACATTGAAAAAAGAAGCTAAGTCCTTCCTAATAAGCAAATTCTTCCCATAAACCGCAATTGCCAGTTCATTACGTGTTCTAGAAGCCCCATTCAGACAATCACACTACCTACACAAGCCTGCGGAGTATCTCTCTCTGTAATCTCATCAGTTACCAGACTCTAGTTGGAGCTCCTCACTCTCTCACTAGGCACATCCCGATGGTCCTTACTCACACGGAGACTTCTGCTTGAAGACTGCCAAGTACCGTCACCACTGATGAGGAGCACGCCCACTGAGGATGAGGAAGCATGTCACCTAATGGTGGGGGAGGGTACTTGTTGTTTAATAAGTAATTGCTTTGGGTGACCACTTTCCCTTCCTGAATTGGTAGTGAGGATTAGCTACTTAGCAACAGTGTGCCTTTGTTTAAAATAAGAGTTCATTTGGGAGAACATAATCTGGACTATGTAGAATCTCCCAGTCCCCTTTTCGTTTGTGTAAGGAACTCGGTAGCAACACTAAATTAACTACAACTCGCACCTTCTACATGCACTGCTTGTACACTTTCACATTATATAAGTATACCATCTGTAATCACAGCATTTACAACAACACTTATGAAATTGCAAATCACATAATTTGTGAGAACACAGTGTATGGTAGAGTGGCAAGTTGTATTTAATGCAGTGTGGCTGCTAAGTTCAATGCACTGTGAATGGAGATGCGTGAGTTATAATAATTTGAAGTTGTAGCACCAAATTTGGCAGAAACCTAGATCATGGTCCAGAAAGCATGCTTTTTGTGAATTGGCATAAATCCGTTCACTAGTTTTTAAGAAATTAAGGTTAAAAAACATTGTATTTCTGATTTCTGGACGGTTGGGATCGCAGGAGGCTTGCGGGAGTGCTGCACTCACATAACTTCAGACAACAGAGAGATCTGATTGGGCGAGTGGACTTTTTTTCCAGTCAGATACCTCGGTCCTATGGGAGCAAAAGACTCCAGTGAACTTCTGTGGGAGCTCGATCTCTGACTGGCGTGCCGCAACATGAAGAGCAATGTTGCGGCTGCCATTCCAGGACATGGAGAATTGGGCGTGTGTCCTGAAATTTTAATATCAAGGTCAAATCGGGCAGGGTAGGGGGTATATCCTACACCCTGAAACTTGTGGGGGGTTCCCCTATGGGCCAAATAAAAAAAATATATTTTGGGCATTTCTGGGAGCTCCCTTTGGGACTCCCTTTGGAGTCCCACAGAAGTACTGGAGGGCCCCGCTGGCTCCAGTAAAACACTTGTTGGTTCGGAAATTCTTTTTAAATTGTAGCAGGTCTTGCTGTGGGGTGCCATGAACAGGTGAAGGCCGTACGAGGTGGGGTTTTGCTACCAGTGGAGGGATTTGGCATATGACCTGGCATCAAGGGGGTTGGCCTTATGTTTGGAAATAAAAAGCCTACTAATTCACTGAAATAAACAAAAGTTTGCATTAAAAATAACCTCAGAATTTCAATGAAAAGAACATAGTTTAATGTGAGGTTATAATTAGATAAAAATGTCATTGTAAACGTAACATTTTTAACTAGAAAAAAACTGAAATCCAACAGTTGTAGTTATTTCAAATAATTAAAACTTGTGCCTTTGCAATGCAATTCTTATGACCTCGCATAACACTCATGACATGTTCTGTGTCTTCGTTGATAACATTACTGATGAGAACTAAACTGATATAATTGACGACAACAATGAGTATGGCAGGGACACCAGTTATAGTTACTTGAAATAACAATCAATCAAGGACTTCTAGAGCATGTCTAATCACCCATGAGGGCATCAAGGTGCTGAGAGCCCCGCTGCTAAGGGAGTATTCGTTGAAACAAACTGGTCTTGAGTCCTCTCCTGAATTCCAGCAGAGTGGAAGAGGTCCGAAGGTGAAGGGGAGGTCGTACCAGGACTTCGAATAGAAGTTCGACAAAGAACGCCCTCCTCTGTTGATTCGGCGGATGGAGGGTGAGTGAGGGAAGCAGAGCTTAGGTGTCAGGAAGGTTGGTGGAAGTTCAGGCAGTGATTGATGTATTCAGGTCCTAGGTTGTGTAGGACTTTGTAGGTGTGGATCAGCATCTTGAATTGACATCTCTTCTGAATAGGGCGCTAGTGGAGTTGGGGGTGATTTGGTTTTCCTTTGGGAGGACATGGATGAATCTGGCCACAGAGTTCTGTATGGTATGCAGTCTCTCTAGGAGGTGCAAAGATATTACTACACAGAGTGTGTTGCCATAGTCAAGCCAGCTGTTGCCTACGGCTTGAGAGATTGATCATCTGGTGTTGAAGTGTAACCATTTGAAGATCTTACGAGGCATGTAGAGGGTGAAGAAGCTGCATTGATCTGGATTTTCATAGTGAGTTTGCTGTGCAGGATGAAGTTAACATTTTGGACATGGTCTGTTGGAGTGGGTGAGGGTCCTAGTTCAGAAGGCCACCAGGACAAGCCCCATGGTAAGGTGTTGTTTCCAAAGATTATACAAAATACAGAACTGCTTCTCCTGGATTTAGTAAATCTTGAGTAAAATACATCCCTAGGGGGACGTTTTCATTGGACACCAAGGGATTTGCAGTATTGTACGGGTTACCAAATTTACAACTAAAACAATCTGTTGGACCCACAAGTACTATAGAAACCTCATGTACACGGACAAAAGTTTATGTAAAATATCATTCATTTATTTTATAAAAGTTAAAAATTCATAGTAACATTGAACATGTTATATGAAACAACAAGGAATTCACTTTCAATTTTTGCAAAAATATACAATCAAATGTTAAAAAGAGTTATAAGGTTAAAAAAATGCTATTATAGCACTGTCTACATCAACATATTAAAACATCACATTTATTGGTCAAACAATGATAAAGGAACAAACTGTTTCCAAAGATTAGCCCTTTTGTCTCTTTTGAGTTTTAGGCAGGTGTCCTTCAACCAGTTAGTGGCTCTCATTGTGTATCTGTTGAAATTGGCCATTGTTGTGATGTGGTCTTTTGATAGTGAGAGGATGAGCTGGGTATCGATTGCATAGGATATGATGTTTAGTCCATGGGTTCTGACGATGTTAGCCAAGGAGGTCATGTAGGTGTTGAACAGTGTGGGGTGGAGGGACGCCACAGATAATGTTCTTAGGTGAAGGTTGCTAGACAGATTCTCTGGGTTCTACTGATGAGGAAGAACGCAATCCATTTGAGGGCGACTACTTGGACTCCGATATGGTGAAGCATCTTGATATGGGTGTGGTGGGATACTGTGTCAAACACTGTTGAAAGGTCGAGGAGGTTCAGGGCTGCCATATCCTCCCAGTTGAGAATGGTTCTAATGTCAGTGGTGGTAGCAATCAGGGCAGTTTCAGTGCTATGGTTGGTGCTGTCGTTGGTATCCAGAAGATTGTTGTTCTTTAGGTGTTCTGTGAGTTGGGGATTGATGGCCTTTACAATGATTTTGGGGGGAAAGGGAAGTAAAGAGACGGGACAGTAGTTCTTGAGATCACTGGGGCCGGCGGACAGTTTCTTGAATAGTGGTTGGACTTCCGCATGTTTCCATTCTCTGGGAAAGGTGGCTTTGGTGATGGGTGCCTTGAAGATGGCAGTGAGTTTGTTGCTGATCACCTTGCTCCTGAGGTTGAAGATGTAGTGGGGACAGCGATCCATGGGTACTCCAGAGTGGATGGAGTTCATGATGGGTGTGATGTTTTGTGTGGTGAGTTGGTCCCAGGTGGTGAGCAGATGGCCAAGGGATGACTCTGTGGGAGCAAGGAGGCTGAGGAGGTCGGTGACGGTTGGTTGGGGTTCAAACTTTTTGTAGATTCTGTTATTTCCAGCTTTGCGAAAAGATGACCTGCCTTTTGATTTAAGGAATACTGCCAAGAATTAGATGGAGGATACTCTGGAGAAGAGAACAGTCTGATAAAAAAAAGCTGAGCCAGTAAAAATAAAAGTGAGACAAGATGCAGTTTTACCTAGAACTAAACAGTGTAAATTTACCAAAGAAGCAGAAGAGGGACTGAAGCCAGTTACTGGAAAAACAATTGAGCAAGGAATCCTCGAGAAGGTACTTGCTAGTCCTTGTAACTCTAATGTGATGGGAATAATGAAACCCAGTGAGAAATGGAGAATTGTCCAAGATGTCCTCAAAGATAAATACAATTGTTAACCCATGTTTTCTGTGGTACCAAATCTAGCAATGATTTTGTGTCAAATTCAACAGCATGTCATACAGTCATCGACTTATGCCAAGAGTTATTTTCTATTTCCTTCCATGAGGACTGTTAGTTTCTCTTTGTATTCTAATTTTCAAATAAAGTCTTGTGTTGTGTAGAATTTCAGAAGGCTATGGAGAAAGTCCTTAAATTATTTATCACATTTTAAAGAAAGATCTGGAGAGTTTGAAGTTGACTTTTAATTCAGTCTTGTTGTAATACATAGATGATTTACTTATTGCAACTAAAACCACAGTGGGTTGTAAATTTGATACAGTTGCCTTTTAACATCATATAGGTGACAGCGGACATAAGGCCTCCCCAACAAAATTTAGTAATTAAAAAAGAATGTGTTCTATCTCGGACATCAAATTGAAAAGGTGCGAGGAAAGTCTCAACAGAATGAGTGTCTACAATTTTGTAAATTAGCCCACCAACCATCCAGAAGGAGGTTTGGATGTTTCTTGGAATTGTTGGCTACTGTTGTCAGTAGATTCACAACTTTTCCTCGATTGGCAAAACCTTTAGTAAAGTTGACCCACACTAATATGCAAGATCCGGTGCATGCGACAGAAAATGCACGAATGCATTCATATTTTTTATAGAGATTCTGTGCTGTGCACCAACACAAGGAATGCCAGATTACAATCTAACATTTTATCTGTACTGTCATGAGAGAAATGGATGTAAATTCTGACCCACCCTGAGACATGGAGGTCTAATGCATCCAACAGCATAGGTGTCCGTTGTATTGGATCTGGGAGCGGTAAATCTTCCAGGATAATTGAAATCAGTTGAAGTAGTTTGTGTTGCCATTGAACAAAGTGAAAGACTAGCGATGAGACATACATTAATTGTATATTTTCCTCATTTTGTTGACAAGAACTAGAACACAACATTTGATTAACAGCAGATTGACTCATCATGATAAAACCATTCATGCAGCTGAGAATATTTCAATGAGAAGGTGAAACACATTAGGCCTGATTCAGAAAGGTAAACTTACACGACAATTGCTTCCTATTTACAAATGGATTTATGAGTAGCATCTTTACGCGTGTGGAGTCTCCACACATAAAAATATTTATCTTTTTGAGTGCAGATTCTGGACTCGTACATATGCTACTCATAACTCCCTTTGTGAACAGCAAACAATTGTAAACTTTCACAAAAGTTTAAGTTTACCTTTATGAATTAGGCCTACTGAATACAGCCACACTGCTTCCTATTTCAAAAACACCCTGGGAAGGCAGGTATGGTGATTTACTTGCTGATTAACCTGAGCAGGACTGGAAAGCAGCAATTGAGTTATACAACTTACCAAGACCAGACATAAAAGAGACTCCCTTAGAAGTGGCTGATCTGATATCGTTTGTTGAAGGTTCTTGTTTATAGGACCAATATGGAGCACTAAAGGGTGCCTATTCAGTATGTTCCATTACTGTGACCCTTTAAGCATCTTGGGTCAGATTTATCATAGTGTTGCGTTGCCCTTGCATCAAGCAAGGCAACACAAAGGCAATGCAACACTGCAGTCAGATTTATCAAGAAATGCAAGTCTAACTTGCGTCGCCTTGTAGTGATTGTTAAATCTGGAGTGACGCAAGGCAGCACACGTTGCTACCTTGCGTTACTCTGCCCCAGAGAGGCGTTCCATGGGTGGAGCATGGATGTTTCCATGCATCCACCAATGTATTTTGGCGCTTTCCCAGATTTACAATAGTGGTAGACCAGAAAATGCTACACCTTCCCAGGGGAGGTGTAACAAAGAGAAATATCTTTATTTCTTTTCATGCTTTTTGCATTTTGTAGCACACCTAGAAAGAGGAAAAAGTCTCAGAGGTGGCCGCAGCAAGTGCGAGCCGTTGGTGACTTGCGGAGGGGCCTGACTAGATCAGGTGCAGCCAGCAGTTCAGCCTTGAGTGCCTCACTTGCCTCTTCCCTGCATTAGCTTTCCATCACCTCGCCATCATCATCTCTACCCCATCACAACTCCTTTCATCTTGTCACCTCGTCCCCCGGCCGCAGTCACAGAGCAGGCCCAGCCTTTAATCTAATCCTCCGCAGTCCCACTCCAGCTTCATCTCAGAAGCTAGACGTCCCACGGATTACTATCTCCAAAATAACTAACTGCAATCCCACAACAAGAGGACCGGGAGAGGGAGCCCACAAGATATCCAGGTTGTACCCCAGCTGTCCCCCGGCAGCTCAGCTTGCCCAGTATTCATCAAATCCAGCTGCCTAGGTGGGCTAATTAATACCTTAAATAGCCAAAAATAATAGCCTTTTGCAAAGTAGAAGACTTAACATCTTACCAACAACAAACCATCAGGAAGGCAGTCAGCCGCTCTTACCAGTAAATACCCCACAAGAATGAGATCGGGGAGAGTGAGGAAAGCTCCAACAAGGCCCACCAAAAATAGCTCAAACTCTCGGTAGTAGCCACAGAGGCCCTTAACCAATCCCAATCACCAGTAAATCTAAGACCTTAACATTCAGGGCACAAATCACAATTGTGGCAAACCTTGCTGCAAGTTCAATCCTTTAAACTCCCCACTGCACCAGGCTGCAAGGAATGTAGTCGCGGCCCAGGAATACCCAACCAACGAAGTGCCAAAATCAGGCCCCTCAGAACTCATAAAGCCAGCAATAAAAAGGACTTCATTGAGGGACTACTTCAGGATGCCAGCACCAGCGAAAGCCTCAAAGAGTAAATCTAGTATCTCAGATAAGTCTCAGCCTCCCTCTCCCACGACAATAGCGGCAGTGTCGCATCAAATTTTGGTTCAGCCCATGATCCACACATCCACAGGTGGGTCTGACAGCTTGTCGCCATCAACTCTCCCAGTAACGTAAGAATTATTTTTCATAGATGCCCCAGACAACAGTCTTTCACATCAGACCTCTGGTCTGTTACTTCCTGACCAACAGACTGCTCAAGCAGAACAGGCTACTTTTCAAGTTATCACCTCTAAAGTCGTCTCTTTGCCAACTTTGCAGTCTGCCCAGAATCCAAGTCAGTTTTCTCCGGTATAGAGTCAAAATATCGAGTTTTTATTATCGACTAGACATAATATCGAGTAAAAAATATAGCATAGACATAATATCAACTAGACAGAATATAGACTACTGAAATATCGGCTAGAAAATTTTAATAACAAATAGAATGGGCATAATATCGAATCAAAAATATAGAATGGACATAATATCGACTAGACAGAATATAGACAACAAAAATATTGAATTTAAGGTAAGTTAATATTAATTTTTAATTGTTGTGTAATATAATTCTGTAGCGGGTTGTGGGTTTATAGGGGAATAGGGTGGGAAGTAATTTAATTATAATTAATTAAATATGTTATTTTATTTATTGGTATTTATTTAGGATTAATTGTTAAATAATTATTAATTGGTAATTAATTAAAATATAACTTGTAATTTATTGTAATTGATTAATTGATAACTATGTTACTTTTATTACATTATTTTCTGTAGTGGGTTGTGTGTTTATAGGAGAATAGCTTGGGAAGTAATTTAATTGTAAATAATTAAAAATTTTAAATATTGTTTTGTGTCTAATTTTTAATTATTTTTTTATTGTAAATTAATGTATTGGTAATTGGTAAATAATTAGTATTAGTAGGTAATTTTTATAATTAGATAATTTTTATTTGTAATTTTAATTGATTAATTAAAATATTTTATAAAATTGTAAAATATTTTAATTATTTTGTAATTGGTATTAATATTTATGTTATTTATATTTATATATGAAGTATTTACTTTCCCTACTATTGCACTCACTGGAGTGGGAATAGTAATTTGCAGCTATCCTTGGCTTTTTAAGGAACATGACATTATCCTCTTACAGGAAACTTAGGTGGAAGACAGTATCCCCATCGAAGGCTACCTGGAATTTACATCCCTTGCCTCAAGATGGTCTAAGTTCGGCAGGCCAAATGGCAGCCTTATGATTTAAGTATCAACCTAACTTTCCTAACGCATTAAGTAGATACAATTCGAAAAAGACTGGGTCACCAGGATCATGTTGGGAAGCCCTCCCACTGATAGCCACTGATAGCCAGTTGCTCCTTCTCAATGTTTATATCTCTCCGGGCACCATCAAGAAAAAATCCAAAATGGATCGTTTGACCAACATCGTTTGTAACCTACTAAGTGAGTACGGGAGCATACCTAGCATAATATCAGGAGATTTTCAACACCAACCTTTATTGTAATCCCTCGGAGGATATAGGGATTGCTTCTTCAATGGTTCCCCCACATCTCGCTTTACAATCAACCCCCGCAGGAAATAGACCATCGAAACTGGGGGAGTATGCAGTCATCCAGCTTTGTAGTGTAGTATTCACCATATGGAATAGGTGTTTTCACACGGACAATCCTCCCGCCTGGGCACGTTCAGATGGCCGAGTCCACTCCTTTTTAGACTTTTCTTTAGGGAGCAGGGAAATACTTTGATCGAGAGCTATCAAATTGCACCTCAAGGTGAGAGCGACCATCGGCCTCAAATCATAACTCTATCCGCCAACATCCCATGTCATCAGGAACTTGCTCATACTTTGGTTGTCAAACAGAGAACTTAAGGCGAATAAAATGGTCGGACAGCCTGCTCTCCCACTGATGGAAAAATGTAGAGCTCTACTACACTCATTATCGAATAAAGATTCTTCTGTCATCGGTGCCTGGGTTAGCTTCATAAACCAATTATTCAAAGAAGTTCCATCCAAGAGGAGCGCCGGGCAACAAGCAGTCCAATTTCGCATCTCACCAGCTACAAAAAAACTAAAGGCACAAAGAAACCAATCCCTCAGTTTGTCAATGAAGAGCCCAGGAAACAAAATTTTATCCAACAATTACAAGCAAGCTCAAACAGTGTTTAAGCTTGCAATAAAAAGTGAAAAACAAACCGTCTCGGATCAGTTTTTGCTGAAGCTTATTTATGAAAGCAACAATACCAACGCAAAGCAATTCTGTTCTCTCGTAAACAGGGACTTACAAGGCAGAAGCGGCCATGGCAGTGAAATCAGCAGTGCAGACGAATGGAGCCCGTTTTCATTATCTCATTTTAGCGACTGCATTAATAGGGACGATTGTCCCAACTTCCTCAGCCCAGCCAACTCCGTGACACCATCTCTGGAAGCTAAGGGCCCAAGCAGACCCTGCCTTAACCCTCCAGTCCACTACGCAATTAATGAATTAATAATCGAGGGCCATGTGAAAACAATGATTTAATGATAGAGACTAAAGTGATACTAGAAAAACAAAAAAATAGGATATTATGTGCTATAAGAAAACCCAGAGCCTAAGGAGTCCCAGGGCCAAACGATCTTCCTCAGGCCAAGTTCAAATCAGATGTTGTACTATGGTCAGCTTACTTGACCCACTGTTCCTCCACTGCAGGTTAAATAATACCATTCTAGAGTCCTGGAAAGCATTCACTGAATGCAGCCCTCCCTGCCCCAATACACAAAAGCCTGTCTTGGGAAGCGCCAGCACCTCCTTGGACAGAAAACATATTGTCCAGGCCTCCCCTGCCGGAGTTTCGTCCAGCAACAGGAGGTCCGACTTGTGTCTATGGCAGCAGCATCCATTTTGTGATGCTGAGGCTCTGTTTAACTTTAACTGGGTAAACCAGTAACTACATGTCTTCTCCCTCTAAAAGGGTGGAATGCCACCCCCGCCGCCAGGACCGGTGGGGGTGGGGGGTAGTATTCCAAAGTGTTTGACACCTTACACAACATGTTTTGATAAAACCAAGCAAAGTTAGCATTAACCGCGAGGATTATAATGCACTTGAGTATATGGTATGGCTATATCATAGAACAGCTATAAGGAGATGGTTCCGAAAGCTGCAGAGGGGCTCAGCTCATGCTAGGGCATCCTCTCACATAAAACCAAGCACTCTGCCTCCAGGATTGTTAAGGCCTGTCATAGGAGTGACTTATAGGTGTATATGTGTCTATATGTATATATCGATATAGGTATACTATATCTAAGTAAGGGATGATTACACCACCTTACCCAGGCTGTATGAACAGACCTGTGGGTTCAGTTTGGAAGGCAAACCAGGAGTGGCACAATAGATGCTGCAGCCCCTGGTAGGCCTAGGGTGCACCTATGCCCTGAGTACCTATGGTACACTACACAGTGGCTCACGAGGGTGAGCCAGTAACCAATCTGGTATGTACCTAAAGTCCATGTCCTATGTCACAGATCCTTCGGGATCCGGCAGGAGCCTCGAAAATGCAGACTGGAAAAGTTGCTGTTGGTGCCTGTTTGAACAGGGTGGTCACTCCTTGGCCACAAGGGAGATGGCTTCTGTCTTCCAGTCAAAATGGAATGTCGAAGGTCCAGGATTTATATTTCAAAGTTTTGTCCAGGGTAATCTAAACTCCTAGTGACTGGGTTCCTATACTTATACTAAGTTTAGGGGCTGGACTACCCTTAATGTCCCTCCTATTGGTGGACCTGGGAAGGGGGTGCTTACACCCCTTTCCCTTTGTCCAGTTTCGCGCTAGAGCAGGGGCAGAGTGCCCCAGCAACCGGTTTGAACTGGGAAATGCATGGAGCACCTTGTGTGCCCCAGGCAGTGTCTGGAAAGCATTCACTGAATGCAGCCCTCCCTGCCCCAATACACAAAAGCCTGTCTGGGGAAGCGCCAGCACCTCCTTGGACAGAAAACCTATTGTCCAGGCCTCCCCTGCCGGAGTTTCGTCCAGCAACAGGAGGTCAGACTTATGTCTATTGCAGCAGCATCCATTTTGTGATACTGAGGCTCTGTTTAACTTTAACTGGGTAAACCAGTAACTACATGTCTTCTCCATCTAAAAGGGTGGAATGCCACCCCCGCCGCCAGGACCGGTGGGGGTGGGGGGTAGTATTCCAAAGTGTTTGACACCTTACACAACATGTTTTTTGATAAAACCAAACCAAAGTTAGCATTAACCGCGAGGATTATAATGCACTTGAGTATATCGTATGGCTATATCATAGAACAGCTACAAGGAGATGGTTCCGAAAGCTGCAGAGGGGCTCAGCTCATGCTAGGGTATCCTCTCACATAAAACCAAGCACTCTGCCTCCAGGATTGTTAAGGCCTGTCATAGGAGTGACTTATAGGTGTATATGTGTCTATATGTATATATAGATATAGGTATACTATATCTAAGTAAGGGATGATTACACCACCTTACCCAGGCTGTATGAACAGACCTGTGGGTTCAGTTTGGAAGGCAAACCAGGGGTGGCACAATACATGCTGTAGCCCCTGTTAGGCCTTGGGTGCACCTATGCCCTGAGTACCTATGGTACACTACACAGTGGCTCATGAGGGTGAGCCAGTAACCAATCTGGTATGTACCTAAAGTACATTGTATCAATTTAGAGAGAGAACAGCTGGGCTGTGGGCCTGATTAGCAGGGCCACAGCCACACTAAAGTAGTAAAAAAACAGAGAATCACAGCAAAAAGTGGGGGTACCATAGGAAGCAGACCCTACTCTCCTACACAATATAGTCCACCAGTGCAAAAAAGATTTAAATGAATAACTTTTGAGATAACATTTATGCTCAATTGATTTATAAGTATATAAGCATAGCAAAAATTAGTGGGTGTTGAAACTGAAAATTCCTCTGCATGGTTAAAGACATGTATCCGTGCCCTAAGGCCCAACTGTAATGTTGGCTGGATCCCTAATGCTGATTTTTTGTCATAAGCAAACACAAATCATGACATAGGACTGTCTCATGCATTGCGGTCTTGTTGATCTAGGACGGACACCCGAAGTGCTACCCTCATAGTGGTGGATGGCTACTGCCTTTTCCAGGATTTTAGCAGACTGAGCACAGTGGTGGCAGCATACCGTGTAGTGATCAGTAGAAGTGGACAGGTCCTTTTTACCTTTTGTCACTGGAGAGAGGCTTACAGTCTCATTCGCCTTTTTAAAAGTGTTGCTGCTGTGTGCTTAACTCGCCCTTAGCCTACATCAGGTAGATGTGGAGTGCTGTACAGCGTTGAAGTAGTGACTCTGCGCTGGATGCATGTGTACCCGAAAAGGGTACAGTAAATGAATAGAGCAGTACTGTGCAGTATATGTGTGGTTAGTTCATGTACTGGGTGTATGCATTCCTGGGAGGAATACACAACATGACAGATGTAGTGCTATGCAGTGTGTGCATAATGAATGCATGAAGGGTGAAGTGTTGTGCAGCACTCATGGTGAGTGTGTGTGCTGGCACTGTCTGTTTGCAAATAGCGTATAGAAATACAGAAAAGAGTGAATGCGTGTGCTGAATGCATGTGTGTCTGTAGTGGCACAATGCATGGAGGTAACAGTATTAGTGTATTTGTGCCTGCAATACATTACATAAAGGACCTTGGGCACAAATTTGGGAAGGCCAAGCCTGCCTGGTGAAGAAATGATGAGTAGAGGAAACACCCCAGACAGACGCATTGCTGCATTCCTGTGAGCTAGGTGGGATACACCACTGACGGAAAGTAGGAAGAGACACTCCTTTTATACTTCCAACGGGTGCTCTTTTGTTCAGTGATAGATAACAAGGAAGGAGCCTGGACACATCACAGGAAGGATATGGGGCTGAAAAGGGAATGATAAAGGGTAGGGGGTGGGACCCTGGGATTAAACTTTTGATGCATAGATCGCTGAGGCTGACATGAACTCTGTTATGGGTCTATTAACTTTGGAGTCTTTCTACTGTGACTGACAGTCTTTCAAGAGGAAAGAAGAAAAGGAAAAATGTACACTTCAAAAGAAGCAGAACCCCAGCCTAAAACTTCAAAGACTCAGACTATAATTACTTTTGGTGTCTAGAAAAGTACTTCAAGGAGATGATACAAAAATGTATCATCAGCCAAGCAGCTAGGTGGCTGTGTGTGAAAAGGAAGCTCTGCAACGCATATGCCTGTGACCAGTACTGTGGGCAAAGGCCTGCTAGTCGCCCTGCTGGGTGAGGAGACAACACCCGGAAAATGAAGACCACCTGCCCTTGAGCTTTGAGCACCAGCTTCTGCCTGATTGCCAAAATAAGTGTACCCTGTGAGGAAGAGGAGAGTGTACGAGGGATTAAGGTCCAGTGGGAGCCTTACTGAGAAGACTTCCTGAGTGAGATGGGAGGAGAATTGTTCACACCAATCAGGTCATTGCCCATGTGCAGGGATGGTCCGGTGATCCCCATTGCCCATATGCCAGGAGATGGAAACCATAATCTAAGCCATGTAAGGAGCACTGTGCAGGAAGGGCCAGGCCCGTATTTCCTTGTTGTGGAACCCAGTATGCCAGAGTGTACCATAGTCTAACTTATTGGGCCAAGAGACTTGTGACTTTTGTACACCTTTATCTGCACCCCCGTATACCAGGAGGGTCTGGTGTGATAAGGGCAATCACACCGGAAGAATCTGTGCTGAGAACGAGTGTACAGTGGTGACCCCCTATACCAGGAGGGGATGCCTGTAACATTCTGACCAAGACTTTGGGTTGCTGCTGGGGTGGAAAAATTGCAGCTGTAACTGAAAGAACAAGCCTACATACTAATACCTGCCCCAGACTGATTCCCTGAGGACTGCAAGGATGCCGTCATAGACGCTACATCCTTTCTGGGCTCCAGTTAAGAGTCAGAATATTGGATCTTGCCCCCCCCATGAGGGGAACATTGACTTACCTGTTGAGGAGGAGCAGCTCCGATCGCTGGAACAAACCAACAGCAATACTCAGAGGAGACAGCCTGCGCCTACTGGTTGCTGCCACGTGAAACGTAAACAGCCTCCCTTTGCCAAACAGGATCAGGGTTCTATAGCAAACGTATATAAGGCACTTGCTGCACCACTGAAGGCTACCATCTGCCGGAGCGGGTAAGAATGCAAATGGACCTGTGGGGCCCTGGAGAAATAGCTGCTAATGGTGCTGTGGCATCATAGACAATTGACTAATTATTAAGGAGTCAAATGGAAACTCTTGAGTACGGCTTACTAGTAATCGTTCTCTGGATGCAGCTACCAGTAAATGAGAAATAACCCCAGCCACGTTATCAGGAAGAGGGTGGGACAGGGATTTGCCTGCCAACTCCTTGAGCCCCGACCTCAAGGGGATTGAGTTATTACTCATGAATTTTGTTATTACTTTGAATCTGTAGAGTTTGAAATAAAATACTTATTTTTCTTATAAAAGAAATTATTACTGGACACTGAATTATTGTTCGTACTGTGTGCACTTTGAGTTATAAGTCGTACTCATGTTACAGAATTTGTACTTCCCCTCCCCCAAGGGAGACTTTGATTGTTCAGCCACAGCTACCACTGAGAGTTAAGTGCAGAAGGGGTACTTGGCCCAGTTGCTCAGCATCCGTAGGAGGTCGGGGCCCAGGACATCAGGAGTGAATGGCCCCAGCCACTGTGGTTGGGCCCAGTAGGCCCTGCATGCCCTGTGGCCCTCTGAAAGGAGTTCTGACAATTGCCATCGGGTAACCAACGGTCTTACGATCATATATCTCAACACACGGTCTATGGTCAAACATCAGTTAGAGATATTCGATTTATTAAACACAGAATTCCCTGACATCTTGCTAATGACTGAAACATGGTTAATGGAAGAATCTATGCCAGATATAAAAGCAGCTGTACTAGGAAACTACTACATTCTAAAGACAAATAGACCATCAGGGAAAAAAGAGGGATGAGTGGCAGCAGTAATTAAAAGACATCTGACTTTCACCAAACTTACTCTGTCACAATTCCCATCTGTTGATAGTATCACAATTAAACTGGAATCATCTATCTTCTCACTGGTGTGTGTCCTTATGTATAGACGCCAGATCACATGCAGGAATTCCCCAAATAGATGGCCGATACTTTGTCCTCATTAGGTATAGACCATGTGAAAATCATGCTTCTGAGAGACCTGAACTACTAGGCAAATGAGGAGAAGGGGGACTAATATTTCAGGGGCCTGATAAACATGTTGCACAGCCTATATCTTGCCCAACACGTATTTGACCCTAAACATGTTAAGGGCCACACCCTGGATCAAATCTGGACCATCAAGCTTACCACATGTAATCTCTCCATAACACTATGCATATAGTTAGACCATCATTTAATTAAGTTCTCACTCGACGAGCACACACAACTCAAACTCACTACTTTTCCAGAGATTGCCTCTAGAAACTGGAATCGCATAAACATAAACTCTTTCCGAGACATCCTGTCATCTAATATGTCCCCAGTAACAGAGAATCTGGATGAATTCGAGGAAGCAGTATTTGACGGGCAAACTATAGCCAGCCAGCCTGGTAGGCCTAGGGTGCACCTATGCCCTGAGTACCTATGGTACACTATACAGTAGCTCACGAGGGAGAGCCAGTAACCAATCTGGTATGTACCTAAAGTACATGGTATCAATTTAGAGAGAGAACAGCTGGGCTGTGGGCCTGATTAGCAGGGCCACAGCCACACTAAAGTAAAAAAACAGAGAATTACCGCAAAAAGTGGGGGTACCATAGGAAGCAGACCATACTCTCCTACACAATATAGTCCACCAGTGCAAAAAAGATTTAAATGAATAACTTTTGAGATAACATTTATGCTCAAATGATTCATAAGTATATAAGCATAACAACATTTAGTGGGTGTTGAAACTGAAAATTCCTCTGCATGGTTAAAGACATGTATCTCTGCCCTAAGTGCCCAACTGTAATGTTGGCTGGATCCCTAATGCTGATTTTTTGTCATAAGCAAACACAAATCATGACATAGGACTGTCTCATGCTTTGCGGTCTTGTTGATCTAGGACAGACACCCAAAGTGCTACCCTCATAGTGGTGGAGGGTTACTGCCTTTTCCAGGAGTTTAGCAGCCTGAGCACAGTGGTGGCAGCATACCGTGTAGTGATCAGTAGAAGTGGACAGGTCCTTTTTACCTTTTGTCACTGGAGTGAGGCTTACAGTCTCATTCGCCTTTTTGTAAAAAATTTTTTTTTTTTTTTTTTGTAAAATTCATTCGCCTTTTTAAAAGTGTTGCAGCTGTGTGCTTAACTCGCCCTTAGCCTATATCAGGTAGATGTGGAGTGCTGTACAGCGTTGAAGTAGTGACTCTGCGCTGGATGCATGTGTACCTGAAAAGGATACAGTAAATAAATAGAGCAGTACTGTGCAGTATACGTGTGGTTAGTTCATGTACTGGGTGTATGCATTCCTGGGAGGAATACACAACATGACAGATGTCGTGCTATGCAGTGTGTGCACAATGAATGCATGAAGGGTGAAGTGTTGTGCAGCACTCATGGTGAGTGTGTGTGCTGGCACTGTCTGTTTGCAAATAGCGTTTAAAATTCAGAAAAGAGTGAATGCGTGTGCTGAATGCATGTGTGTCTGTAGCGGCACAATGCATGGAGGTAACAGTATTAGTGTATTTGTGCCTGCAATACATTACATAAAGGTCCTTGGGGACAAATTTGGAAAGCCCAAGCCTGCCTGGTGAAGAAATGACGAGAAGAGGAAACCCCCCAGACAGACGCATTGCTGCATTCCTGTGAGCTAGGTGGGATACACCACTGGCGGAAAGTAGGAAGAGACACTCCTTTTATACTTCCAAAGGGTGCTCTTTTGTTCAGTGATAGATCACAAGGAAGGGGCCTGGACACATCACAGGAAGGATATGGGGCTGAAAAGGGAATCATAAAGGGTAGGGGGTGGGACCCTGGGATTAAACTTTTGATGCATAGATCACTGAGGCTGACATGAACTCTGTTATGGGTCTATTAACTTTGGAGTCTTTCTACTGTGACTGACAGTGTTTCAAGAGGAAAGAAGAAAAGGAAACATGTACACTTCAAAAGAAGCAGAACCCCAGCATAAAACTTCCAAAAACTCAGACTATAATTACTTTGGGTGTCTTGAAAAGGATTTCAAGGAGATGATACAAAAATGTAGCATCAGCCAAGCAGCTAGGTGGCTGTGTATGAAAAGGAAGCTCTGCAACGCGTATGCCTGTGACCAGTACTGTGGGCAAAGGCCTGCTAGTCGCCCTGCTGGGTGAGGAGACAACACCCGGAAAATGAAGACCACCTGCCCTTGAGCTTTGAGCACCAGCTTCTGCCTGATTGCCAAAATAAGTGTTCCCTGTGAGGAAGAGGAGAGCGTTGGAGGGATTAAGGTCCAGTGGGAGCCTTACTGAGAAGACTTCCTGAGTGAGATGGGAGGAGAATTGTTCACACCGATCAGGTCATTGCCCATGTGCAGGGATGGTCCGGTGATCTCCATTGCCCATATGCCAGGAGATGGAAACCATAATCTAAGCCATGTAAGGAGCACTGTGCAGGAAGGGCCAGGCCCGTATTGCCTTGTTGTGGAACCCCGTATGCCAGAGTGTACCATAGTCTAACTTATTGGGCCAAGAGACTTGTGACTTTTGTACGCCTTTATCTGCACCCCCGTATACCAGGAGGGTCTGGTGTGGTAAGGGCAATCACACCGGAAGAATATGTGCTGAGAAGGAGTGTACAGTGGCGACCCCCTATACCAGGAGGGGATGCCTGTAACATTCTGACCAAGACTTTGGGTTGCTGCTGGGGTGGAAAAATTGCAGCTGTAACTGAAAGAACAAGCCTACATACTAATACCTGCCCCAGACTGATTCCCTGAGGACTGCAAGGATGCCGTCATAGACGCTACATCCTTGCTGGGCTCCAGTTAAGAGTCAGAATATCGGATCTTGCCCCCCCCATGAGGGGAACATTGACTTACCTGTTGAGGGGGAGCAGCTCCGATCGCTGGAACAAACCAACAGCAATACTCAGAGGAGACAGCCTGCGCCTACTGGTTGCTGCCACGTGAAACGTAAACAGCCTCCCTTTGCCAAACAGGATCAGGGTTCTATAGCAAACGTATATAAGGCACTTGCTGCACCACCGAAGGCTACCATCTGCCGGAGCGGGTAAGAATGCAAATGGACCTGTGGGGCCCTGGAGAAATAGCTGCTAATGGTGCTGTGGCATCATAGACAATTGACTAATTATTAAGGAGTCAAATGGAAACTCTTGAGTACGGCTTACTAGTAATCGTTCTCTGGATGCAGCTACCAGTAAATGAGAAATAACCCCAGCCACGTTATCAGGAAGAGGGTGGGACAGGGATTTGCCTGGCAACTCCTTGAGCCCCGACCTCAAGGGGATTGAGTTATTACTCATGAATTTTGTTATTCCTTTGAATCTGTAGAGTTTGAAATAAAATACTTATTTTTCTTATAAAAGAAATTATTACTGGACACTGAATAATTGTTCGTACTGTGTGCACTTTGAGTTATAAGTCGTACTCATGTTACAGAATTTGTACTTCCCCTCCCCCAAGGGAGACTTTGATTGTTCAGCCACAGCTACCACTGAGAGTTAAGTGCATAAGGAGTACTTGGCCCAGTTGCTCAGCATCCGTAGGAGGTCGGGGTCCAGGACATCAGGAGTGAATGTCCCCAACCACTGTGGTTGGGCCCAGTAGGCCCTGCATGCCCTGTGGCCCCCTGAAAGGAGTTCTGACAATTGCCATCAGGCGCTTCAGAGGTGGGGAGGTAGAAACCCCAAATTACTCCTTTACTCCTTAAATTGTAAAATGTGAGAAGAAGGGGTATATGGATCGCTTTCAACAGGTAACCAACAGTCTTACGATCATATATCTCAACACACGGTCTATGGTCAAACATCAGTTAGAGATATTCGATTTATTAAACACATAATTCCCTGACATCTTGCTAATGACTGAAACATGGTTAATGGACGAATCTATGCCAGATATAAAAGCAGCTGTACTAGGAAACTACTACATTCTAAATACAAATAGACCATCAGGGAAAAAAGAGGGAGGAGTGGCAGCAGTAATTAAAAGACATCTGACTTTCACCAAACTTACTCTGTCACAATTCCCATCTGTTGATAGTATCACAATTAAACTGGAATCATCTATCTTCTCACTGGTGTGTGTCCTTATGTATAGACGCCAGATCACATGCAGGAATTCCCCAAATAGATGGCCGATACTATGTCCTCACTAGGTATAGACCATGTGAAAATCATGCTTCTGGGAGACCTGAACTACTAGGCAAATGAGGAGAAGGGGGACCAATATTTCAGGGACCTGATAAAGATGTTGCACAGCCTATATCTTGCCCAACACGTATTTGACCCTACCCATGTTAAGGGCCACACCCTGGATCAAATCTGGACCATCAAGCTTACCATATGTAATCTCTCCATAACACCATGCATATAGTCAGACCATCATTTAATTAAGTTCTCACTCGACGAGCACACACAACTCAAACTAACTACTTTTCCAAAGATTGCCTCTAGAAACAGGAATCGCATAAACATAAACTCTTTCCGAGACATCCTGTCATCTAATATGTCCCCAGTAACAGAGAATCTGGATGAATTCAAGGAAGCAGTATTTGAAGGGCAAACTATAGCCAGCAATCTACATGCCCATTCTAGAAGAACTAAATCAAATGGTCAACATGAAGCGACCAAATAGTTCTCGGAAGAGAATTAAAGATGACCAAATGAAATCTGCACCGGGCAGAATGACAATGCAGGATAATGTATTCACCTGGCGACAAGGAAATCTTTGTCCAAAGTATGAAAACCTACAAAAAGGCTATTTTGCAGGCTGAAGTAAGTTAAAAATTGCTTTTGAAATTGTCAGAGAGCTATCAAATCTGGATTGAGTAACATTATCAGCCGATCTACACATAAATTATGCAATGATTTAAATACTATTATCGTGGGCAAAATAAAAGAGATAAAAGACACCAGTCGAGCCGAAGCACTAGATTCAAAGACCACACCTGAAAATAGAAAATCTTTTTGTATCACAACTTTCCCCACTATCAGTCAAGACCATCTCATGGAATAAATTACAAAAATCGAATCTGGATTTACATAAAAGTCGGAGTTATTAGGTATAAATTATCGAGGAAGTGGCGCTTACTTCAGGGACACTTCAATATTTTTATGACTGAGACATGGACCATACTCAGTCAGAATAACTTTATTTCGCCGACATGATGAAGGCATAAAAGTATACTACATATATAAAAGGATAAAAGATTAAAACATTCCACCTCCTTACAGTACGATAATTTTTAAGATACAATAGCTATACAATTTCAAAAGTTATGATAAAAATTCATACTTGATTAAGTTCATATTACAATTAATTGGATCCGCAGATTGAAAGTCTCTTTTTTAGAGCAGTTAAAAGAAAGGATGACACAGAGAAACAAATAAAGGGGTCAGACAATAGCTGTAGATAGTAAAAGGCCACCTGACATTGTCTAAAGTTCATTTTTCGCAAAATGGGAATGATAAACTTTTTCTTCTCATTATGGTAAAGTTTACAAAAAAGCTAAAAATGCATATCATTCTGTATTGACTGATTATCACAAGTAAAGAGTGGGAGGTCGGCAGCAACATAAACATTACCAGGGATACCCAACATTAGAGGAATATAGTTTAGACGGAATCTCACCATGTTGTAGATTAGTTACAAAAGTTAGGTACGTTGAGTTTTTTCCATTTGCGAGATACTCGGTACAGTTAGATATATTTTAACTGGTGACAACTTTGCGTTTAAGATCTCCCTTCCAATCTGCATGTTAGATAATAGCTGGGCTTTTAGATCGTTCTTAGAAATAGAACAGCAGCTTATAGGATCTAAAAAAAGGTGATGTAGCCCATTAGCTTTTAAAGTAGATTCAACATATCGTAACCAGGTTATGTTAATCACCCCATCAAGTTTCAGGATATCACTTATAATATCTCTTGTCAGTGTGAGGGTCTCCTTTCGCCATATTGAGTGCCACAGTGATATTGGCGCCAAAGAATTTTATCAGAAATGTAGGGGGCTGTCATTTCCATATGGCATTTAAAATCAGCGCACGACTTCGGTAATGAGAGTAACTTTTTTTTAAAAATGATCTTCAATTGATTGGAGTTTTGTGCATTCTCTAACTCCCCAGATGGACGAGCTTAAGGTCTGCACACATCAAAAGAATTTCTTTATGTTAAGAAGCCATCACCTTTGGGCTTGATGCCAAATCTCTTGCATAAGTGCAATTTGGCCTCTTATGTTAGTGGGTCATTTTTTCATGCTGTGGTGAAAGTCAATCAAATAAGAATAAAGGTGTCTTGTAGGGGTGTCACAGGAAGACCCACAACCAATTTCTCATGGGGCTCTGACCTATTTCCAGCACAGACTCAACACAGTGCTGAAATACCACATTTACCTCGACCAAGTGGAGCGGCTCCAAAGTGCCTGACTTCATCAATACATCTAAAGCAGCCACGGGTATAATCCTCGGGAAGAAATGCAGCGCTTTTAAGGTTCAGAAACAGATTTAAAAATTGAGTCCTGAAATGGTCTTTTTTTCCCTTAGCTATGCCATTATAGTGATCAGCCAAGCTTCTGCAAGGTAAATACTTCTGGAAAATAAGTGTAAATTTGCTGCAAATCAGCCCTCTTTGTGCCTGGCCACGGGAGCATGCTGAAATGTTTGGACACTAATACCCATTCATTTTCCTGGCTCGATAAATAAGAGCTGCCAGCCATGTGGCGGCCGTGAAATGGTATTCTTCGGGCCCCAGCGGGGGATCCCATCCTTATTACCACTGCAGGGGGCCAGGACAAGCCCCCAAACAGCAAGACAACTAAATCAAGACATTTTTCATGTCTGACAAAATGACTGTGGTTTAGAAAGAAGCAGAAGGTTGGAAAAAATTGGACAGCTTTTATATCTCATGGAAAACCTTTGTTAAACGAGTTCAGCTGAAAAAAGAAAAAAAAAATCTTGGCAAAAGATAGGCACAATTTTGT
Organism: Lissotriton vulgaris; assembly: GCF_964263255.1. Lineage (NCBI taxonomy): Eukaryota > Metazoa > Chordata > Amphibia > Caudata > Salamandridae > Lissotriton > Lissotriton vulgaris. The sequence continues at coordinate 1,885,523,895 of NC_141687.1, read as the reverse complement.
TTTGTCTGCATCCTATTTTAAAAAAAAACTCTTACGGTCTTACGACACTGGTGTTGTAGGAGGGTGGTGGGGCCATTAGGAAGCCTTTCTGGTGGCGCACACAGTAGGGCCCTCTATCACACCTCTCAACCAGTCATGGCCTCAGCAGGGACCCCATCTACATCTGAAATCACGGAAGGGGAAGAAGGCAAATACGAGGGATCATTGAGGAAGAAGAGCACGCGATGAAGGACCTCCGAGTGTTTGGCAACAAGGCATCTCTTTGTCCCCTTTTCCAGGTTCATCCGTTTAAGGGTGATTGAATACACCATAATTAGAAAGTGAACGGAAAGTAAATAAAAGTTCCACACCCGTTCTGACAAATACAGTGGTGGAAGCGTGAGCGCCCAGAAAGCTGCTCTCCTGCCACTCAGAAGCGACTCTGCTGCTGACACTGGAATAAGCACTGATAGAGGCTAATATTCATTTAGTTTTTTTGTATAATGAAAAGGTTTTAAATTCCGCCTCAGTATCGCAGCACAATTACACCTTGGGCAGGAGCAGTGCAAGATGGCGGGCATAAAACAAGAACACAGTAAGAACCAGGATTGGGATGTTCACACACACACTCACACACACACATGCACATATAGAAGCAGTGCATACTTCCTTCACATACAGATCAAGTGAAGTATGTGCAAAAGCAGGAAGATCCAATGTAAATGCTGAAAGAGGTAACAGGTAAGACATTAGCACCAATAGTTTGAGCAATCATCAGCCCCAAGACACACCATATGGGCCACATGATGCACACTTAAACACACGCATATAAATAAACACATGCAAGCGCACACACACTAAACATTCGGAAGACATACATAGTGTCGGTAGATGCAGTGCACATTGCTCTCAAATAAACAGAGCAGGTACACCACAGGCAGCAGCAGTGCAAGTTACCATCAAATACACCCAACTGACACAACAGAAGCAGGGCTCAATTACCTCACATGCAACAGGCTGAGAGGTATACGACACAGGCATCAGCATTATGAAGTTACCTCACACACTCATAGAACAAATGCAGCACATACAGCAGCAATGCAAGCCTCTCACACCGTCAGAGAAAGAATGCGAATAGCAGCATCGTAAGCTACTTTTATTCAGGCATAATAAATGCATGCAGAGCAGAGTGAGGATCAGCTATGCAGACTCATTGATAGCCCATCTGGCAACAGAGAGTCACATGTCTCACTCATCCCAGGGCTGGACTGGCCATACCAGGCATAGGGCATTTCCCCGGGAGACTAGAAGTGTCGGGGTCGGTTTTGCAGTAGTGGAAGCCGGTTTTGTTACTGGAGGCCTGCTTTACTTTGGTGTTTCACTATCGGCTTCCAGTAACAAAAGCAGGATGAGCCTACAGCAGTAAGAGAAGGACAATCAAGGTGACACCTGCAAAGATGGGCCTGAAGTATCTGCTGCCACTGCCACATCATAGGGCTCATGCCTAGAGATGGACACAGTACCTGGAGCCGCAGCTAGGAACACAGAGCGGTTCACAAAAGAGGGTTAGCTCCTAAGACAGGTACAAGGCTGGTGGCTCTCAAAAACAGATTATGTCTCCAGTTGCAATGAGCCTAAATGTATGAAAGATCTGCTGGCTAGCAAAATTCCATCTTACAATGGGCCACTGACATCTGCTAGTTGCCTCAAGTCTAGGTGATTGTTCACTGAGTTGGACAGACAGACACAGTCAACCAGTAAGGAGCATTGTCTTAAAAATCCAATGAAGAACTGACAAGCATCTGCCTAACCAGTCCTGTGGTGTATTTACATATAACATGGATGGTTTTGCTTTCCATATGGCAGTGGACAAGGCCAAACACGTTTCAACAGTTTTCCTGGGGATAAAATGTGATGGAGAAAAAAAGGGGTATTGATATATACTTTGTGGCCACCACCACCACACTTGAGGCTCTTGTTTTAATAAATGAGTGTAATATGGCTCTGTGTAGTAGGTGCACCACCAGACACCAAAAAGACAAAAAAAGCAGTCCAAAGTTGAAGTTGAATGTGATTTTGGAATTTGAGACACCCATTGGGAGGCAGAACATTTCCTTAAAATTAGTTTGCTGGTTTAAGTTATCTGTTTGATAGAATTAATTTGGTAGGGTTCTATGTTTACAGTTTCCCTTTGCTTATTACATTTCATAATTCGAGGAATAAGTGTGAGGAGCCTTATTAATGTGTCAGATTTCCCCTGTGTTTTCAATATTTTGGGTTGTGAAAATGCAAGAGCGGCTGTGTGAAAATCATCACCTTGAGTTACATCTTTGCCAAAATCTGCAAGGAGAACATTTATCATTACGATGGTGGTCGGAAAAGCATTCCGACCGCCGTGGTAGCAGAAAATAACTGTCCGCATGTACCGCTGCAAAAACGGCGGTCATTTTAGGATGCACTGCTTGAAAAATCAGACCAGGGCAGAGGGATTGCACAAAACTCTGCCGGGAACGACTGGAAAAGCTGAAACTCCGTCCGCGGCTGTCTGAATTGCTGAGGAATATCCGTGTGTGAAATTATGATACAATGGCGGTCCAAGCGGGACGATCAGTTGTTTCCGACTGGCGCGATCGCGCTAATAATGAATGGGAGAGCTGGCAGAAGAAAAAATGGATCCAGATCTCTGCGGTAGCGCAGAAAGAGGAATGGCGGTCGAAAGCAACCACACAACAAGACTACCAAGTGTAGCTATTTTCCTGATTCAGCCTCTAAAAACATCTGACACACCCCAATGACACATCTACATGGCAATAAAAATATTCAAATCCCAGGTCAACCCAGATAATACACCTGACATGATTCCTCCATTTTGACCAACCCACATAGCAGAGTATAAAACCAACCCCTTCCCTGCCCAGAATCCTTTGCACAACTCCAGCACTGAAGGTCCCAACCCCAAGGCACAATGGAGAGGCAAATCTGCACAATTCACACCACACACACACACACACACCACACACATCACCACCACCACCTTCACACCTGCACTTCTCATCCATTTGCACAAAATACAATATGGCACAGAAGAAGATACCCAAATTCACTGACAATGAGTTGTCAGTCATGGTAGATGAGATAATCAGAGTAGAACCACATTTGTTGGGAACATGGTCCAACAGACACTATTAGCCAGAAAAACTCAAATGTGGGACAGGATAGTCAACAAAGTCAAAGCAGTAGGGACCATCCCGCACACCCTGCATGAAATCAAGAAGAGTTGGCATAACCCCAAGGCCAGGGTGAAAGAGCTTGCCAACAAGAAACATGAGCTGGGTCAGAGGACTGGCGATGGCCCTCCCTTTCCTCCACTAACATTCACAGAATGGGAGGAGAAGGTGCTTGCCATACTGCATCCAGAGAGTCTCACAGGAATACCCGGGGGAGTGGAGGCTGGTAAGTAACAAACAATGTCCACCATTACACTCCTATGTACTGTCTTGCACAACTACAAAGCTACACTTCCTTGACCTAAATGCACTTACGTACAACACATTTTTTCCAACACATGTCTCACAGATCTAACATTCCCTTCATCTGATTCACCCCCAAGGTAGCTAGCAATATTTCCATGGGGCATGTGTACAGGCAGCCAGCACTACAGCTCTCACCAGGCCCCCTTGTCGAACAGCTGAGCAGGGTGGAGTCCTCACCCCATCCTCAACGATGTGGCAGACACTGTTTTTCACTCATCAAACTTGCAGATAGGTAGCCATTTTTACAGGGAGGGGTGTTTGAGGGTGGGAAGCCTGAACTAGAACTCCCAACAGGCACCCTTGTCCCACAGCTGAGCAGGAAGGAGCACTCCCCCCACCCACAACCATGTGGCAGCCATTGCATTGCTCACCTTCACCTAACAGGTAGGTAGCCATCTTTACATAGAGGGATGTTTGTGGATGGGAAGGCTGAATCACAACTCCCACCAGGCACCCTTTTCCCACAGCTGAGCAGGATGGAGCACTCCCCCACCCACAACCAAGAGGCAGACAGTGCATTGCACTCATCTAACTTACAGGTAGGCAGCCATTTTTACAGGGACGGGTCTTTGTGGGTGGGAATCCTGCACTACAACTCCCACCAGGCACCCTTTTCCCACAGCTAGGCAGGATGGAGTCCTCACCCCACCCACTACCATGTGGCAGACATTGCATTGCACTCATTAAACTTACAGGTAGGTAGCCATCTTTACAGGGAGGGGTGTTTGTGGGTTGGAATCCTGCACTACGACTCCCATCAGGCCCCCTTGTCCCACAGCTAAGCAGGATGGAGCACTCCCCCCACCCACAATCCTGTGGCAGCCATTGCATTGCTCACATTCACCTAACAGATAGGTATCCATCTTTATAGGGAGGAGTGTTTGTGGGTAGGAAGCCTGCACCACAACTCCCACCAGGTCCCCTTGTCCCATAGCTGAACAGGATGGAGCCCTCACCCCACCCACATCCACGAGGCAGAAATTGAATTGCACTTATCAAACCTACATGTAGGTAGCCATCTTTAAGGGAGGGGTGTTTGTGGGTGAGAAGCCTGCACCATAACTCCCACCAGGCCCCATTGTCGCACAGCTGAGCAGGATGGAGACCTCACCCCACCCACAACCATGTGGAAGACATTGCATTACACTCATCACACTTACAGGTAGGTAGCCATCTTTACAGGGAGGGGTGTTTGTGGGTGGGAAGCCTGCACCACAACTCATTCTATGCCCCCTTGTCCCACAGCTGAGCAGGATAAAACACTCACCCCACCAAAAACCATGTGGCATACATTGCATTGCACTCATCAAACTTACTGGTAGGTAGCCATCTTTACACGGAAGGGTGCTTGTGGGTGGGAAGTCTGCACCACAACTCCCACCAGGACCCCTTGTCCCACAGCTGAGCAGGATGGAGCCCTCACCCCACCCACAACCTTGTGGCAGTCATTTCCCTCCATTGTGTCACCCAACAGCTAGGTAGTCAGTGCATGCACCCTGCCATCCTTCAGAAAATGCATCGAGCCATTTGACCACATCAGCACTCACATGTGAGCCAACTTGGCATAGATCCAAAAGCCACATCCAGTGTGCAGACAGCTAAGCACGTGTCACTGTCCCAGAAATCAAACTTTGACTCATCAAGTCACATGTGAAGGTAAATCATAGCCCAATCATGCACAGAATGCAATGTGAAAGTGCCATGGTGTCAGAGCATGAGGGCCCATATGAACACAAAACATGCATGTTCAATCTGACAAAGTAAAGTACATAATATGAAAAGGTATATATACATTTCCAATGGCTAGTTCTTGCTTAGCTGAAATTGATTCCTTGAAGAGTAAACAAAAAAGATGCATTACATAAAGATGATGTGCTGCAAGTTGGTAGAAGATAACATGTCCTTGTAATCACACAATCTGTATGCGGCACATGTTGTCAATTTACATGACACACCATGGACAAGTAATGTATGGCCCTCAACATCATCTCATTATGCTCAGAATCCTGCAGCCATACCAAGTGATTGCAATGTGAAATGTCTGGTGTATCAAATGTAACATCCAAAAGTCTAACACCAAGCTTGTGGAGTACACTTTAATGACCATTTAACCTCTCTTCAACAGGAGATCCACAAGCAACTGCGGCACAAAACCCCACCAACCTGCAGAGCCTGTCTTCCCCCTTTGAACGTGAACTCTCTGATGCAGACTCCCTAAGGTTCTCCGATGAGGAGCAACAACCTAGCCAGTCCGGACTGCCAGGGTGCACTACGTCTCAGGCCCTCATTGTCCCCACCACCACCACAGCAACAACAACAGCGCAGACCCCTGCTAGAATGACCTGTGCAGCCTCCACCACCACTATACCCACTGCTGCCTGAAACACTCTCCCTGCCTCGGAGGATGCCAACACCACAACACAATCAGAGGATGCCAGGGAGAATGTGCGGGAGCAACAAGTGCCAATTCCACAGGTCCGTGTCAGCAGGGCATGTAGGAGGGCAACTTTAGGACAAAAACAGGAGGACACTGAGACCGAAATCCTGGCCACCATCGCAAGAGTCAGTTCGGCATATGAACAGAAACAGGGATAGATGGGCCAGGTTGTTAAAGAAGTGCGTGTGCTTCGCCTGCTGCTGAGGTCCATGGCACACATTTGGTCCAACTTGTGGACCTCATGGGCCAGCTTGTGGGTGTTCTGAGGGACATACATGAGGCCCAAATGACAGCTCAACCCTCCTCCAGTAGCCCTCCTGCTGAAACTCCCACCACCTCAGGTGCGGCCACAGAGAGGGGTGAGCTGCAACTAAATGACACAGCTGAGCCTGTAGCAGAGGCCCCCACTGCCAAACACAGGAGGGGACATCCTAGAAATACCACGGAGGATCACGTGGCAATGCACCATACAAAGGCAAGTCTCTGAGCCAGCCATGATGGCACTTGTGTACCCCTTTACATTGACTTTGTTGACTATCCTTACCCACATTGGCATGTTGATGGCAGGAGTCTGTTAGACTGTGTGACTATATAAACCTCTCCTGTTGCTAGCGAAATAATCCTGTTTGCACAGTCTACTAAGAACAGTTAAGTCCCACCATTGTCCGCAGATATCGGCGAATTCACTACAAATAACCCCTCCCTGATCCGTTCGTTGCCTCCCCCTGACTAAGGATCCACCAGAGGCAACGACGGACAGGTAAGGGTGGTGTTTGTTTGTTGCAGCAGACCTCCTTGGACACCTTGAAGTTTGTAAACTAAGTTTTTTAACTCTTCTATAATTATACAGCCTTAGACCTAGTATCGTCTTGAATAAGACCGCTAAATACATGAAATTGAGTCCTGTCTGACTCAGTAGCCATTGGGGTGTCCCTATTGAGGGTTGAGCCGGATTCTACGTTATAAGCAAGAAGAATGGGTATACTTGGAAGTAATGAAACATATGTGGGCACAGTTAACAATAAGACAGAGAGGAAGTGAATAGACTCCGTCTGCTTATATTGGGCTCATGATTCCTTACCTCCACAGAGCGGGGCCTCATATATCCCTGAGCCTGGTCCAGGAGAGGTGAGGTCCAGTCCCCGGTCTTTCTGGGTGAGTGAACAAAAAATCTTTGACTTTATGTTGATTGTAATTTTTATGCATTCAGAGTAGTGCGCTCAATTCAGAACACGGTGTCCAACATGTGTTGTTTGTTATGTTTATTCTAGATGAAAAACACACCACTTGACACGGAGAAAAAGGAACCAAGTTCCGGTTGAATATATCCTTTAAAATATCAAAATATTAAGTTTGACACAGGTTTGCTTATAATAGCACTTGCAGTAGCATCAACATTTTTTAGAACAGAGGCCTTGAAGAAAGCCTGGGACCACTATTACTGTAGGCTGAAACATGTTGGCACGCAAGCAAAGCGGTTATTTGTTTCAAACCGCGTTTTTGCAACTGTTCTTGTTTTTAATTAGGAAAAGGGCAAGCCTAATAAAATTTCTTTTCTTTTGACCCTGTATCCTATTTTAACTCATCATTTATTATTATTTCTTTGCACTGCACTTATTCTCATCTCCATCTTGATCACATGGCCTAGGAGTGACTGAGGGTCGGAACCCAACTCCGCCTATGGGAAGGGCATTTGGTCTCAATGATCTAGAGACACAGCCTCCCTGTTGGATAACCAAGTGATAATATTGATCATTACAAGAGTTTGATGGTAATCCAAGAGACACCCTTGGGTTTCACTCACTTTCACTGTTGGTCCTGTGTTCTGTGATATCTGTCCTACTCTGATAAATTGACTATTTTGGTCTTTGGGTTCAAGGCACCTAGGCAGGCACGTTAGCTCTTTATCTTGAGGTTTCTTGATATCCTCTATGTTAGACCCCTGGGTTTCTTTGTTATGAATACTGTTATTAGGGGATTGTAACCCGGGCAGGTCTTAAAATATCCCTTGGACCCTTACTACACTATATGTTGTTTTAGGCCTCATATGGAGCCTGACCACATAGGTCTTGAAAGGTAAGGCGATCCAACACATTTCCTTATGATGTCCTCATCCTTCATGTTCTCCAGCAATGGGAACAGACGATCCACATTTGGTTGTCTTCTACATAATATGAAAGGGGACACATGTCAATTTTACTCCCCTATGAGATGCGTCAAACACCTTACATCTTGACTGAAACAGCGCCAACATTGACTGGACTGTAACAACAGCTTAATGTATAAATCACATGCATAGACACCTTGATCTCATGTAGTCATACACGTGGTCAGTATGTACATACTGACTACCTCCAAAACAGAATCTGACTATGTGAATGGAAAATGGTACATTCCTACATCTTGTGTCCCCAGCCCTGTGAGTAGTTGACACAGCACATACTTGAAATAGCAACACTCCTTACTTCTACATAGCTGCTGTACCTGCCATACCTTCTTGCTTAAGTTGCACAGAGCACAACTTTTCTCCACAATGAGCACAGTGTGTGTAAGCTGCTCAACTATCAAAATGAATACAGCAATGTACACAGTGAAATACACACATTATGTGGTCAGTCGATCATTACTGTGGGTTGATTAGCGATCTCACACATTGACATGTTCTCAAATAAGAGACTCCATTACACACCAAATCTGTGTACATGCACACTAATATTATATGTGACATGTGAGTAAGTACATGCCAATGCATGTAATCATGTGCACTGACATGGCATGTGTAGGCATCAGTGAGCTGAATGTCACACTAGCATTTAATTTAGCAAACAGCTGCTATAATACATTGTAAAGGTATAGTGTTCAATGATGAAAATTGTCCAGTGCCAATGCCAGAGCATAATGTGTCCATAGGTGTGGTATGTGCTCTCCGCCACCACGATCACGGTCATTGGCGGGGTCCAGGCAGTAGAGACCAACTGGACCCCGCGGCGTGCCTCTGCCAATGCTAATCGCATTGTAGCCAATGGGAAGCATGATCACGTTAGTGCCATACAATTTTGAAACCCGCTGTAGGCGTGCTCCGCTACTGTGGGCCAGGTCATTGGGTACAATTGGAAGATGCACAATTGCAGTCGCGACTGCCTGGACCCCACAGTGTGCCCCCGCCAATGCCAATGGCATTGCAGGCAATGGGAACCACGATCGCGGTAGTGAAATACAATTTTGAAACCCGCGGTAGGCGGGCCTGGTCATTGGATACAATTGAAAGATGTGGTGGCGACCGCCTGGCCGCCGCAGTGTGAAACCGCCTATTTATTTATTTATTTATTCATGCATTTTTATAAAGAGCGGACTTTACCCGAAGGTGTAAGAGCGCGGTACAATAGAACCAGTTACGTTACATGAGAAATGTTACAAAATAGAACGTACAAAAATAGCAGGACACAGAATCAAACACAGCAGGCAAGAGGAACACATTATCAAACAAAGCAAGCAATGAATGTACTAAAATTATTTACAATGACTAACGACCATCCGGGCGGGGTCTGAGAATGAAGGAATTAGTTCTGAAAGTGTCTTTGGTATAGAAGAGATTTGAGGTCAGCTTTGAAGTTCTGGATGGAGGTGGTGGCACGGAGCAATGGAGGAAGCGAGTTCCAGATTCTCACCGCATTACCTGAGAACGAATGAGCCATCAATTTTTCCCTTTTGAAGGAGGGGGTCTCAAGCAGAAACTTTTCCGCATTCCAAGAAGGTCTCAAGCCTCCAGACAATTTCAGTTTATTTGCCAGATAGCGGGGGGAGCAAGAGTGCAAGGCTTTGTGGGTGAAGCAAGCCGTTTTGTAAATAGCTCTAACCTCAATGGGAAGCCATCAGAGAGAAGACATGATAGGAGTGATGTGGTCACTTCGTTTGGACCCTGAAATGAAGGGAGCTGCTGAATGGAGGACGGGTTTGAGGGGGGAGATGTGAGATTTGGGAAGGCCAGTCAGAAAAGAATTACAATTATCCAGTCCAGAGAGAACTAGCGATTGGACCAAGGTTTTTAGGTCTTTCTCCTGGAAGAGCCGACTAATCCCCCACAGAAGGCACAGCTGATAACATGCGTTCTTGGCAATGGAGTTGATGTGTGAGATTAGGTTGAGTCTTTTGTCAAGTATGGCACCTAGGGATTTAGCACAGTCGACAATGATGGGTTTACTGTTGAGTAAATTCAGCTGATCCATCCAGGATTGAACACGAGGTGGGGAGAGAGAGGTAGATAGGAGGAGGAATTCAGTTTTGGAGGGATTGAGAATGAGTTGGCAAACTAACATCTAGTTGTGAATAGAGTTGAGAGTACAGTTGAGTAGTGAGAGATCTTGTAAGGAAGACACCTTGAGGTAGGTTTGGGTGTCATCCACATAGAGATGGTAGAGGATTCCAGATTTGCTTAGGAGTAAGCATGGGCGGAAAATCCGTTTCGCTCGCGGATTTTGCGGATTTTCGGTAAATTCGCAATCCGCGAGATTCGCGAATTTCCCGCAAAATCCGCAAATCCGCGAGCAGCGGATTTGCTCGCACTGTCCGCGAGAGTTCGCGGTTTCCCAGTTCAACCTCGCGCCCCGCGAATAAGGGCAAAATTGCAGAAATACGATCTTAGCAAAACTGAAACTACTTACCAGGTTCAAAAGTTCAGGCTCATCATTAGTAGCCATTTCCCGTAGTGCTTCCTGAGGGGCCCCTCCAGAGTTCAGTTGCCAGTTGCAACTATTATGTGACCTTGCTCTGAACCTCAGAATAGTTACACATATGCCACAAAGGTCCTGAATTACAGCTAAGGGAGACAAGCAGGAGCCAGGCTGGAAGTTCAAATCCATTAATCAGCCCCTAATTCATTATTGTCAGTTGGGGCAGGGCAGGTGTTGTAACTAATTTTGCAACAATGAAAGCACTTAGCAAGTGCAAAAGATCACTAATCAGGAAGCACTAAGGAAGCAGGTGCCAGCTAAAAAAATATTCTGTGACACATTAATCAGCCCCAAATTAATTCAGGTCACTTGAGGCAGGGAAGGTGTGCTTGCTTTGCCACAATAATGTACACTGACTGGACAACCAGAGGGTGCTGTGATGAAACAGAGGGTGGCATGGGTGGGCCAGAGGGTGGCATGAGTAGTCAGAGAGTGGCAGTGGTGACAGAGAGTGGCAGTGATGAAGAAGAGTGTCCCAAACAGGCTGGACACGTAGAAACAACAAGTTCGCGAAACTTGCGACCCGACAGGTAAGTTCGCGTTTGCGAAATTGTACAAAACCCTCGCGAACTGGCAGAAACCCGCGCGAACACACAAAAAAAAAATCCGCAAATTCGCGAGAATTCGCGGATTTTGCGAATTGCGAGTTCGCAAATCCGCAAAATTCGCGAACGCGAGATTCGCAAAATTCGCCCATGCTTACTTAGGAGGTTCCCTAATGGTTCGAGATAGAGATTAAACAGAGTGGGTGCAAGGATAGAACCTTGAGGTACGCCTTGACCAACCACCGGTGGAGACGAGAGACTGTTCGCAATCTTGATCATTTGGGATCTGTCAGAGAGGAATGAGGCAAACCATTTAAGCACTGTGCCTTCCATGCCCATTCTCTGTTGAAGAGTGTTAAGGAGGGTGTTGTGGTTAACAGTATCAAAGGCTGCACAGAGGTCACGAAGAATCAAAAAGCACTATTCCCCCTAATCGAGTATATGCAGCGCATCATCGATCACTTGCAGCAGGGCTGTTTCAGTGCTGCAATTTTGAATAAAGCCAGACTGGACCACATCACGGAGATTATTGTCCATAATGTGTTGGGAAAGTTGTTTTGCAGCACATTTTTCTGTGATCTTTGAAAGAAAAGGGAGATTGGTGATGGGGCGGAAGCTACTGAGGTTGTTCGCATCTGCTGAGGTTTTTTTAGAAGGGGGTAACCTGTCCTGTTTTGAGGACAGCTGGGAGGGATCTTTGATTGAGGAAGAAATTAAATAGCCTGGTCCAATAAGAGAGAGTATTGGTATAGAAATCAATGGCGATGACACTAGGTATTGGGTCAGAAGAATGGTTGGAAGGTTTGGTTTCGAGGATGCATTTGAGGAGGTCATCTTCCTAGATGGCGGCAAAGTTCAGCGAAGTGACTAAGGATTTTTGCTCCTCAATGGGGGTGAGGTGGGTAACCTGATCCACCAGTGATTTGACCTTTTCATCAAAGAATATAGCGAATTCAGTTGCTTTCTTTGAAGCATCCTCAGGTTTGATGGTTTGGGTACAACAGTTTGGGTTTTTGATGAGGTCAAAATGTTTTTGGGGTCTGTTTTTATCTGAGTTGAGGAGGGATCTGAAATGTGATGCTTTTTCATGGAAAATGTGCTTGTGGTATTTGAATTTGCTGGTCGTAAACGAGAGTCAATGCCAAAAGTCTATGCCAATGGCATTGCAGCCAATGGGAACCGTGATCGCGGTAGTGAAATACAATTTTGAAACCCATGGCTACCGCGAGCCCGGTCACTGGATACAATTGAAAGATGCAGGATTGCCAGTCCCCGCGGTGTGACACCACCTATGCCAATGGCATTGCAGCCATTGGGAACCATGATTGTGGTGGTAAAATAAAATTTTGAAACTCTCGGTAGAGGTGCTCCGCTCCTGTGGTCCCAGTTATTGGATACAATTGAAAAATGCAAACCAGGCAGACCAATTGCATCAGCACAGTACCACTGAAACAACTCCAGGGGCCTATAAATGTCTACGAGAGAGCCACACATTTCATTTGCATTCAGACACTGCTGCCTGCAATTCTTCACCACCAACAGCTGCTGTTCCTGTATTATGGACCCAGTGATGGTGAGAACTGAGAACATCAGGGCCCGTATCTTCACCACAGAGGAGCTGGAGGTCCTGGTGGACGAGGTCCCATCACAGTATGAGAGGCTATATGGTGCGCCAGATGTACTGGCAAGTGTTTCTGAGTAAAAGTTTGAGAGTGTTCAGAATGCACACATGGTGTTGCTCTGCAGTAGTATGTACCTGTGGGTGCAAGTCAATGTGCATGCATCCATATTTTTCATATAGCATGCTGCATACATCGCCTATTAAGATTTGCATTTGAGTATGTGGGAAGGATGGCAACATGGACACTTCTACAGCTCTTCCTACGCAAAAATAAACAAACGTTGGTCTAAGACTGGGTAATGTAAATGTGTGATACACTGCCTAGCATGATAACCTCCTGTCAATGGGGTGTGTAGACCTATTTCCACAGATCTATGACTGCATTGAAGGATGGGAATGACATGCAGTGGTTTTATAGCCATACAGTTATACTGCTGGTTTGAGACAGTCAAAATCTGAACTGTGCTATGTGATGTCATAGTCCATTAAGTCTTCACATGCTCATTTGTGAGATAACAAATGTATTTTGTCCAGAGGGTACTGAATGATGTGTGTACAGTTTTCAAATTGCCCCTATGGTGATGTGTGCATTATGCACAAGAGTACAATGCATGAGTGTAACACTCTTGGTGGTAATTCAGCTATGATACATCAGATAAATGTGATTTGGAGATGTCATCATTCTATTGATTTTGTTATGTGTTTAGTCTTGCATGTGTAGGCACTGTTTATGCTCTCATATTGTACATGCATGTGATTTCTCTTATGGCCCATGTTTCACCTCAGTGTGAGTTCCTCTGTCCTGCACAAAAACTGCCCAACATTACAAGGACACATCACTAAATAGACTGAGTGCAACATATGTGTTGTCCACCATCCTATTTCTAAATGAGCTTTCTTAGGCCTGAGGATTGCACAAGACAGGACTATACCTTGTGAGAAGAGTGTGAGAATGTAAGATCATGGCCCTAAATGTGACCACCATGACACATATAGCCATGCACTTGTCAAGGACATTGAGGGGTGTGTAGTGTTGGACACAGAGAGTCTGACATGGCACATAATTTCCAATTGTATTGTATGTCATGCTCACTCACATACTGCATCACAGATTAGGGTCATTTTCACATTGGTTGCTGTGCTAGCACTCTGCATGTGTATGACATGACCATGTACTTTGTTCATCCTCATACATGTATACATTTCTCAGAGATTATTCGATGCAAGTGTAATACGTGTCATGCTGTATGGCCTCTGCTCAACATTTATGTATTAGTGTGCTATGTATTTTCATGCTCCTGTACTGACACACAGTGGTACATAACACAGTGTCACTGAAACCTCCTCCTCTTGTCTCCCATACCTGCACCGTAAGGTCCACCAGCTTAAGTCGATATGGAGGGCCATTGCACACAAGGTGCAGGCTCTGGGTGTCTCCACCGACGGCACACACACTGCCACAGGAGGTGGGATGACATCTGCCGGCTGAGCAAAAAAGTGGCAGAGATGATGCTGGGGGTGCTCCCTCGAAGTGGCAGATTGGCACGCAGGAGCATGACACCACTAATGACCCGCATCTTGGCAGTGACACAGCCAGAGCTATATGGACACTTGAGGGCCCATCAGCAGCAAGTTGGGGATGAGTATTGTGCCAAGCGTGACTTTGGTTGTGAGTGACTGCATGAATCCTAACTGTGAGCCAGTGCGAAGCTCTGTGATGTCTCTAGTGTGAAGTAATGGCTTCAAAGTGGCCTCAGTGTTGATTGCAGCTGTTCTGCATTTGTACAAGTGGTTTCTCAAGTGTTTAAAACCAAGACCCTTGCCATTGGCAGATGAGATGAGGCCTTGTGACATATTTTGCAGTATGAGTGTCATAGACATCACCTGGCAGTGAACAGCAGTGAGCATCATGTTAGTGAGCATTCATAGATGTGTGCTGTGCACAACAGATTAATTGTGACATCTACACAGCTGACACCAATGTACAACTGTAATTGTGCTTCGAAGCCCAACATGGTGGATATCAGGGGCGTGTAGCCATTACAAAAGTACATTTTGGAGTTTGTATCTTTGGTGTTCCCTTAAAGAGACTCCACATTGGACAGAGACAACACATTTTGATGTATAGCTATCTCACCTATAGACATGTAGGTATGCTTACAGAGAATAGTCTGTGTGGTTACAGGAAGGTGCAGGGCCAGCTAGTTGGCTGTGTCAATGCCACATGGATCATTACTATCATCTATGCATGTTTCCATGCATCTTCTGATGATTGCATAAAAGTAACACATGCTGATTGTACATGGAGGAGTTCAACACGGGGGTGTCATTTTAAAGTTTTCTGCTCTGTTCGCCTATGATGTTTGTGAGTATGGCATTATACTGAACCTATGTCTCTTTCACTTGCAGAATCTACCGCCGAGGGCACAGAAGGACAGGGGACGGACACCAGTGGGGAAGCTTCTGGCACACCTGCTACAAATGAGTTCACTGATGTGACCAGCACCTCGGAGGGGGACAGAAGTGCCCTGGATGAATCATGCCGAAGACACCTAACTCCACATCTTCAGACTCCAGCGGCGACTCCTCTATGTTGGCAGGCACAGGCACTTCCAGATCTGCCTCTTCTTCTGCCACACCTCATCGAGTGCCCTACCCCCGGATGATCCCCCAAGTGCTGTCCATGCATGCAGCCCTAGGAAGCGAAGAAGTTGGCACAGGTAGTTACATTCATGGAGCACATTCATTCTGACGTGGGTGGCCTACACCAAACTGTCCAGTATTTGTACTCTACAGTGATAGCAGCCATTCAGCAGTCACAAGCTCCCAGTCCAGCTCCTGTCCCTTCACCAACCACCCTGCCAGTGGCACCACCTGACAAGAGTGCCTTCACGTCAGAGCCCTCAGGCACCATGTCCTACACACGCAGCACACAACAGCAGCACTCGAAGCGTACCAGACCACAGACACCATCACCACAACACAAAATGGGCACGCAAACTTAAAGCCCATCACATGACACTCAGGGGCATCAGGCCAAGAAGCAGGCATGAACATCCCATTCATAAAAATCACCGCCATCCAAGGGCACTTCCATTCCCACACATGCTCACAAAGACCCACAAACACTTGTGCCTAAGCTTTGGAATTCTCTTCCGGTTCACATCAGCGCTATGAATTGTTTGACATCCTTCAGAAAGGCTATTAAGACCTTTCTGTTTCCATCACCTTAGTCTCTTCTGGTAATTTCCTGGCTGGCTCATATTGTTATCGTCTCCTCATGTGATAGCGCCGGGACGCCCCTTAGCTGGGGCAGCTGCGCGCTTAATAAAACGGATAACATAACATAACTTGCCCTGTCTGCTGTGAACCTTGTGCCTGCAATGATCAAGCCCAGACATAAATACAGATGCCTTGTCAACCGCGCACCAGATACGAAGGCTGAAGTGAGGTGCACGACGTAGGGCACACTGTCACTCTGCCTACTTGCCTGTACATGCGTGAGTGAATCTGAGTACTGCCAAATAACACTTGAAAAATCTGCCGGCTCTTCCAGCCTAGCTCCTGAGACTGATTACGAGTCTCACAACAGCATTTTTAAAATTTGTATTTACGTCATCTTTATGTTTTTAAAAAACTGACTACTAGTTTTAACCTTCTGGCACATTTTTTATTTAACCTTCTGACACATTTTTAATTCCACTCACCTGCTTACACGAAGGGCTCTCTCCCCGGTCCACCACGAGAAGTCTCTTTTGTGTGGAGGGAGTCCTGGCCCGACACAATTCCGTTGGAACGTGAGTTGGCGGTCTAGTGCCAAACTCACTCACATCCACATAAATACAGATGCCTTGTCAACTGCGCACCAGATACGAAGGCTGAAGTGAGGTGCACGACGAAGGGCACACTGTCACTCTGCCTACTTGCCTGTACATGCGTGAGTGAATCTGATTACTGCCAAATAACGCTTGAAAAATCTGACTGCTCCTCCAGCTTAGCTCCTGAGACTGATTACGAGTCTCACAACGGCATTTTTAAAATTTGTATTTGCGTCATCTTTATGTTTTTAAAAAACTGATTACTTGTTTTAACCTTCTGGCACATTTGTAATTCCACTCACCTGCTTACACGAAGGGCACCCTCCCCGGTCCACCGCGAGAAGTCTTGTTTGTGTGGAGGGAGTGCTGGCCGGACACACTTCCGGTGGAACGTGAGTTGGCGTTCTAGTGCCAAACTCACTCACATCCACATAAATACAGATGCCTTCTCAAACATGCAGCGGACACGCGCGGTGGGCGCGCTGCTGTCACGCCGAAGGCAAGCCCGTCTGCGTCTGAGTTGGGCAAAATCAGTGAAAGAAACCAGAACAGGCAATACAACCCTAGAAAGCAAAATGTTGGAGAAGCCCTTCAAGAAAGAGATATCATTCTGGTACTGGGCCCTCATAACATCAGGGGAGGAAGAATTTCGGATTCCGGAGAAAATTTGGGGGAAAGATCTGCCAACGCTGGATACAAACCTCTTATGGCAAGTATCTGCGGCTTTAAAAAGAAACCACTTATATACAACCCACAGGGCTTACTGGACGCCGGAAAAACTGTCAAAATTCAGCGGATCTACAGTGAAGACCTGTCCGAAATACGGCTTACCAAAGGCCAATGACCTGCATATGTTCTGGCAGTGCCCCCATCTCGAGGACTTCTGGAAGGCGGTGGGTAAGACCATAGAAGAGGTTTTGGGAAAACAGCTAACAGTGAGTATGGAGGTGGTCTTTTTTGGGGTTTCCGGGTCTACATCAGTAAATAGATTAACAAAACGGGAAGAGAGTCTGGTGTTCCTTTTAATCTTATTAGGCAGAAGAGAGATATGTGCAAAATGGATCATACCAATAGCTCCGCTTCATGAGGAGTGGCTATCTTCAGTGCTAAGAACTTACAACTTAGATAAAAAAAAGAAACCTCTTTCGAAAAAATTTACTTTCTGGGAACTGTGAGAAAATCACTTTTGGGGTATATAAGTTAAGAATGTTTGATGGTTTTATTCTGTTCTTTCTCCTGGTCTTGTCTTCCCTATAAATACGCCCTATGATTAAGTGCAAGCAACACATAATAGGATTGAAGGCCTATTAGAGTAGCCAGGATGGCTAGCTCAACCCACCCAGAATTTAAAATCTTCTACAATAGTAAAGGGAAGTAAGGGGCCCCCAAATTTTTTCCCATAAGGTCCACATATGGTGTTAGGTACAGATTAGGTTTCGAAGGGAAAAAAGGGGTAACCCCGATAAACCCTTACTATAAGTGATGCACAATGAGGACAAAAAAAAAAGAAAAAGCCCGTCCACGCCCAAATGGGCCCAGGGGCCGGAACCCCTGCCCCCGCAGCACACCACCGGTACAAGTATTCCAGCACGTTGCTGAAAACCATTAATAAACGGCCGGAGCAACAATGCTTACACTCTATATCTTTCCAAAGGTCCCATAACAGATGCCCACACTGTCATTATGAGATTCCCTCTCCTCGGGCCCCTCACCCCCAGTGTAACACAATCCACAAGTTATTCCTGCTCAACTGCAGATCCCTACCAAAACACAGAACCGAAATCTCAATACTGCTAAGCGAAGAGGACCCTGATGTACTCTTTCTTACCGAAACATGGCTGAACACCTGTTCAGATCCATAGTCCAAGCCCTACCCCCAGACTACTCCATCCAAAGGGTAGATAGAGAGTCAGGAAAGGGGGGAGGAATTGCCATCATACATAAAAATCACCTAACCTGCCGTATGATTGACAGCCCTGCCATTTTGTGATCAATTTTACCCCCTCCCGAGGAGCCAAGATGGCGACGGAGACGGACGTGTAGTCTCCCGGCTCTCCGTGTATTTGTTTCCCACCGATAAATCCTGCCTTCTATCCAGACTCTACGTGGCAGTGGGAAGACGGCGAAAGGACGCCGAAGTTGTTGCTGTCTCTTGGGGAATCCTACCAGACTTCCAGCCTGAGAACCGGCCGATTTGCGCTGGCGACCGCCCCTGGACCTGGAGCTGAGACCCGGGCGGCCCCGCTAAGATGGCGCTTGCTGCAGCACCGTAACCCAGTCAAGCTGGGGGGAGGCCGGCGATCTGCCTTACTGCGTGCTGCGCGACGCTGCTTCCTGGCCCCCTCTGCGAAGATTACTCCTGACTTACTGGTGCTCCGCTATCGCTTCGCTTTGAGGGGTGCCCAGGTGAGTTGCGCCGCCCCCCCCCCGTACTGGTGTGCAGCTGACTGACGGAGCCTGCCTCTTGTTGTGCCCCCGCCCTGAGTTTGCATGGGGAGGCTTTTAACCGGTGGCCAGGGACCCTGTCTCCCTCGAGGATTTCGCCTGCACAATCTCGGCTTGTCCGTGCGTGTGACAGTGATGGCGGGCGTCATGGAAGCGATGATCCCCTACATGGTGACCCAGGAGTGTGACGCCGAACGGACACTGGACCGGTCTGCTGGGTGGCGAACCGCGCCTCAAACTGCGGTCAGGGTGGTACATTCCCCTGACGTGACCTACAGCACTGTTTTGGCGGCGCTTGCCGATTTGAGGGCTGCAATGTGTACGAACTTTCGAGTACTGTGTGGGAAACTTGATACTGTGAGTCATCCAGCGGCGCTTCTGCCACCGACCTGTTCCCCTCGCTATGCCGCTCCGCCTCCACGGAGTTCCACCTGGGATACAATGTTGCCGGCTAAAAGCATGGTGGATGGCTCCTTTGGCAACGCTACAGTGTCTCCCTCTCTGCTCGTATCAAAGACTTCCTCCGTGGCATTGCAGCCTTTGTCTACGGCGCAGTCGGCGCCTCAACTGGCTATCCATGTGCATTGTGATCTACAGGCTCTCCTACATGCTCTGCGATGCCTGACTGCTCTGCCGATGATACTTCATGGGGACAGGGGAACTGTTTTTGCTGGGTGGCGTCCATTTTGCTCCTCTCTGCTTCTGTACTACCTAGGGGGGCCATCTTGTTTCTTTGTTCCATCTGAGGCGAACTTCTGCCGGGTGTCATGGTTGAGGGGTCGTCTGCGATCTGGTCAGGGCTAGGGGCTTATGGGTGATGACTTATGCTGCTCTGTCTGGTGGGGATTCGGTCTGGGACGCCCCATCGGCGTGTACTGAAGCTGTGCCTCCTCGCAATTTATCCTGTTATTGTTGTTAATTGTGGCAATTTCTTATGTTGGGTGGAGGTGTGCATGTCCGGCTGTATACCTTACTGATGGGGTGGTGGTTCATGTGCTGACTCGGTAACCTGGATGTGACTACTTCTATTCCTTTTTGATTGTATGCCTTCGAATTATTGTTCCGCACGGCGTAGGGGTTGCACAGGGCTGGAGAGTCCGGGAGATTCGATAAGGGGTGGGCTCCTCCCCGCATCCCCCTTTTTTCTTTGGGAGTGGTAGAATAGTTTATTCTTTCTTCCTCCTTATATTTCAAGTGTTAAACTCCTTTTTCCTTTTCTTTTCATCTTCCTTCTCTCTTCCTTCTTTTCTTGGTCTATATTTCGGGTTCTTTAATGGGCGACAGACACACTGCCGGGGGGGGGGGTAGGCCGTAGCCTCCGCATTGGTGTAGGGTGGGGGGTTAGATTTAGTTTTCACCATTTCGTTTCTATGGGCCTTATTTTTTTTCTACTTTTCTGCGCTTTCTTAACTTGTTTCTGTTCTGGGTCCGCGATAGGGGTTAGCAGGGAGTGGGTGGCGCTGTGGGTGGGGCGTAAATGCTGACTGATGCTCTTGTTGTTTTCCTCTGCACCGCCATATTGCCCGGGGTGTTCAATTCCATTGTTGTTTCCTTTGATGATGCTGCCTGCTCATGTCGTGAAGCTAATGTACGGACTCAATTCTCCTTCGTTCCTATTCTTCACTGCATCTATTCTGAAGTGTTAAATTCCTTTTTCTTTTTCTTTTCATCTTCCTTCTCTCTTCCTTCTTTTCTTGGTCTATATTTCGGGTTCTTTAATGGGCGACAGACACACTGCCGGGGGGGGCGTAGGCCGTAGCCTCCGCATTGGTGTACAGTGGGGGGTTAGATTTAGTTTTCACCATTTCGTTTCTATGGGCCTTATTTTTTCTACTTTTCTGCGCTTTCTTAACTTGTTTCTGTTCTGGGTTCGCGATAGGGGTTAGCAGGGAGTGGGTGGCGCTGTGGGTGGGGCGTAAATGCTGACTGATGCTCTTGTTGTTTTCCTCTGCACCGCCATATTGCCCGGGGTGTTCAATTCCATTGTTGTTTCCATTGATGATGATGCCTGCTCATGTCGTGAAGCTAATGTACGGACTCAATTCTCCTTCGTTCCTATTCTTCACTGCTTTTATTCTGACCGAAAAAACTTTAAAAATTAACCTTCAATGCTCCTTTTCCTCGGCGACATGTTCCATTCTGTGTTATGTCCATTGATAGTTGCTATGTCACCTGATGCCGCTGGGGAACCGCATTGCTTGCACTTGTGCTTCCAATGTATCGTGGCCGGCCTGACGGTTGTGGGCCCGTATTTGTTCTTTTATTTATGCACAATAAAGGTTTTCAAAAAAAAAAATTTTTAGCCCCTCCCTCACACTTACAGGCATCCTAGTTTATCGCCCTCCAGGACAGTTTGCAAAATCACTACTAGAAACTATTGGCACCCTCGCGAGCCGCTAGGTAAACTTTATCGTACTAGGGGATTTTAACCTTCATTTCCCCACAGAACTTACCCAGGACATAGCATCCTTTCAACTTCTCCAAAAGGTCCTACTCCCCACACATGGAAAAGGTCACCTGCTCGACCCTATCTTTTCTAACCTCGGAAATTTGGTTGGGCTCACACCGTCCCCTCTACCATGGACTGACCATTTCCTAATCCTTCTACTCTGGACACACCCCCATACCACACCCTGCCCACCGCTGTGCTCTTTACTTCAACCCTGGTCCAAATTACCTGTAGTGAAATGGGTAAACGGACTGAACAGATTACAACCCAGCCCCACCACCGACCCTGTGATAAACAATGAAAACTTTCACAACTGGATTGAGGGTTCTCTCAACTTGGTGTTCCCTAAAGTATCAGCCCAAAGGAAAACGTGCTCCCTGTGCTCTCCATGGTACACTCCCAACCTGCGTACCCTAAGGCAGCTTTGTAAAAAAGCAGAGAGAAGATAGAGAAGAGACTTTTCACCCACAAAAAAACTAGAATATAAATCGACCCTTCGCCACTACAAATCAGAAATGAAAACTGCACAGTCCTCCTTCTACGAGGGAAAGATTCTAGCAGCTAGCAACTCCCCCGTGAAATTTTCCATATTGCCACCAAACTAATGAAGAACTCTGGCCCCCAGCACCCTTGGACTCCTCTAACCACTGATGCACTGAATTGGCAAACTTTTTTCACTCACAAATTCAGATCATCCTCACCCACCTTCCTCAAAAAGTCCAGATGAACCCTCAGGGACACATGATCGAGGACTCGTAACCCGACAAACCAAAACTTAGGTCATTTCCCCCTGTAACCCACAACTGCTTTCTTACCCTACTATCCTCACTAAAAAGCGGTTCGCCCCTTGACCCTGCTCCCCCCAACATCCTGGCAATGGCTGGATCTACCATTGCTCCTTTGGCCACTGAGCTTATTAATACCTCCCTTAGCTCTGGTACGGTTCCCACTGAGTGGAAAAAAGCAATAGTCCGCGCCCTCCTGAAAAAACCCAATCTGGACCCCTGGCCAACTTTCGACCCATCTCTCTACTGCCTTGCATCAGCAAAATAACAGAAAAACACTCGCACCCTTTTAGCGTTTTTCTCGAAAAACTGGCGTCCTCCAGCCCTCTCAAACAGGTTTCGCCCCGGCCAGGGGACAGAAACCGCGATTTTGTCCGTGGTGGAGGAAACAAGGAAGATCCTGGGCACCGAGGTACAGCCCCAGTCATCATCCTAGACCTAAGCGCAGCATTCGACACAGTCAACCACCCCCTCCTGATTCACCACCTCAAGAGGGCAAGAGTGTCGGGGACTGCGCTAAAATGGCTGCAGTCCTTCCTTGAGGGCAGGTCCTTCCTGGTCTTCCAAGACAATCACACGTCACAAAATCTGCCCTTAGGGTGTGGAGTGCCTCAGGGCTCCTCACTCAGACCCACCCTTTTTAATGTTTCTATGGCCCCACTGGCAGAGATAGTGTCCCCATTCGGAATCCACGTAGTGACCTATGCTGACAACACGCAATTGGTAGTAGCCCTGAGCCACCCCGGCCAACAAGTCAAGGACCTCCAATCCTGCCTGCAGGAAGTTGTGAAATGGATGAGTCTCTCCCATTTGAGACTTAACGGAGAGAAGACCGAACTCATGATATTAGGCGACTGTTTGAGTATCGATCTAAACACGCTCTGGCCACTCTCAATGGGATTACCACCGACCCCCAAAACAGAAATAAAAAACCTAGGAATATGGCTAGATTAGAACCTCACCTTCAAAACCCAGGCTAGGAAGACAGCCGCCTCATGTTATGGCCTGATCAGAATCATTCGGAAAGTCATTCCCCTCCTCCCCCCACTCGCAAAAAGAATAGCCACTCAGGCCCTCATCCTATCCAGATTGGATTATGGCAATGCCCTATATTTAGGTGCCCCCAAAGAAGTCATTTCCAAGATACAAATTATACAGAATTGGGCCTCAAGGCTGCTCACCAATACCCCAGCTCGCTGTTCAGCAAAGCCTGCCCTACATTCTCTGCATTGGCTACCCGTCCAGCAGAGAATTAACTTCAAAGCCCTCTGCATTGCACATAAATCTCTGAATAAACAAGGACCCCTAATCATCAGAGACATGATTACCCCTTACAGAGCCAACAGGCCACTTCGCTCCAACGAGAATAAAAAAGGCCAGAAGCGGAGGTAAGCTTTTTTCACTCAATGCATCCAAACTATGGAACGCCCTCCCAATCCACTTACGGAGTGAGCATGATCATCTAAAATTCAGCAAACAACAGAAGACCTGTCTATTCATATAGACTCCCTCCATTTCGTCCTTCGTATTCCTTCAGCGCTGGGACGCCTACGGGTAGCTACGTGCTCTACAAATGCCAAAAATACAAATACAAATACAAACACATTTCAAAGGCAGATTCACCCACAACGTCAACTCCCACCCACACCCCTGTGAAGCAGGGACAAGAGAGCAAAGTGGGGGGTTTACCTCGACAACAGGTGATGCAGGGGAAGAGGCAAGGCCACCCCAAGCATATCACCAGGTCCAGCAAATCCCCACAGGGAGAGTCACCTGCACATGATACACCTTTGGTGGAGAGTGAGGCTGTTCTGCCCACCTCACTTCCCACTCCGGCCAAGACACAAGTGGGCTATTGAATCCACAAACAGTTGAAACCCAGCCCTTAACATTCACCCTCAGCCGCTGTGCCTCCACGCTGCATGTCTCCACCTCCTCGTGCCACCACTCAGCCCTGGTCCAAGCAGCCCTCAGGCTCCCACAACAACGGATGCCTCTACCTCAGCCGGTTCTCTCTCTCCCAGGTCCAGTCCTCCTAATGGCCACGACAATCAGCCCCCTCCTAGTTCCACTTAAAGCCAAATATTTAAGACAAGTCCTCCTCCCCCACACCATTTCTCCAACAACGGTTCCTGGACTGCCTATATGTAGCCCCTGAGCTGTGGTGATTCCCATGGCAGTGGACGGTGTTACCCATTTGATGTGCAAGTTCTCATGCACACATGTGCAGACTAAAAATATGGACTGTCCAATGGCCTTGCAGTTTGGTACTTTTGAAGCATATTTCCTGTGCAGTTTCTCATGCACACATGTGCAGACTAGAAATATAGACTGGCCAATGGCCTTTCAGTTTGGTACTTTTGATGACCATTGCCTATGCAGTTTCTCATGCACACATGTGCGGACTAGAAATATAGACTGGCCAATGGCCTTGCAGTTTGGTACTTTTGATGCCCATTTCCGATGCAGTTTCTCATGCACACATGTGCAGACTAGAAATATGGACGTTTGGTACTTTGGATGCCAATTTCCTTTGCAGTTTCTCATGCACACATGTGCGGACTGGAAATATGGACTGGCCAATGGCCTTGCTGTTTGTTACCTTTGATGCCCATTTCCCATGCAGTTTGTCCTGCACATGTGTACATTCTAGGAATTTGTACTGCCCAATGGCCTTGCTGTTTGTTACTTTTGATGCCCATTTCCTGTGTAGTTTTTCATGCACACATGTGCATACTAGGAATTTGTACTGGACAATGACCTTGATGGTTTGCACTTTTGATGCCTATCTGGATATTATGTAATAAAGACCGTTACTCATGTTGTCCACTTTGACGCTGCCTTTGCTAAATTACAAACTTTTATGTATGGGACTATGTTCATGTGACACATGCTTTGTATGCCACTTTCACATTGGCAATTACTTCTTGACTCTGAGGCTTGAGGGTGCAATGATGGTTGTTTGTGATGATCTAGTCTTATCCTAATCATTCTATGGTCAGGTTTGCTAAATTGTACACATGTCATATTAGGATGCAGTGCCACAACAGAGGTGTATTCTGTCCCCAGAATTACTTGCAGGGTGGCCAGGGTCCGTCATATCCAGCACTGGATCTTTCATAAATTCACATCCTTGAATACTTACCCCATCATCCTGCTGGGTACCATTGTTAAACAGCTGTCTTTCTACTGCCTCTGATAATATTGAGACAAGACAGACATCCTTGTTTTAAGTGCACCCAACTCTGACCAATTAGATGGAGATAAAGTGATCCCTCTTGCTCTTCCTTGAGTATCCAACTGCCACATTTTCTGCTACACAATAGAGTGAGGCAATCCTTTAGAGGTCTCTTTCATTATTGAAAATCTTTGGAAGATTTTGACTTTGTACTCAACATATTTTCAGAGATCATGTATGTTAAGATTATTTGTGATTGGACAAATTATCGAGGAGAAAATGGCAAACAGCAAAAGCAACTCCTATTTAAAAGGTTTGAGGCTTATAATAAAAGGCATGTATATAAAGGACAGCCATAAGCTTGGCTTAGTTTGCCTTTTACCCTGATCATACTCCCAAGGAAATGGGATATTTGTGTCACTCTTCCAAAGAAGACCTTAAAAAATAGTGACAGACTTCTGTGCTTACCCTCTTGGTAGACAACACATCAGCTCCATTATGTCTAGTGTAGGAAAGGGCCTCTTTTTGACATGGCCACCCCCACTTTTTTCCTGGTAATTGATGCAATTTTGACAGAAGTGCACTGGGGTCCTGCTAACTGGATCCCAAGTGCCAGATCTCTTTCCCTAAACTGTACATTTATTTATCCAGTTGGCAATACCTTTAGCACCCCCTGTATGTTCCTAGTAAGTGGTTCCCCTGCACATATTTATTTATTTTATTTATTTTTTAAATTTGTATGGCGCACAGCTACCCAAAAAGGGTTTCCCGGCGCCGAATGCAAGGAGACTGACCAAGGCCTATTTGGTACCGGATAAGGCGGGAAAATTAGTAGTCAGAGAGTTGTGTTCACCTTCAAGCTAGACCCACTCTTTAGGTGGGCTACCTGATGTAGACACGAAAGTTAAATTTCTGCCATCTTGGTGATGACAGAATTAGGAGCTCTTGATGGGGTTATCCCTACTTACCACAGGAAATGGTCATACAGGCGGAATAGTGACCACAGGTGTAAGTATCTCATTGACAACTACCCTACACTCCCCTAATACCCCTAAATCTAGTATTTAGGGGAGCCCCTGGCACCAGGAATTCAGATCCTGCCGACCTGAAAGAAGAACACAGATGCTGAAGAGCCGGAAAAGAAAGAATAGAGGAACAGCAACTCACTTGCTGCCAAGCCTGCTGACCTGCCTGCAGTCCTCAGCAATTGCGCCAAAGATTACTTAGCCCACAGCTGCTGTGCCTCCTAAAGGCTGGGAGGACTACCAGCCCTTCACCCAACACCCAGGAACTCCTGTGGAATAACGGAGCTGCTTCCCTATGTTCTACAGGTAACCCAAGAGAACTGTGAGGACGCCGCAAAGCACCACTGCACTGTGCCTCTTACCCTGAGACAAGTGGGCAACAGTGCCAGAGTGGTCTCCACACCCTGCAGGGACGAAGCTCACCTTGGGTTTGCCAAAAGTGGACTCTAAAGGTGCTGCAGGCTCCTTTTACTATAACTATCTCCGGTAGTGAAGTTGCCTCAGCCCAAGGAGAAGAGGATCAAAGGTGCCTCTATGTCCCCGGGCATCGTGAGACCTGAGCCCACTTTTTGCCCGAACCAATCCCCATAGACTTATACTGGCCCTAGATGTTGAAAAGCAGCTCTGCATCCGGCCACCCCAGTTCTACCCAAGGTGACCTGTTGGTGCTGCCTTGGACCCTGCCCCATACTCACCTTAAGGCCAGAAGACTGGTCCTGTAAGTTGCTGTAAAGTGTCTGTGTGCAGTAAAGGATCCAGTATGTAGGCCTTGGAGTCTCAGAGACCCCTCTGAGAGAGCCCACTGCGTGAAGGGAGCCTCCCGCAACAGAGATAGAGAAGTGATACCACTTCCCCTGAGATCACAGCTTACTGGACTTTAGACGTTGCTTTGACTCGTCTACCAGTTTGTGTCCCCGTCGCCCTTCCTCTCCTCTTTCCATGCTGTGTCCTTCACCCTCCCCTCTCCTTCCCTTTCCCGCCTTCTTTACTTGTCTAATTCCCCAGCTCCTACCCCCCTCCCCTGAATATTTCCCCTTGCCTGCTTTTCCCCTTACATATATGTGCTTATTGTTTATTTCGACCTTACAAGTAACTATGTTGCCATGCTCTAATACCTGTGTAACCTTTGTAACGATGTAACCTGTAACTATGATCTGATGCTCATGTAAAGCGCTCTGATACCTCCGGGTCTAGCCAGAGCTATATAAAAGCTTTAAAATAAAATTAAAATAAATAAAATAAATCTTTCTTGATGTTAGTCTTCTTGTGTAGGCCTGTCTTCATAGTCCCATGGGTGCATTTGAATGTGTGCATTTGAGTAGTCATACAGTGTGATTGGCCTGTCATTGTCAGTAGTGTTGTGGTGTATGTGCCCCTGCACATGCCAACTACACACATATATGATCCAGTGAACGAGTGCCTGTTTGTTCACATTATCAGACATATGCTTCAGATTGTGGGCACATGGAGTAGTTGTAGGTTGAGCACTGTGCAGTGTGTCAATGTGTCCTTGCACTCCTGGGGGACACCTACTTGTTGTCGCTGTTAGTTGTGAGCATGTAGAGTGTGTCACTGCAAAGTCTGTGCTGTGTTTTGATGATCAGACATTGGTCTTGTTTAAGTTTGTGTTCACTGTGCTGACCTACTCAGCCACACTGACGTTATTTGTGAGTTTTTTCATGCATTGCTGTCACTTGACACGTTTATGGGACAAGAATAGTATGTGGTATGGAGAGTCATACCATCCCCTATAGGTGCTTCTGATGCCTACACATTGTAAGGTTCTCCTCTATGTGTTTTACACTGTACACTCCTCACCTGCCCAATACTGATGTACACACCACTACAGTCTCAGGTCTTCCACCCCATGCCTTGCCAGTGTGTGACCCTCCCCACCACTATACTGTGGGAGGATGATCTGTGTACAGAACCAATGTGCCACTCAGGACAGTTTCACAATTAGTTATGTGATATATTCTTCTACTTCATTGCAGTCATGGCAGCTCATGTGCAGGGCATATGTTTGAGCAGCACAGTCCGCTAGTCATGTTGAATGCATCTGGGTTTTCCTGAGTTGTGCAGCTGTGGGTGATGGCTAAGGTGTATGTCTGTTTGCTGAGGTACTGCTGCCCTTCCTGAGTGTGATGTGATATGCGTGCTGTGATGATTTGTGGAGTGGAAGTTCATGGTGGAGCACTCAGATATGTGTGATACTGGTTTTGTTGGTGTTCATACATGGCTTACTGTGCATGCACTGCTGTTAGTGTATTTTTTTTATTTATTTATTTGAAGTTTTATATAGCACTCGCAACACCCGGAGGTATCAGAGCGCTTTACATGAGGAATTACACAGGTTACATATGCGTAGATGCAGATTGCATTGAACAAAAACCCATCAGAAATGAGGCGGAGCAAGGAGTAAAAATTGGAAAAATTAATAATAGAGTGGGGGGAGGGAATAGGGCAGAAACGATTGTTAGTTTAAATTAATTTCAAATTCTGCAGTTCGGCACCAACTAGAGGAGGCATCCGGGACCAGTCCAACCCACTGGGCCAGTACCAGAGGCAGTGCTTAATCAAGTCCAGAGTAAAAACCGCAGATGTGATGGAGGTTACGTCACTGAAGCACAGCGGGTGGCATTCGATCCCCGAGCCGAGACTAGCAGATCACCGAGAAGGCTAGCCGGTGGGGAGAAAATGGCTGCATAGCACCCACTAATTCCACCGAGGAGATACAGCTGAGAAGCAGTAGGGGAGCAAGATGCAGTCCTTCCCTGGGAACAGACCAGGATGCCAAAACCCAAATTCAAAGGGATGAGACAAGGTGCAAAAAGTGATTCTCGTAAAAGCTGCATCGCTGTGGGAAGCGCACAGGGCCACCGCCTCGAAGGCAGCCCAAAAACAACCATCAAGAATTTCCAGAGAAAAGCAGATTACAGCAGGATGCAGAGCAACGACGGCAGTGTCCGGAAGGTAGGTGATAGTCATGGATCAACCTCCAAAGGGTGTTCCCGAACAAGTCTCCTCTCAGCTGCAATCAGCAGCTCAAACGTGCACTTCGCCATTACCCAAGGAATCTGCTGGCAGTGGATTATTCATGTTTCTGTGGGTGGCTTCCTCCCCTTCAGCGAACGCCCAGGAACTCGCCAAATTTAGGCATTCAAATCACTGCGGAGGAGATGGTTCAGTGGGAGGCTAAATTCCAGGATTAGCGCCAAAGACGATCCCAAGCCCAAGAGCTCCCGGCCGGAGCTCCTTACCCGTTGGCCATCTTGGTAATGTCTTGGTATGTTGCCTTGTACTTGCCTGGTGTGCATCTCCCTGATGTCCAGCTACATGATGAATTGGTATGTGCATATGTTATGTTTTTGTTGTTGATGGATGCAGTGTTTGGCCTGTGTTGGCTCTCTCTACAGACAGGTGCATGTGTGTGTGATGTTCTATTTGCATGACATTGTGTGAGAGTAGTTTGTGCATTTTAATACATTCTGATGTGTATAGGATTTGTAGTGTGCATTCCTTGTGTGAATGTCACATGCTGCAATGTGTATTCTTGTTCATGAGCTTCTTTTGAGTGCACATTTGTGCTATGTACTCCTATATTTGACCTGTCACTTGTCAGGATTGTGCATGTGCATGCTTGTGCTATACATTGATACCATGCTCACTTGATAACTAGTGTGGTGTCTATGTCTGTGTTAGCTAATTTGTCCCATTGATCACAGTTAGTGTTCATGATTGGCATTTGACAATGTAATTTTTGATTGGGTTGGGGTATGGTATCTGTGCATTTGTACAGAGTGAAATGTTGTGTATTCCTGTTCAGTCTAGGCTCACATTGCCTTTCCACTGTTTGTCTGAACATGGCTGAGCTTGTTGGACTTCTTTGGATATTGTTTGTGGTATTTGTGTTTGGCTATTGGTTTTGATCAGAATTTGTTCAGACATCCCTGAGTGGGATTCTGACATTTGTAGATAGACACCAGGGTGTGTCATTGGTTGTCAGGAGACTCACAGAACCTTTTTTGAAACCTTTAAGTGTATTTCTCACAGGTGTTGAGTAGTGCAGGTGTGAGATGGGTAGATGAGGGATATGTGTGATGGTCCTACTTGGCCATGACAGTCAGGGAGTGTGACAATGAGCCATGTGAGTTGTGCTGGTGGCATATACATGTCAACGAGGTTGACACAGCTGTGAGGCTGGCCACTGTATGGCTTCTGACACTTCCTATCATTCCTGTGCCTATGCATAGCTTGCATTTCTGTATCCCAGAGATATTGCACAGATGTCACTTTAGTTCAATTTCAATCACTGTGCCACCCATGTCTGATTTGATGGCCTAAGGGTAGTATGATATGTTCCTACTCTTGCATGTCATGTACAAATGCTATGTGGCTTGCTCCATGGTTTTCTAGCACTGTGCACTCCATTTTGGGCTAGTCCATTTATGGTCATACATTGCTGCAGACCTGTGGTATGTGTATGTGGCAGGGTTTCAGTGTGGGATCTGTCTGAGGGACTTGACATGCAGTGTGAACAGTTCAGTGTTTGCTAATATGCAGTGTGACACTTCATGTCTTAATTTACTCAGTTTGGTTCACATGGGTGGAAGGCAGGCGTGAGAAGGAGGATTGTCCAGCCACTGACCTTCTGGGCAGGATGTTCATCTTCACCCCCACCTTCCCACTCATTTTACCCTGCCCCTTGATGTGTGAGATGTGAGGTCGAGCCACACCTGGCTGCTAAATAGTGCATTGAGGCGGGGAGGCACAAGAGGGGCACACAGCATGGGCATAAATGAATGAAGCTTGCTGTGGGCTGTGACCAATTGATGCGAGCCACCATGTGGGTAGGGTGAAGGTGGGGCCCTGGGCAGCTGCCCACACTGCCCATGCCTGGTGCCGGCCCTGCCTACTACATCGTGCGCAGGTTTCCCGCGTCTTCACCGCTGTGGTGACATGACCGGGACATTGCAGTGATTTCTATGGTGATGGGTGACGCCGATGCGGCGGTGTCAATTTCTAGCATGCAGGACATGTGTGATTACGCTGGGGGATATGTTCCTGTCTCCACCAGAATGTCTGATGTAGACAGGAACCAAATTTCAGCACAAGAGTTGTGTGTTGTGGTTGAATGCGGAGATGTGTTATTTACGTACCTGCGGTGTTGACCGCGGGGACGTCTTATCAGCTGGTGGTGGATCAGGTACAGCAGCGGAAGGTCAGGAACCAGCGAAGGTGCCCGGGATTCGAGTTTCGCTTTCCGCAGTAGTGCTTCCGCAGTCTCCGAGTGGCTGGTTTGTCAGCTGCGTTCTGATGGGCTGTTTCAGGCATCCTGATTTGTCCGGCGTCATTCCGCAGGGAGGTGTTTCTCTAATGGCTCCCTCCGCCACCCTTGCGGAAGGAAATATCTGGTGGGTCCCGAAACTCCGCTACGGACACAAAATGGGCTATCTTTGCCCATTGTAATATGGCGTACATGAGGACAGCCTCAGGAGTGTGGAAAAGGACTTTTTCCGCAAGCACCGTGGATGTGCCAATCACTGCCATCTTAATGAGCCCCATAGTACTTACAGCTCACAAGAGACTGTGTTATGAGGAGAAAGGAGCTTTACAAGCACTGCCCGACAGCGCGTTGTTGGATGCTGTGCTCAGCTCATGGTTGGGTGTCCTAGCCACCTGGAGGGTTCTGGCAGATCTGTGGTCACGATCACCAAGACAGTTGCTCACAAAGCCTTCTGGGTTCTTTAGCTTGGCTCTTTCTCGTACCAGATGTCTGGGTGCGTTTGGTGCCTTGGTAATCAGTCTCATCTCCAATCAAGACCTTTACGACTGCCAAGAAGGTTTTTATACTCTTAGGGGCATATTATCAAGTAGGGCGTTAAAAATTATCGCCGTTTTAGCGGCCGAAAACTGACGCTAATGCGGCGATAATGGTCTTGATAATATGGCCTTGTGAATTCCAATAGAAACCCATGTTCTGGTGTGAACATGGGCTTCTATTGGAATTCTCCAAGGCATATTATCAAGCCCATTATCGCCGCTTTAGCTGAAGTTTTTGCCGCTAAAACAGCGATAATTTTAACGCCCTGCTTGATAATATGCCATTGAGTTTTTCTCTTCTAACAGGGACCCTTCTAAAGAAACACTTGACACCTTTCAAGTATACTATTCTGTGAAGTGTGGCTCTGTGGCTACTGAGGGGTGTTGCCTTTTCCTTGAGCAATCTGAAAGGTGACATAATAGACATTCTTTGTTCAGTTCTTGACACCACGTGAAAAACACTTTGAAAGGTAAAATATGTAGTCAGGTTCAAAATTAACTTTGTACCCTATATTAGAAATCCCTACCATTCAACATTTGGACTGGGCAAGAGTGGTCTGCTTAATTCAGACACTCTGTTCATCACCACCCCCTTTTCTGAATCGTTTTTGGCCACTATAGGTGTGGCAGGGTATACTCAGACATGAGTCCCTTTCTCACTGCACCATCAGGATTCAAGCAAGCCGGGCCGAAGAAGGCTGAAATGCCAGAAACCGGTCCCCGGTAGCTTGTCTCCTTTCTGGTGAAGAATTGGCTTGGTAGTTTAGTCTGCCCTGTTCCCATGATGCACTGGGCCAGGGACAGACTGATTTGCATATAGCCAGGTTCTGAGCTGGGATGGTGCAGTGAGATAAATAACGGTGATGGATCAAGCCCTGATCTTATCTTTGGACTGGGCAAGAGTGGTCTGCTTAATTCAGACACTCTGTTCATCACCACCCCCTTTTCTGAATCGTTTTTGGCCACTATAGGTGTGGCAGGGTATACTCAGACATGAGTCCCTTTCTCACTGCACCATCAGGATTCAAGCAAGCCGGGCCGAAGAAGGCTGAAATGCCAGAAACCGGTCCCCGGTAGCTTGTCTCCTTTCTGGTGAAGAATTGGCTTGGTAGTTTAGTCTGCCCTGTTCCCATGATGCACTGGGCCAGGGACAGACTGATTTGCATATAGCCAGGTTCTGAGCTGGGATGGTGCAGTGAGATAAATAACAGTGATGGATCAAGCCCTGATCTTTGGACTGGGCAAGAGTGGTCTGCTTAATTCAGACACTCTGTTCATCACCACCCCCTTTTCTGAATCGTTTTTGGCCACTATAGGTGTGGCAGGGTATACTCAGACATGAGTCCCTTTCTCACTGCACCATCAGGATTCAAGCAAGCCGGGCCGAAGAAGGCTGAAATGCCAGAAACCGGTCCCCGGTAGCTTGTCTCCTTTCTGGTGAAGAATTGGCTTGGTAGTTTAGTCTGCCCTGTTCCCATGATGCACTGGGCCAGGGACAGACTGATTTGCATATAGCCAGGTTCTGAGCTGGGATGGTGCAGTGAGATAAATAACGGTGATGGATCAAGCCCTGATCTTTGGACTGGGCAAGAGTGGTCTGCTTAATTCAGACACTCTGTTCATCACCACCCCCTTTTCTGAATCGTTTTTGGCCACTATAGGTGTGGCAGGGTATACTCAGACATGAGTCCCTTTCTCACTGCACCATCAGGATTCAAGCAAGCCGGGCCGAAGAAGGCTGAAATGCCAGAAACCGGTCCCCGGTAGCTTGTCTCCTTTCTGGTGAAGAATTGGCTTGGTAGTTTAGTCTGCCCTGTTCCCATGATGCACTGGGCCAGGGACAGACTGATTTGTATATAGCCAGGTTCTGAGCTGGGATGGTGCAGTGAGGTAAATAACGGTGATGGATCAAGCCCTGATCTTTGGACTGGGCAAGAGTGGTCTGCTTAATTCAGACACTCTGTTCATCACCACCCCCTTTTCTGAATCGTTTTTGGCCACTATAGGTGTGGCAGGGTATACTCAGACATGAGTCCCTTTCTCACTGCACCATCAGGATTCAAGCAAGCCGGGCCGAAGAAGGCTGAAATGCCAGAAACCGGTCCCCGCTAGCTTGTCTCCTTTCTGGTGAAGAATTGGCTTGGTAGTTTAGTCTGCCCTGTTCCCATGATGCACTGGGCCAGGGACAGACTGATTTGCATATAGCCAGGTTCTGAGCTGGGATGGTGCAGTGAGATAAATAACGGTGATGGATCAAGCCCTGATCTTTGGACTGGGCAAGAGTGGTCTGCTTAATTCAGACACTCTGTTCATCACCACCCCCTTTTCTGAATCATTCAACATTTGGGCTGTTCGTTCTATCCAAGAGTTCAAAATCACACTGAAAAGTCATTTGTTGCAACTGAAAACCAAGAATGTTATATCTGGCAGGCTCCTATCTATAGATCTGCAGTTTAATATCTTTCTGCTTTATTAGCGATCAAATATGTGTTTGCCCTCTGCCAAACATATTCGCACAATGGCACACGTTATCCAAACATATCTGCTTCTTCGCCTACTTTGCTTAAGCTGCCAAATCTCGTAATCTATATATCCTTAATGCTGGTATGTAGATTTTTTATGGAAATTCTTCTTATGCAACTTAAATAAATAAATAAAGTAAATGTTCTTCAAACCAAAATGTTGACATTTCTAAGCAAAGTAATTTATTGTTAGATTTTTATTGGTGTTCTGTGTTAAACCTGATGGATAAAAGGCTGAGTTGGTTGTCTCATGATTCTAAATGATGACATACACAGCACACATTGGTAATCAGTGATGAGCACGTATGACACTAAGCCCTCTTGCTAGCTTACAACTAGTTAGAACATCATAGCCACATTTTACAGTGCAAACAATTTCACTTAACCACGCAACATCACTTTCCTTGCCACAGACACTTAACCACCACATGATATCTCCAAATGGGCACACTACAATTCCACCCCCCATCATTTTTTAGGTTAAGCATTCGAGACCCCTTGTATATACCTTACTATATACTTATATACTTTAGTATATACTTATATGGGTATATACTTTGTGGGCTCTGGATATCAGCCCTAGGACTTGTCTGCTTCATCTTAGGGACTTTTCTTCTGTTCAACTGCCTCTATTTAACTGTCTTGATAGAAAATGACCAGCAGAGGTTAGTAAAATTTCAAGGTAAGAGAGAAGACCCCTCGTGTTCCAGGGAACAGGGTACTAAATGACCAAGCAAGTCTAAAGAATATCCCTGGAGTAATTGTAAAGACCACAGTATGTATAGGAAAAAGTATTATTCCTTATCCAAGACACCCATAAACATATTGTCAAGGGACAGGCCAAAGACCAAAGTCTAACGTTTACAATCTTTTTATTAAAATAGATACAAATTATTTCAGAATTAAAATTTCAGAAAAAACAATTGTTTATTTATTTATTTATTTATTTATTTATTAATGCCATTTGTAGAGCGCATACAATTACCCTTGGGCGTCTCGGCGCTAAAAAATGCAGTAATGTCTCACCATGATCAGGAAGTACAGAGATGTGGATTACTGATCGAATAACCATGTTTTCAGTTTTTTTCTGAACTGAAAAAGTGTGGAGCTTGTTTTTATACGGTTAGGTAAGGTGTTCCAAAGTCTGGGGGCAGCAATTGAGAAGCGGCGGTCGCCCCAAGAGACTGTTCGGCTTCGTTGAACCACTAATTGGTTAAGAGACATGGATCTGAGAGTTCTGGTAGGGTTGTAGGGTATCAGTTGGTTTTTGAGAAATCGAGGTCCTTGATCCTGTAGAGACTTATACACTGTACACAGAGATTTGAATTTGACCCTATTGTGGATGGACAGCCAGTGGTAGCTTCTAAGCGTATCCGAAATGGGTGCAAACTTAGGTTTTTTTGACAGAACGCGAGCGGCAGCGTTCTGCACGGTCTGTAGTTTTTTGGTAACTCTGCTCTGAGCATTGAGCAACAGACCGTTGCAGTAGTCTAGTGATGTGAGCACTAAAGAGGTAACTAGAGTTTTTGCTGCTGAGTCTGGTAAATAAGGTGTGATTTTTCTTACCATTCTAAGTTTGTAATGGGCGTTAGCTGCCACCTTGTTTGCGTGGGACATAAAGTCAAGCTGGTCCTCGAAGGTAACACCTAGGTTTCTAACTTTGATCGTGGGGGTGGGAGGTGTGCCCATGGCCGATGGCCACCAGGTTTCCGACCAAGCTGGGGAGAGATTACCAAAGATGACCACCTCCGTTTTATCGGAGTTAAGTTTTAGGCAATTCCTTGCCATCCACTCGCCGATAGCAATCATCCCGCTTTGGAAACTCTCTGCCACCCGTTGTCCATCGCCCTTGATTGCCAGCACCAGCTGAGTGTCGTCAGCGTATGAGGTTAGGCCCATCCCGTGTGCTTTGATGACACTAGCAAGTTCCGACACATATATATTAAATAGTGTCAGACTTAGGGATGAGCCTTGGGGTACCCCACACGGTAGCGACCGATCAGCCGACTGGAAGGGGCCCACTGTGACCGCCTGAGTTCTGTTGGCCAGAAAGGAAGCAAGTAAGTCCTTAGCCGTGAGCGTGATGCCCATCCTCTCGACACGGTCGAATATATGATGTTACCACGAATACAAGTTCCACGCATGGCAATACCACGCGAATTTTAGTTCGCAAGTGGCTTTACCACGCTGGAATTTGCAACGAAGGATCATACCACGCATTTTTACGTCCTAAACACAAACACAAATGCTAAAGATTATTTTCTTACCTGACACCTTCCTGTCTTTCACCAGCAGCCCGTACCTTCCATCCACCATCGAAACAAGCGTGAAAACACGTCTGCCAAAATTAAAAAAGGACTGCCGTAACGGCACGTCTTTGGGGGAGGCACTTTCCTTTTACCTCAGTGCTACTGAAGTGCGTTTTTTTTTTAAATGTAATTAACCCGCTCTGGAGGAAGCCGTCGACGCCTGCTCAATTAATTTAGGTTTTTCTTTGTCTAATTATCGTAAGCACTGGGAAAGGGAGCCGAGCTCAGGGCAGTAAACTGACACTCGGACGCCGTGTGTGGCATCCTCGTTGGTACTGAAGTGCGTTTTTTTTTTATTTAATTAACCCGCTCCTTTTTTTATTTCTGGGGGGGAGACCCCCCCAGGCCCCCCCAAGCCCCTCCCCCAGCCGACCCCCGCCAACCCCCCAATCCCCCTAGCCAGAACGTATATGCGTGGCAAAGACTGTCGTTGAAGGCATACGCGTGGAAAAGACGTTTGCGAGGTAAGTGCCTCGTAGTAAACGTCACGCGTAGAAAAGCCTTCGTTGAAAATGATGTTTCCCGACACGGTCGACCAAGATCTTGTGGTCAACCGTGTCGAAAGCAGCTGACAGGTCCAGGAGAACTAACAGAGCAGTTCCTCCCTGGTCGCGGATGACTCTTATGTCATCAGCTGCTTTGATGAGAGCAGTTTCGGTTCCGTGATGTTTGCGGAAACCGAACTGCGTGTCATCAAGCAGATTGTTATTTTCTATGTAAGCTGTAAGCTGTTATTTTCTATGTTCTGAAAGCATACAATGTAAGCAAACATTTCATACCTTTAAAAGTAAAAATACATGAAAGACATTTTTTCAATTAAAAAAGTGCATAAAAACCTTAGTACAGTGCATATACATTACAATACAATGATTTTCAATAACACAAAGTATACAAAATATCAGAAACACCCCAGTAACTGTACTCGCTCGAATGTTATTTCTACCAATTTGTGGGATCCAATAGCCTTACTCAATTCATATATTCATACCACGATTGTTACACTTATATATAGTTGGTATCTTCTAGGCTTTATTTGGATTCTCTATCTTTCTGTGCGTCGACACGTTTCGGTGCTGGTACCGTGGATAGGGTCACACCGTCATCAGGACAATTAATAGCGGGGTCCTCACTTTCATATAAGTGGTATCCTTCTTGAGCAATCTTGTCAGTTTGACGCGGTCGTGTACTTTAAGTATCCTTAGCGACCTGATTCGCCGGGTTATGGAGATGTATCTTTACGTGGCAGTATAGTAATCTTTCTCCTCTTTTATTTATAATTTGAACGTTTTGATTCTTTCCGTATATTTATGATAGTATTTGTGGTACCATCTACTCTCCGGTGTCCAAACTTGTTTTCTATGCGGGTATCTGTTTTCTTCTCTTTGGAACAAAGTTGTTTTCCTGCAATATTCACTGGCTACAGAGGGAGACTGTTGTGCGCATTTCTCAGCGATTCCGAACCGGA
The DNA here is from genome assembly GCF_964263255.1 of Lissotriton vulgaris. Classification (NCBI taxonomy): domain Eukaryota; kingdom Metazoa; phylum Chordata; class Amphibia; order Caudata; family Salamandridae; genus Lissotriton; species Lissotriton vulgaris. The sequence goes on along the minus strand of NC_141687.1, from coordinate 1,885,485,231 downwards.
TATGTTCTGCCGCTGTATTGCGTAGTTCTTCGCCTCTTGTATGCTGGTGTTTCAAAAAAAAATTAGTAAAATAACAGAATTGCTTTGTGCTGAGTGACATTCTTTGTTTTATTTTTCTGGCACCTGCCTCTATTTATCTTTCTTGATAGTAAACGACTAGCAGAGGTCAGTAAAATACCAGAATCACTTTAGTATTCCCTAGACTCCAGTCCCTAGAAATTGTCTTCCATGAGCATCCATAGACAATAATATTTTTTCAAATCTTGAATTTTCAGTGATGTGAGCACTGGAGGCCCTGATTTTATATTAAAAACAGAGCTTTGGACTATACCATTTCCCGCTGAAAGGCAACATTTCTCTCCATGTGTTCCCATACCTGCTGTGTCACGCAGTTTGGTGCTTACTTTCCCTCCATGTTAAAGAACAGTAGATGTTTCAGCACCCAGGCTAACGTGCTGCATAGCTAAATACATATAAGGTCCCAAAGGTGAGACCAATTGCATTGAAAATGCTTGTCTTATCAGCACACAGCTCATATCAGTTTCAAAATTACATTTTCCCTCCACTTAACACTATTGCTGCACAGTCCATTCCATGCCACCCAAGTACAGCACCTATAACCTAAACTAAGACTACAATTTTAACACATTTTTCTCAACTTAAATCATACTACCATAATGAACCCCCCCCATATAATCCATAATCGATCGCTTTTAGTTATCAGCTTTGTGTCACTGTTATATATATCAGCCTATACTAAGGTACTTTACCATTAACAACAACAGTTTGCCAGCCTCGAAACCCTCGTGTGCTATTTTTAACAATGCACTATCCTTCAAAATACTGCATTCCATTCGCAGTACCTAAAATCTGACTCTGTCCGTAACACTACACTGACACTACAATCATGTCATTCACCCCCAAAACACTTTACAATGATGAATGAGCTCTATAACTTCTCTGGTCCTTCACACGGCATACTACTCTTCTTAACAAGCATCACTTCAACACTCGAACTCCTACAGCCATTTCCATCATGGCCCCAACTACGAAGAATCACACTAAATTTGCCTAGAGGATTGCGTCACTTGTGTTTAAAGCCAATATTACAGCTAATAAGATTGACATGATTCTGTTATGAGATTCAGAAGTGGAACTACACACGAGTAACGAAATTCTCAAGGCATATTTCAGATGGCTTTTCTTAGGTGGTGGGGAGTGCAGTCGAGTTAGTGTTGTTTCCCTGTTCGGTCTTGACAACTGTCATACCTCAAAGTGGAGCACCTCAGATCTCCATCTAGCTTCTGAAAGGAGTACAACATGCAAAACGTCTGCACCAATCAGATTTCATCAGAAGAACATGAATAACGTTACCCTAAAGTTCTAAAGTGACATTTGATGAAGGCAGCATCTAATTTAGGAATCTTCTTTACTTATTGACAAAGTGGTTAACAGCATCTACTAGAGATTTCCTATTAACTTGCCTCATAAGCAATTCTTGTTAAATGTAAATGCATCATCTGTGTTCGCTATGGAGTTCTGGTTCCAAGCCGGTTTTTGTAGACCCAGCAGGAATACGCTGTGTTAAAAGCTTATAGATGAGCTTCCCCTATATTTAGTATAACATAAGTTATCGAGTAACAAGCTAAGTAATCCGAGCCACAAATGCTCATGATGTCCTGGATGTGATGTACTGGATTTGCTGTACTGGATTTGGTGTACTGGATCTGATGTACTGGATCTGGTGACGGTGTGATAGACTGACAAGTCTACCACAGAAGATATTAGTGGTGAAATATTAGGTGTTGCGCTGCACCATTCTTGTTGAGTCAATAATCATGAAATTGGATGGTAAATGAAGAAGTTTAATCGTGGATAAAGAAGCATTCCCAGCAACACATCTGAAGGCTCCGGACAGTCAACAGCAACTCCCTAACAGTACCTGTACAGTATAGAACGGCACAATAACATATCGTGCCGTGTAGCGAGACACACACATTCAAAAGATAATAAATGCACGAGATAATACATGCGCGAGATATACATACACGAGAAAGAGCGCATGCAGGATATCATAAATACACAACAATTCTCTTGTCTTATTGTCTAACAAATATTTAAAATTAACACTTCCATGGCATAGAACACAGACTTGCATTATGTGTGTTTTACTGTGGCTTGTGATGCTTTGCACGAGACATGTTTTAGAGGTAGATACCTCTGGGAGTCATTAGGAATCTCTATTACTGGAAAACAATGACCACTGCCCTGCATCCGATGACGTAGGTAAGAGCTCTTGCTAATACTGAGATAAATCGCATCCTCAAATTGGAAGTAAGATTAATAGCTGGGGGTCAGTTTAGCACAGTGACTGTTCACAAAACCTTAGTGAAAATCCCATCAAAAATCTGACACGTCCACTGAAGATAGACACACAACAGTCCAAAGGCTCTGGTCAAGAAACGCCATCCTTCTTGTCATCAGCACCAAAAACATCTCAAACTTTCTCTTTCTGAATAATTTGTGCTCCATTCCACCAACATGGAAACGGCGCGAGGTGATGCAGATTGCAAAACTGTGCTTTGTAAGTAATTTCTTCATAAAATAATACATCTGTTTGTTCATTCATTTATTAATACATTCATTCATTCATTCTAAAGAAACAGAGGAATATAATAGGGCAATAACACATTACAGACTGCCTTTGATTTTACATCAAATTGGATACTTTCCCCAGAACTTTAAATTGCTCTCTGCATCCCCATCACATAGAAGAAAACAATTATGCCTCAGTGCATTACAATTCGAAAGGGCATTTTTTGGTCCCATTCTGGAACTGGACATTTTTTTAAGAGCAGCGGATGGATAGGAGGGGGGTGTAGCGTGGCGGCTCCACCACATCATAGTTCATGATCGATTCCACATAGTCAAATTACATTTGCATTCTCCAGAAGACAATGAATAGCAGTGTAACTATATATTCTGCAGACAGTCTGAAGAAGAAAAAGCAATTTCATTCTACATATATTAACTATTGTTGGAACAGATGTTCTATTCTTTATGGCAGAAGGCATGCCAAATGATGCAAGCACCAGGTTTACACTGTGATTCTACACCGCAAAGAAACACAATCATGTACATTTTTGGCAAAGCAACTGGCAGCTGGGGTGCTTGGAATGTACCACAAGTGAACTGTTTCTTCTTAACCCCTTCACATCCATGTCTAATAGTGGCATCCTCGGAGGAAGACAGGGACAAAATAAAGTGTTGAACGTTGTATTGCACCTTGGTAACATTTTGGTGGATTATGAATAACGGAATCTTAGAAAACATATAGGTTTGTCCCCTTTTCATGCAATGAGAGGGAGAATTGGTAAATACATATTAGCATCCAGAAAAAATTGATGTCAACGAGAGATGGTTAAATCTCTCAAAGATACCAGAAGCATGAAATTGATTGGAGGGCAATGTGTCCACTTTGCCAAAAATAGCTCTCATAACACAATGCAAGTTAACGCCAGTTCCTGCATGCTGAATGTTGAACACTAGAATACCCATATATTGCCCCATGGTACAAGCCAACTTGAACCAACCCCACTTGAACCACTTCTGAGATTCTGTGAAGCATCATTTCAGCCAGTCACTGAGGGTCATGGGTCTATTGTATTGAAACATCTTCTATTTTGCCCCAGGCATTCATGCGGCTTGGCCTGGCAGGAGCTAAATATTTTTGCTTCATATTAGACACGCGTGGACCTGCTGTCTAAAGGGGTAATTGACTTTGGCAAAGTGGTTAGTGGAATTAGAACTTCCATGAAGATTTAGAATTCATTTGTAATGCTTGAGGGCCTCATTTCTGTGGACATTTTGGCCAAGATGAACCAACCAATTTCATGTTGAAACTTATCACACCTTGATTGGTCCACTTATTATGGAGAAAATAAATTCAATATGTGCATGTCTTGGAAGTACTTAACCCACTCAGCTCGACCACATCATACTCAGTATGTATTTGCAATATTGCTAATATGCCAACTTAGCAACTCATGGGAAAAAACCCCAGACATACCACTTTCATAAAAACTTTTTATAAAAGCAGCAAAGAGGGTTTTACACATATCACACAGAGCGTGGCAGCAGACAACAGGATTTCTCACTGGCCTTTCCCTCGCACTGGATTTCTGTGTTTTTACACTAATATCCATTTGTTTAGCTATCTCTTCTTTTGAATAACAATCTTTTCGTAACTTTTGGTTTAGCTACATTTTCAATAAATTCTTTCAGATCCTTCTTCCTAGTGCTGAAGCCGCTCAACAATATGGAATAAAGGGCAATAGAACAGCCTTAGTGGTAGAAGCTGCTCAGCATCTAGCACAAAGAAAGAGAGCAATATATCCGCTAGCTTCACCTTTACTAACATAGCTAGCAACTGCACCAGTAATCCTATAGTGATAGGAACCATCTGCTGTAGATTTTCCATGGCAATACTACAATTCTTCTCCACACTATTCAGTTTGAACAGCCACAGAAAGGGCAGAAAGAGCCAGGAAACAGACTTGAGATGATGATGATGACATTTAGAAAGTCCTCTCCACATATTTCTTTGACAGGCTCAACCTGCCTCATTTGTTGCCATTATAGTGCACTATCCATATATTGCTAGAGGTTTAACAGGAATCATGAGAATACTGTAGTGAAAGGCGATGAGGATGGCACCAATGTGTTAATAAAGGAGGATACACATAGATTGGACATAGACAGTAGTGAACAGGTCTACTAGCGAGCAAAGAGAAACTGTAAACCTGTGGAATGCAGGCAGCAGAATCACCATCATCACCACTGCTACTAGCTGGGACCAACCGAATTTTAATGCGGAAAAAATCACCATGTGTTGTTAGCTGCTCTCCCCCCATTCCACCCAGCAACAGAAAGTAAGTTCATTGTGTTGCTTCACAAACAAGGCCTATTAGTATTTCATATTAATATATACTCCACAGCTGTCAAATTACTTAAACCTGCTTATCTGGCATTCTTTTATACCATAACATATATTTAGATTGCGTGCCATTCTTTCATATCTTCTTGTGTTGGGTTCTTATGTGACCTAATTGCCCTGATACATCCTAAGGTCCACATAATTTGCACTTACTACAAAACTTTACACATACACAGCGAATAGCAAGGTTCATTGTTGTGGGCCCAGTGTAAATTGGCTGACGTGAGACACAGGGATGATCTAACTTACTGATGGTTTGGTGCCAGAATAGCGACTTTTACATTTCATGTTATAAAAATATTGTAGCAAAAATGTTGATGACCAAAATATTGAAAACATATGTTCATACAGTAGTTGCAGGGTTACTACACCTAACCGCACGTGTATGTATCTTTCCATTATTTCTATACTTTAGGTATTTATCTGTGGACTTAAGAACTGTAAATAAATGCTTCTGAATTTCTATTTACCTTCATGACATTCTGGTTCTCAATATTTTTTAGCTCTGATATCCTTGTAGCATGCCACTGAAATGTATGTAGCCAATATTGAGAAATGCAACCCTTTCTGGTTCTGGCATACACGTTTGCAGATGTTCTTTTGCTATTTTGGGACTGCCTTAAATGCACTTCCAAGGCTCTTAATGACAGTACCATCCTGCTGGTTTGTGGTAATCACTGTCAATTATTGAAGTGGTGGAAATGTGCTTGCTGGACTTCCTAACATTTGTTGATCTAGAAAAAATGCTCATCTCTAGCCTTGATCAGCATCGTCACTGTCAAATTGATAACTGCTGATTCGATTGAAAAAATCTATTATTTCATCTTTTCTGAGCAAAGATATCTGGGGCATTTTCTTACCAATACTGCCTGTCTCGATGTGCTTTGAAATATAAAATGTAAAAGCAAAAGCCATTGCCTACATGGTATCCTATGACATGATACAGACATGAAGAAGAAAACACAGAGAACATTTTATCCCAAAAAGTAAAGAAGACATTCAGTTGATTTGAACAAAATATTCAAGTATGAAAAAGTTTCAAAGAGATAAAGGTTGTCAAAAACAGTACTAAAGACGAGAGAGAGAGAGAGATCGTTAAAGAGAGAAACCTTTTCATTGCACATGAATAAAGTTACAACAAATGGGAATGACTACAATATTGCAAAAATGCATATTCCTCCAAAGAATTAAACATTTTACACACTCATATGTTGCCACATTACTCTCTCTTTATGCATACTTCCTTCACTGTAGCAAAACAACAAAACCCTTGCAGAGCATCAACTTTAAACAAACCTGCATTTCCTCACTTGCATTGACAAATTGACAAAAAAAAGTTTGAGCTAGTGTCGGAAGAAGGAAAATCATATCCAACAGCCATATCTCTAAATATTACACCAAGAATTAAACTTGCTTATACCCTAACCAAAATCAAAATGCCAAACCTCAAACTAACTGCAGCACTGAAGTAGAGTCCATCAATTAAATTACAGACACCTATCCAAGGGTAAATCATAAACCTAAATAAAATTGAAAAGATACAAACCTATTTAAACACCATTCACCTAAAGCTGAACCCCAACAACACTGAACTACTACTCCTTTCCCCCAAAAATAATACTCTACCTATCCAAGAATGGCTCAAGAATTTGGAAGCTCTAAATTGATCTCTTTGACTTTCTAACTTTGTAATATCCTCGAGTATTACTTTGGGCAAAACATGTCAATGAAGGAGCACATTATCAACTCAGCCAAAGGAGCACTCTACGCACTAAAATAAAAAAAAAAAAATCAAACCGTTCATTCCCCCTGATAATTTTAAGACAGCAGTACAATCACTAGTCCTCTCGAAACTTGACTGCGGCTACTCCAACATCACTGGTATGCCAAAAAGCCACCTGGCATGCTTAAGAGCAATTCTCAACATGGCTGCCAGACTTCACATCGGAAAAATGCAGTTTGAGCATATCACACCTGCCCTCAAACGTCTCTGCTGTCTTCCCATTGAAGGAAAATGCACCTTCAAGACAGCTTGTATCACTCACAAAGCCCTTCATTAAAAGAAGACTGGACCCTGATAAGTTCCAACTCACTTCTTCTCATACCTTCAAAGCTAAAGAATAAATCATCCCAGGCACGCTCTTTCTCAGGAAAGGCTCCGAAGATCTGGAACCCACTCCCTAAGGATCTCTGTGGAAACCCCTCCTTTTCTTGCTTCAAATGTAACCTCATATCTCTATTGCTTGGCAACTACTTCAACACACTCTCAAACTGGGCTGTGTTTCCCAATATCCAACCCCCAGCGACAAGATCCTTTGTTGTGGTTGCCTGACTCATCTTTAGCATGGCTCTTACGCAGTTTACCCAGGGCTGTATTAAAACGCACGTTTGTGATCGAACTGAAATTCATAATATGTAAAGCACTCTGATACCTTCAGGTCTAGCTAGCGCTATATAAAACTCATAAATAAATAAAGGGTCAGAGGGCCAATAACATAAGTTGCCAGCCCCATCATAATTACGAGAACAGTGCTAACTCTGTAGATCCTGTGTCTTTCACTAAGAGAATTTACAAACACTAGATGCAAAATTAGGAATAATGAGGTGAATCAGAGCTGTGATTACCAATTTCCCTAGTAATTCAACATTTCGAATAGGGCCATCAGAAAATAACTTGCAATACCTAATAAATCTGCCATCTGCTCTTCTCAACTTAGGGTTACTGCTGCCCCTCGCTTGTATATCTGGGGATAATGAGCCCTCTGTAGGCAGGACACACTCGAATTACAAACCACTCCACTAATGAGGCGCAGATAAATGATGTCTTCAAATATTTGAAAAAGTGTATATATTTGATAGTCAAATAAACTCTCTAAGGCACACAGCTCTTATCAAGCCCTATACATGGTCCTCTTCACATCTCAAACTATGTATATAATGATGTTCAAAAAATAGACTTGAAATACCATATACGAATAATATTAGGTGGGGAGAAACAAATACGCTCACACAATAGTTCTGATACTAAATGCTATAAAATATACTGATCCTCCTTCGTCAAAGCTGAGACTCTGGAAAATCAGCCAAACCCAACTATAAAATATTTAAATACAGCAACTATAAACAAAAATAACTTGCTGAGATTAATTTCTTCTAAGTTTTCAACATGGCTTGAAAAGCTATATAATTTATTTTAAATAACCCTGCACAAAAAGCTACAGGTTTGGAGTTAAAAGTCTAGAGCACCAAACCTAGTGAAGGAATTCACATAAAATACTCATGCTTCTTAATAGCTTCCACCATGACTTTTTCAACATCTTAAGCAAAGAATACAATGTAATGCTAATTGGCACTATGAAACTGACAAACTGTGCAGAAGACTATTGCCCTTCTAAAATTATGAAGAATTTCCACCATTTTATAACCAATCTTACTACTTATAACAACATTTCTTTGAAAAGAGAAATAATCCCGAAATGTCTCAAACTCTACAATACCCCAACCTAAAACCTTAGTATAGCTCAACATTCAATCAAACCATGTCCCCATCTCAAATATTCCCTGCCTCCCAAAAGCCATTTAAATCTATACGCCTCTGATTTAATGCTTGCTTTAAGAATGCTCCCTTCTTGGACATCCTAAATTTGGTTTTCGTCCCTGAAGGGGAACTAAAAATCTACCTCAGTTGGTGTGGATGAAGCCAAATATCCTTAAACAGATTAAGGCAAGCCTGTGCTACTTAAGCTATTTGACAGATGTTCAATATTTGACATTTTCAACACTTATTTATTCCTTCATAGTCACAGCTGTGCCAAGTACCACGCATCAGGTGTTAGATTAACGCCTTTTAGTGCTGGTGTCTGCATCACCGCACTAAAATAAGTTAGTCTTGCTTTTTATAGCTCCTGGGACCAACTTTATAAGGGGTGCTCCTATATTCATATAATGCAGCCAGTGAGGGGGGGTGGCTGGGGGGGGTGCAATTCGGCTTTCCAAGCTGCAATTAACATTATCAGTTCCTCACTGATTTAGCCGGGCCAGGAGGCTAACAGCTAAATTCATCAAGCATTTTTGCGGGCCCAAATGGTGTGAACCGCTGAATTCGGCCGTTTGCGCCCGCAAAAATGGCATTTGGAATTCTTCAATTTGAGATTCCTTAAATGCTATTCATGAACCTTTAAAAAATTGCGATTTCGCTATTTTTTGCCGCTATTTAACACGAAGTCTGACTTCGTGGTAAATAGCGAAAACTGAGAAAAATGCACTTTTGTGCATTTTTCTAAATTGTATGTTACACACACACATGTCCTTTGGACATGTGTGGGCACAACATAAGTCTAAATTTACATTTCAGGGGTGCTACAGGGTGTCCTTTGGACACCCCTGGCACCCTTGAAATCGCATCCTTATTTGCGATTAGCAAATTGCTAATCGCAAAAAAGGAATAACTCCCCATTCATTCCTATCCCCATAGGAATGAATGGGGAGTTATTCCTTATTTGCGATTAGCAATTTACTAATCGCAAATAAGGAATGGGTAGGAATCGCAATTTATTTAGCGATTCCTACATGAATCCCGTTTTGCAAGTCCTTAATAGCGATTCCTTAATAATCGCTATTAAGGACTCGCAAAACGGGACAATGATGAATCTAGCTGTAAGCTTTTTATCATCATTGCCAATTTAAAGTGAGATTTGATATGTTTTGTGTTAAGTATTCAGTGGACTCCTATTTTTGTATTGACCTTAAAGTCCCAAAATGGAAGTGATATTAAGAACGCTGCTCTACCACGCACGCTGATGTTTCATGCATAGTAGTACGGTTTAGAAGCATACTGCGGCGGGAGGATCCTTGAGTCGCTGTTTCAACAAACTGCTTTTGAATATTGTAGTTCTGCTCTCAGTGTTGTTCATAGTCTAAATGTTGCTATGTCAATAGGTGTTTTGTGTGCAGCTGATTTCACACTCGCTTCAGTGCTTGTGAAAACTACAGGCAGTCTCCGTCTTTATAAGTATATTAGCAGCGATCTGAATGTGTCTCATTCAGTGCACCCTTATAGAGTGGGGGTGTGTTAGCAATATGAGAGTTTAAAAAAGTTATTGTGTTGTGCTAGGCCGGCCTAGATTAAACAGGGAACAACCGATTATGAGGGGTGCTGCATTGTTAAACTGCCTTGGCAGCACATTTGTAGTAAAAAAATTAATTGGCAGGACTTCTCTGCGTCATGGGTCTGGCATCACTGTACATAAAAATAAACGGAACACAGCATCACGTTGATGATGCTTTGTTGTTTTCAGGTATGCAACTTCCAGTGATTGGCCCAGGAAGGAAGTCTGTGTATTGCAGCTCTGTCTGCAGTGCCAGTGTGAAAGGGTGGAGCTCTGCGACTCACGTGCTCTGTGTGAAACAGGTGCAGGTTTTCATGGTGGAGGGCAGCGGGGGAAAAAGGGGCGCTGCACGTAATGGTTTCTTCAACAACTCCCTGACATGGTTTCTCTTCCCTCCAGCCAACCCCTTAAGGCCCCCTGGAAATATGGCCTGGAGTGCTGGATGCTATTGACTTAATAGTCAACAAGCTGTAAGCCTCATCTGCCGTCATGCCTCATATGTTCTGTAGCCTGGTCCAATCTGTCCAGCCGTGGGATAAAGAGCTGGTAAGCATGCCTTCAACTGTCACCTGCCCCCCCACCCCTTATCAGCGACTACAGAAATTTGACTGAACTTGCAGCGTTATAAAACGGACTGCAATGCTGCACTCTGTAGAGGGCCACCCCAGCTCTCCTTGACAATGTATCGAACCTGCACTCCTCGGGCAGGCTCGACCTGAGGAGGTTGCTGGGTCCCGGGGGAAGTGAAAGTCGCAGACTAGTTTTCCCCTAGGGGCCTTTTGCGCTGGGAGGGCCAGGCTGGGGCTTAAGGGGTGTGGTTTAGGGGTATAAGAATGCAGGGAGGAAGGCAACTTCCTCTGCCTGCATTCTGGCATCGTCGGGTGGGTAAAGTTAAGAAAGATGAAAGGTGTAGTGTAGGCCTTCAGGGCAAGAGGAGTTTTTCAGGTGGTTTGCAACGGGGCCCAATGGTCGGTGGTGCGGTGTTGCGGTGTCCGGTTTGGAGTGTGGCGGATCGGAGGTGGTGCGGAGCCGGGGCATGGCCGACATCACAGCGGACCAGGTGAGGGAGGCCCTGAGAGTGTTGGGGTGGGCTGGGCCGGAGGATCTCTAGCCCGGTGTTTTGAGTGAGGCGTGGGTCGGACTCGCGCACGTCCCGCGGGCGGCCTCCACAGGTGTTTCTGCGGCAGTGGTGGCATGTATGGAGGAGCCACCTCGCCTGGTAGAGGTGCTTCGGGTAGGGAGAGGGGCACGACAATGAAGGGTGCAGCACGCAGAGCACGGCGGAAGAGCCTGCCTCCACCCCTTGACGATCATGAGAGAGTGGCAGGGGGGCTGCTTAAGACTGCGGCGGTGCGGAAAGCACCCTTGCTGCGGTGGCCTAAAGTGGAAAGTGTAGCTGGGGGTGGGAGAAGGATGTGGACTCTCTGTTGCAGGTGGATCCGGCTGCCCATATGAGTCAGCAGGATGCAGGTAGGGGAGAGGGGTCCTGGAAATTATGGCTCCTGGGGAAGATGGGCATGGGGAGGCCAGTGATGGGGGGAGGTGGCCTGTGAGGAGGCTGACGGTCAGTGGGAGGACGCATCCATAGACCTCTCTAAGGGTTCTCACCCCTCACCACTGCTCAGGTGGGGAGTGTGGGGAGGGGCAGCAAGGCGGTTCTGGAGGCCTGGGGGAAGGCGGGGCACCGCCTATTTAGGTGCGGGAGCACCATGGGTACACATCCAGGGCATGGGGCCTAGGGGGTATTGCCCACCCTTGCTCCCTCGATGGGAGGCTATGAACTTGAGGACAGGATCAGGGAGCATCGCCTTTTGGTGCAAGTATCAGAGGCGCAGTTGGCTGAGTTGGAGGTGGGCAGGTCGGGGCAGTCTGGGACGAGGAGGTGGAGGGGCCTCCCATGCCGATCTCGGAAGAAGTGCGATGGGCGGAGCAGGATGACAGGGAGAGGACGGACAGGGCCAGGTGGGAGCAGGTAGAGGGCCGAGTGGGGCAGCACTGGCAGTTAGGGACAGTCAAGACAGCGGTGAGGCCCGACGGTGCTGGATCCGCCCAGGTTGGAGCGACCTGGGGGGTAGGAGGGGTTCCAAGCTGGCGGCAGTCAGCAGAGGGGTGCCAGGTACGGCGGGGTACAAGACGGCCTCAGGACGCCACCTTGAAGCAGCAGGGGGGTCCGCAGCGACCTTCTTTACAGTGCGGGAATGGGCAACGGCATTGTGTGTGGAGCGGGAGCACGGTGGTTGTTGTGAAGTTACACAAGGGAGTGAAGAGAGCGGTACGTGAGGTTATATGGAGGATGAACCTCTGTTGGAGTTGGATAATGGTACAGACAGTGATGAACTGGAGGACGGGGAGGTGAGGAATGACAATGACAGGACGGTGGGGTGCAGAGCAACAGTGGTCTTGGTGTTTTACAGGCCTCGCAGACGAAGAAGGGCAAGGCGAAAGCGGACACCAAAAAGGCCGGAAATTCAAGAGGTTGGTCGGGAGAGTTACAGACACCCTTGACAGGTTAGGGGACTTGGTGGTCGGCTTGGGATGAGGGGCCAAAAGGAGGGAGAAAGAAGGCTTGTAGGTTCTGTGGGTGTGGGCGATGGGTCAATGAGGGATGCGGGGGCCAGCGCAAGTTGTGTCTGGGGTGGGGATGGCCAAGGCAGAGGTAGGTAAGGCCATGTCAACAGCTGGGGTCCAGACTGACAAAACAGAGGCAAAGAAGGACAAGGGTGAGAAGGATAAGGACAAACCCCAGAAAAAGCTGCCCTATATGGGTTTGGCTATGCCGCTGGGCTCCCATTTATCGAACAAGATTAAAAACAAGATTTGGAAGCATTAATACGTAGATGTGTTCAAGTTGTTGCACAGGGAGGTGCAGGCGAAGGACGGCTCTAAGGAGGAGGAATCGAAACTGACAAGAAGGCCCAGGGTGGCAGTGAATATGGAGAATTGGACGTCAGCTTTATTCGTTTACGCAAGTATCTATTGCAAAAAACACTTGGACAGGGCCATACCCATTTTGAAGTACATGGATATTATCAGGAAAGCTCAGTTACAATTTGGGGGGTTTGCCTGGTTGAATTATCATGAGGAGTTTGGGGCCCGGGTTAGTGTGAACCCAGACAAGCCGTGGGGGGAAATCGATCAGGAACTGTGGATACAGTGGATGGCGTCAACGCACTTGTCGGCATCCACGCACACGGCCAGCAGTCTGCCGGTTACTTAACGGTCCTTTCCGCCACGGCCCGCCCAGTCTGGGGCGGGAGGGTCTGCGGCAACTGCAGCAAGCACAGGTCAGCCGGCTAAGCCAGGCACCATCACAACCGGTGAGTGCTGGAACTAAAACAGGGGATATTGCTCTCTGTATCCCTGCAAGTTTATACATGGGTGCTCCAAGTGTGGAGGACGGCATGCCCTCACTCAATGCTTTACCTTGGTCACGCCTTCGGAGCAGTGGCAAAACTTGAGAGGAAGGGGACAGTCTGGACAGAAGGGTGCCTACACCTGTTAGGGTGGAGGCGATGGCCCCGTGGCTCTCGTGTTACCTGGACAGGGAGGCGGCTTTGAAGTTACAGTGGGGTTTCACAGAGGGTTTTCGAGTGGGCTATCAAGGACCTAGGGTGCGTAGATGGACGGACAATCTGAAATTGGCCAAAGAATTGCCAGGAGTGGTGGCGGCCAAACTGCTGAAGGAGGTGGTGGAAGGAAGGATTGCGGGCCGTTTGTTGACTGGCCCCTTGAACATTTGATCATCTCCCCATTAGGAGTCGTGCCGAAGAAAGAGGAGGGTAAGTTTCGCATGATACATCACCTCTCGTGGCTGGAAGGACAGTCTGTGAATGATTTAGGGCCATATGTATCAAGCCTTTTTTGATTCGCAAAGGCCAGAATTCGCCGAATTTCGGCCTTTGCGAATCGCAAAAGGCTGTTTTGCATTTTTTGATATGTATTAAAAAATCGCATCTTAAGGAATCGCAAAAATTTGCGATTCCTTATTTTGCTATAGCATTTAAGGAATCGCAATTTTGCGATTCCTTAAATGCTATGTATGAAGCATTTTACCATAGCGAATTTAGCTTAAGAAGTAGCAATTTACCACCAACTTTCAATTGGTGGTAAATTGCGATTTCTTTAAAAAATGCACTAATTGGCATTTTTTAATATGGCACGTGACGCACATACATGCCCATAGGGCATGTATGTGCGCCATATGCACACACATGCTGATTTCAGGGGTGCAGCAGGTTGTCCTTGAGACACCCCTGCACCCTTGAAATCAATCTCATTTTGCGATTAGCAAATTGCGAATCGCAAAATGAAATGCATTTCACAATCATTCCTATGGGCCTCCTTTACATACATCCCGTTTTGCGATTTCTAAATAGCGATTCCTTAAAAATCGCTATTTACAATTCGCAAAATGGAACTTTGATACATATGGCCCTTAGTCGCAGAAGCAGACTTGAGGATGCTCTATGCATCAGTAGATGATGTGATCCGCCTAGTGCGGGTATGTGGGCCGGGGGTGGAACTGGCGAAGTGTGATATTAAATCTGCGTTCAGCCTCTTGCCAATACACCCCACAGATTTCACTCTGCTGGGGATTCAGTTTGCAGGGGCCATCTACGTGGACAAGGTTTTGCCCATGTGGTGTGCTATTTCCTGTGCGCTTTTCGAGATGTTTAGCACATTCTTGCAATGGGCTTTTAAACAGATTAGTGGGCATCGGGATGTGACTAACTACCTGGACAACTTTCTCTTTCTGGGGAAGGCTCACTCTGGGGACTGTGGCAGGGCTCTGTCACGGTTTCAGGAGATGATACAGCAGCGGTTCGGTGTCCCCTTGGCGCCCAAGAAAACAGCTGGGCCCAGCTGATGTTTGACATTCCTGGGAATTGAGCTGAACTCCATTCACTGGATAGCTCATCTCCCGGTGGCAAAAGTAGGGGAGATACAGGCATGTCATTTGTGGGCGATTGGAGAAAAGAGGATAGCGTTGAGGGCAGTGCAACAATTGTTGGGTTTTCTGAACTTCGCATGCCGGGTGGTGAGGGCTGGACGGACGTTCTGCAGACTGCTCGGCATGGTCATGTCGGGTCAGTCTTACCACACCACAGGGTCTGGATTTCCATGGGGGTTCAGGTTGACTTGAGGACATGGCTGACGTTCTTGACTGACTTCAACGGGGTGTCATTGGACTTTGTGGACGACAAGATGGTACAAATTTACTCTGATGCAGCTGGGCCAGCAGGTTTTGGCATCTTTTTGGATGCCAGATGCTGTGCTGAGGAATTGCAGGCCCACTGGGTGAAGCAGGGGAGGAGCATTGCGTTCCTGGAATTTTTTTCCCTTGTTGGTGGCACTGGAGGTGTGGGGGTCGGAGTTTCAGAACAGGTCAGTGTTGTTACATGTGGACAATATGACTGTGGTCAAGTTGGTCAACCGGCAGAGTGCGAGAGATCTGAGAGTGCTGCGATTGTTGAGGAGCTTTATGCTGAAGTGTCTGAGATTGAATGTGGTTTTTCGAGCCAAGCATGTCCCTGGGGCGAATAATGACATTGCGGATGCTTTGTCTTGTTCGCAGTGGATGCGGTTTCGTAGACTGGCACCTGGAGCCGATCAGTTCAAGACCAAGCTGCCGGCCGGCGTCTGGGCCTTCGGGGAGTGAGGGTGTTAGGCCTGGTGGACAAATCCATAGCAGATTCTACATGACGGACCTACAGACTGGTGTGGGCAGCGTTTGGATCCTTTATGTGATGGTGAAGGGGTGCAGATTTGGAGATCGGTCAACGGTGGAGCAGTTTGTATTGCATTGTATTGACAAAGGGCTGTCTTCCGAGACCATTGCTGGAAAGCTGTCGGGGTTGTCTTTTTACTGTAGCTTGTTTTATGGTTTTGACCCTACGAAAAATGTGATTATAGGTAGGGTGCTCAGAGGTTGGGGCAGGGAAAAGAGGGGGGAGGGGCCATTACTTTTGACTTACTGGTCAGTTTGGTTAAGGTTTTGCCGAGGTGTTGTTATGACAGTTTTGAGGTTTGAATTTTCCGTTTATGTATGGTATGGATGTTTTTTAGAGCCTTTCGAGTTTCTGAGTTGCTGGGGACGAGGGCAAGGTGTGGCAGGAGGTACGAGGAGATCAGATTGGATGCGGGTCGCCTGGGGATTTGGTTGGGACAGTCTAAAACAGATCAGTTGGGGAGGGGAAAGGGGGTGTGGTTGTGTCAGACTGGTTGTGGGGGGTGTGCCCGATGGCTGAGTGGAGGGATTTTCTGCGGGCCACGAGGGCTACAACTGGAGAAATCTTTTGTCATGCCTCTGGGGCTAAGGTGACGGCTGCACAGTTGTTGGTGGTTTTGCGCATGGCATTGACCTGATTAGGGGTCAGTCCGGCGGGCTTTGGGACGCATTCTTTCCATATTGGGGCGGCGACGGGTGGTCTTGGAACAGGATTCGGCGGATTGGTAGGTGGAGGTCTAGGTGTTGTGAGCGTGATGTCCGGAAGTAGTGACTTGGACCGGGAGTTTGTGGCAATTGGGGGGATAGGGGCGATGTGTTTCAGGATGTTTACTAATTCCTTTTTCTTCTCATAGGTTGCATGGGTGGCCCGGGGCCCAAGACAGTCCCATGGATTGTGGCTCATTTGTTGGTGCACTGTGCCTCCAAGTATGCAGCACAACAGGTGTACGGCCGTAACCTGGGACTCAGAGGACAACAACATGAGGTGCATTGGTGGGGAAAAGAGGGGGTGCGATGGGGGGCACTATTGCGCTGGCTAGCGAAGATGGTTCCTCAGAAATGATGTCCTGATCTGTTGATAATCCATTTGGGCGAGAACGATTTAATTCGGCTGACGGTTTGGCGCTCTTACAGCTGATGCAAAGAGATTTGGAGGTGATGAGACAAAGACTGGCTAGGACTTGTATTGCATGGACGAAATTTGTCCCTAGGCGGATTTTGAAAGGGGCAATCAAACATGGGGCTGTTGAATAGGCTCGACAGAAACTAAACAGAGCTATGAGGGTTTTTTTGTGCAGAAAAAGGCATTAAAGTGATAGCGCATCCTGGACTATGACTGGAAGAACTGCTACCCTTTAGGGATGACGGTGTGCATCTTTTGACAATGGGAAACGCTTACTACATGACGGAGATGAGAGATGTCGTCAGCAAGTTGTGGAACGAGGCAATATGGTGTCACAGGGATGCTTGAGTGACTGGGGCGAAAGATGCACAGTGGTCCCCGGGGGACAGGTAACCGCCCTAAAGGGGGTTCCCTTGTTGGGGGTACTTGGGAGGGGTTGGGGAGTCATTAGCGGACGCAGCCACCCCTCGTGGTGGGGGAGAGTGAATGTGGGGGCGGGGACTGGAGCCATCAGTGTAATGCCAGGTGCTACCGGGGAGGATGCTAGGAGAGATCTGAAGAAATGGATGAAGAACGGAATGGGTCATGGAGTGGAATGGGAGGTGAGTCGGGAGTGTATGGAGGTTGAGTTGATGTTGGGGGTTTGTTGTTGATTAATATTTATTTGGTTGTTGTTTATGTTGTGCAGCTTGGTCCTCATAAATGGCCTTTTACGCTTAAAGACATCAGGGTGGCCTGTTGATTGCGCGAAAAATAAACGGCGAGAGACCGCTCGGGGTCTTCCCAACAAAATATAATGAGCTGTGTGGTCTACCCATTATTCCAGTGCTGCTTAGGCCCTTATCACGCAAGGTCCTGCAATGCTACACACTCGGGAGCATGAGCTTCAAGTATAGTACACAACAGTTTGCATCACATGGCCCCTTAGTACGGCCCGGTATCAATATTTACCCTGCTGGCAAAGTCTCAACCTGCCATAGGGAGCTCATTTGGGTGGCACAGGTTAGTCCGACAGCAGAGCACGGAGTGCAATGGGGACAATGTCGGAGTGTGTGAGAGTGAGGAGGGAAAACATGTTTAAAAGGGCGGAATAATTGTGTCTCTGTTTTTGTTGGTCTTTTAATTCAGATTGCTACATATGAAATAACGCCCACACTTTAAATGAACGATAAATGTTCAAATAAAGGGTGGGAAATGCACTCTTACATTCAGTAACCTCAATTGGTTAATACAGTCTCTCTGCAGATGTCTGTCTTTGTGTAAACAGAGAAGAATCTTAGTTGTCACAGTACACAGTACGCAATAGTGACTTTTTTATGCTTAGTGCTAAGAGGTCCCAACCTGGGACTGAGAGAGCACTTTTGACTATGTAAGCCATTAACGGTAATAAGGGCATTAAAAGATAAATAAGGATTTAAAAGATAAGTGTCACTCAAAGTGGCACACTTTTGGCTATAGAATGTCACTCCGAAGTACACTGAAACTATGGAAATGTCACATATAAGCAATCTGTATACGTGGCATATGTAGTCACCTATATTTAATTTACTTGCACAAACCCCATCCTACTTCAAGCAGAATATACAGGTTTCATTCCAACTCTCAAGCTAACAAAACCCAAGATAACACAACTGTTTAACTTGCGAAAGGGTGGATAAAAAACACAATAGGCGTATGAGTTTTGGAAATCACCAAAACTGAAACTGCGATGTTAAGTACCAATTAAAAGACTTTGCAAGCTAGCTCCAGAATACACCTGAACACTCTATATCCATCCCTCATAGCCCCACAGTTGCAACTTTAGAAATTGCAACCAACTCAAAACATACAAATATGTATATCTAAGTAGTACTTGTAAGGCAAACGGTACTGAGCACAAAAATTACTTACTGCTAGAAAATATATATTAGAGAACAAGAAAAAATGTAACAACCAATTGCAAAAGGTTCACCATTCCTTAACTAGGATGGCAGTCTGGACCAAAAACCAAATGAGGTGGGTTGGCTTTTAGAAGCCTGGGTGGGTGTCAGCTTTGGTAACCAATCTAGAGAGCCAGCTGAGAGTCATCGTTAAGGAGGAACTCAGGCCCATACTAGAAAGCCTGGAGGGTCAAAAATTAATCTTTGTCACGGGACCAGCCACTAAGAGTAAGTCTCATCAGGAGAATAACCCTAGAGGTAATACTACAAACACACCAATGAGAGACAAATCTAATACTACTACGAGCAGAAGAGTACTATCCCCAATAATTAACATAATCCCAGGCGCACAATTACAGGCGAGGACTACTACGGAAAAAGAGGTAGATAATCTTACCACAAATCAAGTAGAGGGAAAAACGGCTCAACAAACAGTAACAGGTAGCGCTGGTGAACCCGAAAAGATTGTTGGGAAAGGTCAACCAGTAGCAGGTTATCTGTCTGAACAAATTGACCAACTTTCTAATCCTCCAAATATAAATCTACCGCCGGCATCAACTCCGTATGTGTTGATTCTGGCTGGGATACCCGAGCTAAGAAAGGGTCAGACAGAATCTCACCAAGAGCTAAAAAACAAAAGTGTACATTGGCTAACCAACCATAGCGACTTCTGTTACGAAAGCCCAGACAAAATTGTATCCACTAGAAGGGTGGGCTGGATCGGTCAACGCCACAAAGATATTCATGGCAATTGCATAGTCATTAATTTTAGAAACCCTGCTGTTACTAAAATAATTTTAATATCTGTGTCAGGTATGAACCCGGGTAATATTTTTTCACTACCCTTGGGCTTTTTCTACCCGAAAAGCACCACCGAGGCACGAGTATGGTAATCATATGAGATGGAGATCCTCTAATACTAATCACTTCGTGCTAAATATCGGCCAAAACTGGACAAATCAATACACCTTTAACATACCCATTGGTAATAAGTTTAGCCCCCTGGAAGGGGTAGATTGACAGTTGGCAGCCCCAGTAGTAGCACAGGAGGCTAAGCTGGCAAATTTAGTTGATTTTGAAAATAGGGTGCGCTCTCCTGAGCCCTATCCCCCTAGGCAGGAAGATCTGGGCAGAGAGTACGGAGAAGATATGGAGAAGTGTGGTTCACTGGTTAGAGGAGGCAGACCCAGTAGCAGAGGTCAGACCCAGGACCAGGGTTCAATTCCCGACGCGGCAGGGTCTTGAGCCCAAATGTCCACGGACTCGATAATTCTCGCTTCGGTGCCCACTCGAATCATGGGTTCACACTCTGCAACTCTGGGCATTAGCTTGCTTAATCTCCACAACGGCCCCCCCGCGGCGGGATGCCAGGCTTTCACCTTGGGGATGCCTAGTACGGGTTATCTCACAGGGAAAAGCCAGGACGGGTTCCCAAGGCAAGCGCCGAGACGCTCCAGGGTAAGTCGAGCGCTATATAAGACTGTACA
Organism: Lissotriton vulgaris; assembly: GCF_964263255.1. Taxonomy (NCBI): domain Eukaryota; kingdom Metazoa; phylum Chordata; class Amphibia; order Caudata; family Salamandridae; genus Lissotriton; species Lissotriton vulgaris. The sequence continues at coordinate 1,885,464,870 of NC_141687.1, read as the reverse complement.
ATAATAATAATAATAATAATAATACTTGAGTGGTTCCCGATCCAGTATCCCAATAGGGGATGGGCTCGCCCCGTTAGCTGGCCCTCCTTGCTCCACAGTTGCGAGAAGTTTAGAGAAGGTAGATGTACAAGTAATTCCAATTGTAGGACCTAAGAACTGCCATCTCCAGGCTCTGAAGAACCTTAATACGAAAATAGCCAGTGAAGAAATTACAAAAATCCTGTCCTGAAATGTAGCAGGCATTAATAGTAAATTAGATGACCCGGAGTGGAGATTGTTTATTGCAGAAAATGACATTTGTATGCTCAAGGAAACATGGGCAAGAGGTGAAGTCACCATGCAAGGGTTTGCTTCATTCCATATTCCGGCAACGTTTGAAGGCCCTCGGGGGGGATTAGTTATATGGGTGGGTGTCCATCTTGGCTGTACGGCAGTCCAACTAGATAAATCCTCTAGAGATATATTATGCATACAGCTGCAGTTTTCTCTGCACAGCCCCATTACACTAATCAATGTTTACTCAAGACCCACACTGAGAGGAAAGGAGGTGCCTACCCTTGAGGAGCTCGACATAGTTTTATCCACCATCACTGCAAAAAACATGGTCATTTTAGGAGAGGATTTTAACTGCCAGTTCGAGCCCTTAGAGGGCTTGAATTGTGATATTATTTCTGAGGAGGATTCCCTCCTCGAAATCCCGGAATCTGGCTGCCCTCTGGTGTCCAAATGGACACCTCTGGTAATCCAGATGAATTGCCTTATTTTAAATCATTCACTGAGAGCATGAACGGCTTCTCTCAATCCCCGACGTTGTGGGTAGGTGTAACGGCGTGATCCGTACTACGGACAGGGTACCAACCACTGATGCCACACGTGACATAGAAGACCGGAGATGCCATTGTCGGTCTCAGTAGGGTCTCACTTGGACTGAGCAGGACCACCTGGCCTGCAGTCCTACTTCCAGAGGAAGGTAGTATTTTCCCCTTCTCGACTGTGTAGAACTCACTTTGTTTTTAGATTGTGGGTCCTGACAAATTGCTGCTTAGCATGAAACATGTCCATGTCGACCTTTAGGTAAGATAGACACCACTGGATCTTTGCACCAGCGTGTACTGCCACCTCACTGTTTTTATTAAGGTAGTGTACTACACCAATAAAGATTGTCGTGGATTCACCAACTTTTTTAAATCTTTCACTACTTCACGTCTACACTTCTCCTACAGCCCTCATACCCACATGCACCAACTGGCAGGAACAAAAGATCTCCGATAAAGAGCCCCTTTACGGGTGCCCGTCAGACATTGCAGCGCCTGTCTGACGAGGAGCAGAACCCAGATGATGAAGCATGACACCTAGCTTGCTGGGTGTGTGAGGGTTTTAGTTCCGAAAGGGGGATTCCCGCACCCCCCTCCCCTCCTTTCCACTTGGTTACGTCGGTTTTTTACCCCCCCTGGGAAACAGTGTTTCCTTTTTTGATTGTAGATCTCTTTCTGCCACATCATCTGCCTCTACATTCCATAGCAAAGATCGAGGGTTTATACTTGACTATATCCTGCTAAATACTAAGGGGCAGATTTACAATTACTGGCGCATCCCTGCATATCAGCAGGGATGCGCCAGTAATTGTGCGCCGCAGCTTAACGACCCTGGATGCGTTGCATTTACAATGCGGCGCACCATGGGGCAAAAACGGCACAGATGCGTGACGCATCTGTGCCGTAAAAGGGGCGCATTGCTGGAGTTGCGTCGCAAGCGCGACACAGCTCCAGCAAGGCCTGGGGGGCTCTATCTCCACAATGCTGCGTCAATCCTTACGCCTGCTTCAAGCAGGCGCAGGGTTTTGACGCAGCATGGCCATAAAAGTGACTACGTGAAATCTTGTAGATTTCACTCAGCCACTTTTGGGAGGCGTTCCTGCGCCGGAACACCCCCACTGCAATGGAACGCCTCCATCTGGCGCAGGGCTTTACAACGTGACTCATCTCCCAGATGCGTCACGTTGTAAATACCCCCCACCATGGCGCATCTTTTGCGCCGCTGCTGCATCACAAAAGTGACACAACAGCTGCGTAAAGGAGGCGCAAGGGGCTTGTAAATCTGCCCCTAACTACTGGGACAGGATGGCTGATTTTAGAATTTTTCTCCGTATTGATAGCGACCATGGCGCACTAGTAGTTGACCTCCACTCAGTTACCCCTAACGTGCTGCATTGTGCCGATTTTCATAACGATCAGGGGATGACAGTATCTAACTGTAGGAGGCGAGTACGATGGGTCAACTTCATTAAATCGCAGGAAAATATGGGAACCCTTTATGATGCTCTTTTACCGGTGTTTTTAGAAGCCTCTACGCTATACAATCTAAATAGGGACCGCATGGATAAAGAGGCGATCGGGCTTAACCTTGAAAAATTAAAGAAAATAGTATTAGAATTTTTCTTCCCAAGCAAACCAAAAAAAACCAGTAGGCCTGCGCCCCACCCATGGTACAATTCATTTTGTCGGAAGGCTAAAAGCTCACTGCTGGCCTCAATCAAATTAAATGATCGCCCCCCTCGCCCCCCAAATTAAAATTCGGAGAAGGGCTTATAAAGAGGCTGTCCAAGGAGCTAAACATAGGTGGGAACTGGAAAACTGGGATTTATTAAAAACTTCTCTTGGGGAAAGAGACATGAGAAATTTCTGGGGAATTGTAAATTCAGGTTCAATGGTACCCAGAAGAGCACTAGAACTGACCCTCGGAGAAGAGGTTTGGCGGGAACATTTTGAATCTTTGTGTAAAGAAACAGAGAACATAGAGTTGCCCCCATGTGACCAACATTCGGATGATATCCCTGGCCCAACTATATCCCTGCAGGAATTAAAGGCTGCAATAGAGAAAATAGCCCTAGGTAAAGCCCCTGGTTTGGATAAGATCCCTCGGGATCTCTTCAGGAGTGAGCCAGAAATTTTGCCCCCCTATCTGTGGATTATCTTCAATGCAATCTAGATGGACATGAAGATCCCTATAAGCTGGACAGGCACAGAAATAATCCCCATCTTTAAAAAGGGCTCCCCCTTATTGCCAAGTAATTACAGACCAATTAGTCTAATAGATATCCCTCACAAGATTTTTGCACAAGTCTAACTACTCAGAATTCAATCCTGGATAGACAACGAGAGTATTCTCTCTCCGCTCCAGGCAGGGTTTATGGAAAAACTGTCAACCCTGGATCAAGTATTAAGACTGTAACTACTCCACTGGAAGACGGTTTGTCTGGAGGGGGGTAGTTTGTACCTGATATTTGTTGATCTGAGGTCAGCTTTCGAATTGGTGCCCAGGGCAAAATTATGGTCTGTCTTACTTGAGCTGAGGGTTACAGCGTATCTTATACACCTTATTCAACGTTTGCATTAAAATAACTTTGCACAAATAAGATTTGATAGGGATGGAAATTTATCGGTCCCTATACCAATTAAACGAGGTGTGCGCCAAGGTTCCGTACTTACTCCTACATTGTTCAGCCTTTATATAAATGACTTGATTAATGTATTGTCACAAGAAAAAGATCTAGATGCCCCTAAATTAGCTTCACGAATAATCTCAGCTATGATGTTTGCTGACGATACACTCCTGGTATCTAAGTACCCTATGGGGATTCAAAGGGTGTTGGACAGATTTCAGTTGTTCTGTGAGGATAGAGGGCTTGAGATCAACCTCCAGAAAACGAAATTTATGGTTTTTAATATACCAAAGAGTACTCGTCCAAACACTCTACTAAATAATGAACTCCTAGAAAAAGTAACATCGTTTATGTATCTAGGCATTACAATCACTGAGACCATGGATTGGGGGGCACATTTAGGGAAGTCAACATTAAAACTAGCCCAGTCAGCAGGGGGAATTCTGAAGGTTTTTAATAATTCAGACAGGAGTGCTGTTAGACCAGCGTTGGAAATGTATAAGGTCCAGGCTTGCGGGGGTGCATTATATGGAGCATAACTCTGGTGTCACTGCAGGCCCAAGTCCTTATTGCAGATTGAGAACCAATATATTAGGAATCTTTTCAGATTGCCGCGTAGCACTCCTCTAGTTCCTCTCCGCTTAAATCTGTGTTTGATGGAACTGTAGGCAGTCCTATGCCTTAGACCCCTTCTATACTGGCGCCGCTTATGGTCGACACCCAAACTTTCTACATATAGAGAAGAACTATCCGAAGTTCTAGAAATTAAGGGTGCTATTAGGCTTCCCTGGTTTTCCCATGTTAAACATCTGTTAATTAGCATGGGTCTGGGGGAAGGCTGGTTTGACCCGGAGGTAGCATGTCCCCAATTCTCAAAAAAACAATTAAAGATCACTTATGAGAATTATAGAATGGCCCTGCTACATTCTAATTCCAACATGGGTAAATCAACCTTAACCTTTTTGGAAATTAAGGACAGTTCTGCCTTTGAAAGGGTTCTCGACCTTATCAAACCTCCAACAGCCAGAAAACTCTATTTGCAATTTAGATTTGGGGTTTTACCTCTGCGATGTGTGACCTCTAAGTGAAAACTGCAAAATGAGGATAGGTGCCCCGCTTGTAACCATTCCGAGGAATCTGAGCTCCATGTCTTTTTTAGATGTCCGGGATACAGTAAAAAGAGAAAGAGATGGTTAGCTCAGATTTGCAGAAATCTAGGTAGTAGACGTTGTGTCAAAGCATTCAGGATACTGAAATACGATCTTAACATCCCAATTGTCTAATCTGTGGCAGGGTTTCTGAACATCATACCTTCACAGGAGCTGCCTGACAACCTCACCCACTTCTTCCAAAACAAGATCGCAACCATATACAGAAACTTCGAACCCCAATCCACAACTACAGACTTGTCCGACACATATGCTATGACCGTAACCGACACAAACCACACACTGATCACCTGGAACATCCTCTCCCCCCAGGAGACCACTTCCACAATGAAATCCATCCTCTCTGGAGCTCCCACAGACCCATGCCTGCACCACATCCTCAACCTGGGAACCCCAAGGATCGACCAGGATCTCTACATCCTACTCAAAATCTTTATCACCACTGCAGCACTTCCCTATATATGGAAACACGCTGAAGTCAGATCACCACTCAAAATACCATCACCGACCCCAGAGAACACAAAACTACTGGCCAATCTCCCTGCTCCCACTCCCAGTGAAGGTACTGGAAAAGATCATCAACAATCAACTCATGACACACCTGGAGAAGAACAAGCTACTCAATGACTCTCAATCGAGCTTCCACAACAATCACAGCACCAAAAGCACCTTGATCGCAGGCACCAATGATATCTGAACCCTCCAAAACCAAGGAGAAAGAGCAGCTTTGATCCTCGTTGACCTCTCGGCAGCCTTCAGCTCTGTTTCCCACCACACGCTAATAGAAAGACTCTCCCAGATTGCCATTCAAGGAAACACACAGAGATAGATCACCCCCTTCCTCACCGGAAGAACCTAGAGGATCCACCTCCCACCTTTCACCTCTGAACCCAAGGAGATCACCTGCGGTGTCGCCCAGGGCCCATCCCATAGCCCCACACTGTTCAGCACATATATCACTCCACGGGCCAGCATTTTCAAATCCCACGGTCTCAACATAATTTTCTACCCAGATGACACCCAACTGATCATATCACTTATCGGACACCACCTCCACCAACTCCCACAGATGCATGAAAAATGTTGCCAACTGGATGAAGAACAACTGCCTGCAGCAGAACACAGACAAGACAGAAATACAGATATTTGGCAAAAGCAGGAATGACTCCTGGGGGCCCTCAGACCTAGGACCCACACCTACTCCTGCCAACCACGCTAGACATTTTGGAATCATAATTGAAAACAAGCTCAGTATGAAATCACAAATAAACGCTGTCTCCTCTGCCTGCTTCCTCACTGCGCATGCTACATAAGATCTTCAAGTGGCTACCCCAACACATGAGATGCAATGTGTCACAGGCTGTCAGGACTGCAGCGATGCCCTCTAAGTAGGAATCACTGCACACCTCACACCTCATACAGAGACTTCATACCATACAGAACCCTGAAGCCTGCCTCATCCTTTGCCTTCCCTGATGAAAACCCCATCACACCCCACCTCAGGCAACTCCACTGGCCCCCATACAGAAGAGATGCCAATTCAAGCTCCTGACCCACAAACACAAGGCTCTACACAACCAAGGACCAGCATATATCAACCACTGCCTGAACTTCCACCAACCATCGAGAAGACTACTCTCTGCCTCCCTTTCACTTGCCCACAATCACCACATCTAAAGAAGCACAAATAGAGGATGCTCCTTCTCCCACATCGCAGAAAACACATGGAACAGCCTCCTGCACATCTCCAGACCATCACCTCACTTCCAGAATTCTGAATAGCCCCAAGAGCTAGATTTTTAACTAAGCCTCTGGGACCTACAAGCATCTGGATAACCTATCAGGTGATTAGCCGTGCTTTATAATACCTGATTGATTGATCGATTGGCTGGTGGCCTAGCTGCTAGGGCTGCGTGGTAAGAACACTGCTGCAAATGTTTCTCTTATGCGCCAGCTTGGAGATCCGGGTGCCCGGGTGGTGCAAATTTCTTGCATAGGCACACTGTATTGCTCTGAGCTACCATGTTCCTGTAGGGTGCCTTCAATCCCATTAGTGAGGCACAGTGAATGCCTGAACTGGTACTGGTGGTTCTCTTATTGCCAGTTGCCAATCCACTTTCACCCAGTTCTCATTGACACCACAACTCCATCCTGGACTGTGTACACTGGAGCTCCCTATGCACGTCTTTGTACCAATGACCAAACACCTGCACTGTGTTAGAAATGACCATGCTGAGTTCTACTTTTTATGGCCTAATTGCACCTTTGCTGCACAGTGTTCTTTGTGATATTCAGAAGTTCCACTAAACCATTAAGAGCAATGGGGAAGCGCGATCCTAGCAGCCCACCCTCAACTTTGATACTCAACACATCAGCAAGACACAGCAGGAGGTGCACCTACAAGAGGGGTGGGCACAGCTGGATGAACCTGACAATAGGACAAGGACACTCCTTCTCCAAATGAGCCAGTTTGCAGCAGATCGATGGCAATTTGGACAATATGACCGCATGACTTGGTCACCTTAAAAAGTGCAGTGATACATATGAGAACTATCTAAAAGAAGCATAACATAGTGTCTCGACCCTAGAAGATACTGTTAAGGATGCTTTCTAAAATGACATCAGACCTCATGCGAGTAAGGGTCACAAATGAATATTTGGAATCGCGCTCTTGGCATAACAATCTCCATATTGCCTGGCAAAATGGAGACATTTATTGAACAGCTGCAGGGGGACTTATTTGATAGAGAGAACTTTTACCAATATTTCATCTTCAAGTGGCCCCATTGATCTCTGGGCCCCAGACCCCTTCCAGATGCTTCTGCTCATCCTATCATAGCCCAACTATATGTGACATGGATACAGTGTTGTGACTGGCCAGAGAAAATGGTAATCTCGCATAGAGGGAGCTGATCTAGCCACAAAACTTGATTTTACCTTAGCTGTACAGGAAGACAGGAGGGCAGTTACAGTGCTAGAAAAACAAGCGGGACAATGATATGCTGTACGCCATGTTATTTCCACTAAAGCTGCACTGCCACATCGAGAACTGAACTGCATTCTTCACCTCACCCAAGGAGGCAAATCAAATCTCACCTTAAGGGCCACCGCAAATGACTTCTAAGATGACAACCTCCGCTGTGGGAGGAGATGCTGCCTCTGGGGATCTGTTTGACGACGCTGAGTAAATAACCCTGATCTGAACGACGTCAGCAGCCCTTAGTGTCCCTCAATGAACTGTGCTATTGCAGGTTACCCTAACCCACTACATGGTTGTCTGTGTTGATGTGTTTTTTGCTGTTTGCTGTTGATCTCGGGTGAGCAAATATTCACCCTCAGGGGGGTGAGGTGCATATGTTCCCTGTGCTAAGCACCAGTTTGTTAATTTCATTTGGGGAACTCTTGGCCATTTGACATATGGTTAGGGTAGTCAGCGTGGGGGGGAGATGGGACTATATGGCTTCTGTTGTGCGTTTGATGTCGTATCCTTTGGCTCTACTGCGCTGTCAATTAGACATGTGCACAGTTGCTACCAATACTTGCACCTTTTCGTGTTGTTCTCTCTGTCTCACAGACGGGTAAAGTTAAATACATTGGCAGGAATGTTTGGGGTCTCGGCAATCACAAGAAATGCAGACTGATATATTCACTTATTTAGGAAGAGACAGGATGGGGATGGAAATTTTCCAGGAAACTCAATTATTGCAGGGGACAGTGCAAACATTGCAAATTGATCAGGGGCTACAAACAATGTTTAAACTTGTAGTTCCGACCCGGCAGGAGGGGTTATGCTAGCTGCAACGGATTTATGCATCACTGTCAATTACATTCTCTTACAGCCCTCAGGCAGATACATTTAAGTCTCAGGTCTACTACAGGATACCCGAAAATTGTCATTCACTCCTACGCTCCTAACTATAACTCAACAAAGAACACACTGCACACTATAGTAGATGTCTCAACACCAATATCATCTACGGCAACAGCACTTTAATAATTGAATAATGACCTTGCTGTTTTAGTTGGTGGGTTTTGTATTCTATTGTACCAGCATTTTAAGAATCTTATAGTATTACCGATGTATATTTTTGCACTGTCACTTTAGAATCATATGATTATTATATTGGATGTTTTTTGCATTTTAAACTAGTAGGGCTTTAGGAACTATAATAGAAATGTGAATGTTTCGTCTAGCCTTCCTTGTATTTTGTCAATTTTGCACGTTCTTGCACTAGCACTTTAATATTGCTATAGCATCTATACAGTTATTATTGACGCATTGATGAACTGCTTTCCTTACACCATTTTGCACTAGCACTTAAAGATTGGTCCATCTAGGTTTTAGTTATTAGGAATGAATTTGTCATGTTTGTCTCTGATTTTCTGAATGGAAATTTTATCTAAAGTCGAAGTAACAAATGTACCAATGTCCTCCTACTGTCTTGTTCAATAAAAAAAATATAAAAAAGAAATCTACGGTGGGGGCTTCAATTTAGTACTCGACCCTCATTTGCACACCATGAACCAGAGAAGTGCTGACCACCCTGGTGCAGTGTGCGCCCTGCAGCAGATGCTTGACTCAGACTGTCTGGTGGATACATGGCATACCTTAATGAGTGATGGATCTGATTATTCCCTCCACTCTTTGTTCCATAACGCTTCCTCAAGACTAAACTTTTGACTCCAGTCACCGAAGACAGTCCCTTGAACCCATTCCCGTACATTTCTACCCTGTACATTTCCTAATTACTCTCAAGCTCATCTCACCATAGTATTGCCTGACCGGCTACATATCATGGGCTCTAGATGTTTCCATCGGAGGTGCTTAGCGATGCAGCTTTTAGAGCAGACATGGCCATCAATGAGTACTTCGATAATAATATAGGGTCAGTGTCCTTTTACCAGATGATTTAAGAAGCATTCAAGGTCTGTAGAAGAAGTATGGCTATCTCAAAAAATACGGGAGTGCTGAAATCCATACGATCTCGATTGAGACTCCTCGAGGCTGAGCTGGCAGGTGCGCGATAGCACTATGAGTCAGCTCCGAGCACATCTACATTTTCTACGTTAGACGAGTTATTTGTACAATTCAAGGACCTCACTGATTAGGAAGTCCCCTATATTGCTAAGCACACCCAGGCTCCGACATACGGGGAGGAGGAAGCCCTATTTGTAACTTGGCCTGGCCATTACCTTATAATTTCTTTGAAGAGGTAATGCTGGCCTAATGATAGATGCAAGTTTCTGTTGTCCCCAATTATCCTGGCGGAAATACTAGTGGCTATAGACATCTTTGAAGGCAGGCCCCTGGAAAGGCCCTGGTTCTCATAATTTGACCATGGATTTTCTCAAAGAATTTTATAGATTTTAGCCCTAAGACTGCTGGAGCTTTATCAGCATGACTATGAGATCGGAATCCTTATCTCATGCAATAATGGAGGCTTTCATCTTTGTTACCCTAAAGCTGGGAAGGGCCCAATGGATGTGGGATCCAATTGGCCCCTTTCGCTCCCAAACTCTGGCAACAAGATCCTGGCGAAAGTGTTGGCTAATAGACTGAACTAAATAATGCCAGATTTGGTCCTGCCGAGGTAAATCTGGCTTCAGCCCTGGGAGAGTCACCTCTAACGATCTCAGATCATTACTGGCTGAGATTTATCATCTTGGACGCAAAGTGCAAACTGTCTCTGTGTTTCATGATGCAGAGAAGGTCTTTGATTCTTTGGAGCAGCTACTTTTGTTTATCATCTCGCGAAGAATGGGTTTGTGGCACAAAACGTTTTTTTAGGAATTTCCCCTTCTGTAAACTGAACCCACAGCTAAGGTTCAAGTAAATAGCTAGAGTTTTTCAAGTGGGCAGAGCCATGCATCAGGGCTGTCGCTTCTGCTCTTCATGAGGACATCAAATTGTAGGCCTGGATGCTGAGTGAAAAACACCTTGTGCAGGGTATTTTTTTAGTTTTTTCTACTCATAGATACATGCCCACCCGGTATGCAGATTATATTTAGCTTTTTATTAAAGACCTGACAGAAAACCTAGATTTGCGTTGTATAGTACACTTTGGAGTCTACTCAGGCCTATGCATCAATTGGAAAAAGTTGAAAATGTTTCTCTTGACAGTGGAGACCAGGATCTTTGCCTCTGAGTTCCTGCTTGTATGGTGAGATGACACCATCAGGCATCTGGGTATCTTGGTACGTAGGGACAGGAAAGTGCTTTTGTGTGATTATTATGGGCCAGTCCTGGAAAGGATGGCTAGTCAGACAGCCTCAGGTCGATCATGCTTCCTCTCTCCCTGGTGGGCCGACTAGCACTAGTCAAAATGCTGATTCTTCTGAAACTGCTTTATTTATTTGTCAACATTCCTATTTCCCCAGGGAAACAACGCTCTTTGCTCATGAGATTGGTTTGGACAGGAGTGCCCCCTCGAATTGTTGGGACAGACTGACGCACTCATATAAACATGGGTGTTTAATGGTTACTGCACTGGAGAGATACTTCTTATTGGCCCAGGAACATTTTACAATACACTGGGTTAACAGACACTGTGGGACGTGTCACCTGCCTATTGAGGATGAACAACTTGGCACTGGGGTGCTGAACACAGTTCTAGTTGCACCTCTCCTCAGACCCCAGAACAGAAGTACAAATCAGCCCATGACATAAAATCATGTAAGGTAGCAACATTACTGTCCTCAACAATTATTAAGAATAGTTTCTAATCAAGCTCTAAGGGCCCGATGTAGGTAAATCTACATTTACAACTTCATAAATACCGAATCATACCGAATCGGTATTTATGAAGTGGTAAATTAGAGGGGGGGAGATGTAGGTATTTCAGATTCGGTAAATACCGAATCTGTAAGATTCGGTATTTACCGATTCTGTAAATACCGATTTGGTATCCCCCATTGCTTCCTATGGGCCTTGAAGCCCATAGGAATCAATGGGCATTACCGAATCGGTAATTACCGATTCGGTAATTACCGATTTGTGCAAGGGTGCAGGGGGTGTCACTTTGACACCCTCCAGCACCCCAAAAAAAGGCATGTGAGCCATGTGGCACACAGACATGCCCTAAGGGCATGTCTGTCTGTCACATGGCATAGGTGTGCATGCACACACGTGCATGCACACCTGGATTCGGTATTTTAACACCCAATTGGATTGGGTGTTAAAATACCGAATCTGAAGGGCCTGTGGGACTGAAAGTAGTCCCACCTACATCCCAAATTTAAAAAATCAGTAAAATTACTGATTCTGTATTTTTGCGATTCGGTAATTTTACCGAATCGGTAAAATACCGTATCGGACAAAAAAAGGTCCCCTACATCTCAGTAGGCCAAATACCGGTCGGAAACGGCCGAAATCGGCCGTTTCCGACCGGTATTTGGTACCTACATCGGGCCCTAAACCTCTCAATTGCCAAACATCAGTAAATGTATACTAAAGTCCTTTCCACTCCCAGCATCACATTAATTGCTGCAAATATGCATGCGTTAACTATTAATATAAGAAACATTTTCTGAGATTCAAAGATATACTATCAATGTACTTACTATCTTTCATAAACTCTTTATTATAAAACAATGACAAACATGGTGTCCTTCTTGCAATATTCATCACTTAATTATCTTATTCTATTCGGAAACAAGAGAGCTTTAAATTATAAAGAACTAATTAATGGCAGTCTTGTTACACTTCATCATATATATATTGCACTTTATATACTCTGGTCTCTCATGACTTTCACATTGCAATGGAAGCAATATCGTAATTTTGAAACTACTTTCAATTAGAGTATTTAAATTGAATTCAAACCTAAACATACTAAGTATTATTATAACAGGCACTACAGGTATCTCATCAAAAGGCAATGATAAAAAGCAGGAAACATTTATGTGTCTTCTTCAGAGTACACTGCATTGCATTGCATTAATACAGTATTCCTATTTTTAACAACTTATGATAGCATCATCTTTCCAACATTTAGTACAGCAATAACCCTAATATTTGTAGGAGTTTTATTTCTACCCATAGTACCTAACAAATTAAATGAACCATTATGCAAAGAGGACTTAAAAACCATTCTGTTAGAAGTAATGCTTTTTTAGTTTCCCCTTCTACTGAGGTGTCATTTATTTTGTTTTTATATTATAAAACAATTCAACTTTTGGTTGAGCAGGCTTTTCGCTAAATATAAATTTGTTCTGCCAATGCCTTGTTAAGATTGGACTCACATGGGTCATGGGTAAGGATTCATAATGTGTGATGGCAAAGGAGTGTCTGAGCATTCCCTGCCACCTACGGTTCTAAACAACATTGTCTACACTTGTCCCAGTTTCTTTTATTTTAGCAGGTTTTGCACTTCACAAAACTTGCAACATTTTTTTTTTAAAACACAAAATTGCAAAATAGAAGACTCAGCTACTTGTTACACTCCTAGTACATTCTTATAATATATCCCAGGGACTGTACATTAAATGCTACTAGTACTCCTTTAAATATGTCTCAGGTCTGCCATTGCCGCCTGTGTGCACAGTTTTGAACTGCTATTTTGATCTTGCAAGATAAGCCTTTTGCCAGGCCTAAACCTTCCTTTTTAATACATTTAAGTCACCCCTGGAACAGGCGCTAAACATCCCAGATGGCAGGGTGCTGTACATTTAAGAATTTAAGCATGCACTTTTAAGTTTTACATGTCATGGTAGTGAAAAGCTCTTAAATTATTTTCTCACTACTACCAGCCTACCTCTCCCGTAGGATAACGTTGGGTTACCTTATTATTTTTAATTAGTGCTTACTTCCATTTGGGAGCAAGTAGGAATGTCTACGAAATTCTAATTTAACACCCTTTTTAATGATACCGTCAGATTAAAATCACAATTCAGTTTTTTTTTCTGTCCCAACCATTTTGTGCCTGCAGCCTGTATCTTGCATCACATGACTAGGTGTAGCTTGCAATTAGTCTTTGTGTATTACTTAAAGACAGCTGAGCCAATGAGGGAACGGGTGTTGACAGGATGGGCTATCTCTGTCTTGATAGAAGGGTGGAGCTGATTGAGCAAGGTTTTGCTCGTAAAGAGACTTGCTCGGACTCAGTACTCTCAAAATAATATATAATACTCTAATAAACATGTTTTGTCTGATTAATAATGCACCACACAACATTTTAGTAAGCTGTGGAAGCTTGACAATGTGCTTCTTAATAACAGTAACTCGAGTAATCTTAAAATGGCCGTCGCAACGCGGGAACTTTTCTGTGCATGCGTCTGTCACACTCAAGTGACATGACATACTTTCTGCTTTGGTGGGAAAACTTTGCTTCTGCGCACTAGAACTAGAGATGGCTGCTCTATGTTTTCATGTGCTAACGCTTGCATTGCTGCTTTTACTAATGCTTAATTCCTAACGCTGTAGTTGAAACAAAATATTAGGAATAGAGTAGAGATAAGTGGTATACAGTGCATTCATTTATTCTTTGTTCAAAAACTGTTCTTCTTTGACTTTGCTATTAGCTCGTGATTGGACCAATCAAGTACAATGCTGCTCCATCCTGGGCGCCGCGACTACGCATGTGCTGCGTTCTCAAGAGTCCACAAGCCATGGCATTGGATATATGCCAACAACAGTCTGGCCTGAAGATGCGCCTGGGCAACTCACCCCGCGACCTCATGAGAGAAAGACGTGTTGATAATTTGTTTACCATTGTATTTACTATCAGAACATTCATTTTTGGGGGAATAAAATGCGTGGGAAAAATAAAGTTATGGGCAGGACGAAAATTTGCATTATTGAATCAAGTGACCTCATAACTGGTATGGTGTGATGACCTCTCCTCGTCTTATGACCAATCAAATTGAGGGAATACACAAACTTGCAACATTGGGGGTGGTACATTGCCCTGGAATATGTTATAACTAAGGTAGGCTTAGCTAGTTAGATTGTCCGACTTGTCCGAATAGCTGACCTGTCACTGTCCCAACGCACTCAATAGGCGATCGAGAGCAGAGGTGCTGACGGAGCACTCTGTCAGAAGATTCGATAACCCAATTGGGGTTCAGAGAAGGAGTTCGATAACCCAATCGGGGTTCAGTGGGAGAAGGTTCGATAACCCAATCGGGGTCCGACTGTTAGCTGCAGAGAGGATTGTGACGCTGGCGTTGCAATTTAGCTGTGGGTGCCGGTCCTGACCTGCGGTGGTCCGGTCCTGATCCAATTTGGTCCGTACTTGTCCTGATTCTGGTCTGCACCTGTTCTATCCTGTTGGCATCTGAACTATCGGTGGTCCTGTATTTTATCCCAGCCAGTGGCCAGGGTTGCTCTTCACACCATTCTAGGTAATTCATAATTGTGTGGGTGTGTCATTGTACTGTTTTCCTTTTCTTACCCTTCCTATGTTTCAATGCTTAAAGAAAGTCTCATAATATGTTTGCATCACCTTGCTTTGATTATATACTTCTTAATTGAACAAGCTGTGACTAATTTAGTATGGACTCTGACAGTTAAGAATTTACTTAGATAAAGAGTTAACATTTTTCCAGAGTCTGTGGTTATTTTAAATGAGTGCAAATGATTATACACTGCCTATTATTCTAAGGCCCTTGATCCCATTAGGACTCTAGGTACCGATGACAAGGATTGGTAAGTCAAATGGTATAGGTCCTAACTGGTTAAATTCTGGTTAAGCGTGGGTTTACCTGTTCACAGTGTGTATATTTTATGGGCCCAGGTGAGTATGATAAAATAAGCAGGTGAGCCCACGATCCATCAGTATTTATGGTAGCAGTAAGATGGTTAGGGTTTAGTTAAGATAGGTAGTTAGTTGTGTATTGATCAGTTGATTGTATTTGATTTTATGTATTAACCAAAACCTGTTTGCATTGTTCCATGTTTGTTTTGGAATCCCCAGGGGCAGAATAGCAGGTGGTAAATGGAAGCCGCACTGCAGTGAGGTCACTTGCCTATGGAAGTAAGTGCATGGCTAGGTAAAACTGGAAGCACTGAGTAGGATTTTCTGTATAAATGTGTGAATAAATGATAGCAAAGGAGTTCGCTGGTGAAACTTTGGCCTTACATCACCTAGAAAGGCTAAGCCCGAGGGAGTAACAGGTTCTCTAATGCTTGTATGAAGAGTAGGCGGAAGGGCTCTACTCCCTGCGTATGAAGAGTAAGCGGAAAAGATTTACTCGCAGTAGGTGCAAATCATCTATTCTTTGAATTTAGTCACTTAGGCACAGTGGCGAATATTTTTACGTTGTTAATTAATGAATATTGCATTTAAAAGTAAAAAGAAATAAGTTTTCGTATTACCTTGCAAAGGAGGGAGTCAGTTGCAGTGCTGCGCTGACATCACCAAGAGCCGCGCTGTTATTGGTTGAGACAGTGGGTGTGTAGCTGAGGTAATAATTGTAAAGGAGGGGTGAGCGCAGGAGCGTGGGAACGTGTCTCAAGAGAAAAGCAGCGCAATTATTGGTCGAAATTTATTTGAATTCTAAACTCTGGTTGGTTCTTGAAAATAAGAAACGCCCTGATATTGGTTAAAACAAATTAATAAACAATCGAGTGTAGCTGCACATTACAATTTAGCGGCGCAAATCATATGTGGCATTTAGATCCAACAGTTATAAGAAATAGACCCGATAGGAGGTACTTAGGTTTTGCGCAAGAGCAATACATAAGAAGAAGACCTCATATCATGTACGGAGGGGAGAGAAAAATGACTCTTTTTAAGAAAATTAGGAATTTCTTTAAAAAAGATAAAGTAATTAAAAGAAGAGAAGGGATTATTATTCCACACCCAAATACACCCGCATCAAACATGATGGCAGAAAGGGGCTACCACACTTGTGTGTGGTTAGAGAAATGGACCGAGTACACAAAAGATGATGGTGTTTTGGCATTTCCAGAACATGGTACCCTTAATGGTAGAATTTTTTACAATTTGAGAACATGCATGAATGAATTAGATCCCTGACCCAGACTAACTCAGTACGAAGAATTAGAAGAATGGGAAACTGAGGCTTTTGAGCGAGATAGACCCAGAAGTGACAGAAACTGGAGTAAATGCTATCTCAGATTTCCTAAAGAGAAAAGAGATAAGCAAATAAAGAAACTGGACAGTCTATGTTAGTAGAAGGATTGTATCCTGTATTAACCTTAGAAGAACCATCAGGAAGCAAAAGCACAGATAAAACAAGAAATTTAATGACAAGTGATGACTCAGAAGATGATTATTTGGAAGATTTGTTAATGAAAAATCCACCTCCTTACCATAAAGAAGCAAGAAGAGTTAACCCTAGTGCCCTGTTCTTAACACCACATTTGGTTCCGCAAGTTGTACATGAAACCTCACTAGAAGAAGTTTTACAGGAACGAGAAAGAGAGGCCATAAATAAACAGAGAAGTGAATTAATTCATAAAATCTCCCAGTTGAATACTAGTCCTGAAGCCTTGACCATTCCGGTAACCATAGGTCCCTTGGTTCCATTATATGGAGAAAAGCAGTCTTGTCCTAAAACTCCAGTTCTGAATACACCTGAATTGTAATACAGAAAGGAACCCTTGATAGTTGATGATCAAGCAAGTGAATACGAGTCAGTGATTTCCCTGATGGATTTACCTATAAGGAACCAGTGGATGACTCGATCAGGAAAAACACTCCTGGAAGCTCCAGGGAGGTATGGCTGCAAACATCCTCAGGTACAAGAAGCGCTACTCTAGTATCCCTGAAAGAAATAGCGAGATGGTCCCGAGAAATAGAAAAGCCAGAATCACAGCCAAAGGTATATTTTTTAAATTAAGAGTTGAATTAGAAGAAATTATTGCTGGAAATGTGGGATTGTATAGGTCAAACACTTTCAGTGAGGATAAATTGTTGTTTATATGTTGAAGTATCACTCACAATACTAATACATTTCATGAAAAATAATGAGTTTGGCTTCTGAAATGGAATTGATATTGGAAAATCTAAAGTGTTACAGAAACCTTACAGAGCTGAATTTTCTGAAAAAGATTTAGAAAACATGAATGTGTCAGGATGAAAAGTGCAAATCAAGGAGCTACTGTCCCTATTGCAAAAGTGGGGTGATTTGGATAAATGGAAAGCTAGATGGGCAAAGAAAAAGGAGGAAGCGCAAGCGAAAAATACTACAAATCAATATTTATTAAAATAACCAGAAAAGCTAGAAAGACTGTGTCTGATGAGAGAAGTGCCAGAAGGAGGTTATGTACATGTCCCATGGTCCAGACAGGGTATTTTATCATGTATGAATGATTTCCCAAAACTCAGAGAGAAAACTGTAGAGTGGTACAGACAGGTCAAGAGATTTGTAAAAGTATCAAAAGTGTTGTTAAAAGATTTAGATGGGTTGTTTAACATTGTAGTACCTGCAGATTTATGGACAGAATGTAAAATGTGCAAAACGATAATTTGAATCCACAAACGCAGAATGGGGTGTCAAGGAAGCCACAGCAACAGGTAATACAGAACCAGTTACCATTTGCACCTATGCCAGATTCTGGGAGCCAAGCAAATTACAAAGTGGATACCTCAAATTGGGAGGGAAGTGGAAGAAGAGATGCAGTGACATCACAATTTCTTTTGAGTGACACATTTTTTGAGGAAGATAGTTATTGACAGTGCCTGAGAGGGGAGGACGAGGAGTTTGTACTTGGCGCTTCCTTGCCGGTAGATCAGTCAGGTCCATACATTGAGGGAACATTAGAGGGAAATTATGTTACATTTTTGTTGGATACTGGCGCTACCCGTTTTACTGTGAGAACAGCAGACGTTACAAACCTACCCCTCTCGGGAAAAGCGATCCAAGCAGTGGGCGTTTCTAATAAACAAATTAGTACCCCTGTTACAGAATCTATGGAAATCAGAATAGGTAATTTTATAAAAATGCACAAATTTGTAGTGTGTGACTTCAGTCCAGTAAACCTATTAGGTAGGGACTTACTAGGCAAAATTAATTGCACAATCTTCTGTACCCCGCGTGGTGTTGAAATTCAAACCCCAGATGAAGATGGAGTTTATAAATTAATATTGGCCAAACTAGAAACTGAAAATAAAAAGATGTAAGTGGAAGACCTTCTAAAAGAATTGCAGCATACAGTGAATCCTGAAGTGTGGGATTTCACTGGGAAAGATGTTTGATTAATGGCAAATATTGACCCAGTAAACGTAACAGTGAAAGAAGGTGCAGTTTACCCAAATACTCGACAATACAAAATGAGCCCAGAAATAAAAGCAAGTGTTGCAGTAGAAATAAAGCGTTTGGTTGAGCAAGGCATTTTACAAGAAATTATGAGCAGTCCATGTAATTCACCTATAATTGGCATAAAGAAACCGAGCGGAAAATATAGGGTCGTACAAGACCTCCGCAAAGTTAATAAAATTCTCGTCCAATGTTGTCCAGTTGTGCCAAATCCTGCAGTGATTCTGTACCAAATACGTGGGGAGCCGGATGGTTCATGGTAATTGATTTGTGTCATGCCTTTTTCTCCATACCATTACATCCAGATAGCAAATATCTTTTCTCGTTCAAATTTGACAACCATGTTTACGTTTGGCATCGTTTCCCTCAGGGGTACTCAGAGAGTCCATCGATTTCAAATCAGATTTTGAAAAAGTGCCTTGAATCTCTGGTCTTGCCCGGACGATCTGTCCTGGTGCAATACATAGAAGACCTGTTGGTGGTGTCTAAAACTCGAAATGACGAAGTTGCAATTCTGTTCTACATGGGTAAAGTATTTGGGGCACCAGATAGAAAGAGGTGTCAGAAGAGTTATCTCTGAAAGAATAAAAATAATCAGAAACATGAATCTACCTCAGACACAGAAAGAAATCAGAATGTTTCTTGAAGTTGTAGGTTACTGCAGAAAGTGGATTGTGGGATTTGCAGTCCTAGCTAAATCTCCGATTCAAATGACAATAAAGAGAGCAAAAGACCCAGTAGAGTGGGATGACGAAAGCATGACTGTCTTCTTGTAGCTGCAAGACTGTGGGGGTGGTATATTGCCCTGGAAAATTGTATAACTAAGGTAGGATTAGCTAGTTAGATTGTCCGACTTGTCCGAATAGCTGACCTGTCACTGACCCAACGCACTCATTAGGCGATCGAGAGCAGAGGTGCTGGTGGAGCACTCGGTCAGAAGATTCGATAACCCAATCGGGGCTCGGAGAAGGAGTTTGATAACCCAATCGGGGTTCTGTGGGAGAAGGTTTGATAACCCAATCGGGGTGCGACTGTTAGCTGCAGAGAGGGTTGTGACACTGGCGTTGCAATTTAGCTGTGGGTGCCGGTCCTGACCTGCGGTGGTCCTGTCCTGATTCAATTTCGTCCTTACTTGTCCTGATTCTGGGCTGCACCTGTTCCATCCTCGGGCTGTCCTTTATCCCAGCCTGGGGCCAGGGTTGGTCTTCGCACCATTCTAAGTAATTAATAATTGTGTGGGTATGTCATTGTACTCTGTTTCCCTTTTCTTACCCTTACTATGTTTCAATGCTTAAAGTAAGTCTCTTAATATTTTTTCATCACCTAGCTTCGATTATATTCTTCTAAATTTAACAAGCTGTGACTAATTTAGTATGGACTCTGATAGTTAAGAATTTACTTAGATAAAGAGTTGACATGTTTCCCCAAGTCTGTGGTTATTTTAGCATGGATGCATTTTTACATCCTTCGACCCAATGTCCTCCAACTAAGGGCGGGCGTAGTTCGCGAAGTAGCGCTCGCGAAGCTACGCGAAGTGCACTTCGCACTACGCGAACTTCACGTAGCACTACGCGAGCTGCGTATTAGCATGTTTGCACTGTGCAAGATGCGTTTTCAATGATTGCACAGTGCGGACAAGCATCCGGCACTGTGCAATCATTGAAAACGGCATCTTGCACAGTGCGAGCTGTAGTTTTCTGCTGCTCGAGCAGATTATTACTCGAGCTGCAGCTTTCTCAACGCAAACTGGTAGTTTCTCATTGAGAGCGGTCGCAAGCATGCGCAACCACTCACAATTAGAAGAAACCTTACCTCCCCACGTTGAGAATCTCGCCGGGATGTCATTTTGCTTGCTCGCGGTCGCGAACATGACGTTCAGGACCGCGAAAAAGCAAAAAATACGCGTGTTCGCACTGTGCTACGTGCAGCTCGCGTAGTGCGAAGTTGCGCAAACTTCGCAAACTCCGCAAGCGTAGCGTAGTGCTTCGCCCAGGGTTACCTCCAACCCACATGATCTCTAATTACCGCTTCAAAAAGAAGGAGATATTAACAATACTAATAATCACACCACTTTGTAAGTCACAGATATGGTTTCCAGGTCTGCTTCAAATGTCAATTGAGATTCAGAATCTGTTTTCCAAATACCCACATCGAATCCGAATCAATATTACAATCTAACTCTGTCAGGCAATCTTCAACTCATGTCCTAGAAAATCCCAGCTCTCACTGGTCTATACCTGGCTTTCGTAACACATGTTTGACTTAATAAATAAAGCCTGAAATCGAGCAACTTTCAGGGTCTACAAACCAGCTGTCCTACTGGATGGTACACGGAATCCAATTCAAATTTCGTTTTGGCAAAAATCTCTTTTTTTTGCCAAGTTCATAGGTCATTTGGTATCTTCAGGTAGGTTATATAGGAAAGTAAATATACACAGGCCTGCAATTTCATTACATCATAGGAAAACAAGTTGGTGAAAATCCTCAAATATGCAAACTACTCTGTGAAATAAGGTTGAATATACCACTGACTTCTAAATATACTTCTTTAAATGCATGCCAATTTGGTTCTAAATGTGTTAATTTCATGGCCTGATAATAATACCTTTTCTTTGCTAAACAATTTTCCCTCAAAATTAACAATGTTGCTTCGCTTGATCTCCTTTAAAAGTTTCAGATGCTAAAGCTTTGGATCTTTCTGCCATGTAGTTTCTACTGAATCTCAGAACAAAAACGTCAGTGAGTGTCCTACTTTTATGGATCACTCTGATAATGTCAGAGGCAGGAATAGATATTTCTGTTTTTGGGGCTTACTTGGCTGGCAGCACTGTGGCTTCAAAGGCTTTTTGGACTGAAGCTTGAGTAAAAGAAATTCAGAGAGCAGCTGATTAGTCTTCAAAATCTACTTTTAAAAGTTTTTTGTATTGCAAACCAGTTTATAATACTTCAGTTTCTGAGATAAAAAAAAGTGTATAAAAGCATAACATGAGCCTCTTGTATTGAAATAAAATACGATTTTCCAAGTGTTAATGTGGAAAGTTCATTTTTTTATTTTTAAACAGGTAAATTTAATCCTACTGCTAGGAATGTCTTCTATAGCTAAGATATTGCCCTACCTTATTTTTCTGAGATATTATTTTTCCTTTCAGTGCTGCACTCAACTGTTTCACAATGGAATTGAGTGTTATTCAGAAGGCATAGAATATGGTTCTTCTGCCAATCTGCACCAAGAGTTTTTTCATAATTTTAACATTTTTTTTTGTTTGTTGAAGATGCTTTATTGAAGAAGATTGTGGAACAATATGGAGTAATATAATATAAATCAGCTCTAGCATTAAGTAAACACAAGATATAAAAACAGTGAAACATCATACATGAAACGGATTGATAATTTAGTATAAACAGCCAGAGGAAGCCATAATGCCTAGAGAGGGAAAATTAAACCAAGTATAAAACTGTAGCATGTTTTAAAATGTTGACGGGTACAGACGAGAGAAGAGAAAAGAAAGAAAAGAAGAAGAAGGGAAGGAGAAAAAGAAGAAAGTTAAGTACAAAGAATAAATACCATAGGTAACAAACATCTAATAATACCTATCCATCCAAACAAAATAGTGGCTACCTCATGGGAGGTCAAAGGCAGTGCAAACAGGTCTGGAAGAGATAACAGTTCTGGATAGGTATGAAGTGAGGGGAAGCCAGAACAAATCTCTTTCAATCATAAGGTGTAGTGTAGTAGCGTTGGCTCTGTCTAACCTGTGGTGGTGACATAATAGATGCCACCAGGCAATGAAAGGGATTTTTGAAGTGTCCTTCCAATTGGATGTAATAAGTTGTAAAGTCAGTGCTATCATCAAATCAATACATTTCCCATTTGTCTTTTGAGAATGCCATAGAGGATACAAACCACCCAAGAATAGATGAACAATATTAAATGTAATATCTGTAGATAAAATATTATTAATCTTACCTTAAATTAGTAACCAGAAACTCTGAACACGGGTGACATTCGAAAAACATACACACAAAATCACTTTTTTCCTGGGCCCAAGACCAGCAATTAGTATCTGTGATAAGGTGAAACTTATATAAGTGAGTGGGAGTGTAATATAATTTATTATAAAAATAAAATAAAGTTTGAGTAGTGGCGGCAGAGAGAGAAGTAGTATGTATCTTAGCCCAAATTGTTTCCCAAGTGCCTTGAGAAATTTCTTGATTGAAATCCATCTCCCATTGTAACCCAATTTTAGATTTAAGTCTATTCTTAGGCGGGGGAAAAAAAGCTTGTGTATATATAGGTTGCCTTTACTAGTGGGGACAAATCAGTGGGAGAAGAGTGAGGCATAAGGTGGATCATGGAGGAGGAATATAGTAAAAGAAGCTGAAGAATGATGGGCCTAATATTGTTATACTGAGCTGCATAAAAAGAAGAGACCTAATATTTAAATTGGATGTCCCTAAATTGTAAAACAGTCGTTTGAAATTATATGGCCAAATACTAATATCCTTTGTCAATCCATTCCCTCCAATAGAGAGCTTGAATATGTAATTTAACATGCTTATTGTACCATATACGTGTTTGTAAAAAAGGTTTTAATAAGGAATTAGACTTAAGAAGTAATGATGTCACAACAGAAAGGGTATGTAGAAGTAGGGTTTGTAAAGAAAGGCCTAGGAGCCTGAGAAATATGGGCCCTCTCCATAAGTGAAAAAGGTGTAATGTGGGTACTCTCTAGTTGCCCCTATACAGTACATTCAACCAAGAAAGGAACTGAAAAAGAGGTCCATATTTGCTTGGGGGAAAAACAAAGTGGTATTGTCTGAGATTGGGGAAATGAACCCCTCCATTATTCTTAGCCTGTTGGAGCCTTAATAAAGAAATTCTTGATTTATGTTTGTTCCATAGAAAAGATAGAAGTAAAAGACTGACAGACTTCAGGAATGCAAGAGGGAGTTTAACAGGAAGCAAGGACAACTAAAAATAAATTATTGGTAACATCATCATTTTAATCGTGGCTCATCACCCCACCAGGATAAATACAGAGGAGACCAAGTAAATGACATTCTAGAAATGTTTAACTTCACCTGAGCTACATTAATTTGACTGGTTTCTTTATTAGTGTTAGAATAGAGAATGCCAAGACATTTGATGGGTTTAGAAGTCTGGGTAAAACCTGTATCCTTAAATACATCAGGGAGACAGTACTTATTATGTATGTATGTATTTCTATTTGTAAAGCGCACTGTGACCAAAATGGTATCCTGGTGCTAACTAGACCACTAAGTGAGGGAGTCGGCTGAGGTGAGTCTGAGGGGCTGACCCTGACTGTTAGTGAGGAAAGACCTAGGTTTTCAAAGACTTTCTGAACTTCAGGAGGTCAGTTTGAGATATTAGTGAGGCTGGCAGTTTATTCCATATCTGAGCTGCTTTTGCAGTAAAGGCACGTCCTCCTTGTCAGACTTTTTTTATTCTATAATCTTGGACATAGTTACATGTAGCTGATCAGAGGGGTCTGCCAAGGGTGTATTTTCTTATTCTGGATTGTAAAGGTTTTGGGAGCACATGCATCAAAGGTAGGAATTGCAAATCCTTAATAGCGATTATTAAGGAATCGCTATTAAGGAGTTGCAATTACCTATGCATGCAGGTTTAGCAAAAAAAATGTGATTCCTACATATTCCTTAATAGCGAATCGCAAATTGTGATTCGCTATTAAGGAATGGCTTCTCATTCATTCCTATGGGCCTATAGGAATGAATGGGATTGCAAATAGGTACTCGCAAATTGCGCATGCAATTTCAAGGGTGCAAGGGGGCCACCCTGATGCACCCCCCAAAAAAGGTAAGTGAGCACATGTGATGTACACACAATGCACTTTGAAAAATGATTTTTTTTGCATTTTTCAAAGGATTTGCAAATTACCATCAACTTGAAGTTAATAGTAATTTGCGATTCCAAATTGCCAAAACGCAATTCGCGAATGCATAGTGCATTGCATTTAGTGAATCGCAATTTGCGATTCTCTAAAAGCATTCGCAAAAAAGTAATCACAAAATTTGCAATTACCTATTTTGCCAATTCCTTTTGGTTTGATGCATCACAAATGGTAAAATACCGGTTGCAAATGGGCCGATTCCGAGAATAGGCCCATTTGCGACCCGTATTTTGCTTGATGGATGCGGCCCCTGGTCCTCTATTATGTAGTCCCTTGTGCAGAATGCAGAGTGATTTGAATATAATACTCTGTTTAATAGGCAGCCAATGAAGATGAAGGGCATTTGTGGCAGAAGAGTGTTGGGGTCTGTTTAGTGTTAGTTTTGCTATGACTATCTAGATGCGTTTCAACTTCTTTAGTAAAAAGTTGGGAGCTCCTAATAAGAGGGCATTACAGAAGTCTAATCTACTTAATATGACACCTCTAGAAATCAATGATCTAGCTGGGAGATCAAGCAGTGGGTATATTTATTTAGTAAACAGAAAAGGACAGTTAGTGTATTTTGTGGGTTTGACACATATAGTAGCACATCATCCGCATATGCAGTGAATTTTATTTCCCAATGCTTATATTTGAATCCGGACAAAGCCTATGATATTCAAATTTTCCCTAGGAAAGGGTCCAAGGATAAAATAAAAAGAAGAGGGGACAACCTTGAGTAGCACCTCAGAAAAGAGGAAAATATGAAGATGGTTTACCACTAATGAAAATTGAAGTGGAAGGCTGAGAGTATAAACAATGAATATATTGAAGAACGTGGGGACTGAAACTGTGCTATTTTAGGACACCAAACACAAAATCCCTATCAACATGATCAAAAGCTTTTTCAGCATCCAAATTTATGGCAGCACATGGTATGTCAGATTTAGAACTATGTGGATTATATTGAGGAAGGTTCTAGAGTTATATGAAATATAACGTCCTTTCACAAATCCTGATTGATGAATATCTATTAAATCTGGAATAACCTGCTTAATACGTATCGCAAGGGCCTTTGCAAATATCTTTCAATCCATATGAAAAAGGGAGATAGGCCTATAAATCTCACATTTAGATAAATCTTTACCTTTGTGTGCAGTCTTGAGTGACAAAGTGGGATCTTAAAAGAAGTCATTTTGGAAGTAGGAAATGTGCAAACTAAGAGTAAAATGGAACAGAAAAAAACGTCAGTACCAGAGCTTTAGCTTTGGGAAGTTGAAGGACAGCATTTTTAAGCTCTGTCTCAGATGCATCAGTATGGAGAGGTCTAATGTATGATCCATTGATTTAGGGATAGATTGGAAAAAAATATCTAGTTGATCAGCTGTGGGGGAGAACTCTACTGAATAGAGGTTAGCATAATGTGTAAAACATTCTAAACTTTGTGTGTCATTAGTGTTATTAACTCCATATTTATCTGTGATGACATGTATTTTAGATTTTAGTTTTTTAACTTTTAAATAATTGGCCAACATTTTCCCAGCTTTATTACAGCTTCCAAACATTTTTGCATTAATTTTAAGTAGAGTACCACATGCATCATTCAAAGATTTTTTTGTTGTATTGTAATTTAGCTTGTATTCATTTTGGTAGAGTATCCGTTTTTCTGAGGAAAAATAATTGTGTTCCAACATTTTGATTTGTTTAAGCAATTGTGAAGAATATTTAAATAAATTATTTTTCTTTGCTACAACAGAGTCTATGATAAAACTCCTAGCAGTTGCTTTATAAGCATTCCATATATAATTCATCTAGGAATCGGCAATAAGATTGAGAGCAAAATAATTGTTAGTAAAGTTTATAAATGCATCCGTAAACTGCTTATCTTGTAATAATACATTGTTGAATCTCCACCTATTAGAATGGGAAATGCTGTTAGGAGTGTCTAAATCTAAAATACCAGGGGCATGATATGAAATCAGAATGGGAGCAATCTCAACCTTTGCAACCGATTGAAAAACATTTTGTGTGACAAATAAATAATTTATTCTGGACTGTGAGGTGTGTGCAGGGAAAAATATGTGAATTCTAACACGTCTGGGTGAATTGTTCACCAAACGTTGATTAAACCTCTAGAGGAAATAACCCTTTGGAAGGATTTTTGCATTTTATTAGGAATGTTTCTAACATGAGATCGGCGATCTAATAAGGGGTCCATTAATTGATCACAATCCACCCCTACTATAAAAGTATATGAAGAACAGTCAGATAAAAAAGTGGAAAACTATCCCAAAATTGAGAATCCACCCGTGTAGGGACATAAACATTACAAAGTGAGAAAAAGGTATCATTCAGTTTAACATACAATAGTAACCATCTACCAGCATCATCTTTAGTTTCCTTAATCACTTGAGTATTCAGAGACTTATGTGCAAAAATTAAAACACCTTTCTTATTATTAACAGCAGAAGAACTGAAAACAGATCCCACCCATTGCCTGCGCAAATAATCAATATCACTGCCCTTAAGATGCGACTCCTGTGTAAAAACAATCTGGCAGTTCAACTTAGAAAGGTGAGTGAGCAGTCTGTTTTTTAACAGGATTTCAAAGTCATTTTACGTTCCAGGAAGCAACACATAAATTAGCCATAGAAGACATATACCTTAACTGTTAACGAGACAAGAATTGTTTTGACACAGTCAACCTAACACCAATTATGTGGAAAGTAAAGTAGACTGATGGACTAGGCAAGAATACAGAGATGTGAATAAAAGCAAGGATAGAGCCACAATTAGTATATGTAAAGACAAAGGAGAGAATATAAACGGAGAAAGGAGATAGAGAGAAAAAACAGACAGTTTGGGAGTGGAGACGACAGCCCTCAGGTGTATAGAAAAGTCAAAAGATGATAAAACGTTGAAGGACTTTAGCCGAGATCATCAATGAGAATGAGAAATGAGAAGGATACTAGTGACGAAAGGGGGGGACAAGGCAAGATGTCCAGCTTGAAAGGAAAAGCCAAGAGCATAATGGATAACAGACAGATAATGCCAGGAACATTGATTTGATACAGAACTGATAAAGGAGGGAATACCAAATATCCAAATAGATAAGGCACACCGGACAAACCTACCATACAGTAGTAGACTCAATACAGTATACACAAAAAGTGAAGACTGAAAGTAGATGGACGACAGAGGCCACCACAACAAGTTCAAACAAACCGAGGGAATGTAGAACCTGTAAAGAACATCAAAAAATAGTAGGAACTACAAGCATAAGAGTAGATCAGTTAAAGTTTTGCTACGTTCCCTATCTTTTCCCTTTTGCTCATGGAAGAACAACTTAAAGCCTTCAGGGTCTTCAAAGGTAGTCGTCCTGTCCTTATAGGTGACCCTAAAAAAGCATGGAAGAATAAGCCCATACCGTACATTCATAGATCTCAAGTCCTCAAAAAGTTTCACCTCAAGGCAGTAGCATTGGACACATCCTGACTAAAAAAATATATTTGCCCCGACCAGACCATCTGCTTACGTTGTTTGGCCTTCGTAAGGACTTCCATGAGATCTGAATATTGTAAAAACAATGCAATAATCCCTTGGGGGTCTATTGGAAGTTGTAGAAGGAGAACGGCCAATCATATGAGCTTTTTGGATGTTCAACTCCATTGTACAAATTTTGGGGATGTGCAGCCTAATAAACTTAATCATGTCTTGACCTTTTGAACATTTTTGAAATACCGTAGATGCATAGGTTGTTGCAACGGTAACAATTTTCGAAATCTTCAGCCAGTCTTTTGAGCTGTGTAACTTCCTTGGTTAAATAGGAAACTTTGGCAGCGACATCTTGTGTATTACTAACTCGTTACTCCACCTGAGTCAGTCTTGAATCTAGAGCATATCACTTGTCCTCAATCTGTTGTAAGGTCGCACTCATCTAAGGTTTCATATTTTTTAACTCATTTATGATAACTTCCAGCGTCAAGGGTAATGGGGATTTATTTTGTAGCTGAAGAGGGGTCTTTCTTTACTCTTTTATTTGATCCGCCTCCAGACTTTTTTTATGCCGTAGCATTTGAAACAGTAGAGGCCAGAGACTTAGAGGAATGCACCATATCCATCATCGTGGTATAGCTTTGCCCTGAGAGGATTAGTTAATCCAAGGACCAGAGATGCAACTAGTACAGGAGGTGCCTATAAATAATGACAGTCAATACTTCATATTGGGTTGGGAGATTAGGTACCTCTCCAAAAAGAAATACAAATAAAGAAAGGAGCTGTGTGTGCCATTTAGAAAGAGAAAAAAAGTATTCCAGTGAAATTCACTGAGTAGTCAGAGGACTACTCAAAATGGCGGCTACACCTTCTGAGGCAATAGGAGCGGAAGGCAAAACTTAAAGAATAAAACAGTTTAGAGGTTTAAAAGTTTACCATGCCGCTCCCTGTGACCTCCGACATCGGTTCATGCAACCGTCACACACAGATAAGCAAAACCGCCTGACAGTGAAGGAATTGAAATGAAATGAAAAGATCATTTGTATAGCGCGGTAGCTACCCTGTGGCGTCCTAGTGCTGCGAACAAAACGTGTGTGGTTGAACGGTAGGGAGCAGGGTTTTTAGTTTTTTGCGAAAGGACAGTAGGTTGGGCTCTGATCACAGTTGGAGAGGGAAGGAGTTCCAGAGCTTCGCAGAGTTATAAGAGAACGAACGGCCCCCACATCTAGCTTTCTTGATCCTGGGTACTGTGACGAGGAAGTAGGAGGCAGATCTGAGTTGTCTGTTGGGGTGGTATGGGGTGATCAGAGAATGATTAATGATGGCACCTGTTTTACAGAAGGCACAGTGGGCTATACACAGGCCCTTGGGAGCCAATGGAGATTTTTAAGTTCGGTTTGGAGAGGGAGGCGGAGGGGAATTTGGAGGAGGATTTGCGCAGCACAGTTCTGGGTAACCTGGAGCTTGCTTAGGGTGGCCTGGGGGGCCCCTAGGTAGAGGGCATTCCCAAAGTCCAGGCGAGACAGAATGAGACCCTGGATCATAATCTGCCTAGCCTTGAAGGGCAACAGGGGGAGGATTTTCCGGATGAGCCTAAGTATACCGAAGCAGGTGGCTGAAAGTTTGGCTGCTTGGTAGTTGAAATTCAGAGACTTATCCAGCCAGATGCCCAGGCTCTTGATTGTGTCTTTGGATGTGGGGGCTGGTCCGATACAGGAAGGCCACAGGGAGTCATTAGAGGGATTGGGGGAGTTACCAAGGACCATCAGCTCGGTCTTGTCTCCGTTCAGTTTGAGACAAGATGATGTCATCCATGAGTTCACCGCTTCTAAGCAGTCCCTCAGGTTGTTGGGCACAGTGAGAGATTGGTTCAGGGCCACCACTAGCTGAGTATCATCCACATAAGAGATGATTTTTAACCCGAAGGGGCGGACAATCTCAGCTAGGGGGCTCATGTCAATATTAACCTCTTCAATGCTAATGACAAGGGTAACTCGTCATGCACTGCCCATTCATTTCAATGGAAATCTCATTAGATGGCCCTTATTCCAATAGCGTCCAAGTGGTTAAAAAGCGTAGGGCTCAGGGAAGAGCCCTGTGGGACACTGCAGCCAAGAGGTTTGCTGGGGGAAGTGATTTCGCCCTCGAAAATTTGGAAGGAGTGATCAGACAAGAAAGACTCAAACTATGTGATTGCTTTTATTGAGACTCCTAGATTGATAAGTCTACGCAAAAGGATGTTGTTATTTACAGTGCCGAAGGCGGCACTTAGGTCAAGGAGGATAATAGCAGCGGTAACTCCTTGATCCATGATCTTCCTTGCCTCCTCTGTCACGGCGACGAGGGCAGTCTCAGTCCCGTGCAGGAGTCGAAATCCTGTCTGGGAAGGGTCGAGCAGATGATTAATGTCAAGGAACTCCGTCAGAGTCTTTTTGGCGTGTTTCTCAGTGATTTTGCTTAGCCAGGGCAATAGGGAGATCGGTGGATAGTTCCCTGGGTTGTTTGGATCTAAGCTGGGTTTTTTAAGGAGGGCTTTGACCATGGCCCATTTCCAAAGGGGCGGGACGATACCAGTGGCTAGAGAGGCATTGACCAAATCGAGGATGGTGGGGAGAATGTGTGTGCAGGGATGCTGGGTCGTTAGGGGAGCCGGATTTCACCTGAAGCATAATGGATTGTAGCGTGATAGAATCAAGAGGGGAAATGTTTACGAGAGTTACAGGGGGTGGATCCCTAGCTCAGGAGGTTTGATGGGTGAGGTGGGGATTTGAGTGTGGGAGAAGGAGGAGTAGATGGTTTGTATTTTATTGTTAAAGAATTCTGCTAGGTCGTTACTGTTGGATTGGGCATTGAGGGGGTTTTGAGGTTTTTCTGGAAGTTTGAGAAGGGTTTTTGCAATTTGATATATGTCCTTGGGCCTGGAGGCGACTGAATTAATCTTATTTTAGAAAAAGGTCGCTTGCGATATTCTGGTTTCATTTTTTTAGGTCTTTATCGCAGCTCTGTATGCGTTTTTTCTGGTGGGTGAATAGTCCAGAAGGCATTTCCTCTCCAGTTTTTTGCATTGGCGTTTCCTTTCTCGTAAATCCTGGGAGTACCAGGGAGCTGTCCTGGTCCTTAGATTCAGCACATATTATGGGAAGTACCGAGTCTAGTGAGTGTGTAATCAATCTGTTATAGTTTCCATTGCCTTGGATGGGGTCAGGGCAGGGTAATAGAGTGGTCTGGAAGTTTCGAGGGTCGCTGCCCATTTGGCCTGGGGGAGTTTAGACCAGTTGTGTTACCTCCGCGGAACTATGGTGGAGGAGGGGTGGGTAAGTGGGGTGACCCCAGAAACAGGTAATTATTCCTCTGCTCCCACGGAGTAGAGTTAGTGAGTGGCCATCTTGTTTGCTTCTGGTGCATGCTCCGATTTAACCATTCTTACATACATACTATTTTCTTGCAGCATCAAGAAAGACAATGTGCTGGATTATGGAGGAGGAGACTTATATAGTTTACAAATTATATACCTGAGTTACCTGCACCTGCACCAAGCCTGCCGGGAGTTGTAGTTTATTTATGGTACTACGTGATTTTTCTGTTTTGTACTTTATAAATGGCTGCTTTTTATGATAAAACAGCAAGAAAGACAAGATAATGTAGGTCTGCGATTTTTCCTTATCTCGCTTACTCTATAGGCTTCAGAATTATCCACATCCTATTCCTCCATCGTGGTTTACCCCGCTTAAAGCACTTTTGAATAGATTCTTCTGGCAGGGTAGTGCAATTCGCGTAGCGCTGTCCACGGGTACACAACCTCCGCATACTGTGGGGGTATCGCAGCTGCGGACGTTCACGCGTACTACTCCACCTCGCACCTCCTGGTGATTAACAAGTGGTGGTTTGGATCCCAGATGGACCCGGCCTACGCCTTGGAACGGATTGCCATGGCGGGCTCCACTTTGCTTCATCTTCTATATAGTAATGCAACACTGGACGCTCTCCCCCCGGTTTGTCAGATAGTCATTCAGACATGGCAACGGGTGGTCCAGTCCATGCTGTGGTGGGGCAGGTTGACGGGCGCCACTTCCTTCTAGCAAGGTACCCATTTGTGGCCGGTTTCGACGCTCGAGGGATTCCGCAAGTGGGACCTTATTGGTATCTCCACGCTCTGGGATGTTATGCCGAGGACCACTCTTAAATCCTTTCAGCGGCTGCAATCGGTTTTCGATCTTCACAAATCGCAGTTCCATCACTATTTGCTGCTCCGTCATGCCCTGACCCCCCTGCTTCGGCAGCTGTAGTCTTTACCTGAGTTCCACCCGCTGGAGGTTCGTTTATTGATGGGGGTTATCGAAGCGCACAAAGTTCCGCAAATTTACCAGACACTCATAACACATACTAATACTGCTATCCACAAGACCCATAAGGCATGGGCCGCTGATCTGCCGGCACTTACAGATGATGACTAGGCCGAGGCTCTGGCTAGTCCTTGGTATGCAGCCGTGTCTACCAGATACAGACTAATTCAGTTCAAATACCTCCATAGGGTGTATTACACTTACTATAGGCTTTGGAAAATATGAGCAATGAATATCCAATCTGTCTCAGTTGCCATACGGACGACGGTTAGTTCTTACACACAGTGTGGGGTTACGTGGCGATCCAGCCGTTTTGGTCCAGCATGCTGTCTGGCCTGGGCCATGTCCTGGCGTGGGATATCCCATTAGACCCAGACTGCCGCTCTCACACAGCACAGAGGACATTGGGGGGAACCGTTATAAGAGATATCTTTTATTCTTGGGCCTCACCTTAGCTAAGTGGGATATAGCACAGCATTGGAAGGACCCCTCCCCACCCACCATCTCCAACTGGAAAACGGCACTGGACAGATGCACGTCTACAGAGGTTGTAGTGTTTCAAGCGAGGGGGTGCCTACTGAAGCAATGAAGGATCTGGTCTCGGTGGGCCAACTACAGAGGTATAGATTTGCCCCCATTGTCGCAGTCTGCCGCTTGTGATCCCAGTGAACAATTAGTGGTGAACAACTTACCTGTTTAGTGAATTGATGCTAATGAAACATGGCTGGGAAATTCCTTGGCATTTACATGTAATGATTTTTAACTATGTATATGGTGCGCTTTGGGGACTGGGGGGATACACGGTTCCTTGGTCTGATGTTTTGCAGGCTATGGGGGGGTTTGTATAATGTACATAGAGATATCAATGTATGCCTTACCTTTGTATCTTTCTCTGTTGGGCTTCGCCCATCTGGTATGGTGAAAAATGTAATAAAATCTGTTGTTAAAAAAAAGAAAGACAGGATAATGCTTGCCTCAGTGTGTTTAATAAAATTAGGACTTTCCTGAATTTAAGCTTGGAAATGTATAGTGATTGCAGTGCAAGGAAACTAGTGAACATATAACATGCTATATTTATGTGGTGACATAAAAAAAAAGTTGGACCTTTTCTAGGAATTGTAAAAAAACAGAATTGAATGATTGAACATTGTGAAACATAAATATTCCAATTTCCACACACTCTTATTCGCATGAGGCAAACATTCCACAAATGAGAGGAACAGTGGTTTATTTAGATGCCACAATACCATGCTTGCAAATATAACTGATGAGCTTTTGGGGGACTAATGCTCTGCACCATTGAAGGGCCTCATTTAGAGCTGCTACATAAAGATATTGAACTGCGAGCAAATTAATAAAAGTTTTTTTGTTATATTCCTGAATAAGGCTATACAAAGATAGCATGTGTAATGCATTGAAAATCAAAATTTGAATGTGTGAAAACTTTGAGAATGCCCAGAGAGACGCAAATGAAAGCAAGCCATAACTTACTACCTTCACCACTGTCACAAAAGAGGCACATGAGAAATAAGAAGAAAGCTTATTTATTTGTGCTCAGGCACAGAACCACCTTGGCAAACGTAAAGTACATTCTTCAGGGCCAGATAACCTGTTACTAGAAGGGACAGCCTCGCAAAACTACTCTGGCACTTGCCATTTATGTTTGAGCATCTTTATTCAACTTTTAAACTACATCAATCATGCATAGTATTCAGGGTATACATGTAACAGGTCATGGTTTAGTGTTACACAGAGCAAAGAAGAAAACAAAAAAGAAAGAAAGAGATGTAAGGGATGTACAAAACAAAAAAGGAAGGGGAAAAAGAAACAAGGCACTCAGAACACAATGAGATGGTAGAGAGGTCCTATCTAAAACGGTCACACCATTGACAAAAGTGCAATAGGCATGGATTCGACATTGCCCCACAGGGCAGGGTGAAAGCACAAAGTCTGTCCACAACGTATTGTCTTCTGTCAGGTGCATTATATCAGGCAAAGTACGTGCCCCCAATCTCATCAAACCTTGCCATTTGGCCATTCAACCTATTGAACACACATTGGTGTGAGGCCACAGATGCCATGATATCATGCCATTCTTCTTCCATCTGTGGTTTTGGGGATTTCCAATCTCACAGTGAACAATTTTTAGCTACCCTCAACGCTGCGTCAAGCCATCTTTTTTTGTGGGTGGTGGTACCCACTATGTCCTGTGTATCATGCAGAAGTGCAAGTTTATTGGAGGGTAAGTTGGTGAGATTGTTTCCCCTTAGCAGTTATTGCCATATTTGCATCCAGGACAGCTGCGAATTTGGGCTTGACCAGAGAATGTGCACTATATCCGCCCGTTGATGTGGACATCTCCATCAGTGTGCACGTGGCATTAGTTTGTCCCTGTAGACTTTGTATGGAGATCAGTGCCAATCGTCTAGTATTTTGGAAAAACTGAATTTCATCCTGGTCTTCTGCAGCCTTTTGTCATGAATCAGCTCACACCAGTCTCCTTCCTTATAAACTTTGACCAGACGAAGCTGCCTGATCTTGTGAAGGTATGTCAGGGCCAACGTTGAAAAGATAGCATCAATCAGAGTTACTTACAGCCCTGACACTAGCTTTTTGTGAGAGCCCCGTTGACCAGATAATCACGGAGGGCGGAGTTACCAGGGTGAAGGATGAGTTGTTTATCTTGCTAGAAAGGCAAGCTTTCAATTGCAAGTATTGCAGGATTTGGAGGAGTCCAAATGGGTTTAGACACGCAGGTTCACGAAGGATCGCATGGTTCCGTCCGCAAGAACTCGACCCACTATATGAATACCACTAAGGATATACTTCATTCAACCAGTGTAAAGATTTTCTGTAAATTTAGATGTTGACGTTGTACCATAGTGGATTATGTAGGTGCACAAAACGGTGTTGCTTTAAGGACTTATGGCTGGTTGCAAATATATTCCACATTCCATGCAAAAGAGTGTTGGAGTCCATAAGCCTAGACCTGGAGGACTCTTGGAATTTATCATGTTTAAAATGCAAATACATTGATTAATGTAAATCTGTTATAGTTCTTTAATGAGCTAAAGAAAATTGCACACAAGTATAAAAAGTTTTCAAAACTTTGAAACCATTAGTGCTATAATACCAAGCAGGAAGTGAACAGAAAATATACTGTACATATCTAGCCCCATTCTAATTGATGCACACACTTGAGAAAATAAAAACAGACTGATTTACTTGAAGGTGATCTCACAACCATTTTTACGTATTCAACACATATTGCTATCACCATTTATCAATCAAGTGGGAACAGTAAAATATTTCTACTTACTGTAATGGTGGCACATTTACACATTTATCTATGTATGTAAATCATTACGCAGACAGCATTAACTAGGGCGTTGGTGGTGACTCTACAAACAAGGGTGCAAGATCGACACCGCCCCAACCACGCCAGCGGGACAATACCTGTGATATCAAGTCACAAAAAAAATGTAATGCATAATCACAAGATCTTTCAAAAAGGTATCTTATTATCATAAAATACTGGAAGGACTGCCCTCCCCACAGTTGGAATGATTGCTACCTTCACGAAATAGTAGCAATATATTTCTGCTGGTGCCAATAGGATGCTCTAGCTGGTCAACCCTATCATCTCTGACTTCATGTTAACTATGGTAGGAAATAAGGAAACAATATGATGAAATGTCATTACAATGTTCTTTCTGTGGTAAAATAAAGGGTAGGTAGGGAAGCAATGGCAAAGAACCTGCTTCCGTATTTAAAAAGTGCATTTGGTGCAGGCTACTTTGCCTTAAAGTATGACTACAATTCATGAACCAATTGTAATGAGGCCTAGGTGTGCTTCCAAGACACCCCCGGTGAACTGCCCAATGGCAGATATGACAGAGATAGTACAGCGGATGAACAGTCACACCACATTAAGCCTAGCCTCTCTCAGTTCTGCTGCCCTACCAGTGGCTCTTTATCCCTTTTTTCAGAATGACAGCACCTTGCATGCATCAAGATTGGATCTGTTTCAAAGGTGACAAGATATTCTCAGACAAGGGTCCAATTGTAAAGAGCTTTTGCCCAATAACCTTATTACGAATATGTACTTTAGTCATTTAGTGGGAAGGACGTGAAGTCTTGCATTTGTATTTTTTTTAATTTTCTGCAAAAAAAAAAACCCGAAGAAAATTGAACTTATTTCACTCCTGATGCTCACTCTATAAAAATGTGTGAACAAATGGTGCTCTTTAACAATAAGTAAAAGTGTATATAGTGAGCCTTGCTGAGAAATTGAAGGCCACAGAAAAAATTGCAAACTATGAATCTAAGTGAACATATTCAGATTAAAGAAACCTAATTTCACCAAGTTTAGATTGATACTTGTCTTATATAAAAGTGAACATGTGGCTTCTGTCGTACCCTTTTTTCTACAGTCAAAGATGTCAATAAAGGAAAAGTGCCCACTATTGTAAGCTGGGAAACGATTTCTAAATGGAGATCTGCTCTGCTCGCCATCATTTGGAGTAACACATTTACTTCTTTTCGAAGAATAGGGGGACAATCAGTTTACCAATTACAATATTACTTTCTGGGAAGGCAGGCAATATGTCTCTGTAGACATGTAGCGATTTAGAAGTTGACGGACAGCAATTTTATCACAATGTACTCAGATGGACTGAGTTTTAGCTGTGGTCAACGACAAACTGTGCCAAGGGGCCCCTTTGTGGCACTGCCAACATGCCCCTCAGGACAGAGGCTGGTTAGATTACACATTAGAGGGGCTATCACATGCTGTGTGGATTGAGGATCTGTGAAGATGGCCGCGGGGAAGGAGCACTGGTACAGAGCTCCCGGGCACTAGGATTGCCCCTGTTGTCCCCCCTGCACACCCCTCGCAGAGGTCACGGCCCTGCGGGATCACTCAACAAGAGGAAAATATAAATTTGGAATCGCGCTACTGCCATCCACAGGGAGCCGCACAGGACAAGCATCGATGAAGGAATGACGATCTGCGCCCGTGCCCCCCGACTCCACTGATACGCTGCAGATCGAGGGATCAGATTTAGCGGACACTGGGGAGACTCTGTAGGAGGCACTTACCGCCCTCCGGAACCATCGTGGGTCCCGTTTCGAGACTGAGTCACAGGATGAGGAAGGCGGTCCCCCCCGACCCAACCGAAGTGTTGAGGATTGAGGGATCGGACTGGCAGACACTGGAGAAACTCTGGAGTGGACACTCACTGCCCTGCAGAACCATTGTGGATCTCACTTCTGGACTGTACTGTGGGACGAAGGTAGCGGAGGTTCCGAGCAGACATCCCGCAGGTGCCTGATCCCAAAATGGCCACCCTGGCCACAAAACAGCAGCCAGAATTTCACCAGCTTGAAATATGACTGGGAAAAAACAAATCATCTGATAAAATTATTTTATCCACAGCCCATACAAACTGGAACAAGAACTTCAAAATCACGAAGTAACGTTTGTATTGATGCCCGCAACCCGTGGGTGCCTAATCACAAAATGACCGCCAAATCCCTTCTTCTACTGATCCCACTGCGCTAGTGAGACAAACAGAACCCGCTTTAAACAACCTCTGACCCGCCCCAGTTCTAACGCGACCCCCCTGCTGAGGAAACTTCTTAGCCGGCAATCGATAAAATGGCTGCTCATATACTAACCCTATTCCTCCAATTGAGCCTCCAAAAACACTTGTGGAGACAGTCAGACCCGATCCCGATGCAGGGCGACTTCGCCCCCCGCTCGCTGAGACTGACCCCTCCTCTCCCCGGATGCTGTGCCTCTCCGGTGCCAAACAAGAAATGGCCACCTGGGGCTCCAAATCAAGACCTGAAAACAAAGCTTCACCAGTGAGAGGAAAACTCACCCCTCGGATATGACCTCAGAGCTGATCACTGCCTGGCCGTGAGAATTCAGGTGTAACGCGACCCCCCCCATGCTCGTCATTGCGACCTCTTCACACCTCTGGTGTTGTTCCTCACAACTGCCTGCCATCAAGATGGTCGCTGCCTGACATCAAGATGGCCGCCCGGGGCTCCGAACTCATCCAGACAATCGAAAACTTCACGGGTGAGTCACAAACTCTGCCTACAGTTGTGACCACAATTGCTCTCTGCCTCTGTCTTACCCTGAGAACCAATCCCAAACTCTATAGTGCAAAGATCCCGAACGCTCCTGAGACTGACACTCAAACATGCCTGACCTTAAGATGGACACCCGGGATCATAACTCACCTGAATCCACTCCGGTGAGTCACTAATTATCAGAACAGTTTCCTCCCCTCCTGAATCTTGTCTTGCCTTGACCTCCCGGCCTCATCATCCATGTGACGTATGCCCGCACACCCTCGTGGCTAGCAGCCCCCCTTCCCACTGTGCATGACTCTAAGCTGGCCGCCGAGGCACATAACTTACACCATCTAACTCCACACACAAGTGAATACCTAACCTCTAGCACAGAGTGTAGATCCCAACAATCTCCACCGTCCTCTCTGATCTCTGATTAATCTCTAATCTACGACGGCTCCAGAAACACTTTCCTACCTTTCCTTAAGGGAGTTCGCCCCCTGTCCTACCTAGACACAATGCCTTCCACCACGTCAGCCCAATACCATCCACCTTTCTGCAAAGCACTTAAAACCGCACGTCCCGAACTCCTTCTCGATCAGTTTACCGCCTAACCTTTCACCCAAAGCGAAAAAAACTTTAAGCAAAAACTGATCAGACAACATCCTGAATCACTATTTGCGGACATCTACCATGGCTCCTCCAAAGGATAGGTAAAAACGGACCTCATTTTCTACACCAAAAGGTCAGTAATATGGAACTCCATCCTAAGATCGCAGCTGAATATCTCCAAAAACAACCAACACTTCACATAGCTGCAAACTGACACTATCAGCTCCTAACCGCACTAGGCGTACTGGTAACACCACTGTGACCATCTACTCCAACGGCACAGTGCTGATACAAGCCAATAATGACAATCTAGAGTCCTTCAAATCCCTATTCTCATCCCTCCTAACTGCCCCCTCTCATGCCCTCCTCCCCTTCCCGCCCCTGCTCCTCCCACCGAAGAACCAGACCCCCCATCAGAACTCACCCACCACCCTGGTGCTCCCTGATAACTACACCTGCCCTTCGCCACGCGACCTCACCCTCACCCTCACTACTATTAGAGAGAACAAGACCCCACGACTTCCCCCCGCCATTCACCCCCACCCCCCACCCGCCACCTGTCCTCCACCCCCTCAACCCACCTCAAACAACTTCAACACACAATCTCTGACTCCCAACCACCTCCAGAAAAACCTACATGTAACAAAACACTGACATCCCAACACAACCCCCACCCCCCTGCACTCACGGCCCGCCCAGAACCCACACGGTCAACACACCCGCAAAAAACCAACCCAACAACGTAAGACTCCCCTCCCCTGGTCTAACACACCCACCCAGAACACCCACATCGAACAAGCGACTTGGCAATGACTCACCCTGCCTGAAACTCAGATAGCAACCATAATCCAGAGTTTTAGCGAAATCCTATCCAACCTCACCACGCTCCATAAACCTCAGCATATCCCCACCCTCCCCACCTCCACTAAATAAAGGCCCTCAAAGGCCCCCACCAGAGATGGATCACTACCCCCTCTCCAAGGAGACACAGAGAGCCAAAAGACCCAGAGATTCAATGTCTGAGAGTGAAGCGGCAGACCTCGCCTCCTCGTACGACAACCCAATTACTGTCACCCTCTAATCCAAAATCCAGGTGATCACTGGACTAGGCAGAGACCAGGCCCTTCCAAAATCCCCCAGACCTCCAGCCACCGCACTATCATTCTCATAGCCCTCAGCGCAAAGAAACCCAAAACAGAGATGACCCCCACAAACTGCATGCTCATAAACTGCAGATCAGCCACTAAGCCCGCCACAGAGCTAGCGGAATCCATCCTCACTCACGACATAGACATAGCATTCATCACTGAAACCTTGCTAAAAGATTCCTCCCTGCCTATTCTGGATACTCTTGTCCCCCCAGGCTTTACAATCATAGATAGAAAAGATAGAAAAGACCAAAGAGGAGGAGGCATAGCAATCATCCACAAAAACACTATTTCTGTGACGGAAATAGACTCCTTCAACTACAACACCATTGAATACATAACCGTCAACATTAACACTAATCTGTGACCTTATCTGCCAACCCCCAGGCAACACCACCACATTTACTGAACACCTGTCTGACCTAATTGCCCACTGCTCTCTCTGAGATGCAAACAATTTAATTCTGGGCGACCTCAACCTACACTGGAATGAATAAAACAATCTGCTAATCCAGAACCTGAACGAGCTGCTACACAACAGTAACCTTACCCAACACTGCATAGAGGAAACTCACAACAAAGGAGCAATCCTAGAATGCCATTATCGCCAAACGCAACACAATCACAATAAACCACACCCTGCCCGTGGATTCGTCAGATCACCACTTAATCCTCTTCCACCTCACTCAACTGATCACTCTCCAACCCCGCACCCAAATGGACCAGAAAACTCACTCAGATCAAAATGACTGACCTTGAAGAAAGGGTTAGCTTTCTCCTCAGCTCCTCCGCGGATGATCGATCCACCACTGAACTCACTGCCCATTACAACACAACCTTGACATTCATTCTAGATCAAGTAGCCCCACTGAAACTAAAAAAAAACCAGGAACATCAGATCTAGATCCTGGTTAAACACGGACATTAATAACGAAAGAACACAACTTAGAGCTACAGAAAGACTATGGAGGAGCAACTCCTCCGCAAGCCTACTTGAACAACTCAAAGCAGCCCGAAGGAAGTACAAAAGACACATCAGCAGCAAGAAATCCACCTTTTTCTGCTCTGCCCTGAACAACGCAAAAAGTAGGCCCAACAAACTGTTTAAAATCATCAAGCAACAAACCACCAAGCTCCTCAAATCCTTAATGCAGGCCTCCAAAGAATTGTGCAAAAACTTTGCTGTCTTCTTCGAAGAGATTGAGCTCTAACCAGACATCAACGCCAACCCAGCATGCAAAAGATTGCCCCGAGTAAGAAAAGACTTCACGTGCATGCACCCCATGAACACATAGAAGTCCTTCGACCCCATCCCGGAAGCCGAGATCCTCAAGCTTATTTCCACCTCCGAACCTGCTTCCACGTCCTTGACCCTATACCCACCCAAAAGACAAAAAACTGAAACTCTCCTTAGCCCCTTTCTGGTGCAGAATCATAAACAGCTCCCTGGAAACTGACATCATGCCTGAATGCCTCAAAGTTGGACAAATCATGCCACTACTAAAAAAAAACAGGCCTTGACCTGAATAACTTCAGACCCGTCTCCAATCTGCCCCTCCTATCCAAAATCCTCGAAAAATGAGTCATCTGGCAATTGACTCAGGATATGGACAACATCAACCTTCTGGACCCCCACCAATCGGGGTTCAGAAAAGGCTATAGCACCGAGACTGCGACCCTCAACATATCAGACGATATCCACAGATTTCTTGATACCAATCAATGCTGCCTACTCATTCTCCTCGGCAGCCTTTGACACAGTTGATCACCAACTCCTGATCAAGGCTCTACAAGAAAGGGTAGGTGCCATTGAGGTGGTCCTACACTGGTTCTCCTCCTTCTTACACAGCGGCTCGCGATGGAATAAAATCAATAACTTTACCTCCGATCTACACCCCGTCAGCAGAGGCGTCCCCCAAGGCTCAGTGCTCTCACCACAACTGTTCAACATATACATGAAACCCCACTCCACCACTCTTAAAAATGGTTAACATCCCTTTCCACCTATATGAGGATGACACCCAGATCTATCTAGAAACCTCCTCCTTAGATGACATCCACAGACTAATTGACACTCTAAAAGAAATCCAACATTGGCTGTCTCTAAATTACTTAAAACTCAATCAAGAAAAAACCGAGATCCTCCTCATCTCCAACAAAGATGAGAACCGTCAAATTGCAGGATGGCTAAAAGTGATGGATGCTCTCAACGGGATTCTCAATCTGGCAAACTCTGTAAAATCACTAGGAATCACCCTAGACCCAAAACTCGACATGGCCAAACACATCAAAAGCTCTGCCAAGAGTGTCTTCCTCAATCTGAAGCTACTCAACAAAATTAAACCATTCATCCCTACCAAAGATCTCAAACAAGCCACCCAATCACTGGTACTTTCCAGACTTGACTATGGGAATGCAACCCTCACTGGCACAACAAAATCCCACCTAGCTCCCCTCAAAACAACACTAAAAGCAGCAGCCAGAATGGTCACTGGAATTAAGAAATACGATCACATTTCATTAGCACTCAGAAACTAAAATGGCTCCCAGTCGAATTGCGTGCCAGCTTCAGAACTGCCTGCCTCACGCACAAAGCCCTACACACAGAAAACCCCAACTACCTGGCTGTTAAACTCAAGAGGGCAGGTCAGACTAGAAACCTCAGGAGCTCAAATACCCTACTTCTCATCCTTATGAAAACACCCAAACAAAAAACTGCTGCACGATCCTTCGCCGAAAATGCACCCAAAATCTGGTACTCAATCCCAGCAGATATCAGAATTATCTCGTCCTGCACACAATAAAAAAAAAAAAAAAAAATCCTTTTCTCCAACCGCTCCCTCCCAAAGGGATAGCCGCTGCTTCAACGCAAATCTGATCCCTACTCGCCGTTGCTCCCTGACATTGTATCACAATGTCCTACCTCCTACCTGGTCTCTGACCACCTCCTGTTCCACCCCCCAAGGGTTTATCCCAAGACAAAGTGCACTAATCGAGGTTATCTCAGGTCACACGTACTCCCTCAATACAGCACAGCACACTTGGACCTCCCTATCCTATATGTATAACACTTAAAGGTTCATCCCAAGACAAAGTGCACCAATCGAGGTTCGCTCAGGACTCACGTACTGCATAGCACACTTGGACCTCCGAACCCATACGTATAACACTGCTCTACTACATGACTCTTGCGAAAAACTGCTTTGGTTCAACCCAAGACAACGTGCACTAATCAAGGCTATCTGAGGACTCACATACTATCTCAATACTGCCCAGCACACTTGGACTTCCGAACCAATACGTATAACAACATAACAGGCTCTATTATATGACTCTTGAGAAAAACTGCTGTAAAGCGCTCTGATACCCCCGGGTCCGGCCAGTGCTATAGAAAACTCTTTAAATAAATAAAATAAATTAAGATGTACTAGGTGATCCAAAAGAACTCCAAAATGGTACCACACAATACTAAAATATCACACTAAAGAGGATGATGTTTGACCACAGCTAGTGTTTAGCTATGGAATAGCCTCCTGCCTTAAATCAGATAAAAATGTGTCATTTGAAATTCAGAAGGTAGATGAAAAGGAGTATGTTGTAACACAGTCATAGGAATGCAGTTTGACTCTTAGCTATGG
The DNA here is from genome assembly GCF_964263255.1 of Lissotriton vulgaris. Lineage (NCBI taxonomy): Eukaryota > Metazoa > Chordata > Amphibia > Caudata > Salamandridae > Lissotriton > Lissotriton vulgaris. The sequence goes on along the minus strand of NC_141687.1, from coordinate 1,885,420,804 downwards.
GTACTTGCAATCAGCTTTTCTACAGCAAGAAAAAAGACATGCTAAATGAATAAACTAACATATCTTGAAACATTGCAGAAAACCAAACTTCACATCACACAACATCACAAAACATTACACAAAAAGGCCATAGACGTGGTGGCTGACACGTCTCGCTAAGTCTGTGACCCTTCTTGATGGAGCTGTAGGCTCTGCACCTAGCCTTTCACATGAGATGGACCAAGATCTTTCCTCGTCTGCTCATGTCAGTGATGGAGCAAGGACTCCTGGACAAAGAGACTTGCTCAGATGCAATCTTCACATGTAACCTCTAACCTCATACTAAACTTGTATTGTGCAAATAATATGCATTACATGACATTTATAGCAAGAATGAATCTTGCCTATGTGTTCTATTAACCAGTAACTTGAGAGTGATTCTAAGATGGCTGCTAACTGAAATTCTTTAGTGCGCATGCGTCTACTGCATCTACGTAGTATAAAGTATCTATCGCTTGGAGGGAACTTTCTGCACTTGCGCAGTAGATAACAAAATGGCCACTTGAAACTCACATGCTTGTCACCTGCTTACTGGAAAACTAAAACTCAGCTATTTTACTAATGCTAATGCAGAGAGAATAATAATAAGTAAATGGGATTAGAGTAGAGATAGGTAGTATACAGTGAAACCATTTATTTTTTATTTTAACATTTGTCTTTTTGACTCTTTCAGTAGTGCTTATAATGGGCTTGAAGTTGTGAGCCACAGTCTATTCTCTCTCATTCTGCCGCACATGCATAGTGCAACCTAGCTGGAAGAAGCCATGTCAACTTAAACTTCGTCAAAGTCTTCCAGTGGATACATTCATGAGAACCGGAATGACAGTCTACCAAAATGCATGGGAACCTGCGGAATGTTTCATAAAATTGTGACAATTACGTTGTGAATGCGGGTGGGAAATAAAGTTTGAATAAAGAATTAAGTGGATGGGTGTTATGATCGCGGAAGCCGCGAACTACAATTCCCGGCATCCTCCGGGAAAGAACTACCGCTCCCGGCATCCTTCGCGGCGCATCGCGCTCCCGCGAGACTGTTCAAAGGGCGAACAGCGGCCGGGGAGCGGTGTCGGTGATTCCGGACCTGACGCTGTTCCTGTCCTAGGAGTTCTGGTGATCGGGTGCGGTAAGAGTGTGTTTGCTGCGACGCTGAGAGGTTCGATCTCAGCGGCAGCTTGTCTCTTACTGGCCCTTACTGTTGCTTCCCTTTGCGGAGACCTTGCTTACTTGTACTCGTACTTTTTGGATCATGTGTGGGATTTGACCCAGTTGGTATTTTCGGCCAACGGCGGGTTGTCTTGTGTAGCTATCGAACTGGGAATAGTTACTCCTTTTTGCTGGTGAATTATTAGTTGCTTGTAAATACGAACTGTCCTGGAACTCAACTAAGAGGTATTAGTTGATGATACCATCTAAAGACCTTCCAGAGGAGCCTTGTCTGGAAATGCATTACTGTGTGTAGAAAGGGTATCACGAATCATATTTACATATATGTGTAACTGGAATTGTTGACTTTTGTATTAACAGGGGATTAGGAGGTGTGGGTCACACTCTACACCTGTGATGTTTAGCGGAGTCACATTTAGGTAGGTCATAAGGAAAATAGGTTGAGTTGTATCAGACACTGTGTACATGTTCTTCAAGACTATTTATGTTCCTATATGTTCTATTTTCCATAGTTACCTCATATCCAACCCTACGTTGCTTCTACACATCCACAAGGCTTTATCTTTTCTTTTACAGGTAGGAACCCTCATAGCTACATGTGATAGAATTGATTCATTTACAGTATAGGAATTTTGTGCTATGCCTGTGTTCTGCTTGTGTCTTACAGATCTCCCTCCCTGCTGTCCCCATCCTTTCCTTCCTTGATCCTTCCTACAATTTCCCCTCACTTAATCCTGTCAACACTCTGTGCCATAAAGGCTTTCCAGGTGTTGGCTAGATTTAGAGGTGGGCTTACCTTTCTACAAACCGATCCCGAGGACGATTCGCAACAATGGGTTTATTAACAGAGGGCTAACTGAAAAGAAATATGTAAGCATGGTGTGATGATCACCTCCTCTGGCCTGTCCAATCAGAGTTAGTATTTTTGTAAGTATGAAACATTAATGGGTGGTATTAGCATACAGAAAGGTATAATTGAGGTAGCATTCGTTAGTTAGTGAGTCTGCACACGGAGATGCTGAAGCATGCGACCAGGATGCTGTCGGAGTGACTAATGTGATGCTGAAGAAGAATTGAATTGGTGAACCAATTATCTTAAGCAAATTAATTTAGAAGAAGATTGCGAAAGAATCTCAAGGAGGAAGTGAGTGTCAGAGAGGGGTGCTAAGCAAGTGTCGGTGATATAAAGGTCATCTGTCCTGTTCTGATTCCTGTCCTAATTCCTGTCCTGAAAGCCTTTGTTCGTCAGATCTTTCCTGGGGGACTCTTACCAATTCCTAGGCCTGGGAGTTGGTTTTCACACCAAGTATAAATGAATGGATTTTGATTGATTATTTAAAATCTGCCTTCCTGTGAGAGACAGAGTTTGTTCAGTACTATGTAAGTGGTTCACGTGAATTAATCTGAGATAAAACTTTAAAAGTCATCCCGACTCTGTGATCATTTCCAAGGTGTGAGTATATTTAAAATGTATGTCACTTCACCATCAACTAGTTCAACTAATGGTCCATTGACCAGAGGAAAGAACTTTTAGATCAGTGAAAGATTAGTTAGGGAATAGATATAACTAATCTAGAGAATTATAAACACAATGACTCCAGTGGTGATTGCCACAGTGTTGTGAATTGATTTTATGGGCCCAGGTGAGTATGTGGTGTTAAATTACCTGTTGTTGGTAACCCGCTGGTTCATCAGTAAAGACGTTTGTGTGGCCCAGGACTTCTGCATCTTTCAAGCAGGTGAGACCATTGCTCTCTTCAAAACATACCTCTGTATCATGATGCTGTAAGTCATAGAAGTGATGCTTGTGAAAAACTGTCCCGCTGTCCCTTTAAATTGATACATTTTCACACCATATCTCCCCTTCCCTTTTTTGTGAAAATAATGAAAAATTCTTCTCTGGCACAACTGAGGCAGTTCACTGAAAAATATGACAGCTGGACACCTAGCAGGACAGCAAGTATTCCAGACAGAAAACAATTATACTACAAGAAACCTAACTCTAAAGTTGTTAACGGCACTAACCAAATCAAAATAATTTTGACAGTTACCAATCCTGAGCATGATAAAGAAATACAAAATTGCATGACATGAGTATGAAGTCAATGCATGGTCTTATCCTTGGGTTGTGTGTAGTTCTCATTTTGGGCATTTGTTAATACAGGATCTTTTTTAAAACAATATCAATCAAGTGGTAAAGTGGTTGCTGTCTGTGACCTCATGCTGGGAGAACAATCCTGAGCATGATAAAGAAATACAAAATTGCATGACATGAGTATGAAGTCAATGCATGGTCTTATCCTTGGGTTGTGTGTAGTTCTCATTTTGGGCATTTGGTAATACAGGATCTTTTTTAAAACAATATCAATCAAGTGGTAAAGTGGTTGCTGCCTGTGACCTCATGCTGGGAGAACAATCCTGAGCATGATAAAGAAATACAAAATTGCATGACATGAGTATGAAGTCAATGCATGGTCTTATCCTTGGGTTGTGTGTAGTTCTCATTTTGGGCATTTGTTAATACAGGATCTTTTTTAAAACAATATCAATCAAGTGGTAAAGTGGTTGCTGTCTGTGACCTCATGCTGGGAGAACACAGCGTAGCCAGCTATTAGAGAACCATGGGCATCAGGACGGACAGTGGCACCATGGAGACATGGAGACAAGCAAAACTTGGGGAGAAGCAGGCCCCCATGGCCACACCCCTCATTTGTTGGTATATTTGGTTATTAAAAACAAAGAAATTTTGTTCTAAACAGATTTTCAACATACCAACAAGCATTTTGTTATGTTGCATGCATTCAATGGGGCGTTTGCCAAGGTAGTGTTCAACAGCCTTAATACCATCACGGTGTCGGATTGATGTATACAAAGAAGATACATCCATGGTAATAAGTAGGAGTTCATCATCCCAGGTAATTGAGGCCAGTTTGCACAGAAAGTCAGTTGTGTCCTTTACATAAGAACCCAAGTTCTTTACCCACTCCTGTAGAAAGTAGTCTATATAACGAGAAATACATTCCGTAGAGCTGTCTATGGCCGATATTATGGGTCTGCCAGGGGGCACAAGGGGGTCCTTGTGCACCTTCGGAAGAAGGTAGAAACTGGGGATGACTGGATAGTCCTTCTTTAAATATTTGTATTCATCGAATGAGATGAGACCACCGCTACGCCATGCCATTAGCTTTGAGTTCTGGTCAGCCCACGCCGCTTTTACAATTGATAAATTGCTCTTTTTGTAGCAGTCAATATCGCCCAACTGGAGTTCTGCCTCCTTGATATACTCCTCCCGTTTCCATAGGACAATATTGCCGCCCTTGTCGGCAGGCTTAACTATGACTTTGTCGTCATTTTTCAATTTTTTGACCAGATTGTAATAGCAGGCGTTTTTTCTGTTGATGACTTTCTCTTTGTTGTTGGAGGCAATGTAAAGCTTTTTCAAATCACCTATAACAAGCTCATGGTATCACATCCAGATTGTCGTGAATAGATACTGGGAGGAAAGTGGATTTGGGCTTGAATGGAGTTGTACTGATGCCCCTGCCGCCGATTTCATCAGTTGGCGCTGGAGCTCCCACATTTTCACATTGTAACTCTAAAATCTCTTGCATTTCCACGCCTTCACTGGCCGTTAGTATCGATGGGCTGGTTGGAACAGTCGTTTTGGATTTTTTGTAAGGGTGTTGTCGGTGGAATTTATTGAGCTTTAATTTCCTCACATATCTGAAAACATCCATACATATATATATAACCTACTGGAGGTCGCCAATAGGTAGTTATAGTTAGGATTATTTTCAATACAAAATCTCAACATTCTATTGTGAATAACTTTGGCGCCGGTTGAGGAATCTGCCTGAAAATTTCCTCAAATTTGCCTCGCGCCGCCCCGGTCCTTCCCTGAAAGTTTGGGGGGGATTTGTCAAGCGGGGGCCGAGATAAAAAAGGGGTCCCAAAACGTGTTTTCCCCATGTTAATTTCCATAGGGCGGTCAACCTCACTTTTAGCCCGAACGGCTGAATGGATTTCCACCAAACTTGGCAAAATTGTAGGGACTGACTGGTAGCCCGATGTGCCTTTGCTATGTCTCAAGATATGTGCTCCAATGGATTTTGAGTAATTTAGGTTAAAAAAATATATATATCTATAAGCGCTCCCCGGTACGCGCACCGGGGCGCTAACCAGCGCGCTACGCGAGTACGCGCGCGGAAAGCTGATTGGCTCTCGGGTGTCTGTCAACATTCCAAACAGTCCGGAGTGGCCGCCATCTTGTGTCTCGGTAGGATTGAGACACAAGAGGTGGCAAAAATGAAGGGGGAAATGACGATAAGTGGGCAGAGTAGACCCCCCCTGACCCCCTAGGTTTGATGTGGGGGCTATAAAAGGGCCCCGCGGGGCAAAAAAGATTTTTTTTTTTGATTTGCGCAGGGGGGAGCGCCCGATACGCGCACCGTGGAGCGTACCGGGGAGCGTTTCATGGGAAAAAAAGAATGATAGAGTTTTTAAAAAATGTAGCCTTTTTTTTAAATTTGGAGGTAGTTCTAAAAAGAACTGTTTTTTTTCCTTTTTTGTTGTTTTATATTTTTTTAATGTTTTTTGAACATTTTGTACTTTTTTTGGCTTTTATGAACTATTTTGTATTTTTTTTTGTTATTTTTATGGGGAGAAACAAAAAACAGGGAATTGAAAATGGCTCAACTGGAGCAAAAAAAAATCAGGAAAAAATGAGGGGTTTTTGGGGCAATTGTGGTTGTCACCAGCAAGGAGGATGGGCTTTATGCTCTGCTCGCCATAGGAGATGGTCTTACCACAAAAAATACATGTGATCTTGAATTCACCAAACCGTGGTTGTATGCAAGGGATCGTCTCCCTTGTCTCTGGTCCCGATGGAGTGGGTTGCTTTCTTTTGGAGGTGCTGGTTGAAGATTGGGGAGGGTTACTGGCCAGTTCTCTCACCTCTCCGGCAGCATAGTTGTTGGGATGCTTGCGCTGCATGTGCCTAATCATGGTGTTATTACCAAATGAATATTTTTTGTTAGGGTTCCCCCTTGAAAGTTCAATGCCACAGATTTGGCAAGTCACCTTTGGCGCATTGACTTTCTTCTTGCCCTCTGGGATAGAAAAAAACTCCCATACAATGTGCTGTCTTGGCCTGTATGGGGTATTGTCTTCTGGCAGCCACCTTCTCCCCTCCTCCTCCTCTTCTTCTTGACCACCAATGTGATGTTGTGGTGGTCCTCTTGGTGGCGGTGGTGGTGGTGGTGCAGATGCTCCAGCTGCTGCTGCTACTGTAGCCATTTTAAAGTACAAAATATTTATCTTATATCTCCAAAGAGGTCTTCCTCAGTCAGAATAAGGAAAAAAGGTGGGGTCTTTCATCATTTGGAAAAAAAAACTGTCCTGAACCAATGAAAAGTGTTATTTTCAGGTCACATGACCCGGGCTTTCATCATTTGGAAACCAAAACTGTTCTGCACCAATAAAAAGTGTTATTTTCAGGTCACATGACCCGGCGCGCCCCGGGCGTGTCACAGGGCGCGTCGCGTAAGCGCGTCAGATGCTTACGTTGCGCGATCGTATTCGCTCGAGTACTTCCGGGTGCGCTTACGCCGTGCGTATCACGCGGACGCGGCTACGCGATACGTCACAATGTTTTCGTTCGCGGCAATAGCGCTAACGGGACGCTCACCGGTGCGCGACCCGGGGCGCTCCAGAAAACTGCGCTTTCCAGTGCGCACACCGGGGCGCGCACCGGGAGCGCACCAGGGCAAAAAAATTTTTTTTAAGTATTATATAAATATACAATATAGGATTCATTATAAAAATATTACATTTCATAGGTTTGAGGCCTGATATATAGTTAGGAATTAGCATTTAAAAAACCTATGAAATTCACTGAAAAAACCATAGGTTTCACACCAGTTATAGTTAGGAATTAGCATTTAAAAAAACTATTAAATTCACTGAAAAAAACCATAGGTTTCAGACCAGTTATAGTTAGCTGGAAATTTTACTGACATAAAACCATAGAAATTCCAACGTTATAGTTAGTTGGACTCACTATAACAAGCGCGCCTGCAATGCACTGCTGATGACGGTACTTTATCGGAGCCAAAATGGTGAATAATATAACGCACCATTCACAATCTGGTGCAAACAGCCCATATCACCAGCTTACCAGCGATAGCAGCCTCAAAAAGCATTGTCCCGTGCAAAAAGCAGTGAACACAACCCTTTGCAACTATCTCAACCACCAGCAAGATCGGCGAAGAGAATACAAAACAGGTGATAAGGTGCGTTAGCACTAGGAGGTTAACACCTGCTCTGACCTAGTGTAACGTGGGACTACAACCTGCAATATCAAAGGGAAACCAGAACACAGCCACACCTGAATGACAACAGATGCAATGGAGCCAATGATCATGCAGCTCAGACACCCAACAGTGCCCCGCCACATCCCGCCACTAGCCCCTTGTCCGCCATCCCCCTCGATCCCGCCCCGACAAACAAATGTGATAGAAACCTTCCGAAATCTAGAACGTAACAGATCAACTGATGTTGCACAATTATAATAAAAAAGATGCATGTGTGGTTGGACAAATGAGAATCACAGTCATCTATGGATTTACATATAAAACATTTTATTTAAACAAACAACAAATTAAAAGTAGGTACAGCCATGGCGTGTCATCCCTCGACAATCCGTGAATCACAGCCTGCAAGACAAAAATCAAGATAAGATTGTGCGTTATGCGCCCATCAAAGAAGATAGAAAGAGAGAAAAAGAGACAGAGTGAGAACGAGGAAGAGGAAGAGAGAGAGAGAAAGTAAGAGTAAAAGAGAGAGAGAGAGGAAGACAGAGAAAAGAGAAAGAGTGTGAGAGAGGAAGAGAGAGAGAAAGAAACAGTGTGAAAGAGAGGAAGAGAGGTAGAAAGAGAGAGAGAGAGGAAGAGAGAGAGAAAGAGTGTGAGAGAAATATGGAAAGGGAGTGCCGACATTGTGGACAAAACCCTCACAGCTCACCTTTTTGCCACTGGTGTGTCTCCAACCACGTGCCGGGACATAGTGCAGCCCTCAAGCTCACTTATCTGAAACATAGTGTAGAATCAGTAATGGCAGAGTACATACAACAGCACATGCCTAAATCGCTGTCCCGCCCCAGCACACCCAGGAAGCTGCACCCAATCCACTCCAGCCGCCAAGAGGTGTCTGCCCGCCCCTACGTACCCAGGCTGCTGCACACCATCCACTCCCACCGACCAGAGGTGACTGTCCACCGTTGCGCAAACAAACCTGTCTGCTTATCTTCCGCCACCGGCCTGTGTCCAAGAGGGCCCACCACTTGCCGAAGCAACCTCTTCAGCCGTGGCGTACACGCGGTCCAACCGAGCTTACAATTCAAATCAGATCTTGATTGCCAGGATGGTGTATTGATGCCACGCATCATCGCAGGTTGCACTCCAGTTCAGCTCTGGTGGCACTAACTCAGTGGAACTCAAGTCATCGTCACGTGGCAAGAGGTCCATGCCGGGCAAAGTGCCTCGGCTGCCACCAACTCTGTGTACTTCAAGACGTGGGAGAGAATGGAAATGGCCTCCAGCATGTGCGCCCAGCCCTTTTTTATTGGCAGGGTCACATGTTCTGTGACGCCTGTGCTGCATGGGTGTGGTGTGGGTGTAAACCAGCCATGAGGGAGTGGCTGTGGCATGCTGACAACTAGACCTGTGATCAGCAGATCACTACAGGGAAGACCTGGGGCATGTAGCGTTGTAGTTCCTCCCTGTAAACGTAAGCAGAGTGGGCACATCTGGCATATGCCAGTCCTACGTGAGGCTGTGAACAATGACTCCGTAGCTATGGGCCTGGTTCCGTCCTGGGCTGTATGTTGTAGCGTTACCGCCAAGCGGGCAACAAGCGCCAATGTGTCACCCTGTGACCCAAGTCCCATAACATGGCCAACATGAAAGGTAGGGGAATCACTGACCCTACATTCATCCATACTTCCACACATGAAAGATCGTGTACATGACATATCTGTGTGGATATGAATGTTTATTGCACATTCAGTGGAGTGTTGCAGCTGTAGCAATACAGGGCCATGCAAAGCCCAAATTTCTGTTTTTGGCACATGGAGGGCAGCCAATTAGAGCCAAGCTTGTGCTCGGGGTTAGGTTCTGCCAACATATGTACTTATCCAATCACTCCGCCAATCTCCAAGCGCTTATAAATTGACTATACACTCACCTTGCAGTACTCTAATGATCCAGTCTCTACCTATGTACTTATACAATGACAGAGACAAAGTTACATAAGCAAAGTTTTTCCCACTGCCAGAGGTAACATGGTTGCGTGCGCTGTCCACAGCACAATGTAATGTGTTAGGGCCCAGGTGAAGCCTCATGCATACATAATGAACACACGGACACAGTTAAATAGATAGTGGAACTGAGTACCAAATCATGCACTCTGCCCCTTTTTATTACTAGGGTCACATGTCCAGTGGCATCTGTGCTGGGTGCGTGTGGGGTGAGTGTTAGCCAGCCCTTAGGGAATGGTTGGTGCTGGCAACAAGTACAACAGTAATTATCGGATCACACACAGAGATTCAATCATAAAGGGTCTATGACTTGTGCTGTACTAAGGTTGGGGCAGCAGTTCTGAAATCATGCACAAAAGATTCTATCGTAAAGGGTCCATGCTTGTGCTGCACTGAGGTAGGGACAGAAGATCTGAAATCATTCACAAAAGATTCTATCATAAAAGGTCCATGAGTTGTGATGCACTGTGGTGGGGGCATCAGAAGCATTCTGCTTGTGCACTGCCAGTGATAATGCGTGGTCCGCACTGGTAGCAATGTCTGTTGCCTACTGGACTGCGTCATCTGCAATCGCACCTCAATCTGAATTGTGAGCCCTGCTGTCCGCAGTGTAGATCGAAGGCAGTAGTCAGCACAGACATCGTGGAATGCTTTTTGTCACTTCCTTTTGACTAAATCCGAGGACATAGAGTAAAATTCTGTCTGCAATTAATAAATCAAGACTGAATTCAAATTGTGAACTCTGCTGACCGCAGTGAAAGAGTACGGAACAAAAGATGAAATGTGTATGGACCTCATTAACGAAATATGTAGGTTTCAAGGACGTTACAGTTAGTTGCCTACTGGACTCTGAAATTAATGAATCAAGACTGAATTTGAACTGTGAGCCATGCTGACCAGAGTGTAGGCTGGCGGCAGCGGTCAGCAAAGGCCCACAGTCATGTGGCGTTGACTTAAGCTGCACCGGTTGAGAGCATTTAGTCTTCTTAACCGATTATAGTCTCTTACACATTTTGCATCGGTACTAATCTTGAATTGTGAGCCTTGCTGGCTGAAGTGTAGGCCGGAGGCTGTGGTCAGGAAGGCCCCATAGCCACGTGGCGCTGACTTGAGCTGCACAGAGTTAGTGGCACCTAAAGCACTCAGAGTGTACTCAGTCAGCGATGATGCGTGGTCCGGGTGGGCTATATTGGTGACAATGTCTATTGCCTACTGGACTGCGTCATCTGCAATCGCGACTCTATCATAACTGTTAGCCCTGCTGACCTCAGTATAGACCTGAGGCAGGGGTCAGCAAAAGGCCAACAGTCATGTGGCGTTCACTTGAGCTGCACAGTTATTGCACCTGAAGCGCTCAACATGTGCTCAACCAGCGATGATGCGTGGTCCGGGCGGGCCGCACTGGGTCAATGTCTGTTGCCTACTGGACTGCGTCATCTACAATCGTGGCTCGATCTGAATTGTGAGCCCTGCTTTCCGCGGTGTAGATCGAAAGCAATAGTCAACATAGACATCGAGGAATGCTTTTTGTCACTTCCTCTTGACAAAATCCGAGGACATAGAGTACATTTCACTCTGCAATTAATAAATCAAAACTGAATTAGAACTGTGAGCTCTGCTGTCTGCATTGTAGACTGCCATTCAGTGTTCATTTGGACTTGCAAGATTAATTTGGTCCTTGCACTAAAGCTATAACTGAAATAAAACAAGTTCTTGAAGCAAGGATACTTAAAGGATATCATGTAGGTTTCAGGTACGTTATAGTTAGAAATTAGCATTTAAAAAACATTTGAAATTCACTGAATAAACCATTTTTCAGGCCTGTTATAGTTAGAAATTAGCATTTAAAAAACCTTAAAAAATCACTGAAAAAACCATTGGTTTCAGGGATGTTATAGTTAGTTGGACATTATTCTGGTACACAACCAGAAAAATTAGCCCGTTATAGTTAGTTCAGCTAACTATAACTTGTACACCCGTAATGACATGGTCAGTGGCGTCACTGATGACATCATACATGACATCACTGATGACATCATTGATGACATCATCCACGTGAAAATCTGATGCACCTCCGCACACTCTAATATAACATTTGATTCACCCACTGTAAAATACAGACTACCATTTTCGAAACCATTAGTTTTAGTTATTAGTTATACACATACCAAATCACTTATTCAAACAGAAACAAACGCATACTTACTCTCTTATACAATCACTGATACAAGTACAAACTCATCCATACAGCCACTCTCACATACACTGCATTTTACATATGTAGTTACTTGGACATGTACCATTGAGACATCCATTCACTCACCAACACACCCATACACACACTCACCCACCCATACAGCTGTTTCCACATGCACTCTTGAACCCATGCACACAGTGAATCAACCACGCAAACATCTATGCAGAGTCACACACCTCACACACACAGGCACCCATACAAATACTCAGGCAACCAATTGATAACCAATATAGACACTCATGTAGCTACTGATCAACCCATGCAGCAGCTTATACAACAACAGACAGACTGATACAGACATTGACACAGTTTAGTCACTAACCCATGCATTCAGTAAGACACATGTAATCACTCACTTAAACAGTCAGTCACGCATCTACTAAATCCTCCATCCAGGCACTTATACACCCACTCATTCTTCAATACTCCTAGGCATATATATAATACATATTTACACTTTAAAGAAAAACACACAGTCACTGGATGATGTCATCAATGATGTCATTTGAGATGTCATCAGTGATGTCACTGACCATGTCATGAATGATGTTATATGTGACGTCATCAGCAATGCATTGTAGGTGCGTGAGTTATAGTTAGCTGAACTAACTATAACGGGGAATTTCTAAGGTTTTGTACGAGAAGAATGTCCAACTAACTATAACGTCCCTGAAACCTATGTTTTTTAAGTGAATATATATATATACACACACACACACATATATATATATTAAGTGATTTATTGCTCATATCAGTGTCTGCAGACCAGTGATGTTTGTTTATTATATTTCAGATTCAAAAAGTACATAAGTACAAGAAATAAAGTTACCTTATCAATAGAGTACACAGAAGAATGTTTAGTCAATATATACAGTTACCTAAATATTGCAATACTTCAGTTTCAGGAGCATCAGCTTCATCCCAGAGCACATATGCTTGAGAGAGATACATCTAGCACTTCTGGTAAGTTTAGCTGCACTACCTTAACGAAAGACTATTTCATGTATTGCATCTTGTCTTTAGCTTTCCACTTCAATCTGCATGTACCAGTGTCCAGCAGAGTGACGGATCACATTACTGATATCCAGTATCTTTGTTATTTTCCATTGCCCTTTCCCTGTTTCCAGAATCGGCCAATATAGTCTTATTATGTGTGATTGATGGTGGATATTGTGAAAGGCAGAGGAGTGCTTTGCTTCCACTGGATCCAGACTGCAAAGTGAGTACTTACACTATTAGTCACATTAAGCCCTGCAGGTTTTCAAACAACCTATTGCAAGTCTGATATGTTATCAATGAGGAAATCAAAGAAATGTGGGTCATTTACCACGTTGTCTTGGAGCGAGTTAGGGACACCAGCTCACAAAACAGTCCAGTTGTTGGTTCCTGGTAATTTAGTGGATGGTGATATTGGTCCTGGACCTTTAGGCCAGTTTATAAAGGTTGTGCTTTAGAGCTTTTATCTGCACAAACTTACGGCACTGAGGAGGTGGCAGAAAAAAGAAGGATTCATCATTAATAACATCTTTAAAACTGCAATATATATGCATATACATTAAGATGTTCAGAGACTTTTTGTAATAATCCTATAGTAAAATAAATAAACAAGTAAATTGAACATTATTTTTATTGTGCTGATGCAAGAGAACAGGTAAGCAAAATTGTTACCTAATGCTTTGACTGGTTCCTAATATTATTGATACGTTTTAACCGCCATTGGCAAAGACAAGAGGACAGTGTTTTGTTATGGGGAGTTTGGTAGTACTGGGACATCTATGTGAGTGCTGTCTCCAGCTTTCCCAGAAAGAAAATCCCAAAAAGAAGCACCATTTCTGGCTATAACAGGTTGTTAGCTGGGAGCAGGGCTCCTTTGGTGAACAGACTGCATTAGTAGAATTCAGCAGTACCCTCAAAGAAGGGTATTATGAAAAGGAGACAGAATGCATGTGTGCTATAAGTGTTTACTGACAAGATATACACAGAAAAATATTATGTGGTAGAAACTTTTGACTGAGGACCAATATTGTTGTTACATCTTTTAAAAAGTATGTATGAGCGTGTGTCTGAACCTTGAGTAAAAAAAAAGCTGTGAATCCAAAATTCCAAGATGTTATCATGTCAGTAGAATGAAACTAACGAATGCACAAGCATGATTAATGAATAGCATTGTCTCTTAATGGGAGACAAAGGCACGCATAAAAGTAATCACTTCTCATACAAAAAGCTGTAACACAGCAATAAAATCGTTGTTTGAGCAAAATAAATAGATCAAAAAACATACACTGACTCTGATGCTTCAATCTTACCAAGGTACTACTTGATTGCCCTATCACCAGAACCTAATGGAAGCTCAAATGACATACTTCAACCATCCTAAAATTGCTATGGTCTTGATGGACAGTCTATTCAAGCCATTACATTCTATGAAAAAATGATAAAAACCCAGAGGTAGGGGGCGGCCTCAAAGTCTTCTCTTTCTCTACCTGTATCCCCTTGACCTATCTCATTCCTCTACACCATTTTAGTTGAACCCTGTCATATATAGAATTATTTAGGAAGGCCTTCTCGCCTGTTGCTTGAAAGTGTGATGTTCTCCAGATAATGGCGTTTATAATCATTTTCATTAATTATCATGGATACTTATGTCCTACGCCAGCTGAATGGTTTTACTTATGTCCGTATGTTTGTTTTTTATTCATAGTAATTACTATGTAAAAAGTGATATGAAGTACTATGCAAATGGAGCAATGCAAAGCAACATTACAACCAAACAAAATAACTCCTCTCTCCCAGGGCTGACATAAGCTGTAGTGTCAAGCAGACGGCATCAACTAACACCTCACTAAGACGTTCATAATCAAAATTATGGGTGTAAATCTGCTAACTTACTTGTAGAGCTTGATAGAGTTTTCAGGCTTACAATGGCAATAGAAACAGGTTGCAGGTGATATCTCTGCAATGGTAAGGGTCAGCAGAATAAGACCAAGTAGCGAGGAAGGGCAAAAGCTGGCCCAATAGTTTGAAACCAGACTTGAAGTAGTTGTAGTACGGACAGTTTGATTTTCCCTGAATTGTTCTTATGGGACGCAAAGGCCACATGATGAATGATCACGGTGGGCAGCGGATCAATTCTCCTAGGCCAGGCGTGAACTGCAGTGTCCAGAGACTGAACAAGCACACTTTGTCCCTTTGGAGTTGTTTAAAGATACCAGTTTGGCTGTTACTATTTAGAAAAAAGGTCTTTTGCTACAGCTGAGAAAAAATGTAATGGAGAGAGGGTGAGGTTGTGATGATGGGAAGGATTCAGGCAGAGAAGATTGGAATGAAAGCTAACCTGTGGAGACATCAAGAAAAGTTGTTTTTTGCACGAATGTAATGCCATGCTGTTCTCCTACTCGAAACAAAAGCATGATATCCTTTCACCACACAGTCCATTTTCTTTACCTTGAAACGTAATTACCTACAAATAATGAATGTGGAAGTTTTCTAGGCGCAGCAAGGATCACTATGGTCTAAGAAAAAATGTTGGGGTGCATGTATGGTAAGGTACGAAGGGTATCAAAGGGCTGGGTGATATGTTCCTAGCTTGTCATTGCAGCAGCCTGCCAAGTATTTCATTTCTCATTCTGTGCAGGATGCTAGTCTGGTTAGGGTTTGATTCATGGCCTGACTATATCTTGTCTGACCGGTGCTTGTCTGCCTTTGCGAATCTTTGGAGAATGAGAGATGTTTGATGACAGCTCAAAATGTTGGTCTTCTTTAGAGTATGTAAATACGGGCTTTGAATGATTGTGTAGTTTCGGTTCAGGTCGCCAACCTTGATTGATTTTCCACTTCATTCCCCACTTAAAGGGTTTATTTCTACAGAAACATGCAGTAACCCAGTCTTTAAAAGCAGCAAAGCTACAGCTCATCTCATTAACTTCCATATGACCGATTTTACTCGTTTGTTCTCATCTTTTCCATACCCATCTTGCCGTATGGATTCCATACCCGCCTTGCCGTATGGATTACTTGGCCTGCTCTGACTGCCTCCTTTTTTTTGTGTACATGCACACAGTACCACGCTCTCCCCCAGGCTAGGTTGGTGCTATGTATCTGACTATATGTTTTAGTACTCCTATACTTCTTTCAGTGGACTGACTACCTATAAAGCAGAACATGCAGGTAGATTTTTACCTCTTTTTCCATTTCTCCACCATCCGCCTGCCATCTTGTCAAAATAACAAACGATTTAAGAGTGGTTAACTTAACCTATGCCATGTGCATGGGGTTTTAACTGTAAGCATAATACAAATCATGAAACAAAAATAGCATGGGACCTTCACAGAAAATTATAACCCACCATGTGAATGCTATTATAATTTGTGTGCCTAGCTCCAATGCCGCCATCTCCAGCACACTACGAAGTGCGGCGCTCCAACTCCAGATATGAGCACCCCTCTGCTCACTCATGCACAACATCAAAACGCTTCCCACTTAGGATCACTCTTTCAAGCACGCAATCCTCAACGGTGTCATCCATTAGATAATGAACTCCTGCATCACAAAAAGGGGTTTGAAGCCCTATATAGATGCTAAAGGACAATACTTTTAATTGTTTTTTTTTGTTTTTTTGCAGAATTGATAACGTGAGGTCATCGAGATTTCACCTGCACACAGTTCTGTAAATGCTCCAAGTGAGCACATGCGTACATTATACATTTCTGAGCCTACGCCTGACATACACTGGAAATATGTTTTGAGGATAACTGAAAATGTACTCCTTTAACAATCTGCGCCCATTTATGTGAGTCGAAGTAAAATGCATTACTGATGTAGTGTGCTGCCACTCAATGAGCTGTGTCAAATAGAGTGTATGTTTTATTGGTAGATAGAGCCACGATAAAATGTGCACAATGCAAGTTTCAACCACTGTGCAGAAGTAGGAAAGCACATCCATTCTCAAAATTAAGGGAGTTTCATGTGATGGCCAACGATGTTCACCAGGGAGATAATAAATTAATTTGATTCGACTTTTCTATGCACTGCTGCTGTTTGGATATATCTAGTATGCATCACGATTGAATCTGTTTCAGACAATATTATTCTATTTTATCCTCGGCCTGCAATCCAACCGTGGAAAACTATTAAAGGAAAAGACCTGTGTTGTTATTGTTGTTTTATTTTTATTATTTACATGGTGTTTATGTTTCTATTTTTGTATATTGATGCTGAGAAGGTGTATTGCACTTATAGTTTTGTCAGATTAAATTCTACAATGGGTGAAAGTCATATTAAGGCGCTCCCAAATGATACTGAAAAGCTCCTATGAACCTGCTTGATTTATCAAATCTATAACAATTGTAAAACAAATCACATTAAAACGTGGAAGCCACGCAGGGAGCACTGAGGATTTACGGTAGAATCTTCAGCATCTAATCTAAGAAAATCCAGAATAGCAACCGCTGTCCGAATGTCAAAATGTAGATATTATTTTAGCTGGCATTTTATTAAACGTACCGAACCATTTTGAACAAAAGCCACAATTCAGACATAAAATACAATCTTTCCAGAAATCATCTGGCTGTGCAGAGTTTTACCTCACCAAATGGATTTTTTTTAATAAAGGCATGAAGTTGGTAGACCTTTACTATTTCATTCACAAAGCAGTCGTGCGAGAATAATAGATGTAACAATAGGACTTTTACTGTAAATTGCATGTAATAAGACCTTTACTATAAAGGAATTGGATGGCGCTGACAAGAGTTCACATTACAGAGACAATTCCACATATATGAACTTCCTTTGTCTGATCATTCTCTTTCCAAGACCACCCTTTCAAAACCCCAGCATGCTCTTTTCTATAGAACCAATTTCTGTTCTAAGGCTAACATTTGTGGTAGGCAGTAAGTGGCTTCTTAAATGAGCATGGACTGCACCCTGACAGCAGAATTCAGAATATTACACCTTCTTGTAACGGCGACGGATATTCGCCACCAGCTTGGCAGAGAGGCTGCTGATAGAAAGACAAAATGGGCGCTGCTAATTAGAACTGACAGATCTCATCAGCCAGAAAGGCTAATTGGGCTGAAGATGCTTATTGTGGTACAAATAAATACCACAATCAGGCAGAGCCGATGCAGTGCATGTGTGTGGGCACAAAAAGCCAGCCGCACACCAAGCTCCAGCACCACATAACAGGTACTCGACACACTGCAGGGCTCGAATCAAGCTGTTCGAAATTAAATTAATACTGCATGCAAAAGAGACTCACTGGTGATTAAGACTTCAAACTATCCAAGCAAATATATTTTAAATTCGTTATCCTTTAAATCAAGCAGACCTATAAAAAAAATATTTTTTTCCCTCCCTGAGGAAAACAAAATATATTTTGGCATATGAACTGCAAAGACCAAGGGTGAACAAGATTTCAGATACTCCCATCAACAAAATCACAGTGATATGGCAAATTTCATGTAAGCTCATGCGACTCTGTAGGTGGCTCTGACGTCATCTTACCTACTGTAATGAAACAACAGCATTTCTCAGCCGGCACGGTGTACACTAACTGCATCTGGTGTCCAGTGGAACTAATTAATACTTTTATACGCATAGATTTTCTCGCATTGGCACTTTCGTCAAACCTTCAAGCGTGGGAGAGCTCCTTCTCGGTTTCCTTTCCTTGTGCTAACAAAAAGTACGCCAGTTTTTTTATAGCTTTTATTGCACGCGCTTCATGCAGGGAACCATTTTTCTCCCACTGTTCTCCAAATGCAAGACCCAGAGCTCGCTTGCTGCCAGGGAGCCGGCTCGATATGTGAATGGATAAACTGGCAAATAGCCGTGGTTGCAGCAGTGAGACAAAGCACACACACACTCACCCTGGCATATCGAGCCGCGGAGCTGGTCAAAGAACCAGGGGATAAAGGAAATGCGCTCAATACAGCCGGTTCTAGAGGCCCAGATTAGTTTTAGCCAAAGATGACCGAGCTGCAATCACAAAAGAGGATGGAACAGCGCAAGTGGCGCTAATGTGTGTGGTGAAGCATACCGATCGGCCTAGTGCAATGTCACAGCCCCGGGCTAAATTTGCAGGTGGTCGAGCGTCTCCTTTTTAAAAGGTTAACCTACAAAGAGCGCACAAGCTTCCCTTGAAAGAGTATGAGGCTGTCACACGGGGAGCTGCCCAACAATACGAACATAATGACGGCAACCTGACCGTGGTTAAGCACATAACACGCTGACGGTTCACGGGTGTGTGGCCTGGAACAATGGGGACCAAATAAAGGAGGCTGCTTGGCCGGGCCCCAGCTGTTATTAGCCATGCTGCGAGATCAAGCAAAGGTATGATACGGACTGCCATGTCAATTGGTGCCAGGTTAATCTCTCAATTTGTGGAAAAAGCAAAACACACATACAAAAAGAACCCGAAAAAATGCATAGCTCCGGACACTGTCTGGCCTCCTCTTCATTGAATTCTTTTTATTCCTTTTAAATGAAAACACTCTGCTAATCTGCTTCATGGGGCGGGAGGGAGGGATGCAGGATGAGGCGCGGCTTTGATTTGAAAAAAAAATCAAATACCACTAGCTCTATGGAGGGGAGCCCCTCTCTCTTCAAAGGAAATCTGTTAGCAATATTCTAAGACTAACATGTAGTATGTAGTTCAAGAAACACGAGTGGTAATTGGATGAAAAAAACTTTGGTAATCATTTCAATAAATATAAAATGGTTATCATTTAGGAATTTATGTATATGGGGGTTTGCCACTCATGGTGGTACACATAGAAATCAATACAATTCTTTATGGGATTAGAATCGAACACAGTGAACCTCGAACTCCTTGAGGTCGAAACCGTGTTCAATTATTTAGCAAAGTCACAAATTAAAAGTATCTACACAAAATATGAAGTTGACTGCAGGAGCAAGTACAGTGTGCAAAACAGAGTGTGCCCATGTGTGCATGTCTATAGGTAAAGAAGAATGTTAGCTACCACTCACTTAAAGATGAGAAATTCTCTTAGCCACATTAATTCACATTTTGTCCATACAAGGCATTAGGCCACCGAAATGCATGCTCATAAGAAAAATTATGTAACAAATATAAAGTTCCAACTCACATTTGACTGTTTCACTAGTTACAATCACTAAATACAAGTGTACAGAAAACAATAGTAAATAATTTAAATCTGTTTGTCAGTTTCTCACAATTTCGAACACATTACATTCAAACCTATTGTGACCACAGAACAAACAAGATTGTATAGGACCAGACCTGACTACAAACAAGCCAACTCACCACTGTAGAATCTGACACTTGTGAATAACCCCTCTGGTCTCTCTACTTCCTGGAATCTCAACTGTGGTACTCCCATTACAAACCCATGCATTATAATAACTATATATGGGGTAATTTAGAGTTCAGAAGACTGGGATAACTGCAGTAAATCAGCGTGCTTCCACTTTGCGAAACCCACAGTTCACCCCAGGTCCATCATGTCACAGTAAGAGTCACCCAACCATATTTAAAGCTGGGCAACTGTGACTAGATTTCTATGCCAGGGTCTTAGTCAAGGAAATTGGTCAAAGTCACCCAAGGAAATGTAGAAAGGTCTCCGGGTGTCAAGGGTCATTCATTTTTTGTTTTTCATAAATAAACAAATATTTTGGGTGCATCACAACTGGTGCCTGGTTAGCAAAGGCTGCATGGCCTTCAGTGGAGCTGCCACAGTAGTAGCTGTGTTGAAGGCAGCAAGATCCTTGCTGATAAGTCCAGAATCTCGAAATACGAAAAGTCCTCTGTTAGTAGAACAGAGGCCATAGCCATGGCCTCTGTTCACTTTTGTAAAGTTACTAACAGCTTACTGCCTTCCAATATACCTGCCTTGCCAAGCACCTGAATCTTTTTGAACTTAGTCCAAATGTTTTTTGAGGTGTGCTCATTAGAAGGTTGTAATTCATTCCTTCACCCAGATATAAGCAATATAATTTCCAGACTGATTAATTCAAATAAAACTATATATATAAACAAGGATTTTGTTACCTGGAGTATATGTTATTTTTCTCTTGACTTGACTTGATGGGATTGGGAAGAAAGAAGAGCAAGCTGTGCAAGAAAAGTGCAGACCAAACAGTATTCTGTTAATGAAGCTGCCCAAGTAAGCTTTCAAGATGTAACAAGATTTAACTTTTCAAGGAAAAGTCTTGAAGTCTTGAATATTCTGCTTTCCTAGCACTAATCTGTGAAATGGAAAAATGCAGAAAAGGAATACACTACAATGGCATGGATGCTAAAGCAAAGTTTATTTTCTTTAAGTGATGCCAGAGCCGTGTTGAGTTATGCATCATGGTAGCTATTCAGTTGGTATCATCCTGAAATCTGTACAGTCAATGGGAAATCATGAGTTGCCACTGTACATAGGTGGTCACAGTATATAGCTCAACGTTTTGGGTGCGATGTAGGAGACCACGTGCCTCCCTGCTGTGCTTTTGCGCATGCGGTGGGTGTGTGCAAGTGAAAGTGGGGCTAAGCATTTGTGACTGGCTGGCTGATAGAAGTGTATTCAGCTGGTGATGTATGCGGGCCCGATGTTGTGCAATGCTTTACATGTGTGCGTGAGGAGTTTGAACTGGCTGCGTTTGTGAATGGGGAACTAGTGGAGCTCTCTGAAGTTAGGTGAGATGTGAGTGTAGCATGGGAGTTTAAGGAGGAGTAGCTGCATTCTGGACAGTCGGGAATCTGTGTGTGAGCTGCTTGGGGTGCCTTGCAGTAGTCAAGTAGATTTGTGAATAGTAACACCAACAGAAATTAGCAGTGAGTCAAAGGCTAGAACAGTCATGTATCCAACTGAAAATGAGAAAAGCTAACACTGTGAGCGAGTTCCCATCAGTCCACCATCTGCAGTCGGTAGTTTATGGGTTACCATTTGTTATCCAGAGTAAGAGATCCCAGATGATGAAGGGCGGTCTCGATGGTGGACTGATGGGAACTCGCTCACAGTGTTAGCTTTTCTCATTTTCAGTTGGATACATGACTGTTCTAGCCTTTGACTCACTGCTAATTTCTGTTGGTGTTATTGATAGTTAGGGGGTTTAGCAGTTGGGTCATTAAAATACTCCCCTAGGACCTCCTTTTGTGTGTTAATGATTTGTGAATAGTGTCTGTGTGATGATTCATCTGGAGTGCTATGGTAGCCATTTGAAGATCTTTCAGAGCCTGTGTAAGACATGCTCACTGCTTTGACGTGTGTTGTTCTGTTAAGCTTGCTCTCCAGGGTGATCTCCAGGATTCTGGCATGGTCAGTTGGTGTTAGTCCTAGCTCATTTGGTCCAACAGTTGGCACCCTATGTGGTGATCTTGTTTCCGAAGACCAGTATTTCTATCTTGTTGGAGTTACGCTTCAGGCAAGTTATTCTCATCCATTCCGCTACCATGGCCATGCGGTTGGTGAAGTTCGTTCTGGTGGTGTTCGTGTTGTCCATCAGGGAGAGGATGAGCTGTGTGTTCTCAGAGTAGAAGATGATGTTGATGCCTTGGGATCAGATGGTGTTGGCAAGTGGTGTTATGTAGATGTTGAAAAGGGTAGGGCTGATAAACGAACCTTAGGGGACTCTGCTCATCAGGTTCTAAGATTCCGATGAGAAGGGTGTCAGTCTGACTTGACAATCTCTCTTTTTAGGTTCTTCCTGTGAGAAAGGAGCAGATCCATGTGAGTGTGGGTCCTTCAATGCCAATCACGTGGAGTCTTCTGATGAGTATGGTGTGAGAGACTGTGTTGAATGCCACCGAGAGGTTGAGCAGGATGAGGGCAGCTTTCTCTCCTCAGTTTGGGATGGTTTGGATGTCTCCGGTCGTTGAGGTGAGGATGGTTTTGCTGCTTTGTTTTTTCTGTATCTGATTGAGCATTGCCCAGCAGGTGGTGTTGGACGAGGTAAGGTGTGAGTTGCTTTTTAATGGCCTTCTCTATCACTTTAGCTGAGTAGGGAGTTTGGAGATTGGGTGGAAGTTCCTCAGTTGTTCAAGTCAGATGATGGTTTTTTGTGGAGGCAGTAACCGTATCATGTTTCCAGTCTTCAGAGAATATGCCAGATGTGATGGGGGTGTTGATGATGTGGGTGAGAATGCTGCAGATTGGTGCTGCTCCCGGGTTGTAGATGTAGTGAGGACCCCGGAGTGGATATAATGCTGAATCATGACTGTGTCTTCTCTGGTGAGAGTTTCCCATTTGGCTAAGTAGTGTCTGAGTTTGATTACTCCGGTGCGTGCTTAGAAGATTCGCAGAGGCGGCCAGTTCAATTGAGGAAGAGTACCCTGTTGTTAAAGCAATTTGCAGGGTCTGTTATAAGGTGTGCATATAGGGCACCCTTTTTTGCCATTTCCCCCCCCTCTTCGAAAATTTATAGGAGCCAGACGTGTTGGGCAGCCCTATGCGAAGCAGATATCTGGGTTCTCTGTAATTTGGAGATGTTGGAAATGGCAGAGAATAACTTTTTGAAATCACTGTTAAAAAATATGCTTATCACCCCCACATTACCTATCTGTATGGATCTAAACTTGAGATCTATTGCGGAAATTGCAGCAATGAGACAGATCAAGTATTAGCTAAGGGTCTGGGCGACAAGAGAACTGGAACCCTCTAGGGAGTGGCTCCAAGATTTCCTAGAGGGGTCATGTGCTGATAGGATCCCTTGGTGTGTCTTCATAAAGTCATGGCTATGCAAGCAGGGCCTAGGGGACTTTTGGTCAAACCCCAATGATATATCGGGTGATACCACCGGAAAGCTCAAAATGGCCTATTGGGATCACGCTTTGGGAGAAAAAATTTGCAGGACCACTTTGGGCAGCCTGACCAATGATTTTCTTTTAATTAAATGTGGTTTTGAGTTTGAACCTTATTCAGATAAGGTTACAAACCCATTTGCATGAGCACTTTTTATCAAGCTTAGGGTGGACACCTTACCAATAGCTCCCTTCACTTGTCGCTGGAAGAAGGGGTCAGGTACATCAAATATGTGCCCTATGAGATATGAGGGACAAATGTGGGCTGTGCACACCTCTATTGAACTATAATCCATGATTAAACTTATAATGGGTAGTTATGTTATGTTAAATGCATACACATCTCAGAGGTCTTCGACCTACTAAATATATACCTTCATCACAGAAATTCATATAGACACAACATATTTGGTTTACTTTTTGCATCAATAGCTGCAAGACGAAGGTATGATTTTAGATTTCTTCTTGAGTTAATAGGCAGTGCACCATTCATGCAGTGTTTAAGTTTGTCTGGTCAGCTCATGGAGGTCGTCTTTTGGTTTTTCTTTCAATACGTGGGAGCTTTGAGACCTTTGATTCGATTCCATTCTATTTTGTGGAATTCTACTTATATACAGCATTTTGTGAGTATAGTTTATGAACAGAAGTTTTCTTCTTCTTAACTTAGCGGTTGTATCTCCATCTTCAATGGTATGGGTCGTTTGGTTAATGTTGTTTTTCATTTTGTTCATGATTTCCCTTATTTCCAGTTTAGTTGTTTCATCTTCAGATTGACTGTCATGGCATGTTTGGTTAAAGCTGGTCTATACTCTTTTTCTTTTCAGGTGCCTTTAGCACCACAGGCTGATATACATTCGTTTTATACTTCATTGATGTATGATAGGCTTTTTTGATCTGCAACGTACATTTATATATTTTCTGCTGATTTTGTGTTTTGCAGCAATGTCCATGAAGAAGGGACAATTTTGGTCCCGAAATGCATTGGGCTTTTAGCATCACTTTTGTTAAACACATTCTGATGTGATGTAATGCAATCATTAGTAGAATTGTTAATACTTTTTTTCTAAAATTAGTTTCTTTATGTATTAGGTTCCCTAACATGATTTCTCGTGATAACCATTTCTAAGTCTATGATATGAATATAAAATTGATAAAAAGATTGATTTTAAGTCAATATATGTTCTGAATATAGTTCTTAAAAAAGTGAAAGTAAATCAATTTATAGTTGTGCACATCTGAGTCCAGTGGTCAGGCTGGCTGCTGGCCTTTTTCTTATTCCTATGAGATATGAGGCCAATGAGTCCCTCAAACATGTTTTTTTGTGTGGCATGTGAAAAGCAATGGAAGTGCTTTATTAACAGTCATTCCTGAATACTTATAGGACATGACAGGTACTCTTTTATCATAACATACATCTCTGAATTACTGTGTTAGTAATTATAAAAAATAATTTACCAACATTACTGTTTGCTGGATTATATTGTCAATATCCCTGTTTGTTTTGTTTTGCAATAACATAAGTCTGAATTTACTTTTTGTTGAGTGTCTTCTAGTAATATTTTAAATGTTTTTTCCAGGTTAGTAGGGATGATTAATTGTGATAGAAGTCACCTGCAGTTTTTGACAACCATGGAATAATTGGCAATCATAGAACTGTTGATATAGCCTTACAGTTTAACAGAACATTGTTTTTTATTCTAGGGACTAGTTGGTGGACTGTCATTTTTTGTTCTCTGTAATTTCAAAACACCTCATGCGCGGATTTTTGACAAGAATAGAATAATTGGCAATCGTAGAATTGTTGATATAAACATGTAGTTTAACAGAATACTGTTTTTTCATGCTATGGGCCAGTTGATGAACTGTTATTGTTGATCTCTGTAATATTCATAATATCATACGAGCAGATAATTTCAATATAACTTACATGTACTTTTTAGATCTCTTACAAGTTTCTCGGGCATAATAAGAACTCGCCAGCCCATACTACTTGCCATAAAGACAGGTGTTTTGAAGTATGATTTTAGCAAGTGGTTTATCTAAAACTAGATCTAAACTTGATGTGTTGTTCACAACTAAATGTAATCTCTTCAAATGATTGGCACAAATATCAAATTTGTTTAAAGAGGAACCATCAATTGTGGGTAAATATATGAATTAACATGGTAATTTTGTGCAGAAAAATTTCCCATGTCTCAAAGTTCTTAAATATCAGTCTTAAAGATACGTGTTAAGCTTTCCCCTTTCTCACAAAAAAACGAGTAACATAGCCCACCTCTAAGTTATAAATAACTCAGACAGTTTCTCCCTTTTTTTAATGAAAATCTTTTTGTATATAGATGTTTGTCAATTTTTCTTGTAAATATTATGCAAATGTAGATATGAGTGTT
Organism: Lissotriton vulgaris; assembly: GCF_964263255.1. Lineage (NCBI taxonomy): Eukaryota > Metazoa > Chordata > Amphibia > Caudata > Salamandridae > Lissotriton > Lissotriton vulgaris. The sequence continues at coordinate 1,885,394,879 of NC_141687.1, read as the reverse complement.
TTTTACAAAATATTTTTTCATATGTTTTTTAGCCCTGAAGAAGTCTCAGTAAATGAGACGAAACGCGTTGGCTAGAAAAGAAAAAAAGAAAATCCATTGTAAATTGGATCATTTTTCTACCGTGAAAACAAAATAAAGGATTGAAAATATACGACTGCCAAGCTCGGACCTGTTCATTTGATACGGATGTTTTTTTATTGCTTTAAAGGACATTATTTGCAATTATCGAGAAGTACTTTGTTGATGGGTGCTGATTCCACAGCTTGTGTCGCTTTATTATACCATTAGGCAGAATGCTGGGCCTCAATGACCGTATTACCTGCACTTAGAATATGTATTACAGACACAAGTTGCCCAGTTGTCTTTTCTATTGGTACATTTCTGACAGCCATATGGTATTTGAGGTCAAAGAAAATCAGCTAGGGAGATTTTATGGACATCTTACATTTTTTTACTGTTTATATTTATTGCCAAAAGGACTGTAACCTGTTTTTCTTAATCCCTTTTAACCTATAGTATTTTTATATGTGTATTACCTTTTAATTTCTTTTATGAACCGAAAGAAAGGACATATTATAATGGTCATCTTGGTTAGGTATGGGCAGGCCGGCTATGAGGTTGCAAGGGCTTGCTTGGTTTGCCAAATTACTTTGAGTGTTAGCGATATTGTTGTGGAAGAAGTTTGACATGCCACTGCAGCGTTCTTGTGAGGGGGTGATGCTGTTGACCAAGGCGGAAGTGTGTGGTGAAGTCCTTGATTATCGAGAAGATCACCTTGCAACTTTTGGCACTTTCTTTGATGGGTTCAGCTAACTATGTTTTCTTTTTTGGTAGTTCTGTTAGTGGTTTTGCAGCTGGATCTCCATTTTCTTTTGGGCCGGGATGCCCGCCACCCCTCCCAACACCAATTCCCCATGGGAGCAGACAGACACAGGTTTAAACTTTTGGAAGGCGGGGGGGCCTTACCCCCCCGGCCGTATTTATTAAAATATGAAACAAAATGTAAAACTTTAAATTAAAACGTTTCATGAATCATGTACAATTTTAACTTCCATTACATTTTGATGAAGACAAGTTTTTGGCTAACCTTAACAAATCTCTAATACAAAGGTTTCCTAGCCGAGTCTAGCATCTTGCAAATGCATAACATTCTAAGATAAAATTGTACAACCTAGCATTAAGGGACAACGGCAAGGTCTTAACCGGTGTCAGATCCCTACTACCAAATTCCCGCCCTCACGGTGTGAGTGGCGCATGCGCAGAGGACTTTACCCTCGCAGCCAACTGTAACTTCCCTTGTCGTGGGGGCCCCCTTTCACTCAATGCCATCTTAAGGTCGTCCGAGTCCTCGTGCGAGGTATCCGTAAGAAGGACAGCGTGGACTCCCCCCCTTCCCCACACTCTCTTCCGCCGGAGCGGATCTCCGGCCCCCGGGAAATTCGTAGGAGGGGCATATAGCCGTCTCCCCCTGGGAGGGGCCTATGGCCGTCTCCCCCTGGGCGACCTATCCGTAGTGGGTGCTGCCCCCCCGTGGGAGGGGCCAATGGCCGCCTCCCCCCAGGCGCTCCCATCCATACTGGTTGGCACCCCCCCTAGGGACCTTTAAATCACTGCTCACCGATCATGACCTTACCGCCCGGCCAAAATAAATACAACAGTTGTTTTTACCTACTAAGGAGAGAAAATACGCCTAATCTGTAACAGCTTGACAATTCACCAACTTTGACATTGCTACAAAGGAAAAAAGTCCTAAAGCACAAGACAATCATTATTTATTTACTCCATTCCTCTACGTGTCTACAAAGGAGAAAAAGGCCTACAAGCATTTATTCAATCAAAGGCATACATCATGATGCAAAATTGACTGTATCTTTTATTACACTCGAATAATCTCCAACAATTACTTTATTCCATAAACATTGCAAACAGGGGCTGGTGGGTGGGTCAAAAATTGCAGCTTGTTCCCTAAAGGGCTCAAGAGCGACGAGTGGTGCAGCCTTCAGAGCACTGGAACAAGAGGAAGCTTAGTTGAATTCCTGCTCTATTTATCCATCTGCGGGAGGGCGGGGGCCCGCCTCAGGTACGCCCATCTGTGCACGGACTTCCGGGCGGGTGTCTGGGCCAACATTTCTGGGCGGGAGGGGCGTGCTCCGGCTACGCCGCTTTGGGCATACCAGCCGGGACACGCCCCCGCCCACAATAGTTTCCCGGGGGATCGGGGCACCCATCCATACGTTCGGGGGGACCGAGTGGTCTTCCCTTTCCATATGGGCCGGGATGCCCGCCTCCCCTCCCAACACCAATTCCCCATGGAAGCAGACAGACACAGGTTTGAACTTTTGGAAGGCGGGGGGGCCTTACCCCCCGGATGTATTTATTAAAATATGAAACAAAATTTAAAACTTTAAATTAAAACGTTTCATAAATCATGTACAATTTTAACTTCCATTACATTTTGATGAAGATAAGTTTTTGGCTAACCTTAACAAATCTCTAATACAAAGGTTTCCTAGCCGAGTCTAGCATCCTGCAAATGCATAACATTCTAAGATAAAATTGTACAACCTAGCATTAAGGGCCAACGGCAAGGTCTTAACCGGTGTCAGATCCCTACTACCAAATCCCCCCCCCTCACGGTGTGAGTGGCGCATGCGCAGAGGACTTTACCCTCGCAGCCAACTGTAACTTCCCTTGTTGTGGGGGCCCCCCTTTCACTCGACGCCATCTTAAGGTCGTCCGAGTCCTCGTGCGAGGTATCCATAAGAAGGACAGCGTGGACTCCCCCCCTTCCCCACACTCTCTTCCGCCGGAGCGGATCTCCGGCCCCCGGGAAATTTGTAGGAGGGGCATATAGCCGTCTCCCCCTGGGAGGGGCCTATGGCCGTCTCCCCTGGGTGACCCATGCGTAGTGGGAGCCGCCCCCCCCGTGGGAGGGGCCAATGGCCGCCTCCCCCTGGGCGCTCCCATCCATACTGGGTGGCGCCCCCCCTAGGGACCTTGAAATCACTGCTCACCGATCATGACCTTACCGCCACAGGCCGGATAGTTGAACGACTATCCGGCCCCCCCACACCTCCTAAAGGTCATGTCTCCTCAATGCCCTTAGCCATGCTACGAAGTCTCCTATGAGTAAGTCATTCCCAGCCCCGGACAGGTGCACCCCATCATTCAAATAATAGTGATCACCCCGAATACACCCATGAGGAATGCTTTGTAAATGAGTAGAGCGAAACAGTTTCTCAATCTTGTTGTTGACCCTCTTTACCGAGTGGTTCAACGCCGACACAGACATACCCCCCCGCCAAACTCTTCTGGGAATCATGTGGGACTAGGCAATCGTACACCCCGGGAGCCTCTTGGCCAACCAACTGACTGCTGACAATATGTGCTCTACCAACACCCGTCTTCCCAGTCTTACCAAGTCATTGCCTCCCAGATGCACTATGATTACAGATGGCGGTGACCTTTGCCGCCCTAAGAGTTCCTCCACAAAGCTCTGAAATTGGTCAAAACAGAGGCCTCCTTTCCCATGGAAGAACACTCTGAACCCATATTCCTCAGATGCGTGGATCGCGTCACCTGCTTTGAATATGTCCCCGGCACGCCTCACGCATGAGTGGCCCATGACCCATACCACTTGATCCCCAGTCGGTGATCCTTTCTCACTGGTCCTCTGGTGTTGGGCCAATCCCAATTTTCGCCCCGCGTTACAGGCTTGTGAAACTGTAATCCAAACAAAAGACAACAAGCGTGAGTGCATTTCATCAGTCTTTTACAACATGTGCAGTCGCACATACCTCTTGAAACAGTTCGAGGACCAACGGCCTAACTGTTTCACTTCCTCTGTACCCAGACCCCGAGCCGTAGCCTCAGTAGCGGCCCCTATTCTGAATGAGTGGGTCCCAAAATCACACGGGTTCAAGCCCGCCGCAGCAATTGTAATTGCCAGCACCCTCCGAAACTGAAATCTTGTCAACGGGGTGCCGTCCTTGTGTCTAAGCAGGGTCCCCCCCATGTTGTCAACCTCTGTGCCATGTAGTCCTCCAAACACCTTACTGGACAACTGGGGCTCCCTCGGGCGCACTGCAGCACCACACTACTCCCCAAAGCCTCCTGGTCTGTCTCCCTTGGTGTGTCTTCATAAAGTCATGGCTATGCAAGCAGGGCCTAGGGGACTTTTGGTCAAACCACAATGATATATCGGGTGATACCATCGGAAAGCTCAAAATGGCCTATTGGGATCACGCTTTGGGAGAAAAAATTTGCAGGACCACTTTGGGCAGCCTGACCAATGATTTTCTTTTAATTAAATGTGGTTTTGAGTTTGAACCTTATTCAGATAAGGTTACAAACCCATTTGCATGAGCACTTTTTATCAAGCTTAGGGTGGACACCTTACCAATAGCTCCCTTCACTTGTCGCTGGAAGAAGGGGTCAGGTACATCAAATATGTGCCCTATGAGATATGAGGGACAAATGTGGGCTGTGCACACCTCTATTGAACTATAATCCATGATTAAACTTATAATGGGTAGTTATGTTATGTTAAATGCATACACATCTCAGAGGTCTTCGACCTACTAAATATATACCTTCATCACAGAAATTCATATAGACACAACATATTTCGTTTACTTTTTGCATCAATAGCTGCAAGACGAAGGTATGATTTTAGATTTCTTCTTGAGTTAATAGGCAGTGCACCATTCATGCAGTGTTTAAGTTTGTCTGGTCAGCTCATGGAGGTCGTCTTTTGGTTTTTCTTTCAATACGTGGGAGCTTTGAGACCTTTGATTCGATTCCATTCTATTTTATGGAATTCTACTTATATACAGCATTTTGTGAGTATAGTTTATGAACAGAAGTTTTCTTCTTCTTAACTTAGCGGTTGTATCTCCATCTTCAATGGTATGGGTCGTTTGGTTAATGTTGTTTTTCATTTTGTTCATGATTTCCCTTATTTCCAGTTTAGTTGTTTCATCTTCAGATTGACTGTCATGGCATGTTTGGTTAAAGCTGGTCTATACTCTTTTTCTTTTCAGGTGCCTTTAGCACCACAGGCTGATATACATTCGTTTTATACTTCATTGATGTATGATAGGCTTTTTTGATCTGCAACGTACATTTATTTATTTTCTGCTGATTTTGTGTTTTGCAGCAATGTCCCTGAAGAAGGGACAATTTTGGTCCCGAAATGCATTGGGCTTTTAGCATCACTTTTGTTAAACACATTCTGATGTGATGTAATGCAATCATTAGTAGAATTGTTAATACTTTTTTTCTAAAATTAGTTTCTTTATGTATTAGGTTCCCTAACATGATTTCTCGTGATAACCATTTCTAAGTCTATGATATGAATATAAAATTGATAAAAAGATTGATTTTAAGTCAATATATGTTCTGAATATAGTTCTTAAAAAAGTGAAAGTAAATCAATTTATAGTTGTGCACATCTGAGTCCAGTGGTCAGGCTGGCTGCTGGCCTTTTTCTTATTCCTATGAGATATGAGGCCAATGAGTCCCTCAAACATGTTTTTTTGTGTGGCATGTGAAAAGCAATGGAAGTGCTTTATTAACAGTCATTCCTGAATACTTATAGGACATGACAGGTACTCTTTTATCATAACATACATCTCTGAATTACTGTGTTAGTAATTATAAAAAATAATTTACCAACATTACTGTTTGCTGGATTATATTGTCAATATCCCTGTTTGTTTTGTTTTGCAATAACATAAGTCTGAATTTACTTTTTGTTGAGTGTCTTCTAGTAATATTTTAAATGTTTTTTCCAGGTTAGTAGGGATGATTAATTGTGATAGAAGTCACCTGCAGTTTTTGACAACCATGGAATAATTGGCAATCATAGAACTGTTGATATAGCCTTACAGTTTAACAGAACACTGTTTTTTATGCTAGGGACTAGTTGGTGGACTGTCATTTTTTGTTCTCTGTAATTTCAAAACACCTCATGCGCGGATTTTTGACAAGAATAGAATAATTGGCAATCATAGAATTGTTGATATAAACATGTAGTTTAACAGAATACTGTTTTTACATGCTATGGGCCAGTTGATGAACTGTTATTGTTGATCTCTGTAATATTCATAATATCATACGAGCAGATAATTTCAATATAACTTACATGTACTTTTTAGATCTCTTACAAGTTTCTCGGGCATAATAAGAACTCGCCAGCCCATACTACTTGCCATAAAGACAGGTGTTTTGAAGTATGATTTTAGCAAGTGGTTTATCTAAAACTAGATCTAAACTTGATGTGTTGTTCACAACTAAATGTAATCTCTTCAAATGATTGGCACAAATATCAAATTTGTTTAAAGAGGAACCATACAATTGTGGGTAAATATATGAATTAACATGGTAATTTTGTGCAGAAAAATTTCCCATGTCTCAAAGTTCTTAAATATCAGTCTTAAAGATACGTGTTAAGCTTTCCCCTTTCTCACAAAAAAACAAGTAACATAGCCCACCTCTAAGTTATATATAACTCGGACAGTTTCTCCCTTTTTTTAATGAAAATCTTTTTGTATATAGATGTTTGTCAATTTTTCTTGTAAATATTATGCAAATGTAAATATGAGTGTTTTTTACAAAATATTTTTTCATATGTTTTTTAGCCCTGAAGAAGTCTCAGTAAATGAGACGAAACGCGTTGGCTAGAAAAGAAAAAAAGAAAATCCATTGTAAATTGGATCATTTTTCTACCGTGAAAACAAAATAAAGGATTGAAAATATACGACTGCCAAGCTCGGACCTGTTCATTTGATACGGATGTTTTTTTATTGCTTTAAAGGACATTATTTGCAATTATCGAGAAGTACTTTGTTCATGGGTGCTGATTCCACAGCTTGTGTCGCTTTATTATACCATTAGGCAGAATGCTGGGCCTCAATGACCGTATTACCTGCACTTAGAATATGTATTACAGACACAAGTTGACCAGTTGTCTTTTCTATTGGTACATTTCTGACAGCCATATGGTATTTGAGGTCAAAGAAAATCAGCTAGGGAGATTTTATGGACATCTTACATTTTTTAACTGTTTATATTTCTTGCCAAAAGGACTGTAACCTGTTTTTCTTAATCCCTTTTAACCTATAGTATTTTTATATGTGTATTACCTTTTAATTTCTTTTATGAACCGAAAGAAAGGACATATTATAATGGTCATCTTGGTTAGGTATGGGCAGGCCGGCTATGAGGTTGCAAGGGCTTGCTTGGTTTGCCAAATTACTTTGAGTGTTAGCGATATTGTTGTGGAAGAAGTTTGACATGTCACTGCAGCGTTCTTGTGAGGGGGTGATGCTGTTGACCAAGGCGGAAGTGTGTGGTGAAGTCCTTGATTATCGAGAAGATCACCTTGCAACTTTTGGCACTTTCTTTGATGGGTTCAGCTAACTATGTTTTCTTTTTTGGTAGTTCTGTTAGTGGTTTTGCAGCTGGATCTCCATTTTCTTTTGGGCCGGGATGCCCGCCACCCCTCCCAACACCAATTCCCCATGGGAGCAGACAGACACAGGTTTGAACTTTTGGAAGGCGGGGGGGCCTTACCCCCCCGGCCGTATTTATTAAAATATGAAACAAAATGTAAAACTTTAAATTAAAACGTTTCATGAATCATGTACAATTTTAACTTCCATTACATTTTGATGAAGACAAGTTTTTGGCTAACCTTAACAAATCTCTAATACAAAGGTTTCCTAGCCGAGTCTAGCATCTTGCAAATGCATAACATTCTAAGATAAAATTGTACAACCTAGCATTAAGGGACAACAGCAAGGTCTTAACCGGTGTCAGATCCCTACTACCAAATTCCCGCCCTCACGGTGTGAGTGGCGCATGCGCAGAGGACTTTACCCTCGCAGCCAACTGTAACTTCCCTTGTCGTGGGGGCCCCCTTTCACTCAATGCCATCTTAAGGTCGTCCGAGTCCTCGTGCGAGGTATCCGTAAGAAGGACAGCGTGGACTCCCCCCCTTCCCCACACTCTCTTCCGCCGGAGCGGATCTCCGGCCCCCGGGAAATTCGTAGGAGGGGCATATAGCCGTCTCCCCCTGGGAGGGGCCTATGGCCGTCTCCCCCTGGGCGACCTATCCGTAGTGGGTGCTGCCCCCCGTGGGAGGGGCCAATGGCCGCCTCCCCCCAGGCGCTCCCTTCCATACTGGTTGGCGCCCCCCCTAGGGACCTTTAAATCACTGCTCACCGATCATGACCTTACCGCCCGGCCAAAATAAATACAACAGTTGTTTTTACCTACTAAGGAGAGAAAATACGCCTAATCTGTAACAGCTTGACAATTCACCAACTTTGACATTGCTACAAAGGAAAAAAGTCCTAAAGCACAAGACAATCATTATTTATTTACTCCATTCCTCTACGTGTCTACAAAGGAGAAAAAGGCCTACAAGCATTTATTCAATCAAAGGCATACATCATGATGCAAAATTGACTGTATCTTTTATTACACTCGAATAATCTCCAACAATTACTTTATTCCATAAACATTGCAAACAGGGGCTGGTGGGTGGGTCAAAAATTGCAGCTTGTTCCCTAGAGGGCTCAAGAGCGATGAGTGGTGCAGCCTTCAGAGCACTGGAACAAGAGGAAGCTTCGTTGAATTCCCGCTCTATTTATCCATCTGCGGGAGGGCGGGGGCCCGCCTCAGGTACGCCCATCCGTGCACGGACTTCCGGGCGGGTGTCTGGGCCAACCTTTTCTGGGCGGGAGGGGCGTGCTCCGGCTTCGCCGCTTCGGGCATACCAGCCGGGACACGCCCCCGCCCACAATAGTTTCCCGGGGGATCGGGGCACCCATCCATATGTTCGGGGGGACCGAGTGGTCTTCCCTTTCCATTCTAGCTGCTTGCAGTGCCATTTGGAGTCTTGGAGTTCCTCTGTGTAAAAGTGGACTTGCTTGCTGGTTCTTCTTTGCTTGTTGAGTTTGATGGGTGAAGGGTGTCAGTACAGTTCCTGGTTCAATTGTTTAAGTTGGTGATGTCTGTGTTGAGGTTGTCTGTGGGGTTAGATTGATCTGTGCTGAGGATGTTGAGCCAGTCAACTGCTGTGATTTTTCCTCAGCTGCAGCTGAGTAGGCTAGTGCTGGTGGGCGTTTTGAATTGCGATGTGTTTATTTGGAAGTGGATGATGGAGTTGTCAGTCAATGTATTTGGTGATGTGGAGTTGTACTTGATGTTTCAGTTGGAGGTGAAGATGGGGCCCAGAATGTGTCCTGCGATGTGTGTTGGTTCTGTGATGAGCTTGGTTAGTCCAGTTTTGCTGAGGCTTTTGAGGAGTGCTGTCAAACAGAGGTTGGTACTATCTTATAGGTTGAAATTGAGGTCACGGTGGAGTATGAAGGCTCTGTAGTCGATGGTGAGGGGGCGCTAATATTCTGTGAAGAAGTTGGTAAAGGAAGCTCATGGTCGGGGTGATTGGAAGACGAGAGTTCCATTCAGGGTGAAGAGTTGCAGTTTGAAGTGAAGGCATTCCACAAATGGGGTTGTGCTTTTTGCAGACATTGAGCATGTGATGAAGTTTTTGTAGATGACTGCGAGTCCTCCTCCTGGCTTGTGAAGATGATCTTGTTATGCAATCTTGTATCCCGCTGAGATTGCCATGGCAATGTTGGATACTGACATTGGTTTGAGGCTGATTTCTTTGAGGAAGAGGCATTCTGGTGCATCGCTCCCCAGCAGGCCCCAGATTTCAGTCAAGTGTTTGCTTGAGATACTGTGTTGAGTAGCATGCATGAAAGTTAGTGTTGTGGTGCTAGTTTGCAGAGGCGTGTGGTGTTTGGTCGGGGTGTTGTGGCGTTGCTGGTACTTGCGTGGGTTGGGTGGGTATGTTGCTGCAGGTGAACTGTCCGTGGGAGCAGGTGAAGAATCCTAAAAAGAGTGTGGGGTGCTGTGCAGCATCCCTGGTTGAGCAATCAGAGCAGTGCTGCAGACTTTGGCTGGGGGAGTGATTGGACCAGGGTTCCTGGTTCGGGTGTGGTCCTGGCACAGACAGGCGAATGATGAGCTTACCTTTGGCATGCCGTCTGCACTAATGCAGAGCAGTGGCTTTAAGTTGATTCTGGGTGGGGGAAGGAGGGGCTGCAGAGGAGCGGGAAGAAGAGGCGGAAAGAACATGCAACAGGAAGAACAGGTAAGAAGAGTGGGGATGAGAGAAAAACCATGGGAGGGGTGAGGGGTTGTGGGGATCATAACAGATTTGGCAAAAGGCCTGAAATGAGTGAAGGAGGCTCAATATATTAGTGGAAAGGTCAAGGAAGGCACAATGAGTGAATGAGGAAGCAAACATAACAAGCATTTACAATGCAATAGGTTTCGCATTAGGTATTGTAAATGACAATTTTTTTAAAATATGTGTTAGCTTTGAAAATATATAAATTAATAGCATTGTTATTCACAAAGCCAGTAGCTTACATTTTACTAATGCGAGTCCTATTGGCTATGGCAATGCTTGTTGGTAGCAAGCAAGGGCAGTGCTGCTGTTGTGGTGCTGAGTGATGCTGTTGTGGTGCTGAGTGATGATGTGGTTGGGCTGAGTGATGTGATGGTGTATTAGAGTGATGTGGTGGTGTCCCAGAGTGATATGGTGTTGTCCCAGAGTGATGTGGTGGTGTCCCAGAGTGATGTGGTGGTGTCCCTGAGTGATGTGGTGGTGTTCCTGAGTGATGTGGTGGCGTTCCCGAGTGATGTGGTGGTGTCCCTGAGTGATTTGGTGGTGTCCCTGAGTAATGTGGTGGTGTCCCTGAGTGATGTGGTGGTGTCCCTGAGTGATGTGGTGGTGTCCTAGAGTGATGTGGTGGTGTCCTAGAGTGATGTGGTGGTGTCCTAGAGTGATATGGTGGTGTCCCTGAGTAATGTTGTGGTGTTGCGTGGCATGCAGCAGTGTGAGGCGTGCAGCAGTGTGAGGCGTGCAGCAGTGTGAAGCGTGCAGCAGTGTGAGGCGTGCAGCAGTTTGAGTCATGCAGCAGTGTGCAGAATGCAGCAGTGTGAGTAATGCAGCAGTGTGCAGCATGCAGCAGTGTGCGGCGTGCAGCAGTGTGAGGCGTGCAGCAGTGTGAGGCGTGCAGCAGTGTGAGGCGTGCAGCAGTGTGGCGTACAGCAGTGTGTGACGTGCAGCAGTGTGTGGCATGCAGCAGTGTGTAGCGTGGAGCAGTGTGTGGCATGCAGCAGTGTGAGGCATGCAGCATTGTATCGTGCAGTAGTGTGCAGCATGCAGCAGTATGAGTAATGCAGCAGTGTGCAGAAGTCTGTGGCGTGCAGTAGTGTGTGGCATGCAGCAGTGTGTGGCATGCAGCAGTGTGTGGCATGCAGCAGTGTGAGGCGTGCAGCAGTGTGAGGCATGCAGCAATGTGAGGCATGTAGCAGTGTGAGGTGTGCAGCAGTGTGAGGCATGCAGCAGTGTGTGGGTGCAGCAGTGTGTGGCGTGCAGCAGTGTGAGTAATGCAGCAGTGTGAGGTGTGCTGCAGTGTGAGTCATGCAGCAGTGCGAGGCATGAGGTAGTGTGCAGCATGCAGCAGTGAAGAAAAAGCAGAAGTGTGCAGTGTGCAGCAGTGTGAGGCGTGCAGCAGTGTGAGGCATCCAGCAGTGTGAGGCGTGCAGCGGTGTGCGGCGTTTAGCAGTGTGAAGCGTTTAGTAGTGTGAGGCATTTAGCAGTGTGAGGTGTTTAGCAGTGTGAGGCGTGCAGCAGTGTGAGGCGTGTTTCAGTGTGCAGCATGCAGCAGTGTGCAGCATGCAGCAGTGTGACTAATGCAGCAGTGTGAGGCTTGCAGCAGTGTGAGGCATGCAGCAGTGTGAGGCGTGCAGCAGTGTAGTGTGCAGCAGTGTGTGGCATGCAGCAGTGTGAGGCTTGCAGCAGTGTGAGGCGGGCAGCAGTGTGAGGCGTGCAGCAGTGTGAGGCGTGCAACAGTGGGAGGTGGGCAGAAGTGCAAGGAGTGCAGCAGTCTGAGTCGTGCAACAGTGTGAGGCGTGCAGCAGTGTGCAGCATGCGGCAGTGTGAGTAAAGCATCAGTGTGCAGCGTGCAAAAGTGTGAGGCGTGCAGCAGTGTGAGGCGTCCACCAGTGTGAGGCGTGCAGCAGTGTGAGGCGTTTAGCAGTGTGAGGCATTTAGCAGTGTGAGGTGTGCAGCAGTGTGAGGCGTACAGCAGTGTGAGGCGTGCAGCAGTGTTAGTAATGCAGCAGTGTGCAGCAGTGTGCAGCGTGCAGGAGTGTGAGGTGTGCAGAAGTGTGAGGCATGTAGCAGTGTGAGGCGTTTAGCAGTGTGTGGTGTGCAGCAGTGTGTGGCATGCTGCAGTGTGAGGCGTGCAGCAGTGTGAGGCGTGCAGCAGTGTGAGGCATGCAGCAGTGTGTGACAGGCAGCAGTGTGTGATGTGCAGCAGTGTGTGGCGTGCAGCAGTATGCAGCATGCAGCAATGCGAGTAATGTAGCAGTGTGAAGCGTGCAGCAGTGTGATGCGTGCAGCAGTGTGAGGCGTGCGGCAGTGTGCAGCATGCAGCAGTGTGAGTAATGCAGCAGTGTGCAGCAGTGTGAAGCGTGCAGCAGTGTGATGCATGCAGCAGTGTGAGGCGTGAGGCAGTGTGCAGCATGCAGCAGTGTGAGTAATGCAGCTGTGTGCAGTGGTGTGAGGCGTGCAGCGGTGTGAGGCGTGCAACGGTGTGAGGCGTGCAGCAGTGTGAGGTGTGCAGCAGTGTATGGCGTTCAGCAGTGTGTGGTGCAGCAGTGTGCAGCTTGCAGTAGCGTGAGGCGTGCAGCAGTGTGAGGTGTGCAGCAGTGTGAGGTGTGCAGCAGTGCAAGGCGTGCAGCAGTGCGAGGCACACAGCAGTGTGAGGCATGCAGCAGTGTGCAGCATGCAGCAGTGTCAGTAATGCAGCAGTGTGCAGCATGCAGCAGTGTGCAGTGTGCAGCAGTGTGAGGCATGCAGCTGTGTGAGGCCTGCAGCAGTGTGTGGTGTGCAGCATAATGAGGCGTGCAGCAGTGTGAGGCGTGCAGCAGTGTGAGGGGTGCAGCAGCGTGAGGCGTGCAGCAGTGTAAGTAATGCAGCAGTGTGTGGCATGCAGCAGTGTGCAGCGTGTAGCAGTGTGAGGCATACAGCAGTGTGAGGCATGCAGCAGTGTGAGGCGTTTAGCAGTGTGTGGTGTGCAGCAGTGTGTGGCATGCAGCAGCGTGAGGCATGCAGCAGTGTGAGGGGGTTTAGCGGTGTGTGGTGTGCAGCAGTGTGTGGCGTGCAGCAGTGTGAGGCGTGCAGCAGTGTGAGGCGTTCAGCAGTGTGAGGCATGCAGCAGTGTGTGGCGTGCAGCAGTGTGAGGCATGCAGCAATGTGAGGCGTGCAGCAGTGTGAGGCGTGCAGCAGTGTGAGGCATTTAGCAGTGTGTGGTGTGCAGCAGTGTGTGGAGTACAGCAGTGTGAGGTGTGCAGCAGTGTGAGGCATGCAGCATTGTGAGGCGTTCAGCAGTGTGAAGCGTGCCGCAGTGTGAGGCGTGCAGCAGTGTGTGGCATGCAGCAGTGTGCAGCATGCACTCGTGTGAGTAATGCAGCAATGTGCAGCAGTTTGAGGCGTGCAGCAGTGTGAGGTGTGCAGCAGTGTGAGGTGTGCAGCAGTGTGCAGCATGCAGCAGTGTGAGTAATGCAGCAGTGTGCAGCATGCAGCAGTGTGACGCGTGCAGCATTGTGCGGTGCGCAGCAGTGTGTGGCATGCAGTAGTGTGTGGTGTGCAGCATTGTGTGGCGTGCAGCAGTGTGTTGTGCAGCAGTGTGCTTATATACAAAGAACAATATCCCAACCGGTATTGTTTGCAGACAAATATTATGGATATCTATACAGTATTATCCAGACAGAAGAAGGAGACTCCGTATGATTTTCATATGTGCACAAGGCATCATTTTTATAAGCATTATAAAAAGTATAGGACAATTCTAATTAAAAGTTAATATCAGCACTGCAATTATTGAATAAAAAGTGACAGCCCAAGATTGTACAAGGTGCACGAGTGCAAAGGTGAGTGACACTACGGCGACACAAGTGACAGTGAAAACAGCGTGGATGGTGCAAAGTGTAAGGTGAACAATTATGTACAGTGACTAAAATCAACAGAGTGGTTTCAAAATGTTTTCAAAAGGAAGATTGTTCATTTATCATTTTATGCGAAAAAACACTATGTGAAAAGCGCCTAGAATCTCGCTGGAGAGTCGACGGCGTTTCGATCCGTAAAACTTGGGATCATCATCAGGACAAGGGGCTGGAAGCAGTGCGTTTGGCAGTAGAAGGGTAACAGGGATGGACGGGAATTGTAAGGAATCTGTCGGGGTGCCTCGTTGAACGTCCCTTGCCAGAGGACGGGGTCAAAAACTCAAGGTGGATACTTCAGGCAAAGTTGAGCACGGGGTGCATTAGAGCCGGGTGGTCTGTTGATGGTTCAACGCTGATCCAAAGCGTGATCGACGGAGGGAGGCAGCTGATAATCACTAACAGAGTCGATGTATCAGGTGTGATGCTGCAAGGGGTGAGAAAGGGCCGCGTGGTCCGGGGGCGATTCAAAGCTGGTCCCAGCGTGAATGACGAGCTGGGGAGGGAGACACAGTCTCGAGATATGTAGGCTCTCGAGCCGACGTGGTCTGTAGCAGGGTCTACACGGATCCTTATGTGATCGGCAGGTGAAGGGGAATGAATCTCTCCTCAGTTAAGGAACCGGCAAGTAAAGCGCTGTTCCCACGTTGCAGTGTGCAGCATGCAGAAGTGTGAGGTGTGCAGCAGTGTGAGGCATGCAGCAGTTTGAGGCATGCAGCAGTGTGTAGCATGCAGCAGTGTGTGGCATGCAGCAGTGTGTGGCGTGCAGCAGTGGTGGTGTGCAGCAATGTGTCGTGCAGCAGTGTGCAGAAGTGTGAGGTGTGCAGCAGTGTGATGCATGCTGCAGTGTGAGGTGCGCAGCAGTGTACAGCATGCAGCAGTGTGAGTAATGCAGCAGTATGCAGCAGTGTGAGGCGTGCAGAAGTGTGAGGCGTGCAGCAGTGTGAGGCATGCAGCAGTGTGAGGTGTGCAGCAGTGAGGTGTGCAGCAGTGTGTGGCGTGCAGCAGTGTGTGGCGTGCAGCAGTGTGCAGCATGCAGTAGTGTGAGTAATGCAGCAGTGTGCAGCAGTGTGAGGTGTACAGCAGTGTGAGGTGTGCAGCAGTGTGAGGCGTGCAGCAGTGTGCAGCATGCAGCAGTGTGAGTAATGCAGCAGCGTGCAGCAGAGTGAGGCATGCAGCAGTGTGAGGCGTGAAGCAGTGTGTGGTGTGCAGCAGTGTGTGGCATGCAGCAGTGTGTCGTGCAGCAGTGTGCAGCATGCAGCAGTGTGAGGCATGCAGCAGTGTGAGGCGTGCAGCAGTGTGTGGCGTGCAGCAGTGCGTGGCGTGCAGCAGTGTGTTGTGCAGCAGTGTGCAGCATGCAGCAGTGTGTGGCGTGCAGCAGTGTGAGGCGTGCGGCAGTTTGTGGCATGCATCAGTGTGCTGTGCAGCAGTGTGCAGCATGCAGCAGTGTGAGGCATGCAGCAGTGTGATGGGTGCAGCAGGTTTAGGCGTGCAGCAGTTGTGAGGCATGCAGCAGTGTGCAGCATGCAGCAGTGTGAGTAATGCAGCAGTGTGCAGTTTGCAGCAGTGTGAGGACTGCAGCAGTGTGTGGCATGCAGCAGTGTGAGGCATGCAGCAGTGTGAGGCATGCAGCAGTGTGTGGCATGCAGCAGTGTGCGGCATGCAGCAGTGTATCGTGCAGCAGTGTGCAGCATGCAGCAGTGTGAGGCGTGCAGCAGAGTGAGGCGTGCAGCAGTGTGAGGCATGCAGTAGAGTGTGGCATGCAGCAGTGTGTGGCGTGCAGCAGTGTAAGGTGTGCAGCAGTGTGAGGCGTGCAGCAGTGTGTGGCGTGCAGTAGTGTGAGGCGTGCTGCAGTGTGAGGCGTGCAACAGTGTGAGAGGTGCAGCAGTGTGAGGGGTTGGGGGAAAAATGCACTGAGAAAGAGTGGGGGGAGCACGAGCCGTCGAAAGAGTGGGGGAGGGAATACTCGAGCCGACGAAAGAGTGGGGGGAAAGCTCGAGCCGACAAGAGTGGGCAAAAAAAGCACTAGCAGATGAAAAAGTGGGGAAAGAAATGCAAGATCTGACGAGAAAAGCATGAGTCAGCGTGAATGACGAGCTGGGGAGGGAGACACAGTCTCGAGATATGTAGGCTCTCGAGCCGACGTGGTCCGTAGCAGGGTCTACACGGATCCTTATGTGATCGGCAGGTGAAGGGGAATGAATCTCTCCTCAGTTAAGGAACCGGCAAGTAAAGCGCTGTTCCCACGTTGCAGTGTGCAGCATGCAGAAGTGTGAGGTGTGCAGCAGTGTGAGGCATGCAGCAGTTTGAGGCATGCAGCAGTGTGTAGCATGCAGCAGTGTGTGGCATGCAGCAGTGTGTGGCGTGCAGCAGTGGTGGTGTGCAGCAATGTGTCGTGCAGCAGTGTGCAGAAGTGTGAGGTGCGCAGCAGTGTGATGCATGCTGCAGTGTGAGGTGTGCAGCAGTGTACAGCATGCAGCAGTGTGAGTAATGCAGCAGTATGCAGCAGTGTGAGGCGTGCAGAAGTGTGAGGCGTGCAGCAGTGTGAGGCATGCAGCAGTGTGAGGTGTGCAGCAGTGAGGAGTGCAGCAGTGTGCGGCGTGCAGCAGTGTGTGGCGTGCAGCAGTGTGCAGCATGCAGTAGTGTGAGTAATGCAGCAGTGTGCAGCAGTGTGAGGTGTACAGCAGTGTGAGGTGTGCAGCAGTGTGAGGCGTGCAGCAGTGTGCAGCATGCAGCAGTGTGAGTAATGCAGCAGCGTGCAGCAGAGTGAGGCATGCAGCAGTGTGAGGCATGAAGCAGTGTGTGGTGTGCAGCAGTGTGTGGCATACAGCAGTGTGTCGTGCAGCAGTGTGCAGCATGCAGCAGTGTGAGGCATGCAGCAGTGTGAGGCGTGCAGCAGTGTGTGGCGTGCAGCAGTGCGTGGCGTGCAGCAGTGTGTTGTGCAGCAGTGTGCAGCATGCAGCAGTGTGTGGCGTGCAGCAGTGTGAGGCGTGCGGTAGTTTGTGGCATGCATCAGTGTGCTGTGCAGCAGTGTGCAGCATGCAGCAGTGTGAGGCATGCAGCAGTGTGATGGGTGCAGCAGGTTTAGGCGTGCAGCAGTTGTGAGGCGTTCAGCAGTGTGCAGCATGCAGCAGTGTGAGTAATGCAGCAGTGTGCAGTTTGCAGCAGTGTGAGGACTGCAGCAGTGTGTGGCATGCAGCAGTGTGAGGCATGCAGCAGTGTGAGGCATGCAGCAGTGTGTGGCATGCAGCAGTGTGCTGCATGCAGCAGTGTATCGTGCAGCAGTGTGCAGCATGCAGCAGTGTGAGGCGTGCAGCAGAGTGAGGCGTGCAGCATTGTGTGGCGTGCAGCAGTGTGAGGTGTGCAGCAGTGTGAGGCATGCAGTAGAGTGTGGCGTGCAGCAGTGTGTGGCATGCAGCAGTGTAAGGTGTGCAGCAGTGTGAGGCGTGCAGCAGTGTGTGGCGTGCAGTAGTGTGAGGCGTGCTGCAGTGTGAGGCGTGCAACAGTGTGAGAGGTGCAGCAGTGTGAGGGGTTGGGGGAAAAATGCACTGAGAAAGAGTGGGGGGAGCACGAGACAACGAAAGAGTGGGGGAGGGAATACTCGAGCCGACGAAAGAGTGGGGGGGAAAGCTCGAGCCGACAAGAGTGGGCAAAAAAAGCACTAGCAGATGAAAAAGTGGGGAAAGAAATGCAAGATCTGACGAGAAAAGCATGAGTCAGAGAAGAAGGTAAAATGTGAGCAAGAGAAAGACAGGAAATAAGTAACGAGCCGTGTAGAAAAAAAAAAGCTCTCGGCATTGCTGTAGTAGTGGCGGAAAAGTGCATTCCTTTCAAGTCTGATGCGGGGGCGGGGGAGCGGCAGCCTGTGAAGTCTGATGCTGGAAACAGACAAATGGTGGTGTGTGATGTGGCTTGTGATGATTTGCACGCGCATAGCTCACATGAACTGTACTCGATCCGCAGCTATGTAGTCTTTTCTTTTCCGCTTACTAAAATCTTGCCTATTTATCCCTGCGGGTTAGAATAGGCGAGACCTAAAAACGGGGGGAAAAGAGCACAGATGCACAAGGGGGAGCAAGCTATATGTGGGTTAAAGAGTGAAGAATCAAGTGAAAGTGCACAGTGGCACAAGGGGTGAAAGCAAGCAGAAAAGCAGGTGAAAGATTCACAAACAGATGCAGAAGTGTGAAAAGAGCTTAGCAGAGGCCAAGGGTCGGGTGAAATAGTGACTGAAGAAGAGGAGCTGTACAAGAGTGGACAGCAGAAGTAAGAGAACAGAAGGAGCCATGCGGGAGCCTTGAGGCACCGGAGGCGTGTTTGAAAGGGCTTTGACTGGTTTGAGGTCATCAGTAAGTGGAGGCTGGGCCTAGGCATCTGGGCCTAGGCACTAAGGTAAAGACCAAAAGCCTTACTTCCTTAGCACACTATGGAGGTTGCCTTCTTTTTGGTCGTGTGTCGCTGGCCAGAAGTAACCATCAGCTACTGAAACAGCCCTCACCAGTGTCTGTGTTGCAAAGATTTCGAAACTACTTGTCAAAGTAGAGACCTTATTGGAGCAAGAGAGGACTTCCTGCAACCTGATCAACATGACTCACATATTCAAACCTTTTGCCCACAGTCAACCTTTCTTATTTGTCAGAGAGAAAAATAGAAGTGAGTCATGCAATGCTTGGATTATGTTAGTGATTTAGATACCCAAAGAGCTTTAATTCTTGAAGCGGTTGAGTATATGTTTCTTCTGTGTTTGTTACTGGAAATCCTTTCACCACATTAGCAGATGGGTGATTACCATTGCGATCGACTTTGAGCACTAGAAGAATCTCAAAGGGAAGGCAAAGGAGAATAATTGCCCAGTGGATGTCAAATGGGCACCGCATGCTCCAGTAACGAGGCAGAAACAAGCCACAGCTTCCTGTAACTCACTGACATTGACATTAACGCTGTCATTCAGCTTTTCAGACACAAAATGTTACTTCTCTTTCAGTTGCCAAAGAAGATCTATACAGCAACCAGGAGTATAAAGTCAGAAACCCCACTTCCTGGATTCCTGTTTTAACCAAGAAAAATTAATACATGGTGTCACCATTTCGAATCAAAGACAGAGCATAACTTATATCACATTGTAGAACAAATGCAGAAATATATGTAAGAGTAACTCATCTGCAGAGCAGGAGAGATCCTGTCTCACGTCTGGGTTTGACACTGTATACAAATAAGTCATGTTGAGCGCCTGTAACTAATGAACACCTGAGGCTCGTCTGGAGGATTTCCTTAACAATATCTTCAAGATGCTTGAAAGTATAGATCCGTTCACAATTAAAATGGAAACCACTGATTAAAACAACCAGTAGATGGCAAAGAGCGTTGGTTAACCCGAAAAGGCCTGGCATACTGCGGGTGCACTGCTGGAACACTTCACATACCTAGACTGACAAGAGATGGATCTAAGGCACAAGAGTTAACACAGGTGATACTACAATGAAAATCGAAAACTGTAAAAAGTGAATCAAACAACAATAAACTGATGAGGAAATCGTCCAATTAATCCTTGAATTTGCCGATAATTAAGCTTTATGGAACTGATTGACTTCATTCTGCAATTCTGCGGGATCTACTGTTGCTCCTTAAATACAAAATATAAAAAAATCGAAGTCAATTTCATGTAATCCGTAAACAGCACAATACGAACATTTAAAAGCCATGCGTAAAAAAATGCAAACCTTTATGTATTCATGCGCATTGTTCAAAGCATTGACTAGTTTGTATGGAAGAAACAAATATGGAAAAGACTCTTGTCTGGATTAGTGTGGAATTATCTCTTCACTTTTTTTTATCTGTAAGCATGCCATATATCTGGTAGTTGGAATCAAGTTCAAAAGGCAGAGGTCTAAAGAGTACATGACTGTAGAGATTGTGTGCTAGTGAAGGCTTTTGCTCAGGGTTTTGTTTGACATAGAATTAAGAGGAAACAATTCTTGTTGAACTCAAACATCCATTGAAAGTATGCTGGGCAATGGTCAAGGTTGTCCATGATGTTAGCAGACGTCCATAGGCACTAAGTGCTTCATATACAAAACATTTCAAGGTTATAAACCCTACAAGGGGAATTAGCATGCAGTTTGATACAATACTACTTTTGAAGTAGTAAACCCCTTTTCTAAGTTGCTAAAGTGTTTCTGATTTGCAAAAGAGGTAATATGGCTCTCTAAAAACATAGGGCCAAAGGTACAAGGACTGGCGATAACTACCGCTAACGCTAGTTAGCAGCAGTTTTCTCACCGCCTTGTACGGCACAAAACTAACGCTTTCTTATACATGGAGATAATTTCAGGGATCAGCGGTGAAAACTGCTGGTAACATTAGTGTGATTGCAATAGGAAATCCGGTGTTAGCGGGCGAAAACTTACGAAAGGCCTGTTAGTGGCAAAAAAAGAACGTTAGTCAGCCCAACGTGAGTTTTTTTTCCTCTATAGGCAAAACTAGCCTATCTGTCGAAATCCAATGAAAAATAGGCAAAGAAAAGAATGGAATGCAGAATGGAGCAGCCAGGGCCAAGTGCAGCACAGATCAACAACCCCCTCAAGCTCCCCAACATCCAGGATGACCAGCCAGAGTCCCAGGGGAAGAGGAAATGCAGGGCTACATCCATGAAAAGAGGTGCAACGTGGTGAAACACCAGTGATGCATCACTTTTTATTGTGCACTCTTTGCAACACCATGGCATCCAAAACCTTGAAAGCGTGAACAGTCCCCGGGGCTCAGAGGCCTCCTGTGTCTGGAGCCTGGATGCCTCGCTGCTCCTGTGTCTAGAGCCTGAATGCCTCTCTGCTCCTGCATCTGGAGCCTGGATGCCTCGCTGGACCTGCGTGTGGAGCCTGGAGTGGGATGTGGATGTGCTGTGGAGTCGATGAGTCATGACGGTAGACATTGAGGCGGGGTGTTCACCCTTACCTAGTGGTGAAGTCAGGCAGGTCTCATGGAGACACGTTGCTGACCTGTGTGAGAAGACCGCCTTGAGACCCTTGGAGCTGTGAATGGTAGAGGCGCTCCTGAGCACCAACGTAGGAAGGTCTACATCACATACTACGATCCACCACTATACCGGGGTACACAGAGGGGATTGCCAATGGTGAGCGGTGCCTCTTTGTATCACAGGCCGGAGGAAATTGCGTTGGCCGGACGCTGTGGAGGGTGATGCCCCTGAGCTGCGCCAAACTTGTGTGGCAGGAGCGCTGCAATTTCATGCCTAAGCGGGCCCTGCTGCATCACCTGCATCAGGAGGTTCCCCAGCGGACTTGGCGGAACTGCTGTAACGAGGCTTGTGAAATCCCACCTGGCTGAGTTTCCTGCTGGTTGAGTCACAAATTTTTAGAGAGTGCAGCTGACTGCGCCACAGTGTCAATGTCCAGGTAAGGAGAAGGTGGGACGCATATCAGAGGAGGTCCGGGGGCCAAGTCGCCCAAGCCTAGAACCTGATGTGACGCACCCCCAGTGGCGGCTCATCTGCAATGACGGAAGAGCATCACCCCACTGCTTTCAAGCAGTGAAACTAGAGGAATAATCATCACATGTTGATAACTTTCAGATGTAATTGTGCTGTTTTCTTTGCAGGTGGGAGGGCGGGTAGGGCTGCTCCACTCATGGAGCAGGGCAGGGTATGTCCACTCAAGTATGCAATGACTGTTTGGTTGGTCCGCTCAGGCAGCCCAAAGCAGTCATGTGCACTTCCCTGTTCTCAATGCTGGCTGCATTATAGCCGCATGGAGAACATGCCCACCCCTCATGCTCCTGGCTGAATACCTTGTCACGGCGCTCATGAACAATCCTAACACCGCATTGCAGCGTTATGATTGGCTTAGGGGAGGGAGCCTTGGCTGCCTACTTCCTGTTCTTTGAAGTAGACTCAGGAGAGCAGGAGCAATGATGACACAGGACCCTACCTCGAGGGAAGATTTAATTCATTAAAATATTTACAACACCCGCTCACACACACACACAAACGTCCCCATCCCATCCAGTGTCCTTTCCTGCGTTTCCCACCTCCCAGCTGTCCAGTACCCCCGAAGCACTTCTCGATGGCGGCCACTGTGTGCCCATGCGCATCAGGGGTACCACTGGTGAGCCAAAGGTATATATGACTTTACAACGCATACCATTACATCGCATTCCATTACAATGCATACTAATACTACTCATATTGCAACAGTAGGGAAAGTGCTGGTTAGCAGAGATGAAAAAAATTACTATTCCCATTTAAGTGAGTACAACCCTAAAACTAACCCTTTTACCACAAAACACACCCTGAACCCTGACATTCATCTCTGAACCCCAAAGCACATCCTAAAATTAATGTTTGGCCCCCAAAACACACCCAAAATTTCATATCTGACCCTAATTACACACCAAATTTAATATTTGACCCCAGAAACCCATACCCACCATGAAACCTAAAAATCTCCATTGCTAACCTCACAATGCAATGTAAAGGCACCTGCATTGTAGAAGTTGCCTTGTACAGGCATTACGATGTAATGCCTGCATTGTAATGGATGTCTCCTGTGGCAAAGGTAAGCCATAGGCAAGCTTGTCTGCGTCAGTCTGCCCCTGGACCATACTCAGCACCAAGGACCCTTCCTCTAAAACACTCCACCACAATGATGCCAGCACCCTCCTCGTAATCAACCCTGGATGCCACATCACCTGCCAGGACCAACATCTGCCCCGGACCAGACATCGCCATCGCCATCACTGACGGCTACTAAATCGCCAGCAAGACCACCCGACAGTCCAGGAGGAGGCATTGCCGTCACCTACAGAAGCACACTCCGACTGAATACCTACTCTAATAACCCGACTGGGACCATGAAACACCTCAACTTCCAGATCTGGACCAACCCCAAGCCCATCCCCTGTGGCACACTCACTTGAAGGCCTCCTTGGCCATGGACCCCCATTCTCTGATACCATTGTAGACCTCATTGCACCCCAGGCTCTCCCATCCACTGACGACATACTACTCAGTGAACTCTAGTTCCAACTGGACAGCCCCAGTGACCAAAACACCTCCCCCTCTTTGGGAAGCTCGCCAACATCAGACTCAAGCAGCTAGTCACCGCATCAACCCACATAGCAGGACACACGCTCGAGCACGTCTCCTCCGCCAGTGGAAAATTCAACTACAACCACACCACCGCACTCTTCATCATCGACAATCATTGTATACATTATGGCTTTCACCATGCTCACTGTACACCACCAACATCATCACCCCCCCTTACAGCTGGATCAAGGCCCCCAAAGAACTTCTCATCGACTCCCTCTGCACCACCACTCCACTAACGCTTACAGACGATAACACTGCAGCGCGCAAAGGCCCCCAATGGATCTCTAACTGTGCCGAAACCCTGGCATCCCTCAAGAAAAGACCAGGCTAATTCTAGCACCACGTTGTGCCGTATTTGCGAAGTGACTAATGTAGGCATATGCGTGACCTATTGAAGCCCTGGGCCACATCACACAGGCATCACGTATGGTCTATAAGGGATGTTAGTTACCACTCGACAAGGCCTCATAGAAGTGGCATAGTGAAATCCATCAAATTTCATTGCGACTATTGTAGGACGGTACTGCGTCAGTACCTCACGCCTGCCTGATGGCAGGTGCAAAGGTGACACAGTGCCACAGGGATAGGCTGGCACCATGAATTGCTGGAGTTGCGTCATGCCTGTGAAAGAACTGCAGCAAAGCGTGACTTTAGTGCTGACAGATATGTCAGGATTCCAGACGTATCTGTCATTACTTGCAGCATGGAGCGCTGTCCAGTGAATACAGCGCATCCATGGTGTCGCAAGAAGTGCGTAGTGAAAAGTATTGCAACGATGTTTTGTCTCAGCGCTGCAACACTTTTCATGACTGAGGCCCAGGAATGGGCACTATCTTATTGATGGTGCGCATTCCTCCCCTGTAGTTTTGTCGCAGGGCAGTACA
This sequence comes from Lissotriton vulgaris, assembly GCF_964263255.1. NCBI lineage: Eukaryota > Metazoa > Chordata > Amphibia > Caudata > Salamandridae > Lissotriton > Lissotriton vulgaris. The sequence goes on along the minus strand of NC_141687.1, from coordinate 1,885,370,798 downwards.
GGAACATTGCTTGCAGCCCAGTCCTGCAGCAAAACCTGCTGAAATTAGGCCCCAAGTGTTATCTCCATTTTTAAGACCAGCTATTTTCTGCTCTTAAAAAACTGCCTTTAACTGCAGTTAGAGGCAGTTTTTTTGGGCTTCCCAACTTTAAGGATTCCCTTTTAAATATCACGAAGTGGGGTTAGCGGCCGTTTTTGCACAGGAATGCCTCCCTTGCATGTCATTATTGCTAACAGAAGTGGTGATCTTTTCTATGGACGTTTTCACCGGAAAACTGCCGCTAACTGAGGTTAGCGACAGCTTGTACATATGGTGATAAACAAATCGCAGCAATAACATCAAAAAAGTACAGTTTGGCAGCGTTAACTCCTTGTATATATGCCCCATAGTGCTTTAGAAAGTTTAGCAAGAACTGCACAAATGGAACTACTTTATGCAGTGTGCATCGTATAAACGCTCTAATTCGTCCATCAGTTTATTAATTACAAATCACAATGAAGAGGGGTATTAACGATATGTCCCCTCCTAATTCCAGTCTCAATGAAATGTATCAATTGTTTGACAGTGGTCCAGGGTAGAACTCCATGCCCCCCTCCATGTCTCCAAAAATGGAAGCCCTACCTGTCCATTTAAGAGGCCCAAGCTGCTTTTATAAAAACAGTGTCCATGTGGGAATTCAAATGGAGGGATAGAGGCCTGACCAGCCCCCCCCCCTCCTAGCAGTAAAGCATCCCTGCTTTCAAGCCATTCATACGGACCTACCTTAATATTTATTTGGCGTAAGGTTGCAACTCCTACAAATCAGCAATTTATAATGCCACTTCTATGTATATAAGTTGCATCGCAAACTGCATAGCTGTTTGCAGACCAGTTGGTGTGCAATGTGCACATACTGGTTTGTGAACAGATATTGGTATTTCTGGCCATCAGAATGAGCTGCAGGAACCAGGCATCTAAAGAACACAAGTCATTGGAACGCAGATATAACTGATGATATGAGTACATGAAGTAACATACTAGATAAGAGTTAATTTTGTTCACTGCTGACCATCATTATAACGCTCCTGTTTTATATGGCCTAACACCACATCAATAAGGCAGTGAGAGACATTTACAGATATGAAATAAAAGAAAATAATAAAAATAGAAAATATAAAGATACTTTAAAGAAACATGTAGAAGTTTAGAAAAGCCAGTTATGGATGGACTGTAGCCACTATACGAGTCCAGAATTGATGCTTTGAATTCCTGATACGAAAAGCTGGATATTGAGTTTTATGCACTAAAAATGTTGTACAAAGTTAGTGGCTTTCTGATAACGTTTAAAATGACAATTTTCCTCCTGCAGGCTCTGACCTCCTTTTAAGGATGGAGGTGTCCTTTTCTGAATAGTTGCAAGGGATTGTAACCATGGATAATATATTTTTATGGTTGCATGAAAGTAGCTCATGAATAGACAATTCTCAATGGTAATGAAAGTGTCAATCACAGTTCATGCAATTACGTTGTTGTGCTTGAAAATCATAACAATTCATTATCATGATATTGGGAACACATGTGGCTATTCACTACTCGGATATTAGGGCGAGTCATCACTGATTCAAATAAGGCAGTGGAATAATGACTCATAGTCCACCATCTACCCAGCCTTTTTCTGCCTCTTTTACATCTCTGCAGATCTGTCAAAAGTAGGTAAATTGGGTGTGAAGATCTTGCACTGGAAACCCTGACCTATCATGCCAACCATAAGTGTCTGTAGTCCTGCAGTCGCCGAGTGACCAGCCTCTGTTCCGGAGCACAGAATATGGTCTTGGATGGGAGGAGGAGGAAAAACTGGCAAGGGTGGTGGGAAGGGTATCATAGTGCAAGGTATCTATTTACTGTTCATGTTTTATAGAACACTACCAAGATCAGGACTTAATAACTAGGGTGAGGGTTTAAGAACTATACAAGGGCGACAGACTGAGTAAAGGGTGATCCTTGACAACAGGCCATTAAACTCCACACTGATCTCCTTCTGATCTGAAGAATGACACATGAGCTGGCACCTCAGTATCATTTCAGGAGTATTTGTTTCTTCAGATTTTTCAAACATTATAGTCTATGTTCGAATGCATTGTTGTTCCATTATACCTTCCTCAATAGGTGATTCCAAAAAGCTCAGTGATATTCATGATGTGACATTATTCTAGAGTGATACAAAAGGGGGTGGTGATGTACGGAGCATCTGAATCAATCAAACACTCACTCCCAGTCAAAAGATCTGGGTTTAATCCATCACCGTTCTTTAGCCCACTCTGCCACCCCAGTTCAGACATGGCTATATGCAAATCAGTCTGACCCTGTGCCTCATGGGAACAGTCCTGCCCGAACTGCCAACCCATGTCTTCCCTGGACCGGAAACAAGCTTCCGAGGACCGGTTTCTGGCATTCCAGCCATCTTCAGCCAGGCTTGCTTGAATCCAGTAGCAAAGTGAGCAAGGGACTCACGTCTGAGCATACCCTGCCACACTTATGGCGGCCAAAAGCGGTACAAAAGAGGGTGGTGATGGACGGAGCATCTGAATCAATCAAACACTCACACCCAGTCAAAAGATCTGGGTTTAATCCATCACCGTTCTTTAGCCCACTCTGCCACCCCAGTTCATACATGGCTATATGCAAATCAGTCTGACCCTGTGCCTCATGGGAACAGTCCAGCCCGAACTGCCAAGCCATGTCTTCCCTGGACCCGAAACAAGCTTCCGAGGACCGGTTTCTGGCATTCCAGCCGTCTTCAGCCCGGCTTGCTTGAATCCAGTGGCAAAGTGAGCAAGGAATTCAAGTCTGAGCATACCCTGCCACACTTATGGCGGCCAAAAGCGGTACAAAAGGGGGTGGTGTTCTGCATTCTGTCCATCAACTGTGGTTTTTGCATTTGTCACCCGAGTGGGATGGGTATGCTCAGACGTGAGTCCCATGCACTCCACACCACTGGATTCAAGCAAGCCGGGCTGAAGACGGCTGGAATGCCAGAAACCGGTCCTCGGAAGCTTGTTTCTGGTCCAGGGAAGGAATGGCTTGGCAGTTCGGGCTGGACTGTTCCCATGAGGCACAGGGTCAGACTGATTTGCATATGGCTATGTCTGAACTGGGGTGGTGTGGAGTGAAAAAAAACCGATGGATTTAGGCCCAGATCTCTGTACTGCGGTGAATGTATGACATTGTTCTGCATTCTGTCCATCAACTGTGGTTTTTGCATAATTCTAGAGTGAGGCATACAGACGAGATGTGTGGCTTCACTGACTTTCAATCAGAAACATTTTGGCCCCTAGAATACATTTTTGAATGTGCTATTTATAATTAAGAGTTGAACACCAGCGTTGGAATTAGAATCCCTTGAAAAAAATCCATGGGTTTTTTAGATTGCAAAATGAAAAGCAAAAAAGTGAGTATTACGATTATGCGCCATGAAGGACCAAATTATGTGGCGTGATTTTCTTAATTTTGTGTAAAAAATACAAACTATGTGGAACATTATCTATAAGTAATATTGTAATTATTTTAGCTAGAATCAACTTTTTTGTGAAACCTGAAAATTTAGCAAACTGTCGCAAACTATTTGGCAAATGCAGTATATCCATAATCATGCAATAATTGCTGAAGCCACACAATATTTTAATCCTATGACCCCCACCATTATCCATTATTTTATCAACAATTTATTCATGAAACCTCAATATTCTAATTGCAGTCAGTGTCCATTGTTAGACTCAATTTGAAAAATATATTTTTTAAGATAATCACCCTAAAATAAAAATGTAATGTAATAAGATATGTGTAATAAAAAATACATCATGGGTAACGTATATAATGTTGACCATATTGCCATCTCAGGGTTCTGGTGACATTTACAAAACTGCCAGCACTGTGGTCTATTAGTGGCAGCAATACAGAGTATCCATTTTTATAGGCCGTCACTGTGAGTTGAGGGCCTTTAACAACCAGTATGGTCCTCAGCAGGCTACATCATGCTTACAAATCTAAGTTAAGCTATAACATGAAGCTGGGTTCTTAACCAGCTATTTTTTCACATTAAAGGTCTACCACTATGCGTGCAAGGCAATGTCAAGCATTACATTGAAGACTCTCTGTTTAGCATTATTATAATGCTTTACAAATCCACAACAAAAGATCCAGAGACCATTCAACATGAAAATCCAAAAAGTTATATTGATATCATTCCACTGCATTTAATTTTATATTCTCTGTAATCTAAACAACTGAAAGATTTTTCTTTCTATATTATACATATGTCTTAAAAGCAAACAATATGTGGATACACTCACAAGACTGCAGAATTATTCCCTACCTCCTACAATAATACACTTACTGGTAGATGCATCAAGCATTTTTGCGAGCGCAAACGGTGCGAATCGCTAAATTCGTCCGTTTGCGCCAGCATAAATGGCATTTGAGATGCATCAAGGGTTCATGCACTGGCAATTTAAGAATTCGCAAATAGTTGCGAGTTCTCAAATTGCGATTGCATTTAAGGAATCGTAATTTGTGATTCCTTAAATGCAATGCATGAACCATTCCAAGATTGCGAAATCGCAATCTGGGGTTGCTATTTACCGCGAATCCAAACTACTTGGTAAAAAGTAAAAACTTAGAAATATGCACTTTAGTGCATTTTTCTAAGTTGTATATTACACACACATGTCCTTGGGACATGTGTGTGTGCAACACCAGTGACCATTACCATTACCATTTCAGGGGTGCAACAGGGTGTCCTTTGGACACCCTGGCACCCTTGAAATTGTGGCACATTTGCGATTTGCTAATTGCTAATCGTAAATAAGGAATGGCTTTTTCATTCATTCCAATAAGGAATGAATGGGAAAGCCATTCCTTATTTGCGATTAGCAATTAGAGAATCACAAATAATGATTCAGTAGGAATCGTAAATAACATTGCAATTCCTGCATGCATCCTGTTTTGCGAGTCTTTAATAGCGATTCCTTAAAATTCGCTATAAAGGACTCGCAAAACATAACTTTGATGCATCTGGGGGAAAGTCTCAAGATTTGTCCCTGCATTTCGTCAGCATTTGTGTATTTCTATGCATTTACTTTGCAGTATATATTCAGTCAGGTCCAGGGCAACCTGCACAGTGTGCTCCAGATGGCAAGAGAAATACTAAGCAAAACCAAAGGGGATGATGGACGGAGTGTTGAACATTGGAAGCACTCACCCCCAGTCAACTGATCTGGGTGTAATCCAACATCATTCTTTAACTCACTCCGCCACCCCAGTTCAGGCCATATGCAAATCAGTCTGACCCTCTGCCTCATGGGAAAAGTCCAGCCCGAACTGCCAAGCCATGTCATCCTTGGACCGGAAGAAGCATCCTGGGACCGGTTTCTGGCTAGTCAGCCGTCATCAGCCAGGCTAGCTTGAATCCAGTGGCAAAGTGAGCAAGGGACCCACATCTGGGCTTGTTTTGTACTGTATCATAGGTGCTGCTAGTTACCGCCACTCACTTGCACTTTAAAAACGATCCCTGCACATCTCCCTTGCTGCTAGAGCGGGAGGCCCTGCACCTTAGCACTTGTGGGCTGCCATATTGGGGGAGGACGGGACACTTGTCGGGCGCCATTTTGGTGAGCGCTCTAGTGCCTGGTCCTCAGCCCGAGTTACTTAAGGCGGGAGATGCAAATGCGCCGCGCTTGCGCGCAGGGTGTGTGCTGGCGGCACGCCGGAGGCTCGCCAGAGGCAAGCCCGTCTGCGCCCGTCCGCGCCTCGGCCGGGCCTAGGGCCAGTCACGCTGTCCATCAAATGGTAGAGGCAGGGAGAATATAATTTTCCAGAGAAGAACTCCTGGAAGTAGGTAAGAGGGGAGGTCCAACAATAGTCCCGCAGCATCCCCAAGGGCATATCAGGAATATAGAACTGACATGTGGGCTACTAAACACACGCTCGCTTGTAAAACATCACACGGAAGTGGCCTCCCTGATAGAAGATTTAGGGTTAGACGCCCTGTTCCTAACCGAAACATGGACAAGCGCTGATAATGGGGTAGAATTAGGGCATGCCTGTCCACCAGGGTATAATATCCATCACATTCCAAGAGGGAAGGGCAGAGGAGGGGGGGTCGGTGTTATCTTTAAGGAGGAACTGAATTGCACCGCCCTGCAGGTAGAGGAGGTTGTGGGAATGGAAATGATGGGCCTCACGTTTCAGGGATGGGGGGGTAACTTGCTCACAGGCTTGGTCTGCTATAGACCGCCAGGGAGTGCCACATCCTTTACAGCCTTCCTAGATGTAGTGGTGAGCCTTGCTCTAAGCCATTCCAGAATGGTGATTCTGGAAGACTTCAACCTGTGGGACAATGGCGCGTTGGGGCCCCATCTGAGAGACTTACTGGATACTTGTAACAATCTAAATCTGGCACAACTGGTAAACTCCATGACCCATCAGGGTGGTCACATGCTTGACCTCCTATTTGCCAACCCGCAGGAGTTCGAAGTACTAGATATCACTCCGCAAAGCTGGACGGACCACTACCTAATCCCTTTTAAAATCTCGGTAGGAGGGATAGCTGGCCCCATCAGTCACTTAGCGGTTGGCCGAACAGGCAGAGAGTGGGCAAAACTGGATAGGATGGATGTCCATCTGACCCTCCCCAATGCTGACAGGTTTGAATCCCAGGCTACGGTAGAAGGGAACTATAAATCCTACTGTGAATTTGTCACGGGAGCTTTGGATAGGATGATCCCAATTAAAAGGATAAAAAGTAGGAAGAAGCCATCCTCTCCCTGGTTTACGGATGAGCTGAGAATGCTGAGACGGGTATGTAAGAAGGCTGAACGAAAGTGGCGTCTTAACTACCTAGAGGGGGAAAAACAGGAATTAAAAGCGGTACAGGGGAAATAAAAGAAGCTGATCCTGGAGTGTAAAGCTGAGTACTACCCCAATTCCATCTTACAAGCCCCTAACAGCACGAAAGCTATGTTTAAAATAGTTAGGGAGCTTTCCGCTCCGACCTGTCTTGGTAATAAGATCACTGCGTCACAGGACCTGTGCAACAATAAAGCCTGCCACTTTACAGACAAAGTGGCAAAGATTGTTGACAGGTTTCAAGGCCAAGATCCCGGTGACCCTGTTCCAGCGGAATATAAGGCGGAACCAATTCCTCCCCAGTCAGCCACCTTGGATAGATTTCCTAGCCTAAATGATTGTACATTTAACAGCATGGCAGATAGTGTATCCTCGGGTTCTCCGGACGATCCTATGCCAGTAAAAGTTTGGAAAACATTTGGTCTTTTAACTCTCCCATGGCTGCAACGCATCTGTAATCAATCCCTCGAGGAGGGAGCGGTTCTGGATGGCTGGAAGCAAGCAGTGGTGACACCCCTGCTGAAAAAACCATCTCTGGACCCTGCCAAGTCAGAGAGCTACAGACCCATTTCCCTGCTCCCCTACCCGGTTAAAATACTGGAGCGGGCAGTGGGCAGGTCACTCTCCGGCTTCCTGGAGGAAAACCAGAGGCTGGACAGAGATCAGTTTGGCTTCCGCCCAGCACATGGGACGGAGTCCGCGCTGACTCTGATGCTGGACAAGCTGAGAATGCGGGCCGACAGCGGGAATGTCACGGTGTTAGTGCTTCTCGATATGTCGGCCGCATTCGATACGGTTGACCACTATTCTGTTAGGAAGGCTTGAGAGCATGGGAGTGCGGGGATGTGCACTACAATGGATGCAGTCCTACCTCTCAGGACAACAGCAGGTGGTCACATTGGCACCCTTCTCTGCTAACAAAACGGCAATAAATCATGGGGTCCCTCAGGGGTCGGCCATCAGCCCCATTTTATTTAACGTATAACTTCAGCCGCTCCTCCCCCTCATTAAATCATTTGGGGTGGAGGTAGTTAACTAAGCAGACGACAAGCAGCTGGCGTTTTCCTTGGAAGGGAAGCACGCAGTCACAATGGACACATTCCAGGAATGTAGGCGCCATACAGCCAGGTGGCTCAGGAAGAACTCCTTACAGTTCAATGGGGAAAAGACAGAGGTGCTGTACTGTGCCCCAGCAGGATTAACCAAGCACCTACCGAGGGAATTTAGACTTACCCCAGAAGAGGAGCCAGAGCCCCCGTCTGACACTTTAAGAAATCTAGGGGTCCTGCTTGATAAGAATCTACAAATGAAGTCACAGGCCAACAGGATAGCTGGTGTGTGTTTCGGTCTCCTACGGATGCTGCGCCGGCTCCACCCGATCCTGCCAGACGACAAACGGTCGCTGGTGGTGAGGAGCATTGTCCAGAGTAGGCTGGACTATTGCAACTCGTTATATCTGGGGGCGCCTCAGTTTGCCATTGACAGGCTGCAGAGAGTGCAATCGGCAGTGGCTAAGCTGGCACTAAAAAGAAATCGCCGCTCCTCATCACACCAAGCCCTGCGGGATCTGCACTGGCTGCCGATCAAGGAGAGGGTACTATTTAAGTCTCTGTGCATGGTATTTAAAGCAACGCATGACCAAGGCCCAGCTCTTCTGCAGGGGTGTTTCTCCTGGTACCGGCCACAGAGACAACTTCGATTGGCTGGTGCAGGTCTGCTGGAAGTCCCAAGAGTCAAGCGGGCTAGGCTGGGGGGCAGGGCCTTCCGGGTGGTTGCGGCGTGCCGGTGGAATGAACTTCCCCTGAGCATCAGACAGAGTCAGTCCCTTATGAGTTTCAGGCATAGCCTGAAAACTTGGATTTTCCCGCCGACTTGTTAGTGCTTCTCTGTGCCCTTGATTCAACTTCATCTGAGTCTGATACTGTAATGTCTAAGTGCCAGGATACCCGTAGGGTGACAGTATGCGTGATACAAAACCTTCATACAATACCCTGCCAACTTAGGGCGAACACGGCAAAACTAAAGGGGATGATGGACAGAGTGTTGAACATTGCAAGCACTCACCCCCAGTCAACTGATCTGGGTTTAATCCATCATCATTCTTTAGCTCACTCCGCCACCCCAGTTCAGACATGGCCATATTCAAATCAGTCTGACCCTGTGCCTCAGGGGATCAGTCCATCCCGAATTGCCAAGCCATGTCTTCTCTGGACCAGAAACAAGCATCCTGAGACCGTTTTCTGGCTAATCAGCCGTCATGAGCCAGGCTAGCTTGAATCCAGTGGCAAAGTGAGTAAGGGACCCACATCTGGGCATACCATGCCAACTTAGGGCAAACAATGCAAAACTAAAGGGGATGATGTACAGAGTGTTGAACATTGCAAGCACTCACCCCCAGTCAATTGATCTAACTAAGACACAAACAAGTAGTGTTAACTACAGGAAGAAAAGCAGAATGCAAGTACAGATATTTGGACAGCGGTGCAGTTCAGAATTGAGGGAGGAAGATTCCAGGAAAACATGGCAGTAAAAGAACTGGCAGAGACAATAAAAGACTGTGAAATAGTTCGAAAAAGCAAGTAAATTAATTCTGAAGTAAAATGGAAGGTTGCTAGAGGCCAGGTGTGGTCCCCTAGATTTTTCATTTTCATTTTTAGGTCTTGTTTTTCACAGCACATACACTGTCTTCTTGGAAGTTGCTTTTGCTAACGAAAGAAATCATTTTAAAAGGGCTTTGACCATTGGTTAGCTTCATCGTCAGTCGCATTTCTTTTATTTTCATTGGTGAATGGCAGCTGGTTTCATTTTTGCCACCTTGCTACAGATCGCTTTAGGAGGATGTTGGTTTCACCATTTTAGGTCTCGCCTAGGCAGCGCATGTGCTGTCTCTCCGAGCCATAGAGTAATCCATATATTGAGTGAAGCTCCGCCTATTGGCGGCTAATATGCCCTGCTGCTCGCCATTTGTTCAATGTTGCATTGCTATTCTTTTCTTGCTTATGGTTGGCTCATTATGCGAAACGTCACTTCTGTTTTGATTCTGTTTTGCAGGAAGCAGCACCCACCAACTACTGTTTAGTTATGCTGCTGGGCTGTTATTATTCCCTTTAGGGACTACTTCCTTGTAGTATTTTGCAAGCGCAGCACGCTATTGCTATAGCAGCTGCGCACCTTTTTTTCTCCTGGAGAAGCAGCCAAAGACCGCATTATTTTGAACAACAACCTCCCCCCCAACCTTCCTTCCACAATAGCGTCACAATTAGTTAAGGACGCCAGACTGCTTTCGCTTTAAAAGTTACTTTGCAGCGCTTTCTTTTTACATACAGCGAGTGTGAACCGCCACCTTTATCACGCAGCATGGCGAGCAGTCCTTTTTTGTTTGAATTGGCCCCATGCCGTACACAGCAGGTATAGGAGGCATGAGGGAGGAGCGGGCTGCTTTGCCAGCTTATGCCAGCAGGCTCTGGTGCACTGTTCTTCGCCCCTCACGCTGCCTAGGTCTGCTCCTTGCAGCTGCGAGCACTTCCACAAACCGGCCAACCGCAGCCCCCTCTGTCTTATGTTAATCAGTCCTGCGCCATAGATAGCAGGCATGGGAAATGTGCGGGGAAGAGCAGGCAGCTTTCCTTATTCAAAACACTGAATCTGAAAAGCAACCTGAAATTTTAATTAACATACAGCTGATAGTGCTTCTGCATGGACATTTTGCCTTATTTCTAGTACCCTAAAATGAAATCACTTAGGGCGAACGCTGTCATGGTGAGTGTAATTTTTCTTTTCATCACCGCTGTCAGCGCTTTCCTGTTTGCGGGATTCGTTTGTGTGTCTAAAAATTTATTTATTTGTAAAAATGAACTTTGTATGTAGGGCTTAATTGTTTTGTATCAAAGATTAGTCTGTATTTTACTTCTCACAAACATTTTGAATAAAGAGGTAGAAATCAGGTATAGTACCTGGTCGGAATAGTCTGTTTCATATGCAACACTTCAAAGATTATGGACCTCAGAGTGTTTGTCCATAGGATATTCAGTTTAATCTCAAGTTTTATGAGTATGAAATGAGATTTTATTTAGATAAGACATCTTTTTCTTCAAATAGTTTATCTGTTGACTAGCAAATTGACTTCAGATAGTAATGCAGTCCAGCTACATTAGGGGAGAAGGACGAGAATACCGTAGCAGGACTAGTCAGCAGGAGATGACTTTTGAGTCATCTAGGATTTCAGCTCTGATATCTCTTGCTGTGAGGCAGTGGTGGAAGGCTCTGCAGAATGACACCACATCAGTCGGCTCGGTGATGCAGATACCAACTCCGCCTCTGCAGCTCTTTGACTTGTTTAGTGGTGGGAAGCACAGGCAGATCCAACTGGCGGTACTAGAGTCCAGTTAGGAGAGCTTGGAGTAACAGCAGCATTTCAGATGGGACTACATGCAACACTACTGAGTTTCTCATAACCCAAACCCTCAGCCTCCAACGCAGCACACACATCACATCACATCTCAAGGATCTCCACTGGTTCCATGTACACAAGCGTGCACAGTTCAAACTCATCCTCCTCACTTTGATATTACTACCCAACACCAGCCTTGCCTAGCCATATCTCCTTTCATAAGCCTTCTAGCTGGACGGACTCCTACTCACACACATCCAACCATGCAAAGAACCAGATCCGATGATCCGGCTTCCTCCTACATTGCTCCTAATATGACAAGCATTTGCAATGCAATAGGTCTCGCACTTGCGAGAGTTTGAGATATTGTAATTGTAAATGACAATGCCCTTTATTTATGTTTTGAAAACCTGCAATCGGTGCGTAAACAGGCACTTTGTACTTGTAGTCCTTGCTTACGAGAAGCAAGGCTGGCAGTAAAAAAAAGTGCATTTACTGCCAACCTTGCTCCTCATAAGCAGTGACTATAAGTACAAAGTGTGTGCATACTCACCGATTGCAGGTTTTCAAAACACATTAATAAAAGGCATTATCATTTTCCATGTCAATAGCTCAAACTCTCGCAAATGTGAGAACTAATGCATTGCAAAAGCTTGTTTTGATTCCACACACACACACACACACAGCAAATCCCTGCAGGGAATCAGCTGTGTGTGCTTTACAGCTCCCTTCCTCTTGTTCGTTACAGATCATTATACAGATAAGCAGAGCTATATAAACCTTCCTTCCTGTGTAGAGAAATAATGCGCACCTAAAACAGCTTGTGCTTTTACAGTAAAACCTCTTGTAAATAAACACATGTATCGCTTTTTAACTCCTGCATTGCCGTCTATGCTCCGCACCATGCAAAAGTATATTGTGCCAGCGCCTCGCTATTCTACTGTATTTTTATTTATTTGTGTATAACTCATGGCTATATTTTCACTGGTAACTCCTTTTTTTCTGTGACAAAAAAAATCAAGAGCAACCCGTCATTCATTGCTAAAGAAACACTGTAAATACTTTGAGAGACTTTGTTCTAAGATAATTCACCTTGTGTGACAGTACCCATGCTTCTTGCCTCAGTGAGTACGACAGTCATTATAATATTAAATAATATTTTATTTTCTGTAGTGTTTTCGGCAAATCGCTTTACATAGAACATGTTATTTACAACTGTTAATAGCACATTTAAATTGGTGAATATAATACCTCTGGAGAATGACAGGCTAAGTTCACTTACTGTATTCAACCCATATATGTGTATTTATATAGTGCTTTGTCAGGTGCTCAAGCGCCTTAGGGGTGGATAGCACTTTGCTCCGTGAGATCTCTGTATCTGCCCCATTTCTGAACTCCCCCCACGCATCATTTCATATTTTCAGGTAATATATGTTATCTGAATCTTGTTGGTATGCAAGTGTGTCATATGGAAATTGGAGAAGTGTGCACACCGCTTCCGTTAAAGCCCCTGAAGAGAAGCAGATGGAGCTTCGAAACGCGTCGGGCAGATCCATTACGGAGCAGCATCTACAAGCGGATCCCCGTCCTCACCTACATATAAATCAAGGTGCTGCTCGTGTGCTACTCAAGAGGTGGGCAACCTGGGGCGACAATTTACACGAGGCAGTCCAGCCGCGGAGTATGCACCACCCCGTTATCCTTGGGGGTCACGGAAGTGAAACAGCAGCCGTACATGGGATCGAGGACAGGCCCACTTGTGGGGTCCATACTGGACTTGATTGTGTGCTTTCCGCACCACACTTCCCATAATGCACAGTCTCATCGGAGCCTCCCATCGGCGGGTGTGTCATATGGAAATTGGAAAAGTGTGTCAGCGGGTGCGCACACCGCTTCCGTTAAAGCCCCTGAAGAGAAGCAGATGGAGCTTCGAAACGCGTAGGGCAGATCCATTACGGAGGGGCATCTACAAGCGGATCCCCAACATGCAGTCTCCCAAGATGGACACCAGAGACAAAAGAGACCAAATGTAGCACAAATCTCACCCAGATGTAGTCCAAGTATAGCCCAATGACAGAATGTCCCAGAGTGTTCGAAAGAACAACTAGAGCGCTAACAGTCCTACTTATTACAAAGGTATGGCACACCTGAAGCCATATTGATTGGAATAAAGTGGTAACTCTTAAAACATTTAATTTAAAAAGAAACAAAATGAGGGGGTATATTTTGCCATAGAAAGTATGATTAGTGCTGCATAAAGAAAAATTAGGGCACATTTTGAGTGACTTCTCAAATCCTCTTCAGTTTCATTAAAAAATTCTGACATGCAGTCTCCCAAGATGGCCACCAGAGACAAAAGAGCCCAAATGTAGCCCAAATATCACCCAGATGTAGCCCAAGTGTAGCCCAATGACAGAATGTCCCAGAGTGTTCTAAAGAACAACTAGAGCGCTAACAGTCTTATTTATGACAAAAGTATGGCACACCTGAAGCCATCGTGATTAGAATGAAGTGGTAAGTCTGAAAACATTTAATTTAAAAAGGAACAAAATGAGGGGGTTCATTCTGCCATAGAAAGTATGATTAGTGCTTCAAAAAGAAAAATTAGGGAACATTTTGAGTGACTTCTCAAATCCTCTTCTATTTCATTAAAAAAATTCTGACATGCAGACTGAAACATGCACTTGGAATACCAGCAGCAGACTTCCCTGGTGAGCAGTAGCTTTACTACAGTGATCTAATGATCAACTAGAGTGCTAACATTCAGAATTTATGGCAAATGTGTGACACATCTGAATGCCTTCTTGATGGAACCAAAGTAAACAAGCATTAAAAATGCAATAGATCTCGCCCTCGTTTAAGTTAAAGCCATTCTGTTTGTAATGAGGTGGCTTTTTAGCTTTGCTTTTGTTAGTGTTTTTAAAACTTTCATGTAAATAACATGCATATGTATGCATATATGTATATGTATGCATGCATTTATATTTGTATTTATATAGATATGCAGATTATATATGTTTGCATATGTATGTATATATATATATATATATATATATATATATATATATATATATATATATATATATATATATATATATATATATATATATATATATATATATATATATATATATATATATATATGAGAACCAAGTCCTTCTGTAAGCTAACAAGCACCTCCACGCCGCTTTTCCATCAGAAACGGACCACCACGAAGGAAATTGTTATACAGTGCAAAATTTTATTCCATTAAGTCACAACATATACACATACATATATATATATATATATATGAATATGCATATATATGCATATATATATGTGTACATGTGTGCGTGTAGAGAGAGGTAGAGAGGTAGAGAGGTAGAGGTAAAGAGGTAGAGACTAGTAGAGAGAGAAGTAGAGAGAGGTAGAGAGGTAGAGAGTAGAGAGTGAGTAATAGAGAGTAGAGAGTAGAGAGTGAATATGTATGTATGTATGTAGGCATACTTATATAGCGCGACTGTCACCCAAAGGGCATCCTGGCGCTTTGACCACAGAACATTCCTACCAATGTCAATTACACTGCCTTCGGAAAAAGGTAGGTTTTAAGGTCCTTTCTAAAAGACAGGAGATCCTGCTTGCACCTTAGGGCCAAAGGTAGGGAGTTCCAAAGCTTGGTGGCCGTGAAGCTGAATGAGCGGCCGCCCATCCTCACCCTTTTTATCTTAGTAACAGTCACCAAGAAGGCCGAGGAGGATCTCAAAAGTCTGGCAGCAGAGTACCAGGGAAAAAGACCTCGCAATACCACTGGACCCAGCCCATGCAAGGCTCTAAAGACCAAGCAAGCTGATTTAAAGCAGATCCGTTTTTTCACCGGTAACCAGTGTAGGTCCGAAAGGCAAGAGAGGACGAAGCAGACCATGGCAGCGAGAGCGCCAGTTTAGCTGCCATATTCTGTACCCGCTGTAGCTTCATAATTAGAGTACTGGGGGCTCCCAGAAGCAGTGTGTTGCAGTAGTCTAACCCACTGAGGATGATACTCCGCACTGCTTCCGTCCTCGCTGAATGAGGAAGTAGTGGCAGAATCTTCCACAACATGCGTAACAGCAGCATGCAGGTCGCCATGGTTTTGTTAACGAAGGCGTCCAGCTGGAGACTAGGCCCGAGCAGGACACCTAGGTTATGGACTGAGTCTGCCGCTGCGACTGTGCCTAAGGTAGAAGAAGGCCAAAGTCCCTCTGGCAGAGGGCGAGGCATACGATCTACCGAACAGTAGAGAACTTCAGTTTTTGCCCCATTAAACTGTAACGAGTTCTGACGCAACCAATCCGCAGCTGCCGACATGCATTGGTGAAAGGATTCCAGGGAGACCGCATCCCTGCCCTCGATGGAAAAAATAAGCTGAGTTTCATCGGCATAATTGATGACAGACATGCCGAATGACTTAATCAGACTTATTAGAGGGCGAAGGTATAAGTTGAAAAGAATCGGGCTAATTGCAGAGCCCTGTGGCATTCCCTGTTTTACCTCTCTCACCACCGAACGAAACGGCGGCATAGCCACAGATTGTCGCCTGTTACAGAGGTATGATGCCAGCCAGTCCAAGGCTAAGCCAGTTACCCCGGACTCCCGGAGCCTGCTTAATAGAACCGCATGGTCAACCGTGTCGAACGCGGCCGACATGTCAAGCAACACCAGAAACGCTGCTCCTCCCATGTCGACACGCGAGCGTAGGTCGTCCAAAACGGCCACCAAGGCAGACTCCGTACCGTGGGCCGGCCTAAAGCCAAATTGGGCCACGTCCAAAAGGTCGTTGGATTCAAGGAAGCTGGACAGGACCCTAGTGACCAATTTCTTTAAGATTTTTATTGAGAAAGGCAAGAGTGAAATAGGCCTATAGTTGGTCGGACATAAAGGGTCCAAGGTGACTTTTTTTAGCAGTGGGGTAATTACTGCCAGTTTCCAGCTATCCGGGACCGTGGCCGTGGTCAACAACTGGCAACAGATGGAATGGAGCGGAGGGAAGAGCTCTGCCTGGAACGCCTTCCAAAACTTGTGTGGCAAGGGGTCTAACGGGGAGCCGGATGGCACACCATTCGCCAACAGACAGAAATCCTCCAGGGAAGGAGTAGGAAAGCAGGTCAGCCGAGGCTGTACTGCTTCCTCCATAATCACCTTCCGAGCTACTCTGCTGACTAATTCCAAGGAGCACAAATCAGGGTGGCTAGATAGGTCGGGGGCAGAGAGTCCCGCCAAGATGGTATTCATTTTTTCCTCAAAAGCCAGGGCTAATGAGTCGCATAGTTCCTGCGAGGCCCGAATGGCAGATGTAGCACAGGCTGGGTTGGAGAGATTTTTAACCAACTTAAACAAGGTTTGTGACTTGTTACCAGCTTTGGCCAATGTGGCCTCGAGAAGCTTAGCTTTAGACAACCTAATCTGAGATTTACACTCCTGGAGGTTTTTTTTATAAACCAATCTATCTGTTTCTGAAGTGTCTTCTCCAGACCCGTTCCGCCTGTTTGCAACGAAGTCTCTGCTGGAGAAGATCACTAGAATACCAGGGAGTGACTTTCTGCGGTTTATCTTTCACCTTACGCATTGGAATCATCCTATCAAGTGATTCAAGGATCTGATGACAGAGAGTTGAATAACTCCCCTCCACATTCTGGCCCAATGAAAAGGCCCTGGGCAGTAATGTGGGTATAGTGGAGCCCGTAAGTAGCCGAGCCCATTGTCTCCTGAGTTTAGGCTTGACCGGGACGCTATTACTCAGCGATCCAGCAGGTAGCAGAATGGAGAAGAAGATCAAAGCATGATCTGTCCAGCATTGGCCCGCGACCTCCTTAATCGAGACCAGCGGCTCCGCTGCAAAGATCATATCCAGGACATGGCCCTTAACATGAGTCGGGGCGGACAGAAGCTGCGTAAGATGCAAATTATTGCAGGCTTGATACAGATCACGATATGCAAGGTCATGAGGGCCACTGGGCCAGAGATTAAAATCACCCAGGATTAAGAGTCTAGCATGGGTTTTAGATAGATCATAAACTAGATCTATCAGATCTTGTATAGATGATGTTGCACTGGTAGGAGGGCGATAACACAGTAGCCCCGCGACCAGTGATCCACTCAAATCTTTTAGAGAGAAGCCCATGAGCTCGAAGCCCTTGACTGGTTTGACTTCAAGATGAGAGAGCGAGAGAGAGTCCTTAAAAATAAAGCCCACTCCACCGCCTCTCCCATTGGGTCATGGGATATGCCTGATAGAATACCCTGGCGGGCAAGCCCATCCCAACTCTACATTACTCTCCGCCCTGGTCCAGGTTTCAGTGAAAAAACATGATATCGAGCTGCAATCAGTCGATAAGAAGAGCCGTCTCTGCATGATGTTTGCAGAGTGAGCGGACATTCAATAGACCGCAGTTAACGCTCACCAGGGGGGCCGGTAGAGGGGCTGAGCGGTCACCCGCGCTAGGGAATTGGTTCAACAGACAAAGTTCTTCCTTGGAGTATGTCAGGCGTGCTGGAGCAGCGCCTCTAGCGCTAAGTGCGGCCGGAGCGCGAACAGGCGCAAACGGGCTTACCTCTGGCGCACCTCCGGCGCCCCGCCGGCGAGCCCGCTGCGCGTCCACGCTGCGCGCTTGCCTAGACATCTCTACTTATGGTGTCCCGCGCGGGAGTCCTGGGAGTAAAACCACTGGACCCACTGCAAGATGGCGCCTAAAGTCGGCCCAACGAAAACACCCCCACCTAAGATGGCGGCCAAAGTCACACACAGCGCCCAGATGAAGCCCTAACACTACCTAAGCCCCGCAAATGCGGGTGAAGATACCGATTATGGTGCAAGTAAGTCCCTGCTTAAGAACCCCCTGGATGCCCCTCAAATACAGCCACACACGCCCACAAATAAAAGCGCAAAGCGCAATAACGAAACAGTGATTTAAAAAGGCAGTTACAGCGCTGAGGAACACGCGCGTAATAAATGCAAGTGGTGGAGTAGTAGAGAGTAATAGAGAACAGTAGAGAGAGTAGCAGAGAGTGAGTAGTAGAGAGTAGTAGAGTGAATAGTAGAGTGAGTAGTAGAGAGTAGTAGAGAGTGAGTAGTAGAGAGTGAGTGGTAGAGAGTAGTAGAGAGTAAGTAGTAGAGTGAGTAGTAGAGAGCAGTAGAGAGTGAGTAGTACTGAGTAGTAGTAAAGAGTGAGTAGTACAGAGTAGTAGAGAGTGAGTAGTAGAGAGTGAGTAGTAGAGAGTAGTAGAGAGTGAGTAGCAGAGAGAGAGAATAGTAGAGATTAGTAGAGAGTGAGTAGTATAGTGAGTAGTAGAGAGCAGTAGAGAGAAAGTAGTAGAGAGTGAGTAGTAGAGAGTAGTAGAGAGTGACTAGTAGAGTGAGTAGTAGAGAGTGAGTAGTAGAGAAGTAGAGAGTGAGAAATAGAGAGTGAGTAGTAGAGACTAGTAGAGAGTGAGTAGCAGAGAGAGAGAATAGTAGAGATTAGTAGAGAGTGAGTAGTATAGTGAGTAGTAGAGAGTAGTAGAGAGAAAGTAGTAGAGAGTGAGTAGTAGAGAGTAGTAGAGAGTGAGTAGTAGAGTGAGTAGTAGAGAGTGAGTAGTAGAGAAGTAGAGAGTGAGAAATAGAGAGTGAGTAGTAGAGAGTAGTAGAGAGTGAGTAGTAAAGAGTGAGTAGTAAAGAGTGAGTAGTAGAGAGAGAGTAGTAGAGAGTGAGTAGTAGAGAGTAGAGAGTAGTAGAGAGTGAGTAGTAGGGAGTAGTAGATAGTGAGTAGTGGGGAATGAGTAGTAGAGAGAGAGTAGTAGAGAGTAGTAGAGTAGTAGAGAATGAGTAGTAGAGAGTGAGTATTAGAGAGTAGTGGAGTAGTAGAGAATGAGTACTAGAGAGTAAGTAGTAGAGAACAGTGGAGAATATTCCAAAGTTTGGCACAGCACCACTAGCACAACAAGTCCAATCAAATCATATCACTTAGAGTCCTTATTGAAGCGCTGAATCTTGGTGTATATTCAAATGCTTTTATTTTCCTTAAGTTTATGTACCACAGCCAGCCAACACGTTTCATTCTGTACAACAGAACTTCTTCAGGGCGTTCTTATTTCCTTCAAGTTATGTCGGTATCCTGTTGTCATATAACTAGATATTTCTTCCAAATGTTAGACGAGACGTAAGTACATTCTTATTCAAAGTGACTAGGTATCAATTTTACCCACACAATTCGGGCAGACTTGAGTAATTTATAGCATCCTCAAAGTCAGTCTTTCAAAACTTCCAAAGAATAGGACATGATAATCCAAATCCAAATGTTTCTCCAGACAAGTCATTTTCAATTGCTCGGAATATCGGCGTTTGGGCAGATATGACCCAGGGACCCCCAGTATGCAAGGGGAATTAGTCTCCCCTCTGTAAACGCACCAGTGGCCTGAGTTCCAGGGAGGTGTAAAAAGGGGCATAGCCTCATTACACCTCTGTGCAATGCAGCTCCCTGGCGCATACTGGAGGTTCCAGGTGGGCTAGTTGGCCCCCAGGGACCCCTAGTATGCAAGGGGAATTAGTTCCCCCTCTTCAAACATGCACGGGGGCTGCGTTGCACAGAGGTGTAAAAAAGGGTGTGGCCTCATTACACCTTTCTGCATTGCAGCCCCCTGGCGCATACTGGAGGCTCCTGGTGGGCTAGTTGGCCCCCAGGGACCCCCAGTATGTAAGGGGAATTAATTCCCCCTCTGCAAACGTGGCAGAGGGCTGCGTTGCAGAGAGGTGAGGTGTAACAAGGGGCATGGCCTCATTACACCTCTGCAATGCAGCCCCCTGGCGCATACTGGAGGTTCCAGGTGGGCTAGTTGGCCCCCAGTATGCAAGGGGAATTAGTTCCCCCTCTTCAAACATGCACGGGGCTGCGTTGCAGAGAGGTGTAAAAAGGGGCGTGGCTTCATTACACCTCTCTGCAATGCAGTCCCCTGGCGCATACTGGAGATTCCTTGTGGGCTTTCAGGTCTTATATAGTTAGGAATTAGCATTTAAAAAACCTTTGAAATTCACTGAAAAACCATAGGTTTCAGGCCTTATATAGTTAGGAATTAGCATTTAAAAAAACCTTTAAAATTCACTAAAATAACTATAAGTTTTAGGGGTGTTATAGTTAGCTGGACATTTCACTCATACAAAACCATTGAAATTGCTCCTATATAGTTAGTTGTACTAACTATATTTCGCGCACCCGCAATCCATTGCTGATGATGTCACATATTACATCATTCATGACATGGTCAGTGACATCACTGATGACATCTCAAATGACATCACTGATGACATCACTGATGACATCATCCACATGACAATCACATACACCTTTTCATACACTAGTAAAATCTTTCATCACTCTTTGTAAAATACAGAGTATCATATTTGAATCCATTGTTACAGCAATACAAGTATCTAAAAACCCACTCAGTGATTTATAGATGTATACACACATCTAATCACCTACCTGTAGATTCACTCATACATGCTGTCAATGAACAATAGAACACTATCAAAAATACTTATACACCTAAATCAACATTACACACCAGCACACATCCTGTTCACATATGAAGTCATCCTACTCACGTATGCAAACAATGGATCATACTTACATATTTACTTAGCTACACACTTATAAAAACACAACTTCATCTATTAATTTAGATAGTAAGTCATACTTAGTGAATTATAAAATCATTATTACAAGTATAAAGTTATCCATACAGTCACTCACACAATCATTGAGTCTTATGTCTACGTATTTATATACAACTGACACATACACTGCATTTTATTTTTCTAGTTTATTGGACATGTACCATTGAGAAATATATTTGCTCATCACCACACCCATAAAGATATTCACTCACCCAAACAACTGTTATAACATGTAGTTTCAACTTCATATATCGAGTGAATCAACTATTCACACATCTTTGGGCAGTCACACACTCCCCACCGAACCACACACACATTCACTCTCCCATACAAATACTCAGTTAACTAATCAATAACTAATATAGACTTTCACACAGCTAGTAACCAACTGGAGAACCAGTTTACACAATAACTGACAAAGGGATACAGATATTCAAACAGTTTAGTCACTATCCACTATATTTAGTGAGACACTATAAATTGGTCAAGTAAACAGTCAATTACACTGATACTAAATCCTCATCCAAATATTTATTTTTATATATCCACTCATTCTTCAATGCAAATTGCTATATATATAATGCATATTTAAATAACGAAGCAAACCACATTCACTGGATTATGTCATCAGTGATGTCATCAGTGATGTCATTTGAGATGTCATCAGTGATGTCACTGACCATGTCATGAATGATGTAATATGTGACTTCATCAGCAGTGGATTGCGGGTGCCCGAAATATAGTTAGTACAACTAACTATATAGGAGCAATTTCAATGGTTTTGTATGAGTGAAATGTCCAGCTAACTATAACACCCCTAAAACTTATAGTTTTTTGAGTGAATTTTAAAGGTTTTTTAAATGCTAATTCCTAACTATATAAGGCCTGAAACCTTTGATTTTTTCAGTGAATATATATATATATATATATATATATATTTATATATATATATATATATCAGCTTCGAAACACCAGCCAGATGCACACGTGAGCGGGTGCACACAAAACGGGGGTGTGCCCGTTTGAATAATCCACGCTTCCAACATCCACGGATACTTAATCCATCAAGAACGTAGCACACGCAGGGGGTAGTTCAACAAAGAATTTATTACGGGAACTTAACAGCAACAAGACACGTTTCGCCTTCGGGCTTTGTCAAATTGTGCCAGCGCACAATTTGCCGACCGGACAGCTATCGCGTTCGACTGTCTCCCTCCGTGGATGCCGGCATATTTTACCGACGAACTGAGCTTCAGGAGCCCCATCCTAATCTTGGACGGACAATCCTTTCTAACCTAAGGCGCATCATTGTTTTTACCAGGCATAATAATTTTGTACAGTCCTGATGATGATCCCATTGTACCTTTGAGCGTGGGATCAAAACGTCGACCTTTTTATAGTAGTTATACAGTACAACCAAATTGTACCAATTGCTGCATGTACTACTCTGGCAAAACACTTGTAATGTTGATTTAAAAGTGTCCAGGTTGCTCTTTTCTCTTTTGCCTGCGATATCTCCTTTCCTCACAACTGTTCCTTATTTCTCACTTTCTCTGTTTTGCGGTAAAGCACAGGATTGTGCTCTCTATTTCTTGAAATGTTGCTTATGCACTAACCATTCTACTATCGTTTTGAAAATAAATTTCATGTCCGGCTGGACTTGGATAAATATATAAGCAGCTCATCACGGCTTGTCTTATTATCATTATGGTATATTTTTTAAACTGCTCTGGACCGTTGTCCTTTTGAAATTGACTTAAACCCTTGGTCCACAGCCAATTATAGGGTCCCTCTTGTTTTTTCTAGAGTATTGATAAATGACGACATCTATGAGGGATTGTTGGACAGGCCTCGTGGCCGGGCCGTCCCCTCCCCGCATGGCGGGTCGAGGACCCCTGCTCCTCCTGTTACCCGGAC
Organism: Lissotriton vulgaris; assembly: GCF_964263255.1. Taxonomy (NCBI): domain Eukaryota; kingdom Metazoa; phylum Chordata; class Amphibia; order Caudata; family Salamandridae; genus Lissotriton; species Lissotriton vulgaris. The sequence goes on along the minus strand of NC_141687.1, from coordinate 1,885,347,942 downwards.
AAGAACCACCCCTGCAAACCGCCGGGGCAACCCCCGGCCCTTCCCCGACGGAACCCTGGCTCCTGAACACCACCGTATCGGCTGGCCCGGGTCCCTTCCAGAACCCCTGTCCCAGGCCCAGCCGCCATTTTGGACACCACATGACCAGGCCTCGTGGCCTCGGGTCGACCTCGGCCTCGGGCCCAGCCAGGCCCCGACATCGAGGCACCACCATCCACCCAGGGGGTGAAGAGACCACTTGGCAGGTCAATGGGAGAAGGAGTGTCAACGGCTCCCCTCCGCCAGGTGTCGATCGCCCCCAGCCTCCCTGGGCGCTGGCTCTACCCCCCTGCTGGGTGTCTGTACTCCCTCATCCCGGAACTCCCGACCTCCAAGTGCGAGGGTCCGGACATCAAAGGGCGCCAGACCTATAACTGGGGCAGCTCCGGAGCAGGAAGGCAGTTGTATCCTGGAGTCGAGAGACACTGAGACAAACTCATCCTTGGAGGCCTGCTGGCGCTGCCGCGGCTCCTCTTCGTGAACCATCGTGAAGGCCTGCTGGCGCTGCCGCGGCTCCTCCTTTCGTGAACCATCTTGAAGGCCTGCTGGCGCTGCCGCGGCTCATCCTTTCGTGAACCATCTCGAAGGCCTGCTGGCGCTGCCGCGGCTCATCCTTTCTGAACCATCTTGTAGGCCTGCTGGCGCTGCCGCGGCTCATTCTTTCGTGAACCATCGTGAAGGCCTGCTGGCGCTGCCGCGGCTCATCCTTTCGTGAACCATCTTGAAGGCCTGCTGGCGCTGCCGCGGCCCCTACTTGCGAAACCATCAGCTCGAGGATTGTGAGCTCCACACCCGCTACCCCCGTACCTGGCCGGTACTGAGACTGTCCCGCTACCCTTTCCCCTAAAGAGACTAGAATTGACAGGGTCCTCGCATCCTGATCCTGCTGTACCGTCAAGTACCTTGCTTAAAGATATATAAAAGTGTGCAGAATTCATCCCTGTGTGGTGTCTATCTGTGGGGGGGAAGTTACCTGTCTGTACGATTACCGGAGAGGGCCCTCACCGGAGGCCTCTCCCCCCTGTACTCGGCCGACCCTCCGGGTCCCCGTCTAACATTGGTGGCCAGCGGCGCGATCCGAGCCGACGCATAATCGTACAGAGAGTAACTCACCCCACGACACACAGCCACCATGACGACAAAGGAAAGTGGAACAACAGAAAAATTTCAGATGGAAAAGCTGGAAGAATACAGCCACAAAGAACTAAAGCAATTTTGCATAGAGCTGGGCATTGCTACCACGGGACTAAGTACGAAAGACGACCTCAAGCACGCCTTAGAATCTTGGGTGGAGACGGAAACATCCCCACCCCAAAATCAAAGCCTCAAGACCACCGAAACAAGTACCACCCCTGCAGACGAAAGAAGATCGGGCCTCTCGTCCGAAGAGGCCCGGGAACGGGAGAAAAGCCGGCTCCACGAATTGGAGCTGGCTCGACTCCGCTTAGATGGAGAACTCATATTGGCAGAACAAAAAATAACCCTCAAACACTTGCGGCTCAGGGAAGAACGAGAAGAGAAAAAGAGCCAGAGGGAGCTGGAAGAGAAAAGACTAGCATACGAGCATGAGCGCAACTTAAAGGAGCTGGAAATTCGACGACAAAACAAAGACCTCGGCGTCTCCGGGCACCAGAGCCCCACTGCCCCTACGGACCCCAAGGTCCACATCCCCAAGGACGTCGTCAGGGAATACTACCGGAACGATGATATCCAGCAATGGTTTAAAGCCTACGAGGTAGCAATGACCTCCCACCGAATCCCACGGAGCGACTGGGGAGCCGGGCTATGGGGAAAATTTGTTAACGAAGGAAGAGACGCCCTGCTGCAACTCCCCAACCACCAGATGACATCCTACGACCACATGAAGGCCGCCCTCCTCACTCGCTATGGGCTCACGCCCGAGATGTACCGGCAGAGATTCCGGGACTGCAAACTAATACCTGGCACAACCTGGGTGGAGTACGTGAACTTTTTTAGCAGAGCCTTCGAGGGATGGATCAAGGGCAGCCAGGTCACCACCTACGAGCAATTATTCGACCTTATTGTATGGGAGCACCTCTCCAATAATTGCTTCGTCGAACTAAGACAGCACCTCCTTGATAGTAAATTGACCGAACCTCGGAAACTTGCCATCGAAGCAGACCATTGGGAGAGCACCCGAGTCCCTCGGAGCTGGCCCAGCGAACAGAACAGAGCCTCCCAAGGGCCCCACAGCCCACGGGGAGGAGGAGGAGGAGGCCAGGGTCGGGGCCGGGACACCGTCACGTTGCCCTCCACGAGCAACACCCCGCCCCAGGCCGGAAGAGGAAGCTCTCCAACGCGACCAGGGTTCCGCGCCAACGTTACCTGCCACAAATGCCAACGACCCGGCCACTACGCCAATGATCCCAACTGCCCAAAAAATCAGAGCCCCATGAACCGCCAGATCACCGCCGCCGCCCTGGGAGAAGGGCCGGGCCAAGAAGACGCCGAAGAGTACGAGCAGTACCAGCCCGAGTGGGAACCAGCCGCCATGTCCCTGGTCTGTCTAGGGGAGAGGAACATGGTCCCGCGGGCGCCCATCCCCGCCAACACTCAGAAATACAGCCAGTGGGTCACCATCAATGGACGCCCGGCTGAAGCCCTCCGTGACACAGGGGCCAGTGTGACCGCAGTCCGCTGCCATCTGGTGACCCCTGACCAGATCCTACCGAATGTACTTTGTCCAGTGCGGTCGGCAGACAACTCCGAAAGCCTGTGCCAGATGGCCCGCGTCCCCTTCGAGTGGGGGGGTGTCCGGCATGCTAAAAGTAACTGTCCGCGACGATGCCCCGGTGGACTGCCTTCTGGGGAACGACCTCGAGCTCCCCCTGGTCAGCCGTTGAGCGTAGGGAGCACCTAGGGATGCTTGGTCTCCCTGAATGGGTCTGTGTAACGACCCGATCCATGGCCGCCCGCGCCATCTCCAGCCCAGAGGAACCGGAGTGGCCCGAACCTCCTCTGCCGATCGTCACCGAAGAAACCACTCCTGAGCCTGGTCCTCCGGGGTCCGACAACGAAGAACTGGCTCAACTCCAAGACCTCCCGGAGCTAGCCCAGTGGCGCCAAGAAGGTGGTCCCACTCAGGAACAGTTCCGCCAGGAACAAAGAGCGTGTCCCTCCCTCTAGGGACTCCGACAACAGGCCATCGCCCAGAGCGCAGGGGATGCCTCGGGGGCCCACTGGATCTACTGGGACAACGAGCTGCTCTACAGTGAGCAAAAGATCGCCGAGCTTGGAGCCAGCCGGGTGCTGGTGGTCCCCCTCCGATTCAGAGACTTCCTATTGAACTTGGCACACGATGTGCCTCTTGCCGGGCACCTGGGATAGGACAAGACATACAGCCGCCTGGTGACCCACTTCTACTGGCCCAAGATGCAGAACGATGTAGCGAACCACTGCCAGGCCTGCCCCACCTGCCAGGCCAGCGGGAAAAGCGGCCGAAAACTGAAGGTCCCCTTGCAACCCTTTCCCATCGTTACCACCCCCTTCGAGCGGGTGGGAATAGACATTGTGGGGCCCCTGGAGCCCCGGACAGCACAAGGACACCGGTTCATCCTTGTCCTGGTAGACCATGCCACCCGCTATCCCGAGGCCATACCTCTCCGGATCGTGACGGCGCCCGTGGTGGGCCGAGCCCTGATGGGGATCTTCTCGCGGGTGGGCTTCCCCTGAGAAGTCGTCAGTGACAGGGGCACAAACTTTATCTCCAGGTACATGAAGTCCCTATGGCAACAATGCGGGGTCACCTACAAATTCACGACCCCCTATTACCCGCAAGGGAACGGACTAGTAGAGAGATTTAACCGCACCCTCAAGGGGATGATCATGGGCCTGGAAGAACCCCTACGTCGCCAAGGGGACGTGCTGCTCCTGTGCCTCCTGTTCGCTTACAGGGAGGTCCCCCAGAAATCCATGGGCTTCAGTCCGTTTGAACTCTTGTATGGACACCCCGTCCGGGGCCCCCTCAGCCTGGTATGGACACCCCGTCCGGGGCCCCCTCAGCCTGGTCAAAGAAGGGTGGGAGGTGGCCCCTCAGAAGACTCCCCCGGATGTATACAAGTACCTCTTGACCCTCTGCAACCAGACCCGGCGGTTCAGGGAACTCGCCAAGGCCAACCTCGAAGCCAGCCAAGAGGACATGAAGCGCTGGTATGATCAGAATGCCTCATCCATCGAGTTCGAACCGGGACAACAGGTCTGGGTGATGTCCCCGGTTGAACCTTGCGCCCTCCAGGACAAATGGACAGGACCCTTCAAAGTGGTGGAGCACAAGGGCCCCGTCACCTACCTAGTAGACCTGGAGTCACCCCGAAACCCCCTGCGTGTCCTCCACGCCAACAGACTCAAACCCCACTTTGTACGCTCTGAACTTATCCTCCTGATGGCTACCGACAGTGGGGCTGAAGAAGACTCCGAGCCACTCCCCGATCTCCTGAAAACTCTCGAGAAAGACGGCTCCGTGGAGGGAGTCCAGCTCTCCGAGGCCCTGTCCCCAGCGCAACGCCAAGACTGCCAAGAACTGCTGCTACAATTTGCCGACCTGTTCTCCCTCATCCCTGGGGTCACCCCCTGGTGCCTCCACGACGTTGACACCGGGGATAGCCCCCCTATCCGACACAGGGCGTACCGGGTGCCTGATCGAGTACGCGCCTGCATCCAGTCGGAAGTCTCCAAGATGCTAGCCCTGGGAGTGATCGAGCCGTCCGACAGCCCCTGGGCCAGCCCAGTCGTGCTGGTCCCCAAGGCCGCAGCCCGGGGCGTCGCCCCTGAGCTCAGGTTCTGTGTAGACTATCGGGGTCTGAACGCCGTCACCAGGACCGACGCTCATCCCATTCCCCGGGCAGATGAGCTGATCGACCGCATGGGGGCCGCCCGCTACCTGAGCATCTTCGATTTGACAGCAGGCTATTGGCAGATCGGCCTCACCCCAGGTGCCCAGGAGCGATCCGCCTTATCCACTCCGGATGGCCACTACCACTTCAAGGTAATGCCATTCAGAATGAAAAACGCACCCGCCACCTTCCAGAGACTAGTGAACAAAGTCTTGGCGGGTCTGGAGGAATTCAGCGCTGCCTATCTGGACGATATTGCCGTGTACAGCCACCACTGGGCAGAACACCTCCATCACCTCCGGGAGGTCCTGAACGCCCTCCGGCAGGCCGGGTTAACCATCGAGGCCAGCAAGTGCCAGATCGGCCAAGGGTCCGTGACCTACCTGGGACACCAGGTGGGAAGTGGCCTGGTGGCCCCCCTCCAGCTCAAGATTGCCGCCATCCAGGCCTGGGAGCCCCCGGCCACCCAGACAGAAGTCCGAGCCTTCCTGGGACTCACCGGGTACTACCGGCTCTTCGTAAAAGACTATGGCAGCATTGTGGGGCCACTCACAGAACTCACGTCCAAAAAGAACCCACAGAAAGTCAACTGGACTCCTGAATGTCAGGCGGCCTTCGAGAACCTGAAGTCCGCCATGTGCACCGCCCCCGTGCTCCAAGCCCCCGACTACAGCCGGGAATTCATAGTACAGACGGACGCCTCAGATCATGGCGTAGGGGCCGTCCTCTCCCAACTCAACACCGAGGGGGTCGATCAGCCAGTGGTCTTCATCAGCCGACGCCTGCTGGCCCGAGAACAGCGCTGGAGCACCATCGAGCGGGAGGCCTTCGCCGTAGTGTGGGCCCTCAAGAAGCTCCGGCCCTATCTCTTCGGTACCCACTTCCGGGTGCAAACAGATCACCGACCCCTGCAATGGCTGATGCAGATGCGGGGAGAAAACCCGAAGCTGTTGCGTTGGTCCATCTCCCTGCAGGGGATGGACTTCACTGTGGAGCATCGCCCAGGCCAAGATCACGCCAACGCAGACGGCCTGTCCCGCTTTTTCCGCCTCGGCGAGGAGAGTACCCAAGAGGATGGGTGACTCTCCCTGCCTTCAGCTGGGGGGGACGCATGTTGGACAGGCCTCGTGGCCGGGCCGTCCCCTCCCCGCATGGCGGGTCGCGGACCCCTGCTCCTCCTGTTACCCGGACAAGAACCACCCTTGCAACCCGCCGGGGCAAGCCCCGGCCCTTCCCCGACGGAACCCCGGCCCAGCCGCCATTTTGGACACCACACGACCAGGCCTCGTGGCATCGGGTCGACCTCGGCCTCGGGCCCAGCCAGGCCCCGACATCGAGGCACCACCATCCACCCAGGGGGTGAAGAGACCACTTGGCAGGTCGATGGGAGAAGGAGTGTCAACGGCTCCCCTCCGCCAGGTGTCGATCGCCCCCAGCCTCCCTGGGTGCTGGCTCCACCCCCCTGCTGGGTGTCTAGACTCCCTCATCCCGGACCTCCCAACCTCCAAGTGCGAGGGTCCGGACATCAAAGGGCGCCAGACCTATAACTGGGGCAGCTCCCGAGCAGGAAGGCAGTTGTATCCTGGAGTCGAGAGACACTGAGACAAACTCATCCTTGGAGGCCTGCTGGCGCTGCCGCGGCTCCTCTTCGTGAACCATCGTGAAGGCCTGCTGGCGCGCCGCGGCTCCACCTTTCGTGAACCATCTTGAAGGCCTGCTGGCGCTGCTGCGGCTCATCCTTTCGTGAACCATCTCGAAGGCCTGCTGGCGCTGCCGCGGCTCATCCTTTCGTAAACCATCTTGTAGGCCTGCTGGCGCTGCCGCGGCTCATCCTTTCGTGAACCATCGTGAAGGCCTGCTGGCGCTGCCGCGGCTCATCCTTTCGTGAACCATCTTGAAGGCCTGCTGGCGCTGCCGCGGCCCCTACTTGCGAAACCATCAGCTCAAGGATTGTGAGCTCCACACCCGCTACCCCCGTACCTGGCCGGTACTGAGACTGTCCCGCTACCCTTTCCCCTAAAGAGACTAGAATTGACAGGGTCCTCGCATCCTGATCCTGCTGTACCGTCAAGTACCTTGCTTAAAGATATATAAAAGTGTGCAGAACTCATCCCTGTGTGGTGTCTATCTGTGGGGGGGAAGTTACCTGTCTGTACGATTACCGGAGAGGGCCCTCACCGGAGGCCTCTCCCCCCTGTACTCGGCCGACCCTCCGGGTCCCCGTCTAACAGGGATTCTATGGGTGAATGAGTTGATGTAGTAACTGGTACAGTGAATGTATCAAAGGTTATATTAGAGTGTGAGGAGGCACATCAGATTTTAACATGGATGATGTCATCAGTGATGTCATCAGTGATGTCACTGACCATGTCATGAATGATGTAATATGTGACGTCATCAGCAGTGCATTGTGGTGCGTGACTTATAGTTAACTGAACTAACTATAACGGGGCAATTTCTATGGTTTTGTAGGAGAGAAATGTCCAACTAACTATAACATCCCTGAAACCTATGGTTTTTTTATGGGAATTTCTAAGTTTTTTGAAATGCTAATTTCTAACTGTAACCTACCTGAAACCTATGGTTTTTTAAGTGAATTTCAAAGGTTTTTTAAATGCTAATTTCTAACTATGCCTACAAAGGTAGGACATATGAAGACAGAGGAAGAATAGTGCAGAAAGAAGCAATGCAAATGCAGAACGAGGTAACAGAAGTCCAGAAAGACGAAGAAAAGTGCAGGAAGAAGAAGAGATGTGCAGAAAGAACCAACAGAGGAGCAGAAAGAGGGCTTGTTGCAAAATCATCCTGTGGCCACGACTTTTTCAGACGGGTACTGGTGGTAACTGACTCTGACTAACCAGGCCTAGAGCCAGTGCAATGCTAAAAGACACTTAGAATACAGTGAAAACACCTACATACAGCAGGGAACACTATACGTTGGGGTACCCCTGTGATTAGCATGACCTCCTCTGTAATGCCCTAGCACATAATAGGGCAGTGGGATTAAAACTACCTCTAAGTCAGAGGTGCAGAAATACGCTACTTTAACTAGTCGTCGCGTTTGCAGAGTGGTGGAGAAAGGGTGCTGGGCGTCAAACCAACGCTCAGGAATTCCGCTGCGTCGGACTTACAAGAGTTACCAGCAGGGAGTCTTGGCCCCCAAACGCCCTCAGGACTAAATTGGACTTCATCCCCAATCCCGTAGTCTGCCACAAGGCACATTTGCTGAGTGGTAGAGAAAGGGGGCCAGGGCCTCCAAAGTTGTCTTAGCAATCCCACTGTGTGGGACTTACTGGAGGTAATAAGAGGGGTAGTTGGCCTCCAAGGACATCCTTGGGGGCCAACTTCCCAAACTATTACATCCAGTCAGTTTCACACAGCAGCATTGGTAAGTATTCATGCCTGGCCACGTCCACTTTGCCCACCACTTCACAAATGCGCTCCATGGCACGCTCTTGGATAGAGAATGAAGTCCCCTTCACTGCTGAGGGTCCTTTAGGGTCTAACTAGCCTACCTTTTACCTTCAGTAAGCCCCACACAGTGGGATTGGTGAGAGGTGGATAAAGGCCATGCCCCCTTTCTCCACCACTCTGCAAACACGCCCCCTAGTGTATTGTAAGTGGGGGGATTAAGTCACCTTGAATCCTGAGGGTCCCTGGGGTCCAACTAGCCCACTAGGTACCTCCAGTAAGCGCCACAGAGCTGCATTGCAGAGAGGTGTAAAAAGGGGCATGGCCTGGACCACCTCTCTGCAACGCAGGCCTGTGTCACTTACTGGAGGCACCTGGTGGGCTAGTTGGCCCCCAGGGGGCCCTCAGGATTGAAGGGGAATTAGTTCCCTAACTTAAAACGTGCCACATGACATGTTTGCACATATGTCACCTTAGGCCCCGCCCCTCCCTTCATCACTGTGCAAACGCGCCCCATGGCACGTTTTAAGTTGGGGGATTAAGTCCCCTTGAATCCTGAGGGTTCCTGGGGTCCAACTAGCCCACTAGGTACCTCCAGTAAGCGCCACAGATCTGCATTGTAGAGAGGTGTAAAAAGGGGCGTGGCCGGGACCACCTCTCTGCAACGCAGCCCTGTGGTGCTTACTGGAGGTACCTGGTGGGTTAATTGGCCCCCAGGGACCCCCATTATTAAAGGGGAATTCATTACTCAATTAAACGCGCCACAGGGAAATCTGCTTTGCTTCATTGTAGCGAGAACAGGTTTCCCTGCTCTCGCTTCAATAAAGCAAAGCAGTTTGCAATGGCAGGGTCGGAGCAGCACCGCTCCCGTCCTGTCAACCAAACAGCAGTGTCCCAGGGTGGGCACCCCGGGACACTGCAGGAGCCGACCCTGGGGGTGGCGGTCTCCAGGGCCATCAAGAGCTTCTGGAGGGGGGCCCCTTCCCAACACTGGCAAAGCCCCGCGGAGGTGGTGGTCCCCAGGGCTCAGGGGTCCATAACGTTTATTTATTATAACTATAGGTACAGAGTGGCTACCATCACTCTGTAGTATATATGTATTATATATACCATGCAATGATATGCCATAGCATAGCATAACATAGTATAGCCTAAAACAGCTGGTCAAATCATACTATATCATCCAATCACAGGCCATACCATAAAAAGTCTTGAGGGGTATATTAAGAATATTACAAATCTTCATCGAGATTTGGCTGAATTGAAGGTTGATGGTGCTTGAGAGAAACTTGGTAAGAGTTTTTCCTCTGTGGGTAATTGGTTTTCTACCTTTGGAAATAGTATATTAGGGAGAATATTAACACCTATCATTGCGGTAGCTACAGTGGTACTAAGGATCTATCAGATCTATAAGTGTTGTAAATGCAAGAGAAATTCATCTGAAAATAAAAGACTGGCGAGAAAGAGAAAGAGATTAGATAGAATAGGAGGATATGAAAGGAAATTACTATGAAGGTATGAAAGATTTAGATGGAATAATGATGAAACAAGAGAGAACAGCCTTTCAAGTGAACATTTATATATATATATATATATATATATTTATATATTTTAGTGATGGCTCAAAAAATGCCATCAAAGGGGAGAATGATGGAGCAGGGTTTTCGCGAAATAAGCCTGCTCAGATTGAACCCTCAGTACCATTCACTAACCGTTTCCGGTGAAAACTTATGCGGAAATGCGTTTAGCAAGCGTGTACTAAAGTACTGAACCAGACCGCAAAACCGCTTTGGACAAAATAAAAGTAAAATATTAATGCTGCTTTAGTGCATGATATTAATGTTTGCTAGGAAAATAATTTTAACATGGGTTGCGCATGGATAGATGCAGCAATTGGTGCATAGTAAATAAGCATCACAAGTGAATAATAATACATGTGTTTGTTTTCCATAGAAGCATGGTTTTCTACTCTGCATGAAGTTATAGGGTTAACAGTGTGGAGAAATAAATGAGAAAAACACAACCCGCTCCAGTAGTAAAACATATAATTTACTTATAAATATACATAAATTATCTATTAATTAATCAATTAATCAATTAAAATAATTCATTGCCATTTAATATTTAATTGCAAAATAAATTAATCATTAAAAAATAAGTAATTAATTACAAATAAATTACTTCCCACCCTATTCCCCTAAAAACCCACAACCCGCTCTGGTAGTAAAACATATAATTTACTTTTATATATTTTTAATTTATAAAAACATATTAAACACATATTATAACAATTAATTTAAATACTTAACTAAAATTTCTAACACATATTAGTAAATCGAAATTACTTACATCGATATATATGCTATCGATATAAGTAATGTCGATATTACTTACATCGATATATATGCTATCGATCTAAGTAATTTCGATATTACTTACCTTAGGGTCGATATTCTGGCCATCGATATTCTGGACATCGATATTCTGTCCCTTCGATATTAGCAACTCGATATAAGTGTAAGTCGAAATTAAAGATTCGATATTTTGACTGTGTACCAAGCAAAACACTATACAATAACAGGCAATACTATACCGTACCATGCTTTTCAAGGAAAGGCCATACCATACAACATAGACAAAGCCAATGCATCGTTCAAAAGCAAGACCAACTGGCTTTCCCAATACGTGTTTTAAATGTGATTTTTTCTGTCCCGAAATTGCTTCCCCATCTCCACCCCTGGAGAAGTTTTAAAGCAACTGCAAGTTGATGCAAATCAAATCATTTAAATAAAGATAGCATGCACGTTTCAGAGAAACTGAGCTATGCTGCCCTTGAATTTAGATTTGTACTTCTGATTAAGGGGTCTGGGTTTGGTCCATTTCTCTTCCGAGCCTTGCCTACGGCCTGTATTTACTCTACCCTTTGGCTGGGAGGCACTGAAGACCACAGAGAAAGTGAGAAACTCTTGTTTAACTGCCAAAACTTTTACTGTGCTGGTTCCACGATTTTGTTTGATTTCGTTTTGCAGCTTCTTAATTTGTTGTTTACATGACGTTTCATGAAGTCCTTCTATGGGATACTAGTATGGCCTAGCTAGACTGATCAAAATGATTGCTTGAAATACTAAGGGGTACAAAAGGGGGGTGGTGATGGACGGAGCATCTGAATCAATCAAACACTAACACCCAGTCAAATGACCTGGGTTTAATCCATCACCGTTCTTTATCCCACTCTGCCACCCCAGTTCAGACATGGCTATATGCAAATCAGTCTGACCCTGTGCCCCATGGGAACAGTCCAGCCCGAACTGCCAAGCCATGTCTTCCCTGGACCAGAAACAAGCTTCCGAGGACCGGTTTCTGGCATTCCAGCCGTCTTTAGCCCGGCTTGCTTGAATCCAGTGGCAAAGTGAGCAAGGGACTCACGTCTGAGTATACCCTGCCACACTTATGGTGGCCAAAAGCGGTACAAAAGGGGGGTGCTGATGGACGGAGCATCTGAATCAATCAAACACTCACACCCAGTCAAATGATCTGGGTTTAATCCATCACCGTTCTATAGCCCACTCTGCCACCCCAGTTCAGACATGGCTATATGCAAATCAGTCTGACCATGTGCCCCATGGGAACAGTCCAGACCGAACTGCCAAGCCATGTCTTCCCTGGACCGGAAACAAGCTTCCGAGGACCGGTTTATGGCATTCCAGCCGTCTTCAGCCCAGCTTGCTTGAATCCAGTGGCAAAGTGAGCATGGGACTCACGTCTGAGTATACCCTGCCACACTTATGGTGGCCAAAAGCGGTACAAAAGGGGGGTGGTGATGGACGGAGCATCTGAATCAATCAAACACTCACACCCAGTCAAATGATCTGGGTTTAATCCATCACCGTTCTTTAGCCCACTCTGCCACCCCAGTTCAGACATGGCTATATGCAAATCAGTCTGACCCTGTGTCCCATGGGAACAGTCCAGCCCGAACTGCCAAGCCATGTCTTCCCTGGACCGAAAACAAGCTTCCGAGGACCGGTTTCTGGCGTTCCAGCCGTCTTCAGCCCGGCTTGCTTGAATCCAGTGGCAAAGTGAGCAAGGGACTCACGTCTGAATATACCCTGCCACACTTATGGTGGCCAAAAGCGGTACAAAAGGGGGGTGGTGATGGACGGAGCATTTGAATCAATCAAACACTCACACCCAGTCAAATGATCTGGGTTTAATCCATCACCCTTCTTTAGCCCACTCTGCCACCCCAGTTCAGCATAAAAGCACATTTACATAAAGGAGTGGACCTGCAGCACTTACCTACCTTTTGCCGCCCCCCCTAAAATAATTTAAAACAAAAATGTAATTAAAGAAAATGGAACTATGAGGGGATTCCCGATTACAATCACTAGCGATAACCAGAGAGGAGCAGGGGAATTAATACAGGGCGGATTGAAACAAAAAGCCAAGCAGAACAGATAGAGGTGGAAGAAGCAAAGGATGAGGTGAGGGATGGGAGAGCAACATGGAAAGCACATAGAGTTTTGGTGTGAAGGCAGAAGGAACAAACAGAGGAGGGGAAGCAAGAAAGCTGATGTACTCCACAAAGTGTTAAAGCAAAAGAAAAACATTCTTCTCTGAGTGTAAAATGTGGAAGGATATAACTCATCCAATGAAAGGAGGGTAAGGAAGCTAAGCTCCAGGGGAGGGTCAAACAAAAAAAAGGTAGGAAAGCTGTTGTATAACAAGTAAAACAAGTAGGTACCGCCTATGCGAGGGCTATTGGCTTAGGCAATCTATTTCGGCCATGTTGTACTTCAGTCTGGCTGCTGTTCAGCATGGTTGACAGTTAGTAGACTCGGTGGAGTGGGGGTGGGGTAATTTAGAGTGGGGTAGATTGGAATAGAGTGGACTATGGTAGATTGGGGTAGAGTGGAGTGGGGCAAACTGGCATAGAGTGGAGTGGGGTTAGAGTGAGGTAAAACGATGTGGGGTGGATTGGGGTACATTGGAATGATGAGGAGTTGGGTAGATTTGACAGGGGTAGTTGGGTAGATTAGCATGGCGGATTGGAGTGGAGTACATTGAATTTGGGTACATTAAGGTGGAGTAGGCTAGACTGGAGTGGAGTGGAGCACATTGGGGTTGATTAGAGTGGAGAAAAATTGAAGTGGGGTAAATAGGAGTAGGGTAGTCTGGGCTAGATTGGGTTAGAGTGGAGTGAGATATATTGGGGTAGATTGGAGTGGCCTGGGGTAGATTACGGAACAATGTTGTGGAGTGGATTGAGTAGATTGGAGTGGTGTTGGGTAGACTAGAGTGGGGTATATTAGAATGGAGTGGAGTGGGGTAGATTAGGTGGATTATAGTATGGTAGAAAGGAATGGAGTGGGGTAGATTGAGGCAGTTTGGAGTGGAGTAGAGTGGGGTAGATTGGGATAGTGGGGTATATTAGAGTGATGTAGGTTAGATTAGGATGGGGTTGGGTAGATTGGAGTGTGGTGGAGTGGAGTAGATTGGGGTAGAGTGAGGTAGATTGGGGCAAAGTGGGGTAGATTAAAGTGGATTAGATTGCAGTGGAGTATATTGGGGGAGTGGTGAAGGTTGAATTGAGGTAGATTTGGATGGAGAGGAGTAGAAAGAGTGGAGTGGGGTAGTTTGGAGTGGAGTGGGTTAGACTGGACTGGAGCAGAGAAGATTAGAATGGGTTAGATTGGAGTATAGCTGGGTAGATGGAGTGGGACATGTTAGGGTAGATTGCAGCGAAGTGGGTAAGAGTGGAGTGCAGTGGATTGGGGTAGAGTAGAATGGAGTGGGGAAAAATAGAGTGGCATTTATTTGAGTCAGGTAGATTGGAGTGATGAGGAGTAGATTGGAGTGGAGTGGGGAAGTTAGGGTGGAGTGGGGTAGATTGGAGTGGGATAGATTGTGTGGATTATGGTGGGATAGGCTGAAGTGAAGTGCAGTAAATTGGAGTAGAGTGGGCTACATTGGCGTGAGATAGATAGGAGTTGGGTATATTGTCGTGGAGTGGAGTTGGATAGAGTGGTGCGGGGTAGATTGGGATGGGGTGGGATGGACTGGAGTTGGGCGGATTGGATGGGACAGATTGGAATAGGCAGTTTGGGATGTAGTGGGATAGGATAGATTTGTGTAGGATTGAGTGGAGTGGGGTGGAGTGCAGGGGGTTAGATTGAACTGTAGTGGGGCAGATTTGAGTGGCATGTGAAAGTATGGAGTGAGGTAGATTGGGTAGAGTAGAATGGAGTTTGGTAGATTGGGGTAAAGTGTATTGGGGTGGATAGGATGGCTTGGAGCGAGCAGATTGGAATGGGGTACATTGTGGTAGAGTAGAGTGGGGTAGATTGGAGTGGAGTGGGTGGGATGGAGTTGGATATATTTGAGTAGATTCAAGATCAGAGTGGAGTAAGATAGATTGGAGAAGAGTGGAATGAGTGGGGTAGATTGGAGTGTAGTGTAGTGAGGTACATTAGGGTGGGATGGAATGGAGTGGAGTAGATGGGGTGGATTAGCGTGAGGTCGATTGGAATGGAGTTGGGTAGATTGAAGTGGGGTAGTTTGGGGGTGGGGTAGATTTGAGTGAAGTGGGGTGGAATGGAGTAGTGTGGGGTAGAGTGGAATGGAGTGGGTATGATTGGAGTGGGGTAGATTGGGGTGGGATAGATTGGAGATGGGTAGATTGGAGTAGGGTAGATTGGGGAGAAGTTCAGTGGGGAAGATTGAAGTGGGGTGGATTGGAGTGGAGTGTTAGAGTGGAGTGAAATGGGTTAGATTTGAGTGGAATAGGGTAGATTGTGAGTGGGGTACATTGCAGTGAAGTGGGGTGGGGTAGATTTGACTAGAGTGGAGTGTGGTGGAGTGGAGTCGGATTGATTGAGTGGTGTGAGGTAGATTGAGATGGGGAGGGGTAGATTGGAGTGGGTGTAGAGTAGGTTAGATTGGGGTAGATTGGAGTGCAGTGGACAAGATTTTGATAGATTGGAGTGAGAAAGTGGGGTAGATTGACTTGTGTTAGACTGGGGTAGAGTGGAGTAGATTTAGGTGGATCCGGGTAGACTGGAGGGGAGTGGGGTTGATTGGAGGAGAGTGGGGTATATTGAAGTGGGATAGATTTGAGTGGGGTAGATCAGGTAGAGTGCGGTGGGATATTCTGTGATGGATTAGAGTGGAATGAGGCAGTTTAGGGAAGAGTGGATTTGAGTAGATCGGAGTAGAGTGGGGTAGATTGGAGTGGAGAGGAGTAGACTGGAGTGGGGTAAACGAGGATGGAGGAGGGGTATAGAGATGGTGGTTTATGGTAGAATGATTGGAGTAAATTGGGGTAGATTAGAGTGGAGTGAGTCTATTGGTTTGAGATGAATAGGAGTAGAGTGGTTTGGAGTGTGTCGACTGAGGTAGATTGGACAGAAGTGAGGTAGATTGGAGTTGACTAGGTTAGAGTGGAATTGGAAAGAGTGGTGTGGGGTAGATTGGGATAGGGTGGGGTTAGAATGAAGTGGGGTAGATTGAAGTGAAGTCGTTTTGGTTAGGGTGGGGTAGTTTGGAGTGGAGTGAGTAGATAGGGGTAGGTTGGTGTGGTGTAGATTAGGGTGGGATGCATTAGGGAGAGGTAGATTGGGGTAGGGTAGATCAATGTGTAGTGGAGTAGAGTAAATTGGAGTGGGGTGGAGCAGAACAGATTGGAGTGGAGTGTAGTAGACTTTAGTGTAGTGTGGTAGATTTGAGTGGAGTTTGGTAGATTGCAGTTGGGTCGATTGGAGTGAAGTGGGGTGGGGTAGATTTGGGCAGAGTGGAGTGTAGTGGAGTAGAGTGGAGTGGAGTGGGGTAGAATGGGTAGATTGGAGTGTGGTAGATTCAAGTGGAGTGGGGTTGTTGTGTGGCGTTTTAGTCTCCGAGTGAATTTTCCCGATTCATGCTCTTATATAGGTGCAATTCACATTGTCCTTACATAGGCATAGAAATCAAGCCCTTATTTAGGCATAGTCCATGCTAACCAAATACAGGCATGGCTACTTCAACCCGCACTAAACGTCCCAACGACTTCTTGGAAAACCAGCTTAAGCAGTTATGGAACTTCCCCTTGCTTGAATATTGATTTGTCCAAGAACTCAGAGGCATATTATCAAGGGGGTTTATTTTCACTTTTTTGGCTTTAAAAGCCAAGAAAACTGAGATAAAATTATCTCCCTATTACCTATGTCGCTAACACCAGTTAGCGAAAGCTAGTAGGAGATAGCGACCATCTTGGGCCCCACTTTGCATGTCAGTGATATTTATCACTAATGACATGCAAAGTGGGCGTGCCAAGATGTTAGCGACTGGAAACAGTCGCTAACATCGCTATCTCCTATTACCAACTTTTGGAGATATTCGCGCTAAGCGCGAATATCTCCAAAAGCTAACACCTGCCCTGAGCAGTTCTTAGCAATGTTATCCAATGGGAGGTGGATAACATGGCTAAGAGTATTAGCTCGGTAATGCATGAATATCGCGGACTTTTCAGCGATATTCATGCATTGCGGCCGATTTTTATCGCATTTGCGATAAACCTTGGTAATACCAAGGTTTATCTGCGATAAAAATCGCCGCAGCTCAGCTGTAAATTTTTGTCTCTAACCAAGCAATAGCGAATATTATCGCTATTGTTTGGTAATATGCCCCTCAGTTACTTTACAAACAACAACTATTCCCTAGGGGTTCTTTCCTGCCGTTCCTATCCCGACATTCCTAAAGACCTTCAAGACATAAATATACCTTCACTTGCTCTAGCAAGATACAGTGGTTCGGAGCAGTTCGAGACCTACAGCAAGTGCCGAAGGAAGCCGACTCTCCAGTTGACTCACTGATCAGGAAGCTGCCTTTCTCCTGCCGAGAATCCAGTTCCAGTGTTTCAGGCTCCCCTTGCGGGGTGTTGGGAAATCGGTTCCCGAGAAAGAGATACCAGACCTCCTTCATTCTAACAAGGTATGGAGCTGATTAGAACCTAGAAAAACCTTTGGTAGATTCTTGGCAAAAAAAACTAAACCTATGCTACACAATACTTACTTCTTCCCTCATACTAGACTTAGGTTAGGTACATTGGTTTAGGCGTATTTTAGAAGCACCAGTTGAGTATTTTAGTCAATGTTATATATGTATGTATTTTTATATGGCTTAGAAACCATACAATGCTCTTACAGCATTATTTTATAATACTATTCTCACTGTACATATTATACTTTGCAGTCTGCATAACAATTGTAGCAGTTCAGAGAAAGAAGACTGTTCAATAAACCCTTTTATTGAAAACGCCTGTCTCTCTATTTCTCTGCAACTCTGTAGAAACGAAGCATGCACTACGGCAACGCCCTCTACGCCGGAACCACCACCAAGCTCCAGAAGAGACTCCAGCGGATCCAGAACACCTCAGCCAGACTCATCCTCGACACTCCACGACACAGCCACATCTCCGGACATCTGAGAGACCTGCATTGGCTCCCCGTCAACAAAAGAATCACCTTCCGTCTCCTCACCCACGCACACAAAGCCCTACACGATCAAGGCCCGAGCTACCTCAACAACCGCATCAACTTCTACGCTCCAAAACGCCACCTCCGATCAGCCAGCCATGCCCTCGTCGCCATCCCCCGCATCCGAAGAACGACTACAGGAGGAAGGTCCTTCTCCTACCTGGCCGCCAAGACCTGAAACTCCCTCCCGACCGACCTGCGCCTGACCCAAGACCACCTCTCCTTCAGGAAGAAGCTCAAGACCAGGCTGTTCGAGCAGTAGCAGCACCCCCCCCCCCTCCCCCAAGCGCCTTGAGACCCTCCGGGTAAGTAGTGCACTCTATAAATGTCTTGATTGATTGATTGATTGATGCACGATTGACTGAGTAAAATACTTATCTATTTTTTTAGCGACTCTGAGAGATATATTCTTATTCTTGGGAAACAAAGTTGTCATGTTTATGCGGTTTTCAGAAACTAATCCCTTCTTGTGTATTCGAGCAAGTTTCTAGTGACCTCTGAGTTAGCTGGCACACACACAATAAAGTTTAGTATATTCGATAGAGACCTAGTTGACCTCAGTTCTTCGTCAAATCTATAAGATATATTATTCCAATGAACAGAGCCTATTGGGATTACAGGAACTACACTACATGGCGCCCAGCGTTTGGTAAGGCACTAATTTAACGCTAGATAATAAAGTAACTCAGTCGTGCTTTGCTCAGAGACCCCTTTTTCCGTAATACTCCAATAGACGTCTGGCGTGGGTAAAAGGATATAATATCCGCCATAGCTGAGTAGGACTGAAATCCTATAAATTAGTTTTGGTTTTTTTCAACGTTGAAGGATAAAGTGTTCTAAAATATTGTGCACCTTATCTTTGTTTCCTTGAAACTTGCTTTGCAAACTTTCAGTCAACAAAATGACGGATAGCGACACCAAGAACGGTGGACCTACAGGCGATAACGCCGTACAAGCTTTACTTTACAGGTTTCCAAGAGACCGACGATAATACTACAGGCATTCCAGAAACTTTAAGGAAAGCCATCACTATAAAACTTATAAGAAATGGCCTATCAGCAGGAGGTGGTAGGGTAGTTTTTGTGATTGAGGCACATGAATATCATCAGACAGAGGTATTCTATTCATGGATAGTCTTCCCTGAAGCAAATCCAGGAACAAAAGTTTTTCACTTCTACAAAGAAGATGAACAACCAAAGGAATACATTCTTTTTGAGGGCATTAAAATTCCACTAACATACCAAGAGCATGCGCTCTGGTTTAAAGGCGCCCTAAAACATATACATCACATTATAATGCTTGGTCCACTAGGTAGACCAGGAGAAACATGACCGGTATTAGCCAGCTATACACAACATCCTGCTATTGAAGAAATATCGGATGAGGAACTATTAGTTCAACTAAAAGAGCTGATAAAAAGTTATAGACAATTGGTCCAATATGTCATGAGGACTTTTACTGTCCAAATGGCAATAAGGATTCCACAACACACCCCTTACCAGGGGAACATAAACAAAATTACACCACAGACTCTACATTGAGTCATTGGTAAATTACCCTCAAAATGGAAATGAATTCCATTATGGATAGCTAAAAAATTACTCAAATAGAGGCAGTATTTACCGATACTACCCCTCATGAGAAACACAGACTTCTAAAAATCTGTTTACCTATGGGGATCGCACCACATCTGGAGGACTGCGACAGTTGGGATACAGTCTTTGCTGCAATCTACACCAAAACACATGGTGTTCCGTCTATGGCAGTAATACCAGACGTCCTGAAACAGATTCAAAATGAATACGGGGCAGAACCTACTCTAAATCTAGGTATGAAATTACTGAAAGATTTCAAACAGGTCTCAACAATAATATTAGCTAATATTAATGGTGAATCAGCATCCGTGGCGATCCGCCAAAAATTAAGAGAATTTGATGCAACTGAACAACCACATGAACGGTAAATGTCGATTACAACGCAGTGTTTACACCGCACAACCTTTACCACGCTGCCATTAGAACGCAAGTCGTTACTACGACTTGCGCTGGATGGCACTGTTGGTTAAGGAATATTGTAATTTTATATTCCAACACCTCCCCTACTGTTACGTGGACTGGTGTTGTAATATTAAATTATAATATTCCTCAATACGCACCCTCTAAAGCAAGTCGTTGTAACGACTTGCGTTGTAATGACCGTGTTGTAAAGTACTGGGATCTAAAAGATCACGTTGTACTGACATACATCCACATGAACTGGCCAGAATATTTGAAAAATCCTATGAAGAATTAGGCAGAAACAGCTTGGGTGGGAAATCAGTTAAACCCCAACTGTCAGAAAGTCCTGAAAAGGTCTTTATTAAAAACACTCCTGCTCCTCCTAAAAAGAAGTGGGAGAACACTAAACAAACTTCTAAAGAGAAGCATTCTCAATCCAGAGGTAGGTCTCCTCAAAAGGAGCCCTCTGAAAGGAGGTATAACCTCAGGAATAGGCATAATTTGAGAAAACCTGATAGATATCACGATACTGATACACGTTCCTCTCGTACATTTGAGACTTTGTCACAGAAATCCGAAAGAAGAGGACGGTCAGAACAAAAGGAAGAACGCGTGAAGTCAAAAGACGCACCAGCACGTTCCAAAAAATATGAAAAAACTCAATTCACCAAAAAGAAGGTAGCAGGTCTAAAAACCAGACATGCGGAGGATCTTGACGACACAACTCAAGAACGGGGAATGGGCTCAAACAATGTTGGACAGAGCAGCATAAGTCACCGTAGCTCGCAAGAACTTGAAGGATCATCTGGAGACAGTGGACTTGAATGAGTACATCCAAATTGAAACTGCAGATACCAGGGTTAGTGTCCCACATAGGTTATATGAAGTAACACTCCGGATGGAGGGGGACATAACTAGAAAAATAAGAGCACTCTTTTGGGAGCAGCTCTCTCAGGGTTATGACATTCTTCTAGTTGAACAAGACTGGCCACCTGAATTTGTCAGGGAGTGCCTACATGGTGAAAACATCATTATGCCAGCTTTTGCCAACCACATTCCAATTAATTTAAAATATACTTATGCCAGGAAATGGAATTTCAGCCAGAGTAACAGAGTTACTACAAACCTATGATGATTAAGCATTATCATATGTCGATGACATCTATCTAACAGACGATGACTTGGATAGGCACTTGAACAGGGTGAACACCACCATACTTGGCTTCGCCTCTGAAGGGTACAAATTCAATTTTAAGAAATCGAGAATTGCCCATTTAAATGTCCTTTTCCTGGGATATGAACTATCAAGTGAAGGCAAAAGCCTAGCAGCAAACTTTATAGAGAAAGGGGCGCTGCTCCAACCTCCAAAAATGCTGAAAAACGTACAGTTGATTCTAGGTTTCCTAAAATTCGGAAGAACTGACATTCTAAACTACGCAGAAAGGGTAAAACCTCTCTACGAATTAATCAAACCTGATTTCAAAACAGTTAATTGGACTCAAAAACATACAGAAATGGTTCGTTCATTGCAAACAGACATGTTGACAACAAAACATTTACAAACATCCATAAACGTACGCAACTTAGTGATCCGAATCATTCCAGGACAATGCAGATTCACATACTTAACCTTTAATGAAGGAGAAAAAGTACCAATAGCTTACAAATCTCATTTGTACACACAAGCAGAAATGAAATTCACTACTACAGAAAGAATTCTGACATCGGTTAAAACTGCAATAGAGAAAAGAGAGAGCCCTCGCACAGGCTAAGTGCATTATGGTCGTTACTCCTATACCTGCCTTAGAAGCAGTGACGAAAGCGAGCATTCCGAATGTTAAAGCTTTACATCCGAGATGGATACGTTGAATACGTTTTTGACCGTTACTTGAAAACAAGCTTTTCTGCAATATGAACAAGAATGTCCTCTGCCTACTGAGATTCTGCCTCTAGAGCAGTATGAATGTATCATTTATACTGACGGATCAGCCCAACCCGCTACGGGGGATAAACAAGCTTATAGTGCTGATGCAATGGTAAATTCTGACCTATGGTTACTAAAACACAATCTCTAGGAGATTGTACACATCAGCGAGCTGAACTACAAGCACTCAAGATGGTGCTTGAAAATACTGATCGCGAATTCCCCACACTCATAGTGTGCGAATCGTATTATTGTGTTCAATCTTAGAATGAATACTTGCAAAACTGGCTTCAAAACGGTTACAAAGATGCAAAAGGTGGCACAATCAAGCATAAGTTGCTTTGGGAACAAGTAGTTCAGTTACGACAAGAACTACAAAAGCCTCACGTGATACATACACTGAGTCATCATCGAGATGGTGTTCACGTTGCAGGGAATTCATTGGCTGATGAAGTCGCGAAGGCTGCTGTGCAAACGCCTTCCGTAGCTGCAATCACTCGTTCAAAAGCGAAAATAGACGACAAAATAATGCAATCTGTCAATGCTTCGAGCAAAGAAAGTGGTAAAACATTACCAAAAGGATTTTCACTCAAATACTCATACATAGCTGATGCAAATAATGTTCCATTTGCTCGAGTCCCTGGAGTAGGGATAGAGTAAATCCAAACATGGAACATTGATTAGGACTAATCATAGCAGCACATGAAGGGCTTGCCTCTGCACACGCAGGTGTTTCCGCCGCAGTGTCATTATTAAAACAGCGATACTGGTGGCCACGCATGAGGAAACAGACCAGAAACTGTGTTTTGGAATGTGGAATCTGCCAAAAGATGAAAATGTCTACAGTGAAACGTCCTGCGCAGACACCCCTGTTAATTTCAGACAAACCATTAGCTTGCGTTTACCTGGATCACTGCGGTCCCTTACAGAGGGATGGTAATTATAAATATATCATGGTCGCAGTGGATTCGTGCTCAAGACTCATTTGGATGTGGCCTCAGCGCTCGGCTGACGTTTGAACTGTTATAAAAGATTTGCGAATCTTTATCGGCACATATGCAGTCGGCACGCTACATTCTGAGCAGGGTCCTGCGTTTAGCTCTCGAGCTTACAAGGAGGCCATGGCCGAATTGGGCATTGCATTGCGGTCCTCTAGTCCATTCCATCCTGAGGGAAATTCTGTAGCGGATAGAAAAAAACATGACATAAAGAAATCTATAACAGCTAGAGTATTAGACTTGAGTGACGGGGGTCAAACATCTAATAAGTGTCTAATAAGTGTCCAACGTAGTCTTAACAATCTGCCAAGAAGTTCTCTAGGGGATATCACTCCATATGAAATCCTTTTTGGAACAAGAATGATTATTTCGGATCTTGATTGTCACACTTGTCACACTATAACAAAAACCCTTTGATATCAAAGACCGTTTGGCTGTTTTGCAGGACTTAAATGAAATAAGAAAAAGCCAAGGTAATGTGTTCCCGAAGCTTACAACCACTGTAGAGAAACCGACCGTCCCAGCAAGGCCTGTCTGGATTCCAAAGATTGAGGATCTAGTCAGAGAAAAGATCGCGGACAAGAAGGAATTTGGGCCTTCTTACAGACAACCAGTACCTGTCCTAGTCATGAATCAAGAACAGTAATACTGCCATCCCTTGCTGGTAAAAAGGAGAACAGGTTCATGTCCATCAACCAGGTAAAACCACATCATGTGGCCGATCATAAGCAGTAGGCCAAGTGGACTCCAAAGATGTAGCAGATGCCCGAATCTTACTGCTATCCAAGAGGTTCAAACTGAGAGACTCGTCACCTTTGAAGAATCTGCAGTGCAAAAAGAAGGACGATGCAACAAAGCCATGGAACTTGTACCTCTTGAGACCCAAATAACAGTACGTCAAGAAACGCCTGTCTACAATGAAATAGCATCTGACTGTACAAATGTAACAAGTGATCAAGTGGTTCCAGTGATTTCAACGAACCCTGATGCAATCCCTACAAGTGACAGAACTGCCTCTGGCTATTTCATTATCTTTGAGACGTTTTCCGAGGATCCCAGTAAACCACAAGTGACGCCAGTAAAAAGAACTTTCAAAGAACAAGCAACAGAACCTTTTCATCAATTGGAGAAAGACTTATCTGGTTTCACCATGGATTGAACTTTGGATTGTGTTGGGTGTTCTTTGTCTTCTACTTTGGTTGACTCTTGTAATAACTTTGGGAATGCTGATAAATGGAAGATATGTTAAAAAGAACACATCAAGTAAGAACATCAACTTACTCCTTAAGCTGCACAAATCATCTCATCGTGAACAAAGAGACTTGTCATTAGTGAACATCACAACCATAATTTTCAGGTTTTGATGTTTAAAATCCAGAATCATTTTACTTTAAAAATGTTAATGAGACAGGAATGAAAAGTATGTTGACAAATACCAAGCCAATTTATTCTGCGGCCTTTTATGCTCAGCTGTCTTCATTAGGTTTCGACTTTTGGAAAGACAACATTGAGACAAAAACTGTCTGGGTCACAAAAGACTGGCAGGTGCAGGGTTTAGAAGCTTTATTTAGAGCGTGCATCATCCCAGAGCAAATAATGTTTTTGAATGACACTTTCAAACAGACATCTTGTCTTGGGTTAGCCAAGATCAAAGATTTAAACAAACCATCCATAACTGTACCTACTCCTGATAGTAATAACACTTCAGACGGGGAGGTCAACGCTTATACTATTTTGCTTCACAACAGAACAGATCCAGATTGGAAAAAATTATTAATCTGGCACACAGACACAAACACCTGTCAAGATAGATTCCTGAATAAAACACAAGAGTTCACATTCACTAGGCCAGACCCAAGATATGTTCAGAGACAGCATCCAGAAATAGCAACAACATAAAGTGTAGGGAAACTGTACCTTGAATGGCTACACAAGTCTACACTCAAGGAAGTAAAACAAAACATATCTTTACTTAAAGATGGTGCTGATCTGAGGGACTTCTTACAAGGACCTACCAAACCGCGTCATAAACGTTTTATATATGCCGGTATCTATGCAGCTCATAATGAAGCAGGGAAGATTGCGCAAGCAGAGACTGCAGAATGAATACGAGAAATTGATAGTATTCATTTAGAGAAATCTCTCTCTGTAGTTGACAATGGATTAACGACTCTGTTGTCCAGGATATATTCTTTGGACAGCATAGTATCCTCTGCCATTGACATAGACATAATGAAACAGGACTTGGTCATGTTGCAACATTGTCAGTCGCAATTACGTTCTATAATGCTATTAGGCTGGACGTTACAAAACCTTCATTCAGGTTATGTGCATTGGCGTTTAATCAACACTACGTCACTGTTTTCAGAATTCAATCTCACTCATAAACAAATCAAACTGGCATAGAGGGAAGCAGACTATACAGTGCTGAGCATTGAAAAACTGGAAAGATTGCCATTTACAGTCGCTGAAAAGCAAGCCATTGAATGGATAATACACAGTACAATCACTCTGCCTGTTACAATTTTCCATTTTCTGTATTGCTTAAAACATATACCAGCAGGCATATATGAAAGGTTGGGTAAAAAATACATCAAGACATCCTGGGAATTACCATA
The DNA here is from genome assembly GCF_964263255.1 of Lissotriton vulgaris. NCBI lineage: Eukaryota > Metazoa > Chordata > Amphibia > Caudata > Salamandridae > Lissotriton > Lissotriton vulgaris. The sequence goes on along the minus strand of NC_141687.1, from coordinate 1,885,322,593 downwards.
CACACACAGATGTTGGAGTGGGGGGAAAGAAGTGTTTCTTAGTGGTAAAAATTGTGAAAACGCACTAAGCGGCTCTCTCCTTTGTCAGGGTATAAATGTACATGGGGCCTGCGATGGTTCTTCTAACAATTTATCCTGCCACCTGCAAGGTTCACCAGCTGAATGTGGAATTTGTATTGCGCGACTTTGCCCGGAGGCATCAAGGCGCATAGGATGGAAAACAGCTGAGTGAGATGTGAAGACAGAAGAGGGGTTACAGGTAGGCTTCTGCGAAGAGCCAAGTTTTTAGACCTTTACGGAACAAGTCTAGGGACACCAGGCCCTTGAGTTCTGCCGGAAGCAGGTTCCAGAGTTTCGGGCCAGGGAAGAAAAAGCCTTTCCTCCCCATCTGGCCCTTGCGGTTCGAGGAACAGACAGAAGGTTTTTATTGGCGGAACGCAGGGCCCTGCCCGGAGTGTAGAAGGACACAAGAGACCTAATGTCTTCTGCACCAGACCCGTGAAGAGCACCGAAAGTAAGAACTAGGACCTTGAAGTTTATCCTGGACTGCAGAGGAAGCCAGTGAAGGTTCTTTCTAATCAAGGATCCTGAGGACCGCCTGGGAGCATCAACAACAAACCTTGCTGCTGCATTCTGGACAACTTGTAAGCGATGGACCAGTCTTTTGCTAATGCCCAGATATAGGGCGTTACAATAGTCCAGGCGAGGGGGGATGAGAGCCACCAAGACTTGTTTACGTGCTTCCGGGGATAGATAGTGTGTACGTTTTCTCAGAATCCTTAGTACACCACAGCAAGTAGAAACAGTCCTGTTAACTTGCTTATCAAAGGAGAGAGTGGTGTCGCGGATAACACCCAGATTACGGGCAACAGGGGAGGGCTTGGGGCATGTTCCAAGGGCAGTGGGCCACCAGTCGGCCGACCAGACATTTTGTTTACCTCCAAAAATGAAGACCTCTGTCTTTTCCCCATTTAATTTGGGGAAATTAGAGGTCATCCAACCTGTCACTGCTTCCATACAATTCCTGAAATTAGAGGCCGTGTTCTCCACAGATTGCGAGAGGGAGACCATGATCTGGGTGTCGTCAGCGTACGACAAAACATCCAATCCAAAGGACCTTACCAGTCAAGCAAGTGGGGCCACATATATGTTAAAAAGGGTAGGGCTGAAAGATGAGCCCTGAGGGACCCCACATTGCAGAGGCTTGGCAGAGGAGAGGAAGTCGCCCAGTTTTACCCTTTGTTCACGCTGACTAAGAAAGGAGGTTAGAAGGCTCAGAGCGGACCCATCCACTCCCATCTCACTAAGACGTGTGGCCAGAATGGTGGGAGATAGGGTGTCAAAGGCGGCTGTAAGGTCGAGCAGGATCAGAAGAGTCGTCTGACTACTGTCGACCTTAGCGCGGATGTTATTGACTACCACTGTGAGCGCTGATTCTGTGCTGTGTGCCTTCCGAAAGCCATGCTGAGAGGGATCTAGCAGGTTGGAATTATCAAGGAAGGCACTGAGATCGTGATTGGGATGGGCCTCGAGTATCTTAGCAGGAGCAGGGAGAAGGGAAATGGGGCGGAAGTTCTTTAGTATCCCAGGGTCCATGGTGGCCTTCTTCAAGAGGGGCTTGACAATGGCCATTTTCCAGGGTGCGGGGAAAGCACCATTGGAGATTGCCAGATTCATTACTTCAAGAAGCGGGGGAAGCAAGACCTCTCTGCAATTCTTCAGAATTTTTAAAGGGCAGTGATCCAGGGGGGATCCAGATTTAAGACTGTCAAGGAGCTTATTGAGAGCTTCGAAGGTAAGGGGAGGAAAATTGGATAGGTTTCCGCAAGGAACAGAAGTCGGCTCCGGCCAGGGGGATAGAGCGGGGGTACAAGTGAGGGCTTCTAAGGTAGTATAGATGACCACAATTTTGGTATAAAAAATGTGGAGATCTGATCGCAGAGCTCTTGAGATGCAGCAATGGGATCAGGGTATTGAGCAGAGGATAAAGAGTCTACAATTTTGAATAATTCGCTGGGAGAGCTGAGGGAGGTAGTAAGCTTAGTAAAATATGACTGTTTTTCGGCCAGGACTGCGGTCTTATATTCTTTAATAAGATCTTTGTGTTTAGTCCTTTCATCGTGGTCAAGATGGGTTCTCCAGACCCTTTCTTGCCTTCCACACCCCTGCCTGAGCATTCTGAGGGAGTCTGAGTACCAGGGGGCCGACGGTCGTTTCCTGGCACAATAGTAAATATTAGCCAGGGCTAATATGTTAATAGCCTTCGAGTTGGTAGTGGCAAGCTCAGAGGCAGCAACATGAATATCAGAATTGGAAGAGAAGTTGAAGTTGGAGATAAGAGGGCCAAGGGACTCGTTATTCATGCCTCTGTAGTTCCTTTTCGAAGCCCAGTTATTCTTGTCCTTTAAAGGTACATGGGGTAGACACAATGTAAAATCTATAGGGACTGCCATATGATCTGACCAGGAGAGAGGAAGAGGAAGGTCTGCTTCCAACCTAGAATCATTGGTAAATACTCCATCCAGTGTGTGGCCGGCAGAATGGGTAGGACTTCCCACTATTTGTAGGAGCCCACTGGAGGCCAGCGAGTCCACCAAGGATATAGTGTCGGCAGAGATGGAGTTTTCCAAATGGAAATTGAAATCACCAAGAATGGTGAAATCAGGCTTATCAATGAAGGGTTCCAGTATTTCAAGGAGCTCGGCGGTGAAAGCAGACCTGGGACCGGGGGGCCTATAGATAAGGATGCCTGCAAAGGATACCGTAGGAGAGGGGCTAAGAGAGAAATGTAAAGCCTGGAAGGAATTGTGAGGAGATGGAAGACACTCGATGCAGCAGTTTACTGAGGTTTTGTGTAGAATGCCAATTGCCCCCCCCCCCCTTAAGTCCCTCTCTGTCCAGTCTCACTAAGGCATATCCATCAGGGATGGCATTGACCAGTTCGGGTCCAGAGGATTCGGAACCCCAGGTTTCTGTGACAAAGGCCCATAAGGGCTTCCTCTCCGAAATGAAGTCTCGGAAAGCAATATTAATTTTGACAAGGGAACGAGCATTGATTAGAAAGCCTGTTTCCCTAGAGGGAAGGGGAGGGTGTTGCTCCTTTGTCACAGTCGGGGCGCATAGTGTGAGTGGGGAAGTGGTTCTCGTATCCCTAAAGCACCAGCACTCGAGACCGTCCCGAAGTCTCTCAGGCACATGCTTATGATGACAGGATTGCCAGGATGGCTTGAGTGCTTTGAGAGTGCATAGGGAATAGACAGGGCTTACTGCGAGAGGGGTGTTCACTAGGTCAGCCTCCCTGGCCCCTGGCGCCTCCTTGGCGCTGATGGGTGCAGACGGGCAGGACTGTGGCACGACTCCGGCACAGGTCCGGCACGTCCGCTGATCGCGTCCGCTGAGACATGTCCGTCCCCTTTTATGTGCAACTAGAGCGCGTCAAAGCACTTGCACACACTCAATATGGCCGCCGTGAATCTTTTACCGGGACCAACTCCTCAGCGTCAATACTCGGCTGAGAGTGGCCCAGGCAGCGAAGAGCTGCAGTGATTGATCCAATTTTTAGGCAACTTTCTAATGGAAGTTACATTATGTTGAATGATCACAGCTGCTGTGGCATGTTGCCAGGTTTAGCCTATCTCGTAACTGTGCCAGCCAGGGTCACTTGCTGTATGCAAGTTTTGTTTCCAAAAACCAAGACAGACTGGGACTCACCTTTATGGCCTTCACTGAACATCTCTTTTATACGAATTGATACTTTAAGCAGAATGAAAGCCATTCTTTTACAGAAAACTGTGCCGTTGATCTCGGCCAAAGAGATCTATGATCTGCAAGTCGCAAGGACATCTGCAGAGATACACACCCTATTAACTACATACTGCCCTGTACATTTCTCAGAAATGTTAGGTCGTATCTTAAACATGTCTGATACAAGTGGTATTGTACATGTATTTAAGACAATTTTTTCGGGCTTGTTAGCACCTTTTGAAGCAGTCCTAGGAATATTTCCAAACTTCGTGAACTTAGTGTTTGGCAGATTGCCTCTCATTTTGGGACTTGCTGCAGGGATACTATTTTTGCTCCTACTGCTTTGATATTGCAAGCCAATCCACAGCAGAGACCCAAATTACCGTGGAAAATACTCTACTGGCGATGAAGTGTCGTGAGCGCATTGTCCAAATTTTGGGATTAACTTGTTTAAGAGAATTGAATACCACATGGTTTATGTCAGTCAGCCCGATCTGGCAAGATTGCATCTTACCTGTTCTACGATGCCTGCTATGCAGAGAAGAATGTGTGTTAGACATCTGTCTCACACTCCCATCAGTCATGCCAATGTATGTTGATACTTTGCTTGGACCAGTGACGGCTCATGCACTGTGGTGTCCCCAGCGGCTTCCAATTCTGATGACGGCATTCCTTGAGATCTCACAGATGCAAAATGCTGACGGTGAGGTACGAGAGGAAAGCGGCACACAGGTACCATCCAATTCGAACATTGCTAATGCGACCAACGCAGACGGCGATGCTTCACATTTATGGGTGATTAATCTTCTTAACGAGGTAATCCAACTTTCACCTACAATGGTAGAAAAATTCTTTACAGACTTAGAAGATTTGATGTTTTCTCCGAACAATAACACTGACTTTTGAATTTGGCACGCAGTGTTCTGAGAGACACTGAATTTGACCTTCATTTTTCAAAACAAAGTTTCTAACTTTGGAACTCTATTTTTTCTATGATCAAATTTTTGTTTTTCCAAATTTGTATTTTTTCATTTTTTGCTACAAAGTAATCTGCTTAAAGTAGAACTATTCATAGAGAACTAGAATTCTTTGAAAACTTCCAAGAGAAAATATTTGACCTTGTCCACATTTAAACAGTTTATATAATCTGCCATGAAATGGTCTCAACCTTTTCTTCTGTATTTAAGAGCCATTTCATAAATGTATTTTCGTGATTCATTCTGATAGCATTTTCAAATGTCATTTATATGTTTTGAATGAAACATTGCTTTAAATGCATACAGCACTAATGCTCTTTTCGTGTACAACCAGTACCAATGCATTTTTATGTATTTTGGGTGGGTTTTAACACATGTTTAGATATGTTTTTATTTGTTTAGAACTTAGTAATGTCGTACACAAGAAAGTGGAGAGGGTGTTGTGTGGCGTTTTAGGCTCTGAAGGAATTTTCCCAATTCATGCCCTTATATAGGTACAATTCACATTGCCCTTATATAGGCATAGAAATCAAGCCCTTATTTAGGCATAGCCCCTGCTAACCAAATACAGGCATGGCTACTTCCACCCGTACCAAACGTCACAACGACTTCTTGGGAAACCAGCTGAAGCAGTTAGGGAACTTCCCCTTGCTTGAATATTGATTTGTCCAAGAACTCAGTTACTTTACAAACAACAACTATTCCCTAGGGGTTCCTTCCTGACGTTCATATGCCCGACTTTACGTCAAACTATGGCATTCCTAAAAACAGTCAAGGTATAAATATACCTTCACTTGCTCTAGCAAGATACGGTGGTTCGGAGCAGTTCGAGGACCTACTTGCCCGACGCAGCTCTCTACAGCAAGTGCCGAAGGAAGCCGACTCTCCAGCTGAGGCACTGATCAGGAAGCTGCCTTTCTCCTGCCGGGAATCCAGCTCCAGTGTTTCCGGCCCCCCTTGCGGGGTGTTCGGAAATCAAGTCCCGAGAAAGAGATACCAGACCTCCTTCATTCTAACAAGGTATGGAGCTGATTAGAACCTAGAGAAACTTTTGGTAGCTTCTTAGCAACAAAAACTAAACCTATGCTACACAATACTTACTTCTTCCCTCGTACTAGACTTAGGTTAGGTACATTGGGGTAGGCGTATTTTAGAAGCACCAGTTGAGTATTTTAGTCAATGTTATTTATGTATGTATTTTTATATGGCTTAGAAACCATACAATGCTCTTACAGTATTATTTTATAATACTATTCTTGCTGTACGCATTATACTTTGCAGTCTGAATAACGATTGTAACAGTTCACTTCTCTTGCATGAGAAAGAAGACTTTTCAATAAACCCTTTAGTTGAAAACATCCGTCTCTCTATTTCTCTGCCACTCTGTAGAAACGAAGCTTGCACAATTAACTAAGTGAAATACTTATCTAATGTTTCCAGGACTCTGAGAGATATATTCTTATTCTTGGGACACAAAGTTGTCATGTTTATCCGTTTGTCAGAAACTAATCCCTTTTTGTGTATTCAAGAAAGTTTCTAGTGACCTCTGAGTTAGCTGGCACACACACAATTAAGTTTAGTATATTCGATAGAGACCTAGTTGACCTCAGTCCTATGTCAAATCTATAGGATATATTATTTCAATGCGCAGAGCCTATTGGAAATATAGGAACTACACTACAGGGTAGATTTGATTGTGATAGTTTGTGGTAGATTTGAGAGGGGTAGATTGTGGCACAGTGGGATAGATCAGAGTGGAGAGGGGTTGGACAGATTGCAGTGGAGCTTGGAGTTGAGTGGAGTGGGGTAAATTGAAGTTGGGTGGGGTATTTGGACTGTGGTAGATTTGAGTGAAATCAGGAGATTGGAGTGGAATTGGAAAGAGTGGCGTGGGGTAGATTGGGCTAGGGTGGGGTTAGAATGGGGTGGGGTAGATTGAAGTGAGGTTGTTTGGGTTAGGGTGGGGTACTTTGGAGTGGAGTAGATAAGGGTGGGTCGGAGTGGGGTAGATTAGGGTGGGATAAATTAGGGAGAGATAGATTGGGGTAGGGTAGATCAATGTGTAGTGGAGTAGGGTAAATTGGAGTGGGGTGGAGCAGAACAGATTGGGGCAGAGTGGGGTAGATTTGAGTGGAGTGTGGTAGATTTGAGTGGAGTTTGGTAGATTGCAGTGGGGTTGATTTTAGTGAAGTGGGGTGGGGTAGATTTGATTGTGGTAGATTTGAGAGGGATAGATTGTGGCAGAGTGGGGTAGATTAGAGTGGAGAGGGGTTGGACAAATTGCAGTGGAGTTTGGAGTTGAGTGGAGTGGGGTAAATTGGAATTGGGTGGGGTATTTGGAGTGGGGTAGGTTTGAGTGAAGTCAGGTAGATAGGAGTGGAGTGGATTGGGCTGGATTTTAGTACATTAGTCTAGGGTGGATTGGAGTAGATTGGAGTGGGGTAGGTTTGAGTGGATTGGAATAGAGTGGGGTAGAATTGGATAGATTGAATCAGAGTGGGGAAAATGTGAGTGGAGTGCAGTAGATTGGGGTGGAGTAGGGTAGACTGGAGTGGGGTGGCGTTAAAAGGGTTAGATTGAGCAGTGTGATGTGGACTGGAGTAGATTGGAATATAGTGGGGTAGATTGGAGTGGAGTGAAGCAATATGGGATAGAGTGGAGTGGGGAAGATTGGAGGGGGTAGACTGGAGTGGAGTGAGGAAGATTGGATCGTAGATGAGTGGATTGTGGTAGATTGGAGTGGAGTAAGGTTGTTTGAGTTAGATAGGGGTAGACAGAAGTGATATATTGAAGTGGAGTGGGGTAGAGTGGCTGGGAGGTGGATAAGTGGTGTGGAGTGGAGAGGTATAGATTGGAGAGGCATTTTCTTTTTTTATCCTCATATTGCGGATTATGCAAAAAGAAAGAAAGGCGTTTGGGAGACCAAACAGCATCCGAACAGGATGTTTCACAAAGGCTGCCCCTGATCGTCTATCGGGAAAGTACAAGGGGTATGCCTCGTTCTTGGTCTGATCAGTTCTCCTCCGCACACCTCCATCTTACTCAATAATTCCTTCGTTTCGTGAGATCTCTGACCCTTTGGATATTTGGCAGACTTCAAGTCATGCCAGGAATTATTGTCCGCTTAATCATTGGAGTCAGAAAAAAAAAGAAAAAAGAAAAAAAGAAAAAAACAGCAAAGGGACCTCTGGCATGGAAAGATTATAGATTATTGTCTAGATTCGATATAATTTTCCAGGATCTCCCAGTATTTAATCTTTTTGATTTGTTTCCCTTTTTTATCTAAACTACTAATTCTTATTACAGAGTTTAACCAGTTTTCATGTGTTGGAGGAACTGGTTTTGTCCAATTAATACATATCTCTCTACGTGCTAAAAGGATCATGACAAATAGTAAATTTTCTTGATGTTTGTCTAACTTTATCTGATTACGTTGTTCTTTCTCCTGAGTTTATTCCATGAGATTCTTGTACTCTTTGATGACCAAATAAAGCTAGATATTTCTCCTTGTATTTTTTTTAGGGCTTTCTTTTTAAATTCTAATGGAATGTTATTGAAAAGATAAGTGAATTTTGGAATGATTGACATTTTAATTATATTGGATTTACCTAAGAAGCTTAATGGTAAACCTGACCAGATTTTAAGGAGCTTTTTCGTTTCGTTCATAACTAGGTTAAGGTTTGTTTCTGCTAATTTTCCAAGATCTTGTGTTATGGCGATTCCTAAGTATTTTATTTTATCCTTCAAGAGTGGTGAAATTAGTTGTGAGTTCCACCTCATTACCTCCGTTTTATCCGTATTTACTAGGTATCCTGAAACTTTACCGAATGTGTCCATTTCGTCATCAATTGCCAGCTTAGAGAAATTATAGTTGTCCGTGAACACCATTAGGTCATCTGAGTAGAGCGCTACTTTCCTTGTCCAGTGTAAATATCTGAAAGGTGTGATGTTAGTATTATTTCTGATAGAGCATGCCAGGGGTTCAATATATAAATTGAAAAGTAATGGGGATAGGGGACATCCCTGTCGTGTGCCTCTTTGGATCTCAATGTTTTCCGTAAGATTGCCATTAACAGCTACCTTTGCTCTTGGGCTCGAATATATTTCACTTACCATGTGGATAAAGTTATTCCCGAACTTACTTTTCTCTATGCTTTTAATTAGAAAAGCCCAGTTAACACGGTCGAAGGCTTTAGCGGCATCATATGTGATGAGTGTAAGGGGAAGATTTTCGTGTACAGCTATGTCAATTGTTGCTATTAATTCATGTGTGATTTCTTGTATCTGTCTGCCCTTTATGAAACCTTTTTGGTCCGTATCAATTAATTTGGCCATAACCTTAGACACTCTTTTCGCTATTATATTCATAAAAATCTTATAATCGCAATTTAGGAGCGATATTGGCCTATATGATGCACAGTTCTTTGGATTTTTTCCTGGTTTTAGTAATATGCTTATCGTAGCGTTGTTCCATGAGTCTGGGATCTTTTCATGTTCCAAATATGTCTTGTTCATCGTTTCAGTTAAAGGTTCGATTAGTGTTTCTTTCAGTGCGATATAGAATTCATTGGGCAGCGCGTCTGGGCCTGCAGCTTTTCCTTTCTTTAGATGACTTATGGCGCTCCTTACTTCTTCTGCTGTTATTTCGGAGTTCACAGATTCCGCTTCTTCTTCTGTCAGACACGGGAGTTGAATCTTTTCGAGATAATTTTTAATTTCTTCTTCTGTTGGGTTTACGTCTTCCTTATATATTGAAGTAAAAAAATTGAAGAATTCCTTCCTTATTGAGGCATCATCTGCAAAAATGGTTGATTGATCTTGGTTATAGATGTTTAATATATTGTTTCTGGATTGATCTGTTTTCATTTTCCAGGCTAGGAGTTTTCCACATCTTTCACCATACTCATGGTTTGCTAATTTACTGCTCTCCCATTTCTCTTTGACTATGTTCTCTAGATAAACTGTCAGATTTTCTTTTGAGTTACGAAGACTTTCTTCCAGTTTTTCCTTTTGTTCTTGCGGGATATCACATTCTAGGTGTAGTTCATCTTCTTTGATTTCTGCTTCCATTTTCATGATTTCCTGTTTTTTTGTTTTGTGTTTATAAGCACCCAGGCTAAGCAGTTTTCCTCTTATTACCGCTTTGTAAGCATCCCATGTCATTCTTTTTGTTGTACTAGTTGCGTTTTCTTGAAAATATTGTCGGGTAGTTGTTATAAGTTCCTCCACGCATCGCTCGTCCCTAAGAATTGTACGGTCAACAGTCCACCTGCTAGGCATTTGAGGTTGCGGAAGTGTTATATTTAGCTGAACAGCAGAGTGGTCCGATAGGTGTGCGGGTAAGTGTTCGATACTTTTAACTTTATCTCGCAAATTTTTGTTTAATAAAAAGAAATCTATTCTTGATTTGTGTCCTAATTTTTTATTGTGTAAGGTATATGGGTAGTTTTTTATTCCTTTTAATTTCCACATGTCTTCTAACAATAAATCTTTTTTATAGATCCCTAGCCACTCCCTCATCTTTGGTAGGTTCCATTGTTTTGTTGGTGGGGATCTATCTTTTTTAGGATCTCCTATGAGATTGAAATCCCCTCCCATAATGATTGGAGCTGGGAATGTTAAGAGTTCAGAATAAAGTTTTTTGAGTGGCTCAGCGTCGTCCCTATTGGGGCCATAATACCCCACAATAGTGAGAATACGTTCTTCAATTCTGACTTTGGCGATTGCCCAACTACCTTTGCTATCCGCTTTGTCAACTTCTATTTTGGCGTTGAGAGACTTCTTTATAATGATTACTACTCCCTTTGTATTACACTCTTGCGTTGTATGTATGCTTGCTCCAATCCAGTTTAGGTTTTTTGCTAATTGAGACCATTCTGCATTTGTTAAATGAGTTTCTTGTAGGATAATAATTTCACTTTCTATTTCTTTGAGATATTCCATAATTCTTCTTCTTCTAGAAGGAGTTCTAAGCCCATTAACATTCCATGTTAGGATTTTTATTGATCTCTCTTTTGCCATTTTAAGTTGCTTTTTCTTTTGAGGCAGCTTTTAACCCCCTTGCCAATCTTTTTATATTCCAATTTTGAGGATTTTTTTTTTCCCTACTTTGCTCCCCACCCGTGTGTATTTACAGTCCTGCATTTTGTGAGTTCGTTGGTTTCCCTCCCAGGGGAAGCCTCCTTTTTTCTTTTTCCAGGTGTTATTTTCACCCGGTTTTGTGCTCCGTTTTCTCCAGGTAGTTTCTTCTTTTGGGTTTAGTTTAGTAATTGCTTTTCCCCATATATGTTCTATTATCTGTTTTCTTTGCCTCTGGGAGCTTTTTGCATCATTCTTGTTTATAATATATCAAGTGTGTTTCAAAGTTTTGTTCCTTCAGCTCTTGATTTGATAGTTTATTCCTTGTTTAGTTTATCAATTTCGATTTGATCCCTTATTAACTGAATAAGATTCTCTACCTCCTTTGGGTCCCTTAGGTTATGCATTTTATTTCGCCACATTATTCTAAGGGAGGCGGGGAATTTTAGTTGTACGCTTGCTCCAAGTGTTTTTAGTTCCTGCATATATTGCCCCAATTCCCATTGCCGGTCTTGCGTAATTTTGCAGATATCTGATCTGATGCGAAATGACCAGTTCATTTTGTTGAAACTCCCAGTTTTTAGACCCTTGCTCAATATTTTTTCTTTCAGAGTGTATGTTCTGAAATTTACCAAGATTTTCCTTGGAGTTTTCTTCTCTTTGCTCTTCCTAAAAGGGTCTCTATGGACTCTTTGGATGTCCTCCACTAAGTCACAGTCTTTTGTCCATGAAAGGAATTCTTCTAGTAGAGATATTACGTAAGCCTTGATATCCGTTCCCTCTGAGTTCTCAGGGACGTTCAAAACGCGAATATTATTTCTTCTTCCTTGGTTTTCCAGAGATTCAAGTTTCTCCTTAACTATTTTATCGTTGTCCTTTAAGTGTCTTATCTCTCTTTGGGTGTTATCCACTCTTTTACTTAGGGAGCTCAACTCGCTCTCTACTGCTGTGACTCTGACCCCTAAGTCATTTATTTTTTGATCCAGACTTTCTACCGCTTCTTGTATTCTGTTCTGATTTCTTTCAGAAATTGCAAATTTTTCTCTCATTTCCCCCATTATTTTTTCCATCATTTTATCCAAACACAGTTCTAAAAAGTTTCCTGTCTCACTTTTGTCTATGAGTTCTTGCTCCTCTTCGTGGGTCTCTTGGGACTCTTGGGACTCATTTACAATTTCAATTTCTGGTAAAGCACTCGTGCTTGGTTGAGTTAAAGAAACTGGATGAGATGATTGAGTTGGTAATAAAGGTTGTTCCATTGAAGAAGTCATACTTGTAAATGGATCAGGAGGAGACGTCGCCTGCATATTTCCTCCTATTAACACCTCTTTATCTGCAGGATCTTCCACTTCTTCCACTTCTTTTTCAAAGATGTGATTAGTGCTCTGAGTACCTGCTGTTGTACTCGAAAGCTGTACAGGAGATATATCTGGTGTACTTTTTGTATTCGTTGTGTCGGTCGTATTAATTACCCGACCGTGGTTTCGTCCTCTCACTTGCACCACTTGTTGTATTTTAAAGTATGACCTCAATGACGGAGTAATCTTTATTTTCTTATCTTTGGATTTCCTTGATCCTCTGCTTTTTATACTCTCCGTCAATTCCTCTAGTCTTGGGGGGATTTTCACAGATTTTTTAGTGCTCTTGGGGGTCATGCACTTTTTTTTATTGGCTGTAATAGGCTCTGTTTACTTAAGCTTTGGTTCCTGAGACAGTATGCTGATTTTCTTACTCCCTCTTCTGATCCTTCTTGCACAGGACGGAGGGTTCCTGGGAGGGTTTCTGTTCCTGTTCCCCTCCTTGCTCTGGATCTTGTAAAGTAGTTGATATTAGAAAGGGTTTTCTCTTTTTTGTTTTTACTACTTTCACTTTCTCCTTGTGTTGAAGCAGTGTAATATTTGTGAATATTTCCAGTGTTTTTAACTAGTAGGTCCGTATTTTCTTGACTTTCTGGTTCTAGTTCAGCTGGTTCAGCTACACCAGTGCAACTGTATCCTCCTTTTTTTGCTACTGCACAGGGACAGAGACTTTCGTTTATTTTTTCACTCATCCAGTAGATATATATTGACTTTTTTGCCTTTGTTTTATTCTCTCTGCCACAGTATCCTTTGTTGTAAAATATACCACATGCAGGCCTTCGGGTGAGGTTTTCTGAGTTAATATTCGCCCAAATCACCCTATCCTCCACACAGGAAAATTCTTGTTTATTTTCTCGTATTTCTCCCTCTCTGAACTTTTCATCAACTCCTATCCCCTCTGTGTTGTTCGTGTAGCCGATTACTATTGTTGCTGGAACAGCGCGATTTTGCTCTCTGCAGCTACCGCCTCCTCCACTCTTGCCCCGGAAGAAGAAACCAGTTTTGAGGAGTTTCCTCCTGCCTTCCCTGGCGGCTTCTCGAGCTCTCTTCCACAGCCCGCCTACCGGATCAGCTGCAGGGGGCGCCTGAGCCCGAGCCGGGACCGGGTCTTGCACTGAGTCCGTGTGCCAGCCTGTCATGTGGTCCCCTTCTCCCCCTCTGCATGCGCGGCTTTACCGGTCAAGAGAAACTGCAGAAAAAACACCCCGCAGCGCGTCTCTCCACTCCCGGCCGTGCACCTCGACTCTCTCTTGAAGCAGGTAACGAGGATTGTCAGGGTGGCGAATGGCGGATGCGAATGACGGGTAGAGGGTTTAGCGAGGAACCAAGATAGCGGGTAACAGAAAGATTTTGACGAGCTTCATGAGGTCGGGTTTTGTTTACTCAGAGACGCATTCTAGTCGCATTGCTTTCAATGAAGAGTTCCGTTAAACGGGAAAGCATATGTAGCGGTTACCTGGAGACTTTTCCATGGAGCTCGCAACTAGCGTCTTCAGCCGGCCGCCATCTTCCCCCAAGAGGCATTTTGTGTTGTGGAGAAGGTGGCGAAGATCGGAATGGCATTGAGTCGAGCGGCGTGGCATGTCGCCGAGTGTCTTAGACTGGAGGGTGTAGAGTGGAGTGGCATGTAGAGTGGCTTGGAGTGTCATGACCTCATTTTCAATTGAAATGACCATTACATTTGCATGAAATATGGTTTTACTGCACACAAATGATAATGTGTGCAAAGTCATCTTCTAGTGTAGTGATGTGTTTTGATCATAAGCAAATACTTGTTACCTCCATGCTTCAGAATTGTGCTCAGCCGGATTGACACATAAATTCTGTCACTTTAAAGTCGGGGAGAGAAAAATAAGCACCAACCTCCCTGGAAAAGAGAGCTTGGCATTTGACCTCTGTCTTTAAATGCACAGCAAATGTGACAATATATGAACAAGATTTAGAGGCCTGTTTACCGAAAGTGAGTTTGTGGAAAAATACAGTAAACAAGGTTTGAGCAACGCAAGTGGCGAACTCATGCTAGACAGCCTAAAGCAAATAAAGGCAACAAATAGAACACCAGAAAATGTGAGTTACAAATCTCAAAGCCAATGGTAAGCAATGGCTGGAATGCATTCCTAAGTCAGCTTTTTGAATGTCCTCAAGATGTTTTTAGCAAACCTTACAGCTGCACTGTCTGGGAGGCTTCGAGCTAAAAAGCAAGTTACATTAACTGGAATGCCAACAAATGACTGGAATGCCAACAAATAATAAGCAATCGGCTGAGGCAAAGCCACTGTAGGCATTTGCCCGGAATTATTTTTTTACAGCAGACAGTGAAAACTCTTTGGAGACAACAGACTTATAAAGTAACTTCCCACAGAGCCAATCGTTCATGTCTCTAAACTCAGGAAACAGGCGAAGCCCGCCCAGTGTTTCATTCACTGTCGCTGTCTTGCAATGACTCAGTGATGCCAGTCGAGGCACAACCGGCATTTGCCGTCTGATGTTATTTAGTTTGAGCAGACTTTGCATGACGGTGCCTGCAATGCCATACGCGTGCAGGGTGGCAGCAGGTTTGTCAGAGCCATCTGCCTTTTTGCTGTGAGTGACACAAGAATACATTCCCATGAAGAGCAACAATGCCAAGATTCTGTAGAGATGAATCTGGGCCTGTCAGTGGATGGTGCACATGAACCCATCGAAATGCACAGCGGCGGCAGCGTTTATTTAGCTGGTTCTGAAAAAGCAATATACAGGAATGCGAAATCCTCCACTCATATTATGAGGGATTTCCAACCAAGAGAGCAAAACAATGTGTCTGAAGTACTAAGCATTCTTTTGTTGTGTGAGTTTATTTGTGTGTTTAGCCAATTTGGGTATTGTGATGCTCTTATTGTAGGTTATTGTGTGTTTCGGCGTGTTGATTAATATGTGATACAGTTACATGCATTTGTACGGTACATTTCTACCATTTGTACTTAATGCTTCTGGCATCTGGGTGGCCTGTATGGTTTGGGGATTCTTGCCGACCGGAGGTTAAAGGGAATTGATAATGTTGTATGCGGCTGTATTTCATAGTATTTAGAGGTGAATTACATTGGGTAGTGGGCTTGCTATCAGGATATCATAAACATGCCACTGACATGCTGAGTCAAGAGGCTGCATATCAGAATATTGTATGGAGTGATATTATATGAAATACATATTGTGTCCTCCATGTCATTTACAAAAATACTGTGCCAATAGGTATACATTTTCTAATATTAACTATATTAACTCTAGTGGTGTGATGTTTTTATGAATGAGATTTAGGACACACTATTTGTGTCAGACGACATTCTGACTACGATAGTCCGGTACCATTCTGAGTGAAAGGCTCGAAAAAGATACTTTGTTGAAAGGAAAGGCCCTGCACGATCTCCTGCACTGATAGAGATGCCCAGTTTGTCAGAATAAGTAACAGAGTGTCCCAGAGACATCAAGTATGGGCAACAGTTGCTTTTGTGGTAGCACAGTAAATATGTGGATTGGTGGAGGGAATATTGTATAAGGTAGCAGTAGAACATATACTAAATTAATGTGGACTTTGTGCACATGATGGTCGTGTTGAATGATAGGACGTAAAATAAATTCCTTTGTGGAGAAAGAGTTGTTTCGGAGGGCAAAGTACAGGACTGTCATGGTTATAACTGATTGTGATGTGAGGACTTTTACGGTAATGAAAGTGGCTGGAGAAAATAGCGCAAGTAATCATCAGGCCAAAAACAGGAAATGTCTTGGAAATATATATATTTTTGTTTTTAACTTCTGAGTGGTCTTGGTCATTAAAGAAGTTGAAGGATAGCTGATGAATTGAAATTGAAGGTGGGGTGGCCCATTAAAGAAGGTCCATATGAGTGCTTTGGAAGGTGTATCATGGGTATCATATCTGTCATAATCTCATGCATCAGTACTCGTGGTTGTGGTGTGGAATGCGAGGCACTGAGCAGTAGAATAGGAATACCCCATGGGCAGTTGAGTGAGAGCAACAGGAGCTGCAGTTGCTCTGGGGGAGTCGCGTAAATAAACACATTAATTACCTGCTGCGTTTCCGTGTGTAATTGGAGGATTTACCGCTGACTCTCCCAGAATCTACATGTCAGGGAGCTGTAAATTAGTGGAGAGGGAGCTGTTAACCAGCGGAAACAAGCATTGGAAATGCAATAGGTCTCGCAATACAAAAGTTTGAGATTTTGGTGTGGTAAATTTAAATATTATTTACATTTTTTTTATGTTGTGCAAAATATAAAAAAATTTTTGGTTATCATAAGTGCCAATAGTTATAAAATTATCAAATGTTACATCTATAGCATTAGTAAAGGTACATGTTTAGTTTTCCCCTGTCTTACATGTATTGATCTGACAAATCACAATGTTTCAAAAATTAATAGCTTTGTTATTTACAATGCCAATAGTTTTATCTTTCGCAAATGTGACACCTATTGTAAAACAATATGGGGCAGATTTATGTTAACTGGCGCATCCCCAGGGATGCGCCAGTTAACATGCGCCACAGCTCCGTCAGCCATGGTGCGCCGCATTTATGATGCGGCGCACCATGGTGCAAAAACGGCACAGATGCGTGACGCATCTGTGCCGGAAATGTGGCGCATTGCTGGAGTTGCGTCGCAAGCGCGACGCAGCTCCAGCAAGGCTCGGGTGTGTGCCATTTTAACAATGCTGCGTCAAGACCTACGCCTGCTTCAAGCAGGCGCAGGCTTTTGACGCAGCATTGGCTTAAAAGTGACTGAGTGAAATCTCATAGATTTCACTCAGCCACTTTTGCGAGGCGCACATGCCCCTTTAACGTCCACCCTGCACCGGAACGCCCACAAGCGGCGCAGGGCTTTACAACGTGACGCATCTGCCTAGATGCATCACGTTGTAAATCGTTGGTAGGGATGCGCCACATTTACGCCACCTTGCGTGACGCAACAGCGGTGTAAACGTGGCGCAAGGGCCTCATAAATCTGCCCCTATGTGTTGTAGCACTGAGTGGTATTTGGAGTGTATGTTGCATTGAGCATAGTGTAGTTATGTGGCGTGTAATTATGTGGCACTGAGTGGGATTTGGAGTGTATGTTGCATTCAGTGCTGTGTAATGTGGCGTATAATTATGTGGCACTAAGTGGGATTTGGAGTATGTTGCATTGAGTTTAGTGTAATTATGTGGTGTGTAATTATGTGGCACTGAGTGGGATTTGAAGTGTATGTTGTAGTCAGTAGAGTGTCATTTTGTGGCGTGCAATGTGGCACTGAGTGGCATTTGGAGTGTATGTTGCATTCAGTGCTGTGTAATTATGTGGCGTATAATTATGTGGCACTAAGTGGGATTTGGAGTATGTTGCATTGAGTTTAGTGTAATTATGTGGTGTGTAATTATGTGGCACTGAGTGGCATTTGAAGTGTATGTTTTAGTCAGTAGAGTGTAATTTTGTGGCGTGTAATGTGGCACTGAGTGGTATTTAGAGTGTATGTTGCATTGAGCGCAGTTTAATTATGTGGTGTGTAATTCTATGGCACTGAGTGGTATTTGTAGTGTATGTTGCATTGAGCGTAGTGTAATTATGTGGCGTGTAATTATGTGGCACTGAGTGGTATTTTGGAGTGTATGTTGCATTGAGTGCAGTGTAATTATGTGGCGTGTAATTATGTGGCACACAGTGGGATTTGGAGTGTATGTTGCATTGAGTGCAGTGTAATTATGTGGATTGTAATTATGTGGCAGTGAGTAGGATTTGGAGTGTATGTTGCATTGAGTGCTGTGTAATTATGTGGGGTGTAATTATGTGGCACTGAGTGGTATTTGGAGTGTATGTTGCATTGAGTAGAGTGTAATTATGTTGCGTGTAGTTATGTGGCACTGAGTGGTATTATGAGGAGTGTATGTTGTATTCAGTAGAGTTTAATTGTGTGGCTTGTAATTATGTGGCACTGAGTGGTATTTTGTGGAGTGTGTTGCATTCAGTCAAGTGTAATTATGTGGTGTGTAATTATGTGGCACTGAGTGGTATTTGAAGTGTATGTTGCATTGAGTGCAGTGTAATTATGTGGCGTGTAATTATGTGGCACTGAGTGGTATTTCGAGTGTATGTTGCATTCAGTGCAGTGTAATTATGTGGCATGTAATTATGTGGCACTGAGCGGTATTGTGTGGAGTGTGTTGCATTGAGTGCAGTGTAATTATGTAGCATATAATTATGTGGCACTGAGTGGTATTGTGTTTTGCTATGCTATGCTTTGTTATGCTATGCTATGTTTTGTTATGCTATGCAATGTTTTGTTGTGTTTTATTATGCTATGCTTTGTTTTGCAATGCTATGTTTTCTATCCTATATTTTGTTATGCTGTGCTATGCTAGGTTTTGTTATGCTATGCTAAGCTTTGTTTTTTTATGCTATGCTACGTTGTGTTTCGTTAAGCTATACTATGTTTTGTTGTGTTTTGCTATGTTTTGTTATGCTATGTGTTGTGTTTTGTGATGCAATGTGTCATGTAATGTTATGCTATGCTATTTTTTTGCTATCCTATGCTTTGTTTTTAATGCTATGCTATGTTTAGTTTTGCTATCCTATGCTTTGTTTTGTTATGCTATGCTATGTTTTGTTATTCTATGTTTTGTTGTGTTTTGCTATGCTATGCTTTGTTATGCTATGTTTTATTATGCTATGCAATGTTTTGTTGTGTTTTATTATGCTATGCTTTGTTTTGCTATGTTATGTTTTGTTATGCTGTGTTTTGTTATGCTATGCTATGTTTTGTTATGCTATGCTAAGCTTTGTTTTGTTATGCTATGTTGTGTTTTGGTATGCTATGCTATGTTTTGTTGTGTTTTGTTATGCTAAGTTATGTTATGTTTTGATAAGCTTTGTTTTGCTATGTTTAGTTATGTATGCTGTGTTTTGTTATACTATGCTTTGTGTTTTGCTATGTTTTGTTATGCAATGTTTTGTTATAGTTTTATCTTATGCAATGTTTTGTTGTGTATTGTTATGCTATGTTTTGATTTGCTAGGCTTATGTTTTGTTATGCTATGTTTTGTTGTGTTTCGTTATGCTATGTTTTGTTGTGTTTTGTTATGCTATGCTATGTTTTGTTTTGCTATGCTTTGCTGTGTTTTGTTATGCTATGTTTTATTGTGTTTTGTTATGCTATGCTTTGTTGTGTTTTGCTATGCTATTTCTTGTTTTGTTATGCTAGGTTTTGTATTGCTATCCTATGCTTTGTTTTGTTATGCTATGCTATGTTTTGCTATGCTAGGTTTTGTTATGCTATGCTGGTGAGGGTGTGAGGGTAAGTGAGGGTGTGTGAGGGTTAGGGGTGTGAGGGTGAGGGTGTGTGAGGGTGAGAGGGTCGTGAGGGTGAGTGAGGGTGGGCGGGGGTGTGAGGGTGTAGGTGTGAGGGTGAGGGGGTGTGAGGGTGAGGGGGTGTGAGGGTGAGGGGGTGTGAGGGTGAGGGTGAGGGGGTATGAGGTTGAGGGTGTGTGTGAGGGAGTGTGAAGGTGGGTGAGGGTGTGCGAGGGTGTGGGGTGTGTGAGGGTGACTGAGGGTGAGGGTAAGGGTGTGTGAGGGTGATGGGGTGAGGGGGTGTGAGGGTGAGGGTGGGCGAGGGTGAGAGGGTTGTGAGGGGGTGAGGGTGAGTGAGGGTGTGTGAGGATGAGGGGTGAGGGTGAGTGAGGGTGGGTGAGGGTGTGAGGGTGGGTGAGGGTGAGTGAGGGTGTGTGGGGGTGAGAGGATGTGAGGGTACGTGATGGTGAGGAGGTGTGAGGGTGAGGGTGGGTGAGGGTGAGGGGGTGTGAGGGTGAGGGGGTGTGAGGGTGAGGGGGTGTGAGGGTGAGGGGTGTGAGGGTGAGGGGGTGAGGGGGTTTGGGGGTGTGAGGTTGAGGGTGAGTGAGGGTGTGTGAGGGTGAGGGTGTGTGAGGGGGTGTGAGGTTGAGGGTGTGTGAGGGGGTGTGAGGGTGAGTGAGGGTGAGTGAGGGTGAGCGAGGGTGAGTGAGGGTGACTGAGGGTGAGGGTGTGTGACGGTGCATGAGGGTGAGCGGGGGTGAGGGTGAGGGTGTGTGAGGGTGAGGGGGTGTGAGGGTGAGGGTGGGTGAGGGTGGGTGAGGGTGAGAGGGTTGTGAGGGGGGTGAGGGTGATTGAGGGTGTGTGAGGATGAGGGGGTGAGGGTGTGAAGGTGAGGGGGTGTGAGGGTGGGTGAGGGTGAGTGAGGGTGTGTGAGGGTGAGAGGATGTGAGGGTAGCTGATGGTGAGGAAGTGTGAGTGTGAGGGTGACTGAGGGTGTGTGAGGGTGAGGGAGTGAGGGTAAGGGTGTGTGAGGGTGAGTGGGTGTGTGAGGGTGTGTGAGGGTGTGTGAGGGTGGGTGAGGGGGCTGAGGGTGAGTGAGGGGGTGTGAGGGTGAGTGAGGGGGTGTGAGGGTGAGGGAGTGAGGGTGAGGGGGTGTGAGGGTGAGGGTGTGAGGGTGACAGGGTCTGTTAGGATAATAGATAATAGACCCTGGAAGTGAGCTCTACCTGCCCCAACTAACACGTGGTCAGAGAGAGCATGAGGCGCATGCACAGTTTTGTCACTGTTCTTCGAACTAGGGCTGAGAAGCTTATTTGGAAAACACGAAAGCCTGCCTTTCAGTGGAAAAACGATCAATTTGGACATGCTAAATATGTAACCATATAGTTTAAACTTCGGTTCCTTTGGAAAGAGCAATCGTGGTGCAAGAACAGCGAAATTTTACAAAAAGGAGCAGTATTCAAAGTTAATTGCTAGGCCTAACGTGTCATTTTCTATTTAGCAGTATTATACGCACCAAATGAAATAACTTAAAATATTCAACAAAACCACCCACAGCAGAGCACAGTTGGTTAGAGTACAAAAGGGCGTCGCGGTTGTAGTAAGATGCGGGGGAGGGGCAGCACGGGTCGGGTCGGTCTGATGACAATCATAGAATGCTGGCACATCATCCTTCTACAGTGCAGCTGCCAAAGAAGAGTTGAAAAGGAGGTCACTCCGGCAGGATGCTGCAGAGCGCCTCGGGCGGAGTTACAGATTAAACGGACCTCGAGGGAACTTCTGGAACCCAACAGAAATGCCATTTATAATTTCAAGCACTTTAGGAGCAAATGTTGTAAAATATAGCCCAGACGCAAAGAACAGAAAACAAAGAGACGATTCCAGCCAGCAGGTAAAAACGTGTTTTTTTCACAAATCATTCGCACTGACATTTTCATGAAACTTAATAAAAAAATGATTTCAACACAAGAATACAACTAAATGCTTAATTAGATATGGTTTAGTGGCAAATGTAACTATTAAGGAACCAGGGGACCTAGGTTTCAATCATGGCTCCAGCACTTCACTGTAAATCGTGTGTTTCAGGAAAAATCATTTTAGTCTACCTATGGCTAAATCTCGAAATAAATGTAATGCAACTGTAAATATGTCAAATGCATGTAAAGGTAAAACGCAAATGCTTGTAGCAGCTATGAGTGGTGAAAAAGCATTCTTCATCTGCTCCCCCGTCAAATAAAACGAGACATGGACTGCAGGCCGTGAAAGTGAAAGTACGGCCGGCCGGCCGTGAATAATTAGGGAAGGAGCAGCCAGGAGAGAGCAGTAGCGGAGGCGCCAAGCTGGGGAACAAATGGCTGGTGATTTGATGCTGTGCACGCGCATTTTAGGTCAATGCGCAAGCGCATTGACCTAAAAGCGCACGGGCACAGCATCAAATCGCCAGTCTAGGTAAGTCTGTTTAAGCCCCTATAGGCTTGCTCCGCTCAATGCGCATGCGCATTGAGAGGCGAGACCTAAAAATGACGACGACGAGGTGTGAAGGAGGTTGGAACTCTGCTGCAGAAACCTTGATTTTAAGATCATCGCAGATGCAGCGGAACCCAGAAATCCCTAATGCTGGTTATTTGGGCAATGCAACTGTGCGCGTGACGTCAGCGCTGCATTGCAAGGCGTGCGACACAGTGCGAGGTATGCACGCAATGCAACGCGCGGCCTGGTTACCAGGCAACAGGAGAAGAGGCACATGTCAGGTGTGTGAGGGCCCATCCTCAGTGTTGGTGGTGAGTAGCAATGAGGGAGAACAAATAAAGGGTGCAACTTTGGTAGCATTTTGGCAGTGCATCGTTTCACGGTGATGCACACACCTGTGTTAGTGCATTATTGCTGTATTATGGGCAATCGGCTTAACAATATGTGAGGTGACACGCTAACAAGCACTACTTAGGACAGGTGGTAGTGTTGTTCACGGAAGGTTGATGATTTGCTGTGCACCACAGTGATGTGCACATTTTACAAAGCAGCAGTTTTGATTTGCCTGTGTAGCTTTGGTCGGTGTATTTCATTTTAAAAATCATTTTATGATTCTAAGTAAGCATTACTCACAATCAGGCTGTTCCATCATCATTTTTGGTCAGCCGTGGTGTTCCTCCAGTTCCGTGGGAAGAAGAATGGATCGATGGCTTCAAGATACACATGTTGGCTGCAGGCAATGAAATGATAGCTGATGAGCGGAAACACGCTGTATTGTTGCACTTGTTAGGGGACGAAGGTTTGAAGATATAGTGCACGCTACCAGACATTCATGCTTTTGGAAAGGAAATAACGTGTCATTCTATGCAAAATCCATGAAACACCTTGATTTGTTTTGTGGGAACAGAACTAATATCATCCTTGAAAGCTTCAAGTTTTTCTCCCAGTGCAGACAACTGGTGAATCTACTGATCTGTTTGTGACTAGCTTGAAAACACAATTAGTGAATTGTGCTTTCATGGGAAACCAAGATGAATATATTTGTGATCAGTTAATAAAGCATTAGCATACATCGAATGTCGCAGATCAAAAAAAGGTATGGGGCGCTCTTAATCCCACTTTGTTAGAAACTTTGGATTTTGCCTGTGGAGAAGAATTGACCACGAAGTGTGTCAAAACAGTGAATGAAGATAAGGTGAAGTATGATAACGGTTGAGGTGAGGCAAGAGTCGGTGTGGTGGAGAGCAGGGTTAAGAAGAACAAACCGGAGAAGCCAAGTTGTGAAAAGCCAAGTGGTGAGAAAGTTGAGACTTGACAAGTTTAAAAGGAAGAGCATAGATGCACAAAGAAATGCGTATATAAGGTGTGGTAGCTGGAACCATTTGGCTAATGACAAATCGTGTCCTGCAAGGAATGTCACAATTTTTGGTGCAAAAAAGTGGTTCTTTATATTGTGTGTGTAAATGGCCAGGGTCATATTATTTGGGAGTAGTTTATAACAGTATTAAGAACACAGGGGATGATGAGTTTATATGTTATTGGTGAAGATGTTGAATCAGATTCTGGTGAATGTGGTGAACAGGTAATGTCTTGTAAAGTGGTGGATTTGGACAAAGAATGGCGTTTGAGTGTGATGGACCCCAAGTGTATGATTGAGATTGACAGTAATCCCTTTTACATTTTGGTGGATTCAGTAGCCAGATATACCATTATATCTGAAGATGATTATAGTAGGTAGGACAACTTTGTAAACAAACAATTGCTTACGCCTGATCTCAAATTGAAAGGAATAGTAGGGAATGTGCAGATTTGCTTGTTTTGTTCATACCAAAACATGAACATTTCATGGAGGGTTGATCTGGCTAAATGAGGTGCGCTGTTATTTGGTCTTATTCACCAATCATAGGTATTCAGTTACATCCCGCTGCCATGACACAAGGAAGCCTATTCTTGTACGAAAGCCAAATAAATCTGTTAGGATACGTATTGATCTTCAGGATCCAAATAATGCTATCTGGATTGACAGGTCTCTTTGCCCAACATAAATGAGATGCTTGCTATGATAGGGAAGTAGTTTTCCACTATTAATTTGTCATCTGCATGTCACCAGATCGAATTGCACCAAGCCAACTGACACTTAACAATTTTGATTATGCCATTTGGTGCTTAAAGTTTTAAAAGAATACCTTTTGGCCTCACATCCGTGTCATCAGTTTTTCAAAGGCTGATGCGGAAAATGTTTAGTGATATGTTATGTTGGGGATGAACTATTTTCAAGACGACATTTTGGTATGTGGAAAAAATGTAGGGGAACATAATGTCAAATTGAAGGATGTTTTGGAAAGATTAAGGAACAGTGGTTTATCAGTCAAACTTGATAAATGCAGGTTAAAAGTTATCAGTGTGACATATGTGGGTCAGACTATTGATGCCCATGGTGTTAGTCTTCGAGAGAAATTGGTGGACAGTATTGTTAACACCACAGTACCAGAGAACAAGGATGATTTGAAATCCTTCTCTGGGGTGATTGAGTTTTATTCCAAATTTTTATACATTTTTCAGGTGAAACCGCTGTTGCTAATACAATCCAGTACATTTGATTGTGATAGTTCATGTCAAGATGAGTTTGAGTTTACCGAAACAGAAATTGGCAATGCATCTTGTTTGAGTAGTTTTAACACTATGTGAAAAACTTGTTTCGACTGATGTCAGTGCTTATGGCTTAGGGGCAGTTATTTCACAAATACAAAATGGTGAAGAGGTGGTTACGGCATAGGCTTTATGCACATTGTGCAATGTAGAACAACACTACTTTAGTATTGAAAGGGAAACGTTGTCAGTCTTTTGGGCCTTCTGACACTTCAGAATGTTTGTGTTGGATATACCCTTTGTGATAAGAACTGATCAAAAGCCATTCAGCAAGGCGTTTTCCACTAAAAGGTTAGGCATAATGTCACCAAGAATTGCTAGATAGGTGCATAATTTTACTATGCAGTTTGTATCTGAGGTAAAGAATGTATTTGCCGATGCATTGTCAAGGAACATGGTGTTGTCAGAAGTGCGAGTGCATTCTGGTGATGATTGCAGGAGTTTGGGTGGATTACAAGTGTAGAATGCTTACCACAGAAGGATGGTTGGATGCAGTAAGAGACAACATTAGACTGTCAAATTTGTACCATTTCATTAAGGAAGGGTAGTCCACTGTAGTTTTAGCTGTAAATAACCAAGTTCAGGTAAAACATTAATTGAGTGCTGATGAAAGGGGTGTAAGAAGGCTAGGTAAATATATTTCTACCGTGATGCTGAGAAGTAAGATTGTGAAGTGTGGTCATCAAGGTCATTTAGGTAGGAACAAAACAAAGAGCAGATTAAGGGAATTGTTTTGGTGCCCAGGGATGGACAAGGACATAGAAAACATTATCAAGGAGTGCACAGTGTGTGGAAACACTGTAAAGACCTTGAAAACCAACACACAGCCTCTTCAGCCACTTGAGTATCCAGTTAGCCCATGGGTGAAGTTGGCTGTGGGAATTACAGTTCCCATTGATATATCAGGTAGTCGTAACAGGTTTGTAATGATCATGGTGGATTATTATTTCAAGTGGTTCAAGGTTGAGTTCATGGAATAGATGACGAGCAATTTAGTTATACAATTCATGGAAACGTTGTTTATCAGAAAAAAATATCCTTATGAAGTTGTTTCTGCTAACAGACCCCAGTTTTGTTTTCAGGAAGTGGAGATGTATTTAAGCCTAAGAAATGCGCACCATTGTAAAACCGCAGTGTACAATCCCAGGGAAAAGGGTCTTGTTCAAAGAGTGAATGTGGTTGTAAAAGAGCGTATTCAGATGGTTGCGGGCAAAGGTAAAGATTTAGTAGAACATGTAAATCAGATGAATTGGGTGTAGAGAACAAATATTCATTGGGCCATGGGCTTGACTCCTTTTGAGTTATTAAGGAAAAGGAAACCAAGTTGGCGGTGTCCATGGGGTCAGTTCAAGAGAGTACTGACATAAACGCTGATGAACTGCAGAAGAAAGTGTTTGAGAAACTGATGATGTATAAGAAGTATTTTGATAAGAGTTGTAAAGTTAAGAGTTTTTAAGTTGGCAGTGGGCAAACAGTGAAGGTCAGCTTACCACGGTGTGCGAGAAAGAGTAAATCTGTATTTTCTGAACTCATCGTTGTGGAAAGAGTGAGTAGAGTGTGTGTGGTGTTGAATAATGGGTCCATGATGTAAGGGCAGATTGGTGGAACTGGGCAACGGTTGCCGAAGGAAATGTGTTCAATTTGAGGAAACAGAAAATTTTATGTGGCCAGTGTGTCCCCCACTCGCACCCTATCCATGTACCTATGTCCCATGTATGTCCATGTTATCATGTAATTCCCATCTCGTGCCTGTAATAGTAATGCCCCTGCATTTCCGTCTAATGTTAGCATGTCAGTTATTAAGCCTTCCATGAATGAAACGTTAATTCTGCACTGAGGCCTACGTGTCCAATGCATTTATATGGTACACGTTTAAAAGTCGAGATGCACACGTTTTTGTGGCCCAGCTGAGCCAGGCCCTGAATTCAGGCTCCGAGCCTCTTCTGATTCTGAAAGCTGCAGTCTAGTTATGCATCCTTGACCTCTCCCTTACTTCCTGCTCAGCCGAGAGGTGCCCGGCCTGGCCTGCCAAGACGGTATTTTGCCTACAGTTATCTGCTCAGCTCCGCAAAAACACATTCCAGTCTAGTGAAAGGGGTAAACATATTCCGCCTGCAGAGCATAGGGCCTAGCCTTCCTGTCTCCATTCAAGTGATTTACTGAACCCGTTGCCATAGAAGGCCCATGGCCCCCACGCAATGCGCGAAGAAATATATGCACATACTAGCCTTTAGTGATGAACAGCTTTTGCTCGAGAGACCTTTACTTCAGACAATACATCCTCCAAACACAAGATATCAGATGTGCCAAAGGTGCAGGTCGTTCTGACATCCCAGACTCCTCTACTAGTGCTAAAGTCAGCTCCCCCCAGCTCTCCCCAGTTACACGTCAATCTCACGTCATGACCAGTTTTGCGCGCACAAGTAGGGTAAAGGTTTCTGCTGACCCTGCAGACCTCTTCTATGCATCCACCCACCTATGACACACCTATGACTCATCAAGTGAACACCCACGTGTACGCCTCCTTACACGCCTTCATTCACGCCCATGTGTTCTTATCTCTCTCTTTCACTTGCTCCGCCTGGAGCGTTCCGCCTTCTCTATTCATTGCAATTGTATGGCTTTACTATATATAATGTGTTATGTGAATAAAACGTCAGATGACGACCCTTCCTGAACCTTAGTGGTGATGGAACCCGATTCTCCATTGACTCAAGTCATTGTATTAAAGCCCTTTTGACTCGGACACCACGGACTCTGCCTCTCATTTTATGAGCTATCCTTATTCCTTGTTAATGTATAGAAATTATGACAGGGTAATATTTTATTTACCACATTAATCTGGCGCCCGAATAGGGACTAGTCCCCTTCCCCACGCGCCGGCGATGTAAGCACAGCCCCCTGACCCCTTCTATAGCCGTGACGGACTTTAAGTGTACACGTCAGCGGGATTTCCTGCCAACTCCCTCAGGCCCACGGAGGAGACGGAGACTGCGGCCAGGCATCCACACGAGGCGGTGAGGATTGCGGACCATCCCGACCAGAGCCCAAGCCGAGAGAGCAAAGTCCGAGGTATCCCAAGGCCCACCTGTTCCAAGGCGCATGCGCAGCAAGCAGCAGTGGCAACCAGAAGCCGTAGCAGTCCAGTCCAGTATCGAGTTTCCGAGGCCTTCAGTTTTGCTTCCCGGTGAGTACCGTTGTTGGGAACGCATAGAGACGGGTTCATTTATTTGAGCTCGGTCAAGACGGGTCTGGGTACACAGATCCGGTAAAGACGTGTCCATTTAGGTGGATGCGGTAAAGACGTGTCTCTTTATGAGACCGGTATGACTGTACTGTTCTAGCAGTGCATACAGTAAACAAGGTTTATTTAGGATTGTGTTTTTCCATGTACTAATTAGTATCTGTTTCTAATGTTTTAAGGTTGTGGTATGAATGATTGTTCTCAGTCTGTTATTGTGCTTTTTGTGTTTTTGTTCAAGTTAATTCAAACATGCCGCTGTTTCCGAAATTACGTCAGATAGGGACCAGGAAAGGGATACTCGAAGAGGCAGTTCCCGTCCCCCCTAGGGACACTCCTGGTCATTTTATGTACCAGAAGCATGGGCTAGATGCCATACTGTTCTTAGACTTATGGGTAGATTACACGAAGGATCTGGAAGAGAAATATAGATGGCCTGTCTCAGGGACATGGGATGCTGATTGCATCATGAGAGTAGAGGAAGCACTGTGGAAAAAGAAAGCTAGACAATCCCAGAAAGATGCCATAGAGTTGTGGCGTAAAGAAGCGCATAGAAGAACAGAGAAAGAAATCCATAAAGCAGAGAGAAGTAGAGAAGCATCAGAAAAAGCCAAAGAAAAAGAGCTAAAGGAAGAAGGTGAACGGGTTAAGGCAGAACAAGTAGCAAGACAAAGAAATGCCCTTATTAAAGGCATGTATCCCATCCTCGCCGAGGGCCTACCTAAAGTGACCCCGGAAGTACCTAGTAACTTACCGCCACCACTGATCCCGACTAAAATCCATAGTCATAAACAGACAGCAGCGGACATTTTTCTTTCCTCCTATTTAGATGACGCTGCTCCGGAGTATGTAAATACAGATTTACCTCCTCCTGTCAACAAACCTACCAATCCTTTCCGCCAACCACCTGTAGCACAAGATCAACCAGCACCAGCAGTGTCACTGACAGTGAAAGACGACTGAAGCCAAGGTGACTCAAGTCTAGGGGCATCGGGAGGGGGGCCCACTGGAGACATACCACACACACCGCACACCCCACCACCACTAACACGAAACCTACGAGAATTAGCACTACAACGCACGCCAAAAACGACAATGACCACAGCATCTCTTAGACAAACTCTTTCCAGTTGTATATATGATCCAGTACCAGGTGTGGGCTCAATGCTCACATTCTCAATACGTTTAAGACGCGTTGCAGACTATTTGGTCACTTTGCCAGACATGAAGGACCATTTAGACAGAATATACCACTTCTTTAGAACGGGGGAAGGACCAGAAAGTATACATGAGGCCATGGCAAATAGAAAGGTGGAGATTCAAAGCATGTTTTACGATTTTTGATTAATTGTTTGATCAGGGAACAAGACCAGCCAGATAAAGAAGTAACTAATGGTATGATTACGTGGAGTGACAACATAGCTATTGGTAAACATGATACACAGAACAAGATAGAATGCATGTATAGGAAAATTCGTAAAGAAATTCTGAATATACACAAGAAAGAACAAGCCGAAAAAGGGGACGACGAAGTCTCAGAGGAGGATGATACAGAAACAGAGGATATAAATAAAATGAATTACGGAGGCAGGGCAAGACCGTTTGACAGATCTAAAGGCCTAGATTACAGTAAACATACCCTCCTTCCCATACCAGAAAGATATTCCCTCGAACACCTATTCCAAGCTACTGAACAAGCACTGAGAAAACGGGTAGGGGGCAGTGAACTTTGTACTATGCATGAACAAGAACTAGCCCGGTCAGCAGTTCAATGGGCTTGTAATTCTAACATATATAAGGATGACATAGTAGCGCAAACATTTTTGAGTCTTCCTCCGGAAGAACAGCGTTTAGCTGGTATTTACATGGTTCAACATCTCATCACTCTGTACGAGAGTCAGCATTCTGATCCAGGTCCCTTGTATAAATTACTGGACGATTTACTCCTAGCGAGATGGAGAGGCCTAGGTACCGAGTTAATTAATGTTATTCTAGATCAACGACATAAGTACTTGACTTTCCTGACCCCGCACTTGATTCCTGCCCCACATCGAGAAAGAAAGACCTTCCATATAGATAGACAGAATCCTCTACGAGAGGTTCATCCCGTTAAAACTACAGGGGGTGAGCTCCAACGAGTATACGTTTACACACCCTTGACGAAAATGGAATTATTGGAAATGAAAAAATTACTGCCCTGTCATGATAAAGACCCAGGGGGGTTTCACCGCGAATTAAAAGACATGCTCCGCATGGGGGATTACACATACGCTGATACCATTAAATTGTTGAAAGTACTGTTACCAGCAGGCATTTACGAAAAGCTTAAAGAAAAAGATTGGGAGGTGGGAGAGAAAAAGATCAGTTGGACAGAATTAGAAGACGAAGATAAAACACGAGGCCCTGGTGTTGGTCTTGGGGACAAAGCTAAAGAACTACCCGAGCTATTAATACAGGTTTTACTGAGATTATTGACTACTAAAAAGGAAGTTTGGGATGCTATTTCAGCCTGCAAACAGAAACAAGATGAAGACACTAGTGATTTCTATTCTAGATTCGAAAAATGTTTTATTATTAACAGTGGCCTGAAGACAAGTAGGGAATCGTACCCCCATCTTTTTGTGAGCAAATTAGTAGAGAATTCCTTACCCTCGATAAAAAATAGAGTACTGAAGGTTGAGAGTACCTGGCAAGCAAATAGCCCTTCCCAAATGTTACAAATGTTACAGTATCACCAGAACCGAATTAGAGAAGAACAGGAACACGAAAAGAGACGCATGAAAGATAAGAAAATGAAAGTACTAGTTGCTCAATCAGTTCCAGCTGATGGGGCGCGGCACCTGTCAAAGGGAACTGTAATTACTGCAAACAGCCAGGTCACTATATAAATGAATGTGCTGTCCTGAAACACAATATAGCTACAGGCAAGACGAAAGAAAGACCGCGTCCTCCTAGACAGGATAACATCCCGCCGAACACGCAAACGCCACAGAACATGCAACAGGCAGTGGCTGTACCCCAACCCATTGCTGCCACACAACATGTCACGCAACAAATGTACCAGTATGCCCAGTCAGACTACCCAGATTATCAACAGTACTCATGAAACAGCCTAGAGAGGGAGGTTGGCTTGCCCCTTATTGAGGTTCCTGTAGATCAAGAGGGTCCCTATGTACATAGTCGTGTATTGGGAAAAGACAGAAAATTTCTGATTGACACAGGGGCGAGCAGAACTACCATCAGTCATGACGAGGTTCCAGGGGCACCCCTCTCAGGCTCACAGAATATTTCCCTGGGATTTTCAGGAAAGCCTATTGTTAACGAAGTGTCAAAGCCAGTTTCCTTAGGAGTTGGTCCATTGTCCCGCACTACAGACTTGTTGCTTACTAATTCATGTCCAGAAAACTTGCTTGGTATAAAGACATTGAAAGAACTAGGAGCAGTGATTTGTTGTTCTCCGGAAGGAGTGAGATTGGTTTTACGTGATTTTAAAGGACATTATGTGTTGAGAGATTTTGACCCCAGACTCCAGAATGTACCAAAGCATTTATGGGCGCAAGGTCCGACTGATGTAGGTTACATGCACATTACACCACACCGTGTCACACTCAAACAAGGAGTTGTGCTGCCACGAATCCGACAATACAAGTTACCACCTGATGCCGTAGTAGCATTACTGAAAATTGTTGATGAACTTATTGCTCAGGGAGTGGTTGTAGAAACTGACTCCAATGTAAGTAATTCTCCTATCATTCCGATTCTCAAACGAACTGACCCAAATGCTCCACCAGTCTACAGACTAGTGCTTGACCTTCGAGAACTGAACAAATGCATAATACCACAGTACCCAGTGGTCCCAGACATTTCTTCATTACTGACTGCAATTGATTCCGAAGCGATGTTCTTCACTGTCATAGATCTCAAGAACGCCTTCTTTAGTGTCCCAATCCATCCAGAGAGCCAATACCTCTTCGGATTATGTTTAAATGGACGAAGTTTCAAATTTACGAGGGCTCCTCAAGGGTTCACAGAAAGTCCTAGTATTTACAGTCAAGCATTGAAAAGACAACTAGACAGTATTCACATGCCTACTGACACCGCACTGCTCCAATACGTGGACGATCTCTTGATTACAGCACGAACAGAACGAGACTGCGAACGTGCATCACTGACAGTCTTATACTTCCTGGCAGAAAAGGGGCACAAAGTGTCCCCTTCGAAGTTACAATTCTGTGCCCAGCAAGTGGTATACCTTGGACACTTGCTGTCCAAGAGGGGTAGACAGCTGACACCTGACCGCATTCAGTTAATTGCACATCTTCCACAGCCCAAGACACAAAAGGAAGTACGGGCCTTCATAGGCCTCACTTCTTACTACAGACAATGGATTCCTCAGTACGCATATCTAGCCAAACCACTCATACAGTTGACAACACAGGAGGCAGCGACTTCGACTGTCCTCCCTTGGACTCAGGAACATACACTTGCATTTGATGAATTGAAAAAAGCTCTATGTCAAGCACCAGTTTTAGCGACTCCATGTTACAGCAAACCTTTTACACTTTTTGTCACTGAACGCGAAGACACAGCATTATCTGTCCTTACACAAGATCAAGCAGGAAAACACAAGCCTTGTGCTTACTTTTCTAGTACATTGGATCCAGTGGCCCAGGCTCTGCCTGCGTGCCTAAAATCAGTTGCAGCAACAGCTCTAGCAGTCAGACAGAGCGATTCCATCCTGTTAGGACATCCCCTGACAGTACAGGTTCCACACTCAGTGGAAGTTCTCTTGAACAGGACACAGACACAACACCTGACTATAGCACGACTGACAGGATATGAACTAACATTGTTCCAGCCACACATAGAGATCAGACGATGCAATACCCTAAACCCTGCTACACTTTTGCCCTCGAGCACAGTAGATCCTGCACCGCATGACTGTGTGGAAGTAATTAACACAGTGACGAAGCCAAGACAAGACTTGACAGACATTGCACTACCAGACCCTGACCTGACACTTTATGTGGATGGTTCATGCATGAGAACAAGCACAGGAGAGTTAGTGGCCGCATATGCAGTGACCACTGATACTGAAGTCATAGAGACACATCGAATTGAAACCCTGTCAGCCCAAGCAGCAGAGCTCATCGCTCTGACCCAAGCCTGTATACGAGCCAAGAACTTAAAAGTAAACATATACACAGATTCACAGTATGCCTTCGGAGTCGTACACAACTTTGGAGTCCTCTGGCAGGAGAGAGGTTTTCTGACCTCTCATGGGGCCAAAATACAGCATGGTCCCCTCATTCAGGCTCTGTTAGATGCAATACACTTACCTACAGCTAGAGCTATCATGAAGTGCAAAGCACATACGAAAGTCACAGACACTATTTCCCAGGGTAATGACCTGGCAGTTCGAACAGCTAAACTTACAGCTCAGACTCAAGCAGACATTCCAACTGACACGACAAAGACTGAAGTACCATCACTGACGAATTGCATGACAGTCAGGGATCCCTCACAAGATGTACTCGACATACAAACACATGCCACTCCAGACGAAATCAAGAAATGGACAGAACAAGGAGGGGTCCAGACAGATCAGGGATTGATGACAAAAGGCAAAGCCACATGGTTTCTCCCTGACTTCATGGTTCAAGTTATCATTAATACAGCACATAGTCCAGCACACTTAGGAGAAAAGGCCATGTTAGACAGCTTACAGAATATCTGGTTTAACAAGCATTTACGTGCAGCAGCGAAACAGAAAGTGCGTACCTGCATGATCTGTTGTCAGTTCAATCCAGGCAAAGGCATTCCCGTGGAACAAGGTGGATTTCATCCTCCTGACCACCCTTTTGAAGTCCTCCAGATGAATTATATTCAGATGGACAGATGTCGAGGATTCAAGTATGTCCTCGTAGTTGTATGTGCCCTATCTAGATGGACAGAAGCATACCCAGTCCCAGATTACACTGCTGTGACCACTGCCAAGCAGTTGGTCCGAGAATTCTTCCCGCGATACGGCTTGCCCCGTGTCGTGTACTCAGATAAAGGACAGCCATTCTCTTCTGAACTAATGAAACAAGTATCTCTTCTTTTAGGGTACCAGTGGAAATTCCATTGCGTACGACACCCAGAGGCAGCAGGTCTCGTAGAGAGACACAACCAGACTCTCAAAACCAAGTTAGCGAAGGTCTGTGCAGAAAAAGGCGTGGATTGGATGGTAGCCTTGCCGGTTGCCCTCTTTTACATGCGTATGGTAGCTCATTCCAGAACCGGACTATCCCCGTACGAGGTGGTTTTTGGTAGACCGCCGAATATGTGGGGTACGCCTATGCCGAGAAAAATTACTGATGTTGACAGTACTATGCTGACAGATTACCTGGCTTCCTTGATGTCTGCACTCCTTTCTTGTCATTCACAGGTTGCAGCTGCCTTCCCCGACAACACCCAGGTGAAGAATCATTCAATTGTTCCGGGAGACCTGGTGTTTGTCCGCAATTTCGACCGTTCCAGTCCGCTCGAGCCCCGCTGGCGCGCACCCTAGTTGGTCCTGGTAACAACGAGAACCGCCGTCAAGGTCGAGGGGAGGAAGGGCTGGCTCCATGCCCACCATGTGAAACGCTTCCATGGACTTGGTTCAGTAAAAGACTCTAAGGACTGCCCCGAAAACATTGACTCTAAACTCCCTTTGCTAGAAAAGACTCCGCAACAAGAGTATAGACAAAAACTATGGTCTAGTAAGTCAGACAGCGTTTAATTGTTTAAGTCCCCCTCGGGTGAAGCGGTTAGACAGGTTCCTGACATGTATAAGATCGTAGACCCAAATAGCCAGAGAGATAGGCAGAAAGAGATGAAAAAGAAGTACTGCAAAACCTTACGCAGTAGATGCATAGTAACTCTGATCATTATGTTTTTTCTAAGTATATCGATTATATGTATAAGCTTGACGCTACATGTTTTCTTTCCTCCTCTTGGTTCACATATACATTCTTCCTTCAATGACACTGTAGAGCACACATTCAGTGATCTGCCACCCCATGAATTGTCATATCGACTAGCACTGCGCAACAACACTTTTATTCGTATGTTACACCATTCTCACCAGACCAGCAATGTAACAAATTGCTGGGTATGTGGCCGACTCCCACCTTATCAGAAAATGAAGGGAGTTCTGCCCCTCTTTCCTTATCCGTTTTCGCACAATGGTTCGTGCGGAGCATGGTTTGCTTTAATGTCGTCAACACAAGACAGACAGTTCACAAATTCCCAGAGTGCATGGATCTGGGGGGACCTGAATATAGTCATGAATAAGGCATGTTTTCCCGATAAAGATGTTTTTCTTCAAAGGAAAGGAACAGACCTAGAAAATGAAGTGTACGAATTAGGGAATGTTTCCCTTAGCCTCATGATTCTGAACGTCCAGTCCGAGACCAATACAGGCTCACCGTTTATAACAGTCTTACCAGTAAAAGGCGAATTATGTGTTAGAAATA
The DNA here is from genome assembly GCF_964263255.1 of Lissotriton vulgaris. Taxonomy (NCBI): domain Eukaryota; kingdom Metazoa; phylum Chordata; class Amphibia; order Caudata; family Salamandridae; genus Lissotriton; species Lissotriton vulgaris. Next base: position 1,885,287,268 of record NC_141687.1, on the reverse strand, counting down.
ATGGTTCAGTGCACCTAGGACACAGTGATTGTAATACTGTGATCGAATTCAATGATAAAGGAAAGTCTACTTTCAAAGCTTCCCGCCATTCCTATTTCATTTGTGGTCAGACAGCCTATGTACGTCTGCCCTTAGACTGGGGTGGAACGTGTTATATTGCGTTCCTACTGCCACCTGTTTTTCTAGCCCCATCCCATTATCATCGAGATCCCCCCAGTTATCGATCAGACTGAGTCAGCGTGGGACCAGTATAAGGATTATATTAGAGGTTATTTCTGGTTCGTAGGTCCCGTCCAAAATAGTAAATTAATACGCAGGTTAACAAGAACACTGGAAGCAGTAGTGAACAAGACTACTTTTGCCTTAGGAAACTTGACCGAGGAACAGTCTGCTATGAGGCTTGTTGTTCTTCAGAATCGCCTTGTTCTTGATGTCATCCTGGCCGATAGGGGCGGGGCTTGTAGAGTGATCGGCTCCAGTTGTTGTGTGTTTATTCCGAATAACGCACCATCAGTGTATGCAGCAATAACCAGACTCCATAAGATAGCCCGTGAATTGCATCAGGACCCATGGTCTTGGTCCGGCTGGCTCTGGAGTGTAATAGCAGGATGGGGCTGGACAGTACTGTCATTCCTAGGAATAATACTGCTCATAGTATTTAGTTGCTGTCTCTGTCTGCAATTGTGGCCCAGCGATTTGCGGCTTGTGTGCCACTGCTTGTATTCCCCGTCCACGTTCTCGTTCCCGTGCACGAATGAAAAAAGACGAGCAAATGATGCTATATGAACAAATAGATGGTCTCATGAATATAGATGTATCCTGAAGGGCACAGTAGGGGACAAGGAGGGAATGAGGAAACAGAAAATTTTATGTGGCCAGTGTGTCCCCCACTCGCACCCTATCCATGTACCTATGTCCCATGTATGTCCATGTTATCATGTAATTCCCATCTCGTGCCTGTAATAGTAATGCCCCTGCATTTCCGTCTAATGTTAGCATGTCAGTTATTAGGCCTTCCATGAATGAAACGTTAATTCTGCACTGAGGCCTACGTTGCCAATGCATTTATATGGTACACGTTTAAAAGTCGAGATGCACACGTTTTTGTGGCCCAGCTGAGCCAGGCCATGAATTCAGGCTCCGAGCCTCTTCTGATTCTGAAAGCTGCAGTCTAGTTATGCATCCTTGACCTCTCCCTTACTTCCTGCTCAGCCGAGAGGTGCCCGGCCTGGCCTGCCAAGACGGTATTTGGCCTACAGTTATCTGCTCAGCTCCACAAAAACACATTCCAGTCTAGTGAAAGGGGTAAACATATTCCGCCTGCAGAGCATAGGGCCTAGCCTTCCTGTCTCCATTCAAGTGATTTACTGAACCCGTTGCCATAGAAGGCCCATGGCCCCCACGCAATGCACGAAGAAATATATGCACATACTAGCCTTTAGTGATGAACAGCTTTTGCTCGAGAGACCTTTACTTCAGACAATACATCCTCCAAACACAAGATATCAGATGTGCCAAAGGTGCAGGTCGTTCTGACATCCCAGACTCCTCTACTAGTGCTAAAGTCAGCTCCCCCAGCTCTCCCCAGTTACATGTCAATCTCACGTCATGACCAGTTTTGCGCGCACAAGTAGGGTAAAGGTTTCTGCTGACCCTGCAGACCTCTTCTATGCATCCACCCACCTATGACACACCTATGACTCATCAAGTGAACACCCACGTGTACGCCTCCTTACACGCCTTCATTCACGCCCATGTGTTCTTATCTCTCTCTTTCACTTGCTCCGCCTGGAGCGTTCCGCCTTCTCTATTCATTGCAATTGTATGGCTTTACTATATATAATGTGTTATGTGAATAAAACCTCAGATGACGACCCTTCCTGAACCTTAGTGGTGATGGAACCCGATTCTCCATTGACTCGAGTCATTGTATTAAAGCCCTTTTGACTCGGACACCACGGACTCTGCCTCTCATTTTATGAGCTATCCTTATTCCTTGTTAATGTATAGAAATTATGACAGGGTAATATTTTATTTACCACAAATTGGAGCAAAGTGATGATCAGCATATGAGATGTAGTGATAACCAGATAACGTTGCCGGGCATTAGTTTACAATGGTGGTGTGGAGAGAAAAGGAAAGTGAATTTTCCTGGGAAATACAAGGATTTTGAAGATCTCGCAGCATTTTATGTTGCACATATGTTTTATGCACTTGCGTTGTTATGCTTGTTTTCTTTAGTTCTGATTAGTTCAATTAATAGATCTCACAGCGTTTTTAGGTTGCACATTTATTTAATGCACTCACATTGTTTTGTTATTTTCCTTATATATGTTTTTGCATTCACTGTAAAATAGAAACATACGTTTAAATCTTGTGCATCAGTGCTCGCAGTTGGGGTGTGGAATGAGAGGCACTGAGCAGTAGAATTGGAATGCCATTTGAGACAGTTGGGGTGAGAGTGGACTGATCTGCAGCTATTTGGGGGAGTCGCATCAATAAACATATTAATCTCATGATGTGTTTTTGAGTGTAATTGTAGGGACATACCACAATATGTACTTATTATTATCAAAGCATTCATGAAAACTGCCAAGATCCACAATCTGTGTCCTTTTATAGGGTTTTACTACAATGCTAGTAAAATCCAAGCTTGCCGCCAGTGTCAAATACAATATCACTGTTCTGTTTAATTAAAAACTCTCTAACCTACCCTTGCAGATGAGATGGCAAATAGATTAGTGGACTTATAAGACAAGATGACCCCTGAAGACCTTGGTCCCATTTCTTTAGCAAATGCAGGAGAGAGAGAGAGAGAAAGGAAATGCTAATTTAGGACAATGTGAGAGAGCATTTGGCCACCTTTGCTTACTAGAATCTTTCAATATATGAGCCTTCGCTATAGAAAAGCACTGTCTGTGTGGATGGCTGCTTTTGGGGGGGCTGGGGGGGGGGGAAATGCCTAAGTGGGAAGGGATAACATAAAATAATCCACTTCCACTGGACAAGCAGGAAGAGTGTGCTTCTGGCATCACAGCCCATCAGCCCATGTTGTTTACCCTTCATTCCACAAGAGTGCTCAGTGGAAATGTCACCGCTGTGTAGAAGAAAGAAGTGATATACCCTGTTATAGAGTGAGACTCTTTGCCCACTTCCCCGATGGTTGAATATAGTGTCCCTTGTAGCCGTCTTGTACAAGAGCAGGTCTTTGGATGGATGGAACATGTCTATGTGAAGCCACTGCTGAATAAGCCATCCTCAGACCCAGGAGAACCCAAGAACTACTGACTCATCTCCCTGCTCACTTTCCCAGCCAAGGTCATTGTAAAAAGCCACCGACACCCAGCTCTCTAGACATCTGGAGGACCACAAGCTTCTGGACCCCTCCCAATGTGGCTTCAGAGCAAACCACAGCACAGAGACAGTCCTAGTCATAGACATGGAAGACATAGGAATGATGCTAGACCACAGCGAAAGAGCAGCCTTCATCCTCCTCAACCTCTCAGCATCTTTCGACACAGTATCCCACCAGACACTGATCAACAGACTCCACCAGAACAGAATTTAAGGAGCAGCCCTCAAGTGGATTGCATCCTACCTCACAGGAAGAACACAGACATCATCCTCTCTTTCTGCTCCTCGCTCCCTAAGAACTTCAGCTGCTGGGTACCTCAAGGCTCATCCCTCAGCCAGGCCCTCTTCAACTTATACATGACACCCCTAGCCAACATAGTCAAGAGCCACAGATTAAAAATCATCTCCTACACTGACAATACTCAACTCATTCTCTCCCTGACCAACGACACAACGTCCACCAAGGTAAAGTATCAAAGATTTATGAAAGACATAGCCGCCTGGATGAACAACAACTGTTGCAAACTCAACATCGACAAGACAGAAGTATTACGTTTTGGGAAAGGCAAGGCTATCCTCTGGAACAAGAATGGTGGCCTCCTGATATGGACCCAACCCCGAACCCATTGAAGATGCCTGCATCCTCAGCATCACCTTCAACAGCCATCTAACCATGAAGAAGAAGTTCAGCACCATATCCTCCGCTTGCTTCCTCACCTTCTGAATGCTCAGGAAGGTCTTCAGATGGCTCCCACCCAACACCAGGCATATGGTCACACATGCTCTCATCACCGGCAGACTAGACTACAACAACTCTCTCTGCGTAGGAATCACCGCCCAACTCATGAGAAAACTCCAGACTATCCAGAACACAGCAGCCAGACTCATCGTTGACCTCCCCAGACAGATGTGCATCCCCCCTCACCTCAGGAAACTCGACTAGCTACCAGTCGCAAACAGATTCCAGTTCAAGCTGCTTACCCACACTTACAAGGCATTGCACAATGCAAGACCGGCTTACCTCAACAATAAAATTAATTTCCACCTACCTACCAGGAAACTCTGCTCTGAATCCCTCTTCCTGGCAGTCACCTAATGCATCTGCTGGACAAACAGTGCAGGCCTCTTCTACTTCCACCTGGAGTCTAAGGTCCAGAACAACCTCCCCCTGCACCTCAGAGCCTCACCATCGCTCCAGCAGATCAGGAAGGACCTTAAGACTTAGTTGTTCAACCAATAAGAAAACAGGCAACATGATCTCCAAGCATCTCGAGACCCTCAAGGGTGATGCAGCTGTGCTCTACAAATCCTGATTGATTGATTGATTTAGATGGCCCACTGTTTCACCTTACAACCAACAACTATACTTAGGCTGACAGAATGCTGCTCAAAATGCATGTGTGCCGACCACAACTATGTATGTAATGCAGACTACGCATTATTATGTGGGAGTGGCAGTGAGAGTAACAACATTTGCAAGTGAATCCTTTTTGTAAAGGTTTTTAATAGGCTACTTGTTGGTGAGGGCTACAAGAGGCTTCTGCTGTGAATTGCTGAGAACTTTTACCAGTCACTAGAGTACCACCAGCTCTTCTGAAGGCATTAAAGCTCTGCTGTGTGAGTTATATGTTCCATGTGCAAGCACTGCAAAGATTTTTGTTTATTTAAAACAAATTCCCAAATCAGGTGTCTATTATTGAAAAATGACCCTGACGTGCATGACGTTTTTTATAGGGCTGGGCGGAATTTGCGAAATTCACTTTCACAAATTATCGCGAAAATGTCAAAAATCTCGCAAACACGCGGAAATATCGCGAAGACGCAGAAGTTTTTTCCCCCGCCTGTTCGCGATATTTTCTGCGAGCTCGCGTTGAAAAATCTCTTGACATTTGGCCCATGTGGTCGCCATCCATTTTCACTTGTCCCGCCCGCCCGCGATGCTTATTTCCTGTTCGGGGTCTCGAATGACGTGTTTGCGATCGCAAACTCACGCGGGATAGTGCGACTGGCCACCAACAATCCAACATAGGAAAACTCGTTGGCGAATGTAGAGACGTTAGCGCACGCGTGAGAATGCATTTTTAAAGCGCGAGCAAGAAAAAACTTCCGTTTCACAGCAGATTGTGAAAGTTTTGACATTTTCACGTTCTCCGCAGAATGCAAAAATGTCAAATTATCGCAATTTCCACGAGCGGAGCGAAATTTACCGCCCAGGCCTACTTTTTTATCTAGAGGGTAAGGGTCATTAATCATATATTATGTTCAGGACCTCCAGCCTTTCTATGACATCTATTGACCGTCGGCCCAATGTCAGTCGGACTATTGATCAAAGGTTTTCAATAGCAGAGGCTGGTGAAAACAAGGGGTGGCTGGAACTCGTGGAGTTTCACTCCATGGAGTTAAATAAAAACTCTGCAAGATTCAGCGTAGTTCTGCCAATAGGCAGAAATATAAATGTTGCACTGCTTGCACTGCAAAGTAGCGGCAGTAGCACAAGCAGCGCTGAAAAATCAGCGCAAACAGCAACATGCTGTGTGCAAGAGAGCGTGGCCATCAGAGTTCATTTTGCTTCCTCTTGAGCAGAAAATCTATCTAAGAAGCAGCACTCTGATTCATGATCGCACTCGCCCACCCACATTAGAAAATGGTGATAGAGTGCCAAACCCAATCGCGCTTGCATTTCTGGAGCCTTGCAGGAAGAAATTTCACCACACTGCGATTGGCAGAATTTGGCAAGAACTTTGCATTACAAGAGTAACGCTGAGTCGCCAAATTCCGCCAATTCCATGGGTGGAATGTTTTCAAATGGAAACATGGCAATTCTGCTGTCTAAATAGAGTAGGGGAACCGCATGTTTGTTAGGCAGGGTACTTGGCTCAGTTTGTGGTGGACTACCTTCTCCACCAAACTCTAAATAAATTCCTTAGTTTTTTCAATGCCTTCATTTTATACAATTGCAAAAGTAATACTTTTTTACTCTATTTGTGTTTGGTTGACAATGGTGGAGAAGGGAAAAGTCAAGCTAACAGATGTGACTGTATCCACTTGTTTAGATGAGATATTAAAAGTACATTGATGAGCAGGAAGTGAAATGTTTCTCCCTCGTGATCATAATTCATTTCTTGTTAGCTGTTTATTGGTCTCAAATGTCAGGCAAAAGACCAAGAACATGTTAACTAATGCATTCCCTGATTTGGCAAGTTTCATAGAACTCTTTATTAGCTTATATTTTTGATTACTATTTTGTGGTAGTGGCATGGGTATTGTTCATGGACAGAGTTGGACTTGGGCCTTTCTGTGGGGTCATCTCCAAACTTTTTGTCTTCACCCTCCAGTTTTCTGTACCTGGTTCTTTGGATCGTAAGACTTTATATACGTTACTGCTGCTAACTAGTGCTAAAGTGCTTGTGTTCCCTCTTAAACATGATAAAATTGGCTTACACCTAATTGGCACATTTAATTTACTGGTATGTCCCTAGTCAATTGTTACTATGTGTACCCTGGACTTGTAAATTAAATACTATTAGTGGGTCTGCAGCACTTATTGTGCCACACACTTAAATTGCCTTTTAAATGTCTCATGCCTGCCTTTGCAGACTATGTGTACAGTTATAAACTGCTATTTTGACCTGGCAAAATAAACCTTTTGCTAGACCTAAACCTATGGTAATATCTAAACAGCACGTAGGGCAGGTGCCATGTATTTAAACATGTGGGCATGTACTCTTAAGTGTTACATATCCTGGTAGTGAAAATCCCTTAAATTAGCTTTTCACTACTGCAAGGCCTACCTCTCCCATAGGATAAGATTGGGTACCCTTATAATATTTAATAAAAGCTATCTTTCAATTAGAAGCAAGTAGGAATTTCGAGATTGGTGTCTATGGGATCGTAATTTAAAACCCTCTTTATGGTAAAATCAGATTTTAAGTCACAATTCTGAAAAGGCCACATTTAGAAAGTAGGCATTTTCTTGTCCAAAACATGTTAGTGCCTGCAGCATGTATCCGGGGTTACATGACTAGGTGTAGCTGGCAGTTGATCTTTGTGTATTGCTCCCAATGGCGAATGTGTGTTGCCATAATGGGCCATCTCCGACTTGATGAAGGGGAGGAGCTGTCACCTACCACACTTGCACATCACAAAGGCCCTGCCTAAGCACACTCAAAAAGGAGGTCATGCTAGTCTTTTGAGACCAAAGAAAACCAGGGGCCAGGGCAAGGAGACAGAAAAATCCAAGCACCTCAAAAGTGGAACCCTACGAACATTCCCCTACTTTAAACTGGGTATCAGGTATAAATAGTGGACCCTTAGGCCCAACTCGACAGTATACCGATGGATCTGCGGATAGTACAGAAGAGGACTTATGTGCTGCTCTTCTGCCAATAGGACTGCTACACTGCTGCCCTGCTACTCTGTTGTCCTGCTACTCTGCTGTCTGCTGCCTACTCGCTGGGAAGAAAGAATGAACCTGCACCCTTTATCCCAGGCTGAAGTTACTCCAAGGGTCGGCTAACTGACCTTCTTTTCGGAGCTACATAACACGCTCCAGAGGTCCCCTGCATCTGCTCAGCAGACCTGCTGCCTGAACCTGCAACTGGGGCTGTTTGAGCCCTGCTGGCCTAGGATGAAATGAGTTCCTAATCCCCAAGAGGTGCCCCTCAGGTGCTTGCCCATTGGTGTAGCATCAGGTCAGCTCTCTCCCCAATAAGAGAAGAAATCCTGAAGTTTTGGGCTCTTTGCAACCCCGAACAGGCCTGTTAACACCAAGTTCTTGCCATCTGCCAGCGTGAAGCTCCGGTTGACTTAACTGTTTACACCACAGCAACCACCAGTGAAACCCAGCAACACGAGATCTGCATCTTTGCGCTACTCATCGGCAGCCCACGGTGACCGCCAATTTGAATCTCTAACAAAAAAACGTCTGCAATCCCTGACAGGATCTTCACTCCATAGGGACGACCATCTGCCACTCTGCTCCTTGCGACTCACCTTCATCGTGAACAGGACTCTTCATACAGAACTTTTGAAGGTAACTCTTTCAGTGTGACTAACATGGTCACTGTATCCAACCCGCTCTCCATCACAGTCTGCCTGAACTTGTGACTTTCATCCCGTCTCACACTCACACTGTGCTTTTAGGTAATTTACTTACCTCAGTTCTTTAAAATGGCATATCTCTGGCTCTACTAATTGGATTTTTGTCATTTTGGACTGGAATAATTTGTTTAAAAGCTTTATTGTTTTTGCATACTGTACATAGAGTACAAAGACTCTCCCGATCTTTATGAGAGAAAAATGAGCAAATATAAAGCAGATATTTTAACATCGTCAAAAATGACAAGCACCACAATAGCAATCTAAGGGGTCGGGGAAGAAATGGATGTCCATGCTGCAGATTTTTATTGGGGCGGAAAAAGGAGAGCCAAAAGTGATTGCATATATCGGTTAGAATAATCATAAGTACATTCTCCCCCCCTATCTCCAATAGTTAGCATACCTGTGCAGGATTATCGATTATCAACAGGTAGGTTCTCAGGGTTTGCCAGATGTCCTTAGGTCGGGACATAAGTGGCTGGAGAGTGGTATATAATGCGCTGGTGGTGTCACAATATATAAGGCTCTAAAGTCAGACGTCCGTTGTGGGTGGGGTTCTACCGCCTCAATGAATGGCAAGTTCATGTTTGGCTATGGCTGTGTATCACCTAACAGATTTGGGAACATTATCCATGTATTCCAATAGGGCAAGGAGAGGCTTGTTTCTAGATTTATATCTATCATCAAAGGTAGATGACCAAATAAGTCCCTCCAAAACTTGGTACTGGTGGGGCATGTCCACGTCATGTGGGCGAAGTCAGGCATGTACAGATGGCATTTAAGGCAATTTGGGGATCATGTATGGTCTATTTTAGGTAAGAATTTAGGGGTAGTGTACGCTTGGTGACCAAATTTAAAGTGGATGAGCTTGTGACAATTGTTCATGGAGACCAATCATGTTTGCGTGCAACATGCGTTCCAGTTTTTGTCAGGGATGAGGGTTACCCAAGTCAGCATCCCACATGGCTAGTAGCGTAGTGTTGTGGGGTGGCAAAAAGTTCAGGCAGGCATAATATAGCTTTGTGATCAACTCCCTACCCTCAGTGTTAGAAATGATTAGTGTGAGCGGCTTAAATTTCTCCGGTGCTAAGGAGTATGAGGGGAGCAGGGTGCGAAAGGTGTTCTGAAGACCCCAAAACACAAAGTGGTCCATTTCTGTAGCAGTTGTCAGTCTGGCATCTTCCATTTGGGAAAAGATGTCATCTCAACACTAACACACTATCTGGATAGGTCCCCAGAAGTATGAAGGGACATGTGAAGAATGCATTGGACCAGTTTTTCTTTAGTAATGGGAAGCCATGGGTTGTTGAAAGTGGTAATGCAGGAGAGTACATTATGCCCCCGTTGAGGAGCCAGATGAGCCTGCACCAAGCCCAGTTGGTGGTAGAGAGAGGTTGAATATCAATAAGATCTAATGGGTGTCCTATGGGGAGCAGTGCCTGTAATGGAGTGGGAAGGGTAAGATCCTTTTCAGTTATAGCGTGCAGCAGACATGTGTCTCCATGTGGTGTGTAATGTGGCACTGTGCGGTCAAATAATACGAATGAATATGGGGAACGCCAAACCCACCCTCTCATAAGCGCATATGAGGATGTTCCAGCATATCCGGGGTCTTTTATCAACCCAGACGAGTTATATTAATAGGCTCCTGAGAGATATAAAAAAGGAGTTGGTGAGCATGATAGAGATATTAATGAATACATTTTAAAAACGGGGAAGGACCACCATTTTAATAATGGTGATGAGGCCCGCCATTGACAGTGGGAGTGGAATCCACCGTTTGACTTGTGCAGCTAGTTTGTCAATGGAATCTGTTCCTTGTCCCAGTGTATGAACACACCTAAATATTTAAAATAGTCGGTACACCATTTTAATGAGAACTCAAATTGGAATGGGACCGTTGACTCTGAGAGGGGAAAGAGTTCGGATTTTGCCCATTTAATATGTAGCCCTGAAACATTTCCAAATGGGACAATTTTTCATAGGATAGGGTCCAGGTTGTCAACAGGAGGGTCTATAAATAACAAGCTGTTGTCCGCATATAGTAACATGAGCAGTGGGCTTGCTTCAACCTGCAACCTCCTATGTATGTGTTTTCCTTATAGGCGGTGCACCAGTGGGTCCATGGCTATAATAAATAGTAGGGGTAGAGGAGGCATCCCTGTCACATTCCTCTAGTGACTGGGAGGGACGGGGAGAAATAGTGCCATTAAGCCAAATCTGAGCAGTTGGTTGTGAGTATAGTTACATGATCAGAGAAGTGAAGCTCTGGAGCAATCCCAGTTTGTGGAGGATAGGCAGAAGGAAAGGTCATTCCAGCAAACCAAATGCTTTTTGGGCATTGAGTAGGGCCACAGCAGCAGGGGTGGTGGTGTAAATCCTATTGACCACAAAAATTCTACGTAGATTGATGGTCATGGATTGATGTAGAACGAAGCATGATTGAGCTGGCAATATGATCTGATCCATCAGTAGGGAGAGGCTCAAGGCCAGCAGCTTAGCCAGTATCCTGTTGTCAAAGTTAAACTGTGACATGGAGTAGTAAGAGCTGCACCATCGCCACCCTGAACAGGATTTGACACGAGAAAATGCTGTTTATTGAAAAATATTTGTGTTCAATTGCACCACGTTAAATGTTGTAAAGAGCTCTGATACCTTCGGGTCTGGCCAGCGCTATATACAACTCTTAAACAAATAAATAAACGAGGGATCTAAAAGCATTTTAAAGTCATCACCAAGGAAAATATGTTCAGTGTCCATATGATCGCGTTGGGTCATTAGTGAATGTATTCTGTGCAAATATATTGGCCAGGAGGGTGTTCTGGCCAGCTAGGGTTCCAGCCATCAGCACATACGTACCCTGCTCATCAGTGGAGGTGGAAATGGGTGGAAAGGAAGGGTATGAAGGATAAGGGTGCAGAGCCCACCAGAGTTGGATTTATATCTTAAGAGAAAGCGATGGAGGCACCATGGATTTGCAAATGTATATGTGGGTCATGGTGGAAGATGGGTCTTCTGCAGAAAAGCAATTTGAGCCCCATGTCTACTCAAATACTGAAACACTTGCTTGCCTTTGCGAGGGTTGTTTAGCCCCCTGATGTTCTGAGAGATGAAGGTGATATCAAGAATGGACCTCCCATTATGGCCAGTGCTAGTCATCTTTGCAAATATGGACGGGTAAGAAGAACAATATGTATGGAAAATGAGTATGACAACAATGCACTAATCAACAGTAAAATTGAAACAACGAATTGCAATTGAAACCCCACCCCCCACCCAGTGAGAACATATGTGGTGAATCCCCATGTTTCTAACATAGGAAACGAAACCCCCCAGAATATCTATGTGGTATCAACCATCGGGGAAAGCAACACCACAATTGGGGACTCTTCATAATCATAAAAGATTTAGCGGATGAGATGTGGACGAGCAACACAATTTAGGGGACTCATGGTTACCATGGTCGCAGCAGTCAATGCAAAGGTAATATTTTTGTAAAAAGAGACGCCAAACTATGGAATATCAAAAGAAGGCACCCAGAAGCCAGATCCTGCAGCATGTAGTCAGTTGGTGGGGGAACAGATCCATGCTGAGAGCAGCTTGTGTACCTGGGGGGGGGGGGGGGGATGAGCAGTTGAGCCGTGCCCAGATGGAGTTTGATCTCTGGCATGTTTTGTAAAAAAACTCCAAGGACATAGGCTTTGGGGAAGTATGTGAGCACTGTAGTCACTGATTTTATTAAGACTATTCATGCAGTGCACCCCAGCCAATCTGGGTTCAGATCTAATTAAAGCACGGAGACAGCGTTACTGAAAGTCTCTGACACGATTAAAACCACTCTGGATAGCGGTGGGAAAGCGGTATTGATACTACTGGACCTTTCGGCGTCTTTTGATACCGTGCCCCACAATCGACTTTTGCACAGGCTTCAGGACTGTGGTATTGGGGGCACCTTCCTCCAGTGGTTTGCCTCCTTTCTCGAAAGCCGCCAGCAAACCATATGGTTCCCCCCCTTTCTCCGCCCCTATCCCTCCACTGAAGGTTGGAGTGCCACAAGGCTCGGTCCTGAGCCCAACCTTGTTCAATCTATAAATGGCTCCCCTAGCACTCATGGCAGAGCACCATGAGTCTAAAGTTATATCCTATGCCGACGATATGCAGCTGTTGCTTATCTATGAGAAGAATGCGGTGTTGAGAGGAGATGGTATCAACAATTGCCTGTCCAAGGTGTTCTCCTGGTTTAGGCAAAACCAACTATTGTGTAATTCAGATAAGTCCGATATGTTTTCCTTCGGCCACAGTCCCGCTGTGGAATGGCGTAATTGGTGGCCTCAGGACATGTCCCCCCCTACCTGTCCAGTTACCACCGTAAAAAATCTTGGGGTAAAAATGGATGCAGACATGTCCTTGAAGGCACAAGTTCAATTGGTAGCTGTCACCTGTTTTGGACTACTGAAAATTATGAGGAACTTTCTCCCTCTCCTCTCAATTCCCCAAAGGAAAACAGTGGTTCAAGCTTTGATAACATCTAGGCTTGACTATGCCAACGTTTTGTATCTCAGCCTCCTTGACTACTTACTTTGTTGATTGCAGTTGGTACAGAACGCTGCAGCAAGGGCTGTCTTGTTGGTTGACTTCAGAACATATGACGCCTCTCTTGATGTCTCTGCACTGGCTTTCGGTACAAAAAAAGGAGATTTTTAAGGCCCTTGTACTAGTATTCAAAGCCTTTAAAAATGTTGGAGCCCCCTACATTAGGAACAGGATCGAGCCATATGTTCCTATCAGAAACCTGCGATCCTCAACTCAGAAGCTGTAGGTCGTGCCAAAGTTTGCACTTTCTTGTTTGGGGGGACTCTCATTCCAGGTGACTCCCACTAATCTGTGGAATAGCCTGCCACCTCTCCTGAGACAGGAACAAGTTCTCCTCAGTTTCAGAAGAAAGTTAAAAACCTGGTTGTTTCAATGAGAATAGAGTCACTGCAGCTCCTCCTGATCTTTCTGTCAACAGGGTTAAGTAAGCACCGGGTCACTCTTAGGAGTAGCCATGCGCTTTACAAATATCCCTATAACATAACATAACATACCCTGATTCTTGAGGGGGCATAGTTCTCCCACCAGTCATAATGCAATGTCACAGGCCATGAAATTGAGTAGCTGGGCGATGATCTGTTGGGACGATGCCCATGGGCCTGGACATAGGCCTAAAGCCCTATGGGCATTCCAAACTACAGATGTGGCTGTGAAGTTCAGGCGGCAGAGTAGATCTGTGAGCTGCTTTTCCATGAAGAGATCCAGGCGTCCTGTGTCTGAGAAATCTGTAAGTCCTATTATGCAACAATTGTTGCGTCATCCCAGTGGTTCTAAATCTGCATTCTTGATGGCTACAGTACTCAATGTTTTGCATTGCAACAGCATGGAGTTAGAAAAGACTGTAGCAGTCTTGGTTTCATCCATAGAGACATGCACATCATATTAGCATTGCACCTTATAATGCATTTAAATATTACAGACATTTTTTTCATATAGAAAAATTATATGTAGGAAACATGTGCCTGCTTTGAACATGTAAAAAATCATTTTAGAGTGCATCCTACTTTCTCTAGCCTTCTCTCAGTCTCGGCGACCCCATCCTCAAGTGTGGATATGTGCTCCTCATATCCTGATGGTCAAGGCACTCCCCCATTTAGTCAGGCGGCTAACAATCGTGTTGAACTGGGTGTTGATCACCCGAAACCCAGACCTGAGTTTGGCCATGATAGTAGCCATGCCTGCCTGTTGTTCCAGCTCTGGCCCTCTTGATGCGCTCTTCACCATATTCATAGTGTGCCGGTCAGAGTGGGTGGTCTGGTTTTCTCAAATGGGAGTTACTGTTCTTTGGGGTCCCAGTGGTCCATCTCAAGCGTGGCGTGGAGGCTGGCATCACCGTGTGTGGTGAGCATGAGGCAGAGTGGACCCGAGCGTGCCCCTGTGCGAAGATCATCATTCAGGACTGAGTGTGCGAGCATGCACCACCAGCCTCCAGCACCCAGAATATTCCTGTGCTCAGTGAGAAATACATTGTAAAATCAAATAAATTTTGACTTGAATATCGTATTAGAATTTCATTTTAGAATGCATTGAAACCTTTACAGAAATTATCTTGCATAGAAAAACAATATGTAGGGAAAATGTGCTTGCTTTAAGCATGTAAGTATCATTTTAGAATGCAGTTACCCTCTGCTAAAATAATTCAAAAGTAAATCACACATAGGGGAAATTTGCTTGCTTTAAACGTATAGGAAAAATAGCGTGAAGGAAAACAAAATGTAGTAGGGTATCATTTTTAATGTGCTTCTGTAACTAGGACCATACCATTTTTCTCTCAACTCTTGTTCACAGCTAAACAGATATTTATTTAAACGTTTGCCCAGCTCCAGCATCCTACTAAAGAATGTGCTGACTTCAAGGTTTTATTTTTGATTCATCACACCATGTTAGATCTCCTGCTTAAACAATGAAATTTGCTGTGGATTCATAATGAATAGACTGTTAGAATGAAGAATTATTTTGATATATTTTTTGTATACCTATCAAGAACATTGTAGATAGATTTGTTTCTTTCAATTGACTATTGCTTTCTTTTCACAATGGGACACTGAATGCAGCTAAAAGCTTAGGTAAGTAGGTTATCATGAGAACTGTCCTCCATGTTACCATAATTGCAACATTAGACATACCATGTACCGGCGTGAACTCAGAATTGCATTATGTGCATTATGTACAGTAACAAAAATTACCACACTGACCGGAATTTGACAGGCGTCTTGTAATGAGGGTCTATCCCTTTTTGCTGTACAATGAACAAATATGTGTAATACGCGATGCAATATATTGTATGGAGGCTAGAATATAGCTCTGTTTATGAATTAAATGATAAAAAAGTCTTGGTTCCAAGCTGTAACTTTTTTTTAATCGTATCAATCATCAAGAATATCGCACTTTGGCATCCAAATAATGACATGGTATGAGAACTGTGACTATTTTTTACGAATTCCAGAGCAAAAATTAATGATGTGGCAAAAAAACCTGAGTGTCCGTAAGAGCTGCTTGTGCTGATTCGTAGCACCAAATTCGGCATCATTCACAGTAGTGCACAAAATAAAGTAACTCAATCAGCTCCTTTATGTAATCCTGTCTATAGTCTTCTGAATGTCTCCTAATTTGGTTGCAGGAACTTCAGTGGACAGTCAAGAGAATGTAATGAAGACAGGAGTTTCACAGCATAATCAAAATAACTTTACAACTGTTGAAGGAGGATCCTCTTTAATCTATGACCATCTTATCCGTAAATGTATTTCTCAACATTAGAGGATTTCAACAAGAAATATTTTATACAGCAACAGTATGGAGGCACAAAAGACCTTAGCAGTCTTGGTTAAATGCAAAGAGAAGTTGTAAGTGATGGTCTTAGAGGTGTAAGAAATACATTGTAAAAAGCAAATTCCGACTTAAACATCATGGGCCTCATTTATGAAAAGTGACGCATCGCTGCGTGAAAACAGCGATGCGTCACTTTTCACTGCACACTCCTTACGACATTCCTGATGCGTCATATTTAATGTATGACGCATCATGTCGCAAGGAGTTACTGATACGTCAGTATTTCTGACGTATCTGTAAGCGCAAAAGTGACGCATTGCTGGAGTGTGTCACAAAAGTGACGCAACTCCAGCAATGCGTCCTTTCACATGGGGAAAGCCCCATGTGAAAGGGCTTGCGTCAGTCTTACGCCTGCTGTGAGGCAGCCGCAAGATTTTGACGCAACAGCGTCCTAAAAGTGACGCAGTGAAATCTCTTAGATTTCACTGCGTCACTATTACGAGGCTTTTTACGGGGGAATGCCCCCTCTGCATACATTATACCTGACGCAGGTATAATGTGGCGCACTGGTTTAAAAAGTGACGCATCTACCTAGATGCGTCACTTTTTAAATATGGCGCAACGAGGTGCATTTTTTACACCACTGGTGCGTCACAAAAAGTGACGCACCAGCGGCGCAAGGTATCATAAATAAGGCCCCATATTAGCATTGTACCTTAAAAATGCGTTTAAATATTGCAGAAATCTTTTCATATAGAAAAATAACACGTAGGAAAAATGTGCCTGCTTTGAACATGTAAAGAATCATTTTAGAGTGCATTTTAACTATGCTAAAGAATGCAGTATATCGCACACAGGGAAAATGTGTTTGCTTTAAACATGTAGGAAAATAATGTATAGAAAAAATGTACTATGCTATCATTCTCAATGTAATTCTGTAACTAGGCCCAAGTCATGCTATCTTTCTACTCTTCCTCACAGCTAAATAGACATTTATTTTGACTTTTGCCTAGCATCCTGCTAAAGAATGTGCTGACTTCAAAATGATGTTCCTTTGTTTCATCACACCATATTTGATCATCTTGGTATAGCAATGAACTTTGATGTGGATTAATGAGTAGACTGTTAGAATGAAGAATAATATAGATATATTTTATGTATTCCTAACCAGAAAATTGTTGATAGATGTGTTTCATTGCATTTGACTAGCCCTTTGTATTCACAACAGGACATTGAACGCAGCTATTAGCTTAGTTCAGAAGGATCTTGTGAGATCTTTCCTTCACGTACCAATATTCGCAAAAATTGTTTCGCTATGTAACAGCGTGAATGGTTACTGTGAGAATTGGAGAGAGGAGCAATGGATTTTGATAGCACCATCGGATAAGCGGTTTCTATTAGAGGAGTGCATTGTACACCTACTAATTTTAATTACATTATTGTATGATTTATATTATATTTGAGTGTTCCTAGTTAGAGAATTAGGAGACCCCTTATGACTCTCCTATGGGAGAGTCGCTCTATCGTGGCTGGAAGCTACTGCTAACAGTGACTTTCCTTTCCTTTGTCTTGATTCTCTTTGATCAATGCTACTGCAATGATCATTTCACTACAACTGATATTTCAATAGTTGGTACTACAGCTGTGAGGGAACTCCGCTGAGTCTCAAGAACAAATGTTCAGGGTAAGTCCTAGCCTTTAACTTTGATCCAAAATCTTGCTTTTTCTAGAAATAACTCTTTATGGGTTTCTTTATATAGGGTAGTTTAGGTCCTTTAGTTAGTTTAGTGACAAATCTCCTTTATTGGACATTTAGTTTGATTTATACAGCCACTAATTAATATTTTACTCCCATTTCTGTAATCTGGACTAACTGGAACAAAGATGACAAAATCACACTAATCCTTTAGGAAAAATATAGGTTTTAGAAACTTCTACAACTTCTCATCATTGATTGTAAATATTGAGCCTGACAGTTGATGATATTTATGTCATGATTTTATCTCCTTGCTCCATTCGCAATATGGTGGCAAATGCCCATCTGACCTGTCAAGCACCATCTGGATTTCGAGGGTTCAAGTTGTAAGTTGGGGTGTTTGGTTTAATACCCCATTTTTGCAAATCCATTAGGCACTAACAGAAGGATGATGGATGTTGAACAAAAACATGACAATACTTGCATGTATAATTCAAAAACTGGGAACCCCTGCTATGAATAGGTCTATGGGGCAGGGAACACAATGTGATATACACAATCCCAATTAATCAGTGTATGTCCTAGAATCACATGAATGTGCAATAGGCCCATAACAACTTTTGCTTTAAGTATCAAATATTTTGGGGCATCCAAGATTCCTCACATAAAAAACAGGTATCTAGAATATTACAAACATGAAACACCATGAAGATCCAATTTATTTCAATTGTACACATGCATATCTCTCACACTCTCACCACTCCATGGTTCAATATATAAAAAGGCAGCTTTTAATCAATCTTTAAGGATCTTGCTTAACACAAATGAGGCGATGAATATAAGTAGTGATTGTATTATAAGAGCCTTGTATCCTCATACATTTCATGGATTCGTACATCAAATCATCATATCTCATGCAATTATCAATTGTGTCTTGTCAGTTCTTATCCCTTGAGTTGTACATATGTAGAGTATTATTTTCTTTATCATTTCATGATGTGGCCTAATAAATAATCATCAACTTGAGTTTGGCAAAAACGCCTTCCTCAGGAGTGCCACATATTAGACCCTTTTAAAATCCAGATACCAATGGGGAATAGAAACAGGCACACTGCTGTAATGCTGAAAATAGCTAACAATCATGCAGCTTGAAAAGAGCCAATGAAATCTCACGTATGGGCCAAAATAAGTTGTATTCATTGATGTTCTAATATTCCATGTTATATTTGCTGATTCCTAAATTCTAAGAACCAGAAAGGAAGATATGGGGAGGGGGTCGCCTCATTCACCTGTTTCGTCACAAAGTATATGTCCGAGCTCTGTGGAAACAGCCACAAGTCAGCTGCAGTCAACCGTATGATTTGCATTATATCTGCATCTATTATAAATGCATATCTTACTTAATTAACTATCACAGGGCCGCTTTTTTCAGCATCGTGCAACCTTTTAATAAAGACTGGTCCCTACAGGTTGCGCTTTTAAAGAGAAATGCAGAGTACAGATGGATGAATCTTCTGCACACTGCAAATAGTTCTGAAGTGCACAGGAGATGCACACTATTCCTACAGAACAACATCTAAGGTCATAAGTATGCTTTGGACCGCATACATTGATTGGCCTACAGAAAGCCATTCTACCAGCTGTTACTTTCAGACTGGAAGTGAATCAAAATAAGAGGTGTGTGAAATTGCATAATTTGATTTTGCCTAGCTACAAAAAATGTCTGGCAAAAATGTCTCAAAATTGCACATAATTACATGGAATGCAAATCTGTCATATCGGTCTTTGATTTGGTGCGAAATGTGCCTCGTGTCAGTTTTGACATGAAGATGCATTTTGCATTGAAATTAGTACCAAACCCCCAAGTGTAGCAAATAACAGCCGCTTATATTCTGGTTGTTTGCTCTATTCCCACGCTTCTGCACAATACTTTTGCCACAGACAGTGGTGTGATGGTGTACTGGTGTAATTTAAAACATTGTGCTGTAAAGCGTATCCCTCTGAATTGTGTATCCATGCTAACTTTTCCAACTATTTGATCTTTTGACAAGCTTTGTCTTCATGTGATTACAATGCTCGAAGTCCAACCAGTCCCATTGAAGACGTGCAAGATCAATTTGTAAAATAGAAAACAAAACAATATATATATATATATATATATATATATATATATATATATATATATATATATATATATATATATATATATATATATATATATATATATATACCAGAACTGTGGAATGTCAAGAATGTCTATTGTTCACCTTTCTTTCACCTCGTGCCACGTTCCTTCACCACCCTGTACTTCATGTCTATTTTTCACCTTTCTTTAACCTCGTGCCACGTTCCTTCACTAACCTGTACTTCATGTTTTAAATCTCCTTTCCTTAGTCACTATTTTCCTATATTTTTCTTTCTCTTACTTGTTCCCTGTCTTTACTTTTCCTCTCTTGCTCTGGGTGAAAGTCTGATGAGAAAAAATAAATCCCATCCACCAAAAATAAGTGCCAGTACCAGCACAAATTAAGCACCACCATATGCCCAAACACCTAATGGAAAGTGTCCAAAGTTCTGGTCAGCTCTCTTTGGAAGTGCATGTAAGGACACTAAATGACAGTGAGATATTACTTTTGTCATAGAGCCATGCGGACTGCTTTGCCTTACACCTGTTTAATCTGTCTGAAACGCGATGATACACCTGGCTCGAAATCCCCAACCACGACTTCGCACCACACAAAAGTGACGCTGATGTTTCTTGGCTACACTTTGTCAAGCTGGAAAATCCTCTAACAAAGACGTCTTAATCCCTACCATGTAAAAGGGATTTGTGCTCAACCACAATCTGGTGTCAGCTTCCGCTCCCAGCGTGGCCCAGACTCACCTGTAATTCTAACCTTCGTTACCGACACCAACCTTTTCATGAGCGCAGCGAGGAGGAGTTTCCTCTTTGTAGAAGAGACACACTGCAAGAATGCAGTTTTTCTTTCACCTCTGCAAGTTCTCACTCTATGTAAAAAAAAATAGCGTGATTAAGGCACATCCGTTGAACCTGGGTCATCTACAGTTTCACTGGACGCACCTGTTGATTACAGAACCAAATGCTGACTGAGTATATTATTGCAGGCAGCCAACTCTGTGCCTCACCTCACACCATCTGCCACCCGTGCTTGAAAAAGAATGATAAACTCACCATTTATGGGTGGCGGCTGCTGGTTATTTTTCAGAATTTGTAGGCATTTTTCAGCTGCAAGTTTGAGCTGCGCCCCGAAAATTCTTACCTGCAAGTCCTCTGTAACAGAATCCAGTAAAATGTTCTGTGAGTATATAAAGAGTCGCACAAGTATCCTTTTGTTATTCTTCATTTTTGTGCTTCATGCTTAAATGTTATGGAAACAAAGAACTCCCATCTAAAAGGGTGCTAGACAGAAGCTTACACAATGAACAAATTCAGTGGAATCACCTATAAAACCTGTTCTAAAAACATTATAAATATAGTGTAGCAGCTATCCCTGCTCAAATGCATTGGGATTGAGGAATGATTTCCACCAAGTTGTCTTTGAGTTGTTTTTGGACTGTTAAAATTAATTTTGAATTGGGACTTTCGCCAGAAGTGCCAATAAAAAAGAAGCATATCAAGAAGAAGTACATTGTCTACGGCTTATTGTGGGAGTATTGACATTGTATTGCCATCACATTGATATTGCATAGTTTTGTTATTTGTTGTCACATTGCATTAAGCACTTTAGTTGTCTTGAGGAATTGATAATGCACAGTCACTTATGAGTGTTTTAGGTCGTGCATTTCCTGTCTAGTACATAATGCTCTAGTCTATATTTCTTCATTGAATGGGTGGCAGGGTGGTACCACCACAGGTATTGCACACCAAGCAAGAGTATTTGCAGAATATTTAGTTTAGTTAGCAGAACAGTTTAATCGAGAACACGCCAGCTGTTATACATTGTGACTTTAAGAAAGTTGGCATTTCCTGCCGTTGTCATGTAGTGCCTGCAGCTTGTTGCTGGGTCACATGACTGTGTAGCTTACAGTTGGGCTTTATGTATCCCTCTTAGACAGCCACACACAATAGAGGGCTTAAGTGTGCCTGGATTAGACATCACTGGCAGGATGGGATGGCGGAGCTGAGCACAGGCCTACTTACGCTGAAATAGTCTGTGCCCTGCCTCTACACAAAAAGGGCTGCATACAACTTGTAGTTAGTCTGGAGCCAGGGTAGATGAGGCAGGAGACATGTGGACTTCGAAGGGAAACCTCTAGAAGTTTCTCCCACTCCCAAAAAGGCACCTGGTATAAATATAGGACCTCAGACACCAACTCCTCAGTACACTTTTGGACTTTTGGCGACTCTACCAGAAAGAATGACTGTTGTGCTGCTGAAAGGAATTCGACTGTGCTGGACTGCTTCCCTGCTGAAAGACTGCCTTGCTGGACTGCTGTATTGCTGCTCTGCTGCCCTCCTGCCTGAGTCAGAGGGATTTGGACCGACACGTGAACCCCGGACCCCCAGATTAATTATAAGGGCTAGTCTGCTGGCCTTCTGTTAAGAGCCACAAGGACATAACAGGCTCAAAACCACCTCAACAATCACCCAGATCAACCTGGAGCAAGTGCTGCCCCTCAGGTCCTGGACACTTAGTGCGACCTCCGAGAGGCCGAATTTAAGTTAAAAGGCTATTCAGTGAACGGCACTGAAATCTTGTCACTTGCATAACCCACCAATGCGAAATTCCATCAGCCCGACCCTTCACCCAACAGCATGGACCACTTGCGGTGAGCGCTATCGTGAAACACCAGCCTGAACGTTCTTGATGACAACAGGGTCTTTGCACTGCAGTGACGCTACTCGTCCATGACAGAAGACCTGCTCTTCACACTACATCAACAACAGTCCATGACATTTCTCTGCTCCTCACGGCCCCCTCTATTTGTCTGGAGGTGCATGTTGCAGCATCTCTATGTGATTTTCACCATATGTGTGCCTGTGATCTTTTCAGCCGGGCAAACCTGGTCCTGTATCCGCCCTGGACTCCATCGTAGTTGGCTTGAATTTGTGATTTTCTCACGGTCTTGCATGACCAGATAGCCACGAGTGGTACTTTGGTGTTTTTTGAGCTATTTCTACTTAAATCTTCCAAAGTGCATATCTCTGGATTTACTGATTGGATGTTTTTTTTAATCTTTAATTATTTATTACATTTAGCTCTATAATTTTCAATTAGTGTGGAATTTTTCTTGTGTTGTGTTTTCACTTTATTACTGTTTAAAGTGCTGTGCAAATATTTTACACATTACCTCTAAGTTAAGCCTGACTACTCTGTGCCAAGCTACCAGAGGGTTGAGCACAGGTTAATTTAACATTTGCCTCAACCTGACATGGATTGTTATTGCTGCTTGAGTGGAGTTTCACCCCCTCAACCAGTAACTCAATTTCTCACAAAGTTAGTAGAACACCAGTGCACATCCAAGATAGTCACTTTTATCCCTTCGCTATTATAGCAATTTACTATTAGTCCATATCCTTGGTCAGAAGCAACTTCAAAAAACCAAAAGGTGTAGGAAATTCAGGCTTTTATTTTTCAAATGATATGATCCACAGCCGACGCGTGTTTCGCCCCCTTCGGGCTTTCTCAAGGCTGTACGTCATACATGAAAGAAAGAGAAAAAACATATACTAAATCCTAAGTATTCTAATAAAATATCTAAACATTTACATGCAATTAAGAACTTTTTGTTCTTTGTCATGCATGTCTTCCATGCATTAAAATTGTATTATTTTGTGTAGTGACCACCATCCCTATCACCATATGAATAAGCAGTGATAGTGATAGTTGTGATAGCAGTGTGCGAATTGAAATATTCGACAGCATCCCAAAGGATCAAAAAAGCTATCAATCGACATTGGGATTTAATCAAAAATGAACCGGATCTGCAAAACCTATATAATGAACGTGTCACATTCGCTTTCCAAAGATCCAAAAACCTGAAAGAGATTTTATCTACCAAAAAGGAAGCAAAGCCACTATTTAAAGGAATGGCTAAGTGCCAAAATTGCATCCGTTGCAATAATGTAATTACTGGTAACCTTTTCATGCACCCGACTAAAGGCCACAAAATTGATTTGCAGTATTCAGGAACATGCGACTCTACTAATGTTATTTACGCAATCAAATGCCCTTGTGGCAAGATTTATGTTGGACAGACAGAACGCAAAATCAAAGTGAGAATGTCAGAACACAAAAGCAATATACGAACCTTGAACAACAAATCTACTGTAGCTATGCATTGGCTCCAAGCTAACCACCAAATATCGCAGTTTAGATTTACAATACTTGAGATACTCCCACATCGCTGGGACATGGATCCCGTTAAACAACGTTTAAAGGCAGAAATTTTCTGAATCAAAAAATTGAATTCCTTGCAGCCTGCAGGGATGAACGATCAAATTGAATTTTCATGTTTCCTATGATTCATCTCTTAACCATGACTGTACAGTACCACCACAGTTAAGGCCTCAGGTCCTTCTCGGCCCAGTATACATACTGTCAGACCCCTTGAAGTAATGGTGAACAGCACCCAGGGTGTGGCACTATTATAATCATTCATTTTGGTTACATTATGATGCATTTTTATTAACAATTTTTTATTTACTTTTTTACTTTTTTCATTTGGAAACCATTTACCATTCTTTACTTATTGTGATAATTTTGTGTTTAGAAGGTACACACACTATGTAACAGCATACCGCATTTTGTTTAGTCACATGAGCCGCTGACATACGGGTTACTGCTTGAAATAGACAGCGTTGCAATCTTTATTATCCCGTCGACCGGTGACACGCGATATCACGTGACCAGAGCTTAAACAGTGCCATCCAATCAGAACGCCTCTCCCAGTCTCCAAGGTAACACAGCTTGTTAACAGCACCGACTGAGCGTGGCTTAATATTATTACAGGGTGCATTATGTGTTTGGTAGCAATATGCAGTTGTAATACCACCAATATCTTTTAATTATGTACCCTTTCAGATTAACAGGGTCACGATATACCTCCCACACTATCGCATGTCGTCATTGCACGTGACACATTATGCTTTTAGAAGAAGCACTGTGATTGGCTTTGTTGAACCAGCCAACACTGATCTCGGAAACCTTCAGCGCGTTTCATGAAGTAAGTTCGCACCGCGTCTGTCCCGACTTTAACAGGGTTTTAACTTTAGCGATTTGTGTATAAAACCAGCGTAACCAGCTCGATTTACGAATGTAGTTTTCCCCGTATCTGCATTATTGTTAACTGGGTTCATGCAGTGATTTCCGTGACAATAATATTGCGAGCATTCATACTCCAATTCAGGTTCGCTTTTACTTAACATGGTTTCCTCTCATATCTCATCCACATCCTTCAGCTTAACCTCACGTTCATCTTAAGCAATACTTTTAGGCTCGCTTCATGTTTCCACCATTACCACTCTTGAACAGAGGCAAATTACTATAACTCATGTAGACTACCACACTGTGTATGTATATTTAACAGAACCACTTTAATTATGATTGCATCATACGACTGGACTTATTAAGAATGCAAATAATATGAGCTGTATTGTTTTTCTAAATCAGAATGTATGCATGATATTTATATGTTATGTTCTGGATACTAAGGTCCTGTATGTTTTTCCCACACACCCCTGATGAAGTTGGATAACCCGAACTGCATTGGGTACAATGAAACGCAATTCATGAATTCATGATTAGAATTAATTATCAAAATCTTTGAATTGGTAAATACCAAGTGATTGAATAAAGAAAGAACGATATAAACATCAAATGATTGATGATTGATGAGTACATCTTCACAAGAAAGCTAGTAAAGAAACCATCGAGTTTCACGGAAAAGGAGCGCACCCTTTGTGATAATACTATCACACAACTCACTCACCACCAACACAACACCACCAGCCCAGCAGTGTTATCGCCTCTTCAACGTTCTCCCGACCGCAGCAACGGCAGTCCAGCAGTTGGACCACCAAACTCAGAATCAGGCCCTAAGTGCGATATTTACACAACATATTTTTACAAATTGGATGGAAGTCAGACGCTTGCAAGTTGCAGGCCCTATAAAAAGATACCTTACAGGCAAGACCAAAGTCAAGGCTGCCAATTGGTCCCATGACATATCTGATGCCATTAACGTTTCTTTACCCAGCATGACTTTGCAATGTTAAAAAACTGAGTTTCTGAGAAAGGCTAACAGTTGTCATCACTGACATCAGCAGTATGCATGGGGTGAAAAGATTGTGGGTTAGATGGGGATGGGTTTGGAGTAATTGTCTAGAACAAAGTGGGATTTTTATAAAGTCTACCACTGGTTACTCAGATCTATGCAACTTGCAACTTGCACCGAATCAACTGAGATTGCACTGGGAGTTCTAGGGGAGCACTTTTACACATACAGAATGCAATGCAGTAAACCTTTTTCATAAAGTGTATTAATGTATTTGTGCAGTCCTTATTTGTGCCCTTCTTTGCACGTTCAGCCATACCAGTGCTGAATACGGAATAAGGGATTTGTAGTGTAAATCAGAGGTTTAGAATGTGAGATCTCTGTAGAGCTGGTTAAGGAAGGGAGACAAAGTCAATAGGTATAGTGCATGTGATCCTTGTTATTATTACAAATATATGTTCTGCACGACTGCCACTTGTGTGGATTCATAATATGATTTGTACATATGTATGATTTGTTGTGGGTCAGACTATAAATATGTGTTTGGAAATTTGTCTTTGTATAGGAAGAATTTGGTGTCTCATGCGACGTTCAAGGTAGTATATGAATTGTGCACATTGACGTTGCATTTTTGGGTGCAAACGTGCTGGTTAGAATCAGTTTGTTCATACGTATTTTCCTTTAATATATTAGCATTGGCCTCTGCATTGTCCTAATAAGTGAGTGTCAATACTTGAGGCTATTCCCTCTGTGGACTATTATGCAAGCACATTGTTGATGGCAGCACACCAATTTTGGTAGAATTGGTTTTCGTGGATGGCCCATTTCCAACTCATGAAGCATGAAGAAATATCAAAGAGTAGTGTGTTTGTAGGCTGCAGGACGGTAATAGATTAGACATTATGGAATAGATAAAAAGATAGTGCAGCTTTGAAGATTTTAGAGGCATTGTCTTAGTTGCACCCTTATGGTTTTAGACATGAATGCTTGAACATTTGTCTGGCCATGTTCTGTTATGTTGATTCTGGGTTTTGAGGTCAGGTGGACTGTAAAAAACGTAAAAATGTGATGCACGATGGAGGACAGCCATTGCACTATGGCGATGTTCATATGTAGAGGATGTGCAGTGCTCTACGAAAGAATGACTTAAAATCTATCCATGTTTGAAAGTATGCTATGTATTGTGCCTGTTGTGCAGTGAGGGTTGTTTAACAATTCTAAAGATGCAGATGGTATATCGCACATTTTCACTGCATCTGTTGAAGACATTAGTCTCTAGTCAGAGATTGAATATGGGTTGCTTGACCTGCAACAAAGAGCTGATGTGTTGTGCCATTATTTAATGAAATGAAGAGCCAGTACCAGGTTCTGAAGATGCCCATGCCATTGGGGGTGAGTGCCAATTCCGGGGCTGAGGTAAGGGTGTCTGGTGGGGATGGATATGTTTTGGTTGCTGGAGAAAATTATTTCTATCCAAAAGCTGAAGGGTAATTCAAGCAAGCAGAATCTCCCTGTCCATTCTTGATTCAAGCAATTTAAGCTCGAGCAGATGCCTTGGATGCCAGTTCAAGCTTTTAGGTCTATATCAGGATGGGATTTTGATTCCTCATCAGAATCGCTTTACTTGATGTTAAAGGCATGGGAAGAACATTGAGCTGGGTGTAGAACACAGAACACATGCTCTGATTTAAACATCGGGTAAGAGAGCATATGTGGACACGTTAGGGCTCTGATAGTTGAGACATTTTACTGGCAGTTATATGCCCTGACGGATCACTGAAATATTATCGACGGTCACATTATCGACTTGCTAAAATATCGTTGAAAAATTATCGATGACAAAAATATCGACTTTCTATACTTATTACACCAACTACAAAAATATCGAGTCAAAAATATCGACTATTTAGAATATCGAGTACATAAATATCGCCTTTATAAATATCGACTACAAATATATCATTTATCATGAAATTACCCCTAACACTACAAAAATATCGACTACGAAAATATAGAGTACTAAAATATCGTTTCCAAAACAATATCGAGTTCATTTTTGTACCCTTTCATGTCTAAAATACCATATTAATCGTCAATAAAAGTCATTGCTCTATACAAAATACATTTCACATATAATACCTGTTACTTTTATAACATTCCTATTTATCTACATTTGCTATACATTCTATTAAATGCGTTCTATCATTTTAAAAATATTCTTTACATTTAACTAACATTTTCATTATTTTTTTTAACTTACACATCTATTTTATTTAACAACTAACCTACTTTAATGCAGAAATCACCACATACCACCATTCTCGCATCAACAAACACACCAATTACCAAAAAAAAAATTCAAACTAGCCTATACAATGCTTCATTTCATCCTACAACCAATCAAATCAAAGCACACAAAATACACATACTATAAAAGGGATACATGCATTCTACCATTTGTTGCTGCTAACTCTATAGAAAGAAGATGCCAACACTCTGAAGATTTTGTTCCTGAACAAACATCTTTAAAGATCCAGCTCACTAGCTAATTATTCAAATAAGTTACAGTGCATTATTTAGAAATCTAAATTAGTAGTCTACTATTTTACTTATATCTCCTAACTCTTTTTATGTCCTCCTACATTTCTGATAGAAACTACTCCAAATAAATTCCTAATACATGCTCCTATTTCTTCACCTGGAAAATCAGATAGTAAGTATATATTAATGCTCTGTTATACACCAACTGCTGTTTTGAAACACTATTTCACAAGATTCATTCTTTATTTTAAACATTTTATTCCCAGATATTCTGAGAATTTCCTATTTCAACACTACAAATGTATAAAACTACACTAATTAAACATGTAAGTATATATGTTTTTGTTATTAAACACCCAATATTAAAAATGCTATTTTCTAAACAACATATCTTGCATATTACATCTTCCCTACAGATCCAATAAAAACATCCAACATCAACTATACCAAAAGACAAGACTACCCTTGTAAGAAATGTAAGTATACTAGTAATTTGTCTAAAACTCCCGAAAAAAACGAAAACTATGTTCTTAACACCATGTTATATATTTTATATTTCCTCTACAGATATTCTGAATACATCATACATCTATTCTACCTACAGCAAACAAAACTACTTATTTAGAAGTTAGTATACTTTTAAATATTTCCCATTTCCCAACGGTTCCAAATATTATTTATAATAATTTACATTTATTTATTCTATCTTCTCTACAGATCTGAACTTTACTACCTTGATGTACTCTACCAAATACTACAACTCAACTATTTAAACAAGTAAGTATATGTAATGTGTACATCAAATGTACTACTAAGCAAAATAGAAAACTGCATTTTCCTAGGAAAAACGTTTGTTATGTGTAAACATTAACTTAGCATTTCTATATTTTCATACCAACAGTAAATAAAGAAATACATACAAGAAAATCCTTCAAAATACAGTTCTGCATTTGTGATTACTACTTTTAGTAACTGTAAGTATAAATACATCATTAATTATGTTTGCACCACAAAGTGAAATATATGTTTTTTGATTTTGTTTCTTTCTACTCTTTCCTAGAACAAGTAAAACAAAATGACAGAAGGTGCAGAATTTGTTATGTCCCAGAAAAATAAATTACTGTTATGTTATATGGGTTATGTCTATAATCAGGAAAGACAAAGTGGTAGAAAAGTTTTCTGGAAATGTACCAAATATTACTCCAACAAATGTTATGGGAGGGCTACTACTGAGGAAACGAATGTGTTATTTACCAGGGAACACAATCATCCCCCCAATGTCACAGAAATTGAAATTAGTGATGCTTTAGAAAGTATAAAAACTGCTAGCACGCAAAGTGATAAACCAACAACACAAATACTTAAAGAAGAACTGTTAAAAGTCCCAGCCCATGCTTCAGGTCAACTACCCTCTATTGACTCCCTTAAACGCACAATTGCACGCACTAAAAGACTCACTACCACAACCCAACCCAACCCTACTACTTTTGAGGAAATTATTATTTCACCAGAAATGTGCATCACACACAATAAAGACAAATGTATCCTTTTTGACAATGAAAGCAGTACAAACAGAATCATAATGTTTGCAACTGCAAGTAATTTAAGAAAAATCCAACAGTGTCCCCAATGGATGATGGATGGAACATTTAAACCATGCCCAAAACCTTTTTTTCAACTATATTCCATCCACGGTTTATACCATAACTATAACATCCCTTTCATTTACTGTTTGCTACCAAACAAACAGCAAAACACTTATACAGAAATATTAAATGTTCTCAAAAATGAAATCAATAATTATTTTCCACAAAAAATAATTATTGATTTCGAATTAGCTATGATTAATAGCATTTTGAAAACATTTCCCCACACAGCAATCCAGGGTTGCTACTACCATTTCAATCAGAGCATATGGAGACATCTCCAGAAATCAACTTTAAGTATTCTATACTCAACAGATAGCACCTTTGCCTATCAAATTAAAAAATTGATAGCACTGGCCTACGTTCCTGTTACCGATGTAGCGGAACACTACAATTTATTAATTGACAGCACATATTACAAGAGGAATGAAGATAAACTAATCCCATTACTGGACTATTTCGAAGATACTTGGGTGGGAAGGTTGCACAGATCTGGACATCGACGCCAACCCAAATTCCAAATCCCTTGGTGGAATGTCTATCTTAGTACTTTAAACCAAGAGGCTAAAACAAACAACAGTGTAGAAGGGTGGCATAATGCTTTCCAAGCTACCACAAGCAGAGCCAAACCCACATTCCATAACCTACTAGAAGCTTTGAAAAAAGAACAAAGCTATCAAGAACTAAGAATGGAACAATCTGTGACCCAAATTGGTCCAAAACTAACTAAACAAACTAAACAAATGTTCCGACTACTGCAAAGTCAAGTCACACTATATCCTACAACTAGAGGATTAGAATACCTGTCAATAATAGCTAAAAGCCTACTATAAAAATGTCTACAAAATATACTAATGTCTTCTTACAATAATGGTAAATATAAAAATCATAAACATTTCTAAACAATTATAAATAATACATATTTGTTTAACAAACTTATCAAAATTTGGGACATTATTTCTGAACAAATATGCAATATTTATAATTACATCACACATACACATTACATAAAGATCGACATTTCCCACCCAATAAAAAAAGTACTTTAAATACTTACAATTTTTGTAGATGAAAAAGACGTAATCAAGCAAAATACAATCCATACAATCCATTCCAATGTAGGACAATTCCAATATGGGAAACCCTCAAAAACCCGAAAATTAAGTAAAAATGAAATAAACGCTCCAGGAAAACCCGAAAACAGTAGTGTGGACACTTTAGTATTTAAAGTGATATACACACAACTTTTAAAAAACGGTCACGCATATCAATGTATCAATGCAAGACGAAACCCTCAAAAAACCCGAAAAATGTTGAAAAAATTTCCTGGCAAACACGAAAAATAGGAGATACATGTCAAAATATAACCATAATAAGTCATACATTCGTTTCTCCGGAAAAAAACATGCTTCCTTCCATGTAGTTTTCATGCGAGGAACCGGAACCTGTAAAAAAACATACATAACGAAACCCAACCACAAATAGCCCATAACATTTGTAAATACACGCACAATTAACATTAACCATGTAAGAAGACATTTCCTAACACTTAAAATAACACTAGAACTAAAACATACACAACGCATCTATAACGACGACATTTCACCTAAACGCTACATAAACAATTCATACCTACACACAAAAACACTACACAGTTCGAATATACCCTCAAACATTACCACTCAGTTATAAATAGTATGTAAAATTAACCTTACCTCTCTCCACGCGAAGCAACTCCCAACCGCGAGCTTCTCCAGTCCTGAATGAAGCGCAATAACCTTACGCGGTAAAAAAGTAGTCCCCTTAAACCATTTTTGAAAAGGTATCATAGAAAATACAATGTTATAGTAAAAAAATAGAATACATACACATTGTTATTTTAACAAATTAATACACTAGACTCATTATAATTTAAACTGTTTAAAAAATATAAATATATTTAATATTAATTAATATATAGTAAATATTATATATTAATAATATTACAAAATTATGTAACACTTGAAATAATATATGTAAATAATTTCTTATTGTGTACATTTATTGGAATAACTTTGTGTTTGTTTTTAACTAAACATTATCATTGTTTATGGTAATAATTAATAATAATAAATAATATAACTTATTTATTGTTATTAATATAAAAATTATAACCATTTAATATATAAACAATGCCCTGAAATAATGTATTTTTATTTGTCTGAATGTATGTTTTTCTGAAAATAAGAGAAAAATGATTATGTTTATTAATTAATAATAATAATAATAAATATATTTGTTATTATTTTTATTAATTATTACAATTTTTTTATAATAATGTCTAAGTATTATAAAAGTATATAATTGCATAAATAATCTTTTGCCACTACCAGATATTATTATTAAACATATTCTTCCCCTATACTGTTATAAAGTTTACAACATAATATATTTATATGTTTCATTTAAAAACAACATTGTCTGAAATATGTACCAAAAAATGTCTTATTTTGTATTTCCATATCTTGAGCAAATATAATAATTGTCATGTTACTTTATAAAAATGTAACTTTAAAAAATATATATTTAATAATATTAATATGTAATATTAACATTATTAAATATAAATGGAAGAAGCTAAAAAAAAACTGGTTTTTTATGTAATTCAATATAAATACTTGTTACTCAAAGTTAATGATGAAAACATTTTTTATTTACAGAAAAAATGTTGTTAAATAATTTTGTGTGATAATTTACAACATATACATAAATGATAATGTGTTATTCTGCGAATACTACATTTCAAAATAATGTTATGCTATTTTTGATTGTGATTGTATTGTAGTACACATAAAAAAAATAAAAAATGTTTAATAAAGTTTTGTGAAAACATCCATTTTGCATTAATTTGTGATATAATAACACAGTAATGTACAATTATATGCAAATGTGCTGGACACTGACCAATTAATATTTACTATTGCTACTCCAGTCAAGCTAATATCATGGAAGGTGCTGGACACTGACCAATAATTATTTACTATTCCTACTCCAGTCAAGCTAATATCAGGGAAGATGCTGGACACTGACCAATGATTAATTACTATTCCAACTCCAGTCTAGCTAATATCAGGGAAGGTGCTGGACACTAACCAATTATTAATTACTATTCCAACTCCAGTCTAGCAAAAAAAAAAAACTGAAAACTGACCCTGAACCCAAAAAATACCCCTTTACCCAAAAACTGAAAACTGACCCTGAACCCTAAAAATACCCCTTTACCCAAAAACTGAAAACTGACCCTGAGCCCTAAAAATACCCCTTTACCCAAGAACTGAAAACTGACCCAGAACCCTAAAAATACCCCTTTACCCAAAAACTGAAAACTGACCCTGAACCCTAAAAATACCCCTTTACCCAAAAACTGAAAACTGACCCTGAACCCATAAAAATACCCCTTTACCCAAAAACTGAAACTGACCCTGAACCCTAAAAATACCCCTTTACCCAAGAACTGAAAACTGACCCTGAACCCTAAAAATACCCCTTTACCCAAAAACCCAAAACTGACCCTGAACCCAAAATTATTTAATATTATTTAATTACCAATTAATTATTAATAACAATAACAATAAAGTAAATATATTAGCACATTAGCTGTAATTAATTTTATTTAATAATTAATATTATTTTTTCCCAATTAATTAATTAACAATATCAAAAAATTAAATATATTAAAAAATTACTCTAATTAATGTAATTAACTAATTAATATTAATTAATTACCAATTAATTAATAATAAAAAATATGTACAAAGTTATATTATTTCTTTATCTAATTAATATTAATTAATTACCAATTAAATATTAATTAAAAATATTTACAAACATATATTGATTAATTAATTATTATTAAATTACTCCCCACCCTTATCCCCCACAAACCCAACATCCCGCTCCTAAACATTAACTACAATTTATATTACTAATAATAATATATATTTATTTTTTTACCTTTATTCTACATATTATCGATATTTTGTCTTGTCGATTTTTTTGAGTCGATATTTTTGTACTCGATATTTTTTTATCATTATTTTATTCGATATTTTGACCAACAATATTTTTGTTATCGATATTTTATTATTGTCGATATTTTTAAATCGATATTTTGTCCATTCGATATTGTGGAGTCGATATTATGTCTAGTTACCACCCTGACACCACAGGGAGTGGAGTTTATTAAAGAAATTTAATTGAATGCTCTGCATCTAAGCCCATTCTACAATGTTGAATTCGGAAATGGAATTTGAAGCACATACCCGTACTTGTACCAGGTATAATACAAGGACCTGAATTGGTGCCCATCCTATAGAGGGTGGCTGAAAGCAATGTAAGGACATAATTAGGATCTAATAATACCTTACTATGAGTGTGGGTCTATAATTACTTTCTTTTCTGGATGGTGGGATAAGAACATTTGATTGGCTCTTCTCTTGGTAAGATGGTCAGTGACTTTACTGAAGTACCATGATTTCATAGGATAAGGACACTTGAGTGGCGTTTTTCTTGCGAAGCTCGTTAGTCACTTTACCAAAGTTTGATAGTTTCACAGTTTATATGAAGAAAAGATTTCCACCAGGTGGGATTGGAAGTGTTTAAGGATAACAATTTGAACCTTGGTTGTTGATCCAGAACCTCCGTCTAGATGGGCGCACATAACCCTTCTGCTGCAAGACCGGCAGGATGTATGTATTTGATGGCACTACAAGTTATGAAGGGAGGCTTTGAATAAGAGGCACCTGCTAACTGGTAACCATTGAGAAGCTTGGAAAGCAAATGTGAATTTGCTTTAAAGTCTGAAATGCAGGAGCAGCAGCCCTGTGACTAGGCTGTTTGTCAATTTAAGGCTGCTCATCAGCTTCTCCGTGACAAGGCAAATTGTTGAAGTTCAATCTAGGTAACACAAACACAATGATTGCCTATACACATTGCAGAATACAAGGTACAGCAAAATCCCTCTATGGTTTCTCGCATGCGAGAGAGGATTTGCATCATTGCTGATGTGAACAGCCTTTGGTTGGAAACTTGGTTGAAGAAGAATATTGCTTCTTTCATGTCAGTTGATCACAAGTGCCAGGCAGCCATCAGAACGGTTCAAATATAATCAGAATGTAATACTAGCTTGCAATGAGCCAGATATGTGTGGGTAGGTCAGACATTGCAGTGTTGTCCTGATCTGATCTATTATAATATTGCACTGGGTGGTGGTCTAAATGCAGGATGAAAAGATTGTTTTTATCTCAGATGTAATAGAATACTGAAACGAGTACGCCTACATGTGACTGAAAATTAAAAGTAGAGTGAGCACATCGAAACGAGGGTAAGGGTAAGTAAAGTTTATTTGTTGATTAATTAAAACCATTACAAACAGCAGAGAGCAAATTCAATTTACAACCTGATTTAAGAAAAACGATAAAAACACAGAACCAGTGCGGAAAAGAGACTAGCCAAAGCTCATATACATACTTAATTCAACTGTAGTAAGACGAGTTGACAATGAACAATTTAGCAACAAAAGTTAAATAAAGTGCAATGTGCGCTCTAATTCCAAATCAAATACTTTGGATGGGAAGCAAAGAATTCTGATAAAACCATTTTAAACTTAAAATAAGCGTAGTATACTATCCCCCGAACTGATTTTGATATAATTTGTGGCAACAGCATTAGAGACGTTACTTATTAAAATACAATATGCGAGCGCCGAAGGTTGTACCTCGACTTGTATTTACTAAATCAAATACTAATGATGATAATCATGTAACACCATAGATTGAAAAATCATGTGCTAGCAGCAAATATTGTCTATGAAATGGGGTGATACATTTGTAACAATTAAATTAAAAATTTCTATAAAATTGCCCCGCGATCCCTAAAAACATTTACTATTGTGGAGTCATTGACATTTTAGATAGCATTCATTACATGGATTTCATCGGTTGCAGTGTCTTCCTTACATAGTTTTGTTTCAGCTATAAGGATATACTTGACAAACTGATGAATTAATCTAGCTGTAATACCTCTTAAACATACAATGATTGCAGTTCTGCAGGTTCATACTCCCATTTCCTTAAAAAATGGTTTTAAAAACCTCTTTCGTTCTACAAGCAGTTTTGGGCACAAAGTTACAATATGCTGTAGAGTTTCTTCGTTCTTACCACATAATCTACAGACATTAGAAGGCCAATTTTGTTCCCATTTTGGGATTCCATCTTTGGTTGGGTATCTCCCAAACCGTAACAGCATAAATTTATTTATGATATAAGGTTTTAAATAAAATTGCAGGTAAGGCTGGGGATACAAGTTAGTAAAAGAGTTTGCTATTGTCCAAAGATGTTTTTTTCCCTCTTAAATCGTCTTTGTCCTTTATACAAGACAAAAGGGCTGCTGATTGATTGATTGTTTTTTTGAAAACCATTTTACACCTTGTTTCATCCTCTAAGTTCGTACATTCAATGGCATGCAAACATTCATTTAAATAAGTTCGCCAGCTTCCCGAATAGGCCCCTCTTTGGATCTCAAGCCAACAAAGGTAAGGCAACGAGCCTTCCTCCGATCTGGATAATAACAATAAATACTTTAAAAATGTAGATTATCTAACTAGACACTGTTTTTTCTATCCAAATTCCAGTCTAACATTCGGGGCCCGCGGGCAATAATCTGGATAGTCAAATCGGGTGAACCGGGTGATATGGTGGACTTATGCGCGAGTTTGTGGGGGTGGGAATGGGAGATGTAGAGTTGCGTACTCGTGCTCTGCTCCACTCAGCCCCAGATAGCAAGTCTCTGAGCTCCTCTCTCCGGCTGAGCTCCCAGCCAATCTCGCCGCCTCCCCCAGTCCCAAGATTGCAGCTCGAGGAACCGCCAAGATATTACATTGCAGGTAACTTACTGCACGCGGCAGAATCGCGTCAGCTCACGGCTCCCGTAGCTCGCTGTGGTTCCAGTGGCTCCTTGTCGTTAAGCTGCTGCTGGTGCTATGGCCGATTCTCGGCCAATCCCCCGATTCACGTACTCTTTCTTGCACAAGACTCTCTCGGGAGTGCTACGCCTCACCAGCACTCTGCCTCGCTGCCTCACCGCCACTCTAAGCGCAGCAGCTCAGCAGCAGCACTCCCTGAGCTCCGGGAACAAGATCGGGTGCAAGTCTGGGCACAAGACCATATACCGGACCATACACCGGATCCTGCCTGCTCACACTCCACAACCGGAGCTGCTGAGGGTCAAGCGGGGTTAGCCTTCCCGCAGCTCTCCGCTGATCTCCCGCTGGACGCTGGATGCTGGGCACGTGGCGTGGCGTGGCGGCTTGCTGCTCACGTTTGGCGTTCTGCTCTCTGCTCTCTGCTGATCGAAACAAATACACTATAAATCGGTCTTTAGAATCCCAAAACACAAACTCGATTTATATGAATACACTATATGTGGAAACAAGTACACTATGGGGCCTATTACGATGTCGGGTAGACTTGCGTATGCCCAACACCGTCTCAGAACTGGGACCAACCTACCTCCAGTTTGCGGTCCCGACTTCCTGATGAGGATGTGACTGATTCTGACATTTCCGTATGGGAGCATGTATTACTGCCGTAAACTGGCCTTAGTGCATTCTCCCATAGGGAAATGGGAGGTGGTATGTCATAGGTGCCCCCTCTGCCCCCAACCGAAGGCCACACTCACAAGGCGGTGCTGTTAGGGAGCCCCAAACATGCTTTCTGACTGGGTTTCCATGTCAGAAAGTACGGCATGGAAACCCTGCCAGGAACCGATGCATCGTAATCCTACTCCGTAATCTTTTTCTGTTTTCAGGAAAGAAAATCTCAAAGCCGCAAACGATTTCTTGAAAATAAAAATAGCTAAGGGCCACAACCCACATGGCGTTTTCTACCCGTATGTGAGACCCATCATTCATTTCCCCTTTCCGAGTCTGACTGCATTGTACATTGGACATGGGAAAGGGATGAGTAACAGTGGCCCTGCCCTCAACAGGGTGAGAGGACAGTTACTGTGAGTGGGGATGACGTGCTGGGCAGGCCACCAGGTCAAAGGTATACACTGACAGAGCCAAGGTAGGCTCTGGCAATGTAAAGGCCAGTGCTTCCCCTGACTCTAAACAGAGATAGAGAGCCACACATTTGGGTGTCCTGCCGATTTGCAGCAGACGCCCACTCTTCTAAACTCTAAATAAAGGTATCCGTTTTTGTTGGACTAACTTTAAGAAAGTGATATGCCATTGCATGTGCTGCATACTCACTTTATGGTATGCTTGCCACCCTCCATTTATATCCCAAAAGGATTCATTTTCATATATTTACAGAACTGATGGGTATGAACAGTGAACCCGGTAATATGCGTCATTGACAACCCAGGGCATTGATGTTAAAAACCTGGTCAATTCTTGCCCTTTCTTGGCATTCTGCCCACTAGACACCAATGCCAGACTGCGCTGCACACAATTCTTAGATTCTGCCAAGAACTTGTACACACAGGGTGTGCCAAGTTTTCCACTGAGCATTCTGGTTGGTGGTGCCATACTTCCATACCTTGTCACAGGGTTATTCTTACAACAATAGTAATTATAGGATTGTTGATACAATTTAAAGCTGGGTGTCGGCCCTTATTCTGGCGAAGTAGGTGCATTTTATATACATAATATGGGTGTTGGTGCTATGCTAACTCATTTTCTGATTCACTACCCCATACTGAAAAGTATGTGTGTGTGTTGTTTTTGTTGTTTTTGCGAAGTGTGCTCGTAGGTTTTCGTTAAGCTTCTCCTTGATAATTAGTGGAGAAATGAACAAAACATAACGTTTTAATTTTCCTGCATATTTATTCATCTAAATTAATGCTTGTATTCATAGTGTGATACAATTGCGATATTATTGTAGATTGAACATGACTTTAAACTCAGAACTATGATAAGACTGATATAAAAAGCACATTTAAAGTTCTTCGGAATTGTATTAATTCGATCAATGTATTTCATAAATATATTTTGATATTGTGTAAGTTTTTTAAACGGGCCGACTTTGGGCAACAATTTCACACTATTATTATTAACTATTAATAGGTACTGTGCCAAATTGCAAAAGGGAGTGAAGGACTAAGCTATATATATTGTTATAGCACCCCTGTTCAAACTACATTCGCCTTTTTTACCATCTCATCAACACCGATCAGTTACACTGGTGGAGCACGGCAGAAAAATTGCCATTATGTATTCTCAAATGCTTGCATGATGTGTGTGGTCATGTAAATTGACAGATTATAAAGACTAAAATGTAAGTGCAACACTCAGGGTGTTAAGTGCATGTAACTGAAGTATTGCATAGCATAGTATCCTTATGCCTGCCTGAGGTCGGTTACAGAAACATATGTAAAACCCACCATTGACCTCGGACAAAGAAAATAGCCTACCTCCATAGGCCAGTAAGAATCGTTATAATCAGATATTGGTACAAAATGTAAATCCAATTTATTTACCAAACAATGTATCACTATTACAAAGCCATAGTTTGCAGTTCATATTTTAAAGTGGTCCAAAAACAGCGCAGTGAAAAGTGACGTAGGTGAATAAAGTGCGTAAGTGCCTAATTACAGTAGGTAATCTCTAAGGGCTGATATTTAGCAAGACTTTAGCTGCAAGGTAATGAGACAGAATATCGAGGGTAACAAATTCGACCTATAATAATATTGACCTAAAAATATTGTGGAATGGAAATATCGGGTGCAAGAATATTGTTGTCAAGAATATTGATTTGAAGGTGAGTAATATCGATTTAAAAAATATAGAAGTTATTAATATCATTTGCAAAAATATATTTGTTTAAAATATCGATTTTGTTAATGTTATGTATTTTAGTATATATTTTAAATTTATGTGATGTGTTTTCCATACAAGTATTGTTTATGTTTTTTAATATGTGTCAAATTTTAAGCAGTTATTAATTTTATTTTGAATAACTTTTGTGTTTTTTAGTTCCATGGAGGGTTGTGGGTTTATAGGGGAACAGGATGGGAAGTAATTTGTTTAGAATAAATTAATGAATATTTTTAATTTATTATTTATATTTATTTAATAGAGATTTTATAATGTTAATTGTGTTTTACATTTTTGGGGGTAAATTTTAGCTGTGGATTGTTGGGATAATAGGGGTAAAGTGTGGAA
Source organism: Lissotriton vulgaris (assembly GCF_964263255.1). NCBI lineage: Eukaryota > Metazoa > Chordata > Amphibia > Caudata > Salamandridae > Lissotriton > Lissotriton vulgaris. The sequence continues at coordinate 1,885,247,130 of NC_141687.1, read as the reverse complement.
AGTTAATACGTTTTTATGAGTTTTAATTTGTTTTTTAATTAATCATATTTCTTTAATTGCTAATTAATTATGTTAATTATGGAAGTACATTTTTTTTAAATGGAGATGGGGTTGTGAATTGTGTGGTGATATAGGGTAGGAAATAAAATACCTAAATGTATGTAATATTTAATGTTTTTGTTTCTAAATATTTTCTAATTAAAAATATTTGTTTGAAAATTATTTTTTTGTTTATTTAGTATAATATTTGTAGGTATTTATGATATGTATTTAACATTCTAATATGTTTTAATTTTTTTAATTGTTAATATTAAATATATTTATATTTACATTTTTAACATATTTATATATTGTTTATTTTGTTATTGTTGTTAATATTTTGCTTGTTTTTAATTTTGAACTGACTGGAGTGGAAGTATTAATTGTTACCCCTCACAATCCAACACTTTCCCTACTGTTACCCTTATTGGAGTGGGAATTTGAATTTTTACCCCTCTGCTATTCAACACTTTCCCTATTGTTGCACTCACTGGAGTAGGAATAGTAATTGTTATCCCTACGCTATCAAACACTTTCCCTACTTTTGTACTCACTGGAGTGCGAATAGCAATTTTTACGCCTCTGCTATTAACACTTTCCCTACTGTTGCAATCATTGGAGTGGGGAATAGTATTTTTTACCCCTCTGCTATCCAACACTTTCCCTACTGCTACACTGACTGGAGTGGGAATAGTAATGTTTTACCCCTCTGTTATTCAACACTTTCATTATTGTTGCACTCACTGGAGTGGGAATAGTAATTTTTACCCCTCCGCTATCCAACACTTTTCCTACTGTTGCACTCACTGGAGTGGGAATATTAAACTTTACCCCTCCGCTATCCAACACTTTCCCTATTATTGCTCTCATTGGAGTGGGAATAGTAATTTGTACCCATCCACTATACCTAATCTTCCCTACTGTTGCACTGACTGGAGTGGGCACAGTACATTTTTACCCCTCTGTTATTCAAAACTTTCCTCATTGTTGCACTCACTGGAGTGGAAATAGTAATGTTTACCCCTCCGCTATCCAACACTTTTCCTACTGTTGCACTGACCGGAGTGGGAAAAGTAATTTTGATCCCTCTGCTATCCTACACTTTCCCCACTGTTGCACTGACTGGAGTGTGGAAAGTAAACTTCACCCCTCCGCTATCCAACAGTGTCCCTACTGTTGCACTGATTGGAGTGGGAATAGTAATTTTAACCCCTCCACTATACAACATCTTCCCTACTGTTGCACTAACTGGAGTGAGCATAGTAATATTTAACACTTCGCTATCCAACACATTCCCTACTGTTGCACTCAATGGAGTGGGAATAGTAATTTTTATCCTTCTGCTATCATACACTTGCCGCACTGTTAAACTGACTGGATTGGGAATAGTAAATGTTACCCCTCCCCTATCTAACACTTTCCCTACTGTTGCACTCACTGGAGTGGGAATAGTAATTTTTACTCCTCCGCTATCCAACACTTTCCTGACTTTTGCACTGACTGCACTGCACTGACTGCAGTGAGAAATGTAAATGTAACGTTTTTAAGTAATTTAATGTTTTAATTTAAAAAAGGAAGTTTTTTAAAATTAGATTTATTGATATATATAATCTTAAAATTATTACAGAAATTAAAATTAATCGTTTCTTAATTGTTTTAAAATACATATATATATATATTGATTAATATGTATGTATGTTTAATTTTTTTAATTAATTTTATTTGTAATTATTTGTTAAAATGTATATTAAATCGAAGTTTTTTTCAATTCATTTTAATATTTAGTATCTATTATTTTATTTTATACAAATAAAAATCGATATTTTTTACGATGATCTTTTTAACATCTATATATTTTTTCATTATTTTTGTACTTACCTATTTAAGTATAAGGAGTTGATATTTTTGCATTCTATAATTTATCCTCAATATTTTGTTATATATAGTTTTGAGGTCGATATTCTGTCAGTGAACCGTTTCAACCCCAAAAGTGACCCCAAATCTTTCCTGATTACCCCGGCCATGTCCCTGTTAATCTTCGGGCCCATAACACCGATCCATGTACGGTGGTGAGAGTGAGGAGGGTTGAGTCTCATACTCTGCCAGAAGAAATCGGAGTGATGCAGACATTGTGCTGAGTTGGCTGCTACCTGCTTGGCCCTGTTGTAATTGATTCTGGGATCGAAAAATTAACTTATCTCTAGAGGACTGACACTGATGTTAGAAATTTTACACATGAACTCTAATTTGGAGTCTTGCAGCTAAAGTCTTGCTGAATATCCAACCCTAGATTTTATATACTTTAAATATGTACTTGCGCTAATTATTCACCTATGCCACCTTTCACTGCATTGTGTTTTTTGAGCATCTACACACATGAACTTCAAATCAAGGTTTTACTATATTGATAGATTGTTTGTCCCATAAATTTTATTTTTCTATATTGTATCAATATCTGATTATAACAAGTCTTACTGTCCTAGGGAGGATAGTCTATTTCCTTTCTCTGAGATTATCATTGGGTTGTACATTTGATTAATTACTCAGATCCCCAGGATTACTGAGTTGCCCCGTATTTCCATATACATGAGGTCGGTTACAGAGCAGCACAGCTGTATAGAATTGCCTTATGGTAACTGCATGAGGTTACAGTATCACATACATTACAGAACTAGAGATAAAAGAGATAACACGTCTTCCTCATACTGAATTGTTGTAATTATTGAGAACCTTCATTCCTACTATAATGGGATTACTTAAACCTAGTTGACCCTGGTGAAAGTGTTAAACTGGGCTCAGTGTTATTTGTGTCTTTATGAGGAATAGCACTTAAAAGAAGTAATGCAGTAATTGACCTACATATGGTCTTACCAGGTACTTACCACCTGGTTCGAATAGGTAGTCACTGCTCATGCCAAATGTCACATGCAATAGCAAAGTCAAGATGCCTGGCATTAATGAGCTAATGCAGACAAACAGCATGATCATATGCTGTTTGTCTGCATTAGCTCATTAATCTTTATTTGCACGTGTTAGATGAAAGCCAGACATGTTGTCTTTGGTGATAATGGTGGTGATAGGATGTATGACGGTACAACGCGTACCGTTACGATGCAGGTTTTACAAAGCAAGTCGTTACAACGACTTGCGTTGGGGGGCGCTGGATAGTAAATAGTTTAATTTACTATTCCAAATCCAGTCCCTGTGGATAGTAGGGAAGGTGTTGGATAGTAAATTAAACTATTCCCTATCCTAGAGCGCCCTCCAGCAAAAGTCGTTGTAACAACTTTCGTTGTAAAACCTGCGTGGTAATGGTACCGCGTTGTAAATGTTTCGTGGTAAAGGATGTTCCCCGTGGTGATAATGGTAATGACAATGTTGGAATAAGTGGTGTAATAATGGTTGTGGTGTGGGTAATGTTGCTTAAGGGGATAGTGGTGTTGGTGTCAAACGGTGGTGGTAGTTCTGGTGTCTGTAATAGTGATTATGAACATGGCTGTGTTGGTGGTAGTGGTGGTGGAGATGGTAATGGTTGATGATTGTGGGTGTAGTGGTAACACTTGTGGTTGTGGAGGCATTTGTATTAGAAATAGCAGAGGTAATGGCAGTAGTAATGGTGGTAGTAATGATTATTAGAGTAATGTTGATGACAATATGCCATTTATAAAGTGCTAACAGCTGCCATATTAGTAGTAGCAGTAGTAGTGGAGGCAGGTGTGTTGCTGATAATGTTTTTTTTTTTTTTTTGTAATGGGAGTGATAATGGAATGGTAGCAGTAATGATCTAAAAGGGACAGACCTTTATGAGAAATGCTATAGCTGTATAAGGGACTAATAATGAGTTTCTTGGTTCATGGAACCGCCAAACCCAAGGTGGCAATCCCTGAACCACCAAACTGGTGGTCCACCCGCCGTATTATGACTACGCCGATGGGACAACCATAGGACCACTCCTACCGCCAGTATCCTTGATTCCGTGGAGGTGCCACAGTGGTCAGAGGCCATAATATGCTGGCAATACAGCTGCTGCAGTGCCAGCATATAATGAGTTTCCCCACTGCCCTCCTTTTTATAGTGGTGAGCCATCCAAGAAAAGGGTAGTGGTGAGGAAACTTAGGGGGCCCAACAGCCCCCCTGGGTGAATGGGCGCACATGCAGGGGGGAACATTGTGTGCCCCTTGTCTGTATCCACTCCCATGCTTCTGCACTGAATAAAATGCACAACATTGTGCATTTCGGTCTATGCAGGATCGTGCTTTGGCATTCCCATTGCGATGCCTTTCTAAGGCTCACTGTCTGGGACCAACAGAGCACCACCTGCCAGACCAGGAGTAAACTCCTAATCTGGTGGGTGGTCAGCGGATGGCTTTGGCAGTGTGGCAGCGTAACACTGGTGTGGCGGGCTACACAGCCAAAGTTGTAATCAGGTCCTAAATGACAATAACACTTACAAAAGCCTATTACAGTTAAAGGATTGCTTTCTGTATGCAATGTGTATGTTTGTGAAACATTGTTGAAGGTGGGGTGATTGAGTGTATTTATCCAGTGTAAAATAGTCCCTCATGGATTGCAAACACTCCATATAAGGTAAAATAAGCACTAACCAATCAATAGCATGTAATACTTATCTGAAGGAGCCAAAGTTCCCATGTACATATGCCAAGGCAGACTTACATTTGTGTAAATAACATGAACTCCTATTTAGTTGCAAAGCCACTCCTGAGTCCCAGTGTAAATGCTATTTGTGCAATGGTGTTTGCGCCTTTAAAAAAGTACACGGTTCTAACTAAGTAGCTCTGAATCAAACCTGATTAGTATCATGTAATACAAAACAAGAGGGTTATGTGAATAAGAAATCAAGCTTTCACTAAAATCTCTGGAGACAGGTTATTGGCTGTAACAATTCCACATCTTTCCCTCCTTTCTACCGTGTGCCCTCCAGTGCTGTATTTCTGACTCCGTAACTTCTCTTCTGTAAGGTATGCCATGTCTTTAGAAAATTGGGGGTGGTAACTATATGTCCCAGATTACAAAAGAGACCTTTTTGAAACCTTCTTCGGAGTCAGAAAGTAACGGAGCCACAATACCTCCCAATGAGAGTATTGGCATCTGCACCTCTTATTTTGGGGTTCATTTTTAGCCTGGCCAATCTCCCTCAGGACTGTTTGAGAGGGCTCACAGTAAGGCCACATGCTCGAGGTTGTTAAAGATTTTTATGCCTCATATTTTTGTGCATCATCAGCAACATGCAGAATGCATTTTCACACTTAATTACATATGTTTGAACTGAGAGAGTATTATTGCTTTTGAGACAAATTATGACGAGTAGAAGTATGTTTTTCTGGTATATGTTAACTAGGACTTAATTTAGATATAAACGGTATCTTTTCAAAGATGCAAGTCACCCCCAGTCAATCACGCTTCCACCCCACTACAATCTATGTCTCCCCTTGAACATTCTGCAGCACACAGTTGAGATGAGACGTACTGGCGTATTTCCATTGTCATTGCTTATTCTACTCTCAATGAACTTCCCTGGTCAATTCAAAAAGCAACTTTAATTACAAGGTCCTTTCGCTGGTTCACTGTGTTCTATCCATTCACATAACACATTATTGTTCATGTATTTAGTTTCTCATAGCATTCCCAGACAACAGTAACATACAGGGGGTTATTCATGTAGTGGGTTAATGCTTAGGAGTTAAGTCAATATGGCGTACATTTTTTCATCTGCTCTGATTTGCTGATGAAAATATCCTTTCTTCACAACATAGTGATTCTGCAGTTTTGCTAACTGCATATGTAAAATAAATTCACAAAACACCATTTTTCGGTGGTGAGACATAAGTCTTCCCTGTTTATTTATTTATTTATGGACTTATAAAGCGCCTGATTCAATTCCCGAAGGGATATCTCTGCGCTTGTGCTTCCACTGCTTAGTATCTATCGGGGATTTTGGGCTGTAACACTAGGGAGTTTTATCTAAGGCAGGGCGAAGAGATATGTTTTAAGGTTTTTTCTGAAGGATTCAAGACTGGGGATTTGTTTCAGCACGGGGGGTAGGAAGTTCCAGAGAACAGGTCCTTTGTAGGAAAGGGCTCGGCCACCCTGTCTGGCTCTTCTGACCCTGGGGACCTGAAGCAGTTGATGGCTGCTGGAGCGCAGAGTACGTCCAGGGGTATATGGAACAAATTTTTCCTTTAAGTACCTGGGGCAGTGCCAAACAGGCATTTATGTATCGTGCAACATATCTTAAATTTAACACGCTGCTTTACTGGTAGCCAGTGGAGTTGGTGTATGAGGGGACGGGAAGGGGTTCTGGGAGGGGCATTGAGGGCTAGTCTTGCTGCAGTGTTTTGGACTACTTGTAATTTTTCCAGTTGTTCCTCATTTGCCGATATATATAGGCCATTACAGTAGTCCATCCTACTTATTATTAAGGTCTGAATAAGCGTTTTCCTATGATTGTCTGGCAAAAATGGAAAGACGCGTCGAAGCAGCCCAACCACACGAAAACAAGCACCTGTGACTTGAGTAGTGTGTTCCTTGAGTAGGAGTGCCTGATCCAGCTTGATACCAAGATTTTTAACTGTTTGTTTGGGGCTTGGGACAGGTCCCAACTCCAAGGGCCACCAATCTGGGGACCATGTTAGAGTTGCTCCCCCAAACAGCCTGACCTCGGTTTTGGTCACGTTGCATTGGAGGTAGTTCTGTGCCATCCAGTGTGCCACTGCTCTCATACCATCCGCAAAGGATTTTTGGATTGCGGGTGTGAGGGTTTGGAAAGGAAATAAAAGCTGGGTGTCATCAGCGTATTACACCGGGGTGAACCCATATGATCTTATAATGTTTGCTAAGGGGGCCACATACACGTTAAAAAGCGTGGGGCTTAGGCATGAGCCCTGTGGCACTCCCTTGGTGAGCTCCCTAAGGGTGGAAGAGTGGGGGCCCAGCTTAACACCTTCTAAGCAACCCGAAAGAAAGCTTTGCAACCATGACATAGCCGCACCTCCTATGCCCACGTCTCTCAGGCGGCCGAGAAGGAGTTCATGTGACACAGTGTCAAAGGCAGCGGATAGGTCTTTACAGCACTAGAATCACTGAGACCCCTCTATCAAGTGACATCCTGATGTTGTCGGTCACTGAGAGGAGGGCTGATTCTGTGCTGTAATTAGGCCTGAAACCAGATTGGGAGTGGTCCAGGCCCTCTGCTGCCTCGATGTAATTTGACAGGTGAGTGTTCACATGCTTCTCGGTCAATTTGCTGAGATAGGGCAAGAGGGAGATGGGCCGAAGGTTGGAAAGGTCCGTCCATGGAAGTGCGGCACTCTTCCGGATGGGGTTGACAATTGCTTTTTTCCATTCTGCTGGTACATACCCTTCTCTGAGGGAGTGATTTATAACAGTTTGGATTTGAGGTCCTAAAAGGGTGCTCAGGGGGGCCATCATTTTAGCTGGTACAAAATCGTCGGGGGAGCCTGATTTTATATGGCTAGTAAGGAGGGGGAGATCTGTGTCAGTGACTGGAGGAAAGGTTAGTAATGAGGTTTTTCTTTGAATGGGTGTGATGGGAGCAGAAGTGCTACAGTTTGAGCTCGTGGCTTTCAGAATTTTCTCATAGATAGAGTTTGTTTTATTTTCAAAGAACAGTGATATTTCATTGCATAAAGGTAACGACAAATCATCTGGACTGGCACAGGCTATAGGTTTAACAAATGCTTCCGGTATTTTATATAGTTCCTTCGAGGAGTTGCCTGCTTATGCTAATTGCAGGACAAGACTATTCTTGCGGGCCTTTTTTATGTTTTTATAATAGTTTGTTTGTGCATCATAATGTGCCTTCCTATTCTCTTCTGTACGTGCCTTCCTCCTGTTCTACTATGGATGCTGTCCTCTGTTCTCCCTATTTTGCTGCTCACTTGGAAGCCACGAAATTGAGTTTTATCTCGATCTCTTAGCCAATTAATTTGGTAATTTTAGTTGGAAAATAATTTTGGGGTGTCTAGAATTTTGAGGTATCCCACATCCACAAACGAAAATGGAAACAAACTTTTCTCCCCATATGAATAAACAACGAGGACAGGTTATATACAAGTCAACTTTAATAAATTCAAAATTAGTTAATTGTGATCACCCGTGTTGAGTTTATTGGTCTCATTTATGACGTTTTGACGCAGGGCAGCTCCACAAGGAATCTTGTTGCTCTGACTTAAGTCAAAACAAAAAGGTAGGAATGCACCATATCTATGTGATACGGCGCATTCCGAAACTTTTCCGCAGCTCCAGCGCACAATGGGCTGCTGATTGTTTTTTTGCAGGAAGGGACACCTTCCAGCACAAAATCAATCAATTCAGGCGATTTCCTTTTCTATGTGTGCTGCATCCTGCAGCATACATAGAAAAAGGAAACCACCAGGAGAATTTAAAACATTTCTCCTCGTTGTGCCTCCCTAATGCCACCCTGGGGTGGCCTTAGGTTCTGACGCATTCCCAGATGCACATTTTCTTGTAAATCTGGGAATGTGTCCGGTTCCATGGGTATTGCATGGGAACACCCACAGCAACACTAGCGGAACGCCCCTTTCACACCGTTTTCTGCATGAAAGGGGAACATATTTACAAGGCCATGAAAAGCCAAGTGGCTGTACGTGGCCTTATAAATATGCTGTGGGACATTGCACCACAAACGTCAAAAATGTGACGTTCTGGCAGTGCAAAGGTGTAGATAGGGGCTCACAAATAAGGCCCTCTGTTTCTTTAAGTATTCACGAGGTACTGTTTGAGGCCAAATCAGCTACACATTAAGAATGAAAAATATAGATACCCTAAACTTGAGGTGAACGTAAACAAATTTAAGCATGCAGCAAATATGTGTGCAGTGTCTAATATACATGATGTGGATGGAGCCTCTAAGTGATAAATTTCTTGAAGTAGAAGATACCTTGTTACTGCTGTCCTTAAAGAAGATGACTTTGCATAGGTGGTTGCCTGTCAGAATAAATTAATAGTACAGTCGCTACTAGATTAAAATGAAGAAGAAGGCCCTAACTGACCGCAGGAGACATGGCATGACTCGAGAAGGTGTCCGTCACCTGATGAATTGTGCCAAAGTGGTGCTAAAGATAATCTGTCAAATTAGCTTTTTGCTATAGAAGAAATTTGACAGCTACTGTTCCTCTGCACTATCTTTTGAAAAGAGAACTGGTGCCCAGACGCAGTAATTTGTAGAAAATGGTTGTAAAGAACAGAGGTAAAACGTCACAAATGTAAATGTCTGCAGTAGACAGCAAGTCCTTCAATCATCTGCTTTTCCAAACTTCATTTTGTTTTCTTTTCTGATGCTGATTGCCTGGATCCCTGTTTCTATGTGTATTTGCGCACACAGGGCCCCAGTGGGGACTTTACTTCTGATGAATGACATCGATAGAGTATTGAGAACATTAGTACTGTTTGCTCTTTTATCACCGCGGGAAGTTGGTCATGATGGTCTACGGACTCCGTTTCAATGTTTAGTTAATTGTGTTTTCAAGGGATAATCATGGTGTCCAGTTCGGTCTTCAGAGCACTTTGCAAAAGTCACCTTGTGGGTTTAAAATGCAAGCTGGTTACGGTTCTTGTGCATCAGCTGTAAAGAGCGATGGTCCAGGTAAAACTGTAAAGTTATAGGAAATAAAACGAAAAGTCCTGTGTTGTAGTAATTGTTTATAAAAAAAAATTCTAGGAATTGTTTTTGTAATTGAATCTATTTTATTATTTTTTATGTTTTTGTAATTGAATCTGTTTTATTATTTTTTATTTAGTAAGATTATATTTATTAAGAGCAGGATGTTAGGTCTTTAGGGGATAAGATTGGGATGTATTAAAAAATTTTTTATTAGGGTATAAATTTGAATTTTTTTTAAATAAAATTAAATAGATTAGGAGCAGGACGTTTTATTTATAGGGGACAGGGATAGAAATTATTTTTTTATTTTGTATTTTTTGCTTAATTAAAATAACTAGAAAATAAATTAAACATTTTATCCTTGTAATGTTGGATTTATTAGGGATAAGGCTGGGGAGTATATGTATTCATGTTTATTTTTGGATGGGTATCTACAAAATTTAATAAATGACATAAAAAAATTATTTGAAGTGGAGTGTAGAATTAATACTGGATAAGGGTGTGGATATTTTTGGGGAATAATTAAAGTAATTCAGATACATTATTTTAGATTTTAAATTTTATGAAAAAAGCTTTGGTTATTTATAAAATTAATTTAAACCAAAATCTGAAAATTTATGAAATATTGATAATTATAAAAAATGTGAATATTTTTCTAAAAAGAATAAATAGTGGTATGTGATATTTGATGAGAAACTATTAATATTAGTTTCGGAAAAACAAACTGGTGATTTAAAAGATATTACTTTTCAAAATATTTTTTTTAAAATAATTTTATGAAATTGATTATGAATGTTGTAAAACCTAAAAAAATATTTAGGAGTAGGAGATGGGTAGGAGATTGCTACTTGGGGAGAGGAGTAGGAGTTCAGTCTTGTTGGGGTTCAGCTTAAGGTGGTTGGTATTAAGGTTGCAGATTGCAGGGTCTTCTGTGTTGTTCGAGTACAAGTTGAAGTCACCCAGGAGCACATCATTGGTGCCAGTTAGAGAGAGGTGGGTTAATAGATCTGTAAGTTCCTCAGAGAAGAGTGTGTAATCACCTGGTGGGTGATAGATGGCGCAGAGTTTGGTGGGAGTGGTGTCCTTAGTTTTCATTTCTACTCCAAGATATTTGAAGGCTGTGCTGTTCATGATCTCTAGGGAGTTAGGTTGGATTTCTTTTTTGCGGTTGAGAAATATTTTAACATTTAATATTATACCAAATTGCAAAAAATTGCTATTAGGTATTAAATAAATTATGCAAATATTGTAATATTTTATTTTATAAATAGCAAAAATATGTTACAAATTATTAAGACAATGCTATTTGTTGTGTAAATGTATTCCTTTAAAATTATGTTTTATATTTACTAAAATATTTTAAACAATATTATTCACAATTAAAGAATATACTTTTACTTACATGTTCATTACGTTTTCAAATATTGTACTGTGTTAAACATGTTCATATATTAATATTTATTGTAATTGTGTATGAAATATATTTTACAAGTTGCATGCATAATAGATATTTAAATTAGGAGGTTTATTTTAATTTTGAATAAATATATTTATTGTTTTAGATGTTTCCTTGGATGTTAGTTCAGCTTGTTCATATTGTGGTGGATATGGTAAATGTTAATTTTAAAGTGTGCTATATTTTGGGTATCTTCTTTTGTAGTGGTGGAGATATTGTAATTTTTATCTATTTAGTGGATAATGGGGAAGAGGATCGAGTTCAAGTCAGCATAGTCAAATTGTCAGAGGACTTTCAACAGGATTTGTCCAAGAGAGTTGGGCCATTGGGAGGCGTAGGTCATCACATCATCTAGTTGAAGTAGTTGTTGAGTAACAAAGATTTTAGGTCCAGTTTGAAACAAGAAAAGGAAGGGTTGCAGTGCATGTTCTTAGGGAGTGAGTTCCAGATCTTGGGGGCATTTCTGGAGAAGGAGTGTCACTGTTAAGTTCTGTTTTAGTTTAGGGGGTATGAGAAGGAGCGAGTTGGAGCTTCTCAGAGCCCAGCTTTTTCCTGCTCGCGATAATTTAGATTCTAGCTATTGTGGTTTTTAGCATGCAGTGCTTTGTGGATGATACATGCTGTCTTGTAGATACACCTTCCTTCGATGGGAAGCCAAGTGAGTATTTTGAGAGCAGAAGAGATGTGGTTAAACCGTTTCTGTGACAGGTGGCTTTCAGGAGTTCTTGTCAGGGTGGCATTGCCGTAGTCAAGTTTTGAGAGGAGTAGGGATTGTACTACTGTCTAAAGATCTTCAAGTGGGATAATCGGTTTGATTTTGTTTTAGATATTTTAATGTGCAGAGAGCACCTTTGGCAGTATTTATGAAGTGTTCTTTCATTGACAGGTCTAGTGTGATACCCAGGGATTTAGCAGAGTTGGACACTGAGATAGGGCTGTTTAGTGCATCTAGGTGTTTGAGCCATTCTTGGATGGATAGGAGATTGCTACTTGGGGAGAGGAGTAGGAGTTCAGTCTTGTTGGGGTTCAGCTTAAGGTGGTTGGTATTAAGGTTGCAGATTGCAGGGTCTTCTGTGTTGTTCGAGTACAAGTTGAAGTCACCCAGGAGCACATCATTGGTGCCAGTTAGTGAGAGCTGAGTTAATAGATCTGTAAGTTCTTCAGAGAAGAGTGTGTAATCACCTGGTGGGTGATAGATGGTGCAGAGTTTGGTGGGAGTGGTGTCCTTAGTTTTCATTTCTACTCCAAGATATTTGAAGGCTGTGTTGTTCATGATCTCTAGGGAGTTAGGTTGGATTTCTTTTTTGTGGTTGATCACAAGCCCCACCCTATTTGCTCTATTCTATCTCCTCTGATGAGTATCCAGGTGGAGTGAGCAGGTCTAGTGTTGAAGATGAGTGATCATTAAGCCAGGTTTCGGTAAGAAAAGGAATGCTGATTTAGTAAGGCCTCGGAAAGATCTGTGGAATTCTTAGCAGCAGATCTACAGTTCATGAGCATACAGGACATAGAACAAGGGTTATTTTTAGCAGAGTGGAGTGTAAGGATAGTGGTGTTTTGATCAGGAGGTTGGGGGACTATGTTAGGTCGAGGGTTTATATTCATGCCAATGATTACTGGGATTTTAGATACAGGCTTGGTGTTTGCTAGGGGGGATTTAGGGTTGCATGACTCTATGAGTAGTTTGATTTCTTTGGAGGATAGGGGGTTGGGCTCTCGATAGGGCCTGTAGGACAGGCGGCTCAAGGGGATGGAGGTATCGTTGGAGCGACCACAAACTGTTGGAGAGCCTTAATGGGGAGTCCAATTTTCAGAGCGGAGTTGAGTGTTAAATTGGCCTGTTTTACAAGGTTGTTTTTTTTTTACCTTGGAGAGGTCTTTAGCTAAAGAATAAAGTTTCTGTTCTAGACCCTCATGAAAATGGTAAGGGTGTCAGTGAGGTTGCTTATTCTTTGAGTAAGCAGGCAAATGGCAGGAGCTGAGTCTAAGGGAGACAACTGATTGGACATAGGGTAAAGAGGTGACTTTGGGGCAGGCAATGTGGAGGGGTTAGTTGGGCTGGGTGGGTTCAGTGATGGGATCTGGGATATGTGTGAGTGGGGGTCAGTGTTTGACATTCTCAAATTGTCACTGGTGTTCTTGTACATGCTGTGAGCAATATGGGAAAATGTAAGCAATATGTGACAAAGTTTTGATGTGGTCATTGCTTGTGGAGGGAGGGTATCGTGGGGGTATGACTGGAGCTTACTTGATTCTGGCATGTGTCAGGGGATGAGCAAAGATGCTTTGTATAGTGGCTGGAGTCCTGTAAGAGTATAGTTTCTGGGCAGTTGAGCTGGGCGGTGCATGGGAGAAGGGTTGGCTCCAGTTGAGTTTGAGAGGTGAGGAGAGAGGGGAAGTGGTGGTCAAAGATGGAGAGGTGATGGTCTGCTGCTTGAATTAGTATGTTCCTCATTATAGAATCAATATGCAGGTCTCAGCTCTGAAATTTTGGGAGGGGGTAGTGGTGAGTTTTACCATAGGAGATTGTTGTTGTTTTTGCAATTAGAAGGTGTGAGAGGAAAATATTTCTCTATTTTGAAGGGTGTTTACTTTAGAAAATGAGATCAGTTTTTGTATTGCCATTGATCATGCTATGGTAGGCAGCTATTAGTGTTTCTGGAAGTTGTTTGAGTAGGTTGTGTTCGATTTATTTCTTGCATTAATAGAGAGGTTTTTGGGATATTTTATGTTCCATGTGTTTGGGCCGAATCTCTCAAGTTTTGCATCAAGGGTGTTAAGGTATGGGTAAGTCATCATGGTTGATCCTTATACTAGAGTCTGTGTTTGAGCGGGGCTGTGGTGCAAAGTAAAGTATGTGCAGATGAACCTTTTTGATGTGGGCACCAAATATGTCAGCCATATCTTGATTTTTAGTCCACTATCTATCATTATGAGTAGGGCTGTTGAGCATTGGCCTAATCTAAGATGGATAATGCTCCTGGTTCTCTTAGTCTTTTTTCTATTGCAGTGGGGATGGGCTAGAGAGGTCTTACTTCATTTTATATGGTTCCCTCATTTGGTAAAATAAAGGGATGGTCGACATGGAGGGGAACTTTCATTGGTCCCAATGTTTAGTTCTTGGGGTGATTTAATGGTGATGGGGCTTGAGTAGTAGTTCAATTTCCACTATCCATTGGTGAATTCCCTTTTTTGATTTCTATGACTCCATTTATTAATTAAGGGCACAAAATTACTGTAAGCAGATGTCCTCCCTAGATGTAGTGAATACAATCATGAATTATCCTCTACTCTCCATGGCTTCTAGACTAGAAGAGTGAGGTGCCTAAGGACAATGCAACTGCCCTGCACCATGATATCCAGTCAATGCCCCCAATCATCACCCTCCAACATCCACTATATGTGAGCTCCAGCAGGCAGAGTGAGGGGGAGGAGGGAATCAAGGGGGCCAGTGGCGGTATCATCTGGGAGACAGTCAGTGATATTAAGGAAAACTTTGGTGTGATACTACATGCCTCCACATCGTAAAACCTGCCCATCATATACTGGAATTGCTCAGACCAAGACAGGGTAGCACAGCAGAGCCAGAAGTGCCAGAGAGGAGGGCTCTGCAAAACCCTCTGGAGGGAGGACCACGAGACAGTTCAGGCCACTGAGCAGGAGCCAGGGGCCAGGGGGGAAGCTCAGAGGAACCCAGAGATCACCACATTCCCAACCCCGGGTCCAACCAGTTTCCCACTCATGGAAGATCACGGGGACTATAGTTCCGTTGGCAGCGACTTGAAAACAATGTACCGAACTCACATGATCAGCACAGCAGCAAGGGACCGGTCAAGCAAGGAAGTCACTGGGTAGGCGAGATAGTAAGGGAGCAGCAGCCAGCTCACCTCAGACTGATGGGGAGGCCACTATCCCTGGGTTTATCAGACAGAATGTGTTCCTTAGTCAAGTGATCATGGGCAGAGGGCAGAATGGGGTCCTGCGCTCATCCAGAGTCTCCTTTGGTGGCCTCACTGATGCCACATTCAGAGAGCAAGTGTGAGTCCAACCAGCGCACTGCACGTTCAGATCAGCGAGAGTCAAAAGAACAAAGATAACCACTAGGATCCTGCCTCCAGAGGATCGATGGGGGGTGACCAGCACAGAGTCCAGGTGCTGGCTAAAGTTCACCCGTCGTTTCGTAGTCCTGGATCTATTGCAGGGATGTGGTAATTTGGATTCTCCTCCGGTGTTCTTGCTGATGCTGACTCCAGTGAGTCAATATCCCATATGTTCCATGACAATTCAAATATTAACTTCCACGATAGTCTCCAAGCTCACTATGTTCCATAGGTCAGTCCAGATAGTGGGTGGCTTGGTGAGAGAGTCTTTGCATGGGATTTACGCTGCTGGTGATCCCTGGCTCCTTCACGGTCGGCCATTTTGTCTCTCTATCACAAATTCGGTATTGTCTCGGGTATTAATGGTAACTGGCCTGTTATATGTTCTGGTATGTGGGGTAGTATATCTTTAAGAGTCTTTACTGTGGTTCTTGGGAATTAGTGGTTGCTTCACTTATATTTACGAATACTTCTCTCACTTCTATTTCTGTTACATTGGGAGGGTGATTATGCTCTTTCACATCAATTACTACAATTTCTCTGGTAGTTGCCCTCCCGTAACATGCAGTAGAATAATACTTGGTACATTTCCAATAAATATGTTGAGTGAAAGCATTTTCTTGACAGTATGTGTATCTCATTTAACACAATAAAAGTTTCCCCTTCTGTGATGTTATCAATTTTGCACCTTCTGCCATTATATCTTTAATTACTTTAATAAGATAAATATAGAAAAATAGTTACTAATGAATGTTTTTTAATAATATACAGTTGAATAGACAATTTTGCTTTTTCAAAACTCACTTGTATCTTGTTTAACAAAGTTTTGACTTCATAGACCCTTTTCCTTTCGCAAACGTCTTCTTGAAACAGGTGCTTTTTTCTATTGGAAGAGAAAAGGTTATTTTATTTATTGCACTCATTATATTTTTAGGTTATTCAAGTTTTAACTGTTGCTGTTTTAGTACGTTTAAAGCAATTTTTTTAGATATACTTACTTTTTTTGTGGTCTTTAATGTGGGTTGTTAACGGAGTTTAGTTGAAGTTTGAATAATCTGTAGAAAACGATACATTTAACAACTGCTAGTAATTGTTTAGTAAGAATTGTTTTTTACAGTTAAAATTATTTAACTTCCTATTTTAAATAAAGCAGTTACTTACTTGGAGAAGTGATTGTATGGTTGTATATGTTGTAGGTTTCTCTTTTGCAGGGAAAATACGGCAAAGTTTCCTACTCTTCAAATGTTTGGCATTTTCTGAGCTATTATTTGGTTAAATTATTGTGGCTTTTATATTGTTTGTTTAATTGGATAAGCTTTTTATTGGTTATAGTTTTGTATAGTTTAATGTTACTGTTTTTTTAGCTTCCTTTTAATCAGTTTTTGCAGTTATCTCCCAAGTTGAAAAACAACAATAATTATTTTTATGGGCATATTAGAGATAACCTATTTCATCTAATATAATATTTTTTTCAGTTAAGAAATATTATTGTTTGTGAATATAAATGTGTGTTGTATGTAAGTGGAATGTAAATATGTGTAACATATAGTTTTGAGAAGTTTTATGTTGATATATTTAAAATGTATTATTTTGATGAAGTAACATTATATTTTATTTATAAACTGTAGTTATTAATATGTATTTGTTACTCTTTGTCTAAATAATGTATTTTCACTGTTAATTATTTGTTTTAATATTTATGTAGTAGATATTCTCGATTTTAATATCTTTCACATAGTCTATGCTTAGGTGTAAGGGTTGATATTTTTGTTTTCGATATATGTTAGTTTCGATATTTTTTACGTCAATATTTTTTTATATGTTATTAGTGACTTTTTAAAATTAAGTGTATGTTCTCAATATTTTTGTTAATGATATTTAGGTTACGATAATTCTGTAAGTCGATATTTGTGGTATCAATATTATGTCAGTGAACCCAAGAAATTGATATAGATATCATGACATACTATATGTGGTTTTCCCAATTTTAGACTCCCATTACCTCCTGAACCCTCAACCGTCCAGGGTCCACATTCATCCAGGCACCTCACGTAACCTTGCTATTACTCAAAACATCTCCTTTTCACTATCCTCCTGCCGAGGCTCTTCTCCTGAAAGACAGACCATACCGTGCAGGCACACCCATAAACCACAGTGATTTTGTGTAAACTAGTTGCATAAGTTGTGCCAGAGCAGGGCTGTCTTACTGACCTATGCCCCGCAGCTTAAGAATGCTCTGCAGTGGTCACTCCTGCCAGTAAACCTTAATTGTATCACTCTTCACTGCTTCCTTGTACTGATGGTATCTCTCAGTGTAAGTGTGTTGACTTCGTTCAGAGGTGCTCTAGCAGGGATCTAGCATGCATCTCCCCATGTTATTAAATGATGCTGCAAAGAAAGGGTAACTGAATTTTTACAGGAGTTTTTACAAACCCTTTATTTGAAAGCAAAAGAATCATCAAAGACTACTTTGTGTGCTATTACACCCTCCGTGGAAGACAGACTGCTGTCCCTCCCAGTAAAGCCTGCCGCTATAATCTTTCACCGCACTACCCGGCCCCCGAGGGACCAGTGGATTTTGTTACAGGAACACTGCCCTGAGCTACATTTGCCATTCCTGTTTACATCATTAGGCTATGCATCCATCAGTTTGTTAGCCAGCTTCAACATGGGAGCCTGGTTACCGAGTCCCAGAGATTATACATTGGGTTATTAACTATTACCCACTCCCTCCTTATAGCCTCTGGGGTTGTTGTTAACCAAGAAAGTCATCCTGGGGGGTGTTGTTAACCTGGGGCATGACTATCCATGCCCTTTATGTGTGTGGTTGCAACCCACACACATACCTGCATGTTATTACTTTTGTGGAGAGGCATTAACGTGCATGGAGTATGCACGGTACATGCATATTACAATCTCACCAGTTTCCTATGTATTCATAGAAGTGACCGTGTTTGAGGAGCAGATCAGGATGGGCATAGACAATTCGACCAACTACCACAAAGCATTCAATTTTAGGTTATGCCATAAAATTCTAAAATATACTTTAAGAGTGCATGCTTCCACAACGTGGAGGCATGTTATTCTTACTGTTGTAAAAAATAGGTAAGATAGTGCGGAGCCCTCTACAAAAAAAGGGGGAGGGCTGTTCGCCATAGTAGCAAGGTGGTTGGATCGACGGCAGATTGTCCTTATTAGCATAATTACGGTAAGGGCTCTGGTGTGGCCAGCCTGTGTAAAGCTTGAGACAGAGAAGTGCCCAGCCCATGAGCAGTAAAACCTCTAAATAATATTACTGATTCACAGTAAAGTGTGCTTTAGTGTATGTCTTGCAGTGTTACCAGACCACCAAGCTATGATGATACAGCTAAGGACCCCTAAAAACATGTGGTCTTACAGGTGAGGTGCATCTCCTGTAGCCCTCATTCTTGTTTTCATTTTTGTCATGCTTTGTCCTGTTGTCAACCTTTTCTCTACACTCCATCTGACTCTACTCTCTTCCCTTTCCCAAATATCCGAACCTCGCTCGCATTTCTTACTTTATTAGCAGTGAAATAAACCATCTTGGTGTTGGAGCCCACCCATCAGGCTTCTGCCTCCTGCAAGAAGCCATATTTTGATGTTTCCTCTCTGAAACAGAATTTATATTAATTTACTATCCAACTGAAGTCGCTGAATATTTGGTTTCAAGTATATTTCAGGAGTGCTTGCCATAACAATAATGTTAGACCTGGTACTGTTGGCGTGAGTCTACCTTCCTTTTTTTGCTGATGTCTCCTCTGTTTTAATATGTTTTTGCTGGTTAGATGCTTTGGGCACTGTGCCACTGCTATTCAGTGCCACAGTGCAAGTGTTCCCTATTGTTAATTATTGTAATGGATTAGTGACTCCATGATTACCTTAGTTGATTTACTTGTCAGACACTAGTACAGTGCACCATGTGTGCCAGGGCCTGTAGATCAAATGCTGCTAGTGGGCTTGCAAACTAATATAACACCAGATACCTCTCTCACCACAAATCAAACAATATTCTTAAGACCATCAGAATTCATATTTATTAACTCTGAGCTTTTTTTTCTTTTTGTATATAACTCTTTCTTCTTTTCATTGAGTTTTTTTCCTTATTACACATTTAGAACATACACCTCATTATCGTTTTTACAAACAGTGTAGACACACAGTACAATATTTACAAGTCACGGATATAGTACATCCTAATGTTCTCAAGCCAAAATTAATACATGACAAACCATATACATTTAACGTAATCTTACACAAAAACATAAATGACAGAATTAGGGGGGGGAATAGGGGAGAAATCCTTTGTCTTACAGTCATTTTGTACGTTTGGCGGGATCCGTTCTATCTAGATCCTCGATACCTAGTGATTTTAGAGGTCCTACAGGGGTCAGAGCAATAGTCAGGGACTCTAACATCCGTGCTTGTTCACTCAAGTTCAGACTTTACACTTTTCTGTGCGTTCCTTTTCTTTTGTGGTTACTCTTGGCCTTACAGAGAACATAAGCTGACACGTTTCAACCTTCATGGACTGACCAGGAATGGTTTAAAGTGAAGGTATTAATCAGGGCATCTTTTATTTTCGTTTAGGACACTGCAGCTTTCTGGTCTTTTAGGTCTTTCTAGGGCTGAAAGGGTCATAGATGGTGCAGGGATGTCAAATGCCTGTTTCTTTGATTTCTCCAAGGCACAGAGAAGTGAGAGAGGTATCTTTTGTTATATAAGCTTGCAGCACTGAATGAGCCACCCACCGAAGCAGTCTCTAAAGTGTGTCTCAGGCCCGCTATTGCTGAGCCTGTGTGCAGTCTAGTACTGCCATGTGGCTTGGTAAGTGTACCCACTTACTAGTCCCTAAACCTTCCCTTTTCTACATGTTTGCCACCCCTAAGTTCGGCCCTAGGGTAGGGCGCATTGTGTGTGAAAGGTAGGACCTGCCCTGATGTGTGTGGCATCTCCTGATAGTGAATTACAGCCAATGTCGTTTTTCACTATTGCAAGGCTACCTGTCCCCATAGGCTAGAATGGGCAGTTTGATAATAACATCTTATAATCCTAACTATCCCAGGGAACATGGTAAAAAACTAATTTAGTATGCCTGAACTCAGAATGATAAAAATAAATCTTTTAGTAAAGTTGGTTTTAACATTCTGTGTTTGAAAATGCCACTTTTAGAAAGTAGGTATTTTCTGACTTAACCATCCAGCCTGCCTCTGCTAGGTTGTGTATTGCATGTCTGGTTTGTGAGGGAGAGGAGTGCTTGGGCTTCAGCAGTTTGATGAGTCAGGGCTGGGCTGAATAGGACCTTGGCTGCACAGAGAGTGTGGGGAGGAGATTTCCTTTCACTCCCCTGAGCACTCATAGATTAGAGAGTATGGGGAGGAGATTTCCTTTCATCTACTTGGGCCAGGTCTGCTTTCAACAATGCTGACTCCACCTCCTTCCAGGAAGCTGCACAGAACTGGTTCTGGCTAGGTACAGGCACCCTCTACCCTCAGAGGACACAGGATTTACTAGTATAAATATTGAGGCACAGACCCCAGAACTTTAGTTCTCTTCTGGACATTAAGGTGGACCTTTTGCCAAGGAGAAGAATCAGAGAATCTGCAGGAGCTTTTGACTTCCCCCGTGCCAGTGTTTTGCTTTCTGTGGTTGGCCTGCAGTGGTTACTTTATTGCCAAGGAAAGGAGAAAGACTTTTATTTGCAACTTTCATCATCTTGAAGAAGAATCTCCAAGGGCTTGAACTCTGATTGCCTCCTGCTACAGCCTCAGGGATACAAGACTTCTCCACCAGCTCCCCCTGAATTTCCTTGCTGGGAATTCTATCTGCAGAATCCTTTGTGTTGTTGGGAGCTGGAGGCGCGACTCAACAAGGGGAAGGGTGTCGCATCCGCAGCTGTTGCCATTGCATCCTCGGAGAAGCATGTCACCATTGCAAGGGTCGCCATCGCCTCACTGGAGAAGCGTGTCTCCGTCGCAGCTGTGTGTCGTTGCATCTCAGGAGAAGCGTGTCTCCACCGCAAGGGTCGCCTTTGCATCACCGGAGAGGAGTGTCGCAGTGCCTGTCGCGGCTCCAAAGTTACAGAGTTGCCACACGGCCATCAGGCGTGCACGCATCATATTCACGTCCTCGCATCGTGGCGCCATCTTGTCGCATTGCAACCGGAATGCAGTATAAGTTCGTCTCATCACCTTCTCTCCGGTAAGGAACAGATGCAGCACCTACTTTGTGCAAGCACTGAGGAACAAATGCATCACCTCCCCCGATGCAAGGAACCACCTCCTGTTCTCCCTGTGAACCTTTTGTTTTTCTTGTGTGACGCATCCAAAGGTACTTTGTGAGAAACGTGTCGTGTTCACCTTTGAACTAACTTATTTCTACCAAGTACTGTGTATTTTTGTCATTTGGGTCTTGTGTTAAGTCTGTATAAAGAATACTTATTTTTATAAAACCTGTGTTGTGTCCATCTGTAGTGTTTTCACTGTATTACTGTATGTGTTCACAAAAACCTCTGAGATGAGGCTTCCTGCACGTGCCAAGCTACCACAGGGTTGAGCAGGGGTTATTTAGGACTGTAGCCCCCTTACTCTGACTAGAAGCACGGGTCCTGATTTGGACAAAGGTGCAAGCCATTGCCAACTAGAGACACCCAGTTCTAACATTGGTGGTAAGCGGTAAGGATTTGGACTTGCATTTGTGACTCATATACATTGATTAGTGTACACTACTAGTGAGTGCAGACCAAAAGCAACCACATACATTTTGGTAGAATTTTTTTGCCTTGGAACTGTTATTTTTGCTAAAGACTGCCAGTTCTTATTGCCGTGAGTAAAGCAGCATCCTATGCATCTATGGATCTAGATTTTGAGGAGGAAAGGTCGGAGGCCTACAATGTGAAACAGCTGAAAGCCTTCAGTAGAAAATGTAAAGTTGCTACTCCAGGCCGCACCAAGAAGGATGAGTTCCAAAATGCGCTGAGGGCCTGGGTGGAAGCAAGAAATGCCTCTGAGCATGTGGAAGAGCCTGCAGAAGAGGCCGAGAATGCAGAAGGGCAGCTAGATGGGCCATTTGGTCCAGCCAGCGAGAGAATGTCTTCCCCCATAGGCAGCAGTGTTTCTTCCAAGGGCCTGTCACCAGGAGAGCTGGAGGACAGGGAGAGAAATAGATTGCAAAAGGACCTAGAGAGTAAGAAGCTGGAGCTTAAGAGTTACAGAATAGCTTTTGAAAGGGAACAAGAGAAATTAGCACATGAGAGATTTTTGAGGGAATCGGAGCTTAAGACTAAAAGTTTAGAAATTAGTCCCTCTGGTGGCAGCGCACCATCTGTGCCTGCAGAAGGCAGGGTATGTTTCCCCAAGGATGTCATCAAAGATTTCCATAAGCATGGAGATATTGGGCATGGGTTTGCAGCCTATGAAATGACAATGTTGGCCCACCAGGTCCCTGAGAAGGATTGGGGAGCGGGGTTGTGGGAACGCTTTGTTAGTGATGAGAGGGATACATTGTTAGACCTGCCCAGTGAGACTAGGATGCTTTATGCCCACATGAAGGAATCCCTGATTACCAGGTATGGATTGATCCCAGAACTCCATAGACAGAGGTTCAGGAATTGTAAAAAGCTAGAGGCAACCACCTAGGTAGAATATGTGTCTTTCTTTTGCAGAGCTATGGATGGGTTGGTGAAGGGTAGCAAAGTGAGTACTTTTGAGGTACTCTAGGATTTGTTTGCATGGGAGCACTTGTCTGGTAATTGTTTTCCAGAGCTAGGCCACCACCTTATTGATAGCAAGCTAAATAACCCTAGGAAGCTTGCTGAGGAGGCAGACCGCTGGGTGAGTACCTGGGTCCACAAGGGTCATGTGGGAGACTCCACCAAGGGTGGGCACCGTCCCCAGCAGAAGAGTGGGAGGGACAAGGGTAAACAGAGGGAGTTCCAGAAAGGACCCCAAGTAATTCCAAAGGGAACCAAGGTAAGGGTTCCCAGCCTCCCCCTTAGAAGAAGTCAAAGCCCCTGACAGGTAAACCTGTTCGTAGGGGGCCTCCTACATGCTTTCAGTTTAAGGAAGTGGGCCACGCTGGTATGCTCCCCAGTGTCCCCAGAAGGATCGCAATGCACCACCCCATACACTCCCGTCAGATGGCAAGCGTAGCCCTGGGAGGGAAGGAGATGGGTGCCCAAGAGCAGAAGAAGTGCCCTTCTATTGTGGGTTTGCAGCAACAGGCCACAAACCATGCAGCAGGTGATCAGTCTGGATCACATTGAATCTACCAGGAAAATGACCTCCTGGATAGCGAGCCGAAGGCTGCTGAGCCTGGGTCAGCCCGTGTACTGGTGGTACCCCAGCGCTTCAGAGCCTTCCTACTGGGTTTGCCTCATGATGCTCCTTTATCTGGTCATCTGGGGTAGGACAAGACCTTTGAAAAGCTTGTCACCCACTTGTATTGGTCCCAGATGCGCAGGAGTTCAGACACTCATTGTAGGACTTGTCAAACTTGTCAGGCAAGTGGGAAGAGAGGGAGGAAGCACAAGGCTCCTCTCCAGCACTTCCCTGTGGTCAGCACCCCCTTTGAATGGGTGGGCATTGTCATTGTGGGGTCTCTGGACCCCAAGACAGCCATGAGAGAAGCGTGTCGCCACCGCAAGGGTTGCCGCCGCATCACCTGAGAAGCGCGTCTCCGTCACACCTGTGTGTCGTCGCATCACTGGAGAAGCATGTCACTACCGCAAGGGTCGCTGTCGCATCACCGGAGAAGCGTGTCGCAGGGCCTGTCGTGGCTCCAAAGTTACAGAGTTGCCGCACGGCCGGCGGGCGTGCAAGCATCATCTTCCTGTTGTCGCATCATATCGGGGGCGCAATCTTCTCGCATCGCACCTGATCGTCGTATCCCATCGAGGCGTCATCTTGTCACATCGCAACCAGGACGCACCACGAGATCGTCTCATCACCTCCTCTCTGGTAAGGAACAAATGCATCACCTACTTTGCGCAAGCACTGAGGAACAGACGCATCGCCTCCACCGAAGAAAGGAACCAACGCATCATTCTCCCTGCGAACCTTTTGTTTTTCTTGCGTGACACATCCAAATGTACTTTGTGAGAAATGTTTCGCAGTTACCATCACCTTTGAACTAAGTTATTTATACCATCTTAATGTCAATTTTTCTTAATACTGTATTGTGGATTTTTGTCGTTTGGGTCTTTTGTTAAGTCTATATAAAGAATACTTAGGTTTATGAAACCTGTGTTGTGTCCATCTGTAGTGTTTTCACTGTATCACTGTATGTGTTCACAAATGCTTTACACACTGCCTCTGAGATATGCCTTCCTGCTCGTGCCAAGCTACCACAGGGTTGAGCAGGGGTTATTTAGGAGCGAAGCCCCCTTTACTCTGACTAGAAGCAAGGGTCCATATTGAAGGTGAGCTGCACTCTGACCTGTGCAACTGATCAGCTGCAAAGAACATATAACAATTTGCATCTGGGTAAGCCCCAAAATCTGATGAACACCTTACAAGGTCTCAAGTTTGCGAGAAGAATGCCTAAGCACATAAGGCTGCGTGTAATGAAGTGTGACCCCAGAGCAACCTCTTCTCCAATCCAGTTCTTCTAGAGAGATCAGGTGCCTGGGTTGTATGTCGTCTTTGTGAAGCGGTGTCGGAGCCATGCACATCCAAACCTCTTTCACAGTATTTGGCCGCAATAAGCTGCACTAATTTGGCTGTAAAGTATCCCCCCACCCCTACTAGCTGCAGTCCAACTTCTTTGATACCCATGCTCACCTCTCCTGTGATGCAGTAACTTTGGGGGCACCAACCCCCGCTCTGACCCCTTCTACATTGTGCAACATTCCGTCCATCATCTTGTGTGTTGGGCCTCATCAGCTGGCCATTCTACCATGAGGCAGGGATCTTCATGGACAAACTTTCCTGCTCCTCGCCCATCATGCGGGATGCTTGAGGTGTCCCTGTGAAGCCCAACCCATGGCTCCCAGTGCTATTGCGTCCTCGCTTCTTCACATTTCTTTTCTTCAGCGAGGGGGGAGTATGTGCATAGGGTGCCCTTTTGCCCCCTCATAAAACCCCCTCGTGGCCTACTATGCTCCCCCTGAATGGGGGGCATCTACTGCAATTCAGGTCGCGGGCTCTCGCCTTGGTGGGGGAGGGCTTCCCGCCTCCGGGCCGAGTTTGTCCATTGGGTACAGCTTAGTAAATATACCACATAGTCTAAAAAATCTGCAACGTCCGAATTGAGAATTCAGTGCCATCGTTATGTAACCAGAGCAAGGCTCAAAAATTGGATCAACGCGATTGCGAGAAACATATAATTATGTAGTACTCTTCATTTAAGTTAAATACAACTACTTAGAGAATTTTATATGAAATGATTTCACAGACATTTTCTCTTAAGATATTATTAAATTCAAAACTGTGCTCTGTCATATATATTTGTTAGGCAGAAATTAAATTCACCATTAATCAGGAGGTTAATATTACTAGAGTTTCTACATATCATTGATTTGAATTTGCACAGTTCACAAATAGTAGGTTTACTCCCAGGATTATCTTCAGCTGTCTCACCAGTTTCCTATAAGTAGAAAAATTCTGAAACAAAAATGTAAACTTATACTAATACATAGATGGAGTTTGGATCAACTCTCTTCATCCATTGGTTGTCTGTTCAATTCTCATTCCCATTTCACCTCTATAAACCAACGCATATAGCATGGTCAATTCATCAGCCACTTCAGATACCTGCTCTCTTGCACTGTGAGTGGCAAAATGTTGCCTAATCACATATGTAAATGTGTTTGTATTTATATAGCACCTTCTACCCAGAGGTCTCGTAGCACTGTATTCATACCGCTGTAGAACCCTTCCTGGCTTTCCTGTGAGATGTCCACTCCTGGGCACCCCCAAGGTGAAGCCAGGCATCCAAGCGCTGCTGGGGCCGTTGTGGAAATTAAGCAAGCTATTGCCCAGAGTCACAGAGTGGGACTCATGAATAGACTAGGCACTAAGGTGAGACTTATCAAGTCCAGGGAGTCCAAGAGCCGCCGAGGTGGGAATTTATTTATTTATTTATTTTATTTTGAAAGTTTTATATAGCGCTGACAAGATCCTTGCAGATATCAGAGCGCTTAACAAAGAGAAGTACATGGGCATGGTTAAACAGATAAATCAATAGGTCAATTAGTCTAAATAGGTGGCAACTAAGCCCAACATGAGTACAAACCCTGGTCCCGGGCCAGACCTCTGCATCAGGGTCTGCAGTTCTAACCATTGAGCCACACTTCTCCGGCACATATGCCGAAAAAGAAGTGCACTTCAGTGCAAGGATCATGCACCAATACTTGGCCAATGCATTTTACTTTCCAATGTTTAGCCTTTTTAGTTTTTGTATTCATCCTTGTGTGTTTAAACTATGTCTTCAGGTTACAATAATTGAAAGCCAATAGTAACTTTTCTTTCTTACAAGATGAGTAATATTTTCCTGTGATACTCATTCAACATAAAAACAGGTCTCTATGCCTGTTCAAGTACACCTGCCTGCTGGAAAGCACCAGTACTAGTCTATTAAAATTATACGTGAAGGCTGCATGCTTTTTTACGTAATGTGTTTTCAAGCATGTGATTGGCAGGTTCAAGGCCCAGAATTTTTGTTCTTCTATTCTTAGGTTTTGGCGTTAGCCAAAAACTTTTGTTTTTACTGAAATTTCATGCTATATTTACTTATAATGACCTTCAGCCAGCTTTATTATTCATTGATTTATTGTTGTACCATTTAAATTTTCTTCTACTCACTACAGGATGTAGCATGGAGCAGTGTGTCAGCCCACTTCAAC
The DNA here is from genome assembly GCF_964263255.1 of Lissotriton vulgaris. Lineage (NCBI taxonomy): Eukaryota > Metazoa > Chordata > Amphibia > Caudata > Salamandridae > Lissotriton > Lissotriton vulgaris. The sequence continues at coordinate 1,885,220,011 of NC_141687.1, read as the reverse complement.
CTCTGACTAACTTCACTGTGATTAACTAGGAACACATCCTCACATAATGTAGTTTCTTACCGTACCAGGGACTACTAAAGCAAAGTGTGCTTTTTGAGACCAAAAAAAGGTTTTGCTTTTAGTCAATTTTTCTTTTTTTAGTATTGTTGATGGCTTAGCAATTTCCTCCCAACAAAAACGTTTTAGAAAAAACATGACAAAATAAAATAAGAATTGACAAAGTGAAAAAGTCTGCCAACGAAAGCCAGACCTATTGGTTTCGCCAATACTTGTTATTTTTGTGGCATATACTTAAAATATATATATATATTGTATTGTACCAACTTGCCAGTGTTTGTTCAGTCTTATCGTTTAGGATAGATACTGTGTCGAACTAGGTAGTTTGTGTTCCCCGTTGAAACCCCTCCCTTACGTGAGCACATGCGTGAATTTTTCTTTCACGCTCAAGAATTATAAATATTAACCTTTCTAAAGCAAATATGTGGAGCACTTTCAGTGGCAATAATGCACTTCTGTTTATCCTTAATCTTGATGCCCAGCACCTTACTGTGATAAAAGATAAAAGCATTCTTCTGTGCCATCTAGCTGCTGATTGCACTGAAGAGAGATAATGTATTCCATCCCTTCCCCTTGTCCCTCGGAGTGGCATGTCCTGCCTGATACAGAGCTCCGCTGGGCTTCGGGTTAATTCACATCATTACTTCCAGAGCGGTGAAACATTTGCATTTAAGAGCAATATTGAACTCTGTAAAGACATCCCCTGGAGTGAGCACTGACTGATTGACAGTGCTGGAAATGTAGGCCCTTGGCACGGTTACATAATGAGAACTGACATGATCGTCGATGTCAGTGTTCTCTCTACCCTACTAATGTGCCGGCCCCGGACCCATGCTTCATGGGAATGGGAGGAGCACACTGTGGTGCCAAACTTATTCTCATTGGGTTGGCTGCCTGCTGCAGAGATGTGTGTGTACTCTGCAGATCACACGTTGGATCTGCCTTCTGCAGAGATGTGTATGCACTTTGCAGATTCCATGTTGCATCCGCCTGCTGCAGAAATTTGCATGTACTCTGCAGATCCCAGGTTGGAGCCCCTGCTGCAGAGATGTGTATGTACTCTGCAGATCTCAGGTTGGATCCGCCTTCTGCAGAGATGTGTATGTACTCTGCAGATCCCAGGTTAGATCTGCCTGCTGCAGAGATGTGTGTGTACTCTGCAGATCCCAGGTTGGATCCACCTTCTGCAGAGATGTGTATGTACTCTGAAGATTCCAGGTTGGATCCGCCTGCTGCAGAGATGTGTGTGTGCTCTGCAGATCCCAGGTTGGATCCACCTACTGCAGAGATGCAAGGCGCCACCCCACATAAGGGACGTGATGCCGTTAGTGGCAGCCAAAGGGCCACAAAGGTAAGGAAATCCCTTCCGGGTCGCACGACCCGGAAGGGATAGCGAAGGGAAAACAGGAAGCGCGTCACCAATAGGGTCAGAGGGACCCGGAAGTAGTTTGGAGCCGGAAGCTTAAAAGCCCGCGCCTCACGTTAGGACCCCCTCTTTGTCCACTTGACCTCCCAGGAGTCGGACGTCGCATAAAGAAGTCACGGTGGAACCGGGGTGCGTGAAATCGATCCGACTTCAGGCGTAGGTGAGTGGGCCTCGCAGTGTGAATGAGTGCGGGAAGATGTTCTATGCGAACTATGCGTGAGTGTACGGTAGCGAGCGGATCCAGAATGAGAGTTGGTTGAACACCGCGGCGGGATGAGCGGCGGCTTGTGGGGCTTAAAAAGCGTTGGAGAAGAGCAAAAGCTGGAGCGCGAAAGTTGAAAGGGGTCCGTTGCGCATTGAGTGAGAACGGAGCGCGCCTGGTGCTCACACGCCCCATGTTAACGAGAAGCATTGAACTAATAATTTTACGTCCTTACTAAAAATAAATAACCAAGCTGCCCACCTAGAAACGCAATTATAAATTGAACATTTGGGGCAGTAAAGAGTAATAAATCAAGGGCAAGTCCGCAATAGGGCGGGTGAACATCCATCGAAGGCCGAGTTTACTAGCATTTTGCATCGGTATTATTGGTGGGCTCAGTGAGTCTACAAAGGCTAATGAAAACACAGTCTTTTTCCTACAGGTACAACGAGTGGGTAATCCGGAAGGGGTAGTGTCATTTTAAAGTAGCGCTAACACATTTCTATCTTTAAGTGCAGAATGCCACCGAAACGGCCAACGAAGGGCAAAGGGGCCACAGCCAAAAGAGATGACTACCTCGCATTAACGGAGCTGCAGGAATTTACAAAGGAGAAAGGCATTGATTGGGCATTAAAGGCAATGAGAGAAGGAGCAAGAGCGGATGCCCAGGAGGAAAGAGGGCGAGGCAAAAGCGTGCGGCGCACACCAGAAAGGCTCAAAGATGCGTCGAAGGAAAAGCGGCCCAGGGCAGCCGAGTCCCAACCAGCATCCTCAGGTGAGAAGGAGGTGCTCGAGACAATAGACTTGATTCCTAACGCAACGAAAGAGAACAGTATCCCTCATTCGGGCGCAGCTGGGGGAAGCAACAGTCAGTCTAACACTGCGCACTTGAGCGTGGCGCCTGCTGCTAATGCAGAGGCGCCCTGCGCACATACATCCTTGCCTCCTGTAGTCGCACAGCCTGGTAGCGGAATAGCCCAATTCTGGGTGCAGTCTGGGGGGCTAGCGCAATCCCCAGGTGTAACAGCGACAACTTCACACGGGCAGGCAATCAGTAACTGCCCTGCTAGCACAATGGTATTCTCCACAGCTTACCCGGGAATTGTAGGACCGGGGGTAATAGGTCCTGCCCAAAATGTAGTTACTTTGTACACTCAGGGGCAAACACCAAACTCCGGCGCAAATGTGGCAGGGGCAGCAGTTCATCAGATTCAGGGAGGGCCGGTGCCGACGGGGCAGCCATCATTAGCTTACAGCCCATTGATCTATGGTTCCTCATCCATGACTCTATCGCCATCTTCAGAGATCACATGCCACATGCCCGCAGGCACTAAACAAAAGATTCTAAGAGGGGAATATGTTGACGTATTCGATCTCATCAATGCGGGTGTAGTGCCTGGTAAGACTAGGGAAGGCAAGGAAGGCGAGTACAAGCAGAAGAAGGTATATGTTGAGTGGTCTATAAAGAATTGGATTACAGGATTCGCCATTTACGCTGCCATCATGGTAGAGAGATACCCCGCGTTGGCCCCCCAGATAATCAGTTATATATCTTTGATACATGGGGCGGCATGTAGCCAGGTTCTGAGCTGGGATGGTGCAGTGAGCTAAAAAACAGTGATGGATCAAGCCCTGATCTGTTGACTGGGTAGGAGTGTTCTGCTTAATTCAGATACTCTGTCCATCACCACCCCCTTTTCTGAATCGTTTTGTCCACCATAAGCGTGGAAGGGTATACTCAGATGTGAGTCCCTTGCTCACTGCACCATCAGGATTCAAGCAAGCCGGGCCGAAGACGGCTGAAATGCCAGAAACCGGTCCCCAGAAGCTTGTTTCCTTCCCAGTATAAGAATTGGCTTGGTAGTTTGGTCTGCCCTGTTCCCATGATGCACTGGGCCAGGGACAGACTAATTTGCATGTAGCCAGGTTCTGAGCTGGGATGGTGCAGGGAGCTAAAAAACGGTGATGAATCAAGCCCTGATCTTTGGACTGGGTAGGAGTGTTCTGCTTAATTCAGATACTCTGTCCATCACCACCCCCTTTTCTGAATCGTTTTGTCCACCATAAGCGAGGAAGGGTATACTCAGATGTGAGTCCCTTGCTCACTGCACCATCAGGATTCAAGCAAGCCGGGCCGAAGACGGCTGAAATGCCAGAAACCGGTCCCCGGAAGCTTGTTCCTTCCCAGTATAAGAATTGGCTTGGTAGTTTGGTCTGCCCTGTTCCCATGATGCACTGGGCCAGGGACAGACTAATTTGCATGTAGCGAGGTTCTGAGCTGGGATGGTGCAGTGAGCTAAAAAACGGTGATGGATCAAGCCCTGATCTTCGGACTGGGTAGGAGTGTTCTGCTTAATTCAGATACTCTGTCCATCACCACCCCCTTTTCTGAATCGTTTTGTCCACCATAAGCGTGGAAGGGTATACTCAGATGTGAGTCCCTTGCTCACTGCACCATCAGGATTCAAGCAAGCCGGGCCGAAGACGGCTGAAATGCCAGAAACCGGTCCCTGGAAGCTTGTTTCCTTCCCAGTATAAGAATTGCCTTGGTAGTTTGGTCTGCCCTGTTCCCATGATGCACTGGGCCAGGGACAGACTAATTTGCATGTAGCCAGGATCTGAGCTGGGATGGTGCAGTGAGCTAAAAAACGGTGATGGATCAAGCCCTGATCTGTTGACTGGGTAGGAGTGTTCTGCTTAATTCAGATACACTGTCCATCACCACCCCCTTTTCTGAATCGTTTTGTCCACCATAAGCGTGGAAGGGTATACTCAGATGTGAGTCCCTTGCTCACTGCACCATCAGGATTCAAGCAAGCCGGGCCGAAGACGGCTGAAATGCCAGAAACTGGTCCCCGGAAGCTTGTTTCCTTCCCAGTATAAGAATTGGCTTGGTAGTTTGGTCTGCCCTGTTCCCATGATGCACTGGGCCAGGGACAGACTAATTTGCATGTAGCCAGGTTGTGAGCTGGGATGGTGCAGTGAGCTAAAAAACGGTGATGGATCAAGCCCTGATCTGTTGACTGGGTAGGAGTGTTCTGCTTAATTCAGATACTCTGTCCATCACCACCCCCTTTTCTGAATCGTTTTGTCCACCATAAGCGTGGAAGGGTATACTCAGATGTGAGTCCCTTGCTCACTGCACCATCAGGATTCAAGCAAGCCGGGCCGAAGACGGCTGAAATGCCAGAAACTGGTCCCCGGAAGCTTGTTTCCTTCCCAGTATAAGAATTGGCTTGGTAGTTTGGTCTGCCCTGTTCCCATGATGCACTGGGCCAGGGACAGACTAATTTGCATGTAGCCAGGTTGTGAGCTGGGATGGTGCAGTGAGCTAAAAAACGGTGATGGATCAAGCCCTGATCTTTGGACTGGGTAGGAGTGTTTATTTATTATGCAATTTGTATCGCGCAAACTAAACCCGAAGGTGTCAAGGCGCCTATCAAAAAAAAGGTCAGAAAATTGCAAAGCACCGCTACAGGTATGCGCGTACAAAGAGGTGGGTCTTTAGGGCAGATTTGAAAGCTTGGATAGTGGGGAGAGACCTTACTTCAAGAGGGAGAGCATTCCACCATTTAGGGGCCAGATTGGAAAAAGCCTTACCCCCCCATCTGGTCTTCCGGACACTAGGGACAGAAAGAAGAAGCCTGTTTGAGGAACGAAGGTTCCTGCCAGGATTTTAGTGGGACAGAATAGATCCAATGCCAGTGGGACTGGTTTTAGCTAAAGCCTTATAGACCATACACATGGACTTAAAAAGGATGCGGTTCACAACGGGAAGCCAATGAAGCTGCTTCCGGGCAGCGGTGGCAGAGGCACCTCGGGGTAGATCAAGAACAAATCTGGCTGCTGCGTTCTGGACCACCTGCAAGCGCTGTAGCTGACTTTTATTCAGTCCAGCATATAGCGCATTGCAATAGTCCAGACGAGAGCCCAAGAGGGCAACAGCCAATTGCTTTCTTGCCTGTAGGGAGAGATAGTGCCTGATTATCCTTAGTATATGGATGATCCCCCAACAGGTCGATACAGTCCTGTTGACCTGTTGGCACATGCTAAGGATAGGATCGATCATAACCCCCAGATTTTTAGCTGAGGAGGTAGGATCGGGGCAGGCACCCAATGAATCTGGCCACCACTCAGCTGACCAGATCTCTTCCATTCCTCCAAACACCATCACCTCAGTCTTCTCCCCGTTCAGTTTCAATGAATTGTGAATCATCCATTGGCCGACTGCCTCCATGCAAGATCTTAAGTTGGCGGCAGTCGACGTAACTGACTGGGAGAGAGAGACGAGGATCTGGGTGTCATCCGCATAGGAGACTACCTCCATCCCAAAAGATCTAATAAGTCTGGCAAGGGGGGTCACATAGATGTTAAAAAGGGTAGGACTAAGCGCTGACCCTTGAGGGACCCCACATTGCACAGACAGGGATGGAGATAGAAACTGACCCAGCATCACCCTTTGCTCTCTATGGTCGAGAAAAGAGGAAAGGAGTCCCAGGGCCGCCCCCCGAACCCCAATCTCCTTCAGCCGAGATGTTAATACCGAGGGAGAAAGGGTATCGAAGGCAGCCGTGAGGTCTAAGAGGATCAGGAGGGAAGTCTGTCCCCCATCAACCCGTGTGCGGATGTTGTCAAGCACTATGGTGAGGGCAGACTCGGTGCTATGTTCCCTCCTGAATCCATGCTGGGAAACATCCAGACAGCCGGAACTCTCCACGAATGCAGCAAGATGTTTGTTTAGATGGGTTTCTAACATGTTCACGGGAGCCGGGAGCAGTGAGATGGGGCGAAAGTTTTTTAATACCCCAGGGTCTAGAGAGGGCTTCTTGAGCAGAGGTTTTACCACAGCATTTTTCCACTGCTGGGGAAAAATGCCCTCCTTCATCACCATATTCATGATGTCAACCAAAGGGGGAAGGAGGGATTCTCTGCACTGCTTGAGGATCTTTAACGGGCAGACATCTATCGGAGAACCAGATTTAGTTTTGTTAAGAAGGATCTCGAGATCCTGGCAAGAGAGAGGGGGAAAGGATTCCAGACCCACGAGCCGAGGTAGTTCTACAAAATTAGACTCCAAAACAGCGGGCACTGGAGGCACAGAGGTAGAGGATCTTTGTGACTCCAAGGCAATGTAAATGTCCGAAATTTTGGACTGAAAGAAGGAGGCTATCTTGTTGCAGAGCTCCTGAGATGCAACCACCGGGTCTGGGATCTGGAGAGAAGTAAGAGCATCAACAATCCTGAAGAGCTCTCTAGGAGATGAAAGTGAGGATGTGAGGGCTGTAAAGTATTCTTGTTTGGTCTTAATCACTTCCAACTTGTATCTTTTTAACAGGATCTTATGGGCTTCTCTATCCTTAAGGTCCCAGCTAGAGTGCCATAGGCGCTCTGTCTCCTTACTTCTTGTCTGAGGAGCCTTAGTTGTTCTGAGAACCAGGGGGCTGAAGGTCTTTTCCTGGCTGAATAGCAGGACCTAGCAGGAGCCAGTTCATCGAGGGCGTCCGAGATGGTCTTTTCGAATTGTAAGACCGCTGAAGGAGCGTCCATCTCCTGAGTAGTGGACAGACTGGGTATCCACGGATGGAAAGAGTCTTCCCTGATGTTTTTGAAATTCCTTTGTAGTTCCATAGTACTCAGGACCCTTCTAATAGTGTCCTGGGTCGGATGTGTTAGATCGAAGGGAACGGCCAAATGATCCAACCATGAGAGATGGAAGGGGTTGGTAACTGTCAGCCTCTGATCGTTAGAAAAAATTCCATCGAGCGTATGCCCCGCTCGGTGGGTGGGTCCCTTCACCAATTGGGTGAGTCCACAGGCTGACATCACTTCCAGCAGGGAGATAGTATCATGGACCTCCAGCAACTCTAGGTGAAAATTGAAATCACCTAGAATAGTAAGGTTTTGGCGACCAAAATAAGGTTCCAAAACTTGAAGCAATTTCAGGCCAAAATCTGCTCTTGGGCCGGGGGGACGATAAAGCAAGATCCCATTGAACGCGGGATTAGAATGGTCGGACAGGGAAAAGTATAGTACTTGGAACACATCCTTGGGGTCAGAGAGAGGAATAGTGTGGCAATGAAACCTGTCTTTATTCAGAATAGTCAGGCCACCACCAACTCGACCTATTCTGTCCTGTCGTGCTAAGCAGTAGCCCTCAGGGACCGCTTCGACAAGATCAGGACCTGACGAGTCTTTAGCCCAAGTTTCAGTAATAAAGACCCGAGAGGGTTTCTTTTCTAAAATGAGCTCCTTAAAAACTATATTGTTTTTAATGAGTGAGCGAGCGTTAATGAGAAAGCAGTTTTCGCTCGACACACTGAGTCCCAGCGGAGAGCGGGCCTCCGGAGGAGGTGGGGGGGAGGGTAGGCTGAGATCCCCCGAGTCTACCTGAAAGCAACCACACCCCAAGGGTAGTAGGAAGTCTTCTGGGGTGCACCGATGGAGGCAAGCTGCAAATGGAGGTTTGAGCCGTAATAAATCCTGTAAGGAGTATTTGAATAAGTAAGAGCCTACCTTATCCTGACCAGTCATCCAGCCATCCAGCCCGTCCTCATCGCGGACGGGCGCAGACGGGCTGGACTCTGGCGTGACTCTGGCGTGAGTACGGCGTGCCCGCTGCGCGTCACTGCTGCGCGCCACTGCTGCGCGTCGTCATGGCAGGTTTATTTGCGGACTGGTCAGCCTACCGGAAGACTAGGGCACTCACCAAAATGGCGCCGCGAATAAGTCCCTGCCTACCCCTAAGATGGCTGAAAGGGAGTGTGGAGCAGCAACTAACCCGCTAAAGCAGCGGTGCGGGGGCCAATTATAGTGCAAGTCAGCGCTATATAAGTGCAGTCAAGTGCGAGTGTAAAGTCACATTATTAAAAACAAAATACAGCAGTTTTTAAAAAACGCGCGTGCTACCGCGATTATAGTGCCAGATAGCGCATAATGCAGAGCTAGCGCCGCGTTGCTAAATTCATAGTGTTCTGCTTAATTCAGATACTCTGTCCATCACCACCCCCTTTTCTGAATCGTTTTGTCCACCATAAGCGTGGAAGGGTATACTCAGATGTGAGTCCCTTGCTCACTGCACCATCAGGATTCAAGCAAGCCGGGCCGAAGACGGCTGAAATGCCAGAAACCGGTCCCCGAAAGCTTGTTTCCTTCCCAGTATAAGAATTGGCTTGGTAGTTTGGTCTGCCCTGTTCCCATGATGCACTGGGCCAGGGACAGACTAATTTGCATGTAGCCAGGTTCTGAGCTGGGATGGTGCAGTGAGCTAAAAAACGGTGATGGATCAAGCCCTGATCTTTGGACTGGGTAGGAGTGTTCTGCTTAATTCAGATACTCTGTCCATCACCACCCCCTTTTCTGAATCGTTTTGTCCACCATAAGCGTGGAAGGGTATACTCAGATGTGAGTCCCTTGCTCACTGCACCATCAGGATTCAAGCAAGCCGGGTCGAAGACGGCTGAAATGCCAGAAACCGGTCCCCGGAAGCTTGTTTCCTTCCCAGTATAAGAATTGGCTTGGTAGTTTGGTCTGCCCTGTTCCCATGATGCACTGGGCCAGGGACAGACTAATTTGCATGTAGCCAGGTTCTGAGCTGGGATGGTGCAGTGAGCTAAAAAACGGTGATGGATCAAGCCCTGATCTTTGGACTGGGTAGGAGTGTTCTGCTTAATTCAGATACTCTGTCCATCACCACCCCCTTTTCTGAATCGTTTTGTCCACCATAAGCGTGGAAGGGTATACTCAGATGTGAGTCCCTTGCTCACTGCACCATCAGGATTCAAGCAAGCCGGGCCGAAGATGGCTGAAATGCCAGAAACCGGTCCCCGGAAGCTTGTTTCCTTCCCAGTATAAGAATTGGCTTGATAGTTCGATCTGCCCTGTTCCCATGGGGCACTGGGCAAGGGACAGACTAATTTGCATGTAGCCAGGTTCTGAGCTGGGATGGTGCAGTGAGCTAAAAAACGGTGATGGATCAAGTCCTGATCTTTGGACTGGGTAGGAGTGTTCTGCTTAATTCAGATACTCTGTCCAGCACCACCCCCTTTTCTGAATCGTTTTTTCCACCATAAGCGTGGAAGGGTATACTCAGATGTGAGTCCCTTGCTCACTGCACCATCAGGATTCAAGCAAGCCGGGCCGAAGACGGCTGAAATGCCAGAAACCGGTCCCTGGAAGCTTGTTTCCTTCCCAGTATAAGAATTGGCTTGGTAGTTTGGTCTGCCCTGTTCCCATGATGCACTGGGCCAGGGACAGACTAATTTGCATGTAGCCAGGTTCTGAGCTGGGATGGTGCAGTGAGCTAAAAAACGGCGATGGATCAAGTCCTGATCTTTGGACTGGGTAGGAGTGTTCTGCTTAATTCAGATACTCTGTCCATCACCACCCCCTTTTCTGAATCGTTTTGTCCACCATAAGCGAGGAAGGGTATACTCAGATGTGAGTCCCTTGCTCACTGCACCATCAGGATTCAAGCAAGCCGGGCCGAAGACGGCTGAAATGCCAGAAACCGGTCCCCGGAAGCTTGTTCCTTCCCAGTATAAGAATTGGCTTGGTAGTTTGGTCTGCCCTGTTCCCATGATGCACTGGGCCAGGGACAGACTAATTTGCATGTAGCGAGGTTCTGAGCTGGGATGGTGCAGTGAGCTAAAACACGGTGATGGATCAAGCCCTGATCTTCGGACTGGGTAGGAGTGTTCTGCTTAATTCAGATACTCTGTCCATCACCACCCCCTTTTCTGAATCGTTTTGTCCACCATAAGCGTGGAAGGGTATACTCAGATGTGAGTCCCTTGCTCACTGCACCATCAGGATTCAAGCAAGCCGGGCCAAAGACGGCTGAAATGCCAGAAACCGGTCCCCGGAAGCTTGTTTCCTTCCCAGTATAAGAATTGGCTTGGTAGTTTGGTCTGCCCTGTTCCCATGATGCACTGGGCCAGGGACAGACTAATTTGCATGTAGCCAGGTTCTGAGCTGGGATGGTGCAGTGAGCTAAAAAACGGTGATGGTTCAAGCCCTGATCTTTGGACTGGGTAGGAGTGTTCTGCTTAATTCAGATACCTTGTCCATCACCACCCCCTTTTCTGAATCGTTTTGTCCACCATAAGCGTGGAAGGGTATACTCAGATGTGAGCCCCTTGCTCACTGCACCATCAGGATTCAAGCAAGCCGGGCCGAAGACGGCTGAAATGCCAGAAACCGGTCCCTGGAAGCTTGTTTCCTTCCCAGTATAAGAATTGCCTTGGTAGTTTGGTCTGCCCTGTTCCCATGATGCACTGGGCCAGGGACAGACTAATTTGCATGTAGCCAGGTTCTGAGCTGGGATGGTGCAGTGAGCTAAAAAACGGTGATGGATCAAGCCCTGATCTGTTGACTGGGTAGGAGTGTTCTGCTTAATTCAGATACTCTGTCCATCACCACCCCCTTTTCTGAATCGTTTTGTCCACCATAAGCGTGGAAGGGTATACTCAGATGTGAGTCCCTTGCTCACTGCACCATCAGGATTCAAGCAAGCCGGGCCGAAGACGGCTGAAATGCCAGAAACTGGTCCCCGGAAGCTTGTTTCCTTCCCAGTATAAGAATTGGCTTGGTAGTTTGGTCTGCCCTGTTCCCATGATGCACTGGGCCAGGGACAGACTAATTTGCATGTAGCCAGGTTGTGAGCTGGGATGGTGCAGTGAGCTAAAAAACGGTGATGGATCAAGCCCTGATCTTTGGACTGGGTAGGAGTGTTTATTTATTATGCAATTTGTATCGCGCAAACTAAACCCGAAGGTGTCAAGGCGCCTATCAAAAAAAAGGTCAGAAAATTGCAAAGCACCGCTACAGGTATGTGCGTACAAAGAGGTGGGTCTTTAGGGCAGATTTGAAAGCTTGGATAGTGGGGAGAGACCTTACTTCAAGAGGGAGAGCATTCCACCATTTAGGGGCCAGATTGGAAAAAGCCTTACCCCCCCATCTGGTCTTCCGGACACTAGGGACAGAAAGAAGAAGCCTGTTTGAGGAACGAAGGTTCCTGCCAGGATTGTAGTGGGACAGAATAGATCCAATGCCAGTGGGACTGGTTTTAGCTAAAGCCTTATAGACCATACACATGGACTTAAAAAGGATGCGGTCCACAACGGGAAGCCAATGAAGCTGCTTCCGGGCAGCGGTGGCAGAGGCACCTCGGGGTAGATCAAGAACAAATCTGGCTGCTGCGTTCTGGACCACCTGCAAGCGCTGTAGCTGACTTTTATTCAGTCCAGCATATAGCGCATTGCAATAGTCCAGACGAGAGCCCAAGAGGGCAACAGCCGATTGCTTTCTTGCCTGTAGGGAGAGATAGTGCCTGATTATCCTTAGTATATGGATGATCCCCCAACAGGTCGATACAGTCCTGTTGACCTGTTGGCACATGCTAAGGATAGGATCGATCATAACCCCCAGATTTTTAGCTGAGGAGGTAGGATCGGGGCAGGCACCCAATGAATCCGGCCACCACTCAGCTGACCAGATCTCTTCCATTCCTCCAAACACCATCACCTCAGTCTTCTCCCCGTTCAGTTTCAATGAATTGTGAATCATCCATTGGCCGACTGCCTCCATGCAAGATCTTAAGTTGGCGGCAGTCGACGTAACTGACTGGGAGAGAGAGACGAGGATCTGGGTGTCATCCGCATAGGAGACTACCTCCATCCCAAAAGATCTAATAAGTCTGGCAAGGGGGGTCACATAGATGTTAAAAAGGGTAGGACTAAGCGCTGACCCTTGAGGGACCCCACATTGCACAGACAGGGATGGAGATAGAAACTGACCCAGCATCACCCTTTGCTCTCTATGGTCGAGAAAAGAGGAAAGGAGTCCCAGGGCCGCCCCCCGAACCCCAATCTCCTTCAGCCGAGATGTTAATACCGAGGGAGAAAGGGTATCGAAGGCAGCCGTGAGGTCTAAGAGGATCAGGAGGGAAGTCTGTCCCCCATCAACCCGTGTGCGGATGTTGTCAAGCACTATGGTGAGGGCAGACTCGGTGCTATGTTCCCTCCTGAATCCATGCTGGGAAACATCCAGACAGCCGGAACTCTCCACGAATGCAGCAAGATGTTTGTTTAGATGGGCTTCTAACATGTTCACGGGAGCCGGGAGCAGTGAGATGGGGCGAAAGTTTTTTAATACCCCAGGGTCTAGAGAGGGCTTCTTGAGCAGAGGTTTTACCACAGCATTTTTCCACTGCTGGGGAAAAATGCCCTCCTTCATCGCCATATTCATGATGTCAACCAAAGGGGGAAGGAGGGATTCTCTGCACTGCTTGAGGATCTTTAACGGGCAGACATCTATCGGAGAACCAGATTTAGTTTTGTTAAGAAGGATCTCGAGATCCTGGCAAGAGAGAGGGGGAAAGGATTCCAGACCCACGAGCCGAGGTAGTTCTACAAAATTAGACTCCAAAACAGCGGGCACTGGAGGCACAGAGGTAGAGGATCTTTGTGACTCCAAGGCAATGTAAATGTCCGAAATTTTGGACTGAAAGAAGGAGGCTATCTTGTTGCAGAGCTCCTGAGATGCAACCACCGGGTCTGGGATCTGGAGAGAAGTAAGAGCATCAACAATCCTGAAGAGCTCTCTAGGAGATGAAAGTGAGGATGTGAGGGCTGTAAAGTATTCTTGTTTGGTCTTAATCACTTCCAACTTGTATCTTTTTAACAGGATCTTATGGGCTTCTCTATCCTTAAGGTCCCAGCTAGAGTGCCATAGGCGCTCTGTCTCCTTACTTCTTGTCTGAGGAGCCTTAGTTGTTCTGAGAACCAGGGGGCTGAAGGTCTTTTCCTGGCTGAATAGCAGGACCTAGCAGGAGCCAGTTCATCGAGGGCGTCCGAGATGGTCTTTTCGAATTGTAAGACCGCTGAAGGAGCGTCCATCTCCTGAGTAGTGGACAGACTGGGTATCCACGGATGGAAAGAGTCTTCCCTGATGTTTTTGAAATTCCTTTGTACTTCCATAGTACTCGGGACCCTTCTAATAGTGTCCTGGGTCGGATGTGTTAGATCGAAGGGAACGGCCAAATGATCCAACCATGAGAGATGGAAGGGGTTGGTAACTGTCAGCCTCTGATCGTTAGAAAAAATTCCATCGAGCGTATGCCCCGCTCGGTGGGTGGGTCCCTTCACCAATTGGGTGAGTCCACAGGCTGACATCACTTCCAGCAGGGAGATAGTATCATGGGCCTCCAGCAACTCTAGGTGAAAATTGAAATCACCTAGAATAGTAAGGTTTTGGCGACCAAAATAAGGTTCCAAAACTTGAAGCAATTTCAGGCCAAAATCTGCTCTTGGGCCGGGGGGACGATAAAGCAAGATCCCATTGAACGCGGGATTAGAATGGTCGGACAGGGAGAAGTATAGTACTTGGAACACATCCTTGGGGTCAGAGAGAGGAATAGTGTGGCAATGAAACCTGTCTTTATTCAGAATAGTCAGGCCACCACCAACTCGACCTATTCTGTCCTGTCGTGCTAAGCAGTAGCCCTCAGGGACCGCTTCGACAAGATCAGGACCTGACGAGTCTTTAGCCCAAGTTTCAGTAATAAAGACCCGAGAGGGTTTCTTTTCTAAAATGAGCTCCTTAAAAACTATATTGTTTTTAATGAGTGAGCGAGCGTTAATGAGAAAGCAGTTTTCGCTCGACACACTGAGTCCCAGCGGAGAGCGGGCCTCCGGAGGAGGTGGGGGGGAGGGTAGGCTGGGATCCCCCGAGTCTACCTGAAAGCAACCACACCCCAAGGGTAGTAGGAAGTCTTCTGGGGTGCACCGATGGAGGCAAGCTGCAAATGGAGGTTTGAGCCGTAATAAATCCTGTAAGGAGTATTTGAATAAGTAAGAGCCTACCTTATCCTGACCAGTCATCCAGCCATCCAGCCCGTCCTCATCGCGGACGGGCGCAGACGGGCTGGACTCTGGCGTGACTCTGGCGTGAGTACGGCGTGCCCGCTGCGCGTCACTGCTGCGCGTCGTCATGGCAGGTTTATATGCGGACTGGTCAGCCTACCGGAAGACTAGGGCACTCACCAAAATGGCGCCCCGAATAAGTCCCTGCCTACCCCTAAGATGGCTGAAAGGGAGTGTGGAGCAGCAACTAACCAGCTAAAGCAGCGGTGCGGGGGCCAATTATAGTGCAAGTCAGCGCTATATAAGTGCAGTCAAGTGCGAGTGTAAAGTCACATTATTAAAAACAAAATACAGCAGTTTTTAAAAAACGCGCGTGCTACCGCGATTATAGTGCCAGATAGCGCATAATGCAGAGCTAGCGCCGCGTTGCTAAATTCATAGTGTTCTGCTTAATTCAGATACTCTGTCCATCACCACCCCCTTTTCTGAATCGTTTTGTCCACCATAAGCGTGGAAGGGTATACTCAGATGTGAGTCCCTTGCTCACTGCACCATCAGGATTCAAGCAAGCCGGGCCGAAGACGGCTGAAATGCCAGAAACCGGTCCCCAGAAGCTTGTTTCCTTCCCAGTATAAGAATTGGCTTAGTAGTTTGGTCTGCCCTGTTCCCATGATGCACTGGGCCAGGGACAGACTAATTTGCATGTAGCCAGGTTCTGAGCTGGGATGGTGCAGTGAGCTAAAAAACGGTGATGGATCAAGCCCTGATCTTTGGACTGGGTAGGAGTGTTCTGCTTAATTCAGATACTCTGTCCATCACCACCCCCTTTTCTGAATCGTTTTGTCCACCATAAGCGTGGAAGGGTATACTCAGATGTGAGTCCCTTGCTCACTGCACCATCAGGATTCAAGCAAGCCGGGTCGAAGACGGCTGAAATGCCAGAAACCGGTCCCCGGAAGCTTGTTTCCTTCCCAGTATAAGAATTGGCTTGGTAGTTTGGTCTGCCCTGTTCCCATGATGCACTGGGCCAGGGACAGACTAATTTGCATGTAGCCAGGTTCTGAGCTGGGATGGTGCAGTGAGCTAAAAAACGGTGATGGATCAAGCCCTGATCTTTGGACTGGGTAGGAGTGTTCTGCTTAATTCAGATACTCTGTCCATCACCACCCCCTTTTCTGAATCGTTTTGTCCACCATAAGCGTGGAAGGGTATACTCAGATGTGAGTCCCTTGCTCACTGCACCATCAGGATTCAAGCAAGCCGGGCCGAAGATGGCTGAAATGCCAGAAACCGGTCCCCGGAAGCTTGTTTCCTTCCCAGTATAAGAATTGGCTTGATAGTTCGATCTGCCCTGTTCCCATGGTGCACTGGGCAAGGGACAGACTAATTTGCATGTAGCCAGGTTCTGAGCTGGGATGGTGCAGTGAGCTAAAAAACGGTGATGGATCAAGCCCTGATCTTTGGACTGGGTAGGAGTGTTCTGCTTAATTCAGATACTCTGTCCAGCACCACCCCCTTTTCTGAATCGTTTTTTCCACCATAAGCGTGGAAGGGTATACTCAGATGTGAGTCCCTTGCTCACTGCACCATCAGGATTCAAGCAAGCCGGGCCGAAGACGGCTGAAATGCCAGAAACCGGTCCCCGGAAGCGTGTTTCCTTCCCAGTATAAGAATTGGCTTGGTAGTTTGGTCTGCCCTGTTCCCATGATGCACTGGGCCAGGGACAGACTAATTTGCATGTAGCCAGGTTCTGAGCTGGGATGGTGCAGTGAGCTAAAAAACGGCGATGGATCAAGTCCTGATCTTTGGACTGGGTAGGAGTGTTCTGCTTAATTCAGATACTCTGTCCATCACCACCCCCTTTTCTGAATCGTTTTGTCCACCATAAGCGTGGAAGGGTATACTCAGATGTGAGTCCCTTGCTCACTGCACCATCAGGATTCAAGCAAGCCGGGCCGAAGATGGCTGAAGTGCCAGAAACCGGTCCCCGGAAGCTTGTTTCCTTCCCAGTATAAGAATTTGCTTGGTAGTTTGGTCTGCCCTGTTCCCATGATGCACTGGGCCAGGGACAGACTAATTTGCATGTAGCCAGGTTCTGAGCTGGGATGGTGCAGTGAGCTAAAAAACGGTGATGGATCAAGCCCTGATCTTTGGACTGGGTAGGAGTGTTCTGCTTAATTCAGATACTCTGTCCATCACCACCCCCTTTTCTGAAAGGTTTTTAGAATGGGCGGTGGAGCAATTCCTTTCAACTGATAAATCCCATGCAGTGGTACACTACCTAGACGATTTTCTATTCCTCGGCCCTCAGGGTTCACAGTCATGCAGGAAGGCCCTGCTGGGCTTCCAGCACCTGGCTGAAGCCCTGGGGGTTCCACTGGCAGCAGAAAAGACAGAAGGGCTGACTACCTGCCTAACATTCTTAGGCATTGAAATTGACACAAGAGAAGGGGTTTGTAGGCTACCCAGGTCAGAGGTGTCTGCCTTCAAGGCTGCTATTGAGGACTGTTTAAGGTCAAGGAAGGTTACATTACATCAGCTGCAAGTCTTGTTAGGGCAACTGAACTTCGCCTTGAGAGTCATCCCGATGGGCAGGGCATTCTCTAGGAGCATAACAAGGGCGATGTCAGGGCTCCGCGCAAAACATCATAGAGTTAGGCTGTCAGCCGAGGTGAGGAATGACTTGAGCATTTGGAGGGACTTCCTAGAGAATTTTAATGGGTCTGTGATATGGCGGAAACCGAGCTCCTCGAACGCAGACCTTGAACTGTTCACAGATGCTGCAGAGAGGTGTGTGTGCTCTGCAGATCCCAGGTTGGATCCACCTACTGCAGAGATGTGTATGTACTCTGCAGATCCCAGGTTGGATCCACCTGCTGCAGAGATGTGTGTGTACTCCGCAGATCTCAGGTTGGAGCCACCTGCTGCAGAGATGTGTATGCACTCTACAGACCCAAGTTAGATCCGCCTGCTGCAGAGATGTGTATGTATTCCGCAGGTCACAGGTTGGATACGCCTGCTGCAGAGATGTGTATGCACTCTGCAGATCTGGGGTTGGAGCCGCCTGCTGCAGAGATGTGTATGTACTCTGCAAATCCCAGATTGGAACCGCCTACGCAGAGATGAGTATGTGCTCTGCTGATCCCAGGTTGTATCCACCTGCTACAGAGATGTGTATGTACTCTGCAGATTCAAGGTTGGATTGTCAGCAAGATCGACTCAAACTTCAGCTGGAATCATATTAGCACTTTGCAGTCAGCAAACTGCTTTCTAGTGCTCTTATTTGTTGTTAAACTACCCATTAAGATAAAGATGATGATAATGATAATAATAATCACAATGATAATAACACTGAGTACTATTGATAATAATAATAATAAGAGCGTCAATCAATAGAAATATTGACAGTATGTCCTCTCACGTCTCCTATTTGTCACAAAGAGCAGCCGCGGCCGGTGGTAGGAGTACCTGCGGGTGGTGACCATAGTTCCCTCTAACGTGCGCGGGTGTGCGCGCGCCCACAGGGCTTTCCACCAGCGCGCGCACACACTTCCAAAGCGCGCAGGTCACAAAGAGCCCGTTCCTGAAACCACATACCTAAAGACATGATGCGGAATGGTAATAAAACTGTCACTTTCTTTGTGAAGTGCTAGGAGCAGTGGCAGCATGTTTAAAAAGACAGACGGAAAAGCAGCTGTTACGGGCACAAAAGATATGATGCACCCTCCCTGTCCAGAGGCTGCTGCAGCCCGGGCTATAGGTGGGGGTCCCTCAATCAAGTAGCCACTAATGACCGCGTGAATGCTTGTAAATACCCTCCCCTCCTCCCCTCTTGGTAGCGTCGAATCGTCACGTGTAAGGAATCGGCCTGATAAGGATCGGGGTATAGGTGCGCCGCCTTTAGTCAGACTTCCTTGAAGGACGCTGATGCAAGGCACGGTCAGTGTGCGTCTGAGAATGGAGGCTCCGGCGTCTCATCTGGTGTCTGCTGGGCCTTTAAAGTTGATTTAGCTTGGCTCACATTGGTGGGAATGCAGCGCTAGAGGCCGGAGTAGAAAAGCAGACAGCTTGGCTTTGATGCCCCCATGAGCCTTTCCCTCGACTTCAGGCAGTCCTGGAAACACGTATCAGCAGCAGGTGACCCCAAACACACCTGCAGTGCACCCCTGAACCTCGTGCACCTCTCGTTAGTCTCACAGGACATTTTAAAGCTGTTGCGTGGTTAAGAAAAAAGAAAATAATCATCAAACAAGCCTGCTCTCCGCATTTATCCCTTTTCGTCTTCTGTTAAAGTCCTGGGCAATGAGTTGTATTTATCCCTGACAGATATTTATTTATTTAAGGGGTGATCTTGCGTAGTACCTGAAATAAAAAGACTCGGGCGAATCTTTCTCTCTGCGCCTTGAGGCACGCCACCCAAGAAATAAACCCCATACATCGCCCCTCAAGCACGAGCTGGAGCCTCCGCCCTGCATGCTCTTTGTTAATTATTGTTAAATAACCGAGCACCGTGCATCAGTTTACAATTACAAAAGTCAAGAGGAAAGAGGGGAGGATACTATTAAAAGGAAACAATCCCACAATATAACTAGAGCTGGAGTGGGCGATGAATGATAAAGCGGGCCCTTTACACCTCCCACCTTCCCCTGAGATTTCACAGGGGCTTGTGAAAATTCGGCCATGGGGAGAGAATGTGACATCAGGGAGTCCTTGGGCTGCAGACTTCTGAGTGGAGAACCAAGTTCTAGTGTAGGCGTGGTTTTGACATCCTGGGATTCTGGGCAAACAACGTCATCTTCCCGAGCCTACAAAAATGTGTCATTTTTTAATATAACCGGTGCCATGTTATAACTGCTGGGCCAGGGTTCCTGAGACTGGGCACGGTAGGACACAGATTGGCTACTCACAGGTGGGTGCAGAGCCTCGAGCAGCTCACAGGCTACTAATTGGAGAAGCCTGCTTTAAAGAGAAATCCCTATTGTGCCAGTTAAGGGAGAGTGTAACAGCAGACTGGATTAGCAGGAAACTGCATTCATCCATAGTCCGAACAAATAGGCAAACAAAATGCCAACATTCACTGTAGCAAACACAGAATGAATCTGTTTCTGTGGAGCAAAACGGCCAAATCTGGAACATTTGATCCTATATTATTTACTCGTGGAACCTTACCTACAGGCATCCGAGTTCTGAATACTGTAGTGAAAGGTACCAATATGTATTGTCCTGATGAGACAGAGAAAGTTCCCCTGCATGGTTCAGGAGAGCGTACACCCCTGCAGCAGGCTGTATCTGCTTGTAAGATGATTATGCACCTGCACAGAGGTCTTTCCATGCTATAGAGTGAAACCCAGAGTAGGTTTGTAGTTAGGTGCACATCATGTGCGCTTCCCTTTTAAAGAAATTGACTCCTGTCACACAGTGCTTGAAATAGAACACTTTTTCTGTTTATGTTTAAAATTGAAGTGCAGGTACCCATTTACCGGAGCACCTACTTACTTCTGAGAAGTGCTGGTACTCTCCAAGTAAAAGTATTGCACCTCAGCAGAGAAGTGCAGGTACTCTGCCTCTCACAATAAAGAAGTGCAGGTACTCAGTATCTGACAGTACCGACTCATTTAAAGCACTGCTATCGCCACATTGAGCTGTAGAGGAGTGACAGGGGTGGCAGAAAAGTTCATATATTTGCAATATCAGCCTTTTTCTCTGCTGCTTGCTTGGTTTCATCGTCTGGTTGAATTCTGCTCAAATTTCTAACAAGAGCAATATACTGTGTACAAGTTCCATGAAGCCACCTCAAGTACCCGATATAAATCCGGACCCACAGGGCCAGTGACTCATGGGGGGATATGGTCCAAGGCAATGAGGCGTGTAGCTCCACCTGTTCTGGTCAAAGCCTGACCTCACTCGCTGCATAATGCAATATCTCCCAACACCATTTCTACCAACCAGCGCCCCTCCAGATTGCAAAAGGCTTCCACATATGAGCCGAATTCTAAAGACAAGGAGAGCTCCAAGAAACTATTTGTACAAAGACGGATAGTAGATAGCTTCCTTGCCATTGGTCAGTCTCTGCTTCAGTTTCTTTGTCCCCATGGCAAAACTGTCTCAAGACCTTATTATATAGAGCTATATGCGAGTGTAATGTACCTGTTTTCGCTCTCATTGTAAACAGAAGTTTGGAGTGGTAATTGCCATAGATTTATACTGCTGAGCGCAGCACTCGCTTGCATGTCCAGTTGGTTGGCGCACATAGATTTGGCTGCAGTGCACAGGGAGCTTGCACTGCCGCACACAGAGGAAAAAAATTAGAGGGAACATTGGTGGTGACATGGGGAGGGGGAGGGGCAAGGTGGGGGGGTAGTAATGTATGGACAGGTAATTTAACATATATATAAATAAAACACATTTTGTTGCATGCACTGCATCACCAAATGCGATGCAGTGTACGCAACAAATTTCATTTTATTTATTTATGTGGTTACTTACATGTTAAACTCCGTAATCCATACATTACTACCCCCCACCCTGCCCCTCCCCTCCCCATGTCACCGCCCGCAGGTAAACCCACCACCGGCCGCGGCTGACAAAGAATTTAGCATTTCTCTTTGGGGATAACAAATATTGTGAGTTGTGGTCAACAAAAGGTACCATAACTTCAACATAATTGCCAATAGTTCACTACAGCAGTCAGATATAAGACTTTTAGATCAATTTCATGAAAACATTTAATAGCATTATTATTCATTTTAGGCTTAGGTTTAGAGGAAGGGTTACTTTTTAACCCCTTCGAGGCTAATGACGAGCTGGGCTCGTCATGGCGCTTACCTGCCGTGCGCGGATGACAAGGCCAGCTCGTCATGAAACAATGAAAAACAATAAAACCCAGCGCAGGACGGGAAAACGCCTAGCAGCCAAGTGGTTAAATAAAACCTGCCTGGTTACCCTAACGTTTTAATCTGCGCACCAGACGGATGTTTAAAACAGGAAAAGTTAAGAAGACGTGGGGTTCTAGTTATCCCTACTTCCTCTTAGGGTCAGCTTGTTTATGCCACTTGTGTTCTCAAATGATCATGGCTTTTATCAGGACCGGTTATACTACCACAAACCACAGCTATTGCATAATACTGACATAACCATTGAATTTACCATCTAAACGTCAAGCACACCTAAACCAGGGACACCAAGTAGCTAACTATAGTTTTTGATGCAAATCCCAAACAATTTGGATAGACTAACCGGACTTTGAATTGAAAAATAGCACCTACTAGAAGCAGGTGCGAACAAAGGGGTATTTGTTTATTTTCTCAAAAAACGGACACACTAAGGAGCATATTATCAAGGACGGACTGTAAAATTATCACCGCTTTAGCGGCAGAAAACGACCGATAAAGCGGCGATAAGCCCATTATCGCTGCGTTCGCAGCAGTTTTCTGCCACTATAGCGGCGATAATTTTATCGCCATGCTTGATAATATGCCCCTGAATGTGTCTACAGTGCATGGCAGAAATCCAGTGTGTAAGATCCTTCTGCCATTGCGTACACATGGAAGTTTGTACAGGAAGGGTATACCACCAGCATGAATCGAATGAAAAACGGTGAACAATCTCCTCTGCACCATAGAATGAGGCCGTGCATCATGCAAGGCAGCCTGTATGTGTGCCAGCACAGAGGATGACACTAGCTGCAGGTCGACTTTAGGTACGGTGTTAGCCAAAGACATGCGATTCTGAAATAATTCCATGTAAATTATAATTACTTTTAGGGCTTTCAGCCATTGGTCTGTTATTGTGTCAGTCACTTTTTTCTACCACCCACTGCAACATATGGCGTGGGCCAATGGGTAAGCCCGCTTCAGCTACTTGCTACCTTCACTGTGAGTGAGAGCATTTTGTTCTTTCTCAAGACACACATCCACATATAAAGTAGTATATTTAAGTGCCAGGGACTACTATAGCAACGTGTGATTTTTGAGACCAAAAAACATTTCTACTTTTAGCCAATTCATTTTGTGGATTGATGAGGGCCCTTTCGAATCCTCAGTAGTAAGGTTTTCCAAAAAATCATGGGAAAACAAGGAAAGTGTTGACAAAGTCAAAAGGGTGTTGGGTCAGCTACAGACCCATTGGGTTTGCCAGTGCTTATTATAGACATGCCCAGTGCTGTGTTTTCACCCATGCACAAAGCAGAACAGCACAACAAATTTGGATGTTGTTGTGTATTGCATGAATTCGCAATAAATCTTGATCTGAAAGAAATGCTAGGGCACCCTAGAATCTGTTCTAGTTGGCGATGTAAAAAGTAAAGGTTTCATTTTTACACTATGCACCTGAGCTCATTATAGCTGCTGGACAGAGTGAGGACTTGTATAGAATATTGGCCATTAATTCTCTGTTATCAACCTTTTCACCACTTGACATTCTGCCTATCGTTGCTTTTCCTCTGTTCACATTCTTTTTTTTTCAGCTCAATGGGCTCTCACAGTCCACTCAGCAACAACTATGGTCACTTTCAAGTCAAGGCATTCATTTTATTTCTACAACATTCCACCAGGTCTCAATATTTATGAGCTTGCAGTCTATCATAGTGACTCTATTTTCTTCCCCATATGTGTCACTTAAAGGCGAGTAAACTAAGATTAAGGCTAAATAGAGTAATGGGTTACGTTATTAATTAGAGTACTCTTGTAATACATTTGTATGACATCATCAAGCGAGGGGGACTACTCTGATTTACTGAATAAACACCACAAACATACATTTTGCAGTTTGGGTACCAAAGATCAATCTAGCCTGAGTTTACAGTTTACCCACCAGGTCGAAGCAGACAATCAAAGAGCTCTCTCACTACACCATTTGGATTAAGGTTTTCTCTTCCCTGGGATAGTCCAATAATTAGATAATTTACATCACTTGCATCTCCTGTGGGTTTGACAGTTGAAACATTTGAATATCATCCATTGGTGTGCCAACATCAACAGTTCTGCTTTTTTAAGATGCAGGGATCGTCAAAGGAGTCTAAATGAAAAGTCTTCTGCAAGATGAAGACATCAATGAAGAGCACCTGTTCCTCGCCCTCACAGTCCCTAAGTCGGGTTCCACAAATTTGGTGCCCACTCAGGGTCTACGATTAGTTTGACCAAGTCCCAGCTTTACGTGTTGTGGGGGGAACCACTGCATAAGACATACCTGTGGCATTACGGGGCTTCAAGTACCTCGGCATCTTCATTACCCCAGATCTGACTTTATTTTATGAGTCCAACCTGCTCAAGCCCTTGACTCGTCTGTGATCAGACGCTAAGCATTGGCGATCACTCCCCCTAACCCTTCCAGGGTGGGCAGCACTTTTTAAGACGCAAGCGCTACCATGTTTTCTGTACGCACTGCAAAATATCCCCAATGTGATTCCAACACCTATTTTACCAGTACTGACAGTGTAGTGCAAGGACTGCTGTGGGAGTGGCGGGCACCGGGCATAGCCATAAAGAAACTGACAATGGGATTGTATGATGGGGTATTGCATTACCTGATATGCAGCTCTATTACCAAGCATCTCAACTGGTGGCGGTTAATAGGTGGGTGCATGGGGAGTACGACGATCCAAACTTTCGCTAAGACCGTTGGCTTATGGGATGGGGAGGATACAGCAGAGCACTCTACACAAACCCCCGTAAGCTTCGCCTCGGGGGACCCACCGTATGCACAGTGGAGGTCTGGCATTGTATCACTAAGAAATGGGGCTGGCATAACAGGCTTACAAAAGCGACACCACTCTGGGAACCGGATATGCTGGGTTAGCTTAGCAAATGTCCTGGATTTGACAGTTGGGATATGATAGGCATTTCAATGGTGGGGGACATGTGGGTGAGGGGTAAACTGGCCACATTTGCTGACCTGCAGACCAAAGATCAATTAGCGCCAACCGAGACCTTTAGATATTTACAGATCAGCCATCCCGTCACAGCTGCCATGCCCAAGGACCTTCCTCTGCCTGAATCCTCTCTACTGGAGGACAGATCGATACTTAACCCTATGCCCACAAAAGCTGTATCCCTTACCTATAAAAAGCTATTAAATAATCGGCCTGATCCTATGCAACGCCTGTGGCAGTGTGGACCTGGGGAGCATGGATGATGAAGACTGGCGCAATGCACTGGCTTCTCTTAGAGAAGTGGTTATCCTAATGAGATTGCGCCTGGTCCAACTGAAAATCCTCCACTGTGTATACTATGACGCAAAGTTTTTGTTTAAGTTGGAAAGAAGGCCTGACCCCTTGTGCCTTCGAAATTGCAACCAGCTGGGCACTTTCTTCGTTACCCTATGGGACTCCCCAATAGTGAGACAATACTGGGATAAGGTTACAAAACAGATGGAGAGGGCATGCAGCAAGACTCTGAAGGCCTCTCCCAGTTGTGTCTCCTTAATGCATGGGAAGCCATGGATCTCTCACAAATTGAGCAAACATGGGCCTCAATGGGGTGGGCCACTACAAACCGCAACATTGCGCAGAGGTGGGGGGTGGGGACAGCCCGGGCTGGTGATATTGAGCTATTGGCATGGATAGAGCAATGATTGCCGAAAAGGATGTGTTCCAACATAGAGGGTGCCCCATGAAATGAAACCATAAGTGAGGGAGGTGGAATAAATACAGAGGCAATATATGTTTATCTGCATCAATTGAACTGCTAAAGATGCCCGACGTATAAAGACTGGATACTCTTTTTCAACACAAATTCAACTACCTCTAGGTGTACCCGAAGGACCAATTCTTGACTGGCTACTTTTCAACATATTTGATTAAGCACTCAGTAATCTGCTGCAACAGCATTCGGTACAATTTCATAAGTATGGTAATGAAACACATCTCCACTCTGGCATTAATATCACAATTTGCCAACTTTGTATCAGAGGTACAAATAATAATAACCCCAAAATAAACCCCAAACTCAATGCCAAAAAGCTGATTCTTAGATCTATCCCCTAAGCATAGCCTTATACTTAACCTCAAGCTCCTGAATGACTTGACAGAAAAACTGAAATCCACTGGCATATTTCGTCAATAAGTTGCACCCTTCAAAATACCAGGATTCATATCATACTCGATTAACAGAAACTCAAACAAATTTAGCAAACAATGCCATATACCACCTGTTTTGGGTGCCAACTTGTATTTGCGCCAAAAAGTGAATTCCCATTAGGTTTATATTTGCCCATGCACTAATTAAAAATGAGGTATTTGCCCATGTGCATACTGCATAAGGTGTACCATTTTCTCAGAGGCTGGCTTGTGGCAGATACATGTTGATGAGCACACTGGAAAGAGCAACCAGGAACACACTGTAGTATGTCACAATGGAAATTTCGCTCTGTTAGATGAAATTCTTAAATTTTTCAGTTATGCAAACTTATAAACAACTACTGCAGGGTGTGTTTTGTGGGCACAAGCAAATAACTAATGAGCAGCTAGTTATATTTCAGTTTCTGGCTAAAGTGGAATTCATTTTGTTTTTGTAATCATGGCCATGGACCACAGAGAATTATTAGAGCATTATTTTTAAAATCATAAACTCAAGCACATGCTACATTGTATGTCCCATTACAAAAACAAATATTCAAAAGTTCAATTGTTATTTTCTTGTATTTCTTTTAATTTATTTCAGTTTTTGATGTTGGATTCGGACAGCCTTCCTGACTCAGTTTGTCCAACATGGATCTGCTGTCGGAATTCAACTTTGGGGCCCCCTTACACCTGGAGGCCTCCAGTTGGGACCGTGGGGGGTACCCAAGGGACCCCTCTTTGCAACTTTTTCACAGTGTGGCAGGCACAATGGGGTGCTGGCCACAGGGTGCACGTTTTTGTGCAACTACCCTTTTCTTCAATGGGAGCCTGTGTTGTCATTGAAACACAGGGTTCCATTGAAGTCAACGGAAGTTCGACCGAACGGTGTTCAGAACCATTGTAATCGGTCGGTCGAACTCTCCGAAACTGAGTCGCTCGGAAACCATTCCGACACTGAGTTGGTCTGAATGCTTTCCATCCTACATCGTAAGGCCCCTAGTGTTAATAATGTTGCCTACAAAATTATTGAGTTTACATACTTTGAATGTAAACTACCAAAATATTATGTCAAAAATATTGTGGGACAGAATATTGCCCCAAAAATATAAGTACACCAACATTTGAATATACCTGCTATTGTAAGCAATTTGATTAAAATATTAAATTACAAAATAATTGTACAATTAAAAATAAATAGTTCTAATAAGTAATGTAAACATTCTATATATACAGATTTATATTTAAATATTAACATTAATATAAAATATGTTAGTGAATAATGTGTACTAAATATAAAAGTAACATTTAAATATAACATATTAAAAAAGTAAACATTTTTTTTAAAGTAAATATTATTTTTAACAATGATCCTAAAAGTCAAATTAACTAACGTATATTAACAATAACATTTATATAAAATGTATTAAACAGATAAAGGTATTAGATCAAAAGTGAACATTTAGTAAAAATGTAATTGTTTTAAGTAACATTAAATAAACAAATACAAACATTTACAAAATAACAACAATCAAAAATAAACAACACTAAAAAATTAGGACTTGGAGGTAGATAGGTTAACTAATCCAATTCTAATTTAAACAAACGTAGGAGATGTGTTAGACTTTGGATGGTTTAGATTTACTATTCTCACTCCAATTTAAGCAACAATAGAGAAAGTTTTGGAGTTTGAAGGGGTTACATTTAAGATTCATGCTCCAACGTAGGGGAAAACCTGGTATGTGTGGGACTTAGAAAGAGTTAGATATATCATTCCAACTCCTACTTATTATTAAACAAACGTTTAAATATCTAGCAACATAAAATTATTGAAACATTGCCAGAATAAAAAATATAGAATATAAATAATACAAATTAAAAGGAAATAAATACAAAACTAATGTAAACGACAAAATAGATTTAAAATGAATACACTTTTCTCCCTACTACCCTAAAAAATCCACAAACCCCCAAATAATTCATATATACTATAAATAAAACAATGTTGAAATAATATTTAGCTAACACATTTTAAAATAAAATCTATACAATGTAAAATACAGTTAACAAACTGTATTTTTAAATACACTTATCAAGAAATGTACATTCAATAAACGTACAACAAATAATTTATTGAACAAATAATTCGCATAATTTGTAAAACATACCAAGTAATCGAATCAAATAAATTGTTATTCATTACAATTGAATATTTAATTAACATAAACAATAGTTTGAATTAAAAGGTTTAATGATTTAAATAATGGCCCACCCTATTGGCCTACAAACCCAACAACCCACAACTAAAATATAAGTTAGTAAGTAAACTATACAAAAATAAAATATACATTAAAATCATTAGAGTCAAATAATTAATATAACAATTAATCAGTTAAATAGTTTGCTTAATTAGTAACCAATCAAATATTCAAATAACATAAAGAGTTAATTAACATAAAAACATTTATAATTTAAATAATTTTCCACCATATTCACCCACAAACCCAACAACCAACTACTAAATCATGAATTACTAATATTATTAGAAAGAAAAAATAGAAGCTAAACATTAATAATGGTAAACTAAACTAAAATATACTAAACCAATTATTTTAATAATACTAACACCCAAAAATAATATAATAATTGTTATGTATTACATTAAGGAAAAAGAATTTGAAATACGGCTATATTAAATGAAATCCTCAACGATACATGTAAAAATTATATTATAAACATTAAAAAATATATTCTTCACTTCCCTTCTGTATTCAGTTCCTTGATATATTTGTAGTGATTATGTTTTTGACAATGTATTTATAACATGATATTTTTGAATTAATAGATCTCAAAGTCTGTAAGGACATTAGATGTTTCAGAAGAAAACTTCTCCTGTGTCCTCAAGTACCATTTTTTAAGAAGAAATCAGTTATCAAATTATATTTTTGTAGAAACTGCACCTAAGATGGAACTTACTAACCACTATGATGAAAATGTATCTATCTTTTCTCATTTTCATAAGATGTTTCAAAAAAGCTCTATGCCACCCTTGCTTTAGTAACTAATTCGTACCACACAATAAAAAAACTATAATAAATAAGGAATAAATTAACCCTGGGTGGAGCTCGCGGAGTTATACTCTGTATCCATAGAATTTCATGGAGTTACTGGAAAACTCAGTGAAATTCCGCAGAGTTCGTGGTCTGGCGGAGATGCTTGCACCATTCATTGCCCTCCTGCCCAGCATCCCATGCCCCCACCTCCCGGCATAGTAATGCCTGACCTTACCTGTCCTTAGCTTCCTCCTTGGTGTGCGGGTATGGCGGCGCCGGCTGTCTATGGCGGTACAGCCCAGCTGACAGTCTCCTAGCCGCCACTGCCTTCCTTTGTGGTTCCTGCTCCTGCTGCTGGCTTCACTCCACATCTGCTGCTCAGGCTCCTAGAAAGCAATTAACAGCAAGAACTGCACTGCGCATGGCGCATTGCGTGAAGGCATGCCTGACTCTATCATGGAATTTCATCGGGTCAGGCATGCCTCCACACAACACGCTATGTGCTCTGCAGTTCCCTCTGTTAATTGAAATCTCCAAGCTGGAGCAGTGGAAGCAAAGTGCAGCCAGCAGCAGGAGCAGGACAACATTTGAGAGGTAATTACTAGATTCCTGTCCTCAGCACCAGTAAACTCTGCTCCACTGGGAATACGGAGTTTTAAAAACTTCGCACTCCAAACAGAGTGGGGAGTTCTAAAATGATGCAAACTCTGCTGGCGGAGCGGAGTTAACCACCCACATTTTGAATAAATGTATGCCATCTATCTTCTCCTGTATGCATAGAGCCCCTCTCTGTACCGTTTTACGGCTAAATGAGAGTAGGTCAGGACAATGATTATGAACTTGCCGGGTTTGCTAAGAGAGGGGAAGTGGGCTCAAACAGGACAGTGGCTAGAAGTGAAGTGGGCCAGAGCAGTAATTAAGAGCTGGTCACGCCACAGCACTGTCCGCAGCTTAAAATGGGTGGGGCAGTGATGTGGGACAATAACTGATGTAGGTAGGAAGTATCAGCACAAATATGCCAGGAGAATTTGTTGTCTGGCTAAGTAAAAAATGTTATTAATTTTATTTAGTTGTTGTGTTGTAAAATGAATGCTATATGCAAGACATTTACAATGCTCTGTACAAAAGACTAGAAGGGCTTTTTCTAAGCTGGAGGAGTGTGAAGGGTAACACTAATGACACTGAAAATACCAGTTAGTGTAGGAGGGCTAGATCTCAACAATATGCAAAAATGTTACCTAGCAACGCATTACAGTCTTTGAATGTAGTGCGGCTATAACCCAGTAGGGGCCCTTTTTTCTAAAATATTCCTATGCATTTTTGAAATGTTAATGCAGGACTCTGATATGCCAAGAGGATGATTTTTCACTTATTAACAAATTAATCACACCTTGTACAATTTATGGCATATATGTCAGCTGAACCAGAAACTCAATGGGTCCTTCAGACCACACATAGTATGGGTGATATGAGACACTTAATTGAATGGACCTACATCGTCTTTACTCAACATTTGGATGTTACCCGCAGGAAGCTGCATGATCAATGGGAACTCCATATATTCAGACCTCTGCATGGCACAGAATGGACGAAGATTTTGGCACATCCACACAAAACATTGTGATTGGGCAAAGCTAGAATAAAACGAATCTGATCCAATTATACATTCTTAACAGAGCCTATCTCACATTGCATCATCTCCATATAATACACCCTGGTGCCACCGCCGAATGCCCCCCTGTAAACAGCCCAACTCCAACTTCCCGCATATGTTGTTTTCCTGTACCTCATCAACATTATCCTAGTCCACACTTCACAGTACGCATACTATGCCAACAATCTATTTCATTGCTCAATTATTTCTTCTGTTATACAAGTATTGATATGTACAATAATGTATTTATATGTTTATCCATTGGAAAAACTTGGCCTAGTGTTTCAACTCATCTAGAATATACTTGTGTAGGATATTCGGAATTTGCAGTACTTGGGTGAGTTGTGTTTATGACAACTGACTATGTGTTGTACACTATGTTTGATACTTGTGCCCCAAAAAATTTTCAAAACACTTTTCACCTGGTATTAAACACCATCAATGGATGCATATTTACAAACTTTAGACATTCTTTAAGTGATACTCTAAAGGTTTCCAGATGTACTCCTGGAAAATGTTTCGAATTAGCATTTGCAACTGTATGGAGTTACTTTTGCATTTACAGTTGTCCATGGAGGAAAATGGCACATGGAAAATTGACATAACAATTATACAGTAACGCTTTAAACAAGTAATACATTTGTCACTAGAGAAATATTTTTATACTCGGAGAAACCACTTTCCCTACTCAAACCTACTAATTTTGGGGTGATGCTGATTCCATCTTACTCTGGGAAAGAATTTACTTTAACAGCAATACACCTAGCCATTTCAATGTTGGGTGACCGCCTTCACACTGGGTGATCTCAGGAATCACCAGTGTTTTTGTCAACTTCTGACTTTTATGGTGTTCCCTGTCAGTACTTTACCCCTTGGCCTGCTCCATTGGTCTTGTTTTAAACATCATTTAACTGAACCAGCAACCAATGTAGCTGTAATTTTAGGTAATGTTTTCTTCTGGGACTCTATGGACCCAAGACCACCGCCCCTAAGTGCAACACCACCTGAACACCTGGCTGAACGATGGCAAGAATTTCCTGCTCTGTAAATATGCAATATATAATTGTCCAAGCCTAATCGGTGTTAAAATGTAATCCTGGGTTAATTTAGAATTTGTATATATATATATAACTCCAACCACTAGTATATGTAGTATACCTTTGTACTTACTACCACTCCTATGTGATCTTAGAGTTTATCTGTTTATATCTCTTCATTGAGTGACTTTACAAGTTGTGCATTTGCAATTTTTTCTGTTTGTACCTCTTATGTAACTCGTAACCCAAAGTCCTTATGTAACGCAGCTGGTTCTTTTGTAAAGTGCTCTGACGCCTTCGGGTAATGTTTGTGCTATATAAAATCACATTAAATAAATTAATAAATACCAATTTGTTCATCCATGGGCGTAGGAAGTGTGGGGGACGCTGGGGATATGTCCCCCCCAGATATTGGAGTGGGTGAGACGTGGGAGACAAGGAAGGGGGGACGAGGGGATTAAAGAATTTTCCCTCTCTCTTCTGCCACTGGCACGGCCTTTAGCACATCAAAGCGCAAGTGCTTTGACACGCTAATGGCCCTGCACTTGACTTGTGACCTTCCCTTTTGTTGTGCACAAA
Organism: Lissotriton vulgaris; assembly: GCF_964263255.1. Classification (NCBI taxonomy): domain Eukaryota; kingdom Metazoa; phylum Chordata; class Amphibia; order Caudata; family Salamandridae; genus Lissotriton; species Lissotriton vulgaris. Next base: position 1,885,188,090 of record NC_141687.1, on the reverse strand, counting down.
AGCTTAAGGAATTTTCACACCTGGTCATCGCTGCCACCACAACTGCCTGCAGTCAACTTACAGGACAAAGGAAGAGAGGTAGTTGTTATTTACTGACTGCATCCTGCCCCATCTCAGCTGGGACCCTACCTCATTTCACACTGCGCAATTCGGTCACTCAAAGCCTAATGTTTTGTTGAAATGTTTATTTTGAGCAGTTAAACCTCGCCCTGGAACATGAGAACAATTAGCACCAGACATAGTCTAAGCACACATCTTGCATCTTGCATTATGTTGTGTCAGATGTGTTTGTCTTATTTATTTATTTTATTATAAAGTTTTATGTCGTAATATTTATGCAAATAACTATTTAAATACCACTATTTTGTCTTATTTCTTATATAGCGCTACTCAACCCAATGCAGGGTGTCAGAGCGCTTTAAATCACACATACATTTACAATAAACCGTATGTGTGTAAATCAATTTACAGGATGTGTTACATAAATTAGTAAGGGCTACAAGGTGTAGGACTCACATGTTCTTCCCTTTATAATTCGCTGTGCTAAATTAGCAAGATTACAATTTATGAACTGCAAGTAACTAAAGGATCTGTGTTAAAAGCAATAACCCACTTATCCATCTACATACACCAAAAATCTGTCATCTGTGTGTCACATGATGTGCCTTGCATGAGACATATTAACCCTCTATGCTACATTGAATCAAAACTGGGACTAGATAAAACACCTGTCTCTCCAGCAAGAGCATTAACTTCCAGAGTTATCTTACAGTTATTATGATTAATTCCTGTGATTTACTGAGTACATAAAGATCTATGCAGCAGGTGCCTTAACCCCATAAGATATTTAAAAAATGCAGACTTTGCAACCAGTACAGATATACAGCCGTACAGATGTACAGCCACATTTCTCCTTGTTGCCAATTTCTTTAAGGCAGAGTTTGAGTAAATAAATGTATAAGTGGAGGCCTAGATCTTGCACTGGGGTTACGTCACTTTGGCACAACTCTGCCGCAAAATCTAATTTGTTAAATATTGTACTGCGCTCGAATGTACTGATGGGAGACCTGCTTAACATATGCAAGTTCTTAGAAACTGATGTAATTTTTGGTGATGACACTCACCTTGAGGTCATGGGGTGTGATGTCATGTGCAAAACCATTGGCTGTTACTCACATACAGCCTAACTTGGTTAGTGCCCCACTTCTCTTTTTTAGGACTTGTGCCCTGGTGGGAGAAGTATATTGGAGAATTGGTGTTGGTGGTTGTAGGAGGCTCGATTAGTATATGGTGCACACTCTTAGGAGAGATGCACCTTGCACTAATCCAGGCCACCCTTATGGTGATTTTAGTGGACTTTGATAACCATAGAAAGCTCTCAAAGTGGTGGAGGTGGAGAGAAGCCTTCAGGCTTATCTTGAAGGAGGGTAAAGCAGTTTGTTGTGCCACATTTAATCAACAGTGTAGATTAGATTAAAAAGAAACACACAGTGTTTATAAAAAATAAGCCTATTTACTATGCAACACAACCACTAACACATTGGTATAAATATCTCCTACCCGGAGATATCAACAATACACACAAGAATACTTCAAAATAATTAAGTAAGTAGCACAAATATACACTGGTGTCAAGGGGAAGACCAAACCTTATACTTAGAAAGTGGAATGCAAACTTTAAGGAGAACAGGACTTGGACCAGAAGACTCATAGGAGATGAGGACACAAGGAACTACCCAAGGTAAGCACCCAGGAACCCCACGGAAGCTGTGTCCAGGGTGGAAACACAGCCTTGTGCCCAATGGAAGTCAATGGAGAAGTTGTTGCAGTTTTACAGATGAATGACCCTTCCCAGAGGACCCTGAAGAAACCCTTTGGAAGACAGGAGGTTGGAGATTCACCCCACCAGTGGATGCCCCAGGAACCAGGTTACCTTCACTAGCCGGGTGCATAGGAGTGAAGTGACGTCGTAGACGACAATGGAAGACTTCAAAGAAGATACCTCTGAAGAAGCATGTGAAGGAGTCTGGTGGAATCCAATAGTGGATTCCTGAAGAAGAGAACCTGCAAGCAAAGGGGAGAGAGACTATGCCACTCGGAAGTGACCAGAAAGCACGGAAGCACAATGCCCACCAATGTTTGGAGGTTCAAGAGTGACGGCGGTGACCTTGTTGATGCAGCTGTGAGGACCAGGTGATGCTGAGGAAGACCGGTAGGCATGCATGAGCTGTCCTATGTTGGATTTTGGATGTCGGTGTTCAAGTGGTCGATGTCTAGCGGAAGTACCAACAAGCCTTGGTTGCCGCAACTGGCGTGGAAAGCAAAAAGATGCAAACCTTGGGACCAGTAACATCCAAGTGACTCACCAGAGCATGCCCCGAGCAAGAAGGTGAGCCCACCGAAGCAAAAGAAGAACCCAAGAGGACCCATAGGCCGAAGGCACAGGAGTCGTAAGAGGACCTCAGGCACCTCACCAAAAATGGAGGCCCACGGTGCAGAGGATGCAGTGAGGATGCTGATATTTCAAGGATGAGGTGCTAGAGGCTAAAGCTTCTTTTAGCCCAACCATCTCTGGAGTGCAGAGCAAACAAGCCTTAGCAAAAGCAAGTCGACGCAGTACATATGGGTATGGTCCCAGTGGCTTCGATGAGCGATATCGTCCTGCAAATTGCAGCGAAGACAGGACAGACCTCTAGGGAGCTGCAGAACTACCACCTGTATTGCTGGGCCTCGGGAAGTCAATTGGATGACAGGAGCAGCAGACCAGTCAGCTTTGTTGCGGTTCCTCCAGATGCAGGGGAGTTACACCTTCACGCCAAGGGAGATTACTTCGGATATCCTTGATGCCCACAGACCTTCTGGAAAGCTTGGATGCTGCACAGACACAGATGATGCAGAAGACTTGAAGAACAGTGAGACCAGGAGCAGTAGGAGTCTTTCTTGATGCAGTCTTGGGTCCAGTTGAAGTCAGACGAAGTCCAAGTGTCCAAACGGTCAAAGAGTGTCTTGGTTTTAAAGGCGAGTCTTGTTCCACGAAGAATCTGAAGAGCTACCCATGGGGGAGCCCTTAAGTACCCTAGGAAAAGGGTTGGAACAACTTGGGGGTCCCTCCCAGAGGAGGGGCTGGGAAGAGGGGAGGATACTCCCCTGTTCTTTCTCCAGTTTTGCGCCATAGTGGAAACCAGGGGTTCCTCAAATTTCTCAAACAGAGGTATGCAAGGAAAGTACCAAATTGTCCCTTCAAAGCAGTCTGGTGTCACTGGTATGCACCCCCAACCCAGCCAAATACACCAAGTCCTGTCTGGGAGGTGGTCACACTCCCTGTGACCGGAAACCTATTGTTCTACCTTCCCCTGCTCAAGCCTAGCTCAGCAGTCAGAGGGTAGAATCGTGTCTGTGGTTGGCTGAATCACTAGGTTGCTAGAAGACCCTGAAAGGCTATTACTTGGAGTACAGAGGGGTCCCCTAAGGTGCCCCCAGTACTTAGAATCATTCTTCTAGCACCGGAATCGGTGTTGGGGTATGATTCCAACATGTTTGATACAAAATATGACCAGGTCCAGTGCATCTATTCTATAGTTAGACATCTCGTTATAACTGATGTTCACTATGTAGCTTAAAATGGCTGACCACTCTTACAAAGCCTGAAGAATTAACTCTGGGGTGTTTAGGGGTGCCCCTGGGGCACCCTCACATTTGTAACCTGTCTACCATAGGGGGGACTTAAAGTGTTTAAGCACAGTGCCCTCAGATATAAGGAAACATATCTGTTGTGAGAGGTGCAAGCTCCATTTCAGACAGGCTGCAATGGAAGGCCTGTAGTTTAGTTTAAGTGGACTCCCATGGGTGGCAAAATACATGCTGCAGCCCATTGGAGCCTCTGGTGTACCGATGCCCTGGCTATCTTAATACCATATACTAGTGACTTATAAGGGTATACCAGTAGCCAATTGTGGATGTACCAAAGTACTTACCAGAGCCAATTTATAAGAGAGAGCACAGTTGCTGGGGTCTTGACTAGCAGGATTCCAGCAGTCTACAGTCAAAACACACTGACACCAGGCAAACTGTGGGAGTAACCATGAAATCAGATCCCACTTTCCTACACCCCCTCCCCCAAATGTGAAGACAAGGCTAACTTTGGCCACTTAAGTCTTCATTTTCTAAGTGGAAATATCTGGAAAGTCCATCTTCATTGGCATGGTGACTCCAACGTCTATGTTCCAATGAAAAGTCCATCCCTTGTAGGGAAATGGACCACCTCAAAAGTCTGAGGATTTCACCCTTCATCTGTGTAAGCCATAAGAGGGGCTTTTGGTCTGTCTGAACAATGAAGTGAGTGCCAAACAGGTATGGCCTCAACTTCTTCAAGGTCCAGACCACAACAAAAGACTCTCTCTCAGAAGCTGACCAACACTTCTCCCTGGGGCTCTACCCTCTGCTTATAAAAGTTACTAGTTAATACTGGCCCTCTGCATTAAGCTGTGACAATACTGTGTCTATCTCTATCTCAGAAGCATCTGTATAGACAATGAATGGTTTAGAGTAATCAGGACTTTGCAGAATTGAAGCAGAGCACATGGTTTGCTTCAGGTTATCAAATGCCTTCTGACAGCTAAATGCTAGATTTGCCGCACTATAGACTTCCAGGCCTATTAAGACTTTATTCACCAGACAGGTGCAATTATCAACCCAAAAGGCTTCACAATAAATTGATAATGCCCACTGTGGGTTGAAAATTCTGTTTTGGGTTGGGCATCCTCATTGAGTCTGATTTGTGGATAACCCACAGTCAGGTCAAATGTACTGAGATATTTGACAGAGGCTAAATATTAATCAGTGTATCTGCCCTTTAAATTGGATGGGCATCAGCCCTAGTGACTGCACTGAGCCTCTACACAAAACCTCATCTCTCTCTTACCATCCTGGGTGTGAGGTTTTGGTAATAGGACTACTGGACTTGTCCAAGGACTATCTGAAGGCTCAATGTCTCCCAACTCTGGCATCTTTTAGACCTCTGTCCTGATGCAATCTTTGACATGGTCAGGCTGTCTGTAGATTTTACTCTACACAGGCAGGCTGTCCTGTGTCTACTTCAAGGGTACTCAAAGCACTGTCCGTGGCACCTAGGATAAGCGCCAACTCTCTGAGCACAACCTCAAAGAAAACAGAAATCGTTTTTACCACACCTTATAGTCATGGGGTGATATCTTTGATGCACACCACAGTTTTTTCTACCTAACCAACAAACGCGGAGTGCGTAACCCGTACCTTAAAGTTACTTCAAGGGTACAACAGGTGGTTTATTTATTTAAAGTTTTGTATAGCGCAAACTAGACCCCGAAGGTTATCAGACATTCACAGTAATGGAGGGAGGAACAAAGTAAGGGGACGTTGAGGAGAGGGTAAGGGAGGCTAGCATGATGAGCTAATAAAATTGTACATAGATGCAAGCAAAACATTACATAATAAGGTACGGCAGAGAAACATAGGCATTACAATTGCTGACAGAGAAGAAAAAAAACATTTCGCAAACAGACAAGCCATGAACCAATTAAGGCAGGAACTTGTTCATTAAGATTACTTTTACTTCATGTTTGAACGCCACCGTGCAGGGGATTCTGCAAATTTCAGGTGGGAGAGAATTCCAGATCTTAGGCGTCGTGCCAAAGAAGGCTCTGAGTCTCGTTTTCTTTTTGCAAAAAGTCTGAGATTTCAGTAGTAAATAATTTGCACTTCTGGAAGTTCTGCCCCCTCCTGATAATTCCAGTTTTTGAGTCAGGTATTCAGGGATTTTGAAATGTAGGGCTTTGTGTGTCAAGCAAGCAATCTTTAAATGTATTCTTGCTTCGCAGGGTAACCACTTTAGAGATCTTAATGCTGGGTAAATGTGCTCATTTCTTTTTGTGTCCATGATCAGTCTGGCCGCAACATTCAATGAAGCCCTAAGCAGGGCCAAGGTATATTTGGGGAGGCCAAAGAGCGTCACACTCCCATAGTCTAGCCTCGGTAGAACAGGTGCTTGTACCACCTGCATGAAGTTCTCTTGAGGGAGGAATGGTTTTAGGTTTCTAAGAATCGTTATTTGGTGATTCGCACCCTTGCACATCTTACTAATATTTTTCTTCATGTTTCAGTGTGAGCCTAGGGTACAAGACACCGCGTGTGAACTGGCAGACCTTGGCCCAGCCGTATGAGAGAGGGGGCTTTGGGGTTCCAGACATGTATTTGTATTACCTGACAGCACAATGTTGTTATGCATATGCCTGGTACCACCCGGATGCACGTGTCCCATATTTGAAACTGGAGGCTGACCTAGTACTCCCACGAAAACTTTCCGCTATCCTACCCACGGGCTTTCACAGAAACCCCTGTGACATCCAAACGGTCTCCACCACCTGCTGGGCATGGGACAGGCTGCACAGGCTGTTGGGCCTTGCCCAGTTGTATTCTCCGAGTTGCCCCAGCCAAACCCTTCATTGCTTCCCATTAAGGAGGAGGTCTTGATTCAACGCAAACTTGAGAAATTCCACATTCACACGATGGGCGACCTGTTTCCTGATGATCATGTCCTCTCGGTGTCGGAGGAGGCTCGATTCAGTGAATGATCCTTTATGGACACCTTTGTTCTGAAGCACATGTAATCAATGCTTCGGGCCACGTTCCCTTCCTTTCCATTGGCCCCTGAGCTGGCCCCACCACTGACCCTGCTAATCAAAAGCCATACAGGCGCACACTTGATTTCAAAATTATACAAACAATGTGGGACGTCCAGACCATTCTCTGATGCTAAAGTATGCATGGCTTGGGAGGTGGATTTGGGCAGGCCTATTACAGACGACCAGTGGGAACAATGGTGCAGGACAATTAAAGAGGTCTCATTGAATAGCAGGCATAAGTTGCTTCATTTTAAGTTTCTTCGTAGAATGTATCACACGCCTGCACGATCCCATAGAATAGACCATACCAGACCCCAACATTGCTAGAAATGCTTAACTCCATTTGCCGGCTTTGCCCACCTCTCCTGGACATGTCCTAAAATACACCAATATACTGGACTCAGGTACACATCACGTTAGGGGACATACTCTCTATGCAGCTGCTGCCCACTCCTGAGATCGCACTGTTGGGATATGTGGTTCATTTCCCCAGGAAGGTCAGGAAATTGGCAGCGTTAGGTTTCCTGTTAGCTAAGCAGGAGATTGCTCTACTATGGAGTAGCAAAAGGGCCCCTTCACTACTGTCATGGCTTCGCAGTTTAGCATTTTGCAATATTAATTGCGAGGAATACTCTACGCTGGTCCCTAGCCCTTCGCGACCAGTGGACATTTGGGGTCCATACAAGACTTACATTTGCTAAGAAACAGACTGGGCATGGAACACAGACAGCTAGTGGTATCGTTCCTGAGGTGGTCGGCAGGAGGCACTGTTTGGGACAAATATTCATAAGGTTGAAAAGTCTTTATTAACCGCCACTCGCACTGTAGTTCTATCTGTGCTAAGTTAGGGCTGATGGTACCTAAGATTTCCATGTACTGCAAATTACTCTGTTGAACACCTTATTGTATGTATTCGATTCCTCCCACATTCCAATGATCACCTGCACCAGTGAATGTAACGTATCAAACATGTCATAATGCATATATTTTCTGTTACTGCCCATACTATGTACTGCAATTTACTATATACCTTATTCATGTATGTATAAAACTGAAAATTAAAGCTTAAAAAAATTAATAAAAGTGTGAGTGTAGGGTGATTCTAAGAGATATAGCTGAGTTAATGATAATCGGGGAGCAGTTAGTGGTCGAGATGTGTTTCATCCAGAGGTCAATCTTGAGTGTGTGCTTGGGAGAGGAAATGAGAAAGAATTCAGTTTTGGCGGTGTTCAGCAGGAGATTGTTTTCAGTTAGCCAGTTTTAGATAATCGTCAAGGAGGAGTTGAGTGAGATAAAGTCTTCAGAAGAGTTGATTTTCAGTTTTGACTGAATGTCAGAGAAAAGAGACCAGAAGACTGAGAACCTGTCTACAGTCAGCTTGCTGTTGATTAATGAAGCTGTCTGCCAAGGATACTCCTTCAACTGATCTATCAACAGGGTCCTGAGAGAAGAGATCAGGGAGGGGGTCACTCCCTTCTTCCTGTCCCTCATCAGTGGTCATGACAAGCTCATGTCAGCCCTGTCAACAAAAGGTTTGGGGTGAATCACATTAAGTACCCTGTGGAGACTTCGTGGAGTACCTAGGTCAACTAAGTAGGTGACCTCACCTTTCTTTTCCAGTATAGTTTGGGGGCCATTCCACTTCTCTTGGAGAGCTGCTGGGACCACAGGCTCCAACACCCCACACTTTCTGTCCTGGCTAGTAAACAGTAAGTACAGCCTTTTGGTCATGTCACGCTTTCTGAAGCTCATGGTTGGCCTCAATGTTTTTGCTGGCCTTATGTATATGCTCAGGCAGGTGAGAATGTAGTCCCAGAACATAGTCTCCTAAGTCTTGTTTAGGAGGCTTGGGAGGTTGCTCCCATCTTTCATTGACTAGACATAATGTACCCCTAACTGGATGTCCAAACAGAAGTTCAAATGGGATGTAGCCCACCCCCTTCTGAGGAACATCTCTGAAGCGAAAGAGAAGGGAAGGTAGTAAGACATCCCATTTTTGCCTCAGCTTTTCTATGAGTCTTTTGGAACCTTTCAACCACCCCATTGCCCTGTGGATGGTAGGGTGTGGGAAACGTATTGTTAACACCACACTCTTTCCACATAGGAGTGATGTAGCTAGACATGGAGTAATTACTTCTGTCTGACACGACCTCCTTAGGGAACCCAACTCTGGAAAAGATTCCCAGGAGGGCCCTGGCCACTACAGGAGCTGTCGTGGCTCTAAGGGGAATGGCCTCTGGATAGTTAGTGCCATGGTCCACCACCACTAAGATAAAACTATGTCCAGATGCTATTGGAGGGTTTAAGGGACCTACAATGTATATCCCTAACTTCTCAAAGGGAACCCCAACCACTGGTAGTAGGATTAAGGGGGCCTTTGTAGTGCCATCTGACTTACCACTGGCTTGGTAGTTGACATAGGAGTGACAAAACTCCTTGGTGTCTTCAAACATAATGGCCCCACATGTTTGAAGTCCAAGTCTTGCTCTGCATAAGATGTTCTGAAAGGGGAATGTTATGTGCCAGGGTCAATAAGAAACCCCTGAACTTCGGAGTTATGACCAACCTCTTGGTGGCACCAGGCTTGGGGTCTCTACTTTCAGAAAACAGGAGCCCTTCTTCCTAATAAGTCCTGTGGGACCCACTGACATTCCCTGCTTCCTCAGCAGCAGCTTGATGTCTGTGTTGTTCAAGAGAGCAGCAGGCCTTCTGCTCCAGACTCAAATCTTCCCTTGAAGGACACCTGCCTCCAGTTGCTCTGCCTTATCAGGCCCAAGCTCCACTGGGACACTTCCTTCACAAGTACTGAGATCATCTCCCTCAGGAGGCTGATTCTCATTGGGAGTCTAAGAGGAGGATACATCTTTATACTTCTTCCTCCTTCTCATGGGAGCTGGTTGGTCCATTTCTTCAGGATCCAGAACTCCTTCAGTGCCTAACTGCTTTGCCTCAGCCCTAGTGATAGCAAAGACTCTGGTTGAAATTCCCACCATTTCTGCTTGAGTCCTGAACTCCACTTCAGACCAGGCTGAAGTTTCCAAATGATTGCCCAGTACACAGTCCATGGGTAGGTCGGGGATGCCACAACCCTCTTTGGGCCAGTTACAACTCCTCAGCTGAGATTGGCAACTGCCATGGAATGATCCATCCTGACATTGCTAGCATTGGTCACTTGGTAAATCTGACCAAGTAGAATCTGCTCAGGAGACACACGTTTCTCTGTCACCATAGTGGCAGTGGCCCCTGTGTCCCTGTATGCCACAGCTTCCTGACCATTGATGAGAGGCTGTTCTCTGTATTTGGCTAATTTAGTGGGACTTACAATATGGGTGGCAACCTCAGTGCCACCATCACAGACTAAAACAGCATGAGTGGGTGTCCTGACTAGGCCAGAACCCACTTCAGTACCCACAGTTAACCCAGCTAAGCTCCTGGGGGCACTACTACTACCAGTGCTAGTGCTAGGGGCATTAGGAGGTTTAGGAGTAGTAGTAGCAGTATTGGTGATAGACTTAGAGCAATCTTCATCCTTTGCCCCTTGGCCTTTTTCCTTACACAAATAGCACCAAGGTTTCTTGTTAGAGGAGGAAGAGGAATGGGACCTACCCCAGAGGAAGATTTTTGAGGACCTTCAGAAGACTAGTTATTTTATTTAGATTTCTCCCCACCTTTCTCTTGGGCTTTAGAAGAATCTTGCTTCGTCTGGTCACCACCACCATTAGAATTTTGTTTCACCCTGGTGTGGAGCCACTTGTCTGCCTTCTTTTCCAGTTCTTGGGGAGAGGTCAGATCCGAGTCCACCATGAACTGGTGCAGTTGCTGATGTTGACAGTTGTTAAAGATGTGCTTCCTCGCAAGTAAATTGTACAGTGCCTCATAATCATGCACATTACTTCCATGAAGGCAGGTTTCCAGGGCCTTAACAGCACTATCTACAACATCTACCCAGTGCCTTATGTGTGTCCCTAAACTTAACCCTGTATTGCTCAATGGTTAACCCAAACCCATCTATGAGGGCACTCTGCAAGACTTTGTAATTGGCTGTATCTTCTGTCTTCACAGTCAAGAGTTTGTCTCTTCCTTTGTTAGCAAAGAAGTGCCACAGGATAGCTGCCCAACGGCTCTCTCTGAAGCAGTAATCCACTTATGCATGTAATCACCCTGCTGGTAAGGAGGGACTATCCTGCTCAAGTTAGTAGTGTCAAATGAGTGTTCCTTGACTCTAGGCTCACTAGTGCTGCCACCATGGGACTCTAATCCCAAATTCTTCCTAGCCCTCTGTACTTCTATGGTTTTCTTATGTAGGTCCAACTGTTCTTTCTTGATTCTGAGCATTGAACTCTCAACTTTGAGCAGGTGGTATTCCCTTTCTAAAGAATCCTCTCTCTTGCTAGAGATGGAGGTCCCTATGGAAGTGACAGAGGAGATTGAATTAAATGAGAAGGATCTGGACCTCCCATGGAAACTTTGTACCCACCCAGGGGGAATAAAGGGGGCCCTACTTCAAAGGCATCCCTCTGGGCCAGTAGAGCCATTCCCGGGGGGACAGGAGTTCTCCAGAAAGGGGTCTTCAGACTCCTCCTGGACATGCTAGGAAGTCGAGTCATTGGTGTTGGACACTCCTGGCTTTTCTTCTGGAGCATCATCTTCCATATCCAAGTTATCTTGCCCACCTGACCTTTTATCTCGGAAGCAATAACTATTCCCCAAAGATTACTTCACTGTTAATATGCAACTCTCCAAATGTCACTTGTAAATAAATCATCATAGTCTTGATCAAGCCCTCCACACCTTCAATTATTGTTTCAATTAAATGCCCAATATTTTGGCTTGAATAATCCTAGCACAAGGCTTGTTTGCTTGTTTTGAGCCTTTTATAGATTTTGTGCTTTAGTGCATTCCATGCACTACTCATTTGTGACTTTCCACCCACTCTATTCATTTGTAAGCTTCACATACAAACACTATGGGCCCCATTATGATGGAGGGTGGACAACACCACAACGGAAAACGGGACCAACCGCTAGGGGTGCGGCAGTCCCGCTGGGCCAATTAGGATACAACCGCCACCCTGGTAGTTGCATCCCGCATCTTTTACATTGTGGTGGGCAGTGCTGTAAGCAGCAACCGCCGCAATGTAAAAGTTGCATATTGTGCATTGGCGTGCACAACATGACAGGCACCGCGCGGTGCCTGCCACCTTGTGCATACCAATGAAGGGGGGTACCATGGGTACCCCCCAAGTGCACCCCCCACACCGCCAACACCCCAGGGGCCCGCATGAGCCCCCCAAAGCCAAAGACTGCATGCCTTTTCATGGTCGCTTCGCCGCCATGGAAAGGCATAAATCCGCACACATCATATTATGGCGGGCGGTGCCTGCTAGGCACCGGCACCATTTTATGGCCCAGGTCCGCCTGTGGAAAAGCAGTGGATGATTTTCTGTCCGCTGCTGTACCCCCACCATTGTAATATGGCAGGGGTAAATGGCGTGTGGGCGGGGAAAGATGTTGGGTGGATCGCCACCGTCAGTGGGGTGGTGGCAATCCGCCCGACATCATAATGACCCCCTATGTTTCTGGTGTTCATCACTAACACCTCATATCTGATCTTTTCCACACACCTCATTCTGCATATCTCACTATCACTTATCTCACTATACCTATCTTCTGTGAGCATCTCATAAGTGTCTCGCTCAGCACGCCTTTTTACATTGATAAGCACCTCTCTGCCACAAAAACAATGTACAGCCCATTTTTTTGAGCATCCCACACAAAGCTAATTCTTATTGCAAATGTATCTGTTAGGGCTTCTTATATTTTTGTGCAAGATAATGCAATTTGAGTGCTCTCTACACTCGTATCATCCATCTAAAATATCGCTTCTTATAGATTAGACAACAAAAGTTTCTGTATTGTCTTGTATACTTTGCGAAGCATTAAGTGTTTCTTCACCCTTCAGTCACAGGAATGCAGGCGAAAAACTTCCTGTGTTTGAGAAACTGTTCTCGCTTTCCTTCTTGTGCCCTTACAAACTATGGGTTTCCTAAAGGTATCCAACTGACTTTAATACTCAGACACACAGAATCCTATACCATACTATTAGATCTGCCAGCCTTAGGGTGGTCTTCCCCAAACCTTTTGCATGTTTACCTCCTATTTTTGCTTATTCTTTTTGTTGGCCTTAGGACTCAGAGCATTTTACCACAGCTGACAAGTGCTAAAGTGCATGTGTTTCTCCCCCAAACATGGTAATATTGGTGTACCCACAACTAGCATATTTAATTTACGTATAAGTGCCTTATTATAGAGGTATACCATATACCCAGGGCCTGTAAATTAAATGCTGCTACTGGGTCTGCAGCACGGATTGTGCCATCCACACAAGTAGCCCTTTAAACATGTCTCCGGCCTACCACTGCAGAGCCTATGTGTGCAGTTTAAATGCCATGTAAACTTGGTATTAAATCCCCTTGACAAGCCTTAAACTTCTCTTTTATTACACATAATTCTATGTCAGGACCGGAGGCAAGGATTATGCTCATTCTTCCTTCGCTTTATTGACAATTATCCAAACAGCAGCTCATCATTAACATTCAAAAACTACATTTCCCATAACACTAAGGAAAGAAAACAGTGTATAGCAAAGTCCTTTTACAGTGTCCATGTATGTCAGCCCATAAATCCTTGAGTAACTTCCTGCACTTCCTCTTTCTTCGCTGCTCGGCAGCTCGAGATAAGTGCTTTTTCTTATCTATGCAATATGTGTGGTGTTTAATCTATCGACCTTGGTGGGTTATGAGGTCGTAGGGGTTTATTTTCACAGATCCCCTTTGACTCATTGACCGCCTCAATGCTAGTGCGCTCCTTATGTTGCTTGTTTACTGTTGCCGACTGCGGTGCGGTCCTCCACCCACAAGAGGGCGCTGTGGGGGCGACGCGACTCGGGTCTCTGGAGCGCAATTTCAGTCAGTGGCTGCCACAATCGCGCTCCAGTCATCCTGAAGTCTGTACCAAAACTGCCTGCAATCGCTCAGCGTGTCCTGGGTCGATACTGCCCCGAATTTATAATAAAATCGCCCGAGCTGCGGGTAGGCAGTGGTGTGGTGCACCCAGCGAGCCGTTGCTCCTCACGCCAGTTTGAGCGGGTAGGTACCTGTGTGGGTGGTAGGCCTCGCGCTGGCCCACGCTGACACCACTGGCAGGCGGTAATCCCTGTGGATTTGTTGGAGGTTTTGTGGTGTCACAGGGCTGCATGCCCACTAAAGCTTGTGCCTTTGGCTCTCTAATTGCACTGCGGGACCCTCAGTTTTAAAAACTTCACGTTCCACGTGGGTGTGATTCCTGGGTGTAACCCACGGCCTGTCCCAGACGCTTACAGGGTACTCGTTTCTTGAGAGATGGAAGAGGAGTATTACGAGGAGGAGGACTCCTTGGCCTAATTGCAATAGGACGACGATTTTCATAATTTATAAAGCGGTCACAGAGCTCATGACAATTATGGAGCAACGCCTAGCTGATAAAATTGAGCAATTATGTGCGAAGGTGGGGCAGCCCCCGCCTGCAGCCCCAGTACCCTCTGACGGCACGGCGCAACCGCAATCAGACGGGAAGGGATCCCCTCCCTCTACGAAAAGATGCAAGAAGGCAGTTGATTCAGACGATTTTGAGTGCCTTAAACAGGCATTTCGGAGGCACACAGCCCCAATAGTCCTACCTCAAGCCCCGCCGCCTTCGAGCGAAGACCCGCAGCCAGCTTCCCCCGAGATGCAGCAGGGAGACACCCCAGATGCTTATGATGATGAAGCGGGCTCTTCCAGGTCGTGGCAGCCGGCGGGGTCTACTGACCCTCCGAAGTCCGGCATCGCGGATATGCAGACCCAGATGATATAGTCCATCCCAGATCGACGGAATGGGTACAAGCAGAGAAGGCAGCATTATATGTGGCTTCTCGCCTCCGGAAGCAATTGGAAAACGAGGCTAGGTGTAGGTTGCAAGCGGAATGTCCTCGGCCTACCCTGGATGGGAAAGTGTCTCTCACCCCCGAGATTGAGGGTAAAATGGCTACCTTTCTGGCAAAATGTATTAAGGACCCTAAGAAGGGGATAGATCATTCATGGCGTGCATACCAAGACAAGTTGTTAGACGCCATTGGCCCAATGACTAAAATATTGGACATGGTGGAGGAGGCACGTTGCTCAGGTTCCTTAATTGATCCATAGGTTCTCTCTGCATGGGTTCAGCACGCGATATGCTTTATGGGCAACGCAAATTGTGCACTCTCAACGGAAAGGCGCAGATCACTTTTGATCAAGGTCGACCCCAAACTTGGGGACCTGGCATGTTCCGAGGAGGGGGCATCGGCACAAGAAGGTTTGTTTGGAGAGCCGTTCATCAAAGAACTTGGAAAGTTTGTTGCCAGGTTCACTTCGCTGGACAAAGCTCAGGCTAATATCAAGAGGGTGTTCAGCCCTCTGGTTTTCCGAGGGGCCGGTCGGCGCAGGAGCCGCCTGCCCGGCCGTGGCCAGAACCAACAGCCCCAAGGCAGGGGGCAAGGCTACGGGCACGGACAATACCAGTCGGACCAGCGGTTCAACAACTTTGACCCTACCAGAGGGCAACGCCTCCACGACCGCGGATACAGAGGCAATGATGGCAATACCACCGGTAAGTGTTTTGCCTGCGGCGCAGGTGTGAGTTGAGGGCCGGTTGGCGCAGTTTATCCCCCCTTGGGAGGCTCTGATGGGGGATGCTTGGGTACTCCAGACAGTCAAAGGGTTCCAAATAGAGTTTTATGGCTCCCCCGTCAATTCTGTTCTCCCCATCCAATAGTTTTCTACACGGCAGACGCGGCTATGGTGGACAAAGAGGTGACCGAGTTGCTCTAAAAAGGGTCATTATGTCGGACAGAAGAACACCTCAGCAATCTTTTTCTAGTGGACAAGGTGGATGGGGGTCGGAGGCCGGCAATCAACAACCAGTAGTTCAACAAGTGGCTGGTGTACAGACACTTCAAAATGGAGGGCATTCACCTGCTCTGGGACGTTCTTCTGCCTATCGATTGGATGGTAAGACTAGATCTGAAAGACGCGTACCTGGTGGTACCGATCTTTCCTCCGCACAGGCGATTCCTCCATTTTTTGTGGCAGAGTCAGGCTTACGAGTTCTGCTGCCTTCCTTTCCTGCTTTCATCGGGCCCATGGTGCTTCATCAAGGTCCTCAAGCCGGGGGTGGAATATCTGAGAGCACATGGGGTCCGCTTGATCTTCTACTTAGAAGATATGCTTCTCCTGAATCAAATTATAGAGAAAAAAAGGGAAGTATCCTAATATTAGAAATAGGGACAGGGTGAGTACAGGTTGTAAAACAAGGAGTCCCGAATACAAAAGGACAAATATCTATGCAAATTAGGTCATATATTCAATAACAAAAAAACAAGAGATAGAATTGTGTCAGCAAACACCACAGAATCAAAGCCGTACAAAGTAGTTAAAAAGGATTACTTGTGTCAATTTATCACATTCACATATTATAAGAACAATACATTCCACAGGTTTAAAAACAATTCATACAATTCATACAATAAAAAACATTTTAGACAATCAATTTTAAGAAATTTTAAGAAAACAGGGTTGACGCAGCGTTTTGGTGATTCAGAGGATGTTCACCTTCATCAGAACAGTTTTCTAGACAGTAGAGAAAAATTCTATTATTCAAACAATCGTGTGTTGCAGACAACAACCCCTAGTTAATCTCTTGTACAGCATTTTCTGGCAAGGGCCAGAGTGGACTCACCTTTCCTTGCCGCCAGCATTTCCTCTGGGCCCCTGACGCTGCCTGTTTCCCCTGCAGCCGCTGCCTGTGACCGCGCACGGCTTCGAGGGGAGAAACTACAGCTCCCAGCAGGCTTAGTGGTCAGCGCCGCCAACACCAGCTGCAGCGCGACCGGAGGCGATTAAAAGAACGGAGGCTCCCTCGGAGGAGCTGGGACAGCATTTTCTGGCAAGGGCCAGAGCGGACTCACCTTTCCTTGCCGCCAGCATTTCCTCTGGGTCCCTGACGCTGCCTGTTTCCCCTGCAGCCGCTACCTGTGACCGCGCACGGCTTCGAGGGGAGAAACTACAGCTCCCAGCAGGCTTAGCGGTCAGCGCCGCCCACCCCAGCTGCAGCGCGACCGGAGGCGATTAAAGGAACTGAGGCTTCCTCAGCGTCGCGGACGCGCACGCGGGCGGCGCCGGGCTAACCTCTGTGGCCCTGAGAGGCAAGAGGAGGACGGGACGGACCACCCCCCTTGGCATCTCAACAAGAGGAGGTAAAGAGACCTGTAAACCATATTATTGCCCACTTACGTACCTTCCCAAATGGATACTATCTCGTGAACCCCCGAAACTATTAGTATTGCTGCTGTTCTGTTGTTCACTACATTTAAATGATTCGTAAGGGGGTTAGCAACGTCATCCCCAAGAGGGGTTCGTCCAACGGGACACTCGACCACTACTTACATAGGACAACATTGCCCATTCCCCGTGAAACAGAGAGACCAGAACGATCTCCGCCCATAGAAAGTACACCAAACAAGCAATCTCCCTCACAGGTAGCCGAGATTGCACAAAACTTAACATTACTGGAGGAACTAAACAGTTTATGTAAAACAAAGTACGCTCCACTGGAAACGAGTATTAAGCTAACCAGCGCCCCTAACCGCCCTACAGTCAGCACAAGTCCTCAGACTAGTACACCGCTCCATCTAAATGAGAGTCTGTTACGTACTCCCCACTCACTATCTGCAAAAGATAACTCCCAGAACATAGTGCTCCCTCAGGTCTCCCTAGTTAAAAGAAAGCGAATCGGGGTTGAACTCCAGGGAAGACAAGCAAAACAACTAAAACTGTGCCCGAGCCCCTCATTGACCGTTACCATCTCCCCCACAGCCTCAGAGGTTGCTGGGCAACCAGACTCTGCTGCGCCTTCAAACCCAGGCAACCCTATTGGCCCAGATTGAACACCTGGTCAAATCCATAATATCCCCGGTGATAGAAAAACTGAACAGTCTAGGGGATAGGCTTACGGGAATAGAGGAAACGATCAAGGCCAATTCGATACTCTCAAAAAACATCGCAAAACATAATCAAGTGCAGTCTCTGGTTGCCATAGAAGTGCCCAAATCAACTGCACAAAGTAATAATGTCCAAATCCAATCAGTAGCCTCACCCACGCCAGAGTACCCACCAACTCTACATTAGCACATTGTACTGCCGCCAGAGTAGGGTTGAGTAAAGAACCCACATTCCATAAGGGGACAGTTGCTAACCATGGCAACACGCCAAGAACTCTCAATCACATACACCTACCACCGGAGGCCGCTCCGTTTGTGTGCGTTCTCTCGGGAGTGCCAGCACTCCCAAGCGGAAAAGTCGAAAGACATCAGAACCTAATAAATAAGGTTACATTCCGGCTAGACCCCTCCCCTCTAACATGGACGGAAGAATACTGAGTGTCAGAAGGGTGGGCTGGCTAGGATCCCTCCCAAAAGATATTGCTGGTGACCTAGTACTTGGAAAATTTAGGAACAAACACGTTGTCCCATATCTTCAAACTTGGCAGCCCCAAAAAGGAGATGGCCCTATATCCTGGGATCTACATGATTTTTACCCCAGTATGTCATACCTCTGCCCATTAAGACCATAAAGACCAAATGCAAAGTGTAACCATCCGCTGGGCAGAAGTGTCTGCGCATTGAGTGGCTGTAATATCCCCACTTCCAATCGATTTGAAACACTGTATAACAGCTATCTTTGATTTACATATGGAAAGTTTTTTATTTTACCTGTTATTAATCGCTTTAATTAAGAGACAACTAGTTGTATTGGTATTGTCTCTAATGCTAATCCTGTAAAATGTACGTAAACTAAAAGGAAATCGCACCCAAAAGTTGGGCTCATATTTTTTAACTTGTAGGTCTTCCGTGTTAGTGTAAAGTATGTTTTTATGACTGTTATGCTTTTACTAAAAATAGCTACTAGATCCCGTTCCTTTATGAATTTGCATTAATTCAACCAGACCAGAGTGATTATTATGTACTTGGAAGTGGCCGATTTGCACCTTGCACTTTGCACAACCATATTTTAACCTACGCTGGTATCTGTAAATATAAGAAACAAAATACTTAGGAGAACTATAGCCTATTTGGCCAAAATGTTTATTGGTATCCAAAGATGTTTTTTATTTGTAATAATCACCGGTTGACATTGTACTTTGCGCTCTATTAAGATGGTCTACCAACCAGTATTTATGCACTATGCACTTTATAAAACCAGCACCTTAAATAATGCTGCTAAATGACCTAGCAAGATCTTGCTTTATTTGTCGCATGAAACATGTGTTAATGATACCTTGTGCTCTTTTGTGGTTACCGTTTTTAACAAGGAAATGTTCGGCAATACTACCTCATGCTAACGTGATTTTTCTTTTATCTTTACCATGTATGTAATTATGTGTGTACTTTTATGGATAATGTATTATCCGAATAAAGTTTATTGACTGACTGACTGACATTCCACATTTCAGTAAAGATAACATTTTTCTACTACAACAGTTCTCACAATTATAACTAAAAAATCTGAAAATCTAAAAGCCATAATTTTAGCAACAACCATCATGATTTAAAAAGACAAGTTTAGTATGATCTGTTCCCTATTCTTCCTTAGAGACACTTTATGAATTACAAGGGAAACATGAGAATCCTACCTCTCGCTAGTTGAGGATTTTAATTCCTTCTAGCTTCGCTATCGCCGCTTAGATTGGCACAGAGAAAGGTGGGTTGCAATTCCCCTTTAAAGCAGACTTGCTGTGAAAGAACATTTTTACATAAGATTTTATATATATATATACATACAGGAGACTTTCTATACAAACATTTTTTGTCTTATTCAGAATAGGAATGGGGTTCGTATTCCTTCTCTATGCATACCACTAGATTAGTGTTCAAGAGGTGTGGACCTTCGTTGGAGCCACCGATTTATCAACAATAAAATTCAACTGTAGGGGCAAGAAGAAGTATTTCTAAATTCCGATATTATTTTCTTAAACCTGAGCAAACGTATATTAGTTTTTACTTTTAACTAGGACCTATTTCTCGGGCATATCACTTGCCTTTCAAAAGCCTGTCAAGGAGCCTAGTATAGGTCAACTTTGCAGTCGCGTCTGGATATCGACAGGGCTTGAAACCACATCATACGTTCTCTGTATGTCTTTTGGACTATGGATAAAAAGAAATGTTTTTTGTACAAATTTTTGTAGACAATTTTTTTTATGTTAGATCTACTTTTTTACAGCTTTTTGTTAAACCAACTAGATATTACCTGGTATGTGGTGGCAATGGCGTTGTACAGGTTAAAATGTTTGACAGACCTGAAATTGCAAAATCACATAGATCTATGTTAGGATTTCTTTATAATCTATTTTCAACACTGTTAGGTTAGTTATACTTCCTATACTTGATAATAACCGAATGATATCTATTGTTTCTGACTTACCCCCTATTCGATTTCAGGGGGCATGAAATGATCTTTGATCAATACAGTCTGTTTTTTTTTTTTTTAAGTTTTAAAACCTTTATTTTCAAATCAGTGCACACAGCTATTTAGCCATACATCCCGGAGGCTAGGCAGCATATTATTAACCAGAAGACCAGTGTACAAGGAGCAAGTTACCAGAACGTATCAAGGTTGTAATTTTCAGTTTTTTATAACGAGTAACAAGTACAAGAAAGGAAAGCACCAGAACTAGTGCTAAGAAGTAAGGCAAGTAAAACAGTTGTGCAACAGAGCCCGATCTTGGAGTCGGCTAGGCCCAATACCCACAATAACAGTCAAAAACAGTACTCATGTGTAGAACCTTAGGGGGAGGGGGAACACAGGATGGCTATACAACCAGAACGCGTGTTGGAGTTATAGATTATGGGGTCAAACGTTCCTCCAGTGGGGCAGTGTCAGGCGGTATGCAAATGTCACCCCTATACTCATTCCAGGCCCCCCATATCTTCTGCCATTTTTTGGGTTTACCCCTGGCCACATACACCGTCTTCTCTCGGAACATACACCAATCCATGCTGGCCTTCCACTGTACCACCTTTGGGGCTGTTGCAGCACCCCACATCTGTGCAATGTCCCGTTTCGCGACCATATTTCCCAGGGTAATGTGGTAAATAAAAATATTACCCTGTCGGAATTTCTATACTTAAACTATGGATCATGCATATAATGAGAGGCAGAGTCCGTGGTGTCTGATTCAAAAGGGCTTTATTTCAGTAACTCGAGTTAAGGGAGAATCGGGTTCCATCACCACTAAGGTTCAGGAAGGATCGTCATCTGAACTTTATTCACAGAGTACATTTATTTATACTGTAAACATACAATACATTGCATAGAGAAGGCGGAGCGCTCCAGGCGGAGCAAGCGAAGGAGAGAGATAAGAGCACATGGGCGTGCAAAAGGGCGTGTAAGAAGGCGTACATGTGGGCGTTCCCTTGAGAAGTCATAGGTGTATCATAGGTGGGTGGATACATGGAGGGGGTCTGTGTGGTCAGCTGGAACCTTTACCCTACTCGTGTGCGCCACTTGGTCATGACGTGGAATTGACGTATAACTGGGGGAAGCTGGCGGGGGAAGCTGACTTTCGTTCTAGTAGAGAAACCTTGAGTGTCAGGACGACCTGCACGTCTGGTATTATCTGATATCTTGAGTTTGGAGGATGTATTATCTGAAGTAAAGGTCGCTCGAGCAAAGGTTTCTCATCACTAAGAGCCAGTGTGTGCATATATTTCTTTGTGCATTGCGTGGGGGGCATGGGCCTTCTATGGATGCAAGTTCTGTAAATCACTTAAATGGAGACAGAGAGGCTAGGCCCTATCTTCTGCAGGCGGGTTATGTTTACCTTCTTCATTAGGGGTCCTAAGGATTCACAATATGACAAGAAGATAACAATATAGACTACAATCAGTACTATATTTTTGAAAAAACGCCGGGGAGAGTTATCTGTTATTTTCGGTGTTTGCGAGGTTTCCTTCTGATGGGTCCTCGTGGTTGCTAGCTACGTATGTTGTAGCCGGAGGCTTGACACAGCGGACCTGCGCTGCTACTGTGAAAGGGGCAGAAGCTGATCGAGCTTCGCCCAACCCGCCGCTGCTTCCACCTAGAAGCAAGCAACTGGTCGGATTGACTCCAAGCCTCCAAAAGAAGAGCGCCTATCCCTTTCCACGCCTCCGGCTACAACATACGTAGCTAGCAACCACGAGGACCCATCAGAAGGAAACCTCGCAAACACCGAAAATAACAGATAACTCTCCCCACCCCTACACGGCCCACACTACATGTGGCCAGCAATTGATGTTGCAAACCGGGTGAAAATCCTTTCCTCCGGTAAGAAGAATTATTCCAATTAAAGGCGACTAGTAGTAGCGCCAGGCTTTATTTACTGCAGGCACTAACTGTAAAAATTGTCCTGATGATGATCCCATTGTATTATGAGCCCTTAGGGATCGAAACGTCGACGCAATATGCAGTGTAGCATATTACTTAATATGTTTATTTGAAATTGTTGACACTGCACGGTGAATTTGTTGTAACTGCATTTACTGTAACTACAAGTCACCTTCTGGCTCAAAAACTTCTTGCTTGCCTGAAAAGCTTCTTCTTTGCTCTATCTCCCTCTTCCTGGTTTATTTCTTCTAAATCATTCGGGATAGGTACAGGACTGTACCCTATCTTGCCACTATCTTTGGCCTCTCCTTGGGCCAACACGACTCTACGTTATCCTATGAATAAACCTACGTCCGGCTGGGCGTTTTTTCAAAAATATAGTACTGATTGTAGTCTATATTGTTATCTTCTTGTCATATTGTGAATCCTTAGGACCCCTGTTCTTTAAAACAAGTTAAGTAACCCACGGTCCGAAGGTCCCCTACTGGGTTCCCTTGTGTCCAAAAACGATACCTTCTTCGTTAAGCAGGAATGTGTTTATGTGGAGCAGAGGCAGATAACTGTAAGCAAAATACTGTCTTGGCAGGCCAGACTGGGCACCTCTCGGCTGGGCAGGAAGTATGCGAGAGGTCAGGGATACATAACTAAACTGCAGCTTTCAGAGTGTCTGGAGGCTTGGAGCCTGAATTCGGGTCCTGGCTCAGCTGAGCCACAAAACGGGTTCATCTCGACTTTTAAAAGTGCACCATGCAAATACATTGGCAACATAGGCTTTAGTGCAGAATTAACGTTTCTTTCATGGAAGGCTTGGTAACTGACATTCTAACGTTGGACGGAAATGCAGAGGCATTATTATTACAGGCATGAGAGGGAGGAATGCATGGGTGACATGAACACACAAGGGGTACATGCAGGGGACACATTGGCCATGAAAAATTCTATTTCCTCATTCCCTCCTTGTCCCCTACTGTTCCCTTCAGGACACATCTATATTCATGATACCATATATCTGGTCATACAGCATCATTTGTTCGTCTTTTTTCTTTTGTATACTTGGATGGGGAATACAGGCAGTGGCACACAAGCCGCAAATCGCCGGGCCACATTGCAAACAGAGACAGCAACCGAATAAAATACGCAGTATCATTCCTAGGAATGACAACACTGTCCAACCCCATCCTGATATTACACTCCAGAGCCAACCGGACCAAGTCCATGGGTCTTGATGCATCTCATGAGCTATCTTGTGGAGTCTTGTTATGGCTGCATACACGGAAGGCACGTTATTAGGAATAAACACGCAACAACTGGAGCCGATCACTCTACAAGCCCCGCCCCTATCTGCCAGGATGACGTCAAGAACAATGCGATTCTGAAGAACAACAAGTCTCATGGCAGACTGCTCCTCGGTCAAGTTCGCCAGGGCAGAAGTAGTCTCATTCACTACTGCTTCTAAAGTTCTTGTTAACCTGCATATGAGTTTACTGTTTTGGACGGGACCTATGAACCAGAAGTATCCTTTAATGAAATCTGTATATTGCTCCCAAGCTGTCTCCGTCTGATCAACAACTGGGGAATCGGTTTCCCTCCTGTGTCTAACATGTACTAGTCGTGAATCTCGATGATAATGGGATGGGGCTAGAAAAACGGGTGGCAGCAGGAACGCTATATAACATGTCCCATCCCAGTCTAAGGGCAGACGTACATAGGCTGTCTGACCGCAAATGAAATAGGAATGGCGGGAAGCTTTGAAAGTAGACTTTCCTTTATCATTAAACTCGACTACAGTATTACATTCACTGTGTCCTAAATACACTGATCCTTTCTTTCTAACGCACAATTCACCTCTTACTGGTAGAACTGATATGAACGGTGGACCTGTATTTTTCTCGGACTGGACATTCAGAATCATAAAGTTAAGGGAAACATTTCCTTGTTCGTACACTTCATTTTCTAGATCGGTCCCTCTCCTTTGGGGAAGACCGTCTTTGTCTGGAAAACATGCCTCGTTCATAACGGTATTCAAGTTTCCCCATATCCAGACACCCTGAGAAACTGCAGACTTTCTGTCTAACGATGACAGTAAAGCAAACCATGCTCCGCACGAACCATTGTGGGAGAACGGAAAAGGAAAAAAGGGGCAGAACTCCCTTCGTTTTCTGATAAGGTGGGAGTCGGCCACATACCCAGCAATTTGTTACATTGCTGGTCTGATGAGAATGGTGCAACATTCGAATAAAAGTATTGTTGCGCAGGGCTAGTCGATATGACAGTTCATGGGGTGGCAGATCACTGAATGTATGCTCTACAGTGTCATTGAAGGAAGAATGTATTCGTGAGGCAATAGGAGGAAAGAAAACATGTAGTGTCAAGCTAATACATACTATAGTGATGCTCAGAAGGAACATAAAAATCAGAGTTACTATACATATACTGCGTAATATCTTGCAGTATTTTTCTTTCATTTCTCTCTCTCTACTATTCTGGTCTACGATCTTATAAATGTCAGGTACCTGTCTAACCGATTCACCACCTAGTGGACTTAAACAATTAAACGCTGTCTGACTTACTAGACCGTAATTTAGACCTATATTCCTGTTGCAGAGTCTTTTCTAGCAAAGGGGGCTTTGAGTCAGTATTGTCGGGACAGTCTTTAGGCTTGAGCAAAGTTCCGGAATCTCCAAAGAATTTCTTGCAGTGCTGGGCGTGAATCCAACCTTTGCGTCCCTCGACCTTGACGGCAGTCCTCGTGGTTAGCAGAACTAGCTTCGGTGTTTTCCAGCGCGGCTCAAGAGGGCTCGATCGATCAAAGTTCCGAATGTAGACTAGATCACCAGGGACGATGCTATGCTCTTTGACTTGGGTGTTGTCGGGGAAAGCGGCGGCAACCTGTGAACGACAAGAGAGTAGTGCAGACATCAAGGAAGCCAGGTAATCTGTCAGCATATTACTGTCAACATCAGTTATTTTCTTTGGCATAGGCGTACCCCACATATTCGGTGGTCTACCAAAAACCACTTCGTAAGGAGATAGGCCTGTTCTGGAATGAGCTACCATACGCATGTAAAAGAGGGCAACCGGCAAGGCTACCATCCAATCCACGCCTTTATCTGCACAGACTTTCGCTAATTTCGTCTTAAGTGTCTGGTTATGTTGCTCGACGAGTCCAGCTGCTTCTGGGTGTCGTACACAATGAAATTTCCATTGATATCCTAACAGAAGGGACACTTGTTTCATTAATTCAGAGGAGAATGGCTGACCATTATCTGAGTACACGACACGTGGCAATCCGTACCGTGGGAAAAACTCTCGCACCAATTGCCTGGCGGTGGTCACAGCAGTATAATCTGGAACTGGGTACGCTTCTGTCCATCTAGATAGTGCACATACAACTACTAGGACGTACTTGTAACCTCTACATCTGTCCATCTGGATATAATCCATTTGGAGGACTTCAAAAGGATGGTCAGGAGGATGAAATCCACCTTGTTCCACCGGAATACCTTTGCCTGGATTGAACTGGCAACAGATCATACAGGTACGTACTTTCTGTTTCGCTGCTGCACGCAGGTGCTTGTTAAACCAGATATTATGTAAACTGTCTAGCATTGCCTTTTCTCCTAAGTGTGCTGGACTATGTGCTGTGTTTATGATGACTTGTACCATAGAGTCTGGGAGAAACCATGTAGCTTTGCCTTTAGTCATCCAACCCTGGTCAGTCTGGACCCCTCCTTGTTCAGTCCATTTCTTTATTTCGTCTGGAGTGGCATGTGTCTGTATGTCAAGTACATCTTGTGAAGGATCCCTGACTGTCATACTTTTTGTCAGT
The DNA here is from genome assembly GCF_964263255.1 of Lissotriton vulgaris. Taxonomy (NCBI): domain Eukaryota; kingdom Metazoa; phylum Chordata; class Amphibia; order Caudata; family Salamandridae; genus Lissotriton; species Lissotriton vulgaris. The sequence goes on along the minus strand of NC_141687.1, from coordinate 1,885,162,124 downwards.
GATGGTACTTTTGTCTTTGTCGTGTCTGTTGGTGTCTGGGCTGTAAGTTTAGCTGTTCGGTCTGCCAGGTCGTTACCCTGGGAAATGGTGTCTGTAACTTTCGTGTGTGCTTTGCATTTCAGGATGGCTATGGCTGTAGGCAAATGTATTGCTTCTAACAGAGCCTGAATAAGGGGACCATGCTGAATTTTAGCCCCATGAGAGGTCAGGAAACCTCTCTCCCTCCATAACACTCCGAAGTCATGAACAACCCCGAAGACATATTGAGAATCTGTATATATGTTCACTTTCAAGTTCTTGGCTCGTATGCAGGCTTGTGTCAGAGCGATGAGCTCTGCTGCTTGTGCTGACAGTGTGTCTATTCTTTGTGTCTCTATGACTTCAGTATCAGTGGTCACAGCACATGCGGCCACTAACTCTCCTGTGCTTTTTCTCATGCATGAACCATCTACATAAAGTGTCAGGTCAGGGTCTGGCAGTGCAATGTCAGTCAGGTCTTGTCTTGGTTTCGTCACTGTATTAATTACTTCCACACAGTCATGTGGTGCAGTGTCTATTGTGCTTGAGGGCAAGAGTGTAGCAGGGTTGAGAATATTGCATCGTCTGATCTTTATGTGTGGCTGAAATAACGTCAGTTCATATCCTGTCAGTCTCGCTACAGTCAGGTGCTGCGTCTGTGTCCTGTTCAAGAGAACTTCCACTGCATGTGGAACCTGTACTGTCAGGGGGTGTCCTAACACTATGGAATCACTCTGTCTTATAGCTAGAGCTGTTGCTGCAACTGATTTCAGGCACGCAGGGAGAGCCTAGGCCACTGGATCCATTGTACTAGAAAAATAAGCACAAGGCTTGTGTTTTCCTGCTTGATCTTGTGTGAGAACAGATAGTGCTGTTCCATCTCGTTCAGTGACAAAAAGTGTAAAAGGTTTGCTGTAACAAGGAGTCGCTAAAACTGGTGCTTGACATAAGGCTTTTTTCAATTCTTCAAATGCAAGGGTATGTTCTTGTGTCCAAGGGAGGACAGTCGAGGACGCTGCCTCCTGTGTTGTCAACTGTATGAGTGGTTTGGCTAGATAGGCATACTGGGGAATCCATTGTCTGCAGTAAGAAGTGAGGCCAATGAAGGCCCGTACTTCCTTTTGTGTCTTGGGCTGTGAAAGGCTAGCAATTAACTGTATACGTTCTTGTGTCAGCTGCCTACCCCTCTTGGACAGCAAGTGTCCAAGGTACACCACTTGCTGTGCACAGAATTGCAACTTCGAAGGGGACACTTTGTGCCCCTTGTCCGCCAAGAAGTGTAAAACTGTCAGTGATGCATGTTCGCAGTCTGGTTCTGATTGTGCTGTGATCAGGATATCGTCTACATACTGGAGCAGTGCAGTGTTGGCAGGCATATGAATACTGTCCAGTTGTCTCTTTATGTATTAAATCTTTTATTGAGCACAGGCAATCAATATGCACCTCGATATGTAATGTAGGCCGAGCCCACTCCGGGGGGGCCAGAGGCGGAGATCCCACTGGTACCTATAACATGGCCAGCAGGCCACACTGTTCGTTAACACAGCAAGCCGCCTACAACCCGATCGGGCCGGCAGCTTCATAAGAGGTGCTACAAAGGTGCAAGCCATGTAGTATGTAGTGCAACATGAAAGAACTATCAAACCGTTAACAGCCCCCCTACCCTTCCCACCCTTACCCTCCCCTCTCCTTGTCCATGTCCGGGAATAGTCGGTTGGTCACTGTCTTCCATTAGTGGTCCGGTGGTGCTGCGCTCGCCTGGCCTGCGCGCTTGTGGGAGCGTGTCTTGGGTTCTGGGAGAGGTGTTTCCGCAAGGTGCAGTAGGCGCAGATAGCGTGGACAGCTCACCTCGCGGAATTCCCCTGTAAGTAGGGCGAGGAATGGTCGCCAGAGCTCCGCAAATTCTGTCCCCCTCCCTGCCGCTGCCAATGACAGTTTCTCCATTCCCAGGATCGCCCAGAGCCGGTGGAGCCACCCTAGCTGTTGCGGAGCCTGGGCTGCTCTCCAGTGGGCCACAATGTTCTGGACCGCAGCCCCCAGAGCCAGTGCGATCAGTCGCCCCCTCCAGGACTTCAGAGGATACATGAGGGCGTTCGGGAGGCCTAGTATGATGTATGCTGGGAAGCGCGGCAGCTGCGTATCTAGGTGTGCGTCTATGAGGTCTAGGATGGGGTCCCAGTAGGGGCGAAGCGCCTCACAGCTCCATAACAAGTGTTCCAGTGTTCCCAGCTCCCCGCACCCCCTCCAACACCTATCGCTAACTCGGGCATCCCATTGGTGCAATCTCTCAGGGGTGTGGTACCAGTACGTGGCTACTTTAGTTAGTGTCTCGGTGAGCCCGGTGTGATGTGCTGAATGTCTGGCTCTGTGGTACACCCCCTCCCACTCTTTCCTCCTAAGCTGCCGCCCCAGGTCCCTCTCCCACCTGACCTGTCCCGCGTTGTGTGTGTGTGTGCCTGAGTGAGGAGCAACTGCTGATAGAGATCCGAAATCAGTTTTTTATCCGAAGTGCGTGTGAGCAGCCACTTTTCATATGGTGTGAGGTGTCGTTGGGCACCAGGCTGGATCGAGGGGTGGAGCACCCAGTGTCGCACCTGCAGGTACTGTAGGCGTTCCGATTCGGCCACGCCGTAGTCCGCCTTGACCTGTTGGAACGGGAGGATCCCTTTGAGGTCAAACATATGGCCCGCCACCCTACAGGGCGTCGACCGCCAGGTCGTAAACGCTCCAACATCCAAGCCCGGTGTGAAGTCAGAATTTTCGAAAATGGGGGTCATAGGCGAGGGAAAGGTGGTCAGTCCCCTGGTCACGGCTACTCTATCCCACACTCTCAGGGCGGTGCTAGTGATTTCAGAGGCGTACAGGTTAGGGGGCTGATGTTGGCGAGGCAGGAAAGGCACGCCCTGAAGAGTGCGCCCTGCCACCGCTTGGTCCTGGAAGAGCCAGTGTTTGCCGGACTCCAGCTGGAACCACTCCACAAAGGTGCGCAGTTGCGCCGCCTGGAAGTACAGGGCGAGGTCGGGCACACCAACCCCCCCGTTCGTCGGGGGGAAAGTGGCGAGGGTATGCTTAAACCGCGGTCGGCGGCCGTTCCAAATGAATCGCGACAGCTCCGATTGGGTCTGTTGAAGCCAGCCGGCCGGGGGATTCAAGGGGAGTGTCTGGAATAGGTACAAGATCTGCGGTAGCAGTGTCATTTTGACTGCGGCAATTCTGCCCAGCCATGAAAGTGTAAGCGGCTTCCATCGCCTGAGCTGCTCCCGGAGTTTGACTGTGAGCGCCTCATAGTTGATTCGCGCAGTGCCTCGCACAGTAGGAGCCAGACGAACGCCCAGGTACGGGACGGCTGCATCTGACCACAGGATTTGGAATTCGGACTTAATTTCGGCCACAACGTCCGGGCGTAGAGAGATGTTCAGGGCTTCAGACTTAGCTTCATTGATCTTAAAACCCGAGGCCAGGGCAAAGGTATGAAGCTCCACAAAGAGGGCACGCAGGGATTGCATCGGGTCGGTGAGTGACAGCAAAATGTCATCAGCGTACAGGCTGATTTTGTGCGTGTCAGCACCAAATTTAATGCCGGAGATGAGCGTATGTTGTCGCACCCTCTGAGCCATCGGCTCCATGTACAGCGCGAATAGGAGCGGCGATAGTGGGCAGCCCTGGCGCGTGCCTCTGCCAATATTGAATCTTGGGGAAGTGTGGCCGTTCACCCTCACGGTGGCGTTGGGCCGGCGGTAGCAATTGAAGATGCGGTAGCGGAGTTTCTCCCCAAACCCGAAGTGGCGAAGAACCTGGTCGAGGTAGGGCCAATGCACCCTATCGAATGCTTTCTCCGCATCGATGGTGAGGAGCATGCAGCCCGGTTTAGTGCGAGACCCGGCCTCAATAAGGTGCAGCACTCGCCTGGTGTTGTCGCTGGTCTGCCGTTGGGGGATAAAGCCTGCCTGGTCTGGGTCTATTAACTGCTGCATGTATGGCGCAATGCGGCTTGCCAAAATTCCGGTGTAAAGTTTCAAGTCTACATTCAGCAACGAGATGGGCCTGTACGTGCCGCAGGCCGTCGGGTCGCGGCCCGGTTTGGGAATTACAGAGATTGACGCCTCTAGCAGGTCTGGGTGTATGGCACCAGGTGTGTTGAAGGTGTTAAACAGGTCATGCAAGAGGGGGGCAAGCTGCTGACAAAAAGTCTTATAGAAGGCTGCAGTAAAGCCGTCGGGGCCCGGGGATTTCCCCACTTTGAGGCGGGCGATAGCAGAGATGACTTCCTCCAGGCCTATGGGCCAATCCAGAAAGTCCGATTGTGCTTGGGTAAGGGTGGGGAGCTCCGCGTCCCGCAAATAAGTCGGCCCGGCAGCAGGGTCCAAGTGGTCCGCATCATAAAGTGCCGCGTAAAAGTTGCCGAAGGCCGCTGCAATTGCCGCGTCCTCTGTGATCTGGCCGCCATTAGCAGATAGGAGGGAGCGCACCTGCTGGCGTTGGGTTTGCGCCCGCAGTCTGCTCGCCAGAAGCTTCCCGCAACGGTCGCCTCCGGTGTAATAGGCGTGCTTTAGGCGCATAGCGGCGTATTCCGCCACGTCCTGGTCTAGCGCGGCCAACATCTTCCGCTCGGCGCATAATTGGCGCCATGCCCTTGCCGCTCCTGTGCGCTGGTGCATTTGCTCCAGTTCCGCCACCCTTTGGGTAAGCTCGGCACGCTTTAGAGCCCTTTCTCTGTTGTTGGCGGTGGCAATGGAGATAAGTTCACCGCGCAGGACCGCCTTGAGGGCCGCCCATTGAGTGGCTTTGGTGGTGTCGTCATTGGCGTTGTGCTCCAAAAAATTGTCAATCGCGGTTGTGAGCCGCGGTTGGGTATCAGGCAGCTGCAAAAGACCATCCCGTAGCCGCCAGTGTCGTTGCGGAGCTGGCGTGGTCCCCATTCGAAATGTCGCTACCACCGGGGAGTGATCCGATAGCGCGGCCGGCATTATCTCCACTTCCTTGACCTGCAGCGCCAGTTGAGGGGAGCATAAAAAGTAGTCCAGCCTCGCATAAGTCTTGCGCGCCGCCGAATAATATGTGTAGGCCGTCGTCTGGGGATGGGTATGTCGCCATAAGTCTATGAGGCCCAAGTCCGCTATGTGTGCGTGTCCCGCAGCTGTGAGTGCCCCTACTTGCCCGGACCTCTGGCCTGATCGGTCTGCTGTGTTATGAAATACAATGTTGAGGTCTCCCCCCAGTAGTAAGTGCGTGTGTGTGGTCGATGTTGAGGCCTCCAATGCTGTGTGTAAGAACCTTTCCTGCCCCTCATTCGGGGCATAGACCGAGCCCACGAGTAGAGTATGGCCCGCAGACTGGAAGCTGTAAAGTAGAAGCCGCCCTTTCATTTCAGCTTCTTTCTGGAGGACCCTCCCCTCAAATGATTTAGCAACCAGAATCGCAACCCCAGCTGCTTTCTTCAGGGATGAGGAGAAGAACTGCCATGGAAAGGCGCGCGATTTGAGCCTGTGCTGGTCGCTGCGGACAAGGTGTGTTTCTTGGAGGAGGCAGATGTCCGCCTTGGAACGCTCGAGGAAGGACAGTATTGCTTTGCGCTTGTTCGGACTGTTGAGCCCCCGCACATTAAGCGAGAGCACTGTCATGGGTCGTGTCATGTCCAAAGTGTTAGGGGAGACGCTGGATCCCACCTGGAGGTGGCGGGCGCGGGCTGATGGACCATGGAAGACACTGTGCCGGAAGTCCTACCGGCTCCGTCAGTGGTGGCAGAATCCCTTGGACAAGGAGAGCCCCCCCCACCCTCCCCTTCTTCCCCCAACTCCCCCCCAACCCCAACTGGTGCAACCCTCCCCACAATCTTCTTGGACGCAGTGTTCGAACCTTGAGAAGGGTGCAAGCACCGATGCAATTCCAAACCCCCCCCCCCCCCCCCCCTCTGCCCATGTCAACTCAACCATAAAGAAGTCTGAACCATCATAGTCCCAGATCCAGGTGAATGTCCGCTGGACCTGTGGTAAGGAAAACACTTGGAGTGTAGGCGATGGCGACGGTGACGGCGGACAGTGCACGTCTCCGTCCAGGTCGGCCATCGAAGGGCTGGCGAAGAAAGAATGCGGGCTAGCGAGGCTTCGCCCCCGCCGCCGGCGCGAGCAGTCTCGGCCGAGCCGTAACCTCGCAGGTCCGTGGGTCCCTGGCCCGGGGTCAGTCGTTTTCTTGATTCACCAGGCCTTGTGCGACGGTCTCCACTGCTGCTCGTTGGCCTTCTGCGATCTCTTTGGTGGCGGGACGCCGCGGTCTATGTCGCCTCCGCTGCTACCGCCATCGGCCTGGTGCCTCCTCACTGGGGGTGCCCCCGGCTACCGGATTCTCCGCTTCGATCGGTTCCTCAATGTTCAGGAGGTTGCACGCCTCCCTGAGGGAGCGGACCTGGTGAAGATTATTGCCCATCTTGAACACAAGTCTAAAGGGGTGTCCCCAGCTGTAGGAGATGTGGCGTTTCCGCAGTTCTGCTGTGACAGGTCGGAAGATGCGCCTCTTCTCTAGGGTCAGCGCTGCGAGGTCTTGATAAAGAGCAGGGGACTGCGCGCCAGAGGACACCGGCGCCATCTGGCGAGCCTTGTTGAGGATCTCCTCTTTGGTCCGAAAGTCCTGCACGCACACGAGGATGTCGGCTGGGTGGGCCGTTGCCGCTCTAGGGGGGCCCGTCCTGTGCACTCTGTCCAGGCCCAAGGGAGAGTCTGTCGGCCGGCCTAGGATATGATTGAACAGGCCCTGAGTAAAGTGAAAGAGATCTTCCGTGTCCGGGGAGTGCTTCACCCCCCGGATCCTGATGTTATGCCGCCTGGAGCTGTTCTCCAAATCCTCGGCGTGCGTCTGGAGGTCCACTTGCTGGTCGTGTATGCGCACCAGTTCCTGTCGCAGTGCTTCAATTTCTATATCCCTTGCGTCGCTCTTCGTCTCTAGCTCCGCTACCCTCTCGCCAATGGCGTCGGTGTCCCGGCGCACCTCCTTTATCTCGTCCTGGAGTTCTTTCTTCAGCTCCTGGATATCTTCGCGCAGCCCCCTGAAGAGCGACTCCAGAAAGGAGCGCGTGACTGGGCCCTCCGGATCCGTCTGTCCCTGGGCTGGCGAGGCCTGGCTCTTCTTCTCGGAGCCCGCGCGGTGGCTGGTAGTTGCGACATCTGTCTTCTTTCCCACTGCGCCGGGGGTGAAGAGCTCAGCGATGGAGCGGTCCTTCCTTGTCCTAGCGTTGGACATGGTCCCCACGGTGTCCCTGCCCAGCAGCAAGCCGCTACTGGCACCGCTAGCTCGGGCCGCAGACGCTGCTGTGTCCCCTGGCGTCCGGCACGTGGGTAGCGGAGAGGCGGCGCGCTCCGAGCATTGGTTATGTGTCCAGCCGGGTGTCGGCGTCGCGATGTGGCCCTCGCAGTGGGGGCCCAAGTGTGAGGGCTCCGCTAGGGATATACCACGCAGGCAGGAGCTACGCCGGGGGATGGGGCCCTCCACTCGCCGTGGTGTCCAGGAGCGTCCTCTGGCCAGTATACGGGTAGGTGCTAGATTCGCCGCCCAGGCCTACAGCGTGAGTGAGAGGACAGCGCCGGGCTAGTCTTCAGGCTCCTTGGGCAGGCAGGCGCTGTGTGCCGCTGGAAGGCTCCTCTCTCGATGTGCCCCCCGACGCAGCCCCCGTGTGGCTCCCGGGTAGGTGCGAGTGCTGGTGCGCAGGGCAGCAGCGCGAGAGGGTGGGCTGGAAGGTGGCCGGTCCCTAGTGCCACGCACGGTCCAGTTGTCTCTTTAATGCTTGGCTGTAAATGCTGGGACTTTCTGTAAAACCTTGGGGAGCTCTCGTAAATTTAAAGCTGCGTCCATTTAAACTGAATCCGAAGAGGTATTGGCTCTCTGGATGAATTGGGACACTGAAGAAAGCGTTCTTTAGGTCAATTACAGTAAAGAACGTTGCCTCAGAATCGATTGCAGTCAATAATGAAGAAATGTCTGGGGCCACTGGGTATTGAGGGACTATACATTTGTTTAGTTCTCGAAGATCAACCACTAGTCTGTAGACTGGTAGTGCGTCAGGGTCTGTTCTTTTAAGAATAGGGATGACAGGTGAATTACATACATTCGAGTCAGTCTCCACTACCACTCCTTGTGCAATGAGTTCGTCAACAATTTTCAGTAAGGCTACTACGGCATCAGGTGATAACTTGTATTGTCGAATTTGTGGCAGTACTACTCCTGTTTTGAGAGTGACACGGTGTGGTGTAATGTGCATGTAACCTACATCAGTCGGACCTTGTGCCCATAAATGCTGTGGTACATTCTGGAGTCTGTGGTCAAAATCTTTCAACACATAATGTCCTTTAAAATCACGTAAGAACAGTCGTACTCCTTCCGGAGAACAACATATAACTGCCCCTAGTTCTTTCAATGTCTTTATACCAAGCAAATTTTCTGGACATGACCTAGTAAGCAACAAGTCTGTGGTACGGGACAATGGACCGACCCCTAGGGAAACTGGTTTCGACACTTCGTTAACAATAGGCTTTCCTGAAAGTCCCAGGGAAACATTCTTTGAGCCTGAGAGTGGTGCCCCTGGAACCTCGTCATGGCTGATGGTAGTTCTGCTCGCCCCTGTGTCAATCAGAAATGTTCTGTCTTTTCCCAATACACGACTATGTACATAGGGACCCTCTTGATCTACTGGAACCTCAATAAGGGGCAAGCCAACTTCCCTCTCTAGGCTGTTTCATGAGAACTGTTGGTATTCTGGATAATCCGACGGAGTGTACTGGTACATTTGTTGTGTGGCATGTTGTGTGGCAGGTGGTGGTGGGGGTGGAAAATTCGATACTGCCTGTTGCGTGTTCTGTGGGGTGCTATTCTGTCTAGGAGGATGCAGTCTTTCTTTTGTCTTGCCTGTAGCTATATTATGTTTCAGGACAGCACATTCATTCACATAGTGACCTGGTTGCTTGCAATAATTACAGTTCCCTTTAACAGGTGTCGTGCCCTTTTTTTTTGTATTAGCTGGTACCGATTGTGCAACCAGCACTTTCATTTTCGTATCTTTCATGCGTCTCTTTTCATGATCCTGTTCCTCTCTAATTCGGTTCTGGTGATATTGTAACATTTGCAACATTTGGGAAGGGCTATTTGCTTGCCAGGTACTCTCAACCTTCAGTACTCTATTCTTGATCGGGGGTAAGGAATTCTCTACTAATTTGCTCACAAAAAGATGTGGATATGACTCACTACTAGGCTTAAGACCACTATTAATAGAAAAACATTTCTCAAATCTAGAATAAAAATCGCTTGTGTCCTCGTCTTGTTTCTGTTTGCAGGCCGAAATAGCATCCCAATCTTCCTTTTTAGTAATCAATAATCTTGGCAGAACTTGTATCAGGAGTTCAGGTAGTGCTTTAGGGTGCCGGTCTTTATCCTCTGCTTCCAATTCTGCCCAACTTAACTTTTTCTCTCCCACCTCCCAGTCCTTTTCTTTAAGTTTTTCGTAAATACCAGCAGGCAACAGTACTTTCAATAATTTAATAATGTCAGCGTACGTGTAATCCCCTATGCGTAGAATGTCTTTTAATTCACGGTGAAACCCCCCCGGATCCTTATCATGGCAGGGCAACATCTTTTTCATTTCCAATATTTCTATTTTCGTCAAGGGTGTGTAAACATATACTCGTTGAAGCTCACCCGCTATATTTTTAACGGGATGTACCTCTCGTAGGGGGTTCTGTCTGTCTATGTGTAAGTTCTTTCTGTCGTGGTGTGGGGCAGGAATCATGCACGTGGTCAGAGAAGTCAAGTACTTATGTCGTTGGTCCAGAATGACATTAATTAATTCAGTACCTAGGTCTGCCCATCTTTCTAGAAGTATATCGTCCAGTAATTTATATAAGGGACCGGGATCAGAATATTGACTCTAATATAACGTGATCAGATGTTGAACCATGTAAATACCAGCCAAACGCTGTTCGTTTGGCGGAAGGCTCAAAAAGGTCTAGGCCACTACATCACTGTTATATATGTTAGAATTAGACACCCATTGGACGGCTGACCGGACTAATTCCTGTTCGTGTGGGGTGTGGGGTCTCTCGCAATCTACCCGTCGTCTCAGTGCCTTTTCAGTAGCTTGGAATAGATTTTCGAGGGAATATCTTTCTTTTATGGAATGACCCTGTTTGCGGTAGTCGAGACACTTGGGCCTGTCAAACTGTCGCGCTTTGCCTACGTAATTTATTTTATCCTTCTCCTCCATTTCTGGCTCAAACTCTTCCGTTGATGACTCATACTGCCCGTCAGAATCTTCCTTGTGTATTTCTATAATCGCCTTTCGTATTTTCTTGTACATACTTTCTGTCTGTCCCTGTTTATCATGCCGACCGGCCGATATGTTGTCACTCCAATCCGTCAAAACTTTCTTCACCTCCCTGTCTGGTTGATCTTGTTCCCTGATCAGACAGTTAATCAAAAAACGTAAAATCATATTCTTAACATCCACCTTTCTTTGTTCCATGGCATCTTCTATACTCTCGGGCCCCTTACCTGTTCTAATGAAATCGTATATTTTATCTAGGTGGTCCTTCATGCCTGGTAATGTGATCAAATAGTCAATGGCATGTCTTAATCTTAGTGAAAACACAAGCATTGCATCCTCTCCTGGCACTGGATCATATATACAACGTGGAATCGTTACACCTACGTACTTAAATGGTGTTGATGTCATTTGTGGCGTTCGTGGTTGCCCTAGCCCTAGCCCTAGCAGTGTTTGTGGCATTGGCGGTGTTCGTGGCGTCGTCGGTGGCCCTCCTCCCACTGCCCCTTGCCCTACGTCGTCTTTCACGGCCACGGCCTGCGGAAGAGACGCCTGAGGAAGCTGAAACTGTAGAAGCTGATCCTGTGCTGGGGCGGAGGGAATTCTGCATTTACATAGTCTGGTGCCGGTTCTTCTAGATAGGAGGAAATAAAAGCTTCAGAGGCTGTCGGCTTCTGTCTACGTACTCTAAAGGGTACTGGGGGTGGCGTATGCGGTCTACGGGTTTTGTCTGAAGGGGTCACCTTAGCTAGTTCTTCTGTAAGGACGGGATAAATACCTGCAACAAGGGCATTTCTTTCTCTATCTGCTTGTTCTGCCCTCCTCCCGCAGTTCTTTTTCTCTGGCTTTTTCAGCTGCTTGTTTACTTCTCTCTGCTTGGTGGAATTCCTTTTCTGCTCTCCTATGCGCTTCTTTACGCCATAACTCAATGGCATCTTTCTGGGACGGTCTTACTTTCTTTTTCCATAGCGCTTCCTCTACTTTCATAATGCATTCAGCATCCCATGTTCCAAAGTCAGGCCATCTGTACTTCTCCTCTAAATCTTTCGTGTAATCTACCCACAAGTCTAAAAACAATATGGCATCTAGCCCGTGTTTCTGGTACATAAAATGACCAGGTGTGTCTCTGGGCGGGATGGGAACTGCCTCTTCGAGTATTCCTTTCCTGGTCCCTATCTGACGTAATTTCGAAAACAGTGGCATGTTGGAACTAACGTAATGAAAACACAATACACTAAAAATAGACTGACTGAAACAACCATTCACACTACAACACTAGAACATTGAAACAGATACAGTTTAACTGATACATGTACTTAAAGACAGTTAACTCTATGCACTGGAATACAGTACAGCCATACCGGTCTCGTAAAGAGACACGTCTTTACCGTGCCCACATTTACCGTGGACCCGTCTTTACCGTGCCCGTATGAACGAGACACGTCTTTACCGTGCCTGAGGGAACAGACACGTCTTTACCGAGCTCAAATAAATGAACCCGTCTTGAACTAGATGCGTTCCCAATAACGGTACTCACCGGGAAGCAGAACTTGAAGGCCTCGGAAACTCGATACTGCGTGACTGCTACTGCCGCTGCTGCTACTGCGCATGCGCCTCGGAACAGGTGGGCCTCAGGATACCTCGGACCTTGCTCTCTCACGGCTTGGGCTCTGGTTGGGATGGTCCGCATCCTCACCGCCTTGTGTGGATGCCTGGTCACAGTCCGTCTCCTCCGTGGGCCTGAGGGAGTAAGCAGGAAGTCCCGCTGTCGTGTACACTTTGAAGTCCGTCACGGCTGAAGGGGGGGCAGGGGCTGGACCTACATCACCTGCGCGTGGGGAAGGGGACTAGTCCCTATTCGGGCGCCAGATTATGTGGTAAATAAAAATATTACCCTGTCGGAATTTCTATACTTAAACAATGGATCATGCATATAATGAGAGGCAGAGTCCGTGGTGTCTGATTCAAAAGGGCTTTATTTCAGTAACTCGAGTTAAGGGAGAATCGGGTTCCATCACCACTAAGGTTCAGGAAGGATCGTCATTTGAACTTTATTCACAGAGTACATTTATTTATACTGTAAACATACAATACATTGCATAGAGAAGGCGGAGCGCTCCAGGCGGAGCAAGCGAAGGAGAGAGATAAGAGCACATGGCGTGCAGAAGGGCGTGTAAGAAGGCGTACATGTGGGCGTTCCCTTGAGGAGTCATAGGTGTATCATAGGTGGGTGAATACATGGAGGGGGGTCTGTGTGGTCAGCTGGAACCTTTACCCTACTCGTGTGCGCCACTTGGTCATGACGTGGAATTGACGTATAACTGGGGGAAGCTGGGGGGGGAAGCTGACTTTCGTTCTAGTAGAGAAACCTTGAGTGTCAGGACGACCTGCACGTCTGGTATTATCTGATATCTTGAGTTTGGAGGATGTATTATCTGAAGTAAAGGTCGCTCGAGCAAAGGTTGCTCATCACTAAGAGCCAGTGTGTGCATATATTTCTTCGTGCATTGCGTGGGGGCCATGGGCCTTCTATGGATGCAAGTTCTGTAAATCACTTAAATGGAGACAGAGAGGCTAGGCCCTATCTTCTGCAGGCGGGTTATGTTTACCTTCTTCGTTAAGCAGGAATGTGTTTTTGTGGAGCAGAGGCAGATAACTGTAAGCAAAATACTGTCTTGGCAGGCCAGACTGGGCACCTCTCGGCTGGGCAGGAAGTATGCGAGAGGTCAGGGATACATAACTAAACTGCAGCTTTCAGAGTGTCTGGAGGCTTGGAGCCTGAATTCGGGTCCTGGCTCAGCTGAGCCACAAAACGGGTTCATCTCGACTTTTAAACGTGCACCATGCAAATACATTGGCAACATAGGCTTTAGTGCAGAATTAACGTTTCTTTCATGGAAGGCTTGGTAACTGACATTCTAACGTTGGACGGAAATGCAGAGGCATTATTATTACAGGCATGAGAGGGAGGAATGCATGGGTGACATGAACACACAAGGGGTACATGCAGGGGACACATTGGCCACGAAAAATTCTATTTCCTCATTAACCCATTGGGTTTGTGTATTGTTATAATCAGTTGGGCCCCAGACATTCAGGAGGCAGCGCCGGGCCTCCGCCTGAACATCCACCCCGGTCACCTCACTCATAATCATGTGGATCCGCCTCCAGTAGGAGGCTATTGCACTACACTCCCAGATAATGTGCATAAAGATGGCTAGAGCGCCGCAGCCACGCCTACAGAGGCCATCCATTGAATGACCCATGTGTATTAATCTGGGACCCGTAACATAGACTCTGTGAAGAATTTTCAATTGTACCAGCCGCAGCCTGGCAGGGATAGCAACTTCCTTGGTCGAGCTCTATCCCATCTCTCACCCACTGGTCTCTCACCCCCAGGAGGAGGTCAGTGCGGACATTAATCAGTTTTTTATAGATTAGGGAAATAGCGCTATCAGGCATATGGCCGTCTAGCACCCTATCTTTCAAGGGGGAATATTCAGGGATTCTCTCGCCCTCCGGCATAACTGCCAGAAGTGCATGACGCAGCTGGGCGTACCGGAAATATTCCGTTCCGCCCAGCTGGAACTCCGTTTGTAGTAGAGCAAAAGATTTTATCTCCCCTCTCACCATCATGTCTTCCACCTTGGATATGCCTATCATGTCCCACTTGTCGAATCCCTTAGTGTGCCACAGTTTACTCAGTATTTCAGAATCGTAGAGAGGGGTCGCCATCGTGAGCCTATACTTCCACCCCTGTGACTTTGTGATCGCCCTCCATATGTGCACCGCTGTCTTCGTTGGTCCCGACATTCGACCATCCAGAGATCTCGAGTACAACGCCCTTTGATACTTCCCGTCGTCCAGGAGCCACCGATCCATGGCATAGCCTGGGCTTTCTGCTGGACCGTAGAGGCCGTGATTAAGGGCTGCCAACTGGGAGGCCCAATAGTATCTCCGGATGTCAGGCAATGCTATGCCCCCGTCATACCACGGGAGCGTAAGCTTCGTAATAGCTATGCGTGGCCTGCCATCCCAGAGCAGGGCACGTTGCAAGCCCTCGATCTCCCTAAAGTAACTGGCTGGAACCGGATCTTGGGTATTTTGTAGAGCATACAGGAACCTGGGCAGGGACACCATTTTAAATAGTGCCGCTCGCCCAGGGAGGGAGAGCTGAAGTCTACGCCAACCCTCTACGTCACGTCGGAGATGGACGAGGGGGGGAAGCAAGTTATTCATGTAGCGTATCTTGGGGTCCGTTGAGATGTAGATCCCCAAGTATTTAAAACCCTGCTTCGCGACCTGTATGCCACAGTCCCTTGGAAGTCGAGGCATCCCCCCGCTCAGCACGTACAGGTGCAACTTCGACCAATTAATAACCAGGCCAGAATGCCGGCCAAAGAGACGAAGCACATCACACACCACAATAAGCGACTTATAAGGAGAGGTGAGATACAGCAAGATGTCATCAGCATATAGGGACACTCGGTCCTCGAATCCAGGGGACCAACGTATTCCCTTTATATCTGGGTGGTTCATAGCCACGCGGCCAACGGTTCAAGCGCCAATGCAAACAACAGGGGCGACAGGGGGCAACCCTGCCTGGTGTCTCTGTGAAGAGCAAAGGACGCGGAAACACGACCATTGACCGTTACGTTGGCCAGCGGGCTGGCGTACAGAAGCTTGACCCACCCTACGAATTCCGAACCAAATCCGAACTTCGCTAACACTGCCCACAGGTAGTTCCATTCAAGGGAGTCAAACGCCATCGTGGCATCCAACGACGCCAGGATGGCTGGCTCCCTGAGCGTGTGGGCCCTAGCAAGGGCTCCATGGAGTCTCCGAAGGTTAAGGGCAGTGTTGCGGTGTGGAATAAAGCCCGACTGGTCCGGGTGCATTAAGTCACCAATCGCGCCAATCAAACGGTTGGCCAGCAATTTAGCCAGAATCTTAGGCTCAGCGTTCAACAGAGAAATGGGACGATACGATCGGCACATGTCTCTGGGCTTCCCTTCCTTATGAATGACCACAATGGTGGCCAGTCTCTGGTCACGGGGAAGCATGTCTTTCTCCCGTGCCTCCAGAAACATGTTCCGCAGGGGCGGGGAGATGACATCGGGTTTGATCATATAAAGTTCCACTGGTATACCATTGGGGCCGGGTGCCTTGCCGGACCTAAGGGAGCGAATGGTGAGGGCTATCTCATCTGCGGAAATTTCCCTATCTAAGTCATCCCGGTCCGCTTCCGACAGACACAGGAAGTCCAAATCCGCCAAAAGCTCCCCGGAATCGGTCTCAGACTGGACGGAGGCCGAGGTGTAAATGGCCTCAAAGTAGTCTGCGAACGTCTCGACTATGGCACTCGGATCGGTAACAGTCAAGCCGTCCTCCCCCAACACTTCTGGAACCACCCGGTTAGCACTTTCCTTTTTGTCCAGCCAAGCGATGAGCTTGCCCGCTTTATCCCCGACATCGTAGATCCTACCCTGTTGCTCTCTACCTATGACCTTGGCAGCGTCAGTGACAGTAGCTCGATATTCTGACTGTTTAAGTGAGAGAACATGGAGTAGTTCCGGTGTCGGGCCAACTTCCAGTAGGGAGTCCAGATCTTTAATCTCAGCTTCGATATTCACCACATCCGCATCTCTACGTCTCCGAAAGTCAGCAATAAGAGAACGCCTCTCCCCTCAAGACCGTCTTAAATGCCTCCCATAGGGTGACAGCCGATGCAACCGACCCCGCGTTCTCAGAAAAATAAAGCTCAATAGCCTTGACCATGAGTCCACGAGTCTTTGGGCAGCGGAAGTACCATGGATTGACCGCGACCACCCATTTGGTTACCACAATGTCGAAGTCGAAGGACACCCAGACCGGGGAATGGTCTTAAATGCCCCTCGCCAGCAGTCGGGCCTCAGAAACTGCCGACGCGTGGGCCGATAGAGCCAGTACATAGTCAATTCTGGAAAGACTACAATGCGCCCCCGAATGGAATGAGTATTGACTCTGGGTAGGATGCATAAGCCTCCAGCAGTTAATCAGTCCCATAGTGTCCAGGAAATCGGGTAACCAGGATTGCGAACTTCGGAGATCTCTGGGTGGATGTCTATCTAAGGTCCCCGAACAGACCGAGTTGAAATCGCCCCCCACAATAAGCAGCCCCTCAGGTAGACCCAAGATGGCGCCCCCAAGATCCTGAAACGTGTTGTTTTGCAACCCAGGGGGGACGTAAACCGAAACCAGAACCAGAAACCGTCCCTCCCATCTCCCCGAGACAGCAACGTACCGCCCCCTCTCATCAACAACACTAGAGTTAATCTCAAGAGGGAGAGACGCGCGCACCATGATCCCTGCCCCCCGGGATCCCGAGGAGAACCCTGAATGTGCCATCATCTTGAATCCCTTCCTGTTGAGCGCTTGGCACGTATTTCCCACCAAGTGTGTCTCTTGTAGCAGAATAACGTCAGGCATACATCTCTTAATAAATTGTAGAACCACCCCTCTCTTAATGCGATCACCCAAACCATTAACATTCCAACACAGCACTTTTAGTTTCCTACCCCCCATCGTCAAATCGTGGGCCCCTGCCGCTCCCGGCAGGCCTCATAGTTACACAAACAGAAACCGCACAGTCTTTGCATTGCCTTGAAAAGGGGAAAGAGAAAGAAAGAAAAAACACAGAACCAACAATCAAACCTCCCCCCACCCTGCACCCCTGCATCAGACTAAGAAGCCCCCCCAACCAGCAGTGTGCCTGTCGCCCCATTAACTACGCTACAAAAAGACCCTAGTGGAGAAAGGAGATCACACAGGCCCCCCGCCACCCTCCATAACGAAACGAAGGATATACATCGTAAAAGTGCAGCAGTATGACATTGGTCGTTGCCAACAGGGCCACTGTCCGACAAAGTTATGAAAGTGAGTTCTACTCTTGCTGCTCAGGGCCTCATGAGGCGCCCTCCGAGTGTTCCTCTCGTTCTTCGTGTCTGTGCGGCAAAGTGTCCAACCATTCGCTCACCACTTCAGGCAGGTCAAAAAATATAGCACGGCCGTCATGTTCGATGCGTAGTTTCGCAGGGAACATCATTGAGTACTTCATCCCAAGGTCTCTAAGACGCCTCTTCACTCCCGCGAAACTTTGGCGCTGCCGCTGAACCGCCCGAGTGAAGTCCGGGTAAAAGTTGATGTCCGCATTCTGAAACTTGAGGGGCCCGTTCTGTCTCAAGGCTTGCAGGATAACGTCCCGATCTCTGAAATTGAACAGCCGTGCTATAATGGGTCTCGGCGTGGCACCCAGTTTGGGGCGTCCCCCCGGCATTCTATGGGCCCGCTCCACTGAGAAGAAACGGCTGAGGCCCACAGGGGCCAGATGAGTTTGCACCAAGTCTTCTACGAAGAGATCAGTGGCCGAATCCTCTGCCCCTTCCGGTACACCAATGATTCGAACGTTCTGCCGCCTGGCACGTCCCTCAAAGTCTTCCAGTCGCCTCGAGAAGAGCTCGTTGGCCGACCTCAAGTCCCGGACCTCCGTCTGCAGTTCCAAGACATCAGTTGTGAGGCTCGTAGTTTTAATGTCCAGCGATTTGACCTTGTCATTGGTCTTGCCCAGATCAGCTCTAATCAGGTTAATTTCGATCGCCAGAGTGTCAACTTTGTGTGTTAGGACCTCATGCTGTTTGTGCATCTCCGTCTTGATACCAGCTATGGCGCTCATAACATCCCGAAGTGTCGGGTCCGACGTGTCTGGCGATCCCTCTCGATGAGAGTCTTTTGGCCGGGTAGCAACACCCGGTGAACTTCTTTGCTGGGCATAGCGATCAATCTTATTCGACTGGGAATGAGTAGTCTTGCTACTAACTCGATTCGCCGTCCTGTCTGGCTCGCCCCTGCCCGCCATGATGGAGCTGGGGAACTGAACAAAGGATGGTACACCAAGGCCACTCCGGCTATGCAAAGCAATCGCAAAGTGTAGCTGCCACTGATAGTTCTTCAGCGACAGACCACTCCGCAACTCCGCGTGCTCCGTAGGGCCAGCGTAGCAGTCACTCACACAGCATTTTGTTCATGCGTTACGGTGTCATCGTCGTCGGCCACCACAGAGACAATAGCCCGTCCCTGGCACGGATCTTCAGCACGATGTAACTCCGTCCAGGAGTGCCGGATTTTGAATCGGACAGCTGGTCCCGTCTCAACAACCGTTCACCACCAATATTCCACCGCCGTGGATCAGGATTTCAGTCAGGATTTATGCGGAGGGTCGGAGGGTCTCCGGAGCTCCGAGCTTACGCGGCCATCTTGCTTGCCCGCGAAGCTCCTCCTCCAATACAGTCTGTTTTTGACTTAATAGTCATAATTTCATCCTAAATAGTATTGTCCTTATGTGTCTATTCCTCTAGGTGGACGCTAGGCAGTGATCAATTGCAGAAACGGGGTTATCCTACTTAAATTGACTGCATAGGAGTGCAGCCTATTTTTGCGAGCATACACGTTGTGAAAGCCTTCCATTCATGGCCCCATTATGTTTAGAAGAAGTATTTAAAAAGTATTTAAAAATTTACATAAACAGCAGTACTACTATCCAGTTCCACATGAGGCCCTTTCCTATCTTATTACTTGCGTGAACAGCTATCTGATGGGGCCTCCGCAGTCCCACAGTGCTTACCTTTGTAGATGAAAGCGGCCTCCCTGCATCCAACGTGGTCTCGTGTTAATCGTGGGCTTGGATGAGTGTATCGAGTGCGGTCGGTAAATACGCGCCAGCACGTGTGTAGGGTGAGAGGTCATGACTCATTAGTGACTCATTTCATGATTGGTATTAAAAAATTAAATAAAAACTAGATAGAAAGAAAGTTAGATGGTGAAACTAACTGTCTCTTATATAACTGACTTGATCGTGGCGTTTTAGAAATATAAACCTTTATATTTTTTCTTTCTGCAAGACACGACCAATCCCGTATCGTGACGGCCATCTTAGAGCGGTCAATGTATGATTGATTTGTTTAGTTTCTAAATGTTGTTGGCCATTTCTGTTGTTCAATGAATGAATCAAACTAAAAGTTCTTCATCGACTTCATTATAACACACGAATATACTATATGTTTAAATTCAGGAAACACTATTTGCTATAGGTCCAATGTTCTATTTATTATAAAAATTAGATAAAAACTAAGTAGAAAAGGAGTTAGGGGGTGAAAAAACTAACTATCTCTTATATTACTTACATTGATCGTTGTCTTTTGAAAATATAAACCTTTATATTTTTATTTTCTGCAAGACCCGGCCGATCCCGTATTGTGGCGGCCATCTTAGAGCGGTCAATGTATGACTGCTTTTTTTAATTTCTAGATGTTATTGGCCATTCTGTTGTTCAATGAAGGAGTCATACTAAATGTTCCTCATCGTCTTAATTATGAAACATGGGTATGCTTTATATTTAAATTCGAGAACCACTATTTGCTGTAGGTCTAATGTTCTGTTTGCTTTTAGATGGCCGTCATCTGGAGTAATAGAACTTATACTACTTATTATTCATGTTCCATCTATTAGTTTCATGAAAGTATATGGAGGAAAAGAGGATACATTTATCCATCTCCAAATTACTCAGTATCCCTATTTGTCACATGTAAAAGTTTTTTGTAAAAAAAAAGGGGGGGATATGTTTTTGTTCTCCATATTGCTACGTATCCCTATGTATTAAGGACTTCTAACTTCTTCTTAGTGGCACTATGTCACACTGATTGTTGTTAATAATTTGATGATATATTTTTCGGTATTAACTATATTCTTTTACTTTTCCAGTTGACTACAGGTTGGTTCTCTAATCTATTGGGATAGTTTACATAAGCAACACACTGAGTTCAGCTTAAGCGTGCCCTCCTCTGGTCATCCTGCTGAGTAAGTTGTTGTGTCTTTTTGGTCAAAAGCGCCTTGAGACCTGCCGGTGAGTTGGCGCTAAATAAACCGGAAATACAAATACAAATACAAATACTTAGGTGGTAAATCATTTTGGGGTAGAGTTATATAGGTTCTTCAGTTCTCCATAGACAACTACATCTTGAATATCTTTTGGTCTAAAGTCAGATGAGTTTTTCCCAGTCTACCCTGCTGTTTAATCCATTGTTTACAGTATCAAAGAAACACATATAGAACTGTTCTCTTTTTTTTTCCTTTTTGGCAGTTCATTTCTGCCTCTGAAACTAGTTTTCATAATTTCAATGCTGCACCACCTAAGTTCGTTTAAAATGTGTTGCTCTTTTACCCAATGTTCAACTAGAGGTGCAGTTTTTTTATTAGTTCTTATAGCTGATATATGTTCCAAAATTCTGGTTTTTATTCCCTAGATGTCTCACCTATGTATCCATAATTACATGGACACATAATCAGGTAAACTAAATTTTTGGAGCGACAAGTAACAAAGCTTTCCATGTTATGTTTCACTCCATTGACTGTTATGTTATTCCCTTTGATGATATTGGGGCAGATGCTGCAGCTACAGCATGCAAAGGTTCCAACTGGTAAGCTTGTGTTGGTCAGCCTTGTTTGGGTGACAATATTAGATTCTCTATATGTGTGTACCAGACAGTTCGTAATTGTCCTGTTCCTTCTGAAGGAGAACATTGGTTTTGGTAGAGGCTCTTTTTTTCTGTTTGTTAATAAGATGCCAAGGCATATTGATTATGTTTTTGATCTTATTGCTGATATTGCTAAAGTTAGTAACAAATATGAGAGGTCCTTTTGGTATCATTTACTTTTCTTTCCTTTTCCTCAAAGAAGGTGGCTCTATTATAATATTTTGCCTTTTTATATGCATGTTTCACAAGTTTTTTAGGGTATCCCCAGGCAATGAATTTCTGAGAAAGGATAGTGGCATGTCTATCGTAGTCTTTATTATTAGTACAATTCCGTTTTAATCTAAGAAATTGGCCAAAGGGAATATTTTCCCTCTGGCTTGCCGGATGGTTATTGTTGTAGTGTAGCATTATGTTTCTATCAGTACTCTTCATGAACAATTCTACATTTAGGATACCTTCCACATTTTTTATCACAATATCTAAGAATTCACACCTATCTTTACTAATATTAGAGGTGAATCTGAGGTTATTATCTCCAAGATTCAACCATTCGATGAATTCTATTAGATGTTCTACTGTCCCGATCCATATGAAGAGTCAGAGCCCGGGGCAACTGCGGGAGCAGCTGCAGATGACGGTATCCCTCCTACAGTCTCTAGGGTTCATGATCAACGACCAGAAGTCCCTCTTGATTCCGACTCAGAAGGCTTCCTTTCTAGGGTTTGTGATAGATTCCACTTCATTATTAAGGAAGTGAGCAACCCGGAATACCCTTGAGGGCTTGGGTAAGTAAATATAGAAAGGTAAAGGTGCCTTCAAGGGACTTTGTTCAATCTAAGTTTGTTAGTTAAAATTAATCTGAGAAGAACCAATTTATCGTCCTTACAATGAATAAATCAAAACTGATCAAATCGTGTTGTCAACATGAAACATATAAACAAAGACACAGGGTGTATACGAAAAAAGTGTTTTTATCAAATAATTCATTTAAGAAAAATCAGCTTCATATACAGACAATTAAACGAATAAGATTTTAGGACTGTGGGTACACATAAAAATAAATTACTAAGTGACTCAACAGAACCTAAAAAACACCTATCCCAAAACACATTGAGTAAAACAAAGCAAGGGATGAAGTGCAATGTCGACGTTTCGGTTTCCTAGCAGTTATTTGATGAAACCATCCTCAGGACTGTTATCAGTTCAGATCTGTATAGAAATATTGTAGTCTGTTTGCGGATTATCGTCATCCGCAAGGGAATCGTGAGGGGATCACAGTATCCTAGGGACCTGACTATCGAGTGCGGAGACCGCTCATCCAAGTTGGATGTAACGTCTGAACTTCACTCACATAGGGTTCACGTATTTATACACAGCAGAATTCATCCAGTGTATGTTAGGTAGATTGTTATCAATTTTCCAAAAAAATCAGGAGTCTATGCGATCAATTTGCGCTTAAACGAGCCTGTGAGCAGTCAGAGATCCTGCAGTGCCTAGAAATGCGGCGAGGTGGAGTCAATAACGCGTGTCGTCAAAATGAAGCCACAATATATATCTAAGAATTCACACCTATCTTTACTAATATTAGAGGTGAATCTGAGGTTATTATCGCCAAGATTCAACCATTCGATGAATTCTATTAGATGTTCTACTGTCCCGATCCATATGAAGAGTCAGAGCCCGGGAGCAGCTGCAGATGACGGTATCCCTCCTACAGTCTCTAGGGTTCATGATCAACGACCAGAAGTCCCTCTTGATTCCGACTCAGAAGGCTTCCTTTCTAGGGTTTGTGATAGATTCCACTTCAGCCACCCTCAGTCTGCCCTCCAGGAAGGTGGCAAAAATCCGCCACAAGATCTGGCAGACTTTGGCCAAACAGGGGACATCTCTGCAACATATTGCAGGCCTGGTGGGCCTTTTCTCAGCATCCATTTAGGCAATCTTTCCAGGCCCTCTGCATTATCGGGCTCTTTAGCGTTTAAAGGCACACCACCTCTGCAAGGGTCTCACATACTCGCAGGTGGTCCCTCTGTCGGTGGAGGTCCGCGAGGAATTGGAGTGGTGGCTGTCCCACATGGAGGCATGGAACGGATGAGCAATCTTGGGTACCGCCCCCGACCTGGTGATAGAGTCGGATGCCAGCCGTTTAGGCTGGGGGCTCGGTGTGGGGAGTTTTCCACCAGCGAAAGGTGATCTCCTCAAGAACAACTGCTTCACATAAACTGCCTGGAGCTTCTGGCAGGCTCCTTTACGGTGCAGTGTTGGACCAAGGATTGGGTCCAAGCCTCAGTCTTACTAAAGATGGACAATGTGTCGGAGGTCAGGTATATCAACCACCTGGGCGGCACGCGATCAAAGGCGTTGGTAAATATGGCAAAGCCATTTTGGGAATTCTACCTCTCTCATCAGATATCAGTCACGGCAGAGTATCTCCCGGGGAAGGAGAATTTGGTGGTGGACTGGCACTCCCGCTATCTTCGGGACACCAGTGTTTGGGAGCTGGATCCGGAAATTTTCAAGTTCCTACAGGGACGCTGGGTTCCGTTCTCCATCGACCTATGTGCTTGCCGGCTCGACTGACAACTTCTGCAGTTCTTCAGTTGGAGACCGGACCCTCTGGCAGTGGCATCGGATGCGTTCAGCCAGGACTGGAGTCGGTAGAATGGGTTTCCCCCCTTCTCAATGATTACTCGGACTGCGACTCAGGTCCGCAGGCAGGGAGCGTCCCTGGTTCTGATAACGTCGTTTTGGAGGTTACAAGTATGGTTTCCGGTTCTACTGGAACTTTCTTGGGATTCTTAAATCCGACTCCATCCTCCTGTTGAGTCTGGTGGGGAGTCCTCACCCGTTGGTGGAGGAACAATCACTCCAGCTTAAGGCCTGGCGGATTACAGGCAACGCTGGAGATTGCCAGGCCTTTCGGGGCACGCTGAGTTCTTACTGTCCAGAGCCTGAGCGGACAGTACGCCCAAACGTTACAAGTCAGATTGGACTCGATGGGTATGTTGGTGTATGCGATGGGAAATGGATCCTGTGGTCGCAGACTTAATTCACGTTTTGAATTACCTGGCAGAGTTGGCTTAAAAGGGTTTGGCTTATAGATCAGTAAACACTGTGCATTCGTCGATTTCGGCGGGCCATGCTCCTTTGGATAGAGCGCCCTTGGGAGAGCACCCGTTTGTGTGTACTCTTCTTAGGGGTATTAGATTATCATTACCCCCTGAACCACGTTATTCCGTTCTTTGGGACGTGAATCAGGTTTTGAGTTTCTTGCTTTCTTGGCAGCCGAATCGCTTTCTCTCTAGGAAGGAACTGTCTGTTAAATTAGCTATGTTGTTGTGCTCAGTGTCTTGTAGAAGAGTTTCGCATGTCAAGGATTTGGACATTATGGCCAGAGTTTTTTTACCCAGAATGGGTGAGTAGACGTACCAAGTCCAATACTCGCACTGTTTCCTACCCTGCTTTTGTAGAGACACCTAAGCTCTGTGTAGTACACTGCTGGAAAGCTTACGAGGAAGCAACGGAGGAAGTTCGGCCTCCGGCCGAGCGACAACTCCTGATAGCCCTCAAAAAACAATTTAAAGTGGTGTCCTCTCCCAGCATAGCCCGTTGGGTGCGGTGGATTATGCAAGAGGCGGGCTTTAATACAAGAGCTATTGGTGCGCACTCGGCGCGAGCTGCAATGGCCTCCAAGGCATTCAGTCTCGGGGTGAGCCTAGAAGACCTCATGAGGACGGCAGATTAGTCATTCGATTCTACCTTTAAGAGGTTCTATTTTAAACCACTGTTGAATGTGGCGCAAGTGGTAGTGAATAAGCTTTGAAGTAGCATAATCCTCGCCTCCGGTCCTGACATAGAATAGAAATTTGCCTAGCCTACGAGAAGGTAAGTTTCAATTCTATTAAGGACACAGAGGCGAGGATTATCCCACCCAGCAAGCACGTTGGTTGCTGTCCCACACCGTATGGATGTAAGTAACCATTTTTTTAATTTCTGGATTTCTGCTGTATATTGATGTTTCACAGCTGTAAAATCACCTTTGCTTGGTTCTAACCACAATGTGTTGTTCTTAATATTGCCTTGTAGCTTTTTCGGCCTTTGAGGTTAATTGGTTTATACTCTTTCAGGGAATGACAACGCCAAACAGAATGCTTAACCGAGGGAGAGATCCTCCAGCAAAGAAAGAGGAAGTGCAGGAAGTTAACCAAGAATTTATGGGCTGACATACATGGACACTGTAGAAGGGCTTTGTTATACACTGTTTTCTTTCCCTAGTATTATGGGAAATTTAGGTTTTGCATATTAATGAGGAGCTGATGTTTGGAAAATTGTCAATAAAGCGAAGGAAGAATAAGCATAATCCTCGCTTCCGTGTCCTTAAAAGAATTGAAACTTACCTTCTCGTAGGCTAGTCAAATTTCTATTCACCCTTAATGTTGGCCCTAGGTAGCACATAGGGCAGGGTGCTATGTTACTACAAGGTAGGACATGTACTTTTAAGTTTTGTATGTCCTTCTAATGAAAAACACCTACATTCGTTTTTTACTTCAGTGAGACCTACTCCTCTCATAGATTAATATTGGGAATTCCTCAATACACACTTTTGAGCTGTAATTCCTGATTAGAAAGGAGTGATGTACCATGTTTTGAATCTTTTGAATGGCAATGATAATTCCTCTTTACGGGTAAGGTTGGATTTCATATTACTATTTTAGATATGCCACTTTTACAAAGTGGACAGTTTTCTGCTCTTACACACTCCAATATTAGTTCAATTTTATTTTGAAGTTTAGGAATGTCGCAAAGAGCATTCAGTTTATTCTTCCTTTTTCGTCCCACCTTTGTTTGCTTGGTGCATGAAGATGTAAGATTCAAAAACATGTTTTTTCTCATTTGGCCTAATTACTTTGTGAATGTAAATAACAATTAAAGCATACTTGCAAACTGTGACTACATGTCTGCCTTTATCAATGTTTTACTACAAAACTATGCAATTGTATTCGTTTAACGGAGTGTACGGTTCTCAGACAATAGTCGATTTATATCCGGTCACTGGAAAGTCCAAACGGTTGTCCTTGTCCCCCCCAGAAATGTAGTGTTTCCTACGCCCCTGCATTCATCACAGATGATACAAAACACAATACATATCATTAAAATATATTTTGGAGAGAATTCATTGACAGTGCCTTTCATATAACATATCATCAGGTTTATCACTGATTGCCTTCTGAGGTAGCTTACTTTATTTAGCTCTGACTGTTATATCCCAATCAAACCACCTGGCTAGGCAGGGTCGAATAGGTATTTATTCCACCGCGCACTTCCCCCTGGGGGCCAGTTTTTGGCGCGAGGGGCGCTCCTGTTGACTCTGTCACATTCCATCGTTCCCTGAAGTTAATTGCAGTAGGCTCGGGGAGTTTTCAAGAGAGGGGAAGGGGTAAAGGGGGGCAGGTAGGGAGAGGGAAGGTACAGAGAAGAGAGAGGAGATGAAAAGAAACAGCGGGTGGATGGAAAGCCAGAGATTAAGGGAGCGGGGACGGGTTGAGCATTGCCAGGGCTGCTGTGGTTCCCTACTACGGCCCTGTTAGGCCCTAGCTCACCGGGTTTAGCTATTGGCGAGAACAATGCAGCAGGCGCCCTGCCAGTCACGGCGACAGCTGCTAACCTTTCCACACGTAAGCCTTGAGCAGCTCATCGGTGTTAGGGATTAATAAAGTGAATGTAAGTAATCGAGTCTTTTATTTCATATGAAATTTTTATAAACTTTATTTTACTATATTAAATGTTTCATGCGAACGAAAATCCATTAGAAGTTGAGACTTGCATCATGAAACGTCAATACAATAAAGACAGCTCTCTCTCTCTCCCCCGAGCAGGCGCTTAGAGGCATCAACCGAACCCGCACGCTCTGGAAGATGCTCGGCACAAATAAAATCGTCCATCTTTAGTCACGGCGCCTGGGCGGGCTTGACCTCTGACCTGTGACATTCGCCTAACTGGAACTAACAAGCTTTGTCGTCGCTGTCCGAATGAAGAGTGATACCTCTTCATTAGCGAGATCAGTTTCACCTTTAAAAAAAAAATCCCTGCCTGAATTTGCATGAATCCGGATTGAGACGTCTTGCTTCTGCAGCGTGTAGTTTGAAGGCTCGGAGACGAGAAAAGAAGTCATTACATCTGACCTACAACTGACATTAGGAGAGGGAGCCGAGCCAGAACCTTCTCGGCGTAGGTAGGGGCCCACCGCAGCCTCTCAAAAGGTAATCCTGCCATCGAGCCTGGCGCGTGGTACAATGCAGAATCATATTATTACTGACATGGAATAGCTTGCCGGTGTCAAAGGGTTCCCCTCCCAGAAAAGTTCAGGTGTTGCTAAATTCATTAACGTGTCACTTTGAAGAGACGTGATGTCATTTGGGTTGTCTGCGGGGACAGAAAACCCGAGCCCCTTTGCTCCTGTCAACAGTCAGTCAACTTAATTCCTGTTCCTACGCACCTCGTGCCATTATGTGGAGAGAGGTGGCGAGGTTGAGTGCTGGGGTGGGGGAAGAGTGAGAACGGAAGTCAAAGTGTGCTGATGCCTTTCTCTTTTAAAAAGACATCCATAAACCACATTCACTCTTTTCGCAAATGAAACGACTCTGCGACTAGATTTTAACGCGCGCCAGGTTGCAGCAAATGCTTGGTGGCGGCACCTATTTTTATTAGTCAATAACTAAGCAAAATTACTATAGTTTCCATCTCATAACATTTTCCGGGTACTATAAAACACAGAAAATATCGGCTTTCTGCATAAAACGTAATGTAGCCAGTTGGTTGTAGACGTTCTCATATAGACACTCGTGGTAACTGCGGTTAAAACAAATTGTCCAAGATCACACGGAGTCAAGTGAGAAACTCGAAATCACCGCCCAAATGCCTGGTTAAGCAGGCAACAAATTTACAACGGTGCCAAGTTTCTGTGATATCTTTTATACATGACTGTTGTCATTGAATGCGTTGCGTTCACTGACACCAGTTTTGAAGAGCTTGGCCTCTCCGGCCTCCAAAGTTTTTGACGAATGCACCGGAATATGTTTCTTTGTTATTGCTGTTCAACCAAAAAAGGACATATTACATTCGTGTGTAAAATCATAGCGATTGTATCAGATAGGAAACATTATCCAAAGGTCTGATTTGTATTTTTTTTATCTATATATTTTTATTTAGATCCAAAAATGTCATTGCAGATACATATATTCAAGTAATTTTAGTCATGAACCAAGCTTAAACACAATAATTATAAATACATATCTCATAGCGTAGTATATGTCCATGGTGCAAAAATGTCCATAAATAGCTGTCAACAAAAAGAGTAACAAAGCACTAAATACCATAAGTACAGCTGTCATTAAAATCAAGTAAGTAATCGTTCATAAAGTACATAAGAGCATAATGTGGCAGAGGTAGCCAAGCGGTTTAATCAACACATTCAATCTAAAAAAAAGCATGGACAAAAAGGCTGGAACGCGAATGGAGGCTGAACTATTGCCCTCTAGCTAAGGAACTCTACAAAAAAGCCTTAAAAGACCTACATAAGGCCTTAAAAATAGCCAGACGAGATTATATTGTGTAACGCATCCAGAATGCCGATCATTCCAGTAAAGAGATTTGTTTTTCAATCGTTATTTAAACCTAAGGCGATAGAAACCGAAGTGATACCATCCCTAGCTATGTGTGATAAAATCGCCAGCTACTTTGATAATAAAATCTTAAAGGTCTATGACTCCTTCTCGGCGCCTGTGGCGACAAAGGAGGATAAGTCCTTGATTGTGAGTGAGGCTCCTCGACTGATGAACTTTGCACCAACCTCATCCAAGGATGCTTTAGGCGTAATTCAAAAATGCAGTTCAGGTGCCCCCGATGATCCTTGTCCCCCTAAACTTTGGACAATGCTATCTGATTCTCTGTTAGATGGGCTACTACATGTATGGAACACCTCTCTAGATACAGGGATTTTCCCAGATAAATTTAAACATGCAATTCTTCTCCCTCTGAGAAAGAAACCAAATGGTGATCCAGGAGACCTTAATAATCTTAGGCCCATCTCCTTGCTTCCCGCCCCGGGTAAAATGCTGGAGAAGTTGGTCCAGCGCCAACTGACCACCTTTATCGAGCAAAGGGGCGCTTTGCACGATACACAGTCTGGTTTCCGGGCGGGATTCAGTACGGAGACGGCTCTCCTTGAAGTTATGAATCAGTTAGATGGTCACTGGATTCAGGAGCATCAGCACTAGTGGTGCTCCTGGATCTGTCTGCGGCATTCCACACTGTCGATCACTCCATTCTAGGACTAAGATTGCAAGAGGTGGGCTGCGGAGGGAAAGTGCTGTCCTGGCTGACATCATACCTAAGTGGCCGTACACAGAGAGTTGCTCTCCAACCGTATGTTTCTAAGTCAAAACAGCTATGGTGTGGGGTCCCCCAGGGTTCAGCATTGAGTCCATTACTTTTTAATCTTTACCTTGCTCCACTGTTTACCTTGATAGCCAACTGGGGTGTGAAAGCAATTTCCTATGCTGATGACACCCAGTTGGTTTTCCCTTTCAAGGAGCAGACGGTGGATGCTTTCAAAAATTTCAAAGGCTGTATGGGCGATATAGCACAATGGATGAACTCGAATAAGTTAAAACTCAATGTTGGGAAGACAGAGGTTCTGTTCTTCGGCAAAGGCCCAGTGCCAGACTCAGATTTATGGTGGCCTCCAGAATTGGGGCAGCCACCAATCCCGGCTGTGTGTATCCGAAATTTAGGGGTTAGATGGGAGGCTGCTCTTTCTCTCTTAGCTAGCTCAAATACAGCAGGTTTCAGCAGTGTGTTTCAGTAAATTAAATAACCTCAGGACATTTTTACACTTCCTGCCAGAAGATTGCCGAAAATCAGTTGTACATGCCACAGTTACTTCCAGGCTAGATTATGCAAATGGCCTCTACTTGGGTCTTCCCAAATATGCTATCTATCGCCTTCAGCTGATTCAAAATGCGGCTGCAAGACTGGTTTGCCATATTCCTTTCCGACACCATGTCTCTCCGCATTTGCAAAAGCTCCACTGGCTCCAGGTGGAGAAAAGAATCAAATTTAAGGCCTTGACTCTGGCATACCTGGCCCATAATGGAAAATGTCCCAGCTATCTGAAGGATAGACTATGCCCTTACAAGCAAAATCGTGTGCTGCGATCTAACTCCTACAATCTGATATGCAACCCCCCGCTTCACGAAAGCCCGTCTAGGTGGGAGATCGTTCACAGTTAGAACAGTCTCACTGTGGAATGCTCTACCAGGGTCTTTGAGACAAGCTAGGTCAGAAACCGGTTTTAGAAAGGCCCTAAAGACTTGGCTCTTTGGGGGTGAATAACTGGGCAGTTACACTGTTATTTCTCTTCTTGGGCGCCGCTCTCTTCTTCTTTTCCACCTGTTGCCTTAGCGCCGGGACACCCCCGTTGGGGGTAGCTGTTGCGCTTTATAAGCTGCTGTATTATTATTATTATTATTTATTGGAAGCAAAAAGATTCCTCATGAATAAGTTCTTACCTTAACACGATGGACTACTGTAAGCCCTAATTGCTCTGTAAATACTACAGCATTGGTTAATAATTCTGTTTGTTACTATTGTATTTGCCCCCTTACATCATTATGTATCATCACTTCCTTGATGTCATTTTATCATTGACTAGCCCACCCTACGTTACCCCTGAATTATATAGGATCTGTTATGTTTGCACTATATGATTGTATGCATATTAGTTTCCCCATTTTAGTCTTGTTATGATCTTTTTCCCTCCTCTCCCTCTAACTGTAAAGCGCTATGATATCCCGCGAGATCAAGTTTGCGCTATATAAAACTTTATAAATAAATAAATAAAATAAATAAAACCCTGGTTTTCGAGCACAAAATATTGTCCCCGATGTTTCTCGAATTTCTTCACTCCCCCTTTTGGTATTGTGTATAATTGCTTGCTGATTCTAACTTGCCCCATTTTCTGCAGCCAGTCCCTCATTAGTGGGACTAACAGAGTTTGCCATTTTTGAAGCAATAGGGACCGAGCAATGGCTGTTGCTATATTATTAGCTTTATCCATTTATTACTTATGCCAAGTGTCGCATCAAACCCCAAAAATTTTAACCAAGTAGTTGGGACTAAATTGACCTGTTTCATTCCAAAATCCCTAAATGGATGAACATTGCCTGATTACATACATCCAGTTGGCGACTGACTGATCTGTACATTGAAAACGGTGGCCTGGAAGACTGGTTTAATTTGTGTTAAAAAGGACGGAGTTCTATATAGCAACCACTTGCTAAAGAATAACATTCAATGTCAATTGGCCCCTCTCAGAATGCTAAAATTCAATACATTATCTACCTCCGACATCTTACTTGTCAATTCCAGACCTTCATATTTTCCCCATTTTTTATGAAATTAAATGAAATGAAAATAAGTTTTATAAAGTACTTAAATGCCCTAGGGCGTCTTGGCACTGGTAGCACAACAGAAGAGCAATTATGACACCTAGGTTATGGAGCTATGAGTTAAATAGTCTGGTCTTAAGATTCTTTCTAAAAACTGACAGGGAATAACTGGTTTTCAAGTGAAGAGGTAAGGCATTCCACTGTTTGGAAGCTTCTACCCTCCGCCCCCAACACGTCTGGGTGTAAAACATCAGGATCGCAACTGCACAATATTATTTCTGTTTTCGTCTTGTTAATTCTGTACCCTACTAATTTCTCATATTGTGTAAAGACCTCAAAAGCCTTTTCATGGGTCTCCTTCCTACTGTCCAAAATTAACGTAATATTGTTGGCATATCGTTTTATTTTACCCAAGTGTGGCAGAGGGGGCCAGATACTGTTATTTCCTCAGATCTCTATAACTAATGGCTTAACAAAGAAAGCAAATACAATGGCGGATAATGGGGATTCCTGCAGGGTTCCACATAGCATTTTTATTTGCCCTACTTCTATTGTGTTAATGACGATACTGGCTTCTGCATTACAGTACATCTTATATATAAGCCCCATGATCTGGGGCGGGACGGAATATCAAATCTGGTCAGAATATTTAATAACATTTCCCAGACCATGACGACAAATGCTTTTTCTGTGTGTAGCAGATTACAAAATATTCCAGGGCTTCTGCCAAATAATGTGTATTTGTCCCCAACTGCCGTCTAGCTATAAAGCCATTCTGATCGGAATGGATTAATCCTGAGGCTTTTAAATTAGATCTATTGGCTAGTAGCTTTGTTATGATTTTATAGGTAACTAGTCAAAATATCGTGTTTTTAGTTTCGACTAGACATAATATCGAGTTAAAAATATAATAGAATAGACATAATATCGACTAGACATAATATAGACTACAAAAATGTCGACTAGAAAAAATTAATATCGACTAGAATAGCAATAATATCGAATCAAAAATATAGAATGGACATAATCTCGACTAGACAAAATATAGACAACAAAAAAATCGAATTTAAGGTCAGTTAAAATTAATATTTAATTTTTGTGTAATATAATTCTGTAGCGGGTTGTGGCTTTATAGGGGAATAGGGTGGGAAGTAATTTAATTATAATTAATTAAATATGTTATTTTATTTATTGGTATTTATTTAGAATTAATTGTTAAATTATTATTAAGTGGTAATTAATTAAAATATAATTGCTAATTAATTTTAATTGATTAATTGATAAATATTTTATTTTTAGTATTTATTTTTGTAGTGGGTTGTGGGTTTATAGGGGAATAGGGTGGGAAGTAATTTAATTATAATAAATTAAATATGTTTTTTAGTTATTGGTATTTATTTAGAATTATTCGTTAATTAATTACAAATTGGCAATTAATTAAAATATAATTGGTAATTAATTTTAATTGATTAATGGATAAATATGTTAATGTTATTAATTTTTTTTCTGGAGCGGGTTGTGGGTTTATAGGAGAATAGGGTGGGAAGTAATTTTATTATAATAAATTAAATATGTAATTTAATTTGTGGGTATTTATTTAGACTTAATTGATAATTAATTATTGATTGGCAATTAATTAAAATATAATTGGTAATTAAATTTAATTGATTAATTGATAAATATGTTAATTTTAGTAATGTATTTTCTGTAGCGAATTGTGGGTTTATAGGGGAATAGGGTGGGAAGTAATTTCATTATAATTATTTAAATATGTTATTTTAATTATTGGTATTTATTTAGAATTAATTGTAAATTAATTATTAATTTGTAGTTAATTAACATATATTTTATAATTTATTGTAATGGATTAATTGATAATTATGTTACTTTTATTAAATTAATTTCTGTAGTGGGTTGTGTGTTTTTAGGGGAATAGCTTGTGAAGTAATTTAATTGTAAGTAATTACATTTTTGAATAAAAAATTTGTTGAGTTAATTTTTCAAAATACTTTTAAATTGTTAAATATTTTATTATTAATAGGTAAATAATTAGTATTAGTAGGTAATTTTTATCATGAAATAATTTTTAATTTGTATTTTAAATTGATTATTTAATATATTTAACACAATTGTAAAATATTTTAATTAATTTGTAATTGGTGTTACTATTTATATTATTTATATTTAAATAAGAAGTATTTACTTGCCCTACTATTGCACTCACTGTAGTTGGAATAGTAATTTTACCCCTACGCTATCCAATGTTTTCCCTACTGTTGCACTCACTGGAGTGGGAATAGTAATTTTTACCTCTACGCTATCCAACGCTTTCCCTCCTGTTGCACTCTCTGGAGTGAGAATAGTAATTTTTACCCCTACGCTATCCAACGTTTTCCCTACTATTGCACTCTCTGGAGTTGGAATAGTAATTTTTACCCCTACGCTACCCAACACTTTCCCTACTGTTGCACTCACTGTAGTTGGAATAATGATTTTAACCCCTGCGCTATCCAACGCTTTTGCTATTGTTGCACTCACTGGAGTGGGAATAGTAATTTTTATCCTTACGCTATCCAACGCTTTTCCTACTGTTGCACTCTTCGGAGTAGGAATAGTAATTTTTACCCCGACGCTAGCCAACGCTTTCCCTACTGTTGCACTCTCTGGAGTGGGAATAGTAATTTTTACACCTACGCTATCCAACACTTTACCTACTGTTGCACTCTCTAGAGTGGGAATAGTAATTTTTACCTCTACGCTATCCAACGCTTTTCCTACAGTTGCACTCTCTGGAGTGGCAATAGTAATTTTTACCCCTACGCTATCCAACGGTTTCCCTACTGTTGCACTCGCTGGAGTGGGAATAGTAATTTTTACCCCTACGCTATCCAATGCTTTCCCTACTGTTGTACTCACTGAAGTTGTTACAGTAAATTTAACCCTTTCGCTATCCTACGGTAAAAATATTGTAAATATTTTGTAAATAATATGTATATATATATATATATATATATATATATATATATATATATATATATATATATATATATATATATGTATTTAAAATATATTTATATTTTTAGTTACATTCATTTTTTCTCAACTTTACGTTTATTTAAGTATTTTAAATATATCTAAATTAATTTAATTTATTATTATATTACTTTTAATTTACTTTTAAGACATTTAAAAATTCGATATTTTGACAGTCTATATTTTTTACACTCGATATTTTGGAGTCAATATTTTTGTACTTACCTGTTTGAAGATAGGAAGTCGATATTCTTGCAGTCGATATTTATACCTCGATATTTTGTCCTCTCGATATTTTGATTGTAGATGTTCTGTCAGTGATCCAATTTTATAATCAGTGTTTAATAATGAAATAGAACGATACAAGTTTGGATCTTCGGCACCCTTTCCTTTGTTTAAAAAGATTACTACATTCCCCTTAAAAAAAGATGAGGGTACAGGCCCCCCTTTTAGCATTGTATTAGTGACCAATAAGAGATAATCAGCTAATATAAATTAGAAAAAATTCTAAAAAATTCCCTCTGGAATCCACTCCGCCGACAGGCTTTACAATTCAGGAGATTCCTAATGACCTCCATCAGTTATTCTTTAGAGAAGGCCCAAGACATATCAACCAGCTCTTCTCTAGTTATTGGTGGAATTTTACAACATATTAAAAACCTGCCCAGAGCGGCTTTTTCAACCAACTGATTTTTTGTATATATCTGTTTATAATGCTCCAGCATAATTTCCTCCACCTCCTCCAATTCCTTACTCCTAATTCCAGAAGTTGGGTATTTCAGAGCATCTATCCTATTGTTGGCCGCTTGTTCCGAAGCCTGCCAAGCTAAAAAAATTCCAGTGAAGTTGCTTTCCTCATGCACTTTTTGTAAACAGGCCTGGTTTAAAGCAGCACAGTTTACATATTATGCTTCACTCATCGCCTGCCTAGCAGTATGGAACTCTCTTTTATTGCCCCTGGATGAATTATTCAGAAATCTATCATAACTGCTGAACATTTCGTTCTAAAATGTGCTTTTGTATTTTAACTTTTTTACAATTTCTGCATCCTTGCCTAACACTCTCCCTCTAATAAATGCATCCAGGGCATCCCTTTCTATACCTGGTGGAGCTGTCTTGTGATTAATTATCAAAAATTCCCTTATCTCCTCTTTTCAAATTTGCACCCATCCTTCCTCTTGTAGGTATTGTTTATTAAAAACTCAGCATCTGGGACGGAATGGAGGTCTGTCCACCACTATTTCAAGAATAATCATTCCGTGGTCTGAAAAACCATTAGGTAAGGTATGCTGCTTTTTAAAAGTCAAGGCTTTAGAGATTAAAAAGAAATCTATGTGCAAAGAGTTACAGCTTCTCCCTTAAAAAAGGTATATATGATTTTTGTGGGAAAAGTCGCCCTCCAAGGATCTACTAATTGCAGCATTTTCTGAAAGTTTCTAATAACTTTCAGGGAATTTGGTTTTGTCTGTTTTTTAAAATTGACAGAGGAGTCCATTTTTGGGTATGGCAACATATTAAATCACCAATTATCATTTCACCAGGATTTTTTAATAATGACTGGAACAGATCCGCATATGGCGTAACATTATCTTTGACTGAGGCATAGAAGCAGACAAACATTAAGGGCCCCATTAGTCCTATCGGAAATCTGGACCGCCCGCCCTAAGGGCGGGGGTCCCGCACGCACCATTAGGATGTGCCCGCCACTGTGGCGGGCACATCCTGTATTTTTAGTATTGTGGCGGGCGGAGCTCTGTGCTCCGCCCGCCACAATACTAAAATTGCTTTGCAGCATTTACATAATCAAAGCGGCAGGCACCGCGCGGTGCCTACCGCTTTGATTATGTAAATGCAGGGGGCTACCACAGGTACCCCCCTGTGTGCCACCCCCATTTGGCCTTGACTCTGGGGGCCCACAGGGGGCCCCCAGAGTGAACACCGCATGCCTTTCCGTGGCGGCATTGCCGCCACGGAAAGGCATTTAAAAATGCCCATTGTACTATTGCGGGCGGTGTCTGACAAACACCGCCTGCATGTTACTCGTTTTCCGCCCCGGCCGCAAGGCGACCGGGGCGGAAAAGTGGCGGGCGGTGTTTTGCTCCGCCGTGGTCCCCCCCGCCATTCTAATATGGCGGGGGGGAATACAGGGAAGGATGGCGGGCGGATTTCCCCCGCCAGGCTGGTGGTGGCTACCGCCAGCCTGGCGGGGGCAATCCGCCCGCCATCCTAATGGGGCCCTAAGTGCCTTGACCACACCATAAAACTCATCCAGCACTATCAACCTTTTTTATCGCTGGTGCTGTTTACAGCTTCAACCCCCAGCCCTTTTGCTAGAAAAATAGCAGACCCCCAATGGACCACTTGGTAGGTAGAGAGCCCTCTCTATGCTACCCTATTTTTAAACTTCGGGAATCCTGACAACTTTCAGACCTCAATATGGGTCTCTTGTACCAAAATTACTGATGGGTTCTCGGCTAAAATCCTAGGGCCCCATTAGGATGACGGGCGGACATCATCCGCCCGTCACCCTATCGGAGAACGGGACCGCCCGCCATAAGGGCGGGGGTCCCGTGGGGGGAATTAGGATGTGCCCGCCACTGTAGCGGGCACATCCTGTAGTTTAAGCATCGTGGCGGGCGGTGCACTCTGCACCGCCCGCCACGATGCTAAAAATGCTTTTGCGCATTTGCATATGCAAAGCGGCAGGCACCGCACGGTGCCTGCCGCCTTGCATATGCAAATGTGGGGGGGTACCATAGGTACCCCCCATGTCCCCCTCCACCTCTGTCATCACCTGGGGGCCCCGCAGGGGACCCCCGCAGCAATTGCCGCCTGCCTTTCCGTGGCGGCATTGCCGCCGCGGAAAGACCTCTGCATATAGCCATTGTAATATAGCTGGCGGTGTCCATTGGACACCGCCACCATATTGATCTATTACCACCGCGGTCGCAAGGCGACCGCGGCGGTAAAGCGGCGGACGGTCTTTCCGTCCGCTGCTGTCCCCTCCGCCCTCCTAATCTGGCGGGGGGAATCAGGACATGGATACCGGGCGGATTGCCTCCGCCAGGCCGGCGGAGACAATCCGCCCGACATCATAATGGGCCCCCAAGTGTCTATGGCCCATCATTTCTTATTATTTTTAAGGCCATTCGCATTAAAAGTAACTACTTTCAAGGTAATATTCATATTGATATATTACTCATAAATAACCTGTAGGAAAAAAATATTGTTTTACTAACACCAATTGCAAACGTACAGAGGTCCACACCAACCATGTAACTGCCCTTTTACACAAGTATACCTGAAACAAGCATTGGAAATGCAATAGGTCTCGCATTAGGAAAGTTTGAGCAATTGGTATTGTAAATGACACTTTTTTTATTTATGTGTTGGTTTTGAAAATAGCAAAAGTAATAGCTTTGTCAGTTACAATGTCAATAGTTTTAACTTTCGCAAATGTGACACCTATAGCATTTGTAATGCAATGTGTGTTGTCTTTACGTGACTTAGATGTATTGATATTGCAAATAACAATGGCTTATAATTTTGTAAATAATTAATACTTAAATAAAATTTATTGTAATTTATAAATGGCAATAGCTTAAACGTTTGTAATTTAATTTTGTGAAGATTATGTTCAGTGTATTTTATTGTGACGAAAATCCAAGAACATTGCATTTGCACCTGGTGGTGGATGTGGTGGTGGATGTGGTGGTGGTGGTGGATGTGGTGGTGGTGGATGCGGTGGAAGTGGTGGTGGATGTGGTGGTGGTGGTGGATGTGGTGGTGGTGGTAGATGTGGTGGTGGTGGTGGATGTGGTGGTGGATGTGGTGGTGGTGGTGGTGGATGTGGCGGTGGTGGATGTGGTGGATGTGGCGGTGGATTTCAT
This sequence comes from Lissotriton vulgaris, assembly GCF_964263255.1. NCBI lineage: Eukaryota > Metazoa > Chordata > Amphibia > Caudata > Salamandridae > Lissotriton > Lissotriton vulgaris. Next base: position 1,885,123,867 of record NC_141687.1, on the reverse strand, counting down.
GGTGGATGTGGAGGTGATGGTGGATGTGGTGGTGGATGTGGTGGTGGATGTGGTGGTGGATGTGATGGTGGATTTGGTGGTGATGTGGTGGTGGATGCGGTGGTGGATGCGGTGGTGGATGCGGTGGATGGGGTGGTGGTTGTAGTGGATGTGGTGGTGGATGAAGTGGTGGTGGGTGTGGTGGTGGGGGTGCATGCGGTGGTGGTGGATGCGGTGGTGGTGGATGTGGTGGTGGTGGATGTGGTGGATGTGGTGGTGGTGGATGTGGCGGTGGATGTCACGGTGGATGTGGAGGTGGATGTCGTGGTGGATGTGGAGGTGATGGTGGAGATGATGGTAGATGTGGTGGACAGTGCACACAGTCAGAGCAGCGTGCACCAAAAACAAACACAGCCCATACAAAACCGAAACAGCATGTATCAAATGCAGAGACGGTTCACACAGAACATGAGCACCGTGCACCTAAAGAACACACAGCCTATGCACAACTGAAGCAGCATGCATTAATAGTTCCGACAGTACACATAACACGAGCAGTGTGCATCAAAGTACACAGGGATTAAGCAGCATGCAGCCAAACCAGCATTTCCCAAACAGTGGGTTGTGTGAACACAGGTGGATCGTGCGCCAGTTTAGTCGAGTTGAAAAAGTCCCAGCATATGCAAGCAATTAGATTTTCGATATTGCTATTTAATAATAAATGTAGCAGTATTAGAAAAAATGACATGGGGGGGGGCACACCACATGTCCATTAAACCTAGGTGAGTCGCAATGGTTGTCATTCTAAAATTTAGGACGCTCCAACCTAAAGAACACACAGCTTATGAAAAACTGCTTTTGCTGAACCCTGTTTCAGAGCAAGTACACCGCTAAAGCAGCATGCACAAATGCACACAGGGATAAATAAGCATACACCTAAACACCACACAGCCAATACAAAACTAGAGCAAATCAAATGCAAAGACGGTAAAGACAGAGCCAGGTCAGCGTGCACCTAAAGAACACACAGCCCATACAAAATCAATACAGCGTACATCAAATGCAAATACTGCACACAGCCAGAGCAGTGTGCACCTAAAGAACACACAGCCCATACAAAACAAAACCAGCGTGCATCAAATGCAAAGACGGGGCACTAAGCCAGTGCAGTGTGCACATAAAGAACACACAGCCCATACAAAACCAAACCAGCGTGCATCAAATGCAAAGACTACACACAGAGCAGTACGCAACTGAAAAACACAAGGAAAAAGGCGAATGCACCGAAAGAACACAGCCTCTGCACAACTGAAACAGTTTGCAACATACAGCGCAACATGAGCCAGAAATGAGTGCAGAGAACACAAAGAGGCGTACACACCCGATTCCTGGGGCGGTCAGACATTGTGCGCGACGTACAGCTACAATGATCGTTGCACCCTGGCATGCTGCCCGTGACGTGTTCAGACCAAACCTACTGAAGCCTCAACAGGGCTGTACGAAAAGAAGTGCACCCAACATGTCAAAGAGGTGAATTCACGGCTGGAGACATTCCATATGTCTGAGATGGCAATGGATGATAGTGCACCTATAGTGCAGTGTGCACGCCCCTCACAGACCTGTCCTGATGTGCCCACAGCCCACAAAGGAGCGTGTGAGAGAGAGGGATGAGATGAACAGTCAAGACTACAAAAACCACTGGGGTGGAAATAAGCAGATTGTGTAAGAGTAGGTGACCAATGGACGGAGGGAAGAGAGAGAAGGGGAGGGTTGAGGAGAAATGCGACACAGCGGGCAGGGGAGGGGGCGGAGCGGGTAAAAAAATAAATAAACAAGACGGAGGGAAGAGAGAGAAGGGGAGGGGGGAGGAGAAATGCGACACGGCGGGCAGGGGAGGGGGCGGAGCGGGTAAAAAAATAAATAAACAAGACGGAGGGAAGAGAGAGAAGGGGAGGGGGGAGGAGAAATGCGACACGGCAGGCAGGGGAGGGGGCGGAGCGGGGAGAGGGAACAGACGGTGATTTGGTGATGTGCACGCGCATTTTAGGTCAATGCGCTTGCGCATTGACCTAAAAGCCACGGGCACAGCACCAAATCGCCCAGTTAGTTTAACTCTGGTTAAAGCCCTATATGCTCGCAAGCTCGATGTGCATGGGCATCGAATAGCGAGACCTAAAAAACTCGATATGTCGGGTAACGAACCTAGCCAAAGGAAAGAAGAGATTTTTTCACTCAATATGAGTTAGAAAATCAGAAGGAAAGAAAACTTTCTTTCTTGAGTCCCCTCTCTCACCAGGGTTTCCCCACGGTGACATGCTTTATTGTAGGGGCCATCTCAGTCCTCTACGAACTGAGGCATGCTACGACTTGGGGTATTACGTAGGAGCACTTTTGTGAAGACTATGTGTGGTGCAAAAGGTGTGGTGGAGTGGACAAAGGTGGGTTAAAAATACCTACCTAGTGGGCAAAATAATGTTATTCTTGCTCCCAGTTGGTATATCTAAAAACGTTGTAGGATGCTGGAAGACCTAGCTATAATGGGTCAGGTGTCCCTAGTATTCGTCAACATGTTTCGAGCATTCACCAGAGCTCTTCGTCAGGACTACACAGGGACAAGCCCTCTGTACGCCACTCCTAATTAACCTAAGTATGGCAATCTAACAATAAATGACGCTGCAACTAATAAGTATGCGTGAATATATACATACAATTGAACATTGTCACATAGTATTTTAGGTAGCAAAATTGTGCCCCATCTACTTGGAGGGGCTGAGGGTGTCTCGTATTCCTAAATTTTGGTGAGAGATCTCCTCACAGTATGTCACCTAGTTGGTTCCCCTCCAGACCGCATCTTTCCCACAAGTAAACACTTGTACCCTGGCTTTATCTTGCCATAGACTAACAGAGAAATCACCTTGAGGTTGATCTTCTCTTTAAGCAAGAATAACATTCCACTCCACCACCCTTGGTGCATCAATGAATCAACTGCAAATTTGGATCCCCTTTTATCAAACCTTTGACCCCAAACCTCCACCTTCCCTCAGCCCACCCATCTGTATCTATCCCTCTACCCCCTCCCCTAAGCTGTAGTGAGTGGTGCACCATCACACTCACGCCTGACATGATTCACCTCACCCACAACTATGGCACCCTGACCTTGTACCCAGATCATTCGTCCTACCCCTGCCACTCCAACCCATCAGGACACACAAAAAGAAACAAAAAGAAACAAGGTCCTAGCCCATAAAAGCAAACACTCAGTGCATAAAAAAAATAGGAGAAACATTTAAGATCGCAATTGCTAACACCAATCAACACTAAATAGCTATGATTCCGGATTCCAGCCACACATTACTTAGCTAAGACTTGTTCAAGATTTACTGTAGCAGTTCCTGGGCCTCAGAGACATCCCAAAACAGATGAAATTGCCCTTTTACTAGCACATTCAGTTTGAATTACTGCACAATCATTGCCTGGTCGCCCTGTGCTTTAAAAAGGTGAAGCATCTTAACAAATTCTTTCCTTTGCTTAGCTGCTGAAGTTGAAACATCGGCAAATATATGACCGAGAGGGATTTCTGGTGTACTAAACTATCTCTGCTTAATAGCTTTAGATAATACTTGTTCTTTCATACAATAGTCTCGGAAGTTCACAAGTATAAAACGGGAGAATTTGTGATTTGGGGACTGCTTTGCTGGCACTCGATGAGCTCTTCTGAGTGTAAAATCTTCTGAATATTGGGGAAGAACAAGTGTTTTGATAAAAGTATGCGTCCATTAGAGCATTTGATGTCCCTCAAGCACCTCCGTAACCCCTTTGATGCATTGATTTGTGCACCGGGAATGCTTTTCCAGTTCTTCTAGCTTGAATTCTATTGAAGATTTCTGCTTCTGGAAAGTGGCTGCCTTTTCCTGTAATATAGAAACCTGATCCTCTAACTGAGAGATCCTCGCTTATGCTTCTTTTAACGTCTCCAGGATCTGGGCAACAATCTCCTCAATCGTAGAGAGTCTTGCACGTAGAGCGGCTATTTCTGTAGTATGTGAGGCTTTCAGATCCCTTATATCCTCCAAAATGAAATTTAGCATAATGTTAGCATCTCATTGCATGGTGGGCGGGATACTCGCCTGCAGTGCTTCATTACTTAAGAGATTTAAGCCTGACTCATATTGCACCTTTTCACATCCCGAATAATCCTGCACAGCACCTGCCAGACATAGGATTGTTGTTGGCTGGATTGCAGGGGTGAGTGGTTGAAATATATCCAAATTACCCCTCAAGGGGAGAGGAGAGAATGGTTGCGGTTGTTGTATCTTTTCAGACAGATCAGCCCTGAGATCTGTGCCCGAGCTCATGCCTGGATTGTCCTTCATAAAAAGAGGATATTCCATAACTTCTTGGAATGCTGACCTCCTGTCCCAGATTGGCCTCCACTGAATTTTTTGTGAACATCTGATTGGATGAAGCCATTCCCACTACTGGGCTGTTAGCGCTTGAATTACAACTAGTGTTTACTACTTCCAGGGCCCCTTCCTGGCATTGATGGTCTTCTACAGCACTCATACCTTCCTTGTGATCTTCAGTATTACCAGGCAAAGTCCAATATATATGCACTGATACATTCACTCATGCTGTAGCTTGTCCATTTTTTGACCCATTGGGTCAGAACAGATGCATTCAAATGGGCAGTGGTGCCTGAGGCATTTGGATGGTTTTGCATTTTAGCGCCCGCTAAACCAGTCCTGGCTCTTGCTATGTATTCTTCTCTTCACAACTCCTCCAATACATTACAGTTTATTGACTGTCTTCTGGAGAAATATCACTGCTGTGGACCTCCCAGTGTCCCTCTACCAAGTAGCACCGCCAGACCCTGCAGTCATAACAAGCAGAGCACGTGCACTTACCTTCACAGCGAGAAACCTGGTGGCCACAGCAAGGAAGAAACCGGTCTGCTCCACAGCCTGTTCACCGGGAATAATGGTCCATCCGCGTTGTCATACAGCTAGTTCTTTCCACTGAACTCGATCTAGGAGGGCACTGCACCTTCCTCGTGTCCCCCCTGCACTGTAGCCAGTAGTAATTTACTTTGCCACTGTGGTTATGGCAAATAGGATATGAAAATAGAGGGAAAAAACGCAAACCCCTATTTTTTTCTCCCCCCCCCCGCTTTTGATTCCATGGGGCTATGGCAACAGGCAACCTCCTGCCACATGCCGATCCCAGAACGAATCCACCCATGTCCTGGATCTCTCACCCTGGCCTGCAGCTGCCACCGGCAACCGCCATCCCGCCCGAGCCTCGCACGTAGCGTCTCATCCTGATATGGTAAGGAGGAGGAGCGTTGGCACCTCAGCTGACGATCATTTCAGTGCGCCCAGACTCTCGTCAGGTCTGATTTGTACTTCAAGATATTTTGGGCACTATTTACAAAGATATTTTTCCAGTTTCAATTGATTTTCGCCAGTAAATAGGCCTAACCTACATGTGCATAGGTTACACTGTATTTCTGAAAGTTCAAGAATTGGCATTAGTTAATACAATACATATGTATATGTTTCTCACGTGCTTAATGATTACTTACTCGCATGTTTCATCCTAAATTCAATTTGGAGGTGTTGCCAGACATGTTTCAGAGGAGTGGTTAGGGGCATTACATGAAAGCTTGTAGAGAAACACTCAAGTGCATTTAATGGGTATTTTAGAATATGAGTATATTTCTATGATATCATTCTAAAGTTAATTTAAATGTTCCTCATTTCTTAAACTCAAACTGGAGTATAATGCTAAATAAAAATACTCAAACATAGCGCTTAGGAGCTTTACACTGAGTAGCATGCTACTTCACAAACTTACTGGTTAACGCAGTGGTTATTGTTGGTTAGTGGGATTAGTATTTTGCTCTTAAGGAAACCATTCCATGCATCAACTCCAGTTTCTACCTGGTAGATTACATTAATAGGTGGTGGGTATGATCATTAGTGGTGGAAAGGCGAGTTCACACATGATTGGTGGAATAAATAGATTGGCTTGAGGAGGGTAGGTATTGTCAGGTTATTGTCTCTGTCACTCTTGTTCCGAAAACCATGCGGTGCAGTGTAGAACAGTCAGATCACCCCATTTTCAGCAATTGTTTGATCTTCCTTAAACATAGTGCTCTTATTTTCCCCCAAGCAAGCACATATTAAGGCTTGACAAACCACTATTTATTCAGAATCTCATAAACTAATGCTAGGCTTGATCTCTCGCTGGGTTTTTGTCTTAGACGCTGCAGTCTTCATACATTTCGAGCATTTTTTACAGACTACACAGAGGCAATAAAAAAAGTCCAAGTGCCCAGTCATAGCTGTATACTCAATAATGTTTTTCAAGACTCCACAGAAATCTGCAAAACGAGCCCTCTCACTCCAGAGCTCACCACTTTATCAGTTGAGGTCGAAAACTACACAGACAGCCTGACTTGCTCTCTGTTACGGTTATGTAGTATTTCCATATAGCTAACTTAGATAAGTTATTATGAGGCATGCCTCAACAGTCCGACTTACATTTGAAAATAACATGCTTGCCTGGCCACAGTCTCATTCATCGGCCTACCTTTGTGATAAGCAACAACCCAAGTCCATCTCTGCTGAAGGCTTTACTTGACTGCATGTGGGCCTTTGAATGGACATACTTGTAGACTTATCAGAAGCTAATAAGTGACCAGAGCATGATTTGATAGCTGTGGTTTTCTAAGCTACAGAGGGAGGACCAGTGTTGACATCTTTCCCAAAAGAGGAGCTTCCAAATGACCAAAACACAGAAGGAGTAGTCAACAAATATTGCCTACTCTCCCCCATCTAAATGAGATCACCTCCTTTCATCAAGAATTAGATGCTTTTGTTCACCAATCCATAATGGCCTAAATTCTGATCTTGTCAATAGGAGTCTAATACTCACTCGTTTCTAAACTCCCAATTTTAATGCTTGGAGATTACACACTTTTGCAGGTGTAGGAGGCTTCCTTGAGGATTACATTAAACAGATTGGTACTTTTCTGAACAGCGTGCACAGTGACTTTTAATAAAAAACTAAAATTGCCAAGGTCAGCCCAGTGTATACTTATTGCATGGTGCTTTTGCTAACTGTGTCACGAAATTGTGGAAAAAGACATAATGTGGTTGGTGTAAGAAAATAAAAACGTTGCTTGCTTACCTTGGTCCCGTATAGTGCTTTGTGGATTCTTTCAAGATAGCCTCAAAATAATGTGGTTGCTTTTACTGTGTATCCTAGTGCACAGCCTTCAGCTGAAAAACCTATGTATAAAGCTGAGCTGCCTTTGGGGGGGCGTGGTTTGGACGCTGATCGGGATGGCAGCGTGAGCTTGCAGCTCCGCGCAGGGTCCCGCTATTTCTCCTGAAAACCGCGCCTAGGGCGACCCCTGGTCGGCGCAACTTGTCTGCGAAGTGTTGGGGGAACACTGGTGAGCGGAGGAGACCTCTTTGGGGTCCGCCAGTCCCACGGAGACCTAGTCAGACGACATCCGAGGTGTTGCCCGGAGTGCGAAGAAAATGGCGGCGGCGAGAGTCGATGGTCTCTGAACCGAAACTGAGCGGAATTGGCACTGGCTGGCGGGGTGGTCCGCCTGTGCGAGATCGGAGTTGCAGGATCTGCTGGCACGGCCCTGAGGAGCGGGGGAGATTGGTGGTCACCATCGGATTGGAGTACTGGGGGCACGCGCTCGTCTCTACTTCCCCCCTCCCCCTCCACCCCGGTTCTGGCGACAGTGGGACGAACGGCGCTAGAACTTTTGGTCCCTGGTGCTACGGGCACTGCAGAGGCTTTCTATCACGTTCGTTGTTGAGGCGCACGTCCCCTGGGTAGAGATTATCGGGACCTAGTGAGGTCCGGGCCTGCCCGTGTAGCTGCGACAGAGACACTTAAGATGGCGGCGGAGGGTGGAGCGGCCATCACGGAGCAGAGCCGGGAGGATTCGACCGCGCTATCCCAGGTTGGCGAGGCCCCCCCGCCGATGATGGACCAGGAGCAGAGACTGAATCGGCGCCTGGATGCTATTCTGGATGCTATCACCTCGACCAAGGAGGCATTGCAGCAGGACATTGCGCAGGTCGCTACGGGGCTGGGGCTCCTAAGAGCGGATCATGCCAAGTTGGCGGATAAGGTTAAAGACCATGAGCAGCTGTTATTGGACCTGAAACCGGCGGTGGTGACCGCGGAACATAAGATAACGGACATTCTGGCCCGGCTGGACTCGTTGGAGCGGCGAGCAGAGGATGCTGAAAGCCGCAATAGGCGGAACAACGTGCGGGTCGTAGGCCTGCCGGAAAGAATTGAAGGGGAGGATGCGGTGGCCTACTTGGAGGACTGGTTCCAGACAGTGGTGGCACCGGAGGGACTCACTCCATTCTTTACGTTGGAGCGGGCACACAGGGTGCCGGCTCGCCCACCAGCGCTTGGCCGCCCCCCCAGACCGATGGTGGTGAGGCTCCTTCATTACAAAGATCGGGACCTCCTCATCCAGAAAGCTCGGGCCTCGGGCCAGTACGAGGTGGAAAACAGCCGAGTCACGATCTTCCCGGACTATACTCAGGCGGTCCAGAAGAATAGGGCATCCTTCTTAGCGGTGAAAAAGGAGCTGCGGGAGGAGGGCATCCAGTATTCCTTGCTCTTCCCGGCCAAGCTGCGGATAATCCTGGATGTGACCACTCATTTCTATCAAACTCCGGATGAAGTGTGGTTGTGGCTGGAATCGTACCGAGCTGGTACGGACAGGAATAGTAAAAGTCAGCGTGCGAAGCCTAAACCGCCCCAGGTCCGGAAATCTCAGAGGATTCGCTCCCGCACTAAGCTTCAGCGAGAGAAACGAGAGGCTCAAATGGCTGCGGACAAAAGAGGGGCGCTGGCGGCGACGGCGGCCATCACAAGATCACAACAGGAGAGTGACTTGGCGGCTACAGACTCTGGAGAAGACGGTGGTAGGACGGGAGAGGAATTTTCGGAGGCGGAGAGCTTGAAGGGGCCGGTGGTCACCCCCCAAACGTCTGATGAGATTTTTCATGACTGATTCTTCTATGGGACTTGGGACACTGCTTCTGGCAGGGTGGTATCCTGTTGGCGCTGGGTGGGTCGCCTGGTAGGGTGCAGCATCAGCATTGCGGGATGGAAGGCGCGGGGTGCAAGCTCCGCCTGCCCGGGGTCGGCGGTAACTCACCCCCTCAGGGCCCTTAAGGCCTTCTGTGGTGGCGACCACAGGTTAGTCGGATGTGTGTGTTGTTTGAGGTTTGGATCGGGGCTCACACTGGGTTTGTAGGCTCTGTCCTGGGGAGTGGGGTTTGGGGAGTTTTTCTTATGGTTTGTTTTGGGGAGGGCAACCGCTGTGATGTGCGCATTGACTGGATTGCTCAATGTTGGTATGGGGACGTTACCTAACTTGAAATGCCTAACGTGGAATCTCCGAGGACTGCGAACTATGGTCAAACGCCACAAAGTGCATGCTTATTTGGTGCGGCGGGGGTTCAGGTTGCCATGCTGCAGGAGACTCATCTCACGAAACAGGAATGCATTGCACTACAGAAGAGGTGGCGGGGTCAGGTCTTTGGCACTACTTATTCCGCGTTTGCTAGAGGGGTACTGATATGGGTGCGGGCGGGGATACCGTTCCAGGTGTTGAATCAATTGGTGGATCCTGAGGGCAGATATGTGGCGGTGGAGGGGAGGTTGTATGGTCGGGATGTGGTTTTCAGCTGCATATACGCTCCAAATGTTGATCAGGCCCGCTTCTTTGATGGCCTATCCGACTCCTTGGCCTCTTTCTTAGCGGGGCCTCTGATACTGGGGGGGGGACTTCAATTCGATCACAGATGTGGCCTTAGATAGATCCCACCCACCACTCGTTGATTCCCCTGTTCGTAAGTTAGCCGCACACAGGAAGGATTGGCAGGAAAGGTGGGGATTGCTGGATGTGTGGCGGGAACAACACAGGGATGGTAGGGACTATTCCTTTTTTTCAGCCCTCCACGCCTTGCATGTTAGGATTGACTCGATACTATGCAGCGGGTCATTAGCCCCATTGGTCTCCCATACGGAGTATCTGGCCAGGACCATATCGGATCATAATCCTCTGTTGGTGCATGTCCAATGGCAGAGGGCGCGCTCCGCGATTCCAACATGGCGGCTCCGGCCCGACACCCTGGAGGACTCGGTGTTCAGTGACGCAGTCCAACGGGGCATAGATCAGTATTTTGGTGAGAATGAGGGGACAGCTTCTTGTAGGTCCACTGAATGGGACGCGATGAAAGTGGTGGTGAGAGGGGTATGCTTGGGGAGGTTTTCGAATGCTCGAATGTCGGTGTTGAATGCGCTTACCAGTGCGGAGGAGAAATTGAGGGATTTGGAGCGGCGTAGGCCGGACCGACCGGATCTACAGACCCGGCTGCTGGAGGCTAAGGAGGTGGTGGCCACCGAAACGGAACGGCTACGGAGCTATGACTACAGACAATATGCCATTAGAGCGCATGCTGAGAGGGATAAGGTGGGCACGTTACTGGCTAGACTCGCTAATCCTGAACTCAGAGGCTGCCCGGTCTTGAGCGTCGAAAATTATCTGGGGGAGACGGTCTACTCCCAAACGGCGGTACTGTAGTGCTTTAGGGCCTACTATGCTGAGTTGTACGAGAGTCAGTTAGGAGTGGAGGCGTGCGAAATAGCGGAATATCTGGAGTCAGTGCAGCTTCCGGTGCTTGACGACGACGATGCAAAGGACTTAGGTGGACCCGTCACGCTGGCCGAGATTAGGGCGGCCATCAAACATATGGCGAGGAATAAAACGCCCGGGGTGGATGGCCTGCCAATAGAATTTTACCAGAAGTATGCTGATAGCTTGGCGCCCAGACTACTGGTGGTATATGAGGAGGCTCATAGGTTGGGGGGTCTGCCCGGATCGATGAGGGAGGCATTGATAGTACCGTTGCTAAAACCCGGCAGGGACGCGACTGATGTGAGGTCTTACAGGCCACTGTCCATGCTGACGGTGGACTATAAGATACTAAGCCGGATCTTGGCCACCAGGTTGGCCCCACATATGACCAGCCTGGTGCACAGGGACCAAGTGGGGTTTATCCCCACGAGGAGTACGGCATTAAATATTCGCCGTCTGATAGGGATACTGGATGGCACAGCAGATACGGACGGTACCCAGGCGGTGTTGTCTGTGGACATTGAGAAAGCTTTTGATAGTTTGGAATGGGTCTATCTGGATGAAGTCCTAGTGAGGTTCGGCATTGGTGAAGGGTTTCGCCGATGGACGAAGGTGTTATATTCCTCGGCGACGGCGCGCGTACGACTGGGCAATCTGGTGTCAGAGGCTTATCCTGTTGGTAGGGGGACGAGACACGGGTGCTCCCTTTCCCCTCTTCTGTTTGCACTGGCGATGGAACCACTGGCGGTACGTGCCAGGTCAGGAGACATGTACGCAGGGGTTGCAAGAGGTGGGCAGTTGCACTACATATCATTGTACGCGGACGATCTGCTACTGTACATGGAGGATACGGAACGGGCTCTGGAAGGGGCGATGGAGATGTTGTCTGAGTTTGGTCGGTTGTCGGGCCTCAGGGTTAACTGGACGAAGACGTGTGTCTTCCCGCTTAGAGCGACCACGCCCTGCCCCGCCCGTGATATAGGGGTGGTCTGGGAGCCATCTTGCTTCACTTATCTGGGAGTCCGTATCTACCACGAGGTCGCGGACTTATTAGAGGGTAATATTGGGCGGTGCGTACGGGCGCTGAGAGGTTGCATGTCTTTCTGGGCATCCCTCCCCCTGTCGGTGTTGGGTAGGGTAGCCCTGCTGAAGATGGTGGCGCTTCCGCGGCTCTTGTACTATTTTCGCACGCTGCCCATTTGGATTCCCCAGAGGGTCTTCAGGGATCTGCGGACGATGGTCATTGACTTCCTTTGGGGGCACGGCCGCCGTAGAGTGGCACTGAACACGTTGCTCCGTCCTAAGCTTGAGGGGGGGATGGCCGTCCCGGACTTTGAGTTGTATTATTTGGCCGCACAGCTTCAGGTTCTCATGCAGCATGTGGCTAGGGTGTTTAGAGGGCCGGAACGCGACCGAGAGCAGGGGATACAGCGCCATGTCTTGGCCTATATCATTATGCAGCAGAAGCTGGAGTTGCGAGGCCTTACTATGGAGGAGCGGATGCTCAGGTTGTGCTGGCAGAGGAGTCTGAGGAGGGCGAAGGCGGCCCGGCCGTATGGCCCGGAGATACCGATAGGCATGCTGACTGCGCTGCCGCATGGGGGCGACTGGTCCCCGTTATTGGAGTGGGAGGAGCTGGGACTGCAAGTAGTGGGGGACTTGTACATTGATGGAACGTTGGTGCCCTTCCAAACGCTACAAGAACAGTTTGGGCTGCCGGAGGGGAGCTTCCTCTTGCATGCGGCGGTGGTGGCGGCCATGCAGAAGCATTGGAGAGAGGGGCTCATTGAACCGGGCACGACTATGGCTTGCCAGTATGTAGTGATGGCCGCCGGTACCTTTAAAGCGGTGACCTGCCTCCATAATAGGATGTTGCATGAGGGGTTGGAGCCGCTCCTGGGCCTGAAAGCGAAATGGGAGGTGAGCATAGGCAGGCCCATTCCGGACACGGTGTGGGGTCATATCCTTAAGCGTACGTGGAAGGGCACGAGGAACGCGCGCTTTCAGCAGGTGCACTTTTATGTTTTGCATAGGGCCTACTTGTCGCCGGAGAAGATCAAAAGATACTTTCAGGTACAGGAGGCGCGGTGTCCGAGGTGCATGGCGTTGGAGGCGGATCTGGATCATCTGTTATGGGGCTGCCCGAAACTGGAGGACTATTGGGAGGAGGTTGGGGGACTCCTCAATGCAGTGACCGACAGGGAGGTGGAGTTTGATATGGCGGCGTGCTTGTTGCTCTGGTTCCCACACACGAAAAACACTAGGGTGACAAGCAAGTTTATTGACCTGGGGCTGATACTGGCGCAGAGAGAGATCACCTGGCACTGGAAGTCCAGGGAGGGGCCGTCGGTGAGGAGGTGGACGAAAGAATTGCTGAGGTGGTCTGAATGCGAGAGTGTGCTCCGTATGAGACAAGCAGTCAAGCTTGACAACGAAAAGAGCCTGGACTCAGCGCGGGCGTGGGAGTTGATAGTGCAGGCCCTGCGTGACTCCCTGGTGGACGGTGAGGATTGAATGGATGGGGCATGAGGACACTGCGAGGCTTACGAGTGTGGAGGTATAAGTAGATCTGTAGCGGGACCCATACCGGAGTCAGGGGCACGGCACACATCATTAGCGGTTGCTGGGGGGGAGGGCACGGGTGTTGTTCTAGGGCTGTTGAGGGGTGGGTTGGACACCGGGATCCAGGTTGGGAGCGGAGACACTACCGGGCCTGTGACTGCCTTTACGGTTTGCAGAGCATGAACAGATGGCGCAGCAGGGGCAGGGGCACGTGGCACTGTTGTGACAAGGCCCTCACAGGGCCTGGGGGGCGGGATTGCAGTATCGCCATGAGACCGGGCTGTTAGTTTATGATGGACGGTGTTGGGGTTGGGTAATGGGTTGGTGGGGTAAAAGCAGATACATGAAAAGATTTCGACCATGGTCCCTCAGGGATGCTCACTGTGATGTCTTGCTGGCTATCTGGAACATTATGCCGCCCGGCCCCCGGGATACGGGCTGAATGGCTGTGTATATACTATGTTATTTGAACTATGCAGGGGGACACCATGAGTGTGCTGGTTGATTTATTATATGCAATGGTTTCTAATTCTGCAATAAAAACTAATAAAAAAAAAAATAAAAAAAAATAAAGCTGAGCTGCCTTTCTATCGTTATAATAAAGACAATTTGTGAGGCAAAAAACCAAGCTAACCCGGTAAACGTTCTTAGTATCTCACTCGATTTTAAGATGAAATATTCTTGCAATGTGATGCAGGCTTTGAGGAATCAAATACAATATTTGAACTCATTATACCCTAAGTGAGGCCATCATTCCAGTTTCCAAAGTACTTATATTGTACCTGAACAATAAACTACTTTATCATCATTATGTAATTTTTTAATGCCCAGGTGCCCAGACATTCACACATTTACTGTGTCATGCTTCATAGGCATACTTTGTCAAAAAATTTTCAGTCTAGAGGTTGGACACATCAGATAAAAATGTAATAAAATGTTACTTAAGTCTCCCAATTAATTAACTTATTTATTTCATATATTTTAACCAGATACTGTAGAAACAGATCCCTTTGCCATACACTTCCCAGTGCCAGCAGAGAGGAAGAGATGATACCAGATAACACTCAGATGAGTAAGCATATCCTGCATGTGACAGTGACAGCTCTATGCCCTCTTCCCAATCAGATCTCATTTGAAGCACATCAAGCCCCCTGTCATGCACAACTTGAGAACTGAGGAAAATCCCAAACCATGCCCTGTAGGACACATAACATGTAACCCCAAGAGCCTCGCCCCAAGCGGTACTCACACTTCTTGGACAGCACCCTCGGTGACAGCTGCCCGATCCCCAGGTAGTTTACTATTAGCAGCAGAAGTTTTGATGTGGAATAGAGGAGGGAGTCATTGTCCCCCACTGCAGGTGACTGTCTGTCTCCAGATCTCCCACCAACCACTCTGCTGCTTCCCACTACTTCCTGCTGTTGGTGCTTGCAGGCCATGGGATAGAGGAAAATAGAGTTTACTGGTGAGGCAACTGTCTGAAAGAGAAAAACTAGGGCATCAAACACAAAAAAGGGTGATGGATGGAATGCTTGAATTATTCTCAGCTACTGGCATATGCTCAGGCTGCATCCCAATCCATTGCTTTTTCGCCCACCATGCCACCTCACTTTGGACACAGCCATATGCTATTCGGCCTTGGTCCTGTTCCTCATGGACACTGCCCAGCCTGAACAGCCAGGCCAGGTCCTCCCTGAACTGCAACAAAAGCAACCCAGGGCTGGTTTCGCCCTTGTTATGAGCTCTTCAGTCGGGTATTTCTTGGTTCCAGTGGCACAGTGAGCCTGTGACCAATGCCTGGGCATACCCAGCGCACTTAGGGCATCAGATGCAAAAACAACAAGGTGATGAATGGAATGCTTGAATTAATCTTAGCCACTGGCAATCGCTCAGGCCCATGAGTAAATATCTGGCTTTGGTCAGAGAAAGTAATGGTGCTGAGGTAGATTAATTGTGATTTAAGAGTGAGTTAGAAGGTCTATGAATGGGGGAACAATTGTGATTGAGCCTGAGTGCATGCCAAGACCAAACACAGCTGCAAGTGGAATCTAATGTGGTAGTGGAACTTGAGCATGTCTGGACTGCTCCTTAATCCAACTTTAGTCGATGCATCACATTTGCTCTTTTCTTATGGGTTGAGGCATTCTGGCCCCTCTCCTACTTGTTTGCTCAGGCGTGCACAGTGGGAAAAGACACTTGTGTTAGTTCCTGTAATGTAAACACAAACATGGTTAGTGAGAGGTGCATGTATATCTCTTGGTTCAAAAGACCATTCCCTCCTGGATCCCTGCATTCTGGCCCCTCTCCTACTTGTTTGCTCAGGCGTGCACAGTGGGAAAAGACACTTGTTTTAGTTCCTGTAACGTAAACACAAACATGGCTAGTTAGAGGTGCATGTATATCTCTTGGTTCAAAAGACCATTCCCTCCTGGATCCCTGCATTCTGGCCCTCTCCTACTTGCTTGCTCAGGCGTGCACAGTGGGAAAAGACACTTGTGTCAGTTCCTGTAATGTAAACACAAACATGGCTAGTGAGAGGTGCATGTAGATCTCTTGGTTCAAAAGACCATTCCCTCCTGGATTCTTGGTCCTAGTTATTTGTCTCTGAAATTTCTCCTAAGTTCCTGAAATTCTGCTCCATCTGTTAGATTTCAGTAGTCAGTCAGTCAAGGATCTTTATTTCGATTAATTAAAATCATAAAAGGCAATATAAGCAGCGTAAACCTCCACGGTTTAAAAATATTTAAGAAAAAGACAGTAAAAACAAGCATTCATTATTTACATTTCATAGATACAAAATCTATAATCAATAAATACAGGGAATACAATGTAAAAAGACCAGTAACCAAAGGCTATTAGATCTAGTATAAAGTGCATCTTGGGTAATGAAATTTAAAGCCATGAACCCCTTTTAGTCCCACTGAATGATTATGTTTAGAGGGGTCTTCTTTTGTTTAGCCGAGCTGTGGCCGTCACAAAGCTAGCCACGCTATAAGTAACCTTGACGGAACCAAGCATTTGTAAATAAATAAGAGCGGGCCTAACTTGTACAAAACCAGCATCGCACAAGATTGAAACAATAATTTTTTACGCGCCTCTGAGTAATGCTCACAGAACATTACCAAGTGGAGTGTGTCCTGTGGGGAAAAGTTATCACAGGAACATGGCGCTACATCCTCAGGTTTCCCCCATTTAGGAAATACACCCAATATAAAGTGAATTAGGTTGAACTGAAATCTGACCAATAAAAACCGATGGAAGGGCTTGGTGACACACATCAGATACGGTTCAATGAATGGGGAGGTTGATAAGCCATAAATACTTCTCACCACTGGTTTTCTCAGCTCCTGCTCCTCCCTTTCTGCCTCCAGCAGGTTACGGAAGTGATGTTTGATCCACCCTATGTCCTCATTTATAATGCCCTGTGGTGAAGTAAACAGATCGGGTTGGCCCAACCTGGCGCATGCCGCACTAACATACGCCAACCATGGTATCCTGTTTGCCTTCTCTAGGGCCAAACAATCCTTAAGGATTAAATGGTTAAGGGTAATCTCATCATTCAGCCAGGTTTTTACCCAGCAGATCAGTGGGGCCATTTTTAGGAGATCTGTTACATAGCCCAGTGCTACCTCCGAATGAATTGAGAATGTGGGGGATGATTGCGATAGTGACAGCAGAGATCTAAGGAACCAGTTTTCCATAATTTATATTTTGTTCGAGTCTACATAACCCCAGATTGCCGCACCATAGGAAGCGATCGCCAGAGACTTAGACTTATAAATCTTTAGGATGGCCTCCATGGGTCTAGCTCCCAATCTCTTGGAGAAATTCAAAAGAGCCATCGAAGATCTTGTAACCACATTGCTCTTCAGCTTCATCTGAGGGCCCCAATTGCCTTTCTCATCAAATAGTACTCCCAGATAGGAGAAGGAGGGCACCCTCATCAATTTCTCGTTAGATTTCAATTCCATCTTATTAATCATGTGCATAGAACCCATCTTTATCTTCTAGTAACCTTCTCATTCTGGATCCGATAATCGTTTGTAAAAATCTGGGATCAGACCACTGGCACCTAGTGTTAGCATACTACAAAGCAATATCAAAACCATGGGCCCTATTTACGAGAAACTAGCTCAGTGCGGTGCCCAAGTCATTTTGCTGAGTCGTGCTATATTAGTTTTGAAGCACAGGGATACAACATATTTACAACAATATGTTGCATCTCTGTGCTATTCCCTGCACTGGCACACAAACTGCTGCCATGCGCCGGTGCAGGCACTCTTGCACTATGGTGCAATGATGCCTGCGTCATAGATAGATTGTTTTTGGGCAGGAAGTGGCACCTTCCTGCACAAAAAACAATCAGTTAAGGTGATTTCCTCTTCCAACGTGTGTTGCAGAATGCATCATGCATTGAAAGAGAAAAAACAAGGAGAAATAAAAACATTTCTCCTCGATGCGCCTCACTTCCCCACCTCTGGGGTAGCGTAGCATTCTGACGTATTTCCAGGCTTACGATTGCTTGTAAATCTGGGAATGCATCAGTGGACACTGGTGTTGCATGGGGACACCCACAGCAACACCCATGTCACACCCCAGCACGCAAAGTGTTGCATGAAAAGAGGCTATATTTACAAGCACACACTAAGTCACAATGGGTGGCTTTACGTGTGCTTGTAAATATCTAAACAAATGACATGAGTAAACCCAAAGATCAGGTTGAGATATGGGTAAGGAGGTATGAAGGAACAACAATATCTCAACCCGTATTACTGGGAGAACAAATGATCACGTTTGTACAAGACATTACAAGCAGGGAAATTAGGAAGACTCAAAATGCGCAATGTGCGAAGGTGATTTATATATACAGAGAAACAACTTATTGTTCAAGAGCAGTTATTCACATCGGTGTTAGCATATAATTAAAACATTTTGGTTGAACCACAGTAAAACGCGGTGCTGGAGTTATCGCTGGTATGTTGATGGCTTATCAATCCTAGGTACTTTGGATCCTCATCAGGACCAGGTTGCCATTTGGAGGTACAGTGGAGAAGTACGTCAGAGAAAGGGTGACCTGACTTAGGGTAACTTCCGCCAAAGCGGAGCCGGTAGTTCTGCAGCCAAGGGAGGCTGGGATGGGCCTGGCCGGATTAAGGCTGGGAGTGTAGGTGTCAGGGTGTGCAGGGAGCTGTGCCAGGGTCAGAGCCCTGATCCTCTGTGGGCTGGCTGTTGACGCAGAAAAGGCCACCAGATGCGGGAATCCATTTAGAGGGAGGAGCTAAGTGGGGCAAAACGATGGGATAGTTGATCGTGGAGTCCTGTGCCAAAAGTCGGTCGTCAGGGGGCCATCACGGTGCTGATCGGCTAAAGTGATTTACCAAATCTATATGCATAAATAATTTTACTGATTTTGATTATGTGTTTTACTTCCTTTCACTCCAATGAAGTGAAAACCTATATAAAAGGCTACATGAAAGTTATCCTTGTCTGCATATATTCTCCAATGATTGTTTTACTACCAAAGTTGAGGTCAACCTGAGTCTGATATCAGGCAGAGAATAATTTTGCAGCTGTTCTGTTTTTGCTATTAAACTGTGTTCAGATTTTCACTGGCTTCCTGACTAATTTCCATTTTATTTCAAATGCCTTTATAATGTGAGTGCTGAAATTTTGGCTTTGCCAACGTCGGGCTGAGATGTATTGTATGTAAATAGCGCTAAATTCAACAGAACATGAATAGCAAGAGTGAGCAGCCACTTGTGCTTGCTAAATGTGCACTTGCAGTAGTATTTCCCCCAACTTACTCCCAGCATTTAGTGCTAATTTCTTGGCATAAATGTACCCTTATGTCTAAAAATGGGCACGAGGATGCATTTTGAGTAAAGACAATAGTGGTAAATGCAACAAAACATAAATAGCATATGAACAGTCGCTCACGCTCGCTAAATCTGCAGTAAGATTTTTTCCCCCAAAATTACTCTTAATTACGCAAGTGGGCTTAATCGCGTTATCAATATTTACGCATCAAAGAGTAATGAGTTACTGAAATTATACTGGTAAATCTGGCATAATTGAAACTCTGGATTTTGGAAAAGGGGGTGGTGATGGACAGAGTTTCTGAATGATGCAGAATACTCCTACCCAGTCAAGAGATCAGGGCTTGATCCATCACCGTTTTTTAGCTCACTGCACCATCTCAGCTCAGAACCTGGCTACATGCAAATTAGTCTGTTCCCGTCCCAGTGCATGATGGGAACAGGGCAAACCAAACTACCAAGCCAATTCATATACTGGGAAGGAAACAAGCTTCCGGGGACCAGTTTCTGGCATTTCAGCCGTCGTCAGCCCGGCTTGCTTGAATCCTGATGGTGCAATGAGCAAGGGACTCACGTCTGAGTATACCCTCCCACACATAGTGTGGACAAAATCGATTTTGGAAAAGGGGGTGGTGATGGACAGAGTTTCTGAATGATGCAGAATACTCTTACCCAGTCAAGTGATCAGGGCTTGATCCATCACCGTTTTTTAGCTCACTGCACCATCCCAGCTCAGAACCTGGCTACATGCAAATTAGTCTGTTCCTGTCCCAGTGCATGATGGGAACAGGGCAAACCAAACTACCAAGCCAATTCATATACTGGGAAGGAAACAAGCTTCCGGGGACCAGTTTCTGGCATTTCAGCCGTCGTCGGCCCGGCTTGCTTGAATCCTGATGGTGCAATGAGCAAGGGACTCACGTCTGAGTATACCCTCCCACACATAGTGTGGACAAAATCGATTTTGGAAAAGGGGGTGGTGATGGACAGAGTTTCTGAATGATGCAGAATACTCTTACCCAGTCTAGAGATCAGGGCTTGATCCATCACCGTTTTTTAGCTCACTGCACCATCCCAGCTCAGAACCTGGCTACATGCAAATTAGTCTGATCCTGTCCCAGTGCATGATGGGAACAGGGCAAACCAAACTACCAAGCCAATTCATATACTGGGAAGGAAACAAGCTTCCGGGGACTAGTTTCTGGCATTTCAGCCGTCGTCGGCCCGGCTTGCTTGAATCCTGATGGTGCAATGAGCAAGGGACTCACGTCTGAGTATACCCTCCCACACATAGTGTGGACAAAATCGATTCTGGAAAAGGGGGTGGTAATGGACAGAGTTTCTGAATGATGCAGAATACTCTTACCCAGTCAAGAGATCAGGGCTTGATCCATCACCGTTTTTTAGCTCACTGCACCATCCTAGCTCAGAACCTGGCTACATGCAAATTAGTCTGTTCCTGTCCCAGTGCATGATGGGAAAAGGGCAAACCAAACTACCAAGCCAATTCATATACTGGGAAGGAAACAAGCTTCCGGGGACCAGTTTCTGGCATTTCAGCCGTCGTCGGCCCGGCTTGCAGAATCCTGATGGTGCAATGAGCAAGGGACTCACGTCTGAGTATGCCCTCCCACACATAGTGTGGACAAAATCGATTTTGGAAAAGGGGGTGGTGATGGACAGAGTTTCTGAATGATGCAGAATACTCTTACCCAGTCAAGAGATCAGGGCTTGATCCATCACCGTTGGACCATCAGGATAAAAGCAAGCCGGGCAGACGACGGCTGAAATGCCAGAAACCGGTCCCCGGTAGCTTGTTTCCTTCCCAGTATAAGAATTGGCTTGGTAGTTTGGTTTGCCCTGTTCCCATCATGCACTGGGACAGGAACAGACTAATTTGCATGTAGCCAGGTTCTGAGCTGGGATGTTGCAGTGAGCTAAAAAACGGTGATGGATCAAGCCCTGATCTCTTGACTGGGTAGGAGTATTCTGCATCATTCAGAAACTCTGTCCATCACCTTTTCCAAAATCGATTTTGTCCACACTAAGTGTGGGAGGGTATTCTCAGACGTGAGTCCCTTGCTCATTGCACCATCAGGATTCAAGCAAGCCGGGCCGACGACGGCTGAAATGCCAGAAACCGGTCCCCGGTAGCTTGTTTCCTTCCCAGTATAAGAATTGGCTTGGTAGTTTGGTTTGCCCTGTTCCCATCATGCACTGGGACAGGAACAGACTAATTTGCATGTAGCCAGGTTCTGAGCTGGGATGGTGCAGTGAGCTAAAAAACGGTGATGGATCAAGCCCTGATCTCTTGACTGGGTAGGAGTATTCTGCATCATTCAGAAACTCTGTCCATCACCTTTTCCAAAATCGATTTTGTCCACACTAAGTGTGGGAGGGTACACTCAGACGTGAGTCCCTTGCTCATTGTACCATCAGGATTCAAGAAAGCCGGGCCGACGATGGCTGAAATGCCAGAAACCGGTCCCCGGTAGCTTGTTTCCTTCCCAGTATAAGAATTGGCTCGGTAGTTTGGTTTGCCCTGTTCCCATCATGCACAGGGACAGGAACAGACTAATTTGCATGTAGCCAGGTTCTGAGCTGGGATGGTGCAGTGAGCTAAAAAACGGTGATGGTTCAAGCCCTGATCTCTTGACTGGGTAGGAGTATTCTGCATCATTCAGAAACTCTGTCCATCACCTTTTCCAAAATCGATTTTGTCCACACTAAGTGTGGGAGGGTATAGTCAGACGTGAGTCCCTTGCTCATTGCACCATCAGGATTCAAGCAAGCCGGGCCGACGACGGCTGAAATGCCAGAAACCGGTCCCCGGTAGCTTGTTTCCTTCCCAGTATAAGAATTGGCTTGGTAGTTTGGTTTGCCCTGTTCCCATCATGCACTGGGACAGGAACAGACTAATTTGCATGTAGCCAGGTTCTGAGCTGGGATGGTGCAGTGAGCTAAAAAACGGTGATGGATCAAGCCCTGATCTCTTGACTGGGTAGGAGTATTCTGCATCATTCAGAAACTCTGTCCATCACCTTTTCCAAAATCGATTTTGTCCACACTAAGTGTGGGAGGGTATACTCAGACGTGAGTCCCTTGCTCATTGCACCATCAGGATTCAAGCAAGCCGGGCCGACGACGGCTGAAATGCCAGAAACCGGTCCCCATTAGCTTGTTTCCTTCCCAGTATAAGAATGAGCTTGGTAGTTTGGTTTGCCCTATTCCCATCATGCACTGGGACAGGAACAGACTAATTTGCATGTAGCCAGGTTCTGAGCTGGGATGGTGCAGTAAGCTAAAAAACGGTGATGGATCAAGCCCTGATCTCTTGACTGGGTAGGAGTATTCTGCATCATTCAGAAACTCTGTCCATCACCTTTTCCAAAATCGATTTTGTCCACACTAAGTGTGGGAGGGTATACTCAGACGTGAGTCCCTTGCTCATTGCACCATCAGGATTCAAGCAAGCCGGGCTGACGACGGCTGAAATGCCAGAAACCGGTCCCCGGTAGCTTGTTTCCTTCCCAGTATAAAAATTGGCTTGGTAGTTTGGTTTGCCCTGTTCCCATCATGCACTGGGACAGGAACAGACTAATTTGCATGTAGCCAGGTTCTGAGCTGGGATGGTGCAGTGAGCTAAAAAACGGTGATGGATCAAGCCCTGATCTCTTGACTGGGTAGGAGTATTCTGCATCATTCAGAAACTCTGTCCATCACCTTTTCCAAAATCGATTTTGTCCACACTAAGTGTGGGAGGGTATACTCAGACGTGAGTCCCTTGCTCATTGCACCATCAGGATTCAAGCAAGCCGGGCCGACGAAGGCTGAAATGCCAGAAACCGGTCCCCGGTAGCTTGTTTCCTTCCCAGTATAAGAATTGGCTTGGTAGTTTTGTTTGCCCTGTTCCCATCATGCACTGGGACAGGAACAGACTAATTTGCATGTAGCCAGGTTCTGAGCTGGGATGGTGCAGTGAGCTAAAAAACGGTGATGGATCAAGCCCTGATCTCTTGACTGGGTAGGAGTTTTCTGCATCATTCAGAAACTCTGTCCATCACCTTTTCCAAAATCGATTTTGTCCACACTAAGTGTGGGAGGGTATACTCAGACGTGAGTCCCTTGCTCATTGCACCATCAGGATTCAAGCAAGCCGGGCCGACGACGGCTGAAATGCCAGAAACTGGTCCCCGGTAGCTTGTTTCCTTCCCAGTATAAGAATTGGCTTGGTAGTTTGGTTTGCCCTGTTCACATCATGCACTGGGACAGGAACAGACTAATTTGCATGTAGCCAGGTTCTGAGCTGGGATGGTGCAGTGAGCTAAAAAACGGTGATGGATCAAGCCCTGATCTCTTGACTGGGTAGGAGTATTCTGCATCATTCAGAAACTCTGTCCATCACCTTTTCCAAAATCGATTTTGTCCACACTAAGTGTGGGAGGGTATACTCAGACGTGAGTCCCTTGCTCATTGCACCATCAGGATTCAAGAAAGCCGGGCTGACGATGGCTGAAATGCCAGAAACCGGTCCCCGGTAGCTTGTTTCCTTTCCAGTATAAGAATTGGCTCGGTAGTTTGGTTTGGCCTGTTCCCATCATGCACTGGGACAGGAACAGACTAATTTGCATGTAGCCAGGTTCTGAGCTGGGATGGTGCAGTGAGCTAAAAAACGGTGATGGTTCAAGCCCTGATCTCTTGACTGGGTAGGAGTATTCTGCATCATTCAGAAACTCTGTCCATCACCTTTTCCAAAATCGATTTTGTCCACACTAAGTGTGGGAGGGTATACTCAGACGTGAGTCCCTTGCTCATTGCACCATCAGGATTCAAGCAAGCCGAGACCGACGATGGCTGAAATGCCAGAAACCGGT
Source organism: Lissotriton vulgaris (assembly GCF_964263255.1). Lineage (NCBI taxonomy): Eukaryota > Metazoa > Chordata > Amphibia > Caudata > Salamandridae > Lissotriton > Lissotriton vulgaris. Next base: position 1,885,099,943 of record NC_141687.1, on the reverse strand, counting down.
CCCCGGTAGCTTGTTTCCTTCCCAGTATAAGAATTGGCTCGGTAGTTTGGTTTGCCCTGTTCCCATCATGCACAGGGACAGGAACAGACTAATTTGCATGTAGCCAGGTTCTGAGCTGGGATGGTGCAGTGAGCTAAAAAACGGTGATGGTTCAAGCCCTGATCTCTTGACTGGGTAGGAGTATTCTGCATCATTCAGAAACTCTGTCCATCACCTTTTCCAAAATCGATTTTGTCCACACTAAGTGTGGGAGGGTATACTCAGACGTGAGTCCCTTGCTCATTGCACCATCAGGATTCAAGCAAGCCGGGCCGACGACGGCTGAAATGCCAGAAACCGGTCCCTGGTAGCTTGTTTCCTTCCCAGTATAAGAATTGGCTTGGTAGTTTGGTTTGCCCTGTTCCCATCATGCACTGGGACAGGAACAGACTAATTTGCATGTAGCCAGGTTCTGAGCTGGGATGGTGCAGTGAGCTAAAAAACGGTGATGGATCAAGCCCTGATCTCTTGACTGGGTAGGAGTATTCTGCATCATTCAGAAACTCTGTCCATCACGTTTTCCAAAATCGATTTTGTCCACACTAAGTGTGGGAGGGTATACTCAGACGTGAGTCCCTTGCTCATTGCACCATCAGGATTCAAGCAAGCCGGGCCGACGACGGCTGAAATGCCAGAAACCGGTCCCCATTAGCTTGTTTCCTTCCCAGTATAAGAATGGGCTTGGTAGTTTGGTTTGCCCTATTCCCATCATGCACTGGGACAGGAACAGACTAATTTGCATGTAGCCAGGTTCTGAGCTGGGATGGTGCAGTGAGCTAAAAAACGGTGATGGATCAAGCCCTGATCTCTTGACTGGGTAGGAGTATTCTGCATCATTCAGAAACTCTGTCCATCACCTTTTCCAAAATCGATTTTGTCCACACTAAGTGTGGGAGGGTATACTCAGACGTGAGTCCCTTGCTCATTGCACCATCAGGATTCAAGCAAGCCGGGCCGACGACGGCTGAAATGCCAGAAACCGGTCCCCGGTAGCTTGTTTCCTTCCCAGTATAAAAATTGGCTTGGTAGTTTGGTTTGCCCTGTTCCCATCATGCACTGGGACAGGAACAGACTAATTTGCATGTAGCCAGGTTCTGAGCTGGGATGGTGCAGTGAGCTAAAAAACGGTGATGGATCAAGCCCTGATCTCTTGACTGGGTAGGAGTATTCTGCATCATTCAGAAACTCTGTCCATCACCTTTTCCAAAATCGATTTTGTCCACACTAAGTGTGGGAGGGTATACTCAGACGTGAGTCCCTTGCTTATTGCACCATCAGGATTCAAGCAAGCCGGGCCGACGACGGCTGAAATGTCAGAAACCGGTCCCCGGTAGCTTGTTTCCTTCCCAGTATAAGAATTGGCTTGGTAGTTTGGTTTGCCCTGTTCTCATCATGCACTGAGACAGGAACAGACTAATTTGCATGTAGCCAGGTTCTGAGCTGGGATGGTGCAGTGAGCTAAAAAACGGTGATGGATCAAGCCCTGATCTCTTGACTGGGTAGGAGTATTCTGCATCATTCAGAAACTCTGTCCATCACCTTCTCCAAAATCGATTTTGTCCACACTAAGTGTGGGAGGGTATACTCAGACGTGAGTCCCTTGCTCATTGCACCATCAGGATTCAAGCAAGCCGGGCCGACGACGGCTGAAATGCCAGAAACCGGTCCCCGGTAGCTTGTTTCCTTCCCAGTATAAGAATTGGCTTGGTAGTTTTGTTTGCCCTGTTCCCATCATGCACTGGGACAGGAACAGACTAATTTGCATGTAGCCAGGTTCCGAGCTGGGATGGTGCAGTGAGCTAAAAAACGGTGATGGATCAAGCCCTGATCTCTTGACTGGGTAGGAGTATTCTGCATCATTCAGAAACTCTGTCCATCACCTTTTCCAAAATCGATTTTGTCCACACTAAGTGTGGGAGGGTATACTCAGACGTGAGTCCCTTGCTCATTGCACCATCAGGATTCAAGCAAGCCGGGCCGACGACGGCTGAAATGCCAGAAACTGGTCCCCGGTAGCTTGTTTCCTTCCCAGTATAAGAATTGGCTTGGTAGTTTGGTTTGCCCTGTTCACATCATGCACTGGGACAGGAACAGACTAATTTGCATGTAGCCAGGTTCTGAGCTGGGATGGTGCAGTGAGCTAAAAAACGGTGATGGATCAAGCCCTGATCTCTTGACTGGGTAGGAGTATTCTGCATCATTCAGAAACTCTGTCCATCACCTTTTCCAAAATCAATTTTGTCCACACTAAGTGTGGGCGGGTATACTCAGACGTGAGTCCCTTGCTCATTGCACCATTAGGATTCAAGAAAGCCGGGCCGACGATGGCTGAAATGCCAGAAACCGGTCCCCGGTAGCTTGTTTCCTTTCCAGTATAAGAATTGGCTCAGTAGTTTGGTTTGGCCTGTTCCCATCATGCACTGGGACAGGAACAGACTAATTTGCATGTAGCCAGGTTCTGAGCTGGGATGGTGCAGTGAGCTAAAAAACGGTGATGGTTCAAGCCCTGATCTCTTGACTGGGTAGGAGTATTCTGCATCATTCAGAAACTCTGTCCATCACCTTTTCCAAAATCGATTTTGTCCACACTAAGTGTGGGAGGGTATACTCAGACGTGAGTCCCTTGCTCATTGCACCATCAGGATTCAAGCAAGCCGAGGCCGACGACGGCTGAAATGCCAGAAACCGGTCCCCGGTAGCTTGTTTCCTTCCCAGTATAAGAATTGGCTTGGTAGTCTGGTTTGCCCTGTTCCCATCATGCACTGGGACAGGAACAGACTAATTTGCATGTAGCCAGGTTCTGAGCTGGGATGGTGCAGTGAGCTAAAAAAACGGTGATGGATCAAGCCCTGATCTCTTGACTGGGTAGGAGTATTCTGCATCATTCAGAAACTCTGTCCATCACCTTTTCCAAAATCGATTTTGTCCACACTAAGTGTGGGAGGGTATACTCAGACGTGAGTCCCTTGCTCATTGCACCATCAGGATTCAAGCAAGCCGGGCCGACGACGGCTGAAATGCCAGAAACCGGTCCCCAGTAGCTTGTTTCCTTCCCAGTATAAGAATTGGCTCGGTAGTTTGGTTTGCCCTGTTCCCATCATGCACTGGGACAGGAACAGACTAATTTGCATGTAGCCAGGTTCTGAGCTGGGATGGTGCAGTGAGCTAAAAAACGGTGATGGATCAAGCCCTGATCTCTTGACTGGGTAGGAGTATTCTGCATCATTCAGAAACTCTGTCCATCACCTTCTCCAAAATCGATTTTGTCCACACTAAGTGTGGGAGGGTATACTCAGACGTGAGTCCCTTGCTCATTGCACCATCAGGATTCAAGCAAGCCGGGCCGACGACGGCTGAAATGCCAGAAACCGGTCCCCGGTAGCTTGTTTCCTTCCCAGTATAAGAATTGGCTTGGTAGTTTGGTTTGCCCTGTTCCCATCATGCACTGGGACAGGAACAGACTAATTTGCATGTAGCCAGGTTCTGAGCTGGGATGGTGCAGTGAGCAAAAAAACGGTGATGGATCAAGCCCTGATCTCTTGACTGGGTAGGAGTATTCTGCATCATTCAGAAACTCTGTCCATCACCTTTTCCAAAATCGATTTTGTCCACACTAAGTGTGGGAGGGTATACTCAGACGTGAGTCCCTTGCTCATTGCACCATCAGGATTCAAGAAAGCCGGGCCGACGACGGCTGAAATGTCAGAAACCGGTCCCCGGTAGCTTGTTTCCTTCCCAGTATAAGAATTGGCTTGGTAGTTTGGTTTGCCCTGTTCTCATCATGCACTGAGACAGGAACAGACTAATTTGCATGTAGCCAGGTTCTGAGCTGGGATGGTGCAGTGAGCTAAAAAACGGTGATGAATCAAGCCCTGATCTCTTGACTGGGTAGGAGTATTCTGCATCATTCAGAAACTCTGTCCATCACGTTTTCCAAAATCGATTTTGTCCACACTAAGTGTGGGAGGGTATACTCAGACGTGAGTCCCTTGCTCATTGCACCATCAGGATTCAAGCAAGCCGGGCCGACGACGGCTGAAATGCCAGAAACCGGTCCCCGGTAGCTTGTTTCCTTCCCAGTATAAGAATTGGCTTGGTAGTCTGGTTTGCCCTGTTCCCATCATGCACTGGGACAGGAACAGACTAATTTGCATGTAGCCAGGTTCTGAGCTGGGATGGTGCAGTGAGCTAAAAAACGGTGATGGATCAAGCCCTGATCTCTTGACTGGGTAGGAGTATTCTGCATCATTCAGAAACTCTGTCCATCACCTTTTCCAAAATCGATTTTGTCCACACTAAGTGTGGGAGGGTATACTCAGACGTGAGTCCCTTGCTCATTGCACCATCAGGATTCAAGCAAGCCGGGCCGACGACGGCTGAAATGCCAGAAAACGGTCCCCAGTAGCTTGTTTCCTTCCCAGTATAAGAATTGGCTCGGTAGTTTGGTTTGCCCTGTTCCCATCATGCACTGGGACAGGAACAGACTAATTTGCATGTAGCCAGGTTCTGAGCTGGGATGGTGCAGTGAGCTAAAAAACGGTGATGGTTCAAGCCCTGATCTCTTGACTGGGTAGGAGTATTCTGCATCATTCAGAAACTCTGTCCATCACCTTTTCCAAAATCGATTTTGTCCACACTAAGTGTGGGAGGGTATACTCAGACGTGAGTCCCTTGCTCATTGCACCATCAGGATTCAAGCAAGCCGGGCCGACGACGGCTGAAATGTCAGAAACCGGTCCCCGGTAGCTTGTTTCCTTCCCAGTATAAGAATTGGCTTGGTAGTTTGGTTTGCCCTGTTCTCATCATGCACTGAGACAGGAACAGACTAATTTGCATGTAGCCAGGTTCTGAGCTGGGATGGTGCAGTGAGCTAAAAAACGGTGATGGATCAAGCCCTGATCTCTTGACTGGGTAGGAGTATTCTGCATCATTCAGAAACTCTGTCCATCACCTTCTCCAAAATCGATTTTGTCCACACTAAGTGTGGGAGGGTATACTCAGACGTGAGTCCCTTGCTCATTGCACCATCAGGATTCAAGCAAGCCGGGCCGACGACGGCTGAAATGCCAGAAACCAGTCCCCGGTAGCTTGTTTCCTTCCCAGTATAAGAATTGGCTTGGTAGTTTTGTTTGCCCTGTTCCCATCATGCACTGGGACAGGAACAGACTAATTTGCATGTAGCCAGGTTCTGAGCTGGGATGGTGCAGTGAGCTAAAAAACGGTGATGGATCAAGCCCTGATCTCTTGACTGGGTAGGAGTATTCTGCATCATTCAGAAACTCTGTCCATCACCTTTTCCAAAATCGATTTTGTCCACACTAAGTGTGGGAGGGTATACTCAGACGTGAGTCCCTTGCTCATTGCACCATCAGGATTCAAGCAAGCCGGGCCGACGACGGCTGAAATGCCAGAAACTGGTCCCCGGTAGCTTGTTTCCTTCCCAGTATAAGAATTGGCTTGGTAGTTTGGTTTGCCCTGTTCACATCATGCACTGGGACAGGAACAGACTAATTTGCATGTAGCCAGGTTCTGAGCTGGGATGGTGCAGTGAGCTAAAAAACGGTGATGGATCAAGCCCTGATCTCTTGACTGGGTAGGAGTATTCTGCATCATTCAGAAACTCTGTCCATCACCTTTTCCAAAATCGATTTTGTCCACACTAAGTGTGGGAGGGTATACTCAGACGTGAGTCCCTTGCTCATTGCACCATCAGGATTCAAGAAAGCCGGGCCGACGATGGCTGAAATGCCAGAAACCGGTCCCCGGTAGCTTGTTTCCTTTCCAGTATAAGAATTGGCTCGGTAGTTTGGTTTGGCCTGTTCCCATCATGCACTGGGACAGGAACAGACTAATTTGCATGTAGCCAGGTTCTGAGCTGGGATGGTGCAGTGAGCTAAAAAACGGTGATGGTTCAAGCCCTGATCTCTTGACTGGGTAGGAGTATTCTGCATCATTCAGAAACTCTGTCCATCACCTTTTCCAAAATCTATTTTGTCCACACTAAGTGTGGGAGGGTATACTCAGACGTGAGTCCCTTGCTCATTGCACCATCAAGATTCAAGCAAGCCGAGGCCGACGACGGCTGAAATGCCAGAAACCGGTCCCCGGTAGCTTGTTTCCTTCCCAGTATAAGAATTGGCTTGGTAGTCTGGTTTGCCCTGTTCCCATCATGCACTGGGACAGGAACAGACTAATTTGCATGTCGCCAGGTTCTGAGCTGGGATGGTGCAGTGAGCTAAAAAACGGTGATGGATCAAGCCCTGATCTCTTGACTGGGTAGGAGTATTCTGCATCATTCAGAAACTCTGTCCATCACCTTTTCCAAAATCGATTTTGTCCACACTAAGTGTGGGAGGGTATACTCAGACGTGAGTCCCTTGCTCATTGCACCATCAGGATTCAAGCAAGCCGGGCCGACGACGGCTGAAATGCCAGAAACCGGTCCCCAGTAGCTTGTTTCCTTCCCAGTATAAGAATTGGCTCGGTAGTTTGGTTTGCCCTGTTCCCATCATGCACTGGGACAGGAACAGACTAATTTGCATGTAGCCAGGTTCTGAGCTGGGATGGTGCAGTGAGCTAAAAAACGGTGATGGTTCAAGCCCTGATCTCTTGACTTGGGTAGGAGTATTCTGCATCATTCAGAAACTCTGTCCATCACCTTTTCCAAAATCGATTTTGTCCACACTAAGTGTGGGAGGGTATACTCAGACGTGAGTCCCTTGCTCATTGCACCATCAGGATTCAAGCAAGCCGGGCCGACGACGGCTGAAATGCCAGAAACCGGTCCTCGGTAGCTTGTTTCCTTCCCAGTATAAGAATTGGCTTGGTAGTTTGGTTTGCCCTGTTCCCATCATGCACTGGGACAGGAACAGACTAATTTGCATGTAGCCAGGTTCTGAGCTGGGATGGTGCAGTGAGCTAAAAAACGGTGATGGATCAAGCCCTGATCTCTTGACTGGGTAGGAGTATTCTGCATCATTCAGAAACTCTGTCCATCACCTTTTCCAAAATCGATTTTGTCCACACTAAGTGTGGGAGGGTATACTCAGACGTGAGTCCCTTGCTCATTGCACCATCAGGATTCAAGCAAGCCGGGCCGACGACGGCTGAAATGTCAGAAACCGGTCCCCGGTAGCTTGTTTCCTTCCCAGTATAAGAATTGGCTTGGTAGTTTGGTTTGCCCTGTTCTCATCATGCACTGAGACAGGAACAGACTAATTTGCATGTAGCCAGGTTCTGAGCTGGGATGGTGCAGTGAGCTAAAAAACGGTGATGGATCAAGCCCTGATCTCTTGACTGGGTAGGAGTATTCTGCATCATTCAGAAACTCTGTCCATCACCTTCTCCAAAATCGATTTTGTCCACACTAAGTGTGGGAGGGTATACTCAGACGTGAGTCCCTTGCTCATTGCACCATCAGGATTCAAGCAAGCCGGGCCGACGACGGCTGAAATGCCAGAAACCGGTCCCCGGTAGCTTGTTTCCTTCCCAGTATAAGAATTGGCTTGGTAGTTTGGTTTGCCCTGTTCCCATCATGCACTGGGACAGGAACAGACTAATTTGCATGTAGCCAGGTTCTGAGCTGGGATGGTGCAGTGAGCAAAAAAACGGTGATGGATCAAGCCCTGATCTCTTGACTGGGTAGGAGTATTCTGCATCATTCAGAAACTCTGTCAATCACCTTTTCCAAAATCGATTTTGTCCACACTAAGTGTGGGAGGGTATACTCAGACGTGAGTCCCTTGCTCATTGCACCATCAGGATTCAAGCAAGCCGGGCCAACGACGGCTGAAATGTCAGAAACCGGTCCTCGGTAGCTTGTTTCCTTCCCAGTATAAGAATTGGCTTGGTAGTTTGGTTTGCCCTGTTCTCATCATGCACTGAGACAGGAACAGACTAATTTGCATGTAGCCAGGTTCTGAGCTGGGATGGTGCAGTGAGCTAAAAAACGGTGATGAATCAAGCCCTGATCTCTTGACTGGGTAGGAGTATTCTGCATCATTCAGAAACTCTGTCCATCACGTTTTCCAAAATCGATTTTGTCCACGCTAAGTGTGGGAGGGTATACTCAGACGTGAGTCCCTTGCTCATTGCACCATCAGGATTCAAGCAAGCCGGGCCGACGACGGCTGAAATGCCAGAAACCGGTCCCCGGTAGCTTGTTTCCTTCCCAGTATAAGAATTGGCTTGGTAGTCTGGTTTGCCCTGTTCCCATCATGCACTGGGACAGGAACAGACTAATTTGCATGTAGCCAGGTTCTGAGCTGGGATGGTGCAGTGAGCTAAAAAACGGTGATGGATCAAGCCCTGATCTCTTGACTGGGTAGGAGTATTCTGCATCATTCAGAAACTCTGTCCATCACCTTTTCCAAAATCGATTTTGTCCACACTAAGTGTGGGAGGGTATACTCAGACGTGAGTCCCTTGCTCATTGCACCATCAGGATTCAAGCAAGCCGGGCCGACGATGGCTGAAATGTCAGAAACCGGTCCCCGGTAGCTTGTTTCCTTCCCAGTATAAGAATTGGCTTGGTAGTTTGGTTTGCCCTGTTCTCATCATGCACTGAGACAGGAACAGACTAATTTGCATGTAGCCAGGTTCTGAGCTGGGATGGTGCAGTGAGCTAAAAAACGGTGATGAATCAAGCCCTGATCTCTTGACTGGGTAGGAGTATTCTGCATCATTCAGAAACTCTGTCCATCACCTTCTCCAAAATCGATTTTGTCCACACTAAGTGTGGGAGGGTATACTCAGACGTGAGTCCCTTGCTCATTGCACCATCAGGATTCAAGCAAGCCGGGCCGACGACGGCTGAAATGCCAGAAACCGGTCCCCGGTAGCTTGTTTCCTTCCCAGTATAAGAATTGGCTTGGTAGTTTTGTTTGCCCTGTTCCCATCATGCACTGGGACAGGAACAGACTAATTTGCATGTAGCCAGGTTCTGAGCTGGGATGGTGTAGTGAGCTAAAAAACGGTGATGGATCAAGCCCTGATCTCTTGACTGGGTAGGAGTATTCTGCATCATTCAGAAACTCTGTCCATCACCTTTTCCAAAATCGATTTTGTCCACACTAAGTGTGGGAGGGTATACTCAGACGTGAGTCCCTTGCTCATTGCACCATCAGGATTCAAGCAAGCCGGGCCGACGACGGCTGAAATGCCAGAAACCGGTCCCCGGTAGCTTGTTTCCTTCCCAGTATAAGAATTGGCTTGGTAGTTTGGTTTGCCCTGTTCACATCATGCACTGGGACAGGAACAGACTAATTTGCATGTAGCCAGGTTCTGAGCTGGGATGGTGCAGTGAGCTAAAAAACGGTGATGGATCAAGCCCTGATCTCTTGACTGGGTAGGAGTATTCTGCATCATTCAAAAACTCTGTCCATCACCTTTTCCAAAATCGATTTTGTCCACACTAAGTGTGGGAGGGTATACTCAGACGTGAGTCCCTTGCTCATTGCACCATCAGGATTCAAGAACGCCGGGCCGACGATGGCTGAAATGCCAGAAACCGGTCCCCGGTAGCTTGTTTCCTTTCCAGTATAAGAATTGGCTCGGTAGTTTGGTTTGGCCTGTTCCCATCATGCACTGGGACAGGAACAGACTGATTTGCATGTAGCCAGGTTCTGAGCTGGGATGGTGCAGTGAGCTAAAAAACGGTGATGGTTCAAGCCCTGATCTCTTGACTGGGTAGGAGTATTCTGCATCATTCAGAAACTCTGTCCATCACCTTTTCCAAAATCGATTTTGTCCACACTAAGTGTGGGAGGGTATATTCAGACGTGAGTCCCTTGCTCATTGCACCATCAGGATTCAAGCAAGCCGGGCCGACGATGGCTGAAATGCCAGAAACCGGTCCCCGGTAGCTTGTTTCCTTCCCAGTATAAGAATTGGCTTGGTAGTCTGGTTTGCCCTGTTCCCATCATGCACTGGGACAGGAACAGACTAATTTGCATGTAGCCAGGTTCTGAGCTGGGATGGTGCAGTGAGCTAAAAAACGGTGATGGATCAAGCCCTGATCTCTTGACTGGGTAGGAGTATTCTGCATCATTCAGAAACTCTGTCCATCACCTTTTCCAAAATCGATTTTGTCCACACTAAGTGTGGGAGGGTATACTCAGACGTGAGTCCTTGCTCATTGCACCATCAGGATTCAAGCAAGCCGGGCCGACGACGGCTGAAATGCCAGAAACCGGTCCCCAGTAGCTTGTTTCCTTCCCAGTATAAGAATTGGCTCGGTAGTTTGGTTTGCCCTGTTCCCATCATGCACTGGGACAGGAACAGACTAATTTGCATGTAGCCAGGTTCTGAGCTGGGATGGTGCAGTGAGCTAAAAAACGGTGATGGTTCAAGCCCTGATCTCTTGACTGGGTAGGAGTATTCTGCATCATTCAGAAACTCTGTCCATCACCTTTTCCAAAATCGATTTTGTCCACACTAAGTGTGGGAGGGTATACTCAGACGTGAGTCCCTTGCTCATTGCACCATCAGGATTCAAGCAAGCCGGGCCGACGACGGCTGAAATGCCAGAAACCGGTCCCCGGTAGCTTGTTTCCTTCCCAGTATAAGAATTGGCTTGGTAGTTTGGTTTGCCCTGTTCCCATCATGCACTGGGACAGGAACAGACTAATTTGCATGTAGCCAGGTTCTGAGCTGGGATGGTGCAGTGAGCAAAAAAACGGTGATGGATCAAGCCCTGATCTCTTGACTGGGTAGGAGTATTCTGCATCATTCAGAAACTCTGTCCATCACCTTTTCCAAAATCGATTTTGTCCACACTAAGTGTGGGAGGGTATACTCAGACGTGAGTCCCTTGCTCATTGCACCATCAGGATTCAAGCAAGCCGGGCCGACGACGGCTGAAATGTCAGAAACCGGTCCCCGGTAGCTTGTTTCCTTCCCAGTATAAGAATTGGCTTGGTAGTTTGGTTTGCCCTGTTCTCATCATGCACTGAGACAGGAACAGACTAATTTGCATGTAGCCAGGTTCTGAGCTGGGATGGTGCAGTGAGCTAAAAAACGGTGATGAATCAAGCCCTGATCTCTTGACTGGGTAGGAGTATTCTGCATCATTCAGAAACTCTGTCCATCACCTTCTCCAAAATCGATTTTGTCCACACTAAGTGTGGGAGGGTATACTCAGACGTGAGTCCCTTGCTCATTGCACCATCAGGATTCAAGCAAGCCGGGCCGACGACGGCTGAAATGCCAGAAACCGGTCCCCGGTAGCTTGTTTCCTTCCCAGTATAAGAATTGGCTTGGTAGTTTTGTTTGCCCTGTTCCCATCATGCACTGGGACAGGAACAGACTAATTTGCATGTAGCCAGGTTCTGAGCTGGGATGGTGCAGTGAGCTAAAAAACCGTGATGGATCAAGCCCTGATCTCTTGACTGGGTAGGAGTATTCTGCATCATTCAGAAACTCTGTCCATCACCTTTTCCAAAATCGATTTTGTCCACACTAAGTGTGGGAGGGTATACTCAGACGTGAGTCCCTTGCTCATTGCACCATCAGGATTCAAGCAAGCCGGGCCGACGACGGCTGAAATGCCAGAAACCGGTCCCCGGTAGCTTGTTTCCTTCCCAGTATAAGAATTGGCTTGGTAGTTTGGTTTGCCCTGTTCACATCATGCACTGGGACAGGAACAGACTAATTTGCATGTAGCCAGGTTCTGAGCTGGGATGGTGCAGTGAGCTAAAAAACGGTGATGGTTCAAGCCCTGATCTCTTGACTGGGTAGGAGTATTCTGCATCATTCAGAAACTCTGTCCATCACCTTTTCCAAAATCGATTTTGTCCACACTAAGTGTGGGAGGGTATACTCAGACGTGAGTCCCTTGCTCATTGCACCATCAGGATTCAAGCAAGCCGGGCCGACGACGGCTGAAATGCCAGAAACCGGTCCCCGGTAGCTTGTTTCCTTCCCAGTATAAGAATTGGCTTGGTAGTCTGGTTTGCCCTGTTCCCATCATGCACTGGGACAGGAACAGACTAATTTGCATGTAGCCAGGTTCTGAGCTGGGATGGTGCAGTGAGCTAAAAAACGGTGATGGATCAAGCCCTGATCTCTTGACTGGGTAGGAGTATTCTGCATCATTCAGAAACTCTGTCCATCACCTTTTCCAAAATCGATTTTGTCCAAACTAAGTGTGGGAGGGTATACTCAGACGTGAGTCCCTTGCTCATTGCACCATCAGGATTCAAGCAAGCCGGGCCGACGACGGCTGAAATGCCAGAAACCGGTCCCCAGTAGCTTGTTTCCTTCCCAGTATAAGAATTGGCTCGGTAGTTTGGTTTGCCCTGTTCCCATCATGCACTGGGACAGGAACAGACTAATTTGCATGTAGCCAGGTTCTGAGCTGGGATGGTGCAGTGAGCTAAAAAACGGTGATGGTTCAAGCCCTGATCTCTTGACTGGGTAGAAGTATTCTGCATCATTCAGAAACTCTGTCCATCACCTTTTCCAAAATCGATTTTGTCCACACTAAGTGTGGGAGGGTATACTCAGACGTGAGTCCCTTGCTCATTGCACCATCAGGATTCAAGCAAGCCGGGCCGACGACGGCTGAAATGCCAGAAACCGGTCCCCGGTAGCTTGTTTCCTTCCCAGTATAAGAATTGGCTTGGTAGTTTGGTTTGCCCTGTTCCCATCATGCACTGGGACAGGAACAGACTAATTTGCATGTAGCCAGGTTCTGAGCTGGGATGGTGCAGTGAGCTAAAAAACGGTGATGGATCAAGCCCTGATCTCTTGACTGGGTAGGAGTATTCTGCATCATTCAGAAACTCTGTCCATCACCTTTTCCAAAATCGATTTTGTCCACACTAAGTGTGGGAGGGTATACTCAGACGTGAGTCCCTTGCTCATTGCACCATCAGGATTCAAGCAAGCCGGGCCGACGATGGCTGAAATGCCAGAAACCGGTCCCCGGTAGCTTGTTTCCTTCCCAGTATAAGAATTGGCTTGGTAGTTTGGTTTGCCCTGTTCCCATCATGCACTGGGACAGGAACAGACTAATTTGCATGTAGCCAGGTTCTGAGCTGGGATGGTGCAGTGAGCTAAAAAACGGTGATGGATCAAGCCCTGATCTCTTGACTGGGTAGGAGTATTCTGCATCATTCAGAAACTCTGTCCATCACCTTTTCCAAAATCGATTTTGTCCACACTAAGTGTGGGAGGGTATACTCAGACGTGAGTCCCTTGCTCATTGCACCATCAGGATTCAAGCAAGCCAGGCCGACGACGGCTGAAATGCCAGAAACCGGTCCCCGGTAGCTTGTTTCCTTCCCAGTATGAGAATTGGCTTGGTAGTTTGGTTTGCCCTGTTCCCATCATGCACTGGGACAGGAACAGACTAATTTACATGTAGCCAGGTTCTGAGCTGGGATGGTGCAGTGAGCTAAAAAACGGTGATGGATCAAGCCTTTATCTCTTGACTAGGTAGGAGTATTCTGCATTATTCAGAAACTCTGTCCATCACCTTTTCCAAAATCGATTTTGTCCACACTAAGTGTGGGAGGGTATACTCAGACGTGAGTCCCTTGCTCATTGCACCATCAGGATTCAAGCAAGCCGGGCCGACGACGGCTGAAATGCCAGAAACCGGTCCCCGGTAGCTTGTTTCCTTCCCAGTATAAGAATTGGCTTGGTAGTTTGGTTTGCCCTGTTCCCATCATGCACTGGGACAGGAACAGACTAATTTGCATGTAGCCAGGTTCTGAGCTGGGATGGTGCAGTGAGCTAAAAAATGGTGATGGATCAAGCCCTGATCTCTTGACTGGGTAGGAGTATTCTACATCATTCAGAAACTCTGTCCATCACCTTTTCCAAAATCGATTTTGTCCACTCTAAGTGTGGGAGGGTATACTCAGACGTGAGTCCCTTGCTCATTACACCATCAGGATTCAAGCAAGCCAGGCCGACGACGGCTGAAATGCCAGAAACCGGTCCCCGGTAGCTTATTTCCTTCCCAGTATGAGAATTGGCTTGGTAGTTTGGTTTGCCCTGTTCCCATCATGCACTGGGACAGGAACAGACTAATTTGCATGTAGCCAGGTTCTGAGCTGGGATGGTGCAGTGAGCTAAAAAACGGTGATGGATCAAGCCCTGATCTCTTGACTAGGTAGGAGTATTCTGCATTATTCAGAAACTCTGTCCATCACCTTTTCCAAAATCGATTTTGTCCACACTAAGTGTGGGAGGGTATACTCAGACGTGAGTCCCTTGCTCATTGCACCATCAGGATTCAAGCAAGCCGGGCCGACTACGGCTGAAATGCCAGAAACCGGTCCCCGGTAGCTTGTTTCCTTCCCAGTATAAGAATTGGCTTGGTAGTTTGGTTTGCCCTGTTCCCATCATGCACTGGGACAGGAACAGACTAATTTGCATGTAGCCAGGTTCTGAGCTGGGATGGTGCAGTGAGCTAAAAAACGGTGATGGATCAAGCCCTGATCTCTTGACTGGGTAGGAGTATTCGGCATCATTCAGAAACTCTGTCCATCACCTTTTCCAAAATCGATTTATAATTGAAACTCTGCCCAGACCTAATTTTAGGGAGTGACACAACATATAAAGAAGATAGCTAAAGACACATGTAGTCACATGCACTCTCGTGGAGTGCAGAATGAAAAAATGTGGCCCCTCAATATGAGCAGTGTAGGGATACAACTAAGCCAGTCAATAGCATAGCAAAGAGGTCTGTTCTAGGGTCGGCTTAGGCACAAGAAGACGAAGGCAAGCCATAAAATAAGAAGCAAGCAAATGAGAGTGAAGATAAAGCCAAGCAATGATGAGCAGTGGACAAGTTTTAAGCCCATAGTATGCTCACAATAGACATTTTGCAACCAGAAATTTTGCACTGCTAAAAGTCTGGACTAAAAAATTACAGCACTTGAGAACATTTTTAAATCTGAATTAGTCAGGACAATGTAATGTGAGCTGGCTGTAGCAACTCCCTGCTGGTCATTGTACAGAATTTCATTTTTCAGCTGCTGCAAGACGCAGATACACTCCCAAGCTCGTCACAGAAATAGCAAAGCAAAAAGTCAGCGCACTTGCCAATGTGTTAGTCATTCAATACCATACATCCCTTTAGACCCAATTCAGAGAGTAGGCTCCCAATTTTTAAAAGAAAAAATGTATTAATTTTGGCTGTTTTATGCCTGAAATTCCTTCTTTTTAGTGGAGGTCAAAAGGAAAAAAACATTCTCCCGATTTTCTTTTTTAATCTCTCACTTTAATCTTCTAAAATGTTTGCATGTATGCAATATTTATATGGGACCTAAATATTTTAAGAATATTGTGTCAAGATAACTTTCTCTGAAACCATGGGTTAACACACATCTGGTTTAAAAAATGCAAATGTGGATGCAAGAAAGCCTCAAATACTCCATGCAAGGGCATCTATCAACCAGGGCCCACATGTATGATCAATATTCATGAGGCAGATCACAATGTGCAAACCAATGGGAATGGGCAATAACAAAGGGATGGTGGTCTACTGGGGACTGCAGACCCCCACGTCTGTGTTTGCTTGTCAAGTAAAGTAGTTTTTTTTTTAAATGAGCCCATTTTCCTGCGAGGAAAATGGGATTCATTTAAAAAACAAAAATTAAATGTTTTAGTTTATTCTTTAAGAGTAGGCAGTGGGACCACTGCCTGATCTTAAAAAACCTTTTCGTTGCCCTTACAATTGCGGGTGGCTTGCCACCTGCTTGAAGTGAGCCGTGAACTGCAATTGTTTGGCGATTCAGAAAAGGGGGTGGTGATGAACAGAGTGTCTGAATTAAGCAGACCACTCTTACCCAGTCCAAAGATCAGGGCTTGATCCATCACCGTTATTTATCTCACTGCCCCATCCCAGCTCAGAACCTGGCTATATGCAAATCAGTCTGTCCCTGGCCCAGTGCATCATGGGAACAGGGCAGACTAAACTACCAAGCCAATTCTTCACCAGAAAGGAGACAAGCTACCGGGGACCGGTTTCTGGCATTTCAGCCGTCTTCGGCCCGGCTTGCTTGAATCCTGATGGAGCAGTGAGAAAGGGACTCATGTCTGAGTATACCCTGCCACACCTATAGTGGCCAAAAACGATTCAGAAAAGGGGGTGGTGATGAACAGAGTGTCTGAATTAAGCAGACCACTCTTACCCAGTCCAAAGATCAGGGCTTGATCCATCACCGTTATTTATCTCACTGCCCCATCCCAGCTCAGAACCTGGCTATATGCAAATCAGTCTGTCCCTGGCCCAGTGCATCATGGGAACAGGGCAGACTAAACTACCAAGCCAATTCTTCACCAGAAAGGAGACAAGCTACCGGGGCAATTGTTTGGCGACAGCATTCTAATCGCAACACAATTGGACACCCCCCTGCAACTCACTGTTAGGAAAGGACGCCCTTGGCACACCCCTTCCTAATAGTGACTCGCAAATATCAATCAATCAATCAATCAGGTGTCTTTGTAAAGCGCGCTACTCACCTGTTAGAGTCTCAAGGCGCTGGGAGGGGATGGATCCGCTACTGCTCGAATAGCCAGGTCTTGAGTTGTTTCCTGAAGGAGAGATGGTCCTGGGTCAGTCGTAGGTGTATGGGGAGGAAGTTCCATGTCTTGGCCGCCAGGTAGGAGAAGGATCTTCCTCCGGCGGTGGTTCTGTGAATGCGTGGGACGGTGTCGAGGGCGAGGCTGGTCGAGCGGAGCTGGCGGGTGGGTGTGTAGAATGTGAGGTGGTTGTTGAGGTACTTGGGGCCAAAGTCATGGAGAGCCTTGTGTGCGTGGGTGAGGAGTCTGAACGTGATTCTCTTGTTGACGGGGAGCCAGTGCAGGTCTCTCAGGTGGGCAGAGATGTGGTTGTGGATGTCCAGGATGAGTTGTGCAGTGGCGTTCTGTATGGGCTGGAGTATTTTCTGTAGTTTGGCTGTGGTTCCCACGTAGAGGGTGTTCCCGTAATCCAGTCGGCTGGTGACGAGGGCCTGGGGGACCGTCTTCCTGGTTTCGGTCGGGATCCAACGGAAGATCTTTCGGATCATGCGCAGGGTGTTGAAGCAGGATGACGAGACGGCGTTGACTTGTTTGGTCATCGTGAGGGAGGAGTCCAGGATGAAACCCAGGTTACGTGCGTGGTCCGTTGGCTTGGGGGCGGTGCCCAGGACTGGGGGCCACCAGGAGTCGTCCCATGTGGAGAGGGATGATCCCAGGATGAGAACTTCCGTCTTGTCTGAGTTCAGTTTTAGGCGGCTGGACTTCATCCATTCTGCGACGTCTTTCATTCCTTCCTGGAAGCTGGCTCTGGCGGTGGCGGGGTCGTTGGTGAAGGAGAGGATCAGCTGGGTGTCGTCAGTGTAGGAAATGATGTTGAGGTTGTGTTGGCGTGCGATGGCTGCAAGGGGGTTCATGTAGACGTTGAAGAGGGTGGGGCTGAGTGAGGATCCTTGGGGTATGCCGCAGATGACTTCGGTGGCTGTGGAACGGAACGGGGGAGGCGGACTCTCTGGGTTCTTCCGCTGAGGAACGAGACGATCCACTCCAGTGCCTTCCCTTGGATTCCGGTGTTGCTGAGGCGCTGTATTAGTGTGCAGTGGCATACTGTGTCGAACGCTGCTGAGAGATCCAGAAGGGAGAGGGGAGCTGTTTCCCCGTTGTCAAGCAGGGATCTGATGTCGTCAGTGGCTGCGATGAGGGCGGTCTTGGTGCTGTGGTTAGCTCGAAAGCCGGACTGTGAGGAGTTGAGGGATCCGTTTGTCTCGAGGAAGGCGGCGAGTTCTTTGTTGATGGTCTTCTCAATGACTTTGGCAGGAAAAGGGAGGAGCGAGATGGGGCGGAAGTTCTTGAGGTCCATGGGGTCCGCGGTGGGTTTCTTCAGGAGGGCACTGAGCTCAGCATGTTTCCAGTTCTCCAGGAAGGTGGCGGTGGTGAAGGAGGTGTTGATGATGTCCTGGAGTTGGGGTGCGATGATGGAGTTGGCCTTGTTGAAGACGTGGTGCGGGCAGGGGTCGGTTGGGGATCCGGAGTGGGTGGTGTTCATTGTGCGGGTGATGTCTTCGGTGCTGACCGGTGTCCAGTTGCAGAGGGTGGTGGCGGTGGTGGGGGGCGCTGGTTCGGTGGTTGGGTGCGTGGTCTGTGCAGCAAAGCTGTTGTGTATGTCGGCGATTTTGCGGTGGAAGAACGAGGCGAGTGAGTCACAGAGATCTTGCGATGGTGTGATGTCATTGTTGCAGGCTCTGGGGTTCGAGAGCTCTTTGACGATACTGAAGAGTTCCTTGCAGTTGTGGGTGTTGTTGTCCAGTCTTTCTTTGAATGTTGCGCTTTTGGTGGTGCGGATCACCTGGTGGTGTATGCGGGTGGCATTCTTGAGGTTTGTCATGTTTTCTGTAGTCTGGTTGTGGCGCCAGGCTTCCTCGAGGGTGCAGCAGTTTTTCTTTGAGGTTTTGAGTTCGTTGGTGAACCACGAGGCTTTCTTGTTGCCGGGTTTGCTGGGAGGGTTCTTCAGTGGTGCGAGGTCATCGGCGCAGTTGGTGAGCCACTGTGTGAAGTTCCGGGCTGCTTCGTTGGGGTCCGTTGTGTTGGTGGGAGGAGTTCTGACTGAGGGAGGTGGTGAGCTAGTCGGCCCTGATCTTGCTCCAGCTCCTGCGGGGAACCTGCTGCGGGTGGTGGTGGGTCGTGGTTCTCCTGAAGTTGAAGTGGACGTAGCTGTGATCAGTCCAGTGTAGTCCGGTGGAGTGGCTGAAGGAGATGTGCTTGCTGGCGGAGAAGACGGGGTCAAGCGTGTGGCCGGCGTAGTGTGTGGGGGTGTTCAACAGTTGCTTGAGTGCGAGGTTGGTGAGGTTGTCCAGCAGGGTGGCGGTGTTGCTGTAATTGCTGTTCTCCAGGTGGAAGTTGAGGTCCCCTAGGAGGATGTAGTCTGAGGAGGTGAGGGCGTGCAGGCTGATGAAGTCTGCGATGGCTTTGCTGAATTGTGTGCGTGGTCCCGGGGGTCTGTAGATGAGAGTGCCTCTGAGGGTGGTCTGGGGTCGATGTGTATCTGGAAGTGAAGGTGCTCGGCGGCGGTGAGGGCGTCTTCGGAGTTGGTCATGATGCAGATGGTGTTTCGGTGGACGATGGTGATGCCTCCTCCGGTTTGGTTGATGCGGCCCCTCCGGGTGATCTTGTAGCCTTCCGGGATGGCTATGGCGTTGTCGGGGGCTGAGGAGGCGTTCATCCAGGTTTCTGTGAGGAAGGCGACGTCTGGTGATGGTGTGTCGAGGAGGTTCCAGAGTTCGACGGCATGTCTGTGGACGGAGCGGGTGTTGAGCAGGATGCACTTGAGGTGATTGTTGCTGATGCTTGGCCTTGCGGGTGCGGTGCAGGTCCGGAGGCAGGTGAACTTGCAGGTTTGGCAGGTGAAGGGTCCATGGGTGCGTTTCGGGGTGGCTTAGTAGCAGGCGGGGTTCCGGCCGGCGTTGAGTGCGTAGAGGGTGGCGGCATCGTAGATCCAACGTGAGGGCTGGTATCATCGAGGTCCAGGAGTCCTGGTGCTGGGCGCGGTATAGGCGCGGACGGGCGCAGACAGGCTTGCCTTAGGTGTGCCTTCGGCGCGCCAGCGGCGCGGTCGCTGCGTGGTCTGCATAAGAGTGCTGACGGGAGGGAGGGGAACAAAAGGGGATGATGGACGGAGCGTTTGAGCAAATCAAACCCTCAACCCCAGTCAACTGATCAGGGTTTAATCCATCACCATTCTTTAGCTCACTCAGCCACCCCAGTTCAGACATGTCCATATGCAAATCAGTCTGACCCTGTGCCTCATGGGAACAGTCCAGCCCGAACTGCCAAGCCATGTCTTCCCTGGACCGGAAACAAGCATCCTGGGACCAGTTTCGGATTCATAATCCTCATCAGCCAGGCTTTCTTGAATCCAGTGGCCAAGTGAGCAAGGGACTCACGTCTGAGCATACCCTGCCAACTTAGGGCGTACAAAGCGAAACAAAAGGGGATGATGGATGGAGCGTTTGAGCAAATCAAAAACACTCACCCCCAGTCAACTGATCTGGGTTTAATTCATCACCATTCTTTAGCTCACTCAGCCACCCCAGTTCAGACATGGCCATATGCAAATCAGTCTGTCCCTGTGTCTCATGTGAACAGTCCAGCCCGAACTGGCAAGCCATGTCTTCCCTGGACCAGAAACAAGCATCCTGGGACCGGTTTCGGATTCATAATCCTCATCAGCCAGCGCTATCTTTAATCCAGTGGCCAAGTGAGCATGGGACTCACATCTGAGCATACCCTGCCAACTTAGGGCGAACAAAGCGAAACAAAAGGGGAGGATGGACGGAGCGTTTGAGCAAATCAAACACTCACCCCCAGTCAACTGATCTGGGTTTAATCCATCACCATTCTTTAGCTCACTCAGCCACCCCAGTTCAGACATGGCCATATGCAAATCAGTCTGACCCTGTGCATCATGGGAACAGTCCAGCCCGAACTGCCAAGCCATGTCTTCCCTGGACCGGAAACAAGCATCCTAGGACCGGTTTCGGATTCATAATCCTCATCAGCCAGGCTATCTTGAATCCAGTGGCCAAGTGAGCTAGGGACTTACGTCTGAGCATACCCTGCCAACTTAGGACGAACAAAGCGAAACAAAAGGGGATGATGGACGGAGCGTTTGAGCAAATCAAACACTCACCCCCAGTCAACTGATCTGGGTTTAATCCATCACCATTCTATAGCTCACTCAGCCACCCCAGTTCAGGCATAGCCATATGCAAATCAGTCTGACCCTGTGCCTCATGGGAACAGTCCAGCCCGAACTGCCAAGCCATGTCTTTCCTGGACCGGAAACAAGCATCCTGGGACCGGTTTCGGATTCATAATCCTCATCAGCCAGGCTATCTTGAATCCGGTGGCCAAGTGAGCAAGGGACTCACGTCTGAGCATACCCTGACAAATTAGGGCGAACAAAGCAAAACAAAAGGGGATGGTGGACGGAGCGTTTGAACAAATCAAACACTCACCCCAGTCAACTGATCTGGGTTTAATCCATCACCATTCTTTAGCTCACTCAGCCCCCCCAGTTCAGACATGGCCATATGCAAATCAGTCTGACCCTGTGCCTCATGGGAACAGTCCAGCCCGAACTGCCAAGCCATGTCTTCCCTGGACCGGAACAAGCATCTTGGGACCGGTTTCGGATTCATAATCCTCATCAGCCAGGCTATCTTGAATCCAGTGGCCAAATGAGCAAGGGACTCACGTCTGAGAATACCCTGCCAACTTAGGGCGAACAAAGCGAAACAAAAGGGGATGATGGACGGAGCGTTTGAGCAAATCAAACACTCACCCCCAGTCAACTGATCTGGGTTTAATCCATCACCATTCTTTAGCTCTCTCAGACACCCCAGTTCAGACATGGCCATATGCAAATCAGTCTGACCCTGTGCCTCATGGGAACAGTCCAGCCCGAACTGCCAAGCCATGTCTTCCCTGGACCGGAAACAAGCATCCTGGGACCGGTTTCGATTCATAATCCTCATCAGCCAGGCTGTCTTGAATCCGGTGGCCAAGTGAGCAAGGGACTCGCGTCCGAGCATACCCTGCCCACTTAGGGCTAACAAAGCGAAACAAAAGGGGATGGTGGACGGAGCGTTTGAGCAAATCAAACACTCACCTCCAGTCAACTGATCTGGGTTTAATCCATCACCATTCTTTAGCTCACTCAGCCACCCCAGTTCAGACATGGCCATATGCAAATCAGTCTGACCCTGTTCCTCATGGGAACAGTCCAGCCCGAACTCCCAAGCCATGTCTTCCCTGGACCGGAAACAAGCATCCTGGGACCGGTTTTGGATTCATAATCCTTATCAGCCAGGCTATCTTGAATCCAGTGGTCAAGTGAGCAAGAGACTCACGTCTGAGCATAACCTGCCAACTTAGGGCGAACAAAGCGAAACAAAAGGGGATGATGGACGGAGCTTTTGAGAAAATCAAACACTCACCCCCAGTTAACTGATCTGGGTTTAATCCATCACCATTCTTTAGCTCACTCAGCCACCCCAGTTCAGACATGGCCATATGCAGATCAGTCTGACCATGTGCCTCATGTGAACAGTCCAGCCCGAACTGCCAAGCCATGTCTTCCCTGGATCGGAAACAAGCATTCTGGGACCGGTTTTGGATTCATAATCCTCATACGCCAGGCTATCTTGAATCCAGTGGCCAAGTGAGCAAGGGACTCACGTCTGAGCATACCCTCCCAACTTAGGGCGAACAAAGCGAAGCAAAAGGGGATGATGGACGGAGCATTTGAGCAAATTAAACACTCACCCCAGTCAACTGATCTGGGTTTAATCCATCACCATTCTTTAGCTCACCCAGCCACCCCAGTTCAGACATGGCCATATGCAAATCAGTCTGACCCTGTGCCTCATGGGAACAGTCCAGTCCGAACTGCCAAGCCATGTCTTCCCTGGACCGGAAACAAGCATCCTGGGACCGGTTTCGATTCATAATCCTCATCAGCCAGGCTATCTTGAATCCGGTGGCTAAGTGAGCAAGGGACTCATGTCTGAGCATACCCTGCCAACTTAGGGCTAACAAAGCGAAACAAAAGGGGATGATGGACGGAGCGTTTGAGCAAATCCTACACTCACCTCCAGTCAACTGATCTGGGTTTAATCCATCACTATTCTTTAGCTCACTCAGCCACCCCAGTTCAGACATGGCCATATGCAAATCAGTCTGACCCTGTTCCTCATGGGAACAGTCCAGCCCGATCTGCCAAGCCATGTCTTCCCTGGACCTGAAACAAGCATCCTGGGATCGGTTTCGGATTCATAATCCTCATCAGCCAGGCTATCTTGAATCCAGTGGCCAAGTGAGCAAGGGACTCACGTCTGAGAATACCCTGCCAACTTAGGACGAACAAAGCGAAACAAAAGGGGATGATGGACGGAGCGTTTGAGCAAATCAAACACTCACCCCCAGTCAACTGATCTGGGTTTAATCCATCACCATTCTTTAGCTCACTCAGCCACCCCAGTTCAGACATGGCCATATGCAAATCAATCTGACCCTGTGCCTCATGGGAGCAGTCCAGCCCAAACTGCCAAGCCATGTCTTCCCTGGACCGGAAACAAGCATCCTAGGACCGGTTTCGGATTCATAATCCTCATCAGCCAGGCTATCTTGAATCCAGTGGCCAAGTGAGCAAGGGACTCACGTCTGAGCATACCCTGCCAATTTAGGGCGAACAAAGCAAAACAAAAGGGGATGATGGACGGAGCGTTTGAGGGAGGAGCAGCTGGGTGGCGGGAGTGGGGCGGGGAATGGGGAAGCAGGGTGGTCCAGGGGCGGGCCGCAGGGAGCATCGGCGGGAAAAAAGAGCGGCAATGAGGCAGCGGGCAACCGGGGAGAGCAGGCGGCAGTGGCGTGGGGGCGACCTAACCTGTAGACAGGGTCATACTATTTTGTGAGTCGGCAACAGGTCACTGATTCACAATATAGGGTTAATACATGGTACAACCCTTTTTAGCAGTCACAAACGGCCCAGATCTACATTTGACAGCACCAGAAGCGGTTGTAAATGTGGCCCCAGGTCTTGTAAAGAACTCACAACCATGTATACTCATGAGGAAAAGAAGACAGACACAATCATATTCTAGAGGTTGTAGCCTTACGGCTAGAGCAGTCGACCTCGGACCTGGGGAACCGAGTTCGACTCTCAGCGACAATGCTCAACATCCTGTGATTCTGGGAAAATCACTTAATCTCCCAGTGCCTAACAAATAATTAATGTGTTTATCTGTAACGAAACTGGTGCTCATGTAAAGCGCTCTGATACCCGATGTCTCGAGTCTAGATTGCGCTATATAAAACAAAAACAAAAAAGAAGGGAATCATACTCACAAGGTCCAATCGTTTTTGACGTAGACCTACAGATACGAGAATAGAAGCACCCTCGCAATTAATATTAGAAGTACAGAAGATGAACTGAATGCATAGAACAACCAGAGGCAGGCTAGATAGGCCTCACAATTACAACAATCCCGCACTTTAGATGCTTATGTGCAGTATTGTTGTAATTATACCTTGCTATTAGGGAGGTTTGTAATCCGTGATACAGGCATATCAATGCTTTCGAAATATCCAGTGCTGGCCATATTCAGACTGTGTCATTTCGATAGGTGATGAGTTTACATTTGCCATTTTAACGTAGGTGACAAGTAGGAATGAAAATAATATGGGGATTAGCAAAATAGATTAATTAAATAACATATAACTTTTAACTCTTGTCAGAAGATTTAAAGTGTGTGGTGCTGCCGGTGCATGAACCCTCCTCCCCCCAGTATTGCCCTCAAAGTTCTTTGCACTTGTGCGGTCTTTTAACATTTCCACCTTTTCTCCCTTCTGACAGAAAATGTTGGCTACCCAGGCCATCCTAAAAAAAACTGGTCATCTTTCCGTCAAACAGTAATTGCAATAATATTTAGAGCAAGCACTGAATGTTTTGAGGAGAAATCCACTGCAGAAAATAAATATAAAATGTGTGCAGTCATGAGTTTTACTTGCTCACAGTCAATAAAGGAAATGTGGAACAAGCCAGTCCATGAATTCTCGAGGGTGTTAGTGGGAAATGGGAATTCCTCCAAGAAATGTTGAGAAACAATGATATTTACCAGCACTTAATATTTTCATACAACGCACGTAAACATTGCTTGCGAGCTTACACAGCAACATAAACATTTTAGAGGAATTCTGGGACAATTAATTATCTTTATTAGCTATGTTTTATTCTCTCATAATGAAAAATGCAACATTTTAAATCTTGCCTTGCAGTTTTCTTTCAATGTGCCTCTTAGAGGTACATTTAGGAAAAGAATACCTTCAAAAACGTTCTGGCTTTCAGACACTCTTGTGATGTGTCTGAGGCAGTGTTAGTCTCTTCTGGCCGGGCCTCGAGACCCTTTACATATCCATCCATCCATCCATCCATGCCTCCGCAGACGGAGAAGTACACAACACTAAGGAAAGGTGGTACGGTTGGAAAACATAAATGAGTCTAATAGAACATAATTTTCTTTTATTTATTTATTTTCCTTATTTTTAATAAATATTATTATATTTCATCCATGTTACATTACAAACAGAAAAATACCCCCGGACAACAGACCCCAGGCCCTACACAAATAACAGCGTTCACAGATTAATTTCATTATTACATACTGCAACCATAAAAAGGGGAAGAAAACAAAACACACCATATTTCATTAAAGGCAGTACTAAGGATACAGTGAAAAAAACCCGAATCATTTCAAATATGGGTATGAAGACCTTTGTTATCTAAAGTGCATAGAATAAACCTTTATGATTCTAATACATTCTTTTCATAATACGGGACACGCGGGCCTACCACCTCATCTGGACATCTCAATCCAGTCTGAAAGTGAAGCCCACCTCAACAGACCTTTTTTCCTGCCCCGCAACCATTTCTTCCAGTAAATTGCCTTTTCTAGGTTATATACTGCAAGAACCGGGGGCTAACCGTTGCTGAAATACAGTTGGCTTTGCATCCAACCAGGCAGAGGCAATACACATTCAAAAAATGGTCATAGAAATAAATAAGAGGGCTCTACTTTTAATACGCCTCTCCCCTTCTTGTTGCCCAAACAGAATTACAGACGGGGTAAAAGATGTTTTTATTCCTAACTTATCCTTAAGGAATCTAGGACATATTACCAACAAAGTGGCGAAGAGAGGTGTTAGCTGCCTTGGCTTAACGCCTCTCTTCGCCACTTCGGAAACGCTAGGCTGCACCATATTATTAAGGATATGGTGCAGCCTAGCGTTTCACCCTGCGATGGCGATAAGTTGTACAACTTAACGCCAGCGCAGGCAGGGAAGGTTTGTTTATGTACAGGAAGGTGTTCCTTCCTGCACATAAACAAAGCTGAAATGCCATTTTGTAACTTACATGTGTGCTGCTTCATGCAGCACAAATGTAAGTTACAAATTGGCATTTTTAAAAAGAGGTTTGTTGATGTACAGGAAGGGACGCCTTCCTGTACATAAACAAACCTTGACATTTTGCTTTTCTCCTCATTTCGCCACCTTAAGAACAGGTCTTTCCTGTTCTTAAATTCGGCGCTGCCACCTATTATCGCCTCTCTTGATTATAGATGGCAGCGTCGAAGTGAATGGGTGTTGCGGTGGAACGCAACACCCACTGCATGCCCCCTTTCACGATGAGTTCATCGTGAAAGGGGCCCTATTACCAAGGCAGCGTTAAGTCAATTAACGTGGCTTTAAGCCACGTTAATTGACTTAACGCTGCCTTGATAATAGGGCAATGCAAATATCGCCGCGTTATCGGCAAAAAAGTGCTGATGACCCGGCGATAAGGGACTTGTTAAGATGCCCCCTAGTGATCTCTTTCTCTATAGTCGAAAGTGTTCCACAAGTAGCGAATACATGTGCACTATCTGCTCGGCTCAATTGGAATCACTGGCATCATGATCCCTTACTCTTCACCAATTTAATAATCCTAAAGGGTGTATAATAAAGATAAAAACATGTTTTATAATATTGCACTTACAAATTTGAGGACAGTAATATCGTTTGTCCCATTGAGAAGGGTTCCAGAAAACTAGATTCTGGTATGGTCAAATTTTCCTGTCATTTCTGAGAATGTTTATCTGAGTCCCCTGTAATAAACCTATTTAAAAACCTATTAGTAACCCAATGGGACATTTTTGCCCACTAATTAATAAATCCACAAGGTCAGATCTTTGGAACCCCAATGGGGCTCCTCCCTTGTGTATAAAAACAAATCCTGTATTTGAGGTACTTGAAAAAAATCTCTTTGACCAGTGTTAAAATCATTTGTATGCTCTTCGAACAAAATGATCCCCTTGAGAATAAAAACATTTCCTACCCTGTTTAACCCAGTACTCACCCAACCTAAAACATATTAATCAGCAGAAATCTCTGGTAGGTTCCCATTATTACCTATTTGAGTATAATGATTCAATCTTTCTATCCCCATTATCTTGTGAACAGCTGTAAGGCTTTAAAAGAGCTCTGACAAGTCTTCAAACAAACTCTATTAAAATAGTTAAACCTAAGTTCTCTCCAAGGACATCCCTAGGCATTTTTACCAATTGATACCTCAAAGATAGTCATCCCCTATTTGAACCTGCGGTGCTTCTTGCAATATACATCTGTTATTCAGCGCCTTGAGACTTTCGGGTGATACGTGCGCTATACAAAAGTACATGTTATGTTATGTTATGTTAATAGTACCCGACAATTTTGAAGCATGGTGGCCCAGTAGTGTAGTTTAAGGTTTGGTAAACTCTGCCCACCATCCTTTGGGAGTCAAAAATTTTAGAGCCCTCCTGGATTTAGTGTACGCCCAAACAAACAATTTCTTAAACCATATATTCTCAAACTCTACAGATATGACACACAAAAAATGCAAGATTTCGGGGAAGAAAATATTTTTTATTACCTTACACCTTCCTGCAGGGGACAGATGTAAGTTATTTCATCTACTCAGATATCTTTTTGCTTTTTCCATAAATGGGTCTAAGTTCTTTTTAACTATTACTTATAGATCTTGGTAGATGATTATTCCTAAATCCAATGTACACTTTGCTACATGAGGATCTGATAGCATAATTTCTTTATTAATGATGATTACTGTTGTTTCCTTGTTTAACGAATATCCTGAAATATTCCCAAAGTGGATCGCCTCTCTCTCTACATCTCTAGAGTGAAATCACGTGATCCGGTGTTACAAGCGCTATATCCTTCTTGTATTTTAGGGTTTTATTGTCCCAACCCTTAAAAAACATAGGAGGATTTAAGATATTTTACTCTAGCCTGCGTATGTAATGGTCAATATACGTAGCAAATAAAAGTGGAGCACAAGGGCACCCTTGCCTAGTCCCCCTAGTTATCTTAAACCGATCAGAAAGCTCTCCTGCTACAAACACTCTGGCTTTTGGTCTATATTATAAGGCCTTAACTGCTTGTTTTTATCCTGGCCCGATGTCCACTTTCTGCATTACGGCCCATCGGAATTGCCAGGAGACCCTATTGAGCACTTTCTCTGCAGCAAGCAGAATCAGAGCCATAGGGTCTCCTGCAACCTGAGCAGCATCATAGATGGTAACTACACTTCTAGTATGATCTGTTGTACCTCTCCCAGGAATAAACCTGTGCTCTCGTCCGGATACCACCTTGTTTATTATTTGAGATAAACGAGAGGCCAGAATCTTTGAGTAAACTTTAGAATCAGCGCTGATCACAGTAATTGGTCTGTAAGAGCCGAGTTCGGATATGGGCTTATTCTTCTTGGGGAACACAACTATCTTTGCGAGTGATCAAGAACTCGGTGAGCCAGATCTATTAAATATTTGTGAAAACAAGTTAATTAAGCTTTCTTATAGCTCTGGCACAAACACCTTATAGAATTCAGAAGGTAAGCTATCTGTACCAGCTGCCTTTATGGTGGGGATGCTACCCAATGCTATCAAGATTTCTTGCCATGAGGGGGACACCTCCAAGCCCTCCCATTAATTTTGGCTGAATTTAGTAGAAGAGCCCAGATAGGCATATACAATTGCTTCCCCTCCTTTAATACTTTCTGTATATAGGGTTTGATAATATGTCTGAAATGCTGTTCTGATACCTATTTGGTCAGAGACCATGCCCTGGCTAGGATCTCTTATTTCTCAAACTTCGCATTGCCCACCCTTCTGCCTAGCTGTAGTGGCCAGATGGTGTCCTATCTGCTCACTGCAGTCATAATCCTTCTTCCTCCATGCCATACATTTTTCAGCTGCTTTTATTGCTGTCATTTCACTAATTAGTGCTTTGGCAAGAGCTACCCCCATTTGAACCGCAAGTACATTATCTCTTTGCTGTGTAGTCACAATAAACTTCCTTTCTTCCGCAACCTGTGCAGTATAGAGGTCCTGCATTCTCTGTTTCATTTTCTTTCCCCTGTTTACATGAACTGCAAAGTCTCCCACGTCTCCCTGCCTTCAAAGTGCCCCAAACTACATCCAAAGAGGCACTCCCTATATTCTCTTTAAGGAATATCAGAATCAATTTCCTCTTATGTAACACGTTTTCTTCATTAACTAAAAGAACGCATTCAAAGCTCCAGTGATTTCCTTTCTTAACAAAACCCTCCCTCTTTATTTCTAATACAAGGGGGTATGATCAGACATGACCAGTGGAAACTTTCAATATCGCACTCTTGCACAAATGTATGGGAGACCAAACAAAAAGTCTAATCACGCATGTGTCTGATGTGGCGCTGAAAAGAAAGTATATCCACTTTCCATGGGTCTCTTTGTCTGGCATACACCTGTCATCCCATGATCTTTACAAAGCCCTTTGGTTTCATCCCAGTGTATCTATATTTATCTCCAAAGGACCAATTCACTGGCAAATTAATATTCAGGTCTCCACACAAAACAATGGGTAAGACCAAAGTGCCAGTTCATTAAAGAGCCAATCAAATAACCCAGGATCATCTGATGAACACCCATAGGCAGAAAATAGGGTGAAAATAAATTTTCCCAGCAGATTGATATTCATCAATAACCCACCTTCAATGGTTATTGTACAAATTTGTTTAAAATGCCCCAGTGATTTATGAGCTAAAATTGCCACACCACGTGTGTGTCCCTTGTATTGTACCACAAATTAATTTAAAACCAAGAGTATCTAACAGCTGTAATTGTGATCCTTGAATATGAGTTTCCTGGAGATAAACAATGTCAGCTTTTAACATTTGCAATTCAAAAGCAATTCTAGACCTCTTGTTCCTATCATTAAGCCCGCATATATTGATAGGCACAATTCTCAACTTACTCATCTTTATACTTGATTTGTTTGTCATCCAATTAAATTTCACCCCTTCTGGACACATAAAATCTAGCATTACTTTCCCCTTAATGACACATTTCTGAATTATTAGTCTGTTTTCTTGTGTAGTGCCCCTCACCCTCCCAGTACGAAACCCATCCACCTTCTTGGCCCCACCCACCATTAACACCCATCCTAACTCATCACAAAATAAATAAAAATAAAAATGTCTAGGAGAAAATAGAAAAACAGAGAGGAGGAGAAACAAGACACTGCATACAGAGTGTGGTTTTATCCCCAGACCCTCAGTCATAGAGGGGGGAAGGCCCATCTGTGTATAGCATTCTCTCTCTGAGGGCTTATGCCCCCCCTTCTTTCCTTTTCTTTTTTACTTGCTAGAGGCAGAGACCGACCCTCAGCTAAGCTCTTTTAGATATTCGTGGGGCCTGAATCTCTGAACCGAAGCTACGAGTATAGCCCTTGTTGATGACCTTTTAACCGGGCAGGGTTTTGAAGAAATACTTCGCTCCCTATTTTCTGGAATGGGCTAAAGAGCTGCCGTAACCACCATCGCCTTTCTACAGTGGCATACGCAAATTCAGGACTGACAAAGAATGAGATCCCCTCAAACTCTCTTTGCATTGGGGTGAGCCAAATCATATATTTCCTGATGTAACAAGAAATTCCCAAAATAGACCAACATAACCTGAGGCCTCTCGAGATCATTAGTATGCAGCTTCTTCTGCATAAGCAGGAATCTATGAGCCCTCTGAATTTCCAAGTCCCAGTTAGTCTTTTCCGAGAAAGCTCCTTTCAATAAGTTGACCATATAGACTCTTGTGTTCTGCCCCTCCACCCCGTCTGGGAGCCTCAAGAACCTCAGGTTGTTACTTTGTTGTCCGTTTTCTTAAGCAAGTTTCCAAAGGACATCCGTCATGACTGCTTCCTGAGAAGATTTCTGGGTTTTAATGTTTTCATTTCCGTACTTATTTCAGGCACTAGGGTTTTGTTACCGGCTTGTGACTAACCCTGGGCGGTGTTTGCGTAGTAGCCTACTTGTAGCTACGCAAAGTGCACTTCGCACTACGCGAACTACGCTTAGCTACGCAAACTGCGTAGTGCACTGTGCAAAATGCTGTTCGCACTGAATGCACAGTGTCAGATGCTTGTCCGCACTGTGCAATCAGTGCAAACCGCATTTTGCACAGTGTAAGCAGTCGTTTTCTGCTGCTCGAGGAGATTTCTACTCGAGTGGCAGCTTTCTCAAAGCAGACTGGTAGTTTCTCATCGTGAGCGGTCGCGAGCATACGCAACAACTCACAATTAGAAACCTGCCCTACTCGTGTTGAGAATCTGTCCAGGAGGTTAATTTTCCACGCTCGCAATCGGCAAGATGATGTTGCTGATCGCGAACGAGGAAAAAGGCTCGCCGGGATGTCATTTTGCTCGTTCGCGGTCCCAAACTTGACGTTGAGGACCGCAAGTAAGCAAAAAATGACCGCTATGCTACACTACGCATGTTTGCACTGTGCTACATGCAATTTGCGTAGTGCGAAGTAGCGCAAACTTCGCAAATTATGCGAGCGTAGCGTAGTACTTACCCCAGGGTTACTTGTGACAACAAAGTTATAGTCTGAGGTTGTGATAACCTGGAGTCCCTGTGTACTCCACTCTTTCCAAGCCGTTTTGCTCCTTTCTGCCCATTTTTTAGATTTATCAGGTTTTTCTTTAGGCTTGCCTGTACTCTAGTCTCCCCCACCTCCTTACTGGGTTTGCGTTGTGTGTTCGAGGGGGTGGGAGCAGCTGACAGAATAGGTGACGTTGGTCTCTTCATTGCTCGGATGGGCATTCCGTGTTCCTGTGGAGCTGCCATGACAAAGAGAAAAGACCTTGAGAGGTAGCAAATTATTTTCATGGCTGCAGTGATTACAAAGCGCAGAAACAAGCTTCAATTGTCGTAAGGATTTCCTCCAGGTTTGCTCAGCAGGGACCAACCTCCGATGACAGTGCCTGATTGCGAATGCAATGACAGGCAGAAATAAGGTAGGGGGAGCGACAGGTAACCAGTGTCTCACTTGGGCACCATCTTGCTCTCCACTTTTCTGTATAATTTCTTTGTTTTATGTGACCGTATGCATTTGTTTTTTGTTTTCTCTTGATACAGTTCAGGTCTTACAGTTCATCCACTTTGAGTGTGGGAATGGAAGGGCCCAGGGCTGGAACCTCTATCTTATTGCCCACTTATATTCATTAGCCTACAACTCAGTAAAGTTGTATGGTTCATACGAATTTAGTAGGACTGTGTAATTAGGTCGACAATACTTCATAATACAGAAACTGAGTCTAATCATATCATCGGTAAATGTTGGACAACCTAGCTCACAGTACCACATCGAAACTCATAAACCTCGTGTTCTAGTATGTGTGTCCCCCTGGAATTAACTAGATAACAACGTCTACAAAAAATAAATGTGTGTGGAATTTTCGTATGTTAGTCAAAAGCATGTTCAAACCACCTTCCTAAAAAGATGCAAAGTTAAAAGACTTAACTAAAATGGAGACTACATACAATCCCTGTAAAAGTAACACCGTCTTCTAAATCTAGTCACACTCCTTTATCAGGTTTACAGAAAAACCCTGCCCATGCTGGTTCCCAATAATAATAAGTACTGGGATCTCCCCATACAACTCCTGGATGGCCTTCATACTTCACTTGCAGCTGGTTTCTGAATTTTTTTGGGTCTCACTATTGCCACTGGCATGGATCTCAACGAACTATATGTGAGTGGTGTTGGTTTCCGTGATTTCTATGATTGCCACTGCTGGTTGGATTTCCCAGTCCTAAGCAATTGTGGTTACTTTGCTGGGTATGTTCCATCTGATTGCACATAGGTGAAGTGTAACAAACATGTATCCTAGCTGTTTGTAACCAGAGCAAGCCATTAGTTTGCTCGTCTGACCGTCTTGAGGGGGTTCTCTAGAGAATATAACCAGGCTGTCTGTATCCAGAGCATGCTGTAGGCTGCTCTTCTGTCATTTTTGGATGGACTCTACAGAGTACTTAATCTACTGGTAACATGCTGAAATTTGACTGCAGATATACATTTTCTATAATAGTACGCTGAACGTGACCACAGTCTCCTTGATTTATGATTTGCCTCACTTTTTCTCTCCTGGTCTCACAAGTGATGTAGAGGAATTTGTTTGTAGTTATGCATGTCCACCAGATCATTATCTTGGACCCAGTCTGACTGTAACCAGAGCATGCTCCACTGTCACTTCTTGCTAGGCTCTAAAGAGCATTTACTATTGTTGCGCATCTTCTGTGCATGCCTGTGACTTTATCTACTGTGGGTCCTGAATAGACTAGTTAAATCATTTGTGATTTCTCCTGTGCCAATAATATAGTTCTTTTGCCATAACTGCTCATAACCAGCTCATGCTTTTGAGTTGCCCTCCATTGCATCAGGAAGGACCTCTTAGATCATTGTAATGGTTGCTTGTATACAGTTCCTGTCTGTGATTCGCCGTCGTCATTCCTGAGTGAAATGGTCATATAATTTAACCTGGGGCCTATAAGCAGAACATGTCTTGTGACTCCCAGCAGTAGCAGTTGTTATGGAGCACTAATGGTGGAGCGGGCATTAAAAAAAGAAAGAAAATTTAACTTACCTGCCGTATGCCGCCTCTCACTCGGTCGATGCAGGAAGCACACAGGCTTTCAGACTCATTTAAGTGAATCACGACGGTGCTGTCATCAGCATGACGACAGTGTTGTGATTGATCTGAGCAGCCTGGTTCAGTGCTTAGACAGGTAGTGGAAGCCTGTGCATGTTCTCTTCCCGGCTGTGCAATACAGCTTGGTGGAGAGCATGCTAAGTGCGCATGTTTGTTTGGCCGGCCCAAGACGGCCATCCAAACCATCATGCGTACTTAGAAAGTGCCCACCACTCCTCCCCCTGCTCTGTGGGCAGGCCAGCCCCGCCCGCACCTACAGGGCAAGTACTGAAAAATAGAATGATAATAATATGGTGTTATTTTCGTTTTATTTTTCTTGTGGGGCGTCGCTCCTCTGCTGGTTGCCAGCGGTGTCTTCTGACTGTACTTTAAAGAACATTTTCCCTGGCTGCCAGTGATCCAATGGCTTCTTTTGGGTTGCTTCTCTGCCACACAAATGCAATCGAGAATATATACCCACTCAAGGATGGTAGGCATGTTGACATGTGCAATTATAACTCAATGTACCTCACTGACTCTACATTTAAGGGTAGTGACACAATCACAGTGATTTGACTGCAGCAACAAGGGAAGTCCACCCCATGATCGTCACGCATGAGAACAAAACACTTTCCTCAGAGGCCACCCCATTTAAACAGGCATAACAATAAATGGATTTAAAGTGCACATGTTCTGTCCTTCACTCTTTGTCCCCCCCATTACATGTGTGAGTGGAGCCAGCGAAGGCACCATAAGAGAGACACTCTGGTCTATCATGCACAATATAGCAACACTTCACACATAGGACTCACTACAATTCGGCACAGTTCCAGCAAAATACTCCTCCACAAGGTAGCATGCTACCGATAGACTAACGCAAGGGCATGAAGCTCTATATACATGCAACTTCAACACGATAAAGACAACTCGTACGTTTTTATCACAAAAGCTCCACAAGCGTGTGTTTTTTTCTGATTAGAAACGTATTTAGTTTACAGCAGATAGCTAGCACAGTGTCACATTGAAATGCAGGTGTCATAATGCAGCAGCTTGCCATTGTGGGGCGTTAACTCCCGTACCCAGTTTGCCTCTATTCATTGTAGTTGAGCTGGGCTTGTTTAGTTCACATTTACCCTTAAGAGTCCCTTAAGTGCAGGGAGAGAATTGGGGTGGTCCATTTATGTACAAGATATATCATCCTGCATTATAGAATGAGCCCTTATTTATTAATTCAACTGTTTCCGTGAATCACCTTATTTCAGAGCGCTAACGAGGTAACCTAGATCACAAAGAGGAGAGCGGAGAAATCAATGCTCAATCTGGTGCAAGATAGGGATGTGTAAAATCGTGCTTATTGTATTAGATATTTGATTCAAAATGTCAGGAACATTATGCAAAGGTTTAACGAAATACACTTTGTGGTATCTCAAGTAAAATATGAAGTGGCACTGGCACACCTTCCATTCAAAAGTCACTCGTCATATGTGCAAGGGACTAGATTGAGGAGAAAATGTCTCTTGCGACACATTTTCTGCTCGAAATAATTTCCTGTAACATATTTTCTGCATAAATCAGTCCCCCAGCACAAAATAGAGAAATTCCACACTTGCATAAATGCTGCAATTCCGCTTTTTTTTACGCAAACTAAAATTCATGAAATTTTGTGAATTACATATGCAGAAAAACAATTGCACACCCCTAGCTAGGTATAGGCCATGCCCCATATTCTTCAGTTTCACCCCCAATCTTATCAGTCCTTTGCTCACAAGCATAGTTAGGTTTGCCCCCTTGGCTTGGACTGCAG
Source organism: Lissotriton vulgaris (assembly GCF_964263255.1). Taxonomy (NCBI): domain Eukaryota; kingdom Metazoa; phylum Chordata; class Amphibia; order Caudata; family Salamandridae; genus Lissotriton; species Lissotriton vulgaris. Next base: position 1,885,064,533 of record NC_141687.1, on the reverse strand, counting down.
GGACAGTCGCAAACCCTAGACTGGGCCTGAACTCAAAGGGATCTGCCTCCAAGATATAGGATATTTGTGCGGACCTCAGCACCGGGACACAGCACTGTACTTCCGAGTTTAGGTGAAATTAACAAGCACTGAACAAGCACTGAGTCTAGGGAAATCAACAAGTTCTTCTTTAGAAATAAATTGACTGTGCCCAGTCAATGTGACGCTCCACATGATTTGGCCACTGCATAGAGTGGAGCACAATACATGAGCATCCAAAGGCCTCATGTGTCCTTGAGACTTTTCCTACCCTTTCCCAACACCTCAGCTCTCTTCCTCTCTGAGTGTGGGTCTTCAAAGAGCCTGCCCCTCGCTGAAGGCACTGTAGTGCCCTTTGCCTCCTTTGTAAGTATTTATTTTGTACATTGTACTCGCACCTATTTCCAAAATGTAGCTCATGATCGAATTAAATGTGATGGAAGGAAGTAGTGCTTTGGAGAGTATAACATGGGTCTGCCAATTTCTCCAGTGTGCAACATGTCAAGGTATCACCGGGCATAACACATTTCAGAGCAGTAGCATCTATGCCAGTGCTCTGCGGTGTGTGCTAGGTCAGGTGCGGGCTGCACTGCACTAACCTTGGGAGGGATGCGAGCAAACAAAGAATTCCCTGGCGAGGCCCAGACACATTAACAGCTGCACGCCCACCATGTTAATTTCAAATCTGATATATCGCTTGGCTAATTCTTTGCAGGCCCTTTCCTTCTGGGTCCTGATTGCGCCTCCCCTGTGCGCAGTATTAATAGGGTTAAAGGTGCTGGCATGGTGAATTTATTGTCCTCATCTCTCAGTCGGTTGAAGCAGGATCACTAATGGCTGACCTTGAGGTTCGACCGTCCCAGACTCCAGAAGATCAGGTCTCAGTCCCCTCTCTGCAAGTGCTCTGACCCTTTCAGTCTCATTCAGCCTGGCCTAACCTTTAACTCAATGATCTTTGACCAAATTATCAAGACAGCACCTGCTTGGGGTTGCAGACTGCTGAGCCGCCATCATTTCATGGGAATTAGTTGTCGCAATGGCAGCCGAAGGCCAGAAGGGAAAGAAGAAAACAAAACATGCTCGTGTGAGTGTGGTTTTGCTGTGCTATCACTGCCTGCAAATTGCAATGTGTTTTTTTACAGAGCTCGTTTACACTCAAATTAGAGGCAGAGATGGGTGTGGCCCATATGGAAATTAGGAGGTTTGCTGGTAGGTTGGTTCCTCTGAAAGGCAGGTAAGCGTGAGCATTGCCAGTCATGTGTCAGACCTGTACCTCAGACACAACTGTCTCAACAGCAGCCCCTCCATACTTACAAAGAATTCAACCAATCAGCTCATGTCCCAGCTTTTCTATGAACACATGTTTACTCGGGATTATTTCCTTCTCATAAGACCGGCCATTAAACCTGAGGCTTGACTGGCTCTTTGACAATCCAACCAGCTGGTAGCAACAACATTTGCCCACAGTCCTTACAGTTGAGGCCACCTTTACTCTCTAGTGGTAGAATGCACGCTCACCTTCAAACAACTCTCCTGCACCCCAGACCTATCCAACAAAGGCGCTGATCTCAAATACGGCTAATTAAACGTACTGATAAATACAGTGGAAATAGAAGCGGTTGTATTTGCATTAAAGACAGCCACTACTTTAATATTTAAAATATGAATGCAAAATTGACAATTAACAGGTGTTACCATTGGTATAGTTCTCAATTCCATCGACTAACTGGCAGCAAAAAAAGGCAGCTGGAGACTTGTGTGGTGCTCACAGGACATGTGAGTTACTACCGTGATGTTTTCCGTCCATAATGACAAATGTGTAAATGTGTTGGGGCACTTAAAATGTCTGATTACCAGGTGTGATTTTCTATCACCACCATTGTCACGTCGTTTCCATAGCGGGAACTATTTTCTGCTGAAATGAGACATGCATGAAGGATGCTTCTCAAATCTAGATTGGCAGAAAAGAGTTCGTGCAATTTAACACTTATGCAAAAGATTCATATTTATCGAATAAAGTGTGAAATTGCAGTGAAAAAACGCTTCTAACAATTTTTTTGTTATTAATCATGCAGCAACGTTTGTATTTTTTTGGGACAAAATGTAAAGGAGGCACACGTTGTGATTTACTAACGTTTTACTTGGCTTCAGAAAGTTTTGTGCGGAGAAGTTTAACCTTACTCACCCCATTTTTAGACTTTATTTGACTACTAAAAATAATCCAGGGGACAAAAGAGCAAGACCGATCTACCGTTCAGGGACCTAAAAGCGGATTTTGATAAGGTATACCAGGAGTGGTCCCTGCAGGTAAAAGCGGTAGGGCCGGGTTTTGGGGGCGGTGGAGGGGAAGTGATTCGACGAGGGAAAATGAAATAAATAATGAATTCCCCTCGTCGTCTGTTGAGTCCACCCGGACCGCCTCACCGCTCCTCCCTGCATGGGCAGCTACTGAGGTATATAGATCTTTTCTTTGGAGTACAATACGTAATTTGGGTATACCTGTATGACTTATTAAGCCTATAATTCAAATAAATACCAAATTGATGGCAGTAGTTCACTAGGGCAAGGAAATAACTACAATTAATTCATTTAGCGCCACTTGTGATGTGCTCCTGGGCTGTCTTGGTATCTAAGTTGTGCAATTAACCCCTTACCTGTCTTATTGCTGAATATTATTTCCAGCAGTTGTGCAACTATTGATACATTTGTATTAAACGGGAAACATCCTTCATAACGGGGATGTTACAACACGTTGCCATTACAACGTAGTTGCAACAACAGCAACTACCATTACAACGCAAATGCTTTACCACGCATGCCTTCACAACGAATTTCCTTGTAAAGGCATGAATGGTAAAGGCTTATGTGTTTTACATGTAAGTATAAGGTAATGGTTTTGGGTGGGTTTTGGGGTGTAGTGGTATAGATTTTGGGGTGCCACAGTTAATTTTAGGGTTCAGGGTGAATTTGGGTTATGGGGTGCCAAAGTTAATTTTAAGATTTAGGGTTGGTATGGGTTTTGGGGTAGCAAGGGTAATTTTAGAGTTCACTGTGTGTTTGGGTTTTGGGGTGCAAGGTTTAATTTTAGGGTTAAGGGTGTGTTTGGATTTTGGGGTGCAAGGTTTAAATTTGGAGTTTAGGGTAGGTATGGGTTTTGGGGTGTCAGGATTAATTTTAGGGTTCAGGGTCTGTTTCAATTTTGGGGTGCAAGGGTTAATTTTGGGGTTCAGGGAGGGTATGGGTTTTGGGGTGTCAGGGGTAATTTTAGGGTTTAGGGTTGGTTTGAGTTTTGGGGTGCCAGGAGTAATTTTGTAGTTCAGGGTGGGTTTGGGGTGCCAAGGGCAATTTTAGGGTTCAGGGTGAGTATGGGTTTTGTTGGGAAATAGTTATTTTAGCGTTCAGGGTGAGCTTGGGTGTTGGGGTGCCAGGGGTAATTTTAGAGATAAGGGTGGGTATGGGTTTTGGGGTGGAAAGGGTAATTTTAGGGTTTAGGGATATGGGTATAGGGGTGGTAAGGGAAAGTTTAGGATTGTAGGGGGATATTGGTACAGGGGTAATAAGGGTCATTTTAGGGTGTTAGGGGTTAGGGGTATTGGGGTAGTAAGGGTAATTTTAGTGTTTTAGGGGGTAAAAAAAAATATACATACATATATATACATAATATGGTGAATTAATGGTTGCCTAGAAATTTCTCTCTGTGTCCTCTGGTCTTTTCTTTGGAAGGACTTTCTGCATATTTTCACGCGCTGGCCAGTAGCGTGTGTACAGAGGACCCATCGTAAATGAGGTCTGTGAAAATATTGGCAATGTGGCAAATTTCTCCAAGGTATTGGACTTTGCAGGCCCACCTCAGGAACAGCCAAACAAGTGGCCGCTGCGGCTAACAGTCTGTTACCGCACGGGGATGTGGGATCACTGTATCTTCACGTCACAGCCAGGTTTGAGATCTTAGCTTGGGGCCGAGGCGTTGGGGACTCAAGGCAGCCATGAACACCATCATTACGGGATCCACTTAGCAAAGATTAGCCCCCTCCCTCCCTTGCTTGGCACATCAGTGCTCACAGAAGCACAACACGGCTCCGTAACCGACACTTACCAGAAAAATGCAAGCTGGGATTTAGAGTCCTTCAACATCGGACTGCAGCTGCAAGCAATAACAAACTGAGGCTGCTGCACTTCAGCCAATGGGAGTGCCTTGGAACATTCAAAGGAGGGAGCGAGAATAACCCAGTGTAACTAGGCATTTGAAGAAGGCCCACACAGAAGTGCATCATGCCTGTGATGGTGAATAAATGGTTGCCTTGAAATTCCCCGCTGTGTCCTCTGGTCTTTTCTTTGGAAGGACTTTTCTGCATATTGTAACGCGCTGGCCAGTAGCGTGTGTACAGAGGACCCGTCTTTAAAGAGGCCTGTGAAAATATTGGCAATGTGGAAAATTTCTCCAAGGTATTGGACTTTGCAGGCCCACCTCAGGAACAGGCCAAACAAGCAGCCGATGCGGCTAGCAGTCCGTGACTGCATGGGGACGTGGGATCACTGTATCTTCACGTCACGGCCCAGTTTGAGATCTGAGCATGGGGTTGAGGCGTTGGGGACTCAAGGCAGCCACGAACACCTTCATTATGGGATCCACTCAGCAAAGATTAGCCCCCTCCCTCCTAAGCCTGAAACATCAGCGCTCCCAGAAGCACAACACCTTCCGTAACCGACACTTACCGGAGAAATGCAAGCTGTGATTTAGAGTCCTTCAACATCGGACTGCAGCTGCAAGCAATAACAAACTGAGCCTGCTGCACTCCAGCCAATTGGAGTGCCTTGGAACATTCAAAGGAGGGAGCGAGTGTAACCCAGTGTAACTAGGCATCTGAAGAAAGCCCACATCGAAATGCATCATGCCTGTTATGGTGAATAAATGGTTGGCTAAAAATTCCCAGCTGTGTCTACTGGTCTTTTCTTTGGAAGGACTTTTCTGCATATATATATATATATATATATATATTTTCTGTGGCCGCACAATACCATCCAATAGGATTAACACACTGGACTTTCAAAAGACCCTCACCAGTGCACCCTGTCACACTTAACTAGCACTAAAGAGGCAATCCAAGCTGAAACGCGTCTGCCAGAGGGACAGCAATGGCGACTTGCCATTATCAGTAAAATGCCCTGAAGGTGAAAATAAAGCTTACCTCGTGTACCGTCGAGCATGTGTCAGCCCGTTTTGAACGGAAGCGGGATTGAAGGAGTATGGAGTCAGGCGATTGGTGCTTGACGACTGGCACGCCTCTTGTTCTGGTGCTCTGCGCAAAGCCAACAAACCTGTGGAGAGAGAATACCAAATACGCATCGCAGCGCCCCCCCAGCAGAGGCTTCCATGAGACCCGGCAGGGTAGAGAGCGGCGGATCGTCCGCTGTAAGACGTGTCTCCAGGTGAGCGGAATCACCTTCAAAGTGCAGCGACAGGAAGAACACGATCGGCTTGCTGACAACGTCAGGGCACTACTAGTTTGCTTGTTACATAGACACTGGACTATGTTCACAACCTGGACGAGTGCTCTTCCTTTGTTGTGCTGCATGTGAAAGAACGCATCATACTGACTGAGTGGGGGCTTGGAAGTGTGTGAGCTGAAACGGACTCAAACTACCAGCATGCAGTGAGAGGCACGGACCGGATCCTGCAGTCCGTTTTCTGTGGCCGCACAATACCATCCAATAGGATTAACACACTGGACTTTCAAAAGACCCTCACCAGTGCACCCTGTCACACTTAACTGGCACTGAAGGGGCAATCCAAGCCGAAACGCGTCTGCCAGAGGGACAGCGATGGTGACTTGCCATTATCAGTAAAATGCCCTGAAGGTGAAAATAAAGCTTACCTGGTGTACCGTCGAGCATGTGTCAGCCCGTTTTGAACGGAAGCGGGATTGGAGGAATATATATATCTATATATTCACTGAAAAAACCATAGGTTTCACACCAGTTATAGTTAGGAATTAGCATTTAAAAAACCTATTAAATTCACTGAAAAAACCATAGGTTTCACATCAGTTATAGTTAGCTGGAAATTTTACTGACATAAAACCATTGAAATTCCCACGTTATAGTTAGTAGTTGGACTCACTATAACTTGCGCGCCTGCAATGCACTGCTGATGACGTCACATATTACATCACACATCACTTGATCTCCTGTTAGACAGGACAAAGTCGGCTTCCCCCCTGGACCCCTGTCCTTTGAAAGTTTTGAAGGTATGTAGAGACACCCTTCTGCCGCCTCTTCTCGAAGTGATGAACGGTGCCATGGCTCAGGGTACCTTTCCTTCGGCCTGGAAAAAGGCGATAGTGAAGCTCCTTCTTAAAAAGCCCACCCTGGACAGCTTAAAAACTTTAGACCCATATCTCTGCTACCTGCCCCGGCAAAAATGCTTGAATCACACCTGAATTCTCATCTATCCACTTTCCTGGATTTTTCGGGGTTCTTGGATAGCTCCCAGCATGGATTCAGGAAATCCCATAGTACTGAATCGGCACTTACTATTGTGGTGAATAACATTCGCCTGAAGGTGGATCTGGGTCAAACCACTGTGTTGGTCTTACTTGACCTTACAGCAGCGTTCAATACCCTGTCTCCCTCGACTTTAATATCTCGTCTGAGGGAGGCAGGGATAGCGGGGCCGGCCTTGAGCCTTCTGGACTCTTTTTTACATCTAAGAGAGCAGAGGGTCATGCTAGGAGAGTTCCTCTCCTCTGCTAAATCCTTGCAACATGGGGTGCCACAGGGGTCGGCCTTGAGTCCGACCCTATTCAACATATGTGGACCCTCTTGCTAGGTTAGTAAAATTGCAGGCGATGGAGGTGGTGTCATACACCGATGACACCCCGATCATGGTGTCCCTGGCTCACTCTGCTACTACATCCGCGGTCAACTTTATGACATGCATGCAGACAGTCGCGGAGTGGATGATCCAAAACTCCCTAAAGTTGAACGGCGATAAAACAGAGGTCCTGGTCTTTGGCAAAGACCAGGATATTTGGTCTAGCGAGTGGTGGCCTTCTTCCCTGGGAACCTGCCCCACTCCCTCCCAATCGGCCAGGAATCTCGGCGTAATATTTGACACCTCGCTGTCCATGACTCTCCAGGTCAACAGAACGGTGGCCACTTGCTGGGGGGTTATCAAGATCCTTAAAAGAATCCTTCACTATCTGTCCCCCCAGGCACGTAAGCAGACGGTGGTTACATTGGTGGGTTCCAGGCTGGACTACTGCAATGCACTTTATGCAGATTCTAACAAGGGCCTCATCCAGCGCCTTCTGGTTGTGCAGAACGCGGCCGCGAGATTCGTTCTGGCACTACCTAATGCATCCTCTGCTACAATAGCAAGGAAGAGCCTGCATTGGCTTCCCATACAACAGAGGATTTCATTTAAGCTCCTGTGCCTGGCCTATAGAGCTCTCTCGGCTGGTCCCCTGGATCCCCTGGGTTCCCTTCTAACCCGCCATGTCCCTAGTAGGGCTCTTCAATCCCCTGAGATGAATCTGCTTGTAGTTCCCCGCGCGAGGAAGGTCAGATGGGGTAGTAGAGCATTTTCCATCGCTGCCCCTCGGTTATGGAATGCCCTCCCCTTGGAGATTAAGGCCTAATTGTCTCTGGCCCTCTTTAAATAAGCGCTCAAAACTTGGTGCTTTATCAAGGCCTACCAGTAAGGATTCATATTTGTTCCATCTAGCATTCTTTTTTGGTTAGGCGCCTTGACGCCCATTGGGCTTAGTAGCGCGCTACAAATCGGATTTCATTCATTCATTCATTCATGGTCAGTGACATCACTGATGACACCATCCAGTGAATGTGTGTCTTTCTGAAAAATAAATATGTTTTATATATGTATATGTAAAGGTCGATGGACGAATAAATGTTTAAATAAGTGTGTAAATCTCAGCCACCACCACCACCACCAAGAGGACCACCACAACACCACAGTGGTTGAGATGAAGAAAAGGAGGAGGAGGAGGAGGAGGAGGAGGGGAGGAGGATATTCCTGCCAGAAGATAATACCCCATATAGTCCAAAGCAGCACATTATATGGGAGTTTTTTTCCATCCCAAGTGGCCTCAAAAAAGTGAATGCGCCAAAGGTGACTTGCCTAATCTGTGGCATTGAACTTTCAAGGGGGAACCCTAACAAGAAATACTCATTTGGCAATAACACCATGATTCGCCACATGCAGCGGAGGCATCCCAACAACTATGCTGCGGCAGAGGTCCGAGAACTGGCCACAAACCCTCCCCAATCTTCACCCAGCACCTCCAAAAAAAAGCAACCCACTCCATCGGGACCAGAGACAAGGGAGATGGTCCCAAACATACAACCCCAGTTTGGGCAACACAAGATCACTTGTATATTTTGTGGTAAAACCATAACCTATGGTGAGCAAAGCATTAAGCTCATCAACCGTGCTGGTGACAACCACAATTGCCCCAAAAAACAATAATTTTTTCCTGATTTTTTTTTTGCTCCAGTTGAGCCGTTTACAATTCCCTGTTTTTTGTTTCTCCCCATAAAAATAACAATAAAAATATAAAATTGTTCATAAAAGCCAAAAAAAGTACAAAATGTTCAAAAAACCATAAAAAAATATAAAACAACAAAAAGAAGAAAAAAAAAACAGTTCTTTTTAGAACTACCTCCAATTTATAAAAAAAAGGCTAAATTTTTTTAAAACTCTGTCATTCTTTTTTCCCCATGGTACGCTCCCCAGTACGCGCCCTGGTGCACGTACCGGGGCGCGTTTATAGATATATATTTTTTTTAACCTAAATTACTCAAAATCCACTGGAGCACATATCTTGAGGCATAGCAAAGGCACATCGGGCTACCAGTCCCTACAATTTTGCCAAGTTTGGTGGAAATCCATTCAGCCGTTCGGGCTAAAAGTGAGGTTGACCGCCCTATGGAAATTAACATGGGGAAAACACGTTTTGGGACCACCATTTTATCTCGGCCCCCGCTTGACGAATACCCCCCAAACTTTCAGGGAAGGACCGGAGCGCCGCGAGGCAATTTTGTGGACATTTTCAGGCAGATTCCTCAACCGGCGCCAAAGTTATTCCCAATAGAATGTTGCGATTTCTCTATTCAAAATAATCCTAACAATACTATAAGTTCACACTGGCGACCGCCAGTAGGTTATATATATATATGTACATACATATATCCAATTCAACAGTTGTCACCAGTATCCACAAGACAACAAGCTGAGGCCCATTTGCATTCCAGGTGAGTTTTATTGGCAGAAAACACCCAACGCATTTCGCAGCTGCAGCCGCTTGATCGTGATCAAGCGGCTGCGGCTGCGAAACGCGTTGGGTGTTTTCTGCCAATAAAACTCACCTGGAATGCAAATGGGCCTCAGCTTGTTGTCTTGTGGATACTGGTGACAACTGTTTGACTGGATTTACGGGGGTAAGGCGAACCCCGCTGTGGCCCGCCAAATACAAGTGGCGTTGGTTTATTTCACCATTGTTTATGGGATATATATATATATATATATATATATATATATATATATTCCAGCTCCGTTGCACCAAAATCCAGGTCACTCGCAGGTGGGTGCCTCTCGTGGTGGCGCCCCACGTGAGTAAATTGCAGCTCCGAGTTTCTCTCGAAATTCAAAGAAAGAAATTGCGGCACTCGCAGGGAAAGTGTTCGATACGTTTTTAATCAGAACCACTCAGCAGACAAACGCGTTTCGGTTTTCCTTCGTCAGTGTCTACCATTGACACGGAAGGAAGCAAGTTTAAAAGCTCTTCATCACATTATTGCATGTCCATAGAAAGAGGACTGACGTTTGCCCCCGTGAGAGACAGTATTACATAGTAAATTACTTTTTACTTTAGCATTCAAGAATCACATTCAATAAAGGGACTGTGAAAATCATTTCAAACAATAATTTCGGGCGCTTTACATTTCCTATTCCCGAAATTGTTTACATTATATGTAAAAGTTATTTGCCCTTGTTGTGTGGTGTGAGTTATTCAGCCGTGGATCGGCATGGCTCACGGGGTGTGATAGTTAATTACAGAGTTTATGCTTTTCCTAAATGGGAAGCTAATTCCTCATTCCTGTTTAATCCCAAAGGGGCCTTTGTTTGGAGGTCTATTATGTAGCGGGATTCAAGCCTTCTTAATTTCCGCAACCTGTCTCCACCCCTTGGGTCCACTGGTATGTGATCTAGCGCAAAAAATTGCAAAAGTTCCCTATTGCTGTTGTGCCTAAGGGCAAAGTGTTTTGCTACGGGGTAGTTGAAATCCTTATTCATGATAGCACGTTGGTGCTCCAGTACACGTAACTTGACATTTTTTACTGTGCTGCCTATGTACTTCAGTCCACATGGGCACAATAGGCAGTAAACAACATGGGTGGTGTTACAAGTGAGAAACTTAGATATTTTCTTGCTCTGTCCTGACCCTGGTATTTCGTATGTTGTTTTCTTTTTGCTCCTCTCGCAGGCCTTGCATTTGCCGCAAGGGTAAAATCCTGGCATGTCCCTGATTCTGCCTGTCACTGTGATTCTGTCTGGCAGGTGACTGTGTACAATTTTGTCCCTGATGGATCTTCCTTTTCTAAAGGTGATTAAGGAAAAAGCTGGAATTTCTTTTCCTATGATCTGGTCCGTTTTTAAGATGTGCCAGCTCCTCTTTAGGATGGTTCTCAGATGATTAGAATCTTCTGAGAAGGTGGTTATCAGTCTGAATTTTCCTTCATTTGGATTTATGTCTGACTTCCTAATTTGTTCTTTTAGGAGTTGGTCTCTAGGGATTCTTTCCACTCTTTTCAGAGTGTTTTCCAGAAGTATTTTATTGTATCCTCTGGCTTGGAATCTATCCATACTTTCTCTTGCGGCTTTTGCAAAGTCTACATCTCTGGAGCAATTTCTCTTTATCCTGAGAAGTTCTCCGTACGGGATACTTCTGATTAGGGTCGGGGGGTGACTGCTTCCGGCATGTAAAACCGAGTTGCCGGCTGTTGTTTTTCTAAACAGTTCTGTCTCAATTTTCCCACCAGTCAAGTTAACTTTCAAATCCAGATAGTTCACTGTTGATACGTTGATATCTGCAGTGAAATTCAGATTTAATTCATTAAGGTTTAGATATGCCACAAACTCTTCTGCTGAAGTCACAGATCCCTCCCATACAAGGAAGAGATCGTCGATGTACCTATACCAGACTTTCAGGTTTCCTGCCCATTTTTGGAAACCAAGGCTTTGGGTAACCTGCTCCTCCCACCAGCCCACGAATAAATTTGCGTAGCTGGGGGCAGAGCAGGTTCCCATCGCCGTCCCAGTGACCTGCCTGTACATTTGACCTTGAAACAAGAAAATGTTATTAAAGAGACAGTATTCAATGAATTCCAGCAACATTTGACTGTGTTTAGTGAACTTCATAGGTCTCTTGTCAAGGTAGTATTTCATTGCCAATAGTCCCTGGTTGTGATCAATGCTCGTGTATAAGCTGGTAATGTCCATGGTTATTAATATACACGAGGAATTACATTTCACCATTTCAATCTTGTTCACAAAGTCTTTGGTGTCCCTGATGTAAGATTTTAGTTCTAGGACACTCTGAAAGAGAAAGTGGTCAATATAAATGGACATATTTTCAGATACACTTCCTATCGAGGAAACTATTGGTCTGCCAGGTGGGTTTCTGCTGTCTTTATGTATCTTAGGCAAGTGATAGAAGGTGGGCACAGTCGGGTTATTGTTTTTCAAAAAGAAATACTCATCAGTGTCCAGCATGTCATTACTGTGCCATTTATTTACAAGTGCTTGGAATTTGGCAATACTTTCATCATACGTCTTTCTGGTCGTTTCTTCGTATGATGTCGAATCCTCCAATTGCCTGTATGCTTCTTGGCAATATTGTGCTCTTGACATCACCACAATATTGCCACCTTTATCTGATGGCTTGCAGATAATGTCTGGATCGTTGTCTAAGGTTTTGAGGATTTCTCTTTGTTCCTTTGTCATATTTGGTATTTTTTGTGTCATTGTCCTTTGTCGCGCTCTGAATTTCACTAGATCTTTTGTCACAGCCTCCGAAAAGGACTTGTAAATAAATGGACATTACCAGCTTATACACGAGCATTGATCACAACCAGGGACTATTGGCAATGAAATACTACCTTGACAAGAGACCTATGAAGTTCACTAAACACAGTCAAATGTTGCTGGAATTCATTGAATACTGTCTCTTTAATAACATTTTCTTGTTTCAAGGTCAAATGTACAGGCAGGTCACTGGGACGGCGATGGGAACCTGCTTTGCCCCCAGCTACGCGAATTTATTTGTGGGCTGGTGGGAGGAGCAGGTTACCCAAAGCCTTGGTTTCCAAAAATGGGCAGGAAACCTGAAAGTCTGGTATAGGTACATCGACGATCTCTTCCTTGTATGGGAGGGATCTGTGACTTCAGCAGAAGAGTTTGTGGCATATCTAAACCTTAATGAATTAAATCTGAATTTCACTGCAGATATCAACGTATCAACAGTGAACTATCTGGATTTGAAAGTTAACTTGACTGGTGGGAAAATTGAGACAGAACTGTTTAGAAAAACAACAGCCGGCAACTCGGTTTTACATGCCGGAAGCAGTCATCCCCCGACCCTAATCAGAAGTATCCCGTACGGAGAACTTCTCAGGATAAAGAGAAATTGCTCCAGAGATGTAGACGTTGCAAAAGCCGCAAGAGAAAGTATGGATAGATTCCAAGCCAGAGGATACAATAAAATACTTCTGGAAAACACTCTGAAAAGAGTGGAAAGAATCCCTAGAGACCAACTCCTAAAAGAACAAATTAGGAAGTCAGACATAAATCCAAATGAAGGAAAATTCAGACTGATAACCACCTTCTCAGAAGATTCTAATCATCTGAGAACCATCCTAAAGAGGAGCTGGCACATCTTAAAAACGGACCAGATCATAGGAAAAGAAATTCCAGCTTTTCCCTTAATCACCTTTAGAAAAGGAAGATCCATCAGGGACAAAATTGTACACAGTCACCTGCCAGACAGAATCACAGTGACAGGCAGAATCAGGGACATGCCAGGATTTTACCCTTGCGGCAATTGCAAGGCCTGCGAGAGGAGCAAAAAGAAAACAACATACAAAATACCAGGGTCAGGACAGAGCAAGAAAATATCTAAGTTTCTCACTTGTAACACCCTCCATGTTGTTTACTGCCTATTGTGCCCATGTGGACTGAAGTACATAGGCAGCACAGTAAAAAATATCAAGTTACGTGTACTGGAGCACCAACGTGCTATCATGAATAAGGATTTCAACTACCCCGTAGCAAAACACTTTGCCCTTAGGCACAACAGCAATAGGGAACTTTTGCAATTTTTTGCGCTAAATCACATACCAGTGGACCCAAGGGGTGGAGACAGGTTGCGGAAATTAAGAAGGCTTGAATCCCGCTACATAATAGACCTCCAAACAAAGGCCCCTTTGGGATTAAACAGGAATGAGGAATTAGCTTCCCATTTAGGAAAAGCATAAACTCTGTAATTAACTATCACACCCCGTGAGCCATGCCGATCCACGGCTGAATAACTCACACCACACAACAAGGGCAAATAACTTTTACATATAATGTAAACAATTTCGGGAATAGGAAATGTAAAGCGCCCGAAATTATTGTTTGAAATGTTTTCACAGTGCCTTTATTGAATGTGATTCTTGAATGCTAAAGTAAAAAGTAATTTACTATGTAATACTGTCTCTCACGGGGGCAAACGTCAGTCCTCTTTCTATGGACATGCAATAATGTGATGAAGAGCTTTTAAACTTGCTTCCTTCCGTGTCAATGGTAGACACTGACGAAGGAAAACCGAAATGCGTTTGTCTGCTGAGTGGTTCTGATTAAAAACGTATCGAACACTTTCCCTGCGAGTGCCGCAATTTCTTTCTTTGAATTTCGAGAGAAACTCGGAGCTGCAATATATATATATATATATATATATATATATATATATTTTTTTTAACTCTGACGAAGCCTGCAAAGGCGAAACGCGTCTGTTGGGGTGAGGGGGGTTTGGTGTCAATAAATCGTTAATTTGGATACCAGTGTGCCAGCCATTCTTTCCAAACTTGCAAATGTAAGTAGGAATGTGCAGCAATATATATATATATATATATATATATATATATATATATATATATATATATATATATATATATATATATATATATATATATATATATATATATATATATATATATGTATATATATATATATATATATATATATATATATATATTTACATACATACATATATATATATATATATTTATATACATATATATACATATATATATATAAATATATAGGTATGTATATACATCAGCCGCAAACCCATCACTATCAAGGCCCACTATACTTGCAAAACAGAATTAGCAGTATATGTACTTACTTGCACTTGCAATTTGCGATACGTTGGAAGCACAAAACTTCCAGTGCACCAACGCATCCTTCAGCACCTTAGGGCCATAGTGAACTGCGACCAGAGTTACCCTGTAGCTCGGCACTTCGACCAACATCACAATAGGAATTTGACCCATCTCAAATATTTTGTGATTGATGCCGTGAGAACTTCTAAGAAGGGTGGCGATTACGAGAAGCAGCTAAGGCAGTTAGAGTCACTTTACATTGTTCGATTGAACAGTAAAACCCCGGGAGGTCTGAACATGGGGGAGGATCTGAGTAATTTTCTTTAATATGTCCCCCTACATTTCTGAACCAAAGGGCATCACTCAATTCATTTTATGAGAGCACAACAGTCATTTTATGCAGGATCCCTGGTTCCTTCCATATATTTCCAGCTCTTATAGTATCCCGCCGTAGACCGAATAAACATGGGCCGGTGGCAGCGGCTATGCTTCTTTAAGATTAACAAATGTCTAATCCACTTTGACATACACTGTAACAAATCAAGATGTGATGTAACATCTTAAGACTAAGGTTTTAATGGAACGATTGGTAATCAAAGGAAGATTTAATTTTTTTATTTGTTCATTTCCCAACAACCCTAGTTGTCTTATACCTTTGGTCATAGACACTTATTCACTCCTTCACCATTATTTCTGTTTATGTTCATTAGGACTAATGGACTTATACATTCGTAAATATAGGCGCACAATAGATCAATTTGGTGATTCCCTGATTTGTATGGTATGCGCACAAGCCCTGTTTAGAAGGCCATGATATACACTATGAGTATTAGGGATGTATCCCAAGAATATTGGTATGGATACATGCGATAACGAATAATTTGTCAAGTGCATTTCTTTTCAAGTGAGGAATGCATTTTGTCTTAGATCCATTATGACCATGCTTATTATTATTGCGTATTTTCATAGATATTATCTAAGCATTTTCATACAGCGTATTTGCACAGAATGTATAACGCAGCACTTTTGCACTTTATTTATAAAGGCGAAATTTGCACTGAATGTATAAGTTTACTACATGCATTTGCACTTTACAATGTGGTTTGATAAAATCTATGGATCATTTGTATCATAAGTAAGACAAAGTTTGAATCAAGTTTATTGTAAATAGTATTTGTACTTGCATACAACCCATGTTCGCAATGTTGTATTTGGGAAGACTCTGACCATTTCAACATGGCCTCTACGGATGTTGTTGGGCCAAACTGAGTGTTGGCCTAAGTCTTTCGATTATGTTGATGAACCTAACTAACATTGGGCGCGCTTTTTTGAAATTGCTTTGTGCTATTTATATGTGAACTAGTCCATTCTCCCGCTGACAGTGAGCAAGGGCGTTCACGCCCGAAACGCGTCTGTTCGGCGTTTTTTGCACCCCTACACTTTATGCTTGAAAAATAAAATCAAAAATATAACCTTAAGACTGGCTTTGGACGTGTTTATCGTTGTCTGCGTACTGGGTAACGTGCATGAGGCGTTGTTTGTACAGTGACCAGTTGGAGGTACATTTGTCACAGGACGAGGTCGGGTCCTGTTCACGCAGACCCTTTTCCTTTCGAGTTGGCTGACGAGGAAACGGACCAATTGATATAGTTTGCTTGGAAGCAAAGTACGTCAGCCCCCTGTGCACGAGGATTTACACGGGACGAATTTCCGGCGACCGGAGATTTTCCTGCTGAGGAAACCGTCGGAGGACAGAGCCATCCATCGGGGAACCCAGGACTGCCGGACAAAGACGTATGTGTAACCTGGAACAGGTTGGAGAGGTGTCCTACAAGCCAGCGGTAAGGAGAGGCATTTGCTATTGTGCCGTTCCTTTGAACTTTGCATGTCTATAGTGCATAACAAATAGGGGTCGAAATGTCGGAAGAGCGGGAACGGGAGGAGGTGTTCAACCAGCTGTTTTTAAATTTGCCAACAGTAAGACAAAGTGGTAATGTGAACAAAAACAAAAACACTGCAGTGGATAAAGACAGCGATGTCAAAAGATTACTCAAAGAGCTGGAAAAGCACATGAGGAGCGAACTATCAAAGTGGTGGGAGATCCGCTCGTTGGAAAAATACCACGAAGTGGGCAGGGTCCCACGAGGCCTAAGAATTATGTTGGTGCCAAGTTTTGAAAATCCGAACCCCCTACTACTCAAGGACTGGGCCGAGAGCAACCTGGAGGCTTCCATGAGGTTGCTATGCCTCTTAGTCAAGTATGCTAAAATTGATCGCGATAAGGACCTCATTGAAATAGCCCGCATAAATGAGGAACTCACTAAAGAACAATTCTTAAAAGACAGTGCATTGATTGAGCAAACACGCAAAGACATAAAAGATCGTCTAAACAAGCATGAGGGCACGATTAAAACTAGGAAAGTGTACAAATTTGCCCGGGATGAACAAAACTATAAATTGGGGCAAATGTACACGTTTGCACGAAAATACGATCATTTACGAAAGCAACGGGTACCTGGAAGCAACATGCCCAGACAAGCACCAGCCCCACCACAAGCCCAACCCACATCAGTTGAATTATGCGATTCTATCGCCTCAAGCTCTAATGAGAGTTTAGTTCCAAGCAGTGAAGAATCTGATGGTGGAGCCCCAGGTGCAGAGGAAGGGGATATGGGCCAACTGACTCTGAGAGAGGAACTGGAGTTTATGAGATTACAGCGGAAGAGCTCTTTACGCTCCAGAAACGCGCAAACAAACAACGCTGGAATGCAAGGCGGAGGGAACGCAGGAAATGCGCCAAGAGGAAGGGGGCGACAACAGAAAAAGAAAAATTGGGGGAACAAAAAACAGTAAACGACAACACCATTATCAACCTTACTAACGTTGAACTCGACCAGGCTGAAAAACAACTGCTTGCGTTGGGACTTTCTTACTGCCCGGAGAGTAATTTCAACTACGGCAACACCAGAGTGGATGTGTTTAAATTTAACAGAAAATTGAAATTGCGAAAATATTATGCCATTAAAGGTGGCCTAGCAACAACAACAAAACCTGCAACTATGGCCCCTACTCCAAAGAGGAGTGGGTTACAGGCTAAAGATGTGCTTTTAATGAAAACGATGCACACATTGCGCAATGACAATACATCCAGCTCAAGCACTCAAGACATTGTCCATGAGGAAGATATTGATATAGGGCAATCTGTGGCTAGCTCTTTCAAACCACCATCAACCTTTATCCCATCAATGCCAAAAGACTCCATTGACATATATGCGGAGCTTTTAACAAATGGCTTAAAGAAACTGCACACCCAAGTCAGAAAACAACAAGGTTCTACAAGTATCAATATGAGGCCTTATAATGATTTGATGAAAAAGTTTAAATCTAACCAAGCAGTAATCATCAATCAGTCTGACAAAGGGGGTAATGTGGTGCTTTGGGGAAAGACACAATATATGGAAGAAGCTTACAGACATTTAAATGACACTGTCTGCTGTGCCCAGATAGGCCTAAAGACTGCAAAATCCATCCAACAAGCGTATTACAAAGAACTGAATGGGTGGAAGCGAGAAGGTCTTTTGTCTAGGGATGAGATGAAATTTCTGTACAAAGACCATCCCATGTTGCCCAACATATATTTCATCCCCAAGGTTCACAAAGGTGTTATACCTGTTCCAGGCAGACCGATAGTCTCGGCAATCAACAGTCTGTTTGAGAATACCTCAAATACATAGATCATCATTTACAAGAATTTGTCACCACTCTCCCTGCTTACATAAAGGACACAACGGAATTCCTGAGGAACATTAACCAATGTGTGTGGTCAGCAGATTTTCTACTAATCACCATGGACATTGCCAGTCTTTACACTAGTATTTCACATTCGGATGGCCTTAAAGCTATTAAGTTCTATTTAGACAAAAGACCGGTGGAACTATACAAGCATAATTCCATGTTAATAACCATGGTGGAACGTTGTCTAAACAACAATGTTTTTTTGTTTGATAACAAGGTCTACAAGCAGCTGAGGGGTGTGGCCATGGGGGCATGTTTCTCCCCCAGTTACGCGGGGCTCCACGTGGGCTGGTGGGAGGAACATGTCCTCAGGGTTCAGCACTCGGATGCTTGGCATAACAACATTGTGAAATACATGAGGTATATTGATGATGTATTTATCATTTGGAGAGGGAATCTGGAAGAGGCACAACATTTTGTAGAAGCTATTAATGTAAACGATTCTAACCTGATATTCAGTGCTGAAATTAGTAAAGATAAGATCAGCTTCTTACATGTGCTGGTAGAAGTAGTGAATGACACACTAACCACAAGCCTTTTTAGAAAGAGCACGGCAGGTAACACTATCCTGCACGCACAAAGCTTTCACCCCGAACACACCATCAGATCAATCCCCTATGGGGAATTCCTTAGAATTCATAGGACTTGTAGCACGGTGGAACTTCGGGATCATCACCAAAACGAAGCAAAAAAACGGTTAGAAGCTAGGGGCTATAAGACTAGTGCCTTAAACAAAGCAATGGCTAGAGCCAATAATTTAGATCGGCACAGTCTATTGGAAGCCCCCACCCCAGATTCCCAAACAACTAATCCAAATGAGAGCAGCAATGCCATGAGACTGATCACAGGATACAGCCGCCAAGCGCGCCAAATTTCCAATTTGGTCAGAGGTCAGTGGCCCGTTATCCTAACTGATCCTGTACTTAAAGACATTTTGCCAAGCAAGCCCATAGTGACCTATAGGAGGGCATTCAGTATGCGGAACGAATTAGTTTCAAGTTCTCCGGAGACACCTAAAATTGATGACTGGTTGTCACCCCGTAAGGGTTTTTTCCGGTGTATTTCATGCCGTGCTTGCAAATTTGGCATCAATACCAGATCCTACCTGACTCCCTTTGACTCCAAACCCATCACTATCAAGGCCCACTATACTTGCAAAACAGAACTAGCAGTATATGTACTTACTTGCACTTGCAATTTGCGATACGTTGGAAGCACAAAACTTCCAGTGCACCAACGCATCCTTCAGCACCTTAGGGCCATAGTGAACTGCGACCAGAGTTACCCTGTAGCTCGGCACTTCGACCAACATCACAATAGGAATTTGACCCATCTCAAATATTTTGTGATTGATGCCGTGAGAACTTCTAAGAAGGGTGGCGATTACGAGAAGCAGCTAAGGCAGTTAGAGTCACTTTACATTGTTCGATTGAACAGTAAAACCCCGGGATTTCTGAACATGGGGGAGGATCTGAGTAATTTTCTTTAATATGTCCCCCTACATTTCTGAACCAAAGGGCATCACTCAATTCATTTTATGAGAGCACAACAGTCATTTTATGCAGGATCCCTGGTTCCTTCTATATATTTCCAGCTCTTATAGTATCCCGCAGTAGACCAAATAAACATGGGCCGGTGGCAGCGGCTATGTTTCCTTAAGATTAACAAATGTCTAATCCACTTTGACATACACTGTAGCAAATCAAGATGTGATGTAACATCTTAAGACTAAGGTTTTAATTGAACGATTGGTAATCAAAGGAAGATTTAATTTTTTTATTTGTTCATTTCCCAACAACCCTAGTTGTCTTATACCTTTGGTCATAGACACTTATTCACTCCTTCACCATTATTTCTGTGTATGTTCATTAGGACTAATGGACTTATACATTCGTAAATATAAGCGCACAATAGATCAATTTGGTGATTCTCTGATTTGTATGGTATGCGCACAAGCCCTGTTTAGAAGGCCATGATATACACTATGAGTATTAGGGATGTATCCCAAGAATATTGGTATGGATACATGTGATTACGAATAATTTGTCAAGTGCATTTCTTTTCAAGTGAGGAATGCATTTTGTCTTAGATCCATTATGACCATGCTTATTATTATTGCGTATTTGCACAGATATTATCTAAGCACTTTCATACAGCGTATTTGCACAGAATGTATAACGCAGCACTTTTGCACTTTATTTATAAAGGCGAAATTTGCACTGAATGTAGAAGTTTACTACATGCATTTGCACTTAACAATGTGGTTTGATAAAATCTATGGATCAGTTGTATCATAAGTAAGACAAAGTTTGAATCGAGATTATTGTAAATAGTATTTGTACTTGCATACAACCCATGTTCGCAATGTTGTATTTGGGAAGACTCTGACCATTTCAACATGGCCTCTACGGATGTTGTTGGGCCAAACTGAGTGTTGGCCTAAGTCTTTCGTTTATGTTGATGAACCTAATTAACATATATATTATATATATATATATATATATACATATATATATATATATTATATATATATATATATATATACATATATATATATATTTCCTACTGGAGAGTCGCCGGTAGGTAGTCATAGTTAGGACCTAGATTCGTTAGGAAATCCGCAACATTCTATTTGGAATAACTTTGGCGCCGGTCGACGAATGTTCACGAAATTCTCTAAGAAAATGGCCTGCTTTACTCCGTTCTTTCCCTGAAAGTTTCAGGGTGATTCGTCAAGAGGGGGCAGAGAAAAAAGGGGGGTCCCAAAATGTGTTTTCCCTGTGTAATTTTCCATAGGACCTTTAAGACGGCTACAGCCCGAACTGCTGAATGGAATTGCACCAATTTGGCAAAAAGCTAGTGTTCGGTTCACAGATGACGCTTTTTGTTAAATGGTGTAAATCGGTTCAGTACTTCCTGAGAAAATCAAAAGTAAAATCATAGATATATCTATTGACAATGTACCGTACGTGTAGGGTAAGCGTACCGTAAAACGTACAATTACGAACACGAGCTGCATGCTGATTGGCTGTCAACTGTCTGGCAACACTCCAAACCAGGAAGTGTTGGCAGTCATCTTGTGCCTCGGTAGAACTGAGTCACAAGAAAGCAGCAAAAGAAACGTGAAAAACACGCAAAGGGGGCAGGGTAGAAACACCCTGACCTCCTAGGCCTGCTTAGGGGGTCCCACAAGGATCCCCCAGGCCAAAACATTTATTTTATTTAAAATCGCGGGATATGCATATGGTTCGCGTACGCGATGAAAAAGAAAAAAAAACGAAGTCCGTTTTATTCTTAACTAGCCACCGGGGGGGGGCCAAATCCTGGGGGCAATTTTTTTTGCATAATGGGGGGCACAGAGGGGCCCCCCTGCCCCAGAGACCGCCACCCCCGGAGCTTTAACTATATGTATCCGGGGGCTCATGGCCCACCCGCAGCCCCGGGGACAGCCACACCCCTGGGCTTCTATCTATTAAAAAAACCTGTGTGGGGGGCTCAAGCCCCCCACATGCCCCAGGGCCCACCACCTCCCCAGGGCTCTAATATTTAAAAAAAGGGGGTCCGTGATGGACCCGCCAGCCCCGGGGACCATCACCCCCCAGGGCTTTTGAATGTTGGGAGGGGGCCGCGCGGCCCCCTCCTGGAACCTTTGATGGCCCTGGGGACCACCACCTCCCAGGGCCAGATCCTACAGTGTCCCGGGGTGCCTATCCCCGGGACACTGCTGTTTGCTATGGTAGGGTGGGAGCCTCGTGGCTCCCACCCTACCATAGCAAACTGCTTCCCTATTTGAAAAAGAGAGCAGGAAGCCAGCTCTCTCTTTCAAGTAGGAAAGCAGATTGCTTTTCGTTAGAGAGATCAGAATGTAAGCTGCTCTCTCTGACGAAAAGCAATGCCGGCTTTGGGTCTCCCCCCACGGTCCCCACCGTTATATTTCAGTCCCGGGAGATAGGGTCCCCAGGGATTATGAAAAATAAGTGATAAAGGCTATTTTTTTTTACTGTAGATTTACTGTGCGCGTACCATGTACTTACGTACGACGTACGGTGCGAAGTCTGTAAGTCGTCCCGTAAGCGTACCTAAGCAAGAAAAATAAAAATATTTTCAGATAGTTATGAAGTGTATGTGTTTACATGTTGGGTGGCTCTAAAAACAGCCCTTGTGTTCATTGGGAGATTTTAGTCCCTACACAAGTAAGTACCGATGCAGAGTCTAAAGTTTATGAGTAAGACTCTGTTCCCTTCATCTGTAAAATGTACACCATCTCTCCTATAGATGTCTTGCATATTGAAACACAGATTGTTTTTGTAAATGGACCCGATTCTATAGTCTCGGAGAAAAGCAGAAACAGATTTATTCACATGTTTCCCAGCTTTCTCAAATTGTGGACAAAATTGATTGGACGAGTTCCAATTCCACCTTTGGCATATATTAGAATAGACAAAGGTAGTTTGGGGGAAAAGTGACATCAGTTCAGTAAAGGTGTCCTTCATAAACATTTCCAGACCTACCCCAGTCAAAGTGCCTAGGCCATTGCCACCACAGTGCACAATTATGAGGTCAGGGTGTTGGAGATGCAAAAAGGATTTTACCAATAGCATCAATTGGTGCCACTTTAACCCTCTCTGTCCAATCTATTTAATGTCTACATTTGGTAAACCTAGGTCTTTGTGAATTCCTTTCTGTTCTGCATACCTTTGACTCCGGAAAATATAGCTGTGTCCCACAATCCACACTCTAAGCATCTTGAAGAGAGGTCTGGTTTCACTCAGCTGGTCTCTGTAAATGAAAGGGCAGTTTGAAGATGTTTTTTTGTTAAATGGTGAATAAGTGGAATTTTGAAAAAAGCAAAGAAGTGATTGGTTGTTTATAAACTTTTTAGATAGAAAACTAGGGTGTAATTTTCTGTTTTTTATTGTAGCGAGCCATATAGCAATATATGCTTATTTGTACAAAAAGTGTAGCAGTTTTGCATTCAACTCTACACTCTCCTTGGAGTAGTGTAATCATTCTGCTACTACCCAAGTAGTCATGCAGCAAAGTAGGCCTAAGGGCATTGGCTGTTTCAAACACCTATAGATAATAAATGCACTTTTCTAAACATCTGCA
Organism: Lissotriton vulgaris; assembly: GCF_964263255.1. Taxonomy (NCBI): domain Eukaryota; kingdom Metazoa; phylum Chordata; class Amphibia; order Caudata; family Salamandridae; genus Lissotriton; species Lissotriton vulgaris. The sequence continues at coordinate 1,885,041,166 of NC_141687.1, read as the reverse complement.
AACTTGGCTTTTAAACTTTGAATTGCCCATCTGTATCCTGACACTTCCTACAAACATTTTGCTACTGCTATTTTAGTATCGTAATGAGTTATACATCAGTATGTTCTTATGTATGCACTGTTCTAAAAGTGAGGGTGCTATATATTCAGCAATACAATCTCTTTGTAGAAGTGTAAACATTCGGTTTTCCAAGTAGTCATGCACCAAAGTAGGCCTTAGGGCATGGACTGCTTCAAATCCCTATAGACTATGCATTCACTGTTCTATACACCAGCAAACTGGTTTCACCAAACACTCTCACACTACTGTTTCAGTATTGTAGTGAACCATACAGCAGTATGAGCTTATCTATACACCGTTGTAAAAGTAAAGCTGCTATACATTCAGCCACACACACACTCCTTGCAGAATTGTAATCATTCAGCCAGTACCCAAGTACTCATGTTGCAAAGTGGGCCTTAGGGAATTGACTGCTTCAAACTCCTATAGACTATGCATGCACTGTTCTATGCACCTGCAAATTTACCTTTTATATGTTCAATTCCCCAGTCTCTATCCTGACACTTCCACCAAACACTCTGTCACTCCTGTTATAGTTTTGTAGTGACTCATTGATCAGTGTGTAGTAATCCATTCACTACATTCAAACACTAATCAGCAGATGTACAATAAGTGGTACCTCCCCAGAGATATGCCAGTTATTGTGCACTGTGACATCACCACCATGGATGCACTGTGTCAATCCTTACACCTGTTTCAAGCAGGAGCAAGGTTTTGATGCAGCATAAGCCCAAAAGTGACTAAATGAAATCTTATACATACAAATTCACCCAGGCACTTTCACCAGCAGTGCGAATTGAAGCATAGACTTGTAACATATTTATGTGCATATGTTACATTCAAGTGCTTCGGAGGTACTACCATATACTATAGGTAAACACCTTACAGATTTATGCTGTAGCACTTCCTTATAGTTCTGCACTTTCACATTCACCATACACTAGTAATGTATTAATTCATTCATTTATGAACTACACATTCATTCTGACAAACTTTTACACACTAACATAGAAATATAGTTCTTCCTTTGACCAGTGAAGGTAGTTCTAAAAATAACTGTTTTTTTTGTGTTTTTAGTTTTCTATTTTTGCTGTATTTTTTCAACAAGTTTTTCTTTTTAAACCAAAAAATGGAACTGGAACCCAAAAAGTCCAACATGAACAAATGAATGAAAAAAACAAACTAATGTCGAGGACAACGATGCTCCCGCTTCCTGCGTTTTATGAGGTCGATTGACGGTTCCCCATAGCACAAAAGTTAATCGCAATAAATGCATAGAATTTTTAGTTCTCCAAAATCGGGTTCAATCTGAGGTTGTGGACTGCTTCCCGAAGGTGGTGGTGGTGCACTCTATGTACTTGGTGCAGCAGCAGGTGGGTTCTCCTGCAACCTCCGCATTGCAGCTCTCGCAAAGTTGTTGATGTGCAAGTTTTTCATGTGTCGCACCCTACTGGCTGTGCCAAATGAGTATTTTTTTGATGGATCGCCCCTGGAAAGAGTTGTTTGGCATATTTTTCAGGTTTCTAGCGGAGCATTAACCTTTTTCCCCTTCAGGGAAAGTAAAAAACTTCCAAATCAGTGCTTCTTTTTTCTTCTTCTGAGGCTCTTCTGGAATTAATTCTCCCTCAGATGAATGGCTGGAAGACGACTCCTTAGGTGTTGTCAGGGTGATCTTCCTTCTATTTTGACAGGATTCGGAGAAGAGATACTTCTTCTTAGAAAGTCAAAGTAGAATGATTAAAATAGGAGGGGTCTTTCAACTGTTGAAATAGGAAGTGTAATGAACCTATCAAATCTCTTCTTTTAAAGTCACATGGCTTTGCGTATGCTTACGGTGCGCTTACGGTGCTCTTACGCTGCGAGTACGTACAATGTACCACCGCGATTTGCGTAATTGCTTTTAAAAGTAATATACGCTTATTAAAAGTTTTAAAAAAACTATTTTCATGATTATCCCAGATAATGTCTTCCCTTAATATGTACATTAAATACATAGATATATTGTTTTAAACATTATAAAACTTTCGCGGGTACGCGTACGGGGTGCCGTACAAACGTACATGACATCACGCGGAAGTGCTGATGTGCCGCGTAACGTCAAAACGTATTTGTGACATATGCGCCCATACGCGATGAGTACGATAAGCCGTATAAAGTACGGTGCGATCACCGTACGCGTACGGTACGATTATCCCAAAAAAAAACAATGAAAAAGGAATTATATAGAATTTAATTTTAATATATTGAAAAAAAAAATAATTAATAAAAAAATAATTTTACATTTTGTTTTGTTATTATTTTACATTAAAATAAGAAATATAACTTAACAAATTAAATAAATATAAATATTTATAATAAAAATGTAGGAAATTAGTAGAAAAAGATAGAAATATAATAAGTAACACATTAAAAAATTATCATTTACAAAACCTTTGAAATTCACTGAAAAAACCATAAGTTTCAGCCATGTTATAGTTAGGAAATAGCATTTAAAAAACCCTAGAAATTCACTGAAAAAACCATAGGTTTCACACATGTTATAGTTAGTGGGACGTTTCACTCATACAAAACCATTGAAATTCCCCCGTTATAGTTAATTCAGCTAACTATAACTCGCATACCCGCAATGCCCTGCTGATGACTTCACATACTACATCACTCATGGCATGGTCAGTGACATCACTCATGACATCACTCATGACATCTCAAATGACATCACTGATGACATCATCCAGTGAATGTGTGTTTTTCTGAAATTTAAATATGTTTTATATATGTATATCTCAAGGTCGATGAAAGAATAAATGGGTATATAAGTGTCTAAATGGATGATATTTTTGTAAAATTGATTGTATAACCGACTGATGAATTTTATCTTAGTGAATACATGGGTTAGTGAGCAATGTTTAAATATGTACATATCTGTATCAGTCTCACACATTTTTTGAATAAGTGGCTGCATGGGTTGGTGAGTAGCTACATGAGTGTCTATATAGGTTATTAGTTGTTTTTTGAGTATCAGTATGAGTGTCTGAGTGTCTATATGGTTCGGTGGGGGATATTACTTAGCGCATAGATGCATGAATGAGTGACTAACTGTTTGTATGTGTTTTGAAGACAGCATGTGTGCAGGGCTGTATGGGTGGATGAGTTTGTGTAGGTGTGTTAGTGAGTGAATGACTGTCTCAATAGTGTCTTTATGAGTAAGTACATATGTTTTAAACTAGTATATGTGAGTATTGATGTATATAAGTGAGTATATAAGAGAGTGAGAGATTGGAAGAGTTCCTGTATAATTAAGTTTGTGTTTCTATAACAGATTGTTTAAGAGAGTAAGTATGTGTACGTTTCTGTAGAAATAAGTGTAGTGGTGTGCGTATAGCTATACATGCAAGCAAATGGATGTTTGAAAGTTTATATGCATGTGTGAGTATGTGTGTGAGTAACTCTATGTATGAGTGTAGGTGTGTAACAGGATGTTTAGGTGTATGAGTACATATGATGAGTGAGTACGTGTATGAGTGACTATATAGAATTGATGTGGATGTGTATGTACATTTTGGAATTACTGAATAGACGGTTCTAACTAGTATTGGTATCTCCATTGTTTTAAAAACTTTAGTTTCTCTTTTTCAATGTGTGTATGAAAGGTTATATTAGGGTGAGAGGAGGTGTGCCACTCTTTCACAAGGATGATGTCATCAGTGATGCCATTTGAGATGTCATCAGTGATGTCATGAGTGATGTCGCTGACCATGTCATGAGTGATGTAGTATGTGACGTCATCAGCAGTGCATTGCGGGCACGTGAGTTATAGTTAGCTGAACTAACTATAACGGGGGAATTTCAATGGTTTTGTATGGGTGAAATGTCCAGCTACCTATAACATGTGTGAAACCTATGTTTTTTTTCAGTGAATATATATATATATATACATATATATATATATATATATACATATATACGTTTTTATATATATATATATATATATATATATATATATATATATATATTCATATTAAACTGTGAACGATGCCTGAGCTGAACAAGCATTGATTAAACATTTAACAAATTTGGTAGTAAGGGGCTCTTTGGATGAGCCAATAAAAGAAGCTCAGGTGGGAGTCATTCCATTTGTTACATGGAAACATGGTGGAATCAATCCAGGCACAAGTAGATGTTAGCGATTTAATAGGACTTTGACTGATATGCCTATAGGTGTCTTTCCTACCTTAAAAACTAATGATTAACTAACATTTTCAGGCATAATTGCAAAACATAATAAAAACCACCTCACAATTGAAAGTGTTCATTCTACAAAACTGAGGGGAAATCTTGCATGAAGACAGTTTTATGGAGGCAGTGTTTGTATATTATATTCCTCTTCTATTCAATCTTCAACTAAAGCCCCTCCTCCTCTCCAAGATCATTTGAAGCTAGGAAAGGGGTAAGGAAAATAGAAACAAGATGGAAGAAACAACATGAGATTCTAAAATGTGCCCTATACAAAGCATATTTTTCATGCATTCATAAACTTTAACATTTCATTGGCACACACATCTGCACCTCGCAACAACCCTTCTAAGCCAAACTATAGCAGAAAATGGCACAAAGTTTCTCCTGATGCATTTACGAAAAAATATACTAACCCTAACATAGAGAACGCAATGGATACGCAGGAAGCTCTGAAATTATTCCACATATCTCTGAATACCGCCATTGATATTCTGGCGCCCATGAAAATTCGTTCTTCGCCAAGACTAACGCCACATGCTGCTTGGTACACACCTGATCTACGCAAAGAGAAAACCCAATGTAAAAAAAAAAATGGAAAGACAATGGTGAACTACTCCCAATTCTAGCTTTCGAGAAGCCTATAAAAAACCCTTAGTGGAGTAATAGTAGGAAAGCACAGAATATTTTTATCTCTCAGCAACTTGATAAAGCTGGCAAATCCTCCTAGGAACTTTTTTAAAACCCTTAATTCCTTCATCAATCTCCCGGCCTGCGCAACTAATATTCCCCTTTGCAAATACGTTGTGACTAGATGGCTGACCATGTAGAGGATAAAGTACATTTAATCTATAATAATCTTGCAAATTTGACACACCCCATCAGCTTGGAGCCTACATACGTTGGTAGAAAGTATATTTGCACTTGCAACTTCAGGAAGTTTGCCCCCTTCAATGTAGAGTCCGCTCAACTCTCTCTGAAAGCTGTTAAATCAGTCTCTTCTCTGGATCTTATTCCAGCCAAGAGAGCAACCACGCTATTCCATCAACTGACCCTGCCTTTTATCTCCTTGTTGAATCTTTCACAGAGCATGTGCTCAAATACAGGTCAGTGGAAAACTACTTAGGTCATTCCAAATCCGAAAAAAACAACCTTCCTGCTACAGATGTTTCCAAATATCACCCTATTTCACTTCTTCCCTGGACTAGTAAAATAATAGAAAGCAATAATAATAAACAACTGATGGAATACCTAGAGTCTAACAGGTGCCTAGATCCATCCCAGTCAGGCTTGAGACCAATGCACAGCACCAAAACTGCACTCTTAGCTGCTACAGACCATATTAGATGCAGCCAAGACAAAAATCTACCATCTACGCTTGTGCTGTTAGATTTGTCTGTGGCCTTCAATACAATATCTCATCCAAGACTGATTTCACTAAAGGCATGAAAGCTATCAAAGCTTGGATGGGAGCAAACTTTCTCCAACTGAATAGTGGAAAAACTGAAATCTCACTCAACTGTTTTGGTCCCCTGAATGGTGGCTGCCCGAATTAGGATCACCACCTATTCCAAAATCTTCAATGAAAAATCTGGGCATTAAACTTGACCAGAACCTAACCATGAAAGACCAGGTCAAGTCAAGTATTTGTATAGCGCACTACTCATCCAGAGGGTCTCAAGGCGCTTGAGAGGGAGGGGGGGAAGGGGTTCGCTACTTGTCAAATAGCCAGGTTTTGAGTTGTTTTCTGAAGGATAGGTGGTTCTGAGTAAGGCGGAGGTGGGTGGGGAGAGAATTCCAGGTTTTGGCCGCTAAGTAGGAGAATGATCTTCCTCCCATGGTGGCTCTTCAGATGCGTGGAATCGTGGCGAGGGCTTGGTTGGATGAAATACCAAGCAGGCAGTCCAGGCAGATGGAATTACAATGTTGGCAAAAGGTAATCAGTCACAGCGAGGCATGTTATGAGGTTTCTACTAGCAGTACACAAGACCCTAGTACAGGTGCTGGTGATTAGTCGCCTTAACTATGGTAATGCTCTTCTGGCCCCTGTCAAACTTGGTCGTTCAGAATACAGCGGCTCGTTTAATTCTCTATCTACCAGCAAGATCTGCCTCTACTCCTTTACTGCATGCACTACTCTGGCTGGCTGTGCGGAAGTGTATCACCTTCAAAATCTGTTGCCTAGTGCGCTTAATGGCAAGGTACCCAGTTATTTGATGAAAAAATGTATCCCTTATCGACCAATAAGGTCCATAAGATCTACCCACCCACGAGGCAATGCATTTACATTCCTAGTCCCCCATCTTTGGAATAAACTTCCCCTTCACCCATGAGAATTCACTGTCCACTACAATTTTAGGAAATTATTAAAAACTAAATTATTTTAACCTCTATGCTTCTGCCTGACATTGACGAGTAGGACAAATATTTTTCTTGCTACTTAGGTGGACTACACTGACTCATTTAAATTTGTGCCCTATTGTGATCAAATATTTGTAGTTTTTTGTGGGGGGCTTTTAAGTAATGTCTCTTACGCAAAATAGCACCACCTTGGCACCCTCTCAGGCTGAGGGTGGACCAACCATCCTTGGCCCTTTAGACAAATTTTTTTAAACGTGTTGTCCAAGATATTGATAAGGAGATCTCCTTAGCAGAAAAAAGAGCTGAGCGTAGGCTGTCTATTGAGCTCCTTAAAAATTCTACAGAAAAACGCCTGCCGCAAGCCTTCCCGGCATTGGTTACCCCTTTGTCCTCCATAAGCCTGCCTGCTGTGTTTGAAATACCCAATGTTTCCCCTTCAATCATGGAGCCTGAGGGTGGTTCGCCACCGAGATTGGATATTACCACCCTGTCCACAACTCCATCTGTAAATCCCATAGACTCCCCATCTAGTGTAGTTGAAGCTAGTGTGTCTGATTCAAAACCATGCGCAAAAAGAAAAAGGAGTACTGCTCCGAGGAGATGTTACTCCTCAAAACCCCTTAACAAGGTTAGGAAAGTCGCAAAAAAACCCTTACCTACCCAAAAGGAGAATAGTGGGGTTAGCGAAAGTGGTGACCTGTCAAATGAGGGGGGAAATGTGGATTTGGCAAGCTTAAACCCTTCTTCTAATGATTCCCAGGGGAAGGGGTTGGCTGTGAATGCCCTTTCGTCAGATCTACTGATACCCGAGTTGGAAAAGCTATTAAGGTCGCTATTGACACCCATAGAGGTTCAAGTTAACAAGCTAGTCAACCGTTTGGATCATTTTGAGCAGGCTACCTTAGACAATTTTTTCCACATAAAGTCATTAATCAAAACACAACCTAGATTAATTGAGACTAGCATGGTTCAGGAAACCACGGGAAAGACAAAAAACCCGCCTATTCTAGAATCAAAACCCCCGTCAGGTAGAACTACAAACGTGTCTCAGAAAAAGGGACCAAGTCAATCGCCCAACCCTATAGTGCTAGCCTGTACGGGTACTAGTACAGGAGAAAAAGTAACTAAGGTCCCAGACCCGGTGCCACAGGGCAATAATAAAGAGTGCCCGCAAAGTAGTACCACTGTTCCAAATAAACCCCAGCCCCCACCAAGCACTCTTAAACCCCACCCTAATGCTGGAGCGGGGGGTATCAACGGTTCCAGGCCAAGCAATGCTGTACCCACTAACTCCCAGCGAACATCAAATATCCCTATACCCAGCCCCAATGTCCCAGCAACCAGACATTCACCAACTTATCCAGCGAAGCCACCTCAAAGGATACCTCCTGTGAATCTTACCCCGGACTCCCATCCCTACGTCGCCGTCCTCACCAATGTACCACCTCTTTTGGCTGGACAAAGAGAAACCTTCCAGATGCTTAAAAATAAAGTAATGCACTGGTTAAGGGTAAATAGACCATTACCGGGGGAAGTGGATGGGTTGATAATAGGGGTAAGGAGGATTGACTGGATTGGCTACACTCTTAAAAATCTGGGGGGGGACTGTATTGTTATTAATTTTCAAGACCCCAGGGTGGCTGGTTGGATAACGAGGCAGGGTTGGGGTACAAGTAGTGGTGGAATTGGCATTGTGGACCTCACCTTTTTTTACCCAAGGCAAATATGTGCCAAAGTAGGAGGGCCTAGGAACCCAAACAGCTCTAACAACCCCCCGATGGTAAGGGTTGCTCCACCATCCATTACCCCACTGCAATGGCAAACCCACAGTAATGGTCTAAACTACAACTATCTGGAAGGCATGCAATGTTTGAATTGTGGTTGTTGACCAAAGTTTGACTATTGGAACAATAGGGGAGGTACATCTTGTTGGAAGTCTTGTTGGAATCCTGATGTCCCTGCATTGAATACTGATGTTGTGTCAAATGAAACAAATGATGGTGAAAGGACTGTACTTGAGGAGGAAGCTGTCGGGGGGTTAATGCATAACTCGGGGAGTGGGGAACCATTTGTTTTAAGCACTACTGTTTCTCAAGGAGTTGAACAAAACACCACGGGTGACGACCAAAACTGGGGAGAGCAGGGTGGTAGTCCAATGAACTCCCCTAGATTGCCCATTACAAGAACAGTATGCAGGGATGGATCTGCTCCAGGGAGTTTTATATCTTAGAATATTGCAGGACTGGGGAGTAAGCTGATGTCGCAATCATGGATTGATTTTATTAATGGGTTTGAACTATGCCTTCTACAGGAAACATGGGCTTGTGATCCTATTTTTCTCCCAGGGTATTTACATTTTTCGATTCCAGCAAGTAGAGGTGTCAGGGGTAGACCTATGGGAGGCCTCACAGTCTGGATTAGGCAGAACTTTGATACCACTGTGAAAATGTGGGATCTGGGTTGTAGAGACATTTTAATGTTGCGAATTTCATCAGCAAAGTGGGGTGTGATAGATCTGTATAATGTCTATGCCAGAGGCTCCAATACTGGGAGTTCCCCCACTTTAGAGGCCTTATCTAATTCTCTGCAAACTAAGTCCCTTGGAAATCGAATAATAGTGGCTGGGGACCTAAATAGGACCTTCGAACCCTTAGATAGTACTGAAGATCCATTGGGGCAGGAGGAGGACAATCTATGGGGAGTCCCTTATCTGAATCTAGCTCCTGTTAAACGCTGGACAAAGGATATACTTCTCCTAAATACTATGTGCTTGGAACATGGGATGAGAGCCCTCAATGGAAGAACAAAGGGAGACAAGGAGGGTGTGTGTACATACGATAATGGTCACAACAGAAGTAGGATAGACTACGTTATATGTAGTCTTAACCTCTGGCAGGGGGTTTGTGACATGGAAATCAAGGGCAGGATAGAAAGTGATCACAACCCCCTTTGTGTGACCCATACCTGGTGGAAGTTACCACAGCCCAATCTCCAAGCAAGTGATGGGTTGCTCCCAGACATGGCAAATGATATGCGCAGACTTAAATGGCCATGTGTGTTGGCGAATGCAGCATCTATGGACTCTATCGCTTCCGAGGTGGATAACGCAATTGTCTCCATGGAACTAGCAAGCTCTACAGTCCCAGGATCTAGTACAATTACTGATATACATAACAATCTCTTCTCCCTTTTAAAACCCCATTTTGTGAGAGCATGTAAGGGAAATCGTACAGTACCCACCAAACCAGCCAGGTGGTTCAATCGAGAGTGTAGGGCAGCCAGATTAACCTTGGGAAATGCTATTAGAAATGGGGACAGGGCAGCAATTATAGCAGCAAGGAAGCAATACAATACAAGCATTTCCATGGCAAAGAAAACGTGGGATGAGAAGTATTGGGATGAACTAAAAGAGGCCTCTAGAGCCAAGGATTCCAGGCTTTTCTGGAAGATAGTGAAGTGGGGCAGAGGCGGTACCCCAAACAAACCAGATAATAATGTTGCAGAGTCCGCTTGGGTGAACTATTTCAGGCCCCAATATGCAGAGACAAATGAGATGGTGGGAGGGGATGCAATTTCAGCTGTATTTCCCAAAGACAATTTGTTTTCCGCCAAAGAAGTTGAACTTGCAATAAGTTCCACACAAGGGGGTAGGGCCCCCGGTTTAGATGGGATACCCACGGATGTTTTTAAAAATGACAAAAACAGGTGGGTTAGGTTTGTGTTTTTATTGGGGAATGCCATCGCAAAAGGTGCGCTAGTCCCAGACCAATGGAGGGGAGCTATTATTATACCGATCCATAAAAAAGGAGATCGATCCCTTCCGGCTAATTATAGGCCAATAAGTTTGATTGCCACTATCCAAAAAGTAATTGGGAAGATGGTGGTAAACAAACTTATGGAATGGGTGGACGAAAATGACTCCCTTTCCCCCTTTCAGGCAGACTTCCGGAGGGCCACTAGCACCATTGACCAGGTGTTTCGTTTTACTATGCTGCGGTGGGGGACGGTACTTCTTGGCAAGGGCAGCCTGTATGTCGCTTTTGTCGACTTGCGGGCTGCCTTTGATTTAGTTCCAAGAAGTAAGCTCTGGACAGTTTTAAATAGGATAGGCATTCCAGCGGAATTGCTCACTCTAATTATGAGGTTGCACGAGAGCAATTTTGCTAAAGTCCAGTGGGGGTTGAATGGCCAAACCTCCATCGAGTTTCCAGTGGAAAGAGGGGTTCGTCAAGGCTGTGCCATGGCACCCTTGCTTTTTACATTATATATTAATGGGATAGTTGGCAGGATGTTGGACGCTAGTGTGGATGCACCTTGGTTAGCGGGCATCAGGGTTCCAATCCTGATGTTCGCCGACGATACGTTAATAATGTCCAAGACCCGGGCTGGGCTACAGCGTGCCTTGAATATTTTTGATGAGTTCTGTATAGAGCTTGGCCTTGAAGTAAACATAGGCAAGACCAAGTTGATGGCTTTCTCCCGAGGATGTAAACCTCGCCCTAGGATACACATGAATAACATCGGGCTTGAGGTAGTAAGGGAGTTTACCTACCTGGGGGTACAAATAGCAGATAACCACGGCTGGTCCCACCACATAGAAAAAGCTGTTTTGAAACACCAGCAAATTTCGGGGGCACTACGGGTGGAGCACAAAAGATCAAAAACAAAGCCCATAAAACCTGTCCTTGCTGTATATGATGCAAGGGCAATAGGGTCGGCCCTATATGGGGCCGAGTTGTGGGGTTTTGATAAGTTTACTTCCCTACAGATAGCAGAGAACAGGTTCCTTAGGGGAATTACGGGACTCCCCCAGAGCACCCCACTAATCCCTCTTAGTCTTGACCTGGGGAGAAGATCTGTCAGTGATCGAGCTACATTGCGTCCTATTTTATATTGGAGACGATTTTGGTCCACTCCCGAGATCAAGCATTATGCAGATGGGTTTCTGGCAATAATTAAAATGGACACCTTCCATAAAATACCTAAGCGTGGGCGGAAAATCCATTCCGCTCGCGGATTTTGCGGATTTTCAGTAAATTCGCAATCCGCGAACTCCCGCGAATTTACCGAAAATCCGCAAATCCGCGAGCAGCGGATTTTTCCGGGGGCAAAAGTTCAAAACTTGCAGCCTGGCCTGTTGTAACTATTTTAGGATGGCGCTGGCAAGCTGCCAGCGCCATCCTAAAATAGTTACTAAGTTAGCTTCAACAGGAAGCTATAATAGATAAAATAAAGCAGGTGCTCGATTTTATCTATTAGAGCTTCCTGTTGAAGCTAACTTAGTAACTATTTTAGGATGGCGCTGGCAGCTTGCCGGCTCCATCCTAAAATAGTTACAACAGGCCAGGCTGAACTGATCTTTCTCTGACCTTTTATGCACACAAGAGGCATGTGAACTCGCATGGAAGCCCCGCACGTTTGGCCCCGCGCACACACTCGCGGTTTGCACCGTCTTCCCGCCATTCACCCACTATGATGGACAGCTCATTCAAGGGACCCCTGCGCCCTTCGGGGCGATTGCATAGTAACACACACATGGGCGCTCGAACTAGTTGATGCTCAAATTCAGTGACTCATTCATTAGCCCAAAAACAATCATGAGCGTCTTCGAGGCTGGACAGGTGTGCCTCTTCCCAAATCTACCGTGGAAAGTCAGCTGTGATGCTGGGTAGAGGCCTTTGCATCCTTGACTTTCATGAGCGCAATCCCCGTGCTGTTCCTGTGACCAGGAGCTTCTTTCTCTTCATATTATTGTGTTCGCACGGGTTGCTGCAAGTTCGCACGCGTTTTGTACAATTTCGCAATTTGCGAAATTGTACAAAACCCTCGCGAACTTGCAGAAACCCGTGCGAACATAAAAAAAAATCCGCAAATTCGCGAGAATTCGCGGATTTTGCGGATTGCGAGTTCGCAAATCCGCAAAATCCGCGAACGCGAGATCCGCAAAATTCGCCCATGCTTAAAAATACCATGGTTGAAAAACTTAAGGGTAATGTTAGGTGAACTGGGTCTTTCCAACCTCTATGATAATCCCGCAGGGGAAGTTATCCCAAGCAAAAACACACTCAAAACTCTATACTGGGAGTGGATAGATAGTAGGCTTTGGAGGGGGGTAAAATCTGATTCGATGGGTGGTCGTTTCTTGGAAAGCAAAATGTGTCCCGTATTAGAACAGTATTGGGACAGCATAACTGTCCCTATGGACAGGAAGTTGTTTTTCCAGCTAAGATCTGGCTCCCTCCCCCTGAGACATTTAACAGGCAGGTGGAAGAGTCTGAATACCTTGTGCTGCCCAGCATGTGGTGCAATTAATGAAAGTGTGGGTCACTTCCTATTTGCTTGTAACGCCTATGCCACCCCAAGAAGGGTATGGTTAGCCCCAGTTGGTAAGAACCTTGGGACATCCAGTGCTGTTGAGGCTCAGAGAATTATCTGTACCACCACAGAGGAGCCTATTGTCATGGGGATAGCTAAGTATTTGGGGTGGGCCTGGTCTATTAGGCGGAGAGCCCTCTCTTCAAATGTGTTTTGATTATTGTTTTAAATCTGTGGTAATTTTTATATTGATAAAACTTGCACAACTGTTTTATAAATATGTATCTGACTAAATGTTTTATTATTAATTGTGAAGTTTTAAAATATATGTTGTGCTTTTATCAGTATGCAACTCGAATAAAGCTTTCCTACCCGCTACTGCGTCCTTCTTACCACGAGGGCAGATTCAGCTGTATCTTCATCCTCTGCTGTTTCATGTGCCTCACATGTGGGTGGTGGTGCTCGGTCTCTAGCACTGTGTGGCACTGACACTTCAGGGGGGGAGATGTGGATATGGTGGTAGTTGCAGCGTGATCAGCATCAGGCCTTGTAGCAGTAATGCCATAAGGATGGTCCTGAGGTCATTGAGGAAACCAGCTACCACTCGCTGGTGTGCAGCCGTGGCAGCCACTCTTTCTATATTCGCCTGCTCCAAGGTCTCCATTAACTTCCGCTTGTTTCCCAACTCCCGTGTGACATCGCCAGAGCCACTCTGACTGGACAGTTGTTCTATTCTCTGAGTCAGGGCTCCAGCGATGTCAGCCATGGTCCATTGGAGAGCATGGAGTGGACTGTGGGTGTCCGTTAGGGACCGTGATTGGTCCCTGATGGGATTTAGATACCCATGAATGGCATCTAGTTTGTCTGCCATGCGGTCGAAGCCCACCGCACCTGTTCAGCCAGCTGCTCCTGGCAGCCCAACACACGGCATTGAAAGGCCACATGTTCTTCATGGGGGTCGACTGAGGCAGCCGTGGTGGTGTGTGGTGCCTGATGTGTGGTCTGTGCAGAGGGTGGGGTCTACTCATAGCTGCTGCGCTGCCCAGCTCCTGCAAGTGGGCTGCGTAGGCTCTCCACAAGCTGTAAGAGGGAATCAAATCGAAGCTTTGGTGGTCCTTTTTGTCATCAGAGAAGAGAGGGTCACGCTGCTCTGCAGGAGGTGTTGATTCTCCCTCTGCAACGTGAAGGGGAGAAGCAGTTTAACAATGTGTCCACATGTACGTTGTTGCATTGTACATCTTTTCATACAGAGTGCGTGACTTTGTACATTGTGGCTGTTTGGGAGGAGCTGCCTATTTGATGGGGGACAGTGGATATTTCGACGACAGACGTGTATGTGTTTGTACTTGTACATTATCAACTCACATTTCCCTACAATGCCAAATGTGATTGGCCACTGTCTACACCCAAGCAGCATCAATTGTGTCCTGTGTTCTGTTGTAGGTGTTTTGCGGTGTGTACCACATTGTTGTCAGTGTTGGTGCACTCAGCATGTTATGTGTGTGTGCTCCATTTTGGGGGAGACACCCCTGCAGCTTTGATTTTGCTGCCCTTTACCCCATTCATGTGGTGTGCCTTTGACCTATGCGCTTGTACAGTGCTGAGATGTTGCATACTTGGGGGCATTGGTCTCTTGGTGGGAGTTGGTGGTTTGGAGCATGTTTTGTCCGCAGATGTGCTCTACTTAATTGTGCATGTGTGCCATTGTGTCCATCTCCTTCCTTCCCCCCAGTCCCTGGTTGTTACTCACCCAGGTGTTGGTGTGTCCAGTCATATTGAGCAGTGTCCGTTCCCCTGACTTCTGCCACCATCTCCCCACCGATGACTGTGGACACCATTTCCTCCATATCTTCCAGCTCCTCCTGTGGCGTAGGACTCCAACCTCCAGTCTGCATTGCTGCCTTGTGGTTGTTGGCGAGTTTCGGCCTGGTTTTGCGCTTGACATAATTCCAGCACCTCTTGACCTCTTCCATTGTCCTTTTCACCACTCCCACTGCATTCACTGTGTCCACGATGGACTGCCATAGTCCATTTTGGTTGCCAATAACACAGTGGAGGTGACGAACAGTTGTTGATGGTGTTCTTCCACCTCCGTTATCAGGATCCTGTTTTCCTGCGGGCTGAAGTGTTTCTTCCTACTCTTCTTCTCCTTGGCCTTCCTTGACCCGGAGGTCCCAGGCTTGTCCTCCAGGGGGCTTGTGGGGTTCTGGTTCTCCTCCGTACTTGCTCCAGCAATATCCATTGTGCTTCGCTGTGGTTTGGCATTTGTTTGTCTGTTTTTTTTCTACTTTTATGGTGATTATTCCCGCCTGATGTGTGTGAATTGCAGGCCTGTTGCTGGTTTTTGCGGATTTTTGTATCGCGATTGGCCTCTTAGCAGCTTATTTTGCGTTCGTGTTTTGCATTTTTGTGGCATGGCGTTGATTTTAACCCGGTCATTTAACGCGTTATCTGATGACAATTGCATGGTACTGACGTATTGTGAATACTTTGTTAACACGGCGTAATGTTCCCACTATAGACTGCGATGTTGAGAGTTGCGTTAAGTTACTTTTGCGATGATTATCACACGTTCTTGAGAATATGCCCTATGGATCAGAACACTGTGGTAATAATGCGGTAGGGTGGTTAACAGAAAGTAAAATCAGTGTGGATTATTTTTGCGGATCACTGAAAGAATATCGATGACACAAATATAGACTT
Organism: Lissotriton vulgaris; assembly: GCF_964263255.1. Classification (NCBI taxonomy): domain Eukaryota; kingdom Metazoa; phylum Chordata; class Amphibia; order Caudata; family Salamandridae; genus Lissotriton; species Lissotriton vulgaris. Next base: position 1,885,025,494 of record NC_141687.1, on the reverse strand, counting down.
ACCAAAATATCGAGTAAAAAATATAGAATGCAAAAATATCGAATCCCTATCTCCAAACAGGTAAGTACAACAATATCAAATCAAAAATATCGTTGTAAAAAATATAGTTAGTCAAAATATCGAATTTTTTAAATGTCTTAAAAATATGAAAATTAATGAAATAATAAATATAATTAACTTAAACATCCTTAAAATACTTAAATAACCTTAAAATTAATAAAGAATTATTGTAAGTTAAAAAAAATACAATTACATTTTTTAATACATATATATATATATATATAAAATAATATTATAAATAAAAAATATACAATATTATTACCGTAGGATGGCAGGAGGTTTAAATTTACTAATACCACTCCAGTGAGTGTAACAGTAGGGAAAGCATTGGTAGCGGGTGGGTAAAAATTACTATTCCCACTCCAGAGAGTGCAACAGTAGGCAAAGCATTGGATAGCGTAGGGGTAAAAATTACTATTCCCACTCTAGTGAGTGCAACAGTAGGGAAAGCGTTGGATAGCGGGAGGGTAAACATTACTATACCCACTCCAGTGAGTGCATCAGTAGGGAAAGCGCTGGATAGCGTAGGCATAAAATGTACTATTCCAACTCCAGTGAGTGCAACAGTAGAGAAAGCGTTGGATAGTGGGAGGGGAAAAATTACTATTCCCACTCCAGACAGTGCAAGAGTAGGCAAAGCATTGGATAGCGTAGGGGTAAAAATCACTATTCCCACTCTAGTGAGTGCAACAGTAGAGAAAGCGTTGGATAGCGGGAGGTTAAACATTACTATACCCACTCCAGTGAGTGCATCAGTAGGGAAAGCGCTGGATAGCGTAGGCATAAAATGTACTATTCCCACTCCAGTGAGTGCAACAGTAGAGAAAGCGTTGGATAGTGGGAGGGGAAAAATTACTATTCCCACTCCAGACAGTGCAAGAGTAGGCAAAGCATTGGATAGCGTAGGGGTAAAAATTACTATTCCCACTCTAGTGAGTGCAACAGTAGGGAAAGCGTTGGATAGCGGGAGGGTAAACATTACTATACCCACTCCAGTGAGTGCATCAGTAGGGAAAGCGCTGGATAGCGTAGGCATAAAATGTACTATTCCCACTCCAGTGAGTGCAACAGTAGAGAAAGCGTTGGATAGTGGGAGGGGAAAAATTACTATTCCCACTCCAGACAGTGCAAGAGTAGGGAAAGCGTTGGATAGCGTAGGGGTAAAAAATACTATTCCCTCTCCAGAGAGTGCAATAGTAGGGAAAGCGTTGGATAGCGTAAGGGTAAAAGTTACTATTCCCACTCCAGTGAGTGCAACAGTAGGGAAAGCGTTGGATAGCGTATGGGTCAAAATTACTATTCCCACTCCAGAGAGTGCAACAGTAGGGAAAGCGCTGGATAGCGTAGGGGTAAAAATTACTATTTCCACGCCAGAGAGTGCAACAGTCGGGAAAGTGTTGGATAGCGTAGGAGTAAAAATTACTATTCCCACTCCAGTGAGTGCAACAGTAGGGAAAGCGCTGGATAGCATAGGGGTAAAAATTACTATTCCCACTCCATTGAGTGCAACAGTAGTGAAAGCGTTGGATAGCGTAGGGGTAAAAATTACTATTCCCACTCCAGAGAGTGCAACAGTAGGGAAAGCACTGGATAGCGGGAGGGTTAAAATTACTATTCCCACTCCAGAGAGTGCAACAGTAGGGAAAGCGTTGGATAGCGTAGAGGTAAAAATTACTATTCCCACTCCAGTGAGTGCAACAGTAGGGAAAGCGTTGGATAGCGGGAGGGTAAAAATTACTATTCCCACTCCAGTGAGTGCAACAGTAGGGAAAGTAAATACTTCATATATGAATTTATAATTTACAAAGGTAAATCTGCGGGGCGTGGCTTAGCCAAGCAGCGGAATGGCCAGTAGTTGAAGCGGCTCCGCTGGCTGAGCCCAGTAATCCGACAATAATCCGGTAACTTGGACACTGAACCTAGACCACTACCCAGGGAAACACCAGTAGGGCCCCCGCAGCACCTGAGGTTGAAATTTGGAAGCCCGTGCGCGCCGGAGAGCGGAACTTCAGCTGACCGCTGATCTTGTGATGTCGGGGGCCTAGAGGCGCGTGTGACGCCGGGGGCTGGTGTGGCTGCTGATTCGGAGGAGGTGCGCGGGAGATCGGTTGCTGGCAGCGGCCCTGGTCGGCTGACAGGAGGGCCGGAGAAGAAGATCGCGGTGCACTCTGGGCATGTTGGGGGCGCCATGGGACACGAAGGAATGCCTGCGGAGGACGAGCTGCCCTGCTAACTGCAAGTCGCGGGCTGATAGACGGTAAGCCTGGAGTGGGAGATGGCGGCTGCGGGCTGGATGTGCCGCCTCCTCAGAGGGACCCTCATCGCTGGCTGGGGGGCTGCCGAGACACGCAGTAACAAAGAGGGATGTAAGCCGACGCTACTTTGAGGAGCCTGGTGGACCTGGGGGCGGCTCTGTGGTGCATGGGACAGGCCCAGGTGGACAGTAGCGCTAAGCATAGAGTCAAAGCCGCATAGACACAGCGCTACATCTTGGAGCCCAGAAGGCCAGACACGAGAGGAGAGAGGGCCCTGAGCTAGCAGTGTGGGGGCGGGGACAGATTACCACAGCAGGCGGTGGTTGAGAAACAACCGCATGTATGGACCTACACTGAGGGAGTACAGGAATGGTGCTGTGTTAATTGGCGGCGCAGTAGGCCATCACGTCGGGTTATACACCGAGACCCCCTATTGGAGTGCTGCCTCAACCGATCTCTCCCTGAAAATACTACCTACACTCATTCCCATTTAACATAAACATTGGTTGCAAAAATTGCTGGTGGGGACACTGTGTTGAGACTGTGGGCTGAGTGCACCCAGATACGTTGGCTGGCATGGGCCCTCACAGCCCACCCCACCTGAGTCGAGAGGGACGTTTGGCGCTAGCAGCACAGTGCAAGAGCTGCAGAGCAGGGTGGACTGTGCCGTGGATACCGCTGCCACACCTGATCTACAGTGCCCGGTGTCATGGGGAAACCGGCTACTCGACAGCCCCGCATCAACTTTGAGAAAAAAGGAAAAAAATCTGCTGAGGCTGAGGATGGCGGATGAGACCAGGCCGAAGATGGAGCTGCGAGCCACATCCCTACGGACGACCTTCGGGCGATGTTCCTGGAGCGGAAGACCAGCCTAAAGGGCATCAACTCCAAAATGGACGCCCTAGCTGAGCGCATGGACAAAATCACCCAGCGCATGGACAAGCAGGAGGGTCGGGTGAGTGTCCTTGAAACGCGCGTGACAGAAACCGAGGAGGGGCAAACGGAGGTGGAAAAGAAACTTCGAGGTATGGACAAAGTTCTTGAGCTCATACACCAGAAAAATTAGGATTTGGAAGCACGTTTGAGGAGGAACAACGTGCGCATAACCGGAGTTGCGGAATCCACAGACGTTCCTAACACGGAGCTCTTAGTGGAGGGCATAATGAAAGAGCTATTTGGCCCAAGCTTGTCCCAGATGTTTCTCATAGAGTGAGCGCACAGAACTCTAGGCCCAAAACCCAAGCCGGGGGCGCCCACGAGACCCATATTGGCGAGAGTGCTAAACTACAGGGATCGAGATACCATACTCCGTCTTGCACGTGAAAAGGGGGCCATACAGTATAAAGGAAACAAAATTTCTTTATACCTGGATTTTTCTTTTACAGGTTCAGGCGGCGAGAAGGGAGTTCATTCCCGCCAAAAAGATCTTTCAGCAGATCGGAACTAAATACGCCTTGATATACCCGGCTAAGCTGAGAGTGCAAGGCCCTGGGAAGCCCACCTTCTTCACCAATGCCAAGGCTGAATTGACATTTGCGAAATAGATGGCAAAGGAACATAAACTGCAGAAGACGCAGGTCGATGGGCAATCGCAAGATAGACTTAGTGATAATGACTGAGCGTCGGCCGGCATGCATGGGCAGCTATGGAGTCTGGAGGAGATTGCGTCTGCCGGAGCTCCCTTGAACTGACACCATGGGGTAAGGAGAACATTCTACTGCATTGTGGGGAGGCAGATGTGATAATCTCATTGGAGACTTCTTTGAAGGCCGATGAAAGGACATAAACTGAGGGAGGGGCAAGACGGTGCATGTGTACCAGATGCGGCTCAGCCACCCTGCCAAAAGTGCAGGGGTGATGGCCGGCAGACCCGACGTACCCCCTGGGATGATTCCCCTTGTCTGGTTGAAGCTTTTGATTATGGGACAGATATGGGTGGGGGGAGGAGGGGATACACAACCTGATTGGGGGGTTGGTGTGGGAGGGGGGGTGTTGTTCTTGTTTTATGCAATGTCGTTCCAAGACCTGATATATAAATGCAGAAAATATGTCGATCACTGTCTGCGATGTGGTTGGATATGGCAATTTGGAGCTAGTCTAGTTGTGCACTATACAATGCTAAGGGGAATCGTGAATACTTGCTTAGAACTGCTGGTAGATTGCTACTCTACTGTATCAGATGTCTTCTCCAGGTACAATTGACGCACTGACCTGCATCACTTGGAATGTGCGTGGCCTCAATGACCGCAGAAAGACGAGACTCATTCATTCCTATTTGACAAGACACAGGGTTGACATTTGTTTCTTGCAGGAGACGCACCTGACTGGTGCTGCGGCAGGGATACTTAAAAACAGACGATGGGAGGTGGTGGTGGAGGCTGGCTATTCCAATTATTCTAGAGGTGTGGCAATACTTATGTGCATGGGACTGCACTGGCGCGCAACTAACAATGTCACTGATAGGGAGGGCAGATATATTATTCTGCAAGGGGACCTATGCAATTCACCCCTGACCTTAGTAAACAGGTATGGCCCGAACACTGATAGCCCGGAGTTTATCCACCATATCTGGCATGAATTACACAAATTGGGACACACCGCTATACTGTGGGGGGGGACTTTAATGTAACACTCTCGCATACCCTAGATAGACAGGGGACCTCACGGGTGCACCACCCAAAAGCAGCAGAAGGACTTGCACCTGATTGACTCCTAGAGATCCACTCACCCAACGACGATGGAGGAAACGTGCATGACGCACCATAGAAATACGTGGTCAAGGCTTGATTTCTGGTTGCTCTCCAAAGACATACACACATGGTTGAGGGACGCCGAGCATCTTGCCCGTACCCTGTCGGACCATGCACCCGTGCAGATACGGCTCCGCCTTCCACCGGGGTATGCACAGTCCTTCTCTTGAAATTCCCATTGGGTGATTTAAGAGACCAGGTTTTCCGAGAAGAGCTCCGTAACAGAATAGAGAAGTACTTTGCTATAAACGAGGGATCAGTTGATTCGCCAGGTGTTACGAGGGGAGCATAGCAATTAAAACCGGGGTGCTTAGGGATCTCCGCAATGCGCTGGGCAGGTTGGAGCATAAAATAGGGGAACAGGAACGACTACAGATGCGTAATGCCTCACCGGACATTGCGGCTAGAATACGATCCAAGCTTACAGATTTTCAGGAAGAGGCTGAGAGGGAGACGGCATATTTGCACAAATACGCGCAGGCGAGATGCTACGGGGAGAGCGGGAGACCGGGTAAATCATTGGCAGGATTACTCCGTGCACCTAGGGGTGCCGCATGTATACCCGAAATTCACACAGAGGCTGGAGAGGTGCTCAGAACTCCGCTTACTATGCTGGAGGAGTTCGCGCAATATTACACGGACCTGTACACTTCCAAGACTTCCCCCTCGCAGGCAGTTATTACAGACTACCTAGACGATATAGGGTTAGCATGGTTTAATGATGGGGCTCGCAGATATATGGAGCTGCCTATAACAGTAGAAGACGTGAAGCAAGTAATCAGTGGCATGCCAGGGGAGAAGGCTCCGGGGGTAGATGGATTGACGGCGGCTTTTTATAAGGAATACGCAGACATTTTGGCCCCCGATTACTGTCAATGTACCAGGAGGCCATGGACACAGGGGTGTTGCCACCCACTTTGCGTGAAGCTACGATCATCACTATCTTAAAGCCGGACAAAGACCCTACCAAGACAGACTCATACCGCCCTTTGTCGCTGATAAACTTAGACGCAAAGATTCATGCCAAGCTAATAGCGAACAGGGTTCAGCCCATGCTCCCGCAAATTGTTCTGACAGATCAATCTGGTTTTATACCAGGCCGCTCTACTGCTCATAACTTGCATACTATATTTGGCATTTTACACTATTTGGTGCCACAGGTGCAGGCCACGGCTGCTCTACTAGATGCCACGAAGGAATTCGACTCTTTAGAGTGGACATTTTTATTTACCCTACTTGCACGTCTCGGCCTAAGCCCCGTTTTTATTTGACAGATCCATTACACGAATCTGATGGAAAGAGTTCGGATAAATGGCCAAACCTCCCAACCTTTTAGCATAACTAGGGGCACAAGACAAGGGTGCCTGCTATCCCCCTTGCTAATTTGCAGCTGCTACAGAGCCGCTTGCAGCGAAACTCCGTCAACACCACACTGATAAAAGCATAGGGTTGCACACAAGGGGAATCCTTGTGTCGATGTATGCGGATGATGTGACGATATATGTGACTAACCCCGAGATAATTTTGATGTGTTAATGAGGGAATTTATTAGGTATGGGGGAATCCAAATCAATTGGAAAAAGTCCACAATGTTACCACTTACTGATGGCACTACACCCTTCACTTCAGAATTCCAGATTCAATGGGCAAGTGGAGAGGTGCGATACTTGGGCATATATATCAGCAGAACGATGCAGGACTTATGGACTGCAAATTATGGCAGGGCAATAGACTGGCTAGAAGGTAAGGTCGCAAGGTGGAAAACTCTCTGCTATCCTTAACGGGCGCATCGCCATTGTAAAGATGGTAATCCTTCCCAGATTTCTTTATTTGTTTGTCACCATTCCTATGCCGCTAAATGTGCAGTTTTTTACATGTTTACACTCTAATATTATTGAGTTGGTATGGGCGGGCAAACAGCCTGAGTTTCCTGGAAGACACTGACACTTCGGGCCCGATTCACAGAATGAACTTAAGACTTAATCCTAAACTTACTACTATTTTGGTATTCACAGAATGCACTTACTACTTTTGGCATTCACAGAATGAACTTACTACTTTTGGTATTCACAGAAGTTAGGATTTTGTCTTAAGTTTGTCTTAAGACAAACTTAAGACAGACTTAAGACAGACTTAAGACAAAATCCTAACTTCTGTGAATACCAAAAGTAGTAAGTTCATTCTGTGAATGCCAAAAGTAGTAAGTGCATTCTGTGAATACCAAAATAGTAGTAAGTTTAGGATTGAGTCTTAAGTTCATTCTGTGAATCGGGCCCTATCTTTTTAGCAGGGGGGCTTGGGAGCCCCAGACTTTGAATTATATGCATACAGCATGCTAATGGACGGATATATTTGGACACATAAGCCGGATAACGAGGGGGACAGTGACGGTGTCATTGATGCTTGCTTTATTAGGTTATGTGCAGGAAATTGAGGTGACTCACCGCAGACTTGTGGCAATGCTATTGCTAATGGCAAAAAGACAGGTAGCGATACATTAGAGGAAACAGAGACCGCCTAGAGTGGCGTACTGGATTAGAGAAGTTACGTATTGCAGGGACCAGCTGACGATTTTCTGGGAGATGATGCCTGATAGATCTAGGCCGTCAGATATATGGGCACCATTCACAGAGTGACTGCGATCGGGTGGAGCAGATTACCAGGCTGGCTAGGCTACACATAACTGACACACTTTTGGATTCAATAGCACATCGTAGATGGACCACAAGACAACAGGTTCATACTTATATGGGAGGGCGAGACGTGATCGGAACCCACATGACAGTTGACAACTGGCAGCGAGACAGTTAGAGCGGGAAAGGCTTCCCAACCCCTAAGGAAGAAATGGTTTAGAGCATTGGAACAGCGGAGGGGGATGGGGGTGGGTGGGTAAGGGTGGGTATGAGTGTTATTTGGGGAGTTTGTCATCATTATACACTTTGCGATTCATTTTTCTATGTGCACTGGTCAGAAAGCAAATCCGCTGCCTGCCCCCGAGGTTGTTGGCAATACAGCTGTGTGCAGTGAATTCTGAAAAGTTAGCCGCCGGCCTCCGGGTTGTAGGCATATGGCAGTGTATATTGTGAATTATGCAATAAACTGTTTTAAAATAAAAAAAATAAAAACAAAGGTAAATCCGCGTTACTTTCTTTCATTCATTTCGTACCTAAGTATTTTTTCTTTTTTAACCAGCACGGGTTCATGTTTTGTTGAGAATACATTACATATGCAATAATAGCGATTATTTAGGTCCTAGAATGCTCATCCCACATATGAATTTTAGTTTGCCTCTTACATCAGATTTAACACTCACTCATTATACTTTAGAATACTTAACAGTGCATTCAGAAGTTTAAAAGATAGTTTAATTATCTGATATATTATTATTTAAGGAGATGATCGGTGCAAATTGTCGATGGAAAAGAAATGCACCGATTTAATATGTGCCAAACTGTGTCCAATATTTTAAAACTTTTCTTCTGTGAATTTTTCCAAAAATGACAATGTGTATAACACAAATCCACGCAATCACTCGAATGAGCTAAAAATAATTTATTTAATATTATTTTGCGAGCAATTGGTCCTCGGGTAGGCATCGTTCATATGGATTTAAATGCTTCATTGCGCTATTATGATTGTTGTTCCTCGAATGTACTGTGTGTGTGATCACAGTGTTCTGAGTATAAAGACGATGTGAAAAAGTGTCACATATGATTATAAGGTGTTGCATTCTAATTGTATTATTTGTTTGGATAAAGCATCTAGAAAGTCATCATGCTGAAAACAATGGTGTAACTGTCAAGCAATAATGTATTCCTGCTGTGCCATGTCTAAGATGTAACATGGCTCTGCTACCTGAATGTAAAGTGTGAATCAGGTAATTTCTGTGGTTTACGTCATGTATTCCCTAGTACAAATAACCCTTCCTGTATTTTCAGATAGGCCTGCTGCAGGAACATTTGATTTTACTTCACCCATAAATTTGGGGACTGGGAGCACAAATACATTACTTTCTTCCCGGTGTAAAATACTTTGATCTTGCCTATGTATGCTGGTGTCCTGCAGATACCTCTGGGGTACAGGTGTCTGCGACTTTCTATGTGATCTATCAATAAAATGTGTTTTAAAAAAAAAAATACTTTGATCGGAGGTACTTATTCTACCGGCTTCAGAAGAATGAAAGGCTGTCCTTGCCAGAGTCCCACCTATTAGCCCTTGAGAGTAAGCAGAGCTTGACAATAGCCTGTATTAACGCTCTGAGCCATCTAATCAAATAAAAGTTGTTGAAACAAGAGGTCAGAGATATTGAACATGTATGAACTGCATAACATAAAGTGAATGCTCTCTAAGCGCCAGATGAGTGACCATTCGATTTTGCGACTCGCAAATTGTGACAAATTGCGAGTTGCAAAATTCAATGTACAACAGTGTCTCAGACACTGTGAGTACCAATGGGGTTGCAAATTGCATGCCTCATGAATATTAATGAGGCTGTCACAATTTGTGACCCCATTGGGAATGGCTGGCACTCCCAGGGATGGTGGCCTGCTGGGGTTAGCAGACCACCATGATTCTAATTGCTTTGTTAATAAAGCCGTTTTTTTTAAAAATGCAGCCCATTTCCCTTAAAGGAAAACGGGATGCATTAAAAAAATTGCAATGAAATATTTCAGTTTCACTTTTTAAGGGCAGGTAGTGGTCCCCGGAACCACTGCCTGATCTTAAAAAAACATTTGCGCATCCATTCCCACAGGGGAAGTTGTCCCTTAGGGGACCCCTTCCCGTTTGCGAGTGCTTTGCCACCCTTCTAAGAAGGGTGGTAAACTGCGAGTGTTTTACGAGCGTTCGCAAAACATTCATACATAGGTTACAGACTTGCTAGTTGGAAGAGACGCCCTTGGCACGCCCCTTCCTAATAGAGAGTCGCTAACCCTATTTTGCGAGTCGCTAATTGATTAGCGGCTCGGAAACTAAAGTTAGTACATTGAGCTGATCTATTTTGAGGTCACAAAGGGGCCATAATCCCCTTTGAAACCACAAAAACACTTATACATCTGGCCCTAGGTGATTTTTTGATAGTTGCTATTCGTATCAACTAAAATGATACACTTTATCGACTTTGGGAAGATCAAAGGCTGAGTAGACTCTGCACGTTTTCAAGAATGTGACTTATATCATACATGTAGATTTCTGTAAAGGTGAATTGTTTGCCTTCACTATATGGTGTTTGCAAATGTAGCAGTACTATGTTTCCTTATTGGTAACCTTACTCTTCATCTTCCCAAAATAATTCCCATGCCCTACACCTAGCTCCCTTTCTGCAACCGTTATTACTTAGTAATTGTCTTTTGTGCAACTTGTTCACTGTCTCTTGTCTGAATCTTAGCCCTGCTAGGAGAATTAGGGAATCATGGGCATATTTACAAAGAAGTGACAGAGCGCGGAGTTAGCCTTCTTGGCTTAATGCTACACTCTGCCACTTCTGAAATGCGGGGCTGCACCACATTTACATCAATATGGTGCAGCCCTTTGTTTCCCTCTCCGCTGGTGCAAAATTTAGCTGCCTAGCCCCAACCCAAGCACCCTTGCACCATAGTGCAAGGTTGTCTGTGTTGCAGGAAAAGATTGTTTCTGTGTGGGAAGGTGTTCCCTCCTGCACAGAAACAATATTTAAATGGCGTTTTGTAACTTCTATGTGTGCTGCTTCATGCAACACACTTAGAAGTTGCAAAATGTTATTTTTTTAAATGATTGTTTGGCCACCTTCCTGCACATAAACAATCAAGGGTGTTTTGATGTTGCACCAGGGTAAGACCAGGTTTTCACTGGTATTTATTTTTGCACTGCCCCATAGTTATGCCACCCTTGTAAATATGGGAAAGCATCAAAATTAATGGGTGTTGTGGTGGAATGACCACTGCAAAACCCATTGCCCTCACCTTTGCACACTTAGTATAGTGTGAAAGGGTGCCTTATTTACAAGGCAGCGCCAAACCACGGTAAGTTAAGCCCCTATCGCCACCACAACATCATGAAAAGTGACATTGTGGTGGCAATAGGGGCTTGTAAATATGCCACTCAGTGCCTTTTTGCTGTCTTGCTTGCTTGCTGCCTATTAAGTATAAAGATATTTTGGATGACTGATATCTTGGATGACTGGCGGAAGTTTTCGAAGGGTACCACGCCAGGTATGTTTAATAGGGGCACAATAATTGTGATATATAATAGGGATCCATATATTGAATGAATTTTAAGGGTGTTGACTATGAGGAGTATAGAATAGGTGTTGTGTAAAGGTTACATTAAAGCTGCATACTATTTTGGGTGTGTTTTAGAGGTATGTAATATACATCAATCAATGCAGAGGATGGACAAGCCATTATGTACATTGTCATGTGTTCCACATCTCTGAAGAATTGATGGGGCATAATATCTTAAATGTAATGGAAACTAGCCTTTTTGAGTGCGACCCATTAACATAGCAAAGGGGATTTTTGTTCTTTCTGAAATACTAGTGCACTGTCACCTGGGGGTACAGTATGGCGGTTGCCATTCTTCACCTTTTAGAAGTCTAGACTGAGTGTCTCTGACCTGCTGTAGCGCAACTACATCTGAAATGTATTGTATGATTCCATGAATACAAAGTATTATTTGGGCTTTCGTCTAATATTTATATGTGGTAAACCAAATCAAAAATTATATTTTTGTATTGCGATGACGTATGAGATATAGAGCTATGGTTAACTCATTTGCATATGAGTTAGGGGTGCAGTAGCTTTTATATTTTGGGAGATACCAGGAGCACCCCAAATGTTGTCATTGTTAGAGGCTATAATGTGTGTAATACAGCAACACCAGCCATGTGTCATACAGTGGATTGTCATAGTTTTTATATTTTGCAGGGAATCTGGCACAAATTCTAACAGTGCCATAGCTGAGATGTAATATTTGGGAATCAATGACATACCACAACTGGAGTTTATCTGTTATGTTTATCTCTTATCTGTGATTGTTTGCCAAGGTATCAAACCACATGTGTGATGTGGGTATGGATGACAGTCATCAATAAGTTCAAGGGTTGTACAATCAGGAATTTATATGAATAGGACAATATCTAAGATTCTTCAAAGAAGGACCATCTTTGAAGTTGACCAATTCATCTTTCTCTTCTTCATGTGTTTCATGTGAATTGATATGTGTTGCAAAGGAGTCCCTCCTATTTAGTCTGCCAGTATTTTTTTACTTTTAGTCAACCGGTTTTTGGAACTTTATTGTGGGTGAGTTCCACTACCTGAGTCTCACTCACAGTATTTCCATAGTAATGGTGTCTGCCTTTTAAGACAAAGCTGCTTCGCCATAGCCAGGGTAAGGGCCACTAGACTAGTTACGCATAAATCTGTGCGAACACTCATACATGCACATGACAGACTGCCATTTTGCACAGCCTGGTTGCTTCTACCTGTAAAAATAGCTCCTTTTGACAGAGCTAACCATTCCTTTTAAATATTAATAATTTACCCACAAGTAGGCTTTATTACCCATAAAGAAAGTGTGCATGATATTTAAAAGTAGAACATATGGGTGATAATGTTGAACATGTCCTTACTAAGCCTGGGTGGAACTCTTGGAGTTTTGATCTAGGAAATTCAATGGAGTTACTAAAAATATTCTGGAAGATTACGCGTAACTCCCAAACAGGTAGGAAAATACTCTTCCGGCTCTTCGCTCTGTTTTTTCATGCCCTAGTGTATTTCAGACTGAAAATGGCACTCCCACTTATTTACTCTCAGTCAGTGCTATTTTTTATGTGATGCCTGTCTGGGTAACACATGGCCCTGTGACTACTAACATCAAAAATTCCAACAGCCCTAGCAGACCAGCAGTGTTCTGCTAGTGTGCCACTATATAAATAAGTGTTTCCACTGAGTATTACAAATTGTGTTTGTTTAATTTTTAATTTCTTGATATAGTCACTCCTGTTGGTCCACCATCACAACAGGTGATAGCTGCCTCGCTGTGGCACCACCGAATGGAACCATCTAGGCTGAATATCTCCATCTGGTGGCTTTTGAGGAGGAGGCATGTGTCAATGTCCTTAGTCCCTCTGACCTGATGACAGTGCCTCCCTCCTGGCAAAACCATTACCAGCGCCACCAGCAGCTTGAATCTACCACTGCTGCCTCCCTTCTCATCATCCACAGACTAGTTTGACTGTCCCATCCTATGGTCAGTCGTGGCCGGTGCAGGTAAGAAAGGTGGAGGGGTGCGGGGGGTAGACAGGTGACGGAATAGGGAAAATAAAAATAAATAAATAAAACCATTCACCTTCTGTTGTCTGTCGACTCCCCCCGCCCGCTCCATCATTCTTACCTGGACCGGCCGCGACTAACTTAGGGAGTTCACACTGCTTCCTCAAGAGGTGACATGCCTTCACAACCAGCTAAATGTCCTCTAAAGCCCTTTTTGAATATACTTTCTTTTGTGGGAGGGACTCTTGTTGTGGGTGGAGAGGGTGGGAATGGCAGTTGGGGAAATGACAGTCTAGTTACTTTGGATGTTGGGGGATTTATTTGTTTGAGGAGAGAGGTCATCTTGTTGTGTGTGGAGAGGGTGGGTTTTATTTGTAAAAAATAGATATGGTTAGTTTCTGTCTTCACATATGACGGCAATCTGTCTTTTTTCTCTGCACTGCTTATAGCACAGTCTGTTTTTTTTGTTGTCAAAATCTGTTTATTGAATATTTTTTCACAGATTACAAACATTGCATAGAGAACAAGGACTATAGTGTGTTCAGATTCACTCTGCAGGTGGGCGTAGCATTCCTTAGATAGCTAAAAAATTAATTCACACAGTTTCACATTACAGTGGTAAACAGCTCCTACATCGTATCTCTTCAAGGAGGTTTGAACTATGCCATTAAGTAGTCGTATTAATTCTCTTATAACACAAGCGTAAACCCCAAGAAAACCCAGTCTGGGGAGAAGAACGCCTTAGCTGGGCAATCAATTAACACCTGAGTGCATACTTAAGGTTACCTACTCTCGGCAATAAAAAAAAAAGGAAAAGAAACAGGAGACAAAATAACAAATAAAAACAAACAACAGCTATAACCAGGGAGGTGTGTGTGGCAAGGTTATGAGCCAGAGAGAGGGGAAGGAAGCCAGACCTGCGTGGGGACCTCCTGCTACAAGGGCGGGTAAGAATTACATTCAGGGCCACATAGCCATGGACTCACCCATGAAGGGAGGCGAAGCATGGCTTAGGCAGGAAAAGATGTAAAGCCTGTGATCGTGGACTACGCGCAAACAAGGGTAGACCCTCTGAAAGATAGCTGACCAGGGGCCTCCAAATATAGTCAAAACCCTTACGGGAATCGTCAGCTATATCTGATAGGCGTTCCAAGGCTAGTGCGCTCCAAAGGCAGGCATGCCACTGGGTGAATGATGGAGCCTCAGACCTCTTCCAGGCTGCGGCCAGTGCCATCTTCGCTGCACCAAATCTGTTTTTTTATTGCCAAAAAGCTGCTCTCTGAACTGTCACATACTTCACAGCACCTTTTCTCCCTTGACTTTCCCTAACTGATTCGGAAGTCCCTTGCCATATAATTATTTTCTAGGTTACTTAACTAAACACTACCCCGCTACCAGAGTGGGAACGACACAGACTAGTTCTGGCTTACTGCTTGTGGATGTTAACTTTTGCAGCACCCTGCCACTTATCAAAGCGTATACCAGTTAGTTATACCCTTATCCTGCTACCCTCTGTAACTATATTGACCACAAGGGGCTATGCCTATTGGCTGCAATGTATATTAAAACAATAGTAATGTTCTGTAGAAGTTACTAACTATACTTGTTCACTTCACTTCTTAGTTCTCTTACCCGAATAAATGAAGTGATAGCTGCTACCTCTCTCAATCTTCCAAAAGCTTATAGCAGGGTTTCCCATGGTGTCTTCTTAATGGCGGAGGTAGTAGTAATAGGCTAGCGTGCTTACAGGGAAGACATCACACGTGAGGTCCCACTCCGACTTAGGTAAACTCAACTGTAGGTCTATTCAGAAAGATTATCCATCACAGGCAACTAGATTGAAAGAAAACAGTTAGTGGGTCATTTATATCATTTATATCATAACTTATCAAAGACTGAGATCAGACTACCACCATGACAGAGAGACCTCATATTTTTACAAAAACTAGCTGTAGTAACTTCTGAATAATGGGGAGCAAGTTTAATTAATTTGTTAAAATAATTAAAACAAAACATTAGAAATCCTCGAGTGAGGACGAGTGTACTCATAAGAAGGTTAGGTTTTTAAGCAACAGAAGGCCTGAATGATGATACTGATGAATGATGTTATATATGTATCCATTTTATAATTGGGTGGGTAAGTGGAGCTGGTGTGGGCTATTGCTCAGATAAGAGAAGGTCACCGCATTGAGTTGGTTCCCCTTTCAAAACATCTGCCCCACCGGAGGCAAGATGGCCGCGGGTGGGTTGTGGTGAGCGGTCGCACCTAAACCTCTCTCCCATCCGGATACAATAGTATGCAGTAGCTGTACGCTATAATGATAGCGCGAGACCCCCCTGATGGCTGTTGACCCTGCCCTCATTGAAGCTGGATTCGGATCTGGGGAGTGTGTTTTTCGCAATCCATCACAGTCAAGTACTAGCTGGCTTAGAGGCAGCGTGGTTGCTGAATTTGATAGGCTTAGAAGGAAATTGAGAGTATTCACTAGCAGCCTGCTGTCACAAGTCAAGATCATACCTGAACGAGGAATAAAAGACTTAATCTACTCGCTGCTTACAAAAAAGCCCCTTAGGTCTGCAAAGACTGATAAAGCGAAGACTAAGGACGGGATGGAGATTATTAAGCCAACCCCTACTGGGCTGGAGACGCCCGTAGGACAGAAGACCCTGATCCCGATAAAGAATCCGGGTGCAATCAAGAAGGTGATTGCACCCCCGACAAGAAAGAAAATGGATCAGAAAGGGAAACCACTATGCGGTGATGAGAGTGCTACGATGAAAGGGCGCTCCAAAGTGCTGGAAAAACCAGCGATTATGAAAATAAGTAACAGAGGAACCCCCCTTAGGCAGCCCACCTTACCAGAATCCTTTACCAGTCCAGCCATTTCAGAAATTGCAGAATCGGCAGCGGGAGTCCCCGGTGATGCAGAAACCGATCCTATAGACAGTCAGCAGAGCGTCCTCGAGGACGCAGCGGCAGCAGCAAGTACGGGAGTAGGAGACGTGCCAGACACTGATCCGGCTGTTGCTAGGCAACCACTCTCGGTGAGCGCCGAGCAGAACGCCGACAGGAGCGCTGAGGAAACTGCAGGGCAGAGGGCTAAGAAGTGTGCTGAAGAGAAAGGGGAAAAGGAGACTCTGCAGTAGATGGTGACCACAGCGTAGATTACTGAGGACAATGAAGCCGGTAAGGGGGAGCCAAGGGGGCAAGAAAATGCGGATATGTTGCTGGCAATTATGCAGGTTGAAGCAGAATTATTAGCTAAATCCCCTAATCCCACATGGGGAAGTTCTGTAAGCTTGGTGGCAGCAAAGGCAGAAGGCGGACATCCCAGGGAAAAGGAAGATTTATGCTCACTGGAGCGGGAACATTTCTTCTCAGTGAATGAGGATTCTGACTCTATACAACAGGAGGAGGAAATAACAGATGAAGAGGAGGAGGAGGTGGAAAAGGAGGAAGACGAAGACGACGAAGATTCATGGTCAGCCTCTACCTCCTCAGGAACTGACATAGGCAAAAACTCTACACAAAAGAGGAAACAGATAAGGCGGTGTTGACATGGAGGGTCGCCCACAAGAGGAGCTGAGAGGAAATTGGACTGGGACTATTCAGCAACATCACAGACGTACCAGGAAGAGCAAGAAGCAGGCCCAAGGCAAGAGGATGCATTAGGAATGGTGTTCAACATGTTGAAGCAAATACAAACTGAAGCAAGATCTACAAGCCGAAAAACAAGACAAGACTTCAAGAAGATTCAAACGACACTTCGGAAAACAAACAAACTATATGAAGGCTTGGCTGGGAGAGTTGCTGAGGTGGAGGAAAGAACTGGCAAGATGGAGGATGACATCGGTATCTTTCGAGAATTTAAAATACAACAGGAAAATAAGGCAGACGATTTCCTCTGGAAGATGGAGGATTTTGAAAATCGTCAAAGACGTAACAATGTTCGCATTTTGGGGGTGGCAGAAGGGCTTGAAGGGCAGGATCCTAGGGGATTCGTGATTAACCTATTAAAGGGTGCGTTTCCTGAGTCCCAGTGGCAGTGGGAGACAGAGATTCAGAGAGCACATAGGTTCCCCTTTGTCCAGCGTAAGACATATGGAGCTGAAGGAGGCTCTAAAGCAACACTCCCCAGAGCAATATTAGTGTATGTCGGAAACTTTCTGCTCCGAGAAGAAATTATTCAGAAAGCTAGACCTGACAGCAAAAGAACTGTGGAGGGTGTCACTTTCTTTTCCAGGCCGGACTTTTGCCATGTGACAGTTGAGAGGAGGCGGAGGCTCAGGAACCTGATGTCACAGTTTCAGGCCTTAAGGTCAGAGGCATACTTACTGTTCCCGGCTAGACTGAAAGTTATTACAAAGGGCAGAGTCAGGATGTTTATGTCGGAAGTGAAAGCTCAGGAGTTTATTCAGGAGTTGGGGGGGAGAAGAAATAAGAGGTTGTATTTCTCTAAGATGGCTGTAGGTCTTAAATTCAATACTATGAATTATTGAAGGGAGGTTTGAGTGGTAAAAAGGGGGGGGACACTGGAGAGGGTGGGAGAGGGGTGCGACTAACACAACCAAGAAGCAGCCACACATAGGTCATTGCTGACCTATTTGCCTGTAAGGGGAGGGGGGGCAGGGAGGGAAGGGTAGGGGAGGAGAGGAGGTGGAGGTCCAAAAATCAGTGTCAGTTTGTAGGCTGGTTAAGTTTTTTAGCACACATAATTTACATATATATTTTGTTGTCTATCTCTTTGAAAAGAAAAGAGAGGAGAAAGGTTGGAAATGGGGAAAGCATAGTGTAGGCGTGGGAGGGGGTGTGGTACTGGTTTCAGGGTCAGGTAGAGGCGGTACACCGGTATAACGTTTTAAACTTGGCTTTATTTTTATGGTTCTCTTTGTCCTATATGTCAGCCTTTCCCTTGCGAATTCCAGGTTGTTCGTGGTGGCGGTGTCTTCGGCTTTTGGATAGTCCACGCTGTCTTGACCGGCGTAGCTGTCTTCTGCTTCGGTTCTCCAGGTCGGTATACCGAGGGATAAAGGAGACCAACAGAGGGAGCCGTTAGTTTACAGTTTGGATACTTTCGGACTGTTCAGGGGCCCAAGTGAAGTGAGGAGTCATCCGTGTCTTTCGCTACCTAGTCGTGATTGTGCAGAGTGGCGGGATAAGAATGTGAGGGAACCAAACGGGTAGGGAGGGTGGACGGGAATCGGAACACACACAGGACAGGCACGCACAAGGCTAATTTACAAATTTACACAGGGGCGTTCTTCTTCCCCACCCAAGCCGCCAAACGTCTCCGTACCTGGGAAAGCCACACTCCTCCCTCGGGAGTGTGGCACGGCGGTGCACAGGGTCGTTGGCCTCCAGGCTCTCCCTCACTCTCGGTGCTCTCGTCCTTCTTCTCCGCTCCATACTTCCACGCTTGCTCGCCTTCTCTGCCTCCGTACTTCCTCGCTTGCTCGTCCTCTCCACTTCCGTCCTCCGAGGTGTAAACACACCCACCATACAGGATATCCTGCTCTTTGTCCAGTCTGGGTCCTCTGACGTCGGCAAGGGGCGGAGTCACGTCCTGCTCCACGAAGGTCCAATTAAAGGCGCCGCTGTCTCTGTCTTCCTCCTGTTCGGAAACGCTGTCCCACTCCGCCCTTGGTTTGTTAGTCTGCAGGGAACGAGTGGAATTAGGGACAGGCAACCACCAGTCAGTGTGTTTCTCCACCTTGACCTCGCTACACATAGCTAAAGAAATATTTGGGATACGAAGAAAAGTTTCTTATAACAACTCCCAATGTCTTGTAAGTTAGTTTCAATAAATGTATGTGGTTTAAACGATCCAAGGAAAAGGGCGAATGTAGCAGCTTATATTAGAACTCTACAAGTGGACTTAGTATGCTTACAGGAAACGCACATAGAGGAAAAACAGATATATTTAATGAATCATTTGGGGTTCGATGTGCTAGCAGCTAGTAGGCAAGGATCTAGGACAAGAGGGGTTGCAATTCTGGGGAGAAGAAGAGATGTGGTAGTTAAAAGGAAGAAAGAAGACCAATGGGGGAGATGGGCTATGGTGGAATTATGTTTTAAAAATCTCAGGTTAACATTAGTAACTATATATGGATCTACTGAGGATGATCCTGAGATATGGCAATTTATGGATACGGAACTAGCTCAGTGGCCGGAACCAGTAATTTGTTGTGGTGATTTCAATTTGCATGACCCTACAAGTTCATTTCTGAATACAGGAGCGGTGTACAGTGGAAGAAAGAGAAAGGTATATAGGGCTATTGTCAGCATGGTCAATCATAATTCATTGGTAGATCCTTGGGTGATGCAACATCCACTGTTAGATAGTAGTACCTTTTTTTCGGCACCACACCAGGTCTTGGTAAGACTGGACTATTTTCTAGTCTCAAGGACTCTGGCTTTGGAGACAGTGATTGAAAAACAACCAAGGATTATTTCTGATCATAGTCCGTTAATATTGACAGTGAGGATTCCGCAATCGCAGAGTAAGAGGTCAACATGGACTTTTGAGCGGAGCCTTCTTCAAGATATCGAATATCAGAACTATATGGAAGGGTGGATTAGGTATTTTTGGGAAATCAACCATGGCACTGCTTCTATAGGACAAACCTGGGATTGTTTCAAGGCTGGGGTCAGAGGAGAAACAATGAGCTATGTATTGACAAGACGTAAGAAGGAGAGGATGAAGGTTGCAGCTATCCGGCAAAAGTTGATTATAGAGGAAGGAAAACTAGCTGCTGCAGTAGAATCTAAATCTAGTCTGGAGTACTTACTACTAAAATTGGTAGCGTTAAAGGCAGAAGCTGTAGAAAGCTTTTCTAGAAAGATGGCAGAGAAATATTTGGCTAAAAAGGAGGAGGCTTACGAGTGTAGTGAGAAAGTGGGACATATCCTTGCGGTTAATATTAGACAGCAGAGGGCGGCTGCAGAGATAAAAGAGATATTGGATCCACAGGGGATTACTGTCACAGATCCGGATAGGATAAGAGAGGTTTTCAGAGTATTTTATGAAAAACTGTATACACGGGAAGATACAGGGGGAATGGTAGAAATTAGTAATTATCTTAAGGATATAGTCCCCTCATCTCTTTCAAAGGAAGAAGGAGAAATATTAGAATCAACCTTGCGCCTGGAGGAATTTATTGATGCACTGGATAGTTTAATATCAGGAAAGGCGTCTGGACCTGATCAAATTCCGGTTGAGTTTTACAAAGTATTTCGTGAATGTGTGTTGATCTATATGTTTGAGGTTATGTTATATGTACAACAGGGGGGACAACCACAGGAATCATGGGGAGGGGCCGATATAATTGTCATTGCTAAAAAAGGGAAGCCTTTATCTCTCCCTGGCTCTTACAGGCCAATCACACTGATGAACTCAGATGTTAAGATATACTCAAAGATGTTGGCAAAGAGGTTAGCAGGTTGTATTGAACATTTGGTGAGCCCATCACAACATGGCTTTATACCTGGGAAGGGTACTACTCAGCATATTAGAACAGCGATAACCATGATTGATGCAGCAGAGGTTGCAGGCTACCCTATTTCAGCACTCTTCCTAGATGCCGAAAAGGCTTTTGATAGGGTCGCCTGGGAATATCTATGGGAAGTTATGAAGTGGTGTGGTATAGGGCCAGGGTATATACTGGCCATTCAAGCTCTATAGAGAGATCCGGTTGCAAAAATTAGAGTCGACGGAGGGCATTCAGATCTAGTTCATATACAAAGAGGGACTCGGCAGGGTTGTCCGTCTTCCCCACTGCTTTTCGCCCTATATATCGAGCCACTACTTCGCAAATTGGAGGGAAATCCGGAAATACAGTCTATGTCATTGAATGGCTGCATTGTAAAAACCCTCGCTTATGCTGATGACGTGGCTATACTGACCCCGAATACGGATATAGCTATGGTGGGAGTAGAAGCAGAGTCGCAAGTCTTTGGGCTGGTTTCAGGATACAGCTTAAACAAAACAAAAACCCAGATAATTTTGAATAGGTTTGCAACTAGTGTAGATAACAGGGTGGTTAACAGTGCAACTTATTTAGGGATTGATATTTCTACAACTTTGGAGGAGGTAGTTGAGCTCAATATGACTCCACTGTTGGCGAAGGTTAAAAGCGACCTGGAAAGAATAAATAATTTGCACTTATCATTGGTTGGATGCACTAATGTGTTGAAAATGATGGTCTTGCCTAAATGTTTGTATTTATTTAGATCAATTCCTTTAATTTTTGAGAATAAATAGTTCAATATGTTGGAGGGTCTGGCTAATAGGTTTATATGGGCCCATGGAAAAACCCGTAGGGCTTATAAATTCATCACTCTACCAAGGGATAGAGGGGGTTGGGGTGCACCAGACTTTAGATTATATTATTTTGCTGCGGCTCTCCAGTATATGCAGGGGCTAATAGGAGGAGGCGGTGGGTTATCAAAAACCATTAATATGTCAATAGAAGTCTACACAGCGGTACTAGGTCAAAATGCAGAAAGCTGCTTCCTGTACTATACGGATTTGGGTTATCTTAGAAGACAGACATATAAGACTCTTAGGGCGGCGCTTAAAATCTGGAGTTCCTTTTTAAAAAAGACAGGTATGGGAAGACTCAATAGATATACCAAAGTATATAAAAAGAAATCCTTCCCTGAAGAGATTTTCGCTGATTCAGTAATGGCAGGCTGGGAAGATAAAGGGATACATCAAATTGGGGATGTAAGAAATTCAGTGGCGATTGTTCAATTTGAGGATTTGGTAAATATATATAAAATAAATAGAAGGGACTTTTTTAAATACCTTCAGGTTAGGAGTTTTTTAAGAAACAAACAAGGGGGACCGGGGGTTTTTCAACCTAATGACTTGATGGAAGGGATAACCACGGGGGAGGAACACTCCATTAGGTCGATATATGCTTTTATGTCAAAAAACAGACCGGACGACCTGGACAAGCATAGGGATAAATGGGGGGAGAGAATAGAGCTTACTTCCGAATCCTTTAATGAATCCCTGGAATTAGGTCGGTCCATCCTCTGCTCTGCTCCCTTGCAATCCCAACATTATAAAACTTTATTCTCATTGTATTACACTCCAGCCAGGATTGCGAAATGGGGGGTACTGAGGGTATTACTTGCCCCAGATGTAGCTCCACTGAGGCAGATATTGTCCACATGTTTGCTACATGTCCTCAGTTATATACATTAATAAAGGATGTTGAGAATTTTTTGGATAACTCACTAAGGATAAAGATAACCCTTACAGCAAGCTTAATTATGTTGGGAGTTGATGCGGAAAATGCTCTAATGGATCCAGGTGATGCAATGTTTTTGTTTATGGTATCTGCTGTCTTTAGATTAATGTTAGCTAGAGTATGGCTAGGTAAGAGTCCCCCATCCATGCAAACATGGTTATCAAATCTTATTTCTGTACATAATCTAGAAAAACATATATATGCAAGAAAAGGTAGGATGGGGAGAGCTCGAGGTATTAAAATCTGGGGGCCCCTGGACAAGTGGAGAACAGGAATAGGTTGATAGGATTTTTGGTTGACTTTCTGATTCCATGGAAATGTTATAATACGTTACATTGTTGCAATGGCTTTCTTCTTTTGAGTTTATTTTGTATTGTTTTCATTTTTTCCTTTCATACTGTGAGATGAACAAATGTAAGAGAGAAATCTGTGTATTCTTTCAAAATGTGTGCTCTGATTTTTGAAGTATAAAATAAAAATATATTAAAAAAAAAAAATCAAAACATCCGCCCCACCAAGAGTTATCCATTTATGATGTAAATTTATAAGTCACACCTCAAACTATCACAATACCTGGGGGGCAAAGGTTAGGGGTTTGATTCATGGATTGGAACAGGTAAGTGGGGAAAGGTGTGAAAAAGAAATACATTACCCACCAAAATATACATCTGGTCGATGAGCACCACAACATTCAGTGTCATCAAATCAGTTGTGTACAGAAATAAAGGCATTTCAATTAAATGCATTGCAAAACGTCTTTCAGCTCCAGTGACCCAAGTTATATATCTAAATGTTCTTTCATCTAGGTTTGAAAAATACAAATTATCGAGGAGTGAACCCACACAGTTCTAGATATTATGAGTGCTAAAAGGAAAATTATACTGTATATTATAAATGCCTTATTGGGTAGGTCATTTGCATTCTTCTTGGAAGGTCCATCTTCAGTGCCTGGCTGAATATTCCTGCAAGGTAAAGCGGAGTGTTATGGAGCTTTCGTCTTTTGTGCAGGAGAAGAGAAGGCCTGTGGATTGAAGAACAGTAACGATATTGTAGAGTCAAGGAGAAGGACAAAAGATAGGCTTCATGAGGGATGGACCACGGGGCATAGCAAGAGCATAGGCTGCTGCAATCATTCATAATGACTCATGTGTGATTAACTCAGAAGTGATAGCAATTTTACAACCAATCCCAGACAAGTAGCTGCATGTACCTTGCTGACTAATATCACAACTGTCATAACATTTAGCTGAGTACAATCGTCATGTGATGATGTGATATCACATATCTATCTCCAGTTACAGGCTGCCCCGATCACAGCCACATAATAGAGGAGTTTGACATTTGAGCCTTAACTCTACTCAGCATTTCCCAACACACATCTCTCCAGTTCAAAGAGTTGAGTAGGCCTCTTAGAGTCATCATCAAGTTGGTTTCCTTTTAAAGTAGATAACTTCCTTCGTCTGGCTGTGAGGGAGCCCCACCCTAAGTCTTGATTCCGAGTAACAAATTAGTCTGACCTCTGACCCAAATGAGAATGAGAGAGATAGACCTGTAGTGCACTGCTGTTGATGACAAGAAGAGCAAAAGTATTTAAACATTTTGTGTAGATTTGTATTTGTTAACTAAACTTATTGGTCTGGTCTCTGAAGAACAGAAAAAACCTACAGCAAGGAGTGGACCATGTAAGTAAATATAGCTAAGTGTGAAATGGCCAATCACCTTCAGTCAAAATCACACTTCAGTCCCCAAATATAGCAAATCATCTAAATCAATTTTACAAATTAGTTGAACGTCCTCACTGTCTGCCATCACATGACTCCTCATCACTCACACTCACTCAAAAATATATCACTAATTGGTGTAATAGTTACCTGTTCCAATCCAAGCATGGTGGTACACAATTGTCATATTGTATCTCTTCTTTTCCCATGGAAGCAAAAAATTGACAGTTTTGAAAATTAATGATATTAAATTGGGCAGCCTTCTAGGGAATAAAAAAGAAGAAGGATAGGTCCTAGACAGAGGTAGGCATTCTCTTCAATGATCTTGAAGGAAATTGAGACAGAGGCAGGCATTGTCTTCAAAGTCCTTGAAGGAAATGGAGAAGCTTCCTCACTGTACATTGGTTCAACCAATTTTATTCACTCTTTTCCTTGGTTTTCCCTTGCACTGCACAGTTTTTTTACCCCATTGGCCACATCACCAACACTCTTATACCAACATACACTAACTAACAGGAAGGCCAATCTCTTTCTGTTAGAGAACAAGATCATGTACAGTGTTGGTCCTCGGAGCCCCAAATGATGAAGGGCGGTTCCGAGTGGTGACTGATGGGTGCCAGAGACCAGACACTAACTTGACCTGGCCTTTTCACTATCTTTTCAGTCATATGGCTAGAGGTAGCATTTCACTTTCACCCTCTCTGTCCTGAATAGTTGCCTGTTGAACTCTTGACCCTCTGATACTTTTCTGTGATATATGTCTGTTGGGCGTGTATTCAGAGCTGGTCGTTAAAATTGCCCTTGGGTCCCCCGTATTGTATGTAGTTTAGTTGTCTATTTTTTTAAACAATTATGGCCACTGCTGTTTCCCTACTCAGTAAAGGCCTTTCATTTGTCCCTACACTCCATCCCAATGTTTTCAAACTCCAAACGGAACTATTACGATTCTTCCAAAGTATTAGGCTAC
The DNA here is from genome assembly GCF_964263255.1 of Lissotriton vulgaris. Classification (NCBI taxonomy): domain Eukaryota; kingdom Metazoa; phylum Chordata; class Amphibia; order Caudata; family Salamandridae; genus Lissotriton; species Lissotriton vulgaris. Next base: position 1,885,000,234 of record NC_141687.1, on the reverse strand, counting down.
AAGTCTTTTTTTAGGACAACCCCATGACTCCGAGCAGTGCCAATTCTTAACTTTGCCCGCCTTCAACCTTCTCCCCTCCGCACAGTGCTCACCCACAGAGATCCACTCCTTTGAGAAACTAGCTATCAAAGAAATAACTACACTTGAGAACACATCCACCTTTATTCCTTACAATCTACTACTACAACAAAAGCAAGCCCTTGCCAGTCTTAAAGCTTACCATGCTGTTGTCATCAAACCAGCCGATAAATGCGGTAGAATTGTGATCCAATTCTTACAAAGCTGAGATTCTTCGACAACTGTCCAACATGAGCCACTATAAAAAACGTACCTCTGACCCAACAAACGAAATTCAAGATATCATCTTGAATATCACAGAAGTAGGCAAAACCTCAATCACACTGAATTCCTGTTTCTCAACACCAAATTTCCCAGAATACCAGTCATCTACACCCTTCCCAAACTGCATTAAAACATCATAACTTCGCCCAGATATCCTATTATTTCCGGCTGCGTTCTGTTTCAGAACTCCTTTGACAGTATGTTGATTTCTTCATAAAAGGCTCTGTCCCTAAGACTCTTTGCTACATAAGGGATGGCATGGATCTCGTTAACAAATTAAACCATCACCCATTCAACCCACAAACAAATATTCTATGCACACTGGATGTAGAATCACTCTACACCAACATTCCCCAGCTGGAGGTTATGACAGTCATCGAGAACTTACTCAGTGCAGCTACTAACCCTATGCCTTACTAAGAATTCTTTCCTCTTTAATGACCAATTTTATCAGCAGATCAAGGGATCATTGATGGGTGCAGTTTTTGCCCTTATATTTTGCAATATTTTACTTGAATGACCTTTTAATATTCACCCTGACTAACCCCTACGAGAACAACATACTTACTTGGGAGCATTATATTGACGATACTTTTGTAATCTGACAAGATGATAAAACCACATGTCTACACTTCCTAGAATTGCGTAATAACAACAGCAACAGTTTACAATTAGGGCTCATGGTTTTACGGTATTTATTTTTTTGACATTTCCGTCTCTATTTATCCATATTTATTTTTTGCGAATTTTATCTGTATTTATCCATATTTATTTTGGGTTTTGTGGAAAAATGAAGCTGAAATTAGTATAGTTCCACATTTATTTAACTGGTAAATATGCACTCTTGCTTAAATGCCTACTAGGTTTCAATGCTGTAAACACCGGCAGAAGATAAATTAATGCACTTTTAAGGAAAAACAGTAACCCAATTTCCGTTTTTATCCACATTTAAAAATAAATACAGACAAGAAAATAAATGTTTCCTGTCTGTATTTATCTGTAAAAAACAGTAAAAATGGAAAACAAGGAGCCTTATTTACAATTCACACTAACACACAGTCAGAGTGAAATCTCTTTTTAGACCTGATGATTAGACGCACAGAAGGGAACTTTCCACTGCACTCTATAGGAAACCCAAGGAAAGAAACCCTTTACTACTCTACACCAGCCACCATACAAGCGCCCTATGGGACTCACTCCCATTCTCACAGTTCCTCCAGATCAGGAGACACTTCTCATTTAAGGAAGATTACGTCCATGAAGCAAGCATCTTAGCAGACAAACTACAGGCCAGAGGATACCCACACAAATTAGTGCATAGATCTATCAAGAGAGCTTGGTTTTGCCCACGTGAAAGCCTTCTTACTGCCAAAGCTAAAGACAAACCGAACCGCCTGTCTTTCCGCTGCCATTTTCTCCCCTATATCCAATAAAGTGAAGAAAAGCATTTTCAAACACTGGCCCGTACTAAATGCAGGTGATTATAATTTCTAAAAATAAAAACATTAAAGACCACCTTATCAGAGCTAGCCTTGTCCCCCAAAACAATACACAGACACTAAATGACCTTTGGGCTCTTCCTCCTCTTATGGGCCACTCGAAATATGGCAACTGTGTTGCATGCCAGTACACTAGTGAGAGTAAAGAATTTGTGTTTGATGCTAGCAGGATCTCTCTTGAGCATTGTTTCCAATTGTAACACTCAAAATGGAATTTATGCTGTCTTGTGCCCCTGTAACATGATCTACATTGGCCAAACAACCCAAAAAGCAAGGATACACATTTGCCAACACCGGAGTCCCATTCGGTGCAAGGTACAAGGTGCCCCCCTTGTGAACCTTTTTGCCCTTAAAGGACATACAGAGGATGATATCCACCGTCAAGTTATCAATGTGGTTAAACCACCACCCAGAGGGGCAGACCCTAAACAAATCTTGAATAAGGAGGAACTGAAATTGATTCTTTGGACGAACAGTCTATGCTCAGGCCTAAACCAAATGGAGGACTGGACTGCTCTCATTTAACCTGTTACAGATCATATACACACAAATGGTTTCCTACAATAAATGAGTTAATGCAGTACACCAACTGTACACTGTATACACCTCTACAATGTAAGCTCCCTCGTGTACCCTGTTTGATGCCACTGGTAAGAACTTATATAAATGTGTACTTATAAAGTTAACAGAGTGCACTTATGTTTCTGATCGACCTTATATAATGTTAAATAATAGGTGTCGACCAATTGTTTATGTTTGCAAATCATGATTGACCCTGCCAAAAATAACCTATGCCATTGTCTAGTTATACAATTATATCAGAAAGAATTGATGTTCCTGATCGATATTGTATAATGTCAAATATATGGATCAGCTGTCTAATAATATACACTATTCATCCCAGATCATGTGTACCTTGCACATGACTCTTAGATCTGATTATCTTGTTTATAATGTCAATTATTGGTCTATATATAATACAGGTGAATCTGTTAATATTTCTTTGTACATCACTCCAAAATGGCCGCCCTCCTCTATCTTCCTTCTGCATCTATCTCACCAGACTGGACATTGCATCACCACGTCCATCCCTTTGAGGCGTCACAGCATTTTCCCCACCCACCACACTTTTATTCAGTCCCCTTCCTGCACTTCTGGCTTCGCTGGCTCCAGCATGGTCATGCCACAATGCCTCCTTGTCCCCAAGTGGACTGGATGGTACTGCTTAATTTCATCTTCACGGTAAGACATACCACACACTCACATGACCTTCCAGCTCCCACCCCATGCCTTACCACTTACATTACGCTTCATCTTTCATAGCCCCACCACCAGCGACAGGCTAGTCGGCTCGTCGGAAAGATCCATGGATTTCCCTCTTTACCGGCGGACAGTCCTGTGGCTATACTTTAGTGCGCGGATTGTTGCACACATCTCCGCAGAAATATCCTGGTTCGTATTCACTTACCACTCACCTCTACACCAATCACACCCACTCTTAGCTATTCTAAATCAATTAGTTTTCACCTCCACAGCACGTGACTCATTCTTAGATCTACCTGGATGTAGCATGCCTTTCTGACTCAGTTTTGAATCCCAGGTAACTCTCAATTTATTATCCCCCTCTCCCGCATTAATGAATGAATGAATGAAAGAATATTTGCATAGCGCCTATACTACCCGGAGGCCTCGTAGCGCTTAGAATCAGGAGTGGCCATTTCAATTTCGCAAAGACTACCGATCGAATAGGTAAGTCTTCAGATGTTTGCGGAAAGCAGTCAGGCTGCGGATCTCTCTTACTGGCTGGGGAAGAGCATTCCACAACTTGGCCGCTGAGTATGAGAAGGAGCGTCCTCCCCACCTTGCTTTCTTGATCTTCCTGGTGGTTGCTAAAACTTGATTACTGGAACGGAGGGACCTAGATGGTAGGTAAAGTGGTAGTATAGAATGAAGAATGTTAGGGCCTGTTTTCCATATAGCTTTATGGGCTATGCACAGTGCCTTGAACTGAATTCTGGCACCCATAGGTAGCCAGTGAAGTCGACGAAGGACTGGCTTTGCCAATTGTCTCCTAGTGACCTGAAGGAGCAATCTTGCTGCGCTGTTCTGTACCACTTGTGGTTTGTTCATTGTGGACAGTGGAGCTCCCAGGTACAGGGAGTTCCCGTAATCCAGCCGAGAAAGAATCAGAGCCTGGATCATGATCCTGCGTGCTTCAAATGGGAGGAGGGGAAGAATTTTACGTATCATCCTCAGCAAGCCGTAACAAGTTGATGATAAAACAGTGGGTTGATGATTGAAGTTAAGTTTATCATCAAGTCACACACCCAGACTCTTTATATGCGGCTTAGGCGGTGGAGCTGGGCCTAGGCATGCGGGCCATGAGGGAATAAGTGGGGCGGGGGAGTAGTTGTCTAGTAACATAATCTCAGTTTTTTCTCCGTTAACACGGAGGTAGGAGTCCTTCATCCATCCGGCCACTGCTTCAAGGCAGGGTGCCAGCCTATCAGACGATCTTCCATCTTGGCCCAGAGATATCACTAGCTGGGTATCGTCTGCATAGCTGATGATCTTAATGCCGAATGGATGGATGACGGCTGCCAACGGCTTCATATATACGTTGAAGAGCGTTAGGCTTAGAGCCGAGACTTGTGGCACCCCACATTCCAGAGATTGGGTGGACGAGGTCACGTCTCCCTCAAAGACTTGGAACTGGCGATTGCTAAGGAAGGAAGTGAGCCAATTCAGGGCAGCGCCCGACACACCGTTCATTCTGAGATGGTTGATCAAGATGGAATGGTTGACCGTGTCAAGCGCTGCACTGAGGTCCAACAGAATGATGCAGCCTTTCCTCCTTCTTCCACCAATCTCCTTGCCTCCTCGGTCACTAGCAGTAGTGCCGTCTCTGTTCCATGGTTAGGGCGAAAGCCAGTTTGGGTGTCGTCCAACAGTCTGTTGGATTCCAGGTGGTTGGTGAGAATATTATTTACGTGTTTTTCCAATAATTTACTGAGCCATGGCAGGAGGGAAATTGGACGATAATAAGATAATATAGAAGAATCCAAACTGGGCTTTTTAATTAATGCTTTTACTATTGCGCATTTCCACCGGAGGAGAACTGTCCCTGTTGATATGGAGAGATTTAATATCTCCATTATGGTGGTTTGGACAGTCTTGATTACTGCCTTTATCTGTTTGGGCGGTGCCACGTCCGTCGGAGAACCCGAGACGACTTTACTGGTAATTATATCGAGTGTCTCTAAATTCAGAGGATCTTAATGGTCAAGCACGGGTACATCAGTTAAATCAGCAGTATTGTAGCCCTCTATGTCAGCTTGATTAGAGGGGAATGTATTATATATCGCCTTTATTTTTTCTTTAAAGAATACTGCTAATTGGTTGCAGCGTTCAAGAGCTCCTTCACTAGAAGGGAGAGTTTGTGATGGGGTAATCAGTGTTTTGGCTATTCGGAAGATCTCTTTAGGGGAGTTCGCCGCAGTCCCTATCTTATCCTCATAGAATTTTGCCTGGGTTTCTTTTATATCTCCTGATAGCCTGTCTGTAGGTATCTTTTGTATCTTGCAGGGCATTAAAGTTGGTATTTGCCTCTTCAATATTGGCTCCTAGTGTTGGCTTGGTGGCTTTAAGGGATGCCTGCCATTTATCCAGGGGTAGCTTGCCCCATTTCCGGTCCCATGTTATGTTAGAGGGTTGTGCCCCTCGCGTGGTTTTTGTAACCCAAAATAAGGAAATTAGGAAGTGGTCGGTCCATGGTAGGGGGATGGGGTCTCCTGAGGTAAGATTCTGTAAGTTGCTGAATATAGGGTCAAGAAGGTGGCCTTTTTTGTGTGTTGGAAGGAGGCACTTTAAATCAAGACCCAGAGCTTGGAGACCTGATAATAGATTACTAGTGGTGGAAAGGGAGGTATCCTCTGATGTATGTTAAAATCCCCTAGCGTTGTATAATTGGCCATGGCTACCACTTGTTCTGAGGCCAAGTCAATGAATTTAGGGATAAATTCATTTAGCGCCTCAAGAGGACGATAAATTAATGTGCCTGATAGGCAATCAGTGGGGGACAGTTCCAAAGAGAAGGGGAGATGTTCTCCTTCTTTAAATGTTGAAGGTAGGAGACGGCAACTGTAAGTGTCCTTATAGATAATTGCTAAGCCTCCGCCACGTCCTATGCTGCGATCTATTCTGCAGATGTTATACCCTATTGGGAGAGCGCGAACAATGTCTGGTTCGTTCCCTGTTTGAAGCCACGTTTCGGTCAGAAATATGGCGTCCAGTTTGTGTTCTTCAATTAGAAGAGCTAATTCCATACAGTGTTTTGACAGTGATCTGCAGTTTAAAAGGGCCATAATATATTGCATAGTGGAAGTAAGGTCTCTGTCTAAATGGTCGTGCCTTTTGAAATGCCTATGACAGTGTCGGCATAGTAATGGGGGCTTAGCAGGATCCAATGAGTGTTGACAGTTAGCCTTCTCAGTTGGTCGTAACATGTATAAGGTAGTGTTGCTTTATGTCATGGGGGTTTTGTTAAGAGGACCAGGGGTGGTGGCACCTTGCCCCGTTCGGCCGCGGACGGGCGCAGATGGGCAGGACTCTGGCACGACTCCGGCACAGGTCCGGCGCGTCCGCTGCGCGGAGACATGACCGTCCCCTTTTATGTGCAGCTAGAGCGCGTCACAGCGCTAGCCCACATCCAATATGGCTGCTGTTTTTGGATCGCCTCCCGAGACCGGCTCTCAGCATCGGTACGCGGCTGAGAGTGGCCAGGCAGCGAGGGGGGTAGAGATCTCTGCGAGGTCTCAGCAGTGTGTCCTGGTTAAAAAAGCTTATTAAATCAAGCAGAAGTCAAACTAACACAAATGATTTTAAAATTCTTCAAAGGTGAAAGGAATAGAGAGACCTCCCGACTTCCGCCTCAAGAGGGTGAGAAAAGCGCACTTCTAAGTCAAGCGCACGGCTACAATCTGTACAATTAATGCACAGATGTCTAACAATTGAATAGACACAGTCCTCACTGCAGCATGCCTCACTACTCACGCATAATTTGCTCATCGATAAGCTCCAATTTACAACTTTTAACCCCCTTTTATTCCCTTCTCCCCCTCTTTTTGTTTTGTTTTAGTTTTTCCTCCGTCCTTCCAGAACCTTGTTTGACACGCAATCGCCTCAGGCACCCATTTGTTTTGTCCTGTAGATGATCCCAGCATTAAGTTAAAGGGATCAAAACGCCATTGACTTCTTGCTCTCTGAAATAAATGTATTATTGTATTAATATGTGCTAGGGTGCTTCTGCATATTCTTTATTGGCCTAATAGTTACATTCCTTTTTTGGCCAAGCCTTCCTGCATTGCTGGAGCTTTTTTTCCGTTCTAATGGTATATATGTCCCTACTTGTATGTTTTCCTTCACTTTTTCATTAAAAGATGATTTCCAGTTGGACACCCACAATATAGGATTGTATCTCTATATATACACATTTCTGTAAATATTTTTTTATTAGGGACCAGTGTTCCTTAAAACAGTGACTATTTTCTTAGCTTAACTTTGAACTGTTGTTACTGTGACTCCTCAGAAGTGGACGCTCCCCACGCTCCATGACCTCTCAGTCTTACTGGTTACTGCTATCTGCTGCTTGGTATCGTAGCGCTTTACTGCTGCCTGCTGCCTGATACATCGTAGCGCTACACTGCTGTCTGCTGCTTAATTTCTTAGCGCTATACTGTTCACAATTTTGATTGTGCTTAGATCGCTTTGCCTGCTGCTTGATCTGTGCCACATTGCTGCCTGATATCATAGCGCTATACTGCGATTGTGTCCCACTCTCGTCGTGTTTCGATTTTGGTTGTGCTGCTGCCATTTCGTTGTTGATCCAGTCCCTCCCCCCGCTACTGCCTCCCAGCTGAGCGACCCACCCACTGAATGATAAGATCCGGCCCGTTTATTCAAGCTCTGTGACCACCCTGACCTCCTCAGAAGTGGATGCTCCCCACGCTCCCTGACCTCCCAGACTTACTGGTTACTGCTATCTGCTGCTTGGTATCGTAGCGCTTTACTGCTGCCTGCTGCCTGATACATCGTAGCGCTACACTGCTGTCTGCTGCTTAATTTCATAGCGCTATACTGCTCACTGCGCTTTGGCTTAATTTTGATTGTGCTTAGATCGCTTTGCCTGCTGCTTGGTCTGTGCCACATTGCTGCCTGATATCATAGCGCTATACTGCGATTGTGCCTGCTTGATATCATGGCGCTATACTGCGACTGTGTCCCAATCTCGTCGTGTTTCAATTTTGGTTGTGCTGCTGCCATTTTGTTGTTGAGCCAGTCCCTCCCCCCCGCTACCGCCTCCCAGCTGAGCGACCCTCGCTCCGCCCCCTCCATCATCCATTTATGACAGATGGACCTATGCGCAGCCGAAGGCGCACCAAAGGTAAGCCCGTCTACGCCTGTCCGCGCCTGGAACGCGCCCAGCGCCAGACCCCCTGACCCCCGCAAACCCATCACCTCCCGCATCACATACGACGCCGCAGCCCTCTATGCCCTTAATCCCGGACGCCCACCAAACTGCCACCAAGCCGCCCCTGGACACACCCATGGTCCATTCACCTGCCACTCCTGCAAGTTCGACTCCATCAAGAAACCCATCTTACCCCCAGAACACAAACAGAGCCCCAACCCCAACCATTTGAAGTGCATACTGCTCAACACCTGCTCGGTCCACTGTCACGCCATCGAACTATGGAACCTACTCGACACCACAGCGCCGGACATCGCCTTTCTCACAGAAACCTGGATGAACAACTCCTCTGCTCCCGACATCACCATTGCCATCCCGTACGGATACAAGATCACCTGTAAAGACCGCGCCAAGCAAACAGGAGGAGGCATCGCCATCGTCCATAAGACACCATCCGCATTTCTACCAGCACCGACGATAACTTCGCTGCAGCCGAACACCTTCACTTCCAAGACCACACTCAGAGGCACCCTCATCTACCGTCCACCAGGACCCCGAGCACAATTCTGCGAAGACATCACTGATTTCATCACCCCTCACGCCCTCCCCTCCGAGGACTACATTCTACTAGGAGACATCAACTTCCACCTAGAGAAGACTAATGACAGTAACACCACCACCCTGCTGGACAACCTAGCCAACCTCGGACTCAAACAACTTTTCATCACCCCCACCCACTATGCAGGGCACACGCTCGATCCAATCTTCACCTCCAGCAAGCATATCTCCTTCGACCACACCACAGCTCTCCAGTGGACAGACCACTGCTGCGTTCATTTCAGCTACAAAAAGACTACGACCCACAACCTCCCACAACCGATTCCACGCAGAAACTGGAACAAAATTACAACCGACCAACTCTTTACATCACTACACCAAAACCCCCCTGCTAAATCATCTGACCCAAACCTTGCAGCAACCAGCCTCACCCAATGGATCACCCACAGCGCTGACAAATTAGCACCCTTGAAAAAACAACAATCCAAACAAATTAACAAAAAAGCCCCTTGGTTTAATGAAGACCTCAAAAAATCCAAGAAGTTCTGCCTCTCCCTCGAGAAAGCCTGGAGAAAAGACCGAACCACCGACAACCAGGCAGCCTTCAAGAACGCTATCCGCAAACACCACCAACTGATTCGATCCACCAAGAAATCTGCACTCAAAGACGACAACAACGCCCAAAACAGCAAGGAACTATTCAACATCGTCAAAGAATTCACCAACCCTACCGCCGGCACGCACGACATCACCCCTTCACAAGACCTCTGCGACTCCTTAGCCTCATTCTTCCACAACAAAATAGCAGACATACGAAACGCAAACGAAGCCGGAACCCAGTCCACCCCACCCACCTCCGAACTTAAACACCCCTCTAACAACCTCTGCGCCTGGGACTTAATCTCCACTGAAGAGACTGAAGAGACCATCCGCCTGATAAACTCCATCTACTCAGGATCACCAACTGACCCATGTCCCCACCACATTTTCTACAAAGCAGACTCCATTATCGCACCCCATCTCCGAGATGTCATCAACTGCTCCCTCAACTCCGCTACCTTCCCGGAAAGCTGGAAACACGCCGAACTCAGCGCCCTCCTGAAGAAACCCACAGCTGACCCCACTGAACTCAAGAACTACCGCCCCATCTCGCTCCTCCCTTTCCCTGCCAAAGTCATCGAGAAAGCCGTCAACAGTCAGCTCGCCGCCTTCCTCGAATCCAACAAATCCCTCGACCCCTCACAATCCGGCTTCCGAGCCAAACACAGCACTGAGACCGCCCTCATCGCAGCAACAGAAGACATTCGAACACTACTGGACAATGGAGAAACTGTCGCCCTCATCCTACTCGACCTCTCCGCAGCCTTCGACACTGTCTGCCATAACACTCTTATTCAACGCCTAAGCAACGTCGGAATACAAGGAAAAGCACTGGACTGGATCATCTCATTCCTCGCCGGAAGAACCCAAAGAGTCCGCCTCCCCCCTTTTAGATCAGAGGCCACCGAAGTCATCTGCGGCGTTCCACAAGGATCATCGCTCAGCCCCACCCTCTTCAACGTATACATGAGTCCCCTCGCCTCCATCGCACGCCAACACAACCTCAACATCATCTCCTACGCAGATGACACCCAGCTGATCCTCTCCCTCACCAATGACCCAAACACTGCCAAAACCAACCTCCACGAAGGGATGAAAGAAGTAGCCAAATGGATGAAGGATAGCCGGCTAAAACTGAACTCGACAAAACAGAAGTCCTCATCTTAGGCTCATCCCCCTCCGCCTGGGACGACACGTGGTGGCCACCGGCCCTGGGAAATGCACCCAAACCAACGGACCACGCACACACCTGGGCTTCATCCTGGACTCCTCCCTCTCAATGACCAGACAAGTCAACACCGTCTCCTCATCATGCTTCAACATACTACGCATGCTCAAAAAAATCTTCCATTGGATCCCCACCGAAGCAAGAAAAAGGTCACCCACGCACTGGTTACCAGCCGACTGGGCTACAGAAACACCCTCTACGCCGGAACAACGACCAAACTACAAAAGAAACTCCAACGCATTCAAAACGCCTCAGCCAGACTCATACTAGACCTCCCCCGCCGAGCTCACATCTCCAGACACCTGAAAGACCTCCACTGGCTCCCCGTCAACAAGAGAATAACATTTCGCCTCCTTACCCACGCACACAAAGCCCTCTACGACCTAGGGCCCGAATGCCTCATCACGCGTCTGTCCTTTTACAACCCCTCCCGCCAACTGCGATCATCCACCCAAGCCCTCGCCGCAATCCCACACATCCACAAATCAACTATGGAAGGAAGATCCTTCTCCTACCTAGCCGTCAAAACCTGGAACTCTCTCCCCACCCATCTCCGCCTCACTCAGAACCACCTCTCATTCAGAAAACAACTGAAAACTTGGATATTCGACATATAATAGATTATATTTTACCCCCTCCCCCTCCTCCTCAAGCGCCTTGAGACCCCCTGGGTATATGAGGCGCTATACAAATGCCGAACTTGAACTTGAACTTGCTGATACTGATTTGAGAGTAGAGACTTGGACGAGTTTTTGGCACTACTCTTCATGAAGAGTTCGGCTTCAATCTGAATCTTTTTCAATGCTCCTTTAATTCTTGCTCTTTTCCAAAAGGACTCTTTATGGGTTCTTGTATGTTAGAATCCACTTAGAATAGAATAGGGATTAATTTCCTTTTTGTAAAACGCTATAATTTACTTGATTGATTCTAACAATGACTTTTCTTGATATTTCTGTAAACAGGTTTTTCTGATTTATTACTTTGAATAAAAAGACAAAACAAACACTTAACTCTTATTGATAAACAAAGGTTTTTTAACTGATCCAAAACTCTCATCATTGACTAAACTAAATGACGAAATTGATGATGTCTATTGAGATGCTTTTTACTGATTCACCATTCTAAAACAATGGCAAAGATCCATTGCAAAGAAGAAGATTTTGGTGTGGAGTTGGAAACCCTATTGGAAGTTATGGGTTGTACTGAAATTATTAAAGAAAAATGTTTCAGGGACGTATTGCATGAAAAGGATTTAAATCAAACTAGTGTTAGTAACTTTTAAAGGATCTCAAGTCCATAGAACATGTCTATTGAAAATGTTTTCATTATCCTCAGCATTTACACAGGTGCACATTACATGCAGATATGGACTATGGGTTAGACTGGGTTATAAAATCTTAATTTATGCTAAGAAAACAGAAACAAAGGTTAAAGGGATGCTCTACTTAGGTGTTGGAATGAGCCATAGGGTAACGTTAAAAACAAAAACGCTCCACCCCTTACTGCGACAGCTCAAATCTGACTTTAAAAAATGGGGCTCTGCATTTATATCTTAGATATGTAGAATAAATGCGATCAAGATATATGTCCTACCTCATCTCCTCTACCTCTATCAGGGTCTCTCTATCACAGTGGACAAAGGATAGTTTGCGGAACTTAAAAAGATGACCTCCAAATGTGGGGCAAAGGCCTTACTTATCCCAGTGACTATTGACTAGGCTACGTCTGGAGGGGGACACGGTCCCTTCCTGCTTTCCTCTTGTACTATAAAGCCGCTCAGCTCTGGGTCCTGGCTGAGTGGTCCCTTAATGCCTCCGAAAAACACTGGCTCCATATAGATAGGCAGATAGTGGGTAGAACCACATGGGACCTACCATGGGAACAGAAGCAAGACAGACCGCCTAATGTATACCTTAGCACCCCCACAGCCACTACTCTTAAAGTATGGGACAGCATCACCAAGACATTGCCTTTAACGACCTCTCCATCTCCGTACACCCCCATTCATTTCAATCCAGCCTCCCCCTCGGCTTTACTAGAGGGTCCTTTTGATAAATGGAGGGAGGGTGGATGCCTCATGTTATCGGATTTCTTTAAGTGGGGAGAACTGCTTTGCTTTACTGAATGCGCAGCCCTGTTTAAGCTGTCGCCCACAGAAGAATACCATTATTTCCAGCTAAAACATTGGGTGCAACAACTCCAGGAGTGGCTGGCCATGACCTGGGAATTGCTCCAAATAGAGAGATTTGTACAATACGGCACTACGACTAAGAGCTGCATATCATTTTGTACTCTATTCTTCTAACGGTGGGTCCCCAGTTGGTTCCACGAAACAGAAGATGTTGGCATTCATTGCTACCCACCCCCTTAGGGGCGAAACAGTGGGGTTCTCTGTACAACGACATTACTAAATACAACCAATCCATGTAATGAAAACAGTAATGTTCACATATTGCATTGGGGGTTACACTTTGAAGCAAGTGTACATCTGTATGTGATGCACACACACTCGTGGTATGCTCTCATGCTGGAAACACATGCATGTACTCAGCATATATGTATTTGGTACACATGCACCCATAGAGTTTGCACACTTAGCTTGCAATAGTGATAGATATATATTTCAATGTGGGTCTTCCCACTTTAAAAGACTTGGGAGATTCTATTTGCAAAACTACAAGCAGTTGTATCCAAAGGAATCTGAGGCCAGTCAGGTCCTCTTTTACCTACATACTTGCTAGGACAAGAGACTGAGGAGCACATAGGTACTGCCTCCCACATCTGGAAGAACACTAAACGTCAAATCAGAGGAGATGAAGGAATGAATCAATTAATATTTGGTAAGGTGCGCTGATATCCAAAGAATGTTCTGGGCCTTCAAGAATCCCTGAATGCCTACTGCTACAGGAAAACTAAATAGAGGTACCGAAATGCAACTTTTTAGCATGTTCTGAGATGAAAGTAGCAGTGAGACAAAGAATGGGAGAGACATATGGAGTTTCTTAGTTCAGCTGTGATGACATAGAAGGTTTTGCCACTAAGTTGAGTGTTCCTTCATCTAGGAATCTTGAGAAGAGTCCTAATAAACTACAGCAGTGTTCTGGTAAGGAGAAATTAAGTGCACCTGCAGCAAACTTACCTAGGGTGATTGAGAAAGCACTAGATACAAAGTGCCATTAACGTATGACACTTTTCAAGAGCAGGGTAATAAAGCTTAGGTAAAAATTATTTAAAGTTTGGGTGTCAGGATACTCCATCAAAATTTACAGATATCCCATCTGCTGTATTATAAGTACCACAGTCTATTATGAACTTGTATTAGGGTAGATGGGATATTCACCATGTTGTGACAGAATATCCTGTCTGTCAATCTCTAAATAAGGTCCTTAAGTCTGTTGAGCAGCAATAAGGCCGAAACTGGGAGAGTTCTGTTTCAGAACATACAGATACCATTGGCAAAGAAATTAAGTTAATATAACACGTAACTCATTAAAATATTCTAAGTTAGTCCAAGTTATCTAGCAGAAAACCAAGAGCAGATAATCCTCAAACAAAAAAATGTTTTATTAACCTCGCAGTCTGCAAAGATTCCCATAATCAGAAGAGAATCTCATGACTGAATTCACTTGCACTACCATGGACATTGAGGAGTCCAGAAAAATCCCTAAAGCTGTTGAATGGAAAAGACCTTTAAAGGTAATGCTAATTTGTTTTCAGACACTTTGAACTGATGGACATTTGACTGTTATTGTTGTTGGCCTAGAAATGAGAGTGATAGGTATTAATTTAAGCTGGGTTGAAATTGTTTGTGATACTATAGCTTGGGTAATAAACTATGCTTGCATTCTAGCAAGACTATGCACACGCTAAATTCCAATACTCAATTAGACAGTTTAAAATCTTTCACATAATTAAAAGGTACATGTATCATACAAATGAAATCAAAACAGTGTGGTTGTGATTATCTCGCCTCCTTTATTCCAAACAATTGCCCAGCAAGCACGTGTTTCATCTGGGGAAGTACCCCACAACTTCTTCAGGGCTTATGGCAATACTTGTAGATCTGAAGGGCTCTTTGCTGGTTGTAATTCCATCCTGGCTGATAAGTAATTAAAACCTTCTCTAAGGATGTCCTGGTAATGGGCGCAAGTCCTTAATTAAGTATATTATCCTGTACGTGGTGTCCAAGTAAATAAAGATCTTGTGGTATTCTGAGTGTAAGTATTTAGAATAGTGAGTACGCTGGCCATAGTGAACGCCCCTCCGAGGTTCCAAAAATAACCCGGAACTATGCTTGCAGCTGTTACAACTCATGAAGAGCCTCACAAAGATGTTAAATACTGGGGTCCACAATAAAGTATCTGTAGACAATACTGTTGATGCAGAGAAATGAAAATGAGCTGAATGGCTGACTGGCTTTCTTCACACACTGACCACACCTTCCAGTCTTTTTACAGGGGTTTGGTGGGTGAAGATGCCCCATACAGGTAAAAAATGCAATACATTTAGCTTGACTTCCTCCTGCCCAAGACCTCTTACAGACTAAATTGATCATTAATTTAAACAGTTCTGGTGGCTTCTCCTGCTATGATTATTGGTCATGTAATAGATACATGTGTTCCATGTAAGTTTGCAACTGACATTTTTTTATATAACTTGGGGAAACCAATGTCAGTTGCATGCAAGATTGTGGTATATTGGTTGGGAACATACATGGTTTTGGATACAATAGACATGAAGACTTCACTAATTTCCTATAAAATGGAGCAAAAATAGCCTTGAGTTTCTTAAGAATAAAACTGACACGGGTAACTTGGACATATCAGAGTTTTAATATTTATCAATTCTGTTCAGCTATTTTCTGAAAGACAAACCAATTGTTAATTTGTTTGTTGACTGATGGTATTAACCGTCCTTTTTCAGCTTGAGGAGCAGCGTCATCACCACCAACTTTAGAACAAGTTTAATGAATGCCTGGGACTTCCTATAAGCATCATCAAAGAAAGCAAATTAATATATATGTTAAACATTTTTTGTTCGCTGTTACTGTGTAGTAAGATTGAGTAATATACATACAATCTGACATCTCACTATATAATTAAAGATTATTCTCACAACATCACCACCTGTTGTCTGGCAGTACTGATTTAGCTGCTGCCTTTTGGACATTCCCCCTTTGGACTTTTGATGTTTCATTCCTGGCCTCTACCAATCATGTTCCTATTTTGTTTAACAGTTCCTGCACCCTAATGGGGAGGCATAGTCCTGCCAAAGGGAGCTTTTTTGATATACAGCAATACCATATTCTTGGGAACTTGTAAAACATTTGGTTAATATGTTCCAAAAGACTTCAAAGACCTACAAGTCTCTTCGTCACTCATCAAGTACTGCAAACCCATACTTGCTTACATCGGGAGAATTTAAAGGAGATGGCACAGAGAGTGGTCAAATTCAAGAGGATCACAAAAAGGCAATAAAAAGGAACACGAGGAGTTAGAAATCATTCTGTATAGGTTTGTAAACAGGATGCCCGTGACCATGCTACTGGTAGTAGCAACGAGTAATAGACTCCATGCTACTCACCCTGAAATCATTCAACACCAGGGCCCTCCACACTAGTTTGCAATTTAGGAGCCCTACTGGTCTGCAGTAACAGTAGAGTGTTTTAGGACAATGTACCATAATATAACGTTCCTTCCAACTTTGCATATTGCACAGTCTTTGCAAATGTCTCTCTTCAACGCAAAAATTGTAGGAGCAACTGCCTGGATATTATTCTGATTTTATTTTATTTATTTATTTTATTTGTTTTGTCCTCATTTGCCACATCCTCGTTCCAAGAAATAGCCAACCATCTTATTGTCCTCTTAGAGAGAGACCAGAGTGTGATCTCATCCTACACCCGGACAGACGTACTGAATTGGCGGGAGGTGCTTTCAGGAAGATCTTACTCCGTTGAGGCATATTTCAGCCTGTTGACCCTGGATATGTGTCGTGATCTAACTGACCCCGAACTGGACCTTGGAGTATAGGGGCATAATCATCGGACCAGGGAAAAGTAAAAAAAAAAGAAACGGAGGTCCGAATAGATTTTTCCACCAAAAGGCAAGGCTCCGAGAGCTGCAGGATCTAGCTGTGTCTACCCTTGATGTTTCGTAGAGTGATGACATCAAGTCTGCGTGGGCTGGTGGGTTGGAGTCGGCCCAGTGGGTTGGAGTCGGCCCAGTGTTTACATATTTGCCGTCTTGCCAGAAGGATTGCATAGAACAAGAAAGACCTTGCCAACCCGGTAATGCTGTCTTCCAGACCAAATATGACTAAGAAGCTGGAGCAAGAACACCGCCGACCAGCTCACCACCTCCCTCAGCCAGAACCCACCTGCCAGCACACCGGACCCCAACGAAGCAGCCCGCAACTTCACGCAATGGCTGACAGCCTGCGCCAACGAGCTTGCACCACTGAAGAACCCTCCCAGCAAACCCAGAAGCAAGAAGGCCCTCTGGTTCACCGACAAACTCAAGGACTCCAAGAAGACCTGCCGCACCCTCGAGAAAGCCTGGCTCCTCGACCGGACCACTGACAACATGACCGCCCTCAAACACGCGACCCGCAAGCACCACCAGCTCATCCGCACCACCAAGAAGAAATCACTGAAGGATCGACTGGACAACAACGCCCACGACAGCAAGGAACTCTTCAGCATCGTCAAGGAGTTCTCCAACCCCATCACCGGCAACAACGACATCACCCCTTCACAAGATCTCTGTGACTCCCTCGCCTCGTTCTTCCACCGCAAGATTGCCGACATCCACAACAGCTTCGGCACACCATCCTCGCACCCAACCGTTGAGCCAACGCACCCCACCGCGACCCTCCGCACCTGGACCGCAGTGACCACCGAAGACACAGCCCGCACGATGAACACCATCCACTCCGGATCTCCGACTGCCCCCTGCCCCCACCACGTCTTCAACAAGGCCGACTCCAGCATCGCACCCAAACTCCGAGACGTCATCAACACCTCCTTCGACACCGCCACCTTCCCGGAGAGCTGGAAACATGCCGAGCTCAGCGCCCTACTGAAGAAACCAACAGCGGACCCCACAGACCTCAAAAACTTCCGCCCCATCTCGCTCCTCCCTTTTCCTGCCAAAGTCATCGAGAAGATCGCCAACAGACAGCTTGCCGCCTTCCTCGAGACAAATGGATCCCTCGACCCCTAGAAGTCCGGCTTCAGAGCCAACCACAGCACCGAGACCGCCCTCATCGCAGCCACCGACGACATCCAAACCCTTCTCGACAACGGGGAAACAGCGGCACTCATCCTCCTGGACCTCTCCGCCGCGTTCGACACTGTCTGCCACCGCACCCTAGTCCAACGCCTCAGCAACACCGGCATCCAAGAGAAGGCACTGAAGTGGATCATCTCGTACCTCGCTGGAAGAACACAGAGAGTCCGCCTCCCCCCGTATCGTTCCAAGGCCACCAAAGTCATCTGCGGTGTCCCGCAAGGATCATCACTCAGCCCCACCCTCTTCAACGTCTACATGAGACCACTCGCATCCATCGCACGCCAACACAACCTCAACATCATCTCCTACGCCGACGACACCCAGCTAATCCTCTCCCTCACCAGAGACACCGACACCGCCAGAACCAGCCTCCACGAAGGAATGAAAGACGTTGCCGAGTGGATGAAGAACAGCCGCCTGAAACTGAACTCAGACAAGACGGAAGTCCTGATCCTTGGACCATCACCCTCCGCCTGGGATGACTCCTGGTGGCCCCCAGCCCTGGGCCCCGCCCCCAAGCCGACAGACCACGCACGCAACCTGGGCTTCATCCTGGACTCCTCCCTCTCGATGACCAGACAGGTCAACGCCGTCTCCTCTTCATGCTTTCACACCCTCCGCATGCTCCGCAAGATCTTCCGATGGATCCCGATCGTAACCAGGAAGACGGTCACCCAGGCCCTCGTCACCAGCCGGCTGGACTACGGAAACACCCTCTACGCCGGAACCACAGCCAAGATACAGAAAAGACTACAACGCATCCAGAACGCCTCCGCCCGACTCATCCTGGACATCCCTCGATGCAGCCACATCTCCGGCCACCTGAGGAACCTGCACTGGCTCCCTGTCAACAAGAGGATCACGTTCAGGCTCCTCACCCACGCACACAAGTCTCTCCACAACCTGGGCCCCAAGTACCTCAACGACCGCCTGACCTTCCACACGCCCAACCGCCAGCTACGGTCCTCTAGCCTCGCCCTCGCCGCCGTACCACGCATCCGAAGAGCCACCGCCGGAGGCAGATCCTTCTCCTACCTGGCGGCTAAGACATGGAACTCCCTCCCCATCCACCTTCGGCTGACCCAGGACCACCTCGCCTTCAGGAGACAACTCAAGACCTGGCGGTTCGAGCAGTAGCGGCCCCCTTCCCCCAAGCGCCTTGAGACCCTTCCGGGTGAGTAGCGCGCTATACAAGTATTATGATTGATTGATTGATTGATTGACTAAACTGAGGGTAATTGGTGTTTTAAGAATTGATTTCAAGGTAGCATTAACTTCGTCCCAATACATCTTAATGCAGGGGCAGTCCCAAAGCATATGGGTATCCGAGGCAGCAGGGAGGAGGCACTTGTTGCAGCACTTTCCTGGCTGGAATTTGGAAAGCCTTTGGGGGGAGAGATATGCTCGGAGCACAGTGAACAGGTGGTTGCGTTTTAACCATGCTGGCTTGACAGTTTTATAAAGAAGACTAAAAGATCTAGCCCATAGGTCTTTACCCATTGTACCTAAGTCACTTCCCCACAACTCCAACGGGAGGTTGAATTCACCGTCTGCCTCCTCCATAATGGACCAGTACCAAAAAGTCACCTCCTTACCCCCGTCTGTCTTTCTACCAGATGTTTTTCTAGAAAGCTGTATCTCCCAACCTGAGCGTTTTTCCTTAACTACTCCCGGGACCAAATGTCCTGTATTAGGTATTTGAATCTAGATAGAACTGGGCCGACTCTTTCAAAGAGTGCCTCCCATTCTACCAAAGAGCCTCCTGCCATCAACTCTCCCCATCTCAGAACCCCTGCCTCTAGTAAGGGGACTGCAAGACTATCTTTTAGACAAGTGGGCAGCCCCGGGGAATCCCAGATTGGGGCGACGTTGGAAAAGTATGCCAACCCAATTCTGGCTCTAATTTGAACTCATTCTCTCGCTAGTGATTATAGAATCTTTAGTATCACCTTTTTAAAAAATCTCTGGTGTCCAAACTTAAACAAAAATCCGTCCAGTGGAAGATTAGCCCCAGTCAGCATGGCCCTAAACATTTTCCCATTTGAGTTGTCTTCAGGTGTCTTCAGCAGCATCCTGGAGTGGGATAGCTGGAATGCCCAGGCGTAATATTCTAGGTCTGGCAATGCAAGCCCTCCCTTCTCCCTCTTCCTCCTTAATTTTTTCCAGGCCAACCTTACTGTTTTATAGCCCCAAATAAAGGAGTTGATTTCCTTCTGACATTTATAAAGCTGTTTAAATCAAATGCCAGTGGAATAGAATTAAAGATGAAGGTAAATGTAGGGAGAATGGATTCTGATTTTATTTTACCCTTCCAAATAACTCCCCCCTCAGTCTCTCTAAATCTCAGCTGTGGTGCACTCGTGACGATGCCCATTCCAAAAGGTGAGAATATCTCACCTAAAGTCTTCCATCTGACAAGTTGGGTCTCCTCAGTGCCTCATATTCTAAAAAGAGAGCAAGAACCCAGATGTTTCCTCATGACCAGCTTCCATTAAGGAAAGATACTCTCTAACCAGTTAGTAATCAGGCAAATAATCATACAGACCAGCACAGACTCAAGACTCTCTTTTAAATTGGCCTTTTTTAAAATCTTAAAATCTGTTTAAAGGATTTTTGTTTATTTTGCCTTTGCGTCAGTGTCTTAGCAAACGTTTGTCCCTCTGGGCTATACACGGCTTTTTGAAAATCCTGTAGCGGGATATTGTAGCTGTGTATCAATATACCATTTAGTCAAATGTGTACATTGAAAGACCAGTGAAGGATATGATAGCTCTGGAACCAAGTACAATGCTCTGTACAGATTTCAAAGGCACTTTTCCTGCAACATACATCAGGCAGGAGCAGAATTAGCAAAAGGTCTTTTTCAAATGCAAATGACTCTTTCTAAAGAAGCTATTGTTTTATAAATAGTGAGATAATATTCTCGGGAAAGGTCAGCAGCGATTAAATAAGAGTTATCTCCTAAACTGAGAAATGTAGAGTTAGCAGCCACAATCATCATGACAGCGAATCTGCTTTTCATCTCCTCTCATAATAAAAGGCAAACTCTGCATTTTTAATTAGTGAATACCAATAATGACATATCAGTTAGAAAGATTGCCCACCCACAGCACACACAGGGGCACCTCCTTTCATGGCGAATAAGACGGCTCCTCGAAGCATTCTGATCAAGTTGTATAGATTCAAGCACGTGCAGAGCAGCACAGATAAGCATCCTCTATGTAAAGAAAAACTCCATGTATCGATATTAAAACTGATTATTGAAATCTAAAATATCCTAGAGCAGTGGCAAGTGATCAGAAGAAAGGATGACATTCTGCACTGGCGGGGACACGCTCTTTGGTATTTTCGTTCAATAAATCAAGCTGCTTTACGCACGACAAAAGGCGGTGTTGCGTTACGTTTATAGAAGCTCGCGCGAGGAGGTATCCTGTACATGAAACGTCTGCACCAGAGTCAAGGGCAGGAGGATGGGAAAAAAGCCTAGACAGGCTGTCCCAGTATATCCTACCCCAAAGGGACCAGCTGACGTCGAGAAAGCAGAGAAGGAGCCATTAGAAGTATGCCGTGGGATTGACACTGACCTAGGTCTGCAGTGGTCTTTGTCCGGCCATCTGCACAAACGTGAACTTTGCCTCCAAAACCTGGCTTCGCAATTAACATGTCCAGCTGGGGGAACGATTCCGTCATTTCCACACACCCCGTACCCCCGCCTCCCTCCACCCTCACTGTCATTATTGCAACTGGGCGCACCCGCACGCCTATGGAAAAGCGCACGGAAGTAGAGCAAGGATTTTCTTAAGGACATCGCTTGCGTTTCTGGTCACGCGCGGGAAATCAGCGTTGACACAGTATAATTTGAAAGTCTTTAGGCTGATTAGAGTGTGATGGCTGCAGAGTCGGACCCAGCAGCACTTTGGCCTCCCGGGTCTTACGGGCCAGAGGAGTCGACCAAACCTTTTCCAGCAACATGTCAAGCCTGCATCTAAAGCTCTAGTCGCAGCAATCCTACATTGTATATGAAGAAGTAGGAACTGAAGTAGTACCAGAGAGGCGATACGAATCAAGCAATACGAATCAAGGCGTCAACGCATAGCTTTCCACGGAACAAATTATATTTGTGATGCAAACAGGTGGATGTAGATGAGGCGCGCAACACCCATTGGGCTGAACGGGCTTCATGCACCCCCCCCGCCCCCCCTCCCCCCCGTCGTCATCTTCAGCCCGGGCTGCCAAGGTTCAGATGACGCAGAGAAAAGGGAAAGGCTGGGTCCTGTCTCTGACCGGCTCGGACCACCCTTATGAAACAAACAAAAGAAAGTGCCGGAAAGTCTGAATAAATACAAACAAATGCACACCTAGTATAATTAATTGCTAGGCTGACAAACCATTTGTGATTAATCACTTATCTTTTATGAAAAAGTTTTTTGAAACGTTTTTTGACATCAAGGGATACACACCACACTTACAGAAGTTCACAAGTGCATTGAAACCAAAAACAATACATTAAATTACAATATACACATATAACAATTGTGATTACAAAAAACAACTGTGCTATGCCTCAAATAATTACGTTTTGCTGAGGCACCAATCCTGGATAAAAAATGAACAAGTGGACAAAAAATTGAAACACTAGCCTACTTGTTTCCACCACCACTAGATACGTATTACTTGCTGGGGGTGCATGGCCGTTCTTAGTTGGTGGAGCGATTTGTCTGGTTAATTCCGATAACGAACGAGACTCCTCCATGCTAACTAGTTACGCGACCCCCACAGTCCGCTCGAGGTCGGGGAGGGGCTGCTGCAGCCTCTAGAGTTCAAAGAGAACTGCGAGAGGCCCCAACAATTAAACTCCTGGGGCTTCTCTCAGGGGAACAGCCTGCTGTAATCTTGAAAATTACGGACCAAGAGGTATGGGACTGGCGATCCGGGGGGGCAAACGCACCCCTTGCCCTCCCCTGCGGACGCCCATGCTTGCAAGTGATGCTGTTGCAAAGCAGATCGTAGCCTCATTTTCAGCAAGTGGCCTTGAGGCGGTGGAGCCCCTGGCATGTCCTTGCAAGAGATGAGATGCTGATGTGAAGCAGAACAAGCCCCCTTATCTGCTGAGTGGCCCGACCAGTGATGCCACAGGTGGGGGGGGGGGGTCCCTGGGATGTTGTATGAAGCATATGGGGCCCATTTCTAATACATCAAGTCAAGGGGTAGGTTGGCCTTTCTAAAGTAGTCCACAGTACTGTAACAATAGATGATGGCCAAATATATCTACCATGTCCTTGGTTTGGATTGGTGGTATGTGTATTGTAATCAGGTTCGTAAGTTTATTTGTGGATTTTTTGTATATTTTCACGTTTTTCTTCGATTCACCCTCTATCTCAATAAAGACCGATAATACCTGCAAATCTTAAACATTCACTGTGCAGTAATTCAATTGTTACATCATCATAATACACAATTTAAGAACATAAAAATAAATAAAACACATTTTGTTGTGCGCACTGCATTGCATTTGGCGATGCAGTGCACGCAACGAAATTCGTTTTATTTATTTTTATGTTTACTTACCTGTATTTGGCTGTATTCCATAGTTTACTACCCCCCACCCTGCCCCTTTCCACCCCACGTCACCGCCCGGCAGCACTCCCACCACTGACCGCTACTGGTTCTTTGTAAGAATTTCCTCCATCTGAAGCCAGGCCCAATTTGTTAAGCTGATATATAACACCAGGCTTGTTCCCAGGCCATAAGTCTAGACTAGGATAATTACTTTTTCTTAGTTTCATTTCATATTTTGTTTACTAGACAATTTGGCTTGTGTGTGGTCTCATTTTGTTATTTTCTTCATTCTTCAGTATTATTTGGCCATTTGTTAAACATGTACGCCTGGAGCCTCTTGGTGCTATAGATATGAAACTGATAACAGATTCAGCTTGGTGGAAGGAATTATAGAGTGAAAATACAGGTTTTTTGCTTTTCCTTTATTTCAGGCGGGATAGTGGTTTGTAATGGTATGAAATAATCTAACACCTTACACAAACACACAAGTACAACACCATTTGAAAGTCTTAGTTTATTAAATGCAACTTTATTCTACATAGATTCCCTTCCTTATGCATTTAGATACCTTTCATGTACTTACGTATCTTTATATTGATTACTTTGCACTACCCTAGATCTCACCATATATCTCTCGCAATATATTCCCTACCTCCACTCTGACTCATCTCAAGCCTCTCTCTACTACTCTCTACAATGCACTGCCCTATTTCTAACCCTATACCTCTATCAGTATATTCTCTACCTACACTCTTTCATTCATCCTAAACCCAATACTCTTCTCTCCTCTACCCCTCCTTCCATCATCTCATACCTCTTTTACTATTCAGATCTCCCAAACAAGCCTTTCTAAACCCTTCCCTCTGACTCTTCCACCTCCATTCCAAATCCCTTCCTATTGCTAGGAACTCCCCAAAAAACACATTCTAGACCCTTCCTTTTTCTATCCCTCCACTATTCCTTTTCAATACAAATAAAAGACTAAGATTTCCACCACTCAGATTAATTTCATATTTCCCTATATCAGTCCCCACTAATTCTGTTTGAGTTCCAGAGTAGCGTGCTACCCACCAAAAAGCGCTTCAACACCTCACATGGGGTAGTAAGTGCAATATAAATGCAAACCTTTTCCCTCTTCTATCCCTGCGCTATGCTTCTCAATCCAAATAACAGACTAACATGTCCAGTGCTCAAATTACTTTCATATTTCATTATACTAATTCACCACTGATCCTCTATGGGTCCCAGAGTAGCGTGCTACTCACCGAAAAAGCTCTTAATCGCCTCATCAGGGTTAGTGAGCGCTATATAAATGCAATTATAATAGGAGCTGCACCAGCCGAAGAGGTGAGGACTGGAACTTTGTGACAGGGATACAATTACACAGGTTCTGTGTTTTTGCAGTATCAACAGCCTGGCAATTGACCTGTCTTTTGAAGAACAGCAAATGTAACATGATGTTATCAAAATGTAATTGCTTTATTATTTCTCATGCACCCTCTGAATTCCAGCATGGTGATGATGGGGGTGCTGCTGCACAGCATCCCACCCGCCACTACTTCCACTGCCTATACATTAAAGCACCATGCTTTAATGTCTGTGCTGCCAAAAAGTAATGTTTGTTGGTGCTATAGTTTGTAACAACACTTCAAATGGACACATTGCAAAATCTCAAATTCCTTCTCTGTCTTTGCGGGGTGGACAGAGTCCCCTTTTTTGTGTGAATTATATCTGTGAGAGAGTAGCATGTTGTTCTGGGCTCTTTTGACCCAGTTTCATGGGCATTCCATTAGAAAAAATGTTGTAATTTTAACCATCTACATAATATCGTTGTGAGACAATTTAATGTATTTGAGTGACACTTTATTGCAAGATGAACACATCCCTTGTCTGTTATATAAATGGTTCACATTACCCTCTGTTCTCCAATTGAATTCTCATAAAACTGATTGTTGTCTAGTTTCGTATGCAGAATTTGCCATTTCTTTTTCTTAGCTTGGCCTGAGCATTACCCGATCCTGATTGTCTGCCATTTTAGCCCCGCCCCCATTGATTACCATGTTAACCACGCCCCTTTGTATGTCATGGTAGCCCCCCCCGAACTTAAGACCTAGTTGCGCCCCTGATCTGATGAGTCAAATATTTATATAAATATACTTCAAGGGAGACGTTCATTCCAGGTTCCCCAATGCGTTCAAAGCCTTGAAGTGCAAAACTGCACAATTTTACTGCAACGAATTTCTTGAAATTCTGATATTTTGTAGATGTTCTTGAGAAAGGTAAAGGAAACATTCTTACGAAATATCTGTTCTGTTATGATTCTGAAAATATAAAACCCAATTATCTTAACGCCCGGCAATTTACCTGAAAAACGACATAACTTAAGGAAGTAGGTGAACATGTTTCCGTTTTTGCTAGTTCAGAATAATGAGTTTTGTCTATTTCTACCACCTTATTAATACTTTTGACAATTAATTAACACTGGTATACAGTAGGGTTGAACTAATGTTACAAAAAGGTCAATCAGGCTGCAGAAAGTCCTTATTCACGATGAGAATTTCAGAAAGGTAATTTACCCTTTTAAGTTCACAAGTTTGAGTGAGTGCAGGGTAATACGACTGGTGCTGCCGCAGTGGATGCTGACCTGTGGAGGGGGTCGCTGACTTCAGAGGTTGTGCTGTTTTTAGTATTAACTTATTATTGGAAAGATGAAGGGTACTTTTGCCTGATGGCAGTGAGAAAGTCTGAGGAGGTGGTCATGGGCGTCAAAAATGATAGCCGCAACGGGCGCCACCAGCGCGAAGTTTGGCCCAGAGTAAGTGCGCTACTTTTTGGTATTCACAAACTCAGAACGTAGGTAACTATGAAAAAAAGGGAAAAAACACTTGTGAGTCAATCACAACACATGGGTGACCACTGGTACTGCAACCCCGTCCCATAGAAAATAATGGAGGTATGGACTAAAGTAAATCCACAAAAGCAATAATATTAAATTAAATTATTTAAAGTAGTTTTGAAAAAATTAAAACCAGAAAAACACCTATATATATATATATATACATATATATATATATATATATATATATATATATATATATATATATATATATATATATATATATATATACATAGGTGTTAAAAACACCTATGTATATATACACATATGTGTGTATATGACATAATTGTTATTTAATTATACATTATAAATATTTGCAATTAAAAAATAATATAGTAAGGCATTAAAAAAGACAATAATTTTTATTAAGTGTTTGAATCAATTTTCATAATTATTAATGTATGTGAATTTATTTTTTAATTTACACTTCAATAATGTAAATTAAACTTAATATATACATCGGATAATAAAAGTTTTAAATACAAATGAATATAATACTGCTATTTTTTAAATTTGTTATTATTGTTCTTCTATAATATGCAACATATTGAGTATATTATATTAGTATTATTTATTTTTGAATGTAATAAACTTTTTTATTTTTACCTATATTTCATCATGTGGAATTCTCCACCCCAATTGCAGGGCCTCCTTGTGTCTCCCTAATTGTCCACCCAGACTGCGGAGTCTCCCTGTGTCTGCCTAAGTCCCTAGTCTCCTTTCTTCTTTCTCATTCTTTTAGATCTCCATTGCTCTCGCTAATTCTCCCTTTCAGATTTCTCTTCATGTATTCTGATAAATATTGGAATAGTATATCAATTCACATAGAAAAAATAAAAAGTGCTTTTATATGACAGTCACTACTCCAGGGTCTATATTATGCATAGGGTACATTGTCCCACTCTGCCATAACTCAAACGTTTCTGAGTGCACTTGGTGGAGACTGCAATAGTCAATGCCCAGTTCAGAGTACAGGTTGGACTCATGCCTGCAATTAGAACAGAGTCGCTGCGAAATGGTGCCTATTAGACCAAAAACTGAGTTTATTTCATAGCTGGAGAGCTAAAAAAGTCTCCCTAACATTGTTCAACAAATGAACTATCCTTACTTTGAATTGCTTTTGTTGCAGACACTGGCGTTTCCCATATCTTATTTTTGATATGAAACCCAACTGGTTTAGTAAAAAAATAATGACTCATGTGCCAGGTTCTTGACTTAGATTAGATGTTTATCTTTTTTTGGTTCTTAGAATTTATCTAATCTTTTTCAACTTGCTAATAACAGTAACATACATGTTTACACATAACTCAATAATGACAGGTTATAAATATAAAAAAATATGGAATGATGATTGAAACATAAAGTGACAATACTGACAAATTATGAGTACAAAAGTAAATGAAATGTTGGTTAAAACATAAACTGACAATACATTTGATAGTTTCTTATGCAATGCGTCGTGACTTACTACATTGCACGCATCCAACTCAGTAATTGCTAATCTTGTGTGCTGTTTCAATATTAGATACTTTAATGTCCATTACAATTTGATATTGGGATCTTTTGCCCTTCTATCTTCGTACACGTTTGTGGTAATGTGTGGGCACCACAGCAGTCACATTGTAATACCTCCTATGGGACCGCAGACAGCATGTTGGGTGGTCCCAATCCCCAATATGATGGCGGATGGACTGAAGTCTGTCCACCACTCGACAGGCAATTTCAATATCAACTTAGGTGGGCTTAGCAGGAATCGATTTTGTGGTCTCACAAATTCAAAAAATGAAAGCCCTACCCTGTGGGGCGAATAAAGTACCAGGACAGTGCACTGGAATGACAGACGAGCCAGCGCCAAGGCGGAGAAGCAGACTGTGTGTACCTCTTTCATGGGTCTAGCAAACCCAGAGTATGTCGCTGCTTCAAGCGGAATAGGATGACATGAGGTGCATGGTGACAATTATGAATAGTGGGGTGCTGCTTACCATCCATTGTCATAGCGAAGGCGTAGCATATTTCAACTCAGTATAGGCTGTTTCCCGGCCCATGCTAATTTAATTATAAGAGAGTTCAGTTGGACAAAGAATGCTTTATTTAGGGGGATGGGAATATTTTGAAACATGTACAGAAGTTTTGGTAAACACTACCATTTTCATCAAAGCAATCTTCCCTGACAGGGTCCGGGAAAGGGCGATCCATTGGTCCACCCTACTACTAAATGTTTCTAAATATGTACCATAATTCGCACGAAGGAATGGTCGGGATGTCAGTGTGATTCGGTATACCCAGGTAACAAACTGGACCAGCTTGCCATTGTAATGGGTCAGATATAGCAGGCTGGGTTGTGGCCTCCATCAAGGGCACCATAATAGACTTAGCCCAATTGATCTGCGGTCCAGACCAGCAACCAGATTGCACTACCTCATTATTGACACGTTCCAGATTTTCTTCTAGGACTCGAATCACTAAGAGGGCATCATCTACATACATTTAAAGAATATTACATCTAAATCCCATACTAATGCCATGTCTACAGTGATTCACTTCAAGGGTGCAAACCAAAGGCTCCGCTGCAAGAGTAAAAACAGGGGAGACAGGGGATATCCATGATACATCCCCCTACCAATGGGAAAGACTAAGAGCATTCTGCCATTATCAAGCCCTCTAGCAAGAAGGTCTGTATAAATGAGGTTGACCCAATGCACTATTGCCCTTCTGAGCCCAATTCTTTCAAGCACCTCCAATAGATATACCCATTTGATCATGTTGAATATCTTCCCGGCATCTCAAAAAGTGGCCACCACTTTTAAAGCTGGATCGACTTGGTGCCTAATAGCAAACAGTGACCTAAGGTTGTCAGCAGTGAAGCAGCCCGGTATTAAGCCAGATTGGTCAGGCCTGACCAATAGGGGCATCAATGGAAGCAATCTATTAACTAGAATTTTGGAAAGTATTTTACCATTCACATTAATAATGGCCAAGGGCCAGTATGATTCCAATCTGTTTGTCTGCCTATCTGGCTTAAGGAGAGTTATGATAATCACTCCCCACATGGTGAGTAGTAGGCTTGTTCAATCTCCTATTTAAAGGATTGATATAGCAGGTTTTTGGGTTGAAGATTGAAACAACAAAATCTTCCCCCTTGATATTTAAATATCCGTTAATACATCCAGAATAAACATATAGTTGTCCCACAAACATGTAATTTGTAAATTTTATTATAAAAAAATATACATTCTTTTTATACTTCATTTTTATAAATTAGTTTTCAGTATTACATATAAACATAACAGACATATACATCAATATAAATATCACATCCCTTGAAAAGAGCCCACTAACATTAAAATCCAACACAGAACATAATGTAACAATCAATAAGACAAATGCAAGACAAAGAAAATCAAAACAGCTTTACAATAATAAACACCAACAAATACATGCATACCAAACAATGCATAATCACTGTATTGTAGTTTGGTATGCATGTATTTGTTGTTGTTTATTATTGTCTAGCTGTTTGATTTTCTTTCTCTTGATGTTTGTTTTGCATTTGTCTTATTGACTGTTACATTCTGTGTTGGATTTTCATGGTAGTGGGCTCTTTTCAAGTGATGTGTTAATATTTATATTGATGTATATGTCTGTCATGTTTATATGTGATACTGAAAACGAATTTGTAAAAATTATGTATAAAAAGAATGTGTATTTTTTATAATAACATTTACAAATTACAGGTTTGTGGGACAACTATACGTTTATTCTGTTTGTATTACCAGGCATTTAAATATCAAGGGGGAAGATTTTGTTGTTTCAATTTTTGTATTTCCCTTCTCTCTTCTCCCTACATTGGGATTTTCAGGGACCCTCTATTGTTTTTTTTTTGGGCATTGTAGATGCCATGCACATCATTAGCACCAGATACCGGGCAATTTAAGGTGAAGTATTACTGGGTAATGATCTGACAATATTCTAGGAAGATTGGGTACCTCCCCGCCAGCCCAACACATCCTTCATACCCAGACAAAAATCTATACAGGATGCTGAACCACAGACTGATGAGTGGAAAGTGTATTTACACATCATAGGGTGTTTATATCGCCAAATGTCTGTCTTATCAAAGTGTTGCATAACACCATGAAGAGCCTTGTGGGCCTTGGTGAAACATCTGTCACGACTGCTGGAGCAGTCCAACTACGGATTCAAAATAAGATTATTGTCTCCTTCCCATATAGTTGTGCGTGGGTCAGACCCATGAAATGCCTAAAAACTATCTGAAAGAATTCTGGGGAGTCTGTATTTGGGCATTGTGTATTAATGAGTGCCGGGTAAAGCATAGCATATTGAAGGCCACGCTCTTGCAGCTACCTTTTGACAGGAAGGAATTTTTCCTGCCATCTTGAACTGACTGGGTAAAGTACGGAGAACTGCACTCCTTCATGCCTGAGTTGTTTAGCTTGCCAGACATGTTGCAATAGCTTGTCCCTGTCCCTATAGTTCAACATTTTTGCAATTTTAGGTTTTGGTGGCACATAAGGTATAGGTTTTGGAGCTAGAGAGCGATGTGCATGCTCTATAACCAAGGTCTTCGGAAATTTCTCAGCCCCAAATAAAGGCAGCAGCAATTACTCAAGATAGTTCTCAATGCACCCATACAGTGTATGCCAGCAATACGCATGTTGCTTCTCCGAGATCTGGCTTCCAGGTCTTCTTTTATAAGTTGGATGTGCCGTATATCCTCATGCATCCCCAGCACCACCATATCCTCCTTCGTGTGATGATTCTCCGCATCGGATATTCGCTGCTCAGCAGTTGACAGTCTTGCATGTTGCTTGTCCAGACGCTCCTTCCTATCATCCATCTTTAGGGTTATATTTTTATGTCAATAGTGGAAAGACTTGAACGCATTTCTAGCAACAGGACTTTAATGTCTTCTGGGAATCTCACTACTGTGTTATTCCGGAAATTAAAAACCTAATCAATAAATATCTACCCTATAAGTAGGAATTTTAACAACCCAGAGATACAGATTCTCGTGTCTGAAAGCTGCCCCTAAAGAGAATGTAAATATGCCTTAGCTTGCACCTCTGATGAAAAAAAGTGTGTTTGCTCCTTGTGCACTATTTTTAACGTTGTGGTGCTCAACAGAAAAGACTGTGCGCCCTTGCCTTGGAATGATGTGATTAATTGGTGGAGTTGCCAATGTTTTTCCACCATTTGGTGGCAAAAATCAGGTCTAACAAAAAACTGGGGGGCTTATTTATGAGCCTTTGCGTCACTTTTGTGCCGCTGGTGCGTCACTTTTTGTGATGCACCAGCAGCTTAAATAATGCGCCATGTTGCGTCATATTTACAAAGTGATGCATCTAGGTAGATGCATCACTTTGTAAACCCCTGCACCACATTATACCTGCGCCAAGTATAATGTATGCAGGGTGGGCGTTCCGACGCAAGAAAGGGTCTTAGAAGTGATGCAGTGAAATCTATAAGATTTTTCTGCACCACTTCTAGGACGCAAATGCATCAATATCTGACGCAGGCCCATTTCACATGGGACTTGCCCATGTGAAATAACCCATTGCTGGAGTTGTCTCACTTTTGTGGCACACTCCAGCAATGCATAATTTTTGCGCCAACAGATACTTCAGAAATACTGACGTATCTGTAACTCCTTGCAACATGATGCGTCATGCTGTAAATATGACGCATGCAACATGTTGCAAGGAGGGCGCAATGAAAAGTGACCCATCGCTGTTTTCACGCAGCTATGCGTCACTTTCATAAATGAGGCCCTGGGTACCCTTCCATGCCCGCTTCCTATCAGGCAGTGCTAAATTATATACTGCCTTGCGAGCCATAAATTATTTAGGCAGATCAAAATAGCCCTGGATTAGGAGCAGATTGTCCTGCTCTAACAGGTGGTTTTTAGGTTGAAATCTTTTTATTTGCAATTCGTAAACAAAGGCCAACAGTGCGATACAGGCATATTCTCCAACGCAAATCTGATATGCCATCAATGGGATGCAAATAATAAAGACCCCCGTCCACCAACTTAAAGGCTAGTGCAAGACAGGCCTACCCTTCTTCTGCCCACTAGGTATCCTAAGACTCTCCCTCATGGAGGGCTGAAAGGCGCAGCAAGCGGAGGTATCTCAGACAGGTGAGCCCTAAACTCAGAGCCTAACAGAGTGAGGAACTGCTGCCAGAGATCTGTAAAAGTGGAACCCTTCCCAGCTAGCTTGAGAGTCATCTTCTCCATCCCCAGCACCTGCCACAAACGCTGCAGCCAGCCAGAGAATGTGGGGGTGCGAGTGGTCGGCCAGTGAACCAGGATGTTTTGCATAGCTGAACCTAAACGAAATGCCATCTGGCGACCCCTTTGTGAATGGAGCAGATATGTGAGGGTTTTCGGGAGGGCCAGGAGGACATAGCTTGGAAAGTGTGGGAGCTGAGTGTTGAAGTGTTTGTCTATTTCATCAAGGACATGCGCCCAATATGTATGTAGCAGTTCACAGTCCCATAAAAGGTGTACTAGCATGCCTTGTTTCCCACAACCCCGCCAAGAGTCTGCACTTTGTTGAGGGTCCATTGTGTGAAGGCAGGCGGGTAATACATATATGTGGTCACCTTAGTCAAAGTCTCAGTCAATCCCATGTTGCACGCTGAGTGGTGGGCTCTGTCATAGGTCCCTTCTCATTCTTTGTGACTGAGGGCTCGACCTAGGTCCCGCTCCCAGCGCGTGCGCCCCGCTTTGGGTAGTGTATGTGCATGGGTAGCCAGCAACATTTTGTATAAATCTAAAATCAGCTTTTTATCGGAAGTGCGTGTAAGTAGCCATTTTTTATATGGTGTGAGAACACGCTGTGCTTGCGGCTGTACGAATGGGTTAAGGGCCCAGTGCTGAATTTGAAGGTAATGGGATCCTTCAGATTCCGGAATCCCATATATTGAACGAACCTGTGGGCAGGTAAGAATACCATCTAGGTCGAATAGATGCCCCAGGGATCGACAATCCATGGCACGTTAGCTCATAAAAGCAATCTCACTCATCCCCAGTTGAAAGATAGGGTTGTCGTAGAGCGGTGTGAGTGGAGATGGGCAGGTAGTCAAATTGCACCTCTGACAGGTCTGTTCCCAGGCCTCCAGGATCAATCTGGTAACATGAGAGGCGAAGAGATTAGCTGGCCTGTGAGCCTTATGTACGAAGGGGATCCTTTGTAGAGGTGTGGCTGCCACTGCTTGATCCTGGAACAGCCCATGTTTCTCAGATTCGGGTCTGCTCCATTCAACCAGATGATGAAGCTGAGTCGCCTGGAAGTAGCAACAAAGCTCCGGGTCCCCTAGGCCACCCTCCCCCGGAGGTAGCATCATTATGGCTCCCTACATGATGGGTCGTCGGCCCGCCAGATAAACTCCAACAACTCCTACTGGATCTGCTTGATCCATCCCTGGGGTGGTCAAAGGGGTAAGGTCTGGAAGACATAAAGTATTTGGGGAAGGACCGTCATCTTTATGGCAGCCACTCTCCCCAGCCAAGAGATTGGGAAATGTTTCCACCATCGTAGCTCCTCCCGGATCTGCTTTGGCAGCTTGGGGTAGTAGGTGGTGACCACCACCGGCAACGTAGGTGCCGGCAGGATGCCTAGGTAGGGAACAATTCCCTCTGCCCATTGAAGGGGGTGCGTGGAACGTAAGTGCTCCAGAGTCGGGGTGACATTGAGAGGTTGAGGGCTACCAACTACTCTACGTTGACTTTAAAGCCCGACACCTGAGCAAAGCGGTCCATTTCCCCCATGAAAGCACTCAGAGCCAGGGCGGAATCGGAGAGGGAGATCAAGATATCATCGGCGTAGAGGCGAATGGTGTGGGTATTGCCCCCAAATTTAATCCCAGTGATAAGTGAGTTGCACCGAACACTTTGGGTGAAAGCCTCCATGTAGAGCGCAAAGAGCAGGGGAGAAAAAGAGCACCCCTGCCTTGTGCCCCTGGCAATAGGGAGGCGGGCCGATGTGTGCCCGTTAACTTGACCATAGGCCGAGGGGCGCCAGTAACAGTTAAATATGAGAGTTCGAAACCTCCCCCCAACCATGTGTGGATCAGTACCCACTCCAGGAATGGCCAGTGGACCCTATCGAAGGCCTTTTCAGCATCTATGGTGAGAAGCCTGTATTCCCCAGGGACCTGGGAGGCCTTCTCGATCAGTTGGAGCACCCGTTTAGTGTTGTCACTGGTCTGTCTTTGGGGGATAAACCCCACCTGGTCCGGCTCAATGAGTCCTGGCATGTAGGGCACCAAACGGGAAGCTAAGATCACTGTGAAAAGCTTGAGATCTATGTTGAGGAGGGATTTAGGACGATATGCCCCGCAGTTAGTCTTGTCCTTTCCGACCTTCGGAATTACCATGATGACTGCCTCTAACATGTCCTCTGGGATAGCCCCGGTCAGCGCGAAGGTGGAAGGGTGCCAGTGTTGGACAGAAGATTTTATAAAAGGCGGCCGTGTAGCCGTCAGGACCGGGGGATTTAGAAAAGTTTAAGGCGAGAAATCCCCGCTGTGACCTCCTCTACTCAAATCTCCCTCTCCAAATGGTCAGTCTGTGTCTGCGTGAGGGTGGGGAGGTGTGCCACAGCGATGTAAGCATCGCTGAGTGGTCTGTCCAGAGTTTGTGCCACGTATAGTTGGGCATAAAAGTCATGGAAGGTAGCTGCGATGTCCGCATCATCAGACACCACTCACTCCCGTCAACGCATAGTTCATGAACCCCTGTTGCTGTCTAGTTTCAGACAATTTGTGAGCAAATAACCGGCAACACCGGTCCCCCCATGTAAAAGGTCTGTCACAGGCGAAGAGCTGCATACTCCGCCCTATCATCAATGGCCGCCAAATGGGCCCTCACTGCGCGCAGCTGTCTCTAGATCCTATGTGCCCCAGTACGCTGGTGCATCTGTTCTAACTCCTGAGTTCGCTGCATGAGATCTTCCCTTTTACACCCTGCGGTCAGAGTTATTGGCCTTCCAATAGCGCTGCCCATTGTGTAGAAAGTAAAGTGTCAAGGTTTTCCTTGTGTACCAATGTTGTGAACGTATCTAGGACCCTAATTAATTAGTCCCGATTTATGCCCTTATGTGGTTATAACAAATCATATCCTTATAAAGGCATAAGATTCATATCCATATTTAGTAATAGCCAAGGCAGTCCAAATACGGCAAGGCTACTTCCTTAGACTCCTAGAAAGTACAACGCGTTCTTTAAACAAACCAAACCTCCAGCAGCCCGGGAATTCCCCCTGCTTTTGTTTTGATTTGTCCTAGAACTCCTGCGAGTCCTGAAAGAGCTGCCAGTTCTTAGTGACAGTTCTTAGTAACGTCTTATGTCCAACCTTACGTCAAACTCGGCACCTTCCAGGTATAAATATACCAGCATTTGCCTTAAGCAAGCACACAGTGATTTGGAGCAGAGCGGCTATCTACTTACCCAAAGCCCAGCTGATACGAGTGCCGAAGGAAGCCGTCCCTCCCATTTGACGCACTGAGAAAGACGCTGTCTTTTCTCCTGCCGAGAAAATCCAGCTCCAGTGTTTCCAGTCACCCTTGCGGGTTACTGGGAGATCGAGTCTTGAGAGCGAGATACAAGACCTCCTTCATTCTAAAACCAAGGTACGGAGCTGATTAGATCCTTAGAGAATTCTTGATTCAGATTATTGGCAAAACTAACTTAAACTTAAACTGCAACTCCCTTACTCCTTCCCACGTACTAGGCTTAGGTTAGGTACACTGGGGTAGGTGTAATTTAGAAGCACCGGTTGAGTACGTTTAGTCAAACTTTTATCTTTGTATGTATTGTATATACTTTATCCGTTTTAAGTATCATATGGCTCAGAAACCATATCGATGCTTTTACAGTATTATTTCATAATACTCCTTTTACTGTACGCACTTTACTTTATGATAAGTATTGCAATTGTGGCAATTCACTCCTCTTGCCTGAGAAAGAAGACTGCTCAATAAATAACACCTTTTATTGAAAAACGCCCGTCTCTCTATTTCTTTGCACTCTGGTGAAACTAAGCATGCACGATTGACTGAGTGAAATAGCTATCTATTGTTTTCACACGACTGTGGAGATATACTCCTTATTCTGGAGGGAGCAAAGTTGTCATGTTTATGCGGTTGTCAGAAGCTAATACCTTCTTGTCTAATCAGGGAAGTTAACTCCTACCTGTTCATTCGTGAAAGTTTCTAGTGACCCCTGAGCTAGCTGGCATACCTAATTAAGTCTAACATATTCAGTAGAGACCTAGTCGACCTCAGTCCTACGTCTAAACTACCATTTATGTTATTCCAATGCACAGAGCCTAATGAGAGTATAGGAACTACACTACACCAAGAAATCGTCTAGTGCGCTCTGCACCTGTTTGACTACATCCGCTTGGTGGAGGAGAGTATCGCGCAAGCGCGATTGGCGGGGCGGTCACTGCAGTGGGGAAAGTGTAAGGGTAACAACACCCGGGCCGTGATTGGAGAGAGAGGTGGTCAAGATCTCTGACCCCACCATCAGGGTCCGAAGAGCCTCCGAACCAAGTATAGTCAAGGCGAGCATATATTATGTGCACACTCAAGTAAAATGAATATTCACAGCTATTTGGGTGGGAGGAATGCCACAGGTCCACTATCCCAAGCTCCCTCAGCCTGTCCAGACCGGATTCTACGCTCTACGGTCGCCCTGGCCTCAATCAGTGCTTTGTGCAAGAACTTTTCCTGTCCCTCATTGGGGGCATAGATAGACCCTATGATGAATGTCAACCCCCGATAGCAAATTGATAGGT
This sequence comes from Lissotriton vulgaris, assembly GCF_964263255.1. Classification (NCBI taxonomy): domain Eukaryota; kingdom Metazoa; phylum Chordata; class Amphibia; order Caudata; family Salamandridae; genus Lissotriton; species Lissotriton vulgaris. The sequence goes on along the minus strand of NC_141687.1, from coordinate 1,884,962,969 downwards.
GAGAAGTCTCCCCCTGCTCACCCTCCTTCTGAAGAACCCTACCCCGAAAAGAACAGGAAACTAAGATTGCCACCACTGCTGTTTTAGAAGAGCTGGAGGAAAAGAACTGGGTGGGGAATAGGCAGGATTTTAAGCGATAACAGTTCCGGGACAGTATGTGCGTCTCCGGAAGAAGACAAATATCCGCTTGCAAGTCCTCTAGGTAGGAAAGGACCGCCCTCCGCTTGATGGGATTGTTAAGCCCCCGCACATTCTGGGTAAGAATACGAAGCTTTGTGGGTATCATCTAAGGAACAAGAGACCGAATAGACAGCTGAGTGCCAGGACCAGACAAGTAGGGAGGTGTATGTAGCAAGGGCAGCCTAGCAGAGCCAAAATTGAATAACAGTGGACAGAGGCCCCCAAAAAAGCAAAAATGAAAGAACCCCCCCCCCCCGAAAAAACAAGAACCAGAACATCGTGAAGAAATAGAAAATCTGTCCTGTCCCCGGTGGGTGACAGAAGCCCAGCTCCCCCAAAAGGTGGTTTTTAAATGGAAAAGAATGTGCCCTTTGAATTTTATGGTCCCAGTTCCACACTGATAATTCCGGAAAGGCCTCAACAAACAAATCCACCACAAATTTCTGTATCTCCCATCCCTCAATTCCCTCTGGAATGCCCAGGACTCTCAAGTTATTACTCTGCAGGCGGTTCTCTAAGTCAACCAGTTTCCATTGGGTGTCATCCTTATGTGCACGCCTGGCTTTCGTAATGGATCTTTGGGCTGCCACTTCATCCTCGTGGGTGGATATGCACTCCTCTGCTTTGTTAATCCTTTCTGCATGTTCGGTATAGGATTTTGTGATCCTCTAACTGTGTTCTGAAGTTTCTGGCAGGCACCCTGCGTTTTCTGGCTCTCCATTTAGGTCTCTGCTCTATGATCCATTATGCCTTGGTAGATCACTGCCAAGTCGATCTCTTGATCTAGCTTTTCCGGTGGGGCTTCTGCTGTATAATTGGAGGTATAGTATCACAGAAGAGGGTTAACCCAATAGAGTCACTGGGACCTGGGTAGTATAGCGTTAAGAAGAGAGGGGTCCCAGTAAGGGAGGAAAGCGTATTGTCGCAACTAATTGGTTAAATCAAATAAACAAAAATTACATCTATAATGTTTTATTCACATCATAGGAAAAAAGCAACAAACATGAATTCACACATTGCAGTTGTATTGGTGCCCCTGAGGGTATGGGGGACGTGCAGTCGTGAGGGTAGTGTGGGAGGGGTTTGTGACAAATAAAAACACGTATCTATCAAACATTAGTACACATTCAATGTAAGATAAGTAGTAAAAACGGTGATAGTTTAAACCAATAATTCAAGTTACACATGCCCCATTGTCCTTAATGTACAGGAGTAGTGGGTAGGAGGAGGCTGTGTTATAGGTCAGGGAGTATGTCGACGTTTCGACCCAAATAAAGCAGGAATTAATGGACTCCTTGCATGGGGGTCTTCTTCAGGACGGAAGAGGGGTAGTGGGGCAAACAACCTAGTTTGGAAAATAATAAATCCATTTTAGTGTCATATTTAACGTTGTCTGAATCGCAGAAAAGGCATACCTGAATCAATCAGTATTTCTGGTTAATGATCAGAACAGGAATCAATGGGAGGTATTCAATCCTGGGAAAAATCGCGAACCCTAGGATACGATTCCAGAATAATACGGACGTTATCCACTAAGACTCGGGGACACTATGAATTTATCTACGTTATTCAGTAAGCCATCCCACCCATTGATTTCTCACCCTGAGTAATTACACCTTGGCTGGCCATAGCTGAATAATTTTCCCTTTACACAGATACGTAGAGTGGTCCCCCCCCGTGCCCAGTGTTCGGATCCTATCGCCCTACCCTATCGGGATATCGGACTTTACTTATCAAGTAAGTCAGATTGATTTCTTGTTACTATGATGCCCTAAAATTTAGGTTAAGTTACAGTTCTAATTAGTGTGTTCGCGATTTTTCCCAGGATTGAATACCTCCCATTGATTCCTGTTCTGATCATTAACCAGAAATACTGATTGATTCAGGTATGCCTTTTCTTGCATGTGTTTACCCTTATAATCCCCTCTGCGATTCAGACAACGTTAAATATGACACTAAAATGAATTTTTACTACTTATCTTACATTGAATTTGTACTAATGTTTGATAGATACGTGTTTTTATTTGTCACAAACCCCTCCCACACTACCCTCACGACTGCACGTCCCCCATACCCTCAGGGGCACCAATACAACTGCAATGTGTGAATTCATGTTTGTTGCTTTTTTCCTATGATGTGAACAAAACATTATAGATGTAATTTTTGTTTATTTGATTTAACCAATTAGGTATAATTGGAGGTGGCCCCCCACATCGAGGGTCAGACCAGGTGAAAGAGAATAATCCCTTAGCAAAGTGCCTGTATCCTCTGGTTGTATTGCCTTTTCAATTCAATTCAAATAAGTCTTTATTTCGACTACATGTCATAAAAGACAACATATTAAAAAATAAAAATAAAAACACAGCAACAATTCCATAATACATTAATATAATGTATGAATAATTATTTCAGCGAATATACTGCAAGATCAAAAGGATGTTCTTGTAAGTTCTCCTGAGTTGATCCCATCTACTGATTGTTCCATACACGTCAGTTAAGATCATAAATATTATAAATTGCTGTTAAACACATTACAAATAAAACAAAGTTTACAATACATTTATAATGTTTAAACAATCAGAATTTAAAACAGGATTAGTCTGGTGGGGCATTCACTGATTTTAATTTGTTCCTGCGGATTGCCCACATCCAATTAAAAAATTTGGCCACGGCAATTACTAAACTTTCGGAACAGTCCGTTCTAAAAATCCTTAGCGCATCTGTTCCTCTTTTAATGCCTTTTTGAATGCATATTGGCCTAAGCCACTTGTAACGTGGGGATTTATACTCAGGGCATATAAAGAGGACATGAGCTAAGCTTTCTGGTTGGGTGGTACAGAAAGGGCACAAAACACCATTACTGGTTGACCATTTGCTAGTAAATGTATTAATTGGGAGAGTTCCCACCCTGTACTGGTGGAACCGTTTCCTATCCTCAGGAATAGTAATGACATCCTAGTATGGTTCATAGGCCGGTATATGTTTGTGCTCCAAGAAATCCCTAATGGTTGAAGGAACAATACACTTCTGAAAATCTCTTTGAGTTACCATGGCCCAATAGAGCTCCTTTAGGGTCTTGCGTCACGGGGAAGTATTTTGTACTGGGTTGTCCCATAAATCCCCCAGAGCCATAGCTTTATAGATCAACCTAACTATTCTGAACCAAGGTATTCTACTTCCTTTGTCCATATCTCTAGTTTCTAATAGAGCCTGAGCATAGTGAGAGAGTTCTTGGGTAACCCAGATCCTCCACCAGTATGTAACCAGTCTAAATCGTGCAACGACTTCAATTCTCTGACAACCCAAATCTAAGTAGAGGGGTATCGGCGGTGTAGATGGGGGAGCCTCACTAGGCCCCTCATGAACTTATTTTGGGCAATTGTCAGGGCTGAGATATTAAATGGCCCCCATAATTCTGCCCCGTATAATACAGAAGCCCATATTTTAGTATCGTATATTTTTAGGGCTGGAGCTATTGGTTGTGTGGCCGAGGATCGTAGTTCTCTTAAGAGCACTCCTGCCAGCTGGGCATGTTTAGTGGATAAGTAGTTCATATGGGGTTTCCATTCCAATCTTGACCCCAAAGTAATTCCAAGATAGGTAAAAGATTGGGTCTGCTCGAGGAGCTCTCTATTCATTAGTGCCCTTCCTTTCACAATCTTGTGCCTGTGCATGACCATAAATGTTGTTTTAGATACGTTGATGGTTAGGCCGTAGTCTGTACAGAATAGCCTCAAAACACCCAATTGCTCTCTGGAGCCCTTGTTTAAAAGGGTGTCGTCGGCAAACATTAACAGGGGTATCGGGACACCATTTAACTTAGGAGCATCAGTAGATAAGTCCTTATAATAATCCATAACCCTGTTAATGTACAACATGAACAATGTCGGAGCCAAGACACACCCTTGTCTTACTCCTCTCATAGTTGGAAATGTATCAGTGGCCTGGCCTTGCTCACCCCACCGGACCAAAGCACAATTATTGTCGTGGAATTTGATTAAAAGAGCGAGGAGTTCCAGTGGTATGCCTTGCTCCTGAAAAACTCTCCACATCCTTGTACGCGGTACTAAGTCGAAGGCCGATTTCAAATCGACAAAGGCCGCGTATAGGGTGCCACCTCCGAGAACTACCCACTTCCAATAAATAATAGTAAATCTAAAAACCTGGTCCACGGTACTCGTAAATGGACGAAAGCCAGCTTGCAGTCGTGACATAACCTCCGCGTCGTCTATCCAATTCTGGATCCTGAACAGCACAAGCCTAGCCACCACCTTCTGAATACAGGCTATCAGGCTAATTGGCCTGTAGTTGGCGGGATCAGCACGATCTCCTTTCTTAAAAATAGGGATTATTTCGTCTCCCTTCCAGATATCTGGAATTGGGGAGCCTTTAGCTATGACATTGGCAAGTAGCTGTATATACGGTGCCCAGACCTCTCTACCATGTATAAAGAGATCCGCGGGTATCGTATCCAGCCCTGGTGCTCGCCCTTTAGAGACAGTATTTAAGGCATATTCAACTTCTTTCAAGCTGAATTGCAAAGGAGTAGTAATTAAGTCGTTAAGGATGATATTACAGCTTGTCCCTTTTTTTCAATCCGGGCATGCAAACTGAGTCTTAAAGAGCGACACCCACGATTCAGGAGTGATATGATTTTGCGGGTAGGCCCTATGGCGCCCCTTAGCCCATTTTACCAAGTCCCAGAAACCTACCATATTGCTCGACTTGCTAGCTTCAAATAACTCTTCCCAATATTTTTTGTCCCAGGATTTTTTAGCTTCTTGCTGGGTAATTTTATAGTTGCGTCTTGCAACATGTATTAGATCCCTATTCTTCGATCTTACTGCTGCGGCACGTAATTTGTATGCAGCCCTGCAACTTTTACCGTACCAAGATTCTGCCTGCTTTCTATTGTTACGTTGTGGACCAGTAACCTCTTTGATAAAATATTTACTAAGACTGGTAAAAAGTGTTGTGTGGATTGGAACAACCTTGGATATAAGATCATCATCAGATGTACATCCCTGGAGCTCTGTGGTTGCGCTTACTACTAGTTTACCCATTTCAATAATGTATTCCTGCTTCAGAAGGCACTCAGCCCATTTCACTCTCCTAGTATTATTTGCGGGGAAAATATCAATGGTTACCGAACTGGCTACAGCACACTTTGTTTTAAATAATTCTAGCTCTAAACTAAGGGGGTTGTGGCCACTCTCTATTCTTTTTATAATAGCCATGTCATGGATGGATGACCAGAACTCTAAGTTGACTAAGATATAGTCTATCCGACTAGTACGCACCCCATTATCAAATGTAGGTCTCCCCTCTTTGTCTGTTTTTGTCCTGCCATTTACGGCCCTAAGGCCCTGTTCAAGGCATAGGGCTTTGAGCTGAAGAGCAGCCTGAGTCCACCGTTTGATGGGGGGGATGGTCAGTTGAGGAATCTGCCAACTGTGATCTTCCCCCTTGGTGAGTACAATGTCATTTTGATCCAAGGGTTCAAAAGAACAATTGAAATCACCCGCTACCTATAAATTTACCTTGCCATTATAAATATCCAAATGTTGGCCCAACTTGGTGACTATCTCGGATGGTTTACCTCCTGGTTTGCCCCTAGCATAGACATTGAAGACAAGTAAATATCTACAATCGGGACATTGTAGCTTTACAATAAGGATATCATTGCAATTAGAATGTATTTGTTTAATTGTGTACCTATCATCCTACTTGACCCAAGTGGTCAGGTCCCCCCTAGGCCTGCCTCTTTTGGTATGGACTGCTTTTGAGTGGGTACCTGCTTCTTACGCACAGTCATCTGGCCCCTATTGATGGTCCCACTGTCATCTTGCTCAAGTAGCATGCTGCTCATCTTGCTGCCACCACTACCAGATGATTCTCTTCCCGATCGTCTTTTAAGGCCTGCCTCCACTTCGTCTGATGAGTCAGAAGGATCCGACATTGAGACATTTTTCCCCAGAATAGCTTTCCTTCCCTAACCTTCGGTATTCCATCCACTGTGGATTTATTTAGGGGAGGTCCCACTTGTACTACCAAGTTTGACTCCATGGGCTCAGTGTGCTGCTTGGGACTGTCCTTACAGTTTCCAAAATGTAGGGGTAAAGTCTTTTGATTTTACACCAATCCCGGCTTATTATCTGCATCCCCCTTTCCTTAGAGCTCCAGCTGGATTTATTATTATTTAACTGCTCCGGGGGTTCCTGAACCTGCTGGACACTTTCTAGGGGCAGCTTGTTCAACTCCGTAAGGTCAGTGCTCTGACGTTGTAAGGCAGACTCTGTGGTTTTCGAATCTACCTGCAGTGGGTCTTGAGACATCATAGATTTCCTGCTCTTGGCAGACATAACTAATGCAGGAACCTTTAACCCCCTGCTCCTCTTCATGAGGTTTGTCCTATTTTCCCACGGCTCCTTCTTGCGAGCCAGCTCCACTACGCTGCACACCAAGACCTGGACCTCCTCTACCTGTCCCGGCTGTATCCGAGGCCGCCCGTGACTCCCCTCCTCTGGCTGACTTGGGCGACATGACGACAGAGGGTGCTGCCGAAGCTGGAGCAGACATACCTCTAGCTGGAGCCAGCACCAGCAACCGCCATCGGAGCAGAGAGAGCGAGTAGGGCGAGGCCACACCAAAGAGTCTCAAGAGAGTCGGATCAAAGTTTCTACCAGTGGCACCAGTGGCAATAATGGACCTCGCAGGTATGTAGCAGCAAAAGGCAGCAAAAGGTGGAGAATCGTGCCGGGTTGGACAAGTAGACAACAGCTCCCGGCCACCCCCCTCCTACACAGCAATGCAGCTCTAAGTGTGCCGGGGATAAAAGATAGGATGGTGTTCTAGGGAAAATAAAATTTGGTTTCAAATTGACTCAAACAGGTTCTACACCTCTTATAACCTCTTATAAGCCCAATGTCTTTCTCTGTAAAATCCCAGACATCAGTATTTACAGTAGTTCTGAGATCTTCTGGCAATTCAAAAATAGCCAATAAAGGAAATACCCTAATTTAGCATTCTGTCTGATCATTTTAAAGTCAACATCCTCATCATGAGTCTGGAAAGCTACACCATGCGGGGCTGCAGTATATTGTGCAATTTAACTTACACAACTAATCTATTCCTAACAGATTTACTGGGCTAAAATCACAAATTGGTGCTTTTCTTCAAAATATCCTATTTTCACTGGAACTTCTTTTTAAATGGATTTACATCTGTTTGTTTGCAACACCAGCTACTTGGAATGTTTTCCCCAAGAGAGGCAAGTCTGGAAATCCCATGGCTCTAATTGTGGATCGGGTAGCTCCCGTGTCAATCGGGTTGACACATTGTGACCATAAACATTGGCATCTACATATGTGCCAATTTGGTCTAAGACTATGCCAAGTATACAATCCTCTTCCTCTATCATGCACGGCATTCAGAGTTATCAGAGGTGAACTCATCAATTTCGAATATTGGGTTTTGACCCAAAGCATCTTGATTCTGATTTTGGAGTTGTGGCATTGCATTCTGGAATTGATTCACATTAAACGTTGCCATCTGTTTAGATGTAATTTGGGATTCCCCATTTGCGAAGGAGCAATGGGTACCATTTGAGCTTGATTTTGCATTAGAGTCTGGTTTTGCTGTACAGGCATACTCTGTCATACCTTGTGAATTCTGAAGTAATGCACCAGCATTTTCAAGATTAAATTGATATTCTTGTTTCTAATGCCCCACCTGATTTTAAACATGACAAGTGATAACATTTTTCATGGCAGCATTTTTTGTTTAAAATCCCACATTGGCGGAACACCTCTCTATCTACCGTAGGACATTCGCATCCCATTATGATTACCTGCATAAAGATTCGGGGTGAGGAGGACTGTAGTATTACTCACGAAGACGGCCACCAGCCTTGGGCTGTTATTACCTCCTGTGTCCCACAGAGGTCTTACAGCCTCTTTATTAAGTCATAGCCTACGTCTGCACCTATGATTACATCAGCAATGAGCAAATTTCTCACTGACGAAGAAGGGTACATAAACCTACTCACCCTTACCTTTTTTTAAGTGCTCTTAAATTGAGGCCAGTCTCACCTTGGTCTTGATGAAGGCCACCTGACCTGAATGGGCAACTTTTGGCCAAAACATGTTGACCCTTCACGAGGTGCAGTGGATGATTAACTAATCCACCTAAGAATCCCCATTTCTTTGACTCATATCCCATTTCCGACTATTAAACTCCTCTTAAAGGATAGGAGATATTTTTAAATCACTTTTCAAGACTGCAGATTCCCAGATAGTCTCGCTCCTCGTGGAGGATGGTTAATCACTTGAAGAACTGAACCCAGTGATGATGACCCAGTGATGATACTATCCACCTAACCACATGAGTGGAGAAAAATTAGATACCATGAAACAATCTCCTTGAGACTCTGGATTGTTGACACAATTGATTAATTTCTCTTGGATGATAATACCTGCAAAATTAGCCTGTGGAGCACCCACTCCTTGCATCATTCCCTGAATTCCTACAAGAAAATAGTTCTGAAATACTTTCTGAGGTAAACTTGTCTGAACCAACATGAATCTTTCTTTGTTTTCCTCTGCTTCATGTCCAGTTCATCACTGCAATACTTTGCATAAATCAAGTTCTTAGCTAGTGTTTTTGTCTGCCAGCAGATACCCCTTTGCGTAATGTGAGCACTGATTTCAGGTTTCAAACCTAGGACAAACTGAGACACAATTCCCATATACTTCTCTTCAGGATATTCACATCCACTGTGCTGTTTAAACACTGCAACTCCTTTAGTAATACTCATTAACTGTCTCCTTCGTCTCTTGTGTAGTTCTCTTAATCTTTAACTACTCAGTGCCTCTGGGAGGTATTTTTCCTTTCAAGAAAGTCATTACTGCTTCATATTTTTCCATCACCAAAGGTTATGATGCATCAGTTCCTCTTTCCCCCTGGGGTTCTGCTTTCGGCCACAGTACTGCTACCTTACATTGTGCCCTTAAATCAGCTGGAACAACAATGCCAAGCAATGCATTCAAGTCTCTCAACAACACCTTCGAAATATTTATAAACATCTACACTTGGTGTACTACTGCCCAGGCTTGTCTCTCAATTTCAGAAAATTGTTCGCAAATGCTGTCAAATCACCTTTAATCCTGAGGACGTGTACATAGTAACCTCCAACTTCTTCCCTCAATGTATATACATCCTCCTCATCCATCTCATTCTGCTTACCCTCTGTTTCCCTCTTTTTCTTTTCATGCTTCTTTGCTCATCTAAGTTCCAATTTCTCCACATTCTTCCTTTTCGTAGCCAAGTATGCTGGTACATCTCCATCCTCCTTGCCAATTAACTCATTTGGAGCTAAGGGAGTCATAAAGGCTACGGTTCCTCCTCCATCTACTAATGTGTGCATATCTTGTGGAGGTCTCTGCAAAACTTGCTGTGAAGTTTGGGTTGTTGGTACATTTCCACCAACTGGTGTCATTAAGACCTTTAGACCTCCTCTCAAACTGGGGTGGTGCAGTAGAAACCATTCATGGCACAACTGCATCAGTATCAATTGGAACCACCAGCCGCGGTCCGTGCAGGCAACCGTGGTGGGGCTACGTTGGGGGTGGGGGGGATATTTTCGAGTGACGATGCAGAGGGAAAATTAATTATTTCTTTAATTTTCCCTCGGCATCGTCCCTCGAAACACCCCACTGAGCCCCACCGCTGTTATCTGCACAGATTTCACCTGGGAACCACATCTATTGGTCGTCTAATAGTTGGTGGGGTAATCTGTAAAATTTGTAAGGGTCGTTCGACTGAAAGTTGAACAGATTCCACTGGAGCTGGAGCTATTGTCTGACACGCACTAGCACTTATCTCTCCTGGTCAGTATATTTTTCTGGAGGTGGTCAGGAAGACAGCGTTTATTCTTATATTTCATCACCTGGATCAGTATTTGACTCATCCTCCTCTCGCTTAACCTTGTCCTTCTTTATATTTCCTGATTTGAGAACTGGATATATTCTGGTTCATTCAGTAATATCTTTTCTCCACCTATGCTGTTCTTCATCCCTTAGAGCCTTTCCATAATTTCGCCTTGCTCTTCCTGTTCTTCTGTGATATTTTCCCTTCTCTTTTTCCATCGCAACAATCATATTGCATAGGCAGGCGGGCAGTGGTCCCAGGGACCACTGCCTGCCCTTAAAAAATGAAAAAAAAGCATTTCGTTTTTCATTTTTTAAATGCATCGCGTTTTCCTTCAAGAAAAACGGGCAGCATTTAAAAAAAAAAAAAAGAACTGCTTTATTTAAAAGCAGTTCCAGACATGGAGGCCTGCTGAGCCCAGCAGGCCACCATTCCTGGGAGCGCCAGCCATTCCTAATGACGTCGCAAATTGCGAGTGCCTCATTTTAAAAAAGGTTTTATACAGCCCAAACTCCTCTTGCTTACCCTTGTCCTTCTTCATACTTCCTGATGTGACAACTGGATATATTCTGGTTCATTCAGTAATATCTTTTCTCCACCTATGCTGTTCTTCATCCCATAGAGCCTTTCCATAATTTTGCCTTGCTCTTCCTGTTTTCCTCTGAATGTTTTCTTTCTCTTTTCCATCGCAACAATCATATTGCATAGGCAGGCAGGCAATGGTCCTAGGGACCACTGCCTGTCCTTAAAAAATGAAAAAAAAGCATTTTTTTTTTTTTTTAAATGCATCGCGTTTTCCTTTAAGGAAAACGGGCAGCATTTAAAAAAAAAGAAACCGCTTTATTTAAAAGCAGTTCCAGGCATGGAGGTCTGCTGAGCCCAGCAGGCCACCATACCTGGGAGCACCAGCCATTCCTCATTGGCGTCGCAAATTGCGAGTGCCTCATCTTAAAAAAAATGTTATATAGCGCAAACTAGACCAGAGAAATCGGGTATCAGATCGCTTTACATAGCAACAGTTTTGTTACAGAAGGACACGTTCATTTTTGTGTTAGGTACCCGGAGATTAAGTGATTTGCCCAGAATCACATGATGTTGAGTATCGTTTGCGAGACTCGAACCCGGTTCCCTAGCGTCGAGGTTGACCGCTTTAGCCGCAAGGCAACATCTCGACCCCATTAGGAATCTCACACAGTGTCTCTGACATTGTTGTACATTGATGTTTGCAACTCGCCAATTGCGGCTTGCAATTTAATGCAATTTGCGAGTTGCAAACATCAATGGTCGAACATCTGGTCCTAAAACATCTAACTCACTCCTCACAACAGCTCATCCTCCTTCACATTTTCCTTTCTCTTCCACACACTCTTTTAATTAGCCTCTGAAAAAACTCCTTGTTTGTTCTCCTAGGAAAATTAAGTGTGACAATCACTCAAGAATAGTCCACACACGTAACTGACTTCTGGACCAGTGAACATTAACACAAATAAATGCAGCTTCATCCGTTTCCGCAATAAGGTTCCACCAACAATAACAGAGATTAATCACACCCAACAGTTTGTTACCAATGGAAGTGATGGTGCCTTACACTTCACATCAACTTTTCCGGAAAACAATTTTGTATATATATTATTATTATCCCTGTATCTTTTGAGTTCAATGAGCCTGAAATCAACTTCTCTTCTTCAAAAACTTTTCAATACTTCTTTTTTTTTTTTTTTTTTTTTTTTTTTTTAAATTTGTTTTTATTGCAGAATTAGAAACCACAGCTTACAATTGCTCAACCAGTCCACTCATGGTGTCCCCCCGCATCAATCGTAAAAGCGTGTACCATACACAGCCATTCAGCCCGCATCCCGGAGGCCGGGCGGCACAGTGTCCTAAATAACAGGAAGACATCATGGTGAGCGTCCCTATGGGACAATGGTCGAAAAGAACGTTTTACGTATCTGCATTTTACCCCCCCACCCACAACAAATAACAACATCAGCCATCCTACATATACAGGTCAATGCTACAAGCCACTACCGTACCCCCCGTGCACTGTGGGGCCCACCATACCTGTCCCGCACCCCTCTGCTACCTCCCACTAGCCTCCTATGCCCCACAGGCCCTCCTCAGTCCCAAAATCGCCACCGCGGTCCATCAACCCCCTGGCTCCCAACCCACCCCGAACGCCCTCTGAACAACCCCCCAGTACCCCCGCCCCGGCAACCGCTAATGGTGTGTGTCATGTTCCTAAGTGTAGTATGGGTCCCGCCACAGTGTCAATGAAAACTCTGAACTAGTATGCCTCGTGGTGTCCTCAGGTCCCATCCACTCAGTCCTCATCCTCTACTAATGAATCACGTAAGGCCTGCACCACCAATTCCCACGCACGCGCTGTATCCAAGGCTTTCTCATTACCAAGCTTGACAGCCTGCCTCATTCGGAGCACACTCTCACATTCAGACCACCGCAACAAGTCAGTCTTCCACCTCCTTACTGACGGCCCTCCCCTGGACTTCCAATGCCACGAGATCTCTCTTTGTGCTAGTATCAATCCCAGGTCAATGAATTTGCTCGTCACCTTAGTGTGTTTGGTGTGCGGGAACCAGAGCAACAGACATGCCGCCATGTCAAATTCCACCTCCCTGTCAGTCACTTCGTTTAGAAGGTCCCCCACCTCTGCCCAATAGGCCTCCAAATGCGGGCAACCCCAAAACAAGTGATCCATGTCCGCCTCCGGTGACAAGCACCTCGGGCACCGTGCGTCCTGCACCTGGAAGTACCGCCTTATTTTCTCCGGAGTCAGATAGGCCCTATGTAGCACAAAGAAGTGCACCTGCTGGATCCGAGCATTCCTCGTGCCTTTCCACGTACGCCGTAAAATATGGCTCCATGCCGTGTCCGGAATGGGCCTGCCCACACTCTCCTCCCATTTCGCCTTGAGCCCCAGGAGCGGTTCCAGTCCCTCGTTCAACATCCTGTTATGGAGGCAGGTCACCGCCTTAAAGGTGCCCGCTGCCATTACCACATATTGGCATGCCATAGTCGTGTCCGGTTCAAGGAGCCCTCCCTTCCAATGCTTCTGTATAGCCGCTACCACCGCCGCATGTAATAGGAAACCCCCGTCAGGTAACCCGAACTGTTCTTGAAGTACTCCGAAGGGCACTAAAGTCCCGTTGACATACAGGTCTCCCACCACCTGAAGGCCCGCCTCTTCCCATTCCAGCAATGGGGACCAGTCACCTCCATGCGGTAGGGCTGTCAGCATGCCAATCGGTATCTCCGGCGCATATGGTCGAGTCGCCCTCGCCCTCCTGAGACTCCTCTGCCAGCATAACCTGAGCGTCCGTTCCTCCATAGTGAGGCCCCGCAACTCCAGTTTCTGCTGCATAACGATATAGGCCAGCACATGGCGCTGTATCCCCAGCTCTCGATCACACTCCGGTCCCCTAAACACCCGAGCCACATGCTGCGTAAGTACCTGGAGTTGCGCCACCAAGTAATACAGTTCAAAGTCGGGGACGGCCATCCCCCCCTCAATCTTGGGGCGTAGCAACGTGCTCAACGCCACTCTACGGCGGCCATGTCCCCACAGGAAACCGATGACCATCGTCCTCAGGTCCCTAAAGATCTTCTGAGGAATCCAAATGGGCAGTGTCCGAAAGTAGTACAGGAGCCGGGGGAGCGCCACCATTTTCAAGAGAGCAATCCTACCCAGTACCGTCAGCGGAAGGGTTGACCAAAAAGACATACTTCCTCTCAGCGCCCGAACGCACTGTCCAATATTGCCCTCTAACAGGTCCGCGGTCACGTGGTAGATACGGACTCCCAAATAAGTGAAGCAAGATGGCTCCCATACTACCCCCAAGTCACGAGCAGGGCAGGGCAACTCGGCTCTCAGCGGAAACACACAGGTCTTTGCCCAATTGACCTTGAGGCCCGACAACTGGCCAAACTCCGACAACAGGTCCATCGCCCCTTCCAATGCCCGCTCCGTGTCGTCTAAATACAGCAACAGATCATCCGCATACAGCGAGATGTGATGTAGCCGCCCACCACTGTCTATCCCCGCATATCTGTCTCCCGACCTAGCATGGACCGCCAAGGGTTCCATCGCCAGGGCGAACAGGAGGGGGGAAAGGGAGCACCCCTGCCGTGTGCCTCTACCTACCGGGTAAGCCGCAGACACCAAGCCACCCAAACGTACTCGCGGTGTCGCCGAGGAATACAGCACCTTCGTCCATCGGCGGAACCCCTCGCCAATACCAAATCTCTCCAGCACTCCATCTAGAAAAGCCCACTTGAAGCTATCGAAAGCCTTCTCAATGTCCACTGACAGGACCGCCTGGGTCCCGTTCTCATCCAGTACAGCGTCCATTATCCCAACCAGTCGACGGATATTCAGCGCCGTACTCCTCGTGGGGATAAACCCCGCCTGATCCCTGTGCACCAGGCCAGTCATATGTGGAGCCAGCCTGGTGGCCAGAATCCGGCTCAGTATCTTATAGTCCACCGTTAATATGGACAACGGGCGATAGGACCTCACATCCGTCGCATCCCTGCCGGGCTTCAGCAGCGGCACTATCAATGCTTCCCTCATGGATCCGGGCAAACCCCCTGACTCATAAGCCTCCGTGTACACCACCAGCAGTCTGGGTGCCAAGCTATCCACAAACTGCTGGTAGAACTCTATTGGCAACCCATCCACACCGGGCGTTTTATTCCGCGCCATATTTTTAATGGCCGCCCTTATTTCAGCTAGCGTGATCGGCCCGCCCAGCTCTTTCGCGTCCTCATCGTCAAGGACCGGAAGCTGCCTCGCCTCTAGGTACTCTGCAATTTCCTGGGCCTCCACTCCCAACTGACTCCGGTACAATTCCTCATAATACATACGAAAGCACTCCAACACCGCTGCCTGAGAGTACACCGTTTCCCCCAGTGCGTTATTGATGCTAAGGACCGGGCAGCCCCTAACTTCAGGATTAGCAAGTCTGGCCAGGAGCGTACCCACCTTATCCCGTTCAGCATGCACTCTGATGGCGTATTGCCTATAGTCGTAGCTCCTCAACCGCTCCGTTTCGGTAGCAACCACCTCTTTCGCTTCCAGCAACCGGGCCTGCAAGTCCGGTCGTTCCGGCCTGCGCCGCTCCAGATCTCTCAGTTTCTCTTCCGCATTCGCAAGTGCATTCAACACAGTCGTACGAGCATTCGAAAACTGACCCAGGCATACCCCTCTCACCACCACTTTCATCGCATCCCACTCAGTGGACCTACACGCTGCAGTACCCTCGTTCTCACTGAAATAATGATCTATGCCCTGCTGGACCGCTGCACTGAACACTGAATCCTCCAACGTGTCTGGCCGGAGCCGCCATGTTGGAATCGCCGAGCGCTCCCGTTGCCACTGGACATGTACCAATAGGGGATTATGATCCGATATGGTTCTGGCCAAGTATTCCGTGTGGGAGATCAATGGGGCCAGGGACCCACCACAGAGCACCGAATCAATTCTCACGTGTAATGCATGGAGGGCTGAGTAAAAGGAATAATCCCTGGTATCCCTGTGCTGTTCCCGCCACATATCCAGCAACCCCCACCTGTCCTGCCAATCCTTACTATGCATGGCTAACTTGCGTACCGGGGAATCAACAAGGGGAGGGTGAGACCTGTCCAAAACCACATCCGTAATCGAGTTAAAATCCCCCACCAGTATCACCGGGCCCGCTAGGAAAGAGGCCAAGGACCCGGAAAGGCCATCAAAGAATCGGGCCTGATCAGCATTTGGCGCATAAACACAACAGAGAACCACATCCCGACCATATAACCGCCCCTCCACCGCCACAAACCTGCCTTCAGGATCCACCACTTGGTTCAGCACCTGGAACGGTATCCCCGCTCTCACCCATATCAATACCCCCCTAGCATACGCTGAATAAGTGGTGCCAAACACCTGACCCCGCCATCTTTTTTGCAATGCAGCACATTCCTTTTTCGTCAGATGGGTCTCCTGTAGCATGGCAACCTGGACCCCCCTTCGCACCAAATACGCATGTACCTTGTGGCGCTTGACCATGGTTCGCAGCCCCCGGACATTCCACGTTAGGCATTTTAAGTTAGGTAACGTCCCCATACCAGCAGTGAACAATCCAAGTCAAACATTGCCAGATCGTATCCCCACCATAGCAGTTGCCCCCCCCGAAACAAACTCTGAAAAGGAAAACACCCCAAACCCCACTCCCCAGGACAGAGCCTACAAACCCAGTGTCAGCCCCTATCCAAACCTCAATCCAAACACACATCCTTCTAACCTGTGGTCGCCACCACAGAAGGCCTTAAGGGCGCTGGGGGGGTGAGTTATCGCCGACCCCAGCTAGCGGAGCCCGCGCTCCCCATCCCATCCTGCCAACGCGGCACCCTACTCGGCAACCCACCCATCACCAACAGGATAGCACCCTACCAAAAGATCGTGTCCAAGTCCCAATGCAGTCTCAACCGTGAAAAATCCCATTGGATGTCTGAGGGGTCACCACCGGCCCCTTCGGACTCTCTGCCTCCGAAAGGTCCTCTCCAGTCCTGCTGCCTTCGCCGCCAAAGTCCGTCTCCGCCAGTTCACTTTCCTGCTGCGACCTCGTAATGGCCGCCGTCGCCGCAAGCGCCTCTCTCTTGTCCGCAGCCATTTGGGCCTCCCGTTTCTCCCGCTGGCGCCTGTTGCGGGACCGAATTCGTTGCGATTGTCTGACCTGAGGTGGTTTAGGCCGATCTCGCCTACTTTTGTGAGACCTATCCGTCCCCGCTCTGTAAGACTCCAGCCACTGCCATGCTTCGTCCGGGAATTGCAAAAACAACAAGTGATGGACTGAATGTGGATCAATGTCACACACTCCCCCAGTCAAAAGATCTGGGCCCAAATCCATCGTTTTTTTGCACTCCACACCACCCTGGGTTAGACAATGGCGATATGCAAATCAGCTCTGACCCTGTTGCCCCATGGGAACAGTCCAGTCCGAACTACAAAAGCCATGTCCTTCCCAGAACGGAATCAAGCATCCGAGGACCGGACCGGTTTCGAGGTAATACCTCTCATCAGCCCGGCTAGCTTGACTCCAAGTGGTGTGGAGTGCCTGGGACCCACGTCTGGGCATCCCCAGCGCACTTAGGGCGGCAATTGCAAAAACAACAAGTGATGGACTGAATGTGGATCAATGTCACACACTCCCCCAGTCAAAAGATCTGGGCCCAAATCCATCGTTTTTTTGCACTCCACACCACCCTGGGTTAGACAATGGCGATATGCAAATCAGCTCTGACCCTGTTGCCCCATGGGAACAGTCCAGTCCGAACTACAAAAGCCATGTCCTTCCCAGAACGGAATCAAGCATCCGAGGACCGGACCGGTTTCGAGGTAATACCTCTCATCAGCCCGGCTAGCTTGACTCCAAGTGGTGTGGAGTGCCTGGGACCCACGTCTGGGCATCCCCAGCGCACTTAGGGCGGCAATTGCAAAAACAACAAGTGATGGACTGAATGTGGATCAATGTCACACACTCCCCCAGTCAAAAGATCTGGGCCCAAATCCATCGTTTTTTTGCACTCCACACCACCCTGGGTTAGACAATGGCGATATGCAAATCAGCTCTGACCCTGTTGCCCCATGGGAACAGTCCAGTCCGAACTACAAAAGCCATGTCCTTCCCAGAACGGAATCAAGCATCCGAGGACCGGACCGGTTTCGAGGTAATACCTCTCATCAGCCCGGCTAGCTTGACTCCAAGTGGTGTGGAGTGCCTGGGACCCACGTTTGGGCGTCCCCAGCGCCCTTAGGGCGGCAATTGCAAAAACAACAAGTGATGGACTGAATGTGGATCAATGTCACACACTCCCCCAGTCAAAAGATCTGGGCCCAAATCCATCGTTTTTTTGCACTCCACACCACCCTGGGTTAGACAATGGCGATATGCAAATCAGCTCTGACCCTGTTGCCCCATGGGAACAGTCCAGTCCGAACTACAAAAGCCATGTCCTTCCCAGAACGGAATCAAGCATCCGAGGACCGGACCGGTTTCGAGGTAATACCTCTCATCAGCCCGGCTAGCTTGACTCCAAGTGGTGTGGAGTGCCTGGGACCCACGTCTGGGCATCCCCAGCGCACTTAGGGCGGCAATTGCAAAAACAACAAGTGATGGACTGAATGTGGATCAATGTCACACACTCCCCCAGTCAAAAGATCTGGGCCCAAATCCATCGTTTTTTTGCACTCCACACCACCCTGGGTTAGACAATGGCGATATGCAAATCAGCTCTGACCCTGTTGCCCCATGGGAACAGTCCAGTCCGAACTACAAAAGCCATGTCCTTCCCAGAACGGAATCAAGCATCCGAGGACCGGACCGGTTTCGAGGTAATACCTCTCATCAGCCCGGCTAGCTTGACTCCAAGTGGTGTGGAGTGCCTGGGACCCACGTCTGGGCATCCCCAGCGCACTTAGGGCGGCAATTGCAAAAACAACAAGTGATGGACTGAATGTGGATCAATGTCACACACTCCCCCAGTCAAAAGATCTGGGCCCAAATCCATCGTTTTTTTGCACTCCACACCACCCTGGGTTAGACAATGGCGATATGCAAATCAGCTCTGACCCTGTTGCCCCATGGGAACAGTCCAGTCCGAACTACAAAAGCCATGTCCTTCCCAGAACGGAATGAAGCATCCGAGGACCGGACCGGTTTCGAGGTAATACCTCTCATCAGCCCGGCTAGCTTGACTCCAAGTGGTGTGGAGTGCCTGGGACCCACGTCTGGGCATCCCCAGCGCACTTAGGGCGGCAATTGCAAAAACAACAAGTGATGGACTGAATGTGGATCAATGTCACACACTCCCCCAGTCAAAAGATCTGGGCCCAAATCCATCGTTTTTTTGCACTCCACACCACCCTGGGTTAGACAATGGCGATATGCAAATCAGCTCTGACCCTGTTGCCCCATGGGAACAGTCCAGTCCGAACTACAAAAGCCATGTCCTTCCCAGAACGGAATCAAGCATCCGAGGACCGGACCGGTTTCGAGGTAATACCTCTCATCAGCCCGGCTAGCTTGACTCCAAGTGGTGTGGAGTGCCTGGGACCCACGTCTGGGCATCCCCAGCGCACTTAGGGCGGCAATTGCAAAAACAACAAGTGATGGACTGAATGTGGATCAATGTCACACACTCCCCTTCGTCCGGGGTCTGAAAGAAGTGCGTGGTCTCATCCAGAATGACCCGCAGCTTGGCCGGGAAGAGCAAGGAGTATTGGATGCCCTCCTCTCGCAGTTCCTTCTTCACCGCCAAAAACGATGCCCTATTCCTCTGGACCGCCTGGGTGTAGTCCGGGAAAATCGTGACCCTGCTGTTCTCCACCTCATACGGGCCCGATGCCCGAGCCCTCTGGATGAGGAGGTCCCGGTCCTTATAATGGAGGAGCCGCACCACCATCGGTCGGGGGGGCGGCCAAGCCCAGGCGGGCGAGCCGGCACCCTGTGGGCTCGTTCCAGGGTAAAGAAAGGAGTAAGCCCGTCCGGTGCCACCACAGTTCGAAACCAGTCCTCCATGTAGGCCACCGCATCCTCCCCCTCAATCCGTTCCGGCAGGCCTACGACCGCACGTTGTTCCTCCTGTTGCGGCTTTCGGCATCCTCCGCTCGCCGTTCCAGCGAATCCAACCGGGCCAGGATATCTGTGATCTTATGTTCTGCGGTCACCACCGACGGTTTCAGGTCCAATAGCAGTTGATCATGGTCCTTGACCTTATCTGCCAGCTTCGCATGGTCCGCTCGCAATAGCCCCAGCCCCGTGGCGACTTGCGCAATGTCCTGCTGTAACGCCTCCTTGGTCGAGGTGATGGCGTCCAGTATGGCATCCAAGCGCCGATTCAGCCGCTGCTCCTGGTCCAACATCGGCGGGGGGGTCTCGCCCACCTGGGACAGCGCAGCTAGGTCCTCTTGTCCACGCTCCATGGCCGCCGGTCCCCCTGTAGCCGCCATCTCAGGGTACTGCGTCACAGGCTAGGAAACCCGCCAGGTCCCGGCACTCGTGGGACAGGGCAAACTTCCCAATAGTGTACAGGATCAAGTGCCACCGCCGATGCCCACAACTCCAAGGGCCAAATGGGCTAGCACCGCCTGACTCGCCCCCTCCAGGGTCGGGGGGAGGAAGGGAAGGAGGAGGGGTAGCGGCCAGCAGTCGTCCCCGATGCCCGAGCAGTGCCGGGTTCCAGGCCCCCGATCTTCAGGGCTGTCGCCACAGCCCCCACAGCATCGATCTCACAACAGTGGGACCCCCCACCAGTCGGTGCCAAGGCTGCTCAATGTCGATGTCCGGAGCCGCCGGTCCGCTCCGCCGCCATTTTCTTCACACTCTCGGCGACACCTCGGCCGTCTTTCCTTCGAGGTCTCCTCGGGGCCAGCGGTCCCCCAGCAACTTTCTGCTGATACTCCGTGGTTCCCCCACACTCCGTAGGGCAGTAGTAACGATCACGGGTCGCCCAGGGTGCAGGAATCAGGAGAATTAGCGGGATTCCGCGTGGAGCTGCGAGCTCACGCCGCCATCCCGATCGGCGTCCAAGCCACGCCCCCTCTCAATACTTCTTGTTACTCACACAAACCAACCTGAAAAGAAAAAGACACATACAACTCAATGCGAGTATGACCGAATGATGTTGGGAAGCATCGTAATCGGCCGTCCGGACTCACATGACCGTATACATTTGGAAACTATTCTGGAACCCATTAGTTCCGCACAGTTCCCTAAAAACATCTTAATTGTGCCCTGAGTGTGGTGTAACACTACAGTGAACACTGAGGGGAACGCTAATTGTGGACTGCATGTACCATAATGCAAAGGAGCAAACTTTTCTGGGAAGTGATGTAGTGTTTGGCCACACTCTTTTCCCTGCCCATCTGATTTTCATGACCTCCTCTACCATTCATCTCACGCTCCTAATGTTCCTTTTTGCAAAAGTTGTTTTCCAGCCCATTGATTATACTTCATCCGGCCTGAGCTGGAGAGTATGGCCAAGGTGCGGAGATTACAGCCAGAGCCGCAGAGTATGGTTTGAGCCAGAGAGTACGGCTTAAGCTGGATATTCCGGCTCGACTGCGGACATAAAGATATGACTTTTAATTAACCCCTGTGAAGTACAAAAGTTGTAAAGTTAGAATTTTGTCTCAGATTGCCTTTGTGAATCGGGCCCAAAGTTTTTCTGCAACTCATTTTAATTAGCATAACGCTGTAGCTGAGCTGTCAGCTCACTCATACCACCCACATAAAATGTATGTACAATAGTAAAAAACAAATTCTTCAATACACATGTGCAGGCCTTACCTTTGTTGAGCTTCAACCTTGTTTCAATTTAATGTCAAGTGAAGGGGAAACATTTTAATGAAGCCTGGGTAGGGTGAAGCAATTGTATAGTTGGCCAGACCTCTAATTAGTTCACAAACCTGATGTAGAAAAAGCAAATGTATTCGGAGTTGGCAAGAATGCAGACACAATTGTTTACCGTTTATATTTGTTTATGGAAATAAAGTACTAGTACCATACCATCTTTCAAATATGCATGTTTGCTTGACACCTATTTTTAAAAGTACTTTTACATAATTGATTGTGGATGATTTCTTTATTAAAGAATATGGGACATACAATAGGTTCAATGTTTAGTTGAAAACCTTATATATGCACTGCATACATGTGCACTTTAGAGTGCTTTTTGAGGCTTTCATTGGCTTGTGTAGCTACATGAACAGGAGCCGTGAAAAGAATAATCTTACTGAAAACAGAATCAAACTACATGATTCAAGAAACAATGAGCCGTTTTACTATCTGACCAATCCAAAGTTGATAACCCGTACTAGTTTCTTTTAAGAAGTCAAGGCAGCCACCCCATCTCGTTTTTACAGAGCATAAAGCAAAAATCACATCAATACAATGGCAGCTCCTCTGAGGCAGTGCAGCTGAATAACATAAATGTTGCCTGTCAGAGAGTCATTTTGATGGATGGCTCTGTGATGTTAATGCAGGTGATGATATCTTCTACTGGGGAAATATTAGAAAATAGCTTTTTTTATTTTATTTAAAATTACATTTGAAATTCACATTTTGGCCAGGTACTTCCCAGCTATATTATATTGTCATATACAAATTCAGGCAACATTCAAAGGGCACAAAGACAGTCTCACTGGACTTCTCTCCTACCATGATGCAAGCTTTTATTTTTTGCTGTTTTATATAGAGTAGGCACAGGGAAATTGAGTGATGTGCCCAGGATTACAGGATGTTGAGCCGAAGGAGACTCGAACCTGGTCTCCTGTTCCAAAGTGAACAGCTCTGGCTGCTACACCATATCCTCGCCCCTTTGCAAAAAAGAAAACCTTTCTTGAGCCAGGTGGAAAAGAAACATTTTTACATATGTTTCATTTGTATAGGGTGAACCCAGCTGAAAGGTGCTGGGTTTTGAGAATAGAAATGAACCTTTTCTGCATTGTGACAAGCGCTCTTTAAAGAAGTGTGTTTACAGCTGTTTCCTAAAATTAAGACGGGTTAGTGTTTCCTAATTAGCACAGGGAATCTAGTGCCAGATGCCGACTTTTTTTTTCTCCAGTCTGATTATGTTATGGTTGTGGGTTCTCCAGGCACCACCATTGATGGTAACATTTTCAATCAGATAGGTGTGTGCGGCAGTTTTTAGGTCAAGTTAGCAGCTCGCTTGCGCTGCTCTACGTGCCATGCTGTGTATCCAGTGTATGGGCATTCAGCACTATGGGAAGCCGTTCATGTCAAAATTACAGATCCCCATATAAGACATCTCCTGAAATGCATGGAGTGCTGCAAAATAAATTTGTGACACACCAGAATGAATATAACACACGTTTAAATAAAAACTAAACATGGCAGAGTGAATATACTACCTAGTGGACAACAGGAATAAAACACACTCTGAATTGGATAAAAGGTATGTTGAGATGTATAGCAACTACGCTGAAAGGAATAGGACTGTTGCTGAAAAGAATACAACAAGAACTCAAGTGAATATAAACCTTATTGAAATGATATAGACTGTTGCTGAAATGAATATAACCCACATTGGAATGAATATGGCACATATTAAATTGAATTAGACACTCTTTAAAATGAATACAAGCCATGTTCAAATGAATATGACACATGTTCAAATGAATATAAGATAAGTTGAAATAAATATGACTAGTGTCAAAATAAATATAACTAACACTGAACTGAATACGACACGTGTTCAAATGAATACAAGATACGTTGAAATAATTATGACTAGTGTTAAAATGAATAAAACTAACACTGAACTGAATGTGACACGTGTTCAAATGAATACAAGATATGTTGAAATAATTATGACTAGTGTCAAAATTAATAGAACTAACACAGAACTGAATATGACACATGTTGATATAAATATGATTGCAGTTGAAATGTATTTGGTGCACATTAAAATGAATATGGCCCACAATGAAATGAATTTGAGAAGCTTTAAACTGAATACAACATCCATTGGAACCGATGAAACATGGCAGAATAAATATTCTAACTATTGGACAATGTGAACAACACACTTTGAATTGGATGCAAAATAAACCGAGATGTATAACAACTACGCTGAAAAGAATATGACTGTTGCTGAAAAGAATACAACAAGAACTCAAGTGAATATAAACCTTATTGAAATGATATAGACTGGTGCTGAAATGAATGTAACTCACATTGGAACGAATATGGCACATATTAAATTGAATTCAACACTCTTTAAAATGAATGTGACACACATGAAATGAATGTGAGACATACAGCAATGAATACAAGCCATGTTCAAATGAATATGCACATGTTCAAATGAAGATAAGATAAGTTGAAATAAATATGACTAGGGTCAAAATGAATATAACTAACACTAAACTTAATATGACATATGTTCACATGAATACAAGATACGTTGAAATAATTATGACTAGTGTCAATGTGAATATAACTAACACTGAACTGAATATGACACATGTTAATATAAATATGATTGCAGTTGAAATGAATTTGGTGCACAGTAAAATGAATATGGCCCACACTGAAATGAATATGAGAAGCTTTAAACTGAATACAATATCCATTGGAATCTATATGGCACATATTAAATTGAATGTGACACTTTTTCAAATGATTGTGATACATATGAAATGAATGCCAGACAACCAGCAATGGATACAAGCCATGTTCAAATGAATATGCCACATGCTCTAATAAATGTAAGATACGTTGAAATAAATATGACTAGTGTCACAATGAACATGACCTACACTGAACTAAATATGACATATGGTCATATTGCCGCACAGTGCAGCAAGCCACCTTGCTGAGCTTTGCTGCGTGAAAGAGAAAGGTCAGAATTGCACCTTATTTAACACAAAGTGGCGCATTCCTGTCTGTTGTTTGCGCTGGTGCACTATGACACATTAGAATACAGTTAAAACACCTGCATACACTAGGGTACACAGTGGTATGAACGGGTACCCATGTGATTGGCATGACCCACACTATAAGCCGCTAGTATATAACATGGCAGGGGATTGAAACTACCTAGAAGCCCACAGTATCCTGGGGCATGGCAGTTTGGATGCCAGCTGATTTTTCTGCACTTGCATGTGTGCATTGCTGAAGCCTGAGGTCAGTTTTAAAACAGCCCTAGGTGCAAGGACTGCTGTTAAAAAGTAAATTGTGCCCAAACTCGAATTTGGGTTTGAGGCACTTACAAATGGTTTACCTACAATGTTTGGGCATATTAGGTACCCCCAGGGTCTCCCTTAGGTGTCCCAGGGGTGGGGGGTCCGGTATTTATAAGGTACGCCCTTATAAAATTAGTTTCATATGCCCTGTGTTAATTGAAATTTCACATTTCACTCCCCACATTGTGGGAATGTGCTGCTCAAATTTCGACTTTAATGCTAGGAGCACTGTGGATGGAGAATCTGCAATATTTCAACAGATTCAGAACCCCTAAAGTCTCCCCTAGAAGCACATGGGGGTGGGGTTCCTGTAGAAATTAGGGAAATACGTATAAAATATGTTTTTATAAGCCCTAGTGTTAGGAAACTGGCCCAGGTAATTTTCTCCATTGCAAATCCCCTGGCGCATAGATTAACATTGCAAGAAGTTATTAAAGAATAACTCCTTATAGGAAGGGAATAAAACTACCATTCAAAGACTTCCCAGAATCGTATTAATAAATCCAACAATATAATATTGTGGAATTCCTCCTAAAATGTACATCCAAGAAGTTAGAAGACGTTCTTGTTTGTAGGTCCAAATCAGCCTTCCAATGGTCTGCCCTGATTGGTCAGAGTTAAGTGGATTAGCCAGGCTGCCTTGAAGAGGTGATAAAGAGCCCCTGGGGTTAACCAGCTCTGCTGGGAGGGCAGTCTGCTGTTCCATAGGAATGCCAGGCCAGGGGGAGGAGTCGTAAACTAAGTTCTTCAAAGAAGAGAGCAGAGACCAGTGTCCTCTAACCCCTTCAGCGCAGCGCGAATTTTCGCGCTGTGCTGAAGGTTCTAATGAGCCTTTTGGCTCATGACGGAACGGTTCCGTCATGAGCACAGCTCAACCGACGCTCATGACGGAACCGTTCCGTCATGAGCAACGAAGGGGTTAAAGCTCTGAATTTACTACTTCAGGCAGATGGTAGGATTAAGGAAGGTATGAGATGCAGTGGGGAGAGTCGAAGTAAATTAGCCATCCTAGGGATGTGTTTAGCCAGCTCTTACCTCCTTGCTGGAAAATCAGCCATTATGGATTTGGAAGAACGATGCACTCTGGGACAAAATAATGCCACACTCTACAGGATGTTGTCATAACTTTAAGGAGTTACCCTGCTCCCATTGGTCAGAAGTGACTTCCTGCCTGATCCAGCAAACTTGGAATAAGTATCTGAGAGGGGCAGAGCCTCTCAGATCAGCTGCTTGAAACTTACTGAAGCAAGAAGTTGCCTAGCCGAGAAGATTGTTGTGCAAAGACTTCTAAGGCCTGACCTATGAGGACTGCACCATCTGAAACTACAGCCCTGTGGATTACCTTGCTGAAAAAGGACTAAAGAGTTGACTCCCTGAAGGCTAAAGGTTAAAATAGCTCATCTGGAACATCACCAACTAAATCAGTACCTCGGAGAAACACCTGTGGTTTTGTAAGGGTTTTGTACCAGTGGATTGTGGGAGCTGAAGTCCTCAACTTTCAATCACCATCTTGGAGCTTCCAGACTCTTGGAGCGAGTTTGAAACTCTTTGGGACCCCTCAAGGAACTTCAGGAAAAAGTTCAAAAGTTTGGAGAACTTTGGAGCAACTTTGAAAAAAAGCTCCATAGAGGGACCGACTCAACCTGGCCAGCCAGGCTGCCTGCCTTCAACCGTGAGCCGGCCAAGCCAACCAGGTTCGTCCCGATAAAAGCTCCATCGCAACAACTTCCAGAGATTGACCGGAACTAGAAGAAATATGAAGCCGGCAAACCCTCACCGGATCTGGCTACATGAGGAGCATCGAGAGACCCCACGAGAAAAAGCTCCAGAAAAGTTTAAAGTTCACTTGTAGAAAAGGTGACCCGGAGCAACCGCGAACGGCAAGCCGCCCAAGGCTCCATCGCAGTCAGCCTGGATTCCTGGGTTGTCCCGCTGAAGCGATCTTGAAAAATGTAATGCCTTATCTGGTAGAGACTTTACTTAGCTGCAGATTCCTAACCATAGAATATTACCTAGGAGTCAGACTAGATCCAGAAGATTTCAAGCAGTACCCTTGCACACTGGTAGGTGGCCTCATTCGGCTCTGTGTTGGTGGTGTCTGCACCGGCAAAGTAATGCGTGGTGCCTATATAAATACCACCCTGGAGCACTGATGTCAGTTCCTTTCGCGACTTTCCACCCCATGAATGCAGAGCTATGATTAAGACTGACAACTGAACTGAAATTCTAAGGCCCTTAGAAGGGTGACCCTCACACTGTAATCAGGTCTGTGCTCATGGAGGATGGGATGACCAGTAAGCAATCTACAGCTACATAGATACTCTACCAGATAAGGCATTACCAAAGGTAAGTAACTTGTTCATCTGATAGAGATTTCTAGCCACAGATTCCTTACCTTAGAATACAGAACTGAAGCATTTCTCCTAGGAGGTGGGCATACAAAGCTAATTTAAACCAGGAAGTCCTACAGGACTAAGCAAAGTGCACTTCACAAAGGACCTGACTGTTCAGGCAGTAGTGCTTGGTAGGCATCTGCAGAGATGCCCATGTTGCTGCCTCACAGATGACCAGGACAGGGACTACTTAGGCTAATGCAGTGGTTGCAGCCTTGGCTTTGGTGGAATGAGCAAGCAACCCCTCAGGGGGTTGCTTCTTGCCCAATACATAGCTGTTATTTGTGCAGAGCACTGTCCCTCTTGAGATGGTCCATTTCTGCACAACCTTCCCTTTCTTAGCACCTTTGTACCCCACAAAGAGTTTATAGTCCACCTGGAAATCTTTTGTGCGATATAGTCAGAAACAACAACTCTCTTTTTGGGTCTAGACAATGAAGTCGCTCCTCCTTTGAAGTGTGAGGCGGAGAAAAAAAGTTAGGCAGTGTGACGCTCCGGCCTAAATGGAAAGGAGTCACAACCTTCGGTAGGAAGGAGGCATGTGTCCGGAGTACCAGATTGTCCAGATAGAAGATGGTGTAGGAAGGATGTACAGAGAGTGCCTGCAATTTGCTGACCCTTCTATCCAAAGTAATGGGCACTAAAAAGCAGTTTCGATGGTTAATCAGCAGTGGGAGCAATCGTGCAGTGGCTGAAAGTATGCACACAATGGAGCATAATGAATGCCTGGGAGGAAATATATGTTGCAAATCTTTGAGGAACTGAGCCACAACAGGAGCCTTGAACAAAGTAGATTGGTCTGGTAACCACAAGAAGGCTGAAATGGCCTATAAATAACTGTGCCAAGAGCAATGCCAAGAATAGACCAAACAAAACAACCTGAGAAATGGGTGCAGATAGACTATTAATGTTCCCTGATAAACACCATGCAACAAATTTATCCCTGCGGGCTGGCGTATACCCACTTTGTGGAGGTACGCTTGGCTGCATGAATTCATCAAAGACTTTGTGAGGAAGTTGGAAAACTGTCAGCTGTTACCGCTCAATAATCATACATAAAGATGAAGGGTGTGCAGGTTTGAGTGCAGGACCCTCCTGTTGCTGCAACAAAAGATTCTGTCAATGAGGCAATCTGATTGGGGGACCGATGCTTATGCTCAACAGCCTGAGATACCAGTCCCTCCTTGCCCAATCCAGACCCACAAGAATGACTTGGCCCCAGTCATTCCTGATCTTCTTGAGAACTCTGTGCAGAAGTGATACTGGCAGAAAGACATACAGTAGGCCGGAGCGCCAATTGAGATGAAAAGTGTCTCCAAGAGAAAGATGCCTTGGAAACTCCCTTGCACAAAATTGTGGACATGGTGCGTCCTGGCGGTGGCAAACAGATGTAGCCAAGGCTCTCCCCACTCTTGAAAGAGACCTTGTACCACCTCTAGATGGAGACGCCATTTGTGATACACTAGGCATCATCGACTGAGTTTGTCTGCAATGACCTTTAAAGAGCCTGCCAGGTGTTGAACCACCAGGAAAATGACCTGATGCTCCAGCCATGTCCAGATACGCAGAGCCCCTTGAGAAAGAGTCCACGACCCTACCATACCCTGTTTTTTGCAGTACCAGATGGCATGTCTATTGTCTATGAACACATGCACCAGTCTTCCCATGATTGACGGAAGAAAGGCTTTTAATGCCAAGCTGATTATCCAAAGCTCCAACATATTGATGTGAAGCTCAAACTCCGTCAGAGACCAGAGTCTCTGATCTCCTTCTCTCCCAGATGGCCACCTCAGCCCAGGAGTGACGCATCTGTCACTATAGTCAGCTCTGGTTGGAGAAGGTAGAGAGGGTTGCCATTGACCCAATCGTGGTTCGTCAGTCACCATTGCACATCTTTCACAGTTACCGCCAAGATCTGGACTATGTTGGAGAGATTCACCTGATGCTGTGCCCAATGGAACTTCAGGTCTCACTGCAGAGCCCGCATATGCTATCGAGCAAGTGTTACAAGTAAGATAACTGATGATATGAGGCCCAACAGCCTCAGGGTCATTCATTCCAAAATCCAGGATAATGTCTAAAAACATCTGTATCATAGTCTGAATATCTTGGGCTTTCTGAAACTGTTTTGTCCACTACAGCTCTGATGAAAGGGAGCACCTTAGAGGGAGTCAGCGATAGTGAACCTCCAATACGTGCAGGAGTTTCGCAGCATTCTTGAAATGGCAGGCAACTACCTGTTGTCAGACCGCCTTAAACAGCCAATCATCGAGGTAGGGGAAGACTGGAATCCATGACCTCTGCAGACATGCTGCAACCACCATCAACACCTTGGTGAGCACTCAAGGGGTGCTGGTAAAGCTGAATGGGAGCACAGCAAACTGAAAGTGCTCTTGGCTCACGTGAATAGCAGGTAACAGCTGTAGACAGGCAGGACGGGCATGTGGAAATATGTGTCCTGCAAGTCCAACGCTACCATCCAGTCTCCTGGATGCAGGGCAGACAGGACTTGAGCAAGCATGAGCATGTTGAATTTCTCATTTCTCAGAAATAAATTGTGAAGGTGCAGGTCTAGAATAGTATGAAGGCCTCTGTCCTTTCTGGGCACCGGAAAGTAGCAGCTATAGAATCTGTGACCTACTTCTGATGTCGGCACCCTCATGATTATGCTACTTGGCCAAAAGAGCCAACACTTCCTGATAGAGCAAGGAGAGGTGGTCCACCATCAACCCATTGTAAGTGGATGACAATGGTGGAGGGGTCGTCACAAAGGGGATGGAGTAGCCCCTTTTGGCAATCTGTAAAACACAATGGTCTGATGTTTCCAAACTTCAGTGGTGCAGCTGGTGGCCTATCCACTGGATGCACATGATGGTAGGAGGGCAAACTAAAGGTGTTTTAAGGCTACGGATGATGGAGAGGTGGGGTTACAGGCCTGCTCTTTGGCTACCTCTACCAGTTGGTTTGTGAGACCTGCATCCAATGCCATGGAAAGGTTGGAAAGGTATGAATGCATTTGAAAACTTCTTCTGTGGTGGAAGCTGAACTGAGATTGGCAAGGGGCCATGGAGTAGCCCAATGACCTGGCCGTAGCTCTTCTATCCTTAAAGTGCTCCAGCAATGAGCCCGCCTTCTCTCCAAAAAGAGAAGAGTTCTCAAAATGCAAATCCATAAGTTAAGCTAAAATTGAATTTTGCTGCATCTCCCCCTTCAGCAATGGCTGGGGTCTCTGAGACAATAGGCTGCACTTGAGCAATCGAGTCCCATATCATATGCGAGTATCGGTCCAAGATGCATGCTGTGTTCAATGACCGCAGTGCAAGGCTGGCAGAAGACGCAGAGAACTTAGAACTTCCTTTTCCCAAAGGTGTTCAACCTCTTGTACTCCCTATCCAGTGGAGTGGTGTGCAACATACAAGGTTTCACTGTAGAGTTGGAGGCTTGGGCCTTTACGCTCTCCAGGGTGGGGTGCTAGTTAAGGAAACTGGGGTCCCCAATAGTGGAACAACTGTGGCAGGAAATTGTACTATGCACATGAGGCCCTATGCAGGGCTTCCACCAGGCCCTGAGTAGGACTTCATTAAAAAGAATTAGAGTTCAGATGGGGCGTTACTCGGTTCATCTTGACTCACCCACAGGTACCACCTGTTGCTTGCTTCATCATTGGACCCTCACCCACACAAATAAGGTGTGTGAGTGGACTCGACATGCTTGTAAGCAGAGTGCTGTGATAACTGTGAGTGAAGGTAAGGGATCTTGGTGAGTTAAAATAACCTTCGAAACCTAGAAAAGTTATTTAATGGTGTAGGAGGTTTAGGGGCTATATTAAAATATATATATATATATATATATATATATATATATATATATATATATATATATATATATATATACGCATACCCAGGTATATATTCATAAAAACTCTTCTTTAATCTCATACAAGTCAGAGACAAATGTAAGCTGAGCACCGATTTATCTGGGTGCCGTTACTTACCGGTCTCAGATAGACGATATACATGCACTTTATGATATTCAAGATATTTCCTCCTTTAGCTTGTTGAAGCATTTTGTTGGTGAAGATGAGGATATATCTCCTGTAAAGACTTCTCACTCCTTAAGTTTGGCTGCCGACGGTGAACCTACCAGTGAGGCTCCAGTGAGGGCCCTTCCTGAGTCTGTGGGGCCTGAAGGCACTCCAGAGGTGCTGGGCCCCCCAAATATGATGTACATGACCTTAGAAAATCCTATCAGCTAGGCAGGGCTTTTTCTGGTTCAGGGAAAGTCATGAAAGCACGGAACGGATTCTGTCTCAGGCTCTGCTGAAGCGCATGGCCTGGAGGGCCGACGCTCCTGATGACTTAGATCGTTGTGAGAAAGTCTAAGATCTCTCCGGCTTCATGGTTTTCTTCTCGCGTTGGGATTTACCCAACAACTTAGAATGAGATGACCACTGGGTGCAGCTCAACTGGGATCTTGAGCATCGTGGGGTCATCTGACATCGGATGATGATTAGATTGAGGGAATACTTCCTTAGTGCCTTTGGGTCCTTGGCTCTGCAGTAGTGGCAGATCTTAGAATCATGGTCTTTATCCAAGCACCATAGACAAGCCGAGTGTGGGTCTGTCACAGATATATGCCAGTGACAGGCACCACATGTTTTATAAACAGTAAGTCTCTTTGGGGATATCATGTCACACCAGGAGAGAAATCTAAAAAAAGGTTCAATAAAATACAAGAAAAAAGTCAGAAAGCTACTAGGGTAGTTCTAAATGGATCAGTGGTATCTGACATGGAAAGGAAAGAACTGAAGTCAGCATGCTGGAGTGGCTACAATATAGGCTCAGACCATGCAATTTACGGAGCAGACAAGGCATACGTAGAGCAGAATGACGTCACCTACCGCCTGAAAGGATACTGCTCAAAAACTAGTCTGACACCTGGGAAATAATGTAAGGTGAGAAATCTGCAGCTAGAAGCCTCTATCAGATACATCAGTTTCTTGTGCCGTTCCCTGCCCTTACCCTTCCCATACACCTGGTTGTTGCTTTTACCTCTTCCACCCTGGCACTATTCAGTCTGTACCATTATAATTTCCACTCTCAAAATCCTCCATCTTCCTTGTGGTATTTATTTACATTAGGTCTGATTATGCCTTGATCTTCTACTTGTGCCATTTTGTATATTTTGCATGTCGCTAGCTATACATGGCCTAGATGCTAATCTCTGTTACATCCTGCCAATAACCTTTGCTTGTTTCTTCTAGATAGCTCCATTCTCTAATTCCACTATTCTATTCCTTCCCGTTACTGGTAGAACACCCATGCAGTCTAGCAGTCTATCCACAAATGATTATTATTTTTGCAGTGTTTCATCGCCAACTCCTGTAAGCTTTTGTGACCCCAGGAGTTTGCCCCTACCCACCTATGCACCTTCCTATTATCTCTCCTGATTATACATGCACCAACTTATCACTAAGACATCTTCTTAACAGAGCACCCAGATATATTCCCTCTCTGAACTGAAGGCCACTCTGAGACTGGCTGCATGGGTCACAACACCATGGTGTTCAACATCCTTATCAGTGGCTTCTACCCCTTGCTATGGGTCTCTTGATGCACGTAGCTCAAAGCCCAACAACCCAACACAGGTGGGCCTCCTTCTCCCCATGCCCAAGCTTGAGAGTTAACTCAGCAGTACTGACCATATAACACTCAGATATCAGATTACTTTACATATAAACCTTACAAACCTTGTTTGCAGATCTCAAGTCTGCAAGGTCTTAGAAACCCGGCTAACTAAATGTAATGCTAGCAAAACTTGGGCGTCCTTACAGATAACGATGCCAATGATCTGTTAATTTATCACCTTTAACCGTTCGGCGCGGGTGGGCTGCAATTGATCTGACTGCATGCCATAAATTTAAAAAATATTAATAATTAAAAGAAAATTGGCACTTTCATAAACACTCTGACCTTGAGAAACAGTCCATCCTTCCTTTCCACTGTGAAACACTCCTTCACTCCTCTGTTATCACTAACATTCCAATAGGCTCCTCTCCCAATTAAATATCATCAACACTTCATTTACCTCTTCTTTCCTCCTATGCCACACATTCACTAATTGTTTTTTTCTGTGCAGGGAAGAAACTGCTATTTAATTCCTATAACTATAAAGCTCTAAATTCTGATTGCTGCTTTCCTCTATCGCAGAAACCCACTTTCCAAAAGAACCTACAGGACAGGTCATCTGACATCTACAACACCATACAGAAGTGCCTCTGACTATCATAATTTTCAGACAGCAGCAAAGCTCATGAAATTACACACAATATCCCGATTTATCATATTAACCAGTAAGTATCATTACTACTTATCCCTTTTCCAACTTTCTAGTTAATCAGATACCTCTGAAGATCAAACAACAATCCAACATTCAACAGTTCCGTCCAGATATAGTTGTTCTTCCCCTACTCCAATTAAGAATGTTAGACACACCACTGGAAACAATCAAATGGACACCATTACACCACAGACATGCAGGGCATGAAGCTGAAATCAATTTGCATATTACACCACTAGGTCCACAACATATAAAACTTGACAGGAGTACCTGCAATGCTAGCCGTAAACCTGGAAATATCCTGTCACTATATTTAGTTTTATTGTTGTGACTGTATCGTTTCTCCTCTAAAGTAATATTACTCAGGAACAAAGTGATTTACAGCTGTTAAATAACTGTTTTGTGTTCTGTGCATTTGGAAATCTTGTGATTAACATACATAGATTTGTAAAACAGATCAATAGTATATTAAAAGTTGCCATCTCCACTGCAAATGCACATGAAGCTATTTATTTTTCACCCTCCACCAACAGAACAAACTCAGCACAGCAGTTGGTCATCATTTTCTCAAAAAAGGCATTAAAGCAATTTTTTTTGTTTAACATCTAAATATTTCATTACTATAGCATGTCCATTCCATATCAGAACCATTTAAAATAAGTGAACCTAAACATGGCAATTGAACTGAAGATTAGATCAGATAGTTCTACCTCAGCCAGGCACTACTGATTAGGTATCACTATTAAACAATGGCAAACACAACACTACAAAGTTCTGTTACATCGTTAATTAATATTCTCATAGCTGAAATGAGCTACCGTACCAGGAATCGCCACAGGATCGTAATAAGAGTAAATGTACTACAGAGATCCTCATAACGCCATACACCACCATAATACACTCTATTAACGTTATGCCGTGTATGCCCGTTTAACATGTATTTATTGAGGATTATCAGCTTCTTATTAGTGAATATTCAACCAGCACCTCAACTGTAAAAGATGAAACACATGATAACTGGCATTGTCTCCCGTTATCACAAGGGGAAAGGGTCTGACAATTGTATAGAGGCCTTTAAGACTAACCATGTTTTGTGTTAAACAGTGAAAGATTTAACTTTTTTTTATTTATTTATTTTTATCCGCATTTTCTATAAAGAACAATAGAAAAGCAGAATTCTGTATAATACTACAAACATTTTATCATCCCATAAAACTTATCATTCAAGGAGCCACAACTCGAATAAGAGCAAATTCACAGTAAAGCAGAACAATGCTGTGGTATTTCCTAATATGGCAGTTTAGAATACAAAGGCCCACTGCAAAGGATGAATTCAAATAGAAAAGAGGAATTGTCAGCTTTACTACGCATCAATTTAGCTAGATGAAATCGTTGACAGCGACCAATACAAATATATCACACAGCAACTAAGAAGGGGAAGGATCTCGGAATCTAGGTAAGTTGAGAATTGGTCCCAAATGTTTATAGGGTGGGAGGCGGCTGCATTGATTTCCAGTATTGTGCCAATTGCTCTTGACAGTAGGTGACATCTCGTAACCAGGACGCACTCTTGGGTGCAAGTTTTCTCCCCCAATGATTAGAAATTTGACGTTTGGACTTGAAGATAGAGCATGGCCGTAAGGTGTCGATGTTCAGTTGGAATGTCTAGTGGAGTTGGCGACAGTGAGTGACCAGTTATCTTGTTAGTAGTAGGATGTATTGCACTCCAATAGAAGGCGATTTCGGGGCGCTCCCAGGCTAAGTGTAGGAAGGAGGCCTGGGGCACTGAGCATCGCACACAGTGCGACTTTACCAGAAGGCATACACGATGCATCTGTTCTGGTGTACAATGTAGTCTGTGCAGGAATTTGAAATATACGAGTCTGAGTCTGTAACTGGGCGAAAGAGCCCCCAGTTGTTCACAGCAATAATTCCATTGTGCCTCTGTAGGTGGGGGGACTATGTCTGCTGCCCACCCAGATAAGGCCGTGGGGGTGCAGACAGGGTGCCTTACCTTGCATGGTCGCATACAGGTGTGTGACTAGTCTATGAGGGAAGGCGTTAGTCAATATGTATTTAAGGACTTGTAGTGGAGACGGAGGTTCAGGAAATGTAGTGTGTTGCACCCTGCAAGTATCATGAATCTGATAATAGAGGAGCGTGTCGAGCATGGTGTGGTCTCTTCCAGTGCAAACTGGGGAGCAATTGACTGTCAGGTTACAAATCACTGTACGTATTTAGGTTTTTTGCTATGTGTCCGCACTTTAGCGGTTTCATTAAATAAGGGCCAGCAGCATGGGATTTTGAGCTAAGGGGATGAAGGGAGCATATAGGCAGTGTCACTGAGCCCAGTAGCTGAGGCCATCCCATGACCAACGACAACACTTTGAGAATGTTTATGTGTGTACCGTGCATGGCGTACAGTTGTGTTCTCCTGCCCAGGTTGCCTGACTGCGAGTATCTGGAATCTTGATTTTTGATATTTGGTCCTAGCTTCATCATAATGTAGATTGTGCACAGAGTCCTAGGCCTGTACTTTGACATAAGCAAGGCTCAGGACATGTTCGTGACCTGGTGCGGAACATCAACCGTACTCTCATTTACTGAAAGAGGACTATTGTCTCCGTCATAGGTTTAGCATGTGCAGAATTGGTGATTTCTTACCATGCTTTGTGAATCCATAGTTCTTACGATCCCTTTTTACTTGTATTAGTGGAGAAGAGACCTACTGGGCCACTCATGTAGCAGTTCATGCATTAACCTAGATCCTGTTGCTAACATGCCAACTGTATGTAATGCGTTTGTGTCCTGTGTGGTATATGCATGTTGTGTTTAAGTGAGGCAAAGGAATGCACACCTGTGTTTTATTATGGAAGACTCTGGCCTCTTCTTATTTTGAAGATCGTTGTTTTCCCAGACAGTGGAAGTATACTGCTGACATTCCTGAAACTGGAAGGAGATCCAGCCACCGAAGTGGGAGCAGAGGATACATGACACCTATAGTAGAAATTCAGGATTTTTGCTGAGGGAAGATACTAATTACTCCCTATAACACTCCTATGTGGTACAGGATGGGACGGTTTAAGGTGAAAGTGACCCATTTTTGGTGAGGTCCGCCTTTGGCCTCTTCCCTGATCACTGCTCATTCACAAAGACCAGCCTGGATAGCAGCTTGAGAGGACACTTGAAAGAAACTCAACCCAAGAAATTTCTGAACGAGCAAAGAATCCATACCCTCCTGTCTGCTTTAACTGAATAAAAGTGAAGGCCACTGACCCACATGTTGTTCCAGTTCCAATTTCTCTTTGACAAAGGAAGGCAGGGGTCCACTGAGGAATGCAGTGCTACCAGAGCCGGCGTGCGTCTGAAAGCCAGATTCCACGAGGTGAGGGGGTCAACAGAGAAGGAAGATGCTGTTCCTCTGAACTGAAGCACCTAAACCCCAATCTGCCTGATGAAAGAGGGAATGAGCTTGCTAAACGAGCAGGTGTCTGTCCCGGGAAAGTAAGGCACAGTTTTGACAACCAAATTATGTGTGGGTCTGTCGGAACAGGAAGACTGAGAAGGGTGATCTGTCTTTCCTGAGGGGTGTGGGCATATTGTTTCCAGATGAATGCAGGAAGAGATAACAATTTGGTCCGAGCGACTATGCCTCAGTGGATTGTGCTGCTGCTTCAAAGAACTGTGCCACAAATGGCCTTCCGCTGCATTAGCGAAACTGTGGCCAGGACACCATGCACCATATTATAGACTGCTTACAAGGTGAACTGTTTTGCTGTCTCTGCCCCAATTCCCATGTGTCATTCAAGTCCAGAAGCAGGTTCATAGGAAACCGGAGGCCTGTGTCTTCACTGAAGTCCTTTCCGTACACCTCAAGTATTTATTGCCTCAGCGGTCTGTGCTGCTACCTGCTGTGTCCTCTGCCCAAATGTGAGAAAAACCTTGTGTCAACATGTCACCTCTGAGAAGAGGGAACAGCGTGTCATGGGAACTGGCAGGGCTTTCTTTTCTGATGACGCATGCATGTTACTCGGTAGCGTGTGTACGTACGAGGCTTAGGGTCTAGAAAACTAATTGTAGGAAGCTGGCTCTGTATATACATTACCAAAATGAGGATACCTTACCAAAATAAGGTATAGTGTGCACAGAGTCCAGTGGAACCCCAAAGGTAGGCAGAGGTAAAAGTAGATAGCACCTTACTCTCTATTTGTGATAGTGTGGGCGAGCAGTAAGGCTTTATCAGAGGGAAGTGTTAAGAATTTGTTGTAGACAGTCAGCAAATGATGTAATTCAATCAAGACTAAACTCAGACCAATTTGATTTGTATAAAAATATGTTTTAGGTATATTTATTTTCTAGAACCAAGCAAGCCTGGCACAGGTAAGTGTAAATGGTACTTTTCAAGGCAGGTTAAACAATACAAGCAAACTGAATGAAAATGACTGTTACAGGTTTGTAAATACTTTCAATACAGTAGAATTTACTCAGATTACTTTTGATTACTTTTCAGATAACTTTTTTCACTCAGTGTGATATGCCTGGATATCACACTAGGACATTTCCTAGATAAAAGGTAAGTAAAGCAGTTTTTAGTTATATGCAGTTTTTCAATTTCTCATACAAAACCAACTCCACACAGAATTTGTTTCACAAGAAAGCAGTCAATGCAGTCGTGTGGGAGGAAATGGAGTTATTGGTTTAAAGGTAAGTACTTGGTTGTGGGAGTTTGGTTTCTGGGGTTAAAACCAGGTTTCCCCCAGGGTCGAGCAAGGAATCCCAGAACACCCTCAGCAGCACTAGGGCAGCCGGGTGCATAGTGATGAGGTCCACTTTTACCCAATGGGGTATAGGGGGCCTCCAGTTGGTGGCTCCTCACGAGCAGGCCACAAGGTTGTGGGAGCAAAGTTCCTGGACTTATGCTCAGGGTGGTGGGGGATCAAGTTTAGCACACAAGGTGCACCCACATCAGCACAGGGGCGGCGGGGTGCTGTTTTGGCATCATGGGCCCTGTTGTTTTCAATGGGAGTTGGTGGTTTTGGATTTTGGGTGCAGGCTTGGTCCAGGAAGACTTCCGGGAGGAACCAACAGCTGGGCAGGTCAGTTTGAGTGCTCTGGGACGTAGCTGCACCTCAGGTTCTCTTCTCCAGGGTGCAGGACGGCTGGATGCATGGTTGTCTTTTGAGGTTGGATTTCACCCTACCGGACCACTTGCGGTTGAGGGTCTCCTTGCAGAGGCTGCAGGTGATGTCAGGGAGTCTTGGAGTGGTCAACCCACGGTGGACTCAGACTCTGAAGCGCTGGGGGACCTCGCTGTCACTGGTGGGCCACTCTAATTCAGGCCTTAGGCGTCGGGAACAGTGGTGGTTCCAGGTGTCCGGTTTCTTTGTCCTCAGCAGGCTCGGAGTGTTTCTTGAGCTGCTGTTCACAGGAGATCTGTCTTTGCGGAAGGCAGTCGGTCCTCCCAGGGTTTCTGGAGGTCACTGGCTGCAGCACAAGGAGACTTTTGACACAGTATCTCTGGAAACTGCAGACAGGCCGGTAGGGCTGGGGCCAAGCTAGTTTGTTTCTGCAGTCTCCTCTGCTGGGCATCTTCTTCGTAGGTTGCGGGAATCTGTCTTCTTGGTTCAGGATTGATTCCGAAATACTGTATTTAGGTGGCGTTTTAGGGGTCCCTTGGTGTGCTCACCCCACGTGGGGGAGTGGGCACAATCCCTCATCTGGATTGCAAAGTGCCTCAGATGGCAGGCTCTGAAGAGTGGGCTTCATCTTGTCTCCCCAACCTTAGGGGTGGGGTTGGCAGAGGTGGGCACACCTTCTGGGCTGTGCTAAATGTTCCCACCTGTCTTTCCGCTGAATAGGAGGGGGAGACAGGAAGGGGGCACGCTCCTAACAGCAGGAGAGGCTGTGGGTCGTGTTACAAAGGCTTCAAGCGGTTTGAAGCTCCCTGCCACAGACGGCTCTTCCTGGCCTAGGGAGGTGTGATCACCTCCGCTCAATAAAGGCTTTTGTTCTGGGATCATGGAGTGAAGGCTCCCACCCCAGGGGTCTAGAAACATGTCTTGTGGTGGCAGTCTGGTGTGTACCAGTCAGGGAACGCACCAGAGGCTGGTTGTTTTTCTGGGGGCATCTCTAAGATGCCCGCCAAGTGCATTTTTCATGAAATCCTACACTGACATCAGTGTGGGTTTAATGTGCTGAGATGTTGACACCAAGGTTCGCTGTTTTCAGTTAAGCCATCATGGTGCTATGGAGTTCGTAATGACAAACTCCCAGCACCATATACTCTTAATGGCATTACTGCACTTACAATGTCTAGGAATTGGTTCAGACACTGTAGGGGTACAGGGCTCATGCACCTGTACCCTCACCACTGGAATAGTGCACCCAGCTAGAGGGGTGGCTGACCCATGCCAGGGTAGTGGGTTGTAGGCCTGGCACACAGGGATGTGTGCCATGTCGACTCTTCACCAAAACACACGCAGCCTGCAATGGCAGAGTGTGTGTAAAGGTACAGGGCCTCTAAGGGTGGCAAAATAAGTGCTGCAGCTCTTAGAGGCCTTCCCTGGCCCCAGTGCCCTTGGTACCCATGGTACCTTTTACAAGGGACTGACATGTGGCCAGAGAAGTGCCAATTGGGGGTACAAGGTACAGTTATGGGAACGAACACAGGCCCTGGGAACCTGATTGGCAGGGACCCAGGGCACATCAAGTCAAAGGACATCAGAAATCTGGCGAAAAGTGGGGGGTTACTGCAACAGAAAACTACACTAATGCTTTGAATGGTGATAATACTCAACAGAGTGTGCAAGATAGTTATTTATATATTTGAATCAGTTAAGCTTTACTCACACCAACAAGTTTAACAGCAGCACAGCAGAGGAAACTTCCATTCAGCTGTTCAAAGAGCTATGTGTAAGGAGCAGCATTACAAGGTCATTCAACCCAGGAAAGAGCAACTTTGGATGCATGTTTTGATACACTTGCTTCCCGTTAAGAAGTGCCTCTAACTGAGGCATTGCTTGTTCTGTGGTACAGATACGTGAGAATGAACGACAACTTCCACACACATTTCAATAGAGAATTATTGGGGAGAAATTTATAAACAGAGCTACGAATTTGGGAGAGAAAAACAAGAGGACTGGTTGCTTGGGGGAAATGCGTGCCCAACTGCAAGCTTCAAATGTATTCAGTGGTGCGAAATTAATTGGCGTAAAATAATTAGAAAAATATTACTCATACACCAATATAATAACTGCAAAGCTACTAATATTATTGATATAGGTGCTAGGTTTGGTTTAAGCTAATTCATTACCAATAGTAGCGATGTGCAAAGTAAAATGTTTTTGGGTTTTCTAATGTTCTTATTGTTTGATAGTATGACTGCTGGAATCATGATAATACATTTTCCCTTATTCTGAAAGACAAGGTTTTGTGTGCAGATTGTCCATATTACATATCCTATTATTAGAAAGCATCAATAGCTATGTATGTCGACTGCTTTCAGTGGCCAGGTTGAGGCTCCACACCTCTACAAATTCTCCTTACAGATAAAAGCTTCCAAGGTAGGACTTTCTGACTCATAAAACTGAGGATCTAGATGAGCATAACATATTGCAGAGAAGTGTGGGATACACCTGTCTTTTTTACTGTTCTCTGAAGGTAGTGTACAGACCAAGTTCCCCTTGTAGTTATGTGATCTTTGTGGGTGTGCCCTGTAATTTGGGGGTTCAGGGCACAGTGCAATAAGTCTCTGCTGACACTCGTGGTGGACTGAACAAATTTCAATGTCGTGGCAACTGACACACAGGTCTGCTTGAGATTATTCAAAAAGGTAATCAAAACCTTGTTACAGCCCTAGAGAGCTTGAACCCAGAAGGATGGGAACACCTAGGAGAGGAGGACTGAGACACAATGCACAGTAGCTCAGTAAAGTAATTGTAGCTATAGCCTTTTCTATGAAGCGTTAAGGTTTACATGAGTATAAAAAAATGTTTCCTAAGCAAAGTAAAGCAATGGATTGGACAGTTATTGTGCTGCAGGCCAATTGATAACTTCTGAGTTTGCATACCCTCACACTACCTCACTGAGAAGCCTGCGACTGCTTGCCATTGCTACAACTGAGAGTGAAGTGTTACAGAGATTGTACTTAGCTCATTTTGCACAGCCAAAGGTTCACTGTACCCCTTTACACAAGAGGCAAAAGACCACAGGCCTCAGGCCCAGTAACCCCTGCTTGCCATGTGGCCACCCAAACAGGGTCTGACACAAGTAATACTAAAAAAATGAAATCGAGAACTCTGTCAATCTGAAGAACTTGTATTTATGGACAACCATTGTGGAATGCATTGTTATAGGTAGTTTAGGAAAAAACTTTATTCATCATTGCAACAACAAACAATGGCAAAGTTTCAGGAAAAATAATGTTTTCAATACTCTTATCTAACATGCCATGACAAACGAGCCAGGAAGGGAAAGAAATGTGCTATTCTAAAGGCACAGAGGCCTGCGCCAATCTATTATATGATTTTGCAGAAGTCTAAGGCCCTTTAGTTTCACAAGCTTCATCAAAACTATCACACCTTCCTAGACAACAGCATGATCAATCCTTCGTATCTATAACTACTTCATCATATATGTATGCATTCTGCCCATCATCTAAATATGATTACTAGGCCTCCCCAAATCAAAGTGAATTCAGTACCCCAAAGTCCATGTTTGTTTAAAATTCTTCATAGTATTTTGAAAGGGGGAGGCCCAACACATTTCCACACATGTTTGCTTCTGGGAAGACATTTGGACGTCGCCATTGCATGCATGCAGAAACTCTATTGATGGTTGAGGATTAAAGCAGAGTGGTGGAACTGGGTTATCGCCAGTCACAAAACGCAGAATGTCTTTTACTTTGGCTTCCCATGCGAGCTCTAAAAGAAGAAAAAATATATATGAGTCAAACTAGCAATATTGTGATTATTGCAACAATCGAGATTATTTTTTATTGCATCTGCTAAATGAATACTTCAGTAACGGTTGATTCATGAAGAATAAAACCCCTGATGATTTGCTATGCTTCATTTCACAAAACAACTCATCAGATCAAGATTATCTTTTGTGAACAACAGAGAACACTACATGATCTGGTTCGAGAGTATGTTACCATCTCAAAAATCCTGCTTGCATTCCTCTCCCTTTAATAGAAGTTTTCCTATTGTGCAACATTAAGTAAGCTTTCGTATTCCATGCTGCTAGACCTGAATCTGACACTCTCTCTGGGTGTTCACACACACCATTGTTCATACAAACACTGCCGACAAGCCAATAAACGTATCTCAATACTTGGGACTGGAAGTAACTGCCATCTCCACTGTGCAAATGCTATGCTCACAGCAGACCGAATAACGCTCTATATCTATTTGTATTACTTTTCCTTGATGCAGTCCATGAAGCCTCATTACAATGGGGTAGCTACCATTTTACTGCCTTGACACTACAATTAAGCTTGAACGGCATTGTTTTTTTATTTTTTATTTTTTAAAACCTTTATTTCGATAGAGCAATACAAATACAGACCTACAACCACAAGGGCCGGTCAGTAACAGCAAGCATCAAATTCCATCAGTATTACACAGCTCATCAGCCGGCAACCCGGGGGTCCAGCAGCGATAAAATACTCCCAGACGATATCCTTGAACAGCATTGTTAACAGACATATTGTGCAAAATGAAGAATGAATTAAAGCTGACACAGACTTTCCAGTTTTGGATGCATTTATCATTTTGTCCTTACAATAGATTTTACACTGAACAAATAAAACGGGGAGGTATGTCCCTCTTTATCTCTCGTTCTGTACAGTATCTTTAGGAATTCTTAGACACCATGCTTGCCATAATAGGCTGGTTTAAATTATAGTTTCAACGGATTTGTCTCATCATTAGTTGAGCTATAACATAATGAAACAATTTAATTTGTCTTCACAATCTTATAAGTAATCTCTCCAGTAACCAATGATGTATTCTTCCTATAACCGGTAGTAACTGCCTGATGAACTAAATTTAATGTTAAAAATTACCTCCTGGTCCGTCTTCCTCGCCACAGTAATTGCAAATGAGCATTCTGCTCCTACAGAAACTCCAAGCAAAAGTTAACATG
Source organism: Lissotriton vulgaris (assembly GCF_964263255.1). NCBI lineage: Eukaryota > Metazoa > Chordata > Amphibia > Caudata > Salamandridae > Lissotriton > Lissotriton vulgaris. Next base: position 1,884,919,223 of record NC_141687.1, on the reverse strand, counting down.
CTGGTCTACCTATCTCTTCAATATGGCCCCCAGTGGCAACCGCCAATCACATAAAAGGATACAAGATCCACACCACGACCTGTTTTTTTGTTTCTGCACTACTCCGAGTGCTGTTCATGTTCCTGTTCTACAGGTAATTTGGGGGCAGCGGTCCTGCTTTAGCGGACTCTTGTGCCCCGTTTTGGAGAGGGGCATACAATTCTTGTTTTGCTTTGTTTTTATCCCTCCCTTGTTGGGCACTTTCTACATATTCCCCTGTCCTACTTTAGCGGACTCGCGGGGTCTTGCTTTCTGTGCCGGTGAGGATTTCTGCTGCAGACACCGAGTCCTGCCTTAGCAGACTGGGCGTCTTGTCTGGGTGCCAGAATTTGTTTACTCATGTTGCCGAGTCCTGCCCTAGCGGACTCTGCATCTTGTCTGGGTGCCTGTATTTTTTCCTCGTGTTGCAGAGTCCTGCCTTAGCGGACTCGGCATCCTGTCTGGGTGCCTGATTGTTTGCTCATGTTGCTGAGTTCTGCTCTTGAGGGCTCGACGTATTACTTGGTGCCTCACCTGATGGAGGCTGTTATGCTTGGAGTGGACCCGGCGTGTTTTCTGGGTCCCTTGTGCATTTCTCTTCACGCCTTCCTGTTTGTAGTCATGGCGTTTGCTTTCCTGCTGGCTGTCATGTATACGGCAGGGCGTGTGGGGGCTGCTTTCACTCACGGTTTATGTCCGCTTCTGCTACAATGTGTGTTTCTGTTTCCCGGTCACGCTACCACATATGAGTTCTTGCCGCTTAATGCACGGGTCCGCTGACAGGTCCGAGCAGATCAGCGTACCAGTGTTTGTGTTGTTGGAATGCTAATAGGGCGCCTTTAACCTGCATTGTTGGTTTCCACCACTTGTGCTTATGCGGACTTTGGTTGTGTTTTGGACTTCCCTCCCGGTCGCTGGTGGGTCGCATACAAGTTTGCTTCTCTCACATGCCCCTCTCATTTTGCATGATACGGAGTTCTGCTTTAGCAGACTGAACGTACCTTGTTTTTCGGGCCTCCCTGTTTTGCATGCCAGTTCCTTCTTCCTCTCCGCTTCATGGTGGGGCGTGGCTTCTTGCTGTCGTCTGTAGGGGTCGGTGCTTGGTTTACTGAGTTTCTTCTTGGGATCAGGCTGTGACATGTTTGCTTTTGCCTGCCGCTCCAGGACTGGGGCTCTTTTCTCTGGTTACCATGGTGATGCTACACTTTTGAGTGCTCCTACTTGCTGTGGTGATATTACTGGTTATTCTTTGTACTGGTTCTCAGGACTCAGTCCCTTACCTTGCATTAATGCAGCAGTTATTGATTACTGCGGTAGCAGCTACCATGCATGTTCGGGACTCGCTTCCTCCTTACAAAGGGGCCAGATGTGTTCCGGGTCCTTCCCATGTCTCAGAGGGGGTGGAAGGTGTGGGCCTATATGGTCGTTTTGTTTGGGGGGTCTTACGGATATTGTTCAACGCATCCATTCGGTCCTGTTGTTTCCCGTGTCCGTAGTGGATGTGGAGGTCTCTCATTCTTTGCTCTATTTTGTTGCCTCTCTACTCACCTGTTTGGAATGATGTTGTTCATATGTTTCCCCTGGTTTCTGAATAACCATTTTCCCTTGCAGGACTTTGCAGTTTGTTTTCCTGCCTCTGTCACAGTGGATGTTGGACTGGGCATGGTTGTTGTCCCACTCTCACCCTGATGGGATGATGGGGGGCGATTTCTTTCTTTCGTTTCCTTTGACTCCTTGAGCCTATGCCCATTCTGACCTATGCCACACCTGATCTCGATTGCTCTCTGAAGTTACAGGTCATGCCAGTTTAGTGCCTGGTAGGTGGCCGCCTGGTAGTACCAGGTGCTGTGGGCTGGCGCCTGTTGTGGTTCCGGTCCTAGAGAGACGATGCTGCGCTGAGAGTTTTGATCATGTGCGTTTCTCTTTCTGTTGTTCGCCTTTTGGTGCTCACTTGGTGGTTCTGATGAATGATTGTGCACTTTCTCCTGCTCGTCGTGGGCAGGCTCCTCCGACCTTTCGTGGTCTTGGTCGTGGTAGGGGTACTTCTTCCTCTGATTTGTCCCCATTCCCTGCCACCTCTTCCTCCTCGTCTGAAGCCTATGGTTGCTCCGGGTGTGGATTCTGTGGGCGGTCGGCTGTCTCTCTTTGCATTCGGCTGGATGCGGGCTGTGTCGGTCCACTGGGCTCTCCTGATGGTATTGACCGTTTTCTCCTTGTTTCCTTCCGTCTCCTCCAGAAAGTTTTTGGTCCCCCCTTGCCCCCGGTTCCCTCTATGTTTGGAGGCACTGTTGGGGGCTTCCGCTACCTTGTGGAATATGGCGCTATTGTTCCGCTGCCTGTGGATCAGCTGGGCCGGGTGTATTCTTTGTTCTCTTCCTGGTGGGGTGTCTCGTGGATGGCCTGTGTCCGGTGGTGGATCTGCCTTGGTTGGATTGATGTTTTGATCCTGTCAGATTGGTGTCCTTACAGGTGTTCCTGCCTCAGCTCATTCGTTGTTTTTCTGGATTCCTTTGGTTTGTGGGATGCTTCTCTCCTTGGCCCTGTCCTTTTGACCTGTGTTCCTGCCCTCGTGTCTTTGCTGCGGTTCTGGCACCTATGGTTATGCTTTTTCATGAGAGGGGGATTGTGGTCTTCCTTACCTGGTTGTTTGGTTGTATATGCTTCTTTTTTCTCTGGGGCGATGCCCCATGTCTGTGAGAGTTGCCTGGTCCTTGTGGGTCACGGATTCTCTTGATTCCTGGTTCCTTCTCTGGATCGGGTGTACATTGGGGCTCACATGTGACGCTGTTGGTTTGGTGTTTATGCATCATGCACTGACATTGCCTCTGACATCTGTTTTCGGTCCCTGGTGTCAGGGACTTGCCCTCCAGTGTGACTTTGGTTGGGCGTCCATGTGTACTGTCCGCCTACTTGTTGGTGGTGCCTTGGGCTCCTCTCCCTTTGTCTATTATGATGAGTTGTATTGTGTTTCTCTGTGTGGGATCTTTCCTTCCTTGGTGTTTTTTTTTATCTGTTCCTGATGATATTCCTGCCATTGTTGTGGTGTTTTGGGTGTCCGATGGTGTACTTGTTTGCTTCTTCCGCCGTTGGCACGTTCCATTGTTTCTACGCATTTATACCTTTTCCATGGGCTTGGGGGATGGATGCAATATCCTTCCAGTGGCCGAGAGGCCTGTTGTTTCCCTTCCTCTGGTTTCCCTGATTCCGGCGATTTAGCTGAGGTTTGGTGTGATTGGGATTTTGTGCATCTGGTGGTTCCGGGTTGGCTTCGCCCCCCGTGGTTTCCTCTGTTGTTGGTGTCGGCGTTGCATCCTGGTTGGTTGTTGCCGATCCTTTTGTATCCATTTCATGCGCCCTCTGGTTCCTCTTCCGATGTTCCGGTCTGTATTCCTTCTGGGTTGGCTCTTGTGCTGTCTTCCCTGTTCCTGAATGATTGTTCATTTGGGATTGCGGGTCTTATCCTGCTGTGCAGACGCCTCTCTGCTTTTGTTGTCTTTCACTATGCATTGGGTCTCCTTTGCTATTTAGTGTCTGCGCTATGGTTTGGCTCCTGTTCGGGTCCTGGATATATTTTAGGTGGTCGGTGTTGATTGGACTTGGCCCTTTCTGACCTCCATGTTTGGGGGGACTGCCTTTGGAGTTTTTTACTTGTTCTCCCTTCTTGTGTCTATGGGGCCTTTGAGGTCTCATCTTTTCGCATCTCTGGCACTTATACGCCCTTGTCCTGTGTTGTCTACTCCCTGAGGGACCTTCCGTGGTGTTGAGTGCATTGTACGGGGTTCCCTTTGGTCAGTTGAAGTGGGGGAACTTGCTGTTTTTTACGTTCTAACGGTTTGGGTGCTCTTGCTTGCTCTTCCTTCTTTTGTGCCTGCTTGTGCTCTTTATTTAGTCGGTTGGCGGAGGTTAGGCTTCCTGTTGACTCCTCTGCTCATTTTTGGTTATATGGCGTGCCTTGGTGTTTTATTTGCCTCGCACGACTGCTTTTTCTGTGGTGGCCATTTGTTTGTCATTTTGGCTGCCCCGTCGGGGACAGTTGCCATCTCTTCCACTCTTCATCGGTGAATTTGGGCAGCTCTCTTTTTGGTGTCTGTTTCAGTAGGTGGTTCCCTCTCGTCCGCTTGGTGGCATTCTACTCATTTTGTTGCTGTTTCTTGGACCACCTTTCAGGTTGTTTCCCTGGGTGTTTTGCAGGACGGCCACTTGGTCTTCACCTCGTGCCTTCTTTTCTCATTGCCGGCTTGAGGTTGGTGCTTCTGTTGCCCATGCCTCTTTGGTTCCGTACTCAGTGGTTTCTTGAGAGGTGTCTCTCTCCGTTGTTGTCACTGGCGTTTTTTGTTGTACTGTTTTCCGCATGTGGGCGGTGTTTCCTATCCATGAAGCTGATATTGCTTTGGTATCTGCTCATTAGAAATTACTGTGGCGAGGAAGATGGACGCGGAGGTAATGCCCCGGTTAATTACTGGTAATCTTCATTATTCCGAGTCCTAGTCTTCCTCGCCACAGTATACTTTCCCTTCCCTCCCGGCCCTTTGTTGTGGCTTCATGTATATGGCTTTGGTTTAAAGGTCATGGTGTGGATCTTGGATCCTTTTATGTGATTGGTGATTGCCACTGGGGGCCATATTGGAGGGCTAGTGGACTAGTAGGTTAACGTTTGCTTTGAGTTTCTGTAGGAGCAGAATGCTCATTAGTAATTACTGTGGCGAGGAAGACTAGGACTCGGATTAATGAAGATTACCGGTAAGTAACCGGGGCATTCCATTAATGATATCAGTGGTGATTTCTTGTTCCATCCAAATGTAAATGTAGTATACTTGTAAAGCGCACAGCTGCCCCAGCAATGGGGCGTCCCGGCGCTGTATAACGCTGTGGAACCCTTCCTGGCTCTCCCTGTGAGATACCCCTCCTGGGCACCCCCAAGGTGAAGCCAGGCATCCCAGTGTTGTTGGGGCCGTTGTGGAGATTAAGCAAGCTATTGCCAGAGTTGCAGCGTGGGACCCATGATTAGAGTAGGCGCCGAGGCGAGAATTATCGAGTCCGCGGGCATTGAGCCCAAGACCCTGCCGCGTCAAGATTGAACCCTGGTCCCAGGCCTGATCTCTGCTTCAGAGTCTGCCGCTCTAACCAGTGAGCCACACTTCTCCAAATGCCTCTTCAAATAGTTGTTTATAAATTTCCATTGCATGAAGTACTCCCAGAGTTTTTAAGCCCTCCTTCAATCGGCAATAAAGAATAAATAATACCTAATTATAATAAGTCAAACTATTGGTCAAATTACAATTTCAAAATTTATATATGTTAATGACACAGTTAGAGGTGCTTCAATGCCCTATGTTCAAACGGATTGTAAAAAGTTCAGTCTAAACAGGAAAATCTGAAGCTAGCTGCTGGAGACCACTGACAAAGGCCAATTCTCGTCCTCCTGGGGTCTTGTGATGATTTCTTAGCAGCTAGATAGCACACGACCTGCACCTTCTCGTGAAAACATTTAAACAAACTGAGCATGCACATTATTAGAGGGCAAACCATGTTTTATCTAAGCCTTTTAGGTGCCAATTTTCGACTTCGAACTGTGGACCCGGTGGAGTGCTTGAATGAGACCTGAGAGACTGTGCTTAGACTTTCAGTAAGGACTGGCCCACCCTGAAAAATAAAATGTTATTTTATGCATTAGATGACAAGACCGTGGGCATGATGTACCTGTTAATGTCTTCAGCTTCATGCTCACATCAACCGTGGGAGTTCACTAGAAGGTAGCGTGCTGGAAGTGGCAGTGCATGTCAAAGAATAGATTTTCACTCCTAATTCCGGGTGAGTCTGTACTCCATAAGCCATCTTATAAAAATGGTTGTATTTCTAAATATTCTTTTTTAATAACCTGTAAAAATATTGTATAGAATGTTGAAAACTAAAATGTAGTCAAGATAACTATTTCCAGGGATTCGCAGATTTACTATTCTTAGCTTTGCATCTAATTACCTGGACAACATCTATTCATTGATATTGTTGCAGTTGGATAGACAAAATACTACTTATAGTGATAGAAAATCTTATAGAGTTTGCAAAAAAAAACCTTTGTGGAAAACAAGTATTGCGATACCGAAGGCAGCTTTCAGTGTCCATGTTGATCAGCCAACTACATTTTTTGTATGCAGGAAACACGCATGTGTCAGCTAGATCACCATGTACCGGGGGAGAGAGGGGGGTATCTGAAGTCGAAAATTCAGTTTTTGAACATTAAGAACAGCCTCAATGAACACTTATTGTGGAAATGGCCAAATCATTGGCAAACTTTGGTCACAATTTGCGACCAGTAATTTTATGATTTTCCGACCGATATGTTGGTTTCTAAAATTCTAATTTGGAGTGGGTCTTAATTTGACCTACATCATGACTATTAAGTAGGTAAATAGAAAACTTCAACTTATTACAATATGTGGCTGTCAAACCATGTCTCTGATCACCTTTAAATAAATTAAACGTTTTTGGTTAAAGCAGCCCATTTTCTTTAAAGGAAACAGGTACGTTAAAAAAAGGGTTATTTTCCCCCAAGTACTTTTGAGATTTAGCACTGCATCTTCGGCCCACAGGATACTCTAGAGCAAACCTTTTTCTTTAACCTTCACAAAGGGAATGGAGTACTATGTTTGTTAATGAAATACTACCTCAATTTGGGAGCCAATAATTTCTCAATGCTTTAAACAGGATTGTACTCAAAAACTGTTTAATCATCTCATACAGATTCAGTATTTTGAAGGGACACCTACAATACACTCCATCAAAATATCAACTTGGTATGGATTCACAAACCCATTTTAGGAACTAGTACAGAATGTTTTATGATATTGAAAACAGTGGTTTGTGACCATACAAAATGTACATCTTGCTTTTGTTAGTAGAGTAGCACGGCCAATAATCAACACTGACTTTATAGTATTTTAACAGTATGACTGATATTAAATCAAAGTAAATTCAAAGGAATGGGGTTTGGCATTCTAGCCAGACGAACATGAGCCACTGCGGGCCTAAACTCATCCGTTTGCTTTTGGGAAGCGACTGAGACATGCAGCATTTGAATTGACTTCATCAAGAATTGACAAAGGCAAAGGGCTCGTGAATGTTTCTGAATCGAGTAAAGATGACCCGTTGATAGTAAAGAACCGGAGAGAGACACACCATATCGCAACAAAAATGCCAGTCGCCACAGAGTAAGTGCCTCACTCAGACACATTATAATGCAGCCAGAGCATGGTCAGCACCTTATTCCCTGGCCTTTGTTCTGCTGACAAGTGATGGGTAATCACCCTATCTACTGCTGGAAGGGGGTACAAGTAGAAAATACCTGCACTGCAGGCTTCCTACGTTCAACCTTGATAAGGTGGGGCCCGGTGGCTGAGTAATGCAGAGAGCTCTCTGAGGCAGACTGCAGGGGAGAGCCTGCTTGGTGGCTCAGTGGTGCCCCAAATTGGCTGAACAAAAATATTGTGATGAGGCAAGACAGCCTGACACAGTGATTGCCCTGAATTAAATGTACAATTTCTTGCCTGCCTGATGCTCCCCAGTAGAACAGAACGCACAGGTTTTGATGCTTCTGGAGCTGGAGCAAGGGCTCCCCTTAAACACAAGCTCAGACTGGGGTCTATTTTATACACTGAACTCCCTGAGATTGCCGGTCCGACAAGGAATAGCTAATTAGTGGAAAGTTAACACACCCATGTCCTGATACAGAAATTAGTTTAGTAAGTAACATGCTCGTTGCTGGCATTTGTGTGCATACTGAGGGCCACATGTTTGAAACCTGGACAGGCCAATTCCACTTTTTGGCCTTCTGAGGTTTTGAGAAACTGACTACCATTGTAATTGTGTAATGTAGGCAGTCAGCATAATGCAACATTAATCTAGTCCATTCTGGCCTTCTATAATCGTACCACTATCAATATTATCCACTAGATGGCTTCATACCCAGGCAAATTTCTAGTACCTACTAGCACATGAGAAATGGCTTTTGCCACACAAAAATAATAATAATCAACTACTGTTTTTACACATTGGGATACAATTGAATTCTTCATACAAAAACATATTATTTGATAAAATCGATACATAGTTATACATAAATGATAAAAATTCTCAGCATTGTGGCATATGCATAATCTTATTCATACAACAATTATTGGATATAAAAACTATTGGATGGTTTCCTGTCTACGCGTTTCCACACTCAGGTGTGTCTTCCTCAGGACTGTACCATCGTACTGCTTTTCAGGGGTCAACAAGGTAGACACCAGGATGCCATGAAGATTCTATTAGTATCAATAGAAATTGATTCAATTTTTAGCAAACGCCCAGGATAAGTTTGTATTCAAAAAATTATATGTGGACATGATGATCACTTTGGGTTGCTGACATCCGTTAGCCGCGTGACGTAGATATGATAATAGAAGCACGACGTTTATTTCTCCTATCTAGAGATATGTTCTATTTCGATTGGTCAGCGGCATCAGGTCACGTTTGTCTGATAGTATTAATTGAATTATGTTTTTCTTCGTCACGTTTAAAAATATCCTTTGTTTTAGTTACTCTATGGTGCCGTATAACTTTGGTCCAGATAGACGTTACAAATTTTGCAGTCCTTTATCTGTTTATCGTGTAGATATAAGCGAACCGGCTGCGATAGGTTCCCGGCGTCTTTTATCTGTATTAGAGTAGTTTTAAACGGACCGGCTGCGGTAGGATCCCGGCGGTATCTCGTGTTTCAGCAAAGGATACTTGTACTCCAAGCCCTGAGCACCATCTGCTTCTAGCATTTCTGCTCAAGGCTCCTTTGCGATCTCTGGTCTGTCATTCATTACGTAGACACTGTAGCCCAGTCTATAGCCTTTAAATAAACACTGTTGGTCTATAGGCCCGCGTTTTTGCACAATGCTGTCAGCTCATAGCCTCACATTCATGCACACTGCTGCCAAGTATGTATGTATGTATGTATAACACACTTATAAAGCGCTTGCTGTCACCCGACGGGCATCCTGGCGCTGAGATCTAACAGGTCCTGAAGCACAGTCAAGAGAAGGAACAGAGAGTGATTATCCTAACCTGGGGAATAAATGAGTTTTTAAAAGTTTTTTAAAGGAAAGGAGGTCTCCCACGCATCTAAGCAACAGTGGCAAGTCGTTCCACAATTTAGATGCCGTGAAACCAAACGAACGGCCACCCATTCGCTTTCTCCGAAACTTTAAACAACCGCCAAATAGGCGGAGGCAGAGCGGAGAGCTCTTGCGGGGATGTACCATGTAAACATCTCCTGCAGGGGCAACGGTCCAGAGTCATGTAGAGCCCGGAAGACCAAACAGAGCGCCTTAAATTCGATCCGTTGAGGGATAGGGAGCCATTGTAAATCTCTGAGAGCTGCAGAGGAGGAATCAGAGCGGCGGCGGGAGAGTGCTAACTTAGCCGCGAAGTTCTGCACTCTTTGCAACTTACCTATCGCCGTAGCAGGTGCCCCCAGAAGTAGTGCATTGCAGTAATCCAGTCTACTAAGGATAATGCTGCGCACTACTTCTGGTCTGGCATTAACAGGGAGCAAAGGAAGAATCTTCCTGAGAGAGCGCAGAAGGCCCATGCAAGTGGATACTGTTTTATCAATGAAACCGTTCAGTTGAAGACTTGGTTCCATTGTCACTCCTAGATTCCGGACCGAGGTGGCTACTGCCGCCGTGCCCTGAAAGGAGGAAGGCCAAAAATCTTGTGGCAAAGATCGAGGGACCCGGTCCACTGAGCAGTGTAACACCTCTGTCTTAGTGCTGTTAAATTGCAGCGAGTTGTTGCTCAGCCATGTGGCCGTGGTGACCATGCAATGGTGAAAGGTCTCCAAGGACACCGCATTCTCCCCTTCAAAGGAGAAAATAAGCTGGGTGTCATCAGCGTAGTTGGTGACTGAAATGCCAAATGTTTTTATTAACTTGATCAGGGGGCGGAGGTATAGATTAAAAAGGATGGGGCTGATGGCCGAGCCCTGGGGTACTCCCTGACCAACCCTTTTAACGATGGATTTATAGGGGGGCAGGGCAACCACCTGATGTCTGTTATCCATGTATGAAACCAGCCAATCCCGGGCGGTGCCCGTCACCCCCACCTCCTCCAATCTCCTGGTCAAGATGGCGTGGCTGACCGTATCGAATGCTGCCGACATGTCGAGCAGCACTAAAAAGGCTGCTCGTCCATAGTCGGCACGCGAACGAAGGTCGCTCAGGACAGTCACCAAAGCTGTTTCGGTTCCATGCGCTGGTCTAAAACCGAACTGCGCCGCATCCAGACACTCGTTACCTTCCAGAAAACTGGACAGGTGTCTTGTGACCAGTTTTTCCAAGATCTTAATCGGAAAGGGAAGTAGCGATATAGGTCTGTAGTTGGCGGGACAGAGGGGATCCAATGATTCTTTCTTCAGTAAAGGAGAAACAACTGCTAGTTTCCAGCTTTCCGGGACCTGGGCCGAGCTAAGAGATTGGCAACAGATTGCGTGGAGAGGCAAGTATAACTCTTCTCGAAAAGCTTTCCAGAGTTTGTGTGGGATTACATCAAGAGGGGACCCAGAGGAAACACTATCCGCTAGGGCACCAAACTCTGCAAGAGACGGGAGCGGGAAACTTTCCAGCCTGGCTTTCCCAGCCTCCAACTCCAATATAGGAGGAGAAGCAACCTCAGGTGTCATAGGATTTAGGTTGCTCAAGATGGTCGTGATCTTATCCTCAAAGGCCTTAGCCAAGGAGTCACATAGTAGCTGAGAGGCTGGGATAGCGGTAGTGGCACAGGCTGGTCGCGACAGCTCGTTGACAGTTTTAAACAAAGCTTGTGCTTTGTTTGAGGCTGACAATAAAGTTTCCTCCAAATACCTCGCTTTAGCACACTTAATCTGCGCTTTATATGTTGCCAGTTCCTGTTTGAAGAGAATTTTATCCGATGACAGATAATGTCTCCTCCATCTCCGCTCCGCCTGTTTGCACTGTTGTTTAAGATGGAAAAGTTCATTCGAGAACCATGGCATGGCGGTTTTTGTTCTGTCACGCGTTTTTCTTAGCGGAGCTAGATTATCCAAGGTGGTCTTAATTTGCTGGGTGAGCGCACTCAGGCTTTCATCCACATCATCTGCCAGCTGAAAACCCTCACCAAGCAACTTTGGAAGAGTGGTGCCTCTCAGAAGTCTAGACCATTGCCTCCCTATCCTGGTCATTCCCGAGCTACTAGTTTTGGAACAGCCCGTCGGGAGAGCCACCAAAAACTGGACAAGGGCGTGATCCGTCCAGCACTGCGGGAGAATACTGTCAACCTTCACCTGACCAGCGTCGGCGAATACCAAATCCAAGACATGACCCATCTGATGAGTTTTAGAAAGGACCAACTGCTCTAGGTTGATGCTACTACAAGCCTGTGTAAGATATGTAAAGGCTGAGTCTGTTGGTCCGTCTGGCCACATGTTAAAATCCCCCAATACCATTAATCTGGCATGGGAGCACGAAAGATCATAGATTAGATCAGTAAGATCTGACACAGCCGAAGTGCCGCCAGCCGGAGGTCTATAGCACAGGAGACCAGTTAGCAGTACCCCACCCAATCCCTTCATGGAAAAACCCATAAGTTCATAGTCCTTAATTTGCTGAATGTCTAACTGAGAGAAGTCCAGTGAGTCTCTATAAATCAATCCTACCCCTCCTCCTCTAGCCCCAACACGAGGGTTATGTCTGATCTTATACCCTGGGGGGCAAGCTTGTCCCAATTCTATGCCGCTATCTGTCCTCGTCCACGTTTCGGTCATGAATAGGACGTCTAACTCATGTTGTTCAATGAGTAGTGATATCTCTGTATAATGCCTGCATAACGATCTCACATTCAGCAGGCCACAAATCAAGGAATTGAGAGTACCGGTAGTAACAGACAGAGGGGTGTCTCCTGAGGTGACGAGGGGGGGGGAAGTTAGGTCTTCACTGGTATGAGTTGCAAGCGTAAGAGGGGCAGAGGCAGCATTTCCAGCCGTCAGCGCGTCCTGTGCGCGAACGGGCGCAAACGGGCTTACCTCTGGCGCACCTCCGGCGCGCCTATGGCGCGCCCGCTGCGCGCCGACGCTGCGCGCTGGGTCCTCCATGGATATTTATCACCGTTAAGCGCGGGAGACCGCCTATGCGATCGTCTAGCCCGCCTACCAGGATGGTGCCTAGTTACCGGCCCACTGTCCCAGCCCACTCACCCAAGATGGCGGCTAGCGCCGAGATGTATGCCTCCCGAGCCTCCGAGTAGCCCCACTAACTGAATCCCACAAATGTGGGTGGGTTTTCCAGAAATTAAATGCGAGTAAGCCTCTCTACTTTTTCCCTTCAAGCACCGGCGCGTCTGCGCAAATTACCGCACTAGCGCGAAGCGTGACCACAAGCCAGGTAATGACAATTTAAAATTAAGAACAAGATGACGTTTTTAAAAATTAGCAAAAAGCGGTAGCGTGCATGCAGGTTCTATACGATCTACCTGCTGAAGTGAAGGCTCACCTTAAGTCAAGATGCGAAGCAAAAGCGCGGGAGACCGCCTATGCGATCGTCTAGCCCGCCTACCTAGATGGTGCCTAGTTACCGGCCCACTGTCCCAGCCCACTCACCCAAGATGGCGGCTAGCGCCGCGATGTATGCCTCCCGAGCCTCCGAGTAGCCCCACTAACTGAATCCCACAAATGTGGGTGGGTTTTCCAGAAATTAAATGCGAGTAAGCCTCTCTACTTCAAGTATCGTCCTGTAGCTTCTCTTTCAAGCACACTGGCACCTAATGCACGCCTTGTCAGTGATGCACACTGCACCCCGGACTGCACATGCTGCTCAAACTATAACCTCTCATTCATGCACACTGCAGCCCAGTTACACCTTCTTATTGAAACACGTTGTCTCCAAGCCCATAGTTTCTCAATCATGTACAATGCCGCTCATTTTACTGCCTCTCATTGAGGCACACTGCCGCCCAGTACACAGCTTCTCATTCACATACCAGCCAACTTGATGATTCTCGAGTAACACTCCAACCCCTTTATGTACTTGTTAAGTCACAATATGCCTCGCAACAGACAGTGCATGCGCTGTTTACTAGGCTCGAACTGGCAACAAAATAAATGTGGGTGAAGTCTTATGTTTAGCAGTGTGAACTCAAAACAATGAATGGAAAATATACAGCTCTGAGAGGGAGAAATACGTTTGAAAGGACAGTGACTCCCCCCAGTCGATGAACAAGAGGAGGCTGAATATGAGTCTAAAGTGGGTGGAACCCGTCAGTGAGGTGGAGTTGACATGGCCATTCATGAACAATGCTGACCAGTCCACAGTTTCTCATTCATGTGCACTGCAGTACTGTCACACCGCCTCATTTATACACATTGATACCCACTCTACAGTATCTCATTCATACACATTGATGTCCACTCTACAGGTTCTCATTAATATGCTCTGTCTGTACCCTGTCCAAAGATTCTTATTCATGAGCACCGATGCCCAGTGCACAGCCTCTGCAATGCAATAGGTCTCATGTTTGAGCTATCGGCATTGTAAATGACAATGCCTTTTATTTATGTGTTTTTAAAACTTGCAAGCGGTAAGTAAACACTCACTTTGTACTTATAGTCCGTACTTACGAGAAGCAAGGTTGGCAGTAAAACATGTACAGTTACTGCCAGCTTTGCTAGTCATAAGCAAGGACTATAAGTACAAAGTGCATATTTAGGCACCGCTTGCAGGTTTTTAAAACACATAAATAAAAGGCATAGTCCTTTACAATGCCAATAGCTCAAACTTTTGCAAACACAAGACCTTTTGAATTGCAAATGCTTGTTGAGCTGGGAGACAGAGGGCGGTAGGAGCTATAGGAAGACAGGACCATGATGCCAGGCCATGCTTTTTAGGTCCCTTCCTAGCTATTGCTGTTAAGCAATCGCTATGTCGAGACATATAAAGGTGTACCAGAAAAGCTTACCAAGAGGGCTTTGGCAGGCAGATTACACACAATGCATGTGGCCATGCGCGCTTGCCATTTGCTTCCCAAGCCTCGGCAAAAGACTTCAAAAGAATGACTCCCGCTCCCCTGCCCACCCCCCACCAGCCGCGTCACAAACCACCATTTGTCTTGCATCAGACTTCCAAGACTTGCCGCTCGCGCTTACACCCTTCTCTTTCCCCTCATTAACAAGCTTATCTCGCCTGTTTTCCTAGAGTGGTCATAAAAGTCATTTTACTTAAAAGCCGCAATGAACTGATGTTCTCGCTGTAGGTATTCGCTTGTTTTCTATGTCTTATTCCTGCAGACATTGTTTGGTAACAGCAATGAGGAAATTAACGATCATCTGAAAAGACTGTTGCAATTGACGGAGTTAACATTCTGCAAAGGCTTGTATTTGAGTGCATGAATCTTTACCCTAAAATAAGACATGCAGTCGGCGTCCGTTTCTTAATTTCTATAAACCTGACATGCCATCTTCAAATTGGACGAGTGCAGAATAACAGGGAAGACTTCAGTGTAAAAATGTGTTGCCGGGCGTTCCTTCCTTCATAGTTAGAAAAAGAAACCTCTTAAATAATAGTTTTTGTGCCCTGAGTTTTCAGGAACAGGCGCAGCATTCTGAAGCATTCTCTCATGAATTCGATATGCATCCTGTGTAAAAGTCACTTTATCAGATACTAGCAGCCCGTCCCGACGTTGTCCGGGTATGAATTGCTGCTGTGCAGTAGTATAATGTTTTGTAGGATTTCGGTTTGATAGCATTTCTTATCTGTGACAGGCCTGTGAAATGCTCCGATTCACAGTGCACTGCTGATACACTTAAGAGTGCGCGTTCAGTAGTGTGTGAACTCGAGTTTCCCTACTTTCTTTTTCCTTGCAATATTATATAGCGAGAACTCGACAACATGGCATGAGCACAATTAACATTACAGAAGAACACATTAATTAGTGGTAGGCACGGGGAGACAAAGCGATTTGCCTGGAATCACAGGATGTTGAGCTGATGCCGAGATTCAAACGTAGCTCCCCAGCTCTAAAGTTCGCAATTCTAGAACTCGTGGCAGGAGGTGTGTCTAAAAGTGTATGACGGTGCTGGCCATCAATGAGAGAGACCTGTGCATTTTTCAAATGGGTGGTGAAAAAATATGAGTATGTTGCTGGAGATGTGGGCCGCGGTACCACCAATGTACTTACCGAGGGAGGGTAAACACCCATTATTCCGTAACTTTCTTTACTCATACCAACACTCTGCATACTTTCATTACAAAAGTACCATGACTCTGCAATGCCATTAAAACGCATGGCATTACATTTTATATGCTTTTACCACGCATACATTTACAACGAAATTCGTTGTAAATGCATGAATGGTAAAAGCATGTTTTTTTATGTTTGGATAAGGTAAGTATGGGTATAAGGGTATGTGTTTTGGGGTGTTTGGGTATTTTAAGGGTTCAGATATAGTTTTGGGTTATGGGATACAGGGGTAGTTTTAGGGTTTAGGGATAGGTTTGGGTTTGGGGGAACAGGGGTATATTAGGGTTCAGGAGTAGGTTTGGGTTTTGGGGTACAGGGTTATTTTTATGGTTCAGGGCTAGGTTTGGGTTTTGGGGGACAGGGATATTTTAGGGTTCAGGGTAGGTTTGGGTTTTAGGGTACAGGGGTATTTTTAGGGTTCAGGGATAGGTTTGGGTTTTGGGGTACAGGGGTATCTTTAGGGTTCAGGGGTAGGTTTGGGTTTTGAGGTACTGGGTATTTATAGGGTTCAGGGCTAGGTTTGGGTTTTGGGGTACAGGGGTATTTTTAGGGTTTAGGGATAGGTTGGGTTTTGGGGTACAGGGTATATTTACAGGGTTAAAATGGGTTAGTGTTTAAGGGGGTTGGGGTATTTTAGGGAGTACGGGTGGGTTATGATTATGGGGTGCAGGGGTATTTAAAGAGAGCAGGGTGGACACCCGGAGTTGGAATGTACAGAACCTGGGAAGAAAAAACAATGAAATATTGGGCACAGCGCTTGCTTTTTTTTCCGTAATCCCGCGCCCCGCACACGCCCCCAGCACACGCCCACAGCACACGATGAGACATGGCATGAAGGGCGGAACGTACCACAAGCCCCCAGCGTTTGTCACGCCCCCAGCACACGCCCACAGCACAATGCAGACACGCTCACAAGGGACAACTTTGCTGGCATGGTTCTTTTACCTTTTAAATGTATATGGTGGGCGTCTGCATAGCCTCTGTCCTTCTGCTGCAACTGCCCTTTCCAACGCTGTATTGGGTGTTGTGATTGGTGCTGTGGTTCCTGAAATTACCCGCCTCAAAGGTTTGGGCTCTCTCTTTATTATATTAGTATGGATATACATATACTAGCAGCCCGTCCTGACGTTGTCCGGGTATAAATTAGTGCCGGCCAGTAGTATATTGTTTTGTAGGATTTCGTTTAGATAGCATTTCTTATCTGTGACAGGCCTGTGAAACGCTTCGATTCACAGTGCACTGCTGATGCACTTAATAGTGCGCGTTCAGTAGTGGGTGAACTCGAGTTTCCCTTCTTTATTTTTCCCTGCACTATTATATAGCGCGAACTTGACAACATGGTATGAGCACAATTTACAATACAGAAGAACACATTCATTTGTGGTAGGCACGGGGAGACAAAGCGATTTGCCTGGAATCACAGGATGTTGAGCTGATGCTGAGTTTCGAACGTAGCTCCCCAGCTCTAAAGTTCGCAATTCTAGAACTTGTGGCGGGAGGTGTGTCTAAAAGTGTATTTCGGTGCTGGCCATCAATGAGAGAGAACTGTGCATTTTTCAAATGGGTGGTGAAAAAATATGAGTATGTTGCTGGAGATGTGGGCCGCCGGGCCACCAATGTACTTACCGGGGAGGGTAAACACCCATTATTCCGCAACTTTCTTTCCGCATACCATCACTCCGCATACTTTCATTACGAAAGTACCATGACTCCACAATGCCGCAATAACGCATGGCATTACATTTTATATGCTTTTATCACGCATACATTTACAACGAAATTCGTTGTAAATGCATGAATGGTAAAAGCATGTGTTTTTTATTGTTTGGATAAGGTAAGTATGGGTATAGGGGTATATGCTTTGGGGTACTGAGGTATATGTTTTGGGGTGTTTGGGTATTTTAAGGGTTCAGATATAGTTTTAGGTTATCGGGTACAGGGGTAGTTTTAGGGTTTATGGATAGGTATGGGTTTGGGGGTATAGGGGTATTTTTAGGGTTCAGGGGTAAGTTTGGGTTTTGGGGTACAGGGGTATTTTAAGGGTTCAGGGCTAGGTTTAGGTTTTGGGGTACAGGGGTATTTTTAGGATTCAGGGCTAGGTTTGGGATACAGGGGTATTTTAGGGTTCAGGGGTAGGGTTGGGTTTTGGGGAACAGGGCTATTTTTAGGGTTCAGGGCTAGGTTTGGGTTTTGGAGTACAGGGGGATTTGTAGGGCTCAGGGGTAGGTTTGAGTTTTGGGGTACAGGGGTATTTTAAGGGTTCAGGGCTAGGTTTGGGTTTTGGGGTACAGGGGTATTTTAGGGTTCAGGGGTAGGTTTGGGTTTTGGGGTACAGTGGTATTTTTAGGGTTCAGGGGTAGGTTTGGGTTTTGAGGTATAGGGGTATTTATAGCGTTCAGAGCTAGGTTTGGGTTTTGAGGTACAGGGGTATTTTTAAGGTTTAGGGATAGGTTTGGGTTTTGGGGTACAGGGTATATTTATAGTGTTAAGATGGGTTAGCGTTTAAGGGCGTTGGGGTATTTTAAGGAGTAAGGGTGGGTTATGATTATGGGGTGCAGGGGTATTTAAAGGGAGCAGGGTGGAATTAGCACACGATATGAGACATGGCATGAAGGGCGGAACGTACTACACGCCCCCAGCGTTTGTCGCGCCCCCAGCACATGCCCACAGCACAATGCAGACACGCCCCCAAGGGACTACTTTGCTGGCACGGTTCTTTTACCTTTTAAATGTATATGGTGGGCGTCTGCATAGCCTATGTCCTTCTACTGCAACTGCCCTTTCCAACGCTGTATTGGGTGTTGTGATTGGTGCTGTGGTTCCTGAGATTACCCGCCTCAAAGGTTTGGGCTCTCTCTTTATTATATTAGTATGGATATACATATATACACATATATATGCAAGAAGCTTGCGGTGCTTGCACCCTTGCTAAGCCATCCTCTGAACATGGGAATGAAGTATGTGGCGCGAGTTACATGAGCACCAGTTCCAATTCACCCTAGCATATTTATTTATTTTTATTATTTATTTATTTTAGGTTTTTATAGAGCGCGTAGTCACCCTCGAGTATCCCAGCGCTGAAACCTCGGACTCCTAAGGGGGGCAAAGAGAAGCTGCTGATGCCTTAGGGGAAAAGGAGGGTTTTGAGGGATTTCCTGAATCGAAGGAGGTTTGGTTCAGCTCTGAGGCTCGGGGGGAGGGCGTTCCATTTCTTGGCAGTGTTGACCGAGAAGCGGCGGCCACCGGTGCGGGCCTTCTTCACCCTAGGGACAACAAAGAGGTTTCCCTGTTCTGACCGGAGCGCTCTCGTTGGTATATATGGAGTGATCCAAGTGCTCAGAATGGGGGGGCCGACGTTGTGCAGAACCTTGTGGGCCAGGCAGAGGGCCTTGAAGACGACTCTTTCCCTCACGGGGAGCCAGTGAAGTTTCTTAAGAGCTGGTTTGGCTGATGTTCTTGCTGGGGTGTTCGTGAGTAGGCGAGCTGCGGCATTTTGGGTCTTTTGCAGTATTTGGAGGGTGGCTTCAGGCGCTCCGAGATAAATGGCATTGCTATAGTCCAGCCTGGATAGAACTAAGCCCTGAATTAGCAGGAGACGGGACTGGGATGGTAACAAGGGAAGCACCTTTCTGCATGATCTAAGTAGACCATAGCAGATGCCGGCAGTTTTCCTAGCCTGAGTCCTGAAGGTGAGGTCAGTCTCCAGCCATACTCCCAGACTCTTAACCTCTGTCTTGGGAGTAGGGGGTTCACCCATACAGGCGGGCCAGAGGTTGTAGGGGAGGCTCAGAGTTTTGTGACCTAGGAGCAGGATCTCTGTTTTTGACCCGTTTAGCTTTAGGTCTGAGTCGCTCATCCATTGATGGACGTTGGAGAGACAGTCTCGAAGATTGGAGGGCTCTAGCTTGGGGTGTGAGAGTGTCCACCACCAGCTGAGTGTCGTCAGCGTAGCTGACGATAGTGACTCCGAATGGAGAGACCAGCTCCTCCAGTGGGGCCATATACACGTTAAAAAGCGTGGGGCTCAATGAGGAACCCTGAGGCACTCCACACCGGAGGGGGATCGAGGGGGAGCGGCTTTCTCCTTCCCAGACTTGGAAGGAGCGACGGGAGAGAAAGGATGTGAGCCATTTCAGCGCACTGTCTTTCACGCCAGTGTTATCCAGGCGCTGGGTTAGGACCTGGTGGCTGACAGTGTCGAATGCCGCGCTTAGGTCTAGGAGGACCACTGCCACTGATCCTCCAGTGTCAATGATTCCCCTAGCTTTCTCTACAGCAGCCAGGAGGGCGGTGTCAGTGCCCTGGCCTGGTCTGAGGCCTGTTTGAGAGTTTTTCAGGAGATGGTTTGCTTCTAAGAAGTGAGATAGTTTTTTGTTTGCAAGCTTCTCCGCTACCTTACCTATCCAAGGGAGGAGCGAGATGGGTCTGTAGTTGGATAGGTCCGCGGGGTCTAGCGAGGGCTTCTTAAGAAGTCCTTTGACGACGGCCTCCTTCCAGCTTTGTGGGACTTCTCCTTGGATAAACGAGGTGTTAATAAGGGCAGTAAGTCTAGCTGTAATGGTCCGAGCGATGTTTTTCGTGAACCGTATGGGAACTGAATCGCTGGGGGCACCACTCTTCGTCGATGCTAGAGTAGCTGCCACTTCCTCTTCCGTGACTGGTCCGAATGAAGCTAAATGAGGTGGATCAGGTGTATCAGGGGGGTTCCCTAATGCAGGGGATGGGTCCTTGGCTTTTCCCAAGGTGGCCTGATTGGTGGCAGGAAGAGAGGAAAGGATTTTTTTGATTTTATCGTCGAAAAAATTGGCCAGATTGACACATTTTTCTTCGGCTGCTATGGGGTCCATGGGCGTCTGCGCGGGGGCTGGGACATGGAGGAGCTCTTTGAGGATAGAGAAAGTCTCTTTGGCCGAGCAAGAGGAGTTCTTTATTTTTTCCTCGTAGAAAGAGCTTTTTGCGTTATGGAGGGCTTGTTTGTAAGCTTTCATAGCTGTTTGATAAGCGTCTTTCTCCGTCGTCGATTTATTTTTTCTCCATGTGCGCTCTGTCTTTTTGCACTCCTTCCTTAGAATGTTCAGGGGCGGAGTGTACCAAGGAGCATGGTTGATCCTTTTCACATGCTTAAGGGAGCTAGTTAGTGGGATGAGACTGTCTAGGGGGTTGGTGAGCCAGCTGTTGAATTCTCTATCGGCGCTGTTAGGATCGGTTGGGAGGGGGCCATCAGATTCCCGTAGCTTCGCTTCCCATTCCTCTGGTCTTAACTTGTGCCATCGTCTGGTTTGTATCCTAGTTTTCTGTTTGGGAGCCGGAGTGGGCTGAAGGGGCCAGTACATGGGGACCAATAAATGGTCTGTCCATGGGAGAGGAGTGGGGTCTTGGGTTTGGAGGTTCCTAATGTTGGTGAAGACCGGGTCTAGGAGCTGTCCTTTCTCGTGGGTGGCTTTTGAGTTCAGAAGCAGGAGGTCAGCTGACATAAGGTCTGCTAGGAGGTTGGCGGCAGTGTTGTCTGCCGGGTCTAAGAAGTGTAGGTTCAGGTCCCCTAGGAGGAGAAAATTGGGCGTTGATATAGTTTTAAGAAGGATGTGGTCCATCAGGGTACTTGAAAAATCTCCTAGCGAGCCTGGTGGTCGGTATATCAGAAGACCCGATAGTGAGGTGGTAGGGGAGATCTGAAGGATGAAATTACAATTTTCACAATCCTTGATCGAGCCGCCATCGATTCTACAGCTGATATAGTATTTGTAGAGTATGGCGAGCCCGCCGCCTCTTCCGACCGGTCTGTTCAGGCAGCAGATTTGGTAGCCGGGGGGGGGTTGCATTGACCAAGTCAAAGTCGTTGCTGGGGGTCAGCCATGTTTCGGTCAAAAATAGGGCGTCTAGCGAGAGGGCTTGAGTGAGGAGGTTTATCTCGTGAGAGTGTTTTACCAGAGACCTGCAGTTCAGGAGCCCGAGTCGAAGCGTGTGGCTGGGGTCCGTGGCTTCAGGGGTGTCGCAGAGGGTGCATCCTGTAAACGGGGTGTTATCCTTAAGGATGAATTCACACTGAGGGTGTTTTTTTGTATTCCAGAGTCGGAGTGTATCCGGAGTGTAGGATATGTGATTCTGCGGCTTGGGCATAGTGTCTGGGCCTGAGGCCGTCTGGGCCCGGACGGGCCCAGACGGGCGCGCCTTTGGCGCGCCTTCGGCGCGCTGACGGCGCGCCCGCTGCGCCCGTCCGCTGCGCGTCCGGTAATTGCACATCTTTTATGGTAAGAAAAGGGGGCGGGTGGGCGTGGCCTAAGAGTAGGCGTGGCCTCTCTCCCTCGCCGTCAATGGCATCAGGATTGTTTATTGACAATCTGTCTGTTGCAGCGAAGGGGTCGCTGTTTCGGCGTTTTAGGAGCCCGCTCCAGTGGTGGAATACGGGTGAGTGAGCTATAAAATACAAGGAAATTGCTAAATGGTGACACAAAATACAATTTTAAAATAAGTGGTCTCCCGGCTTCCGCCTCAGGAGATGACGAGGTTGTGGCTTCGTGGCGCTGAAGGCAGCGTTTTTATACTCTGAACGGCGGGTGGGCGTGGCCTAAGAGTAGGCGTGGCCTCTCTCCCTCGCCGTCAATGGCGTCAGGATTGTTTGTTGACAATCTGTCTGTTGCAGCGAAGGGGTCGCTGTTTCGGCGTTTTAGGAGCCCGCTCCAGTGGTGGAATACGGGTGAGTGAGCTATAAAATACAAGGAAATTGCTAAATGGTGACACAAAATACAATTTTAAAATAAGTGGTCTCCCGGCTTCCGCCTCAGGAGATGACGAGGTTGTGGCTTCGTGGCGCTGAAGGCAGCGTTTTTATACTCTGAACGGCGGGTGGGCGTGGCCTAAGAGTAGGCGTGGCCTCTCTCCCTCGCCGTCAATGGCGTCAGGATTGTTTGTTGACAATCTGTCTGTTGCAGCGAAGGGGTCGCTGTTTCGGCGTTTTAGGAGCCCGCTCCAGTGGTGGAATACGGGTGAGTGAGCTATAAAATACAAGGAAATTGCTAAATGGTGACACAAAATACAATTTTAAAATAAGTGGTCTCCCGGCTTCCGCCTCAGGAGATGACGAGGTTGTGGCTTCGTGGCGCTGAAGGCAGCGTTTTTATACTCTGATCGGCGGGTGGGCGTGGCCTAAGAGTAGGCGTGGCATCTCTCCCTCGCCGTCAATGGCGTCAGGATTGTTTGTTGACAATCTGTCTGTTGCAGCGAAGGGGTCTCTGTTTCGGCATTTTAGGAGCCCGCTCCAGTGGTGGAATACGGGTGAGTGAGCTTTAAAATACAAGGAAATTGCTAAATGGTGACACAAAATACAATTTTAAAATAAGTGGTCTCCCGGCTTCCGCCTCAGGAGATGACGAGGTTGTGGCTTCGTGGCGCTGAAGGCAGCGTTTTTATACTCTGATCGGCGGGTGGGCGTGGCCTAAGAGTAGGCGTGGCCTCTCTCCCTCGCCGTCAATGGCGTCAGGATTGTTTGTTGACAATCTGTCTGTTGCAGCGAAGGGGTCGCTGTTTCGGCGTTTTAGGAGCCCGCTCCAGTGGTGGAATACGGGTGAGTGAGCTATAAAATACAAGGAAATTGCTAAATGGTGACACAAAATACAATTTTAAAATAAGTGGTCTCCCGGCTTCCGCCTCAGGAGATGACGAGGTTGTGGCTTCGTGGCACTGAAGGCAGCGTTTTTATACTCTGATCGGCGGGTGGGCGTGGCCTAAGAGTAGGCGTGGCCTCTCTCCCTCGCCGTCAATGGCGTCAGGATTGTTTGTTGACAATCTGTCTGTTGCAGCGAAGGGGTCGCTGTTTCGGCGTTTTAGGAGCCCGCTCCAGTGGTGGAATACGGGTGAGTGAGCTTTAAAATACAAGGAAATTGCTAAATGGTGACACAAAATACAATTTTAAAATAAGTGGTCTCCCGGCTTCCGCCTCAGGAGATGACGAGGTTGTGGCTTCGTGGCGCTGAAGGCAGCGTTTTTATACTCTGATCGGCGGGTGGGCGTGGCCTAAGAGTAGGCGTGGCCTCTCTCCCTCGCCGTCAATGGCGTCAGGATTGTTTGTTGACAATCTGTCTGTTGCAGCGAAGAGGTCGCTGTTTCGGCGTTTTAGGAGCCCGCTCCAGTGGTGGAATACGGGTGAGTGAGCTTTAAAATACAAGGAAATTGCTAAATGGTGACACAAAATACAATTTTAAAATAAGTGGTCTCCCGGCTTCCGCCTCAGGAGATGACGAGGTTAGTTTGTTAAAGCACTGGCTTAAAAGCTAGCTGCTGAAACCAGGAACCCTAACCTGATACTAAGGTTAATACTGTCCATGAGGTAAGTCCTATGCAGAAACTTGCTTAACGAACAACCCAGATAGATACTGTTATTGCTGGCTGAGAATGGCAATAGATTGTAGCATTGGTTATTGGCCTTTGTTCCGCTTTCCACTCAAAATAAACCACCCGCTATATATACACATACTAGCAGCGCATCCCGACGTTGTCCGGGTATGCATTGCTGCAGGCCAGTAGTATATGGTTTTGTAGGATTTCGTTTTGATAGCATTTCTTATCTGTGACAGGCCTGTGAAACGCTCCGTTTCACAGTGCATTGCTGATGCACTTAAGAGGGCGCGTTCAGTAGTGTGTGAACTCGAGTTTCCCTACTTTATTTTTCCTTGCAATATTATATAGCGCAAATTCGACAACATGGCATGAGCACAATTTACATTACAGAAGAACACATTAATTTGTGGTAGGCGCGGGGAGACAATGCGATTTGCCTGGAATCACAGGATGTTGAGCTGATGCCGAGATTCAAACGTAGCCCCCAGCTCTAAAGTTCGCAATTCTAGAACTTGTGGCGGGAGGTGTGTCTAAAAGTGTATGCTGGTGCTGGCCATCAATGAGAGAGACCTGTGCATTTTTCAAATGGGTGGTGAAAAAAATATGAGTATGTTGCTGGAGATGTGGGCCGCCGTGCCACCAATTTACCTACCGGGGGAGGGTAAACACCCATTATTCCGTAACTTTCTTTACTCATACCAACACTCTGCGTACTTTCATTACGAAAGTACCATGACTCTGCAATGCCATTGTAACGCATGGCATTACATTTTACATGCTTTTACCACGCATACATTTACAACGAAATTCGTTGTAAATGCATGAATGGTAAAAGCATGTTTTTTTATGTTTGGATAAGGTAAGTATGGGTATAGGGGTATATGTTTTGGGGTACTGAGGTATATGTTTTGGGGTGTTTGGGTATTTTAAGGGTTCAGATAAAGTTTTGGGTTATGGGATACAGGGTAGTTTTAGGGTTTAGGGATAGGTTTGGGTTTTGGAGTACAGGGGTATTTTAGGGTTCAGGGGTAGGTTTGGGTTTTGGGGTACAGGGTTATTTTATGGTTCAGGGTTAGGTTTGGGTTTAGGGGTACAGGGGTATTTTTAGGGTTCCAGGGTAGGTTTGGGTTTTGGGGTACAGGGGTATTTTAAGGGTTCAGGGCTAGGTTCGGGTTTTCGGGTACAGGGGTATTTTAGGGTTCAGGGGTAGGTTTGGGTTTTGGGGTACGGGGGTATTTTTAGGGTTTAGGGCTAGGTTTTGGGGTACAGGGGTATTTTTAGGGTTCAGGGCTAGGTTTGGGTTTGGGGTACAGGGGTATTTTTAGGTTATGGGGTAGGTTTTGGTTTAGAGGTACAGGAGTATTTATAGGGTTCATGGCTAGGTTTGGGTTTTGGGGTACAAGGGTATTTTAGGGTTTAGGGATAGGTTTGGGTTTTGGGGTACAGGGTATATTGATAGGGTTAAAATGGGTTAGTGTTTAAGCGTGTTGGGGTATTTTAAGGAATACGGTGGGTTATGATTATGGGGTGCAGGGGTATTTAAAGGGAGCAGGGTGGACACCCGGAGTTGGAATGTACAGAACCTGGGAAGAAAAAACGATGAAATATTGGGCACAACGCTTGCTTTTTTTCCGTAATCCCACGCCCCGCACACGCCCCCAGCACACACCCACAGCACACCATATGAGACATGACATGAAAGGTGGAACGTACTACACGCCACCAGCGTTTGTCACGCCCCCAGCACATGCCCACAGCACAATGCAGACACGCCCATAAGGGACTACTTTGCTGGCACGGTTCTTTTACCTTTTAAATGTATATGGTGGGCGTCTGCATAGCCTATGTCCTTCTGCTGCAACTGCCCTTTCCAACGCTGTATTGGGTGTTGTGATTGGTGCTGTGGTTCCTGAGATTACCCGCCTCAAAGGTTTGGGCTCTCTCTTTATCATATTAGTATGGATATACATATATACACATATATATGCAAGAAGCTTGCGGTGCTTGCACCCTTGCTAAGCCATCCTCTGAACATGGGAATGAAGTATGTGGCGCGAGTTACATGAGCACCAGTTCCAATTCACCCTAGCAAATTAGTTTGTTAAAGCACTGGCTTAAAAGCTAGCTGCTGAAACCAGGAACCCTAACCTGATACTAAGGTTAATACTGTCCATGAGGTAAGTCCTATGCAGAAACTTGCTTAACGAACAACCCAGATAGATACTGTTATTGCTGGCTGAGACTGGCAATAGATTGTAGCATTGGTTATTGGCCTTTGTCCCGCTTTCCACTCAAAATAAACCACCCGGTTTATATACATATACATACACACATATATCTACACATATATACACATACACATACATACCTGCATCTATGTGCAAAATTTACCTGGACCCCACCGGCCCACTGTATCGTTATTTTCGCTCACTGCACCAACAGCTGCCCTTAAAGTACAGCAGTGAGATCGCTTCCCGAGGCCCCACGTACCCTTGGAGAAAATAAATTATACCCTGCATTTGCTTGAAATTGATACTGAATAAAACAAATAAGGTATGCTTGACAGAGCAGCTAGCCTATCCACATCACATGCTAACATGCGCCATGAAAAATAACAACACCGAACCATTACTGCTGCAGTATATTTAAGGCCCTTGGCTGCTTAAACCATATGGAGAGTGCAGATGATGTGCGAGTCGTACTGGTACCTGCCGTATCCATGGGAAATCCCAACATGAAACAGCAACGATTATATAGTTACTTGCAGCTAGCAGACTACATTAAATAACTAACCAATTAAACTGTGTATAAACTACATGAGACCTGCTATCGATATTAGAATGAAGTGAAATTTACTCCAGTGAATTCAAAATCGTGTTTGTACTGTCGTCATTGATGAGATAAATATTTATTGCTGAAAACGCGATTTCTTAAAGTCCGTTCTCCGTACTATAAGGATTTAACTTGGTTAGCCTTTGAAAGACACATGTATTGTGTTTGAAAATTATGCACCATCCAGTTTTCAAACTTTTATGAACCTTTCAGTAGCACGAACTGCAAGAAACGCAATCCCAGGAGGAATTAAGTACCCAGTTTTACTAATAGTGGAATGTTTTAATCCAACATAATATAATGATTGAACGTTTATGCGTGGCTGTATTGCAACATATCTGCAAACGTCCTGGCACCTTGCCCCATGGTCTCATATTTGTGTAACAGGTACCGCTGCGTGAGATTGGATCCAATCATAAATGAAAACAGGTTGCAGTGCAAATACAGCAGGAAATTATAAGTCCAAGAATATCATTGGTGACATGTGTAATGCCAACCCTCTTGCCCAATGGGCTCCCCCCAATTGTAACAGGAACTGCGACGAGAGTTGACAGCCCTGCATAAAGGAAAACCTCAGTGACCCCACCGGGCTTAATGAGCATGCTTCGTTCACCCCCCCCCAAGAAGATCCCCCATGCGGTATAGCCATTTCAAGCTACTGTGTTAGCGCCAAGGGGGGACCTTCCGAGTATTGTCACGCCCCCATACCAATTATACCTACATGCGTCTATGCCCCGATGTCGTTACCTTGCAGCACTCCTACTCCATTTAATGGTGTGCCATATCCTCTGTATTTTGCTCCGTTAGGATGGTGAGGAGATCCCATAGTATGACACATACCAACTGTTAACAGTTACCACACATAACCCGGACTCCTCGAACTCCTTGCCGGTTGCCGTTCGGGCCTGCCAGCTATTTAATGCACATGCCCAACAGGCATAGGGAGTGAAAACAAAGCTTTGCAAAGCGTTACATGTGTATTAAGAAATCTCCAAACCCATTACTAAAATAAACATGACTGAACCTTTCCGCTCGCTCCTGGCAACACGGGTCTTTTACTCCCTTTTAAGCTCCCCTGCTCAGTCGTAGAATAACGTAGAGTAAGTTCTGAATATGCTGCGTTGTAGTGCTAAATTGGTGAAAGAAACCAATGAATGTGTACCAACTCATGCTCAAAGCCTAAAGGTCAATTGAAGTCCACACAGTTCGATGGCGCACAATCTATGTAAGCAGTAGCCCAATTTTGCAAATGTCTTGCGCCTTCCTAGACGCTAAATCACATCAAGCATTGAGTAACCTGCATTACCGCGCTACAGTTTCGATCGCCTCGGTTAAGGTCCCCCAACATAGCCCCCTAACTCCTAACGCTCTCTTGCGATGCACCACATGAAACACTGCATGGTTAACGGCCGGGATACACATTGCTCTTCCGACTGCCCAGGCAACTACAGGCAAATATCACATGTTTCCTAATTCGTGCCTTTCCGCCCAATCCTGTCTTTACCAACAAGGCATGTGTGCTATTTGAATGTGTTAGTTTCGGTCTGCCGAAAGCAGAGATAGAAACACTCGCAAACTGAGGGCAGACGGTAATTGCGCCGATAGTGGAATTTGCCGCCCCATCGCATTAGGGACCACAGTTCATAGGCCCTGTTAAAGACATAAATGATTAACAACCACCCATACCAGTAAAACCACTCCTAAAACAAAAAGCGTTTGCTAACACACCCCCAAACAGAAGCACTCTCGGAGAAACACACAACCATTTGCCACAACTCCTCAAAATACACGATATAACATAGCAAAGGCTTGTAAAGCACACGTGAATATATGAAACTGCACAGATCACTACAGGCAAAGTGTAGCACTTATGCACCCGATGTATATGTCGAAAAGCGCTATCAACATAACACCTTCAAAACGGTAATAGTGCAAGCAACACGACACCAACACCTGCAAACACTAATGCCCCCATAACAAATATACCCTCAAGGAAGCAGCGCTACTCACCGCTCTGCCTGCAACCAACCCACCATACATAGTCTACCAAAAGCACTCGGCCAGGAAAATTAATAAAAACGAGCTGTGCCTCTGTAAGAAATATACACTCGGGAACACGGGCATGAGGTCAAACCAAAGGCCTGCGACCATTAAAATAAAGTGAATTGTGCGCCCTCAACCAATATACACTCCAGAACGCGGGGATACAAACCGCTCTGCTCGCCGCTGACATACAACATGCGGTGTACCAAAAGCCCGTGTGCTCCAATTACACCGTTGGCCTCTTTCCACCCTCCGGTTACCGAGTCACTCTGCCCGTAGCCAACACACTAATGTTATGTCTGCCACCAAATGAAGATAAATACCTTCCGTGTACTTCGGTGACTTTTCTTTATTCTTTCATCATCGGAGGGAGAGCTCCGGAACCACACTCATACTTGGAGGCCTCGATGTGACCGGAAGGGACGACCGGACCGCCGTTCCCGTCATGCCTCTTGTGGTGGGCGACCACTGCACCACACACCTACACACAACATGCAAAATAACCAAAAATCCGCAACTGGTAAAATTAAAGAGCTGTCCTGCTCGAATAATGCCGCGGATCCCCTTACAGCCACCCGGTTACACAATGGCTGAAGCAACTTGCAGAGAACCAGGCGCGGGAACCAGCACCCCCCTAACACCAAACACCTCTATTAGTAACTAACATTAATAAGCAATTAACATATTTAACCTATTATTACACAACGCCACGGCCCCCTCCAACCCAGCCTGCCACACACCTCGACGACGCTCCTGGGGCCCTGCTGTGGTACGAGGAGACAAAGAGAACGAAACTCAAGAGCCCACCCTTAAATAACCTGCTAAGTTTCGTTTATTCCTACTGACATCAGTCTGTCCAGCCCTTCTTTATCCAGCCCCTCTTCTCAGGGCCAAACCCCGGAGGCGGCTCAGTCCCGCGGCGCTACTAAGGGCGCCCCTCCACTAGGCACAGGGGGGGAGAGAAGGGGGAGCTGCTCATTCAATGTGCTCCTTCTGTCCACAACCTCTCCTCTTCCTGAGCTTGCCTTGAGCTTCTCTGTGATTGGCTGATAGTGTCATGTGCTTTTCAGTGCATGTTATACACAATTCACCATATCCAATTCACTCACCCTCTTTTCCAGTTCATGCTGTATGAAACACAATGTGATTCGTATCCAATTTCAGTGGAGCCCATATTCATTTCGAGAGGAGTATTATTTACTTCACTATTATTTATATCAATTTCGATATTTGTCACATTTAAACCATTCAGTAATGTTAATTTTTAAAAATCTTTTATAAATTAGCTTTTGTGTCATATTTATTTCAAATGATCTTATATTCATTTGAACATGTCATATTAATTTTAAAATGGCTTATATTAATTGATGTATGTCTGACATTCACTTCATGTGTGTCACAGCCATTTTAAAGCGTGATAAATTCATTTTAATATGTGCCATATTTGTTTCAATGTGGGTTATACTCATTTCAGCATCAGTCTATATCACTTCAATAAGGTTTATATTCACTTGAGTTCTTGTATTCTTTTCAACAACAGTCATATTCCTTTCAGCTAGTTGTTATACATCTCAGTTTATTTTTTATACAATTCAAAGTGCGCTATTCACATTCTCCAATAGGTCGAATATTTAATCTGCCATGTTTCATCGATTCTAATAGATGTTGTATTCAGTTTAAAGCTTCTCATATTCATTTCAGTGTGGGCCATATTCATTTTAATGTGCACCAAATTCATTTAAACTGCAATCATATTTATATTAACATGTCATATTCAGTTCATTTTTAGTTATATTCATTTTGACACTAGTCATAATTATTTCAACGTACCTTGTATTCATTTGAACATGTGTCATATTCAGTTCAGTGTTAGTTATATTCATTTTGACACTAGTCATAATTATTTCAACGTACCTTGTATTCATTTGAACATGTGTCATATTCAGTTCTGTGTTAGTTATATTCATTTTGACACTAGCCATAAATATTTCAAATTATCTTACATTCATTTGAACATGTGTCATATTCATTTGAATATGGCTTGTATTCATTTCTGTATATCTCACATTCATTTCATGAGCGTCACAGTCATTTTAAAAAGTGTCAAATTCAATTTAATATGTGCCATATTCATTCCAATGTGGGTTATATTAAATTCAGCATGAGTCTATATCATTTCAATAAGATTTATATTCACTTGATTTCTTGTTGTATTCTTTTCAGCAACAGTCCTATTCCTTTCAGCGTAGTTGCTATACATCTCAACATACCTTTTATCCAATTCAGAGTGTGTGTTATTCCTGCTGTCCACTAGGTAGTATATTCACTCTGCCATGTTTAGTTTTTATTTAAACATATGTTATATTCATTCTGGTGTGTCTCAAATTTATTTTGCAGCACTCCATGCATTTCAGAAGGTGTCTTATATGGGGATCTGTAATTTTGACATGAACGGCTTCCCATACAGCACGCCCTTAGCTTTTGATTGGCTTCTTCATGTGCTTTTCAAAAATCCTTTGTTTGAATTGGTTTATAGCTTACATTTGTCTCTCCTTCTGCTGGTTTGATCACGCCCTGGAGACTGTTCCTGTTACATGCATTATTTAATGGGTTATATAGTATACTATTGCGCAATATGTATTTGTAAAATTCCACATCCGCACTCCCTGCAGCCTTGCTGGTAAGCACATCCGTGCCTCAAACAAGCTGTTTATTACTAAAAAGATGTGCTAATGCATTAAAGGTAGAGGGGAGTTTTATATTGCAGCTTGCAGCTGATGTTCCTTTCTGTTCACAAAGCTCCCCTATCCTCAATGTTGCCCAGGGCGGCCAGTACTCTACAGCTGCTGGGACAGGGGAAATCACTATTGTTTCTACCTATGGACTGGGATGACGTCAGCAGCCAGGTGCTGGTAACCACCTCTTCTGCCGCCAACAAATGTTTCTTCTTGGTTTGGGTCCTTGGCCTGTATAATGTTGGCCTCTGGTGCTGGCCGTCCCGGGTCCCAGCTTTTCCAGTTTTTCTAAGTCTACTTGCTGGACATGGATCACATCGACTGCCATAGTTGGCATTTCCAAATCCTGGCACCAACAGCTGCTCTCGTCGGTATGGTACCTTTTTCTGCAGTGCTGTCAACTGCTTCTGTCGTCCCATTGGAAATTCCTCATTCTAAGTCCTCTAGGCAGTGCTGATAGCTGCTTCTCTGGTCCCAGTGGTAAATCCTCATTCTAAGTCCTCTAGACAGTGCTGCTAGCTGATACTCTGGTCCAATCTGTGGTTGCTCATTCTAAATCCTCCAGGTAGTGCTGCTAGCTGCTTCTCTGGTCTCATTGGTAATTCCTCATTCTATGTCCCACATTTTAAGACCTTAGGCAGTGCTGCTGCTGTGCCTCTGGGTGCAGTGGTAATTCCTCATTCTCAGTTCTCTAGGCAGTGCTGCTAGCTGCCTCTCTTGTCTCAGTGGTAATTCCTCATTCAAAATCCTCTAGACATTGTTGCCAGCTGCTACTCTGGTGCCATTGATAATTCCTCATTCTAAGTCTTCCAGACAGTTCTGCTAGCTGCTACTCTCATCTCATTGAAAATTCCTCATTCTAAGGGTCTTTTTATGAGTTTGGTGGTCTGACTGCCATAGAACCAACTCTGTCCCCGCCCATATCCCACAGCGTTGGCGTTATTAAATACCACCGTATCACGAGTTGTCCACGCGGCCGGCCGTGTGGAGGCAGGTATCTTGTGGCGTGGTGAGTACGTTTTCCAAATATATAGATGCCTACATGAGAATTTTGACTGCATATGTGTTGGATGCACACGGATGCATGGAAAATGTGGGAAAATACCATATACTCATAACTTGGACTCAGCCCATTTGTGGTCAGTCCTAGCAATGGGTATATGATATGATAGAGTCTCATCCCTATGTCGGCCCATACAGGGCTGTAATCCTTGGGGTGAAGATCCTGCTGGGTAGGAGGGACATCGAAACAGGGCTCCATGTCAGACTCTGCCTGGAAGAAGAAGAAAAGGGTGAGTATGCACTGCAAATCCTTCAACATCGCCATCTTGAAGCAGATGGTCGCACCGCCACAGCCTACTCATGAATCAGGCAATTCATAATAGGCACAGAGGTGCAGCCCGTCCGTACTGTCCTATGGTGGCTGCCTTTCTCCAACAGCAAACACAGCGGTCTGCTGGCGGTCTTGGTGCTCCAGGGGTAGACTTACCCAAGCCAATCTTCCCAACTCGTAATACGGCTGATGGACCACCAAGCTCTCCATGCTTGGACCGCCGATATGGCAATCCATGGGACCGCCAAACTCGTAATAGGGCCCTAAGACATTCCAGACAGTGCTGCTAGCTTCTTCTGTGATCCTGTTGCTAATTCCTAATTCTAAGTCCTCTAGACAGTGCTACTAGTTGCTTCTCTGATCACAGTGGCAATTCCTCATTCTAAGTCCTCTAGATAGTGCTATTAGCTGCTTCTCTGGTACCGTCAGTAAGTCCATCATTCTAAGTCCTCTAGGCAGTGCTGAAGCTGTGTCTCTGTTCCAGGTGATAATTTTCCTTTCTCAGTCCTCTAGGCAGTGATGCAGCTATGCCTATGTTCCCAGTGGTAATTCCTCATTGTTAGTCCTTCAGACAGTAACTCTAGCTGCATCACTGGTTCCAGTGATAATTCCTCAGTCTTAGTTTTCTTGATAGTGCTGCTGGCTGCTTCTTTGGTCCTGTTGGTAATTCCTCATTCTACGTCCTCTAGACAGTGCTGCTAGCTGCAACTCTGGTCCCGTTGGCAATTACTTATTCTAAATTCTCTAGGAAGTGCTGCTAGCTGCTTCTCTTGTCCAGTAGGAAATTCCTCATTGTAAGAGCTTTAGGCAGTGCGATTAGCAGCTTCTCTGGTCAAAGTGGTAATTCCTCATTCCAAGTCCCCTAGCAGTGCTGCTAGCTGCTAATCAGATCCCATTGGTAATTCCTCATTCTAAGTACTGTAGGCAGTGCTGGTAGATGCTTCTCTGATTTTGTCGGTAATTCCTCATTCTAAGACTTCCAGACAGTGCTGCTCACTGTTACACTAGTCCCCTCGCTACTTCCTTATTTTAAGTCTTTCAGACAGTGCAGCCTCATTCTAAGTTTTCTAGTGAGTGCCACTAAATGATTCTCTAGTCCTAGTGGTAATTCCTTATACTTGGTCCTCTAGGCAGTGCCGCCAGCTGCTTTTCTGGACATGGTGGAAATTCCTCATTCTAAGTCCTCTAGGGAGTGTTGCTGTTGTATCTCTGGACACAGTGGTAATTGCTCATTCTTAGTCCTCTAGGCAGTGCTGATAGCTTCTTCTCTAGTCCCACCAGTAATTCCTCATTCTAAATTCTCTAGGCAAAGTTGCTAACTGATTATCTGGTCCCAGTGGTAATTCCTCACTTCAAGTCCTCTAGACAGTGCTGCTAGCTGCTACTCTGGTATCATCCGTAATACCTGATTCTAAGCCTTCTAGTCAGTACTGCTAGTTACAACTCTGGCCCATCGGTTATTCCTCCTTCTAAGCCCTCTAGACAGTACTGCTAGCTGCTTTTCTGGTCTCATCAGTAATTCTTCATTCTAAGTTTTCTAGACAGTTCTGCAGCTGCTTCTCTGGTCCCGCTGGAAATTCCCACATTTGAAGTCCTCTAGAATGTGCTGCAGCTGCTTTTCTGGTCCCAGTGGCAATTGTTCATCCTAAGTTTAATAGACAGTCTTGCCAGCTGCATCTCTGGTCATTCTAAATCCGCTTCGCAGTGATGCTTTCTGCTACTCTGATCCTGTCTGTAATTACTGATTCCAAGTCATTTAGGCAGTGCTGCAACTGTATCTCTGGTCACAGTGGTAATTCCTCATATGTCATCCTCTAGGCAGTGCTGCTACCTGCTTTACTGGTCCCGTCGTTAATTCCTCATTCTAAATCCTCTACATATTGCTGCTGGCTGGTTCTCTGGTCCCAGTGGTAATTCTTTATTCTAAGATCTCTAAACTGTGCTGCTAGCTGCAACTCTGGTCTCATCAGTAATTCACCATTCTAAATCCTCTAGACACTGCTCAGCTCATTTGCTGGTCACGTCAGATATTCCCATATTTGAAGTCCTCTAAACAGTGCTGCAGCAGTGTCTCTGTTCCCAGTGGCAATTCCTCATTCTTAGTCCTGTAGGCAGTGCTGCTAGCTGCTTCTATGGTCCTGCCAGTAACGTACCCAATTCTAAATCCTCTAGGCACTGCACAAATGTGTCTGTGGTCACAGTGTTAATTCCTCATTCTTAGTCCTCTAGATAGTTCAGCTACCTGCTTCTCTGGTCTCATTGGTAATTCCTCATACTGTGCCCTCTAGACAGTGCTGCAGCTGTTTTTCTGGCTCCATTGGAACTTCCCACATCTTAAGCCCTTTAGGCAGTATTGCTATTGAGTCTCTGTTTCCAGTGGTAAATCCTTGTTCGAAGTCCTCTAGGCATTGCTGCTAGCTGCTTCTCTGGTCTCAACAGTAATTCATCATTCTAAAGTCCTCTAGATAGTGCTGCTAGCTGTTTCTCCTGTCTCATCGGCAACTCCTCATTCTAAGGTCTAGACAGTGCTGCAGCTGCTTCTCTGGTCCAAGTGGTAATTGTTCATTCTAGGTCCAGTAGGAAGTGTCGCTAGCTGCATCTCTGGTCCCAGAGGTAATTCCTCATTCTAAGTTCTCTAAGCGGTGCTGCAGCTGTATCTCTCATCACAAAGGTAATTCTGCATTCTTAGTCCTCTAGACAATGCTGCCACTGCTTCTCTGGTCCTGTTAGTAACTCCCTCATTCTAAATCCTCTAGGCAGCTGTGTCTCTGGTCACAGTGGTAATTCATCATTCTGAGCCCTCTAGGCAGTGTTGCTAGCTGCTTCTCTGGTCCCAGCAGTTTATTCCTTATTCCAAATTGGCTAGACAGTGCTGCCAGCTGCTTCTATGGTCCTGTCAGTAACTTCCTATTATAAATCCTCTAGGAGCTGTGTCTCCGGTCAAAATGGTGATTCATTATTCTAAGTCCTCTGGACAGTGCTGCTAGCTTCCTCTCTGGTTTATTCCTCGTTCTAAGTCCTTTAGGTAGTGCTGCAGCGGTGTCTCTGATCACAGTGGTAATTCCACATTAGTTGTTAGTCCTCTAGGCAGCACTTCGATCTGCTTCTCTGGGCCCATCAGTAAATCTTAATTCTAAGTTCTATAGGCAGTGCTCCTAGCTGCTTCTCTAGTCTCATTGGTAATTCCTCATTCCAGGTAATGTAGACAGTTCCTCTGCTGCTTCTCTGGTCCCTTTGGTAATTCTTTGGTTCTGTCAGTAATTCCTCGTTCTAAGTCCTCTAGACAGTGTTGCAGCTGCTTCTTTTGTCCCAGTGGTAATCCCTCTGGTCCCGTTGGTAATTACCTCATTTTAACTCCTCTCTACAGTGCTTCTAGCTGCTTCTCTAATCTCATCTGCAATTTCTCATTCAAAGTCCTCTACAAAGTGCTGCAGCTGATCGTCTGGTCTCATTGGCAATTCCCGTATTTTAAGTCCCCCAGGCAGTGTTGCAACTGTGTCTCTGTTCCCAGTGTTAATTTCTCATTCTTGGTCCTCTGGACAGTGCTGTGAGCTGTTTCTCTAGTCTCATCAGTAATTCCTCATTCCAAGTAATGTAAACAGTGCTGCAGCTGCTTCTCTGGCCCAGTTGGTAAATCCCACATGCTAAGTCCTTTGGGCAGTGCTGCTAGCTGCTTCTCTGGTCCAGTCGGTAATCCCTCACTCTAAGTCCTCTAGGTAGTGCTGCAGCTGTGTTACAGTCCCCAGTGGTAATTCATCATTCTAAGTCCTCTAGACTTTGCTGCTAGCTGGCTCTCTGGTCCTGTCAGTAACTCCCTCATTCTAAGTCTTCTAGGCAATGCTGCAGCTATGTTCCCAGTGGCTATTCCGTATTCTTAGACCTCTAGGCAGTTCTGCCAGCTGCTTCTCTGATCCAGTCAGTAAATCCCCCATTCTAAGTCCCCTAGGCAGTGCTGCAGTTATGTCTCGGTTCCCAGTGGTAATTCCTCATTTTAAGTCCTCTTGACAGTGCTGCTTGCTGCTTTTCTGATCTCATCAGTAATTCCCCCATTCTAAATCCTTTAGACAGTGCTAGTAGTTGCTATTGTGGCCCCTTCGGTAATTCCTCGCTCTAAGTTCTCTAGACAGTTCTACTAGCTGCTTCTCTGGTCTCATCAGTAATTCGTCATTCTAAGTGTTCTAGACAGTGCTGCAGCTTCTTCTCTGGTACCATCAGTAGCTCCCTTATTCTAAGTCATCTAGGTAGTTCTGCAGCTGTGTCTCTGTTCCCAGTGGTAATTTCCCATTCTTAGCCCTATAGACAGCGCTGCAGCTACATCTCTGTTCATACATCCACAACACTCTAAACCAAAACACAGAGGTGAAAGATATTTTCATTTACAATGCCAATAGCTCTGACTCAAAAATGTGAGACCTATTGCGTTGTAAATGCTTTCATTGATAGGTTTGTAAATAATGAAACTGCTGCTGGCGACAGGAGGCACAGATGTTTTATCAGGGTGAAATGGGTATGGTCATATTACTTCAAGCCCTTGAAGAGGCATAATGTGGTATGAAGAAATCACTAAGTAGGGGCATTGTGTAGTCTGGGTGGCTCTGGCTTTAGGTGTTTCATCCACCCACATGCAAAAGTGAAAGGGTGTAATAAAGATAAATAGCGATTCTCCTAATTAAATGCCAAGAGAATCTTGATTTAATTAAAGACACTGAGGCTAACATTATGCATTATTCATTTTAATGCAAACTCCATACAGACACTTTGCAGTATTACATCACAAACAAAATTGTTCTAGAACAGAATATAGCTAGACCTTATTAGGCATGACCTCAGTAAAATCTGCCTCTTTGAAATGCGGTCCAAAATTCTCCATCATGTATTACGAAAAGTCCAAAATGTATATGGCACAACAGGAAATGAAGAATCTTCTCAAACAAGGAAAGAAGGCACTCATTTTGTAGAGGTTTCCAGGTAATGGAGACATGTAGACACAAACTACTGGGAATTATGTGAAATTGAAGAGGAATATTAGAACATCTTCTTTAGGTGTGAGACATTCTACATGAATGCAAAAATAACAGTTGATGGACAGAATGCAGAACAATGTCATACATTCACCCCAGTACAGAGATCTGGGCCTAAATCCATCGTTTTTTTGCACTCCACACCACCCCAGTTCAGACATGGCCATATGCAAATCAGCCTTGACCCTGTGCCTTATGGGAACAGTCCAGCCCGAACTGCCAAGCCATGTCTTTCCTGGACCGGAATCAAGCATCCTAGACAAGTACAGCAGTGGCTGCAACAAGTGTAAGCCTTGAACAGAGCGAAGGAATAATAATGGGGTTTCCTGTAAAAGTATATGTACCTCATTCAGTTGAAATCCTTCTTACCAGAAGTAAAACCCAACATTTAACAAGTAACAGGCTAACAAAATATGAGAAAACAATTCTGGGATCAGATAATGTTTCTATTGCAAGATGTGTGAATTTAAATCCTTGCCTGATGGTGTTGTTTCTGAAGCCAGAGATGAAACTGACATTGATCATGAATGCTTGGATGTTTTAGAATGTTGCACTAAGCCAAGGCAGGACATAAAGGATGTACCTTTGCCAGAATCTGATCTTGTCTACTTTGTTGATGGCTCCTGTCTAAGAACAGATGAGGGCATTCTAAGAGCAGCATATTCAGTCTGCACAGTTTCAGATATTGTTGAGGGTTCCCCTCTTGAAGGAATTCGTTCAGCTCAAGTGGCAGAATTAATTGCTCTAATTCGAGCTTGCGAGAGAGCAAAAGGGAAAAAGATTACCATAGTGACTGATAGTCAGTATGGATATGGTGTAGTCCATGACTATGGCCAGCTCTGGTCTCAAAGAGGTTATTTAACTTCTGCGGGAACACCAATCAGGAATGCAAAATTGATCAAAAGACTGATCGATGGCATTCAGTTACTAGAAAAAATTGCTGTTGTGAAATGTGCAGCACATAAAAAAGGTGAAGACTATATTACCAAAGGTAATGCTTATGCAGATGAGATTGCAAAGTACTGCACAAAGACCAATTATTAACTCAATCGGGAAATAGAAAATGGTCACATTTTGAACTCTCTCTTGCTAATATCGGTAGTTGAAACATGGCAAGGAGTAAAAGATCTACAAGATGAGGCAGATGATGAAGAGAAAAATACATGGCTAAAAGCAGAATGCAGACAGAGAGAGGAGGATGGAATTTGGATTCAAAAAGATGACAGACCAGTAATGCCAAATTGCATGATTGCTGACATGGATGTACCATGGTCCCGGGCATTTGGGAAGAGACTCAATGATCAGATTATTTAGAGAGACTTGGTTTAATCCGAAATTCAGAATCATTGCAGAATCACGTTGTCAGAGAAGTTTGATCTGCCAACAAATGAACCCAAACAGGAAGACTGTTGTGAGCTTGGGAACCATAGGACGGGAGGGTGGTCCTTTGACCAGGTTACAAATGGATTTCATTGACATGCCTCAACACAATAAGCTTAAATACGTTCTTGTGATTGTTTGTCTGTTTTCAAGATGGGTGGACGCATTCCCAACTCGTCACAATGACTCAGTTACTGTGGCAAAATTACTTTTAAGGGAGATCATACCTAGATATAGTTTTCCAGTCACTATTGAAAGTGACCGTGGAACGCATTTTGAAAGCAGATTGTTACAATTGATTTGTGAAGCTTTGAACATTAAGCAGAAGCTACATTGTGCATACAGACCAGAAGCATCAGGTGTTGTAGAGCAGATAAACGGTACAATCAAAAACAGGATATCAAAGATGTGTCTAGCTACAGGAATAAAGTGGACAGATGCTCTTCCACTTGTTTTGATGTCTTAAAGAAGTACTCCTGACAAAAAGACAGGCCTCAGTCCACATGAAATCCTTATGGGCAGAGTTATGAGGCAAGCATTTGTTCCAGTTGGCAAACTGTTGAGTATTAATGAAAGTGCAATTATGGAGTACTGCCAGAATCTTTCTGACGTAGTACATTCTGTATTCCATCAGGTGGGAACAGATGTGATTTCAAAAGAAAAAGAGCAAGCTCATGATCTGTTACCAGGAGACTGGGTCAGAACGAAAATTCACTATAGGAGAAACTGGTTAGTACCCAGATGGCAGAAAGCAAGACAAGTGATTTTAGTGACAACGAATGCTGTCAAGTGTAGAGGTCTGAAAAGGTGGGTTCATGCTAGTCATACCATTCGTGTACCACCTCCAGATAATCTTGACAAGGAAAGTGACACAACAACTGATTCAGACTCTGAAGGAGATCCGGAAGATTCAGATTCTGAAGATCGACCTTCTAGTCGACATCTGGAAGATTCAGATGAGAATCAGGCATTGGATGAAAAAGATCTGGAAATTGTGACTCTAGATCCAGAAGATAAAGAAAATCTGCTAGAAAAAGAAGCAGAGAGAAAGGAATCTAAAGCAGAAAAAGAATTTGAGCAAAGTAAAAATCAAGTCCAGGAGAGTATTGAAAAGCGGAATAAAAGCTCTGAAAGCAGGAACAAGAGTTCTGAAACTGGGAAGTTGAAAGTAATTGCTGAAGAAGAGGAAGAAATACCAAGTACCAGCTACAAGAATGATGTTCCTAACGGAGTGAAGCTGCCGAGTAAAGAAGTTCCTAGATACAGATTTGAAGTCTCAGAAACTGATTCAGACGAAAGTGATGAAGAGTCTGAAATAAGAAGATTCAGAAAAAGAGCTTGGAAAGCTGAATGTAACGAGACTGTGCCAAAGAAGAAAATACTGGGAAAAGGAGATATTTGGCCAAAAGAAAATATAAAATTCAAATTGGTGAAAAATTCTAAAGAACAGATCAACGAAATATCAAGTCAAAGAAGTGACTCTAATAAAAATCAGACAGGAAAGAAAATAGAAGTAATTAGTA
Organism: Lissotriton vulgaris; assembly: GCF_964263255.1. Taxonomy (NCBI): domain Eukaryota; kingdom Metazoa; phylum Chordata; class Amphibia; order Caudata; family Salamandridae; genus Lissotriton; species Lissotriton vulgaris. The sequence goes on along the minus strand of NC_141687.1, from coordinate 1,884,878,728 downwards.
GCAAAGCGAAAAGAGTGATTAAACCCAATCAAAAATATAAGTCCCCAGAGTGGGCGTACATTATTATACCACCAGTAGTGGAGGTAAGCCATAGTGGTCAGGAAGATTTTGAAGAAGCAAGTGACAAAGATTGAAGTTAATTTCTTTCCAAGTTGAAATTTTATTTTTGGCAAAAGGCTGAAGAAAATGTGTTAGGTGACACAAGGTTGAAGAAATTGTGTTTAGCTGAAAATACACATTCATGTGACGCAAGGTCGAAGAAAAGCTGTTAGAGTTTTATTAATTCAAAAAAAAATTAAAGGGGAGGTATTAGTATTTTTAGTATTCATTTACTTATTTACTTACTAAAATTTAAAATTTTTGTTTTGATTTTTGATTTTTGATTTTTCTAAGAATGCCTAGCTCTGACACTTCAAGGTGCTCAATCCTAAGAAGATGCTGCAAAATGTCTTCTATTTGTGTGATTCTGTTAATCTTGGTTTGGTTAATCCTGGCTGTTATTTTCCCTTTTGGCATTGATAGGGAGAAGTATAAGACAAACATGACAATTAGAGTTGAGACTAAACAGGATAAACATGTTGGCAGAACTAACAGAGTTATTGAGCACAATTCAGAGATCCATCAATATAGAACTGTTGGTGATTTTTCTAGCAACTCTTTTTCCAGACTTTTATCAGAATATGTGAGAGTCATGAATGTAAAGGACTGTTATGTCTGTGTGAAGCTTCCTGCTTCTGTTTCAGAGGGGTTACTTATAATATGCTACCCCTTACTTATGGTATCACATGTAGTGTGATAGCTAGCTTGTTCTATCAAACAGGTCGTTTGGAGTACTTTTACTCTGATTACGATGAGATTTTCGCAAACCTGAAGGTTGTAAATAGCTTAAACAAAGTCAAACCTGCGAAGCAGATGAGGGAATTCTTTTTGGTGACTAATGAACTTACCTATGAGTATGCATACAGAAACAATTTAACATGCAAGATGAGAGCTGAGGAGAAAACTTTCTTAAACATGGTTGAGGAAAGAAGAGCGATTTACAAAAGGAATGAGATGCTGAAACATGCTAAATCCAAGTTTTGGCAGTTAGAGGATGAGAAACTTAATGGTGTTAATACAAATGCTGCTATACACATAGATGAACCAGTTAGTGGTAAATTTTGCATTAGAAGAGATAACACACTCTATGATAATTTTTTCGTTGGTGCTAGTCAGTGTGAGGATACATACCGTATCATAGGGGATGGGGATTTAAGGGTGGAAAAGACCCAATTTTTCCTGGAATTTATTTTATTTGTGGTAACAAAGCGTACTTTAGCCTCCCAGACCATTGGTATGGGACGTGCTATCTTGGATTAGTTTTTCCAAAGATATTCCATGTTGATAGAAATGCAAAGGGTACTTTTGAATTTGGTGAACACTTGAACAGGTACAAGAGGGAAAGTTTCTCAGAAATTATGGGAGACATATTTGGTGCAATTATTCCTATGGTAGGAATATCTATGAATTCAATAAAAATTAGAAAAGTTTCCACAATTGTAGATAGATTGTTGACTGACACAGCAAGTGGTTTCCAATTAGTTAACACAGAACTTGTTGCCACAAGGTGCATGGTTATGCAGAATCGTCTTGCTTTCGACATTCTGCTTGCAAAAGAGGGAGGAGTCTGTGGAATTTTACATGTCCAGCATTGCTGTACTTACATTCCAGATAAGAGTCAGAATACAGAAACGCTGATCAAAAACATTACAGAATTCCATTCGGAAATTGAACCCCTGGAAGATGAAAGTCTTTCCGAGCAATTAGGTAAAAGGATTTCAGCAATTGGTGAATGGTTTCATGAAATTGGCAGCTCAATCATTGGCAAAATACTTTTCCCTGTAATAATCTCAGTCATGGTGATACTTCTGTTAAAAATTAGTTGCATGATTCGCAAAAGAAAGAAGCATGTTAGGGAGAAACGAAGAATATACAAACTCAGAAAGGAACAGGAAAAGGAGATAGAATTAGAGGAGTTCCGGAGAGCTCAATATGAGAGTATTGGACAAACTGCTGAAACAGGTGTTTAGGGAAACTAATACTGAGAGAAATTCAAAATGTGACGTCTTCAAATTTGGTTATAAAATTTTGCTAAATTTTTGGGTGTTATTTGGTGATTTTAAAATCACCAGATGAGGGAGTTGATGGAGCGAGTTTCAGAAATAATTTTATTCTGACTCGTGAAGTTAATCTTCCATAATTTAATTAATCATATTAATGAGTTTTTGCATGATTTGTATAACTAAAACCAACCTAGAGTAAAATGCATTCACCGACAACACAGGATTAATATTATGCGCTCTATGTTGCATCCGCAAGTATGTTTTAAAAATAATTAACTAGCGTTGTTTTGTTTGTCTAATGTCTTTGTCAACAATAATGCGGCTGTTTAATAAATGGCATGTGCTTATTTTATTTGTGCTTTTGTCTATGTTGTGTCTTTTTATCTTTTACAGGCATGTGGTAATCCTGCTGGATTATATGAAGAGTGGTAAAATACAAACGCTGCTTTCTTTGTGCTTTTTGCTAGGTAACATAAACTAATAGGTTAACATTAGCAATGGTGGGTGGGTAACAGAATGATTTTCATTACCTGAATTAATTATTGTTTTGTGTTTGTTTGAACACTAGCCTGTGAAAAATGCTTGAGGCCTAGTACTTTTGGGGCGTGCCTGAATTCTGTCGCGAAAGAGCCGAGCACACAGAAAAGTAAAGTGGAAAAGTTCTGCCACGTTATTGAGTTCATCGGAAAAAAAATGTAACTGTGCAAAGACAAGCAAAGTCGAGCTCTGATGGTCTTTTCCAAGGACAAGGACAGGACAGGATGTTGTGATTTCTGCCAAGTTGAGGAAGTAGCAAATGACCTGTTATATAATGTTGCACTTCTGAGGAAGCTGGAAGTTGGTAAAACTATGAACAATGGGGGCTTATGATGTGTCCCGGACTTGGTCAAAAATGTATGACCTAACGTGGTCTGATGGCTGTCAACCAATGGGATTGCTGACAGACTCTGAAAAATTACATTTAGTTTAGATTAGTGAGTTAGAAAGGTATAAAAACTGGGCCCCTTGGGAGCAGCTGGGCTGACATGTTCCTGAGGGTGAAGTGCTGTCCGATTTCTTGGCGCACGTTAGAACTAATGCTTTAAATGATTATTCCTTTACAGGTTAGAAGGCCTTAGTTAGGGTATTAGGGAACGAAAATATTTTGCTTTAATTCATTGCATGCTGAACAGCTTTGAAATGTCGGTTTATTGTGTCAATCTTTAAAAAGCCAAATAATTAATGCTAATAAAGAATTTCTAATAAAGATGCACTTCACTCTGATCAAATAAATTTAATAAAATAGATTTGAAATGACAAGCTGGTTTTGTCAATTCTTAAATTTGTTACCATCAGTTGATTCATTGGCCTAAGTGGCTTAATTAAATGTTCATGTAAATATTTCTATGATTATGGTGATGTTATACTACAGTTGCATAGAAGTGTAAATAGTTTGAGTAGTTACTGATTAATTAGGCCACATGATTCAGTTGCCATAAGTCTGTCTCGGTATCTTATGGGCCTTGTGAGAGATCATTATTATGGTGAGTATTGTGGTGTTAGGTAGTGTAGTTGAGACGGAATTTCTTTAGTGGCGCTGGATCAACTACAACAACAGGATGTATGCTCTCTTAGAAGTTGAGGCCCATTATAGAAAATCCAGTAGAAGTGAATGGAAAGAACTAGAGGAAAAACTGACTAGGGTGTTCAGATTTGCAAATAATATGTCGGGACGAATATATATTCTTCCATAAGGAACACCCCATACTGCTACCTGCTCTGTATGGTTTGCCCAAAGTACATAAATGTTTCTTGGATCCACCGATGACACCGATCATCAATATACTCAACTCCCTCACTGAACCACTCAGTAAGTATGTGGATAGTTTTTTTAAACCACTGGTCTCGGAGCAACCCTCATATATGAAGGACACAACGGATATAATAAAGAACATTGAGGACATTGGGCTTAATTCAGAACATCACTGGTACTTTCATTAGATATTGAAGCCTTATATACAAATATCCCCCACATGGCTACAATAGATATGATCAAAAATAGACCACAAGATGAAGAAGGGGATTTAACACCACATGCCAGGCTGATCAACGAATGCGTTGAGATTATTTTTAAAAATATTATCTTTTTATGTAATTGTAAGTACTTCTACCTGATCAAAGAGACCAGTATGGACACAAGCTACGCCCTACACCCCAAGCTTAGCCTATCTTTATGTAGGGGCATTTGAAAATGGTTGTGTAAGCTCTTCATTACAGGTGCCCTGTAATGCTGTTGGTAATATTGGCGTGTATTTACCAATACAGATGTATTGGTAACTAAAAGTGATTATCAGCAAACATTAATTTGTTTTTTCCCTCAGGCTAAGACTCAGGGCCTGATTCACAAAGGGCTTCTGCACTTGTGGCGTTAGGAGTTTCTGCCTGAGTGCAGAGACTCCTCCACAACTGTCAGGATTGTGCCACAAGTGCGGAGGTCCTTTGTGAGGTCAGCTCTCTGTATTTCAAACATACATCATCCCTCCTCTAAATCTTTGCGGTGCAAACTTTACTGTTCTCAGAGCTGTCACACTTACATTGCCAATACGTTTACAATGTGCCTCTAAAAAATCACACTTTTCTGCTTGCCTTTCCACTCAGATCCATTCTAGACACTGAGGAGTTTCTGGTAGAACATTATCAATATACTTCTTACACAAATCTCTCTTCTTTGACTCCCACATTACTTCCAACTGTAATTTAGGTCTTGATACATTGTTGTTAAGGGTTTCTTAAAGAGTCATATCATGTGTCTGGGACACTCCAGCAGCTTGATTGCTTAAATATTACCTTTAAAAGGGCTCATGTAGGCAGGGAATTCAGGTGAGGAGGAATGTTATGAACAAATTCTTTCCTGCCTACCTGGATGTAAAATAGGCTACTGGGTAGGTTTTACCAGAAGGTGAAACCATTTCGGCAACACACTTCACTTGAACTTGTGCAGGAATAAAGTGGCCAACTGGAAGAGAAGCAGTGTGGTCTGTGCACCTCAACAAAAACCTGAGGATTGGGACGTTATATCATCCCTCTTGAATGTTGTTGATGTCCCCTGGACTCTATCTTGACTCATATGAAATTCAGGCCCATTGGTTTTCTGCTCCCACTCACCTGAATAAAACCAGAAAAATGTTGGCCTTATTCAGTTGGTGTGGCAGTGAGAAACAAGACACTTACAATTAATTTTTTTCCTCCATTTTTGGGTATACCTTGACAGCTCAGCTGTTGCAAACATTTGATCAACAGGGAAAGGGCGTACAAAAGTACTACTAAGAGCGGGGTTTATGCTCTGACCACATGTTGTATGTGTCCACTGATAAAGAGGGCTTATACTTTTTGTTTTATAGGAAAGCTTATGCTCAATACAGGAAGACTCAGTTGGGTATGGTGGCCATTGATCAAAGGCCATGGGCTTGATTGCTTTAATATGAAAAGTTATGATAAAGATAGTAGGCCTGACATAAAAATTATGTTAAAGTCTGTATGCCTTTAACTGTGAATTTCTATGTCACTTCATTTAAAATATGCAGAGATGTATTTCTTTACATGGAAGCTCAGAGATTATCACAGTAGATAAGGGTTTTGGTGTCAAGATAGAGGATTTGCACTGTAATAATACTTGTTAGGCCCTCTTAGGTAAAATATCATTTTGCTTGGCAAATTATTGTTTTGTTTACATTTTTAATGTTATCACTGTGTGATGGTTTCTTTGTGGAAAGTTTTAAGCCTATGATAAAGACTATAACCTTGATTAGCTCACTGGGAAAAGCTTTGTCAAATGCCATGGGTAGGATCTTATTATTACTAAATGTTTTGAGATTGTGACTGTAGACAGGTATTTTGATACAAGAAATCTCACAGAATACATAGGCAAGGGTTTTGTTGTTGGTCACTGCAAGAAATTGGGTTATTGGTTGAGAGGGTGGAATCCCCATTCAGGAAACAACCACATCCTGTCAGGGTGAACCATGAAAAGTCACTTAATTAATCCAATGCTTAATTTTGTAGCATGGAACAAAAGGCAGTTAGGTTTAACCTAGAGGCAATGAGCAAAGTACTTATGCAGCACACAAACTAATAAATTGAAAGCACAACACTGAAAAGTCCCAAACCAATTTCGAAATATAGAGTACATGTTAATAAATAAAAGTATACCACAATGACAAAATCCAACCTTTACAACCGCAGATATTTGATTTTAAAGTTGTAGGTAAAATAGCACCTAAAAGCACAGTCTTCTTACAGAAGGGAAGTCCTTCTAAATTTTCCACAGGTCCGGGAGGGTCCTGATGTGTGGCTCTAAAGGAGTGGCTCAAGAGGTTCAATATTTATACCTGGTGCCAGTCTTTGTGTGGGTGTGGAAAAATCCCTTACCTATCCCCCAACAACGGGTCTGGAAAGTTCTTTCCCTGATGAATGCTCCAAATGGTCTATGATAAAAAAAAAGGCAGGGCATGCCTAGTGTTAGGTTCCTTTGTGTGCTGTAGACAAAGTCCTTTGAAGTGTAAATGGGACTGGGCACAGCTCCTCCCCTACCATACTGTCCACATCTAAGCACCCTTTGTGTTACTGTCTGGGAGCAATACACAAAACCCAGCAGCATACCCGCTATCAGCCATGTGACCTAAGACATTGACAAAAGGCACAGTTGGTTGGAAAAAGAAAATACCATCTTTCTAAAAGTGGCATTTTCAAAATTGTAATTTAATGTCTGACTTCAGCATTAAAGCGGATTTTAAATGACTATTAATTTAGTGTGAATAGCCTATCTCCATTTGCTCTCAATACAAAGTTAACACTTATTAAATGTAAAGGAAACCCAGTGTTAGTCAATAAGAGAGATAGGCTTACAACAGTGTAAAAATGCAGTTATGAGTTTTTCTCTGGCAGGACATGTAACACTTAAATACCCATGTCCTAATTTTTAAATACAACACACTTTGTCCTATTAGCCTTCGGGGCTTACCTTAGGGGTGACTTATAAGTATTAAAAATGAACATTTAGTCCTGGAAAAAGGTTTATTTTGCCAGGTCGAAATGGCAGTTTAAAAGCACATACACAGGCTGCAGTGGTAGACCTGGGACGTTTTACAGTGCTACTTTAGTGGGTGGCCCAATGAGTGCTGCTGTCTATTAATAGCATTTAAGTTTCAGGCCCTCGGTGCTGGTGCTACCATTTACTAGGGACTTACAAGTAAATTAAATGTACCAATTAAGTGCAGTTCAGTTTAGCCATGTTTGAAGGAGAGGGTACATTAGCACTGATTAGTAGTGGTAAAGTGCACATAGTCCTGACGCCAAATAAAACAAATTCACCTTATGACATACCCTTGGGTTAGAAGATTTTCACTGTGATAATTCTTGTTAAGCCCCTTTGAAAGCAAAGGTGTGTTGTTTTGCCAATTGTAATTTTGTACGTTTGCAATTTTAGAACTGTATGTGTAAGGGTTATCAGTTTAGACACACTTCAGTAGTTTATGTTGTTTATGGTGTCAAGCTGATGGGATAGGCTATAGCCATATCAGTTCAATGGGAAACTTTATATCAGATTCCATCTTTTCATCAGCTTTTTATTATTATTTCACAAAGGCCACCTGCCTGATCACAAGTTCAACTCGTGCAGGCAGACTGTCTTTTTGCCTTTCCCAAAGCGGTGCCTGAAAAAGAGGCACCACATTGGGAACGGCAAAAATGTTCCAGCATGGCATGCTCTGTGAGGTCCATTCCATGATGGAACTGGGGGAGCAAGCATCTAGGGGGGGCACATGGTGTCCCCCCATGAATGAATTCCCATGGGGAGGTGCATGGGAGCCCTGTAGGTCCCCCTTTCTTTCCCTACCACCAGGCTTTTCATGGCGGACTCACACCCATGAAAAGGCTGGCGGTGGGGAAAATCGTAATATGCTGGGCAAGACTGCGCCAATCCCACTTATCATATTGCATTGCCCCTCCACCCCCATCAGGGAACAGCGGTTCTCTGGCGCAGCCGACAGTCCACTGCCGAACGGTCGTGATCCAGCGGATGGTGGACCGCAACTGGTGCGCCACCGGGCACTCGTAGTCAGGACAATAGACTTATAAGGGTGGATTGCTATTACAGTGTTCTAGAGCTTGTAGTCAAGTATTTTGTTAGATGTCACAGACACCTGAGATAAGCGAGGGTTTTGGTGTTGGTGGCCCACCCTAACAAACTGTGCGGATAGATGATGGTTACTATATATAATCCTTTATTATTGTTTTTTAAAATCATATAATACGTTATATTGTTTTGACAACTGTAATTTTGGATATGTTTCTATTATCTGTTTACTTGATGAAATGCCTAGTAAGGCAGTTATGCTCAATAACTTAAGTCTAACTTGGTTATGGCGAGACATCACTTATTGACCTGATTGATTTGTTGAAAAATGGGAAGTTTTTCATGTGCCATAGGTCTGGTCTGATTATTATGAACAAATCTGACAGTATGCCCAATCATTTATTATAAAACACCTATGTTAAAGGACATAGGCGCTTTGAAGGTGGGTTAATTCAGCAAAGTCCTAAAGCCTGTTGATATGTATTCTGTTACTTATAATCTCACAAAATACCTTGTAGGCAAGGATTTGTGTGTTGATTATTCTTATTAAAGAATCCTAGTGTGTGGATGAATTGTATTGTAATACTTCTTGATAGAATGTTTTAGGAAAGAATGACAGGCTTAGTTGTTTGCCTAATTTTTTAATAAAAAAATGAACAATACATAAATGCTCATGCACACACACACTCATAGAGGTTCTACCTCAGCTGTTCACTCTCTTGCCCTGTGAGTAATGATATTTGTCTGATCCAATGTGCACGTCTGCTTAAAAGTGAGTGTGTTTCAGTGTCATTGCTCTTTAGCAAGTTCTTAGCTTTCTATTTTTTTAAATCTACCCTTTCCTTTATTTACTTCTTTTTTATTTTCATTTTGAAAGCATACTACATCTCTCCAGATGGTGCAAACAAGCTATTTGCTTGCAGCTCATTACATCTGCAGTACACCACATGCTGTACGTCCACTGCATCTAAACAAGGTGACAATCATGTAATGGTACTGTCAATAGTGTAGAATTGTTTTACCATTCCAAGATGGAAAACACATTGGTCCCAAACACAGCAGCCTTGCTGGAACTATAAACAATAATACACTATGCATGATACCAGTGCAATTTGGCCTCTCTCTTCTTTATTTAATTGCATTTTTTATTGAATGCATATGCCCACCATGTTTAAGGGATGAATGTTTTCCTTTTCTATGCTTATTCTTTTTGATTATATTGCATATGAGTTTGTGTATTTTATTGAGGTTATGTAAGAGGGTGAAAACAAGAATGCGTCAGTTGGTAGATCAATTGATGCAAGAGTGCAATGATGAGTGACAGGATATATGTATGATGTCTTATTAAGGACATAAACCCATAAGAGGTACTTTCATTTATAAGTCAGACCTATTGTTACAACAATGCTTGTTCCCTCCAGAAGAGCATTGCCAGATTCCATTTCCCATTCTCATTAATGGGTTCAGAAACTTCAAAGTTTAAATCTGCTGCTTTGTGGCAGTAGTTTCCTCTACTTGCTGCATACTAGGAGTGACGTCTATGCAGATCTCGCGCTACCCTCATTGGCCCCCATGCTGCTTTCACCAACACCATTGCTGACCTCATCGCACCCCACACCCTCGTCTCCACTGACTACATCCTACCCAGAGACCTAAAATGCCACCTGGACAACCACAATGACCTCAACATCACCACCCTCCTTGAGAACCTCACCAACATAGGACTGAAACAACTGGTCACTGCCCTCACACACACAGTGGGACACACACTCCACACCATCTTTGCAGAAGGAAACAGCATTACCTACAGTCACACCACGGAACTCCTTTGGACAGATCACCATTGCATCCACTTCTCCTTCAGAAAACTCACTGTACACAAGCACGCCCACCGCCTCTCCCGTAGATGCTGGAACAAAGTCACCGAAGACCAGCTCACCTCCGCCCTCATCAACACCCCACCACCAAAGACACCAGACGCTAACACCGTGGCATGCAACTTTCACTGCTGGATCATGAACTGCGCCGACACACACACACCCTCAAGAAAGCCACAGAACGACACATCAAGAAAGCAAGCTGGTTCACCCCTGCATTCCAAGAATCCAAGTGCTCCTGCTGATGACATGTAAAAACATGGAGGAACACCAGAACCCCAGAAACAAGCACAGTCTACAGAGCAGCGACCACAGCACACCACCTACTCATCAAATCTATAAAGAAGTTCCTCCAAGACAGAATCTTCTCCAATGCCCACAACACCAAAGAACTCTTCTCCATCAAGGAGTTTGCCAAACCCAACAGCGAAACAACAGACCTCTCACCCTCCCAAGACCTCTGCAACAGACCCAGCACCTTTTTTCACCTAAAAATTAAGATGATCTATGAGAACTTCGACAACCAAGACCTCCCCACCGATCCAGATCCCACTTGCAGTGACCCCACGCAACAGACCCTGCTCACATGAACCCCGCTCACCACAGAAGACACCCTTAACACCATGAAGAGCATCCACTCCAGCGCACACTCAGATCCCTGCTTACCCCACAACTTCCACAGAGCCACCATGGCTATCGCACCCGAACTACGCTGGGCGATCCACTGCTCCCTCAAAACCACCACATTCCCCGATGACTGGAAACATGCCAAAGTCAACCCCCTCCTGAGGAAACCCTCTGCAGACCCAACAGACCTCATGAACTTCATCCCATCTCCTTGCTTCCATTCGCAGCCAAGGTCATCAAAAAGGCCGTCAACCCCACTGCTAGCAAACCTCACTGAAGCCTACCATGTCCAGGGCTTCTTCCAATCCGGGTTCCGCAGCAACCACAACACCAAGACCACCCTACTCGCCATCACTGATGACATCTGCTCCCTCCTCAGCCAGAGCAAAATGGTAGTCCCCATCCTCCTGGATCTCTTAGCTGCCTTCAACACTGTCTCCCATCGTACACTAGCCACCCGACTCTACGACACCAGTATCCGCGGAAAGGACCTGGACTGTGTATGTTCATTTCTCACAGGCAGAACTCAGCGAGTCAGACTCCTGCCCAACCTCTTAGAACCAACAGAGACCAGATGTGGAGTACCCCAGGGTTCCTCCCTCAGCCCCACACACTTCAACATCTACATGGCCCCCTCACAGCCATCGTCAGAAGCCATGTGCTCAACAACGTCTCCTACCCAGACAACACCCAGCTATCCTCTCCCTCACCAAAGAACCCAACATCACCAGGCACAACTTCCAAGAAGGGATGAAAGCCTTCACCACCCGAATGAAGAAGAGCAGCCTGACACTTAATTCCAAGTACTCATCCTTGACTCCACTACCTCTGCATGGGATGAAACCTGATGGCCCCCCGCCCTCAGATACCCCCTACTGCGACAGACTACACACGAAACCTCAGCATCATACTTGATTCCTCGCTCATGATGAACCACCAGATCAACTACGTATCTTCGGCCTGCTTCAACACCCTCTGCATACTCCGAAAAATATTCAGATGGATCCCACCCGAATCCAGAAAAACAGTCACACATGCCCTCATCAGTAGCAGACAAGACTACGGCAATGCCCTCCATGCCAGAGTCAACAAGAGACTACTCCGCAAACTCCAGACAATCCAGAATGCTGCAGCCATACTGATCCTAGACATCACACATAACCAGCCACACCAACCAACACCTCTGCGATCTACACTGGCTCCCCATCGAAAGAAGAATAACATTCAAGCTCTTCACCCATGCCTACAAGGCCCTCCACAACATCAGACCAGCATACCTAAACAACTGCCTCTACTTCCACGCATCCAAGAGGCACCTCAGATCAGCTGAGTTCTCTCTGGCAACCATCCCACGCATCTACAAGACCAGAACAGGAAGAAAGTCCCTCTCCCACCTAGCAGCCAAGGCCTGGAACAACCCCCTCCACCAAGTGACTACACAGCCCCAGTTCAGGAAGGACCTCAAGACCTGGCTCTTCGGTTGATCCCAGCACTCAGTTCAAGTTCAAGTTCAGAAATGTATATGGCGCACTACTCACCCAGAGGGTCTCAAGGCGCTTGAGGGAGGGGGGGTGGTGCTTTACTTATCGAATAACCAAGTTTTTAGTTGCTTTCTGAAGGAGAGGTGCTTCTGTGTAAGGCGGCGCCTTGAGGCCCTTGCGGGTGAGCAGTCTCGCTTCACAATTTCCTAATTGATTAATTGTTTGAGAGATATTCCTGCCATAAAATTCTCAGGTGTAAAATGTCACATTTTCGTCATGCCAAATCTTTGTTTTAGGCCTTTATGTGGACTGTGTTCTACCTTGAAATACTCTGTGTTGCGGCCTTCAACTTTCTTTTTTTAAGAGCTTGACAATGTTTCTGTAAACTTAAAAACCAGCATGGGGGTTTGGATTTAAAGCGAACCATGCTACAGTTTACTTTTTCTTATATAAATTGGAGATTGATGTCCACAGTCTCATTGAGCTTTGCTGTTCCCCAATTCTTTATTGCACCCTACTTAAAGGTTGTTTTTTTTAATGAATGCATGTGTCTGTAGATGTCTGAGTTATAAAACATCATGCATTTTATTTTCTTAAAAAATGTATTTATTCTAAAGTTGTAGCAAACCACTCTAGTTAAAACATTTGAGTTGGAAGATGTCAATTTATCTCCCAATTCTAGGCTTTTCTTGGCTGCATTATTGGCTCTGAAAGTCATTTACTAGGATGTGTTGTTCTATTTCTTCTCTTTTTATTGTTTGTGTGTTACTTAACATTGTATGTTTATGCCATCCCTATTAACGATTCTTCTCTCCAGGTAATATTATTTTTAAATATTTGTTTTGTTATTATATTTTGTAACATACATTGCCATTTTACCCCCAAGGGTCTGATTACAGCCCTCAAATATATTGGCTAAAATTAATTATTATTCAGCATGAACTAGAGCACACAGATTTTAAATAAGCGTTGGTTTTCAAATGAGTGAACAGAGCTCACAGTGGGGAAATCAGCATTTCATAAGAGGCTGTTGCTTCCAGAAATTCTGGTAAAGCCACGGTCGAGCCACGGTCGAGTAACTTTTGGGTCTCAATATCCAAAGGCACATGCCAAATTGATAGCAAGACTGACTGTTCACCAGTTTAACTTTAATATAATTGTGCCAACCTTCAAGGGCTACAAATTCACCATGAAATCTTCCCAGTTCATGACAGACAAGTCACGTGGAGGGTTCCTTGCTTGAGAGACCCTTAGACCTCTAGACTCAAGATTTTGTGGTGTCGCAGGCACTCACCGACACTTTGCAGCCATGCTTAAGTGTAATTTGTTTTCCATATAATCGTCTTTCGATATTGCCATGAAAGCTGGGATACAGCAGTGATGTGTATCCAAGTCACATCCATTAAATAAGGCAGCAGAACAAAGCCAAAAACAATTTTCGTTGAAATGACTGGGCACTAGTACAAAATGTGTCTTTCGCCGACGGCAGTGGTGCCTATCATATCATGAGCAGCTGAACGCGGGCCCTCACCTGAATCTATTACTCTGTCGCTTTCCCTGCAATTAACACATTTTCGCTGTTCCCCGGCCCAGAACATTTATGCAGATTAGGGACCTTTGGTGATTCCAGTTCCCACCCCGGGTTTCTTTCTTTCACATGTTGGGGAGGCAATTTCTGTTTCTCCGTTTTTTTGTGAGCTAAAATTCATAACGAGAAAATTCATGCGTAGGCAAGCCAGGAAGGCTGACCATCTCTAGTCCGAAGCAAAAAAAAAAAAAAAAAAAAGCCAACAAAACAAAACAAAAAAAAATCCAGCCTGGCCATTTTGAGCCCATGCAGATAATAGGCATGTCACTTGAAATCCGCACGCATTTGGCATCCACAAAGGAAAGTAATACACCACAATGATATCTTTCATCATGGAGAGAAGTCGGAAACACAGGGAGCATGTCGAGTGCGGTTATCATCATCTCTGCTTTCTATTCCCGGTGCACAAATCATTTCATGCCTCCCACAACACAAACTCCGAGGCCGGGTTTCAAAAGCAATTTCAGCAGGAAAATAAGGTGCTTTTCTTCAATTTTTGAGCCATTTGTACAAGGTGAGTGTTGTTTACCCACCTGGTACACTGATATTTACATACCCCTTTAAAGGAAAATTGGTAGGTATGATTTATGGAGTACTGTGAGAGCACAATTTTCCTTGTAGTGCACCTAATACGAAAGGGCACTTGCAAAGGTCGTCCTGGCCATACAAATACCAAGTCTTCTCTTTGCAATAAGTTAGGTTATTCATTTTTCATGACGAAATGTCAGCAGTAGCCTTCTCCAGGGGTTACTTTATGCAGATAGAGGCCTAAGACTTTAATCTCCCGGCAAAAGAATACTCTGCAGCAGCGCGCGCGCAGTCCATCTATCACTGTTAAGACCTGTAATTTGTTTTTATTTAAATGCAAAGCCAGGGCTTGCAGTGGGCAAAGCAGCTGTTAAGAGGGGTGCTCAGGACTGAACAAAGATTGAAAATGTGTGACGTGCACTCTTGTGATCAATCCGTGGAGGTCAAACGACGAGTGTGCGTTTCTGTGGTTGTCTTTGGCCATCAGATCCGAGCATGTGTCCCCCCGATATTTGACAAAAGTCACAAGGCACGCCCAACCCACATCCCCCGTTAGAGCTTGAGTGAAAAGCTGAGGCATTTCCTGAAAGAAAAATTCAACACAATAAACAGCAAAAACAAGGAAACGGGGTTCAGATCAATGCAGTTTGTTCATTGAGGGTACTGACTTTCAAGAGGGTGGAAACTGATGCTCAAGTGGGTGCCGTCATGTGGGCGTGGGGGGTGCCTCCAGTGCCTCCGAAAGAGTATAGTATGGGCGTGGCTTTCAATAGTGCAACAGGTGCATTGGAACTACGGCCCAGATGTGTGGGGCACCCACTCCTATCCAACTTTGACTGTTTGTGATGAATCAGGGACAAAATGGACTAATTTTCCATATTTTGATTAGAGCCCCTGGCATCCTTCCTACATCCCATGAACCTGAGGCAATGGTAGCAGGGGTTCTGACTTGTTTTGTTTCTCAAATCCCTTCTAGTGATAGATGGTAAGATGTAAAACAACACCATATTGCATTGTGTAAGAGACTCAGGGGCATATTCACAAGGAGCCACGCAGAATTAACTGCAATTTATCGCAGCCAAAGTCATGATAAATGTATCCACCATTCACAAGCTGGTGCTAACAGCACACAGCACCAGTTTAGCCGCGATAGCAGCCGCAAAAATCATCGCCACAGAGGACCCCTGCAACTATCGCTAATGAGATCCAGAGTAGGTGTTCCTGTGACAAAAGCCATGACAACACCACACCTCAACATTCACAGCGACCAGACAGATCGGCGATAAGAACACAAAACATGCGATAAGGCACTTTAGCAGCAGACATTTTACACCTGCTCTGACCTGGTGCAAAGTCGGACCACAGTCTGTACCACAAAAGGGAGCACAGCCCACAGCCACACCTGAAGACAAACAGATGCCATGAAGCAACTAAACATGCAGCACAGACACCCAAGAGGGCCACAACAGCCACTGACACCACACCCATGCCCACAACATCCCCCCAGCCCCGGGCCCACCCCCAAACTCAGACCAAGAAACTGCACACCAACACCATGAATCACAAAACAAATATGTTGCCTCAGGTCGCACAAACAGGAAAATTAACATACATGCCTGGGAGATTGAGGCCATTAAGTTTAAAGAGCGAGAGAATGATGAGAGAGTGGAAAGACTAGAAAATATGCAAAGGCGAAACAATAATAAGATTTTGAAGTTACCGGAAGGAAAGGAGGGATCTGATATAAGGAATTATGTAGTGAAGTTGCTTAAGACTGAGTTACAGTTAGAGGAAACGGAAGAAGTGTTATTGTGTGATATTAAGTGGATTCATCAAGACCCTTTCAGGTTGAACCCAAACCTCTCTAAGCCCAGAAGGATACTGGTCAATTTCCTGACATATAATTTGAAGGAAAAGATTTTGGCATCTGCTCTTAAGAAGAAGAGCATAATGGTAGATGGAACTGCAGTGGAAGTAAGATCAGATTTGTCACCTGCTACAGCAAATAGGCAATGGGAGTTGGGGAAGCGTATGGAGCCACTAAGAGCATTGGGGGCTATGGTCCAATTAAATTCCCAGCTTTCCTAAAGGTCATGTGGCGAAATAAAATGTATTCGTTTCGGGTAGTTTAAGAGGTGGATACCTTTTTGGAACAATGTCAAGGGGAGTAGTTAGTAAGATGGGGTGAGCAGATTAATGAAGGTCGGATCTCAGCCCGGCAGTGATATTGATGTGTAGTGAGAATTAGGTGAGGTGTTGTGTACCGCCACTACGGACATCCACAAGGCCAATGCCATGGGTGTTTTGGTTGGGTTTTCCAAGGGTGGGGGGGGCAAAAGAGGGGGTTGGGGAGAAGGGGGGGGGGTAGGGAGGTGAGGCTGGAGGGGGGAAGAGGGGAGGGAGTGGGGGAAAAGAATAAAAATATCCTCAGAAACGTTCTTGCCACCATAAAGTGGGAGTTATGTGTTAGTTGTTATGAGTGGGCCTAATTCCATGGAACTAACGTTCCTCACATGGAATGCTAATGGCCTACGAGTAAAGTTCAGGAGACAGTTAATTTTGAAATATTTGGAGGATTCCCCTGCTCATGTTATTATTTTACAGGAGACGCATTTGACTAATAAGGAAAGTAATGATATTTTTTCTGCTCAACGTTGGATTGCTAGCGCGTTTTTTACACCCCAAGAAATAGTTACAAAGGATGTGGCAATTCAGATTAGGAAAGGGGTAAATGTTGTTGTGGAAGATAAGGTAGCAGACAGGAGAGGCAGGTGGGCGATTGTGAAATTAAAAGTGGCAGGGGAATCATTGGTGGATGTTGGGTATTATGGGCCGAATCTAGATGATGAAGCTCCTTTAGATGAGCTGGCCAGGGAGTTACTAGACTTCTCAGGTAAAATAATTATGGGTGGAGACTTTAATACGGTGTTGGATTGTAAGTTGGACCGGTCGGAAAAAAGTAGAGCTATGGTAAACGGTAAGATGTCTACTAGAATAAAGATGCTTATGGTACCGCAAGGGTTGTGTGATATATGGAGAATAAAAGCAGGTCAGCAGTCAGGATATACTTTTCATAATAAAAAATACAATCATAGGTCCTGTATAGACTATTTTTTGATTGATGTAAGGTTAAAAGATTGGGTTACAAAGGTAGAGCACCTCAGTGCCCATATTTCAGATCACTCAGCAGTTGTAATGAATTTAAAGCTGGGCGCAGAGGGTTTGACTTCAATTTGGAGGCTGGATCGCACAATCCTCTTAGATAGAGAGTATTTAGAGGCTCTTAGGGATTAAGTACAGGTGTTTTTAGACAAAAACGAAGGGTCAGCTAAATTGGAGATTGTGTGGGACACTTGTAAAGCCTTTCTGAGAGGGAGACTGGGTGCTCAGGGCGCTAAGAAGAGAAGATTATATTATAGGAAGGTGTTGGATCTAGAGAAGGAAATTTGCTCATGTGAAGCTACAATATTAAGGCAAGGGAGCCACACGAGGAACGAGGAAGCAACGAATAAGTTGTTTGAATTAAAGCTAGAATTAACAACAGTGTTGTCACCGAGAGTTAAAGAAAAATGGGAAGTCAGTCAGTTGGCCCACTTTTCCTATGGAGAAGGGTGCAGTAAACTTTTAGCGTGGAAAGCTAAAAAAGATCAGGTACTCAATCAAATAAAAGAAGTTAAAAAGGTAGATTGTGGAGTCATTATAACGGATACTAGGGGAATAGCGGAAGCTTTTCACATTTTTTTTAATGTATACAATGAAGATTTAAGTCCAAGACACTCTGAGATGGAGGGGTGGCTACAACATATGGAACCTCTCTCTAATGACCTAGTGGGCGTGTTAAATAATGAAATATCTCGAGCAGAGGTGGTTAGGGTCATTAAAGAGAGTAAGAGGGGGAAGGCACCAGGACCGGATGGTCTTCCAGTTGAAATATATAAAGCGTTGGTAGAAGTATTTGCTCCTATATTGTGCCAACTGTTTAATCAGATATTTATTGGTAATGCAGCTATACCCAGCTCCTGGAATGAGGCAACAATCTCTCTGATACCTAAGCCAGGAAAGTCACCTAGGTATATGGACTCATATAGACCTATATCACTATTAAACTGTGAATATAAGTTTTTTTCTAAAATTATGGCAGATAGATTGAGTAGGGTTATCCAAAAGCTGATCCATCAGGACCAAAAAGGTTTTATTGAAGGGAGGTACTTGAAAGAATTAACTTTCTCTCTTATTGGTATCATAGATATGGCCTCTTCTTATACATTTCCCTTGGTGGTGATTGCTCTGGATGCCGCCAAGGCTTTTGATCGGGTTAACTGGGTTTTCCTAAAGTCACTTTTGCAACATCTTAAGTTAGGAAAAAATTTCACTGAATCCCTCCTGTCCTTGTACTGTTCTCCGACATCTCGGGTCCTGGTTAACGATATAATAACCCAGTCCGTTAAAATAATGCGTGGGACAAGGCAAGGGTGTCCCTTATCACCCTTGTTATTTAATTTATATATAGAACCATTAGCTTGCAGAATGCTCGGATAGGATACCCCCTTTTGTGGTCGGGGATTGGTAAAAAAAAAGGGCTTATATGCAGATGATATTATTATCTATTCTTCTAATTTGCATCAGTTTTTGAAGGGTTTTGTAAAGATAACTAAGGATTTCTGGGCTGTCTCTGGCTATGAGATAAATCAGGACAAGACTGAGATCATGACTTGGGATTTGAACACTGAAGGTTTAGTCAGCAAGACAGAATTAGATACCTGGGGGTTAGGATCACCCAAAACATTGGAGACCTTACTAAGGTAAATTTTTTCAAGATAAAGAGAGAAATTTCGGCCACTCTTAGGGGTTGGATGTATCTACCTTTGTCTTTACATGGCCGGAATAATTTAATTAAGATGGTGATTCTGCCGAAGATTACGTTTTTGTTTGAGACTATCCCCCTTGAGTTCAGGAAGGAATGGCTGGCTAAACTGCAGAGTGAGATAGCCTCATTCATTTGTGCGTCAAAGGGGTCGCACCTCTCCTGGAAAAAACTAAGGAGGAAACTTAGCAAAGGAGGTTTGGCGGCCCCAGATTTGCAAATCTACGCGTGGGCCTTTTGCTTAAAAAACTGCAGGATGTTGTTGGGTACCCTGACAATGTCGACAATTGGAGGACTATTTAGTGTGATGTTAAAAAGCTGTAATTATAAAGATTTTGGTTTTTTGTATACATTTACAGACCCCAAATTTTTCAGGAAGGTTAGACTTAAGGTCCTCCGGGATTTGGCAGAGATCTGGTATAAGATAAGCAGGTTATTAAAACTACCGTATTATAGCTACATGGCTCCATTGTGGGATTCTCCGGGATCTCCGCCGTGGACAAAGGACGCTTTGGCTCTCCCACTAAAGAGGGCAGGCTTATTCCAGAGGTGGAAGGATTTGTTCCAGGAGGGCAAGTTGGTGTCTTGCGGTCAATGTCAGCAAATGTGGGGGCATTTTTTTTTTCAAAATATAAGTATTTGCAGATCCAGAGCTGGGCCAACAATTCAGAAAATGTAATTGGGGTGCAAAATGACTTTGAAGTAAAACTTGGTTCAGAGGAGGTCTTCAAGAAAGAGGTGGCCATGTGGTACTGGATGATACTGGATTTAGAGGATGGTCCTTTTCTGCTTCCGGAGGTTCTGTGGAAAGAATGTTTGCCAAAGATCGCGACGGAGAATCAATGGCAAGTAACAATGGCTATGCTTTATAGAATTGTCAAACCTGCAAACTTAAGGCGAAACCTTTTGTTTACGATCCACAGGGCGTACTGGTCTCCTTGCAGACTGTCAAAATTTAAAGCTGGTGGCGTGGTGGAATGTCCAAAATGCAAGACTGAAACTAGAGAAGGGGCTTAGGCGCACAGCAAATGTGAGATAAACACAAGTTGTGAAGGGCGGTTGATGAGATGAGACACAATGAAGGTGCTCCAACAGGTGACGTAACTGGCCAATACGTCCAGAAATATAACAGAACAGTGTGTTACGTGATACGTAAGCACATCCCTGTATATGGGCACACTTTTAGAGTTCAGCGTCGCTGATTCAATAAACAGTTCAAATAAGGATGTTTTTCAAAAGTTTGTGTATTTAGTACATTTTCAAGTTATCAATTGTACAGTGGCGTTACATCACGCCATATGTTCCAATGACAGTAATCCAATGATTAATGTTGCAAGGTATGCTCCAATGCATTTCGGACTCGTGTAGTCCTTTATCAAGGAGCACTGTGGGAAGGATACAATAACTGCATGTTAGATCAACGAAAAAATAAGTAATTGAAAACTTTGTGTGCATGCTGTCTAAACACGCGTGAATGGATGAATACCAGGAAGAAATTCAGTGCATGCAGGTTCAAGAAATTGAATGAGGAAGCATGCGGTCAAAAGAGCGACAGATCGTGATAGGAATTGTGCCGGTTTAACTAAGGAGGGGAAGGTGAATAAACATGTGGAGCCCATTGTGCAGAGCGTTAAATAAACCTAAAGGCAGCGCTGGTTTAAAAAGTGATCGCTAAGCGGAGCGGTGATTAAACAATGTAAAATGAGTCTTACACTTCCACATAAGTCAGCGGCTCACATCGGTGCTGCAACCAACAGAGGGAGAAAATCAGCGGTTTATCATAAAAGCGGAGACGCTTGTGAAAACGGGTAAACTGCCCGGCGTGCAGTCGCGTTAACTTACTGTGGGGGTTTGAAGAAGATGACTGCATCTCTCGAGCTTCGCGGAGTTACTGCGGAGTTCGTGGGGAGGGTGGAAGGTGTTAGAGATAAAGAAAAGACACCCGAGTGAGTGTGAAAACCGTGGTGGCCATCTTGAAATGGTGAATAAAACGGAAAAATAAAGTAATAACAACAAGTACAGGTAACAATGTATATGTAGAACGAGAGTTCAATATATCAAGCAGTCAGGTTATAAATAACAGCTCAATTCGGTTCTGTCGTTGAGCCCAAAGGGCTTCAAAGATTGAAGTTGGTAAATCCACGATGTTTCCCGTTGTAGGAGGGTTTTGTTGTTGTCTCTACCCTCGCAGTGGGTGACCATTTCCAATACCAAATATTTCAACTGAGCTATGCTGTGATGTGCTTCGTTGAAATGGGTCGCCAGAATAGACTTAGTGTTCTTAGTTCGGATGTTTGACTTGTGCTCATTGAGTCTGACTTTTATTTTTCTGCTGGTTTTGCCTATGTAAATTTTCCCGCATGGGCATTTCAACAAGTAAATCAGGTTAGCTGAATCACAAGTGGCATCAACTTTTAGAGGAATCTCAAAACCTTTCATGGGGTGATGTATGACGTTACCCAATATGACATTGTTGCAGTTACTGCAGTGATGGCAGGGACGTGTGCCTGTATGTTTCCTTGGTGTATCAGTGGGTCTCGATAGGATTTCTCTGATGTTCATAGGGCAGTTGTATGCAAAGATCGGGGGATCTTTAAATAGGTTTCCAAAATCCGGTTCCGACGATAGAATGCGCCAGTGTCTTAATATAATTTTTCTGTAACATTTACTCGCGGTGGAGAATTTGGAGACCAATGTCAATCTGGGATTGAGATCCTTTTTGCTGCTCTTCAAGGCTTCAGACCTTGAGACGGTAAGTGCTCTGTTTTGTGCGTCCTTGATGATGTTATCAGGATACCCTCTAGTAGAGAATCTAGAGGCCATGGCTTGAATTTGGGAGTCTCTCCTATGTTCATCTGACACTATCCGGGTCACTCTCAGCATCTGGCTGAATGGAAGGTGTCTTTTTAAAGATTCTTGATGGAAACTACTGTACAGTAAAGTGTTATTACGATCCGTTTCCTTGCGGTATAGATCGGTTTCAATGCCATCAGTAGTGATTTTTACAAGTACATCCAAAAATGCAATTTCTGTGGCTGAGATGTTCCAGGTGAACTCAATACGGTCGTCCCTGGTGTTCAGGGTAGATAAGGCTGATTCCAGATGTTCCCGGGATGCTTTCCAAATAAAGAAAAGGTCATCTATATACCGTGTATATAGTAGAAGGTTGTCTTTCCAATCAGTGTGGTTTTCGATGTAGTTAGCTTCAAAGTTGCCCATGTAAATATTTGCGTATGTCGGCGCGGCGCAATTGCCCATTGCCATCCCAGACATTTGTAGGTACCAATGATCCTCGAAACGAAAGTAACTGTGATACAAAGTAAAGATCATGAGCATGCAAGACTCCCAATGCGGACGATCTACATATGTTCGTGTCTTGTCTGAATATAAGACAATTCTGGCTAGATGTAAATAACTGCCTGTCTCAAGCCCTGAATCTGAATCTGCAGATTGAGGTAAGCCCCGAATTAGTAATAACGGGGAGACATGATTTAGAGAGAAAAAGCATGGATGATAATGCGAAACGTATTTTTTATGCCATTTTGTTAGCCCGTAGAGAGTTGTGCAAGTTGTGGGTTTCACCGCTCTCCCCTAAAGTAACTGACTGGATACTAGCTATGAGATACATAGCCAAGTTGGATATTTTGGATCACACTAAGAAAAGACGAGGGTTCTAGGTACCTTTTCGTTCATGTATTGGGTTAGGTAGATTTTAGAGATGGGGGATACAATGTAAATAATAAATTTGATTAAGCTTCCGTCTATCTCGCTGGTATTTATTCCGTTTTACTCCAGGTCGACCTGAGAGGATGAGGTGGGCACACTTGTTGAGTCAGCCTGCTCGGAATGGCTGGTTATTTCGAGCAGGGCAGACTCAATAACAGGCGAGGCTTATGCTTCTTTCCTCCTACCAGCTCATGAGATAAAAGCCCAGTGGCCGATTCGTTAGTAGAAATGGGTGGCGAGTAGGCGAATGAGGATAAAAAAAAAAACATACATGCCTGGAAAAAAATGGAGAACCAGTCATACAGCAATGCAATCACCAACACAAAACACCATACAAACAAAAATAATAAACAACCATTCGGATGAGTCCTAGCGGGTCCACACTGGACAATCCGTAGGACACAACCTGGAAGACGAAATACAACAGAAGAAGGTGTGCCATGCACCCAACAAAGGAAAGAGAGGGAGAGAGCGAGGGAGAGAGACAGAGTGAGACTGCATAAGCAGGGCAAGGCCTTGCAGAGCACCTGGCACCACATGCCAACGTGTGTGTGTATGGCCTTCCGTACACCGTGAGCCCAAGGATGTGTCCGAAATCGCAGCCACAAAGCCACATCACATTCTGAAACGCAAGTAGTAGTCAGACAATCCTCCGGGATGAAAGCTCCATTGTACCAATGCAGAAGACAAGAGGACACCTGCGCCTCTGACCTTGGTCCAGAACGCGCCTGGAACACCCTGAGAGCGATGCCATGGCAGATGTAGTTACCGGCTCAGCTTCCACATTGCCTACATCATCTGCGTCTAGCCCTGGTTCCACTGCCGAATATGCACATTTGAGTGTCCCATGGAAGTCTGCCTATCCAACACAACCGTAGATGAATTGGATTATGACTTGAGTGTGCACCCCCTGTTGGAACACGAACAGGAGTGCAACTGAGACAGCCTAGCATGGCATCCTGCGCATGCATTGGCAGTTATGCATGGGAGATCGCACAATTCCTTGTGTGCAGTGACCACATTGAGGCGCTACCTTGTTGGGCTGTATTGCGGATTGGTGATAAGGTGTGTGCTGAGCACACCTGCCTGGCCAGTTAATGGATTGGCTCACTCTGGTGTTCCTTCAACACGACAACGATGTACTGTTGGAACACATTGCATATGAAGCTGCGCAGGCATTCATGGACGAGAAACTACGTCCCTACAGCCACATCCAACTGTTACCCACAAAACAGGTCCCAACGACATGTTGCTACGTGGGAATTGCTCACATGTGCCACCACAACAGAGGACACATCTGCCTTCGTCTGATCCCTGGATGCATGTGCGTGTAACAACGCATATGTACACAAACCTGTGCAAGTTGAGGTAGGTCCATGGTCGTAGCAACACAGCTTTGTTTGGAAACGTTGCCAATGCGGACACACTGCCGTGGGACAGCACACACACAGCACTGTGGCACGACATGTGAACACGTCGGACCCTTTCACCTGAGCTTTGTCAGCAGAGCAGGCAAAATGCGCACCCCGGTGGCAGAGCACCATGCAGATCCCATGGGCAGTCAGTCCTGCCCCCTCAAAAGGGACAATGGGCAGACGCCAAACAACACATGACTCATCCAGCATGGCAAGGTGGGTTGGAGCATTGCAATCCATGATGATCTTCGTTCATTTAAACAAACACAATGTCTGAACCTCGACATGTACCCATGCTGCGTGCAAGTGTCGTAATCATGTCCCTGCCTGTTGTGGCTGTTGCCTCGTCCGTACTGACACGCACATTCCAATAAAGTCCATGGCACCCCACTGGTGTCTAAGTGTGTGGTGTGTTCTTTTGACTGTCCACTCGTGTGCCACAATGAACATCGATCCTACATAGGGAGGAAGTGACTCACGCATGTGCAATGGTAGTGTGTCCCTTTTGCAAGTTCAACCTCTGTGAGGCAGACATAGTCATGGGATAGGTGCTGGCTGACATGTGCACTTACAGGACTACAACAATGTGAGTATGGTGGGCAACCCCTGACCATGTCGAGCACTGTCATACATCATAATGGAATGTGGCCACACACATGTGTGTATGTGGGTTTGCGATGTTCAGTGCTGTTGTCACATGGGATGTAGGGATACACATGCACATAGACGTGAGTTACCATGGTGTACCTTCATGTGCAATCATTGTGAACCCATCCAGCCATACTCCCATATGTGAGAGAACATAGTAATGACACATCTGTGTGATTCAGAATGTTTTATTCACATTCAGGTGATTGACGGAGCTGGTGCTGTACATGGCCATTCAAGCCCACATCACATGGAAGCCCAGTGGTGGGCCAAACACAGTTCTATGGGGATTGAGCAGTGATTAGGAAGTGGGAGAGTGCATTCCGCAGCAGGATTGCTGTGTAATTGCTCCACAGTGATGAAAGGGCCATCCATCGGGTGAATGTCGCAGAGTTTTCCGGGGGTCAGTAGGAGGTTTTCCCAGGGCATGCTGCATAGGTCATCACCAGGCAGGGACAGGGCACATGGCGGTGATGGATGCTATTACCACTTCCTCTTACAGTAATCCCCCTCCTCTTCTTACTCCCCTGATATGGGTTCTGTGTCCTGTGTGTCCGGTGTGTGTGGCGGGGTGATGGCTGCATCACTGTGTATCACTGACACAACAGACTGCAAAAGTGATGGGGCAGCATCACTGTGTGCCATGGACACATCAGGGCTTGGAGCTGTGTGTGTCGAAGTTCCCGCTGCAGTCATCTGGGAATGGCTCA
Source organism: Lissotriton vulgaris (assembly GCF_964263255.1). Lineage (NCBI taxonomy): Eukaryota > Metazoa > Chordata > Amphibia > Caudata > Salamandridae > Lissotriton > Lissotriton vulgaris. The sequence continues at coordinate 1,884,853,050 of NC_141687.1, read as the reverse complement.
GTGGCAGGAATGGCAAGATGAAGTACTGCAGGGCATTTAGGTTCCCAGTTGCTACTTGCTGGTGTCCAATCGTGGCAGACAGACTTCCAGCCTGCATCTGCTCCATGTTCTCCATTGACCTCTTCATCTGTGCCAACTCTGTGCTCATATCACTGGTGCCTGTCTGACCACACAGCTCTTGTATGATGTTCATTGGCCCAGCGGGTCAGCCAAGTTCTTGGCTGGCGCATGGTGCGTACAAGGGGTGTCCAATAGGGACTGTACGTGGTCCCTGATGGGACTCAGACACCCATGTATGGCATTGAGTTTGGCTGCCATGAGTTCGAAGCCCACTCACAGCTGGTCAGCCGACTCCACCTGGCAACGCCACATACGTTGTTGGAACTCCATGAATTGGTTGGGGGGTGCTGGGAGACAGCCTTGGTGGTGTATGTTTCCTGCTGTGTTGCCTGTGCGGGTGGTGGGCTCACCTCGGGGCAGATGGACTGCCCTGCTGCGGGGGATGGGGTGCGGAGGCTATCTACGATCCTTTGGAGGGTGTCGGTGCAGATAAGCAGGGGTCTTCTTCGTCACTGAAGATGAGTCTGATCTGCTCTGCAGGAGGTGTTGGTTCTCCCTCTGCAATGTGTAAGGGGAGAAGCATTGTTACAGAGTTGTACATGTATGTTGGAGATTTGCTGATGTATTCTTTCTGTCTGCATGCCAATATACATTGTGGTTCTTTTGGTGTAGCTGGCTATTTGATGGCAGTCAGTGTATTTGTTCAACTACATGACAGATGTGTGGTAATACCCGTGCTTTGTCATCACACAGAGTCAGGCAATGCCAGATATGAGTGGGACGTTACTACACAGATACGGGACCTGTTGTAAGTTGTGTACTATTGTGCTTGTGTTGCACTTTGTACCTCATTGCCGTCATTGCTGCTGTTCTGTGATTGCTATGTGTTTGCTGCATTGTGATGGGTATCTAGAGGGGGCCCCTCTTTGCACATTGTGGATGGGGGCCTACTTGGCATTTCTATATGTCCTGCAGTGTGTCCAGGCACTCATTGACATGTTCCACGATCATTGTGGGGGTGCAGTGTGAAACAATTATTCGTGCATGTGTGCCATTGTGCCCATTTAACCCCGCGTCCCCATCCCTGGTCGTTACTCACCCTATTACTGTTGTGTCAGGTCGTATCGTACTGTGTCCAGGCCCCCAGTTCCTGCCACCGTGTCCACACTGCTGACTGTGGCCACCATTTCCTCCAGCTCATCAGTCACCTCCTGTTTTGCAGGACTCCCACCTCCAGTTGCCCTTGCTGCCTTCCTGTTGGCGACGAGATTCTCCTTGGTTTGGCTGTGCACTTCATGCCAGCTCCTCTTGACCTCCTCCGGTGTCCTCCTCGCCACTCCGACTGCATTGACATGGTTGACGATGGCCTGCCATATTTCCGTTTGGGTTTCCAGTGCTGCAGTGGAGGTGCTGAACAGTTGTTAGTAGCGTCCTGTGACCTCTGTGACGATGGTCCCGTCTTCCTGCGGACTGAACCCCGTCTTCCTCTTCCTCTTGTTCCTTGCTGGTCCTCCTTGGTGCGTGTGGGGTTCAGCTTGTCCTATGCACTTGATCTGGCTGCATCCATGGTGCTACGCAGTTTGAAATGTTTTTTTTCTCTCTTTCCTTTATAGTGCATTTTCCCGCCTAACGCGTGGGATTAGCAGGCCTGTGGCTGGTGTACTCTGATTTTTCTACAGCGATTGGCCTCATCACATTTTTTCTGCGTTCATGTTTCGCATTTTTGCGGCGCGGTGTAGGTTTTCCCACCATTTTTTGGTGTCTATCGCATGCTACCGCCTTGTTATGATTTCCACCATAACACAGGGTTATTTTCCTGCAATAGGCTGCGATGGTGAAAGTTGCGTTACGCTACTCTTGCGATAGTTATCACACGTTCTTGTGAATATATTGGCAAGAGTTACGCCTTCAATTAACAAAGTAATCTAGTGCACCAAGGTTCTGTGCACGTGCACCATTATCACAAACCATCTCAATTTTTCCAACGGGTGAATGCTGAAGCAAAAGAAGACAGCCATGCTTCCTCACTTCTTGGCTTGTCAGCAAAAACTACAAATTGAATTATGTTTGCTGGCAAATGAGACACCCTTTTTGTATTGAGTTGACACCCGTCTAGAGGGAAAGAAAAAAGAAAATGACTTCTTTCTCATTGGCTACTGAAATAGGCAGCAAACATTAGTGGCTTGTTGCTGAAAGAGGCAGCGAATGGTAGCGGTTTGAACACTGACCCACGGATAGTCTGATGCCATTCCAAAGAGGAGAAGGCGTACAAATCCCTGTGCTAAGTAAAGAATGCAACCAACTTGGAAAAAGGTTAAGACTATACTGTTGTTGTGATCTATTACGCTTGGGAAAAAATTAGTTAGCAAATGAATTAGACTAAACTATTCCTCTGGAGCACAGTCAATAGAATGGAATATGTCTGTAAAAAGGGTATTTTGTTGCTCCCTCTAAACAGATACAGTTTGCTGTATAGATGTTTTCACATAGCTTTGTTGTGACCACAATTGGAATTTCTACTTTTGTCTACTATTGCTCATTCCAATGTTGTTACATTATTTTCAGAGGGCCGTTTTTAGAGTGCCAAGGAGTCAAGAGCCCCATTTACGCTGGCAAATAAAATCATAGACCGGAGTGTATTTTCAGGTCGTAGAGGAGATCATGAGAAGAAGCAGCCAAGGACTTCAAGAAGAATCACATGACTGTGTGCTGGGAATTGGATGGACAGTCTTTGCTTCAGTCTCATTCTATAGACTGTAAATTTCCAGTACATAGATGAATTCTAAATATAAAGCTATAAGAAAAGGTGCATCAAACAGTTCACTAGCGCTGGCAAAATGCAACACGTTCACGTAGGTTCCTCATTTAAGACGAGGCCACAGAACAGGCATCTGAAAGCAGGAGATTTGGTGGGTGGTTTTCTGATTTTGTTAGCTGGTCCCATTCCCAACAAATTCCATGGCATTGCCTTTTGCCTATGTTTAGGTACAATGTAGACATAGGGAAACTGAGTATCTCTATACCAGTACTTACTGAATTCCTGCTTTAGTTCCCTAAACTAACACCTTGCATGAGTTAATCCTTTCTGCAACTCAGTTTTCTGGTCTGCCACATTTTTCATTACTCAACAATTTTATAAACTAAGCTCGTGGGCAGGCCATCCATTTTTTTGTACAATGACCAGTCCATTTTTTCTGACCTATTATCGCCCTGCTTCTCAAGTTTGAATCATATCTGCTGGTTGCGGCCAAGGGTGTGCAAAATCTGGATTTTACCAGTGAACATACGCCAAGTTTAGCAATTTACACCTTTGTGAAGCTGTATAAATATGTTTTTTTTGTAATAAATACTAAGGGGTTATTTGCAGTTTGGTAGATGCTGGGGGCCTCATTTATGAAAAGTGACGCATCACTGCTTGAAAACAGCGATGCGTCACTTTTCATTGCGCCCTCCTTGCGACACCAATGATGTGTCATACTTACAGTATGACGCATCATGTCCTAAGGAGTTACAGATACGTCAGTATTTCTGACATATCTGTAGGCGCAAAAGTGACGCATTGCTCGAGTGTGTCACAAAAGTGACCCAACTCCAGCAATATGTACTTTCACATGGGGCAAGCCCCATGTGAAAGGGCCTGCGTCAGTCTTACGCTGCTGTGAGGCAGGCGTAAGATTTTGACGCATTTGAGTCCTAGAAGTGGCGCATTGAAATCTCATAGATTTCACTGCGTCACTTCCATGACCCTTTCTTGCGTCCATACGCCCCCCTTGCATACATTATACCTGGTGCAGGTGTAATGTGGTGCAGGGGTTTACAAAGTGACGCATCTACCTAAATGCGTCACTTTGTAAATATGGCGCAACAAGGCGCATTTTTTTACGCCACTGGTGCATCTCAAAAACTGACGCACCGGCAGCGTAAAAATTACGCACAGCCTCATAAATGAGGCCCTGGGTATCTACAAAAAACTGTGGATGCTTTGTGTACCAAACTCTGAGGACCCTCTCTCTGTTTAGAGTAGAAAAAGTGCCTAGTTGCCAACAGCAGGTATGCTGGCAGGACATTTTAATTGATGACCCATGTGACAGTCAGTCACAATAGAATGTTCACCCTGATTTGGAGGTTTTCTGATGCACATATTTCCTGTTTAGCACTACCGTTACAACTCTGGTGGTCCTGGACAAGCAACAAGAGAAATAGCCCATGCACTGGGAGGACACCCCTTCATGACAGATGAATGTATTTGTTTCTTAAAAATAAACTCATGATTTGCTATTGAAAAACAGGTTCTGTATAGGAGTTTCCAAGTAGATTCTACTATGCTACCACTTTGCCTAAAAACACAATTATTATCATCACTCTTACTGTCACCTCTTCGTTTGATTGCACGTAGTATCTTAAAAGGTATAGCTCTAATGTCTAGAATACCATAGACCTTCAAAACCCTTTCGTTTCCATTGTTATTGTTCAATCTCACTGTCTGCAAACCTTAACTTCAGAATATCTCTTTTAATGTACATATCCGTGTTATTTTGCCCACCTCTTATCCATAGGTAACTCATAAATTGTACTCACAAAGTAATTTACTGTCATCTCCCAAGGCCTTCCCAGTGCTTCCATACTCATCAATTAAACACTACTGTTAATCAGTAACGTCTCCCTTTTTTACACCCAATAGGCGTATTACTTATGTATCTACATGTCCATCAATAATATTCACAAATGTATTTCTTTGTCAACTTTTTCCGCAAATGCCCCTCCTGGGCAAACTCTGTCCATTCCCCACCGAGTTCTCCCAATGAAAAATAAATCCGACTCCATAGATAACCCTTCCCTCACCTCCTATTCAGCCATAACTCCTTATCCATCTGACTTTCAAGTTTCCCCTCTGCACCACTCATCACGCATTTGTGCCAGCAATACACCCGCTACTCTAAAAGAAGATGGTAAAATGCAAGAGCATACACTCCAGCCTTCACACTGTTTAGTGACAACATTGTACCCTAACCATTGTTATCTTCGGTCTCTTTTCTACATTCATTGATTTTTATATGGATGTCCTGATCATAAATGTTTAGCTTATTTAATTGTGAAGTCCTATGGTGCTTTCCACTTAAACCATGTAGATGTTATAGCAGAAAAGTTTCAGGTACTGAACTGAAATAGCTTATAAACATCGCCTAGTGGTCTGCTAGTCTTTTGGAAGGCTGTTATACATTAAAGTAGCACTTTTTAAATGTATTTTATAGAGTTTTATATAGCGCAAACTTGATCCGAAAGTATCGGGTATCAGAGCGCTTTACATAGTACCAGTTGCGTTACATGAGGGCATTCATTTTTGTTAGGCACGGGGCGATTAAGTGATTTGCCCAGACTCAAACCCAGTTCTCCAGATTCGAGGTCGACCACCCTAGCCGTTAGGTTAACTCCACTCCCTGCTCACTTCTCTTCCTCTTCTATGTGCTCAAACCAGGTTTATTATGCTCTCGGAAGATTTCATACTAAAAATAGATGACATTGGGGAGGCCTTTAAAAAACGTCCTTTAGCCCAAAGGGTGACTTTTTAAATTGCGAGACCCATTGAGCAATAATGAAGCTTTTAAACCATTAGAAACAGCAACATTGGACTTAGGCTGGTTTAAGATCATGTTTAGTAAAAATGCTTCATGCATCCCGAAATCATTGGGCCCATTCAAGAAGACAATCTGAGACAAAAGTCTAATATTACGACTTTTGGTATTCACAGAGGTCATTTACGAGTTGTATCTTTATGTCCAGAGTCAGGCCGGAGTCTCCGCACCCGGACCACACTCTCCGCACCCGGGCTGTACTCTCTGGCTCGGGCCGGATGAAGTGTAATCAATGGGCTGGAATACCATTTTAGAAACATTAGGAATCTGGGATAAATGGTAGAGGAGAGAGGAGGTCATGAAAATCAGTTTGCGCAGGGAAAAGGGTATGGGCGGATATCATATCCAAGAAAAGTTTTCTCCTTTGCATCCTGGTACATGCAATCCATGATTTGGCTCCTCTCAGTGTTGACTGTAGTGTCACACTACAGTCAACTCTGAGGGGAGCACAAATTATGGACTGCTCAACACTGAGGGGAACGCAAATCATGGACTGCATGCACTATGATGCACAGGAGCAAACTTTTCTTGGATATAATGCAGTGTCCAGCCTCACCCTCTTCACTGGCCAAACTTATTTTCGTGACCTCCTCTACTATTTATCACACGTTCATAATGTTTCTTTTGGTAAATAATTGTATTCCGGCCCATTAATTACACTTCATCCGGCTGCAGAGTATGGCTTGAGCCGGAGAGTACGGCCTGAGCCGGAGAGTACGAGGTGGGTCCGGAGAATCCAGCCCGATTGCGGATGTAAAGATACGACTCGTAAATGACCTCTGTGCATACCAAAAGTCGTAAAGTTAGACCTCTGTCTCAGATTGCCTTTGTGAATTGGGCCCATTGTGATTTTACTGATGCTTTTGAGCTAGAAAACTGCCTACAACAGATTTTTTATTTAGCATTCTCAAATCAGCTTGGAATATTAAGCTGCCATCACTTGTGTGTATAAAAACCACTGAGGACAATTAATCTGTTCCTTCTTTTAGTTTAATAATCTAACCTGTTTTAACATCTCTCTCGCAGTCCTCCTTACAGCTACTGGTTACCATCTCAATGTGTGTTACATCTTTATATCTCCATTTAAAGTTTTATTTCATACTCTTAATTCCTGAATTATAAATATTTTTCCTCAAACCTCTACCCATCATTCTCTTGACTTTCTTGCTGTCTTGTCCCACTCAACACTGACTCTTGAAATGTTTGCAATAACATTCTAAATCCAACCAGATGCATCGAACTCAGAACTGCTGGATGCGTTGCAGCCTTGAGAACATTTCCCCAACAAATGATGTCTAAATAAAAAGAATCTACCATTTAAAATGTTTTTTATAGGAATCCTCCCACTATTGTAACTAATTAACTTTACATTTCTTTGTTATGTATGGCAGGACGGTTGTTTGATAATAACGCATGCTACAGTCATGGCAGCCCTGAATCAATTTAAACATGACTACACTTACATTTTAGAAGGTATGTTTATTACGCATAAGGGCTAGAAATTTGGACCAACTATTTAAATTGTAATGCTATAAAACATGTGACCAAACGTCATGTTTTCATTTAGAAACACTATGCTTTCTGACACTGTAAAAAATTATAAGAATACAGGGACAACTTTCCACTCATCTGATGCACACATTGTAATCATGGATGCAAGCAGAGTTGATCTTGCAGTGATCCAGGTTGGAAGTAAGAAGGGTAAAGTACCGTTACCTACTGTATCTTTTGTAGGCTTCAGTAGAGAGGCATTGTTTATATATTTGTAGCAAAACAGAAGCTGAGCACAAGTGACCCCACCTCACTCCATAAGAAATCATTAGGGATAAGTATATAAAAACGTACAGGTGTAGAGACAGGGTTAGACTCGTGGACCTGTTGCTTTGGGTTATACTGGAGGGCTGAATTCAACTGCCGAGGGAGTGGCAGCATATTCTAGGCCGGGAAACTATGGGGCATATTACCAACAACTAGCGATGATTATCGGTATGTTGGTTTAGCGATAATATTAATATCGCCGAGCTCCGCCAATTTTTATCGCTTAGGAGCCTTGCTATTATCAAGGTTTATCTCCTAAGCGATAAAAATCGGCCGAAATGCATCAATATCGCTGTAAAGTCAGCGATATTCATGCATTACCGAGCAAATGCTCTTAGCCGTGTTATCCACCTCCCATTGGATAACATGGCTAAGAACAGCTCTGGGCAGGCATTAGCTTTTGGAGATAATCGCGCTTAGCGCGATTATTTCCAAAGGTTGGTAATAGGAGATAGAGATGTTAGCGACTGTTTCCAGTCGCTAACATCTTGGCACACCCACTTCGCATGTCATTAGTGATAATTATCGCTGACATGCAAAGTGGGCACCTAAATGCCCACTATCTCCTACTAGCTGTCGCTAACTGGTGTTAGTGACAGCTAGGTAATAGGGCGATACAATTATCGCCGCTTTATCGGAAAAAATTCCCGTTAAAGCGGCGATAAGCCCTTTGGTAATATGTGTGCTTAGCAAAATTACAGGGTAGTAAATCTGCACTGCCATATAATTTAGACGGCTGACATTGTCTAGATAGTTTGGTTGTGGAATAGACTAACACATTAGGAATGCATGATGAAATATACTCTGGGCCTATCTAACATTTCCCTCGATCTGCATATAATCTGCGGAGTTGTTTAGCATAGTTATGATGATTCTGATACCCATGATTTGTAAACAGATAGTACAAATTAATCATATGGTACTGGAATACTGACCACTTTTTGTGTGTGTGTGTGTGTGTGTACGTTTGTGTGCTGATAAAAATCCTAAGGGTGGCCTTGATAGAAGAGTTTTCAATTGAGTTTTCGATTGTTTTCTGCTGACTAATCCAACTCCTCGACACCCTTCAGTCTGGTTCTAGGCCAAACCACACCATTGACCGCTGCCACGGTTCACACCCACATAACATCCTCATGACTCTGGACAGAGGAGATACATCAATCCTTATCATCCTTATCCTCTGGGACTTCTCTAAAGCATTTAACCCAAATTCCCACCTCATCTTCATCCAATGCTTCCACACCATCAGAATCCAAACACACACACTCTGATATATCTGCTCCTTCCTGACGAGAAGGACCCAGTCAGTTAGCCTGGCTACTGATTTAGAGTACAAGGACGGGGTCCATTAATTTTTATTTTCCATCAAGCTATCTTATAGAGCATATCTCACTGGAGACACCTGCTAGTTTTTCCTTTCTCTGAAAAGGGTGCATTTACTTTTGGGACTAAAGGGGTCTCGAGGGTATAACCAAAATAATATTTGGGTGAACAAAGCACACACTTGCACAACCAGATCCTTCCTTTCAATTGTTCATTTTTCAAGATGCGGTAGTATACAGTGAACCCAAATCCTTTTCCAATCGCATCTTTTTTCCATATAGCTAAATTTCATGTACCAGTTTTTCTAACTCTCTTACCCAGCCAATATGTTTCTCTTTCACACACAAAACCACTTCCTTAAATGTAGTCACTCATTCGACCACACTCCTTCCATGTACCAAATGATTCAACTACATTCATTCCTGCACACCCCTGAGAAATGCCCACACAAAATGTGATGTTTATATGCAAATCATTTGCAGCCATACATTTTTTCTATGCAAACATTGTAGAGTAGAATGCAAAGAGGTTTTGACAGCTCCAAACTTCAGTGCATTCCTCATTCTAAGGTAGGTGCTCTTGAACCTACATCTGACACCACTCTCATTCCTTGTTGGCACTCCTGACCTAGAGCAGTGCTACTGCAGGGGAAAGCACAATGCAGGCACCTTATTTTACAATTGATGAAGGGCATTAACAGTGGAATACTGTGTTAATATTCCTACTAAGTATGGGCGGAAAATCCATTCCGCTCGCGGATTTTGCGGATTTTCGGTAAATTCGCAATCCGCGAGATTCGTGAATTTCCCGCAAAATCCGCAAATCCGCGAGCAGCGGATTTTATAGCTTGCTCGCACTGTTCGCGTGAGTTCGCGGCTTCCCAGTTCAACTTCGTGCCCTGCGAATAAGCGCTAAATTGCAGAAATACGATCTTAGCAAAACTGAAACTACTTACCAGGTTCAAAAGTTCAAGCTCATCATTAGTAGCCATTTCCTGTAGTGCTTCCTGAGGGGCCCCTCCAGAGTTCAGTTGCCTACTTGCAACTATTATGTGACCCTGCTCTGACCCTCAGAATAGTTACACATATGCCACAAAGGTCCTGAATTACAGCTAAGGGAGACAAGCAGGAGCCAGGCTGGAAGTTCAAATCCAGTGACACATTAATCAGCCCCTAATTCTTTATTGTCAGTTGGGGCAGGGCAGGTGTTGTAACTAATTTTGCAACAATGAAAGCACTTAGCAAGTGCAAAAGATCACTAATCAGGAAGCACTAAGGAAGCAGGTGCCAGCTAAAAAAATATTCTGTGACACATTAATCAGCCCCAAATTAATTCAGGTCACTTGAGGCAGGGAAGGTGTGCTTTGCTTTGCCACAATAATGTACACTGGACAACCAGAGGGTGCTGTGATGAAACAGAGGGTGGCATGGGTGGGCCAGAGGGTGGCATGAGTAGTCAGAGAGTGGCAGTGGTGACAGAGAGTGGCAGTGATGAAGAAGAGTGTCCCAAACAGGCTGGACACGTAGAAACAACAAGTTCGCAAAACTTGCGACCCGACAGGTAAGTTCGCGTTTGCGAAATTGTACAAAACCCTTGCGAACTGGCAGAAACCCGCGCGAATACAAAAAAAATAAAAATCTGCAAATTCGCGAGAATTCGCGGATTTTGCGGATTGCGAGTTCGCAAATCCGCAAAATTCGCGAACGCGAGATTCGCAAAATTCGCCCATGCTTAATTCCTACTCCTAATTTAAGGGTGGAAATGCAACTTTTGTGCATTAACATTTAGGGGCTCTTTGAAGCCTATACATGTGAAAGTGCTTCTAAGAGTTAACGAGGGGTCAAGGGCAGGCATCTTCTGACATTGAAAGTCCCCTCATGAGTCATTCATGGATGATGTGACCAAGTGCACGTTGGAGCAGTGGGCATGCTTGTGTTGCCACGTTGAATCGGGTATGGTCATCGAAAGGCAACAGGTTTTCCCCATACTTCAGGGCCCTGTCTCATAACTGATGGGATACAATCTCCCAAGGGATTCTAATATTGACAAAATACATTGCGAGTTTGGCACTTAATGAAAACCATTGGATTATTTTAAGCATACTTTTGGATTGTACAGATGTAAATTGGATACTGGGTCTCTTGAACATAATTCTCTCCTTAGGAGATCTTGAACTTGAACACATCTAATACCTTAAGCCCTCAGGAACTTGTGGGGGTTTTACCCTTAAGCGATGAAACGCGCTGACTAAAAGGAGTGGAAAGAATAAAAACACAAAAGAAGAAACAAAGTCTATATCATTGCTTGTATTTTACTCAATTGTACTATACTTTGGTTGGACTTGGAAATGCGTGTACTTAGAATATTGTGAATTGTCATGCTTGTGTTGTGTTGTTATGCATGGAGTTGTGTCTGAAAAACAGCAGCTCCAGTATTTCTGCATCAGCGAACACATCTGGGTCTTACCCTTACTGGCAGGAGCCAATGCAAATCGGGAACTGTGGGCCCTGGAACTTGGGCCACACTTTGTAAGGGCATTTTGCCCTTGCAAATATATGCTTGTGATTTTACAAATCGGGTTATCAGTAGATATAAGGTTCAGAACTTTTTTCTGATGCTTACATATGGAATGATGGGATGGGCACATTTGTACATGTGCACAGAATTATCATATATTTTGAATTATAAATGATAAATCATTATGAGAAAAAAACATCAATATTTTCATTTAAAGTTGTTTTCTTTGAGAGAGGTGATATAAACCAAGTATCTCTGAAGATACTCAATCATACAAATGATTCATACCAAGTGCACAAGCTACAACTTTTATCTATGTAGGTTTGAAAAGTGAATATGATGTTATTATATATGGCTAGGTCTGCTGTGTTCTGTGAATTGAGGCTACTTTAAGTTACAGGATGTCACACTATACCAGAGTATGCTGTGCAGTATGAGTCGGTTATAGCAAAAGTAGAGATTTTTTGTTGGAAGGATCATTGAGCTGAATATGTGTGTTGCAGAAACAGAAAGGTGATCACGTGCCCACAAGCATTAAGATTTGTTTTGATAAAAGGTAAGAGGATAATCCTAACAATCAAATGCTCAGCACCACTCAGTCTGGTTTCAGACCCAACCACAGCATGGATTGCTGGCAAGGTTGACATCCACATGACTCTGGACGAAGGAGACACAGCGACTATCATCCTCTTGAACCTCTCTACAGTATTTGACCCAGTCTCCCACCTCATTCTCATCCAATGCCTACATGACATTGTAATCCAAAGACACACCCCACTGATGGATCTGCTCCTTCCTGACCTAGTCAGTCATCCTGGTACAGTACACCTTGGAAGTCTGCAACCTCATTAGTTGAGTGCTGCAAGGATCTTTCCTAAGCCCAACCCTCTTCAACATACACATGATCCCTCTAACCAGCATCATCCGATCTCAGAACATCAATGTCCTCTCCTACACCAATGATACACAACTAATTTTCCCCATCATGGTCAAGACTCCCAGTGCCCAGATAAAGCTCAGTGCCTGCCTGATTGAAATAGCCCACTGGATGAAGATCAAATGTCTAAAGCTGAACACCAAGGAGACTGAAATCATGATCTTCTGGAAGAGCACATCACTTGGGACTCTACCTGGTGCCACAAAACACCCACCTTCACCACCCATGCTAAGAACCTCTGGATCATCATCAACAGCAAACTTGACCTGAACGCCCAAGTCATTGGTGTCACTGCCTCATGTTTCCATACCCTGAAGATGCTTTGAAAAAGTTTCAAATTGATCCCAATCAGCCCCTGGAAAAACGTCATGCACACCCTGGTCACAAGCAAACTGGACTACAGGAGCCCCTGTAAGCCGGAACCAATAAAAAAGATGACCAGAAGGCTGCAGACCATTAAGAACTCGGTGGCCAGAATCACTCTCATCTTCCTGCACCGCACTCACATCACACCGCACCTGAAGGAGTTCCACTGGCTCCCCATTCACAAACGAGCACAATTTACCTACATACACTTTCAAGGCACTACATAGCACTGTTACAAAAATGAAGCCAGTGTCTGGGTTCAGGGACCTGTCTTGTGTGTGGGCTATCTACCAGCAGTGTGTAGGTGTAGCCATTCAGAAAGAAAAGAATTTTTCTTTCTTGTTATCCCCTCACTCACCGGAGTTTCCTCACGGTGACATGCTTCATCATCGGGGTCATCCCAGTTCTCTACGAAAAGGGGCGTGCTGCGACTATCGAGCTACGAAGGAGCACTATGAAGTGAAGGACTATGTGTGGTGAGAGTAAGTGGAGTGGATGTATGTGTGAGTGTTAAAAATACCGTGCTAGTGGACCTCAATGTTTTATTCTGCTCCTAGACCGGTATGTTAAAAGTGGGGTTTGTACTGTGGACCAACCTGTGATGTGGGTTGGTTCAGTATCTGGTCAACATGTTTCACGCTACCCCTAGCGTTTCGTCAGGACCATACAGGGACCAGCCCTGTATAATACCACTCCTAAAAAAACCTAGATTTAGGATTCAAATATTAAATTAGTGAAAAAAAATATTTACAGTGATTGACGCTGTTCCAACTTGGTACACGCGTTGTTTTTTGTTCATTGGTGAACCTGTAAAAGATATGAATAGAACAATGTTAAAAATTACATTGCCCCTATCTCAGCCGATATCGGGGTCTTGTAGTCCCTCAGGACGTGCAATTATCCATGCACGTTCGTTCATGCACGTGGTTTATATGGTGTGAGTTTTCCCATACAAGGACGTGCATACTTTGGAGTCTGCTGTCTGTCGGCGATTGACACTGGAAGTGAAACTACCGTGAGAAATCGTGTCAAACATACAGAAAGTGATTTTACAGATAACAGTGAATACACAAATCAGACACACAAAAAGAGAAAAGGTATTGTCAATAATTACATTTGTTGGTGCAAAATGGCACATCATGGTCTCATGGGGGGCGGTATCGCCTCGTTGGAAACAATGCTACAAAGTTATTAAAGGTGAAAAAACAGAGTTAGTATTCTAAAGTTTCTACTCTTCAGAGTACGAGTCTGATGTGCCCAAAAGAGTTCTTAGGTCTGGATGGATATAACTTACTTCCTGATCAGCAATGCCGCATGGTTTTACCTAGCTGCTTCCCCTTGGACCGCATCTTAAGGAATGGTCCGTGGGTCTGGGTTTTATAGGTCTTGACTTCCGGTTAGAAAAGACTAGAATGTTGTAGCGGCCATCTTTGGAGGATGTAAATTGACCTAGTTTGGGTCTTTTTACTATTCCCATTTTTCAATAGGCCTAGTCACTGATTTCATTGTTTACATGGGGATTTTTGCAGTTACGTGAGGGGATTCTCAAGGAGTTCTAGTTCCAGATTTAAATGGTTTAGAAATGTCATCTATTCAAGACACCCCATGGTATGTCATCGTTCAATCCTCTGGTATCCGTCTGGAGTTTGAAAACCCAGCGCTGTTCACGTTCGTGAAGGATTTTGTCAAGATTTTCTCTGTTTTTTACACATTCCAAGACAACCCATCTCAGATCGTTCGGGTGTGATTTCTCTCGATGAAGTGGTTGGTCATTCGGGTTGTTGACTTTTTACAGCGGATGTTGCTTCTGTGCTCTACAATCCTGGTGCTTACTTTCCTTGTTGTCATGCCAACATAGTGCAGGTTGCATGTGCATGTAATCAAATACACCACTCCACTTGTGTTGCAGTTGGAGAATTCCTTGAGTTGCCATGTGGTATTGTTGTTAAAAGTGATTTTTTTGGTTACTGAGGTTAGATGACATACGCTACAGTTGTTGCACGGGTAGTGTCCGTTCGGAAGTGGTTGCAATCTGTTCGTGTTTTCTGTTGGTTTTGGTCTCATGTGTACCAAATAGTCCTTCAGATTCCTTCCTCTTCTGTGACTAAACATCGGTTTAGGGATGTTTAGTTCGCCACTGTTCAGAATTGTCCAATGTTTATTCACGATCTTGCTCACTTGGTCAGATACTTTGTCGAAAGTCGTGATACAGATTGGTCTCTCACTGTTAGTTGGTTGTGCTGTTTTCGGTTCCAAGAGAGCCTCTCTGTTGTTGTTGCTCGCTCTTTAGCATGCCTTTTGTACCATTTTCTTCGGGTAGTTTCTTTGTTGTAGTTTTATGCTTAGTTCATCTGCTTGGGATAGATAGTCTGATTTATAAGAGCAATTTCTTCTTAGTCGGAGAAATTGTCCGAAGGGGAGGTTTTGTTTGAGGTGTCTCGGATGAAAACTGTTAAAGGTAAGGAGACAGTTTCTGGAGGTAGGTTTGTGATGTGTTGTAGTTATCAACATTCCGTCTCTTGCCCAAATATTCAGATCCAGAAACACCAGATGGCTCCTGCTCATGGTGTTAGTGAATTTTAAGAATGGATCTTGTTCATTTAGCCATTCGCAGAATCTCAATGCCTCTTCCTCATTGCCGTTCCATATCAACAAAATGTCGTCGATATAACGTTTCCATAATGTTATGTGGTCCATGTGGGGGTTGGTGGCGGTTAGGATTTTCTTTTTCTCTAGTTGATGGACATACAGTCCCGCTATGCTCGGCGCAAAGGTGCTGCCCATACTGGTCCCATGTTGTTGACGATATAGGGTTTCTTCAAATCGGAAGAAATTTTCTGTGAGCGCTAGCCTGCAGCATTCCAGTACCACATGTCTGGGCGCGTGATATGTCCACTCCTCCTCAAACAGAACTTCTTCCAAGATTTCCAATGTCTCCTTGTGCGGTAAGCTTGTGTAAAGACTCTCCACATCTAGACTTATCAAAATGCTAGATGTGGGGTCAAAAGATGTTTCTTTCAAAAGGCATAGTACGTCCTTAGTATCTTTCAGATACGTATCTGTTTTCTGAACAATGGGACGGAGAAAGGCGTCCGCATATCTTGATACTGGTTCCAATATTGACCCTATACCAGAGACTATTGGCCTTCCTGGGGGGTCTTCCATGCGTTTATGGATCTTCGGGATTGTATAGAAGTATGGGATGACTGGTTTACTGTTGACTAAGAATTCGGATTCTTTCTTATCCATCCAGTCATTTACCAGACTTTCCTCAATGAGGTGTGCTATGCTGATTCTTATTTTCTCTGTAGGGTCTTCCTTAATGATGATGTAATTCCTTGTGTCGGCCAGGAGTCGAAGACATTCCTGTCTGTATTTTTCGGTGTCTTGTAAGACTATTGCTCCTCCCTTGTCCGCCGGTTTTATTGTTATTGAGTGGTTATTTGATAGTTCCCGAATCGCTTCGAACTCCAGATTGCTTGTGTTTTTGAAGACTTTTATCGTGTTAGGATCCAATTCTCTTACATCCTTCATCACAGCTTTTTCGAAGGCCAGTAGTTCTACTGGTAGGTTTTGAGGTGGTGGAACAAAAGTAGATTTTCTTTTCAGTCCCGTGTCCGACCTCGAGGTTTGTGTTTGTTCGTTGTCTTTGAAGAAGACCTGTAATTTTAATTTTCTCAGAAACTCTTTTAGCTCTGCACACAATCTGAACTTGTCCGTAGTAGGTGTTGGTATGAAACCTAGTCCTTTGTTTAATACTTGTTTCTGGATTTCCGTCAGAGCCAGAGTTGATAGGTTTACTACTAGATCTGGGGGTTGCTCGTTGACGGTTCTGGCGGCCCCTTGCTCCGTGTGTGACGTATCGAAACTTCCACGGGCTCTGCCCATTGCACTTGTTGGCCGGTTTTGTTCTTCGCTCTCTGAGTCGTTTGGCCTCTTCCTAAAAAAGGACGAGATTGGTTGCTTTGGTTACTATTCCAGTTCTGGAACGGTTGTTGGGGGTACATTGGAGGGAACTGTTGTGGTCCATAGAAGAATGGTGGTGGAGGGCCGAAAGGCGGCTGGTAGGTAGGCCACATTTGTGGTTGGTTGCCTCGGTATCTCCCTGCATTTCCTCTGCCTCTCCTTTGTTTTCTATTTGGAGGGTAATTATAAACTTTTGGCGAGTTTGCCGAATCTGAGCCACTATCGGATCCATCACTATCTGTGTTGTATCCGGGGTTTCTATTGCTTGGTTTGTAGTCGTCCCGTATGTATGGATAGACTACTTCATGAGAAAAAATTTTCTTGTCTTTATCCAATTTTGTGTATTTTGAATCTTTGAGACTGATCTCAAATTCAGTCATTGTTTTATTCAACTCGTCTAGTCTTTTTTTGAGTTCAGCTGGAGCTATGTATGTCTTCAGGTGGACCTCCAATGTCTGAGGAAATACAGACATTGGAGGTCCACCTGAAGACATACATAGCTCCAGCTGAACTCAAAAAAAGACTAGACGAGTTGAATAAAACAATGACTGAATTTGAGATCAGTCTCAAAGATTCAAAATACACAAAATTGGATAAAGACAAGAAATTTTTTTCTCATGAAGTAGTCTATCCATACATACGGGACGACTACAAACCAAACAATAGAGACCCCGGATACAACACAGATAGTGATGGATCCGATAGTGGCTCAGATTCGGCAAACTCGCCAAAAGTTTATAATTACCCTCCAAATAGAAAACAAAGGAGAGGCAGAGGAAATACAGGGAGATACCGAGGCAACCAACCACAAATGTGGCCTACCTACCAGCCGCCTTTCGGCCCTCCACCACCATTCTTCTATGGACCACAACAGTTCCCTCCAATGTACCCCCAACAACCGTTCCAGAACTGGAATAGTAACCAAAGCAACCAATCTCGTCCTTTTTTAGGAAGAGGCCAAACGACTCAGAGAGCGAAGAACAAAACCGGCCAACAAGTGCAATGGGCAGAGCCCGTGGAAGTTTCGAAACGTCACACACGGAGCAAGGGGCCGCCAGAACCGTCAACGAGCAACCCCCAGATCTAGTAGTAAACCTATCAACTCTGGCTCTGACGGAAATCCAGAAACAAGTATTAAACAAAGGACTAGGTTTCATACCAACACCTACTACGGACAAGTTCAGATTGTGTGCAGAGCTAAAAGAGTTTCTGAGAAAATTAAAATTACAGGTCTTCTTCAAAGACAACGAACAAACACAAACCTCGAGGTCGGACACGGGACTGAAAAGAAAATCTACTTTTGTTCCACCACCTCAAAACCTACCAGTAGAACTACTGGCCTTCGAAAAAGCTGTGATGAAGGATGTAAGAGAATTGGATCCTAACACGATAAAAGTCTTCAAAAACACAAGCAATCTGGAGTTCGAAGCGATTCGGGAACTATCAAATAACCACTCAATAACAATAAAACCGGCGGACAAGGGAGGAGCAATAGTCTTACAAGACACCGAAAAATACAGACAGGAATGTCTTCGACTCCTGGCCGACACAAGGAATTACATCATCATTAAGGAAGACCCTACAGAGAAAATAAGAATCAGCATAGCACAGCTCATTGAGGAAAGTCTGGTAAATGACTGGATGGATAAGAAAGAATCCGAATTCTTAGTCAACAGTAAACCAGTCATCCCATACTTCTATACAATCCCGAAGATCCATAAACGCATGGAAGACCCCCCAGGAAGGCCAATAGTCTCTGGTATAGGGTCAATATTGGAACCAGTATCAAGATATGCGGACGCCTTTCTCCGTCCCATTGTTCAGAAAACAGATACGTATCTGAAAGATACTAAGGACGTACTATGCCTTTTGAAAGAAACATCTTTTGACCCCACATCTAGCATTTTGATAAGTCTAGATGTGGAGAGTCTTTACACAAGCTTACCGCACAAGGAGACATTGGAAATCTTGGAAGAAGTTCTGTTTGAGGAGGAGTGGACATATCACGCGCCCAGACATGTGGTACTGGAATGCTGCAGGCTAGCGCTCACAGAAAATGTCTTCCGATTTGAAGAAACCCTATATCGTCAACAACATGGGACCAGTATGGGCAGCACCTTTGCGCCGAGCATAGCGGGACTGTATGTCCATCAACTAGAGAAAAAGAAAATCCTAACCGCCACCAACCCCCACATGGACCACATAACATTATGGAAACGTTATATCGACGACATTTTGTTGATATGGAACGGCAATGAGGAAGAGGCATTGAGATTCTGCGAATGGCTAAATGAACAAGATCCATTCTTAAAATTCACTAACACCATGAGCAGGAGCCATCTGGTGTTTCTGGATCTGAATATTTGGGCAAGAGACGGAATGTTGATAACTACAACACATCACAAACCTACCTCCAGAAACTGTCTCCTTACCTTTAACAGTTTTCATCCGAGACACCTCAAACAAAACCTCCCCTTCGGACAATTTCTCCGACTAAGAAGAAATTGCTCTTATAAATCAGACTATCTACCCCAAGCAGATGAACTAAGCATAAAACTACAACAAAGAAACTACCCGAAGAAAATGGTACAAAAGGCATGCAAAAGAGCGAGCAACAACAACAGAGAGGCTCTCTTGGAACCGAAAACAGCACAACCAACTAACAGTGAGAGACCAATCTGTATCACGACTTTCGACAAAGTATCTGACCAAGTGAGCAAGATCGTGAATAAACATTGGACAATTCTGAACAGTGGCGAACTAAACATCCCTAAACCGATGTTTAGTCACAGAAGAGGAAGGAATCTGAAGGACTATTTGGTACACACGAGACCAAAACCAACAGAAAACACGAACAGATTGCAACCACTTCCGAACGGACACTACCCGTGCAACAACTGTAGCGTATGTCATCTAACCTCAGTAACCAAAAAAATCACTTTTAACAACAATACCACATGGCAACTCAAGGAATTCTCCAACTGCAACACAAGTGGAGTGGTGTATTTGATTACATGCACATGCAACCTGCACTATGTTGGCATGACAACAAGGAAAGTAAGCACCAGGATTGTAGAGCACAGAAGCAACATCCGCTGTAAAAAGTCAACAACCCGAATGACCAACCACTTCATCGAGAGAAATCACACCCCGAACGATCTGAGATGGGTTGTCTTGGAATGTGTAAAAAACAGAGAAAATCTTGACAAAATCCTTCACGAACGTGAACAGCGCTGGGATTTCAAACTCCAGACAGATACCAGAGGATTGAACGATGACATACCATGGGGTGTCTTGAATAGATGACATTTCTAAACCATTTAAATCTGGAACTAGAACTCCTTGAGAATCCCCTCACGTAACTGCAAAAATCCCCATGTAAACAATGAAATCAGTGACTAGGCCTATTGAAAAATGGGAATAGTAAAAAGACCCAAACTAGGTCAATTTACATCCTCCAAAGATGGCCGCTACAACATTCTAGTCTTTTCTAACCGGAAGTCAAGACCTATAAAACCCAGACCCACGGACCATTCCTTAAGATGCGGTCCAAGGGGAAGCAGCTAGGTAAAACCATGCGGCATTGCTGATCAGGAAGTAAGTTATATCCATCCAGACCTAAGAACTCTTTTGGGCACATCAGACTCGTACTCTGAAGAGTAGAAACTTTAGAATACTAACTCTGTTTTTTCACCTTTAATAACTTTGTAGCATTGTTTCCAACGAGGCGATACCGCCCCCCATGAGACCATGATGTGCCATTTTGCACCAACAAATGTAATTATTGACAATACCTTTTCTCTTTTTGTGTGTCTGATTTGTGTATTCACTGTTATCTGTAAAATCACTTTCTGTATGTTTGACACGATTTCTCACGGTAGTTTCACTTCCAGTGTCAATCGCCGACAGACAGCAGACTCCAAAGTATGCACGTCCTTGTATGGGAAAACTCACACCATATAAACCACGTGCATGAACGAACGTGCATGGATAATTGCACGTCCTGAGGGACTACAAGACCCCGATCTCGGCTGAGATAGGGGCAATGTAATTTTTAACATTGTTCTATTCATATCTTTTACAGGTTCACCAATGAACAAAAAACAACGCGTGTACCAAGTTGGAACAGCGTCAATCACTGTAAATATTTTTTTTCACTAATTTAATATTTGAATCCTAAATCTAGGTTTTTTTAGGAGTGGTATTATACAGGGCTGGTCCCTGTATGGTCCTGACGAAACGCTAGGGGTAGCGTGAAACATGTTGACCAGATACTGAACCAACCCACATCACAGGTTGGTCCACAGTAGAAACCCCACTTTTAACATACCTGTCTAGGAGCAGAATAAAACATTGAGGCCCACTAGCACGGTATTTTTAACACTCACACATACATCCACTCCACTTACTCTCACCACACATAGTCCTTCACTTCATAGTGCTCCTTCGTAGCTCGATAGTCGCAGCACGCCCCTTTTCGTAGAGAACTGGGATGACCCCGATGATGAAGCATGTCACCGTGAGGAAACTCCGGTGAGTGAGGGGATAACAAGAAAGAAAAATTATTTTCTTTCTGAATGGCTACACCTACACACTGCTGGTAGATAGCCCACACACAAGACAGGTCCCTGAACCCAGACACTGGCTTCATTTTTGTAATTGTACCTAGGAGGACGACCTGGTCTTTAGTAAACCTCCTTTTCCCTCTACTCTGTTGTACTACATAGCACTGCCCAGCAATCGAATCTGCTTTTACAAACCTTACAGAAAACCTTTGCTCGCCCAGATTCCTACTTGCACAAATCTCACAAATATGGAAAACCACATCCAGTGGTCGATCCTTTTCCGACATCACTTCTAAAGCATGAAACATTCTGCCACTAAACAGAAGAGCATCCTCCTCACGTCTTGAATTTTGCAAGAAACTGAAGACCTGAGCGATAATTTTTGTCTCTAACTTGTTTAGAGACAAAAATTATCGCCGCACATCGGCGATTTTTATCGCAGATAAACCTTGCTATTAAAAAAAACGGCCGAAATGCATGAATATCGCTGAAAAGTCAGCGATATTCATGCATTATCGAGCAAATGCTCTTAGCCATGTTATCCACCTCCCATTGGATAACATGGCTAAGAACTGCTCAGGGCAGGTGTTAGCTTTTGGAGATATTCCCGCTTAGCGTGAATATCTCCAAAAGTTGGTAATAGGAGATAGCGATGTTAGCGACTGTTTTCAGTCTCTAACATCTTGGCACGCCCACTTTGCATCTCATTAGTGATAAATATCACTGACATGCAAAGTGGGGCCCAAGATGGTCGCTATCTCCTACTAGCTGTCGCTAACTGGTGTTAGCGACAGCTTGGTAATAGGGAGATAATTTTATCTCCGCTTTCTTGGCTTTTAAAGCCAAAAAAGCAGAGATAAACCCCCTTGATAATATGCCCCCTGTTTTTTTGAGTAGTCAGACTAGGTCCTAAGTTTGCCATAAGCACTAGAACCTAGGTGTACCCAGACTCACACCTGCTCAGGGCCAGGATACTTCCCTGGGTGAAAGTGTGCTCTACATTTCTGCATAACATAACAAACAAAGGGGCATATTACCAACAACTAGCGATAATTTTTGTCTCTAACTTGTTTAGAGACAAAAATTATCGCCGCACATCGGCGATTTTTATCGCAGATAAACCTTGCTATTAACAAGGTTTATCGCAAATGCGATAAAAAACGGCCGAAATGCATGAATATCGCTGAAAAGTCAGCGATATTCATGCATTATCGAGCAAATGCTCTTAGCCATGTTATCCACCTCCCATTGGATAACATGGCTAAGAACTGCTCAGGGCAGGTGTTAGCTTTTGGAGATATTCCCGCTTAGCGCGAATATCTCCAAAAGTTGGTAATAGGAGATAGCAATGTTAGCGACTGTTTTCAGTCTCTAACATCTTGGCACGCCCACTTTGCATCTCATTAGTGATAAATATCACTGACATGCAAAGTGGGGCCCAAGATGGTCGCTATCTCCTACTAGCTGTCGCTAACTGGTGTTAGCGACAGCTTGGTAATAGGGAGATAATTTTATCTCCGCTTTCTTGGCTTTTAAAGCCAAAAAAGCGGAGATAAACCCCCTTGATAATATGCCCCAAAATTGTGTATCCTAAATAGGAAAGATTATTCTTTTTTTCTTTTTATATAGCTTGAATTCGACCCAAAGGTATCAGACCAGTTAGGTTACAGATGGACACATTTATTTTTTGGGTAGGCAGTGGAAGATTACGTTATTTGCCCAGAATTTCAGGATCTTGAGCGTCCCTGCCGAGACTCAGACCTGGTTCCCCAGCTTCGAGGTCAACTGCTCTAGCTTTTCGGCCACATCTACCCCCGTTTTCCCAAACACCATACTACTAAAGTATTATCAGAGGTCCTTTGCACACTAATTTTATACCATTGAAATGCTATCAAAATGTTGGTTTGAAAAAGTCTCAAATTTTGTGGAAGATAAGGTGACATGTCTGGAAAACTGTAAAAAGGCCAAACAACAGCATCACATAGACAGTCTCGATTAGACTTTTGAGGTACCTAATATTTGGAGTTTGAACTGGGAGCGCTCCCAAAGCCCCTCGCGTTCATGAAATTAGGCCAATGTAACTATCAAATGTTTCCGAAAGCTGCTGCTAAATAATACATCAATGTCAAACTATAATGTCCAAAAACATGTTTTAAATAATAACTATATATTCTCAAAACAACAATATGAAAGGCTTACCAACACAACAAACAACATCGTAAAAGATTACAAAATGTCACTAAATGGCTCAAAATAGTACAGCAGACTTTTAGCAGTCTCCCCCATCTGCCCCAAAACCTTGCTCTAGGCCTGGGCGTTGAGCGTTGCTGTGGGAAAGATGAACCTGGCGTGTTATTCCTCACTGGGGATGATTAATTGCTTCCCTTTCCTTTTTGTGCTGCCAGACATGGTGTTATTTAAAAAAACCACTTTGACCAAGCCCAGGAGTTTTTATGATCCAGGGACCCTTCCTAGGCCAGTTTCTAAGGCGTATTCCTAGCTGGCGTGTGCTCCGGGCAGTAACATCGGCCACCACTAAGCCAGGGTATGTCTTCAGCAACATGAACCTCAGTGGGGCAAATTACACCTTGGATTTAAGATTTTAAGTAGAAATCTGATTTTTTTTTCACGGCACAACCTGATAGCTGCCTTGATTGTTGTATTTTTCCAGTCTTGATAGAAAATTGTGTGCAACTTCACTTGACACCACATCGTCGTGCTACTCTGAAGGAAATTCTGTGTATTAACAGAGAATGAACACTAAATGTGAGACAGTACAGAACCTACGGTGTACACTGTTTTAACTGAGAATCCTAGGCAATGTCTTGTGTGCAATCCCGTTTGATTTCTGATCTGTAAAAAGAGGAAGCATTTTATACACGCAGCTATTGCTTGTTAAAGTTTTGCTGTGCCGTTCGGTACTTCTACCTGCGAGCAGTTTTCGTCTAGAACTCTACAGCACGAGACTAAAAATGGCTTACTGAGAAATATTCTACTGCAGCCGAAAGCTGTGACAGGCATTTCCATGCATAACGTCTCTGTAATGCCATAAAACTGAGACACATATTGGACGAGATTACAAACAGGCGATTAGTTCACCACCGAAGCAGAACCAATGCCTCCGCTGAAACAAGCAAACAAGCAGTCAGAGATGTTAACATCGTTTGCCATATGATGCTGCCTGGACAGCAAGAGTGGGAGGGGAGTTGAGATGACTGCAGAGCGTACAGCCAACACCTCAGCCAGCATCTGCATGGGGGGGCTCGTTCGCGTTGCCTCTTTCGTAATTTACGTACTTTCATTCGTCCGGCGAGTTCAATGCAAGCGCGCAAATTACGAAGGATGTTGGCATACATTCATTTACGAGTTAAAGAAGATTATCACGCCCGTGTTGGTAAACAGGGAGGCAGGTAAATCTGTTTGGCTCATAACAGCAATTGCACACACAAAGACACATTTGAGCAGCCCTTCATTGTGCAGTAAGTGGCTTCCATAGGGTTGAGGTAATCAATAGGCAACAGAGAGCTGTGTGGTTGCTTCTACTCTAATAGCTAATCTATTGGGTCATCTTAGAGTGGATATTTTTGTACATTTGTTCATCTTCTGCACCAACAATATTTGGGAACCCAAAGGATTGTGACTACTCACTGATTCATCTGCTTTGCAATGCTGGCATCTGTGCTGAGGTAGATCTGAACTAATCTTCGCATTTGTTCTATTAAATGTATGTGTAGAAAAGAAGTAAATGACAGAAAGTGAAAGGCACTGCAGTAATTGAGAATGGCAGGGTGGGTGCATATGGGAACATGTGGAAACAAAATAATTCTGTGAATATCTGTGTCTGAATGTGTATTTTGTGTATGTGTGTGCACATTTATCTGTTTTCATTTATGTGCGTACACACAGTTCTGTGTGTGTATGTCCATGTTCGGCTTGCCTGTGTATGTGTGTTGTGTGATGTTTGAATCTATCTGTCTGTATCTCAATGTGTGTTTCTGTGCCCATGCATATGTGTCTATGTGTATGTGTCTGGGTGTTTGCCTAAGTGTTGATGTGTATTATGCGTGTCTTTGTGTGTGCATGTGTTTCACAGTATTTATGTACATCTGTGTGACTGTGATGGTGTGTGCATCCTTGTGCATTTCTGTGTGTGTGTGTTTCTCGGTAAGTGAGACACTCGGCATTTGTTGTATGTCTCCAGGTAAATGCCTCCATGTCACTGTGTATTATGCATGTTTCTTTGTAAACATATGTGAGCGTGTATCTGTTTGTCTCCTCAAAGCATGTACATGTGTTTTAATGTGTCCGCGTGCACATTTGTGTGTATGTACAAGTGCCCAAGTATCCGAATGTGACTGCTCATTTGTGCGTTTGCATTTGTGTGCGTGTATTGCTCTCTCGGCATATGTGCAGGTTGTCTGCATATGGACGTGTTTTTTTGTGTGAATTATTGTTTTATTTGCTTTACCTCGGTTACAACCACATAAGAGGTAACAGTGGTAGCTTTATCGCTTAAGAAAAAGAAAACACCTAATATGAGGCTAAATAAAGCATAAAAAACGATTCTTTGCTGTGTCTCAGGTTTTGGCTTGCAAAGGAAAGAGGTTATTGGCAAACTCTCATGCTGAACATAAAAACAAGACAAGGAAATTATGAACACAGGTCAGGGCTAAAACGAATTAATTAATCAATAATTAACACATATTATTTCGCTATTGGAAAACTGTATCTTATTTTTTTTTTTAAAAGCAGTGTGCAATGATTAGTTGTCGCTGAAAGAATGACTGACAACATATTTGATTTGTAAGTTTCCAAACTTAGCATGCAGGATAACTTTGACGGAATTAGCAAATTAAAACTGAAGTTCACGTAGCTTTCTGTATATGGTTTTTCTGTATCAGTTAAAACTCTTTAAAGACACATAGTACTAAATTCCGCAAGTCAGGGAAAACTTCCTTTAAAATTCTGTAAGTGTGTCCAGTAAAGTAATTGCAGAATTTACTGAATTATAACTCAGTCACTTTGCAGATTTACTTTGATATGCAAGAATAAACGAATAATGAGATATGATTTTCAACTCTGCAATTAACAGATAGTAATAATAATAATGTAGACAGAGATACGTAGAATAATGTGTCCCTCCCCCTCTGTGCTTTACATAACAATAATAGGTCATTATGGGGCCAATAAAACCTCAGGTGTCCAAGACAGGTTCAAGAAGGCTGAATTCACACCACATGCTCAAAATAATTTCTATCTATCTAAATGATTTTAATTCATGTCTGCTTTTAATAAATTAATGTTTTGTAGATGTACTTGCACCATGCATCCTCCATTCTTGTAGCTGTGCTGAAATCCACAGTAAAACATTGTTTTCTGTTTACGTGCTGGCAGCAGTCCTGTATTTTGCCTAGTATGCCAAGCTGCCTTCATTTTCAGTGCACTGTTACTGACTCAATGTTTGATCTCCATTACAGTATTATAACTCCTTGTCAGCATCGGTTACACCCGACCCACCTGCAAGTCTACTTGTTAACAAATTCCTTATCGTTGTCAGGTTATGGCCTTATGGCTACAGGGCATATCACATCGCCTCATCGCATTGAATAGGAACATAGTTTCATATAGATTTGTGGTACTCATTTGCCTAATTTAGCTGGTATCAGATGTTAGGTTTGGACAAACGTGCAGATGTTGCCGATGGAACATGTGGTACCCAGTCGACAGCGGACATTTTCTTTATATGTGCACATACATTACAACTGTGCAGAGGAATGATGTAGCTGAACATCAAGCAAAGCACCAATAACATCTAGGAAACAAACATTGAGGCCACTGACTCCACCTCTCGTCATCCGTAGGGCCACACCCCCTCTCTCAGCACACTGGCTGAAGAAGGGTAGCTCGGTGTCGCTGTCATACCGGAAATATCCAGGGTTTCCATTCCAAATCATCAGCAGGGGTTAGGATTTCATTCCAGGCCCCAGTGAGAGTCGTGGGGAGCCTGGATTTCTCCTGGCCTGGGTCAGGTGGAGATGCAAGGTCTGCGGTTTACCCCATCTGGCCCATCCTGCCATAATAAAAAAGCCCTGTCGTTAGCACTGTAAGAAGAGATGCTCAACTCATGTCACGTCTCAGTTCCCATGAACTTTGACCCCAGCGCTTGAAGTTTGAAAGCTTTACAGTGACCCAAAGGGCATGGGAGACAACTGCTCCTACCCCACATTACAACTGAGGGCAGCCACCCTATCGCCCGTCCTGACTCCTCTTGCGGCTCCATCACTTGTATCAGTTACAATTCGAGGTATGCGTGCGCCATGGCTGCGCGACAATGCACGTGCTGCTGACGCCTCAGTGATGCTGCACGGGGAAAGGTGGGAGGAGCCTCGCACTGAGAGCTTCGTGTGCACCAGGCATTCAACAAAGGAGGGATGGGTCTGCTTAGCTAGCCCGCTTAGCCACTCTGCGTCATCTTTACAACACCACATTCATCTGGGCTCAATTCCAAATACAGTTAAGTCATGGCGTGAAGCCCTGCAGAATGCCACTCTGTATCTGTGGGCAAAAATTAAAAAACACGCCTTTTATGCCTGCACGGCAGCCTCTGTTACACAGTTGGCAAATACATTAATTGGACGTATCTTTGATTGCAGTGCCTTGTTTTCTTTATTATTACGTGGTTTAAAATAAGTAAGCAAATATAGCAGCAGCCAGGCTGGAGCAGTACGATGGACAGATAGATCGATACTAGTCTCACTTTACTGCAATTTCCAAGCTTTGTTAAAGAAGTGTTACTGATACCCGGTATTAAAGCAGCTCAATTTACTGAACTCGGAATGATGAATGGCTGAGTTGTCTTTAC
The DNA here is from genome assembly GCF_964263255.1 of Lissotriton vulgaris. Lineage (NCBI taxonomy): Eukaryota > Metazoa > Chordata > Amphibia > Caudata > Salamandridae > Lissotriton > Lissotriton vulgaris. The sequence goes on along the minus strand of NC_141687.1, from coordinate 1,884,825,003 downwards.
CAGGATGCAAACTTATACCCGCCGAATGCAAATGAAAGTTCAATGATCCAAACGGATTTATGAAGTGTGAGAGAAAGGATGTTTATCTAGTAGAGGTAAAACGTCACCCCCTGCCCCCCCCCCCCTGCAGCCCCACATGATCGTCCTCTTACTGGCCCAGCCCAACTTTTGATGGGGCCTGCCTGCTCCTCCTCGAAGGAGGATCAGGATGTTGGCAGTGGAAGGACCAGCCCAATGCCCAATGGGACAGAATCCCCATCTATAGTCCTTGTCCAGTTCTATTGTCCTTCAGGTATCAGTCACAATTGAGGGCCGCAGTAGAGGGCTATGCTGCTGCCATCTTGGGAGGACTCATATTTCCGTGCTTCAAGACAAGCCTGAGGCCTATAGGTGCAATGTTCCATAACAAGGGTACCACAGTGAATGGAGAGGGCAACCTGCACGAGCATCTGGTTTTTTTTTAGAATGTGCAAAATGCAATACGCCATCATGGCGTAATATTCTGTTAAAAAAGTGGATGGGATATCCGCCACATTTGTGATGCAGCATCCCATCTGCCAAACTCTAAGCAAGGGCCTCTGCTTGCGAGATAGACAAACCCTAGTCAGTTCATTAAATACAAATTATGTTTCTTACCAGTTCAAGATATATTTCAATGAATCAGATCCAACATGACTTATGAAAAACGCAACACATGATTCTGCTTTAACAGCCCACATTCACAATTATGGACTCGCGACTGCAATCCTATACCCTCATAAGTCGCATTTGCCTTGAGAGAAATAAATGTGTCCCGAGTAATTATTAATACTGAATGTGGGGGGTTGTCATAAATAATGAGAGGTGGATCGTTGAGTAGGTTATGATGCCTCTTTCCTCTCCACAATGGTAATTAATATTATTAGACTATTACCCTCTGTGCATCTGCATATATGGCTTATGCCATGACAAGTGTGTTATTGTTTAACAAAAGGTATTTAAGGTTAAATTCCTGTAGCCAGAAAACATCACACTGAAAAGGCCTTGAGACTTTCGGAGAGCTATGCAGGACAGCTACATCATTTTAAAATGCAAACCATGAGGCAGCGCACAGTGTTTTTCTTTTGTCTAGTTTTCTATAATGTGGTCATAAACTGGAATTTGTGTGTTTATTAGTACAGTTGCTCTAAATAATGTGTTATTTGGCCATATAAATTTTCCTTGACATGGCACATCTTATCTATCTATCAATTAATCAGGATGTAAAAAGCATGGCTAATCAACCATTATGGTATGCAGGCACTTGCAAGTCCCAGATGTTTATTCGAACAGCCAGGTCTTGAGGACCATTCGGAATTCCGTTAGTTAGGTGATGGTCCGGAGGTGGATGGGGGACTCTGTTCCAAGTCTTTGCTGCGATGTGGGAGAAGGAGCCTCCTCCACTTCTGCTTCGGCAGATGCAGGGAGTTTGGGAAAGTGAAAGGGAGGTGGAGAGTAATCTTCTCAATGGTTGGTGTTTGTTCAGGCAGTGTTTAACCTCTTAACTGCGACGAACGTTCTGCCCTAGTGCGGAAAATTCTATTGCGCGGGCGGGGCCGCGACGGCCAACGGACCTGCGCAGCATTCCAAAGATAGTGCATGCGATGGCCGTTGGCCGTCGGCAGCAGTGATGAGGTTAATGCAGATGGGTATTTCATTGAGTAGAGCCTTGTGTGCATGGGTCAGCAAATTAAATTGGCATTTCTTCTTTACAGGGAGCCAAGGGAGTTAGCCTGATGTGGGGTGTGATGTGGGGTTGTCAGGGAAGGCAGAGGATGAGTCTGGCTACCGAGTTCTGAATGGTCTGAATTCTCTGTAGGAGATGTGCTGCTATTCCTACGTAGAGGGCGTTGCGGTAGTCCAGTCGGCTGGTGATGAGGGATTGTGTCACTGTGTGCCTTATGTGTATGGGTAGCCACTTGAAGATCTTACATAGTATGCACAAAGTGAGGAAGCAGGAAGAGGTGACAGCGCTGATCTGTGATTTCATGGCGTGCCTGTTGTCAATGAGGATTTCGTGGTTTCTGGCATGGATGGAGGGAGTGGGTACAGGTCTTAGGTCTTATGGCCACCAGGAGTCATTCCATGTGATGCTGCTGTTGCCAAATATCAGTACTTCCATCTTGTCTGTGTTCAGCTGTAGGCAGTTGTTCTTCATTCAGTGGGCGATGTTTGTCATGCGTCTGTGTAAGAAGGTTCTGGTGGTAGTGGGGTCGTTGGTGAGCGAGAGAATGTGTTGCGAATTGTCTGCGTAGGAAATTATGGTGAGACCATGGGATCTGGCGATGTTGGCCAGCGGGGCCATGTATGAGTTGAAGAGCGTGGGGTGAGGAAAGAGCCCTGGAAGACACCACATGCGATCTCGTTGGGTTCAGAGGTGAAAAGTGGGACATGGATTCTCTGGGTTCTTCCAGTAAGAAAGGAGGTGATCCATCTGAGCATGTCCCCTTGGAAGCCAATTTGGTAGAGTCTTTAGATCAGTGTGAGGTGGGATAGGGTCTAGAAGGCTTCTGAGAGGTAGAGGAGAATCGAAGCTGCTGTTTCTCCTCGGTCAAGGAAGGTCCAGATGTCGTCTGTGGCTGTGATGAGAACAGTATGATGAGGACAGTTTTGGTGCTGTGATTGCTGTGGAAGCCTGATTGGGAGGCGTTGAGTACCTTGTTCTGCTCCAGGTGTGTCATGAGTTGATTCTGGATGATCTTTTCCAGTAACTTAACTCGGAATGGGAGCAGGAAGTTGGCCGGATGTTTTTGAGTTCGCTGGGGTCCGCAGAGGTTTTTTTGGATTGTAGTCTGACTTTGCCATGTTTACAGGCATAATTACATTTTGCGGTGGTGATAGAGGTGTTGAGTAGGGTGGTAAGTTCCTGGTCGATCCTTGGTTTCCCAGGTTGAATATGTTGTGCGGGCATGGGTCTGTGGGAGCTCACAAGTGGTTCGATTTCATGGTGGAGGTGGTCTCCTGGGTGGAGAGGATGTTCTAGGTGGTCAGTGTGTGGTTTGTGTTGATTATGGTGGTGGTTTATGAGTCAAGGAAGTCCATAGATGTGGGTTGGGATTAGAAGTTTCTTTATATGGTTGCGATCTTGTCGTGGAAGAAGTGGGCAAGGTTGTTTCACAGCTCCTGTGAGGGTGTGATGTTGTTTTCACTGACAGTGGGGTTGGAGAATTTCTTTATGATGTTAAAACGTTCCTTGGTGTTGTTGGTGCTGGTTTTGATGCATGCAGCAAGGGCTGTCTTCTTTGTTGCCATCAGCAGGCGGTGGTAGAGGTTGATGTAGTTCTTGAAGGCTGCGCTGTTGGAGGTGTCCTTGCTGGTGCACCATCTCCTCTCCAACTGTTTGCTGTCTCGTTTCACTGTTCTGAGTTCTTGGGTATACCAGCTGGCCTTTCTGGAGGATTTTCTCTGGATGTTGCTCTTGATGGAGATGGTACTGTATGCACAATTGGTAATCCAGGCATTGAAGTTTTTTGCTCCCTGCTTGAAGTTGCTGGTTGTAGCAGGGTTGGCAGTGTTGAGGGTGTTCGCCCAACTGGAATCTGAGATTTTGTTCCACCTCCAGTGGGGGCGGTGGTCATCTTGGGGGCGGCAGTACAGGGGCTGAAGATGCTGAAGGAGATGATGGAGTGATCAGTCCATGTGAGTTCTGTGACAAGGCTGCATTTGATGCGGTTGATGAAGTTGAAAAGTGGGTCCAGCGTGTGTCCTGCAGTGTGTATGTAGGGTCTGACTGATCTGGGTCAGGCTGAGGCTGCTCATACTGTTGAGGAGGTGTGCATTTTTTTGACGCTGGGGTTGTCGATGAGGAAATTTAGGTTGCAGAGGAAGATGTAATTCTGGGATTCCAAGGCTGGGGGCGCAATGAAGTCCTCAATGGTGTTGCAGAAGCTAATGCGAGGGTGCCTCTGATGGTTGTTTTGTCGTCCATGTGGAGCTTGAAGTTGAGATGTTCCATGGGGATGGTGGTGTTTTCGGTGGTGGTGGTATACTGTATGGTATCTTTGTGGATGATGGCTGTTCCTCCTCCTGACTGGTTGGTGCTGTCCTGTTGAGTGATTTTATATCCGTCGGGGATTGCTGTGGTAATGTCTGTGGCGTATGTGGGGTTAAGTCAGGTCTCAGTGAAGAAGACGGTGTAGGGTGCACGTGTGGTGATGAGATCCCATAATTCAGTGGATCGCATGCATAGTGAGCGTTTTGTTTAGAAGGGTGCATGCAAGTTGGTGCTTTTGTTCAGGTGGTGTCTGTGGTGTGCCCAGGGTGGAGCTAGTCGGTGGGCTGGTATGTGTGCAGTGGCAGTGGGGACAAGTGAAAGGTTCTACCGTGAAGAATGGTTCAGCATGGGGCAGTGTTTGTTGTGGTGTCTGGGGTTGAGGGTATAGAGCTCAGCAATGGTGTATCTCTGGGGGTGGGAGGGCCAGGGTTTGTGGCACTGTGTGCGGTCCAGGCACGGATGTGTCACAGACAGGCTTGCCATTAGCAAGCCTTTGGTGCACCAGCGACGGGGTCCCGCTGTGGCCTGCATTAATTAGGTCCTGTGGTGGGTCAGACTTCTGTTGGCGGGAAGAACGGTGAGTGGGAAAACGCAGTCGGGAAAACCCCAGCTAGAAAACCTGGGCAGCTGGATCAGTCTGGAACAAGCTGTCTTTATTATTATATTATTTCAAAACACAATGGTCCCTAATACATGAGACGATAAACGTAAGGCTCTTATTTTAATGAAAAATATGTATGAACAGAGATATAGATTAGTGTGATCTACACCAGTGAATACAGTGATCAACATGTGTACGATGTAAACAAGAACAGGACTCGTTTGATTCAAATACAGCAATGTAAATAGGGTCCATGCTAAAAGTCAATGGTGTTTCGATCCCCTAACGGGATGTGGGATCATCATCAGGACCTTGAGAATGTTGAGCCCAAGGGGGAAGCACACAGATAATTGAACTCTCTAGAAAGTATGGGGTGAGGCTATCCCAGGGCACCAAAAAGAGATAGGTGTAATGCTTGTATTTAAAGGAGAGGTCCACAGGTAAAGTTGAACATGGCAGTCAGATAACAAGGGAAAAATAGAAATCACACATATAACCCGGTGAAGGGGTCTTACTGCTAGGGAGCTGGATAATCGAAGTCCTGGAAGTAGAATGTACCACACGACATACACAACAGAGCCAGGGGGGCCATTGACGTGAGTCCCCCTTCCATTTTTCACTGAATGCCTCCTCTGTTTTTTATATGTTTTGCAGGTTTAGATGCTTTGGGAACTGGGCCACTGCTACTAAGTGCCACAGTGCCAGTGCTCCCTATTCTAAATCCATGTATTGATTGGTGACTCCATGATTGGCTTATTTGATTTACTTCTCAGACCCTAGTACAGTGCACCATGTGTACCCAGGGCCTGTAGATCTAATGCTGCTAGTGGGTTTGCAGCACTGATTATACCACCCACGGAAGCAGCTTGTAAAGTGTGTCTCAGACCTGCCATTGCAGAGCCTGTGTGCAGTCTAGTACTGCCATGTCGACTTGGTAAATGCACCCATTTACCAGTCCCTAAACCTCCCCTTTTCTACATGTTAGCCACCCCTAAGGTAGGCCCTACAGCAGGGATCATTGTATGTGAAATGTAGGACTTGTCCTGATGTGTGTGGCATGTCCTGATAGTGAATTACAGCCAATGGTGTTTTTCACTATTGCAAGGCAACCTGTTCCCATAGGCCAGAATGGACAGTTTGATTATAACATCTTATAATCCTAACTGACCCAAGGAACATGGTGGAAGTTCGTGTTTAGTATGCCTGAACTCAGAATGATAAAATACATCTTTTAGTGAAGTTGGTTTTAACATTTTGTGTTTGAAAATACCACTTTTAGAATGTAGGTATTTCCTTGCCTAAACATCCAGCCTGCCTCTGCTAGCTTGTGTATTGTATGTCTGGTTTTGTGAGTGACAGGGGCTGGGAGGCTCCAGGAGACAGGGTGAGTCATCACTAGGCTGAATAGACCTATCTGCATTGGGAGTGGTGGGGGGAGTAGCACCTGGTCCTGAAGAGGGCTGTGCCTGCCTTCCACAATGCTGGCTCCACCTCCTGTGGTGCGTCTAATGACCCTGGCCCACACTGACAAAGGACGAAGGTGGGCACTGGCAGAATGCACCAAGAACTGGTTTGGACTATGTACAGGACCCTCTTCCTTTAGAGGACAAAGGAATTACTGGTATAAATATTGGGGCCCAGACCCCAGGACTTTAGATTACTGCTCAGAAATCAAGATGATCCTTTGCCAAGGAGAAGAACCAAGTTTGGACTGCCCCTCTGCCAGTGTGCTGTTTTGCTGGGTTGGCCTGCAGTGTTTTCTTTATGCCAAGGAAAGGAGAAGGAACTTTTAAGGAACGTTCATCATCTTGCAGAATATTTTTCCAAGGGTTTGAACATGTGCTTGCCTCCTGCTGAAGTCTCAGGGCTACAAGATTTCACCACCAGCTCCCCCTGAATTCCCTTGCTGGGAATTCTGTCTGCAGAAGCCTGCATGTCGCTTGGAGCTGGAAGAGCGACTCAATGAGAAGAAGCATGTCGCCGTTGCAGTTGTTGCCGTCGCATCGGCGGAGTAGAGTGTCGCCGCAGCAGTGGCTGCCGGCGCATCACCAGAGAAGCGTGTCTTTGTCGCAGCTGTTTGCCATCGCATCACCGGAGAAGCGTGTCGCCACCGCAAGGGTTGCCGTCGCATCACTGCGGAAGCATGTCGCAGAGCCTGTTGCGGCTCAAAAGGTATCGAGGCACCCCCTTTACCTTTGCGTGTGCACGCATCGCCTTCACGTCGTCGCATCACATCAAGGGTGCCATCTTATCACATCGCACCAGATTGTCGCATCGCATTGAGTCGCCATCTTGCCGCATTGTAACCGGAACACAGTATGAGAATCAACACATCACCTCCTCTCCGGTAAGGAACAAGACACATCCCCTACTCTGCACAAGCATTGAGGAGCGATGCATCGCCTCCCTCAAAGCAAGGAACCAACGCATTACCCTCCCTGCAAACCTTTTGTTTGTTTCGCGTTACGCATCCAAGGTACTTTTGTGAGAAACGTGTCGCATTTATCATCAACTTGAACTAGGTTACTTCTACCATATTTAAGTTTATTTTGAGTACAGTATTGTGGATTTTTGTCATTTGTGGTCTTGTGTTAAGTCTAGTAGCGATTACTTATTTTTCTAAACTGGTGTGGTGTACATTTGTAGTGTTTTCACTGTGTTACTGTATGTGTTCACAAATGCTTTACACACTGCCTCTGAGATAAGCCTGTCTGCTCATGACAAGCTACCAAGGGGGTGAGCAGGGGCTTTTTTAGAAGTGTACCCCCTTACCCTGACTAGAGGCAAGAGTCACTATTTGGTCAAAGGTACCTACCTCTGCCAACTAGAGACCCCCAGTTCTAACAGTCTGCAAGTTTGCCAGTTTCTCGTACTCCCAAGCTGAGGGAATGTTCATTGTACCCTACAGGGTCACCCCCTGCTCCTTCACTTGTGCATCACTTAATCAAACAAAAGAGGCTGGGGGTCAGTAAACCTACGAACATGCTCAAGGTATGTCAAAAATACCATTAATATTTGTTTATTTCTATTTATAAAGAGTTAAATATGTGATAGTCCGGCATCCAGAATTGTTGCAGACAAACCCGCCACTGTTTCAAAGGAATTAAGCCATACCTGACTGATGAGTTTTGTTTAATCAATCAATCAATCATTGCATTTGTAAAGCACACTGCTTACCTGTGAGGGTCTCAAGGAGCTGGGGCAGGTGACTGCTGCTACTGCTCGAAAAGCCAGGTCTTGAGGAGTCTTCTGAAGGTCAGCAGGTCTTGGGGCTGCCATAGGTGGTGGGAGGGTGTTCCAGGTCTTTGCGGTGAGGTGAAAGAACGATCTGCCACCGGAGGTTGCTCTTCGGATGCGGGGGACTGTGGTGAGGGCAAGATCGGCGGAGCGTAGCTGGCCGGTGGGGGTGTAGAAGCTGAGTCGTCCGTTGAGGTACGCTGGTCCGTTGTTGTGGAGTGCCCTTTGTGGGTGAGGAGCTTGAAGGTTATCCTCTTGCTGACGGGGAGCCATTGCAGGTCTCTCAGGTGGGGTGTGATGTGGCTGCGGCGAGGGATGCCGAGGGTCAGGCGTGCAGATGCGTTCTGGATGTGTTGAAGCCTTTTCAGGAGTTTTGCCGAGGTTCCTGCTTAGGGTGCATTTCCGTAGTCCAACCTGCTGCTGACGAGGGCCTGGGTGACCGGTCTTCTCATTTCGGTGGGGATCCACTTGTTGATCATGGGGAGGGTGTTGAAGCAGGAGAAAGAGACGGTGTTGACCTGCTTAGTCATGGAGAGGGTGGAGTCGAGGATGATCCCTAGGTTGCGTGAGTGGTCGGTGGGTGTTGGAGCTGTTCCCAGTGTGTTCGGCCACCAGGAGTCATCCCAGGCCGAAGGGGTGGGTCCGAGGATTAGGACCTCCGTCTTGTCCGAGTTCAGCTTCAGTCCGCTATTCTTCATCCATTCGGCGATGTCCATCATTCCTTCATGGAGGGAGGTTTTGGCGGTGTGGGGGTCCTTGGTGAGGGAGAGGATCAGTTGGGTGCCATCGGCGTAGGAGATGATGTTGAGATCGTGTTTCGGGTGACATGGCGAGCAGTGGCATGTAGATGTTGAACAGCGTAGGGCTGAGGAATGAGCCCTGGGGTACGCTGCCTATGATCTCGGTGGCTTTGGAGCAGAAGGGGGGGAGGCAGACACTCTGTGTTTTGCTGGAGAGGAAGGATACTCGCTGGCCAGGATGGACAGAGTGGGTCGTGTGGGAGGAGGTCTGGGGTTACTCTATCTCAGCTCCATAAAATGCCGGACCGTCCTTTTGTCCTCCCCCTCTGAGAAATTGCAAGCATTGCATTTCACCCTCACCCCCTCCCCCACTATTTCCTTTACCGGGATACTGGTCTATAGACCTCCTGGTCCTAGGTCGGCTTTTTGCTCTGAACTTCTTAAAATCTTAGAGCCCTACATCGCTGGGCCCTGCTTGACCATTTTAGGAGATTTTAATTTCCATTTGGAGAAGCATACTTCCCCTGACACCTCCCATCTACTAGACCCCCTATCCTCCTATAACCTACCTCTGCTAAAGACTGGACCTACCCATTTAGCCGACCACACCTTGGATGGAATTTTCAGCAATGATTCTCGTCTCTCTATTGGTATTCCTTTCCCTCTGTCGTGGTCAGACCACTTTGTTGTCCCTTTTCGTTTTTCCCCTCCTCCCCCCAGCTGTTCCCAGTCCGTTCATACCAAGTGGGTCTTAAGAAGGAATTTTGGGGAGATTACTAACGACTCCCTTGCCCCTTATCTGGCTTCACTTACGCCCTCTTCTACTGGTGATGTTCACACGGCGGCTCTTGACTTCTCCAATTCCTTGACGGAGGCTGTAAACTCACTCGCCCCTGCCAGGCCCCACTACTCGGCTAGGAAACGGCCTTCAGCCCCCTGGTACTCTGAATCACTTAGGATTCTTAGACAAGGATGCAGAAGGCAGGAAAGGCTTTGGAGAATACATCTTGATCCTATAGAGAGGGAAAAACACAGAACCCTTCTCAAAGAGTACAAATCGGCCGTACTCAGAGACAAACAGGCTCACTTCTCCAAACTCACATCCTCTCTCAAACCATCCAGTGATCTTTTTAAGATAGTGGATAATCTCTCCCTCATTCAGATGCCTGATCCCATAACAGCTTCACAGGTCCTGTGTGATCAGATCTCCACTTTCTTCCATGAGAAGATCATGGATATCTACACAGACTTGGAAACTCAGAATTCCAGTCCCCTCCTTGCCTCTTCCTTAATCCCCCCTGACATTCCTGTTCCTACCCCCGTTCACACTCTCTCCCAGTTCCCCGCCATCACTTCCGCGCATCTTAACTCCCTGCTTGACAAACTTAAGTCTGGATCACCTCTGGATCCATGCCCCCTTAAGGTCCTCAAAGACTGCAGACAGATTATCCTTCCCCCTTTGATGGAAGTGATGAACCTGGCCATCTCAGAGGGGATTCATCCCCTCCCTTGGAAATTGGTCACTGTCAAGCCCCTACTCAAGAAACCTACCCTGGACCCTGGGACATTAAAGAACTTTCGTCCCATCTCCCTTCTTCCTGCCCCTGCTAAACTTTTGGAGACTCATCTCAACCTCCACTTGAGTTCTTTCCTTGACAGTACCAACTCTCTTGATCCCTCACAGCATGGTTTCCGGAGGACCCATAGCACTGAGTCGGCACTTACAGTGGTAGTCGATAGCATTCGCTCTAGGGTCGACACCGATCACACCACCTTACTGGTGTTACTTGACCTTACGGCGGCTTTCGACACCCTGTCTCCAAATATTCTTGTTAACCGACTCAGTGAGCTGGGAGTCAAGGGTTCTGCACTCAATCTTCTTGCCTCCTTTCTTGACCAACGGAAGCAAAGGGTCAAGCTTGGCGAGTATATGTCACCTGTCAAGGCCGTGAAGTGTGGGGTCCCCCAGGGCTCTTCACTGAGCCCGACGCTTTTTAACATTTACGTCGCCCCTCTCGCCAGGCTTATAAGATCCTTTGGCCTGGAAGTTCTCTCCTATGCCGACGACACGCAGATTATGGCTTCCATCTCCCAATCTGTGAGCCAAACCGCGTACAATTTTAAAAACTGTATGGAGGCGGTCGCCGGATGGATGCTTAAGAACTTCCTTAAGTTAAATGGCGAGAAAACGGAGGTCCTTGTTTTCGGAGGCAAAAGTGAGATCTGGTCTATGGATTGGTGGCCGTCTATCCTCGGGGCCTGTCCTACGCCCACTTTTTCTGCCCGTAACCTTTGGATCATATTGGACACCTCTCTCTCCCTGGATAAACAGGTCAGTAGGACGGTGTCCACTTGTTGTAATGCCCTGAGGATTTTAAGGAAGATCTCTCACTACCTTTCCCTTGAGGCACGCAAACAGGTAGCAATAGCGGTCATTACCTCCAGACTGGACTATTGCAATGCCCTATACCTTGGCATTAGCAGTGGTCTCATTCAGCGCCTCCAGACCGTACAGAATGCGGCTGCCCGGTTTGTTGTAGGTGCCCCTAAACGTTCCTCGGGCACTACCATCAGAAAAGACCTGCATTGGCTCCCCATGCAGGCAAGGATCAACTTTAAGGCCTTATGCCTTACTCATCGTGCCCTTAATGAATCTGGACCGGAGGCTATTCGTGCCCTGGTGGCCCACTATGTCCCTGGGAGAGCACTCAGCTCTTCCAGTAAAAACCTGCTTGTGGTTCCTCGTATATCCAAGGTCCGGTGGGGAGGAAGGTCTTTTCGCTTCCTTGCGCCTAGACTTTGGAATACGCTCCCGAGTGATCTCAAGTTGATCTCCTCTCACCTTCAGTTCCACAAGGCACTTAAGACTTGGCTATTCTTAACAGCTTATCTCTAAGTTCCCCCCCTGGTTGATATCTGAGCTCTCTGTTTACCATCTTCAGCGCCTTGATGCCTACGGGTTTAGTTGCGCTTTTTGTATACAAATTGCCATTAATAATAATAATAATAATAAGGAGGTGATCCAGTCCAGGGCCTTCTCTTGGATCCCAGGGTCATTGAGGCGTGTTTGTAGTGTGCGGAGGCAAACTGTGTCAAAGGCGGCTGACAGGTCCAGGAGGATGAGGGCCGCGATTTCTTCATTGTTAGGGCATAACCGGCCCTAGATTGCTTGTGTTCCAGTTCAAGAAGGACCTGGGCTGGAAGTTTGGGCTGGACTGTTTCCACTGGAGACGGGTCAAGACTTTCTTGCATATGGCAGGTTCCAAACTGAGGTGTCATGCATGCAAAATAATGATGGATTGGGATTCGGCCAAAGTAATTACCAGTGTCGGAAATTAATTCAATCATTCCATCCCTCACTTTTTATAGTCTTCACTGTGGGATACAGGCAAAGCACATTCATGCATTAACAGGGCTATCCATATGGTGCAAGCTATTAAAGCTAAATAAGAGCTGAGGGTGTCTAAATGTACCTCTGGGATGATAGAGCAGATCATTTATATTTTTAAATAATTCTGAAATGATGGTTTGAATGCAAAGAATATAAAAGAAGAGAACAATATAGCTCCTGCGAAACTTCTTAGAATGTTCACAGCACTTTAGATAGTGAATATAGTGAAAATGGGTAAATTCCACTTGGCTCATAACTGTTTGTTATGTGGAGTTCCGCAGGGCTCCTCCTTGAGCCTGACTCTTTTTAATATCTATGTTGCTCCGCTGGCTATGATCATAAGATCCTTTGGACTGGAGGTGTTGTCTTATGCTGGCGACACACAAATCATGGTGTACATTATCCACAGCATTAGGGAATCTGTCGCAAATTTTAAAAACTGTATGCAGGCAGTCTCCCCCTGGATGGTTGAAAACGATCTCAAACTTAATGGAGAAAAAACAGAGGTCCTGATCTTTGGTAATCAACATGACATCTGGTCTAACGACTGGTGGCCAGACACACTTGGTGGCTGTCCATGTCCTGTATCCCATTGGAACAATCTAGGGGTTATAGTGGACAATTCTCTCTCCCTGAGCATGCAGATCAGTAGAGCAGTGTCCACTTGTTTTGGGATAATTAGGATCCTTAGAAAAAATTCCCAGTTCGTATCGTTTGCCTCATGAAAGCAGGCAGTTATTGCCTTAGTAATGTCTAGACTGGACTATTGTAATGCCCTCTATTTGGGCATTAACAAAGGCCTGGTGCGACGTTTGCAGCTGGTGCAGAATGCTGCAGCTAGGCTGGTGATTGATCTTCCAAAATACCACTCAGTCTCGGCTCCCCTTTATCACGTTGCACTGGCTTCCTTCCACTGGGTAGAAGAATTCTGTTTAAAACCCTATGCCTGACCCACAATGCTTACTGTGGACTAGGCCATTAAAGCTATGTTCCAGTGCTAGGTTCCGACTAAGCAGCTTAGGTCGGCAAGCAAAAATGTGCTCATAGTCTCGAGGTTTAGGAAGATGCTAGATGGGAGTCAGGGCTTTTTCCATTGCTGCTGCCAGCATCAATGGCATATTCTAAATAATGACTCAGGGGCATATTATCAACAAAGAGCGTTACATTATCGCTGCTTTTATCGGCAAGAAACTGCTGATAAAGCGGCGATAATGGGCTTGATAATATGCTCTATTGAATTCCAATCGAAGCCCATGTTAAATGTCTTCACATCTAACATGGGCTTCGATTGGAATTTATAGAGCATATTATCAAGCCCATTATCGCCGCTTTATTGGCAGTTTCCTGCCGATGAAAGCGGCGATAATGTAACGCCCTTTGTTGATAATATGCCCCTCAGTTTCCTGCACTTGCCAATGTTTAGTCCCCAAGACTTGATTTTGTGTCTATGTTGTTCTTCCAAAAGTTGAAACCGTGTAAAGACAGCTGGAAAATAAAGGAAGCAGAGTATATCTGTTTCGTGTTGGTGGGCATATTTTTCGGTGCAGGTCTAAGTACAACCTTGTAGAAGTCGGGCGTGAAGTGTTAGCCCTTTCGATGCGCCCGTAGGCCAACAGCCGTCGCGAGCACTACCTCCATAGTGCTGCGTATGTCCATTGGCCGATGCGGACATACCCACTCAATAAAACCGCTGCACCGCCCCGGAATTGTAGCCGCGGTTAGCTGTTAAACCCAGAAAAATAAACAAACACCTGTGCAAATGTTTGTGAACTACCTTTCAGTGGTGTTGGGCAATGTTCCCATTGATAATAAGGGAAAACATTACGTGGGATACTTGTTTTGTGCATGAAAAGATGACCATAGTGTTGGTAATAATGGTGTCAAAATCAGATGTATTGTTATACGATTTGGTAGTGGAAAATGCAGCAGATTTTTCTAAATCAGACAGCACAGGATTTACAGTTTCAAAATCCCAACCATCAGAGAACGTAGTGGAGGTGATGTTATAATTCAAAGACATTTTAAACAAATGTGGTATTTTCAAAAGTTAAGTGGGACCAAATACATCATATGAAACCCTATCCCAAACTATTCCTCAAGAACGGGAATTGCTGTAATGTTCACAAAGGAGAGGTCTCTCTGTTCATGATGTGACGATGTATAAGGTTTCAGGACCAAGGTCACATGTGGTACTGCAGAGCGTTCTGGGAGATAGTGTCCTTTCAGGAGCATGAAAAGGACAGTCACTACACCTACCCTAAGGATTTGGAAAATTAGACAAATTGCAATCCACAGCTGTTGCCAGGGAGAAATATTTTTCATGTTTTTCAGTGAAACATAGAGATCAATATTTTTTCTTTGTGGGTGACAGTAGCTGACGGTGACACAGGTGTCAAAATCGATGTAGTAGCCAGACGCCATTTGATCTATCTTGCTAGCTCTGCAGGTTTTGTAGAAGTGGCAGTTGACTCGTTTTGAGACATATTCACATAAATGTCAGTATTAGACCGAATTGAGATCATTTGTGTTTTGTTGTTCAATTTCAACAGGCACAAGTCCCATTCCATTGTTGGTAACTTCATAGTAGAATCTTCATACGTTATTAGTCTTTCTGTCTGAACTTCCTGTATGGTGTCATGAGGAGATCAACGGCTACCCAGGAGTCCACGTGGCCTGCTGTTCATTATCAGCCACATTGTGTGGTTTGATCAGATCAATGGAGAAAAATCTCTTTTCTTTCTTGCCGGCAAGGGGCAGAAGAAGTACTGTTCAACAGCCAAGATGGGTACAGGCATTCTGTAAGATGGCCCAAATTCTTTTTTGTCCACTGTCTTTTTTCTGACCAGGTCCCTGATCTTTGGGACCCAGGCAAGTCTTGTCGGAACAGCTTTCACTTCCCCAGTGGTGGTGCATTTTATTTTTTATTTGGACGATGCTTTGTAATGGGTGGAATTCATTGAGTTCCTGTAAAACAGCCAAATGATCATTGATGTCGGATGCTTGATCATCCGCCTTTTGCTGCCACAATCGAGGTTGGGTAACCACATTCTAGTCCCAAACAGGACCTTATATGGAGTGCGGTACGAACGAGTGATTGTAGCAACGGCAGCAGTTCTCACTGTTGCCTAGGCAGCTTCATCAGCCAATGAATTCCCTTCAATGTGCACACCAACACGCTGATGACTCAGTGTATGAATCACGTGAGACCGTAGTAAGCCTTTTTTCACCTCTGCCGCTTGTTCCCAAAGCAACTTCTGCTTTATCGTGCAACCTATTGAATCTTTAAACCTATTTTGGCCCCAATAGTGAAGATAGTCATTGTATGTCTGGACAAAGTAAAATGAGTCACACATAATTAGTGTTGGGAATTCCTGATCCATACTGTTTAGTGACAATATGTGGGCTTTTAGCTGAGCCAGCTGTGCCTTGCAGTCTCCTAGAGACTGCGTCTCTGTATTGCTAGAACGGAACTTGCTGTTCCGCATACGTCCTTTTACAATTGCACATGCAGTGCTGTATTGTTGTTTACTTCCTAGGGCAGGCTGAGCAGATCTGTCAGTGTAAATGATGTATTCATACTAATCTAGAGGCATTATTTCATTAGGGAGAGGATATTTTTGTTTGTACTGCAGGCAAGCTTGCGTTTTTGAAGTAGAATCAAATTTGTAGGCTACATCTGTTGCAGTGAGAGAATTAGCCTAATGTATCCATCTTGGATGCAGTGCTTTCACATTTGGAATGCTTGCTTTTGTAACAGCCTCTAAGGTTGGTACTGGAGTTACGACATTTATTCATTTCCCCTGAGCTAGTGCTCTTTCTCTCACTACATAAGCCTGAACTGTGGTTGCAAAACGCATTTCAGCGTTTGTGTACAAATGTGATTTAAATGCAATTGGTACCATTTTACCTTCATTGAAGGTTAGGTACGTGTATCCTGATTGACCCGCTATTACACGGACTACCAAATTCGGGGTATTTGCACGTGTGTAAGTGATTGGAAATTATCATGTCAGCTTGCAAGGAGCAAATATTTTTTGTGAGTTCCTGTGTCCAATGTTGGATTGAAATATCAGGTCTGATTAAGTTGTAGAAAGGTTTCACTTTTTCTGCGTAATCCAAAATGTATGTTTGCCAAAATGAAGGAATCCTAAAATGGATTGTAAGTTTTTCAGGGTCTTTGTAGGTTGGAGCAGCACACATGTTTCTAAAAGATTAGCTACTAGGCTTTTCCCTTCACTTGAGAGCTCATATCCCAAAAATAGGAAATTGAGGTGGGCAATAATTACATATTTTTTAAAGTTAAATTTGTAGCCCACAGATGCAAACCACAGAATTATGTTGTTTACCCTGTTCAAATGGTCCAATAATTCATCGTCCGTCAGATAAATATCATCTACATAGGACAATGCTTCTTCATCAACATTTTGAAGTAACTCTGATACTCTTGCTGAGAACAACCCGGGACTATTCTTATACCCATGGGGCAGTCTACAGAATTGGCATTAAAAGCGGAGGGCCATTAATGTCTGTTTTCCGGCGCTATATTTTGGCAAAAGAATCCATTTGAGATCTCTAGTGTTGTTTTGTATTTCTTACACAGAATGTTATTAATGTGGCACTGTGTGCATTTTGTACTGCAAATGTTTACCTGCATGTGTTAAAATTCCTGTAGTCTAATACAAGACAGTATGCATTGTCAGGTCCCATTATGGGAAACAAAGGATTATTCATGGAAGAGATGCAATTCTCAATCACACCTTGATATTCAAGTTGATCTAAGATCTCCATGAGTTGCTTTTTCGCATCATGTTTTATTGGGGACTGCCTCTGTGGAGTTGTTTTTTTCTGGGATTTCATGGTGAGGTGACTCAACATCCCACCCTACATGATTGCAGTATAATGTGCGAGCTAGTGCTACTACTCACTCCTGCACGTATGTCTGTTTAAATGATTCTGGGACAAGATCGGAGATGGCTGGTAATATTACGGCTTCTCCTTTTGGCCAGTCCATAGTAAGTGAGTAAGTAAGTAATTGCTTTAATTGTTGATTAATAAAATCGTTACAAACAGAGATAAAACACAGTATGTAAAAAACATTATTTGTATACAGCTTTACACTGAAATTTTTTAGCAGCATTAATAGAGAGCAACAATAAATAAAATGCATTTGTGAAAAATTGCTAGAGGACAATTTCCAAACCCTATGGGAAAATTTTAAAGAATGCTTTGTCTTTAGTCTTAAAATTTACCAACCCTGTAACAGTTATGATGTAAATTTTGAGCAGAATTTTTTTTAAAGTAGATTTTGAAAGCAGATTTTTAATTTTCATTACAATTTTGCATTAACAGCATACTACTGTACTAACAATTAGAATCAGTTTTGGCTAGTAGAATTTTTTTTTTTTGCAATAAAGATAAACTTTACAAATTGGGAGATCAGGCGAGGCATTGACCCTGTGAGGCAGGTAATGATGGCGTGTCGACATGTCCTCACCCCTAATTCATTAAAAATAGGTCTTAACAGAGTCTGACGCTCTTCTAGCAAATGGGGGCGTGTAGTCAAAATGTGTATTAAAGTTTCGTCATAGAACCACATAACCTACAAAGGTTAGAGGACCATTTTTTCCCATTTCGGCATTCCGTCCTTAGTAGGGTATCTCCCAAACAGCAATAACATACATTTGTCCCTTAAGAATGATTTTAAGTGGGTCAACAAGTATGATTGGGGTTCTAATTTAATAAATGAGTTGGTAATTGACCAAGAATGATACTTTATTCTGAGCTCATCGTTATCTAAAACAATCAATAGTAGGTTGGCTGATCTATTTAATGTTTGTTTAAAAACAGATTTGCTCCTCGCCTCTTCTTCAAATGTTGGGCAATCAAAATTATTTAAACTCTTGCTTAAAAAGGATCTCTGGCTGCTAGCATGTTCATACCTCGTTATCTCCTGCCAGCATTGGTTTTCAAGGCTACCTTGTTCTGAGCTATATAAGGAATATAAAAATTTTAAGAAGGCAGATTGCCGAACCAGAGATTGCCTTTTCAGACCAAATTCCAATCTGACATTAGCATGTCCTATATGGCTGGGAATGCTAAAAACAGATTTGAAGACTTTTATTTGCAGGGCATCAAGAATTTTTGCGTATTTACCATGCACAATCATTGAGACATGAGTCAAAGATGGAATTAGCTTTGCTTTCATGGCCTTCAATAGATGTTTGTGATTTGGATATGACAACTTGTCCCTCAACTTTCTAAAAGCAAATGACAATGCTGTTGCCTTCGCTTTGAGGTTAATAAAGTGCTGTTTTAAAGACATATTATCATCAAATGTTATTCCTAAGTAGTTATAACATTTTACAGTTTCAATATGTAACCCCTTAATGTTTCATTCTTTCCTATCTGTTTTTGATCCACTTATAATCATTATTTTTGTGTTTTTGGTATTGATTTTGAAACCATTAAGAGTGATATCAGGATTAAAAGAATCAATTAATCTTCTTAATCCTATGACAGAATGACTTAGTAATATAGTGTCATCTGCATATTGCAAATACTTGGGGGTCATTAGGATGACGGGCGGACTTAGTCCGCCCGTCATCCCATCGGGGGATGGGACCACCCACCATAAGAGTGGGGGTCCCGTGGGGGGTATTAGGATGCGCCCACCACAGTGGCGGGCGCATCACGCATGTTTAACATTGCGGCGGGCGGTGTTTACACCAGCTCCGCCGCAATGTTAAAAATGCATGTTTTGCATTTTGCATACACAAAGCGGCAGAAACCGCGCAGTGCCTGCCGCATTGTGTATGCAAAGCTGAGACTCAAGATGGCTGCCAACACTGGTTTGACGTGCTGCAGACTATCAGATCAAAGCACAAGATCGGGAGGGTTGGTGGAGCCTTTGCACCCCTATATATACAAATTGGGATTTTGGTCAATATCTCTAAAAATACTGAACAGATTTACACCAAATCACAAAAAGGCACTTCCCTGAACCTATTTCTACCTCCCTGACAAATTCAGAATAATTCTGTTTCGCAGTTTGGACTGTAATCGTGTCTAATGGTCCCATGGGAATTAACATGGGAAATGCATGTTTTTGACCCCACTTTATCTCAACTCCAGCTTGACGGATAACCCCAAAACTTACCATGCACCCCAAGAATCACCAAGGCACTTTTTTGGGGAAAATTGTATAATGATTCTCCAAACTACGTCAAAGATATTAGCATGTCAAACAAAATGTTCCTATGGAAAATAGGTCTTAACTATAAATACCTACTGGCCACCGCCAGCAGGCAATATTTATATCTATATAACTATAACTCGTGCCTTAATGTAACTGTAACTCGTTCCCCTGCCATGCACAGTTTTCTCATCAATAATTTCACTGCAAATGTTGCTGAATTGCTGTGGTTTAGTGTGTGTAAAATCTGAGCTGAGCTATAACGTCCCTGTAACCTTTGATTTTTTACTGAATTTCTATTTTTTCTTTTAACTATGTTTCCTAACTATAAAATCCCTGTAACCTTTAGTTTTCTTCAGTGAAATTCCACAGTTTTTCAATTCTATCTCCTAATGATAACTTCCCTGTAACCTTTGGTTTCTTAGTGAATTTCACTATTTAAAAAACATATACATTGTAATGCAATTTGACCCATAAGTTTAATTTACTAATATACATTTGCACAAGTTTATAAATTCATTTTATTCACACATTCATTCTTGTCATATTTTAAAACTAAACTTTAAAAAGATTAAAGTGAAGTAATTGATGTAGTCTTTCTATAAATGCAATGCACCAAGTCTTTCTGTTTTTTAAACTCATTTCATGGACCCACAGACCCATTCCCAACCACAAGCACAGATTACATAATAAACCAGCAACACATTTAGTATAGACATATGCTATTGCAATTACTATACTTGTATCACTGCCTGTGAAATACAAATGTAAATCCAGTATTTGTAAAGCGCGAACAGCTGCCCCAAGGCATCCCAGCGCTGGGGGCCGTTGGGAAGATTAAGTGAGCTATTGCCCAGAGTCACATGGTGCTGGACTGTCTGTGTGAGTGTGTGAGTGGGTATATGGGTGTGAGTGGGTGTGTGGGTGGCAGTGTGGGTGTGGGAGTGACTATGTGGGTATCTGAGTAAGTATGTGAGTGGCTGTGTGGGTGTGTGAACAGTTTTCTGGGTCTGCGAGTGGGTGTGTGAGTGGATGCATGTGTGTGTGAGTAGGTGTGTAAGTGGTTGTATGGGCATGTGAGTGGATGTGTGAGTGGTTGTATGGGTGTTTAAGTTGGTGTGTAAGTGTTTGAATGCGTGTATGGGTGTGAGTGGGTGTATAGGTGGCAGTGTGGGTGTGGGAGTGGCTGTGTGGGTGTCTCAGTAGGTATGTGAGTGGCTGTGTGAGTATGAGTGGTTTTGTGGGTGTGTAAGTGGCTGTAGGTGTGTGTGAGTAGGTGTGTAAGTGGCTGTATGGGCATATGAGTGGATGTATGAGTGGTTTAATGGGTGATTAACTGTGATTGGGTGTGTGATTGGCTGAATGGGTGTGTGAGTGGTTGTGTGGGTGTGTAAGTGGGTATGTGAGTGTGTGAATGGGTGCATGAGTGGGTGTGTGAGTCTGTGAGGGGTGTGTGAGTGGCTGTATGGGTGTGTGTGTGAGTGTGTAAGTACTTTTCTTTGTATATAAGTGGCTGTGTGAGTGAGTGTGTGATTAGATGCGTAGGTCTGTGAGTGGGTGTATATGTTTTTAATTGGGGTCTGGATCTGCCACAGAGCAAACAAGGGGTGCACTGAGCATGGAAGTGGATCAGTGGACTCTTGTGCACAAAAAAATAGTTTTGGGGAATTTCTTGGCAATGGGAGGTCCCTCACAGACCCCTCAATCAGTCACTTTTAATTTTTATTTTCTGACCTGGGGCCTGAGTCCCAATGCACAAAATGGTGGCTGCAACATTCCTCTCAGGTTGCGACGAGCTAATCACAGGATTAGTGTTGGTGCATGGATCTGCGGATCTGCCGTGATGGATCTGGGTCTCCATATACATAAATCTTTTTACATTAATAACTGCAAAACTACTAAAAAGATTGAAACCAAATACAAAAAGCACTCATTCTAGACTAATATATAGCTTTCTGCCAAAGTTGGTGTAATTCTGTTCAGCAGTTCGTGCTGTTGTCATATCTAAAATCCCTATGGGAAATTGCATGAGGAAAACGTGTTTTGGGACCCACTTTTTCTCGGTCTCCACATAACGGACCACCCAAAAATACCCCAGACAGCAGCTGAAGTGACTGGTAAACTAGTTTTGAAAGTTATATGGAGATTCGTCAAACGATGCCAAAGTTATTAGCAAAACAAAAAACACTCTTCTATTACTAGGTAATATCTATCTATCTATCTATCTATCTATCTATCTATCTATCTATCTATTGATATATATGTATCTATCTATCTATTTTTATATATATATATATATATATATATATATATATATATATATATATATATATATATATATATATATATATATATATATATATATATATATATATATATATATATATATATATATTTTTTTTTCCCTTTAAACTTTGTTGTTTTTAGTGAACATATACACATACATATATCTATACCTATATATATCTACAACTATATATTTTCTACTGAGTAAATTAAACGTTAACTAAAATACTGACTACCGAGTGGCTCATGTTTTTGCTACTGGAACAAGTGTTGTCCACCGAAACGCGTAAGGTTATTCGAGTGAATCTTAATGCTGTGCCACATTGACGAATAAAGTCTCCTTGAAGGCAAGACGGAGTTCTGGCTCTGCAATCTTTTCTGGTGAAACCCATTTCAACAGGATCTCCATTCCTGCATGCAGAGCCCGCCCTGCAGGGTCGGGGGCCCCCGGCAACACTGAGCCTTTTGTTATGTATTATTAAAGGGGCATCACTCGCTTGAATCACATACCTGCCACTGGACTTCCTTGGATATATGGGTAACGTGTTTGAGAAGGGGAGGCGAGGGAAGTGAGATTCCTCTCTCCGGTAACTCCGCACTTCAAGGACTCATTAGGAACGTGGCAGCATATGCATTTGCAACTGATTTTATGTTCAGCATGCACCTTGAACTTTGATTAAGTTTTGTGAAATTTGGATGTGAGAGATGCTATGCAGCTAAATTGAATTGTTTGCACCATGTCACGTTATAAGTTAACCAAGATGTTGCATTTTGGGGCTTGTAGTAGATTGAAAGAGCCATGTGGACACTGGGACTATATTGCACTCTCCTGTGAACAAGGCATTGTACTCCGAAAAGCGTAAAGTTATTTGAGTGAATTTTAATGCTGTGCAACATTGACGCATAAAGTCTCCTTGAAGGCAAGACAGAGTTGAGGCTCTGAGATCTTTTCTGGTGAAACCCATTTCAACAGAATCTCCATTCTTGCGTGTGGAGCCCGCCCTGCAGGGACGGGGGCCCCCGGCAAAATGGAGCCTATATATATATATTCACACAGTCACAGGAAACCTAAATTGAAGACAGCCACTGGTTGTTTAGATATTCACTTAGTTTAATGGACAAACATGCTGGCAGCCGAACTGTGCAGAAAGTCACTTCAATGAAATAAAACGCCGGACGCGTTTCGAAAGCCCCATGCTCTCTTCTTCAGCGGCGTTGTGAAATGTTTGAAAGGCAGCGCACAAAGTTTATCACCTGCCCTGGGGGGGCGTGGCCGTCAACGCGGCCTTCTGGATAGTGTAGTCCCATGTGGGCGCGCTTGCCTTCCAACTGTAAAACTTAGTAAATCCCGAGTGGGTAGAAGTTTTAAACTGCCAGCTAGCTGCCCTGCTTTACTGTGTCCATCATGAAAGGAGCGCACGTCCCCCTGCAAAAGACGCCAGCTCCACGACCATCCTTTCAGCATGACGCCTCACGGAGCCTGCCAGGGACCTGCTGGTAATCAGTGGGCTGCCTTCGCGACCGGGAAACAGCCGCTAAAATTCACACAGTCACAGGAAACCCAAATTGAAGACAGCCACTGGTCGTTTAGATATTCACTTAGTTTAATGGACAAACATGCTGGCAGCCGAACTGTGCAGAAAGTCACTTCAATGAAAGAAAACGCCGGACGTGTTTCGAAAGCCCCATGCTCTCTTCTTCAGCGGCGTTGTGAAATGTTTGAAAGGCAGCGCACAAAGTTTATCACCTGCCCTGGGGGGGCGTGGCCGTCAACGCGGCCTTCTGGATAGTGTAGTCCCATGTGGGCGAGCTTTCCTTCCAACTGTAAAACTTAGTAAATCCCGAGTGGGTAGAGGTTTCAAACTGCCAGCTAGCTGCCCTGCTTTACTGTGTCCATCATGAAAGGAGTGCACGTCCCCCTGCAAAAGACGCCAGCTCCACGACCATCCTTTCAGCATGACGCCTCACAGAGCCTGCCAGGGACCTGCTGGTAATCAGTCGGCTGCCTTCGCGACCGGGAAACAGCCGCTAAAATTCACACAGTCACAGGAAACCCAAATTGAAGACAGCCACTGGTCGTTTAGATATTCACTTAGTTTAATGGACAAACATGCTGGCAGCAGAACCGTGCAGAAAGTCACTTCAATGAAATAAAACGCCGGACGTGTTTCGAAAGCCCCATGCTCTCTTCTTCAGCGGCGTTGTGAAATGTTTGAAAGGCAGCGCACAAAGTTTATCACCTGCCCTGAGGGGGCGTGGCCGTCAACGCGGCCTTCTGGATAGTGTAGTCCCATGTGGGCGCGCTTGCCGTCCAACTGTAAAACTTAGTAAATCCGAGTGGGTAGAAGTTTTAAACTGCCAGCTAGCTGCCCTGCTTTACTGTGTCCATCATGAAAGGAGCGCACGTTCCCCTGCAAAAGACGCCAGCTCCACGACCATCCTTTCAGCATGACGCCTCACGGAGCCTGCCAGGGACCTGCTGGTAATCAGTGGGCTGCCTTCACGACCGGGAAACAGCCGCTAAAATTCACACAGTCACAGAAAACCCAAATTGAAGACAGCCACTGGTCGTTTAGATATTCACTTAGTTTAATGGACAAACATGCTGGCAGCCGAACTGTGCAGAAAGTCACTTCAATGAAAGAGAACGCCGGACGTGTTTCGAAAGCCCCATGCTCTCTTCTTCAGCGGCGTTGTGAAATGTTTGAAAGGCAGCGCACAAAGTTTATCACCTGCCCTGGGGGGGCGTGGCCGTCAACGCGGCCTTCTGGATAGTGTAGTCCCATGTGGGCGCGCTTGCCTTCCAACTGTAAAACTTAGTAAATCCCGAGTGGGTAGAGGTTTCAAACTGCCAGCTAGCTGCCCTGCTTTACTGGGTCCATCATGAAAGGAGCGCACGTCCCCCTGCAAAAGACGCCAGCTCCACGACCATCCTTTCAGCATGACGCCTCACGGAGCCTGCCAGGGACCTGCTGGTAATCAGTGGGCTGCCTTCACGACCGGGAAACAGCCGCTAAAATTCACACAGTCACAGGAAACCCAAATTGAAGACAGCCACTGGTCGTTTAGATATTCACTTAGTTTAATGGACAAACATGCTGGCAGCAGAACTGTGCAGAAAGTCACTTCAATGAAATAAAACGCCGGACGCGTTTCGAAAACCCCATGCTCTCTTCTTCAGCGGCGTTGTGAAATGTTTGAAAGGCAGCGCACAAAGTTTATCACCTGCCCTGAGGGGGCGTGGCCGTGGAGCTGGCGTCTTTTGCAGGGGGACGTGCGCTCCTTTCATGATGGACACAGTAAAGCAGGGCAGCTAGCTGGCAGTTTGAAACTTCTACCCACTCGGGATTTACTAAGTTTTACAGTTGGAAGGCAAGCGCGCCCACATGGGACTACACTATCCAGAAGGCCGCGTTGACGGCCACACCCCCACCAGGGCAGGTGATAAACTTTGTGCGCTGCCTTTCAAACATTTCACAACGCCGCTGAAGAAGAGAGCATTGGGCTTTCGAAACGCGTCCGGCGTTTTATTTCATTGAAGTGACTTTCTGCACAGTTCGGCTGCCAGCATGTTTGTCCATTAAACTAAGTGAATATCTAAACGACCAGTGGCTGTCTTCAATTTGGGTTTCCTGTGACTGTGTGAATTTTAGCGGCTGTTTCCCGGTCGCGAAGGCAGCCCACTGATTACCAGCAGGTCCCTGGCATGCTCCGTGAGGCGTCATGCTGAAAGGATGGTCGTGGAGCTCGCGTCTTTTGCAGGGGGACGTGCGCTCCTTTCATGATGGACACAGTAAAGCAGGGCAGCTAGCTGGCAGTTTGAAACTTCTACCCACTCGGGATTTACTAAGTTTTACAGTTGGAAGGCAAGCGCGCCCACATGGGACTACACTATCTAGAAGGCCGCGTTGACAGCCACGCCCCCCCAGGGTAGGTGATAAACTTTGTGCGCTGCCTTTCAAACATTTCACAACACCGCTGAAGAAGAGAGCATGGGGTTTTCGAAACGCGTCCGGCGTTTTATTTCATTGAAGTGACTTTCTGCACAGTTCGGCTGCCAGCATGTTTGTCCATTAAACTAAGTGAATATCTAAACGACCAGTGGCTGTCTTCAATTTGGGTTTCCTGTGACTGTGTGAATTTTAGCGGCTGTTTCCCGGTCGTGAAGGCAGCCCACTGATTGTATCTAAGGTTATATCAGAGTCTGAAGAGGTTAATCGTATTATCACATGAATGATATCATCAGTGATGTGATCAGTAATGTCGAATGAGATGTCATCAGTGATGTCATCAGTGATGTCATTTGAGATGTCATCAGCGATGTCATCAGTGATGTTATTTGAGATGTCATCAGTGATGTCATCAGTGATGTCATTTGAGATGTCATCAGTGATGTCATCAGTGATGTCACTGACCATGTCATGAATGATGTAATATGTGACATCATCAGCAGTGGATTGCGGGTGCGCGATATATAGTTAGTGCAACTAACTATATATGGAATTTCAATGGTTTTGTGTGAGTAAAATAAGGTTTTGTAAATGCGAATTCCTAACTATATATGGACTATAACCTATGGTTTTTTCAGTGAATATATATATATAACTATATATGGAATTTCAATGGTTTTGTGTGAGTAAAATAAGGTTTTGTAAATGCGAATTCCTAACTATATATGGTCTATAACCTATGGTTTTTTCAGTGAATATATATATATTTACAAAACCTTATTTTACTCACACAAAACCATTGAAATTCCATATATAGTTAGTTGCACTAACTATATATCGCGCACCCGCAATCCACTGCTGATGATGTCACATATTACATCATTCATGACATGGTCAGTGACATCACTGATGACATCACTGATGACATCTCAAATGACATCACTGATGACATCTCAAATGACATCACTGATGACATCACTGATGACATCTCATTTGACATTACTGATCACATCACTGATGATATCATTCATGTGATAATATGATGAACCTCTTCAGACTCTAATATAACCTTAGATACAATCAGTGTAAACAGACACTCACAGACTGTCACTCATCCATGGAGTTACTCACACACCTAGTCAGTCATGCAAAGAATCAATCACACCTCCATTTCCTCAACTATACAGTTATACAAACTTTACTTATTCAAACATATACTAACACATATTTACTCTCTTATACAATCCCTGATACAAGTTCACAATGATCCATACAGCCACTCACACATTCACTGGCTCTTATGCACACTTATTTATATATGTCAACTCTGACATGTACTGTGTTTTACATATGTACTTACTTTGACATGTAGCACTGAGATATCCATTCACTCACCAATACACTCATGCACACAGTCAACCGCCCATACAGCTGTTTCCACATGCACTTTTGAAACCATACATCTAGTGAATCAACTGCTCACACATCTATGCACAGAGTCATACACCCCCCAGCCACCCACACACACACTCAGTCTCCCATACAAATACTTGGGCAACCAATCAATAACCCATATAGTTACTCATATAGCTACTTATCAACACATGCAACAGTTTACAGAACAACAGACATAATGATGCACAAATTAAGACAGTTTAGTCACTAACCCATACACTCAGTGAGACACATTTAATCACTCACTCATACAGTCAGTCATGCACCTACTAAATCCTTCATCCAGACACTTATACATCCACTCATTCTTCAATATGTAAGACATATTTTAACTTTACAGAAACATACAGTCACTGGATGTTGTCATCAGTGATGTCATCAGTGATGTCATTTGAGATGTCATCAGTGATGTCATCAGTGATGTCACTGACCATGTCATGAATGATGTAATATGTGACATCATCAGCAGTGGATTGCGGGTGCGCGATATATAGTTAGTGCAACTAACTATATATGGAATTTCAATGGTTTTGTGTGAGTAAAATAAGGTTTTGTAAATGCGAATTCCTAACTATATATGGTCTATAACCTATGGTTTTTTCAGTGAATTTTCAAGGTTTTGTAAATGCTAATTCCTAACTATATATGGTCTATAACCTATGGTTTTTTCAGTGAATTTTCAAGGTTTTGTAAATGCTAATTCCTAACTATATATGGTCTATAGCCTATGGTTTTTTCAGTGAATATATATATATATACATACATATATAAACATATATCATCTGTATATCTATATAAAAACAAACATAAATGCATGCATACATATACTTATATGCATACAGATGCATGTTATTTACATGAAAGTTGAAAAAACACTAATAAAAGCAAAGCTAAAAAGCCCCCTCATTACAAACAGAATGGCTTTAACTTAAACGAGGTCGAGATCTATTGCATTTTCAATGCTTGTTTACTTTGGTTCCATCAAGAAGGCATTCAGATGTGTCACACATTTGCCATAAATTCTGAATGTTAGCACTCTAGTTGCACATTAGATCACTGTAGTAAAGCTACTGCTCACCAGGGACGTCTGCTGCTGGTATTCAAAGTGCATGTTTCAGTCTGCATGTCAGAATTTTTTTAATGAAATAGAAGAGGATTTGAGAAGTCACTCAAAATGATCCCTAATTTTTCTTTCTGAAGCACTAATCATACTTTCTATGGCAAAATTAACCCCCTCATGTTGTTCCTTTTTAAATTGAGTGTTTTCAGACTTACCACTTCATTCCAATCAAGATGGCTTCTGGTGTGCCATACTTTTGTCATAAGTAAGACTGTTAGCGCTCTAGTTGTTCTTTAGAACACTCTGGGACAGTCTGTCATTGGGCTATACTTGGGGTACATCTGGGTGATATTTGGGCTACATTTAGGCTCTTTTGTCTCTGGTGGCCATCTTGGGAGACTGTATGTCAGAATTTTTTATGAAATTGAAGAGGGTTTGAGAAGTCACTCAAAATGTGCCCTAATTTTTCTCTCTGCAGCACTAATCATAGTTCATATGGCAAAATATACCCCCTCATTTTGTTCCTTTTTAAATTAAATGTTTTAAGAGTTACCACTTTATTCCAATCAAGATGGCTTCAGGTGTGCCATACCTTTGTAATAAGTAGGACTGTTAGCGCTCTAGTTGTTCTTTAGAACACTCTGGGACATTTTGTCATTGGGCTATACTTGGGCTACATCTGGGTGATATTTGGGCTACATTTGGGCTCTTTTGTCTCTGGTGGCCATTTTGGGAGACTGCATGTCAGAATTTTTTAATGAAATAGAAGAGGATTTGAAAAGTCACTCAAAATGTGCCCTAATTTTTCTTTCTGCAGCACTAATAATACCTTCTATTGCATAATATACCCCCTCATTTTGTTCCTTTTTAAATTAAATGTTTTAAGAGTTACCACTTTATTCCCATCACGATGGCTCCAGGTGTGCTATACCTTTGTAATAAGTAGGACTGTTAGCGCTCTAGTTGTTCTTTAGAACACTCTGGGACATTCTGTCATTGGGCTATACTTGGGCTACATCTGGGTGATATTTGGGCTACATTTGGGCTCTTTTGTCTCTGGTGGCCATTTTGGGAGACTGTATGTCAGAATGTTTTAATGAAATAGAAAAGGATTTGAGAAGTCACTCAAAATGTGCCCTAATTTTTCATTCTGCAGCACTAATCATACTTTCTATGGCAAAATTTACCCCCTCATGTTGTTTCTTTTTAAATTAAATGTTTTAAGAGTTACCACTTTATTCCAATCAAGATGGCTTCAGGTGTGCCATACCTTTGTAATAAGTAGGACTGTTAGCGCTCTAGTTGTTCTTTAGAACACTCTGGGACATTCTGTCAGTGGGCTATACTTGGGCTACATTTGGGTGATATTTGGGCTACATTTGGGCTCTTTTGTCTCTGGTGGCCATTTTGGGAGACTGCATGTCAGAATGTTTTAATGAAATAGAAAAGAATTTGAGAAGTCACTCAAAATGTGCCCTAATTTTTCATTCTGCAGCACTAATCATACTTTCTATGGCAAAATATACCCCCTCATGTTGTTTCTTTTTAAATTAAATGTTTTAAGAGTTACCACTTTATTCCAATCAACATGGCTTCAGGTGTGCCATACCTATGTAATAAGTAGGACTGTTAGCGCTCTAGTTGTTCTTTAGAACACTCTAGGAGGCTGCAGTAGAACACAAAAGAATCAACTGACAGTCTCTGTCCTTTTTGGATGTACATGTTTTACTGAGAATGACAGACTTCATTTTCACATGACTGAGAAAGATAATGTGAATTTACAGAAAATATGCTTTCAGTTTAGCTTATAGATCCCCTTCCAAACCACTGTGGGAAAATCATGAGATATTAGTTTTCTTTCAAACAATATTCATGATATCACAGCAGAAGGTTTTTTCACATGGTAAAATCACCTTAGAACCCACCACAATTCCTAAAACGAGTATGGTACCATCAACAAATGATTTATAATGTAACTAAAGTCCTAAAACCCTCTATTAACTACAATGCTTTTTAATGAGGTGCTATCATGTATATTGGTCCCAAGATGGCTGCCAACACTTCTTGGATGAAGTGCTGACAGCCAATCAGATCAGATGTGTGGTTAGGCTCCGCCCAGATATATATCTTTTTTTGAACCTAAATTACTCAAAATCCACTGGAGCACATATATTGAGACCTAGCAAAGGCACATCGGGCTAACAGTCCCTACAATTTTGCCAAGTTTCGTGCAAATCCATTCAGCCGTTCGAGCTAAAAGTGAGGCCAACCGCCCTATGGAAATTAACATGGGAAAAACGTGTTTTGGGACCCCCCTTTTTTCTCAGCCCCCCCTTGATGAAACCCCCCCAAATTGTCAGGGGCTGCTCAGAAACAAAATGTTCCATTTTCCTGAAAATTTCAGCCAATTCCGTCCACAAACGCCAAAGTTATTAGACATAGAATTTTCAAAAATCCCATAGAGAAAAAATCCTAACTATATATACCTATATATATATATATATATATATATTTATATATATATATATATATATATATATATATATATATATATATATATATATATATATATATATATATATATATATATATATATATATATATATATATATATATATATATATTGGATGAGCCATATATATATATATATATTGGAGGAGTGTGGCTCACTGATTAGAGCGGCAGACCCTGATGCAGAGGTCTGGCCCGGGACCAGGGTTCAATTCCCGACGCGGCAGGGTCCTGAGCCCAAAAATGTCCACGGACTTGATAATTCTCGCCTCGGTGCCTACTCTAATCATGGGGTCCCACGCTGCAACTCTGGGCAATAGCTTGCTTAATCTCCACTACGGCGGCCCACCCGCTGCGGGATGCCTGGCTTTCTCCTTGGGGATGCCCAGTAGGGGTTATCTCACAGGGAAAAGCCAGGACGGGTTCCCAAGGCAAGCACCTTGATGCCTTCGGGTGATACGTGTGCTATATAAGTTGCAATGCAATGCAATACAATATATATTCACTGAAAAAACCATAGGTTTCACACCAGTTATAGTTAGGTGGAAATTTTACTTGCATAAAACCATTGAAATTCCTATGTTATAGTTAGTTGGACTCACTATAACTTGCGCGTGCAATGCACTGCTGATGACGTCACATATTACATCACTCATGACATGGTCAGTGACATCACTCATGACATCACTGATGACATCTCAAATGACATCACTGATGACAACATCCTTGTGACAAAGTGGCAGACCTCCTATCAGCATAAAATAACCTTTGACACACACATTCAAAAATAGAAACTAACATTTTCTTAAAAAGGAGAAACCAATACCAATTACAACAACTTATTAGGTAATTCCAACATCTACATACACATCCACTCATTCACCAACAGTTCTATATAGTCACTCATGCATGTACTTACTCGTCATATGTACTCATACACCTATACATCCTGTTACACACTAATACTCATCCATATAGTTACTCACACACAAATTCACACATGCAAATAAACCATTTACTTGATTATACTGCTATATACACACCACTACACATACTTCTACAGAAACGGAAACATATTTACTCCCTTAAACAATCAATTATAAAAACACATACTCACTAACCCACCCATACACACAATCATCCACCCATACAGTCTTGCACACATGCTGTCTTCAAAATACATACAAATAGTGAGTCACTCATTCATGCATCTGTGCTCTAAGTAATATCCCCCACCGAACCATACAGACACTGATACTGATACTCAAAAAAACAACTAATAACCCATATACACACTCATGTAGCTACTCACCAACCCATGCAGCCACTTATACACAAAGTGAGACACAGATACAGATATTTAAATATTTAAACATTACTCGCTAATATATGTATTCACTAAGATACATTTAATAAGTCAGTTAACCAATCAATTTTACACAAAAAAACATCCATTTAGACATTTATTTACCCATTTATTCTTCCATCAACCTTTAGATATACATATATAAACAATATTTATTTTTCAGAAAGATACACATTCACTGGATGATGTCATCAGTGATGTCATTTGAGATGTCATCAATGATGTCATGAGTGATGTCACTGACCATGTCATGAGTGATGTAATATGTGACGTCATCAGCAGTGCATTGCACGCACAAGTTATAGTGAGTCCAACTAACTATAACGTGGGAATTTCAATGGTTTTATGCGAGTAAAATTTCCACCTAACTATAACTGGTGTGAAACCTATGGTTTTTTCAGTGAATTTAATAGGTTTTTTAAATACTAATTCCTAACTATAACTGGTGTGAAACCTATGGTTTTTTCAGTGAATATATATATATATATATATTATTTCTATGGCAAAATGAAACCCCTCATTTTGTTCCTTTTCAAATTAAATGTATTAAGTGTTACCACTTTATTCCAATCAAGATGACTTCAGGTGGGCCATACTTTTGTCATAAGTAAGACTGCTAGCGTTCTAGTTGTTCTTTAGAACACTCTGGGACATTCTGTCATTGAGCTATAGTTGGGCTACATCTGGCTGATATTTGGGCTACATTTGGGCTCTTTTGTCTCTGGTGGCCATCTTGGGAGACTGCATATCAGAATTTTTTTAATGAAATATAAGAGGATTTGAGAAGTCACTCAAAATGTGCCCTAATTTTTTTTTCTTCAGCACTAATCATAATTTCTATGGCAAAATGAACCCCCTCATTTTGTTCCTTTGCAAATTAAATGTTTTAAGTGTTAACACTTTATTCCAATCAAGATGACTTCAGGTGTGCCATACTTTTGTCATAAGTAAGACTGTTAGCGCTCTAGTTGTTCTTTAGAACACTCTGGGACATTATGTCATTGGGCTATAGTTGGGCTACATCTGGCTGATATTTGGGCTACATTTGTTTTTTTTCGTCTCTGGTGGCCATCTTTGGGCTACATTGGGCTACATTTGGGCTCTAACATATATATAGCCCAATGTAGCCCAATATATATTTTTTCAAAGTTAATTTTCGTAAAAACCACTGGAGCATATATCTTGAGACATAGCAAAGGCACATCGGGGTACCAGTCCCTACAATTTTGCCAAGTTTGGTGGAAATCCATTCAGCCGTTCGGGCTAAAAGTGAGGTCGACCGCTCTACGGAAATTAATATGGGGAAAACACGTTTTGGGACCCCCCTTTTATCTCGGCCCCCACTTGACGAATCCCCCCCAAACTTTCAAGGAAGGACCGGAGCTCCACGAGGCAAATTTGAGGAAATTGTCAGGCAGATTCGTCAACCGGCGCCAAAGTTATTCACAATAGAATTTTGAGATTTTGCATTGAAAAAAATCCTAACTATAACTACCTACTGGCGACCGCCAGTAGGTAATATATATATATATATATATACATGCTGATTCTTCCGTTCTCGTGACTTCATTCACTCCGGACAAATGGACGCAGACCCAAAGTTCGGTGCAATACTTATTTAATTGTAATAACGCCTGGCACCACCGCCATGACGCGTTTCGGGCAACACAGTGCCCTTGCTGCCTATATATATATATATATATATATATATATATATATATATATATATATATATATATATATATATATATATATATATATATATATATATATATATATATATATATATATATATATATATATATATATATTCACTGAAAAAACCATAGGTTATAGACCATATATAGTTAGGAATTCGCATTTACAAAACCTTATTTTACTCACACAAAACCATTGAAATTCCATATATAGTTAGTTGCACTAACTATATATCGCGCACCCGCAATCCACTGCTGATGATGTCACATATTACATCATTCATGACATGGTCAGTGACATCACTGATGACATCACTGATGACATCTCAAATGACATCACTGATGACATCACTGATGACATCTCATTTGACATTACTGATCACATCACTGATGATATCATTCATGTGATAATACGATGAACCTCTTCAGACTCTAATATAACCTTAGATACAATCAGTGTAAACAGACACTCACAGACTGTCACTCATCCATGGAGTTACTCACACACCCAGTCAGTCATGCAAAGAATCAATCACACCTCCATTTCCTCAACTATACAGTTATACAAACTTTACTTATTCAAGCATATACTAACACATATTTACTCTCTTATACAATCCCTGATACAAGTTCACAATGATCCATACAGCCACTCACACATTCACTGGCTCTTATGCACAGTTATTTATATATGTCAACTCTCACATGTACTGTGTTTTACATATGTACTTACTTTGACATGTAGCACTGAGATATCCATTCACTCACCAATACACTCATGCACACAGTCAACCGCCCATACAGCTGTTTCCACATGCACTTTTGAAACCATACATCTAGTGAATCAACTGCTCACACATCTATGCACAGAGTCATACACCTCCCAGCCACCCACACACACACTCAGTCTCCCATACAAATACTTGGGCAACCAATCAATAACCCATATAGTTACTCATATAGCTACTTATCAACACATGCAACAGTTTACAGAACAACAGACATAATGATGCACAAATTAAGACAGTTTAGTCACTAACCCATGCACTCAGTGAGACACATTTAATCACTCACTCATACAGTCAGTCATGCACCTACTAAATCCTTCATCCAGACACTTATACATCCACTCATTCTTCAATATGTAAGACATATTTTAACTTTACAGAAACATACAGTCACTGGATGTTGTCATCAGTGATGTCATCAGTGATGTCATTTGAGATGTCATCAGTGATGTCATCAGTGATGTCACTGACCATGTCATGAATGATGTAATATGTGACATCATCAGCAGTGGATTGCGGGTGCGCGATATATAGTTAGTGCAACTAACTATATATGGAATTTCAATGGTTTTGTGTGAGTAAAATAAGGTTTTGTAAATGCGAATTCCTAACTATATATGGTCTATAACCTATGGTTTTTTCAGTGAATTTTCAAGGTTTTGTAAATGCTAATTCCTAACTATATATGGTCTATAACCTATGGTTTTTTCAGTGAATTTTCAAGGTTTTGTAAATGCTAATTCCTAACTATATATGGTCTATAGCCTATGGTTTTTTCAGTGAATATATATATATACATACATATATAAACATATATCATCTGTATATCTATATAAATACAAAGATAAATGCATGCATACATATACTTATATGCATTTCAGGGTTGTTAGGGCGTTTTCGTGTGTATTATGTTGCTTTTTTAGGGCTTTTGGGTCAATTAAGTAGGGTTCCCGGAGCCTAGGGCTGAGGGGCCGGTTCAGTTTCGTGCGTATTGGTGTTGGCAAGGTTTTGAGGGATTTTGGCGGTTTTTGGTCGAGATTTGGCCGTTTTATGGCTTTTTTTTGTGTTTGCGGGGGGCGCGTATTCGGGTTGAAATTCGTCCCCGTTCCAGTGGATGGATTGGGCTGATGTTTGGTGAGATGTTAGGGAATCGCTGGAACTAGTGTCCAGCCAAGTTTGAAGCGGATCGGAGCAGTGGAAGTGCTTTAAAGAGCAATTTTTGTGCGGAGTAGCGAATTGCCATGTTATTCAATGGGAGTTTTTGGTGCGCATGGAGAAGGTGAATTTGGGGTGTTCCAGTTGCGCTAGAGGGACGGGGCTTGGGTGAGCTGTAGGGAGAGTGGATCGGCAGGTGTGCCGAATTTTTGGGATTTGTTGGCCGAAGGGAAGGGTGTGCTTGGGCAAAGTCGATTTGGTGAAAACGGTGCGTTATTTACATGAAAGTTGAAAAAACACTAATAAAAGCAAAGCTAAAAAGCCACCTCATTACAAACAGAATGGCTTTAACTTAAACGAGGGCGAGATCTATTGCGTTTTCAATGCTTGTTTACTTAGGTTCCATCAAGAAGGCATTCAGATGTGTCACACATTTGCCATAAATTCTGAATGTTAGCACTCTAGTTGCACATTAGATCACTGTAGTAAAGCTACTGCTCACCAGGGACGTCTGCTGCTGGTATTCAAAGTGCATGTTTCAGTCTGCATGTCAGAATTTTTTTAATGAAATAGAAGAGGATTTGAGAAGTCACTCAAAATGATCCCTAATTTTTCTTTCTGAAGCACTAATCATACTTTCTATGGCAAAATTAACCCCCTCATGTTGTTCCTTTTTAAATTGAGTGTTTTCAGACTTACCACTTCATTCCAATCAAGATGGCTTCTGGTGTGCCATACTTTTGTCATAAGTAAGACTGTTAGCGCTCTAGTTGTTCTTTAGAACACTCTGGGACATTCTGTCATTGGGCTATACTTGGGGTACATCTGGGTGATATTTGGGCTACATTTATGCTCTTTTGTCTCTGGTGGCCATCTTGGGAGACTATGTCAGAATTTTTTAATGAAATTGAAGAGGGTTTGAGAAGTCACTCAAAATGTGCCCTAATTTTTCTTTCTGCAGCACTAATCATAATTCATATGGCAAAATATACCCCCTCATTTTGTTCCTTTTTAAATTAAATGTTTTAAGAGTTACCACTTTATTCCAATCAAGATGGCTTCTGGTGTGCCATACTTTTGTCATAAGTAAGACTGTTAGCGCTCTAGTTGTTCTTTAGAACACTCTGGGACATTCTGTCATTGGGCTATACTTGGGGTACATCTGGGTGATATTTGGGCTACATTTATGCTCTTTTGTCTCTGGTGGCCATCTTGGGAGACTATGTCAGAATTTTTTAATGAAATTGAAGAGGGTTTGAGAAGTCACTCAAAATGTGCCCTAATTTTTCTTTCTGCAGCACTAATCATAATTCATATGGCAAAATATACCCCCTCATTTTGTTCCTTTTTAAATTAAATGTTTTAAGAGTTACCACTTTATTCCAATCAAGATGGCTTCAGGTGTGCCATACCTTTGTAATAAGTAGGACTGTTAGCGCTCTAGTTGTTCTTTAGAACACTCTGGGACATTCTGTCATTGGGCTATACTTGGGCTACATCTGGGTGATATTTGGGCTACATTTGGGCTCTTTTGTCTCTGGTGGCCATTTTGGGAGACTGCATGTCAGAATTTTTGAATGAAATAGAAGAGGATTTGAAAAGTCACTCAAAATGTGCCCTAATTTTTCTTTCTGCAGCACTAATAATACCTTCTATTGCATAATATACCCCCTCATTTTGTTCCTTTTTAAATTAAATGTCTTAAGAGTTACCACTTTATTCCCATCACGATGGCTCCAGGTGTGCTATACCTTTGTAATAAGTAGGACTGTTAGCGCTCTAGTTGTTCTTTAGAACACTCTGGGACATTCTGTCATTGGGCTATACTTGGGCTACATCTGGGTGATATTTGGGCTACATTTGGGCTCTTTTGTCTCTGGTGGCCATTTTGGGAGACTGCATGTCAGAATGTTTTAATGAAATAGAAAAGGATTTGAGAAGTCACTCAAAATGTGCCCTAATTTTTCATTCTGCAGCACTAATCATACTTTCTATGGCAAAATATACCCCCTCATGTTGTTTCTTTTTAAATTAAATGTTTTAAGAGTTACCACTTTATTCCAATCAAGATGGCTTCAGGTGTGCCATACCTTTGTAATAAGTAGGACTGTTAGCGCTCTAGTGGTTCTTTAGAACACTCTGGGACATTCTGTCATTGGGCTATACTTGGGCTACATCTGGGTGATATTTGGGCTACATTTGGGCTCTTTTGTCTCTGGTGGCCATTTTGGGAGACTGCATGTCAGAATGTTTTAATGAAATAGAAAAGGATTTGAGAAGTCACTCAAAATGTGCCCTAATTTTTCATTCTGCAGCACTAATCATACTTTCTATGGCAAAATATACCCCCTTGTGTTGTTTCTTTTTAAATTAAATGTTTTAAGAGTTACCACTTTATTCCAATCAAGATGGCTTCAGGTGTGCCATACCTTTGTAATAAGTAGGACTGTCAGCGCTCTAGTTGTTCTTTAGAACACTCTAGGAGGCTGCAGTAGAACACAAAGGAATCAACTGACAGTCTCTGTCCTTGTTGGATGTACATGTTTTACTGAGAATGTCAGACTTCATTTTCACATGACTGAGAAAGATAATGTGAATTTACAGAAAATATGCTTTCAGTTTAGCTTATAGATCCCCTTCCAAACCACTGTGGGAAAATCATGAGATATTAGTTTTCTTTCAAACAATATTCATGATATCACAGCAGAAGGTTTTTTCACATGGTAAAATCACCTTAGAACCCACCACAATTCCTAAAACGAGTATGGTACCATCAACAAATGATTTATAATGTAACTAAAGTCCTAAAACCCTCTATTAACTACAATGCTTTTTAATGAGGTGCTATCATGTATATTGGTCCCAAGATGGCTGCCAACACTTCTTGGATGAAGTGCTGACAGCCAATCAGATCAGATGTGTGGTTAGGCTCCGCCCAGATATATATCTTTTTTTGAACCTAAATTACTCAAAATCCACTGGAGCACATATATTGAGACCTAGCAAAGGCACATCGGGCTAACAGTCCCTACAATTTTGCCAAGTTTCGTGCAAATCCATTCAGCCGTTCGAGCTAAAAGTGAGGCCAACCGCCCTATGGAAATTAACATGGGAAAAACGCGTTTTGGGACCCCCCTTTTTTCTCGGCCCCCCCTTGATGAAACCCACCCAAATTGTCAGGGGCTGCTCAGAAACAAAATGTTCCATTTTCCTGAAAATTTCAGCCAATTCCGTCCACAAACGCCAAAGTTATTAGACATAGAATTTTCAAAAATCCCATAGAGAAAAAATCCTAACTATATATACCTACTGGCGACCGCCAGTAGGTAATATATATTTATATATATATATATATATATATAT
Source organism: Lissotriton vulgaris (assembly GCF_964263255.1). NCBI lineage: Eukaryota > Metazoa > Chordata > Amphibia > Caudata > Salamandridae > Lissotriton > Lissotriton vulgaris. The sequence continues at coordinate 1,884,786,199 of NC_141687.1, read as the reverse complement.
ATATATATATATATATATATATACTCCAAAGCACACTGGGTTCTGCTGGGACCTCCTCCCGTAGTCAGGTGGCGCGAAAGATCGGCAAACCCTCAGCCGAAAGGTTTCAATGAGAATTCCAAAGTTCTGCCATTAAGCAAAAGTCGCGCACTCAAGGATTTCAGTTGTGAAAGTTTTTAATCACCGGATATCGCTACGCGTTTCGACACACCAAGGTGTCTTGATCACACGATAACCATTTCCCCATATTCGACATGTTAAATACAGACTGTGAAAACAATTCATAAACATAGAAGAGGTCATCAACCCTCCATACATTCAGGTCAATACATTGTCGGCCATATTAGAGTTGAGTCACTCACAAGAATAGGTATCTAGAAACCACTGTGAAGGGTCAAGCATTCTGTAAATCAACCATGATTCTAGTGATTTAACAAAAACTCATACTGCTTAATGGTTTAAAGTAAAGCGATTTAGATAATTTTCTAAGTCAACTTTTCAACTATATATATCGCACACAAACTGACAATAATTGTAATGTCAGAAGTGTCCTGGCCGTAATGTGAGCTTCATAAAAAAGAAGAAAACATAAATAAGTATGCTGGCGGTCTAGTGCCCTCCTGATACTGATTCATGTAGCAACAGATTGAACTACACGAACCCCAAGCAGTGCCTGAGTTTTATAAAATAGAAAACATAAATAAATATGCTGGCGGTCTAGTGCCCCCCTGATGCTGATTCATGTAGCAATTGATTGAACTACACGAGCCCCGAGCAGTGCCTGAGGTCTAGTGCCCAAGGGTCAAAAATTAGGAGGGATGCATGAAACTAATGCAAGACCATTCATGTAGGAAGGGGACAAGTAAAAAATATGTTTCACAAAAAGGAGGAAAAAAGTGCCCATAGTGAAAGTCTTATCTTTAACAGGGTGAAGTGATTTCTTCCATTCAAGCTGGAGATGAGTGGGGCCGTGGTGAGGTGGTCAGAGAGAGTGCAGTTCCCCATTCTAATCTCCTGAAAGAAACATAACAGTTACAAGATTAAAATGATTTAAAACATATACAAAGTATATTTGTTACAACAAATAATGATAACCATGCAAGATTCTCAGAAAACAACTCTGTATAATGGAGGAGCAAAACGTCTACAGAATTTCTCCAGATTAAGCATAAAAACACAGCAAACACCTTATTCATTATGAAGATGAGTTGCTAATTCCTCATCCATGTTGTGTCCTCCCGGGGCCCTGGTCTCGAGCTCCATGATCCAACGTGACTCTCTCTTTCTAAGAGCCAGTTCCCTGTTGCCACCCCTTCTACCTATATTCACTTGTTCTACAGCATAGTATCTTAACAAGGAATTGTTCGATTTGTGAACGTCTTGGAAGTGTCTAGCTATGGGGTATTTGGCATCCTTCTTAGTAATGGCTCTAAGATGTTCTTGGACACGTTTTTTGGCCATACATTTGGTGCTACCCACATATTTGATGTTGCAGGGGCATTCCAGGATATAAACGACAAAATTAGTGTTGCATGTGAGAAATTGCTTGATCTTTCTACGTACATGAGTACCTGGGACTTCTATTTCCTTGACCATGACACTAGCCGTACATGCCCGGCAATGTCCACAGGGATAGAAACCTTTAAGCCCTTGGATATGTTGTTTCTTAGTCTCAGTGATGTCCGCCTTGACCAAAATATCCCTGAGATTCCTGCCTCTTCTGTATGTGATTTGTGGTCTCTCGGTGATTTGTGGGCCTATGATGTTGTCTGCTTGTAATATTTTCCAGTTCTCGTTAATGATTTTTTTTAACTTTGCTGGACTGTTCATGAAAGGTGGTGATGATTCTAGTATCAGAGGTAACAGGCTCATTTTTGGCTTTAGGTATCAAGGTACTGGATCTCTCAATTTCATTCGCTTTTTTAACAGCTTTGTTAAGTACCCATTCAGGATAACCCCGTTCTCTGAATCTAATTAGCATGGTTTCTTGTTCTTCAATGAAACCTTCTTGGCTACTACAATTTCTCCTCGCTCTTAGGAGCTCACCATAGGGTATGCTCCATTTCAATGGGTCAGGGTGGGCGCTGAGGGCGTGAAGTAAGCTGTTCCCTGATGTGTCTTTCCTATGGAGTTTAGAAGTAAGATGACCATTTGTGATTTCTATGGTGGTATCAAGGAATTCGACACTTTTGCTGCTAATATTAAAAGTGAGAGATATGTTGTATCTGTTCGAATTCAATTTGTCAATGAATTCTACAGCTTCCTTTTCAGTGCCCTGCCAGATGATGAACAGGTCATCAATGTACCTTATCCAGGTTTGAACTTTGGTAAAGTATGCCTCGAAATCTTTTTCTTCTCTTATCTCCTCTTCCCATTTACCTAGGAATAGATTGGCAAAATTGGGGGAAAATGCTGATCCCATGGCCGCACCTCTAGTTTGTTTATAGATGGACCCATCAAACAAAAAAATATTATTTTTCAAACACAATTTCATCATATTAACAAGCATGCATGTGTGATCTCTGTAGCCAATTTCTCTTTGTTTAAGGAAATGGTAACAAGCCTCCATACCCTGAACATGGTCAATTATGGTGTAAAGGGCATTTACATCCATTGTGATGAGAAATGCCCCCTCCACCCAAACAATGTTTTCGATTTTGTTAAGGAAATCGGTAGTGTCCCTAGTGTAGGAAGGGAGAAGACAAACATATTCACGTAGGAAGTGATCAATGTAAACAGATAAGATTTCATTGACACTCCCTATTGAAGAAATGATGGGCCTGCCCGGAGGTTGACTAACATCTTTGTGAACCTTCGGGAGAAGGTAAAATATAGGCATCTTAGGGTAATCCTTTTTGAGAAAACAGAATTCCTGCCAAGAAAGGAGTCCCTCATTTCTCCACTCAAGTAAATTTTCCCATGTTTCAGTGATGCTGGAATTATATTCTTCAGAGTTAGACTTGCAGTAGAATACGCTCCTTTCTAGTTGTTTAAGAGCTTCGGTAATGTAAAGGTCCCTACCCCACAAGACAATATTGCCTCCTTTGTCTGAGGGCCTCAGAATAATATCTTTGTCATCAGCTAGTGAAAAAATAAAATCCATCTCTTCTTTAGACAGATTAAAATTTTTCACTCCTACTTTAGTTTGTTTATGTTTCAATTTGATGAGTTCCCTGGTTACTACTTCATGAAAAGTATCGATTGCATCATGCGGCAGTATAGGACAGAATATTGACTTAGGTTTAAAAGAAGTACAAGCAGCCCTGTCAGTTCTTGTCTCCCTCACTCCTATTATAGAGCTATTCGGTTGTCTATCACTGGACAGCTCCGCCAAGGAATATATATCCTGGAGGGTGTCCGTGTCACCTACAGTCACCTCAGATGGACCTTCTTCCAACACAATTTCTGGTGCTATTCTATCTGGTCTCAGGGAGTGCCATTTTTTCAATTTCATTTTACGGACAAATTTCAACATGTCCACTCTAGTCCCGGCATAGTCAAATAGTTCAGTTGGGCAAAAAGTTAATCCCAAACATAGGGTTCGTTTTTCTTTAAGAGTTAATGATCTAGATGATAAATTGATTATAGTTTTATTTACCATAGCGTCATCCATAATTATCTCCTTCTTCTGTAGCCACCTCTTTTGTTTCCCACTGGCTTTTTGTTGTTTTCTTCGTCTCTGCTGGAGCTTGATGCGTCTCTGGCGTGATCTCCCCGTCCTCTTGCTTGTCCCCTTGGTCTTCCTCTCGTCGTTCTTTTCTGGAAGGTTTGTTGTTGGGTTGTTTCCGTTTCCTTCTTGCGCCGGGTCCTGAGCACTCTGAACTCGTCTAAAAAACTCGCCGTTTTTTTGGTTACTTCTGTTTCTGACAAGGTACTTGTAGTTTTCTTGGAAGCATCAGATTCTGATCCACTAGCGCTGCTCACTGTCACGCTGTCAGCTCTGGCTTCTGCATTGTCTGGTGTTTGCATTTGTGGAGTAGTTTGCTTGTATAGGTAATCATATTTCGGGCTGTAAGTAAGGATCCTGCCACTGTCATAATCTCCACAGTCCCTATGCAATTTGCGCTGCTTACGGTATTTTATGTCATCCTCATGATTTTTTAGTCGGCCTTTTAGTTCATCCATAAATTTGTTGATTATATCTTGATCCCTACTGTTTTTGAACTCTTCCTCTAGCTCTTTGATTTGTTTCAGGATATCTTCTCGATCTTTCCATGCATATTTAATCAATATGCAAAGCATGTTCTTGCTGCTGGCCGCTGAATTCTGAGCCCATTCCTCAAGCATCTTGGTATTGGGTGACTCATGGGATGGTGTTATGTAAATCCTGAGACCACGGGGTACCATTTCTTTTTTCACGTAGTCCTGCAGGGAAGTGGCTTCCCACCACCTAGCGCTTTCTTGTTTTTTGAGTTTTTCGTATTTTCTTAATTGCATGTTGAGGGGATTGCTTGTGGGTCTTTCTATTACTGCAGCCCCTGCTCCCCCTTTGCCTGGTGCTCTGGCAAAAAGGGCTACTGCTTCTTTACGTCTTTCTCCCTCTTCCTCCATTCTGTAGTTGTTTGAATGGAGGAAGAGGGAGAAAGACGTAAAGAAGCAGTAGCCCTTTTTGCCAGAGCACCAGGCAAAGGGGGAGCAGGGGCTGCAGTAATAGAAAGACCCACAAGCAATCCCCTCAACATGCAATTAAGAAAATACGAAAAACTCAAAAAACAAGAAAGCGCTAGGTGGTGGGAAGCCACTTCCCTACAGGACTACGTGGAAAAAGAAATGGTACCCCGTGGTCTCAGGATTTACATAACACCATCCCATGAGTCACCCAATACCAAGATGCTTGAGGAATGGGCTCAGAATTCAGCGGCCAGCAGCAAGAACATGCTTTGCATATTGATTAAATATGCATGGGAAGATCGAGAAGATATCCTGAAACAAATCAAAGAGCTAGAGGAAGAGTTCAAAAACAGTAGGGATCAAGATATAATCAACAAATTTATGGATGAACTAAAAGGCCGACTAAAAAATCATGAGGATGACATAAAATACCGTAAGCAGCGCAAATTGCATAGGGACTGTGGGGATTATGACAGTGGCAGGATCCTTACTTACAGACCGAAATATGATTACCTATACAAGCAAACTACTCCACAAATGCAAACACCAGACAATGCAGAAGCCAGAGCTGACAGCGTGACAGTGAGCAGCGCTAGTGGATCAGAATCTGATGCTTCCAAGAAAACTACAAGTACCTTGTCAGAAACAGAAGTAACCAAAAAACCGGCGAGTTTTTTAGACGAGTTCAGAGTGCTCAGGACCCGGCGCAAGAAGGAAACGGAAACAACCCAACAACAAACCTTCCAGAAAAGAACGACGAGAGGAAGACCAAGGGGACAAGCAAGAGGACGGGGAGATCACGCCAGAGACGCATCAAGCTCCAGCAGAGACGAAGAAAACAACAAAAAGCCAGTGGGAAACAAAAGAGGTGGCTACAGAAGAAGGAGATAATTATGGATGACGCTATGGTAAATAAAACTATTATCAATTTATCATCTAGATCATTAACTCTTAAAGAAAAACGAACCCTATGTTTGGGATTAACTTTTTGCCCAACTGAACTATTTGACTATGCCGGGACTAGAGTGGACATGTTTAAATTTGTCCGTAAAATGAAATTGAAAAAATGGCACTCCCTGAGACCAGATAGAATAGCACCAGAAATTGTGTTGGAAGAAGGTCCATCTGAGGTGACTGTAGGTGACACGGACACCCTCCAGGACATATATTCCTTGGCGGAGCTGTCCAGTGATAGCCAACCAAATAGCTCTATAATAGGAGTGAGGGAGACAAGAACTGACAGGGCTGCTTGTACTTCTTTTAAACCTAAGTCAATATTCTGTCCTATACTGCCGCATGATGCAATCGATACTTTTCATGAAGTAGTAACCAGGGAACTCATCAAATTGAAACATAGTAGGAGTGAAAAATTTTAATCTGTCTAAAGAAGAGATGGATTTTATTTTTTCACTAGCTGATGACAAAGATATTATTCTGAGGCCCTCAGACAAAGGAGGCAATATTGTCTTGTGGGGTAGGGACCTTTACATTACCGAAGCTCTTAAACAACTAGAAAGGAGCGTATTCTACTGCAAGTCTAACTCTGAAGAATATAATTCCAGCATCACTGAAACATGGGAAAATTTACTTGAGTGGAGAAATGAGGGACTCCTTTCTTGGCAGGAATTCTGTTTTCTCAAAAAGGATTACCCTAAGATGCCTATATTTTACCTTCTCCCGAAGGTTCACAAAGATGTTAGTCAACCTCCGGGCAGGCCCATCATTTCTTCAATAGGGAGTGTCAATGAAAACTTATCTGTTTACATTGATCACTTCCTACGTGAATATGTTTGTCTTCTCCCTTCCTACACTAGGGACACTACCGATTTCCTTAACAAAATCGAAAACATTGTTTGGGTGGAGGGGGCATTTCTCATCACGATGGATGTAAATGCCCTTTACACCATAATTGACCATGTTCAGGGTATGGAGGCTTGTTACCATTTCCTTAAACAAAGAGAAATTGGCTACAGAGATCACACATGCATGCTTGTTAATATGATGAAATTGTGTTTGAAAAATAATATTTTTTTGTTTGATGGGTCCATCTATAAACAAACTAGAGGTGCGGCCATGGGATCAGCATTTTCCCCCAATTTTGCCAATCTATTCCTAGGTAAATGGGAAGAGGAGATAAGAGAAGAAAAAGATTTCGAGGCATACTTTACCAAAGTTCAAACCTGGATAAGGTACATTGATGACCTGTTCATCATCTGGCAGGGCACTGAAAAGGAAGCTGTAGAATTCATTGACAAATTGAATTCGAACAGCTACAACATATCTCTCACTTTTAATATTAGCAGCAAAAGTGTCGAATTCCTTGATACCACCATAGAAATCACAAATGGTCATCTTACTTCTAAACTCCATAGGAAAGACACATCAGGGAACAGCTTACTTCACGCCCTCAGCGCCCACCCTGACCCATTGAAATGGAGCATACCCTATGGTGAGCTCCTAAGAGCGAGGAGAAATTGTAGTAGCCAAGAAGGTTTCATTGAAGAACAAGAAACCATGCTAATTAGATTCAGAGAACGGGGTTATCCTGAATGGGTACTTAACAAAGCTGTTAAAAAAGTGAATGAAATTGAGAGATCCAGTACCTTGATACCTAAAGCCAAAAATTAGCCTGTTACCTCTGATACTAGAATCATCACCACCTTTCATGAACAGTCCAGCAAAGTTAAAAAAATCATTAACGAGAACTGGAAAATATTACAAGCAGACAACATCATAGGCCCACAAATCACCGAGAGACCACAAATCACATACAGAAGAGGCAGGAATCTCAGGGATATTTTGGTCAAGGTGGACATCACTGAGACTAAGAAACAACATATCCAAGGGCTTAAAGGTTTCTATCCCTGTGGACATTGCCGGGCATGTACGGCTAGTGTCATGGTCAAGGAAATAGAAGTCCCAGGTACTCATGTACGTAGAAAGATCAAGCAATTTCTCACATGCAACACTAATTTTGTCATTTATATCCTGGAATGCCCCTGCAACATCAAATATGTGGGTAGCACCACATGTATGGCCAAAAAACGTGTCCAAGAACATCTTAGAGCCATTACTAATAAGGATGCCAAATACCCCATAGCTAGACACTTCCAAGACGTTCACAAATCGAACAATTCCTTGTTAAGATACTATGCTGTAGAACAAGTGAATATAGGTAGAAGGGGTGGCAACAGGGAACTGGCTCTTAGAAAGAGAGAGTCATGTTGGATCATGGAGCTCGAGACCAGGGCCCCGGGAGGACACAACATGGATGAGGAATTAGCAACTCATCTTCATAATGAATAAGGTGTTTGCTGTGTTTTTATGCTTAATCTGGAGAAATTCTGTAGACGTTTTGCTCCTCCATTATGCAGAGTTGTTTTCTGAGAATCTTGCATGGTTATCATTATTTTTTGTAACAAATATACTTTGTATATGTTTTAAATCATTTTAATCTTGTAACTGTTATGTTTCTTTCAGGAGATTAGAATGGGGAACTGCACTCTCTCTGACCACCTCACCACGGCCCCACTCATCTCCAGCTTGAATGGAAGAAATCACTTCACCCTGTAAAAGATAAGACTTTCACTATGGGCACTTTTTTCCTCCTTTTTGTGAAACATATTTTTTACTTGTCCCCTTCCTACATGAATGGTCTTGCATTAGTTTCATGCATCCCTCCTAATTTTTGACCCTTAGGCACTAGACCTCAGGCACTGCTCGGGGCTCGTGTAGTTCAATCAATTGCTACATGAATCAGCATCAGGGGGGCACTAGACCGCCAGCATATTTATTTATGTTTTCTATTTTATAAAACTCAGGCACTGCTTGGGGTTCGTGTAGTTCAATCTGTTGCTACATGAATCAGTATCAGGAGGGCACTAGACCACCAGCATACTTATTTATGTTTTCTTCTTTTTTATGAAGCTCACATTACGGCCAGGACACTTCTGACATTACAATTATTGTCAGTTTGTGTGCGATATATATAGTTGAAAAGTTGACTTAGAAAATTATCTAAATCGCTTTACTTTAAACTATTAAGCAGTATGAGTTTTTGTTAAATCACTAGAATCATGGTTGATTTACAGAATGCTTGACCCTTCACAGTGGTTTCTAGATACCTATTCTTGTGAGTGACTCCACTCTAATATGGCCGACAATGTATTGACCTGAATGTATGGAGGGTTGATGACCTCTTCTATGTTCATGAATTGTTTTCACAGTCTGTATTTAACATGTCGAATATGGGGAAATGGTTATCGTGTGATCAAGACACCTTGGTGTGTCGAAACGCGTAGCGATATCCGGTGATTAAAAACTTTCACAACTGAAATCCTTGAGTGCGCGACTTTTGCTTAATGGCAGAACTTTGGAATTCTCATATATATATATATATATATATATATATATTCACTGAAAAAACCATAGGTTATAGACCATATATAGTTAGGAATTAGCATTTACAAAACCTTATTTTACTCACACAAAACCATTGAAATTCCATATATAGTTAGTTGCACTAACTATATATCGTGCACCCGCAATCCACTGCTGATGATGTCACATATTACATCATTAATGACATGGTCAGTGACATCTCTGATGACATCACTGATGACATCACTGATGACATCACTGATGACATCACTGATGACATATCTAATGACATCACTGATGACATCACTGATGACATCTCAAATGAAATCACTGGTGACATCACTCATGATATCATTCATGTGATAATACAATGAACCTCTTCAGACTCTAATATAACCTTAGATACAATCAGTGTAAACAGACACTCACAGACTGTCACTCATCCATGGAGTTACTCACACAACTAGTCAGTCATGCAAACAATCAATCACACCTCCATTTCCTCAACTATACAGTTATACAAACTTTACTTATTCAAACATATACTAACACATATTTTCTCTCTTATACAATCCCTGATACAAGTTCACAATGATCCATACAGCCACTCACACATTCACTGGCTCTTATGCACAGTTATTTATATATGTCAACTCTCACATGTACTGTGTTTTACATATGTACTTACTTTGACATGTAGCACTGAGATATCCATTCACTCACCAATACACTCATGCACACAGTTAACCTCCCATAGAGCTGTTTCCACATGCACTTTTGAAACCATACATCTAGTGAATCAACTGCTCACACATCTATGCACAGAGTCATACACCTCCCAGCCACCCACACACACACTCAGTCTCCCATACAAATACTTGGGCAACCAATCAATAACCCATATAGTTAATCATCTAGCTACTGATCAACACATGCAGCAGTTTACAGAACAACAGACATAATGATGCACAAATTAAGACAGTTTAGTCACTAACCCATGCACTCAGTGAGACACATTTAATCACTCACTCATACAGTCAGTCATGCACCTACTAAATCCTTCATCCAGACACTCATAAATCCACTCATTCTTCAATATGTAAGACATATTTTAACTTTACAGAAACATACAGTCACTGGATGTTGTCATCAGTGATGTCATCAGTGATGTCATTTGAGATGTCATCAGTGATGTCACTGACCATGTCATGAATGATGTAATATGTGACATCATCAGCAGTGGATTGCGAGTGCACGATATATAGTTAGTGCAACTAACTATATATGGAATTTCAATGGTTTTGTGTGAGTAAAATAAGGTTTTGTAAATGCTAATTCCTAACTATATATGGTATATAACCTATGGTTTTTTCAGTGAATTTTCAAGGTTGTGTAAATGCAAATTCCTAACTATATATGGCCTAAAACCTATGGTTTTTTCTGTGAATTTCAATGGTTTTTTAATACGAAATATCAAATGCTGTCAAATGTCAAGTACATGATAGGTAAAAACATTTTCGTGTTTATGCACGCTGATGTGCTTTGAACGCTGCCCCCCCCTTCCCCCCCTCTTTTCTCTTAGCAGTACTCTCTCTTTGCAGATAGTGAAGGGTAGTTAACGCAGGCCTTTGCCCCCGTTGTTATCCGTCGTGCCTGCTTCTCTCTCTATTTGATTGATTGCTATCCAAGCATTTACTGTTTTAGAATTGGTTCTCTTTGGTTCATTCTGTATTTACAAACAAGCACAGAGTCGCAATACTCTGTTTAGTCTTTGCAGATAGTGAAAAATAGTTAAAAAAAACAAAAGGAATCGAGCAAAATCAGTAGGCCACTAATGGGATCTGTTTTTGACCTCGCTAAAATAGAAACATTAAGAACAACCCCTCATGAGAAATACGAAACTAGTAAGATGAACTTAGCTCCACACCATGATGGCTGCAAGACAGCTCGACTCCGCCGCCCACCCCACCCCACCCAAAATAACGACAAACCCTATGCAAATATTATAAATATATACAACACACCAGCAAAGTAACAGGGTAAAACATTTTATTAAATAACTATTTACATAACTATTTTATACTTTTTGTTGCCCGATCCGGCTAGCTCAATCGATCGAGCATGAAACTCATGCACTCTGATAGCAAGCGTTGCTGCTGATGCTATGCAGACCAAAACTGGTGTTCAGTTTGTACATTCTTCTAGATTTTTCCATCCAAGGCTGGTTGAGTTTGTAGAACGATGGCTTCAGATTTTCAACATACGGTGTGGTGGCGCGGACTGGGAGGGGGCGCATGGCTCCTACCCCCTCCCCAAGTAAGATTTTCATACGTGAGTGTACGTTCATGGTTTTGGTCCCTGAGTTGCTTCGATGTCACTGCCATGCTCAAATGGCATAAGTTCTGGATGTTGGGTGCCATAGTTCAGAGTTCTGAGCAGCGCTTGTAACACTGTCTGAAGCTTATTTGCACCTACTGCAGCTTCACTATTCTCAAAGTAAGTGAGGGCCGTTTGTGGACCTGACTGCATTTGAAAACAATGTGATATGGTACCTCCCTAAACCACTTGACGGAGGCCCCCGAGGGGCGGTGTGATGGCACGGACTCGGAGAAGACGCTTGGCTCCGACCCCCTCCCCAAGTCTTATAGCACTGGTGTAGCCTGAGATCGCCCCCGACATAGGCGGCCGGCTCCCGGGGTCCGGCGGAACTTTTTGCCTTTTGATGACTCTTCCATTCTGGACCTTGTCCCACAATCCGTTTGACCTGAAGACACGCTGTAGTGGGGCGCCCCTTTACCGTTTCAGTTGCCATTCCGCCCGCTTTTGCTACACTGTGCCTCTTCCGCCATTCAGCTGTTTACCGCCCGCTCTTGCGACTACAGCGTCTCGCTCACCATGTAGTTGAGTTGCTCCCGCTCTTGCGATGCAACGATAGGCGGCTGCCACAGGACTCTCAAAATGGCGGCCGGCTCTTCAGATTTGGGCGTGGTCCACTAAAATGGCCCTGGGACACCTTGGAACTCGGACGCTTGCCTGATAGGGCTTGGGTCCCATTCTCGAAAACATCCCCTCAGCCTTGAAGATTCTACAAAAGTCTTGGGGGCCCCCGACTCCCGCAGGCTTCTGGTGGGGAGCGGCTGCCATGATTGCTCGTGGAATGGCCACGACTTAGCTACGAGATGGTGGTGCTCTCATGCTGACGCCAGCTTCAGTCTGAAACATCCAGAAACACTGTAGACTACCAATTCGATCAGTTCCGGTAGCGCCCCAACATGACCCGGTAGAGAAGAACTTGCCCTCCCCTCTTTGACTGATGGTTCTTGTTGCCTGTCCCTTCTGTTGTCATTTAACAGAACTTTTTAGAAAGCTGAAAGGGGTTGTGTTCCGAACGCTGGTTGGTGGAGACATTTTGACTATATTCTGGACCTACGTTGTCGCGTAATGCGTTATATGACACGCCGCGTTAGCGCACCCGGAAGTGCTCCGGTGCGCGAAGCGCAGCTTCCCGGAAGCGATTCGGGGCGCGGCGCGCAGCGCGTAACGTAAGCATAACAGGTCATGTGACTTGTTAATAAAACTTTTCATTGGTTCATTTTACTTTTGTTATTTGAATGATGAAAAGCTTGGTTATATGACCTAAAAATTACGCTTTTTATTGGTTTCGAACATTATTTTTTCTTAAACATATATGTTATAATGTTCCAGGCTAATGTACTTTCCCGGAAAATTTACAACTGTCCTGCAAGTAAAATATATTCCTTTTTCGAGAAAAAGGGCGTTTCTTCGTCCCATGACGGAGCCGTTGAGTAAAAGAGGCTCGGCCTGCTGTCTTAGTCGCCGATACGCCTGATTATCAGATTCTTATCGATCACTTTATGTTGCAGGAGTGGAAAACACAACTGCCCTTGACCATTTATCTTTACTGCGTTCCTGCGTATTATACCTTTTATCCGTCATGTAATTGGACTGCTTTATTTCACTTGCCTTTTACTGATTCGAAAATAGTGACTAAAATTAAAAACTTTACCAATGTAAATACTACTACCATGTTTTGTTTTAAAAACCTTTATTGTGAAAATGTCAGTATACAAATACGGGCCTATAACCACGTGGGCCGGCCACGGAGCAAACTGAAATCGTATATGATGAGGAGACATTTACATTGTAGAAGAACGTAACGAGTGGGCCATTAGGTTGCAAGAACTAAGGTGTCTAACAGTTGCGGAATCGGTGGACGTACATTTTGTAATTAAAATACGACAGGGCCACTTTCAATAAAATTATCTAGATATACATTTGCGGGCAAGTACCATGGGTGACGTTAATTCGAACTTTCAATAGTACAGTAATCAATAACACATTAGAACTTAATATCAATAGGGATGTCGAAATATTAAATCAATTCTCGTCCCCGCCCGCCATGAGCATCAAAACTGCATTCATATCTCGTGATATCAAAGTTGTTCAACCAGTACACAACAAGGAGTTACGAGTCCCATTTATACCGGCGCCATTTTGGGCGAGGCCGGGCAGGTCCAGGATATAGTCAAAATTTCTCCACCAACCATCGGCCAGACCAGAACCCCTTTCGGCCCTTTATGCTACAAGATGATGTCTTCCATTCAGAAAATATTGATGGCAGCATTTTGAAAGGAAAGATAAACAGCCGTTCTCCTAGTGAGTCTCACATTGTTACATTTAGGAAGAATGTTGAAGAGTAGTATGTTGAAAATCTGAAGCCATTGTTCTACAAACTCTCAACCAGCCTTGGATGGAAAAAAAAATCCTGAAGAATGTACAACTGAAAACCAATTTTTGTCTGTATAGCATCAACAGCAACGCTTGACTCAGCTTCGTGTGAAGCCGCCATTTTGATTCAATCAATAACGTCCCCCTGCACACATTCAGGGACCTGGTCGTGTCTTCAGGTCAAACGGATTGTGGGACAAGATGCAGAAAGGAAAAGGAAAAAAGTTCCGCCGGACCCCGGGAGCCGGCCGCCTATGTCATGGGCGATCTTTGGCCACACCAGGGCGATAGTGAAGCTGCAGCAGGTGCAAATAAGCTTCAGACAGTGTTACAAGCACTGCTCAGAACTCTCAACTATGACACCACCTCGGTGCCATCCGGATCTTAGCGCCTTGTGCTGGTTCCGGCCTATTCACACATCGGTCCGCTACTGACACCACCTCACAGGCCAACGGGGCACCCCACGCCGACTTTCGGCGCAGCATTGTAGGATGGCCACACCAGAGCAGCAACTTGCTAAACACCACCTCGGTGCCATCCAGATCTCGGCGCGTTGTGCTGCCTTCGGCCTACTGTAGCCGCAAGTGCGGACGCAACTCAACTGGATAACGAGTGAAACACCAAGGGGCGCCCCACTGCAACCGAGGAGCCTCCATCTTGGGGGCGACGCACAGCATCACCAATGCAGTCAGATCCTCAAACAGCCCCCACTGACTGACGCGACCTCACAGGCCAACGGGGCGCCCCACGCCGACTTTCGGCGCAGCATTGTAGGATGGCCACACCAGTGCGACAACTTGCTGGACACCACCTCGGTGCCATCCGGATCTTGGCGCGTTCGAGTCACTGTACCGCAAGAGCGGGAGAAACTCAGCTGGACACGCCGTCTTTCGGCGCAGCATTGTAGGATGGCCACACCAGTGCGGCAACTTGCTGGACACCACCTCGGTGCCATCCGGATCTTGGCGCGTTGTGCTGCCTTCGGCCTACTGTAGCCGCAAGTGCGGACGCAACTCAGTTGGACGGCGAGTGAAAAGATAAGGGGCGCCCCACTGCAGCCGAGGAGCCTCCATCTTGGGGGAGACGCACAGCCCCCACTGACTGACGCGACCTCACAGGCCAACGGGGCGCCCCACGCCGACTTTCGGCGCAGCATTGTAGGATAGCCATACCAGTGCAGCAACTTGCTGGACACCACCTCGGTGCCATCCGGATCTCGGCGCGTTGTGCTGCCTTCGGCCTATTCGCACATCGGTCCGCTACTGACGCCGCCTCACGTGCCAACGGATTTTCTACGCTTTTTATAGCCCTATGCCGCATAACAGGTCATGTGACTTGTTTATAAAACTTTTCATTGGTTCATTTTACTTTTGGTTTCCTAATGATAGAAGGCTTGGTCATATGACCTAAAAATTACGCTTTTCATTGGTTTAGAACATTTTTTTTCCCAAACGATGAAAGCCCCACCTTGTTTCTGGATGTTTCAGACTGAAGCTGGCGTCAGCATGAAAGCACCACCATCTCGTGGCTCCGTCGTGGTCATTCCGCGAGCAATCATGGCAGCCGCTCCCCACCGGAAGCCTGCAGGAGTCGAGGGCCCCCAAGACTTTTGTAGAATCTTCACGGCTGAGGGGACACTTTCGAGAATGGGATCCAAGACCTAGCAGACAAGCGTCCGAGTTCCAAGGTGTCCCAGGGCCATTTTAGTGGACCAGGCCCAAAAGGGAAAGAGCCTGCCGCCATTTTGAGAGTCCTGTGGCAGCCGCCTATCACTGAACCGCAAGAGTAGGCGCAACTCAGCTGAATGGCGGATTTTGGCACAGTGTACCAAAAGCGGGCGGAATGGCAACTGAAACGGTAAAGGGGCGCCCCACTACAGCACACGAGCCGCCACCTGGGGAGGCCCGTTCATGCCGCCTCTCCCCCCCGCCCCCCGGGGCGCCCCACGCCGTTTTTCGGAGCAGCATTGTAGGATGCCAAAACCAGTGCGGCAACTTACTGGACATCACCTGGGTGCCATCCACATCTCAGCGTGTTCTGCTGCCTTGGGACTATTCGCACAACAGACCGCTACTGGCGAGGCCTCCCCGCGCACCCCCCGGGACGCCCCACGCCGTTTTTCGGAGCTGCATTGTAGGATACCAAAAACCAGTGCGGCACCCAGGTTACATCACCTTAGTGCCGTCCAGAACTCAGCACGTTGTGCTGCCTTGGGACTATTCGCACAAAACACAGCTACTGACCATTGTTGCTTCTTTTTTCAAAAAAATGTTTAAATGTATTTACTGTTTTTGTTGCGTTCTATATATTTATAAGTTATTAAAGTGTTATAATCCTACTACTTTGTTGGAGTATATTTTTAATGTGACACATAATTGTAAAAACTTTGATGTACAAAGAGGCATCCCTGGAATCTTCCGCTTCAGGCTCGGACCCACACAACCTCACAGTGAGAATCCCCTCCCCAAGCACAATACAGGATGGGTATCAGATAGTAGGAACCCGTATGGTGTGACGGATCTCATGGGGTGGGGGCCTTCATCTACTTTAACTCCTTTGAAGAGGGATGATTCTCATACATGCCAACATTTCAGAAGAGCAAAGTGGGAGATTTAAAAAAAAAAAATCGGGTGAATGGGGCCTTGAATCGGGTTATTGTCATGTGTGGGCTTTGGAAGTGTGCTGCTGCAGGATCGGACATTTCAAACTCAAATGCACGTTCTTTTTCTTACCTTTCCGAAGCATGGAGCGCAATAGCAGGCAGAGAAAGGGTGATGCAAGTGTTGAACACTGCCTGGCCTGGCAAGTTGCTGGCAGTGCCCCCCCCCCGCCCGCTCCTGAAACAGGGCACACACACCGCCGCCCCGAGTACTTCACAGATCTTTAAAAGACCATGCGCTTGTTAATGAGGCTTAAATGGTTTATCACCCCTTCTAGAGCCCCTGCATCGGCCCTCTGACGTTTCCTGGAAGAATTAGCACGTAACACAATACCAAGCCCTGTCAGCTGAAACCCCCGAGGAATCGGGTTTTTGCTTGCAGGAATCGGGAGGCGGGAGACTAGCACTGAAATCGGTAGTCTCACGCCTGAATCGGGAGGGTTGGCATGTCTGGATTCTCTACAGCTGGGGCCATAAACTACATCCGCAGGGCTAGGTGATAGCCGGGGACCGGCCTGGACAATCGGACACAGAGGAAGAGGAGTGTCAGAGGGTGCGGTAGTGAATAGGGTGAAAGGGAGGTGTCGGGCGGGCACAGGGTGTGATTCTCAGAGAAGAACAGCGCAGATGGGGGGAGGTTTATGGCCCATGCATGAGAGAGAGAGCGGGGGTGACCAGTGCGTGGGGGAGATGCTTGCGAGGGTGGGGAGCCGTGCTGAGAATCGACGGCGTGCAGAGAGTGGGTCTGGTCAAGGCATCTAAAATGGCTGCCGTGCACGACAAAATTGTGGCATTGGAAAAAAGGCAAGATGGCGCAGACAATGTTTATCAATAAGGATTAATTTATAACAAAATATTTTATTGCAGTGACAAATTGGCGGTCAACACTTCCTGATTTCCATCGAATCGAACGTTAACAGACGTCACGCAGCAAAAAAACATAAAACGCTCACGCACAGCTGCTGGAAGACATGTATCAACATATATGAGCCTCCTCAGCCACCCTCAGAAAACATAAGGGGTCAGGATACGTCTCCCGTACCCCCTTATACCCTGTAATTTAATTAAAACGAAACACAAAATGGCGAATTCCCGTTTCGCTACCAGTTTGCGGCCCAGTTCGCGGCCCGGGAAGCGCTTCTACCGTGAAAAATCAAATTTTTTTTATTTTCCCAACGGGACCCTTTAATAACCCCAACATCATTCCTAGGGGGTCAAGAGGGGTCTACCTTGCCCCCTTTCATTAAATTCCCCCTTCGTTTTTCACCTCTTCTTGTCTCTCGATCCTACCGAGAGACAAGATGGTGGCCGCTACGGACTGTTTAGAATGTTGACAGACACCGGAAAGCCAATCAGCTTCGCTACGCAAAGCTCCGTTACGCGAAAAGTAAGCGAACCGGAGCGCTGCCCGGAGCGCTGTTACAGATATATATATTTTTTTGAACGTTAATTTCTCAAAATCCACTGAAGCACATATATTGAGACCTAGCAAAGGCACATCGGGCTAACAGTCCCTACAATTTTGGCAAGTTTCGTGCAAATCCATTCAGCCGTTCGAGCTAAAAGTGAGGCCAACCGCCCTATGGAAATTAACATGGGAAAAACGCGTTTTGGGGCCCCCCTTTTTTCTCGGCCCCCCCTTGACGAAACCCCCCCAAATTTTCGAGGGCTGCTCAGTAACAAAAAGTGCCATTTTCCTGAAAATTTCAGCCGATTCCGTCCACAAACGCCAAAGTTATTAGACATAGAATTTTCAAAAGTTCCATAGAGAAAAAATCCTAACTATATATACCTACTGGCTATCGCCAGTAGGTAATATATATATGTATATATATATATATATTCACTGAAAAAACCATAGGTTATAGACCATATATGTTTTTTTATAGCAAATATCAAAAACTGTTAAATGTATTATTCTTTTAAATGAAAAATATATTTTATATGTTTTTTTTGTAAAAGATATTTTATTAAGGGAACAGAAAAACAGAAACAATAGAAAGGAAAGGGGGGATGAAGACACATGAATTGCAAATCAGAGATGTACCCACGCAGGGGGGGTCAATACAAAGAGGCCAGGCAGCAGGAAACATTATGAAGGGCTGAGCAGTGTCAACACACAGGGCAGGACGTAATAGTGCAAAAAAGAAAAAGTTCCAAAAATGCAGCTCAGGAGAGTGTCAAGCCCCCTCAGAAGTCCGGAGGGGAAAGCCTGCATGGCATCGGGCAAGTCAATGCAATTCAGAGGCTAGGTCGACCAAGTCCGTGCACGCCTCCCCGCAGTGCAGCCTCAAGAAAACCAGCATGATATGCAATATCATAAAAGCAAATCGTCCACATCCCCTGTCAGAAAAGAAAAGCAAACCCAAAAAAAAGAAACCCCCCCTCCCCAGAGACTCCAACCTCCCCAGTGCGTCCACCCCCCGATGGTGGCGGCCAGACAACAATCGTTCACACAGGCACGGATCACACTTGAAACAGATGTAAGGCACGTATAGTGGGCGGGCATACCGCGGACGGCAACCCACGAGAAAGAAAGCGGACCAGTGGGCCCCATCTGAAGCAAAATTCTTAAAGTTGTTCCTAAAGATATCTGCCATCCGTTCCACACTCAGCAGCCTCCACAGTCTAGCAAACCAAAGGGAAAGAGCCGGGGCCACCTTCTTTTTCCATGAAGCAGCCAGAGTGAGTTTGGCCGCTCCCAGGCAGAGCCAAAGGATGTGCTTGTCGGCCCTGGTTTGGTGCTCCAGAAGCGGGTCCCGAAGGCCAAGGAGCACGAAGCCAATGGAATCTGGAACCGGGTAGCCCAGGATCTCCCTAATATGAGACAGTATCTCCTCCCAGTAGGGGCGTATGATGGGGCAGTCCCACCGGATATGGCGGAAGTCCCCCAAAAGTCCACAGCCCCGCCAACATCTGTCAGAAGCTGAAGGAAAAATCCTTTTCAATCGGGTCGGATATAGATGCCAATCTAACATGGTTTTCATATGTGCTTCCCTAAGATCGATCGAATGATTAAATGTGTGTAGATCGCGCCAAAGATGCGACCACTCTGCGTCGGAGATGTCTCTCCCCAGGTGCCCTTCCCACAACCCCATGTATCTAGGGCGAGGTGAAACAGCCGTGGTTAACAGCAAATCATAGAGAAAGGAAATCACCCCCTTCATGGAGGATGTGCGAGTAATGTAGGACTCAAAAGCTGTGGGAGGCCTCGTCGCAGCGTCCCTCACCTCAGGAGACAGTGCCCAATGCAGCAGCTGGGCATGTCGGTAGCGTTCAGTAGGCGGCACACCATAATCGCGCATGCAGTTGTGGAAGGTGAGCGGCTCATAGCCATGAAACAAGTGTGTAAGTTTATGGCAGCCTCCCGCCTTCCACCTATCAAAGGGCCCCTCAACTAGCGCCGGCGGGAATGCAGGATTAAAGTGAATAGGTGTGAAGGGGGAAGGAAAGGAAGTCCACCGCTCGTCATGAGAGACCGAGTCCCAGACCTTCAGAGTGGTGCTAGTAGGGGTGCTAATGTATGCGTTGCAAGGCCGATCCCCTTTCGCCTTCCAAACCAGGTCCCAAATAGAGCGCCCCGCCACACTCCTGTCCATGTGCAACCAATGCTTCTCCGACTCCATTTGAGTCCATTCAGCCAACACCCGGAGTTGTGCCGCTTTATAGTAAAGGAGCATGTCCGGCAGGCCAGCCCCACCCTTCCTCTGAGGTCGGCGAAGCGTAAGAAAGGAAAGTCTGGCACGGCCCCCTTGCCAGACGTAACGCAGAATCATAGTTTTCAGTCGCCGAAAGAAACCCCCGTCCAAGGGAATGGGGAGGGCTTGGAACAAGTACAGAAGCTTGGGGAGCAGCGTCATCATGACGGCATTTACACGCCCAAGCCAAGAAATAAACATAGGCTTCCAGCAAGTCAGCTCAGCCTGTATCTGAGACAGCAGAGGAGGGATGTTAGCTACATATAGGGTGGCGACGGAAGAGGTCAGCTGGACCCCAAGATATTGAATGGAGGAGCCCGCCCAGGCCAGGGGAGTGAGTGGTCGGATGCGTTCTACTTCAGAGGGCAGAAGCGTGAGATTAAGTATGTATGATTTGCCGGGGTTCACACGAAACCCCGCCACCGCTTCGAAGTGGGACAGCACGTCCTGTACCTGCGGAAGGGAAGTCCCGGGGTCAGCTAGCGACAGAAGGACATCGTCAGCAAACAAAGATATTTTATGCTGTTCCCCTGAAAAGGGGAGGCCCACAATATCCGGATCCTCACGAACCCTAATAACAAGAGGCTCTATGCTAAGTGCAAAAAGTAAGGGGGATAGGGGGCAGCCCTGCCTCGTGCCTCGATAATAAGCAAAAAATGGAGAGACATGGCCGTTCACCATGACCCTCGAGCGCGGGTCGTGATAGTTGGCCCGAAGCATAGTTATAAATGTCGGGGAAAAGCCAAAAGCCTGTAAAGTGCTAAAGAGAAAGTTCCAGTCCACCCGGTCGAATGCCTTTTCGGCGTCAAGGCCGAGCAGGACAGCTGGGATCCGAAAGCGTTCGGTCTTCTCAATCAGGTGAATTAGGAGTCTAGTGTTATCGCGGGTCTGGCGACCCTTTATAAAGCCTGATTGATCCGGATGAATGAGAGCGGGCATAAGGTCCTTAAGTCGAGCGGCCAAGATAGAAGAATACAACTTAGCATCAATATTCAGGAGGGCAATGGGTCGATAGGATTCACACCTGGAGGGGTCTTTCCCCGCCTTGGGAATTATCGAAATCATAGCCTCCGCCATAGAACCCGAGGTGTGGCCCTCATCCCTCATGGTTTTGAAGAGGAGCACCAAACGGTCTCCCAACTCGGACGCGAACGTCTGATAAAAGGAGGCTGTATAGCCGTCCGGGCCCGGCGCTTTATGCGGCTTGAGAGACCGAATGGCAGAGAGTACCTCCTCCCTAGTAATCGGGGCCTCCAGAAGGTCATTCCATTCCTTGGAGACCTGCGGTAGCGCTAGGTCCTCCAGATATGCTCGTTGAGCGGACGGCACCAAGCGGTCCGCCGAGTACAGAGCAGTATAGAAGTCACCAAAGAGCGCTGCCTTATCCACGTCCTTGTGTTCCACTACCCCGGAGGGGTTCCGAATACCGCCCACATATTCTCTTTCACGTTTATCACGGAGCTGCCGTGCTAAGTGCTTCCCCACTTTGTTGCCCTGAGCGTAGGAGAGGCGCCGTAAGCGCAGTAGAGTATATTCTGCTCGGTTATTATAATGCGCCCTGAGCTTCCCTCGCACCGCCGCTAGAGGGCGAAGCGTCCTTCTAGAAGGATTCTGCTTATGCGCAGTTTCCAACGTGGTCAGTTCCGCCTCCAGCGCCTCCCTTTCCTCCCGACGAAGCCTATTCAGGGCGGAGTTCAGAGCAATGCATGTACCACGTGTCGACGCCTTGAAGGCGTCCCATTGGGTAAAGATCGAGGTGTCGCCAGTCTTATTCAGCTCAAAGAACTCCCCAATGGCCGCCCGAAGCTTCTTGCAGGATTCCTCATCTTGCGTGAGGGATGCCGGGATATACCATTTGCGATGAGGGGACGAATCAGGGGCCCAGTTCAAGCATGTCGCCAAAAGGCTATGATCCGAAACTGAAAGTGGAAAAATTTTGCTATCGCGCAGGTCACCCTGTAAAGATTGATGCACAAAAATATGGTCGAGACAGGAGTATGTGTGGTGAACATGTGAATAGAACGTGTAGGCCCTAGTGCGGGGGTGGAGGGAGCGCCAGCTATCAATAAGGCCCAGACTTAACAAAGTATCACGCAGCTCCGGGGAAAAGAGACCCGTCTCAGTCCTCTGTTGATGCGAACAATAAAAATCTTTATCCCAAACCAAGTTGAAATCCCCCAGCACAATCAACGCTCCCTCCCCAAAGTCCCCAATCACATTAAAAGAGTCTCAAGGAACCCATGCTGCCCCGTATTTGGAGCATAGACCACCACCCATGTGCAAAGTTTACCCATGAGCATCCCCTTCACCATCAACCATCTCCCTTCTTTGTCCCCCCGCACCCCCACAGGTTGAAACTGAAGGGCAGATCGGAACAAAAGTGCTACCCCACGGTGCTTAGTAGTGGTAGATGATTTATAAATCAGGGGATACTGCCTGTGCTTGAGCCTGGATTCATCTTTGCGAGCCAAATGAGTCTCCTGCAGGCCCACCACATCCAGTTGATGATCTAGAATATATTTCCAAATCTTTTGACGCTTCAGAGCCGAGTTAAGGCCTTTAACGTTCCAAGAGCCTATGGTAACAGGCAACATCGAGACCAACCTCCCCACCCAGCGCTTCCATTAATGCAGCCCAACTCTAAAGACAAACCAGACACACCACAGCCACACCAGGTCCCAATCCACCACCACCGGGGTCCATCCCCAACAAGCCCACCGGAGCCCTCAGGAGCCTCAAAAACAAACCATAGAAAAAGGAAAACGAAAAGTAGAGAAAGAACAATGAAAGTCAGACATGACCGTAAGGGTCGGGGGTAGAAGACCCAGGTAATGCCCCCCCGATTCCAGGGCCGGGGTGACCCTCCATCGGAGAAAAGTCCCACAGAGTACCTGAGGTGGTAGAGCCCCCCGGCTCCCACTGGCCGCTGATGATGGGGTTTAAGCCGCCGAGGAGCTGTCCACTCGGCTCGATTCAGTCACCTGGGCCACCGAGGCCAAAGCATCTCCCCTCTCAGTCTGGCTCGCTGACGGGGAAGGCCCCTCCGCTGCGCGCTGTCGGCCCGCTCTCTGCCAAGGCGGGGATCGGGAGCGGTGACGTCTTCTCGGTGAGGCAGCAGCGTCCGCCGAAGCAGATGTTTCCTCCATTCCCAGCAAGTCCTTGGCGGCCGCCACAGTCCGCACTTGCACCAGTCTATTTTGCCATCGGAAGATTAGCCGAAAGGGGTGACCCCAAGAGTAGGACACCCCGTGTTCCCTCAGGAAAGCCGTGACTGGGCGAAAGTCCCGTCGCTTCTGCAGGGTGGTGGCCGCCAGGTCCTGAAAAAGTTGGGGGCTGTGTCCGCGAAAAAGCA
Source organism: Lissotriton vulgaris (assembly GCF_964263255.1). Lineage (NCBI taxonomy): Eukaryota > Metazoa > Chordata > Amphibia > Caudata > Salamandridae > Lissotriton > Lissotriton vulgaris. The sequence goes on along the minus strand of NC_141687.1, from coordinate 1,884,762,750 downwards.
AATTGTTAATGTCCCTCGCCTTCCGCAGGATCATCTCCTTCAGCTGAAAGTCGTGGACACAGACCAAGATGTCGGGGGGCGGCGAGCGCGCGCCACGCGGCAGGCCCACCTGATGTACCCTGTCCAGCTTGACTTTATCGCGATCGTCCTCCGCCAAGATGTGTAGAAAGAGAGCCTCCTCATATTCCCGCAGATTTCCACCGTCTCCATCTGAGGACACCGCTCTAATTCGGATGTTATTGCGACGGGACCTGTTTTCCAGATCCTCGCAGTGGGTGTGAAGATCCAGATTCTGCTCACGAAGCTGGAGCAGGTCCTGCTGTAGCTGATGGACATCCCCACTGAGGCCCAAGTCATGGTCCTCCAGGGTAGCTACACGCTCGCCAATGCCGTCTACATCATGACGGACTTCACAGAGGTCGGAGGCCAGTTGCGCTTTCAGTTCCGTGATATCCTCCTTGATGGAGGAAAAAAGCTCGATCAGGAAGGCCTTCGTGACCGGGCCGTCAGCGTCGTCTTTGGTCGGCGACTTGCTAGGGCCAGGGGGCGAACCAGACGCCCCCTTCCCGGGACCTTCCTTCCCCGGTTTATTCAGGCGATTCCTCGTCGACATGGTGCGACGTCCCAATGCCGATGATAGGAGGCAAGATGGCACCACCTCTCCGATCGTTCGCCGATGACGCTGTCCAGCAAGGCCCCAGACAGGACGGCGCCTCCTTGTCACCTCTGTACGGCGATAATTGCCAGCTAGGGCACTGGAACCACAGGCGGGCTCGTCACAGCCCCAATGTAGGGGACACGCACAGAAGAGCTTCACTCGGTCACTAGCCAAAGTCTCGAGTCCCCTCTCGCAAAGGGTCGAAGCCGCCCAGACAAAGCCCCGTAGGCCGCTCCGGAGCAAGTGCGTCACCAAAGTAGCACCTCGGCCAAGTCCGCCGTCCCATGTCGTAGCTCGACGGGAGAAGGGACAAACCAATGCAGGGCGCCTCAGGAGACCCAGGAGAGTCAAAGCCGGGGCTTAAATCGCCCCAATACCGCTAAACAAAGCTATGAAGGGCTCGGGGTGCCGGAGGAGCTCGCAGGCACGTCTTACTCTGTCGCCATCTTGGCCACGCCCCCTTTATATGTTTTTAATATAAGTTTTTTTATGCATCTGCCAAACCCTAACCTCTTAATAGTGCACTGTGGTGGAATTGATTTTGGGACTATGACTGGGGTTGGTCTGGAAATGCTTTTAAAGGACACCTTTCATCAATTGATGACACTTTTTCCCCAAACTGCCTTGGTATATTCCAATATATGCCAACCAATTTTTTCCACAATTTGAGAAACCACGGAAACATGTGAATAAATCTGTTTCTGCTTACATGAGAGAATTTACAATGGGTTTAATATGCAACAATAACTTGCGTTACAACATGCAAGACATCTACAGAGGAGATGGTGTGCACTTCTCCGATGAGGGGAATAGAATATTCCTCCTGAATTTAAAACTGTGCATTGGAACCTACTTGTAAGTACCTTAATTTGCCACAGAACCCAATAGCTCTTTTCATTGCTACCCTACCTCTGATCATTCAAAACGTTTATCTTTTTCTATTTTTTTTTTTTTTCACCAAAGTACGCTCCCCGGTCCGCTTACCGGTGCGCGTACCGGGCGCTTCCCACGTGATTTTTTTTTTTTTTTGCCTATATGAGCGTCCTAAGCCCCCCCCAGAATACCTAGAGGGTCACAAAGTGTCTACCGTGCCCCCTTCTACCCATTCCGAACATTGTTTGTCCTCCATCTTGTGTCTCAATTCTACTGATACACAAAATGGAGGACTCCCGTAACGCTGCCGGTTCGCGGACCGGGGCGCGCACCGGTGAGCGCTCGCTAAAAAAAGGTGGGAAAGTAATTTACAGAAAAACGACTAGAGACACTTTCATCAAATATAGAATAGGCCCTACTACATAGCAGTCCCTACCATTTACCAAAATTTGATGGAATTCCATTGAGAAAATTATGCTGTAGGCCTGACTAAATATCCTGAGGTAAATTACCTAACAAAAACACTTATGAAGTGTTAGAATTGACAACCAATTAAAATGCTACTTTCATTATCTTCTATTATTTCATGACATTTGATTGGTTATGTACCTGAATATATATAAAGAAAGATAGAGAAACACAGCCATTTTGACTACTACTTCCTGAAGTACATTTCAAGTGCATTTCAACTGACAACTTAAACTTCTTTTTGAAAGGTAAGATGTTATTTTAAAAACTGAAGTATGTTGTGCACTTTAATTTAATTTGGAAAACATTTTCTGATAGGTATATACTATCCCTCTGTAATAGTTATAGAATAAGATAGACTTCTCTCTTATAGTTATGGATGGAGTTAGGCTTGTCTTGTATAATTATGAATTTACTTAGGCTTTATCACATACACTTTTTTATATTGTTACTTCCACTCTGATACCATACACTGCCCAAAGATAAAATCACTGTTAAAAAAACCAAAGTACCTGTCTGAACTTAAACCCAACAGTGCCCTATCTCTACTGATATTTTTTTTTTAAATTCAAATTACAGCACAAAAATGGAAGGAGAGCAAAACAATTCCATCGAAATTGTTCTGGAAAGCAACAATGATAAAGTTATTGAACCCAATGACTCAGAATTCATGGATGAATCACGGGACTATGAACTACTTCAATGTGTACAATCAGTAGATTTCCTGATTGAAAATGAGGACATTTCTGACAATCAAATATTAGAAGTTCTTTTAAATTTTGAAAAAGAATCTGAGAAATAAATTTATATTTAATAATTCAAAAATTGTTTGAGACATTATTCGTTTTTATATGTATTTTTTAAACTAGTACCAAATTGATTATAATGTAAAGCCAGACTTTAAATATACTGTGCAACTTTTTTGTGTTACATAGTAAGTTTGCTCATAGTTACTTCCTTTCTCCCACTATTTTATCTCCAATGTGTATTTAACATCTCTTTATCATCTCCTGCCTCCATATTCTTTCTGCTTTCCTCACAGACTATGCTATGAATTCCATATACCACAATAACTTCTGAAACAACATGCAAGATATCTACAAAGAAAACGGTGCATATTTATTTTTACACTCTGCATTGGTACGTACATGTTGGTACTTAAATAAAAAAAAAAAAAAAAAGAACAATCAATAAACATACATTATTTGAACATTCTTTCATTCTATTTTCCCTATATTACGCTCCCCGGACCGCTTCCCAGTGCGCGTACCGAGCGCTCCCCCCGCAAAAAAACGATAATAAAAATTATTTTTTTTTGCCCCGCGGGGCCCTTTTAAAGCCCTCTCATCAAACCTAGGGGGTCGGGGAGGATGTACTCTGCCCCCTTATGCTCATTTCCCCCTTTGTTTTTGCCACCTCTTGTGTCTCGATCCTACCGAGACACAAGATGGCGGCCGCTCCGGACTGTTTAGAATGTTCACAGTCACCGGGGAGCCAATCCGCTTCTCCTCGCGAAGTTCCGTTACGCGTCAGGTACGCGAACCGGGGCACTAACCGGGACGCTGTCACAGATATATCTATTTTTTAAAACGTTAATTTCTCAAAATCCACTGGAGCACATATATTGAGACATAGCAAAGGCACGTCGGGCAAACCATATGTACAATTTTGCCAAGTTTCGTGTAAATCCATTCAGCCGTTCGAGCTAAAAGTGATTCCAACCGCCCTATGGAAAAATGAATGGGAAAAACGCGTTTTGGGACCCCCCTTTTTTCTCGGCCCCCCTTGACAAAACCCCCCCCAAATTTTCAGGGGCTGCTCAGAAACACAATGTGCCATTTTCCTGAAAATTTCAGCAAATTCCGTCCACAAACGCCAAAGTTATTCAACATAGAATTTTCAGAAATCCCAAAGGAAAAAAATCCTAACTATATATACCTACTGGCGACTGCCAGTAGGTAATATATATATATATATATAACGCGTCATGCTGGCGAGATCGTGTGAATAAACCACTTGAATCTTACTATTGCGCTGTGGAGTGGTCTGTACCTGGTGATTTCGTTGTTGCAGATTGGATCTTGGTCCTTGTTTGAGGCAGCGGAACAGGACTGTGAATTGTATATATATATATATATATATATATATATATATATATATATATATATATACCCAAGATGTCTCTTCCAGCAGAAAGAAACAAGCAGCACATGGGGCTCGTGGAACATCAACCTTTTATTCTCTGTTCAGACCATGGGCATGACGCGTTTCGGGGGTTTTTCCTTTATCAAATGCCCCCCTGGTCGACTTGTGTCTCTATTGCCTGCAGTTCAAAGTTAATTTCAAATGTCCGTCCCACCTTCTGAAGTAGTGTGCGTTGCCTGACAAACACGGCATGGAGTCGCCTCAGCCTTTGGTAGTAAACTGCATTTCCCAGCATGCAGCAGTGTAAGCATGCCGGCGGCGATACCAATTACCGGCTCGATTTTCTTGGTGGGTCAACAGCCGGTGTGCCATGTCATCCGGCTTATATATATATATATATATATATCTGTGTGTGTGTGTATATGTTCACTAAAAACAACTAAGTTTAAAGGGAAATTATAGTTAAGACAAAATGTCAGTTAAAACATCTTTTAAACTAACAAAACAGCCGAAATTCACCAGTTATAGGTATGTCAAGTTACTATAACTTATGCTCTAAAGTAACTGTGAGCCTCATTACGAGTTTGGCGGTGTGGGAGAGGGACTCTCATCCCTGGAAGTTGCAGCGGTTGCGCCGGTCCCATGGTGCCTGACTGCCCTGGTCGTTCTAGGGACAGTCAGAAGACTGCCCACCACTATCCCGCGAGTCTGGTGGTCTACTAGACTCATAATAAACTCATAATGCAGCCCTAAAACTTGCACTCCCACCATACACAGTTTTGTTATCAGTGATGTAGTGTCAAATGTTGGAGTGATGGTATTAGTGATGCCATAGATTATGTCATGAGTGATGTCATATTGGAAGTAAATAAACGTACATAGATCCACCACAAATTGGGGTATCATTTGAAAAAAAATATTGGGGGTCCCCCGCTGGTCCCTTCCCTACCAACTTATATTTATTTGAAGGTTTTTTCCACAACCTTTGACTGAGACGTGAGTCATTACATGGCTAATGTGGCGACAGACTATCAGACTGGGTCTGGAGCATGGTGGGCCCCCTGCTTGTATTTTTCAGGGAGGCCCCTTCAAGTTTTGTTACGCCACTATTTCTGGACCAAGATGTTATGTTGTGTGATATGTTAAGTCTATTTGTTGAGAGCACTTGTCATCCGTGAGGGTATCCAGGCACTTGAGAAGGTTTGTAGGTTGAGCAAGAGTGGTTGTGAGTCAACAGGAAGAGATTCGTAGGTGGAGGATGAGGCTGGTGGTAGCATTCTGAATGGTTTGGAGTCTCTCTGTGAGGTGGAGTGTGATGTAGGCATAGAGTATGTTGCCATAGTCCAGCCTGCTTGTGATGAGGGCTTGAGTGATGGTGCATCTGGCGGTGTGGAGTAGCCACTTGAAGATCTTGTGTAGCATTCTTAGGATGAGGAAACAAAAGATGGTAACTGCATTTTCCTGGGAATTAATGTTGTGTTTGTTGCCCAGGATGAGTTCTAGGTTTCGATGGGCTTTGTGTGGGTCCTAGTTCCACTGGCCACCAGAAGGAGTCTCAGGGTGAGCTCTTGATCAGTACTTCCGTTTTGTGTGTTGAGCTTTTGGAATTTCAGGTTCATCTAGTCTGCCACACTGGTCATCCAGTTTATGAAGTTGTTTCTGGTGGGATTGACATTGTCTGCCAGGGATAGGATAACCTGTGAGTCATCGGCATAGGATATGGTGTTGATTCTATGCGCTCCGATGATGCCTGCACTGGGTGCCAGGTAGATGTTGAAGAGCCTTGGACTAGAGATGATCCTTGTGGGATTCTGCAGAGGAGTTTCTTCGGTTCAGTGGTGTACAGTGGGAGCTCGTCCTTCTGTGTTCTGCCTGTAAGGAAGGAGGCTATCCACTTTAGAGCTGTTCCTTGTATTCCAGTGTGGTGTAGTCTTGAGACAAGAGTGTAGTGAGAGACAGTGTTGAAAGCTGCGAGCAGAATGAGAGCTGCAGTGTCTCAGTGGTTAAGGATGGTTCAGATGTCATCAGTGCCCATAATGAAGGTGTTTTCAGTGCTGTGGTTGCTGTGGAAACCTGACTGTGTGCTGTCCAGTAGTTGGTGATGTTCTAGGTGGCTGGAGAGTTGCTAGTTGATCACCTTCTCCATGACTTTGGTGGAAAGGGAAGCAGTGAAATTAGTCAGTAGCTGCTGAGCTCGCGCCCCCGCCATGCACACTATTATAAACTGCGATGGAACTTCAGATGGGATTAAAGATGTTATAAATGTAGTCAATAAATATGTCATGAGTAATTTAATATCCAAGGATAAAACCAGTGCACGGTGAGGTTGAAAGCTATAGTTACTTTAGGGTACGAATTATAGTTGCTTGAGATAACTAAACTGGTGAATTTTAGTGTTTTTCTTAGTTTAAAATGGCATGATTTATGCAACATTTTCACCTAACTATAACATTCCTTTAACCTTTGTTTTTTCCAGTGAAAATCTAGTTTTTTTCAATGTAAAGTTACATTTTCTTACAATTCCTATCTATAGGTAACTTGAACCTTTTGCTTTTTTTCAGCGAATATATATATATATATATATATATATATATATATATATATATATATATTTATTTATATTTATATTCATATTCATATATATATTTTAACTGAAAAAACGAAGGTTAAAGTGGTGCTACAGTTAGGAATTGCAATTATATCCTATTTTACATTAAAAAAACTTAGATATTCACTGACAAAAAGAGGTTAAAGTAACATTATAGTTAAGTAAAAATAACACTGAAATTCATCAGTTACACTTATCTCTAGGAACTATGACTCATGCTCTAAAGTAACTCTAACTTGCATCCCACCATCCAAACTATTGTCAGATGTTCAGATGTTACAATGATGTCATCACTGGGGTCAAAGAACATGTCATGAGTGATGTAATATGTGATGTAATTTGGAGTGCCTAGCGAGGTCATGAGCCATAGTTACTTTAGGAATCAAATAATAGTTTAGGGCTCAAATTATATATAGTTTAGGGCTCAAGATAAGTATAACATGGGAATTTCAGTGATTTTTGTAGTTTAAAATGTTATGTTGCCACTGAAATGTTTACCTAACTGTAAAGTTACTTTAACCTTTGGTCTAGTCAGTTAATTTCTAAGGTAATTTTTAAAATGTAAAGTAAGATATCATTACAATTCCTGATTATAATTGTCATATTAACCTTGGTTTCAGTAAGTTTCTATTTTTTTTTAAACATAAAGTAACGTGTTATTACCATATGTAAAGCCGACCCTTTAGCCATGCATGGCATGTGGTGTGGCCAGGTCCTGGGGCTAACCCCCTGTAGGGAGCCAACTCCTGCCACGCACGGCCTTTGGCTGTGTGCAACGTGGAGTTGGCCGCACATCCTGGCCTCTCGTGGGGGTTGGGGTTGCGAGGGGAATGGGTGCAGAGTTTGGCGTCCAAAGCCCACTGGGTGCATATGGCTGACTATGTGATGTTACAATATAAATGGCACTGCCTCAAACACTGTCAAAAAAAGTGATTAATAAACACTGCGGCATCATTACCAGCAACAATAGGAGATAGGAGAAACCTCTTTTCTCTTTCAAGAGAGGTCGGAGTCTCAGGGACTCGCTTGTACATACTAGACCCAGAACTCTACAACCGCAGGCACCCCGTTCCATCACTACATCTTAGGAGTTACCTAAAATAGTGAGCCACTATCCCTGTTCCAGTTGCAGTGCATGCCACATGACAAAACATTCTAAAACGCTCGAACTTGAACCTGGTAATATCTGGGAACAACGCTTTCACACCAATTGTAACTCAACTAATGTTGTGTAATAAGTCACCTGTCCCTGTGGTCTGAATTATGTAGGGATGACAACACGATAAATTAAACAAAGCATATGCAAACACAGGAGCAACATTAGGTGTGGGAGAGTCACAACTAAATTGAGTGAACACTACATTCAAAACAGATACTCCACAGACTAAGTGAACTGGACAGTCATCGAACAGGTGCAGACAGGTCGTAACATCCACCAATCCCTGCTCGAAAAGGAACAGCGATGGATTTACCGCCTGGGCACAGTCAGGGTATGGCTCAATTATAAAGTCCCATGGAGTTCCGTGCTTAAGAGGTAACCATACTCTCTGTGAATAATCTATGTGACCTCCTTCTGACATCAGTACACTACCATTAAAAGAGGACTTGATTATTTTTCTTAGATATAATTCACACTGCTCTTCTTCATTTTATCTACCCAGGTCCCTGACATCAGTACACTGCCTTTACACCAGGGTATGTTTCTTCCTTATGGGAGTACTATACCCCCTCCTTCCTCATTAGTTGGTCTTCTTCACTATGAAAAATACCCCAATGTGAGGATTCCATCTATCCCTAACTACTGGGGACCCGGACCACCGCATCCCCCGGAGGTTCGGCACTCTCACGAATCTCATGCATTCAACTTGGTTACACATTAACCAATCAGCAGGACTCAGTGTTTGACATTTGCCTAGTACTAACACATGCAGTCTTCTTCTGTTCCATTACAAAGTGGCCCTTTGTTGATAAAGTTTTCCTATCAAACTGGAGTATTGTTCATAGTACGGTCAGCGCACTAGTTCCTCCACTGTCCTCCCGCTCACGTGTTGATGATGCAGCGAGGTGATTGGTTAAAATGTTACACGCGCAATGACATGCAAATCTGGACGCATTGGCGTTTCCGGCTCTGAATGGCTACACTGATCTTCAAAAGGACGGAATACTTTGGCCCCAGCATTGACGGGATCCAGTAATCAAGGTCGATCTAGGTTCTAAGTGGGTGCCTGGCTGTGCTGGCTAGAGTAACACTCTGTAAACGGGCAGACCTTCCACAGAGCAGATAAGTAACCAAAAGAGATAAGACTATACTCAGCCTTTTTCTTTTCATTTTTTTCTCCTTTTGTTTAGGGTGTGCATGCTAGCCACCACCCCTCCCGAGATCCGTGGTGCGTTTAGCGTTTGCACCTCATGTAAGCTCTTTTTCCGCTAGTTCCACAATGTTTGCAGCACCACCTACTGCCACTTCACGTATCACAGGGTGATGTTTTGCCATTGGATTTATTAGTGCAAACAAAACATACGCACCAAGACCATTTGACGCCCTAGTAGGCGTGCAGGTTGAGTAGTGCTACCATCACAAGGTACCTCCACCATTTGAACCACTTACGCTGAAAAAACTACAGTACAGGTGCACCGCCATAACTCACGATATAGCACCACAGTTCTGTGTTATGTCCCTTCGAGAGCACAGAGAGGAGCACTGAGAATGTATGACTGACAGACGCGAATGAACTAAATGTTTAATCTACTATATATTTATGTCTGTATGTGTCTGTTTGTTTTCCAGAAAGCTGCTGGGTTCCAATATTTTGTGAGCACCCTGCTTGCAACAGGTTTTTAATATCTTTTCCTGTTTTTTCACTCTTTTTACACTTTTCACATGATTGCCACCAGGTCAGGGTGAGCCTTAGCGTCCTCATACCACTGGAGTCTACACATTGCTCCTGACGAATGCCTAGCTACTTGCAATTTTTGTAGGCAGAAACATGTTGACCTCACTTAGCGTGGCATATCTGATACATCGATCCAGCTTTCCAACTGCCCGCTTTGTGTCTTTTAACCGTGCAGGGTTGGCCTGTGAATACAATTTATTTGGGACACAACCTGGTCACTTTTAACTCACATCACTTACCACATACACAAATATTTACCAGCTTCACATTAATTCTGGCGTCGAAGCACACCGGGTTGGTTTTAGACCTTCCTGGTGGGGCCCGATGATGAAGCATGTCACCAACCAGGTTGGTGAGTGAGGGTTTTCTAAAAGAATCAATTTTGCTTCTTCTTTTTTCTTTTGTCCACTTCTCCTCTATTTGAGTGGGACACTCTTTCATTGTTTTTGATTACAATATAAATGGTGTCATTTGTATTACTCGTATGGCCTATTACAAAAAAGGCCCCAACTGATAGCCTTTACTACAGCCCCATGCTCATACCAGTACTTTAAAATTCGCTGGTGCACTGTGATTGTCAACCCCAAACATTTGTAAAGCTAGGTTTGGAGACCGCTCTTCTCCTTTCTGACCCCAAAGTTATAGAATTCCTTATCAGATAGGATTTACAAATGAGAAAATGAAGAACATTTTAGGAAGAAGATGAAAGCATGGCTGTTTGTAAACTAGGCGATTAGACTGAATCCGGGAATATGATTTCACTGAGGGGTTGTGGCCGGCTCTGCTATTTATAGCACTGGGATGCCTATTGGGGTGGCCATACAATTTATAAACCACCTAGAATATAACTTTAAGTAAGGCAAACCTACTGACTTTGTCAGCGGTTCAAAATGTCAAAATATAAAAAGTGGGCCTATGGCTTTATGAAAGGGTCAGCATATCAACATATATAAAAGTACACCCACTGTCTTTGTCAAAAAATCACCAATTATTTTAATCACATTTTTATTAGTTTGCACAGTACAATGTTTAATAAAGTTAGATTTTTTTTAAATCAAGCCTTTGGGTCTCTTTTTAATAGTTTTCAGGCTTCAGAATGCAGTCACAGAACCAACCAAAGGAGGCTCTTCACTCCAGCTAAAGAGCATAGAGCTCTTTAAAAAATGTGGTAATCTCTCCTGGGATCATGGGTTTAAGGACCCAAGAAATGTACTGTTTTTTCTTTCCTTTAATTTATTATTATTATTTTGAGTTTTAAAAAGCCCTATCTAAACCCGAAGGTATCAGAGCGATTTACATGTTATTTGATAACGCTTACAAGTGGTGCATGAGGAGATTCACAAAAGTAATAGTTAAACTATACAGCATTAAGTGGTTATAAAGTCATTGAAAGACCTTATACAGCTTACCTTCATGATACTCAGAACGAGGGTGAGCAATGTCTTAACAGTTATCATCAACAGTCATCAAAAATACTTCGCAAAATGCAGTACAACATCTACATTTCTGACATTGTTGCCATGACAATGTGTCGAGCAACCCGTACAACTTACATTAAATACATGATGCTAGGGGGATGCTGAACTCCCTGCAGGTATAAGGGCTCCACCCAGCTCCAAAAAGATAAACAAAATGCCCTCATAGGGCATTTTGGGGTGCTTCTTAGTGGTGCAGTGAATAATAAATTAGCTGCTCCAGGCACTCATTTATTATTCACTTTTTTTAAAAGGACTTTTGTTTGGGTGGCCCTGTGCCCACCCAGGACACCCATCCCTATTATTATGTTTAGGGCTGCAGGGCGACCACCCAGGGCCCAGGCCGGCTCCCCAGCCAAAGTTCAAGTCAAGTCAATAATACTTTATTCAGCCACATTATGACCATAAAAGTAGATATACACAAGTAGTAACCAGTACAAATAAGTAATAATAAAAAGCAGGAAATATAAAAAGCTATTAGTTAGCCCTTAAGTACATATGACATAATGTAAAACAACCTCTACAGCCAACCTATTAAATATTAAAAAGCATAAATAAAAGCAATATAATATCACTACCAAAATTAAAAAGTCATCAAATAGGTTGGAGAACATTTCAGCATTCAACTCTACTTGCGGTCCATATATTTCATTCTACGTACAGCGCCCGCTAAGAAGCTGGCAACCCTAGCCAAAGTGGGTGGAGCTGACCACTTTGTTATTTTTTAGTGGGCGCCCCGGCATCCACAACCTGGATTTAATTGGAGGCCACAGGAGGGGGAGCCCCAGGACCCTCATAATCACAGCCAGTTTTCCTGGAGGGAGTCAGACATTTTTAGGTCCAGCATTCGAGACCTCTTGTATATACTTTAGTATATACTTATATGTGTATGTATGGGCTCTGGAGATCAGATCTAGGACTTGTCTGCTTCCGCTTAGGGACTTTTATTTCTGTTCAACTGCTTCTATTTAACTGTCTTAATAAAAAACGACCATCAGAGGTCAGTAAAATACCAGAATCACTTCAGCATTCTCTAGATTCCAGTCCATAGAAATTGTCTTCCATGAGCACCCATAGACAATAATATTTTTTTGCAAATCTTTTATTTTCTGTGATGTGACCAATGAAGGCTCTGCTTTTATATGACAAACAGAGCTTTGGACTATACCATTTCCAGCGGAAAGGCAATATTTCTCTCCATGTGTTCCCATACCTGGTGTGTCATGCAGTTTGGTGCTTACTTTCCCTCGATGTTAAAGAACAGTAGATATTTCAACACCCAGGCTAATATGCTGCATAGCTAAATACATATAAGGGCCCAAAGACAAGAGCGATTGCATTGCAAATGCTTATTTTAAGTTGGCATGTGCCTTAGTGCCCACATTTTGGTGGAGTATCCCATCCGCCTAATCCACCAAGTACCTCAGTTCCGTCATCTAGTCTGCATAGAGTGAGGGTTCTCTTGTTTCAGTCTCCTAAGGATGGAAACATAAATCTAGTGGTGTTTGAAATTCATGTAATTTTCATTTACAAAATTAAGCAAACTTTCAGCAAAATTACAAAAAATTATGTGTAATTATTTGATGTTCTAATCCATTATTTTGACCTATATTTTGACGCAAAATGCATCCTCGCTCCAACTTTTGGTATGTCGATGAATTTAAACAAAATAACACGAAGAACAACTGCTCATATTCAGTTGTTTGTGAGTATTACTGCTAATGGCGAATTTCATGGGAACTTATTTCCATGAATGGTGCATAATTAAGCAACATGGTATACTTTTGTGAATTCCAAGAAACACTTGCAACACAAAATACCAGAAATTAAGTGAAATACGCAGCATAATAAAAATGTCACCGTGACCTACAGGTCTCCCCACAACTATGTAGATAGACACTTCTTCCAGTGGCTCACCCATTTGATGATGTTGGAAATTTCATAAAGTTTAGGCAGGGGCATTAAATATTGGAAGTCCTACCCAGTAGGGGCACCTATAAATCAATCAATCATTGTCATTTGTAAAGCGCGCTACATACACATGAGGGTCTCAAGGTGCTGGGGGGTGTGGAGGGGTAAGGGGGGCAGCTACTGATCAAAAAGCCCGGTCTTGAGAAGTCTTCTGAAGGCCAGCTGGTTCTGGGTCTGACATAGGTTGGTAGGGAGAGTGTTCCAGGTCTTAGTGGCGAGGTAGGAGAAGGATCTGCGGCCGGTGGTGGTTTTCCAGACACGTGAAACAATGGCGAGGGTGAGGTTGGCAGAGTGGAGGCTGCGCTTGGGGGTGTGGAAGCTGAGTCGGTTGTTGAGGTATGATGGTCCGGCGTTGTGTAGGGCTTTGTGTGCATGGATGAGGAGTTTGAAGGTGATCCTGTTGTTGACGGTGAGCCAATGCAGGCCTCTCAGGTGGGGTGTGATGTGGCTGCATCGGGGGACGTCGAGGATCAGTCGTGCCACGGCGTTCTGGATGCGTTGCAGCCGTCTCAGGAGCTGGTTGTTGTTCCTGCGTAGAGGGCGTTCCCGTAGTCCAGTCTGCTGGTGACCAGGGACTGGGTGACGGTTTTTCTCATGCCGGGGGGGGTCAATTTGAAGATCCTGCAGAGCATTCATAGGGTGTTGAAGCAGGAAGCGGAGGAGATGGCGTTGGTCATGGAGAGGGCGGAGTCGAGGATGACCCCCAGGTTGCGTGCGTGGTCCCAAAACCCCGCACGCAACCTGGGGGTCATCCTCGACTCCGCCCTCTCCATGCGCAAGGGCATGGAGAGAGCGATGTTGGCCACCAGGAGTCCTCCCAGGCTGAGGGGGTGGGGCCGAGGATGAGGACCTCTGTCTTGTCTGAATTCAACTTCAGCCTGCTATCCTTCATCCATTCAGCGACAGCCTTCATTCCTCCTGTGGATGTTGGCTTTGGCGGTGTGGGGGTCTTCAGTGAGGGATATGATCAACTGTGTGTCGTCGGCGTAGGAGATGATGTTGAGGCTATGTTGTCGTGCGACGTGGGCGAGTGGTGCCATGTAGATATTGAACAGCGTGGGGCTGAGTGATGATCCCTGTGGAACGCCGCAGATGATCTTGGTGGTCTTGGAGCGGAAGGGTGAGAGGCAGACACTCTGGGTTCTGCCGGAGAAGAAGGACGTGGTCCAGGCCAGGGCCTTCTCTTGGATTCCAGCATCATGGAGGCGTGCTGTTAGGGTGCGGTGGCAGACCGTGTTGAAGGCTGCTGATAGGTCCAGAAGGATGAGGGCGGTTGTTTCTCCTTTGTCCATAAGGATCCTGATGTCCTCTATGGCGGCGATGAGGGCGGTCTCAGAGCTGTGGTTGCTGCGGAAGTCGGACTGGGATGGGTCCAGGTTGTTGTTGTCTTCGAGGTAGCGGGTCAGCTGTCTGTTGACGATCTTTTCCGTGACTTTCCCCGGGAAGGGGAGCTGGGCCAGAAGTTCTTGTGGTCGTTGGGGTCTGCCTTGGGTTTCTTCAGTAGGGCGTTGATCTCGGCGTGCTTCCAGCTCTTTGGGAAGGTTGCTGTCTCGAAGGAGATGCTGATTGTTTTCCAGAGATAGGGGGCGATGGCTGTGCTGGCTTTGTTGAAAACATGGTGAGGGCATGGGTCAGATGGAGATCCGGAGTGGATGGAGTTCATGGTCTTGATGGTGTCTTAGTCGCTGACGTTGGACCAGGCGATCAGGCGACTGGTGCGGGTGGTGGTCTTGGGTGGTGATCTCGGCGGTGGATGTGGGGGCCGGAGTTGAAGCTGTCTTGGATGTCGGTGATCTTGCGGTGAAAAAAGGTGGTCAGTGAGTTGCACAGGTCTTGTGATGGTGGAATGTGGTTGGTGTTGGAGCTGGGGTTGGAGAGTTCTTTCACGATGTTGAAGAGCTCTTTGCTGTTGTGTGCATTGCTGTCTAGGCGGTCTTTAAAGGCGGTCCTCTTGGTGGTCCTGATGAGTTGGTGGTGTCTGCGGATGGCGTTCTTGTGGGCTGTGTAGCTGTCTGGCGTTCGGTCACGGAGCCAGCTTTTCTATGGTGAACCATGCGGCTTTCTTGTTGGTGTGATTGGTGGCGGTGGTCTTGAGAGGGGTGAGGGTGTCGGCGCAGTCGTTGATCCACTGTTTGAGGTTGATGGAGGCAGTGTCGGGGTCGTTGGGGTCGGCGGGTGATCTCAAGGCAAGGGCGGTGGTCAGTTGGTCCTCGGTGACCTTGCCCCAGCAGCGGCGTGGCATCTGTTTGGTGCGGTGGTGTGTGGTGGGTTTCCTGAAGGTGAAGTGGATGCATCTGTGGTCTGTCCAGTGGGGTTCGGTGGTGTGGTTGAAGGAGACGTGGGGATGTGCGGAGAAGATGGGGTCCAGTGTGTGTCCAGCGGCGTGGGTGGGTGTCGTCACTAGCTGTTTGAGTCTGAGGTTGACGAGGTTGTCGATCAGGGTGGTGGAGTTGACGTCATTGTTGTTCTCGAGGTGGAAGTTCAAGTCCCCGAGGAGGATGTAGTCCGTGGAGACGAGGGCATGGGTGCTGATGAGGTCGGTGATGGAGTTGCTGAACTGTGGTCGGGGTCCGGGTGGTCTGTAGACGAGTGTTCCTCTGAGGGTGGTGTTGGGGTCGGTGTGGATCTGGAAGTGCAAGTGCTCGGCGGTGGTGAGGGTGTCGTTGGTGTTGGTCGAGACTCTGAGGGTGTTCTTGTGGATGATGGCGATTCCCCCTACCACTCCTTTGGTGCGGTCCTTGCCGGGGATCTTATAGCCTTCTGGGATGGCTATGGCGATGTCTAGTGCAGAGGTGGCATTCAGGCAGGTCTCCGTCAGGAAGGCAATGTCGGGGGTGGTTGAGTCTAGGAGGTCCCAGAGTTCGATGGCGTGCTTGCAAGCCAACCGGGTGTTGAGGAGGATGCAGCGCAGGTGGTTGTGTTCTCTGGTTGATGGTTTGGCGGGCCGTATGCTGGTGAAGCTGCAGTTCTGGCAGGTGAAGGGTCCTTGGCTGCGCTTTGGGATGGCCCGGTAGCAGGAGGGATCTCGTCCGGGGTTGATACCGTGGAGGGTGCTGGAGTCATAGTTCGGTCTGGTGATGTGGCGGCTTCGGGGTCCAGGGGTTCTGGCACTGGGCGCGGTCCATGTGCAGATGGGCGCAGACGGGCTTGCCTTTGGCGCGCCCGCTGCGCGTGGCCGTGCTGCGTCCGCCATAAGAAGGGGAGGTGGGAGGGAAGTGCAGCTGGGAGAGGGGAGGGAGCCAATGGTGGCGGGGGGCAGGGCCCCAGGGACGAAGCAGTGGGAGCGGGCGGGAGGAGAAAAACAAGCCTAAGGCAAAGCAACAGGCAAATGGAAAGCGGAAAAACAGAGGCAATATGGTCATAAATGCAAGCGGTCACTGTGGCACAATACAGGTGGTCACAGAAGGATACTGGGGGCACAAAACAAGTGGCAACAAAAAACAACAACAAACCTAAGGCCCACTGGCCACCAGGGATGAGGCACAGGTGGAAGCCAGCGGGTGGAGGCGGGCCTCAAATACCCACAGGACGAGTCAGCTGCGGGGGCACAGGAACACAGGCGCAGTCAGGTGGAGCTGCGCGGCGTGGGGAGTGACCTGCCTGAAGGCAGGGTCAATGGTCGCTCTCACTGCCGCGTCTCTCCGCCATAAGAAGGGGAGGTGAGAGGGAGGAGCAGCTAGGAGGGGGGAGGGAGCCAATGGGTCGGGCCGCAGGGACGCAGCGGCGGGAGCGGTCGGGAGTAGAAAAACAAGCCTAAGGCAAGGCAACGGGCAAACAGAAAGCGGAAAAACAGAGGCAATACGGTCACAAATGCAAGCGGTCACTGTGGCACAATGCAGGTGGTCACAGAGGATACTGTGGGCACAAAACAAGTGGCAACAAAAAACAACAACAAACCTAAGGCCCACTGGCCACCAGGGATAAGGTGCAGGTGGAAGCCTGCGGGTGGAGGCGGGCATCAAACTCCCAGAGGACAAGTCAGCAGCTGGGGCACAGGAACACAGGCGCAGTCAGGTGGAGCTGCGCGGCGTGGGGAGCGACCTGCCTGAAGACAGGGTCAAGGGTCCTATGGTGGCCCAGATCACAGAACACTACAATTCCAGCTTGAGGAGAATTGGAGAATACGAATTAGTTTACAATCTAGAGGTTGGTACCTCAGTCAGAACTAATTGCAGCGCACTGCAAGAGAGAGTGAGTCCTGTGCCAGTTATGCAGCACTTCAAAGGTATAGAAATCTGACTTTGTGTCTTACAAACCCTTATCATATACCATCAGGTGTTTTAACCAGCCATATCCTTTCTATCCCTTCAAAAGATGCCCTTTCTATTGAAAGCGTGAGTTTTCCTGTGGTTTGGCAATCAGCATTGCATTTATAATGCAATGCAAGTCGAATATCTACTCTGGTAAGAGGTCATTACAAATTACACTGGTGAGAATAGGAAAAGAAGGAACACTAGGCCTGGACAAAATTTAAATGACACCCTCACAATTTGCATAATTTTTGGAATTTCACTTTATGCTTCTTTAACGAAATTTCCGAATTTCACCATAATGCCACTTTGCATAATTAAACGCCTTTCGCTGTAAAAATTTGCCAAGAATGCATGCGTGCAATAGAAAGCAAGAGGATGTTGTTCTCTGTGCTTTGTATAAATGTACCCCAACGATTGATGTGACAGGTTTGCATTACATGTAATTCTGTATCATTTTGTGCAATTTTGGTGAAATTTCAAGCAATTAGGCAAAAGCAAATGATGTGAATTTTGCACTGCTTTAAGGAAGACCCCTTGTCTCAACAGAGGGGCTTTCCATGGATAAGGTGCATGATTCTAAATCGGCATTGAAATGAGGGTAGCTACACCTCATCAGCAATTTGCACATTGAAGACCATGGGACTAATTCACAAAAGCATCGGCAAGTACTACTAAAGTATTCACTTACGTACTCTTATATGTCCAGTGCACCAACTCCTCATAGATGCTCGTAAACATCCCTCCCCAGTGCTGCGCTGTCCATTGGAACTAGTGCTGAATGGACGTCCAATGGTCGTGCGCAGCACTGGGGAGGTAGTGCTGCCGTCGGCCAACGCCCCGACGCAGCACTTAAGGGGTTAATAAAAGTGAAAAAAGACCCAGTCCTTTCTACTTGTGGTAATTGTAAAGGAGTATTCCCTTATATTTCCCTTTCACTTTCATTTGAGATTTTGCTTGTACATTCTCAAAAGCTTTTAATTGTTTGTAAAAGAGTACTACAGAGCACTACGGGGCATATTACCAAGCAATAGCGATAATTATCGCTATTGCTTGGTTAGAGACAAAAATTTACCGCTGAGCTGCGGGGATTTTTATCGCAGATAAACCTTGGTATTACCAAGGTTTATCGCAAATGCAATAAAAATCGGCCACAATGCATGCATATCGCTGAAAAGTCAGCGATATTCATGCATTACCGAGCTAATGCTCTTAGCCATGTTATCCACCTCCCATTGGATAACATGGCTAAGAACTGCTTAGGGCAGGTGTTAGCTTTTGGAGATATTCGTGCTTAGCGCGAATATCTCCAAAAGTTGGTAATAGGAGATAGCGATGTTAGCGACTGTTTCCAGTCGCTAACATCTTGGCACACCCACTTTGCATGTCATTAGTGATAAATATCACTGACATGCAAAGTGGGGCCCAAGATGGTCGATATCCCCTACTAGCTGTCGCTAACTGGTGTTAGCGACAGCTAGGTAATAGGGAAATAATTTCATCTCCGCTTTCTTGGCTTTTAAAGCCAAAAAAGCGGAGATAAACCCCCTTGATAATTACGTTCTCCAAAATGCCTTTCTGAATAGGCCCACAGGTACCAAACATAAAATGTAGGATTAAATTAAGAGAATGTGGAGGATTTCTAAAGCAAGTTGAATCCCTGCCAATTTCCCAGGCAGTATTGTTTAAGAGTCATCCACAAGATTTTGAATTAATGAGTATTCACACAAAGAACATTGCAAGCGTACATTTAAAGGCATGTACACCAAAGTGTGTGAATACTGATATTTGTGCAAAAAATCAAAACTTGGGTGCTCATTTACTAATATTCCAAATAAGACACCGTAAATTGCGAATGATAATTCACAATTTGCGATTTTATACTTCAAATGCAATTAAATATATTCTGCAGATTTGACTATGTGTTAATAGGGTTGTTTCACAAAATAGTGAATCTCAGTGAGTAGGAATTTGACCTACCTCATTATTATGCATTAGGAACATTGCAAATTGCGACCCACCATGGTTGGCTAGTGTCAGACAGGAATGGTAGACTCCTGGTGTCAGCAGATCACCATGGATGTGATTGCTTTTAAATAAATCAACTTTTTTTTCTTTTTTTTCAGTGCAGGCCGTTTTCCTGTTTGGAAACAGGATGTATTTAAAAATAAGAAAATTAAAACTTCTACAGGCATATTTTAGTCGCCAGAAGTGGTGCCAAATTGACTCCTCCCCATTTGGAAATGGTTTACTCCCTCCTTTGAGGTGGCGGTAAAATATTAATGTTTTGCGACTGGATTTTGGTTGCACAGAATTAATGCATTGCTTATGTAAGTGGTATTTGGAAGGTTGCTTGCACTGTTCAGTCTTAGTTGGCAGGGTATGCCCAGACGTGGGTCCATTTGTCACTTTGACACTGGATTCAAGCTAGCCTGGCTGATGAGGGGTGTTACCCTGATACCGATCCCAGGTTGCTTGTTTCCGGGCCAGGGAAGACCTGGCATCATTGTGTTTGCATTGAAGGGACATCTTTAACGCGCATCTTCCAAATACCGATTCCTTGTGGTTTACTACAGCCATTTAACAAATCAGAAAAGCTTTTCTGACTCGTTAATTGGGTTTAGTACATTTTAAAAAAGTGTTTTAGCGGTCGCAACCCCTCCCTCTGAGGGTTTACGAATATTGCATCACTGTGTACATAAGGCCCTTGGTGTTGATTTGCAGTGACGTCAATGAAACCATTATTCACACATAGATGTGGCACTGTTCTGCACTATTTTGGCCCGAATACACTTGTAATACCTCTAAGATGCCATTAGTAAATTAGGCACAGGATCAATTCCAATCTTGCAGTGGGGCACATGTCAAGCATGTTTGCTGCTCTACGTCTAAATTCCACCGCCATCTACAATAATCTAGAGGATGTGTGGCTTAAATCCTATCATCACTTATTTGTATTGCTCCATTCTTGGACAGAGGCCTTCTGCTTTGTTTGGATATTTGTTCAGAGTATAAGCCACCAGGGAATATGCAGAAGGGCTGCACTCGGAGAGATTGGGGTGGGGCTGCCAATACAGCATTGTGCTGCCCTGGCAACTAACTCTTTATTAAGTGTAGGTTGCCTACACCAGGGTTGTATGTTTCTGGGCGTGTAGTCTAGATTCTACCTATAAAGTAAGGGCACTTCTAGTTGGAAATTGTGATTTTCTGTTGTTTAAGGTGTTCTTGGTGGAATGTTTGCTGGAACAGCTAAGGCCTGCTTGCTTATAAGCCTTGTGGTTTAGCCAATGTAGCTGACAGTACATGTTGTTCAGCCCTTTCGACAAATAAACAATCAGGAACTACTTTTTATTAAGAATCCTTGGCTTTGGTTCCCAGTGGTTCTTGGCAGGTAGCTGCTGGAAAGCGTGTCTTGATCCTGTAGATTTCACGCCGTGTTTCATCAGACTACACATTAATTCCTCTTCCTCCACCCCTGCCCCTCCCTTGACTGTTATCAAACGCAAACAGAAAGTTATGAAGTGAGTCATAACAGGGCACATCTCAGAAGAATGTGATCCCTCAAAGGTCAGCCGTTCTTGCTCGTCAGTTGTTGACATTTAAGCATTTATTCCAGACGTTGCTGATAGTGTTGTCTGAGATAATGGGGCGAAGATTGCTCTGTCGGCATGCAATTATATATATAATGAGATGCAAAAATGCAAATGGGGTGCTGCGTGCCAGTTCTTCGGTGCTCCTTTTGTCAGGATTGCCGGCACCGGGAGACTTTGATGGATACTGTGTCAGTGCGTGGAATGAGAGCCGGCTATCTCTTAAGCAAGCGCCCAGAAACATGATATCTCAAGATGCTAATTAGACGCAACCTTTGAAGAAGAAAAATCTAGGGGTCATGTATGCTGTTTGCAAATTCTGAAAATGCTATTGGGCTAATTGTGGCAATATCACTTTTTTGTAGAGGTATAGATTAGAATACAGTAGTTTCAGGCATAGGCTTTAATGATTAATTCATTGTCAATGAAAAGCCGGCATTGCCCTGTTGAACTGATATATTTTCTCTGACATGAGTGACACACTTATAAGAGAAAGGTCATAACAAATGTTTAAGTTATTTTAATAAACATTTGAAATTTGCAAAGATGTGAAAAATAAATGGTTAAGCTCTTATGGCCAGAAGTTGTGATCATGAGTGTTATGTATTTATTCCAAGTCACATGCACACTATTCACAATTATAGTGCCCGAACTTTGTGTTAGTGCCCACGAACCCTTCTTTGCAAGGGACAAACTGCTTCTTTATATGTCGCGAGAATTTTAGATTAAATGGGTGCATATTTCCACTTCAAATACCACCCCCGCCATACCAGAGTTTAAAGGCAAGTTTGAAGGTAAAGGTGAGTATAGTGGTAGCCCTTCCTCATTCTCGACCTAAGAACTGATCCCTTCTCACCTCACTGACAATTAACTGCCTGCCTGTCAAGAAAAAGGTCAAATACAAAATACTCTATCTTGTACATGAGTCGCTGCACAGGTGATTAGCTGAATCCTTTTGAGGTGGATTTTCGGTAACTTACCGATCGACGACACACCTCTTGCCTCCCAAATTTTTTTTCTTGCAGAGCCAGTAAGATAGCGTGTTCATGGCTCGCCTCTGCTCTCACAAGGCTGAAAAGTCTGGGACACCTTACTTTTATTTCTCAACCTCTATGCACGCTTCACCATGCAACATACGTGTCGGCAGACTCAGCTTTTCCACTAAGCACATAGATCACTTTTGTTACAACCCCTCTTACTCTGTGCACCCTTGTTGCTTGTCTCGACCCACAGCTCTGTTAACAATCCAAAGCATCTGACTGTGCTAACACAAAACAAAAATGATTACTTTATGTAAGTGTGAAATGTGAATGCTTACCCAGAGGTAGGACTTTACTCGACACTTTTACATGGCTTCAAACCAGCCTTCCTTTTTTATGAAACAATATGACCCACACAATGTTGAGTGTGAGCTCCCAAGTAAGAAGACTGGAGACTTCAAATTAGATTAATGTAAAAGGTTTAAAGGTTAACGCCTCAGTCACTTCAAACAGTTTTCTAACAGTTAGTGGACCAAGCCTGATTCCAGTTTTCAGCCTTTTGGAACATATGTGCACAAGGTATGGGAAGGAACCCAGGAGAAGAGGACGGGGATGTGCTATTGTACTGATGGAAGATACCACACATCTTCCTATTTACAGAACTGAAAAATCAAACTTCATAACTTAAAGCAAACTTAATAGAAATGCACATCACAATATAAGAACAACCAAAATAACAAGTTGACTAACAACACATATTTGTAAGCCCAGTCACTACTCGGTGTGTCAATGGGATCCATAGCCACATTACAACACAACCATCCTACGCTTGACAACTCTTCCTAAATTCCAGATTCTCCCATCTTGGGTCTTGACCACACTGCAGAACAATTTCACAACCTTCATAGGTGCAGTGAAATTTTACCATATCACCTACTCTCACTTCACCATATCACCCACTCTCATGTCAATTACATCTGTGATTTTCTTTTTAGTGTTCTCTTCCTTTTTCTCTTTCTTTTGCAGGTTTAATTCTCTGTGTGCCCAGGCATCTCAGGTACACGTATACAGAATTTCAGCCATTTCATCCACCCACGGTGGAGTTTAGTGTTGTGTTTTTAGTCCCTAAACAACTCTAACAAAGTTTTTTCTGTTACTTGCTCTGAGGGTAGCCTGAATGCAGCTAAACATTCTACACCTCAGCTCTCCAATGTAATCATTGTTTGTGGCCAACCGTATATCTGATTTGAGTGTTTTGTTAAACCACTCTACTGCACTATTGGTTTCTGGATGATATAGAGCACACTTACGATGTTCAGTACCTTTGTTGCCCAGATCATTTTTGTATTTTCTTTGGATCTGAACTAGATCCCATTGTCATTAAGGATACCGTTGGGGAATCTCTCTCTCCCAAACAATGTATCTAAACATTTCATGACACTGTTAGTACTGATATTTGCAACACATTTATTCTCCAGCTATAACAGTTTGGGTAAATGTTTGAGGTAGGGGGTAGGGCAAGAACCGTACTCAAGCAGCAACCACAATCCTTGTCAGGGCGAAGCCACAAGCAAACCCTAAATTAACCTGTGCTCAACCCTTAGGTAGCTTGGCAGAGGCACTGTGTACAATATTTGTGCAACATTTCAAACAGTAACACAGTGCAAACACACAGCAAAAGGATCCCAAACCAGAATTTAGAAAAAAAGTGGATTTTTTGATAAATGAAGCAAGACCAAAATGACAGAAATCCAATCAGTAGAACCGGAGATATGCAGGTTTTAAGATTTCAGTTAAAATAGCGCCAACAAGAACAAAGAGTCAACTGACTGTGAATATCTGGTTGCCCTGGACCATGACAAAGTCACAAATTCAACCCAACCACAATCGGGCACAAGCCAGCTCAGTGACCCAGTTAAGCCCACTAAACAAAAGTACCTTAAATCCTTGTTTGAAGGGATTTTTGAGTGTCTGTGTCATGCAGCCCAAGTGATGTGTCGATTCTGGGATCCGATGAGGCTGCGGTGTGAGGGCCTGTGCCGACACAAAGGATGTGTCACAAGTTGGTTCTGCAGAGCTGTGAGTCTGTGAGGCAGAGTCCGGCATCATTGACAAGGGATGAGAGGGCTAGTGCCAGGGTGCGTCTCGCAGCAGCAGTTCTGATGAGGTCACGGGCTGTGACATTGTGTAGGTCTTACTAACAGAGCCAACCCACACAGCAGCAACGATGCCTCCGCTCTGCTGAATGTTGTGCCATGCAGCAGAGGAGGTGTGTCGTTCCACTGGACCTCCAGAGGCTGTCAGAGCTCTTTAGGCGCACTTACCGGGGCCCAAGAGTGGGGTGACAACACTTGGCAGGGTAGACTCATAGATGGCAGGGTCCAGGTGCTGGGGTCAAGGTTGTTGGAACCTTCTGTCTGTGAGGCTCAAGTTAGGAAATCAGCCAACTAGCCCTTGGAGTCACAGAGGAGACACAGGTTCAACAGATTCAGATCCGGTCCTTATCACCCAGTGAAGAGGGCAACAGGCAGCAGGTCAGCACAGCATGCCAGCAGACCTTCAGAGCAGCAGTCGAGATTGACAGTACTTTCAGCAGCACAACAGTCCTTCTTCCTGGCAGAGTATCCACAGGTACAGAAGTGTGCAAAAGAGGTGCTGTCTGAGGTTCAATATTTATACCTGGTGCCCTTCCTCTGGACGGTGGGAGAAGCTTCCAAAGAATTCCCTTTGAAGTCACCAGGCATCTTGCCTTCCTTGAATTAGCTCCCGGTACGGGGGTATGGAGACCTTTGTGTGGAGGCAGGACACAGC
Organism: Lissotriton vulgaris; assembly: GCF_964263255.1. Classification (NCBI taxonomy): domain Eukaryota; kingdom Metazoa; phylum Chordata; class Amphibia; order Caudata; family Salamandridae; genus Lissotriton; species Lissotriton vulgaris. Next base: position 1,884,738,027 of record NC_141687.1, on the reverse strand, counting down.
CTCTTCAAGAAAAAGGAGGGCTGTGCCCAGTTCCACCCTCCCATCTTGCTAGTGAAGGCCCATCCAGGCACACGCAAGCACTCTATTGTTTGTGGCTGTCTAGGAGGAATACACAAAGTTCAACTACACTAGGTCACGTGACCCAGAGACAGGCTGCAGGCATCAAATAGCTAATGTAGGAAAACACCAACTCTCTAAAAAATGTATTCAGAATCCGACTTTACCATAAGATAGGCATTTTTATTACAATTCCAAAGACACTAAATATGAACTAGTCTCGTGTTAACATTTGGTAAATCTCATCCAGGTTTTGCGTAGCCTTTCCACCCTGCAAGGGCGACACAAAACTTTGATAAATATTGCCCTCAGTGTCGAAGGAGACAAGAAGGTCTGTATACCCAAAGACCTTGTATCCAGTTATGTGGTGTGAGATGACATAGATTAATTGTTTTCTACTTATGAGGTGACACTGAGTGTACAATATCCTAGAGGAGCACTAGGGTGGGATAAGCATATGCCTCTAGTGGGGAGGGACACAACCCGTTTATTTTTTCTTGAATCTGTTTATTGTTTTTTTCAGGTTATTAGCAAGGCTTGTAAACAACAAGACACATCACAGTAACATTGGAAGGGACACACTTCTTACTCTAGATGTAGAGGAGTAAATCAGGAATATCCCTTGAAGGCCATTTTTCCAGCTAAATTTGGACTGACCCTTGAGAAGTACTGCCAGAGATTCAGGGACAGACACAAACACCCAAATCTGTCTTGGGTGGATTTCTTGGACTACTTCAACAAGGCACTGAATGGCTGCATGAGAAGCAGCAAGATTGTTATGATGTGGTCACATCCTGATATTTGCATGTGTTTTGTTTGAATGATTCTGCCTTAGATTATAAGGTGGAGGGTATTCCATTGCGGTCAGTTGCTGCTGACACCTTGGGGAGGACTGACGCCAGGTTGTCTACAAAAAAGCCTAACTGAAAATACAAACCAATGGTGTAACATGAGTGCTTTCCTCCACAACATTTTGGCGACTAATTAGATTTTGTGGTGGAGGAGGATTGCAGCTGAATTGGATTAGCACAACCTAGGCAGTCCGATCTGATGGGAATTACACACCTGTGAAACTGGCACAGGTGAGATGGTCGGACTGTGACCATTGGATTTGGACGACAAGAGGTGAGGATAACCTCATGGTTCAAGGTGCTGTGGTATCCATATTTTTGAACCCATCCTTACCATTTCTCATGGTTGGGGCTTTTGCGTGATGGTGAAACAGACATTTCAACGATCGCATCTTGAAACCCCTGCGCGAGCGATTCTAGTGCGCACTGTGCACTTGAGATTTCAAAGGCTGTAACTTGGACTTCCTGAGCGAGCAATCCTGCTGCACGTTGTGCACCACGAGCAGTGACGCACACCCCACAGTCACATCATTTGATATGCTCACGTCATACATGTCATAGAGGAAACTAGACTGCAAAGCAAACAAATGAGACTACGTGTCACTGGCACCACATCTCAGCTGGAACGTTCTTCTTCAAGCTGACCGGGAAGCTGATGCGGATGACTCTTCGGCGCACAAGTAATGGAGGATTTTCCTGTGCTATTTACAAGCAACAGCAGTGAGGGGGTAAAGATCTGCCCATACGCGCCTGATTTGGCAAAACCATATTAGGGTGCAGATTGAAGTGAGGTAAATGCTCCATGGAGTGATGAAGGGCATTCCATTGTAAAAGACTCAGGTGCAGTTTTTTGTTTTTTTTGTTTTTGTTTGTGTTTCCTTTCCTTGCATCTTGCTCTACAGTTCGTTACTGAAATGTGACTATGGCTAACAACATTATTACCCCACCATTTGTTTTGACTCAGCCAGGGGCTCCATCGATACCTTGGGAGGATTGGTTAGAGTTGATGAAGAATTACATAATAGCACTAGACGGTCATGATTTTTCAGCTTTCCAGGAAAAAGGCATTACTTTTGAGTGTGTTGGGTAATTGTGGAAAAAGGTAGGGCCGGTGACCTTTTTCAGAGTTGCCCGGTGTTAACCGCCTCTATACCCACTCAAGTTACCAAACAAAGAGGCAGGCGCTGGAGACTGGAAGGCAGGAAACAGAAGTTTTATTCCGACGGAGCAGAACACATCAAATCAGACAACAGGGTATCTTCTCGAGGTGCTCTACCCGCATCTCTGAGGCCTGGCCTCTTATACACGAGTTTATTGCTTTATTGTATGAAACACATCTCTGTCAACCCTTTGATGTACGGAAAGACATCCTCGGAATCCCCCCCTTCAGGCCCGTTCCCACACACATTTACAGTTTGAGTCCCCACCCTGGTCACAACAGGTGATGATTATCGCGCAGCTGGATATTCCGCCGATTCACGGAATGTGTGGGGTCGATCGGATCTCATAGGGTGGGGGCTTTGATCAACTCGAGGGTCCTTTGATGGGGGAGGCTTCCTACTGTACAGGGGGGGCAACAAACAGTATCCGCAGGGCCAGGTGGCGGCCTGGGAACGAGGAGGACAAACGGGCACACAGGAAAAGGGGGTTGTATCAAAGGACCCGGGACCATGAAAGGAATGAAGGGAGGTGTCGCGCTGGGAACAGGATGGGGTTCCGAGGCAGAGCTGCGCTAAAGAGGGGTTTATGACCCAAGGCATGTGAGAGCGGGGGGGTTGTCAGCGTGCGGGGGATGCTTGCGAGGTTAGGAGGGAGAGAGAGAGACGCGCTGGCTATCAGCGAGGGGCAGAGAGGCCATGGTACTCAAAATGGCTGCCGCGTACGCGCACGAATGGACTCGAAAAGGGGCAAGATGGCGCCGATAATGTTGACGTTTGCGGCCTAAGTTTTAACAGTCCTCCCTTTTAGCTGCACAAAAGAGTTGTTCCAGAACTCCTTTCGCCTTTCTCTGAGTTGAGGGGATAGTGAGATCAAATAATGTTCTTTCATGGTGGTAGGCTGTGCAGTGGTTAACAGTATCTGATGAGCAGGCGTGCTCTCTTCCAGGATCCAGAAGGAAGTCATAAGGAGGAGGCAAAAGAGGAAGACAGTGAAGAAGACGATTGTCTTTGATTTGTGCATATTGTCAGTCTTTGGGTTCCTGTAATGGGTATTTCCTGTTGCTTCCATCATCTTCTTATCTGGCGCTTCCATCATCTTCTTATCCGGCGCTTCCATCATCTTCAAGGTGCTCGGTAGCGGGCAGAACCACAGACTTCGTTTAGCTTCTCTCCGGGTAACCCTTGGTAGTGTTTTTAGGTCACCGTTCTGAGATTTAACTCAGTCCGTGGTCTACTTAGCCGAAGCTCCCTCCTTTCGACGCAGGAAATACCCTTCTCTGGTTGGCACAGTGGGATCAGAGAATTTGGCAAGTTCAAGTGCCTCGGTGTCAGGATAGCAGTTCAGTGATGGTCGATCCTTGTTCAGGAGCTCTTCTTGGTTGTCGATGTTTTCTGTCGTGGCCAGGGTCGAGGAGACCTTCTTACAGTGGTGTGCGTGCAGCCAGTGCCGTTTCCCCTCCACTCGAAGCGCCGTCCGGGTGGTGATCAGCACTTGCCAGGGGCCCGTCCACCGGGGTTCCAAACTCTTCGCCCGGTGAAAATTCCGGACTAATACATAGTCCCCCGGTTGGATGTCATGGCCCGGGTCCCTGTAAGTATCGGGGATGGCCTTCTGCACCTGCTGATGAATGACAGACAGAGTTTCAGTTAACTTGTACAAATAATCAGACATTAGGACGTCCGGGACGTCATGAATGGAGGTGGGTTTAGGTGCAGACCAGACGCTCATGGGCCGGCCGAAAACGACCTCGTATGGTGTCAGGTGGTGTTTGGTGGGGGTGGAACGCATTGATAGCAATGCCAGTGGGAGAGCGTCTGGCCATTTCAGTCCTGTGGTAGCCACTATCTTGGCTAATTTTAACTTCAGTGTGGCATTGTGTTACTCGACTAGTCCAGCAGACTGGGGGTGGAAGACTGCGTGGAACTTCTGTGTGACACCCAGCCCCTTTAAGATGAGCTGGATGACTTCGGCTATGAAGTGAGGGCCATTGTCGCTCCATAAAATTCGACAAAGGCCGTAGCGAGGGAAGAATTCTTTTAGCAGTACTTTTGCAGTGGCCATAGCAGTGTTATCGCGGGTTGGGTATGCCTCCACCCACTTGCTAAATGCACACACCACTACAAGCACATATTTCAGGCCTTGGCATCTGTCTAGCTGGATGTAGTCCATCTGTAGGACTTCAAATGGGTGATTGGGAACCCCAAACTCTCCCCGGGGGACCACAGTTCCTTTCCCAGGGTTATGTTGCAGGCATATCAGGCATTGTTGGACCAGACGTTTGGCGGAGTCCGTGATTTTATCGTTGTGCCAAACTCTGGAGACAAGTTCAATCATGGGGGCTGATCCTATGTGGGCAGGGGAGTGTGCCATAGTCAGTATGGGAATCAGATATGAGTCAGGTAACAACCATTTGTTTGCGTCTTTTGTCCGCCAGCAGCCTTCATCGTCTTTTAGTCCCACCCGTGCCCATTCAGTCAGTTAGCGTTGTGTGCTAGCCATTTGAATATCCCTAACAGTGTCCTTAGCGTCGGTCCATTTTTCTGCTTGTGACCTGGTCACGTACATGCGTGTTGTCGTCCTATTTTCAGCTGTCGTTCGAGCAGTGAGGTCCGCTAGTGCATTTCCATGTCCAATAATGTCTGTCACTTTCTTGTGTGCCTGGCATTTGATGACCGCAAGTCTTTTGGGGAGAAGGACAGCTTCGATCAAGGCGGAGACTAAATCTCCATGCAAGATAGGGGTGCCGTGTGAGGTCAAGAATCCCCTTTCCTTCCAAAGGAGCCCAAAATGGTGAACCACCCCGAAGGCATACTGGCTGTCGGTGTAAATGTTCGCTGTGGTACCTGCTGCTAGGATGCATGCTTGTGTCAGGGCAATCAGTTCCGCTGCCTGGGCAGATCGTTGTGTGATGCAGGCTGTCTCTACTACAGTTCGGGCCGTGGTGACTGCATAGGCAGCTGAAGTGGTGCCATCGGGGAGTTTGATGCAAGAACCGTCCACCCACAGCTCTCCGTCAGGGTCAGGAAAAGCCGTGTCTCTGAGGTCAACCCTACTTCTAGTCTGTTCGTCCGTAAGAGTCACACAGTCGTGTACAGGGGGTACATTGGGATCGTTCTCTGGTAGGGGTAGCAAAGTTGCCGGGTTCAGTGTGGTGCATCTTTTCAGGGTGATATGGGGTGCAAGCAAAGTCAGCTCGTATCCAGTCAGTCGTGCACTCGTCAGGTGTTGCGTCTTGGTTTGGTTCAGGAGGGTGTCAACTGCATGGGGTACTAGTACCGTGAGGGAATTCGAGAGCACGATCCCCTCACTCTGTCGGATAGAGATAGCAGCAGCAGCTACAGCTCGAAGGCAGGCAGGTAAGGCTCTGGCTACAGGGTCAAGAGTGGCAGAGAAGTAAGCGCACGGTCGTTGCTTTGGGCCAATGGACTGAGTTAGGACAGATAAAGCGCACCCCTCCCTTTCGTGAGTGTAGAGGGAGAAGGGCTTTGTGTAATCGGGGGTACCTAGGACAGGGGCCGAACAAAGGGCATCTCGTAGTTCCGTGAAGGAGGTTTGGCACTCAGGGGTCCAAGGGAGTGGGAAGGGGACATCTTTAGCTAGCAGAGAAAGCAGCGGTTTCACAATGAGGCTAAAGTTTGGTAACCACTGTCGGCAGAAGGAGGTGAGGCCTAGGAGGGAGCGAACCTGTTTCTGAGTCTTGGGGACGGGGGTTTCAAGAATGGTTTGGATCCGGTCGGGAGTAAGTTTCCTTCCGTCTTTGGACAGGAGGTGGCCTAAGTAAGTGACCTGGGGTTGGCAGAATTGCAACTTCTTTTTGGAGACCTTGTGGCCATTTTCCGCAAGAAAGTGCAGGAGTTGAATAGTGGCTGTGACTGCTAGTGGAGTGGTGTCGGCCGCCAAAAGGATGTCATCGACGTATTGTACTAACACCACTCCATCGGGTAACTGGACTTGATCCAGTTGTCTCTTGAGGGCCTGACTGTAGATACTGGGGCTTTCAGTGTAGCCTTGGGGTGCTTGGCAGAACCGATATGAGCGGGCTTTCAGGGTGAAGCCGAAGAGATATCGGCTGTCTGGGTGGATGGGGATAGAGAAAAATGCATTTTTGAGGTCAATGACAGTGAAGGTGGTGGCAGTAGAAGGAATCAAGGTCAGGATAGTGGTGATGTCTGAGACCACGGGGTACTGGGGTACAACCACTTTGTTGATCTCTCGAAGGTCGATGATGAAGCGGTATGCTTTCTCATCCCCCTCTCCCTGTTTCTTGATGATGGGCAAGATAGGACTGTTGCAAACGTTGCTAACCACTTCCTCTACCACTCCTGCGTCTATCAGTGACTGAATAATCTTTACCAATGCCTTCTCGCCCTCGGGCGATATCCGATATTGTGGAAGTTTTGGGAGTGTTGCGTCTGGTCGGACAGTAATGTGCACTGGGTCAATCATCATGCGCCCTACGTCCGAATCCGTCTTGGCCCACAGATACGGAGGCAGGGTGTCAAGCAGGGATGTGTCAGCGTCATTGATAGAAAACATGCGTCGGGAAGGGCAATGTCTAAGCAGAATGGGGTTGTCGTACAGGAAAACTCGAACTCGGTCTTGGGAGCATTTAATGGTCGCTCGGAAGTGTTTCAGTAAGTCAAATCCCATAATGGCGTCAGGAGTATTGGAGGAAAGCAAAAACGTCGTGTCAGTGGTATTGTTTTCTAAGTCGAAGGGGATGGGAGCGGACAAAGGGTTGGTGGTGGGCGTTCCATCGAAACCTATCGATGTCACAAGTGAGCCAGACAAGGGTGCCCTTGGAATCAGTCGTTTAGATAACGCACTACGTGTTGCGCCAGTGTCTACCAGAAATGGAGACTTTGTACCCAGGACCTTAGCAGTGACATAAGGACCTTGCTGGTCAACATAGAGCTCGACTGGATCCCTCCCTTGCCCTTGGCAGTCCTATGCAAAGTCGTGGGCATCGTCGCAGTCAGACTGTTGGTACTGATTCTGTCTGGGTCGGTCAAATGTATTCGGTCTGTTTGATCTATCGTTAGTCATGTCATTTGTAAGCCCCCGCTGCTGTCCTCTATTTTGTGGTCCACCCGCTACATCCTTGGGGTCCCTATTTCTGTTCATCTCTGAAAGAACCGGGCACTGGGATTTCCAATGGCCATATCCTTTACAGAAGGCACACTGGTCCTCTCTAATGTCTGTACGTCCAATGTGGGGTGTCGAGGTGCGGTCTTTAAGAGGTGCGTTCTTAGGGACATTCGTCTTATAGCTTCCTTTGTATTGCTCTCGTCCTATAGTCACCCCTTGCAATTGCACAATCATCACCCTCTCTTTTAAGTCTTTTTTCTTTTTCTCTGTCGCTCTATGGTTCGTTTTTCTGGTGTTCGTAATATTGGGCCATCTGGAGGATAGCCGCAGGTTTGGAGGCAGCCCAACTACTCTCGCTGGCCTGCAGTTTCTGGGAGACCTCCGGTGACAAACCTTTAACGTAATTTTGGACAAACAGATGGTGTCCGGTTGCAGTGGTCATGTCCTGGCCGCTGTAATCGGAGAACACCGTTTCAAACCGGGAGAAGTATTCCAATACATCCTCCTGGGGTTTCTGACGACAAGCGGTTACTATCGACCAGTCCACTTTCTTTTCCGGAATCAGGGTTTTCAATTTCTGTACGATCTTATCTGGGAGGTCTAAAATGGATTTCAAGGGTTTCTGTCCAGGCTCTCGTTGCTTATCTATGTCGTCGAGTTGTGACCAGGTATGTCCGAACAGCTCAAGGTGGTCGACTTTCCGGATTTGCTTCCACACATCAGCTGGGAGACATAGCCCGAAAAACAAATCGATATCAGCCAGGGTCATGATCGTTGAACCTAGGGCTGTACCTAATTCAGTATAGAAGGCAGTGGGGTTTTTACGTAAATCAGGCAGAGATTTTCGGAACGTCAGAATATCCTGCCGATCCCATGGTTGGTAGACCCAATTATACACTACCCTCCCTCTTGCATCTTTGTGGTTAACGTCATCGTGAGTTCCTAGACCTCGTGGAGGAACCCAGTAGGGAGCAGCCTCTCTAATTGGCATCATGGTGCTAGCTCGCTCAGTTTGGGGTTCGGTTGCTACGGGTGTCGGGGGTTTAGCTTCCGATTCTTGTTCAGTGAGGTGGCGGAAAACCTCAAGCGTACGCGTAAGGAGGTCCGTCACATCACACTCACTCTCATCCCCGATATCGACCTTTCTGTATAGAGTCGTAAGGCTCTCGGGACCCTTTTCTCGATATCGGTCCTCGTATGCATTCAAGATATGGTAACACAGTCGTACGGTAAAATGTCGTCTGTGGCTCCCTGTATACGTGTTGAACATGTCCGTGACGTGCTCTTCACTTTCCTTTCTTTCTACCAATGCCCTCACTACCTTGTCAATCCCTGCTCGCTCATTCTTGCTTAATCTGTTCGTTCTTGCAGGATCAGCCTTCCGGGTCTCTGGGTCATTTAACACTGCCACTTGTGTCGTACCTAATACAAGGGGTTCGGCCGGCACAGAGGCCACAGGGGCCGAAGCTCTGGTGCTACTCTCGCCTGTGCTTAGGGGTGGTGGGTGCTGTGCTAAGGGTTGGGAAGGGGCATATGGAGGGGGCATGTAGATGATCGGAGGACCTAACAGCAGATCATCGTTGGCTCGCTGTTTCAAGGGTAATTCAGGGTAGAGCGTGGAGGGTGTTCTAACCGGACACTGGCTTGATGTTTCCATCTCTAGTTTCTGTTTGGCTTCCTCTCTTTCCTTAATCTCTTCTTCTAGTTTCTGAGCAGCTAGGTGGGCTGCTTTTCGCAGCTCTTTTCCCAACCTACTCTCAGTTCTCTTTTTACGTTGTTCGGTTTCTTTGCGCCACATGCCGAGACTATCAAGCATAGTGGGCGTTGTCTTGTGTTTACCAGGGCTGTTTCTAGCGTGCTTATTTTATCCTCCTCAAAGGATCCTATCAGTGGCCACTGACTTTCTCGATCCTTTTTCGTATATTTATGCCACAGCTTGCTATAAGCTATAGCGATCAGTCCATGCTTCATGAACATATCCTTATTAGGGGTGCCTTCCAGTGGAGCCAGATGGTTCATCTCTAATAAGCGGTCCGGGCTAAACAGGCTACCAATCAGTGGGGAGAAGACAGGCATGACGGATTACAACGGGGACAAAAGTCAGCACAACCTATCTTATCACTGCGTGCAAAGACTAGACAGAATATTTCTATTCTACGTTGTTTGCAGGCGGTGAATACCTCAAAAAGAACCAATATCGAACAGTCAATGTTCGGTCAATCAAACAATCAATGGGGAGAATAAGTAGGCACGACGGGTTAAAACGGGGACAAAAGTCTGCGTTACCTACCCTTTCACTACCTGCAAAGAGAGAACCTGTTCTTCCCTGTTTGCAGACAGAGAATCTCCAGAGAACAATCTACGAACAGTAGTTCGGGCAAAACAATCAATCAGTGGGGGAGAAAGATAGGCACGACGGATTACAATGGGGACAAAAGTCTGCGTTACCTATCCTTCACTGCTTGCAAAGAGAGAGCCTGTTGTTTCTCCGTTTGCAGACAGCGAATCTCCAAACAAATCAACAAAAGAGTAATACTAGTATTTTCCAAACAATCAAACAATCATTTCGCAATTCGTCGTGTTTACACGACCTTACCCGGACCGCATGGACAGTTTCTTGTCCTCCGAATCCAGCGCCCGATCGTCCTCTATTCTTCGTGATCCTCGCGGCACTCCTGATGGTTCCCAGTCAGGACCGTAGATCACTCGAGAGAGGTCTGTTCGGAACCAGTGAAGTTCGGATGATCGGCTGTCAGACGAGGGTCTATCGGACAGGTGCACTCCCGATCGTTGCAGTCGTTCACTCTGTCGTCAGGACCTCTCCCACTGGATCCACGAGTCGCTGATGGGCCCCACGTTTGGGACGCCAATTGTGGAAAAAGGTAGGGCCGGTGACCTTTTTCAGAGTTGCCCGGCGTTAACCGCCTCTATACCCACTCAAGTTACCAAACAAAGAGGCAGGCGCTGGAGACTGGAAGGCAGGAAACAGAAGTTTTATTCCGACGGAGCAGAACACATCAAATCAGACAACAGGGTATCTTCTCGAGGTGCTCTACCCGCATCTTTGAGTCCTGGCCTCTTATACACGAGTTTATTGCTTTATTGTATGAAACCATCTCTGTCAACCCTTTGATGTACGGAAAGACATCCTCGGAATCCCCCCCTTCAGGCCCGTTCCCACACACATTTACAGTTGGAGTCCCCACCCCGGTCACAACAGGTGATGATTATTGCGCAGCTGGATATTCCGCCGATTCACGGAATGTGTGGGGTCGATCGGATCTCATAGGGTGGGGGCTTTGATCAACTCGAGGGTCCTTTGATGGGGGAGGCTTCCTACTGTACAGGGGGGGGGGCAACAAACAGTATCCGCAGGGCCAGGTGGCGGCCTGGGAACGAGGAGGACAAACGGGCACACAGGAAAAGGGGGTTGTATCAAAGGACCCGGGACCATGAAAGGAATGAAGGGAGGTGTCGCGCTGGGAACAGGATGGGGTTCCGAGGCAGAGCTGCGCTGAAGAGGGGTTTATGACCCAAGGCATGTGAGAGCGGGGGGTTGTCAGCGTGTGGGGGATGCTTGCGAGGTTAGGAGGGAGAGAGAGAGACGCGCTGGCTATCAGCGAGGGGCAGAGAGGCCATGGTACTCAAAATGGCTGCCGCTTACGCGCACGAATGGGCTCGAAAAGGGGCAAGATGGCGCCGATAATGTTGACGTTTGCGGCCTAAGTTTTAACATAATGAGGGGCAAAGGATCTTTAGGTACTTGGCTGTGGCTGTAGGACCTAATGGTCAACCCATTACCAATGTATATAAGTAAGCTATTAAACGACTAGATAACATATTTGCCAAATAACTCAATCTAGTCATGGTGTGGTACAAGTTTTATACACACCCTCAGGCAGAGTATGACACAATTGATGAATTTGCAGCAAGATTAAGGGAGCTCTCAATTCAATTTCGATTTGGTACCATGAATGATGAGTTCATACATGGCCAGCTCATCATACAGTTCAAGGACAAGAAGATTCAGGAGAGGCTGTGGGCAGCAAATGACCCATCTCTTAAGGAAGCAATAGATATTGCAAAGGTCATTGAGGAGTCTCAAAGATGCATGAAGGAACTCAACAGAAAAGATAGAGGAAGTGGCATTTCTGTTGTCAATGAAAGCAGCCTGGAGAATGTAGTGGATGTGGTTTGTGTGGTAAAGAGGAGAGATAGCCAGGGAGCATCTGTAGCTATGATTAAAGGTAAAAGCAAGGAATGCTTTAGGATGCTGCAGATTCAAAACGCCGTTTCGCTATCAATGAGGAGTGTAGAAAGTTTTGACACAGAGGACACGATGCATGAATGTGCAGAGACAACAGTACGTGGGGTAAGGTAAGCAAATCCAATGTGGTGGACGTGGAGGAGATGAAAAAATAATGTCTATGGTGATAGAGTGTTGGTGGTGTGTGAAGGTGATGGAAAAACGCAAGTGGCTGTGGATGATGTGAATGGTTGCTGAGACCCTTAGCAAAGTTTAAAGTGTGTGGGAAGGAAGTGGAAGTTATGGTGGATTCTGGATCTATGTATTCCATAATTCCCAAGAAATTGTTCAACGCTGTATGGAGTAGTGTTACATAGTTTGCAAAGGATATCAATCCCTCAGGGTACCAAGGCGAGCCCATTGACATTGTGGGATACATGGAGGGGGTTATCCAATTTTGAATGCGATGCCCAACAGGCAAGGTGTATGTGTCAGGGGATGGTCCACCAATTTAGGGGTGTATGCATCAATTCGACCTCAACATAATGATTAATCCCAGAGCTGCAAATCAAATTATGGTGGTGCAAGATGTGCAGTTGGATGATGTATTGAAGGGAGAAGAGAAGGTACTTGGGAAGTCCTTGGGGTATTTGAAAAAATATGTGTATAAGATCATCTTAAAGGAAAATGCTGTGCCCATGCAGCATAAACTTCAGAGAGTACCTTTGTCTGTGAGGGAAGGTGTCAAAGAGCTCTTCAGTGGGGGCGTGGGTGTGGCTGGCGGTCCAAACATGGCGGACGCAGGTAGCTCCCGTGGCCTTACAAAATCCTATATTAATCCAGCTGCTTTGCCGTGCCTATTTCCATCTGGCACCTTCTACGGCTCTTTGTGATACCTCGCGGCCGCCTGCGCATCCCTCAGAGACACTTATCAGTGCTTGTTACATAGCCCGTGACCGTGAGCAGACTGGGGCCCGGTGCGCCGGCCTTGGTGTGAGCGATGCGCTATAGTGAGCGATGCACCGCTGAGTGGGCCATGACATGCCCCAGAGACAATCAAGACTGCTCTCTGCCCAGGTGTTGTGGCGCACTGCGAACCTGGAGGCGCAACATCATGTTGTCCCCGTTGGCGCCTTGGCCTGTGTCTCAGTGGCCATTTCGGGCTGCAGTGTGGGCATGGTCTGGCCGCTTTGGGGCCTAATAACGGTGAGTGAGAGGAGTGATCCCCCCCGGCCATGGTCTCCCGGTGGGGAACTTTGCTGGTGCTGGAGTCCCTGCCTGGTGAGACCTGCGGTTGGCTGGTGACACTGACAGCCATACCAGAGTTGCAGAGCCCCGTCCTGGGTGATGCCAGGTACCCAGATTTCGGCGGCCATATCGGGCTGCGATGCCCTCCAGGCCCTGGGTCCCCCGCTGCTGGGAGTTTGTGGCTATACTGCTGGACTTATTGTGGCACATCCCTGGTGGGGGAGACCCCAGGGCCTGATTTGTGAGGACCTATGAGGACTGCCCAGGACCGTGTTGATCTGGGACCAGGGTGAGTGCTCTCTGTCCTTTGCCTCCACCCTCCCGTGCAGCCCTGATAACATTTAGTGTGGTGCAGGGACCGGTGCTGCTGTGGCGGGGTGCCCTTCCCTGTCCTAGGGGTACTAGTGGGGGAATGCCCGCTCGTGGAGGCGGCCAGGGTAGGTCTCGGTGCGGCTTGTGGGTGCAGTGCCCTCCCCTGACTGTCGCTCCGGACCACCCCACCTGCGTGATCCAGTTAGAATCATAAGCTCCACAACTGCCTTGAAGCACTGGGGTGCCCTTAGACATACGCCCAGTGGCGACCTCATACGTATCCAGACAAAATGGTAAAGGATAAATTGCCCGGCGCCCCTCAAAACAATGCACAATAGATAAATTCACCGGCGCTGTGGCCCAGCTGTTCAACCCTGGGAACTTGACAACACCTATACCTTATAATGCAGCATTGCTCACGGCAATCACACAATCCAGAGACTTGCTGGAGGCTAAGATCAGCGCTGTTAGGTAGGATGTTTTGCTACTCCAGCTAAACCTCCGAAACGTGGTGCAGTGTATTACCGAATATGAATCTCGAATGTTAACAGTGGAAGACACAATAACAACCCTCCAAAAGAAAGTTTCAACTCTAGAGACAATCACGAAGGGCCTAGCAATGTGTCTAGAGGTTGCAAAGGGACATACCCGAAGGAACAACCTCCGCTTTGTCGGGTTTATTGAAGGTTACAAGAGTAACAATATGAAGGACTTCCTTACAAATTGGCTCATAGACTGACTTCCAGCTAACTTAATGTCTCCACGCTTTATAATCAAATGTGCGCACTGGGCTCTATTACAGAAACCACCACCTGGAGCCCATTCTCGACCAATTATTGCTATAACTATAAGGATATGTCATCTTACAGCAGGTCAGGCTGAAGGGAACCCTTAATTACACCTCCCACCACATTATGATTTTCCCAGACTACACTGAAATGGTTCAACAGTGCTGACAGTCTTTTACCGAAGCTAAGACCCGCCTGCGGGGCTTGAATATCCAGTATTCCCTGCTTTTCCCGGCCCGCTTGAGGCTGTCCTATCAATCACGGATGGATGCGTGAATGGACATGTGAGGTGACGGTGGTCCGAGATGGGTTTAAATATCTTGGGGTGTTCCTGTCCGCTTCTCATGGGATAGAAATCTTGCCCTACTATGGACACAGGTCAAGGAAGAGGTGCATTCTTGGTCGCACTTACCACTATCCCTGTTTGGCAGATCTGCCATCTTTAAGATGATTTTTCGACCTCACCTCCTCTACCAACTTCAAAATCACCCTTACTCAATACTACCCACCTGGTTTAGACAACTAAATGCAATTGTTGGGCATTTCCTTTGGGGTGGGGGCTCAGCACGCGTGGCTCTAAGAATCTGCTTCCAATCTACATATTCTGGAGGTATTGTGACTCCAGATGTTCAGGCATACCATGCCGCTTCACATCTTCTTATTCTTAATAACTGGTGGTATGGTGACAGACGAGATCCAGTGTATGTGTTTTAACGCTAGTTAATGGATATTACGTCATTACATATGATCCTATATTCGGGGATGATGCTTAAAACGCTACCGCCCACAACCAGGATGGTCTTTGTGACATGGCAGCAAGTGCTGCATAGGATGGGGGTGGGGTAGATTGAGGAAGGAGGCCCTTCTTTTGCATAATGGCCTATTACCAGAGATGTCCATGCTGTCTGGATTTGCGGGCTGGGAGGCCATTGGTATCTATACGGTTGGGGAGGTCCTACATGATCGGAGCCTAAAATCCTACCAGCAGCTCCAAACTGAATTGGACATGCCCCACTCACAGTTTTACAGATACCTACAATTCCGTCATGCATTCTCCCCCTATACAGCACACCAAGAAGACATACCTGACTTCAACCCCATTAAGGCCAAAATCTTTATGGGGGAATTGGGGACCACAAAATTACTGCGATATACCATACACTTGTGACCAATAGCCGCACTACACTCAACACCTCACTAGACGCCTGGCAAAAAGATCTCGGTCCTCTAGATGATGATGATTGGGCCGAGGCACTGCCTCCGCGTTATACAATTCAAATATCGGCACAAGGTTTATTTCAATAGACACGGGCTTTGGTGGACGGGACTGATCGCCTCCCCCCATTGCCTGCATTGTGGTGTCACAGAGGACACTCTCACACACACCATCTGCCAATGCGTGGTATTATCGAGGTTTTGGTGAGGGGTGATAACTGGCCTCTCAGAAGTTCTGAGTTGGGATATTCCACAATCACCATGCTTGGCTATGATAAATATCGTATAGGGGATAGTGAGCAATAGGTATGCACCATTTATTATTTCTTGGACTTACACTAGCGAAGTAAGATATTGCCAAGGCATGGAAGGATGTGTCCCCGCCATCGGTGGAGGTTTGGAAGAGGAGTCTCAACTTCTCTATGGGGCTAGAAATACCAATCTTCAAGGCGAGGGGGCGCCCCCAGAAACAACCTAAGATATGGAAGAGGTGGGCAGACTATCAGGGACTCAACGTAGAGCCCATTCCCCCTGCATCAAATATTGAGAAATTGGCATTTTGATCAAATGCTGAGCAACAGATTAGATTATAACTATGCACCTGTTCAACCTGGGTGGCTGCGAACTACTTGCGTCAGGCTACATATTGGGACTATGCAACTGTTGTTTATTGTTTGGGTTCTAACTCAGATATCCTTAACTGTTAAATTCTTATATTTGGATACTGTAATTGTTGACACTATTACTACTATGTCTACTTTAATATCGGTAATTCTGGATACTCCAGGGCAGATTTGTCTGTTGACTATAAAAATATTTTGTGCAAAAAAAGAGCTGTTTAGTGATATGCTTAAGGAGGGCATTATTGAACCAAAAGAATGTTTTTGCAGTGGGTTTCTCCAGTGGTATTCACCTAAAAATCAGATGGTTGTTTGAGGTTCTGTGTTGACTTGAAATCCCTTCATCAAGAAATTGTCGTTGACGCATTTCCTCTCCCAAATTTCAGTGAAGAGTTAGTATTAGTGAAGGGTGGTAAGTACGTATCGAAGTTGGATCTGAGGACTACTTATCTTCAAATCCGATTGCATGAGGAGTCTTAAAAACTCACAACTTTTGTTACTACTGAAGGGACGTTCCAATTCAAGTGTATGCCATTTGACTTAATGTCAGCTGTGAGTGTGTTCCAACGTGTGATGACAAAAGTGTTGGAGGGTGTCAGGGATGTCATTTACTTCCAAGATGACATTTTGGTCATGGTGGAAATCATAATGTCACTTTTATGAGGGTTCTAAAGAAGCTGGAGGATTTTGAACTAAATTTGAATAATGACAAATGTACATTCATGACAGAGCAGATAGATTACCTTGGATATTCTACATCCAATGGGGGTGTTAGTCCCAAACACTGTCAATTGGATGCTATTAAAATAACACCTGCGGAGAAGGATCAATTACCATCTTTCCTTCGGTTTATTGAATATTATGCAACATTTGTTGACAGGTTTGCAGATAAAAGAGAGTTTGAGGAGATTGCTGAGAAAGGGGGAAACGTTTGTGTGGGGCAAGGAACAGAGTGTTTGTTTTGAAAGAATCAAAACATAAATTTGCAATGCTGGAGTATTGGTGCTGTTTCATAACAGATTGGAGTCCATTCTGACTTTGGATACAAGTGCCACCATGGTGGGTGTTGTTTTTCTCAAATGCATGGGACAAAAGAGAGAACATTTATTTTTGCTTTCTGCACTTTCACTCCGGCTGCATGGAATTTTTAGGTAATAGAACTGGAGGTGTTAGCAGCTGGGGTGCCAAGTGCTTTTGTGTTTATTTGTGGGATGCGTGCTTTGTGTTATGCATGGGTCACAAAACTCTAATGAAGATATTGTCATCTGGAAAGGCAGGCAAGGGATCAGCCAGGCTAGCTACATTAGCGGATAGGTTTCAAGAATACTCCTATACTGTGGAATTTGTGCAGGTTTGGAGGAATGTACTAGCTGACTGCTTGTTTAGGTTGCCATTGGATTGGGAGACTGTAGATGATATGGTGATAAAAAGCTTTGAGTTGACAGGGTGCTGTGGCATTTATACCTGATGCAGTTCCGAGTGGTTTAAGGGCTTTCACCATCAAACAGTGGGAGGAAGAGATGGAACTTTATGTTGTACTTAAGGAAGTGTGCAAGATGATTCAGTGTGGGGGAGCAAGGGAGAGTACATTGTCACAGGCTGTGCAACCTTACTTTAAGGTGGCGGATGAGTTATCCATTTGTGATCTGAATCTTATCATGAGGGGTGATTGTTTTGTCCGTCCAGTGGGTTTGAGCTGGAGATTGTTTGAACTGGTGCATGAAGATCATTTAGGCCAAGGTCTGACAAGTAAGAGACTTAAGGGAGTGTTTTGGTGGCCAGGCCTGGACTACCACGTAAAAAGGTGGGTAGAGTGTTGCTCCATTTGCAAGGAAAGTGAGAAAAGGTTGATAGTGGGCTGTAACGATGTTGGAGGACACAATGAAGATCTAGCGAGGCCTTGGTATACCATTTGCTTAGATTTTACTGGTCCCATGATAGAGCTGCCTGCGGATTTAAGATTTGCGGTGATTGTGGTTGATGTGCATTCTAAGTGGATTATTTTTAGATTTATGAAAGATGTGGTATTGATAACTAAACAATGGTACCCAGTTAACTTCTCACCAAATGGTAATTATTTTACAGAAAAATTGCATAAGATATGCGGGGACCTCTTATATACCCCCTGGGGTAATGCTTTAGTGGAAAGGATCAACTGATTGGTGAAATGTTCCATTCAATTGGCCATTTTGAGCCATTGTAATGTTGAGGAAATGGTGGCTAGTAAGGTGTGGGCATATCACACCACGAAGCAAAGTACCACACAGAAAATATCTTTTCAGGTCATGCGTGGCTGTTTGCCAGGTACTAAGTTAATTCCTGCCTGGTTGAAGGAATGTGTTGAGAAGGGAGAATGCAGGAGAAGTCAATTTTGTGGTGAGAGAAGCATGAATGACACATTTAGCATTGATTGATTGGGTAAAAGTGAGATCCAGAAGAATTGGGAGGTGTCTTTCTAAATTTAAATGCCCTTTTTGCATTGCTGCAGTAGGGAAATATGTTGTAGCACTGGAGAACGGTGAGAGGTGGAATTTTAAGAACATTGCATTGTGTCAGAGGGGAGGAGAATGTACAAAGGAGTGGGCTGATGGATGGTCAGCAGCAATGTTTATGAAGGATATGGAAGTCAGGGGTGGTGGATCAAATTACTGTGTTGATTCCTCCTTTGAACAGAGGGGTGGTTCTATGGTCAAGACTAGTTCCAGGGTTTGTAGGACACCCGCTTATCTTGATGACTCTGTCAGATAACTGATCTGGGGTCAGGCACCTCTATTGGTTCGTTATGCAGATGTTGAGCATTTAGTGAGTTTTTAGTTAAGTTTCCTTTTGTTTTTCTTGTTGTGTTGGTTTCCTTTTCATTGGAAGGTAAAGGGATATGATATGATATTTGCATGTGTTCTGTTTAAATGGTTCTGCCTTAGATTGTAAGGCAGAGGGAATTCCAATATGGCCAGTTGCTGCTGTCAACTTGGTGAGAACTAAACCAGGTTGTGTCTACAATAAAACCTAATTGGAAATATAGAGCTATGGTGTGCTGTGAGTGCTTTCCTCCACAGCAAAGATCAATGACTGCAATCAGTAGGCTGTACAACTTAATTCTCAGGGAGCACATGCTCAATATTTGTTTTACATACCTGCACCAGCACCCAGTAGGCAGCAAGTTGACGGACCTCATGAAGCTTGCTGGGGAACTTCTGGATCTGCACCAGAGTGTCTAAAAAGCTTCCTAGGGACCCAATAAGGGTAGTTTAGGTTCCCCTAGAAAGGTGAGGGAGAGGTTAAAGATGACCCAGGCAAGGCCCATATTACGGCAGGAGGAAACGGGTACCCAAGCCCTTTCTGAGAAACAGGGGGAGGTTCTCGTGGGTGTTGGCTCAGGGTGCCCCATTTTCAACCCTGATGCTTTGAGTGCTCACAGTTAGCACACAAGCAGGGGAACCCAGTCTCTCCTAAGAAACCACACACTGGTGAGACCTCTACAGGGGTGGCTTGTATGAGCTCATGTGTAAGTAGTCCCCAGGTGTAGGTCATAGACCATGATATTCCTTAGCTGGGTGACAGACTCAGTGGGTGAGCTTGTGATCCCAGAGGGTGGGAGTTGCCACTTCCACCAGGTGAAAGTTAATGGAATCCCTGTCACTGGTCTGAAGGACACCGGAGCTAGCCAGACCATGATAATGAATCATGGGTACAAGTAATATAGTTCCTTCCCACTCTTCTTATACTTGTGAAACAACATGTTATCCAATATTCATCTTCTGGCTTAAATACAGGTTCATTACCCAGATCATCTTTTTCTTCTAATCTAGACAAATAATCTGCAGCTTTTTTCTTTATTCCAGCTATGTGATGAACTTTAGATTACTCTAAAATGATCACCTATCATTTTATCCAACAAGACATCACATCTAAACCCTTTTTCATGGAAATTTCTGTCAGAATTTTGTGGTCAGTCTGTACTTTTAACTGAATTCCACACAGGAAACTCTTGAACTTGACTCTATGACTGGGTAACTTGATTCTGAACCATGACTGGCTCTAGATTCTTAAGTATAAAGAGCTTTGGTCCCTTTGACTCTTCTCCTGACTTGTTTGCTTGCATTAGCACAGCACCTAAGCCTTTTAAACTGGCATCAGTAGTCACCATCACACTATGTCCAGGCACAAAAACTTTCAGTTCAAGAGTTGCAGTCAAACAACCTTTGATGTCCTTAAATTCATTCTCATACTCCATATTCCACAAAAATATCATTGTGTTTTTGCACAAACCTCTCATTATAAACATCCTTTTGGCAAGTTGTCAATTAATTTGCTTTTGTGAGCTAAATTAGGTTGGTGGGTGGGGTATGGTGTAGTACAGTGTGATTGGGGGGTGGAGTTTGTTATAGTATGATCTGGTATTACTTAGTGCAGAATAGTTTGGCACTGATGTGGTGCAGGGTTTTCTGGTGAAATATAGGGAGAGGTTGTATGATGTGGTATGATGTGGTATGACATATAATTCATTATGGAGTAGCATTCCACCACAGCCCAGTATACTGTGATGGTATAGAAATGTTGAATATGCTTTGTTCGATATCAGGAACATGTTATAGTGCAAATTTCTCTTTTGATTTGTTGGGGTGCATCATAATCACAAGTAGTTCACACCGCATATATTCTCTTGTCGAATTAACCTGAGACAGTAGAGTGTGACCCGTACTAATGAGAATTGTGGTGAATTAGGGATATTTTCACATAAACGTGAAGAAGTTAAAGTTGAATTTCATATGTGTTAAGCTGAAAACATTAGCGTGCAGAAATTGTGTATGCTGATGACACTTATCTACGTATCTGATGTGCTTATGTAATGCGTTACAATAGAAGTGCTCAGTAAAAGTGATAATTTATATGTAGTTTCATAAGGTCTGTGTGCTCTTCCTTATGTTGGCCGAATTCTGTAGGCCTGAAATGCATTTTCCTTCGAAGTTCTTCCATTAGACTTAATAGTGGAATTTCATGTGCATTTTGTATTTGTTCTTGCTCACGTTTCTGTTGCAGGTGGCGAATTCATCCTTGTTAGCTAGAATAATGTCTTTGTTTTAGGAGATAGGCTTAGGGAGAAGAGGATACGTTAAGTGCTGATACTGATAATGGAGAACTGTTGTATTTTCTCATCGGAGCAAGCTTGGGAATCAAGGTCATCACGCCAAGGCCTGGGAGCATCACTGATTAATGGAAAATCACCTATGAGGAGGTGGCTTGACTGGATGGTGTGATGTCACAATGTATCTTGGGAAATTACCTGTAGTATTGATATATCAAAGTTAGGGAAAGTGTCCAGGGATTTCTGCATTGCCTGGAGAGAGAGCATCTTAGAATGAGCTCTATAGCTTTATGCTACTTGACCCATTTGATGTGAAGAGACTTCTTAGGAAGGCTTCACACGCTGACACCTTAACAAATCTTGCCTTGGGGAACGTTATGTTTGGATGTTACGTTAGTGGTAGTGTAGGGACAAAGTAATGTTTTATACCCACAAACTTTCAATGAAGGGGAATCTCAACGTCTGCTCTGTCATTTTCTGTATCCTGATTCTCGAACTGATCATCCTGTGCATACCACACCGCCTTAACTTTATCCGTAGGTTTAGCTTTGTATTGGTGCCTATGTATTTCTGCACCCTCACTTTGAGGTGCCAGTACGTCCAGCTGTTTTTGGCTAAACTTAATTGGGAATCTGTGATTCTTAGGAGTCATGATAAATTGGAGCTGTAATGTTCATTGGCTAACGATTTCGCTCCCCTCCACGCTTTCATACTGTCCCATCAATCTGGGGTTTTAGAGCAGATCTAAAACACGGAAGCCGGCTCCTTCAAACATCTCAGTGGAGACCCAGCATTACCTGCCAAAATAAATATGGACTGCATTCTGGATGCCTTCAAAGTACACAGTCCACATTATTTAACTGGAAAATGAATGCCTTTTAAAAACAAATTCAAACATAAAAATCATCTTTTTGTTTTGCAAAATAATCTAGTAACCCAGAAGTCAATCTGATTCTAATTTTCTCCTCTTATATAGTGTTCTGCAAATGTTGTTTCCACAGGCAAAGTTTCCCATTTTCCTTATTTGTGAAGCATGCACAGCTCCTCAGTTTACCTATGATGTGCCTTGCCAGATTTCTATCAGCAACTTTAGAAAACTTTCACAGCATTAGCAAATAGATTACCCCAGCCAAGATGGAAAGTGTATGCTGTCTTTTTCTCTGAAAGTTTACCTTTTGCAGTTTTCCTATGCCCAAAATTATTAAGCAGAACAATATCAGAGGTGATCACATTTTTACATTTTGGGCAAATTCAGTGAAAATCGGCACTTAATTAAAAAAGGAACACCGTTCTCAAGACCTCTGTACATACATGAGATTAGATTAGTAGCTTGTAGAGTTCCTGATTACACCAACAGGGTGTCCCCGCTCTTGGAATTCTCCTCTATGTAGAGTCTGTTCCCTGTCCGAAGACATCTTAGCACCAGTCCACCTGGGGTGACCTAAAGAACCATGTTTTAAGTTTCCTACGTAACAGCACTTCTGATAGCTACATCCTAAGATCCAGCGGCAGTTGGTTCCAAGCTTTAGCTGCCAGAAAACTAAAATCTCTACCTCCCAAGTGTGCCCTTTGAACTTTAGGAACTGTCAGCTTTACAGTGGCCGCGGATCTAAGGTTCCAAATAGGTCTATAGGGAATGAGTAAGTAGAGGCCGAAGATAGCTACGGACTTTCTCGTTCAGATTTCTATGGCAAAAGCACAAAGCTTTAAAAGTCACTCTGTCCAGCACTGGTAAACAGTGTAGCTCCCTAAGGGCCATTACCACCGGAGCTTGCCTTGGGATGTTCAGTAGTATCCGGGCTGTGGCATTCTGTACTCTCTTCAGCATTGTCATACTACCTTTGGTGACACCTAAGTACAGAATGTTGCAGTAGTCAAAGGGAGATATAATCAGAGCCTGAATTATGGTTTATTTTGCTACCAGGGGTGGAAGGTGTAGAATTTTCTGTAACATCCTCAGAAGGCCAAATCAAGTGCCGACCAAAACTGATATCTGTTCCGCAAAATAAGGGGTGTTATCAAACCATACTCCTAAGTTTTTAGTCCTAGGTTTGGGACTGGGGTCGAACCTAATTCTTCCAGCCACTAGATGTGAGACGAAATGGATGGTTGTTTACCAACTACCATAATGTCAGTTTTGCCTGTGTTTAATTGTAAAAACAACAGTTGATGGACAGAATGCAGAACAATGTCATACATTCACCTTAGTACAGAGATCTGGGCCTAAACCCATAATTTTTCTGCTTGCCATTCCAGTTTGAACCTAGCCATATGCAAATCTGTCTTGACCATGTGCCCCATGAGAACAGTCCAGCCCAAACTGCCAAGCCAGGTCCACCCTGGACTGGAAACCAGGATCCTAGGACCGGTTTCAGCCTTTCAGCCCTCATCAGCCAGGATAGCTTGATTTCAGTGGCATGGAGAGTACGGGACTCACATCTGAGCATACCCGTCCTACTCAGGGTGACAAATGTAAAAACAACAGTTAATGGACAGAATGCAGAACAATGTCATACATCACCCCAGTACAGAGATCTGGGCCTAAATTCATCGTTTTTTGCTCACCATGCCATTCCAGTTTTAACCTAGCCATATGCAAACCAGTCTTGACCCTGTGCCCCATGGGAACAGTCTAGCCCGAACTGCCAAGCCAGGTCCTCCCTGGACTGGAAACCAGCATCCTAGGACCGGTTTTGGGCTTTCAGCCCTCATGAGCCAGGATAGCCTGATTTCAGTGGCATGGAAAGAACAGGACTCACGTCTGAGCATACCCGTCCCACTCGGGCTGACAAATGCAAAAACAGCAGTTGATGGACAGAATGCAGAATAATGTCATACATTCACCCCAGTACAGATATGTTTACCTAAATCCATAATTTTTTTGCTCACCATGCCATTCCAGTTTGAACCTAGCCATATGCAAATCAGTCTTGACCCTGTGCCCCATGGGAACAGTCCAGCCGGAATTGCCAAGCCAGGTCCTCCCTGGACTGGAAACCAGCATCCTAGGACCGGTTTTGGGCTTTCAGCCCTCATCAGCCAGGATAGCTTGATTTCAGTGGCATGGAGAGAACAGGACTCACGTCTGAGCATACCCGTCCCACTCGAGGTGACAAATGCAAAAACAACAGTTGTTGGACAGAATGCAGAATAATGTCATACATTCAGCCCAGTACAGAGATGTTTGCCTAAATCCATCATTTTTTTGCTCACCATGCCATTCCAGTTTGAACCTAGCCATATGCAAATCAGTCTTGACCCTGTGCCCCATGGGAACAGTCCAGCCCGAACTGCCAAGCCAGGTACTCCCCGGACTGGAAACCAGCATCCTAGGACCGGTTTCGGGCTTTCAGCCCTCATCAGCCAGGAAAGTTTGGTTTCAGTGGCATGGAGAGCAAAGGACTCACGTCTGAGCATACCCGTCCCACTCGAGGTGACAAATGCAAAAACAACAGTTGATGGACAGAATGCAGAATAATGTCATACATTCAGCCCAGTACAGAGATGTTTGCCTAAATCCATCATTTTTTTGCTCACCATGCCATTCCAGTTTGAACCTAGCCATATGCAAATCAGTCTTGACCCTGTGCCCCATGGGAACAGTCCAGCCCGAACTCCCAAGCCAGGTACTCCCCGGACTGGAAACCAGCATCCTAGGACCGGTTTCGGGCTTTCAGCCCTCATCAGCCAGGAAAGTTTGATTTCAGTGGCATGGAGAGCAAAGGACTCACGTCTGCGCATACCCGTCCCACTCGGGGTGAATGTATGACATTGCTCTGCATTCTGGCCATCAACTGTTGTTTTTGTCTTTGTCACCCTGAGTGGGATGGGTATGCTCAGACGGGAGTCCCATGCTCTCCACGCCACTGGAGTCAAGTTATCCTGGCTGAAGACGGCTGATAGCCAGAAACCGGTCCTAGGATGTTTGATTTCGGTCCACGGTTGACATGGCTTGGCAGTTTGGGCTGGACTGTTCCCATGAGGCATAGGGTCAAGGCTGATTTGCATATGGCCATGTCTGAACTGGGGTGGTGTGGTGAGCAAACAAATTATGGATTTAGGCCCAGATCTCTGTTCTGCATGCTGTCCATCAATTGTTGTTTTTGCATTTGTCACCCGAGTGGGACAGGTATGCTCAGATGTGACTTCCATGCTCTCCACGCCACTGGAGTCAAGCTATCCTGCCTGAAGACGGCTGATGGCCAGAAACCGGTCCTAGGATGCTTGATTCCAATCCAGGGAAGACATGGCTTGGCAGTTTTGATCTGGACTGTTTCCATGAGGCACAGGGCCATGGCTGATTTGCATATGGCCATGTCTGAACTGGGGTGGTGTGGTGAGCAAAAAAACGACGGATTTAGGCCCAGATCTCTGTACTGGGGTGAATGTATGACATTGTTCTGCATTCTGTCCATCAACTGTTGTTTTTGCATGCGTTTAATTGGAGGCAACCGAGATTCATCCAATTGGCCAGGTCAGTTAAGCGAGCTTTGAATTTAGGCGCAGCCTCTAGATCAATTTGTTCTAACGTGAAAATCAGCTGGGTGTCATCAGCATAGGACACCAGCTTCACCACATGTTTTAAAACTATTCCCTCTAGTGGGAGCATGTAAACGTTAAATAGCGTCAGGCTAAGGGCAGAGCCCTGTGGAACCCCTTGTAACAGGGGTCGAATGTCCGAATTGATAGGCCATTGTAGGACTTTGAAGGATCTATCCTGAACTAAATGCTTCATCCATTTAATGTGCACCCTCTGACTCCAACATCTCACAAACGTCCCAGCAGAAGGCCATGGGATACTGTTTAAAAAGCTGCACTTAGAAGGTAGATTCCATACTATATAGAGCTCTGAAACCCGATGGGGTTTCGTGTAGTACATGGTTTTCTTCCATAAACTTGGTCAGTGAGAAATGTTTCTGCTATTTTAGCAAAGAAATTTAGCAGTGATACTGGTCTCAAGTTTTCTGGGAGCACGGGGTCCAACAAAGGTTTCTTAAGTTACAAATGGGGGTGGGGTCACACACTACTCACACACCGGCGGTGTCGCCCCTAAGGACTCTGGTCAATGTAGTAACGTGTTCGCGATGCATCATCTTTCGATCTTCTGCTATCTTCGCTGTCTTCGCCATCCCTGGACACGTGTTTTGGGGTATCACCCCTCGTCAGCAGGGATAGGCCGTGATCTGGGGTTGCCGATGGCAGCCAATATCTGCCAGGTATAGTGCCATTCAGGCGCATAGGTGCGGGATCCCAGGCTTGTCAGCCCACTGCTCACGGGAGCTTTAAAGTTACAAATGGGGGTGGGGTTGCACACTACTCACACACCAGCGGTGTCGCCCCTAAGGACTCTGGTCAATGTAGTAACGTGTTTGCGATGCATCATCTTTCGATCTTCTGCTATCTTCGCTGTCTTCGCCATCCCTGGACACGGTTTCAGGGTATCACCCCTCGTCAGCAGGGATAAGCCATGTTCTGGGGTTGCCGATGACAAATCACCTTGCCCTCGCTGTGTTACACCAACACAACTCAAGTACAAGCAAGCATTGGCATAGCCAATAGGTCTCGCCTTTGGGACCTTATAAGTATTTAATTATGCAATAGAATATCCTTGGCACAACAACATCAACTGTTGCATGGCTAAACACTTATAAGGTCCCAAAGGCGAGACCTATTGGCTATGCCAATGCTTGCTTGTGCTTGAGTTGTATTGGTGTAACACAGCGAGGGCAAGGTGATTTGTCACATTTCATTGACATATTAAAGAATTTAAAACCACCTATCTAATATATTACAGTTTGAGCTACATTGACAGTCCATGTTATGTAGATATTTAGTGACATTTCTCAAATATAAGCGGTAACTAATGATAGTAAACCAGTTTGTTGAATGAACAAATTCATGACAATGGTGTATGTATATAACTAACATAGAAATGGAGAGATTTTTGAGAGCTTTATGCTGAGGTAGGATCCCTGAACAGAGAAGCAAGAGGAATGTGGCAGATAAACAAACCAGAGGGATGCGAACAATAAGCTTAGGGTATGCTCAAAAAGGCAGTTTTCCCCACTTTCTTTATTTTATTGCTGACGGTTGTGGTACTGACTGATGTGGGGATCTTGGCATTATTGACAGTCACTTTGAGCAGACTGATAAACTACCGGGGTATGTAGGATGGTGGAGCATCCTCGAGCTGTAGCGACTCGTCTCGGAGAGTGGCAGTCAGACAGCCTAATAGCACTGTTATGATGGATGAAAATAAAATTGACTAGATTCACTGAATGTTTTATGTTAGCCGATTTCTGTCTATGACTAAAACTGACATTAAGACATTTACTGATGTATCAATATATTTAGGTATTTAATGATACTGCACTGGTAAAAAAGAATGTTTAGTGAGAATGTACTTTTATATTAAGGCGTTCAATTCACTTCCCCTATATGGACATTCAGTAATGATGTGCGGTTATTTGGGTAAAGTGTCATTACACTGATAGATTAATATATGTAGATATTTAGTGAGCTATGATGACGTAAACATTTATGATATTTGTATACTTGCAATTAAAATAAACAGCTCTTTAGTCAACCGTGTAGTTGATGAGAAATCTCATATATTCCTAAACACTGAGATCTAATTACCTGAAATCGTCATGGTTTAGTAAGAAGAATACATTTTAAAGGATTAAAAAGTGCAAAAGAATGGTGGGCATGATAATCAAGGGAGAGAGACCGCGAGAGAAAGAGAGAAAGAGAGAGAGAGAACGTGAGAGGAGAGAGAGAGAGAGAGAGAAAGAGCCCGGGAGTGAGACACAAATCCAAGTTCTGCTTTTATTTCCTGGGAGCATGCGTGAGAGAGAGGGGGAGCAGGAGGTGAGCCCGAGAGTGGTGCGTGCGCAGTCAGCTCTTTTTAGAAGCACAAATTCGTGCTTGTGGCGCTCCCCTGCGCGCTCCCGCAAGGTGTATGCCTCCGCAAGCACGAGTATGTGCTTCTAAGAAGAGCTAAACGACGGCTAAAGGTCTCCTATACAGCGCATGGCCACTGCGTAGGCGAGACCTAAAAACAGACTAGGAGAAGCTTGGTTTAGGAGCAGTCTCTCACCACAGAGAGAGGAATCCGTTGGGGCCGCGTAGCTGCCATGAATTTGTATCCTGCTTCTAAGGGTGTGGCTACGGAGATCGAAGAAGCAGCCAGCTAAGACGACAGGTAAGCCCACGTATGAAGTGTAAATAACATCATCGCAAGCAATGCGATAGTTAAAAACGAGGTCACACGGGAAAAAGAAAAAGGAAAAACCCTGTAAAACCAAAGTACATACATTTATTCGCTGGAAGTCTTTCCCAACAAGGAAGGAACATAAGGCAGTATGAATTTGTTTTGTTGCTGCCAAATGTGTAGCAAAGGATAAACACACTGGCCAGTGCCTGGCAGCATCTGCTCCTTCCCCTGCTTGTAGAAGTCCCACACTAGTACTAGGAAACAGCACGCAATGTCACCAATGTAAAAGGAAGGTGGCTGCTGCTCTGAGCCCTACAGAGTGGAAGAAAAGTTAGCAATAAAAGAACAGGGCCCGGTTTTCACACCGTTTTAAGGTCTGATCTTTGACACAGCTTTAGCTGCCTCACCATACTATTGTTTTTTGCTTCTACCGACTGCAGCGTGCAGCATGAGGCCCGCGGTCATACAACTTTACCCACTTGCTGGTTTCACTTTGAATGACTGCAAAAAATCTGTGCACATTGTCTACATCTGCCTAAATATACTTCCTTTCTCATCAGTGACATATGGGCACATGCATCATTCATACATTTTGCATTTCCTAATTTGCAAAAAATACCGAATCGCAAATTAGGAATTGCAAAATAGTATGCATCATTTTTTTGGCTTTTCATTTGGGATTCGGTAAAATTCGCAATTTTTACCGAATTCCAAATAAGTAGCGAATTCCTAAGTGCATTTTCGCAATTCCCATTGATTCCTATGGGCCAAAAGGCCCATAGGAGTCAATGGGAAGGCATTTCCAAATTCGCAATTTGTTGATGCAATGCATTTGAAAGTGCATGTTTCACACACACATGTCCTAAGGACATGTGTGTCTGTAACATGACAGTGTAAAAAATGAATTTTTTTGCATTTTTAAACATTTTTGCAAATTACCACGAGGGTCAACCTCGTGTTAATTTGCACTTCCAATTTCAGAATTTGCATTTTTTTTTAAATTGATGCATTGCATTTAAGGAATCGCACAAATGCGATTCCTTAAATGCATTCGCATTTTTTAGAAATGCAAAAAAATGCGAATTCTGAAAAATAGTTTGATGCATCCCAAAAACGTATTTAGGAAGTGCAAACGGCCGAATTTTGGCCCACATGCATCATTGTGACATTTTGCACTTCCTAATTTGCGAAAAATAAGGAATCGCAAATTAAGAAGTGCAAAATGCTATGCATCATTATTTTCGGTATTCATTTGTGATTCGGTAAAAATCGCAATTTTTACCGAATCCCAAATGAATACCGAATTCTTAAGTTAATTTTCGCAATTCCCATTGATTCCTATGGGCCAAAAGGCCCATAGGAGTCAATGGGAATTGCGAGTGGCACTTTGAAAATTTCATGGGTGCAGGGGGGGGTCCAAAGGACCCCCCCATGCACCCCTGAAATGTATTTTTCGCATCATGTTTCACACACACATGTCCTAAGGACATGTGTGTGTGAAACATGAATGTTGAAAAAAAACCATTTTAAGCATTTTAAACACTTTTTCCACATTTACCGAGTGGTTCAACCACTCGGTAAATTTGGCACCCTAATTGCGAATTTACAGTTTTAAATTTAATGATGCATTGCTTTTAAGAAATCGCACATCTGCGACTTCTTAAAAGCACCCGCAATTTTAGAACTCGCAAACATGTTACGAATTCTAAAATTGCTTCATGCATCCCAAAAAGCACTTTTGCATTCGCAAACGGCCGATTTTAAGGAATCGCACCGTTTGCGACTACAAAAATGCTTGATGCATGTGGGCCTTACCGATTCGCACCGTTTGCACTTCCTAAATAGGTTGATGCATGTGCCCAATAGCTTGGTAAAAATTTGCTTTTTATTTATTTTAACATTAAATATCAGCTATTCCCTAGTAAAGCAATCACATCACTGAATGTTTTTTACATTTAAAAGTTTTGTTGCAAGAACATGATTTACTATGTTTAGGTGATAGCATATTGGGCCATATGTATGAACACATGTTCCCATAGGCACAGAATGGGTAAAAACTTTTGATACATCTGGCCCATTGTCTTTATTATTTTTCTTACATATTCTTGCAATAAAAAAAAAAATTACTATCACATAAGCCTGCCAAGGACAGACTTACTGGCTGTGCCAATTCTTCTCTTTAAAAGCTTCCTCTTTAGCTTGGTTTTTGAAAAAATGTCAACTTTGCAACATCTTTGACTTTGCAGCTGCATTTAAGGCAAATCTGCTGGAGCACTGGAACCAATGCCTCTGCATCCGCAACCCTTCGGCAAAAACTAGGGTCTGCAGCTGCTGTTCTGCGAAAGTACAACCGCCGACAAGTTGAACTACTTTCAGTGAAAGAACACAAACCCGACCCTCAAGCATGCCAAGAGAGCATGGTAGAGTGGCTGGCATTTTTGTAATTTTCCAAGTGTATGTTCTTGATCTGCTAGGAGTTTTCTACCATCACGTGGAAAACATTGATTCTTTTGTTTTTGTTGCCTGCAAATAAAGCATGTCATTCCCCAACAGGAATAAATACAGCAGGTGTGGTGTCGCTATCCTTGCCCTACCTGTGATAAGGCTTCTGAAGCGGTGCCACCAGATGTAGGGGGTTTCTCCGTGTCAGGTTTTAACCAATGACAGAGAGGGCAGAGACTCCGCTGTCAGATGGGGTTCTTCACATGACGTTTCTCCCTATGTTGGAGTGCAGAGGCTTAGCTATCAGGACTCAGGAGAACGGGTTAACTGAGATGAGGAGTCTAGCAGACAGATTTACCATTTACTGTTTGGGTGGAGGATCTATTACAACCAGCCTCTAAATATGGATATCACACATTGATCATCTCCTATGATAATGTGACAGATATGCATTAAAAGAAAACAAGTTACTTACCTGTAACTACAGTTATCCAGTATTGGTATCTTTCATAGATTCACATGCCTGAATCATTCCCCATCGCCGAGGCGGGAGTCCCATGGTAATAATACATATAAAAGCAGTGCCTTAGAATAGAATTGTAGTAGGCTGACAAGACAGTAGGCCCAAAAGGCCCAAAGCTTAGCAGCCTATCTACCTCATTATATGAAAAAGAGCTGAAAATAGCTCCAGCCAATCAGATGCCAGCACCTTCTAGAACCTTCCCAGCAGAGGCAGTTCTCCTCAGATTTTCTTAGCACAAGTGAGAAGTAGGTATCCCCATTAGAGAACTGTCCTGCCGGGGAGGAGGGTGGGTGCATGTGAATCTATGAAAGATACCAATACTGGATAACTGTAGTTACAGGTAAGTAACTTGTTTTCTTGTCCAGTATTGGGGTATCTTTCATAGATTCACATGCCTGAATCAGAATAGCAAGCAGTAAACCTAATAATGTTGTTTGCGGAAGGTGGGAGACAAAGCGTAAATCTACATATCCCCCACACATCCGGAAGGTTATAGAGCAGTAGAATATATAAATACATATAAATGCAGAAACCTTCTGAAATGAAATAATTATAGTCAGGTAACATTATCCAACGCGTTCCCTACTGTTGCACTCTCTGGAGTGGGATTAATAATTTTTACGCTCCAGCAATCCAATCCTTTCCCTACTGTTGCACTCACTGGAGTGGGAATCGTAATTTTTACCCCTACGCTATCCAACGCTTTCCGTACTGTTGCATGCTCTGGAGTGGGAATAGTAATTTTTACCCCTATGCTATCCTACGCTTTCCCTACTGTTGCACTCACTGGAGTGGGAATAGTAATTTTTACCCCTTTGCTATCCAACGCTTTCATTACTGTTGCACTTTCTGGAGTGGGAATAGTAATTTTTACCCTCTCGCTATCCAACGCTTTCCCTACTGTTGCACTCACTGGAGTGGGAATAGTAATTTTTACCACTACGCTATCCAATGTTTTCTCTACTGTTGCACTCACTGGAGTGGGAAAAGTACATTTAACCCTCCCGCTATCCTACGGTAAAAATATTGTATATTTTTTAATAGTAGTATGTTCATATATATATATATATGTATTAAAAATGTAATTGTATTTTTTTAACTTACATTAATTATTTATTAATTTTAAGGTTATTTAAGTATTTTAAGTATGTTTAAGTTAATTATATTTATTATTTCATTAATTTTCAATTACTTTTAAGACATTTAAAAAAATGTGATATTTTAACTAACTATATTTTTTACAACGATATTTTTGATTCAATATTTTTGTTTTACCTGTTTGGAGATAGGGATTCGATATTTTTGCAATCTGTATTTTTTACTCAATATTTTGGTCAGTTTATATTTGTGTCATCGATATTCTTTCAGTGATCCGATCTTCATGTCCAGGCCTGGGGAAAATCTTAAAGTTTGACTCGAGTTTAAATATCCCCCAACAGCACATTTTTTTATTGCTTTGTCAAGTGCGTATATTGCTGCTCCCGAAATGCAACAAATGATGAAATATTTAAAAAAAAATGTAAATCCACAGCCCCAGCATTTAAAAAGGAAATCAATTAATTGCAAAGTGATTAAAAACTTTATACCAGTACACACGCTCTCCGTACCATTGTGGTCTTGTTGGAGCTAAATTAAAGAAGCACAGGCAATTGCCAAGGGTCATTAGTAGTGTTTATACATGAGTTGCGGGAACATGAGGAAAGCTGCAGCATGCCCAATTTGCAGAACTTTCTCTAGGTGTTTTACATATGAAAATCACAAAAGACGTGTGGATACATATCAAATCATAATATAGAAAAGGTGATTTCCACAGCACAAATGATGAGTTGCTGACCCGCGAAGGCAAAAAGTTACACAAGCATTAAGTGTACAATGAATCACCGTAGAAGAACATCTTGTGATAAAGGAGTGCACATGCTAGAATTTTCACAATACATGTCCAATCAGTTGCAGACACTTGTTTTTAGCTATACATGGTCATTAACTTATGAAATTAGCAAGAGAAGCAGGGCAGCAGCATGTTACGTACACTTGAGGCTTGGCCATTTCTCAAGAACTTGTGATTACAGCAAAAGTACATAGTTCACCCGTGCTATCCTGTCTAAATTGCACACTTAAGTATTGCCATTCTTATTGACATACTTAAGGTACTTTATATTCTAGGGGACAATAAATTTTAAATGGGGAATGAGAGAGAGAGAGAATGTATATAGTGGTATTTTCAATACTCCAGGCCATTATGAACAGTATACAGTGGAAATCGGCTGACACATGGTGGCAATCTAGGTCACTGTACTTGATATACTAAGATGTACCCTAAAAACTCCCAAAGACAGTAAAAACAACATAAAACGGTACATAGACTGTCATGTACAGAAAACACATCTCCATGTCCATGCTCTGAAATCTAGGAAAAACATGGAAGGAAAAATACTTTTGCACCAATAAGTTATTTTAATCAACATTATATGTATGTGTACACGCCCCTGCGTCCAGGGGGTACGAATGATCATACAAACCTCAATATTAAGAAAGTTCACCTATTTGATAGGCATGAACATTCAGGTCATACATTCGCTGTTCATTTTTCCTTACCAAGAACTAACACTGAACCCACCAAACTATCCTGTCTACTGTTCATACAGTACACTTCTATTTGTCCCGTTAAGAGATGTTGTAACAATTTGTTGCTTTGTTTTGAAGCCATGCCCAGAGCCTGTGGTGAGCATTAATTGGGGACTGAATCTCCACTTACATAACTAGTATGAAGGAATTTGTAGCTTTTTAATTTTGTTAATATCGCAATTCATTGTACATTGTATGAATTGTGGTCATTGCATTTTTTAAATCAGTGGTGAAATCTGTGCCGTCGCTCTTACGAGCGGAGCTTCATTATGCAGAAGGACAATAGAAGCATGAGGGGGAGATGTTTTCAGCGTTAATGCACCCAGACAGTCCCTAGTCAGTCTGGACTGCATTTTGGTCCGAACTGCGGACATTCTCACTAATCGTCCCTGAACCCCTGTCAGTAAGCCACACGCTAACTGAGCTAAATGGTGAAACTCCCTCAACAGAGAAACAGTGAGATAGTCAATGGAGATAGTAGCCTCTTCCTGTTTTGCAAAACCAAAGGGGATGATGGACGGAGTGTTGAACATTGCAAGCACTCACCCCCAGTCAACTGATCTGGGTTTAATCCATCATCATTCTTTAGCTCACTCCGCGACTCCAGTTCAGACATGGCCATATGGAAATCAGTCTGACCCTGTGCCTCATGGGAACAGTCCAGCCCGTACTGCCAAGCCATGGCTTCCTTGGACCGGAAAAATGCAGCCTGGGACCAGTTTCTGGCTAATCAGCCATTATCAGCCATGCTAGCTTAAATCCAGTGGCAAAGTGAGCAAGGGACCCACGTCTGGACACACCCTGGCAACTTAGGGCAAACAAATCAAAACCAAAGGGGATGATGGACGGAGTGTTGAACATTGCAAGCACTCACCCCCAGTCAACTGATCTGGGTTTAAACCATCAGCATTCTTTAGCTCACTCCGCCACCCCAGTTCAGACGTGGCCATTATCAAATCAGTCTGACCCTGTGCCTCATGGGAACAGTTCAGCCCGAACTGCCACTGGATTCAAGCTAGCCTGGCTGATGACTGCTGATTAGCCAGAAACCAGTCCCAGTATGCTTGTTTCCGGTCCAGGGAAGACATGGATTTGTACAAAGTGTGTTATTTGATACAGGCACCAAACGAGGGACACTTAACTGTCAGACACCGCCCTGGTATGAAGTGAGTCACATGGTGCATGGAGGTAACGACTTAAACCAGAAA
Source organism: Lissotriton vulgaris (assembly GCF_964263255.1). NCBI lineage: Eukaryota > Metazoa > Chordata > Amphibia > Caudata > Salamandridae > Lissotriton > Lissotriton vulgaris. The sequence goes on along the minus strand of NC_141687.1, from coordinate 1,884,703,341 downwards.
AAAAGCGAAAAGACACAGCAGGAAAATATGGAATAAAAGGAAATATCACAGATAGCAAGATATCCTCAAGTAAAGATGCGTATAAAACTTGCAATGTCAAAATATAATACGATAAGCAAAACTGCAAGAACGAGAAACTGCTAGGGCGGGTGCAGTGGGAATACTTACACTTACATTTGTTCGCTGTGGAGAAGAGTAGGGAGTCAAAAGACATATATCTCACACCACTTTGATGGGGAGGGCAGAGCTGTTACCTAAGAGCTCAAAGGCTTTATCCGTCCTCCCCATCAGTGGGAAGGCAGAAGAGAAAAAAAGGGAAGCCAGGAAAATGTTGAGTGTTCAGACTGCTCGCCAAGCCTAGGACAGCATTCTCCTCCAAATATGAGAGATACATTAAAGAACCACAGACATTTGTCGAATTTCATAAGCAGAGTTTATACGTTAGACACAGAACAGTAGCAAAGCGACAGCATGTCCAATTTAGAGAACATTCTCTAGGTGTTTTATACATGAAAACTACAAAAGGCGTGTTGATACAGATCATGCATCATAATGCAGGAAAGGTGATTGGCAAAGCATATATGATTAAGTGAACAACCAATCGCAGTAGAATACCATCTCGTGCTAGAGGAGTGTGGCAGGTGCGACGTCCTCATGCTAGAATTTATACACTACCTGGCCAATCAGTTGCAGACACTTGGTCATGAACTTAAGAAATTAGCAAGGGAAGCATAGCAATAGCTCGTCCTGTACACTTGTGACTAGGTAATTTCTCAAGGCTACACAGGTAAAGTACAGACATTTCAAGTTCACTTCGAAGCCAACTGCTGTGTACTCTCTGCAAGCCTGCTCATATTTATTGTCACAAATTGGAAGCTGAAATAAAATCGATTGCACAGTCTCATAAGAGGTGAGGCATTTATGACATGATCAAATTAGTTATATAACTTAACATTTTTATATTGAACTTTGCTTTGCTTAACCACTGAGGGATTTAAAGGATGAAGTACAATGATGTTTCACAGGCGGCCCACATCAGGGCAACAAACCAAGGGTCTTTCTCGGGTATCTCAATACATTGATTGATCAACTTCTTCAAGGTCGTCTACATTTTGTGCATGAATATGACTTGATACAGTGGAGGTAACATACTGGCATAATGATTCCATTAGGTGGTACATATACATATCGAGACCCGAGTGAGAATAAGTTATGAATGGTGCATCACCACCCACATAGGTTGACACCCCCATTTTTTAAAATATAATATTCTGGATGCAGTTCCAGAAATACATCCTAACTGTTTCATTTGGTACAAGAAATATACAATTGTATTTTTAAAGCAACTTGCTATTGTTGATTTTGTTTTACCAGTTTTTTCTACAAAAAAAGCCATGAATACCTTCAAGTCAGCATTAGGAGTACTGTTGCATCTGCTGAAAATTATTATCCAACTTTTCTTTGAATTACCAGTACATCTTTGTTTCAAATTGTGGATGTACAAATGTCATCAGGAGGTAGCAATCGGCATTCTTCGAGAACACCGTGAAAGGATCATTGTGGAAGCAAAACATTATTTGTGTTCCTCCAGCACCTGTAGAAGACTGTAGTTGTTCTCCATTTAGTGCACTATACATTCCTCGGTTGAAATTACAATCTGGCCTGCCCTTCTCAACAAAATGGTAAGGCCTGCAAAGGGCAAGGCTTTTTATTCACTGTCTTTAGAGAGGCTGTGATATGTCATTAAAGAGGCTTCAGCCAAAGCCCTTGGAATCTCTAGTCATTTGTTCCATCCAAAGCTTTTCATGGAGGATTGCTTGGCGATGGCCTTCTTTGCCCGGGTAGGTGCAACAGCATGTGCAGTGTTGGGTTCATTGTGACTGTTACTCACAGCTGTACTTGAGGTTGGAAAACTGTTTTAACACGTTGAGAACTGTTGGATTGAATAATAAAGGAGCAGATCTTGTAATGGCAAGCATATCTGCACTTCGTTGTAATCAGCCACAGAGACACTAACAATTCACAGTAGTGTCTGTGCTATTCAACAGGCGTACATACATATAGATGGCCACAGAACAAGGTTGTAAGGAACAAAACACAATTTAAACCACAGATTAATAATCAGCTCATTTTTAGGTCTCACCTGATACAGCTCGTGCACTGTTGCTTGATACACATTTTGCTTACATGTAGGCAGCTCAGAGCCCATCCATTTCTTACCATTCGTTGGCTACATTATCAGTCTTATTTGCAGGCTTCACTTTGGTTTCATCTTCTATTTGCACCCCTGGAGCATGCGCCAAGCACAGCTCCATGATCTTCTGGAGTGTCCTTCCGTTTCTACTGCTTCCTGCTTCAGACATCACTGCGTTCGATTATGTATTTAGGTTGTCTTGCTCCTGGCTTTGCTCGGCACTCTGGTTGATGCAGCGTAACAACATCAGCAGGCTACAGGTTGCTAGCCTAACTTTGAACAATGATTTCGAAATACATTAATGGCATTACGCTATTGCTATGAAGTAATCACCCATTTAGTTTGCAGCAAAGTGCTTTTTTGGTGACAGGCCATAACATACCATACAATGACAAGCCCTAATGTACCATACTTTTTCTCTATATCTACTTATCTATATCTATGCATATATATATGTATATACACACAAACACACACACACATATATGTATACAGCATTATATTATGATATATTATAATATAGTAACTATTATGATCCTTGAGTACAAAAATTGTAAAACAAGGCTAAAAAACATTGACAAAGCCAATCGATCTTGCATAGCGAGACATATTGACTTTGCCATTGTCTGTTTCAAAAGTCTGTATGCAGAGCAACTTGCTGATGTAAGGACTACTGGTTGTGAGAGTAGACTGCTTCCGTCCGTACCAACAGTTCTTTAATACAGTGAGTTCTGATAGTTTTGCCATTCGTATTTCATGCTCCTGTTTGCATGCCCATTGTGAGATGCACTCTTTCGGCGTCTAACTTTTCAAATCGCAATAAGCGTATCTTCCTTGGAGAACTGACAAGCAGAAATCCCCTTGAGAGCTATTAACACACGCAGATGTAACAGACTTGAGCGTTGCACTTCTTACGAACATTTGAGGTCACAAATTGATTCATATGTGTAGCACTTATATATAAGGAGCAGTGGCGACCGGCATAGCTCTCGGGTGGTGGGTGGGCATGCAAAGGGTTTGCGGGAGCTAACATGGGAGGAATAAAAAAATAAAAGTACCTTTCCACCAAACCACTCGTAAGGTGACTCATTTTAGAGAAACTGCTAAACTGAGTGTTCATGTATGGATGGTTTGTCCACCATTGGGTCACTCCTTCAGTAGGGCTATCCTCGAAATTGGGTTAATAAGCTTTCTGTTGATGAGTACAACTTGTATTGACCACCAGTATGGAGGTAAATCTACAGATATTCATACCTGGGTTGTCATCTTCAAACTTTATGAGATCTTTTTATGAACAGCATACGTTTTTTCCACAGTCTGAATAAATCTGTTATATTAAACACAGGATACAAAGTACTTTAATCCCTTCCCTGCAGGGCATACTCCCCCGCTGTGCTGGGGGTGGGGGGGGGAACGCACAGCGCCACATGCTCATGACGAGGTCAGCTCGTCATGAGGCACAGTGCTCGTGTGCTGACCACATCCGTTTGTGTGGAACGCTCGCATAGATGAGGAATTAGCCCAGCATGCGAGCGTTCGAACGGTCATGACGAGATCAGCTCGTCATGAGAACACGAGCACCGTGGCTCAAGACGAGCTGACCTCGTCATGAGCATGCAAGGTGATATAGTGGCTCCTGGCACATGCCAGTGCTCAAAAAAATACAGAAACAAACTAATTAAAATAGATAGACAGATAAATACGTAAAGAGTGCTCTGTTTGCTGGCAGCCCCACGTTTACACCACCAAAGTTTTGATGTTGACCAGTACAGCCAGAAAACGAGAGACAAAACCAGAGACAATGGTTTTTGATATTATGGGTGAAGACAGTAACATTTAGATAGAGTAAAGCCCATTTGGTTAGTCAAGTGTGTATGAATAGTTAGAACGATCTCATATTCTAGTTTGATGAGCTTTTACTTGACTCTGGATTCTTCTGGGATAGTGCCAAATGATATCAATCCTCTTACAATATGTGAAGTCTCTTAAAGATATCTGGGTGATTATCAATGAATGGTTCTCAACCATGTCTGCCTAAATGGATCCAAAGAAAAAATCATGTTGCTGATTTTCAGGGATCCCAGAAAGCTTCCAACTAATTGCCAAATTCACTTGTCCACCCTTTCACTTTTCATCTCCTCTTTTCTAAAGCCAGGAAGATCGATCATCAATTTTGATTTTGTCATTCGACCTGCCATATAATTGAACCTGAAGGTCAAAATTTTAATAAGTAATGTCTTCCTCCACCCTTGCCTCACCTGAAGGATCCTTTACCTAATGTTACATACTATGGCGTTATTGAAACAATGATTTTGAACGTAGATGAACCAAAATAAGGAAGAAGCTCCACAGAAGGCTGAAATACTAGACCCCCCCTGATCCTTGGACTGAAGAGAACATATGACATCTCACTGTGAAGTCTCCCCATTATTTACTATAAAAAAATAATGTATATTCAACATCATCTGCTTCACTCACAAGGCATTGTGTAGCTAGGCCCCATAACTATCTTTCAAGGTGATGTCTCCATATGTGATGAATGGGAAGCATATGTTTGAATTCAAAACTATAATTGTTTCTGTAGCAGACAAGCTTCAAATGGTTTTAGTGAAATTCCAAGTATTGATAAGGTTCTGTGCATTGGAATTCCCTTCTTTGCCTCTTAGCCTATTGATAGGAATCAGACAATGCTCCAAATGTTTTGTTAATGTACTGTTCTGTTTCTATTCTAGACTCTAGTCTCTCTTGTTTGCTATCCTTCATCTTTATAGTCGCTTAGTTAACTTTAACCTCTCACGTCACCATCACATCACTCATTCCCTGTAAAAACTCTAAAACAGCTCTAAGGCAGAGCTAGTATTATGCAAAATACATGAAAAAAATATCTAAATTAAAACAAACTATAGTATAGGAAAACACAGGAATACTTGAAAAATCTGGGACGAAGAACATTTTGTGTTTAATCTACCACACAAATGTCAAGCATGGTACTTAATAATTACCTGAATATGGCATTCTCTGTTATCATTCTAGTTAGGGAGTAACAAATGCACAGATAAATTCTCCACACTGGAGGTGTCATTTGAGTGTATTGATGCCTTGTCCTTTTGTTTATTTATACAGTTGGTGTTGAGCCAAGTAGAGCACTAGAAATTTGAGGCCAATCAGGGTTTGTATGCAGCAAATAAAATAACCACTGCTGCTATTCGCATTTAACTTATTTTAAAAGTTAAAAGGATGTGGGGCAATACATTGTGTGAGAAAATTCCCTTTTTTGGTGTGGTCATCTCCCTTGTTGCTGAATTGTGTTGCTGGCTTTTTAACTCTGTGCACTGGGACACCACTTACCATGGTCCAGTGCATGTTCTCTGACCATTAAAAGCATACTAAATTGAATACCACCTAAATGGTCTATTTAACTTTTCTACAAGTCCATAATATTTGGTGTTCAAAATACACTTATTGCATGTAAAGTTAAATGTTACTTATGTACTACTGCACTACTGTGCCATCCAGTAATGTGATCAGGCAAACATGACTCCAGGCCTTCCATAGAAGCCTGGCAGCTGCAGTTTAAAACTAAAAATGTGTTGGAAGTTGTAAACCTTTCTTTTAAATTTTAACTGGCCATCTTTTTGTAGGCAAGGCAAAGCAGGGTGCATGGAATTTTACACTAGGACATGTAGAAATGTAAAGCTAACCTATCTAGCATCTAAAAGCGGTTTTCACTGAAGTAAGGCTGGCTGTTTCAATAGAGAAACACTTGGATTCATTATTGCATTAAATCATTTTACCTATAAATGTCATTCTTGAACTCTTTGTAATATTTATTAAAATGGCAATTCATTGATGAAGTCAGATTTTCAATATATAGTTAGGAAAATATACCTTAGAAAGTTACCTTTTATCCTGCCCAAATCCTCAGGAGGATAATTTGTATTATCCTCTATCTGCAGCCTTTTGAGTGCTCAAACGCTAAATAGGCGGGCAAACAGCACTCAGAGCAGAGACAAAGCTCTGGGTGTGGGGAGGTGTTTCTGTTCCACTGGCAGGATTACCAACATGAAACGAGGAATTGAATACATGAGACCCTTGATAAGGTTATGGAACAAATAAAGAAAAAAGCATGGTCAAATAATGAATACTGGACCTAAGAGGGAGATTCTGATAATAATGAGAAAAAAAGGATAAAAGAAAAGAAAAACAAAACATAATAAACCCTGTCTGAAACCCTTTAAAGGAGTAGTGGATCATAGAACCATAGCAGAGAGAGGTGTCCTAAGTGGCACACAGACTATGGTGAAAAGCGCCATAGCAGGACGCAAGAGAAAGTTGTCCTAAGCAGCAGGCAGAGTGTTGATGGTCAGGAGGATGAGTTTATTGGTGATAACTATACTAAATGGGATGATGAATACATAGAGGAATATGTTTTAAACTTATAACAGGATGATGATGATGGAGGGGATGACCTATTTGGTGAGGAAGTGTCACCCTCCACTTTGAAGGATAGCATAAAAAGCCTTTTAGGGGCAGAGGTGTTTTCCCCTTTTAACATAAAACAGAAGCAAGAATGGTGGCCGGAGTACATTGGAAGCTTGATAAACAAATAGATTAGAAATCCTTTGGCAAAAGATGTGAGGAGTATTTTTAAAGCTGAATGCTCAAGACCAGTTATTCGAGATAATTTCTGCCTCACTCCAAATCTGGATCCAGATTTAATAACTTTAACTAAGATGGGCAGAGGAATATATAAAAGGCCTTCCAATAAATCTGGATCTACTGAGAGGATGGAGCCAGAGAGCCCTTGTATTTGTGCTTCCCTGCCTTAGCTAAGGCTCGGAATTATATGGGAAGAGTGTTTAGTGGATGAATGAATGAAACAGCATTTATAAAGTGCACACCTACTCCGCGGAGTGTCCCACAGCTGGAGTGAAAGTGTTTTGGCAGGGCCGGCAGAAAGGTAATTTCTGGTGGCAAAGGATTTCAGAGATCCCACTACAATTATAGATCGAGACAAAGTGGAAGAGGCTAACAAGCTCAAGCCGGAGAATCATTCTATCCTCAGAGAGGACGATATCAAAGAGGATGAGGAAACAAAGCTCAAGGACAGGGATTTAGTCCAAGGTGAGTAGAGTGATTACTTTTTTCTCCCCAAGGAAAAGCAGGTGGTCATCTAAAATGTTTCACCAAGGTATGGAAGAATATAACCTAAGACCCTCGGATATTGGACAATATGCAGGGTTTCAGAATAGAATTCACAGAAATACCCATTGAGTGGAATCAAACAATAGAGGTAGTTTAAGCAAAGAACCACAGTGCGTGATGAGGAAGAGATAAAACGTATTTTGGGAAAAGGAGCAATTGTACAGGTGAAGAGGAGGGACAAAGGTTTTGTACATACTCTGTTCTTGGTAGAAAAGAAGAACAAAGGACAGAGACCTGTTATACATTTAAGAGATTTGAACAAATATCTATTGCACAGACACTTCAAGATGGAAAGTATATATTAAAGTATACATTAAAGAATGACTGCTTGTTAAATTTGGATCTGAAAGATGCTTACTATACGATACATATGGCAAAGAACAGTCAGATATAATACCGTCTGTTCACATGGCAAGGCCAAATGTATCAGTTTTGTTCTCTCACATTTGGCCTGTCTTCAGCACCATAGTTTTTCACCAAGGTAATGAGGGCAGTGGTATCTTTCCTGAGAGGGAGAGGCTTTCAGATGCTCGTTTATTTGGATGACAGTTTGGTAGTGCTTCAGTGTTTAAAGCAGCTTCTAAAAGACTTGAATTTGGTAAACAAATTAATGGAAAGCCTAGGCTTTATTGTGAACAAAGCGAAGTCAATCTTGACACCAACACGCTCTTTGGAATTTTTATGTTTAAACCATAGACACAGTCAATGTGGTTTTATTACTTCCACCGAAGAAGGTGAACAAAATAAGAAGGGAAATCGATATGTGTTATAGAAAGAATAATAAATTTTAACCCCTTCTGTGCTCAGGACGTCCGGGAGCCGACCTGAGCCACGGTGGGATTGTGCGCAGTACGGCTAACAGACATCCTCGCACATGGCAATTGAAATACCTCTGGTGTCGGCACCAGAGGGATTTTTTTCCCCCCAAACAGCTCGGGAGCTGGGAAAGACCTTCCCCAGCTCCAGAGGCTGTTTGTTTGGTTTCCCTGCAATGACGATCAGCACGCACGTCGCACTGACATCATTTCAGTTTCACTTTCTACATACTCAAGGGGCTATCTCAGCCCCCTGAAAGTCAGGAGAGGTATCGTTAGAAAGGGGAGTATCTCAAATTTCTAATGGTACCCCTCCCTAGTGGGTCCCTGCTAGGGGATCAGCCTAGGAGGGCGATCCCCAAGCAGGGATCCACTTCTGAGGCACCATGGAGTGGGAGCAGCTCCTTGGGCAATACCTCCACCCCTCCAGAAAAACTGCCACAGCCTTTCTACCTCCCCTGGGAGGAAGATGGGGCAATAGTCCCTAATCTGGTCCTCTGGGGTGAAAGCCCTCTAAGAACCATGGATTTTGTTGTTTTATTTATTCATAGGGGTGGGGGCTGCAGAGAATGGGCATGCTAATGCCCCCACTGCCAAAAAAGGATTACCCCACCCAGAAGGCAGATCAGGGATAGACCCTTATCAGCACCCCGCGGGGGGCAGAAAGCTCAATAGGCACCAGGGATATGTTTATGGGCATGCCAGTGAGAAGCCCCATGGGCAATGGTCGCTCACTTTTTTAGGCACACATTTTGTCTGTTTCTGTGATATTTGTATTCTCATCTACACCCAAGCAGAGGTAGAAAACCACTAGAAACCAGGGAGAGTTTGTGTGTGTATAAACTGGAGTTAGGCTGATGGTGTGTGTGTTTGGAATTTTGCTGGCGGTGTGTGTGGACCTGCACTTGGCTAATGGTGTGGGTAAACTTGTGCTTGATGACGGTGTATGTAGATTGGTGCTTGCCTGGTGGTGTACATGGAGTGGCGCTTGGCTGGCGGTGTGCATGGACATTGTTTGGCGGACTATGTGCATTGATAGCAATTGGCTGGTGTTGTATGTGGATGGTGCTTGGCTGGCGGTGTGCATGGCTGGCGCTTGGCTGGTGGTGAGTGAGGATGGCACTTGGCTGGCGGTGTATGTGGATTGCGCTTGGCTGGTGGTGTGTGTGGAAGGTTGTAGGGGTGTACTGACACTTGGTTCCCCCGGGTGTCTAGTGTTCAGAAATGTGTGGGTTTGGCAGTTTCCCTAGATGGCCGCCGAGCCTGGGGCAAAAAACCCAGGTGACCCTCTTTGCAAAACCAGGTAGTTTTGTGATAGGTAAGTTTGATGTCTCCACAATATGTTTTGGGCTATTCCGTGCCGCAGCACTTGGCCCACCCACACGAGTGAGTTACCATATTTATCGGGAGACTTTGGGGAATGCGGGGTGGGTGGAATTTTGTGGATCCACAGATTCCAGAACTTTTCATCACAGAAATGTGAGGAAAATGTAATTTTTTTTACAAAGTTTGAGGTCTGCATGGTATTCTGGGTAACAGACCTGGTGAGAACCACACAAATCACAGTATCCTGGATTCTTATGCGTGTCTTTTTTAAAAACTGTATAGGTTTCCCTAGGTGCTGGCTGGGCTAGGGTTCAAAATTCACAAAAAAGGGTCTGTTAACACTGTAAACATGTTGTGGGTCCACGTTGCATTTTGGACCATTTCCTGCAGCGGGCACTAGGCCTACCAGTACCTACACATGGGAGGTACCAGTTTTATCGGGTGACTTATGGAAATGCTGGGTGTGTGTAATTTTGTGGACCCACACAGATTAAAGAATTTTCCATCACAGAAATGTGAGGAAAATTTGTTTTTTGACATTTGTAGATCAACTGTTATTACCTATTGACTTTCTATGCATTTATGCATTTCTGTCTTCCAAATGTAAGACTGTGTAAAAAAGAAGTCACTTTGAAAAATGTCCTATAATTCACTTGCTAGTATGGGTACCCACAATTTCTGAGAAGTGCAAATAGCTACTGTTTGTAAACTCTATATTTTGCTCCCATTTCAGAAATACATAGGTTTCTTTGATACCAATTTTTCACTCTTTATTTTTTACCAAATGAATTGCTATGTACCAGTACACAATGAAAAACCATTGCAAGACGCTACTCAGTTATTGGCTCTGGGTTCCTCAGGTGCTTGGTAAACCTACAAGTCCTATATATCGCCACAACCAGAAGGGTCCAGCTAATATAATGGTAGGTTGTTTTAAAAAATCTGTCATACTTAGAAGAAGTTACAGATGAAAACGTTGGCCCAAATGGCTATTTTTTTCAACTCATTTTCAATTTTTCTTATTGTCAACTGTTAGTTTCTGTAAAAAACCTTGAAGGGCCTACACAAATGACCCCTTGCTGAATTCAGACGTTTGTCTACTTTTCAAAAATGTATAACTTTCCAGGATCTATTATTTCTTTCACACCCATTTATACTTCTAACTAAAAGGAGGTTGAAAACACAAAGAGTAGCACAAATAGGCTATGCCCCATTAAAATGCCAAAACTTTGGAAAAAATATTGGTTTTCTGACAAAAGTCTGATTGTCCCTAAAAGCTGGGAAGATGATGATTTCAGCACCACAAACCCTTTGTTGATGCCCTTTGCAGGGAAAAAACAGATGCTTTCTTCTGCAGAACCTTCCCCCCATTTTCCCCCACAAACAAAATTTTATCTGTATTTTGGATAACTTTTGGGTCTCCTCCAGGGGAATCCACAAACCTTTTAAAATCCCCATGATGTTGGAAGAAAAGAGCACAAATTTGGTATAGATACCTTTTGTGGGCAAAACGTTACACGGGCCTAAGCGTGATCTACCCCAAATAGCCCAAAAAAATGGCTTAGCACTGGGAAAAGGCCTCGCAGCGAAAGGGTTAAGGGAAGTGGCAAAACTAATAGGCCTGCTATCCTGTTCAATTCAGGCAGTTTCCCCAGGTCCATTATATTTTCAAGCTCTTCAGACAGTGAAGGTGAAGGCGCAGCGATCTGGGTTAAGGTATGTAGACAAGATACGTCTAGATAAAGAAGAGAAGCTGGAGTTAGGCTGGTTGTTAGAAAATGTGCACCCTTGGAATGCACAAGCGATTTTTGGTTGCAATACAGATTTTGGGCTTGATTCAGAAGCAGGTCTATCTGGTTGGAGTGCACATTTGGGTGTACAGGAGACTGGTGGATTCTGGTCAAATGTGAAAAGAGAAGAACACATACATTTTTTAGAGTTGACAGCAGGACTTTATGCACTCATGACTTTCAAACAAATGTTAAAAGGCAATGCAGTATGCAGTGTCCTATATAAATCGGTTAGTGGGAACAAGGTCCTGTGGTCTGTCGGAATTGGCAAAAGAGCTTTGGATATTTTCTTTGGAACGCTAGATCAGTTTCAGGGCAGAATATTTGCCTGGGAAGGAGAATGTAACTACAGATGGGAATTCAAGACGTTTTAATTATTTCAGTGATTGGAAGTTGAATCAGGAGATTTTCAAAAATATAGATAGGCAGTGGGGCCCTATAGAGGAAGATCTTTTTGCAAGCATGCAGATGTGTCAGGAAGACAGATAATACTGTTTGATGTCAGATCTAGGTGCATTAGCAGTGGACGGTTTTCTGCAGCGCTGGAAAGGAGAAAGAGCGTATGCGTATTCCCCATTGCCATGATTCAGAGGGGTTTGCCAGAAAGCGAGGAGAGAGGAATGTCTTCTAGTGCTGGTTATTCCATTTTAGGGGTCTCAGGCGTGGTTCCCAATAGTTTTTTAATTCGCTTGCAAAATAGCTTTTTTCTGTCTGTGAAAGAAGGTCTGTTGAAGGACATGGATGGAGAAGAGCATCCTTTGGTGCAGGCGGGGATTTTGAACCTTCTTTTCAGGAAAGTGACATCAGATCTCCTTATGTCTCAGTCCTTGCAGGAAAAGCAGAGGAGTTAATCAAAGAATCCTGGGCACCAGTTACTTGATCTAGATATAAAGAGATTTGGAAACTATGGGTATGTTGGTGCTTGGAAAGGAGTTTTGATCCTGTTGAGACACCTATAGTGGGGGTGGTAAATTTCCTAGTGGAACAATTTGAAAGAAGTCTTAGTTATAGAACTATAAATTGCTATAGATCAACAGTGTCACGAGGGCATAGTCAGGCTAATGGTACAAGTGTGAGTAAAAACGTATCAATTTATAGAGCCTTGAAAAGTATTCGATGATGGGTTGTGGGATGTAAATATGGTGATTTCCTTGTTGACCGCATGGCCAAATAATAGATATTTGGAGTTAAAAAGATTGACCATGAAGTTTGCACCTCTGTTATGTTTAGTTTCATGCCACAGAGTATTGGATGGAAAGACTTTAGAGGTAGTTGACAGGTTTTATGGTCCTTTTGTGGTAATTTTTGATTTTACTAAATGACAAAATACTACTTCTGAAAGAGTTTTCCATCCAAAATGTAAACATGCAAGAACCTTTGTGTAGTGGATTGTATGAAGGAGTATGACTTTAGAATGAAAGAGATTAGACCAGACAGAGTAAAGCACTTAGGGCCAGATGTAGGTAATTCATATTTACCAACTCTTAAGAGTCGGTAAATATGAAGGGGGGAGATGTAGGTATTACAGATTCTGTAAATGCCGAATCGTTAAGATTCGGTATTTACCGAATCTGTAAATACCAAATCGGTATTGCCCATTGATTCCTATGGGCCTTAAAGCCCATAGGAATCAATGGGCGATACCGATTCTGTAATTACAGAATCGGTAAATACCGAATTTTGCAAGGGTGCAGGGGGTGTCACTTTGACACCCTCTGGCACCTCAAAAATAGGCATGTGCGCCATGTGGCACACAGACATGCCCTAAGGGCATGTCTGTCTGTCACATGGCTAGGTGTGCATGCACACATGTGCATGCACACCTGAATTCGGTATTTTAACACCCAATTGGATTGGGTGGAAAAATACCGAATTTGTAGGGCCTTTGGGACTCAGAAGAGTCCCACCTATATCTGGGAATTACCGAATCGGTAAAAATACCGATTCGGTATTTTACAGATTCTGTAAATTTACCGATTCGGTAAATTTACAGAACCTGTAAAATCTGGCCCCCTACATCTCAAGATGCCAAATACCGGTCGGAAACGGCCAAATTCGGCCGTTTCCGACCGGTATTTGCCACCTACATCGGGCCCTTAATGATTTCGTTTGTAAAACCTTTCAAATCTGTAACTTCAGCTACTATTGCAAGATGGAATAAATGGCTTATGCAACAAGCAGGAATTGATTTACACAGATTTAAGGATCTTTCTATGGGAAGAGCAATGGCTAGCAAAGCATTTTGCCGGAGAGGAAGATTAGAAGATATTATGAAGGCAAACTTTTGGCTGAATGCTAGTGTTTTGCAAAAGTTTGAGGAAACTATTTAATTATTTTTCTTGTTTCAGAGAGCAGGGAATAATAATACAACAGCTAGATAACGAGAAGTAGGGGTTTCAAAGAAAATAAAGAAGACTGAATTTATTCGCTGGATCTCGCATTTTAAAGAGGAAGATCATTCCATGAAGGGACTACTTATATGTGGAGGAAGATTCTACTTCTAGATTGTTAGTGTTTTTTTATGTAATCGGATCTTTAAAGTACCACATGGAGTGGCAATTAAAGATTAATGCATAATGCCAGTCTCCATGTCTTTATTGACATTTAGATTCTCTAGGCTCTACATTTGGAGAATCACTATTTCTTAAACTTTGAATTGATATATTGCTGCGAAACTCCAGTCACTAATCATGAATATTGTACAATCAACCCAAAGGTAGTGGTAACCAGTCCGCATAAGGAACCCTCCCCCTTTGTGAATGGTGAAAAACATTTTAACCTTTAAATAGTTTGCAACCGTTTTGTATTATTTTCCTTCTAGGAAAATGGGCTGCTTTAAAAAAAAAAAGGATTGTTTTATTAAAAGCAATCCCAGATATTGCGGTCTCCGGTCTGTAGCAGGGCATAATTTTTGTGATTGCACCCACTCATAGCAGTATCCACCTCATTAATTTTTATGAGGTATGTTGAATTGTCACCCACTACCATTCTGCATTTTGTGCTACAACCTATAAATGCATAGGTTGGTTCACAAGATAAGAATGCATTTGGTAAAAGTCGAAGTATCCAGCTACCTTTGAGAGGGAACCAATCAGTATTCTGTGTTTTAATGTTTTGAAGCCTGCATTATGGGTGAATGTGTTGTGTCTTCAGCATCTGCTTCAATGGTGTTGGACTAAGTTTTGAGTAGTGATTTTACTCTGCCATGGGCCAGCGCCAGATTGTAAAGGAGTGAGAAAGCTTTGGTTTATGGTGTGAAATTGTTCTTGGGTTTTCTCACTGATATTGGCTATTGATTTGATTTTGGTTCTTGTAGAGCACTTTTTTGCAACCAGGTTTTATGGTACTTAGAACTGTATTAACTGTAGTGAGTCTCAGATCTCATGGATGTTTAGCAGAAAAGAAGTGATTTCAAAGCTGGCTGAAATGGAAAAAACTGTGATGTTTGTCTATATTAAACAGCAGTTGATTCCAAAGATTTGATCTCAGTAGCTAAAGGATTGCCCCCCATCTAGGACTTTTTGTAGACTGAATTTCAGAAGAAGCTATCCCTGCAATCTGAAGAAGTGGACTGATTCGTATTGCTGAAATAGTTAACATACACAGTAAAGCACAGGTTGGTAAAAGTTTTGAGTATCATGGAGTAATCTAAACAAGGTCTTCGGTTCCATCGCCAGGTCTCAATGGGCAGCAGAGACATGGTTTGACTGCTGCAGCTGGTTTACAAGCTTCGCACCTGTGTTCTGTGCTTTTTGCAGCTTGGAAATATTGTTGGCTGGGAGAGTTGGCTTATTGACCATTGATATTGACATACAACCAAAGACCAGGTCTTTCCTCTGTCACCATGACGGGATGCTTTGAAGTATTATAAACTATTATTAAATAAGAGGGGCTTGTACTTTGGGTGGCTTTAATAAGCTGCTTCTCTGCAGGTCCAGCTGCAGACCCTCGTCCGCCTCGTCAGTAGAGATTGATATTTTAAGCACCCTCAGGACAGTAAGGTTTTCCATCAAGGGTATAGAACCCTTCAGCTGAATCATTGCAAATACTGCCCATACTGAACCGGCTTACATCCATGACTATTTTATAGAATGTATCCTGCAGATTGCCATTTTTGACTGTTGTACCCAGTGCAGGGCGAGGGCTGATTCCATAAATTTCACAAGGGGCTTGCAGAATAACTTTGGCAATTAATATGAACTGCAGTTCTTTTTCACATTCTACTTCCCTCCACCACTCTATCAAACACTGATACCCAAAAGAGAATGGAAAGGGGCGACCACTCGGTCCCCCCGAACGTATGGCGGAGTACCACGATCCCCCCGGGAAGCCATCTTGGGCGGGAAGCGAGTCTCGGCTGGTATGCCCGAAGCGGCGTAGCCGGGGCGCGCTTTTTCCCGCCCTGGAGTGGGCTGGCCTAGACACTGACGCGGCCGGCCACGCCCTTTGAGGCAGGCAGGGGCGGGTTTACGCCCGCCCTGAAGACGGATAAAAGGAGCAACAAGCCGAGAAAGCATCCTCTTGTTCCTGTGCTCTGAAGCTGCACCTCCTCGCTACACATGAGCTCGAGACGGAACGAAGAGCCAATTTTGAGCAATGATTTGGTGACCACTGGTAGACGACTTCTTCTTGAGGCAATGCTTTCCACGGTAAGTTGGTTAGCAAGAAGAGTTCCAGGGTGCACAATTGCATGGTCCCATATGATCCCACGGAAAGTGTGGCGGGGGGCTATTTCGGTTTCTGCTCTGAATCATTCAGTAAGGAAAATTAATAATAAAATGAGTAGATTGTTCCGTTCAAGTACACTGCATTCTATTTCGCATGGTTGTATTACAGGGGACAGCATGTATTTGGGGGATGGTGTTCATTTGTCCCGGATGGGGAACGAATTACTCATAGGAGACCTGATAGCTTGGCTAAAGACTTTATGACATGACCTTTAGGTAGGAGTGTTGTGGGGGGTCCGGATAGCCGGTCAACTATCCGGCCTGTGGCGGTAAGGTCATGATCGGTGAGCAGTAATTGGAAGATCCCTAGGGGTGGGCGTCACCCATTACGGATGGGAGCGCTCGAGGGAGGTGGCCATTGGCCCCTCAACGGGGAGGCGGTCCCTTCTAAGGATGGGCCGCCGAAAGGAAAGGAAAGGCGGTCAAGGCCCCTTCCTGGGTAGGAGGGGCTACAGCCCCCTCCTGGGGAATTTCCCGGGGCCTGGACATCTGCGACGGCAGATGTGGTAAGTTGTGTGGGGTTTGGGAGGGGGTCTACGCTACCTTCTAGATACCTCACACGAGTCCTCGGACGACCTTTAAATGGCGTCGAGTTTATTGGGGCCCCCGTCAAGTCAAGGGAAATTGGTAAATGCACTTGAGGTACACCTCTGTGCGGTCGCCCCTCACAAGTGAGGGGGATATGTCTGGTTTAGGGATCTTGACACCGGTTACGACCTTGCCGTTGGCCCTTAAACGTTAGGATGTACAATTTCAAGTTAAACGTTTTGTAGGATGTTAGTTCGGCTAGGAGAACCTTTGTATTAGAGAATATGTTAAGGTTAGCCAAACATCGCAATGTGGAAATGAAATTGTACATTAATATGAAACTGTTATTTTAATGTTTTAATTTTGTTTCATATTTTAATAAATACGGCCGGGAGGGTCACTCCCTCCCGTCTTCCAAAAGTTCAGAACCGTTTCCGGTTTCCCATTCTTGGGGATTGTGTTGAGAGGGGGTGGCGGGTATCTCAGCCATATAAGAGCACCGCTGCGGTCAATTACCCACAACACCAATACACCTCACACACAGACTTCAAGGCCAATACAACACCCACCCAGCCGAGTCCTCCATTGTGGTATAGCGTGCAAAGCAAAGATGCGCTGTGGTGCCTCTTCAGAGGGTTGAAGCTCTCGACAAATCTCATATTCCACAGGAAAATGCTCTGTTATTGACTACCACCCCAATTTCTTTTGTGTTTCGCTGTTTGCAGCATATTGTCAAAATTGCCTTGAGCCCCAACCTCATGGACATGACATCACACATAATAAAAAATAAAGAGCTAAACGTCGTTTTTCAGTAGCAGTTAGTGGTTCTGACTGCCAAGATTCCTGCCTATGACGGCTGGCTCTCTGTTGAACCTGGACGAAATAGGTGTAAAGGAAAGGTTGCAGCGGCGCAGCCATTACTTAAATCTGACCTATTGAGTTTTCAGTATTTTGAACGTGTCCTACTTTCAGTTTCGTTTATGAAAGATGCGTGTTGACACGACGTCTGCTGCACGGACACTTGTTGGTTATGTTCGCCAACCGAGCTATTGAATTGTGAAAGCATCTGATTAAAACTTGCCACTTTTGATTAGACTTCCAGAGCACAAATCGTATTTTACAAGTTTGGAGCTCGGATGTAATTACCTCACAGCAGCTGAACAGTATCCTTCAGTGGCATTCAAGAAATTCGCGGCGATGACGGCTATGTTATTTTACAGCCGACTTCCATCACTGCCAGCAGGTAACTATGTGATATATAACTTGCAAGCGGCCCTGCTGTTTGTTACCGGCAATTAATTTCTCTGGCGCCATTCTTCCATTCAGATCGGGCCTTTATATTCGCAAGCCTGCTATTCTGACGCTCCTCACTTGAGCTGTGCAGAAAGGGACTCAGTCTGACAGATTATCGCAGGGCAGTTAAGCATGTAATTGCTCAAATGAGTTAAAATCCCTTCAAATATCTGTCTTTGTACCTCATCACAGCACTTCAGAGACTCAAATATTTGACAATTGATGAAGATAAACTAAAAGGATCTTCATTAGCTACCAACCACCGTGACAAGCTTCTTTCAGCAGAGGAGGATGGGGCATTTTGGAACTGATTTTCTACTTAAACCTGTAGGAAAGCAGGGAAAATACTTCAGTTTGTACTTTAAAAAGGGGGAAACTGAGCAGGCTTCAAAGCTGGGCTGAAATAAATCGTTATACAGCGTTAGTCTAGAGGCGTGCTTGTCGGAAGAGGACTTTAGTGTAAGCGTCAAAGTCTTTTGACAAGAAAAAAATGAAAGTAAACAGTAAACGAAACACACTGCTCGACTGTTAGATTCTAAGAAGCTGCAATCGTCTTCTTAAGACCTCTGGATTTGCGATGGTTAGCTCATATGTGTCCTTGCTAGCGCTTGATAGGAGTCCCTGTGTTATATGAAGAGTTACTGGATTTATGCGGCACAAAGGACTAAACTATGCGGCATGGTTGACTAAATTGTGCTGCAAGAAAAAGCAAATTATGTGGCTTACTGTGGCACATTTTGCTATACCACTTCTTCATTATTTTGTAATACTTTTTTTTACTATTGGTAATATTTTCTGGGCTAATATTGCATCTCATTAGCATAAATTTAACAACCAAATACAGTAATAAGTAACTGAAAGAGGACC
Organism: Lissotriton vulgaris; assembly: GCF_964263255.1. NCBI lineage: Eukaryota > Metazoa > Chordata > Amphibia > Caudata > Salamandridae > Lissotriton > Lissotriton vulgaris. The sequence goes on along the minus strand of NC_141687.1, from coordinate 1,884,684,596 downwards.
TGTAAACTTTTGCAAAGCGCATTCCACTGTGCGGGAACACATCTCTTTCGTTTTACTTTATGAGAATGAGATTTAGATTGTGCAACAGAAAATTAGTTATGTGGCAAAGCAGAAAGACCATAATTATGCAAAAAATGCATCCCTTCCACCAAGTATTGTCTGTTGAAGTTCTATATTAATTTAGCGAGAGATAAGGACCAATCTTTACGCTATAAGGATGCATATCTTTTTTTTAGTTTCATAATTCAGGACCACATTAAAAATTCACTCCAAACTTTTTTGGGCTTCCTCTCACTTACCTGAATGTGCCTCAATGCTTTCTGCACTATACAAATAGCAATTTGGAAGAAACATTCACTCCTTAAGAACTATCCACGGGGTTTCATCTTCTTTGTTTACCAGTGGTTTGTGATTGCCAGTGAAAATGTTTGTATTGTTTCTAAAGTTTCTGCTGTACCATAGTCAACAGCATACAAGTCCCTGACAGTTTGGGAATGTAGGGATTCTGGTTATCTTGAAAATAGTATACTGGTTTCTTACATGGCACCCAATGTGGGAAAGACCATATATGTCTTCAAAATATTATTGGCTAGAGATAACATGTTTTTATTGCATTAGCCATCTAATTATATGTTTTAAGTAGGTGCGTAAAAAGTAAGCCTGTCTGGAGTTTGCAGAGTTCCGCTATGTGGAACTCCCCGTAGTGCAACAAAAACTCTGCCAAGCTGAGCGGAGCTCTGCGAGCAGCAGAGTGCATTAGATAAATGCTGTTCGTGCTGATTGTCAGTGTCAGGTGCTTATCTGCACTGTGCTATCATCCCAAACGGTACCATGCACAGCGCAAGCGGGCACTGCTTCCTTTCGGCCGCTCAAGTAGACTTTTACTCGAGCAGCTGCTTTCTCAACGTGAACAGATGGTTTCTCAATGCGAGTGGTCGTGAGCATTCGCAACCACTCGCAATGAGACATCTGACCGCCCGGGTTGAGAAATCTCGCCGGGAGTTTGATTTTCCAAGCTCGCCAACTTGATGTTTACTATAGTGAACGAGGAAAAATGTCTTTGGGAGGTGGATTTTTCTTGCTCGTGATCGCCAACCTGATGTTGATGAATACGAGCGAGGAAAAAAACTCCACTCCGCTATGAGGAGCAGAGTTTTTTGGAACTCCGCGAGTTTCGCGTAACGTGTAGTGTGGAAAACTGCAAACTTCGCAAGCGGAGTGGAGTTCACCCCCCAGACTTAATAAAAAGAGAATATAAATTCACCTCTGAGTAAAGATAGTAAGACATTACCACACAGTTTATGAGAAAGTAAACATCGCATCAGCTACATGTGGTAGGCCGAGTTCCTTGTGGATAGTGTATGTTGGTAACCCTGGCGGCACCCAAAGATGTGTCTAACAAATGTAGTTAATGCTATTAAATGGGCCCCCCAGATGGCTAAAGTCTACATTTAGAGACCTTATGAAAAGGTAAAGGGATGCGTCCAAGCAGAGATAGCCCATTAATGTAGTACACCTGTAGGTACAAACCACCCTTGGTCTGGAACCTTATCTGGTTATGATCCTGAAGTGGAGGGATAGGGTCCTTTCAACCAGGTGGAGGCTGGGCCAGATTAGATTTAACGTTTCCTTCCCTTTCAGCCACTTTGATCTGAAAGGAATCTTTGTTTGCCCCTATGATGAGCGCTCTTTGCAAACTTTGGTGCATTTTGTGTATTTCTGTGGGTTTTAAAGCAGCTATGTTCTTGTGTACTTCCTACTAATCCATAGGATCTAAGCATTGTGTGAACAACATAAACCAAGGGCTTGGTGCCAAGACTGGTTCCGGACACCCCGCAGAATATGTTTGCATATGGACCAGCTCGCTCACAGCGCAACTGCAAACTGCCCTAACTTACCAAGTAGCTAAAAGTTTCTGATGCAACCACTGAACATGACAACACTGATTCCTCAGGATTTGTGGAACCAGTACAGAACCTTTCGCTCAGTCACTCGTACTCACTTGTTCTCAGAGAAATATATAGAGAATACATAGTGGGATGTTTTCAATAATATTTATTGGACCAACATTAATTATCCTTGCATAAAATATGTGTGCTGCAATGATTAGGAGACAGAAGCAAATAAAGGAGATTACAAGCACCAAGAGGGTAAACAGTAGCTACATTGTGCTGAAGCAATGAATGTATGCAGACATATATGGAAAATGGTAATCTAACGAACTCCTACAATGCGGACCCTACTCTTAGAGCACCTAGAGGGTGTGTAGGTGTAGAGCCGAGAATCTCCCCTAGCGACGATCCAACCCCATTACCTGATGGGAGAGAATGAAGGACCCCGTCTTGGTCTCGAGTTGGACACCCCTCACTGAATGTCAGACCAGTGCGTGGTGATTTCTCAGCAGGGAGGGACCTTCGGTGTCAGAAGAAATGCCTCCTCTACCAATCTATTGAGACGCCTATTATTTATAATTAATTAAAACAGCCTTCACAATGTGCGCACTAGATTAGTGATGTTATTGATATGTGAATAGTGCTGTCTCCCCGTGAATGGAAATAGGACAACTTTTGTACCTTGTGCATAGAGAGACCTAGTATATAATTTTCAGGGCATCGTGACAATGTTGCGTGAAGCTGGATGTATAAACTTCGCACAAGTGTATAAACAAAGTAGTTTCAGAGAAACTAATCCAACATTGTTGAGCATGCAAATGTGTGCAAAAGGTTACAGCTGAAACGTTATTTTCTAGGACAATGTAAGGAATAAGCAGCCTTGCTACATGGGCCTAACTCTGAAATTTAACAATGCCAGAAAGTTTATAATCCCACTCTTGAGGGGCACTTTGCATTCCCACCATATCCCTCCCCTTCTGTATTTATATGAGCTTCTCATGCCTGAGGTCTGTGTAGGTGATCTTTCATTTTTTAAACATGCTTTACAGCTTGTTTTAACTGCCCTTTTTGAGGATGGTGAGTTGGATATGCCTGCTGCTTTTTTTGTGGTGAGTTGCACTTGATTGTCCTGAATCTTATTTTATTTATCACTATACATGCGTTTCGAAGGGTTGCTGAATGACATTGGATTTGATCTTGGCCATTTGCTCTGTGATTTTGGCATATTATTTAGCATTTTTCACTTTCTTGGCTGGTCTTTTTTTGTAACTGTATTGATTTTGCAATTTGACTCTTTATGAACTTCTCGATATATACTTTTAAATATGTTTATGTATGTCATGTTTTATGTGATTGTGTGTTTATGTTTTTTTAACCGAATAAAGAATTGACTAAGTAAATATGGCGTAGTTATAGCATTGTCCTGTTTCCACTAAAATAGGATTTGCTGTTCTGAGGTCCAGACAAGTGCTTGGTTGCTGTTCTTGGCGACTTGCAGGATTCCTGTTTTAGTGTGGTTAAGCCGCAGATAGGTGCTAGACATCCATATCTGGAGGACGTGCAGACAGTCCTTTTGGCTTTAGATGTGTGGAGCAGAAGAGACTATTAAATAAAGTTGTTTGTTGTTGCTGTATTCCTACATTTTGATGCTGTTGTCAGTAAATACCAAGGAGTTCATTAAAGAGGCTGAAGATGACGGGGGACAAAATGGAATCTTGTTGGACTCCACAGATGATAGGGATCTTCTTAGACCTGGACATCACATGTGAATACATTGATATCAAATTAATAGGTAGGAGGATAACCTTGAGCCTAACTCTAAATGTATTCTTTACTCAGTGCTGTAGAAGACTGCAAAGGCATATTCAGGAATAATATATAGTGCTCTTTCTTGAACTTTCCTCATGGCATCCATCAAGTCAAAGGACTTCTTTTATTGCTCTGTTACTATTAAATCAACGTAAAGTCATTTTGATGTGGATTCTGCAAAACAGCTTTTTGAAAATAACTTAGGATTGTTTTCTGGTGTTTATATAATATTATGGAATTTCCCTTCACCCATGTGAGACAGACTGACCAGAAATTGGTAGTCTGCTTCCTGTTCGCATTTTTAAGGTGTGGTAGAATATCTCCCAGTCGCAGTTCTCAGAGACATTTCTCTCCTTGAGTAAGAGCATTATTCAAACTCAATGCCCTTAAAACAGAGTTCCTTCTGATCTCACCACCCGCGAAGATCACTACCGCACAAATATGGCTTAAAGACCTAACGGCACTTAATGTTCAACCCACCATCGTGGACTCAGCGAAATCTTTGGGCATAACACTTGACACCAATCTCAGCATGCAGGAACACATCAACAAAGCAACTAAGGGAGCGAACTACCAAATCAACACCCTTAGGAAACTTAAACCTTTCCTTCCAGCCAAAGACTTCCAAACTGCGGTACAATCACTAGTCATACCTCGAATAGAATACGGCAGCACCGCCCTCTGCGGTCTCCCCCTAGCTACTACGGCACCCATAAGAGCCTCTTTAAACGCCGCAGCGAGACTTATCACTGGATCAAAAAAACACTCACACATTTCCCCTGACTTCAAATCCCTGAACTGGCTGCCGTTTGAAGCCAGAATACACCTGAAAATCGCTTGTTTGACGCACAAGGCTGTTCACCTGAGCTCACCTAGATACCTCGCTCAGAAGCTGACGATCTCTGGAGGCTCCAGAAACACTAGAGGCACAAACACTCTTTTGCTAAAGCCTACAAAATTCCGTAAGGAAAAAACCTATAAACGCTCTTTCTCGGGAATGGCTCCCAGGATTTGGAACTCGCTCCCCCCTGAAACCAGGCTCATCACCTCTACCATACTTTTCAAGAAAGAAGTAAAAGCGATCCTCATGGCTAAATACACTTGAACCACTACTGGGGAAAAACTACAAAGACTCGATACTCATCTGTACTACTTGTTCGAACCCTTTGTATTTTTATTGTGACTCTGAAATTGACTTACTTGATTGTTTTATGATATCACTTCAATGTACTTTTAACATGATTGATGTATCTGCTTATACATGCTCCCCTCCTCTGTAAAGCGCTCTGATATCTGCGAAGATCTTGTTCGCGCTATATAAAACTTTCAAAATAAATTAAGGCCTTTAAGGGCTAGGTGACATAATTCCTATTTTTTTGTTTAATATCATAAGATGTATACCATTTTAACTCAATGCTTTTTCACTCTATGCTTAATTTAGACATTTCTGATTGTTAGTTGGCCAACTAACTCAAAACCAGTGTGCTCATTCAAGTAATGGTCAATCACTGAGTTGGAAAGATCCTTCCATGCTTAATTGCCATTTTTCCACACATCATAAATTTGACCTGATGCTTACATTCCCATACTATTAACTCAAACCTACTCTTACTTTCCAGTAACATTTTTTAGATCATCCTATTGCTTTTCTACGCTATTACTTCAACAGAGCTCTTTCCGTTACTAACTTGTTTTGGTGCTAGGGCACTGTCGAGGGAAAGGTATGGGGAAGCATTGTTCAGGTCTATATAATGACAAGAGTGAAGTAGTGGGCTGGTTAAATAATGTCTTTAATGCAATAGTGTAGGTAAATCAAAGTAATGAGGCAATGTGTAGGAGGACCCATGGAGTAGCATCAGGGTTTGTCCATTTCTACGAGTGTGATAAAAAGCATCCTTAAGGTAAGTCGTTCTCTGCCATGGAAGCAGTTAATAGGATACACCTGACTTTCAAATGCACTCTCAGAGAGTGAACATACATGCCACAACTGTGGGCCTGTAAAGAACTGGATCTTAAGCATTTTAATTATTTCATTGTGTCTGATACTGCCATCAGTAAGTAGATTCATCCACAACATCCACAGTAACACATCTTCTAGAATTGGATGCTGAATGGCAGTTGCTTGTGCAGAATTCCTAGGAGTGGCTCCCACCTCATCCAAACTTTGCCCTCGTTGCCTATTTGTTGCCACTCAGCCCTTTGATAAAAACCATTATTGTTATTTCCTGTGACCATCTATAATTCTATATGTCATGTATGGCTTCTACTGGATGTCTGGTTCGTGAATATCAGAGTGTAAATATTGTTATTCTTTGCAATGACATAGCAACAGAATTAAATAGAAGTTATTTGCCACTGATCCTAGATCATAATGAAATTAAAGCTCACAGCTTGAGGAGGGGTCGAAGGGCACAGAGGATGTTGGCAGTAGGTTGTGTTTTTTTATATTTGGGAAAAAGAGAAGCGGCACTAGCCCCCATAACACCTCTACCCCTTCATTGCACTTGAAAGCATAGAAGATGAGTTGGGTGGTCCAAACAAAATATGGAATTAAAGAAGGGTAGCAGTATGTTGTAATGCCAGAATGGATGCTGCCAGAACGTTCAGCAAAGTTGAATGACATGCTGTAGAGCATTACTACTGCTACAGTTTAAACACTTTTCATTCTTATGCCTTGTTTGTATGAAATGAACAGTGACGAGCCCAAAAGAGTGATTTATGACAAATGTTTATGTTATTGTTTACACGCTATAGTTCATTACCAAGAAAAGTTAAATATATGCATGTTGCTACTAATAATGAGCTACTGCTTTTTTAATGTGAAGCACGTTGAAGTGATTCTAATTTGTCCTCATAATTCATTACTTACTGCATTTTTTGTGTGTTCAAATTCACAATACAGATTCTGCTTTTGTTATTTATATTTATAAAAAATACTTTATTATTTCATACGAAGGCAAGAAACCAAGGAATAGGGTGGGTCGGGGAATGGTGATGGTGTAACCATGCTTTATAAGGAATAAAATATCCTCTGCCATACATTGCCTACATTAAAACGACGTTGGAGTACACTTTGGAGTTTCATTCCCTTAAAAAGGAACTCTCCCTTCATTCTCATTCCTCTACAAGGTGACTTGCACTATCGATTATTGTACGTCAAGTGGTACTCATTGTCAAATAATTTCAAAGTATTTCATGTCACGTGCCCTTTTATGGAGGCTCTGTATTTTCAAATAAATTGCCCCAATCACAATAAATTAACTTTCATTTTTCAGTTGAAATTAATCATGATTGATCAGGTGCGCAGAAAGCTTCCAATAGAAATACCAGCACAGTTTACAAAGTACTGTTGCAATGTAATTGACTCATATCGAAAGATATGGATTCTTAATTATAGTTCTGCTTTCAGACCTGCATCAAAGAGAAACTGTTTATATCTGGGAGCTGAGAGAATATGATTTGTGACTGAACGGAGTGATGTAGACGGAAGTAGCTTCGCCATTTGAATGCTGTTTCTACCCAGGAAGCAAGATGTTAAACTGCTGAAGTAACATTTGCAGCTGCTTTAGAGCACCAGGGAGGCCTCTGAAATGAGAAACAAATTAAGACTCTTACATGCGCAGTTCATGTACTAGAAAGTATCTTTATCTAGAGAGAGTCAAAAATATGGTGTTTAGTCTACATTGAGGGGAGGGTATTATTACATTTGTTATATACTTTACTGAATGTCAAGAAAATCTTTCTTTTGCAGGGTCGGACAGGGGCAGAAATAGGCTAAGGCGTCAAGATAAAAGTGACCCGCATTTGTGAATTAGATCGCTAAAAAAGGGACAATGTTTGAAAATTGGGGCAGTTTTTAACCACTAAAGATACGCTGTATAAGTCTTTTGTAAGGTATGGATTTGACCTTGCTATAGGCAAAGTTTGTTTTAATTTCAGGGAAGCCAACAGTAAAAAACAGCCCAGCAGACCATAAAACTTACCCAGACACTGACCTGCCATACCAGCACTTGGGGCACAGCCTGAATGCCCTATAGTCCAGTCCGACCGTGTACCTTTGTTACATGGCAGGTCCCTATTTTCCGGATAGAACAGTGAGGTTGTCCCAATCAAACCAGTAAAACAGGCGTCCTTGAGAAGTTACCTCATGCCTCTGCTAAAAATTTGAGGCCTGGAGGTCGTGTCAATACATGCAAGAGAAACAAAATAATCTTCATCAGCTGCCTTTATTTTAATGAACTAGCTGCATAAAGAAATATGTGATAGGCTGTAAAGCTTACATAATATTCTATCACCGGTCCCAGGAGAAGTACTGGTGCCTCACGTGTTTTGCAAAGTGATTAGCATCCATTCCCTTAAACTTGAATTCATCTTAAGTCCTGCTATTCACCGATGATGTACAGGATTGAATCTTATACTATTTCAGTACCTCGTGGGGCAAAGAGAACCCATCTCAGAAAGGGTGAAATTTAGATTGTGTTAGTTATCCCATAATGGAAATTCCAGTTGACCATTTACAAAGGTTTCTCCTGTTGCAAATTTTGTGCAAATATATTTGTTGACCATTACTCATCTGCAACGGATTACTAGCCAGTTGATTCTAACTGGGATTTGTAAATCTTTATAATTGCTGCATTGTTTCCATTTGATTTAAATTGAGTGCTTATTTGTCCAGCAAAGTTCCCCTTAACTTCAATTCGAGGCATCTTTTAATTTTCAAAAACGTAACTATCGCAGTTGTATCTAGTGTAAAGAATTGTAAACTGATCAACTGAAATTTATATCAGGACCTACATGCTCCACAGTCTTCCAAGCATTTTAATTTGTCAAGGACATCAGGCTTATAAACTAAAATGAGCATTGTACCCCATCTATGGTTATTTGAAAGACATGGAGCATCTCCTAACTTACTTAAGTTGCATTAAATATATGCACTAGATTTCTTTCACACACTTTAATTACAAAGTCCTAGCAAAGTCTTGCATTGACTGCTATGCATATCTGCAGAATAATAGAACATGTTTAGAGGAAGCAATGCACAAGGTCTTTCTTTATTTTGTAACTTCCCAAGGTTTCCTGACGATGTTCTGTGTATCATTCATTAGCTAAACACTGTTCTACTATCATGTTACATAAAATGTCAATTTGTTTAGTTAATTAGTTATGCATAGCATAACCAATTAAATGCATTCAGAAGTAGGTGTCTCTAGAAGTATCTTGTTTACCAGAATATTGATTGGTTTAGGAGTTTGCAATATTGCTAGTCCATCTCTGTCATGCCATCTCTTATCACAAAATGTGCTTGACTTTTTCAACCTAAACCTTACAAAAGGTGCTTTATTTTGGAGATGAGCCAGTCTTTTGGTTTATTTCTTTTGGAGGCATACTCTGCACTAGTCTGTTTATTGATGTATACGTAAACTCTTTTTTCTTTTCTAACTGAGCACATCCCATGTTAGTCTGTTTACTGATTTATACTTAGCCTTTCATTTGGTTTTCTTTAGAGGGTGAATTTATATTAGTTCTCTTGAAGAATTATAATTTGATAATTTGGTTTAATGCTGATTCTCAAACAAATATCTAATCACCTTTTACATTCTGTGTGATCATATTTTTAAATAAGCCCCTGGGGTTTTACCCTGGAATACTTGTCATCAGTGATGTCATCAGTGATGTCATGAGTGATGTCACTGACCATGTCATGAGTGATGTAATATGCGACGTCATGAGCAGTGCATTGCGGGCGCGCAAGTTATAGTTAGCTGAACTAACTATAACGGTGGAATTTCAATGGTTTTATATGAGTGAAATGTCCAGCTAACTATAGCATGTGTCAAACCTATGTTTTTTTCAGTGAATTTCTAAGGTTTTTTAAATGCTAATTGCTAACTATAACGTGGCTGTAACCTATGGTTTTTTCAGTGAATTTCAATGGTTTTGTAAATGAATTTTTTTTAGTGTAATAATTGTTATATTTTTTATGCTGATTTACTACATTATTATAATTGTTTTATTTTTAGATATATTAGTTTTTAAATTACATTACATATTTTTAATATAAATTGTTAAAAAATGTTTGTACATCTCTCTGCAACGCAGCCCCCTGATGCTTTTGCAGAGGGGGAACTAATTCCCCTTCCTTGTCCTGGGGGTCCCTGGAGGCCAACTAGCCCACCAGGAACCTCCAGTATTCCCCACGGGCTGCATTGCAGAGAGGTGTAATGAGGCCACACCCTTTTTCACACCTCTCTGCAGCGCAGCCCACGGGCGCGTTTGCATAGGGGGAACTAATTCCCCTTGCATACTGGGGGTACCTGGGGGCCAACTAGCCCACCTGGTACCTCCAGTATGCGCCAGGGGGCTGCATTGCAGAGAGGTATAATGAGGCTATGCCCCTTTTTACACCTCTCTGCAACGCAGACCCCTGGTGCGTTTGCAGAAGGGAAACTAATTCCCCTTTTATATTGGTTGTCCCTGGGGGCCAACTAGCCCACCTGGAACCTCCAGTATGCGCCAGGGGGCTGCATTGCAGAGAGGTGTAATGAGGCCACAACCTTTTTTTCACCTTTCTGGAATTCAGCCCCCGGGCGCGTCTGCAGAGGGAGAACTAATTCCCCTTGCATACTGGGGGCCCCTGGGGGCCAACTAGCCCAACTGGATTCTCCAGTATGCGCCAGGGGCTGCATTGCAGAGAGGTGTAATGAGGCCACACCCTTTTTCACACCTCTCTGCAGCGCAGTCCACGGGCGCGTTTGCATAGGGGGAACTAATTCCCCTTGCATACTGGGGGTCCCTGGGGGCCAACTAGCCCACCTGGTACCTCCAGTATGCGCCAGGGGGCTGCATTGCAGAGAGGTATAATGAGGCTATGCCCCTTTTGACACCTCTCTGCAACCCAGCCCCCGGGCGTGTTTGCAGAGGGCGAACCAATTCCCCTTGCATACTGGGGGTCCCTGGGAGGCAACTAGCCCACCAGGAGCCTCCAGTATGTGCCAGGGGGCTGCGTTGCTTTGCCCCGGAGGGCAGCGGTCCCTGGGGCAGTGTGGGGGGGTTTGGGCACCCCCCACACTTCTTTATCACTATGCCTCCACACTTTGGTCCCCCTGGGGGGTAATTTTTAAATAAACATACCGGGTTTTTAAAAAAAAACCTTTTTGGCCTTGGAGTTCCTTGTGGGACCCCATGAGCAGGCCTAGGGGCTCAGGGTGCTTCTACCCTGCCCCCTTTTTGTGTTCTACACATTTGTTTTTCTGCTTTCTTGTGCCTCGGTCTACCGAGCACAAGATGGCTGCCAACACTTCCTGGTTTGAAGTGTTGAAAGCCAATGAGCATGCAGCTCGTGCTCGAGAAGTTTTAGAACTCAAAAAGGGGGCAGTGTAGAGGCACCCTGACCCCCTAGGCCTGCTCAGGGTTTCCCACAAGGACACTCAAGGCAAAAAAAAAAGTTCTTTTTTGGGGAAAATCGCGGGGTGTGCGCACAGTGGGCGAACCCCGCTATTTTTCGAAAATGTATTATTATTTTTTTCGCCTTGGGGGTCCCTATGGGACCCCCTGAGCAAGCCTAGGGGGTCAGGGTGCTTCTACCCTGCCCCCTTTTTGAGTTCTACACTTTTTTTTCCTGCTTTATTGTGCCTCACTCTACTGAGACACAAGATGGCTGCCATCAATTTCTGTTTTGGCGTGTTGACAGACAGTGGCAGCCAATCAGCATGAAGCTTGTGCACAGCAAAGTGCGCGCACGGTGCGCGCTTATAGATATATAATTGATTTCAACTTTAATTTTCTCAGCAACTACTGGAGGGATTTACACCATTTAAACAAAAGTGTGATCTGCATAGCAGACCCTACCATTTTCCCAAATTTGGTGTAATTCCGTTCAGCGGTTCGAGCTGTAGCCGTGTCTAATCGTCCTAAGGAAATTAACATGGGGAAAACATGTTTTGGGACCCCCCTTTTTTCTTGGCCCCCGCTTGACGAATCTTCCCGAGACTTTCAGGGAAGGAGCGGAGCGGGCCATCTTCTTTGAGAAATTCGCGGCGATTCATCAACCGGCGCCAAAGTTATTTCCAATAGAATGTTGTGGATATCCTATGGAAACTAGGTCCTAACTATAACTACCTACTGGCGACCGCCAGTAGGTAATATATATATATATATATATATATATATATATATATATATATATATATATATATATATATATATATATATATATATCTCCAAAAATGTCCAACACGAAGGGCGCTCTTCTCACAGCTGGTGCGCGTGGCAAGGATGGACAAGCTTCGATTACGAATTCTTCACCAAACGTAAAAAAACACACAGCACTCTCCCAGATTAGTGAATATCAACGGTTTATTCTCTCAACATTAGCAAGCCATTACTCCCTTTTGCACCGTGATCAAACCCTGCAGGGTGAAACGCGTAGGTGAAGCAGGAGTAATGGCTTGCTAATGTTGAGAGAATAAACCATTGATATTCACTAGTCAGGGAGAGTTCTGCGTGTATTTACGTTTGCTGAAGAATATATATATATAAATATATACATATATATAGTATATATGTAGTTATAGTTAGGACCAAAATTTCCATAGGGAAAGCATGTTTTGTGTTGCCAATATTATTGGCGTTGCTTGACGAATCTTCACAAACTTTTCACATAACTTCCCATTTTTAGGGCAGCTGCTGTGTTTAAAGTTTTGGGGCAATTTGTCGAGCAAGGGCCGAAAAAAAGGGAGGGTCCCGAAACACGTTTTTCCCAAGTTATGTCTATGGGAATTTTTCCTTTTTTAACTTGACTACAGCCCGAACTGCTAAACGGAATGGCACCCAATTTGGCAGAAAGCTAGATGTTGGTTTAGGAAGCATGCTTTTTGTGATTTAGTGTAAATTAGTTCAGTAGTTTCAGAGATATTTCGGTTTAAAAAATATAGATATCTGGGAGCCCAAAATACTACTGAAATCCTACTGAAATTTGATTGTCTGCCAACACTTGAACGATGAAGTGTTGGCAACCATCTTGGGACCAAGATACATGATAGCGCCGTAATGAAATGCATTGCAGTGAATGGCAGGTTTTGAGGGTCACAAATAGGAGAATGTAAAAAAAAGATTTGACAAGTGCCTTTGACCTAGTCAATAATCAAAAAATTAGGGCAAACACTTAAAGGACTAGGGGCGCCCATTGCAATAATTAATTATCTGTCTCAGATATATAACTTCCTAACCTCCAGGGTACGATTTGGTAACATTGGAGAATGCACCTCGGACTTTAGAGTCATGTGTGGTATCAGAAAAGGGTGCATATTAGCACCCTTTTTATTTTCCCTTTATTTTAATACTATAGACCTTTTTTGACAAAATATAGTTGCAGATGCCCCGAAAGTTGGAACACGCTCCACGCCTGTCTTATTATATGCAGACGAGGCTGTCCTAATTTCTAGGACAGCTAATGGGCTGCAACTTTTAATAGATATCTTTGCATCCTACATGTCTGATAAAGATTTACAGTTAAACCTAAAGAAAACATTTGTTATGACATGTAGGAGTAATAGATCCAAGAACAGACAACATCACGTGGGTGGGGTTCCCATTAATAGGGTTTTATCTTTCTCATACCTGGGGATGCTTTTTAATAGGGACGGTTTGTGGAATGCACACATTGAATCATCCAATATGAAATTTCTAAGAATCACATGGAGGATCTTGAGATTCTCCATGAAACTTGGAAATAAACCCACCCACGAGATATTAACTTTGTATCGGACTAAATATGTTTCAGGGGTCAGGTATGGGGCTGCAATATGGGGGAGAGCAAATATCACCTCCCTACAAACCCCCAAAAATACTTTTTTCAAAAGATTGCAGGCAGTCCTCAAGGCTAGAGCTAACTACATAGTCCACAAAGAATTGTCAGTCACATATCTCAGTGACACGATAAAAATGGCTGGCCTGACGTTCTGGAGAGGGATTTGGGCAAAGGAGGAAACAAAATTTACTCAAGATATAATAAAGGACTGTTTGACTTTAGACCACAGCCAAAAAAAACCATGGTTGGAGTACATTTTTAACCTGTTAACATGCTGTAAAGTCGAAATTGATAAAAAATATTTTAATATCTATCTTGGAATTTGCAAAAAGCAACCTACAGCTTAAATATTTAAATGTTATGGAAAATGAAAGGAACAGGGTCGCTATTAATAAATCTAGTGTTGTTTCTTATTGTGAACACCCATTTACGATCATGCTACAACCTTATTTAATGCTGGCAAGAAACATCCAAAATAGATTTTATTTAACGAGATTAAGGATGGGGACTTTACACTTTTTATTTGCATTCCCAAAAATTGAAAAAATGGGGTTATAAATTACCAAATTGCCAGTGCGATGGTAAAACAATACAATACAAGTTGCACTTTATCCTGTTTTGTAGCTTTTATGGAGATATCTGGAAATCAATTCTAAAAACCCTGTTTTTTTCAAATAGGCTTTTTAATTACAAACAAGCTTTTAACTTTATTTGTGGCTTGGGAAATTTGAAATTATAAACTCTGTGATCCGATATGTGCAATTCGCTATTAGAAAAAGAAGGGACTATACATATCTGGAAGCATTATTGTAAGAAGAAACAGATGAAAACTGTTTTTTTTACTTTTTTTTATTTTTTATTTTTTGTCCTCATTTGCCATGACCTCCATCCACCACGAGTAGCCAGCCACCATACGTGTCCACCTTGAGGCGCATAAGAGACTTTCATCCCTCATGTCCCAGCTTAGGCACGATTTAATAATAGATTGGCGGAAGACCAAATCTCGAGTATATCAAGGTGGAAGCGGAGAGGGGAGGGCGTAGCCCTTATTGCTCCACCCAACGGGGTTCAACCTGATGGACTTGGGTATTGTTCAAGTGGGGGCCACTTCCCAAAGTCCCTAGAGCATACTCGGCATAATCATAGGACCCGGGAAAAAAAAAATGGAAATCCTATCTCCAGTTGAATAACAATTCCCAATAGGACAGATTCCTTTTATTACACACTCTGGTTAGATCTAACTTGGAAATTTCATACAACGACATTAGCCAGGCTGCATGCAGTAGAGCGTTAAAGTCCACCCAATGTTTGCATATTTGTTTTCTTGCCAGAATAATGGAATAAAAAAGGAAGTTCTTTGCCTGATCGGTTACACATTCCTCCAAACCAAAAATTATTAAGGAGAGCGTGATATTCAAAGGTATATTTAAGATTGACTCCAGGGTAGCCTTTACTTCTTCCCAGAACCGACTAATAGCTGGGCAGTCCCTGAACATATGTATATCCGAAGCTGCCTCCAGACCACACTTATTGCATTTTTTTCCCCGGATAAATTTTGATAGGCGGGGGGGCGAAAAATATGCACGGTGCAGGGTAAACAGATGATTACGCCTCAGCCATACTGGCTTCACAATTCTATACAATAGAGAAAAAGATCTCGTCCATAAATCTTCGTACTGAAGGGCCAATTCCTTCCCCCATAACTCATCTGGTAAGGTTAATTCCCCGTCCACCTCCTCCACTATATTCCAATACCATAATGCCATCACCTTACCCCCCCTCGCCTTTCGACCAGTTGTTGTTCCAAATAGCTATGTTTCCCGAGTTGGGGACCCCTCCTACTTACTGCTCAGGCCCAGCTATCCATCTGTATAAATTTAAACCTGGATAACACCGGCCCTACCCTGTCCCTTAGGACCACCCAGTCCTTTACCCTTCCATCAACCAATAGCTCTACCCATCTGGTTATCCCAGCCTCTTTTAACGGGATTGCCAGGCTGTCCTGCATGCATAGTGGCTGCCCTGGAAAGTCCCATACCGGGGCAAAGTTAGAGTAGTAGTGTAACCTGATTTTCTTTCTCATCTGCGCCCAATTTATTATGGCAGACTGCAAAGTCTTCAATCTTACTTTCTTGAAGTATTTCATATCTCCAAATTGAAATTGAAATCCGTCCAATGTAATATCCAATCCCGTTAGCATAGCCCTGTACATAATCCCCAAGGATGAACTTACTGGAGTTTTAAGCAGCATCCTTGAATAAGTCAACTGGAATGCCCAAGCATAATATGTCAGATCCGTCAATGCCAGCCCTCCCTTCTCCCTCCTCCTTCTTAACTGTTTCCAGGCAAGCCTGGCAGTTTTATAATTCCATAGGAACGAGTTTATCTCGTGCTGACTTTTTTCCAGTTTTTTATCATTAAACGACAAGGGGATGGTATTGAAAATAAAAGTAAACTTTGGGAGGATGGACATTTTGACTAGGTTTATTCTCCCGAGAATGGATAGTGGAAGAAAAGTCCAGGCTTTCAACAGTTTCCTACACTCACTCAGATGAAAACTGTTAGATTCCAATTTTTTAGTTTGAATAATGAAATTAATATGTATTTGCACTTCATATAAAATTACGTATTTACGACTCTTTACACTGTCTAGAGAATGTATTAAGATGAGTTGCGGTACTATGCACTTTATGTACCCTTATATACAAAATAAGCATGAGCAGTTTTAAATAGAATGATTTATTTGTATAAATTATATGTGTAAAATGTTGAAAGTGTAATCCTCAATGGCTGTCTTTTAATAGCTATAATTCTTTCATATACTGTCTTTGTATCAGGGCTAAGCTATGTTACATCTTAATCTGTATAGGTTTAGGTATAGGTTTAAATTGATATTATCATGATTTTAACTATGTCGCAATGTAGGAGCGCTTCTTTTTGAATAATATGCGTTTATGGTGTTTTTATTTGCACTGAATAAAGCTGATTTTGAACTTGAAATTTGAACTTTTATAAAAGGCGATAACAGTTTTTAGTTACAAGATAAATCATTTGTTGATGATACCATACTAATTTTAAGAATTCTGGTGTGTTCTACGATGAGTTTATCCTGTGTAAAAGCCTTCTGCTGGGATTTCAAGAATCATGTTTGAGAGAAAACTGTTTTCTCATGATTTCTTCGTAGATGTTGTGGAAGGTTCTTCAGAAGCTAAAATGAGAGCATATTTTCTGTAAATTCACACTATCTTTCTCAACCATATGAAAAGGAAGCCTGACAGTTACCCTTGTGTTCTACTGCAGCCTCCCAGTATGTTCTAAAGAACAACTAGACGGCTAGTGATGTTACTTAAGACAAAAGTATGGCATATCCGATACCATGTTGATTGAATAAAACTGGTAAAACTTAAAGTATTTAATTTAGACATGAACCAAATGAGGGGGTTAAGTATATCAAAGAAATTACAGTTAGTACCACAGAAAGGAAAATTAGGCCAATTTTAGGTGAGTTCTCAAATATTTTCCACTTCTGTTTCATTAAAACATTCTGAAATGCAGACTGAAACGCACACTTTCAACACAAGCAGACTGAAACATGCACTTTCAACACCAGTAGCAGACTGACAGTTAACTCTCTGGTGATCGATCAGCAGTTTTACTACAGTGTTCTAATGACCAACTAGAGTGCTAACATTTTGAATTTACACCAAAGGTGTGGGACACAGGAATGTCATCTTGATGGAATCAATGTAGAAAACTGAAAGCATTTTCTACTGAGGATACTGCAGTAAATGATGAAAGAAGGGAGCTTCAAAACAAATAAGTCTCCCTAGATGGCCAGCAGGAAAAAAACAGCCCAAATATAGCACAAACATCACCCAAATGTAGCCCAAGTGTTACCCCATGACAGAAGTGTGCAAAACACTTAATTACTTATTGTATTTTTAAAGGTTTAGGAGTGCTTCACATGAGCACCAGTTACATTATACAAGGACAGATTCATTTTGGTTTTGGGCATGGGGAGATTAAGTGCTTTGCCCAAAATCACAGGATGTGGAACTGACGTTGAAAGTAACGCCATGCCTGGTTCCCCTGCTGCAAAGTCTGTAGCTCTGGCTGTAATGCTACATCCTCTCTCTTAAGGGTCACATATAATAAAGTGATACACTGGATAAAAAACATAAAGATAGCAAATTATTTAAAAGTGCTTTGTTGCTATTTGAGAACTCAGAAAATATGTCCTCATTTTAGTTATTTAGAGCACTAACCATAATTTCTATGGGAATAAGAACCTCTCTTGGAGGAGGGTGCACGGGCAATAAGTTGACCATGCTGTGGAGGAGCGAAGGACAGTGGCAGCACAACAGACCATGGAGAGCAGGGAAAAGGTGGGCAGGGGCAACAAACCAGCCATGCAGCATAGGCAAGAGAGGCCGTCTCAATATAAAATACTATTGAGGGCAGAAAGAAGATGCAGTGGCAGTATACCCATACATGCCAACAAGCCTGATTCAGGCAGGAGACTTACGATGTTTTAAGCCTAAAAGGCCTTTATTTTATTTGTCTCCTGTCTAAAATCTCCTCTTCTTCAATGTAAGTCAATGGGGAAAATCAATTCCCCAGGTTTGTTTTCAAAATCTCCCTCTTACCAAGTTCAAAAGGTTGGCAAGTTTGGTTCATTGGATCACAGTGGGCAGGAGGCATGGGGTGGGACACAGACTTGGAAAAGAGTGGACAAGGAGGAGATGGTAAGGGGCACCAAACTGACCTTGCAGGGCATGTGTCAGGATTTACAGCAGCACAACACATCACATAGGGCAAGCAGGATGGCAGTGCAGCAAACAGACCACGGACAGCAATAGGGAGGAACCAGGGCCATGTACATGGACAACAGAGAGTAGAAAGGAAAGAGGCAAAGTCAGCAAGCTGACCATAGTGGACAGACAGGAGGGAAAGGTGCATCATAACAGACTATGAACGGCTGGAGGGAGGGGCCAGGGGAATGACAGTGGACCAAACAAACAGGACAGGAGTAGAAAGCGGAGCATGGAGGATAGGTGGGATGGCACTGGAAGCACAACACACCATTGAGGACAACAGTGAGACTATATTATCATACATAGAAACAATATAGGTAAGGTCACAAAGGGTCAGTGACAGCAAGCTGACCACACTGGGCAGGTGGGAGGGGGGTGGTAGCACAGAAGACCATGCATGGTAAGAGGGAGTAAGAGGGGGTGTTAATGGCAGCACAACAGCAATGGTGGGCAAAAGGGAGAAGCAGGGGCATGCATAAAAGACCATGGAGGACAGAAGGGAGGAGTAGGGGATGGACATAGACAAAAGGGGGCAGGGGAAGGGACTTCACAATAGACCTTGCAGGGCAGACAGGAGGAGCCGTTGTAACACAACAGAGCATGCAGGGCTGAAGGGAGTGGCAGTAAAATAGACCATGGGGGAACAGGTGGGAGGGGATAGGGGCATGCAACTTGGACAGGCATAGTGGAGTGGCAAGGACAGGCAGCAGCCATCTGACTATGCTAGGCAGGTGAGAGGGGCAGTGGCAGCTCAACAGAACACTCAGAGTAGATAGAAGGGTGGCAGGTCCATGGAAAATGGTAGGCAGAAAGGAGGGATCAGGAGCATGAACAAAGATATCAGAGGGCATGGGGAAGGAGAGTAGGGACAGCAAGCCAAGCACAGAGGCTAAAGCAGAGGGACAATGATGCACTGAAATTGGAAAAGGAGGGCAGGAAGAGGGGGAACATAATAAGCAAATCTTGATCTACAATATATAACCTCTGTTAGGTGAGCACTCAAATATACAAACACAGACAGAAAAAGAACAAGCACCAAACAGGAGTCATGGCCAACAATGCTCAATGTTATCGTAAAGCTATGCTTGAACCATAGTAACTATTGCAGAACATCAAATAAGCAAAAATGCACAAGAATGTCTATCTGCGGAATAGGCTGGGAGTGCCTTACTATTCAACTTGACAAAGAGAAGAGGTTTTCCCTATATTACCTAAACAAGCATCTATGAAAAACATGCCCAAGCAAAAATATGATGCGATGGGACCAATTGAATCACAAACAATGCTCAAACATGTTTGTAAATTACCTATCTGATCCTATTTCGTATTCTAGAGTCAATCTCTACAATTCTAATATGTCTGTTACCCGCCATTCTCTCAATAAATGAATTATATACACCAGAGATGTCTTCCTTTTTTGGAACTTTATTGTATGTTCACAGTATCTTGTATATCAATTTTTTCACTTTCTTTTGCATAGTATAAACATATATATTACACTATTTACAAAACAAACACCACATACACAAATATCTACAAAACATTGGAAAGAATAGGTTGAACATTCGTTCATTATTTCTAATAGCCCATACTACTTAAATGGATGCTCTATCGCCTATTATCTAAGGAGCATTCCTAATTCAACAGGTACACCTTATCACAGCAGTATTTGAGCGATCCTTATTTGATCCGTATTCTTTTAACTACTGCTGATTATTACTTGTCCTTGAATATTAATTCATAGGGTGTCCATATCTAAGATTGTCGACGCGTTTCAGCCCCTTAACTTGCGGGCCTCATCAGGACTAGGGCTTTTATAAATGCATAACGAATATGCTGTACCTATTCCTTTGTACGTATTTTCCAAATGCTGCCGGGTGAGGAGGCTACCCAAATGCAAAAGGGCGTAGCCTTTAAAGAACATGCGGAAGTGTGGAATGGCGTTTCGGCGATAGCCCGTGCTTTGAACAGCTTGCTAGAATATTGGCAGCCCGTGGATGGTATAATTAAAAAGAAAACATCCTGAAATAGAAGTGTGTGCCAGAGACGACAGGGTCATAAAATGGGAAGTCCCAGCAATATTTTTTCTCTGTTCCCCTTAATTTCTTATGGTGGTAATTGTGGTACCATTATAAGACGGAATTGTTCTTTAAAGGCTACGCCTGTTTGCATTTGGGCTATTAGATATAATGAACGAATGTTCAACCTATTATTTCCAATGTTTTGTAGATATTTGTGTATGTGATGTTTGTTTTGTAAATAGTGTAATATATATATGTTTATACTATGCAAAAGAAAGTGAAAAAATTGAAATACAAGATACTGTGAAAATACAATAAAGTTCCAAAAAGGAAGATATATCCGGTGAATATAATTCATTTATTGAGAGAACGGCGGGTAACAGATATTAGAATTGTAGAGATTGACTACAGAATAAGAAATAGGATCAGATAGGTAATTTATAAACCTGTTTGAGCATTGTTTGTGATTCAATTGGTCCCACAGCATCATATTTTTGCTTGTTACTATTCAACTTGGGCACCAATTTGGGAGTCCCCGGGAACCCCAGAATGTCTGGAAGATCAACTGAGTCAGCCCTTAAAATCTGGGTGACTACATTATTGGGCAGATCTTAAATCAGGATCAAGTCTAGTGAGTTGGGAAGTTCTAAGCAACCTTACAAGGGGACAAGTGTCAAGATTTAAGTATTACCAAATACGTTCTTGGTGGGCAACTCAGGACTGGGCAGACGAAAAGGGCAACTTGAGATTCGACCAGGTTATGGGCACTGATTGATGGGTAAAGGAAGTTTCATATTGGTATTGGGTTTTAGTGGAGGCGGATGAAAGCATGGAAAACAAAATCCCAAACTTTTGGGCAGATGAGTTTGGGGATAGTGACGTGAAGCAACTTTGGTTGATTCCTTTTCCATTTTACGATCAGTAGAAAAACCTGCCTCGCTTAAATGTAACCATCTTTTCACTACCTATAGGGTGTTTTGGTCTCCAGCAAAGTTATCAAAAATAACAGGTAACATCTACTATTGTCCAAGATGTAGGCTTCCTTTAGCAGATGATCTACATGTTTTCCTGAAGTGCTCAAAGATCACCCCTTATTGGTCCTCGATATGTGACTATCTTGGTGAGGTGATTGGTAAACAGATCAAGGTAAGCCTAAGCATTGTATTTTTAGGAGTATGTCAAGAGGTTGCTGTTCGGACTAACTCACTTATAGCAACGTTTTTTTTATGTGCCTCTAGGCGAGAGATTTGAAGGCTTTGGAAAGCTGAAAATCCTCCATCCTTTGCAGAGTGCCTCAGAATGAAAGTTTATTTGAGCCTGTCTAATATGGAGTGTGACCCTAGGAGTCAGGATAAGATCTGGATAAAATTGATTGATTGGAGGGAGAAAGAGAGCGGTTCCAATGTTTAAGCCAAATATGCTGTGGGTTCCGACCCCTCCTCGATTGATGGTTCCCTGTTGTTATAACAAAGGAGTTGGAGTTGAATCAGCAGTTTCCTTGCGTGGACAAGCTCGTATTGCTCCCTTTGTTTATATGGGAAAAGAGGAATCCTAACAAGAGAGTTGGCAGAATGAGGACACAGAAAAAAAAAGAATTAATAAGCACAAAATCCAAATTTATGTATTCCAATGGATACACATAAATTTTGGATAAGATGTATGGTTACAGGGACGTTATAATTAGGAAATAGAATTTTTTTTAAACCTTAGAAATTCAGTGAAAAAAACAAAGGTTTCGGGGACATTATAGTTAGGTTCAGATTTCACTCATACAAAACCAGCTGGGCTAACCATAACTCGTGCCCCCACTATTCAATTTGTATGACCTCACATTTGACACTGCACTTGACATGGTCAGTGACATCACTGATGGCATCTCAAATGACATCTCAAATGGCATTGTTGATGAAATCATCCACAAAATCACCAAGGCACCACTCACACCACCATAGAACCTTTCATACACTCCCACACAACCATTTACAAACCCATTCACAGACCCATGCCAGTACTTACACACCCACTCACTGATGCATAGATCTACACACAAACCCACTCACTCACATATACAATCACTCATACACCCACTCACTCACTAATACAGCCAATGACATATCCACTCATAGACCTATATAGCTACTCTCACACCTAGTCACTCACTCATACAGTCAGTCACACAGCCACTTACCCACCCATACAGTTACACACACACCTACTTACTTAGTTATACATACACTAGCAATTACTCACTCACCGATACAGTCACTGAGACAAGCGCACACTCACCCATATATATACCTATAAATTGCGCCCCCACAATGCACTGCTTGTGACCTCACATAATTCCTCACTCATGACATTGTCAGTGCAAAGGTAGACCTCTGCCCACCATGCTCGGTTCAGGATGGGACAATGAAAAATAAAATGGTAATGAATTACCATTTTATATATCATCTCGAAGGGGTCTTAAGGGGGCATTTAAGTGGGACAACACGCCAACGGAGGAGCTGCCCCTGCCTATGGCATCTAATATTGGTTTTCCCAAGGTATTATGCGAAAGTGTTGCTGTCAGAATGCAGTCAGACATAAATGGTGCATCATATCGTTTTCAAAAATATTGGCACTTTGGAGTTAGTAGTAGAAATTCGAATGAGACAATATTTTTTACAACAATTTTTAGAATGCTATTTTGACATTCAACTTTTCCATGTGAACTCAGGAAGACCATAGCCTTCATTATTGGCTCATCACCATGAACAAATCAGGACTACTAAACTCAGACTAAGCCTTCTCAGAAGACAAACATGTATTCTTTCAGTGGGAATGCACCTTCTGTCCTATCAAAGGCCTGTAAAAACAGTAGCAGCTGGTACCGGGTAGTAGTGGTGAGGCGGGGGGGGGGGGGGCTAGGGAGGTATTAAGAAAAGAAAAGGGGGGAAAAGTAAGAAAACAAAAGCTTACCCTCCTGGTGGCTGGCTCTCCTGCGTCCTCTTTGTCCACCTCCACGACACGTTGCACAAAGGTACAGGAAGTACCTAGGCTGCCTCCCCTAAGCCAATCACAATGAGGCAATGCATTTTGATTGATCTTAGTGATGTTGTTCGGATCTCAGACGGCCAATGGGAGGCTGGGCATGTTCCCCACCAGGCTGTGTAATGCAGCCGGGTGGGGAACATGCAAAGTGCACATGGCTGTTCGGCTGGCACAAAACGGCCAGCCAAACACTCATGCACACTTTAAAGTGTGCTCTTCACTTCTCCTCCTGCTCTGCAGCTGGCACAGCCTCTTCCTGCCCCACCTTTTAATCGCATGACAATAGCGAAAAACAAAATGATAATAACACGGTTAGTATCATTTTCTTTTTCTTTTGGGGCGATGCTCCTCCACCTTAGCAGAGGAGCCGCCACTGTGTAAAAAGGAAGATACATATGTGGCTGGAGCCTACACCTCTCTTAAGTGCAGGTCCTAAACTACGCTTCAGTCTTCATTGCTTTTGTTGCTTAATGTATTCTTTCAGTAGCCACATTGCCTTATCAGATACCAAACCCCAGTGGTAAAGAAAGGATCACTTTGTGAGTAAAAAAGATTACTGTAAGGCAAATAAGGGAGCTGAGATGGAAGGAAGAATAGTCAGGAGAAAACATCAAGATACTGTTCACAAGAACACTGACCGGTACTATGGAAACATTAGGATCTTCAGAAACATTCATTATATATATAAATGGGAAAAAACATTTAGCAAGGTGGCTACGAACCTTGCTAAATACTTTTTATTGCGTTGCAACACAGTGGACTACAGAATATTATTTTTTTATAGGATCCACTCAGGAACTGGAGTTTACAGGAAAAGGAAGTGTGATGGATGATGCTAGGTGGTCTTCTTGTCTTGGGAGAGCTTGAAGTCTCCTCAACCTGTATTCGGGCTCTAACCCCATCAGAGGTTTGGCCACACCGACTAAACAAGGGAAATCTTTCCGGCATGACGACATGTGGCTTCCTTCCGTGATCTGCAGAATGTCTTGGAGCTCATGCCTTGTGCATCACTAAACTAGCCAGCCCCTCGAGAGAGAAACATACCACGAGAGAAGCCATGTCCCTGCCAGCAATGCAGCAGGCAATGCTACAGAATCCTCCGTCGTCCCAAATCTGTGCCCAGGCATCAGGAGGAACTCATTGCGATGTGCCAACCTCATATAGCAGGAAGGTTTGCCTGCTATTCCTACAGGTATGTGCAAGCCAAGCTACCCTACCAAGATACAGTTAAAGAACAGCTATCCCGCCTGTGCATGGGAGGCACCTAACAGTCCACCTTTCAATACTCCTTCTCCAGCGGCAGCTGTGCTCTCAAGTCAGATGTGAAAATAAACTTTAGGCAAGGCCCTCTGACCACTCCCTATCTGGTGCAGCTTGTTCAAGTAGAGCCATCAATTGCAAAAAAAGTCTGGTGGCTCAGTGGACCATAGCAGCCACTGCAGGGGCTTGTGTTCGACCACATGGTCACAGGTTCAAATCCCGGCGGGTCCACTCAGGCTTTCATCCTTTTGAGGTCGATAAAATCAGTACCATTGAGTTGGGTAACAATAAACATTGGTTATTCAGCCCAGGACACCTTTGGGTAACTGTACGCTTTACAAATACACCTGTTATGTTAAAATGGCTCCAATCAATAAAAAATTAAATTACTATAGTGACACGTTTCTGCAGTAATTAAAAGAATATGAAAGAAATGCCCCTGAGGTGGAAAGTGCATTGCGCTTGATGATATTGTGGCAGCTGTTAGATGGCCAATATGGTTGATCTAAAAGTCCCACTCCTTAGACAAGAAGAGTGGTGCCTAAGATTCAGAATACACTTTGCCCCAGCCAGTGACAAACTGTGGTGAGGAAAGCAGCATTCCCCAATTGGGGTTCGTCCCATTTAGCACTGCCAATATCCCTCTCACTTGGGGATGATCCCTATGAATGTAAATCAACTATTCATCAAACTTAAGATGCAATATTTTTACTTCTCAATGGTTGTATTCAGTGTTCATTATCCCACCTGATTTGAAATTATAATACTTTGTATCATGTTTATCAACAATGAAAGTGTTATTTTACATCATCCCATCCCAATGCATTTCGGGCCGGTGTAACCCTTCGTCAGGGGATAGCAGTTCTCTTCTTTGTAACCCATATCGAGAACTTTACGAAACACAGAATTCAAGCTTCCGGTTTACTCCTTTCAACGGGGGAACGCAGCTTTTCATCACTATTTGTTTACGCTGAATGATCAGAGAGTGAAACCCTCTATGCACGCTACAAACTGAATACTATGTTATGCAAGATTAGAATATTGGGAGTGCGTGATCCCTTATATGTATGACGAAAGTGTAGTGAGGTCAGTAAATTAGGGTGGGGAAAGAGGTTAACACAAGCAAACAGACCCAAAGTAAGGCTGGGAGTGAGGTTGCCAAAATGTCTAGTAGCCAGGCAACCCCGCCTCAACCAACGAAATTTCGGCAATTTTTTTGTAAAAAGTTGTTCTATTATTTTCTTGGTTTGCCCTGGTGTAGGGGGGGGGGGTCTGGCAAGGAAAGGGTATGAAAAGAAACAACGTTAAGAATGCCAAATGGTGGTTCCCTCGCAATTTATGGCTGGATCAACTTTGCCTACATTTTCTAAGGAGCTTTGAGAAAGGCAAGCGTGATACCATAAAAAGCAGACAATTAATTTACAGGGGGGGGGGCATTTTATTGGTGTCCATGAAAGTGAAAGGCGTTTCCAAACAGTATCACTTGTCAACAAATGCAATCCATATGAATATAGCAATCAAGCCGTTCCTATGTTCAGGGCTTCTGAAAATGCACCTTTGAAAGATGTTTTTTTATTTCATACTGTAATTAAGGGAAACATAACTTTTGCAGCAACTGCAAGCTCAAAGGAAAAAACTGATCTGCCTGTTCCAATTATAGTTAATGAAATTATGGAAAATATCTGAGATATCACATTAATTATACAGACTCTGAAAAAGGAGCACATGGCTTTCTTGCCTAGCTGTAAAACTAAGGTTAAGCAAATCAAATCATTATCTCGTTTAATCTGATCATATAAAATGATATATATTCTGGAAACACATCTAATTATGATATCAGTTTAAAACTTCGTGCTCTCATATGTAAGGAATAGGCAGTCAATAGCTTCTAACAGATCTTTCACAGCTAACATCTTCGAGTGAGTCACAAACAGACGGTGCTAAAACTTCTATTAAGGGAAGGATGCATATTGGTACTGAAAACTAATTTAGTAATTTGTTTTACCCTATGTAAGGATTGATGTATTCTAATTTGTTATGCTTTTGTTATGTTTTTGTCATACTTGTACAGAAGTGTAACCGTCAATAGTGCAGCAGGTGCAGCGCCACCGAGGCCCAGATTTCTGAGGGGTCAACTGTATCTCAATTATTACTGCTGTCTATGCTGGGCACGGGGGACTATTTTCTTTACTTGACAATACACATTTGTTCTCAGGGCTACTGTTTCTCCCAAATGGATAAAAACCTGGGGGCATATTATCAAGGGGGTTTATCTCCGCTTTTTTGGCTTTAAAAGCCAAGAAAGCGGAGATAAAATTATCTCCCTATTACCTAGCTGCCGCTAACACCAGTTAGCGACAGCTAGTAGGAGATAGCGACCTTCTTGGGCCCCACTTTGCATGTCAGTGATATTTATCACTAATGAGATGCAAAGTGGGCGTGCCAAGATGTTAGAGACTGAAAACCGTCGCTAACATCGCTATCTCCTATTACCAACTTTTGGAGATATTCGCGCTAAGCGGGAATATCTCCAAAAGCTAACACCTGCCCTGAGCAGTTCTTAGCCATGTTATCCAATGGGAGGTGGATAACATGGCTAAGAGCATTAGCTCGCTAATGCATGAATATCGCTGACTTTTCAGCGATATTCATGATTTGCGGCGATATTTACCGCATTTGCGTTAAACCTTGGTAATACCAAGGTTTATCTGCGATAAAAATCGCCGATGTGCGGCGATAATTTTTGTCTCTAAACAAGTTAGAGACAAAAATTGTCGCTAGTTGTTGGTAATATGCCCCCTGATTTTCAATCAATCAGTAGTTTCAAAGTGAAAGCCAAAACTCACTCCAATAGAGACCCTTCTCTATTACAATTCCAGCTTCTCTGCTCTAGCTTGTAAATTTTACTCACTGGTGGAAAATCAGCATTAGTAAAATTTGCAAACTGGAGCACCGCATGGTAAATTCACAGGTATATTTGCTATTGCAATGCAGTAAAATTGCCCCAGCAATTTAGAGTAAAACTCAATGGAATGGAGAATTCGTGTGGGTCAGATTTTTCAGGCTGTAAAACCACACGGAGTTCTCCATTCCATGTTTTTTTCTCATACATTTACCATATTCTCTGAGAAGGTGGTAAATGTAAGTTCGTCCGGTACATGGGGTGGTTGGCGAGGGAAGGGGCTAGGGGGTGGGGGGTGGTGACGGGTAGTATGGAAGGGAAGGGGGAGTTTTTTCTAACAGCATAAATAATTGTGTGCTTCCCATTATTAGAAAACAAAGGCTCAATGAGCCAAAGTATGAAGCAAATGTTCCTACTGATTTTCGTTTTGTTCTTCCACACCCAGTTAAACCGGGTGAGCGAAAACCCAAAATGTATAATCAGGTGGTGCGAACGTAACACATATATACTTGTGTATTCATTTCTTTCTTGCTTAGTCATAGCCCGGGTTTAAGTGTGTTGCATAAAATTAAAATTAATTCAACTCTGATTGCGTGGATCAGTATTAGGAATTTACGTTAAAAAATACCGTTTTATGTAGCTACGATCTACCCATGTGCACACAATATTGTGTGCATTATACCCACTGGAGAGAAATGTGAGTCAGTCGTTAAATTTCCCAGCATTGGACCAGGAGATCTTAGCAGTGATCTGGACAACCTCAAGAGGCGAAAATATGTTATGCTCTGCAAATAATATTAGGTCAGGTTCACAAAAGCTTATTCATACATCTTTCAAGAACATTTTGCTTTCCAGAAATTGAGAATGCATACCTTCTGGGCACTGGCTCAACTTCCAATTCACAAAAGATCCACGTATACAAAAACGAGGATTGGGCTGGCTGAGCAAATGCCTTCTACTAACAGTGAAACTGAAATTTGACATGAACCCAGTGCTTTGCTATTTGTTAACTACCATGGGCAACATGGGTGGATTGACAGGGTCAGCTCCTACTCAGAGGTAGAGTGAAAAGCATTGAGCCACCGAGACGTGGATCTTCCTTGAGAGACCTGAGATATTTACCACAGTTTGTTTTCACCCTATAATCATGAGCTGCGATAGGGTGCCGGCTAGCTGCCAGTGCTAGATTTCAGGGTAAATGGGAAGGAGGAGCTGAAATGTTTTGGCCTGTAATTTTGGTTTATTATACACAACTTTTTTTTTAGAAGTGCTAATGAGAATTTTGAACATCAATATTTTCGTGACCTAAACAAGCAGGGAGGAAGCCTCAGAGGCTTTAAAACAGACCCGTCTCCCTAGGGATCACCATATGGACTTTAATGTCGGTCCACCCCTGACCAAAGTTGATCACAGAGCACATTTCCTTGCAAGAGTATTCCAAGGTGTCTGGATGAAAATGTAAATAATCACACTTTTCTAATGTTACTGTGTATTCTTGGCTTCCATAGTCTTCCATATGTGTTAATACACAATGGACTTCTCTTCAACCTCAGAAGAATGGGCACACTCCCTAATTAAGGTCACAATAAAGTTTAGAGCTCCAGTTTCCTTTACAAATATATTATTCTTAGAACGCCTTTAACATTTCACTAACTCTCTACTTCCCAACTTTTTATGCGTCTAAATACATTAAATGTGTTGCCATCTGTAACCCAAACTACAGTGGGCAGCCACGTTTTCAAAGTATAAACATGACACTCCTGTTTTTTAAACCTCAATTCCTTTGATTGTTTTGCTCCAGGGGCAGCTGGTGTGGAGACATTGGCCGCTGCTGAAAGAAAAATGTGATCGTGTTTTCTCTATTTCTGCAAATTCGCTAAAAGATGTTTGTTTTCTTTATTTGCCTTATATGAATGTACTCACTCACCCAAACACACTAACACACAGTTACCCACATATACTCACACACACATTCACTCACACAGGAATGCAAACATTTATTTACACACACATTTACACACACAAACTAACTCACTCACTCACTCACACGTCAAAGCTGTGCTTGTCTAAGGAATTGTTTTGGCTTGTTTAATGTTGTATTCCTTGTTGCACATGACTGCTCACTCTTTTACTCAGTGTGTATTATTCAAGTTATTTGGTAATATATAGAAAATGTATGATTCGTTTTTGAACGTGTAATCCTAATAACCACTACCCCATTTTGCATCAAAGGCAAATACTGTATTGAGAATATTTACTGTAAGGAAAGATGGGAATGAAACCCAAACGAAATAGTTTCATGAAAAAAAAGTTTTTTCGGGCAAAATCTACATTGCATGTAAAAGGTGACAGAGTAACTGCAGATCCTAAATTATTTCCACATATCTTTTTTTAGAAACCACCACCGAAGACACTTTGGTGCTTATTGAGAAGCCCCTGTATGTAACTTTCTCCCATATAACAAGCATTTGCAATGCAATAGGTCGTGCATTAGGAAAGTTTGAGCTACCTGAGGCAAGATGGCGGATGCGCGCACATCTGAGTGAGCAGTCAGTGGTGTGCCTCACCTCTGGTCGCACCTATCCTTCCTGGCGGCGAGCTATTGTTTTCTCCGAGGAGTAACTCGGCAGTAACTCTGGAATGATTGGGAATTGGATTTGCTTTTATCGGCAGCTCCCTCGACAACCTTGCCGATACGTGTGGCACTGTTATCGCTGCACTGCTGAGAGCCCCACAGGTGTGCCTAACGGAGCAGCGAGGTGGGCGGCGCTCAGCATTGCCGGATCATCGGAGACGCCGTCGTGCTCAAACGCTGAGAGTCTCTGCGTAGCGGTGCTAGGAGTGCCGGCTGCATTGCACGAGACACGGTTGTATCGGCGCAGAAAGTTATAACACGTAGCAAGTGGAGCGCTGACTCTGGGGCAGGAAAATCAAAGATGCCGCCGAAGAGCGCTAATTCAAATGTTCAAGGCAAAATGGGCAGATTACAAACTGGAGCAGTTGCAGCTGCAACTGAGACTATAACAGGATCAGGAAGCCCGGCGGAAAACACTCTCACGCAAGAAAGCATCACACTCCCCAAGAGTACTGGATTGGTAATGGAGTCTAACAGCCCTCGCATACGGCTCTCTACACCTGAGATAGACTCTACGAAAACTGGGACAACAGAGGGGGCTGTTCCATAAATTCCAGGAATGTTTAAAAAGAAAAACTCACCCAAAGGTAAGCAACAAATGCCCAATATTTCAAAGAAATGCTTAAATGGGGAGGTTAATACCAACAGTACAACTCTAGCAATAGAAGCTCCTCTCAGTACTGAAGATTTTGAATTGGTTATACATAGCAATCAGATACGGGATATCTTTGTATACCAGGGTGGTTATTTGCACGGTGGTGAACCTCAGGAGCACATAATTCCTTCAGAAAATGCAGGAACTTTAGCAAAATGTGATGTAGATACAGAGTCTGTCGACTCCGCAGGCAAATTTTATTCAATGTCGGATCTCTCCAATGCTCTAGAGATGGAAAGCATAGAGGGTGAGTAAGAGTGGAGAGATGATAGGATTCTGGCCAGCACTGCAGACACGGCAGGCTCTATACAAGAAGAGGAAGATGAGGACGCGGATGGGACACCAGCAAGGAGGGAGGAATGGCCTCCCGAGGAAGGCACAGTGCGTAAGATTGTGAACACCCATTCTCCTCCAACAGTGCCTGGCAGTGTGGATAATGTGGGGTCACCAACTCTGAATCAGCCCATGGAAACTACTAAGAATGCGACTAAGGTACATTTAGAATCTGATATTACCCTTGAAACCATTTATCAAGTCATTTTACAGCACCATGAAGATACCAAGTTGGAAAATCTGAGAACACAAGGTGCAGTTCGGAGGCTCCAAAACACGGTGCGAAGAGTAGCCAAAACCTGTAATGAACTGGCTTCATGGAGGTAGAAGAAGAGGCAGAAGAAAGGATCTCTTCAATAGAAGATGAAATGACTCAACAGAAAAAACAGATTACCAGCTTATTGACTTTACGGGACGGCATTGATTGGAAACTCGTCGACTTGGAGAATAGGGCAAGGAGAAACAACCTATGCGTCCTGGGCATCCCTGAGGGAAGTGAGGGAAAAAATTTGCGTCAGTACATTATAGATCTTTTTACAGAAGCCTTCCCCGAGTTAACCCAGTGGCACTGGGATATAGAAGTCCAAACGGCTCATAGATTCCCATTTCAAGTGAGAGACTCTGGAGGGACTGTGAATGTAAAACCAAGAGCAATCTTAATATGTCTGAACAATTTTCTTGCAAGAGAAGCGCTGTATGATTTAGCCAGGCCTGATCGAAAACTGAAGGGAAAAGGTATAGAATTTTTTGTAAGACCTGACTATTGTCAAGTGACAGTACAGCAGAGATGGCAGCTGCGTCAGCTTATACCTCTCTTACAGGCAAAAGGAGCACTGGCGTTTTTGCTTAATCCCGCTAAACTCAAGATTGTGTTTAAGGAATAAACCCAATTTTTCACTTCGGAGAACAGGGCTAAGGAATATTTGGCTTCTTTGGCTTCTTTGTAGTAATAAATAGATAGTTAAATAGTTTTCTTTTCTTAGAGAGCTGTCCCTAATGTGTCACTTTCTGTTTAAAAGACATATAGTTAGGCTTTTTTTTCAACTTCTAATTGCTCAGACCCCCTTTTTTTCTTTTCTTAAAAAGCCTGTCTATCACTTACGATAATATATGGGGGGAGTGGGCAAGGATAGAATAATAGGAATTAGGAACATCTTGTTTGCATATATACTCTAAAGAAAGTAACCACTATTAGCACTGTCTTCTAAACCTTACTGTTGCTTTCTCGCTGTCGGGGGACTGGATGTGAGCAGGGGGATACACACCATGCTTCTCTATCCATCACGTATGGGGACCTTTGTGTCCCTTTGCCTTTTGTGGGAGGGATTTTGGGTTGGAATGGGTGGGTGTCGGGCTGGGGTTGGGGGTGGGGGGACAGGTAAGTACAAGTGCAGAGCAGAATTTTTTTCAGCAGAACTTTTTTTGGGCAATGAGATGTATTCATTTAATGCTGATTAAATATGGATTTATTATGCATATGTGCAGTGTGACATCTAGAAGAAATCTCATATGTTATGGATATATCCAGCCAAGATATATGATTTTTGATGATGGCAAGGTTTAGGATCTTTTCATGGAATATCAGTGGGCTAAATGACATAAAAAAGAGAGGAATTGTGGCAGAAATATACAGACTTTGAGGTGTGACCTTGTTTGTTTACAAGAAACCCATTTGTCATGGAGTAATAGACACTTGCTTTTGGATTTGTGTATGGAGATTGTAGGGGCCTCTAGACAAGGCTCTACAACTAGAGGGGTGACAATACTGAAAAGGAGGGGGAGCGGCACTTGTAAACGTTTAAAAACTGATCCCTGGGGAAGGTGGGTGATTACAGATTTTTGGCTAGGGAATAAATCTTGGACTATTTGTGCTATATATGGCTCAAATGTAGACGATCTAGAATTGTTAAATTTTCTCAGTGTGGAACTTGCAGGATGGCCCGCCCGCTTATACTATGTGGGAATTTTAATATCCATTTGGAGGCACAATTTGATATAACTAATGATGAAGTATATCCAGGCAGGAAAGGTACAGTTTATAATGCTTTAAGAGGAATAATTAAAGAATTTGGTCTGGCTGATGTTGGTTACATTACGAATATGGGTGCCTCTGGATATACTTTCTTTTCGGCCCCTCATCAGAAATTCGTACGCTTAGATTATTTTTTTATAACTTCTGGAGCTATTATGGATCTAAAGTATTTTATTTTTCCAAAAATAATAGCGGATCATAACCCAATTTTGATAGAATTGCCGTCAGATGGAATAGCAACTTCCCTACGTAACCAGTGGACATTTGAACGGAAACTACTTGCAGATCCTAGTTATATAGAGTATATGGGGAAATGGATAAATGATTTCTTGGGATATAATCGTGGCTCTGCCTCTCCACAAACGGTTTGGGATGCACTGAAGTCGGGGATAAGAGGCGAAACACTCTCATATATACCCCATTTTTGCAAGCTGGGATATGATTAAAGTTCTCACTCCATGTCAGCTTCCATGGACTGATCATTTCCTGGTCCCATTTCAATGCTTCTACTATACTACGAAAAACATTGAACATGGGAAAGGAAACACTAAGAAACGCAAATGGAGATTATACTCCAAAGAAAACTTTATAAACGTAATTCAGAAAGCACAATTCCCCCAGCCCACGGATAGTGAACAGGCGAACAAGGACTTTAATCTACTTGTTACCACCACCTTAGACGAGATAGCCCCTATGTGCAAGGGTAAAACCAAAGAGGGCAGACAGCGCACTGCTCCGTGGTTCACTACAGAACTACAGCAACTAAAATCGAACTGTAAAAAGCTAGAAAGGACCTGGAGAAGGAACCCAGGTGAACAAAACAAAACCAGCTATAGCTCATCCCACCGAAGCTATCAGTACGCGGTGCGCAGAGCAAAAGCTAAATACTTTCAGACGCGGATCGAGGACTCTGAATGTTCCTCACGAGAACTGTTCAGGATTTATAAAGAAATCTCTATAGTTTCTAGCTCCAATACCCCTACGAATACCTCCATGGAGGGTTGCAACAAGATCGCAGACTTTTTCTCTAATAAAGTTAAAAAGATCTACACCTCCTTCTCAAAACAACCAGAAAAGGGTTTGGACTTCATAGCAGACAGTCCACCGACAGCCCCAGAGTCCACGCTACGAGATTTTAACGTCCCCACAGCCGACAAACTAACAAAGATATGTCGAAGTGTGAAGTCTGGTTCCCCTAATGATCCGGCCCCGGCCTGGGTATTCTCAGAGGGCCTAACAGCCCTGGAACCTCACATTAGACACGTCCTACAAACCTCCTTCTCCACTCAACGGGTACCGATGGAGTGGAAGAAGGCCATAGTACTGCCTATTAGAAAAAAAACAACAATAAGCCTGGAGGTTCTGGAAAACCTCAGACCCATTTCCCTATTGCCATACGTGGCAAAGGTGGCTGAGAAGGTGGTCAACGCTCAGCTCACTGAACACCTGGAAAAATGGAATGTACTCCATCCTTCACAATCAGGTTTCAGGGCGGGCTACTCCACGGAGACAGCCCTCCTTAGAGCTACTGAGACCTTAAGAGCAGGGGCAGACGCAGGTCACACTATGGCCTTGATTATGCTTGACCTTAGCGCAGCTTTTGACACCGTAGCACATTCCATCTTGCTACGGTGTCTGCAAGAAGCTGGGGTCGTTGGTCCTGCGCTGGGCTGGCTGCAATCGTTTCTGACGGAAAGATGCTTCCAAGTACAGCAAGGGACTTGCCGATCAGCGGAGGTGTCACTAGACCAGGGAGTACCTCAGGGCTCGGCTTTAAGCCCTACTCTTTTTAACCTATATATGGCCTCACTAGCAAAAGTGGTACAGTCCTATGGGGTAGAATTGGTGTCGTACGCTGACGACACCCAACTGCTCATCTCCCTATCACAGAACACCTCCAACACCCCTCACAACTTCAAAGCATGTATGCAGGCCCTAGCTGAATGGATGGACGCCCACTGTTTAAAACTTAATGGTTCCAAAACAGAGGTGTTGGTGGTAGGGGGAAAAAGGGAAGACTGGTCGGATGAATGGTGGCCTTCATGTCTGGGTCCTACCCCCATACCATGTCAGGAGGCAAAGAATCTAGGGATCTGGATGAACCCTGCACTCTCTTATGATGGCCACATCAGGCGTCTTGTAGGCAAATGTTTTGGAGTACTAAAGACTCTAAACAAAACGTTAGACCTCCTCCCTCTGTCGGCCAGAAGAACACTAACACAAGCACTAGTGACCTCGCGTTTAGACTATGGCAACATCTTGTTCCTAGGGGCCACCGAAGGCAGCATAGGTCGCCTACAAGTCATACAAAACTCCGCCGCCAGACTGGTGCTAAGAAGACCCAGGAGAGCCAACTCAAAAAAAGCACTGGATGCGCTTCATTGGCTACCTGTAAAGAAACGTGTGCGCTATAAGTGCCTCCTCTTCTGTCACCGTATCGTCTGGGACAGATCTCCGACTTATCTCAAGGACTTAATCAGCAGATACGAACCAACCAGGTCCCTTCGTTCAGAGGGCGCCGGACTGCTGATAGTGCCTAGAATTAAGAAGGCTAGAATGGGTGGACGCTCATTTGCACTCCAAGCAGCCCAACAGTGGAACAAACTCCCCTGTGCACTGAGACTGGAGAGCAACGAAACGCGGTTTAGGGCCCTGCTCAAAACTCATCTATACTCCTCTTAATCCGGGCTGTCTGTATGCTGATTTCTTGGACAGTGTTAGCGCGGGGACACGCCGTGATGACGTTACTGAGCGCTCTACAAACTCGATATTATTATTATTTTATTATTATTATAAATAAACAAAAACAATCCCGAGAACATATGGCGCTGCAAGTTAAGAAGTTACAGGAATGTGAATTTAAGCTTATAACAGCCATGAGACTCACCCAAGATACGGAAGATATAAAATCAGAACTAGCTATTCAAAAATCAAGATTATATGAGAATTTTGCGAAGAAACTTGCAGAACAGATAGCTGTCAATCAGGCAAAAGTATATGAGGTGGGAGAAAATACAGGTCGAATTATGTCTAAGAAAATTCGTCAAAAGGAGGCCACTAACTTAATAAAATGTATTCAGGATCAATCAGGGCAAAGTGTGGAAAATTAGAGGAGATTCTAGAAGTTTTTAGACAATATTATTGTAATCTATATATGGAGGAAAATACTAAGTACACATCAGAAAGCTTATTGAATTATAACAATGATAGACCTATGACCAAACTAACAGCAGAACAGACTTAAATTCTAGAGAGAGATATAAATTGGGAGGAAACGGAAGCAGCTATTCTTTCCTTAGCTTCGGGTAAGGCTACAGAACCCGATGTAATTCCTTTGGAATTCTATAGGATGTTTAGACATATATTAAAACAAGACATAATTTTGACACTTACAGAAACACAGAAAGGTAGACCACCAGAATTGTGGAGACATTCAATTATTATGGCCTTCTTGAAGAAAGGTAAGCCACCCACCTCACCGGCTTCCTATAGACCGATTTCTTTAATCAATGCCAATAGCTAGATTTATTCGAAGATTTTGGCCACCATGATATCTGGCACAATATCATCCATTGTCTGAAATTTTCAACAAGGCTTTATCCCTAATAGGGATACCACAGATCATATTTGACGCCTCGTCGCTCTTATGGACTGGGCCCAAGGGACGAGGACGCCCAAGGGAATTACCCTGTTAGATGCCGAAAAGGCATTCGACAGGGTAACATGGCCATACTTATGGGATGTGGTGAGCCAGAAGGGGTTTGGTCCGAAGATGCTGCTGGCTTTGAAAGCTTTATATATTTTGCCAACAGCATTCATTAAAATAGCAGGACATGAAACCGCTCCTCTTTCGATCTCTCGTGGAACCCGACAAGGGTGCCCATGCTCCCCGCTTTTATTTGCCCTTTATATTGACGTATTTTTGAATAAATTGAATACTGCTGAAGACATAGAACCAGTTAAAATATCATGGATGAGCTATAGAACAGTGGCATATGCAGATGATATTATAGTAGTCACAACAAATATTCAAAAAACAATCCCAGTTATAGAGGATTTGGCAACTAAATTTGGCTCTTTCTCCGGTTATAAATTGAACATTTCTAAAACTCAAACACTATATCTAGCAGAAGAACCACTTCCTCCTACACATTTCAAAACGGTCAGAGAGGCTACATATCTAGGCATTAAAATTGGCACTCCACTGACTAGCATTCCGGGTTCCAACTTTAATTTAGTCTTTAAAAAAACTAACTCAATGCTGGAAAGAATAGATCATCTTCATTTTTCATTAACTGGTCGGGCCAATATCCTAAAAATGGTAGTCCTTCCTAAATTTTTATATATGT
Organism: Lissotriton vulgaris; assembly: GCF_964263255.1. NCBI lineage: Eukaryota > Metazoa > Chordata > Amphibia > Caudata > Salamandridae > Lissotriton > Lissotriton vulgaris. The sequence goes on along the minus strand of NC_141687.1, from coordinate 1,884,647,053 downwards.
TTCGTTCTATACCTTTAGAATTTCCTCCCAGTTGTTTTAAAGAGCTAGAGAGAATGTCTGCCCGGTTCTTATGGTGCTATAAGCGACATAGACGAGCATATAAAAAAATGATATTGCCCAAAGAAAGAGGAGGGTGGGGTATCCCTTTTTTTTGTATTATTATTTAGCCTCTGTTCTACAGTATATAGGCCCATTAGTGATCGGCGATAAGGCAAGATTATCTCCGTGTCATTCCCCTTCAATTTATGAATTTGCTATGGGAAAAGAGTGTAGGGCCTGTCTAACAAAAATAATTGAGCCCAGTTATTTAAAAAAAAGCGAGATTTAAGACTTTTAAATCAGCATATTTGGTATGGAGATTAATCAAACGCCAAATAGGAATTCCAAAAGTAACACTATATACACCTTTTAATGCTTCACATATCCTACCATCAATATGGCGAGATAATGTGATGTCTAGATGGCGGTTGAAGGGTATTTTTTGGTTAGGTGATATGATTTCTGATGGATCTCTGCTTCCTTTTATGGCTCTACAGGAAAAATTCAATTTATCTGGCTCAGATTATTTTAAGTATCTCCAAATTCATAGCCATATTAACAAATAAAATCACCGCTAGAGAGAATCTCTATTATTAATTGCTTATTTAAGAAAACCCCAATTGGTTTGTATTATAAACGTTTGTTGGAAGCTTGTCCTGATGATTTGGAGCTAGCTCAAAGCAAGTGGGCAGCAAAATTGGATTTGGAGTCAGTTAATCTAGAGAAATCAATTAAATTAGCCAATGACATTTTAATTTCAGGGTGTTCTGGATCGCAACACTGCATGGCAATATTTGATCTTTATTACACTCCCGGCAAGATCTCGAAATGGCAGACGTCGGTGGGCACAACCTGTAGTAGATGTAGGGAGCTCGCTGCAGATGCGATACATATGTTTTTCTCGTGTCCAAAATTGAAGTAATTGTTTTCTTCTATTGAAAAATTCTTGACTATTGTGCTGCAGTCTGTAGTTTCCATTACCGGGGAATTGGTTTTGATCGGGGTAACATATGAGGTAATGCCTGAAGAAAGAAAACAATTCCTATTTATTTGTATGGCGGTTATACGTTCTTGCATTACCCGTGAATGGATTAGTACTGCACCTCGTTCCTTTGAGACCTGGAGGGCTTGCTTGCTAAATATAACCTTGAGCAGGCTATATATAAGACTAAGGGGAGGAAGAAAAAGAGTATGGGGTTGAAAATATGTGCACCTCTGTTGGAATGGTCTAAAGGGTAAAATTTGAGACTGTTGTTTGTGTCTGGATATATCGAACCATGAACTGCACTATGCTGTATTATTTTATATTTTGTGAATATCCTAAATTCTTTACTGTGTAATAATGTACAATGTATTGCTTTGTTTATTTTACTTGCCTGTATAAAATTATAAACCCTCAATAAAAAAAATTTTTAAAAGAAAAGTTTGAGCTATTGGTATTGTAAATGACATATTTTTTATTTATGTTGTGTTTTTGAAAATAGCTAAATTAATAGCTTTGTCATTTACAATGCCAATAGTTATAACTTTCGCAAATGTGACACTTATAGCCTTTGTAATGCAATATGTGTTGTATTTACATCACTTACATGTATTGATAATACAAATAACAATGGCTTTTAATTTTTTTAATAATGAGTACTGGAATATAATTTTTTGTAATTTATAATGGCAATAGCTTAAACTTTTGTAAATAACTTTTGTGAAGATTATGTTCAGTGTATTTTATTGTGACTAAAATCCAAGAATAGAAGTGAAATATTAACATCTTTTTGTTACATATGTAATAAAGCTTGAAACATTGTGAGAACATATTTGAACCTGTTGTTGTTGAATGGTTGCACAGATTGATGATGTGGTGGCGCTGAGAGATGTTGTGATGGCGAACGAATGATGCTGTGGCGTTCAGTGATGCTGTGGTAGCGCATAGTGATGTTGTGGTGCCCCTGAGTGATGCTGTGGTGCACCTGAGTGATGCTGTGGTGGTGCTGAGTGATGCTGTATGCTATGCTATGTTTTGTTTTGCTATCCTATGCTTTGATTTGTTACGCTATGCTGTGTTTTATTATGCTATGCTATGTTCTGGTATGCTATGCTATGTTTTGCTATGCTATGCTTTGTTATGCTATGCTATGCTATGTTTTGTTGTGTTTTATTATGCTATGCTTTGTTTTGCATTGCTATTTTTCATGCTATGCTATGCTTTTTGTGTTTGGTATGCTATGCTATGTTTTTCTATGCTATTATATGTTTTGTTTTGCTATGCTATGTTTTGTTATGTTATGTTTTGTTATGCTATGCTATGTTTTGCTTTGCTATCCTATGTTTTGTTTTGTTATGCTATGCTATGTTTTGTTGTGTTTTGTTATGCTATGCTATGTTTTGTTGTGTTTTGTTATGCTTTGCTATGTTTTGTTGTGTTTTATTATGCTATGCTTTGTTTTGCTATGCTATGTTTTGTTATGCTATGCTTTGTTCTGTAATGCTATGCTAAGCTTTGTTTTGTTATGCTATACTATTTTGTGTTTGTTATGCTATTCTCTGTTTTGTTGTGTTTTGTTATGCTATGCTATGTTTTGCTATGCTTTGCTATGCTATGTTTTGTTATGTATGCTATGTTTTGCTGTGTTTTGTTATGCTATGCTATGTTTTGCTATGTTTTGTTATACTATGTTTTGTTATGCTATGCTTTTTTGTTGTTATGCTATGTTTTGTTATCTTATGCTGTTTTGTTCTGCTATGTTTTGTTGTGTTTTGATATGCTATGCTAGGATTTTTTATACTATGCTATGTTTTGTTTTGCTTTGTTATGTTATGCTATGCTTTGTTTTGTTATGCTATGTTTTGTAATGCTATGCTATGTTTTGTTGTGTTGTGTTATGCCATGCTATGCTTTGTTGTGTTTTGCTATGCTATGTTTTGTTTTGTTATGCTATGTTTTGTTTTGCTATCCTATGCTTTGTTTTGTTATGCTGTGCTATGTTTTGCTATCCTATGCTTTGTTTTGTTATGCTATGCTATGTTTTGCTATCCTGTGCTTTTTTATGCTATGCTATGCTGTGTTTTGTTATGCTATGCTATGTTTTGTTATGCTATGCTGGTGAGGGTGAGTGAGGGTGAGGGTGTGTGAGGGTAAGATGGTTGTGAGGGTGAGGGGGTGTGAGGGTGGGGGGTGTGAGGGTGTGTGAGGGTGAGGGGGTGTGACGGTGAGGGTGTGAGGGTGAGTTTGGATGTGGGTGTGTGAGGGTGAGAGGGTGTGAGGGTGTGTGAGGGTGAGGGGGTGTGATGGTGAGAGGGTGTGAGGGTGAGTGAGGCTGTGTGAGGGTGAGAGGGTTGTGAGGGTGAGGGTGTATGAGGGTGAATGAGGGTGTGTGAGGGAGGGTGAGGGGTGAGAGGGCATCCACGGCCGGTAGTAGGTGTAACTGCAGGGCGGTGGCGTGGGGAGGGGGAGGGGCAGGGTGGGGTAGTAATGTATGGATTACGGATTTTAACAGGTAAGTAAACATACAAATAAATAAAACGAATTTTGTTGTGTGCACTGCATCACCAAATGAGATGCAGTGCGCGCAACGAAAGTCATTTTATTTATTTATATGTTTACTTACCTGTTAAAGTCCGTAATCCATACATTACAAACCCCAACCCTGCCCCTTCCCCTCCCTACGTCACCGCCCTGCAGTTACACCTACTACTAGCTGTGGCTCAGTGAGGGGGTTTTAGGGTGGGTGAGAGGGTGTGTGAGGATGAGGGGGTGTGAGGGTGAGGGGTGAGAGGGTTGTGATGGTGTGTGAGGGGTTGTGAGGGTGGGTGAGGGTGAGAGGTTGTGTGTGGGTGTGAGGGTGAGGGGGTGTGAGGGTGAGGGTGTGAGGGTGAGTGAGGGTGAGAGGGTGTGAGGGTGTGTGAGGGTGATGGTGTGTGATGGTGGGTGAGAGGGTGTGTGAGGGTGAGGATGAGGGGTGAGAGTGTTGTGATGGTGTGTGAGGGGTTGTGAGGGTGAGGGTGTGTGAGGGTGTGAGGGTGAGGGGTGTGAGGGTGAGGGAGTGAGGGTGAGTGAGGGTGAGAGGGTGTGAGGGTTGTGAGGGTGAGGGAGTGTGAGGGGGTGAGGGTGAGTGTGAGTTTGTGAGGGTGAGAGGGTGTGAGGTTGTGTGAGGGTGAGGGTGTGTGAGGGTGAGGGGTGTGATGGTGAGGGGGTGTGAGGGTGAGAGAGGGTGTGAGGGTGAGAGTGTTGTGAGGGTGAGGGTGTGTGAGGGTGAGTGAGAGTGTGTGAGGGAGGGTGAGGGGTGTGAAGGTGAGGGAGTGTGAGGGTTAGGGGGTGTGGGGGTGAGAGGGTTGTGAGGGTGAGGGGGTGTGAGGGTGAGGGTGGGTGAGGGTGAGAGGGTGTGTGAGGGTGAGGGGGTGTGAGGGTAAGGGGGTGTGAAGGTGAGGGAGGGTGAGTGAGGGTGTGTGAGGGAGGGTGATGGGGTGTGAGGGTGAGGGGGTGTGAGGGTGAGGGTGGGTGAGAGAATGTGTGAGGGTGAGGGGGTGTGAGGGTGAAAGGGTTGTGAGGGTTTGTGAGGGGGTGTGAGGGTGAGGGTGGGTGAGGGTGAGAGGGTGTGTGAGGGTAAGGGTGTGAGGGTGAGGGGGTGTGAGGGTGAGGGGGTGAGGGACAGGCCTTGGACATTGAGGGACACATTCACGGAGCACTGAGAGGAGAAGGCACGGGGCAGTGAAGGACACTGGTTTGGGGCAGTGTGGGTTAAACATGAAAACAGGTGGAGACCTAAAAAACTGAAGACCCAACTTCTACTAATGGCACCAGCAATACTAATGTGATAAAAAAAAGATGTGGGTGAAATACACTAAGATAAATAACGCAGCGGTCTTATGAAATGAACGGCCACATGACATTCTGGATAATAAAAAGGGCTATTGATACACAAATTGACGCAACTCCGAGTTGAAAGCTCAAATAGTTAACTGAGGGGGTGGTGATGACTCAGAAAGCTCTTTGCCGTACAAACTGCAAGCGCCTAATGCAGTCAAAAATCGGTTTCGTACAGAGTGTGATTTTATAAGAAGTAGATGTTAATAACTCGGGGAGAAAGCGAAAAGGGCGTTTCCTACACGAAAACCCAAGTGCACAACTACAAAATACAGGGCTTGAAGCTGGATCTCTATTATTAAGTCTCTCTCTCTCTGCCCGATGAACGAGTGAATTTCAAGTAAAAAGCGGACTAACCATCACACAGCTTTCTTATTACATATACTCATGCCATATTTGAACGTTATGTTGTTCACGTTCTCCACAATGATTAATCGATAGAAATGTATACTTGCATTTTAATGAGTAACTACAACAATTTCGACTAAAACTCAATTTAAAAGTGATTTATAGTGACAGCTGTGCAGTATACATAGCGCAATAGTAGTCACTGAAATATTCACAATTAAGTGCAATATCCGTATGTCAGGCGCGTGCCTCCCATCATGCTAAACACATCACGTTACAAGATCAGCTTAGTTTTCAAAAGGGTCGTGGTGGGAATTGCATCCTGCGCGTAATCCTCTCTGTTTCTGCAGGCCGGAGAAAGAATTGCGTACATTTTTAATCCGGGGCCTCTTCGAAGCTGGTTTACGTAGCCGGAGTTCCAGTCCTGGTGATTTGCATACAGTATCGGGAAAACATGCTGTTTTTAGGTCACAGGTCAGGCATTTTGGTTCTTATTGCTGGCAAAATGTTAGTGGGGGTTTTAGATTGCCACTTGCCACTGATTTTTATTTATTTAAAAATGGTTCTGTAATGTGAAACCTGCTAAAAATAAAACTCATCCTGCTGTCACGCCCACAAGGATTCTCTAACAATGTGGGCGTCAGTCAATTCATCACGCATGTGACGCTTCTGGGAAAACCCTGGGTACTGGGGGATGGTGTCTTTCAATGCAGGCTGGGTTTTAAAGCTGATACGCGCCTAATGAGGCTGTAATGTAAATTAAAGTCTTTTGAAAAAGGAAGCCTGTAGTGACGCACAGTATTTTGACAATAACGCTAGGCAGTAGCAGTATGGAGAACTGATTTTTCTCCTCTTCCGCCAGTGTTCTGAATGACATACACATCGACTGACGTTAACGAGTACTGGGCTGCAAAGACTGGAATATCAAATGCAGTCTTCAGCAAAAAAACAAGCCGGCGAGTGGTGCGTGCGCACTGCATCCCCTTGTGTGTTCTCGGCTGCGTGAGAAAACGAGTGCTGTGCCCGAGTTGCTCGGCTGTGAAAGAAAAGCTCATTAGAACAAGCTCTCGGCATTGCTGTGGCGGGGGAGCGGGCGCACATTCCTTTGAACTCTGATGCAGCGGGCGGTAGCGCATTCCTTTGAAGCCTGATGCGAGGCACAGACAAATGGTAGTTTGTGACGTGGCTGGTTTGTGCACGCGCATAGGTCACATGAACTGTTGCTAATCTGCCGTTTTGGCAGACTTTTCCGACCGCTTACTAGAATCTCGACAAACATGCATTGCTAAAGCAATGCTTTAGGTCGAGACCTAAAAAGTAACCCACTGGCGGCACAAAGGGCTTGTAAATAACCCTTTAAACTTTGCAAATGCTCATTTTCATTTTTCACACAGATTTTACATTGCTAACAAAACACAATTATACCCACCGAATAGTGGTAAGATTGATAGTGTATAATGTTAGTTCAATAAATGCTGTTTTCAATTAAGCATTACCCAGAAGGGAATTATGCTCCCCTCCTGGACCTGGAATGGGTATTTGTAAAGGAAATGTACAGTAATTACAAAATTAAACCCAATTTTAAAAGTCAAGCCATGGATAAAAACGACTATCTTGAATTTATACTCCTACAGATTGACTATTTTTAGGATGTATTTTATTTGACTATTTTTTGTATACAATCGTTTCTGTGACAACTTTGTAGCATTTATTTTTAACAATAAACATATTTAATGTTAATATTCTATGGAGTTATATAATACAGTGGACTTTCGTGATGCTGCACTTGTTTGTCTTGCATACATTGTTAAGTCCCACAGGAGGGCGTTACCGCTTAGTATACGTGCATATGAGAGAAAGCTACAGGTTAAAGGGACATGCATAGATGAGTTGGATAGGTGAAGCATAGTGAGAGAATGCTTTGTGATGGGTCGAGCTGTTGAAAGTGGGCGCATAATTTAAATTAGCCGAGAATGAAACCCAATTCCTGAGGTGCACTTTTTAAGAATATTTTCCCAAATTCCTTAGTTACACTGATTGTGTAACTTGTTGAAAACCAAAGGGCATCAATGTCACAGTTACTAACTAGAGGCGTTCAGTGCGCAGTATACAGAACCTGCTTGAATATAACAGTATTTCGTGAACACATGGTAAATATTTTTTAATTTTGTGATTTAAAAAAGCATTGTGGATGTCTCAATTTTCAGTCGGCATATATATTTCATGTAAACCACAATTCTGGCAAGAAGTATGCATATTATACATGCAAAAAAAGAAGAAGCGGCTCCTGGACGGACTGGTGTGGGGCGGGGGGGACTAGGAGGGGGGTTCTAGTAAACCACGGAATACGGCCGACCGGCGGTAGGTACATAAATAAAGAAAGAAAACAAATTACACTGTGCACGCTGCATCCCCTTTGTGGCGATGCAGCGTGCACAGAGTAATTTTCATTGTTACTGAAGTGAGCCTCTGTGTACATTATCATTCATGAGTGAAAAGTGAAAATCTATCAGAGGCCTCAACATCCCATTAATCATTATTTTTTCTTTTATTTAGGTTGTGTCATCTGTTGATGAAGACAGATTTGAGGTACAATTCAGACCTTTAATGTTTTAATATTTTATAATTCATATTAGGACCAACACCCAGGGTCAGTGGACCACCATCTGCAACCAAAAATACCTCCACTCCAGACCATGATCAAGCCTTCAGTGAGGACATCACTCCTGCAAGTCCTGATGATGAGGGGATGTCTGGTCCATCTGGTCCGTCTGAGCAGACAGCCCCCAGTGAGTCACACAATGCTCACACATACACCTCCTACCACAGTTGCTACAACAAATATACATATGAATACCTCTACTCCCTGTGTCCGGAAGAACATAACTCCCATCTTGTGCCTTTCAGTCATGGCTACAATTGAGCAATCACCACCACAAGTTCTGTAAAGACCAGTGGGATGGGCCACGCTGGCTCAAGGGCACGTGTCAGTGGGGGTAGGCATTGTGAAAGGCAATCAGTAGGCAGGGAAAATGAGTCTTGGGAGCAATACAATAGTGCTAAAATGTGATGGGCGAGGTCCTAACAGAGATCAGTGACCTTAAGCTGGTGCAGAGGAAGCACAATAGTTACCCACAGGATCTAAACTCCAATTGGTGCTCCTTGACTGAGGTGATGTTTGACATTTATCAGCACATGTGCAGGGCTTTTCCTTTACCATCTACCTCTCTCTGTGGTCCTTCATCAGGACACAATATACCTTCAATAGCCACAGATAGGTAGGCCCTGCCACCACAGCAAACTGATCCGCTCACCCCAGTCCTTACACCTGTGACCCCCCCAGACCCCTGGAAGGGGGCGTTTATCCAGAAAACTAGGTAAGAAGGACAAGGCCTCCACCACCACCTCCATGAGATGATGAACCTAATTTCCTCCAGTGTGTGTCTATCATTCACTCTGTGGACTATTTCATGGACACATTTGAGGAGAGATGTATTTTGCACATTGGACTCCAAACAATTTGTGCTCAGCAAATATAGTTCATCTACCATGATGAACCTTTTTCATTATTGTGCTATTATCTTTCTCGTTTCAAAAGCTATTGCACTCATCCTTTTGTTCAAAATAAATGCACATAAATCAAAGTGAAAGCCTGGTGTATTTATTGTGGTAATATATTTTCTATATCTTCTTTGAATCATCATTTTTTAAATCTGTCAAACAATATGATACTAAAACAAATTATAGATACGAACTTGGTAATGTGTTTCCCATTTTTAAATGAGATGGAAAAAGAAACAATGAAATCTGAATGCATCGGTGTCATACATATCTAGGTAACAGGGTTGTGACACAATCAAATATGTATTCCACAAACAGTCTGTGCCACTTTGAAACGGACAATCCAGAACCTTGAGACCATGGAAGAAATGGGATATCAATAATATGAATACCACTGTCTACTCATAGCATTTAGAAGTTAAATGCTATGAGTAGACAGTGGTATTCATATTATTGATATGATACGACAGTAGATATAGACATACTGGGGGGTATTGATGTGGAATATAATATTGTTACAGAACAGTTGAATTTGCTATATAACCAATATGTTAACCTCCTGAAATGTTAATATGAATATGAAAATGAACCTCTTACTGTTATTTACTTAGCCCATTTAATGAGCTCCTTTAATAGAACTGTGAGATAGAATAGGTAAATAACGATTTAATCTTTTGGTTAAAGATGAGCCAGGGACTTTATCTGTGGCCTGCATGCGACCTTAATCTCCACTGAACCACTGTTTTTTATTCATTAATTATTTGGACTTAATGAATTTCTAACTTTAATTTATTTTATACTTTCTCTTGCACTATATTTTCTGAGATCAGAACCTAACAATCTACTCTATCCTAACTCTCTAACTGCTGTGGCATCACACCAATTCATTGGGAGATCTAGTAGAGGATAGGAAGCCAATCAATTCTGAGAACGGTCAAATAATTTTGAATATTCTGAATAGCGAAAAGTGATTGGCTTAATGGCGTATACGAACGGTAGTGTTTGAGAATTGAAAACGCGATAATTCTCGCACTATAATAATAATAACAAATATTCTGTATGTAACAGACATGTAACAGAGGATTCGGAATGAATGAGATAGTCACTCTGTAATGGCGTCGGCAATTTTATAGGACTATAGGGAAGTGTATTAGAGACGTGATAATTGGGAACGTTTTGATGGAAGCGTTATCTACCCATGCTCGACGAAACTGTATTAACACATGATCTAGCCTCTATTTTACTGATTGATGTAATTTGACGCTACCTGTCGGATTAATTACACTACACTGCCACGATATAGTGGGACTCCACTACAAGATGGCGCCGACATATAAGGAGTATAAATAGATGTTTAAAGATGGCGGCCGTGCGGAACGCCAGATGATACTCAGAGTGATTTATTGTGAGATTGGAGGTAAGAGCATGATATGGGCTTGTTAGATTCTTACACACACCCGACAAATATGAGTTGATGTCTTATATATCCCCGTTTTTATAATTTTAGCTGATATGCTATGAGGTAGAAGAAACGAAAATCCGGTACTCGGGATTACGTTAAAACTGGGGTGAGTTAATTGTGTAATTTTTGTTGATATCATAGTTGAATACGAAGCAAGTAAAAGGGACAAGGAGACAAACATGTATTTGTATACTACTCTGTTTTCTTAGAATTTAAACACTAGAGGGAATTGAAACGAAGATAGTACACCTCCGTACCCGAAACCGCATAATAACGGGGTGAGAAGATTCTGTTGAAGATAGTTGAACTTGATATTAGTAATGTTTGGGTTGTGCGAGAATATGTGTTGTGGGAATCTTCTGGAAATCACGGTTTTTGTTAAAAACTTATACATAGTGATTATATGTATGTCCAGCAGTAACAGAGGAGAGGATGAGTAGAGTAGTAATATCAGTGTACAAAAATTGGTTTGCGACTAAAATAGTGGTTGCGAATTGTATTTGAAAATGAGTTTGAGTTTCCATTCTTACATGGATTTATTATTTATTTAGACCGAGGGCCACTACATGGTGGCAGTGTCTACTGTCTTGGATTACTATTCTTTTTAACTTTATTACAGACACAGATTAAATGTGAGGATTAGCATATTCGGATAAGAATATGTAATTGTTTTGGTGATTATTGTTTTAGAATTGAATGGAGGATCGATACTGAGATGATAACAATTGGGAGCCAGATCTAATACTTATAGGTGATTTCTGATTATATTTGTATTGCACGAATAAGATATGCTGTTTTTTTATAGCTCTTACTATCTGGCAATAAGTTATCACTGATTCCACGCACAATTGGTGTGATGTGAATGGGATGTGGTTTACTTTCTTTCTAACTTTTCTCTATATAGCCCAACATCTATATGGCTATGCACAATTTTCACTACGGTGTGTATGTACTACTTTACACTCCTAATTGAGGGATATTTGGGGATCATATCGACTCATGGGTACTGTTTTATTTGCAGCCCTGAGGAAGTCAAAGTGTTAGATAGCTACACGACAAAACACGTGTTGGCTGATGTACAGAGAATCCATGATGTATGAAGAAAATTGAAAATAAAGACAGATGAACTCTGAACCTCAGGATTTGGATTTGTGAATTACGGATTTGGACAGTGACACTTGCCAATTGATTGTATTGAGGTAACTTAATTGAACTGTAACAGGACTTGAACCAATATAATTTAGAGTGCTCGGAGAGACTTTGATTAAATCATAAAATATCCCTTCACATTGGCCAAATCCAGAGCTCTTGGAAACTAGATGAAGCTACGGATGTTTCTCATCATTGATACAAGGACTTCTTGTAGCACACAACTGAAAGTTCGCTGTGACATGCCTCCAGATACTACCACAGTGAATTGAAAAGAGCCAGTGGCCACAAATGGAAGTACTGCCATGAGTTTCACTATTGGTATTATTGCTGTTGTCTTTCCATTGCGATGCATGTGACCAGGTTCCAGCTGCTAACACAAACCCTGTATAGTTGCCTAATTATTTGGAACATTTTGATAGAGTCCCTTTCCTTCGTGGTGTCAATGTCTAGAAACAGTCTGAAGACTAGGGATTGAGGATGCCTTCTTCTACATATCTCTGGGTTCATATGCCTGCATGAAAGAAAAACAAACTCTCAATAAAAATTGTCACACAAGACTTTCACAATCAACTCACATCTTATTCCTAGGTTAGATAAGTGATATTGTGTCATGTATGTTACCATATTTTCTACGCCAAATCTATATTTTTTTACATCTGACATATTTTTACAAATAATGTTAGAATAATACATTTCGGATTTGTAATTTCAATTTTTTTATTTTTTAACATTTATTTATGGGAAAATTGCTGTCAACGGAAGTGTTGCATACACCGCGGCACTAAAAACATTCTAACGGTTCACAGTTATATGTGTCATATCTTGCCACAAACTGTGTCGTATGTGTCTGCGATATGTATACGTAGTAGCCACCATTTTGATATGCTGGTGACACACACATTATTTAAAAATACACAACTACACATCTTACAATGGTGGGTGCGTGACCTTGCTGTCAGGACACTTGCTATCTGAAAGCCGTCACTGGATGTTGATCGCGTAGTAGATGGAACAGTCCACAAGGTGCTCTGCCATAGGCTAATGTGTGTGATGGCTAATCATGAAAGCCAGTGTATGTGTCCGTCTACGTCACAGATTATGTATGCAATGTACTTGTATGCAGTGAATTGAAAAAGAGTCACTTGCCTCCTAACACTGCAGCCAGCAAGACCTCCTAGTAGTTTATGCTGCTGTTACTGACCTCTAGGAGCCAGGATCCTGGCCTTCTCCCTGAGGTCCTCACTAGGGAGGTCCTGGCCAAGTACAGCCAGCTGTATGGGAGCCCAGAAGAACAGGTTCATGTTTGAATGGGAAATGTTTACCAAAGTACCCTCTTTGTCCACAGGAAATGTGCTCCCTATTTGTTCATGAGTGAAGTGATTGGAGTGCAGTGAACTGAATGATTTAGCCAATCATACAGTGTTGTTTGAGGATGTTAGAAATGTTGGGGCATTGAAATGACAATTCACCTGAAAGTATTAGCTGGGTTTTCAGTGCATGTTGTTGACAATTCCGGGTTCAATTCGAAAAACTGCTGACACTTTACTTTCAGTGGCTAGTAGGCACTGTGGGCTGAAGTGAAAATATACAGCCTAGGTTGAATTGAGAAAATAGTAAAGTCCAAGTAAAATCTCTTATGTTATCGAGTTGTCTGCTGCTGTTCTATCAAGTGTATGTGCAGACCATATTTTGTAATATGAGCCTCTTCATGTCTTAAACATGTCATGGTGCCATATTATGGGGAAAGGTATTTCCTGTGCTGCCAGTCTAAATGACCCAGCCTCTCAATCAGCCAGACAAGTATGTTCCATTACAAGAACACTTGTTCATACATCACCCAAAACCATACTCTCAGAGACAAATGTCAGCCCTCCCATACTGCCCTTAGTCACTGTAAGTGGTGCACACCTTAGTATCTGGCCCTTTGAAGGTTAGGCAGGAAGAAAATGTAGCTGTACATATGTTTATGTGCAAATAATGTAGAGGTTGTTAATGCCGTCAGTAGCTCACAATGAGCTGGACTAATCTAGAGTGTCTCATTTCATGAAAAGTGTCCTATCCATGCCTTAGATGATGGTTGTGTTTTTCTAGTAGAAGTAACACGGGCAGAAAGAAAGTGTTCCACATATCAATGCAAATTAGTGTTTCTTATGAACTTTGAAATGTTTGTAAATAATCTGACCTGACTGTTCTCAGAATGCAAGTGAGAGATGGCATTGTGTCATTAAACACAGACAAAGAAAATCACTGAAAATATTTTTTTTTGTATTTTGTTCTCTTTCATCCAGGTCAGTACCCATCAGAAACAGGATTTGTGGATTACCATTGCATAGAAGGTGAGGACCCTGGGGTCTTTAAGCAGCTCAGCCTGCATTGCAGGAAGAGGTGGAAGGACCTCTGATGCTGGGCTAGGAAGTCAGCAGAAGTCCAGCTTGGCAAGGCTTCCCAAAGAGGAAAGATGTGTCCCGTACCCTGGACCCCTCTCCCCCAATGGCCCGCATCCTTGCGGTGGCCTACCCAGAGCTAGATAGGCATTTGATGGCCCAACAGCAGAATTGAGGGGGTGAGTCATTGTATGTAGCTTATCTTATTATTTAACCTTTTAATTACAGAAATGTTGTTTGGCATCATGATGGTTGTCACACATCCAACTCAGATGAGTATTTCTGGAGGGGTATGTTTTTCAGACGGTGTCTGATACTATGGTTGGTGTATTGTTTTGTGCTAAATATTGTCACTAGATTCCACATCATGAGCCGAGTACGGTTTTGAGCAAACACATGGCTACATGCAAAAATGGTGATACCTGCATTTTCTCCATGTCATGAGGGACAATTGTACCAAACATGCCACATTTGAGGATTGGGTCAGGTGTGATGCTCCATCGTAAATGTGAGCCGGTAATGTAGGTCCTATTCCTGATGACATGGTATAGTAAGCACTTATGAGACAGTTCATGCTTTAGATTTTAGATGGGTAAGGTAGTACAATGAAAATATGATCAACTACACCAAAAGGGCTGGAAACGTGTACAATGGTATCATTCCTTATCTGAAATGTGTTTCAAAAGCAAAATGCAATTCATTTTATGTAGACAGTAGCAGATTGTCAAGAAGCCTCAGTCCTTCCCTAATGTGTATGTAAGACAGTCTGTGTCAACCAACATGAATTTTCATGCCAGACTGTATTGATTGAAACAGACAGGAATGGGTCCAAATTGGTGGCCATTACACCTACCCCCAAATGAGATTTAAGTATACTTAGTTATGATATAGTTAATAGATGAGAATGCAATATTATTGAGAATAGTGATACCTAAAATGACAATTGCAGATGGAAAGTTCCAACACATAGATGTTGGAGTATCCCATCATGATAAGTCAATATCAGGCCCAAAACCGGTCTCTTTTTGATATGTGGACATTTTTGTGCTCTGTACTGAAGTGGTTTAGGAATGTATCTAGGCCTATATATTTACTAATAGTGTCAAAACCATTTGTCATGCAGAGAAATAAAAGTGAATAAGAGACAAAAGGCACACATGATATGAAAGCTAGCATGAGATGTTTCTAAACTGTGAGCAAATGGTTTGTGGAATTCTATGCACAGCCATGAGATACTGATGATTAAGAATCCAAGTTTGAGATCCGACTCAGAGACTTTATGTGGGGCGGCACTCGACACCGGGTAGCAATCAAGAAATTATATCTGCCCAAGCACCCGAGAAGGAGGCCTTGCAGTCCCAAATTTTGAACAATATTACCTGGCACGCAACTGCAATGGGTTGCTAGATGGGTGGCCGATCAGCTGTGCAACGACACTGCATCAATAAGCCCACCTTACACACTCTCACACTGATCGTGACCTTTCAACCTAGCATGAGAACCAGGCAGCCAATACCACTGCTGCTCACAGTGGCATATAAATGGTTTTGTAGCAGTTTATGTTTGACCCAAAGTGTTGTACCGTATGCACCAGCTTTACCTTTAAAATGAACACCCAGGGGCCAAATGGCAGTTCCCAAATACTACGAAATGGGCACGTGGAAGGGATTCAAACCATGGGAGCTTTTTATCGGGATGGCATACTAATTCCTTTCATGCCTCAAGTAGAAGATGATGAGTTATCCCCAGGACAGTTCCTCTTACACCGGGCATTGATACTGCCCTTGTGGCTAAGTAGGGTGACCTTGCAAGGGAGCCACAAACTCACCTTACAATGCAATACATACATGTTATGGGACATGGTAAACATCTCACGCGGTGATTCACAGCCTAACTGAGGCAACATACTGCAATCGACTTGACCTCACTTCGAAGTCATTGGGAGCAGGACATGAGCCACCCGTTCACAGACAGAGAGTGGACCTCAGTGCTAGAGACCCCGGTGCGCATCCCCAGAAATGCACGACTCCGCCAGATCCAGCGCTACATCGCACAAAGGGCAAATCTTAAACTGGCCAGAATTACCCGATACTTCCATTGCACAGATCGCACAGATGCCGCTTGTCAGCGTTACACCCTCTCAGACGCAGACGCATGCACTGGGGATGCCACCATTTACAAAGGTACTGGACGGATGTAGCGAGCACACTGACTATGTGTACGTAGCGAAACTTCCATTTGAATAGTACACATATATTCTGCATTTATATCAGAGGCACCAGAGCACAAAAGTAACCTCTAGATTTCTAAAACTAGGCATTATAGTGACCAAGAGACTATTTATCAGGAAATGGAAAGCACAGGCACCCCTCACGCACTAGCATGGTGACACTATACTTGCATGGGCAAAAGTAGTAAGTGAGCACTCCGTAGAGAAGATACCATGGGTATATGTAAAATTCCGATGGCAGCAAACTGGGATGCGATTCTGACTGAAATAACACAAATGAACAGCGCAGTGGGGATGCACACACACCTGATCTGGTGGATCAGGACGACGCGCATGAGCAACAAAACAAACACTGCCTGATGTGACAGGCAGGATAAGAACATTGGGCATTTGCTGCATACATACCCCCAGGCAAGGTTACAGAGCAAGTCAGTATCAAAGTGACCCTCGCACAAATTGATATCAGAAGCGTACTGAGGTGGGGGCTCCGGAGGAACTCTCAAGATCTGTCAGCTAACACCTGTTATGATTTATGTTGTCCCTGTTACATTATTACCCACCTCCCTAATGCAAGGTGCTATAATGATTATAACTAGTTATAGTAATGATAGGCCACCTCTCTTAAATCATAGAAAATATATAAGGCTCGACAAAGCAGTATTGTCTCTAATGACTAGTCGCAATGTACTAATGACTATCATACAGAAGAACATGGGAAATACCTGTCAATCTTTACACACTGACCATCTGTTATCGTTTGACCTGTTGTATATATAATGATGAATCTGTATAGTGCTATAATTGTAAATCTTACTGTCACAACAATGGAAAGCTCAATACAAACGGATTTAAAAAAAACCCTAATTTGTGTGCCTTGAAGCTGGTGTACCAGGTAGATTTGGCAAATGATTTGTGAATAACGTTATTGTTCAAATCTCTTTACCTAGATACCCACAAACTGTCTTTACAGAATCATCTGGGCAAGGTGAAGGTGAAAGCGGCCACCTCAGCAGGGAGAACGCTGGGCACTGTGCTCCTGGTGCAGACACCACTGATGCAGAGGGAGCCAGTGCCACAGATGATGAGGGGACTGGCAAAGAGGCCACGAATGAAGCAACGTCATCTTTGGAGGCATGGAGGCCTCTGCAGGCGACCACCTCTTCCCCATCCAAAATCTCTCTTCACAGCCCTATCCAAACCACATGCATACCTTTACATGTACACACAAGCAGCCCATCCTTACATAAATACAAACACGGCAAGAAACTAAAGCACTTACACAAACATGCACGCACCACACACCCCACCACCAACACAATCACAAGATACCATGCTCACCACAACACAGACATCCATACTCACCACCACCACACTAACCACAACACAAACATCTACACCCACCACCAGCACATCTATACGCACCACACCCACCACAACACAGACATCCACATGCACCACCACCACACCCACAGACACAATACCCACCACAACAGAGACATTAACACTCACCACCACCATCCCACAGACACCATATCCACCACAACACAAACATGCACACCCAGCACATCCACAGGTATCAAAACCACACACAGCAGCTCCACACCACAGATCCAAATACACACATATACCTTATACAACACCCACACTCACCCACAAAACAGACACCCTAACAAAACACAAACCAAACATACATCACGTACACCAGACCCTCAGGCACCCACCAAAGCATCAACAGACAAATGCAAAACAGACACTGCCACTCTATCTACCTCCCAACCCAAATTCTGTCTACATACCCTACCCATTATCCAAAGGAAGATATGATGAATTCCCGGACCCCCTTCCTCACCCCAGACCACCCCTCTCATATGTACGTTCACTCTACCCAAAAGTCTTTCTACCCCTTTTACACCCCAACCCACCCCTCCCAAATCAAAACACCCTCCTTCCAAATTCAAACCAACCCTCCCAAATCCAAACACTCCCCTCCCAAAATGAAACCCATGCTACCCAAATCTAAACACACCCCTCTGAAACCCAAACCCATCACTTCAAAGCCTAGTTCCCTCCCCAATTCACATCATTGAGGTGTCTGTTCTCTGCCGCATAGATACTCTTTCCAGTGGAGGTTTATTTTGGCAGTGTAAATAGGAGGCAAGTTATGAGCAAGCAAACCCAACTTTGAACTTTCTGGCCTTGTGCTTTTGATGATATTATTTTGGGGTACTAAACCTTACTGAATATATGGCAGAGTTAACTCATACTTATTTATACAATTTTGAGTTGAGAATACCTTTGTCCTTGCCTTATTTTTGGATTGTTACTAATTGTTTGTTGATGATGCAGTCTCTGTAAATGTGTGTGCCATGCACTAAGTCTCATTTGTGACAATGAAAAGCCCCGGTTGAATATTTTAGATATTTTTTTAAAGGCATACATTAGTGTTGTGCATTTGTGATGGACATGTTAATTTTGATTCAAGCATTCCTCGTGTGCTGGACACTTACATCAAATATATATGTGTTTCTGTTATTGTAAATAGATAATGCATGTGTGTTTATTTTCACATGATGTGGTAACATGTGTGCATATAATATGCACACATGCATTACACAGGGAACCTGACACTTTACAGTTGAATAACATCACATTTTTGTCATTAATTGACAGACTAAGGGGACATGGGACCTTCATACAGCTCTGAAATATTTGCAGTTTAGAGGTACGATTGTGTGTACATTCTCTGTACACTCCCTTGTAGTATTTTGTAGTGAAATTGCTACATTATCATGGATTTGAGTAAGTCCTATTAGGTACATTGTTTATGTATATGATGTGGTAGTACAGGAAAAAATATTGCACACACTTTTACGGACACATTTGCATTTGGGACTTTTTGAGTAGGTGTCCATTGCAGTGAAGGAAGTTAGTACCAGATTGGTAGGTATTACTAATACCTTGGTGTGTTTTTAAACATGTTTCTAAGTACAACATTACAGACATATGCATTACAAATCATTGCAGTATTTCTTGCAAGTATTGTAGCGTTCTAATCTAGGACCCTGATCGATAATGTGACCTTATGCCCCTATACGGCTATAAATCCATTTATTCCCTATATTGGCATAACCGATCAAATGCAATATTCAGAAACTCGTCTCTGGCCTCACACGAACAGAGCCACATTTCAGAATCGCTTCCTCTGCCACTTCCTTTGCAGCTAATTAGTGCAATGACATAGCAGAAGTTACTATCTAAGATTCCTAGATTAACACTCCGAGTTCTTCAACAAGATAAAAACTCAGCAACCTGGGAAAGCCCCGCTTGCTATGTTTTGATTAGTAACAGAACTCTAATGAGCACTGATAGACGATCACTTCCTAGTGACATCTTTATTGACGTCTTATGTCCAAAAACTTACATCAAACAAGGCACCTTTCAGGTATAAATATTACCAACGTTGCCTTAAGCAAACGCTGATGCTGCTGCTGAAGTTGCTGCTGTTATGCTGATGATACCATAGCTGCTATCGCTACTGCTATCGCTGCTAACGAGTGAACGATGGTGTGGTGAACTTAGGAGCTGAACAGCCGTCCCCCTGCAAGAGCCCAGCAGATGCAAGCTGCCAGCGGACGCTGCCCCTCCTCCTCCTCCTCGACGCGCTGAGAGAGACGCTGTCTTTTCTCCTGCAGAGAAATCCAGCTCCGGCGTTTCCAGGCTACCCTTGCGGGTGACTGGGATATCGACCCCCTGAAGGAGATACCAGACCTCCATCATTCTATTCCAGAGGTATGGTGTTGACTAAACCCTTAGAGAGAATTCTCGAAGCAAACCTTGGCAAAACCAACTTAACTTAAAGCTACTTACTTACTCCCCTCCCAAGTATTAGGCTTAGGTCAGGTACACTGGGGTAGGTGTAGCTAGAAGCACCAGTTGAGTATTTTAGCCTAATGTATATATGAATGTATATATGTTTTATTCATTTTAAACCATTGTATGGCTAAGAAACCATATCAATGCTTTTACAGTATTATTTCGCAATACTCATCTTACTGTACGTACTTTTTATAATAACAAGTCTTGCAATTGCGGCAATTAATTTCTCGTGTACGAGAAGAAAGACGGTTCAATAAATGTAACCCTTTATTGAATACGCCCGTCTCTCTATTCTCTGCATATTGTGAAAGTAAACTGCACAACCACTGACTGAGTAAAATAACTGTCTATTGTTCACACGACTCTAGAGATTGACTCTTATCTGAGGAGCATAGTTGTCATGTTGCACGGTTGTTGGAAAACTGAATCCCTTCTTGTCTGTACCAAGGAAGCTGATCACTTCCTATTCAGAGAAGAAAGTTTCCAGTGACCTCTGAGCTAGTTGGTAACAAACCCAATTAAGTTTAGCATAGTCAGTGGAGGCCTGGAAGATCCGCACTTCTACGTCGATACTACTGTTTATGTTATTCCAATGCGCAGGGTCTATTGGGAAAATAGGAACTACACTACATGGCGCCCAATGTTTGGTAAGGCGATAAACTAACGCAAGACGTTAGAGTAACTCAGTCGTGCATATTTCACACAGACCCCTTTCTCCCGTAAATACTCCGATAGACGTCTGGAGTGGGTGAAAGGTTAAAATCCGCCCGAACTCAGTAGGAAGAGATTCCTATGTAAAGCTCTGGTTTATTCAACGTTGAAGGATACAGTGTTCCAAAATATTGTGCACCTAATCTTTGTCTCCTTGGAGACCTGCTCTGCAAACCTTGCATTTATACAATGCCAGGAGAAAACGGAACTACTGGGGCCGCAGCAGATGCGACTCAGCGGGGTCCCGACGGGACTACTGAACCGGCTGCAATAATCATCCCGGCACATTTAAGAAAATCTATAACGTTAAAACTTATAGAAAATGGACTGACCACACAAGGTGGCACATTTGTCTTCGTGATAGAGGCACACGAATATCGGCAGACAGAGGTATTCTATTCATGGATAAAATTTCCAGCGGCAAACGCTGCAACACACGAGTTCCACTACTATACAGTAGAGGATCCACCGATAGAGTACGCTCCTTTCGAGGAGACTGAAATCCCATTAAAATACCAAGAACATTTACTTTGATTTAAAGGCGCCCTAAAACATAATGATCATATTACCAGGCTCGGTCCACTAGGTAGACCAGGAGGAACGTGGCCGGTTCTAGCCAGCTACACACCAAATCCAGACATTGCAAAAATGTCAAAAGATGAACTCTTAGTTAACATAAGAGAATTAACAAAAGCATATAGAGAGTTAGTAAAATTATTTATTAAAAATAATTCAAACACTCCTAAAAAGAGCTGGGATGGAAATAAACAATCCACTCCCAAGGAAAAAGTTTTCCAGCCCAGAGGAAGGTCTCCTCGACGGAGGGAAAGAACTCCGACTCGAGAACACCAGTCTCCCCAGAGGGAGCCCTCTGAGAAAAGATATAACCTTAGAAATAGGGATAATTTGAAAAAACCTGATAGATATCAAAGTATTGATATACGTCCCTCTCGATCTTTTTCACAGAAATCGGAAAGAAGAGGACGGTCAGACCCAGGAGAGCACACCAAGTCCAAAGACAAGGAACCTGCTCAGAGTAAAAAATCTCAATTTCCGAAAAAGAAGGTAGCCAGTATTAGAGTAATCAACCATGCCGAGAATACTGAGGACACAGTTGAAAAACGGGGAGTGGGCACAGACAATGTTAGACAGTGCAGCAGAAATCAGTATAGCCCGCAAGATCTTGATGAGTCATCTGGAGACAGTGGACACGAATGAATACATTCAGGTTGAAACTGCCGACACCAGACTTAGCGAGCCCCATAAAATATACGAAATAACATTGTGTATAGAGGGTGATAAGACTAGGAAAATAAGGGGCCTATTTTGGGAAAAACTCTCAAAAGGCTATGATATTCTGTTAGCTGAAAAAGATTGGCCCCCAGAGTTTGTCAGGGAGTTTCCTCGTGGCGAAGAAATGATTACGCCTGCCTTCTCGAATCACATTCCGATTCACAAAAAATATACTTATGCAAGGATATGGGCAGTGGCCCAGGCACCGGCATTATATAAAAATCATGTAGGATGGGATGAGGACTCACCTCCTCCCAAAATCCAGTTAAAAAGTGAACCAACTGCCCAACGGCAGTATCCCATTAAGCAAGAAGCTAAAAAACAAGTCAGGGAGATCTTAGATCAACTTGAATATCAGGGGGTGATTGAAACATGCACCTCTCAAATGAACAATCCTTTGTTTCCTGTCTCCAAGCCAGACAATTCATATCGTCTAGTTTTGGACTACAGACACCTTAATGCATGTTGCAAAACATTTGCAGTACAAAATTCGCACAGTACAGCCCGAATGAATAACATAGTTAGGAAAAAATATAAAACAACATTAGACATATCTAATGGTTTATTTTGTTAAAACATTGCACCAGAAAGCAGGTATTTGACCGCTTTCTCCGTAATGGGATCTCAGAAAAATTTCTGTAGGCTCCCACAAGGGTTCAAGAACAGCCCAGGACTATTCTCAGCTAGAGTAACAGAGTTACTACAAATATATGATGATGAGGCATTATCTTACGTAGATGATATCTATCTCACAGACGACTTGGATACTCACTTGAAAAGAGTGAACACCATTATACTTGGGTTCGCGGCAGAGGGTTACAAATTCAACTTTAAAAAGTCTCGAATTGCCCATCTGACAGTATTATTTTTAGGATACGAATGATCAAGAGAAGGAAAAAGCCTAGCGGACAACTTCTTAGAGAAGTGCCCTGTACTCCAAGCTCCAAAAATGCTGAAGAATTTACAATCAATTCTAGGCTTTCTGAATTTCGGAAGAACTTACATTCCAAATTACGCAGAGAGGGTTAAACCTCTCTACGAACTAATTAAACCTGATTTTAAACAAATCAATTGGACTCAAAAACACACAGAAATTTTGAGATCACTGCAAACAGACATGTTAGCAAAAACAAAATTAGATACACGTGACAACACACGCGATCTTGTAATCCGAGTCATCCCAAGAAGATGCGGATTCACGTACCTGACCTCTAATGAGGGAGAAAAGGTACCAATTTCAATTAAATCTCACTTGTACACGCAAGCAGAAAAAACATTCAGTCACAC
This sequence comes from Lissotriton vulgaris, assembly GCF_964263255.1. Lineage (NCBI taxonomy): Eukaryota > Metazoa > Chordata > Amphibia > Caudata > Salamandridae > Lissotriton > Lissotriton vulgaris. Next base: position 1,884,623,849 of record NC_141687.1, on the reverse strand, counting down.
AGAAAGAACTGTGAAAGCAGTGCAAATTGCATTAGCAAATGAAGGAGAATTAGTACATGGTATAAGGATTAATATCCTCACAGCGGAATCGGCCTTCGAGGCGCTATTCAGCCCAGTAAACCTGCCTACAGTGTCACTGGATCCGAAATGGATACAGTATGTAGATTCTCTTGGAGCGGAAGATGTGAAATACTATTTCGCCCCGCAATTCGAAGAACTGAATGATTTAGAATATGAAGAAGAATATCCTCTGCCAATTGAACTTCTGCCTCTCCCACAATACGCCTGTATAATCTATACAGATAGATTTGTACAGCATTTTAACGTAGAAAGCAAATCCTACGATGCAGCCTGTGCGATTATTAAAGGTCGTTGGCTGTGCGGTAAATTCAGACCGAAAATAACAAAAACTGAATCAGTAAAGTACTGTTCGGCTCAGAGAGCTGAAATCAGATGTTTAAAGATGGCGCTCGAAAATGCAGAACGTGAATTCCCGACACTTATCGTGTGTGATTCTCATTTTTGCGTCAACTCTTACAATAATAAATTGCAGAGCTGGATTGAAAATGATTACAAAGATGACACAGGTGCCATAATAAAGCATAAATTGCTCTGGAACCAGGTAGCTCTTTTACAGAAAGAACTACAAAAGACTCACGTGATACACGCACAGAGTCTTCAACGTGATGGCGTTCACGTTGCAGGGAATTCATTGGATAACACAGCCACAGCGGAAGCAACTAAACCGGCTTCCGTAGCCACAAAAAAGCGTGCAGAAAAATACATAGACGGGGAAACCATGCTGGCAGTAAAAACGACCGTAAAAGGCGACTGTGCAGCACTACCCGTGAACTATCCACTCAATTATGCATACGTAATCGATGCAAACTCCGTTCCTTTTGCTCGAATCCCTGGAGTGGGGGATAGGGTAATTCCAAACATGAACAGGAGAATATTTTTAATAGCAGACGCACACATGGGTTTGGGTCCTAGACACAAAAAGATCAAGGAATCCCTGACTGAATTACAATCGGTATACTGGTGGCCGGGAATGAGTGTGCAACACCAAATATATGCAAACAACTGTGAAAACTGCAACAGGGATCGCAGTAGTGAACTATGCTACCGGCTACCAATCAGAAACAGCGTAACGCTGTCTACATCCCATCCTGCGTCCTATTAATCATTAAGGCTAAACACACTTAAAAAATGTGGCCCGAGCGCTCGGCTGACGCCAGAACGGTTATAAAAGATCTGCGAGTCTTTATCGGCACATACGCAATTGCCATGTTCCATTCTGACCAGGGTCCTGCTTTTAGCTCTCGAGCGTATAAGGAGGCCATGGCCAGCATGGGAGTTGGATTGCGGTATTCTTGTCCGTCACACCCCGAAGGGAATAGTGTGGTAGAAAGAAAAAACCGGGACATAAAGCAATCTATAACAGCGAAGGTATTAGGTTCGGGTGCTGGGTGGGTCAAACATCTAATAAGTGTCCAAATCAGTCCTAATAATTTGCCAAGAAATTCTCTAAAAGGTTTCAGCCCATACAAACTATTGTTCGGAACTAGAATGATAGTTCAGGACTTAGATAGTCAAGTATCAGTGGTAAAAGATAAGAAAACAGACTTTGACATCAAAGATCGTTTGGCTGTTTTACAGGACTTGAATGAAACAAGAAAATCCTTAAGCAACATAAAGTTAAAGCAACAGCCAGCTACCACTGTCGAGGCACCACAAGCAACAGCCCCAGCAAGGCCTGTCTGGATTCCAAAGATCGGGGATCTAGTCAGAGAAAAAATAGCGGTGAAGAAGGAATTTGGGCCTTCTTACAGAAAAGCAGTAGCTGTCTTGGCAGTCACCGGAACAAGATCAGTAGTACTACCGCCCCTTGCTGGTAAAAAGGAGAACAGAGTTGTATCAATCGACCTGATAAAACCACAAGCACGTGGCCTATAATCAACAGTAGGCCCAGTGGACTCCAGAGAAACAACAGAATACCCAAACTTGCAACAATCCAAGAGTTTCAAACTGAAAGACTAATCCCATTCGATCAGCCTGCAGTGCACAGAGAAGGACTATGCAATAATGCCATGGAACTCGTGCCTCTTGTGACACAGATTGAAACAGTTTGTCAAGAAACACCAGTCTACAATAATGTGGCATCAGAAAGTGCTACCGAAAGACAAATTGAAAGAACAATCCTAACAATTGACAGAACTGCCTCTGGTTATTTCATCGACTTCGACAACTTTTCCGAGGATCAAAGTAACCCCGAAGTGATGCCAGAAACAAAAAAGACTTTTAAAGAAAAAGCAACGGAACTCTTTCATCAACTGAAGGAAATCTACCTTATTTCCCCTTGGTTAGAGTTCTGGTCCGGTCTAGGTGTATTTTTCCTCCTGCTTTGGCTCATCATGGTACTTTGTTTGGGAAAATTCATTGAGGGAAAATATAGTACAATGGACACAGCAAGTCAGAACATCAACTTAGTCCTCAAACCACACAGATCATCCCACGTGAAGAAAAGAGAACTGTCAACAGTAAATGTCACAGCCATTCCAATACCCGGTGGGGTAGTATGGGAGAAAACTGACTATGAGATCTATGGTCCAGTCGAGATCCTGAAGTATCCTCATCAACTGAAGGTTTCCTTAAGTGACTTTGTAAAACCAAGTACATTCTCTGATGATTGGGACTTTAACAGTATTAATGACTTGATGTCTGATTTAGTAATGTCAGCTAGATTCACAGATCATGATTATTTACAAGGTTCGTCTAGTTATGAACAGTTGTTCTGTTTTACGCATTATGGCGATCATTATTTGCATAAATCTGCACAGCCTAGAAATGTGTTTAAGTATAATCAATGGGAACATTGTGCTACACCACCTAAAAGCAGTTCTAAAACATTCTTTGAGAAATTCAAGTACTTCTCAGGGTTTAACACCAGTGATGCAGAAACGTTTTATTACAAACTGTTAGATAAAACAGGAATGAAAACAATGCTGACAAACACTAAATTGATATATTCAGAAGCATTTTATGAAAAAACGATGACATTTGGTTTTGATTATTGGAAAAATAACATTGAAACAAAAACCATTTGGGGTACGAAAGATTGGCAGGTACAATGCCTAGAAGCACTATTCAGAACCTGCATGGTCCCAGAACAAATGATGTTTTCAAATGACACAATTCACCAAACATCCTGTCTTGGCCTAGCTAAGATCAAAGACCTAAACAAACCGTCTATTCCAAAACCAATACCTGAAAATGCAACAACAGATATTGAGATAGACGTATCCAACATTTTACATTTAAACAGAACACATCCTGATTGGAAAAAGTGGTTAATCTGGCCTACTGACACAAACACTGTCAAGATAGATTCCTGAGCAAAACACAGGGGTTGAAAATGACCAGACAAGACCCTAGATACTCCCAGAGACAACATCCAGGGATAGTAACAACATACAGTGTAGGGAAACTCTGCCTTGAATGGCTAGGATCATCCACACTGGCTGAAATTAAGCAACACTTATCTTTACTTAAAGATGGTGCTGATTTGCGCGATTTCATTCTTGGACCACGCAAACAGCGTCAAAAGCGTTTCATAGCGACCAGTATCTATGCTGCATACAACAAGGCTTGGAAAGTCACACAAATTGAAACAGCTGAAAAAATACGACAAATTGATAGTATAAATTTGGAAAAATCACTTTCTGTAGTGGACAATGGGTTATTGACTCTGTCCTCCAGAATATATTCGTTGGACAATATTGTATCCTCTGCCTTTGATATAATAGACAGAGACTTGCTAATGTTACAGCATGGCCAGTCGCAATTACGTTCTATTGTACAATTAGGCTGGACGCTGCAAAATCTTCGTTCAGGCTATGTGCCTTGGCGTTTAATCAACACAACGTCATTGTTTTCCATCTTTAACCTTACTGATAAACAAATCAGCTTGGCACAGAAAGGAGCAGACTACACAATCCTGAGCATCGAAAAACTTGAGAGATTACCATTGACAATGTCAGAAAGTCCTGTCATTGAATGGATAATACACTGGATTATCACAATTCCGATAACAACTTTCCGATTGAAGCAGTGCCTTGAATACATACCTACTGGCCAGTATGAACGATTAGGTAAAGGATATGTAATTTCAGCATGGAAATTACCATACACACATTCATGCTATAGTGACAGCGACAAAAATGTATTTCTTAGTGGTGAAAACTGTAAACGTTCACTGAGCGGTATACTTTTGTGCCAGGGTATTAATTTACACGGAGCCTGTGAAGGTAATTCTAACAACCTTTCATGCCACCAGCTTGTCACACCTGCAACGCAGATAGAGCCTTTCTTTATGCAACTCGCGAATGGGAGTTACATTCTAAGAACGGATCACAGATGTTGTGGCCTTTTGCCAGGAAAAGCGTATCTCGTAAGCGTAACTTCCATGGTCAAATGCTGTATGCAGGCATTGTTCCCGAGCGGGCCTGGAGACATAGAGACTCCCATCTGGCCTCGTCTGCATTTCTCTTCTATACGAATTGATACTTTAAGCAGAATGAAGTGTGTGCTTTTGCAGACAACAGTGCCCATCACGTCATCAAAAGAGACGTATGATCTCCTAGTTGCAAGGACAGCTACGGAGGTTCATGACCTTTTATCAACAAATTGCCCCGTGCATTTCGTAGAAATGTTGAGCCAACTCCTTAACATGTCTAGTGCCACAGGCATCCCAGGCATATTTAAGACGATTTTTATGGGACTGCTTACACCATTTCAAGCAATTCTGGGAATCGTTCCAAATTTTGTCCACTCTGTTTTTGGCCGCATACCCCTATTTTTGGGACTTGTAGCAGGCATTTTATTTTTTGACCCTCCTGCTCCGATATGGCAAGCCACAGCTCAGACATGACTCCTATGGGAATGGAAGAAACAATCCTAGCAGTGCGCTACTGGGACAGAATAACTAGAGTCCTTGGATTGGCCAGGCTGAGAGATCTAAACATGACCTGGTTCCTTTCATTCAGACCGATATGGCAAAACTGCATCTTACCTGTACTTCGATGTATGCTATGCGGAGATGAGTGCGCGTTGGACACCTGTCTTTCACTTCCATCAGCAGTACCAATGGATATCGATACTTTGCTAAGTCCGATAACGGCTCACGCATTGTGTTGTCCCCAGCGGCTACCAATCCTGATGACGGCATTCGTTGAGACTCCTGTGCTACGACTAGGTGGTAACAGTGGAGCGAGTGACAAAAGCAACATCACCCAGGTACGACCTTCTGTGAACATTGGTGATCCCGACTTTGATGACAGCAATCATTCTCACACATGCCAAGTTACAGCACTATCGAATTTGGTCGAACTGTCACCTGATTTTGTAGACCAATTCTTTGAGAGCCTATCTGATATGATGTTCTCACCCGAACAGAAACAATAACTTTAGAGAAGCATTCCGACACATGAACTCTGAATTTGGCCTTCAGTTTTGAACAACAAAAACTGCTAAAAGCGTTGGAACTCTATTTCCCCGTTCAGCAAGAATTCTTTTGAATTGAACACTTTTTAATATTCACCCTTTTTCTGGCACGAAAAATTCTTTGCTTAAAGTAGAACTATTCATAGAGAACAGAAGCTTCTACTTCTATATTTTTAGATACATCTGGAGACATAATAACTTTACACCAGCCTCTAGCACATTTTACTGCAATGCATTTATATGTGATGAAATTATCTCGCCCTTCCTTTCTGTATTCAGAGATATTTTCATGTGTAATTCTTTTTGCAAAATCGTTCATTTATTCCATATGCTATCATTTTGAATGATTTCTGTGCTTCAAAAACGTACAGTACCTACATTTTCACGTATTACAAATAAGCCTGTTTCAAATGCATATATGTATTTTGGGGTGGGCAATGTTACACATGCATCTTATTGCTCTAGTTTTAGTAATTTGATGGACATGAATTCGTGGAGTGGGTGTAGCGTTCTAATCTAGGACCCTGATCAATAATGTGACCTTATGCCCCTATACGGCTATAAATCCATGTATTCCCTATATTGGCATAACCGATCAAATGCAATATTCAGAAACTCATCTCTGGCCTCACACGAACAGAGCCACATTTCAGAATTGCTTTCTCTGCCACTTCCTTTGCAGCTAATTAGTGCAATGACATAGCAGAAGTTACTATCTAAGATTCCTAGATTAACACTCCGAGTTCTTCAACAAGATAAAAACTCAGCAACCTGGGAAAGCCCTGCTTGCTATGTTTTGATTAGTAATAGAACTCTAATGAGCACTGATAGACGATCACTTCCTAGTGACATCTTTATTGACGTCTTATGTCCAAAAACTTACATCAAACAAGGCACCTTTCAGGTATAAATATTACCAACGTTGCCTTAAGCAAACGCTGATGCTGCTGCTGAAGTTGCTGCTGTTATGCTGATGATACCATAGCTGCTATCCCTACTGCTATCGCTGCTAACGAGCGAACGATGGCGTGGTGAACTTAGGAGCTGAACAGCCGTCCCCTTGCAAGAGCCCAGCAGATGCAAGCTGCCCGTGGACGCTGCCCCTCCTCCTCCTCCTCGACGCGCTGAGAGAGACGCGGTCTTTTCTCCTGCAGAGAAATCCAGCTCCGGCATTTCCAGGCTACCCTTGCGGGTGACTGGAATATCGACCCCCTGAAGGAGATACCAGACCTCCATCATTCTATTCCAGAGGTATGGTGTTGACTAAACCCTTAGAGAGAATTCTTGAAGCAAACCTTGGCAAAACCAACTTAACTTAAAGCTACTTACTTACTCCCCTCCCAAGTATTAGGCTTAGGTCAGGTACACTGGGGTAGGCGTAGTTAGAAGCACCAGTTGAGTATTTTAGCCTAATGTATATATGAATGTATATATATTTTATTCATTTTAAACCATTGTATGGCTAAGAAACCATATCAATGCTTTTATAGTATTATTTCGCAATACTCATCTTACTGTACGTACTTTTTATAATAACAAGTCTTGCAATTGTGGCAATTCATTTCTCTTGTACGAGAAGAAAGACTGTTCAATAAATGTTACCCTTTATTGAAAATGCTCGTCTCTCTATTCTCTACATATTGTGAAAGTAAACTGCACAACCACTGACTGAGTAATATAACTGTCTATTGTTCACACGACTCTAAGGATTGACTCTTATCTGAAGAGCAAAGTTGTCATGTTGCATGGTTGTTGGAAAACTGAATCCCTTCTTGTCTGTACCAAGGAAGTTGATCACTTCCTATTCAGAGAAGAAAGTTTCCAGTGACCTCTGAGCTAGTTGGTAACAAACCCAATTAAGTTTAGCATAGTCAGTGGAGGCCTGGAAGATCCGCACTTCTACGTCGATACTACTGTTTATGTTATTCCAATGCGCAGGGCCTATTGGGAAAATAGGAACTACACTACAGTATTTCTTAAACATGCTCGCGTCCATTGCTAATGCACAGCTACAATTCTGAGGATGACATGTAAAACAGTTACTTACCTTCAGTTCTGGTGACGATGGGGTTGAATTTTGTCTTGGTCCAGTAGCAGCAGCAACAACAGGGCTTGCACGATCGGATTCATGGTGGAAAGAAATGGGAAAATTTGAGGGTAGGTTTTGTGCTTATATTCCTCCCAATCTGCCAACTCAGGTGTGGTGTCTTGGACACCACAGTTAGGCTGGCAGGAGTGCACATCATGATTGACACTGTGGTAACAGGGGCTGGAGTTCCACAGCCAGCTGCTTTTGTCTATGGATCCGTTGACTCGGGCAATGATTCTTGGCAGTGATGGCAGTTTGTCAGCAGCCTTTTGTCTATGGGATCACCAACATCTAAATCGGGTGGGTGTACCGCCAAGATGACGGACGGGAAATCTGACGGAAAATCAACGGTAGGACTAGTACTGCCAAGATCTAAATCAGTCCCTTAGCCTCTTATTTGGAATTTGAAAATCTCCAGCTGGATGAGGCTGCAGGCTGTAGAGAGTAAAGATCCACATGGCCTCCAACCTATCATGAATACACATAAGAAGCTGCTGCCTCTATCTACACCAATTTGAAGTAGACCACATCTTCCATCAAGACAATCCCCATGCGTCGCAATTGAAAATCCGGCAGCTATACATAGATGATGTCATTATTGTTTGCCATGGTAACCAAGAAGAAGCAGAGGACTTCGTGAGATGGGTTAACACAAGAGATGAACACCTGAAATGTATACACTCGATCAGCAAGGAAGAGGCAAATGTTCTGGACCTAGTTATAAGCATGACAACAGACGGGATCCAAACTAAAGTTCACAACAAGAGTACAGACAAAAACTGCTTACTGCTGTTTGAAAGCTTTCACCCCAGTTTGTTACGACAAAATCTGCTGGCGGGCCACTTCCACAGGATCCAGAGGAATTGCTCTAACATGGAAACCTATGAAGAACAGGCTGAGACATTGGAGGAAAAACTGCTTGAAAGACACTACCCCAAAAAATGATCTGAAAAGCACGAAAAGAGCCAAGAACAATCACCGGGGGGCTCTACTTGAGAACCAGGAAAAGAAAGAGAATGAAATAGTAGTATGAGTCACCACATACACTCCGATATTAAACATAGTACAAAATATTGTACAAAAACACTGCCATGGAGCAAAAAAACAATGGCCTCCCCCACTTTCACTTTTAAACGAAACAGAAGCATACGTGATGAACTGATCCACGCTTAAGCACCCCTTCAGAAAAATCAGAACCAAACCACACTGTGGGGCAATCAAAGGCCATTTGGACACTAGCCATGCAGAGGTTGTGTGACATGCTCCCTCACCAGCACAACGAAAGAGGTTGACATAAAACCCAATAAACCATGGATACTAAAAAACTTTAGCGACTGTAACAGTCAAAATGTTGTCTATTTACTTACGTGCCTCTGCAATTTGATGTATGTGGGCATGACAACAAGGAAGATCAAGGTCCGCATCAACGAACCCAGAAGCACCATCAGATGCAAAAGAATGAACACAAAGCTAACAAGGCACTACTTGGAACACTACCACAAAGATACAGATCTAAAATGGGTAGTGCTTGAGATCATTAAAGAACACATGCCCGGATATCCAGAGGTTCCTCCACACTAGAGAGCAACTATGGGAATACAGCCTAAGGCACATGGAATCAGGACTGAATGATGAGAAACCATGACTCCAGATTGGGTATTAACACAACTTTACAGTGGGGAATGGTGTTACTGTAAACGTAGGCCTACAGGCAATATCTCACTGGTCTGTGGCCGATGGGGACATTGTTTTACCAACCCCCCCATGCTTGTCCCCCACTCCACCACACCCTCCCCAATTTCCATGATTGTAAATAGAAAAACTGTAAAGAAGTAAAAGCTTACAAACACTTCTTATTATTATGCTCTGCAACTCTTGCATCATCCTTGATTCAAACGTATTTTTAAAAAGTGAACTTTTTATTTAGCTAATTAGAAACATTGTTACATCACAAAAATACGATGTTTTAGTAACACACTCCACAGTCAGGACACAACAGAATTGCATCATACAAATCATGAATTTTTCCTCCTGGTTCTATCACTCACAACATAAAATTTGATACCCTTGCACCTGGCTCATCCTTAATTGTAATCTTATACGGAAGCGCATGCGGGTCCTCACCACAGACCCTTGATCTGGGCCTTTTCGGGAGAAAATCTTGATACACCTTTAATTAATTTATCATTTCAAAGAAATCACACACACCCCCTTAAATGAGAGGGAGTACACATGGGTAAGAAGAAAGGAGTGGAGCTCACACATGTAAACATGAGCAAGACAGCTCTGTGCTGTATGCCATTGCACCGTCCAGTTAGGGTCAGGCGGCGTCCAGTATGACACCCGGTAACCATAGGTGTCTTAACCATAAATATGAGATCTTTATTTAACCACATCAACCCGAGCAATCACAGGGGTTCAGCATAAACACAGGTCCTTCCACTTTTTTAATTGAGTGACACGAGTGTCAGGCACGCTGCCAGTAATTATTAGGATAAAACATTATGAACATGCCCCGCACCCCTTAATGGTGAGAATACTTAAAGTACTAGCGAGACTCTGCAGTACTATCAAGGTGTTCCTATCCCTTTCCTTTAAAAACACATCAGTCTGTATCTATCTCTCCAGAACATATCCTGTGTATATTTACTGGCCACAATTCTTAACAACCAACCACCCAAAAAAGTGTGTGAGAAGTGAAGAGGCACCTCACGGAAACAACCGTCAGGGAACTACCGATAGGTACTCATCAGTGTGTTCCACTTATCATCATCGGTAGCCTCCCCAGTGTGCCCAACTAAATTTGTGAAAAAAACCTAACCCAGAGTAAGAGCAAACACAATCAATTGTCTGGCTCTTACCCACTAAATGAGCTAAACAATCACTGGCACTCTTTCCAACTTTATTCACGGCTGTGTGTTTGCTCACATTAAAAACAAAGACCTACTGTCGTGCTTCGTCATTTTTATATGAAGCCAACATGTTTCATAGCCTATTAATACTTATCATCAATTTCTTCAGGGCTAGGGGTCAGTTCTTGCCACACTGTGAATTCACAGCTTGATACCAGGTGGTTGCCCCCTTATGGCATTCCTGCAGCCACCTGTTGGGGATATTGTGTAAGCGTCACCTAATCCCAATATCTTGGTGCCAGTTGCTCAGTGTCAACCGGACCACCACTGTAGCATTCGGTTCACTCACTCCTCGCAAAAGTTGTGAGTGGAGTGCAACCTGCTCCTTTTCCCTCTAATCTCCTGTTTGTGACGGTGCTGCCAGTAATAACTAAGTTTGGGCTGAAAATCCGTTCCGTTCGTGGAATTTGCGGATTTTTAGCAAATTCGCAGTCCGCGAATCACGCAAATTTGCTCAAAAATCCGCAATTCGCAAGCTGGTGGATTTTTTTGCTTGGTCGCGCTTGAAAAATACAATATCGCGCGGGCTGCATTGACTTACCGTGATTCCGAGTCTGCCGAGTTGTTTTTCTCCCGGTTTGCGTGTGCTGCGCCATTTTGGATCTTGCTGCGTGTTCGCGCGCGAGTTTTTCGACCGCGTGTATGTAATCGCGGCCCGCTACCTTGCACAGCGAGAGTATGACAACGCGAGTACGTCATAAGGGCCGCGATCACGTATCGCGGGAGTAAACAATTGCGAACACGTAGATGCGGCGTGAGCTGACTTCCGGCGGGAGATTTGAACAGCTTGCTTTCCCAAAAATTGCAATTCTGCACAAGAATCCACCGCAGGCAGCATAAACCTTCTGAAAATTATGATTTTGATCAGAATAACTCCTCAGATTGACATTTGGTTTACACTTTTTGGTGCAAGGAGTCCATTTTTGGGGCTGGGTGGGGGTGGGAGGACGAAAGTGCCCCAGAGTCTCTAACTTCCTGTTCATGTCCCGCAGGCTTCTCCCAGTGATTTCTACATGTCCTGGTCACTTTTCATTTGGATCTGGAGCTGGAAGGATTACTCTTTGTGGCTGCTGCTGGATATTTGTATTTGAGGACTTTTTGGACTTTGTACCTCTTTTGGATTTGAGATTTTACAAGTAAGTTGGTGTTGTTTGTTTGGGGCATTGCAGTTGCTGCAACTACAATTTTAAAACTTTTTCACAACTTTAAAAAATATATATTGTGGGTAGCCACAGTATCCAGTAGGCCCAGGGTTAGTCATGGGTGCATGATACAACTGTTTCTGTGAGTTTTGATGAACTTAAATCTTATGTATGTCATTGAATTGCAGCTCACTATATGTGGATTTTTTATTTTTTATTTTGGGGTGCCTGTAAAGCCACACTAGCCAGTAGGCCCAGGGGTAGTGAGTGGTGCATGGACCAAGTCTTTCTGTGGGGTGTCTTGAATTTAAACATCATTGAGGGCATGGATGGCATTGGATTGTGGTGTTTTTTGTGTGTTTTTCAACCTTCTGGGGTGGTGTTGGGGCCTGGCCATGTGGGTGGGGGCCATTTTGAGGCCTGGTCCAGGCAGGGCCTGGCCATGTGGCTGGGAGTCAAGGGGCCATTTTGAAGCCAGGCAGTGTGCTCAGGCCTGCACCCAGTTTGACTTGCTTTTATCCATTTAGCCAAGGGGTACTCAGTAGTGCATGGACCAAGTCTTTCTGTGGGGTGTCTTGAATTTAAACATCATTGAGGGCATGGATGGCATTGGATTGGGGTGATATTTGTGTGTTTGTCGACTTTTTGGGGTGGTGTTGGGGCCTAGCCATGTGGTTGGGGGCAATTTTGAGGACTGGTCCAGGCAGGGCCTGGCCATGTGGTTGGGGGTCAAGGGGCCATTTTGAAGCCAGGCAGTGTGCCCAGACCTGCATCCATTAAGCCAAGGGGTACTCAGTGGTGCATGGACCAAGTCTTTCTGTGGGGTGTCTTGAATTTAAACATCATTGAGGGCATGGATGGCATTGGATTGTGGTGATCTTTGTGTTTTTATTTAACTTTTTGGTGTGTTCTTGGGGTCTGGCCATGTGGGTGGGGGCCATTTTGAGGCCTGTTACAGGCAGACCCTGGCCATGTGGGTGGGGGACAAGGGGCCATTTTGAAGCCAGGCAGTGTGCTCAGGCCTTCACCCAGTTTGCATTGCTTTTATCCAATAGGCCCAGGGGTACTCAGTAGTAAATGGACCAAGTCTTTCGGTGGGGTGTCTTGAATTTAAACATCATTAAGGGCATGGATGGCATTGGATTGTGGTGATCTCTGTGTGTTTTTCAACTTTTTGGGGTGTTCTTGGGGCCTGGCCATGTGGGTGGGGGTCAAGGGACCATTTTGAAGCCAGGCAGTGTGCTCAGGCCTGCACCCAGTTTGACTTGCTTTCATCCATTAGGCCCAGGGGTACTCAGTGGTGCATGGACCAACTCTCTCTGTGTGGTCTCTCTTCTATTAATTTGAACATCCATTTTGGATTAGAATTGCAATTTTTATTTTGTGTCTTGCCGTTTTTGGGTGTGTTGTTGTAATAATAATAAATGCAATGCCTAGTTGGAAATATTAATTGAAGCACGACATATGCACCATTTATTTAACTGACGTTCCTCTGGCTTCCTTTGCTTATATGTGCACAAGAGAATCACATCAGTCATCGTTCATCATCAGTGCCAGGAAGAAGTCCTGCAGCGGTGTGTGCAGCACAACGTCACGGGACGTAACGTGTGGCCACAGACAACTCTGCAACTCGTGCAACTGCGGCCTGCTGTTCTGACATCTGAAGAAGATGGGCCCAAAGAAAGGTGGCCATAGCGCCTCTAAGAAAAAAGTTGCCAGTGCGACTGCCAGTAAGAAGGAGCAGAAGAAGCAAGTGGCACCGCCTACCAAGGAGACTGGTGTGCCCACAGACACCTTTTTTGGGAAAAACAAAACTACGCCTGCAGCAGCAGTGGTGTCCGCCGAGGACCAAGCTGGGAGCAGCACCTCCGCTTCATTGGGCTCAGTGCCACCACACCGAGTTAGGTCCAAGCCCATGAGTGCTGCAGCGGCAGCCACTTTAATTGCTCAACAGACTGTTATTTAATCACAAACAGTATGTATCATATCATTTGTTTCAATACATTTTCTAATAGTGCCCCAGGAATAGGAAGGGTAGGTGGGAGTATAGTGTGAAAGAGGGGATGTGCAAAATGTGGTCATTTGTGCAGGAAGACAATCAATACATCAAACAGTATATGAATCATCAATCTGGCTCAGAGCAAAACAGCCAGTGTATACATTAAAGCAATCAATGCTTCATGAAATGTCAGAAAACCATGGTATCAGCACAAATATTAATACAATCAATGTTGGAAGCACGGGCTGGTTAAAGATGGTAAACAAATAGGCATAAGTTGGGCCTTAAAGCGGGGTCTTCATCAGGACAAAGGGAGTGAAGTGGGGCAGTATATTCTATAAAAGAGGGAAGTGAAAATAAATATCTAGTAATGTACAAAACACCTAAGTTAAGATAAATTAATGTAAATTACCATGTATGCCGGGCCACGCGGCTCCAAATTGGAGTGGAGAACTAGAAATATTCTAGAAATGGACCCAATGTATTCTTCAATGGGCCAGGACAGTGTAGGATCGATGCTGTCACGGTCATCAGTATCGTTGAAAAATCAAAATACTCGATTTAGTGGAGAGGATAAATTAGATCAACTTATCTCTCTCTCTTTGTACCATTCAGCACCCAGGTCCCTGTGACTTAATTGGGTGAAACCCCCCTTTTTGTAATATACTTTAATTGCTCAATCAACAACGACCAGTGATGTTGGCTCATCGCAAGAAAGTAGCATCCATTCAATGCAGGGTGTAACTCATCTGAAGTGTTCAACAACCACAGCTGCAACAACAACCCCAGATGCAACTAGTACAAGCGCAAGTACAAGCGCAAGTACATGCGCAAGTAGAGGCACAAGTAGAGGCGCAAGTAGAGGTGCAAGTAGAGGCGCAAGTAGAGGCGCAAGTAGAGGCACAAGGAGAGGCGCAAGGAGAGGCGCATGGAGAGGAGCATGGAGAGGCGCATGGAGAGGCGCAACTAGAGGCGCATGGAGCAGCACAACTGCCCACAATGCTTGTTCCTCCAGAAGTAGGGGCCTATCAGGAAATCGAGATTCAAGCGGAGGTATCATCCGAGGAAGCCCCTCCTCCTGATGATGATCCATTGTCTTCCGGATCCCCAGCAAGAAAAAGGTCAAGGAGGGCTACTACACGTTCTTCTTCAAGCCCCCTTCCTTCTGATGATCTTGATGCTGATTGGGGACCCAGCAATGCAGTCTGAGAGGAAGGCATGCCATGAGCCTACAGAGGTAGCTAAGCCTAAAAGGAAGGTTCCCGCAAGGCTTTCAATTATGGGTGATGATGACGACAAACAAGAAGTGGTGTATTATTCTGCTGATGATGAACAGTTTGACGACGACCCAGTCATCACAGTCGTCACTCCAGCCCCAGCAGGCATGCAGCAGACAGACATTTTTACCCATTCCGGAATTGCTGCTCAGCGGGATGTGGGCGGCGTGGCACTAGTACCACCACCAATGCAGTTAACTACTACACCAACATGACCTAGACCTTCAATATTTTCTTGTTAGAAGGGCCGGCAGGGACCTCCATCCAGCTCGACCTCCATTACCTCAAGTAGTGTTGCTGTAAGTGCACAACAGAGTCAAATTCAGCCACGCCCATCCTCCACTTCATATGGCATTGAAAGTAGCACCTCTACCACCAGCAGACATCTCCAGTCCCCAGTTTGGGACGTCTTTAGTGTTAGCACAAAGGTGGAAAACATAATCGTTTGTTCGATTTGTAAAACTGTAGTTAGTCGAGGTAAGCTTGGTACCAACTATGGTACCGGAGGCCAGAGAGGTCATCTCCAAAAACACTGCACTATCATTTGGGAGGCGCACCTAAGGAAGATCCAGGAATACAAAAGTTAAACAAATCTAAATGTATCCATTCATATTGCATCTGATGATGATGAGGGGCTGATCGTGCAGGGGGGAAGTGAAGAAGCGACAGACATTTTTTCTGGTACACCCAGTGCCCCTGGCAGCAGCACTGCAGTGGTAGCACCCACACCCTCTACCCCAGCAACATGTATGAGCCACACTAAGAGTCTGGGAGAGACACCAATGTGAAAAAAGTACAACAATGAGCCTAACTGGTTTGAAGAAGTCTGCATCATCATCATCATCATCACGTAAAACGGTCCAGACCACCATTAGAAGCATGTTTTGGTCGGAGGCGCCATTTGAACGCAACCACCCAACGGCACGTCTGTATAACGCAAAGCTGGCTAAAATGCTAGCGCTGGACCTTCTCCCTTTTTCTTTTGTGGAAGGGGTGGGTTTTCTAGAATTTGTGGCAACAGTCTGCCCTAAATGGAAGGTTCCTAGCCAGTCCTATTTTGCCAGAGTTGCGGTTCCAGCACTACATCAAGATATGCTGGAGGTGATTGGGGCAGCTTTGCAGAAGAGTGCTGTTCACACTATCCACCTGACAACAGACATGTGGACCAGTTGCCAAGCCCTTGATTACATGTGCATCACTGCACACTGGGTCTCTTTTGCAGGGGTTAGAGATAAGTTAAATGCAGGTGCTGACCCGGACACAGTTTTTCAAGCTGCTCGGAAACATGCAACAGTAGCCATGTTTGCCATGGAGAAATCTCATACTGCACAAAACATTTTGGATGAGTTTCAGAATAAGGTCTATGAATGGCTACATCCAAGAAAGTGCATGATTTGCTATGTTTCCACAGATAATGGCAGTAATATAGTTAAGGCCATGCATGAGGGTGGCTACTTCAGAGTGCTGTGTTTGGTGCACAGTATTAACATTGTTGTGCAAGATTTCTTTAAAAATGAAAACACAGTCAGCAAGTTACTGACCACCTGCCGAAGAATCTGCACACATTTCAGCCATTCTTTTAAGGCCCGGAAGCAGCTGAGGAACATGCAAAGTGAACATAGACTGCCAGTCAGAGGACTCATCTAGGAGGTGGTAACACGTTGGAACTCAACCTTCTACATGCTTGATCGTCTGTCTGAACAGTGGGTGGTAATCAATCAGTATGTCTTTGTACTGGGTTCTACTATGAAAGACATGTGGCTAGGCTTGGAGGAATGGAAGCTAGTTAAAAGACTGACAGCTGACAGACATGCTTCGTCCTTTTGAGGTCTTCACACGTGAAGTCAGCAGGGAGGACTGTACTTTGGGCAAAGCTATCCCATTGTTGCGCATGCTAGATCACCAATTGAAGGCGGTGTCTTCAACGTTCCGAGATGATGCTGAAAAGCAAGACGAATATCAGTTGGCACACAGCCGTTAACGACACAAGCAACGGTATCATCATCCTCACCTGCACCAGGCCCAGCCATAATATTGTCGGAAGCGGATTGGCTAACTCATCAAGTGTTTGCTCGTTCCAGTGATGCATAGGGCACAGATGGTAAGCGAAGTGGAGCAACCCTGGAGAACCTTGAGTCGATGGTGCAGGCCTATCTGGATGACCCAACAGAGGTCTTTGTTAATGAGAACCCATTGCTGTATTGGTATGGGAAAAGGCCTCTATGGTGACTGATCACCAACCTGGCTCTAAATTATTTGTCTTGCCCACTCACAAGCGTGTCTTCTGAGCGTGTTTTCAGTGCTGCTGGTGCCATTGTAACTTCAAAAAGGACCCGCCTCTTGCCCAAAAATGTGGAGAGGTTAACAATGATCAAGATGAATCAGCACTTCATACCACCAGATTACAAAATACTTGAATGCGCACAGGAAGAGGAGGACACCAACTTAGGTGACGGAAGTTCTTCTCTGTTTTCTGACCTACTCCGGTCTCAATTCACAGAGTTTGAGGACGAGCTCTACTTCCCTGACACAGAGGCCTGAAAATGACTTCTTTTTTTTCCGTCCTTATTCACTTTTATTCCTGTGTGTCTTTATTTGTTTTGGAACTTTTACCACAACAAAACTCTAATCACCTAATCACAACAAGTCCATCAGCAGCACTGTCTTCATCTTATTTCCTTATTGATTTGAAGGTGTCTGCATTCCTGAGGTTCGCAAGTTCACAACTCAATCATGCTCCTCTATCCTCCTCCTCCAGACTGCCCCTATCCATTTCCCTCAAGGCAGATGGCTGGATTACGCAGAATCAAGAAACTGACAGTTACTTATAAAATTGACAAGAGAGGCTGCCCTGTGGGCCTTCACTTTCAGAAGAAGATGCGGACAAAAAGTGGAACAGGTAATGAATAAGAGAAGATGGCATGCAGTGGACAGCAATGGCTGTCTGGCTCTGATGAAAGCAATTGCTGTTTGTTGTGCATTAAATTAATCATATGTCTTCTGTTATTATTTAATCTTTTACACACTAAATGTAACTCAAGTCTACTCTGCTTTTTTTTACCTTGTTTAATTCTAATTGTACTTCAACTGCAGGGGCCACTACGTTGCATTTTCCAATATGCAAAATGTCCTTGGACTCAGTGTTTGCCAATATACCATGATGATTGATGATGAGTGTTGATGATCAAAGTTAAATAATATATCTTTTTTCTTTACAGTCACTCACTGGGATGGATGGATCATCATCGTCGGTTTACGGAAGAACTATGGCCAATTTGTGAGTGGCAAACAGGTAAACCAGTCTACAACAACTACTACAGCAGAACTACATGTCTGTCTAGTCGTGCTATGGAGTGGTCGATGCAGTGTAGTGTTGTTATGCCAGGCAGAGTCCAGACAGCAGTTCATGTAAAATTGCGGCTATGTGTCTTGCTGCATACAATTAGATATGCCTTTTCTGTCTGTGTCAAAGAGCCTAGGTATGCTACATCAAGTTGCTATACTCAGTGGTGCCTGCCTTGACCGTCTGCATGGCCCTGCCGCAAACATGAGCCAAAAATCCGTTCCGCTCGCGAAATTTGTGGATTTTCGCTGGCAAATTTGCAGTCCGCGTATCTTGCGAAATTCCAGAAAATTTGCACATTTGCGAGCGGGCGGATATTTATTTTGTTAGGCCAGCTCAGTGTAGGGTTGAGGGCTAGGTTTGAGGGAATTTGGGTGTTTTTTAGGGTTTAGGGCTGTTTTGGGGGTTCATTGCGGTTTATTAGGGTATTTGGGTTGAATTTGGTAGGGTTCCCAGAGTCTAGGGCTCAGGGCCCGATGAAGGCTCGTTCATAATGATGTTGGCAATGTTTTAGGGGGGTTTTGCATTTTTTGGTCTAGAATTGACCGAATCTTTGACTTTTTTGAGTGTTTTGCGGGCACATGTGTTTGGGTGAAAAGTCGTAGTTTTGGGAATCACTGGAACAAGTGTCCTGGTCAGTTTCAAGAGGATCGAAGTAGTGGAAGTGCTGAAAACAGAAATTTTTTGTCAAGGTTTGCCATGTTATCCAATAGGCGGTTTGGGGGCGCTAGGAGAAAGTGTGTTTGGGGATTTCCAGTTGAGTTAGGGGAATGGGGCTTCTGTGAGTGGTAGGGAGGGGGAATTGGTGGTTGTGCAGGAAATTTGGGAGTGATCGATTGATGGGAAGAATGTGTTTAGGCTAATTCGAGGAAGGGAAACCGCTGCGTTTAGGAGTCTGGGAACACTGCTGGGAAGGTCTATTTTTGATTGCAAGTGGTTTGAAGAAAATCCATGGTGGAAAAGGGGTGTTTTGGGCCTAGTTTCAGAGTGCGTTTTGGCACGATTTTATCTTAGGCCTCTGCGAGGTCACGGTAATGTATGTTTTTGGGAGGGTAATGTGGGGTGTTCTAGATTTTTGTGAGTGGGTTTAGGGGTCTGGGAGCACTGCTGGGAAGGTCTAATTTTGTGTCAAAAGAGCAGTTTGGTCGTAGGTTGAGCGGAAAGGGGAAATAGGCCCTGTTTCTGAGGTGGGAAGGTCTCGTTTAGGGGAAAAATAGTAGTGTGCCTGTAAGTTGAGGGGAAAGGTAATTTGGCCCTGTCTTTCAGGTGCATTTTGACCCATAGGCTAACATTGCCAGTAATGCGTTATTGCAGATGTCACTGGAGACAACTCTTCTGGCACTTTATGCAGCTGTAGTGTAGGAAAAGCACTATTCATTTACCCAACAAGGTAGCACTTACTGGATTAGCCAATAGAAAGTACTCCAGTAATAGTAATTCAAATCGCAAAAAAATCAGCGAGTTTCCTGGAAAATCCGCAAATTCGTTTTTTTTTTGCGATTTCGCATAAATTCGCAGACCACAGATCCGCACAATTCACCCATACTTACTAATTACTATCCTTGAAAAAGAGAATCAGAGTACGCACTTTCGAAATGATGCTTGTATGTAATACTGTTGCCTCTGTGAAACTGAAAGTTTTATTTTTGCACTAAACAGCGTACCTTATATTTTTTTCCTTGTGGGTTTTTAATATCACTTCCTGTTTTTCCATCAACAATTACAGGCCGGCTTTTACCCTGTGCGATTGGAAAAACGATTAACTCAGGCTTACCATTAGCTATCCGCAATTCCGCATCCGCCAGGCAGGCAGTGGACAGTGTGTCTGGTCACCAAGATTGATCGACGGAGCGTCAGTTGGAATAGAGGAGTATAATGAATGGATGGATGCACGCAACTGCCCAAATTCAACAGGACAACTACAACATACTGTTACAGTACCCTCTTCACTTCTCCTTATCTTTTAAATAATGTTATTGTTATGAACTTCTATGAGTGTGACTCTGTGCATTTGTTTGCTCTCTGCTTCAAATTCATCCCTCCAGCCATTGTATACGTTTTTCTATGCTATTTTTAAAACTAATTTCATGTACTAAGTCTTGTTTATTCTCTCTGAGGGCAGATAGTAAAGTGAAATTGCATAATTACTGCAGCCCTGTACTGTCACATTGTTTCTTCATAGTTAGTAAGTTGTAGAAAGTACTACTTAGTTTAAGTAACCTAACCATCCATTTAGCAATCAGCGTCATGCATGCAGTAGTGCATGCACTTCCTTTATGTCCCTTAAAAGATTTATGGATATCTTTGTATCCAAAGATGTGTTTATCTTCATTTTTTGTTTGTCCATGCTGTGTTTTTTTCCCACTCTCCACAAAACTTTCCCAAAAAAACCCATTCCCATCCAATTTTCAAACCCTAACCCTCTTCCCCCAGGTTGTGTGGTTTTCATTGAGTTGTGACTAAATGACAACAATAATTCCACACACTTGCTGGGGAGGATAAGGTCAAAGCAACAGGAAATCAATTTCAAAACTGGTGAAGGAATCCGAGGATATATTCTTACTCAGCTTGACACAGACCCATTACTATTTTCAAATCAATTCTGATTTTCATGGGCGCCATTGACTGGATTGATCAAGAACATCCTCCTCCTACACGTGGCGAATGATTACGCTGCTGTGTCCTTCACCTTCAGTACTATTTCTTGTAGTAGCCAAAGGCAAACTCCACGCAACCAATAGTTATACTTTGAATACTTCAGCATTTGTTAGGCTAAATTATGGCACTGTTCTTGTGTACTGTGATATCTATCATACTGTTCTAATGCTCCACTCAGGCCACTCAAGGTTTCATTTTCTTTTTTTTCATATGCTGCTACTGCCACTGTTTACCACCACTACTACCACCTTAACAATGCCATTTCATCCGCCCAGGATTGGCAACCTTAATCGCCATTTGCCATGCAGCCAGCCCTGTGCCTAGCTCTATTCTCAATACAGAAATGGAGGTGGTGATGAAAAGAGTGTCTGAATTAAGCAGACCACTCTTACCCAGTCCAAAGATCAGGGCTTGATCCATCACCGTTATTTATCTCACTGCCCCATCCCAGCTCAGAACCTGGCTATATGCAAATTAGTCTGTCCCTGGCCCAGTGCATCATGGGAACAGGGCAGACCAAACTACCAAGCCAATTCTTCACCAGAAAGGAGACAAGCTACCGGGGACCGGTTTCTGGCATTTCAGCCTCTTCGGCCCGGCTTGCTTGAATCCTGATGGAGCAGTGAGAAAGGGACTCATGTCTGAGTATACCCTGCCACACCTATAGTGGCCAAAAACGATACAGAAATCGGGGTGGTGATGAACAGAGTGTCTGAATTAAGCAGACCACTCTTACCCAGTCCAAAGATCAGGGCTTGATCCATCACCGTTATTTATCTCACTGCCCCATCCCAGCTCAGAACCTGGCTATATGCAAATTAGTCTGTCCCTGGCCCAGTGCATCATGGGAACAGGGCAGACCAAACTACCAAGCCAATTCTTCACCAGAAAGGAGACAAGCTACCGGGGACCGGTTTCTGGCATTTCAGCCTCTTCGGCCCGGCTTGCTTGAATCCTGATGGAGCAGTGAGAAAGGGACTCATGTCTGAGTATACCCTGCCACACCTATAGTGGCCAAAAACGATACAGAAATGGGGGTGGTGATGAACAGAGTGTCTGAATTAAGCAGACCACTCTTACCCAGTCCAAAGATCAAGGCTTGATCCATCACCGTTATTTATCTCACTGCCCCATCCCAGCTCAGAACCTGGCTATATGCAAATTAGTCTGTCCCTGGCCCAGTGCATCATGGGAACAGGGCAGACCAAACTACCAAGCCAATTCTTCACCAGAAAGGAGACAAGCTACCGGGGACCGGTTTCTGGCATTTCAGCCTCTTCGGCCCGGCTTGCTTGAATCCTGATGGAGCAGTGAGAAAGGGACTCATGTCTGAGTATACCCTGCCACACCTATAGTGGCCAAAAACGATACAGAAATGGGGGTGGTGATGAACAGAGTGTCTGAATTAAGCAGACCACTCTTACCCAGTCCAAAGATCAGGGCTTGATCCATCACCGTTATTTATCTCACTGCCCCATCCCAGCTCAGAACCTGGCTATATGCAAATTAGTCTGTCCCTGGCCCAGTGCATCATGGGAACAGGGCAGACCAAACTACCAAGCCAATTCTTCACCAGAAAGGAGACAAGCTACCGGGGACCGGTTTCTGGCATTTAAGCCTCTTCGGCCCGGCTTGCTTGAATCCTGATGGAGCAGTGAGAAAGGGACTCATGTCTGAGTATACCCTGCCACACCTATAGTGGCCAAAAACGATACAGAAATGGGGGTGGTGATGAACAGAGTGTCTGAAGTAAGCAGACCACTCTTACCCAGTCCAAAGATCAGGGCTTGATCCATCACCGTTATTTATCTCACTGCCCCATCCCAGCTCAGAACCTGGCTATATGCAAATTAGTCTGTCCCTGGCCCAGTGCATCATGGGAACAGGGCAGACCAAACTACCAAGCCAATTCTTCACCAGAAAGGAGACAAGCTACCGGGGACCGGTTTCTGGCATTTCAGCCTCTTCGGCCCGGCTTGCTTGAATCCTGATGGAGCAGTGAGAAAGGGACTCATGTCTGAGTATACCCTGCCACACCTATAGTGGCCAAAAACGATACAGAAATGGGCGTGGTGATGAACAGAGTGTCTGAATTAAGCAGACCACTCTTACCCAGTCCAAAGATCAGGGCTTGATCCATCACCGTTATTTATCTCACTGCCCCATCCCAGCTCAGAACCTAGCTATATGCAAATTAGTCTGTCCCTGGCCCAGTGCATCATGGGAACAGGGCAGACCAAACTACCAAGCCAATTATTCACCAGAAAGGAGACAAGCTACCGGGGACCGGTTTCTGGCATTTCAGCCTCTTCGGCCCGGCTTGCTTGAATCCTGATGGAGCAGTGAGAAAGGGACTCATGTCTGAGTATACCCTGCCACACCTATAGTGGCCAAAAACGATACAGAAATGGGGGTGGTGATGAACAGAGTGTCTGAATTAAGCAGACCACTCTTACCCAGTCCAAAGATCAGGGCTTGATCCATCATCGTTATTTATCTCACTGCCCCATCCCAGCTCAGAACCTGGCTATATGCAAATTAGTCTGTCCCTGGCCCAGTGCATCATGGGAACAGGGCAGACCAAACTACCAAGCCAATTCTTCACCAGAAAGGAGACAAGCTACCGGGGACCGGTTTCTGGCATTTCAGCCTCTTCGGCCCGGCTTGCTTGAATCCTGATGGAGCAGTGAGAAAGGGACTCATGTCTGAGTATACCCTGCCACACCTATAGTGGCCAAAAACGATACAGAAATGGGGGTGGTGATGAACAGAGTGTCTGAATTAAGCAGACCACTCTTACCCAGTCCAAAGATCAGGGCTTGATCCATCACCGTTATTTATCTCACTGCCCCATCCCAGCTCAGAACCTGGCTATATGCAAATTAGTCTGTCCCTGGCCCAGTGCATCATGGGAACAGGGCAGACCAAACTACCAAGCCAATTCTTCACCAGAAAGGAGACAAGCTACCGGGGACCGGTTTCTGGCATTTCAGCCTCTTCGGCCCGGCTTGCTTGAATCCTGATGGAGCAGTGAGAAAGGGACTCATGTCTGAGTATACCCTGCCACACCTATAGTGGCCAAAAACGATACAGAAATGGGGGTGGTGATGAACAGAGTGTCTGAATTAAGCAGACCACTCTTACCCAGTCCAAAGATCAGGGCTTGATCCATCACCGTTATTTATCTCACTGCCCCATCCCAGCTCAGAACCTGGCTATATGCAAATTAGTCTGTCCCTGGCCCAGTGCATCATGGGAACAGGGCAGACCAAACTACCAAGCCAATTCTTCACCAGAAAGGAGACAAGCTACCGGGGACCGGTTTCTGGCATTTCAGCCTCTTCGGCCCGGCTTGCTTGAATCCTGATGGAGCAGTGAGAAAGGGACTCATGTCTGAGTATACCCTGCCACACCTATAGTGGCCAAAAACGATACAGAAAGCGTGGAAGGGTATTCTCAGATGTGAGACCCTTGCTCATTGCACCATCAGGATTCAAGCAAACCGGGCCGAAGACGGCTGTAATGCCAGAAACCGGTCCCCGGGAGCTTGTTTCCTTCCCAGTGTAAGAATTGGCTTTTGTAGTTTGGTTTGCCCTGTTCCCATCATGCACTGGGACAGGAAAAGTCTAATTTGCATACAGCCAGGTTCTGAAACTGGGATGGTGCAGTGAGCTAAAAAACGGTGTTGGATCTAGCCCTGATCTCTTGACTGGGTGAGAGCTTTCTGCTTAATTCAGAGACTCTGTCCCTCACCACCCCTTGTTGTAAATAGCTCTATTCTCAAACACAAATCACAGGTAAGATAAGCGTGTGGGGGGAGGAAGATTTATGGAGTAGGAGGAGAGGGGAGAGACTGACGGTAGTACTAGTAAAGTAGTAGGACAATTAAATTCACCAACGTTTGTAAACATTTGGGTGATTACTTAGACAATTTGAATCAAGCAGCCAGTTAAGTTTCAGGAAAACAAACGTACAGTTAACCCCCCCCGCCTCCCATGTAAAACAGTAAAAATGCGTATACTATGTTTAATTTGAAAGTAAATAATAATTTTTATCCCTAGCAAAAATAAACTATCCCGCAAGACCCGACCCACCCCCCTCCCTAACCCCAAAGAATGTTTGTGGAATAAAAAGTCCCCAAAGTCCAAAAAACCAAACTCCCAATTCCCACCCCCCCAAAGTCTTTAAAAAAGGGGCAAGGGACAGTCTCTCCTCCTCTACTGCCGCTGGCGGTGTCCTTTGGCCAGGTGGTCCCGTTGCTCCATGCGGAGGTTCTTGAGCAGGGTTTTAACTCTCTCCATCTCCTGCTCAAGGTTGGACATCCTGAGGGTTAGGCGGTGGATGCGTGTCTTGCACCTGCTGCGGGGGCAGCTGATTTTTTGGCTGCTTGGCGGTGGCGGGTGGCTACGGTACTACGGCTCCGTACCGCTGGAGGCTTGCGCTGACTGGCTGACCCAGGGTGCGCGGACGAGGATGCAGCTGTTGTGCTGGATGTTGTGGACTGAGACTGCGTATCCTCCTACTCCTGGGCCACCAGCCGCCGATATTCGGCAACAATCGCCTCCAGCTTCCTTTGCCGGGCCCGTCTAGCCAGCTCCTTCTGTGTTGGTTTGGAAGGAGCATCTATATGAAGAAATAAAAACATACTGTAACCAATGCTCTTTAAGATTAACACAAAATAATTCAGCAGAAATTTGTGTCACAGTAGCACTAGCAACTTGCAAGCACAGTACATACCATTTGTGGCCTGTATCTATCTAACCTCCCACTTCATCGGCCTCTGCTCTAACATTAGTGGGAGTTTCAGGAATCAATTCTACTAGCACTATGTGGACTCACTACATTAGACTCAGACAGTACACCAGTCTTCTTCTTCTTCTTCTCTCTTGTTTAGCGAAATTAGTACGTAAAATTCTGGAAGCCAGCATAATGCCAGCGCAGTCAACTTGTTTATTTATTATTTATTTATTTTAGGCAATTTTTAAAGCGCTGCAATTACCCGTAGGTGTCTCGGCGCTAGCAGCTAAAGGATAACTAACCAGATAATAAACAGTGAAACAGTGAATAACGTGATCTACAGGGATGTCATTGAGAAAACAGCCAAGTCTTTAGCTGCTTTCTGAAGACAATCAAAGATGGACTGATCTTTATATTAAGGGGAAGAGAGTTCCACAATTTCGCCGCTGCTATGGTGAAACATCTGTCTCCCCAGGTCACTTTTCTTGTTCTGGGAATCTGAAGCATGTGAGCCGTGTTGGAGCGCAACGTTCTGGGGGTTGCCAGAGGTTTAAAGGAACTTCTCAGAAATCTGGGTCCCGTGTTATTTATTGCCTTATAGACAATACAGAGGGTCTTGAACTTCGTACGACTTCTGACTGGGAGCCAGTGTAGTTGGTCGAGATGTCCAGAGACAGAACTGTATTTGGGAATGCCCAGTAGGATTCTGGCAGAGGCATTTTGTATTAGTTGCAATTTGGAGATAACCTTTTTTTGAGCATTGAGGAAAAGGGAGTTGCAGTAATCGATGCGAGAAAACACCAGTGTGGATATGAGTGTTTTTCCCATAGCTATGGGAAGATACGGTAGTAGTTTCTTTATCTTCCTTAAGATGTTAAAGGAAGATGACACTACCGAATTCGCATGATGATGGAAAAGGAGCTTGTTGTCGAATATCACTCCCAGATTTCTAACTTTACTGACAGGTTGTGGTGGGGTTCCTAGTTCCTCAGGCCACCACGAAGGGGACCACTCAGGTTGAATGTTTCCAAAGAGCATAACTTCTGTCTTAGCTGAGTTGAGTTTTAAACAGTTGGAAGCCATCCACCTGCTAATGGCCCTCATACCGTTCTTGAAATTTGCTGCGACCGTGGGTCCTTCTTTGTGAATAGACAGCACCAGCTGAGTATCATCAGCGTATGTTGTCAAATTGATGTTATGCTCCTTTATTACCCTTTATTATGCCCCTTGCAGCCGAGAAAAACAGACGCAAGCCATGATGACACAGACTTGCGTTACTGTACCACTCTAGTACAGCAGATGGTGAAGCTCTTACTTTTCTATTACGGATGGCACTGGCCAGACTCTGTTACAAGGGCTACTGCTTCATTAATTTAACTTTCACCCTGCAGTGCCAATGACTACCAGAAAAGGAAAATGAAATAGATAAATAAATGTATGATTATCTATCCCTTCACAGGATATGTGCTTAGATATGGGATGACTTTAGGTGCTTTGTTTTTTATTGAGTGAACACTGATAGGCCACACATGAATGACAGAGTTGTAATAAAATTGTTAATAGAGGTAGTGAGTGGCCCTCGTAATCGCAGGATATATGCTGTGCTTGCAAACTACTGTTACTAGTCATGGAAGTATTCTGAAAAATTATATCTTCTTTTCCTCGCCTTTGCTACACTGGATTGGACGTGCGGGTGCGGTGTTAGATGCTCTTCAAAGTAACACTGACTTCATCCAGTGACCGTCTACTCTGTCTACATACACCTATACTATCTATGAGTAAGATAGTACCATGATTCAGGCTTCCATCCATTCGAAGTAAATGTCAATCATTCTTCTTAATGTCTCAACTGAACAAACCTTAGTTTTTCTCACGGAAAAACAACCTTTTTATTTTATTTTGGAAACCGCCAGCCATGCATCCGTGCTTGACTTGCATTTGAATTTGAACCAAAGAATATATTGCGCACACATACAGTTTCTGTTTCACCCACCCAGGCAGTCCTCTTCCCTTTCTCCTTCCACCCATCCTTGCTTCAGCCTTCAACCGGCCATGCATCATGTTCCCAGCCACCTTGGGCAGCATTCAAAAACACATATCATTCTTTGCCAGTCATTACTTTTAACTCGCTTGTCCTTCCTTACAACCTTCTTTCCCTTTATGTTCATCCCATCCATCAAGTTCATCTCTGATCTGACTTGGCTTCTCAATAAAACTTTCACAGCTGAGTTGAAGTCAAATTTAGAGTAGGCCATTGGTTACTCATCAACTACCGCCGCTAATGCTTTTGCTAATGCGAAGTCAAGGGTGAATGTCTTCTACCTGGTTGACAAAAACTTAGATCTAAATTTGTAAGTCTTCTTAACAGTAAAGTGTACTTGTACTGTACAACATATACACCTGTGCAGAGAGCACAAATCTGCAATCTCAAAAAGTAAGGAATATAATAGCTTACCACTGCCCGTCACTCCCGTGGTATCCCCCACAGCAGTTCCCAATGGCTGTTGCACCTCCTCTGCCCCAGGAGTCCCCACCTCCGTGCTGGCCCCAGCACTGGTGGATGGCTGTGCCGATGTTCCATCTAGAAAATACATTTCATATTCTTAGATGCCATATACACCACTCCCTATTTTGTCTAGGAAGGAAAAATTTTACTAGTTCTACATGAACAAATTTAATAATTTGTGACTCTCTAGTCTCTAAACTACAAATTTCCTTTTCTTCAGGGAAGGGTGTTTTTTATTTATGCTTAGCCGTAACATGTCTTGCTACACTTTTTGGCACAACTGATGAATGCTTGCTTTTTAACACGCACCATTTTTCTCATAACAGACAGAAGCTTTCCTTCTAAGAACAAGAGCAAGATCAGATCATCATCACTTGGACGGAGTCAGCAACGATTCATCCCCACAAAGAAGACTTGAAGTTCCAACCAGGTGAGGGCTCTCCCACAATTAATGTGTGAAATCAGCAACTTTTCAGTTTTGAATTCTTCACCGTTTATCTTCTATGATGAAGTTGATTTTAATAAATGTTTTTACTTTTAATAAAGCTTTAAAACTTACATAGACTCTGTGGTTTTTAGTCAGGAGTGAGTGAGCGAAAGGGTCTGCAATTTGCAAGCATGACTCCGTGGCTCAGAGAGGTGGGGACTCTGACTTCGTAGTCTTATGGGTTGTATAATCATTGGGGATCCATCATCACTGCATTCGGGAGCTAAATAATGACTCTGACACACTAGCTAGTCAGTAAGGAGATTGGGGGTTCAACTTCTGTTATGACTGAGGAATGTGGAAAGTCTAACTGCGCCTATTATAATTTATAACTAATGCCCTATTTCTTGTCCATAGTTCTGTTTGTGCAGAATAGTCGCTGCAACAGTAGTAGTATGGATTGTCCTCCTATCCAATCAAAAAGTAAACTAGTATCTTATTCTTGGTGGCCATTGACATTTTATTGTTGGGAATTGTCAAAGCATAAACATTTAGACGACTTCAATAGACATTATGGACAACCCAGAGGACTGCACTCAGTGCATAGAGCTATTGCTGAATAGCATAGGAGTTTTGTTTAACACCTTTTACCAACTGTGCACGCTTAGTTAGCTACACAAATAGCCTAATAATAATCCAGTAGTATCACAGGGAGTCATACTAGATGCAGGATAAGAATTTAGAAACAGTCTACCAGAAGATCAAAGACGATTTATGAAAAAATAGAATGAGGAACGTTTGGAAAAAATACAGGTGCTGTAAAAGATAGGGTAGTATAATTATTAATATAACAGGAAAACTTACTGGGGCCAGCAGAGGAGCCCTCGCGGGACCGATCCTGGCCTTCCTGCTGTTGTCCCTGCTCCGCCTGCGCCGCTACCTCCTCCTGCATCCCCTTACCCCTGGGGGGAGCTGATGCACAACATGAAAGAAAGACACAAACATGGATGATTGTTGTCAACCACATCAAACATTTCAAAAAAACAATAACAAATTATTTCGGGGAAATAGACAACAATTGCACTAAATTTATTGACCCTTTTCTGATGTGGTCTACTAGGATATAGTATTGCTGGATTCGCAGACCGTCTACTTGGAAAGTTATGTAACTCACTAAACCAACTACAAAAAGGTTCTACTAGGATTGGCAGGCAGCACTATGCAGCACGCGAAGTGACAGACACAGTCCGTCATGATCACCACCACTATCTCTTGGCAGGAGTACAAAGGAAGGACTGGACTTGAGTCTCTAATGTCTAGCATTACGCAGTTCTGTAAAGTACACTGATACATAATCATCACCCAGGACAAATGAGCACAAAATTGAAAACAAGTAAGCATACTACCACCGCCAGTGAGCAGGCGAGCACCTGCAATCACAGAAGCTTTTGAAACATAATTTACCTGAAATGTAATCTGCAGCATTCTTGCTCTTCGGAAAAAACAAATATTTGCAATATCATAATAACACGGAGCAGGAGAAAACAAAGTAGTGATTAAATAGCTGCTACTACTCACCAAGCCCAGGGATCTCCACGCCAAGCAGGTCGAGCAGGCTGTGTTACCGGTCCAGGATGTCGTACCACTGGTGCGTCGCCTGGTTGTAGGTGCGTCGGACCCTAGTCTCCCGATACATGGCCCGGTACACCTTCCCCCATAGCTTGCGACACTCCCGGAGCCCGAACCCGGCACCGAGCCTGCCGCGAAGGTCTTGGCGAGGTGGCGCTGAATGAAAAAAAACAGTGCGGCCACTTCCACCACACTGAAAATCTCCCGGGCTATTACTGCCTCCCCCCTTAAGCGCCCGCATGGGAGCTGGGTACCGGGTGCAGGACCCTTCCCCTTGGTGTTCTTCCCGGCTTCCTTTGCCATGGTCTTGGACAGGAAAGTTGAATAAAAAATAGGAAAGAATAGGGAAAAAGTAAATAAAAGAAAAGAGTTAAAAAAAAGTAGTTTAAAGTAACCAAAAGTAGAAAAAAACACAAAATATAGATGTAGAAAAAGAGAGGGATAGATAATCAGTAAAAAAGATTAAAAAAAGTTCAAAGAAACAAAGGATTGCAAAGATTAGGGGAGGATTGAAAAAGCATGCCCAGAACCATAGCAATGAATGAAAAACAAGATGGCCGCGCGCATTGAGAACCGCGTGGGTAAGTTTGCATGATATTTCCCCTGCGAGCACGTAAAAACGCCCACGACCACGTAATCGCGCCCCATGCACAATGCGAGCATGCAACTAGCGCCCGGAACCAGAAATACGCAATGCAAACAAGATGGCCGCGCCCATGTACGACCACATGGGTAACTTCGCGGTCGGTGCACTGCCAGAGGCCCGCGAACACGTAAAGCGCCCTGTGAACACGCAAAAAAAAATCTGCAAATTTGCACAAATTTGCAGATTATGCGGAACGCAAATCCTCTTTCGCACGAATTTGCGTACCGCGAATTCGCGTATTTCTGCCATACTTAGTAATAACAAGGGCACTCTCCAGGCACCGGAAGCCTTTGTAAGTAGAAGCCTTTGTAATTACGAGCACACATGAAGTGTAGTCTGCGTATGTTACTAATTAAGGGCACAATTTAAGCCTGATCATTTAGCTGTTAATTTGACTCCCGGGGTGGCAGAGCAGACACGTTTAGGATCATGGCGAGAGACACACCTTGATATAGTAAGAGAGTGAATGATAGTATGAATGTGTATATTAGAGATAGCTTTTTGCTTCCATTAGCAAGAAAGGATTATCTGATAGAGGTTGACTTGCTTTGTGCTTCTATCCCTCTGCCAGCGTTTGACTACAGGGGTCTCTACTCCACTCTCCTCCCATGGGGCGTGTAGGAAACCACCATAGGGTAAGGTTGTGAGTTGCTCTCATATTGGTTTTCATGAAATTATGTGT
The DNA here is from genome assembly GCF_964263255.1 of Lissotriton vulgaris. Classification (NCBI taxonomy): domain Eukaryota; kingdom Metazoa; phylum Chordata; class Amphibia; order Caudata; family Salamandridae; genus Lissotriton; species Lissotriton vulgaris. The sequence goes on along the minus strand of NC_141687.1, from coordinate 1,884,592,300 downwards.
ATTCACCGTTGCAGTTAAACGTGTTACACACAAATAGCCACTATGTATTAATTTGTGCATGCGGGGCAATTACTTGTCTATGACCGAATATGTGGATGGCAGTTTCTTCTCTTTTTCTCCACTTCTGTTTACAGGTTTATTGAAAATCTTCTATGGTAGAGTGTGACAGAGGTCAACCTACCCAGTAGTAATCTCATACTGATATTTTGGTTAGAAAGGAGCCCAGTTCATTTGTCTTGTCCTGATGAATGCCGCATACTCTTTGGGACAAAAAGGCAGAAACATGTCGACAAATTTAGCCACTACGGTGACTGGGCAATAATCGCCCCCTTTTTCAACATACCTGTAATTTTAACCCCATATAATTGCCTTTCTGAATAAATTTAATTCAGCAAATAAACTGATTTTAAAAATGTCACTCACTCTCACGAGGCCCCCACTTAGTCAAGTTTTTAGAGAGCGAGGACTGCCAGTGATGAAGCATGACACCTGGTGGTGTGTGAGGACAGTCCTTTACTTTTTGTGAGATGCCAGTATCTTCATTTAGTATTTTGTAAGTTTAGGTCATTGTTAAAAAACTCAAGAGCAGCTTCTTTTGTGTATTCAACTTCCTAAAAGTGGCATTGTCAAAATTGTAACTTAAAAACCAACTTTACCATTAAAGATGGTTTAACATTACAATTTCCTCAGACGCCAAACACAAAATGTTTACCTGTTCTCAATCAAAAGTTAACACATGTTAAATGTAATAAGGCAACCTAATGTTATATGGCATTCGTTGATGTTCAATATGGTCAGGAATTATATGGAAATCACATGCCTGCCAAGAATTAGGGCCCTGAGGTTCATCAAATATAAACCCATGGGAGGTATGCTCCTATAGATATGCAGTAGGTCTTAGAATCTAGAACCACATTCATTTTCTGATTATGGGTGGGAGGAATGGGAGGTGGATGTGGGAGAGGTGGCCCTCAAAGTATGAAAAACTAATTTGAGTTTTTCACTACCGGGTTCTGTACAACTTAAAAGGTAATGTCCAAAATTTGTATACTGCGGCACTGAAATTCGCCTCTGCCTCCTTCGCAGGAAGAGTGGTTGGTGGCAATGATGCAAACAGCTCTACATGAACGTACAATTTATAACTTGCAGGATCAAACTTCCATTTTTCTCCAGGTGTGGTCTCCTTTTCTGGAAGCCACTGTGCATAGTGACTCTGTTTCCACTCCTCTTTCTCCTCTGACTGTTTCACCTTCTTAATTCTCTTCTTTTAGGTTCTCTTTTTTCGTACTGCTCAGCTTTACATTTTTTCTCCTTTACCTCTTTTGTGCTTACTCATGTTGCTCTGGGATTCTTGCTTATTTTTTCTTTTTCTTTTTCTCTTCCTTTTCCTTTTCTTCATTTTCTTCCTTTTTTCTCCTGTTTCCTTTTCTTTATTCTACTTCTATAATGTACTTATTTTGCTATTTTCTCATTATTATTGTATTTAAAATTATGGAATATACGATATTTATATGTCCTCATATTTATCATGTTTCGTGTAATACCTTTCCTCATTTGTATTATTTTACTTGTCAAAGATATTATCCTGCTTTATTTTTTGTATCTGTACTTTTATCTCAAAATTTCTAATAAAAAAATTTCAACACAAAAAATAAAACTAATTTGAGTTTTTCACTACTGGGTCCTGTACAACTTAAAAGTTAATGTCCAAAATTTGTATTAAATTGTACCATGTCATATGGGCTACCTATTGCCTACCTTTGGGGTGATTTCTATGCAATAAAAGGGGAGTTTAAGGCGTGGCAGGGGGTTTTATAGGCAAGTCAAATTGGTAGTTCAATACTGCATTCAGGCTGCAATGGCAGGCCTGGGACATGTTTTAAGGAGCTATTTAAGTGGTTGGCACAATAAGTGCTGCAGGCCCACTAGTAGCATTTCATTTGCAGTCCCTGTGTATGTGATTTTTAAATGTATTAAGGACTTAGAAGTGCATTAAATATGCATATCAGGTGTATGCAATGTTACCGTGTTTAAAGAAGAGAGCACAAGCACTTTAGCAATGGTTAGCAGTGGTAAATTGCACAGGCCAGCAAAAACACATTTAGAAACAGAAGGGAGAAGGCATAAAGTTTGGATGTGACCTGCAGAGAGGAGCAAGTCAAACAGTACTTAATGTCTATATCCATCTGTCTTGCTTGATCCCCGTAACAAATCCTCGTCTACATTGTTCACAAGGTATGCATACCATGTTCATGTTCCTGACAGGTTTTTGAAGGGAATGTATGGAACAAGAACCATCAGAGCACATATAGTGGGCATGTCCTCACCTAGAGCTGTGGAAGAGGGAACTCCTGGCTACTACTCAGTGGTTGCCGAAACTAACAGAGGGTTGTGGAGCTGCTTGGGGGAGCGCAGGAGGGGTCAGCGTGGAGGGGGCATGGGTTAATAATAATTTTAAAAAGTATCTGATGTCAACACAAGGATTGCCTGAGCAGGCATGAAAGACGACCGCTCAGACCTGGGAGTCTGCGCGGTTTCCCCAGCACGGTTGCTCAATGCAGCTGGGCTGGAGACAACCTAAGTGCGTAAACAGCTGAAAACGCATCAATTAGTAGTTGGGTAAGATATCCCTCCCTCAAGCAACCTAAGCCTCAGTTGGTAATCTTAGTGCTTGGACGCCTCAGGGCAGCTATGTGCGCTTTATAAAACTCAATTCATTCATTCATTCATGTGTGTTTTGGTCAGCCTGAGACGGCCGGCCAAACACACATGAGCACTTAGGGAGTGCACACGTACTCTTTCTCCGCCATGCCCCGCCCCTCCATGCTCAAGCCTGCTCAGAGTCAACCAACGAAAAATAAAATGATGCTAGAGCATCGTTTTCTTTTTTGTTTGCTGGCTCTGCTGCAGGCAGTGGTGCGACGCTTCTCCGCCATTGCGGAGGAGCAGCCGTTGATGTTCAATATGGCCAGGAATTATATGGAAATCACATGCCTGCCAAGAATTAGGACCCTGAGGTTGGTCAATTAGAAACCCATGGGAGGTATGCTCCTATAGATATGCAGTAGGTCGTAGAATATAGAACCACGTTCATGTTCTTGTTATGGTTGGGAGGAATGTGAGGTGGATTTGGGGATTGAAGTGGAATTCTGCCACTTTCATTTTTCAACTGACCAGCAGGCTGGTGGGGGTGTGTTCAGAGCTGCATGGACTGCCATCACATACAAGACCCCATGGCCCTGTTCTACTCAGAGATTCCTGCAGTGGGGGATGTTTTAAAAATGTTTGCCAAGGCTGATTTGGTTTCCAGTCAGGAAAGGGGACTAGAAGTTGGAAATAGGAGTTGCTGTAAGTTCGGTGTGAGATTTATTCCAAAACGTAATGGTATATTAATATGCACATTGTGATATTTAAGACTCAATAAAAAGATGGTCAGCAAACTTCCTGGAGGACTGCTGCATATTGAGCGCTTCAGGTCTCACCCTATTTTTCCAGTGTGGTACAGGTGCACACCCTTCTTAAAAACAGGCTGCATTGTACAAAGTGATATAGAAGGGTCACAAAATAAAGTTATACACATCCACTGTCTGAGCTTTGCTCCCGTTGCCACCATCCTTTAGCAAGAGAAGTCACGATAAGGCAGGCGTAGGAGGTCGAGTGTGGTGTCCCTCGGTCAAGGGCCATTCGCTTTCCAGGGAAGTCCAGGTATCACATTTCGCAGAGAAGCAGCTGCCACTCCTGCTCAGACAAAATGAGCTCGAGCGTGTGTTCCACTGGACACCCTGACCTTTCTGAACGAGCATCCACATGGCTGAACGATGCAATCTGCAGCAGTTCACCAAGCTCCCCAGCGAACATTGAGGAGAAACAAAGGGCCATTCAAAATGTCAGCAGAGACTGTATTGATTTTGCCTCCATGGCTCACTAGTGTCTCATAAGCATCAACTTCACCTTCAGGGCAGGCTTTATCCTTGACGTTGCCATTTCACAAAGAAAACGGCGGTGTAAACACATGCTTCGCCTCAACCTGTCATTTACAAGGAGCTCCGCTGATTAACAGAGAGATTTCTATGGAGTGCAGAATGGATAAAGTGTTGCAATTTTAAAATCACCTGCAAATGGTTATTGCGCAACTTCAACAGTAAGAGCAAGTGCTACCGTAATAAATAATATATAAATGCTGAAATTCTGTGTAGTGTTTGAACGAATACTAAGCGTCGAACCTTTCTCAAAGTGGTTTCAAGTGTAGTACAAGAGTGAAGTGGGACTATGTGGGATGGTGTCAGAGGTCATAGAAAGTTGTCAAGTAGAGAGGCCGAGATTAGAACTCCGACATTCCAATTCCTTCTTCAATTATTTTTCTATTTAAAAAAAGGGCCCGGATTCCAGCTCGGAAACTGATATAAGCACAGTTTTTGGGATCTGAATTAGGGGGCAGATTTATGAGTTCTGGCGCATCTCTGCAAATCAGCAGGGATGCGCCAGAACTGATGCGTCACGCAATTCCCTCCTTGCGGCACCAGAGATGCACCGCATTTACAATGCGGCGCACCATGGTGCAAGGAAGGGCAGATGCATGACGCATCTTGTGGTGTACAAGCGGCCCATTGCTGGAGTAGCGTCGCAAGTGCGACGCAACTCCTGCAATGTACAGAGGCCACCCATACATAACGTGGTGCGTCACTCCTTACGCCTGCTTCAAGCAGGCGTAAGGATTTGACGCAGCAGCCTCGTAAAGCTGACTCAGTGAAATCTTGTAGATTTCACTGCGTCAGTTTTACAGGGCTTTCCTACGAGGGAACGCCCACCCTGCGACAGAACGCCCACATGAAACCTGACGCAGGTTTCATGTGGCGCAGGGCTTTACAACGTGACGCATCTGCCTAGATGCGTCACGTTGTAAATAGGTCACAGGGATGCCCACGTTTCCACGCCGTTGCATCACGCAACGGCGGCGTAAACGTGGCGTAAGTCCGTCATAAATCTGCCCCTAAGTGTCTAGGGGTTTGATCTTTGTAGGCCTTCACTGCCTATGGACAATCTATGACAAGTAGAAGCTCTACTGTGTTTGTAATTGAAATAATATGAATTCCGGCTTGCAACCAGACTATTAAAAATTGTTTTCACTCAGGTAAAGCAAGCAAATTCTTTACCTAAAGAGTGCATTAATTCGAGCTCTAGATGGTTTATTATATTGAAGCAAAGATGTCCAGAGCATGACCAAATAGGAAATTGTGACTTATGGTGTAAAATGCAAATGTACAGATCGTTCCATGTTTCTGACATGTAACCTGGTGAGCACTCCTGCAGATACTGAGGACCTCATTTAGAAACTTGTGGCGTTGGACAGTCCTTTTTGCTGCGCTGCCCTACTTCAAAAGAAAAGGGCAGGATTATGCTGTATCTATGTGCTATGGCGCATTCCTGTCCTCTTCCCCACATTTGACTGCCATGTGCCCACGCAGGCACCCGTGCCCCATGGTGCGAGGGTGTCTGTGTTGTGGGAATGATTGTTTATGTGCAGGAAGGTACATCTTCCTGCACAAAAACGTCAAGTGGAGGCAATTGTCTCTTTCTATGCGTGCTGTCATGGTAAGATGAAAAAATTAGGAGATAAAAAGGTATTTCTCCTCATTACACTCCCCCTATACCACCCCTGGAGAGATTCATATATTTGGCAACGCAGCGGCTTGCTCTGCATTGCCTCACACCATACCTACAAGGGCATGGAAAGCCATGCAGGGTGGCTCTACATGGTCTTGTAGATATGGCACTGTACTATGCGCCACTGGAACATCAATAAAAGTGACGTTCCGGCGGTGCAGAGGGGCTTGTAAATAAGCCCCTGAGGACCTCATTTATGGCATTTTGGCATATGGCAGGAATGCCCCGTATTTAAGCAATATGTTTAATTCCTGTTCTTTCTGGCTGCATTGACAGAAAGCCTTAGGCTTACTTATGAGAGACCTGTGTCACTTTTACACCATGTAAAGTGGTACATGTGTGATGCAAGGCAATACTTTACCTCATTTCCTTCTGGCTGCTAAAATTGATATTTGGACAGATTTCTTGAGGACCTGGGCAAGCCTACTCATCTTTCTGCTTCCCTCTCTGTATGGCATTTTCTTCTCCTCCCCATACTTTTATCTAGTCTAGAAAGGAATACGTTTGCTTGTTCTAAAAGTGGAATAGCAATAGGAATCATTGAGGGCAAATAGGGGTTTAGATGGTTGCAAAGGTGACATTAAGGCCAGATCCTGGGCATACATAACATAGGTGTTTCAACCAATCTTTCTCACCCCGTTTGCATATTTTAGTCACACAAGGGGACCAATATGGATCAACAGAACTGTTTGAAATGAGTCAAACAAGTGTGGAGTAAGACTGCTGAATAATGGAACTATTGTAATTCACAAGGAATGAGAGAAATGTAAAAACAAGTGTTTCTTGCCTGTCTCTTGAATAACACATTTGATTACTGCTGAGATTCTAATATCGATATATCAAATAGCGAGTGATATATCAACTACCTAGTGCAGCTGCGCAACGCCCATTAGGCTAAATGTGCTTTCAAAATAGGAATTTAAATCAGTGTCATCTTGTTACTGGTTATCAGAATGTAGTGTGTAAGTCTCTTAAATTTGGCAACAAAATCAGCTATGTCCTTAATTTGAGATGTGAATTGTCTGAAGCTTCAAAGCCAAGGGGTGGGTGGACGGAAAAGGGACAGGCAGCACACCAAGGACAGGTGGTACCAGTGTGGCACAGGCAGGCATGGAATGATTAGATATAAGGGCAGGGTGATATGAAGAAATGGTGGAGAGGTATTGAATAGGTGGAGACGAGGGTAAGCGCAAAGGAAGTTTGCAGGTACTGGGTATCTGAGGAAGTCAGGGGTGGAGAGAAGGATTGTAGTTAAATGGTAATACTAGCAACCATAGGAGAAACAAGGGTGAAAGAAAAGAGCCAAAATATGGCTGTAGGAGAATTGGAGGGGTGTGATTCATGGACTGGGGGGTGAGGAGAGACCAAAATGAGTTGTAAAACCGGGGGTAGGCGATACACTGGTGTTGAGACCAAGACATTGTCATATTTTGGAGACAAGATCAAGGAATTGATGGAGATATAGGTCAAATATGGAAAGTGAGGGCCACAGCAGAGGCAGCGAGGCAAAATAAAGGAATGAATGGTAGACAAGGTGAATTCAATTGATTAATGGGCAGGCAAAAACAAGGGATGGGTGTCTAGGCGAGCGTGCGGTGTAGAGACATGAAGTAGGCACAGAGACAATGCTAAGGGAAGGATAACGAGTGGACCAGTAGAAGAGAGGAGAAACACAGTCCAGTCAAGAGATGGGTGGACAGACATAGCCAATGGATGGAAAGTGGAAGGCAGTGCTAAGGGATAGAAAATTACAAGGTCAAAAACAACAAATAAAATAACCATAATGACGAATAGAATGTGAAAAGGATGTGTTAGATTTTTGTAAATCACACACTTATTTTGTATAAATAAAAGGCTAATTGAGTTCAGGAATGGGTCAGAGTAGCGAAAAACGGATCTTTGTTGTAAGACACATAATCAGAACAGTAACATCCGTGTGACACAAAGCTCGCTGCATCAAAGCGAAACTGTGTGAAACAGTGTGGTCGGTGGACAACTTAGGATCAAATAGATAACATTGCAAGGATACAGATAGAAAGAGTGAGTAACCTCAGTGGATGGGACAGCCAGCTGAGTGCATTTGAGAGAACAGCTGTGGTATGATGGTAGCAGTCACATAAGAGTTGCAGGTTGAAAGGACAGCCATCTGCAAGGTAGCAGAGGACATAGGACTCTGAGCAAGTGCAGCACCCTAATGGGAAGAAAAAATAATAACCGAAGAGGTGTTTTATCAGGCAGTAGAAGCACCTTGGCAAACAGCACCAAAGAAAGAGGGCAGCAGTAACAACTCCAGTAACAACTGTGCACTGGTAACTGTCCCTAGGATCGAGAAACATTGTGCGAGACAGCTGCTTCTAGAGAGATATTTCACAGGAAGGAGGCAGTACTCGGTGAGAAGGCAGCACAGAAAAGGAGAAGCCAGAACAGGACCCTCAAAGGTTTCAGAGAGAGGGAATAGCACCATGAGGAATAATACAGGAAAGGCAGAGGCACACAGAACAGTACCGTAAGCAGGAAACCTGAGCACTATCATGAGAAGGGCTTCAAAGGAAGTCTGCATCAACATCTCAAAGGGATGGTAGTGCATTGAGGGGATTATCAGTGTCATGGATCTGCATGCTTAGAGAAAGCTGCACCTACAGAGAGGATGTTCAAGGATGGGCCTGAACTCCGAGGGAGAGCAGCACATTGTGAAGAAAAATAGAACAGTATTTTGAGGAGGGAGCAGATTGATGGGAGAGCACCTTAAAAGGCAGTAGAGACAGGGAAGTACCTAAGAGAGGGCAATATCATGAAGATGCATCAGCACTCTGAGAAGGCTGACTGAATGGTATACCCTGATAAGGATTTCACAGGGAAGGGGCAGTACCTGAGAAATAATACCAGAGTGAGTTGGGCAGCAACACCCTTTGAAAGCAGTGCTAAAACACAAACAATACACTGAGAGAGGTGTCGCGAGGAGAATATAACAGAGAAATCTGCTCTCCTGCAGAGGTTTCACATGGAGGGGACAGCCCCCCAAAGATACAGCAGCACCATCAATATATATAGAAGGTAGCACCCTGCAAAAGATTTCCCAGAAAGTGCTCGTCACTCATTAAAGGCAGCACCATGAGAGGATTTACTTAGGTGGAGCAGTACCCAAGAGGCCATGGGCAGAGCTCAAAGTAACAGCAGCACCCCAAGAGCATGTGTGTTTTAGTGAAGGTCGGTGGGGAGGACAGGGGCAAAAACACCATCTGAGGGGAGGGAGCATCCAAAAAGATAATAGCACACTCAGAATGACCGGACAGAACCTTGAAAGCAGAGAATGCTACCCAGATGAGGAGCTGGATGTAGCAGCCCTTTTGAGAGGGAAAAGCCCTGAGAGACTGCTGGACCAAGAGCGTGACAGGAAAGCACTTTCTGAAAACAAGAAAGCAGCAGCATCATGGAGGAAATCGAGAGAGAGAAAAAATGGCACATTGAGAAAGGGTACACCCTAAGAGAAAGTGTGGATTGCATAGTGAGGAGAGAGCAGGCGGTTAGTACACAAAGGAGAAAGAAGAGGGCCAGCATACTTTGGAATCATAATAGCACCAGTATAAGAGAGAACAAGTACGATTGGTGAGGCAATGGATGAACAACACCCTGAGAAGAATAAGTTACCAATGCTTTTAAATATAGACATGGGTCATTGGAAAAGTTACGTTGGAGGCCATCAGTCGAATGTTTTAAGGTTGGATGGATTAAGGAAAGATTGTTCTAACACTTTGTAAAGCATGCCTGGAGATAGAGACTGTTTTAACAGAGTCTCACAATTTACTGTACTAGGTAGGGTTTTGGCATGGGTTTCCCCATTGAATAAAGCCAAAGGGTTGAAGATTTGCACTGTGATAGCTCGTCATTGTTAGACCTTCCTAAGGAGTAGTGCCAGCAGTAATTTTGGAGCTATTAGTGTCAGAAGGCCTATGCTTGTTTTGGTAGGTCTCAGTTGGTTTTGGTGATGAGCTAATGATAAAGGATTGAATACTGATTACTTTTTCTTCATGAGCCAATGTGCAATGCCGTATGTTCCATCTGTTTATTATGGAAAATTACAACAGGCGCAGTATGCCTGATTTATTGTGTGAATCATATGTTAAAGGCAATAGGACTTTAACAGTGGATTCTTTTTAAGCTGAGTTAAAGCCTGTACACAGGTTTGTTTGTTAGATGGAATCTCTGGATTATTGCAAAAGATAATACTTTGGTGTTTTGCTACATCCTTAAACAAACCCTTGAAGATTTGCACTGGGATAATCCTCGCAAGACCATTTTAGGAGGACGTAGCTGGTGTCGTTTTCTGACAGGCCCATGCCAGCATTTGGCAGTTTACGAAGGATAAGTGGGTAAATGCCAAAATGACTCAGTGGTAAATGAATGGATACATTCTCAAACCTTATGAGATTAGCGCTGTGCATGGCCTCACCCCCATTGCTTGGTATGTTAAATCCACCCATCCCTTGGTGTGTAAGCCCCACCTTATTACTTTGTGTATTAAACTCCCAACCCCGAAGTTCAGGCCTAGTTGCGCCCCTGACCTTGTGCATTGTTAGAAGTAAATGAACAACCCTAGACCTCCTACCACTGCCTTCTTGACTGTGAATCATGAAGTTCCACACTTGCCTACCAATCACCTTGCTTCCCCCATTCGCCATACTTTTCTGCATCTGGTGCTATCCTTGGTATCTCCATTCAGCTGCTCACCTCTCCACCCTGACAGTACTGGTGCTGCTGTAGTCTCCTAACTGCACCTGTCCTATCTGTCCCCTTCATCTGGAGAGAATTCAAGTGGAAGGGTCTCCTTGGCCTCCTGTTACGCCTCCTGTAGACTGGTGTTGCCTACAAGATCCAATAAAGTGGTCAGACAGATGGACAATGACATAGGTGAGATCTAAAGAGAACTGTTCATTAGAAACCATGGATTGGGCCATAACGACCTAGTGCGGGAGCTTCAGGTATCATGTTGCATTACCAGCTGGCCTGGCCACCTCCACTCGTGTCTCGTCCTCAGTATGCAAAGTGTATAGCTATACAGTCCATCATCAGACGCACCAGTGCTCTTAGTAGAGTGGGACGATGTAGCACCTTCCTTTGGCGCGTTCACCCAAGCAAAAGGTCTGATGAAGACAAGCCCTAGAGGTTTTGCTGCCCTAGGTTAAACTTCTCAAGTACTCGTTATCATACAGCCACCTTCAAGGTAATGCACACCCAAACACTCACACACAACCCGGCCAAATACACACTAAAATTGCACGGATTGCACCTTTAAGAAGGATCAATAAAAGCCAGAATGCAAAATGACTGCACAAGTTAGAAAGCCAATTTGGGCAAAGATTCCTGTTTTGATCCTGACCTGGGATTTGCCACAGGCTCTGAATGATGCCATTAAATAAATTCGCTGTTAAATAAACAACTGGGCTACAAATTCACTCAAACTGAAACAATTTAAACAATTCTGCACCTTACCATTGTTATCACAGTTTAAACACGTGTTTCGTTGTTAGCGAGTAAATACATGAAATGCCTGGATTTACTTAACTACATAATAGATGTCTGCAATAATAGGGAGAAACTTATCTCTTGTGAAACAGACAATCGGTTAAAAAGCATTCAAGCTAGTGTTAAATTGTTTCCTATATTAAAGTATTTTGGTTCCTTCTCTCCTGCAGCCCCTGGCAGGTTACAGGGCAGGTTACAGGGCAGTTTCCAGTTCTATTACACCACGTGTGGAAATCATACACTGGCTTCCAAGGGTAGCAAATGCTACCATGCTACCCCTGCCGCATTCTTACAACCCTGACTCTGTGGTTGAAGGGAAGCACCACAACTGGAAGATGGAGTGGCTTCGGGCATCTGGTTTTCCCTTGTACATGAGAAGGGAAACACCAAAATAAGGGTTGCTTTATCTCTGGTCTAGATCCCAATGTTGCTTAACAGGAATCCTAATTTGTTTAATACAATTTCTATTTCGGCCTGCCATAAGCTTCCATGTCAGAATCATCCAACATTTTTACCTCTCCATTCTCAAAAAGGATGGCGGCCTCTTATCATTTTGATATATCTGCTCTATGTTTGATGAGCTTTTTGTTTGGAAGACTTGTTATGGTTACAAGACATACATCAACAGATACATCTGGATCCGAAAAAGAGAGCTATGTCCTTAGGAATTCAGCCTCTAAACATAGCCACATGTTTCTTTCTCCTAGGTACCTCCCAGGTCATATGTCAGGATCCCTCTAAAAAAAGGCCTTTTAAATGTCCCATAGCATATGGAATTTAGCTGCCTTTCGGTTGTTAGAAATTGTTGATTACATTTTATTGATCAAACACCTGTTCAAACAGAATTTTATAATGTAATGGGCACATCTTTCCACTATCTAAATAGGTGACAGAAACGAAATTTACAATCCCCAAACTGACCTTTATATCTTTTATCTAACAAACAGAAATATATTCCCGAATGTTGACTGTACTCCAAAATGTTAGTGTAGATTTTGATATCTTTTTTTTTTCTCCCTTCAGATGGCTATCACATTTACCCTTACAATTAAATCTTTAACTTCCCTCCTAGCCCCTGATTTTCTAGGCTGAATAAACTTGTATATAAGGTCTAAATGAGGATCCAAAACTTTTAAAAAAAACACCACAAATGATGCTAAGGAAATATACTGGGCAGAGCCTACTCTATAGCTACAAAGGGTTCTGACTCATTAATGTGTTTATCATAAAACATTACCAAGACCGTTTGTAAACCTTCAGCATCTAAGTAAATAAAACCCACCTAGTTTGGGTATCTTCGGGTAGAAATGTGAGTTTAGCCTCTATACTACTTGTCAAACCACTTATACAAAAATAAAGGTATACAGAGTTGAGAAAATAGTACACTTACCAACACATTAAGAGCCCCTAGTTGTACAGGGTGAACAGCAGAGTGTAAATTGATGTGAGCAAACAAGAATATACAAGGTGTTAGAAGTCGACAATCAAAACTACTGAACTAGGTATTAACTAGGTTAGGGCAAGCAGAAGAAAACTAAGAACGGTAGCAAATGTGCTAGATCAAGGAATCAAGGTAAAACTAGAGAACCAAAAGGCAGAAAAACTACAAGGATACCAGGACTGGCGGGTATTGCTCGTGGAGGAGGGGAAAAAAAGATAACTTACCTAGCAGAGAAAGTGTTATATGTACATAGAGGATGCCCTAAGAAATGGAAATGGGTGTAGGGAAAATGGAATGCTTTCAGGGGAAATATTTGCGATCCGCCTCTAGCTGAGCTGCTGTCAGAGGTCAGTGACTAGCTGAGCAGTCCGGGGACACTGCAACGCTCTCAATACTTTACATAAATACGTCTGAATGATTTGTGAGGGGAGATTGTGGAGAAGAGCATATAAATGTAATCACTCAGTATATGACTAATCAATGAACTATGCTGTTTCTATATCTGTCATTATATAGTAATATGTACCAATTAATGAAAAATGCTAATAAAAATGTTTATAAAAAAAAATACCTTTCCACTGGGTCCCGCGCCTTCTCTGCATCTCCTCTCCTGCTCTCCTGCCTCCAACAGGAATAGGAAGCTGGCAGCCAGGCTCCCTCCACGAAGCCAATCGCAATGCTACAAGCAGCGCTGTGATTGTTCGGGACGGCGCCTAGCCAGGGGTTAGTGGGGTGGGCATGTTCTCCACGCAGCTGCAATGCAGCCTGCTTGGAGAAGGGCAGAGTGTGCATGACTGGTTTGGGTGGCCTGAGAGGTCTGACCAGCAGTCTTTGCCCACTCAGGAGTAGGCAAACCACTCCTACCATGCCCTGCTCAAAGAGCAGAGCAGCATCGCCAACCCGCCAACCAGCAATGCGCAAATCAGACATAAAATGGTAATAACTAAAAGTTATTACAATTTTATGTCTTGGCTTTACTGTGAGAAAGCAGCAGGGCGACGCTCCTCCACCCTAGCGGAGGAGCCACCCCTAAAGGATACAAAAAATTGTACAAAGCAAAGCAGGGCCAAGTCGACAAAGCGGAACAAGAACAAGAAGACTAAAACTGCAAGAGACAAACGCAAGCAATGGACAAGGTGACTGGGAGCAGACAGAATTTAAGGATAGAAACACCTGGAATAAGCAACGGGACAACTAACCAGGAACAGAGATGTAAAACATGAAGTAAAGGGAAACAGGAATGGAAGAAACAAACGTGAAACCAAATTAGAGTGGGAGTATGTCTGAGCTGCTCGGGACTCCATCCGAAAGAAAAAGAGATATATAAATGTGAGAAAGTAAGAAATGTGCAGTAAGCTGTCCAGGTCCAGGACACAGTCTCCGGCAGTATCAACACAGTCATTTATGATTCACTTTGAATGCATCTTGAGAATATAAAGATATAAATAGTTATATACAGGTCTTTCTTTTCATTTATTGTAAGAAACTGTTTTGAATTTCTTGACAGAGGGAGAAGGTAACTTCACATGCAAATAGAATTAACAAATCAGTTGTTCCACTACCCGACAGAACCAATTTTTTCTTTAATCAGCAGAAAAACAAACATGTAGAACTCAAAAAGGGGGCAGGGTAGAAGCATCCTGACCCCCTAGGCCTGCTCAGGGGGTCCCACAGGGACCCCCTGAGCATGCACCCCAAGGCCCAAACAAAAAAAACAATTCGAAAAATCGCAGTGATTTTCCCCAAAAAACATTTTTTTTTACCTTGGGGGTCCTTGTGGGAACCCCTGAGCAGGCCTAGGGGGTCAGGGTGCTTCTACCCTGCCCCCTTTTTGAGTTCTAAAACTTCTCGAGCACGAGCTACATGCTCATTGGCTTTCAACACTTCAAACCAGGAAGTGTTGGCAGCCATCTTGTGCTCGGTAGACCGAGGCATAAGAAAGCAGAAAAACAAACGTGTAGAACACAAAAAGGGGGCAGGGTAGAAGCACCCTGACCCCCTAGGACTGCTCATGGGGTCCCAGAAGGACCCCCAAGGCCAAAAATGTTTTTTTTTTTTAAAACCCGGTATGTTTATTTAAAAATTACCCCCCAGAGGGACCAAATTGTGGGGGCATAGTGATAAAGAAGTGTGGGGGGTGCCCAATCTCCCCCCACACTGCCCCGGGGACCACCGCCCCCGGGACAAAGCAATGCTGCCCCCTGGCGCATACTAGAGGTTCCAGGTGGGCTAGTTGGCCCCCAGGAACAAACAATATAAAAGGGGAATTAGTTTCCCTTCTGGAAATGCCCCAGGGGGCTGTGTTGCAGAGAGGTGTAAAAAGGGGCATAGCCTCATTACACCTCTCTGCAATGCATCCCCCTGGTGCCCTCCTGAAAGTACCAGGTGGGCTAGTTGGCCCCCAGGGATCCCCAGTATGCAAGGGGAATTAGTTCCCCCTCTGCAAACGCGCCCATGGGCTGCACTGCAGAGAGGTGTAAAAAAGGGTGTGGCCTCATTACACCTCTCTGCAATGCAGCCCCCTGGGGAATACTGGAGGTTCCTGGTGGGCTAGTTGGCCCCCAGGGAGCCCCAGTATGTAAGGGGAATTAGTTCCCCCTCTGCAAACACGCCAAGGGGCTGCATTGCAGTGAGGTGTAAAAATATTTTTTATCGATTTATATTAAAAATATGTAATGTAATTAAAAAAATTATATATCTAAAAATAAAAATGTTATAATAATGTAGTAAATCAGTATAAAAAATATAACAATTATTACATAAAAAAAATCATTTACAAAACCATTGAAATTCACTGAAAAAACCATAGGTTTGAGCCACGTTATAGTTAGGAATTACCATTTAAAAAACCTTTGTAATTCACTTAAAAAACCATAGGTTACAGCCACGTTATAGTTAGGAATTAGCATTTAAATAACCTTGCAAATTCACTTAAAAAACCATAGGTTTCACACACGTTATAGTTAGGAATTAGCATTTTAAAAACCTTTGAAATTCACTGAAAAAACCATAGGTTTCACACCAGTTATAGTTAGCTGGTCATTTTACACATACAAAACCTATGAAATTCCCCTGTTATAGTTAGTTCAGCTAACTATAACTCGCGCGCCCGCAATGCACTGCTGCACGTGTGTGAAACCTATGGTTTTTTCAGTGAAAAAAAAAAATATATATAGCCATTAAAACTTCTAAAAACACAGACCCTGGAGTGCGAGTCTCTTTGTGTGGTTCCGGCGTGGATGTTTGCTGGGAGCCTTTTCGAACATATATATATATATATATATATATATATATATATATATATATATATATATATATATATATATATATATATATATATATATATATATATATATATATATATTTATATATATATATATATATATATATATATATATATATATATTTATTTATTTATATGTATATATATGTATATATATATATATATATATATATATATTTAAGTTCAAAGGGGTGCTCTGCTTTGAAGGATCACACAACTGCAGGTAAGTTTTCACTTAATTTATTGCTTCCGAGTCAACAAAGGTTCCGTCATTGTGTAAGCTTGTCCCAACGCGTTTCAGTGCTTCTTGCACTTTCATCAGGGGAAAAATGGCAAGGCGGATGTTAATTGGCAGTTTCCGCCGTCTTTTTGTTAAAAACGCACGGAGAAGTACTTGGTAGTGCAGAGTCCCTTGCACAGCATTTTGGGATCTGTAGTGTCGCCAAACGATTTCATAACCTTAGTAGGTTCCGCCGAGACATTTCAAGTGTTTAAGTTGCAGCGCCCTATTTTCGGCACGCTGTCTGTTTAGGTGCATCAGTGCACCCCGGTTTCCTTTTGCTTCATCGGCTCTTTAATGCTCCTGCAGTCACCTTCAGCAACCAGGGCAGTCCTGTGCTTGGCTCCTCCACCGACGGCTCCCTCCTCCTTCCCGAGGCGGTGCTTCCTTCCACGACGCAGCTGTCGTCAAAAATGTTTAAGTTCAAAGGGGTGCTCTGCTTTGAAGGATCACACAACTGCAGGTAAGTTTTCACTTAATTTATTGCTTCCGAGTCAACAAAGGTTCCGTCATTGTATATATATATATATCACCTCCAGAGCGGTTCCTTCGCGGGAGTTTTTGCAGCGCTCTCGCATGTGCGGTTTTTCCTTTAGTCCATCTTACGCGTGTCTCACGATGGGATGGTGGGAGCAGGAAATAGCGTGGAACTCAATAAATGAAACATTTGTGAACAAAGTGGTGAGTTGGAAGAGATTCATCGATGACTTGTTGATAATCTGGGACGGAACAGAATCAGAATTCCAGGAATACTTTCAAATAATGAACAACAGCGTGAAAAATCTAAAATTCACTTACAATATGAGCAAGGAAAGAATCATATTCCTGGACACAGAAATCTATGTCAAGAATCAGCAGATACATACAACTCTCCACCGCAAATCAACGTCAACAAATGCCACACTTGAAGCCACCAGTTTCCACCAGAAAACACTACTCAACCGCATACCGTACGGAGAATTTTTGAGAGTCCGTCGGATATGCAGTGAAGAAGAAGAGTGGGACAAGAACAGCAGAAAGACAATGGAAAGATTCATAAAAAGGAAATACCCACAACAAACAGTCAGATACAGTCTCATAAAAACCAGCACAAAAACAAGAGAAGAATGCTTGAAGAGGAAAAACAAAGAGGATGATACAGAAACGGATAAAATCCGCTTAATCACGGACTTCTCTCAAGAAAGCGAAAAAATAGGCAAAATCCTCCGGAAGAATTGGAAATTGTTACAACTGGACAACACTGTAAAGGAGTTCATGGGAACGCACCCTACAATAACATATAGGCGTGCAAAAAACCTGAAGGATCACATTATACACAGCCACTTCCAGAAAAAACGACAGGATGACTGGCTGAAAACCAAGGGATTCATGAAATGTCATGGCTGCAAAATGTGCCAGAAAGCAAAACAAACTAAAGAAATTACGCTGGCCAACAAAAAGAAATGGCAAATCAGACGGTGCAAAACACCGTTCACTGTATATGTAGTGGAATGCCCGTGCCCCATGCAATACGTGGGAAGTACAACCGTGGAACTAAAAAATCGTATTTTACAACATATGAGGGCTACAATCCATAAGGACCGCTCAAATGCCATAGCCAAACATATGGAACTTGCACATCAGGGTGATTGGCAAAAACTGAGATTTTATGGCCTACAAACTATAACCAAAGGAGAGCGGGGAGGTGACCGAGCCAAAAAATTAAGGCAAGCTGAATCTAGATTTATTATTAACCTGAGGACCCTGCACCCGAATGGGTTGAACCAATCGGAGGAATTGTATGTGCACCTGTGAAAAGACATTTGCATGAGAACTGAATGAACAATGCACAGTAAAAATCAACAGTAAAAGTCAGCCTATTGGGAGGTAGTACAATGATTTAGTCATAAGCCTATTGGGAGGCGCATGAGTTAATGCACTGAACAATTACTTATAAGATCTAAATTTGTTTATTGATTTGCACATTAATTAATAGTTTTTTTGTTTAAACAATCGGATAAACTACAAGGACCAGAATCCTTAGTAGAACATGTGACAGGAAACACCATTTTTTTGTAAAAAAAATGTGAAAAAAATGTGTTTAAATGTTTGAGGGTGGGGCAAACCCGGTGATCGTGAGCAAGGTGGAGTGACACCGAAACGCGTAGATCAATGCGCCTGTTGCCCTGTGAATCAAAGAAATAAAAAGGATTACTGTTTGAATCCAAGCTGGGTGTGCGACCCGTTGTTTTTCCCCTTCGGGAAGAAAGTGCTCCTTCTAATCTCCTTTGCGGGTCACGTCTCTTTCTTTTGGAGGAGGTTCAATGTCATATATATATATATATATATATATATATATATATATATATATATATATATATATATATATATATATATATATATATATATATATATATATATATATATATATATATATATACATACATACATACATATATATATATATATATATATATATATATATATATATATATATATATATATATATATATATATATATATATATATGACATTGAACCTCCTCCAAAAGAAAGAGACGTGACCCGCAAAGGAGATTAGAAGGAGCACTTTAATGAACAGCAGTCCCAGGAGAATGCATTTCGGCACATTTTGCCTTCCTCAGCGCCCCTCTCCAGCTGCTCCTTGTGCTGTTAGTGTTCCGCCTGTCACGTTGCTTAAATCGGCAGCCTTACTCCGCCCCCATGATGTGCAGCCTTCAATTTTGTGTAGTCTCATGTGGTGGGACTGCACTTCCCACAAGGCCCCATGATTGAGCCTCGAAGGAAATCGTAAGCTGCTGTTGCCTGATGAAAATTTGAGTCGGCTACAACTGACAGGCGCAGCCTAGGAAGTCCGTTGGTAGGTAAGACAGCTGGTCACCTTGGCGCCCCCTCAGGTCTCCCTTGTTTTTTCCGCCGCTACCGTTCTGCCTGACTTCTTTCGCGGGGGTAGGCACGGGAACCGGTCACCCAACGAGAGGAAAAATATCCACTTTCTGCGTTGTAGGTCAGGCGTCCTGGTGGGTAATGGACCTCATTGCTACCGCAATCAACAGGAAATGCTCACATATATATATATATATATTCACTGAAAAAAAAGACAGGTTACAGGGGTGTTATAGTTAGTTGGACATTTCACTCATACAAAATCATTGAAATTCCCCTGTTATAGTTAGTTGTACTAACTATAATTTACGCGCCCGCAATCCACTGATGATGACATGGTCAGTGACATCACTGATGACATCTCAAATGACATCACTGATGACATTACTGATGATATCATCCAGTGAATGTGGTTTGCTTCAATATTTAAATAAGTATTATATATCTATAGCAATATGCCTTGAAGTCTGAGGTGATGTATAAGTGTCAGAATGGAGGATTTAGTAGCAGAGTAAATGACTATCTAAGTGACTAATTTAAAGTGTCTCACTAAATATATGGGATAGTGATTAAACTTTGTGAATAACTGTATCACTCTATCTCTTGATGTGTAAAGTACTACATAAGTTGGTTACTAGCTATGTGAAAATGTGTATATTAGTTATTATTTAGTTAAGTGAGTATTTGTATGTGATAGTGCATGAATGTGTGTGTGGTTGGGTGGAAGGTGTGTGAGTGTCCAAAGATGTGTAAATAGTTGATTTAGTAGGTATTTGAGGTTAAGACTGTATGCGGAAAGAGTTGTTTGGGTGAGTGAATCTCTTTATAGGTGTGATGATGAGTAAATATATTTCTCAATGATACATGTCCAACAAAGTAGAAATAGAAAAGGCAGTGTATGTGACAGTTGTTATATATACATAAGTATACATAAGACTCAGTGATTGTACGAGTGTCGTATGGATAACTGTAGACTTGTAATAGTGATTTTATAACACACTAAGTATGAGTTACTATCTATAAATAAAGTGGTCTTTGTGTAAGTGTGTAGCTTAGTAAATATAAGTATGATCAATTGATTGCATAAGTGAGTAGGATGACTGTATAAGTGGATATGATGTGAGCTGGTGTGTAATGTTGATGAAGGTATATAAGTATATTTAATAGTGTTGTATTCATCTTTGTTAGCATGAATAAGTGAATCTATAGGTAAGTGTTTAGATGTGTGTGTAGATCTAGGAATCACTAAGTGGCTTTTTAGAAACTTGTATTGGTGTGTCAGTGGTTTCAAGTATGGTACTTCATATTTTATAATGAGTGTTAAAAAGTTATTCTAGTGAATGATAAGATGTATCAGATTGTCATGTGGATGATGTCATGAGTGATGTCATGAGTGATGTCATTTGAGTTGTCATCAGTGATGTAATCAGTGATGTAACTGACCATGTCATGAGTGATGTAATATGTGACATCATCAGCAGTGGATTGCGGGCGTGTGAATTATAGTTAGTACAATTACCTATAGCGGGGTAATTTCAATGGTTTTGTACGAGTGAAATGTCCAACTAACTACAACACCCCTGAAACCTGTGGTTTTTTAAGTGAAATTTTGAGGATTTTGAAATGCTAATTCCTAACTATAACATGTCTGAAACCTATGGTTTTTTCAATGAATTTTAAAGGTTTTGTACATGACAATTTTAAAATATATTTATACTTATATTTATTTTTTTGATAGATTTACACATTTTTCTTAAAACTATTTATTTTTAGATATTTTATTTTTTAAATTACATTGTGTGGCCCCCCTTCCTTTTACTTTTTTTGGGCTCTGGGGACACCATACCCGGATCATACGCGCATCCCGTGATTTTACCAAAAAAAATGAAAATTGGGGCCCTGGGGTCCTTGTGGGACCCCTGAGCAGACCTAGAGGATCAGGGTGTGTTTACCCTCATCCTTTTCACGTTTTAAACACACATTTCACACGCTTCTTCAGCCTCCCTAATATCAAGGCATAAAATGGCTGCCAACAGTTTCTAATTTCAAATGTTGACAACCACTTGTCAGCCAATTAGCATTTAGTGTGTGATCGAAGGCTACGCTTATGGTACTAAGACAATAAGCGGAGTATTCAAACGACATCTGAACTCCATCTGTGTATTTACCCCCTAGGAGTTGCCTTCACTTTGCGCATGCATGTATGTGGTAGCGTATGCGTGTTAATGTCATGCATGTGCACAATACGTCCTACCATCTGGCTAAGTACCCCTAACATATTTCATTTTATTTGCGCATGCTCAATTAGAACATGCCCAATCACAGCTCTCACACCCAGTGACATCATGCTCAACCAATCATCGTTCTGCAAAGCATTTATAACCTGCCAACCTTCTCGAACTTTTACTATTCCGCAGTCACAGCCATTGATAGTGTTCGTATCCACTTCTTCGTAGGTGAGCACTTTTTTTAAGAGTAATTCAATTAATTAATCTGAACGATTTTTAAATACCACGTAAATGCACATTTTTGTTGCATTTGACAATGTTATCTTTAAGCACGCTTTCCTGCTTTTTGATAGAGAAAGTTGACTTTGTAACTTTTGTTTCTTTGTAAATCACTTAATCCTGGTGCGCTTCTTTACTTTGCCAAGCGCCACGTGACCATTACGGTACCAGTGTGCTACGTGCTGTTCACTATTAATGCGATGTAGTTTTTCTCGTGTACGTAGTGCGTCACGTGCCCCATGCATTGTAAAAGTAATGTTTTCGGCAATAGTGTATTTTAGTACGGTTTCAAGCTCTTGTATATCGAATAACTTACCTTGATAGCAGTTGTTTCTAGGCAAACCACTTAACCCCGCTGCCATTAATTTTTTAAGTAGTACCCCACGTGCTGCTTCCTCTCCAAGCACAAAACACACAGTTGATAGACAGAATGCAGAACAATGTCTTACATTCACCCCAGTACAAAGATCTGGGCCTAAATCCATCGTTTTTTTGCACTCCACACCACCCTAGGTCAGACAATGGCTATATGCAAATCAGCCTTGACCCTGTGCCTCATGGGAACAGTCCAGCCCGAACTACCAAGCCATGTCTTTCCTAGACCGGAATCAAGCATCCAAGGACCAGTTTCTGGCTATCAGCCTTCTTCAGCCTGGATAGCTTGACTCCAGTGATGTGGAGAGCCTGGGACTCAGGTCTGAGCATACCCAGCCCACTCGGGGTGAAAATTGCAAAAAACACAGTTGATGGATAGAATGCAGAACAATGTCTTACATTCACCCCAGTACAAAGATCTGGGCCTAAATACATCGTTTTTTTGCACTCCACACCACCCTAGGTCAGACAATGGCTTTATGCAAATCAGCCTTGACCCTGTGCCTCATGGGAACAGTCCAGCCCGAACTACCAAGCCATGTCTTTCCTAGACCGGAATCAAGCATCCAAGGACCGGTTTCTGGCTATCAGCCTTCTTCAGCCTGGATAGCTTGACTCCAGTGATGTGGAGAGCCTGGGACTCACGTCTGAGCATACCCAGCCCACTCGGGGTGAAAATTGCAAAAAGCACAGTTGATGGACAGAATGCAGAACAATGTCTTACATTCACCCCAGTACAAAGATCTGGGCATAAATCCATCGGTATTTTGCACTCCACACCACCCTAGGGCAGACAATGGCTATATGCAAATCAGCCTTGACCCTGTGCCTCATGGGAACTGTCCAGCCCGAACTCCCAAGCCATGTCTTTCCTAGACCGGAATCAAGCATCCAAGGACCGGTTTCTGGCTTATGGCTGAGATACCCGCCACCCCCTCTCAACACAATCCCCAAAGAAGGGAAACCGGAAACAGTTCTTGAAGTTTTTTGGAAGTGGGAGGGAGTGACCCACAGTTGATGGACAGAATGCAGAACAATGTCTTACATTCACCCCAGTACAAAGGTCCATGGGTGGTGGAGGCTGGGTTTGTAAATCTGCTCCATCTATAACTTTCTCTCACAGTTTTAATGTCGTTTTCTCTATCTTTTTCTCTCTCTCACTCTCTCTCACATCATTTCTCTTTCTCTTTTAAACTTGCTGTCAACTCTGACGTGTAGAACCAAAGCCCAGTTGAAATTGTGAACTCTGTTGGTTACAGTGTTTACACAAAGTAAGCAGAACGGCCTAGATATACAATACCTCTGATTAAATGTATCAGAAATAAAAGATCTTATTTACAAACTCCTTGTGCCACTTTTGCGTCACTTTCAACATGAGAAAAGCAACACAAAAGTGGCGCAAGAGTCTTGTAAATAAGCCCTAAAAAATATTGTCCTGCATAATGACTTGATCTCTCACCTAATTCTGTCTCATCTCTGAATCATTTTAAAGACCTGTTGATCTGAAATATAAATCTGACTCAGTAGTCACTTCTATACAGACACCCCATGAATGCAAGCCTATAAGATAAGTGAAATGTATCAGGCACACTGCACACATTAAAAAATAGTAAATATCGTCAAGTGTTACTTTGACTTGTAATGTTTGACCTCATTTAGTCACATCGATCTAATTTTAAACACTAATATTCTTTTGTGTTTTGCAGATTAACTACTGTACTTCTATCGGAGTCCACATCACATGTTGTTTATTATATTGTTTTGTTAAAGTTATGGTTCTAGTTATTTATTGTATGATCTTTTAGTTATATTTTCAGTTATTTATTGTTTTAATAAAATTGAATTAAAAAAAGTATATACATCTTTTTTTGTGTGGGGGTAGCATTCCCCAATAGAAATGATATTTATAATTTGAAGTATAATTCTGAGGCTAACTCTTTACCAGATCTTTACCTATAGTGTGGTGAACTTCGAACCTCTCTGCTCATGTAAGTGTTCCATTAACTGTTACTATGGTAACAGGCGGAAAGCCATTTGGCGGTAGGGTTAAAAGTTACTGGCTGTACAAAAACCGTTATATTTACCCTGGATCCTATACAAGGCCAAAAAGGAAAGCAAAGTAAAACAAAACACAGTGTAACAGAATTCCAATCCCCTTGCACCACTTTCGCATCCAATCACCCCCCTACAAAATTACAAGTATGTGGGCCTCAACAACCCCCCTCAAGACCGGGGAATCACCACCCCCGGAAATTTGGGTATTATGGAAGACAGACTGAGTGGCCCTCTGCCTGGTGCCCTCGAGGGCCCTGAACTACCAAGACCGGCTCCTGCAGTGTCCCGGGGAGCCTAACCCCGGTATACTGCTGTTTGCTTTGAGAGGGCAGGACTCTCACGACTCCCGTCCTCCCATAGCAAATTTAGTTTGTATTTTGAAAGATAGAGCAGTAAAATCTGTTGTCACTTTCAAAATCCAAAGCAGATTGCATTTCCACATACAAATTAGCATCTACCCATGCAAAAAAGTCATGCTGGCTCCCGAAGAACGCAAAAGTTAATCACACAATGTTACTAAATAAAACAGCAAGTGTGCTCGACTTCTTAATATACAACCTTATCCTACGTAATGTTATTTTCAATCACATTCTAATAACCAATGAGAATCATGCTTTTAAAAAACAGAAACATGCACCCTAGTTTTCTGTGTAGAATGCTGTCAAACAACCAATCATTTCTTTTCTGTTTTCAACACTGCATATTATCCACCATTTTAGAAAGATCTTAGTTTTCAAACTGCCATTTCATTTACACAGACCATCTGAGTGCATCGAGACCTCCTTTCAAGATGCTTAGAGTGTGAATTGTGGGACACAACTATATTTTCTTGAGCCAAAGGAATGCAGAACACAAAGGAATTCACAAAGACCTAGCTTTACCAAATGGAGACATGAAATAGATTAGACAGAGAGGATTAAAATGACACCAATGGATGCCATTTCTTAAATCCTTTTTGCATCTCCAACACCCTCACCTCATAATTGTGCACTGTGGTGGCAATGACCTAGGCACTTTGACTGGGGTAGGTCTGCAAATGCTTATGTTGGACACCTTTGGAGAATTGATTTCACTTTTCCCCCAAACTCCCTTTGTCTATTCCAAAAGCACAAATGGAACTAGTCCAATCAATTTTGTCCACAGATTGAGAAAGCAAGGAAACGTGAATAAATCTGTTTCTGCTTTTCTCCGAGACTATAGAATGGGGTGCATATACCACAACAATCTACATTTCAATATGGATGGCATCTATGGGAGAGATGGTGTACATTTTACAGGTGAAGGGAACATAGTCTTCCTCATGAACTTTAGACTCTGAATCGGTACTTACTTGTAAGTACTAAAATCTCTCAATACACACAATGGCTCTTTTTAGAGCCACCCAACATCTAAACACATAAGCTTGATATATATCTCAAAAATACATGCTTCGCTTTTTTCAGCGGCAAAATGCGCAGATCCTACGTGCATCCCGCAACTTTTTTTGTAAATAAATGTTTTCTTTTTTTGCCCTACGGGTCCTTATGAGATCCCTGAGTAGACCTAGGGAGTCAGGGTGTGTCTATCCTGCCTCTGTTCACGCTTTGCACACATATTTCACTGACTTCCTCAGCCTCGCTTCTTCCGAGGCACAAAATGGCTGCCAACAGTTTCTGGTTTCGAATGTTTACAACCGCTTGACAGCCAATTAGAATTCAGCGCGTGATCAGGACGGTGCTCTTATGCTACTATGCCAATCCTCTCACAATCCGCGGATCCACCGCGCCCATAGATATATAAATGACTTTAACCGTAATTTTCTCAGAACTATAGAACAGATTGACACCAAATAAGCAAAAGGCACAAGTCGGAACTGAGGACTACCTCTCTGCCAAATTTGGTGTAATTCTGTTCAGCCGTTCGAGCTGTAGCTGTGTCTAAAGGTCATTTGGGAAATTGCATGGGGAAAACACGTTTTGGGACCCCCCTTTTTTCTTGGCCCCCGCTTCACCAATCACCCCCAAACTTTCAGGGAAGGAGCGGAACTGGAAAATTTAAAGACGATTCATCAATCAACGCCAAAGTTTTTCCAAATAGAATGTTGCGGTTTTCCTATGGATAATAGGTCCTAACTATAGCTACCTATACTATATACTATATATATATTACCTACTGGCGGTCGCCAGTAGGTAGTTATAGTTAGGACCTAGTTTCCATAGGAAATCCTCAACATTCTATTTGGAATAACTTTGGCCCTGGTTGAAGAATCTTAGCGAATTTCTCAAAGAAGATAGCTCCGTCCGCTGCGCTCCTTCCCTAAAAGTTTGGGGGGGATTGGTCAAGTGGGGGCTGAGATAAAAGGGGGGTCCCAAAACGTGTTTTCTCCATGTTATTTTCCATAGGACCTTTAGACTCGGCTACAGGTCGAACGGGTGAATGGATTTATAAGAAATTTGGCAAAACTGTACAGTCCGGCTCGCAGATTACGCTTTTTTGGAATGGTGTAAATCCGTTCAGTAGTTGCTGAGGAAATTAAAGTTAAAGTCAATTATATATCTATACGCGCGCACATGTGCGCGCACCCAAACGGCTGCGCGCGCGAGCGGAATTTTGTTGCATGACGTCTGTTAACGTTCGATTCGAAGGAAATCAGGAAGTGTTGACCGCCATTTGGTCATTGCGAGTAAATATATTGTTGATTTCAAAGCGTTGGAATATGGAAAGGGGAGAAGGTAGAGATTGTTTTGCTGCGTAGGTTTTCTCAGGGTGTGCAGTAAGGCCCTTAAAGGCGAAAATATATATATATATATATTTTTTAAAGTTGCGTGGTGCGCGCACTCGGTCGCGCACACCTTTTTACAAGAGTGTGAAAATGGAGATAAATCATAAGTTTGAGTGCTTAGATATAAGGTGGCTCTGAAAAGAGCCATTGTGTTAATTGAGTGTTTTCTGCATTTATAAGTAAGTACCGATGCAGAGCCTGATGTTGCAGAGGAAGATTCTGTTTCCCTCATTTGTGAAATGAACACCGTCTCTCCTATAGACGTCTTGCATGTGGTATCGCAAGTTGTTGTGGTAAATAGAACCCATGCTATAATCTCTGAGGAACGCAGAAACAGATTTATTTACATGTCTCCTTGCTTTCTCAAATTGTGCACAATGGTGATTGGACCAATTCCATTTCTGTCTTTGGCATATATTGGAATATACCAAGGCAGATCGAGGAAAAAGTGTCATCAATTGTCGAAAGGTGTCTTTTAGAAGCATTTCCAGACCTACCCCAGTGATTGTGCCTAGATCGTTCCCACCACAGTGCACAATTATAAGGTCTGGTTCTGGGAGATGCATAAAAGTTTTCACCAATGGAATCAATTGGTGACATTTCAATCCTCTTTTGGAAATCCATGTTATGTGTACATTTGGTAAGCTGAGGTTGCAAATTCGTCTGCTTACTGCATATTTTTCACTCCAGTGAATATAACTGTGTCCTATTAGCCAGACCTTCATTTTCAAGGGATTTGTAGTCGTCCTCCGATCGGTTCTGGAAGTGGAATGGTAGTTAGAAGTTGAAATTCTAAATAAAGAAAAAGGAAGAGGCTGGGTGTGGTTTAAAAAATAAAAATGATTGGTTGATTGTAAGAAGTGGAGATTGAACAGTACGTTGCATGTTAATGTTTATGTTAAACGAAAAGTACTATTGGGTGTGAAAAAAAAAGACATGTAACAGAGCTGTGGATTGGCAGGTGTTTCTGGAGGGAAAACAGTGTTGTTACTTTGCTGTAGAACGTTGAGATATGAACTTTTGACCTGTGCCTTCAGCCAGGTGCAGAATGAGGTGTTACCATGGAAACAGCCAGAGATGGCAGTGGGTGATGGGTGAGTTTTATGTGACATTGAAAATATTGTGAGGGAGAACCAACTGAAATGTAATTGCTTACGTTACGCGCTCCGCATTGCTTCCGGGAAGCTGCGCTTCGCGCCTCGCGCACCGGAGCACTTCCGGGTGCACTAACGCGGCGCGTCATATGACGGATTACGCAAGAACACGATACGTCGTTGGGGCTCCACCGGAACTGGTCGAATTGGTAGTCTACAGTGTTTCTGGATGTTTCAGACTGAAGCTGGCGTCAGCATGAGAGCACCTCGTGGCTACGTCGTGGCCATTCCGCGAGCAATCATGGCAGTCGCTCCCCACCGGAAGTCTGCAGGAGTCGGGGGCCTCGGTGACTCTTGTAGAATCTTCAAGGCTGACGGGACGCTTTTGGGAATGGGGCTCATGCCCTAGCAGTCAAGCGTCCGAGTTCCAGGGTTGCCCATAGCCATCCTTGCAGGCCAGGCCCAAGTCTGTGGAGCCGACCGCCATTTCCTGAGCTCCGTGGCAGCCGCCTGTCGCTGTATCGGAAGAGTGGGTGCAATTCAGCCGGATGGCGGGTGAGACGGTGTAAATGTGATGGTTGGACCAGGGCACCGCAGGACGTGTCTTCAGGTCAAACGGATTGTGGGACAAGGTCCAGAATGGAAGAGGCATCAAAAGGCAAGAAGTTCCGCCTGACCCCGGGAGCCGGCCGCCTATGTCGTGGGCGATCTCAGGCCATACCAGGGGAACAAGACTTGGGGAGGGGGCAGGAGCCAAGCGCCCCCTCCGAGTCCGCGTTTCTTGGACCCTGAAGTATGGCACTCAACATTCAGAACTTATGACATTTGTGCAAGGCAGGGACATCGAAGCCTCTCAGGGACCAAGTATATCCAGAGTCCTTCCTACAGAAGGTGGTGGGGGTGGCGGCATTAGCAAGGCATCCCCCCACACAACTTGTCGGACCCTGAAGTATGGCTCTCAACATCCAGAACTTATGACATTTGTGCAAGGCAGGGATATCCAGAGTCCTTCCTACAGAAGGTGGTGGGGGTGGCGGCATTAGCAAGGTATTTATTTATTTATTTATTTATTTATTTTATTTATTTATTTATTTATATGATTTTTAATGCGCAGCTAATACCCAAGGGTGTCTAGGCGCAAAAGATACTCTAGGATACGATGATCAGCGCACAAACTTATTGGTTGAAGAGCCAGGTCTTCAAGGCCCTACGAAAACAGATGAGAGTAGGGGCAGTTTTGATGCTAGGAGGGAGGGAATTCCACAATCTGGGGGTAGCTACCAGGAATCGTCTGTCTCCCCAGGTAGCAGTTCTTGTTCGAGGAACAGATAGTAGGCAACTAGCTGCTGATCTTAAGTTCCTTATAGGGGTAAATACCTGAAATGCCTCCTTTAGAAACTTCGGGCCAGTGTGGTGAATGGCCTTGTAGGCAATGCATAAGGCCTTAAATTTGATCCTGCTCTCCACTCTTAGCCAATGAAGATGGCGTATAGCTGCCGAGGTGGACTGGCGCCTAGGAATGTTGAGAAGGATTCTGGCTGCCATATTTTGAACCGATTGAAGCTTGTTCAAAATATATTTATGGGTGTTGAAAAAGAGGGCATTTCCGTAATCAAGCTTGGAAAACACCAAGGTGGTAATTAGGGTTTTTCCAGCTGATGCTGGTAAATACGGTAGCAGTTTTTTTTATCTTTTTCAGCATGAAAAAGGCGGCTGAGACAACCTTATATACATGATGTTTAAATGATAGTTGTTTATCAAAGATCACTCCAAGGTTCCTGACCTTAGCGACTGGAACTGGAGGAGGACCCATCTGAGTCGGCCACCAAGTCGGAGACCATTCTGGAAGGATGTTACCGAAGGTCATAACCTCCGTTTTCTCCGCGTTCAGTTTTAGGCAATTACTATGCATCCATGTTTGTATCTCTAGTATCCCCTCCTGAAACTTAGCTGCCACCGTAGGTCCGTTCTTATGCACCGCCAACACAAGTTGGGTGTCATCAGCGTAAGTAGTTAAACGCATCCCATGAGATTTTATGACCCTTGCCAAGTCTGCGACATAAATGTTAAAAAGCGCAGGGCTTAGCGAAGATCCTTGGGGGACCCCGCAAGGCAGTTTGGAAGTTGGTGAATAATAATTGCCCAATTTAACTGTCTGTTTGCGGTTAGCTAAAAAAGAAGCTATAAGATCTTTGGCCCGATGGTTGATCCCCAGGGCTACGACACGGTCGACCAAGATAGCATGGTCGACCGTGTCAAAAGCCGCCGAGAGATCCAACAGAATAAGCACTGCTGCTCCTCCCGAATCCAAGATTTCTCTAATTTCATCGGAGGCCTTTATCAGCGCTGTTTCGGTTCCGTGTCCCCTCCGGAAACCGAACTGCGTGTCATCCAAGAGTTCGTGTTGTTCAATGAACTCTGAAAGCTGCTGGTTCCCCCCACACAACTTGTCGGACATGACCTCTGGATGTACTGGGTGTTCAATTTCAGAATTGAAACTACTAAGAAGCAATTAGAAGTGTTGTTTTCATGTTGCAGTAGGTTCCA
Organism: Lissotriton vulgaris; assembly: GCF_964263255.1. Taxonomy (NCBI): domain Eukaryota; kingdom Metazoa; phylum Chordata; class Amphibia; order Caudata; family Salamandridae; genus Lissotriton; species Lissotriton vulgaris. Next base: position 1,884,561,885 of record NC_141687.1, on the reverse strand, counting down.
TGTAAATAGTTATTTAATACAACGTTTTATCCTGTTACTTTGCTGGTGTGTTGTATATATTTATAATATTTGCATAGTGTTTGTCGTTATTTTGGGCGGGGTGGGTGGCGGAGCCGAGCTGTCTTGCAGCCATCATGGCGTCGAGCTCGGTTCCTCTCTCTATATTCATGTTTTTTCTAACGATTTATATGTTATAGTTTGCTAGCACGATACAGCGGATAGTCCGCATTTTATATATATGTCCTTTTTAAAAACTAAATAGAGTATTGCGACTTTATGCTTATTTGTGAACAGAGAATGACCCAAAGAGAACCAATTTTGAACAATCATAGGCTATTGGCAGTGGGCAGAGAGGCCATGACACAGAAAATGGCTGTTACTTACGTGCATGATGGGGCCTAAAAGGGACTAGATGGCGTGGCCACTGTTTCGCGACTTTCACTTTACTTTTAACAATGGCTGTGGTGAACATAAATGAACGCCGCTTATGTATACCTAATTGTAGTCATTTTCCACAAAAAAGCTTTTGATATTTGCTATTAAAAAACAAAGAAAAACACTGAAAAAACCATAGGTTATAGACCATATCTCGTTAAATATCTGAAGTCCATCTCTGCACTGCATGGAGATACAGGTCGTCGATCAGAAGATGTGCTGGCCACCTCTAATGGTAATAGCGTGGCCAGGGCTCTTGTCGTTGCCTCTGCAAATTGCAGAGGGTGCACTTGTTTGACATGCCGCACCATGGTATGTATGGAAAAGAAATATTTTTTTGCTGGATTTCTTCTTAAGAGAACCAAGTCACATATCGTGCAGGTTACTTTTGATGCATTCACTTTCTTTTGATCTTCAGGATAAGTGAAAAATTGCCAGATGAAAGATTTATTTTTTCTTATTAAAGGTAGTCGATCATTTTGGTCAGATTCGGAAGATGAATGAGATACGGTAGCCATTTCACCAAAGTCTTCCAAAAGATGTAGGACGTTGTCTCCTGAGAGTAGAAAAGATAGTGAGGTAAGTGGGTGGAGTGCTGCGTGTAAATTCCAGAATTGAAACTATTAAGAACCAATTGAAAGTGTTGTTTTCATGTTGCAGTAGGCTGCCATGTAAATTGTTATTTAATAAAATGTTTTACCCTGTTACTTTGCTGGTGTGTTGTGTATCTTTATAATATTTGTCGTTATTTTGGGTGGGGTGGACGGCGGAGCCGAGCTGTCTTGCAGCCATCATGGCGTCGAGCTCGGTTTCTCTCACTAGTTTCATATTTCTCATGAGGAGTTGTTCCTAATTTTTCTATTTTAGCGAGGTCAAAAAAAGATCTCATCAGTGGCCTACTGATTTTGCTCGATTCCTTTTGTTTTTTCTAACGATTTATATGTTATAGTTTGCTAGCACGATACAGCGGCTAGTCCGCATTTTATATATATGTCCTTTTTATTAGGGGTGTCTTCCGGTGGAGTCGGACGATCTACCTCTAATAAACGGTCCGGGTTGAACCAACTACCATCATGATTTTGTATATCTTCTGAGCTGGATTTAAGCGCTCAATTGTTAAAGTATGAAACGTTTTATATTTCTAAAAAAAATACCAAGGTGTGTACATCCGGTAACGCACGAAAGTTTAAAAAGACATTCGGCTCCATTTACTGAAAAGTTTCATAAGAATAAAAAAGAAGTCTAGGTACAGTCTCTTTGACGTACTATAAGTTCTTTGAGGGTTGTATGAAGAATTTCAATAAGTTCAAATCGCAACGTTTTCACGAAATATATAGGCCTGTGCGCGCACTCGGTCGCGCACGAAAGCCTGGAAATGCGATATCCATTTTATTGACAACTGTTGCCGAGAGTGCGCACACCGGGTCGCGCACGAAAGTTTAGTAAGGCTATTTTTATTTACAGACAAATTTTAATGTGTTTAAAAAAAGGCAAGGTACAGACTTTCGAATTCTGTATTGCTTTACAAGGAGTCTCTATGCAACTTGAACAGTGAAGAAAACGGCTTGTTTTCGAAAAAAATATTGCCAGAACTTTATTGCCAAAAGTATAGGTTGCATACACGACATTTTTCTGAATTAGCATTTTAAAAACCAATGAAATTCACAGAAAAAACCATAGGTTTTACACACGTTATAGTTAGGAAGTAGCATTTAAAAAACCTATGAAATTCACTGAAAAAACCATAGGTTTGACACATGTTATAGTTAGCTGGAAATTTTACTGACATAAAACCAATGAAATTCCACGTTATAGTTAGTTGGACTCACTATAACTTGCGCGTGCAATGCACTGCTGATGACATCATCCAGTGAATATGTGTCTTTCTGAAAAATAAATATTAGTGAGTAATGTTTAAATATTTAAATATATATATTAGTGTTTCACTTTGTGTATAAGTGGCTACATGTGTTGGTAAGTAGCTACATGCGTATGTATATGGGTTATTAGATGTTTCTCTTAGTATCAGTATGAGTGTCTATATGGTTTGGTGGGGGTATTACTTAGCACATAGATGCATGAGTGACTGACTCTCTGTATGTGTTTTGAAGACAGCATATGTGCAGGACTGTATGGGTGGATGAGTGTGTATATGTGTTTGTTTGTGAGTGAATGACTGTCTCACTAGTGTCTTTATCAGTAACGACATATGCTTTAATCTAGTATATGTGAATATTGATGTATATAAGTGAGTATATGTGAGAGTAAGAGATTGAAAGAGTTCCTGTTTAAATAAGTATGTGTTTCTATAAGTGATTGTTTAAGAGAATAAATATGTGTAATTTTCAATAGAAGTAAGGTGGAAGTGTGTGTATAAGTCTATATTCAAATAAATGGATGTTAAATAGTTTATTTGCACGTGTGAGTATGTCTGTGAGTAACTTTTCGATGATTGTCGGTGTGTAACAGGATGTATAGGTGTATCATTTCATATGATGAGTGAGTATATGTATGAGTGGATGTGTATATAGATGGTGGAATTACTTGTTGTAACTGATATGGGTATCTGCATTTTTTTTTAAATTTCAGTTTCTATTTTTGAATATGTGTTTCAAGGATTACATTACAGTGAAAGGAGGTCTGTCACTATGTCACAAGGATGGTGTCATCAGTGATGTCATGAGTGATGTCACTGACCATGTCATGAGTGATGTAATATGTGACGTCATCAGCAGTGCATTGCACGCGCAAGTTATAGTGAGTCCAACTAACTATAACGTGGAATTTCATTGGTTTTATGTCAGTAAAATTTCCAGCTAACTATAACATGTGTCAAACCTATGGTTTTTTCAGTGAATATATATATATATATATATATATATATATATATATATATATATATATATATATATATATATATATATATATTTGATCAAGGCTAATGAGGCGGAAACACGTCAGATCTTTACTAGTGTTGCCGCCCTTGAAACACATTAATAAGTCTCCAATTCATGTTGAGCTTCAGCAATTCTTTTTGTTTGGATAACACTACAGCGGGACGCTCCGTTCCCATGGTTCGCCAAGGCTGCCCTGCTGGGTCGGAGGCTCCTGCATACGGATAACTTTAATGGATTCCAGACGGCATAATGCGGCATCACTTTGCAATAAATTGCGTTCCTCTCGAAATGGGTCTCTATTTGCTGTTGCTTTCGTTGTTCGGATTCAACGGGCCTCTCCGTGCCTGTCTAGAGACCGCCCTGAAGGGTTGGTGGCTTCCTGCACGGGGACTTTTTCTTTGAATTGATTTAGGAAGCATGACCCACTCGCTGCATCAAAACTACATAGGAGATGCTACTACAGCAAAATTGCCTCAGTGTTGGAAGGGATTTGTTGGGGCTGTACCTCCCTAACAATCGTTCGTGAGTGAAGCATTTAATCATAGTGACAATTTTAACACTTGTTATTTATGTGTTTGTGACTGTTTCCATCTAGACAGCAGATTAGAAGCACATGATTCTAAATGAATTAATGAAGAAAATATGTTTGAACTTTCTAAGCACTGTCTTTTGAACATCAGACTCACTAGTGGTTCACGGTGCATTGTGGAAGTTGGAGGCACCTAACAGTCACAGGTGTAAAATCTATGAAATTGACAGCACGGAAGCACTTTGCCACCGCTTCCTATCCGTGATCAAGGCCGTCAATACGCTGAAACACGTAGGACTGAAGGGAGCATGTGTGCGGCATCACTTTGGAAAAAAAAAAATATATATATATATATATATATATGTATAAAATTTCAGCTTATATTCCTGTAGCTAGAATATAATACACAACAATAATGAATAAAATGTGTCATGAACTAGATAAGTGCACCTAAATGCATGGACTGCTCTCATTTGATGATGTCAAGGTTACGAAAAAATAACAATGGCACAATCAATATTATGGTAGATCAGAATTCCTGCTAGTACAAACAAAGGAGCTTCAAAGACCTAGGGTGGGGTCTAACCTTGTTTGCGCTTCTTTCAGTTCTTAGCAGAAGATGTAGTAATACTAAGGGGCATATTTACAAGAAAAGGGGCGGAGTGTGGTTTTAGCCTTCTTCGCTTAACGCCGCGCTCCATCACTTTTGAAACGCGAGGCTGCACCGTATCTACAGCAATATGTGCAGCCCTATGGTTCCACTTGCATTAGCGCTAATTACAGCTGCCTAGTGCCAACGCTGGCAGCCTTGCACCATAATGCAAGGGAGTCTGCAACGGGAGGAATGATTGTTCATGTGCAGGAGGGTGCGCCTTCCTGCACATAACGATCTTAAATAGCAATTTGTAACTTTTATGTGGGCTGCTTTGTGCACCACACATATAAGTTGCAACTCCTGCACATAAACAATCATGCATGGCGTTTTGCTGTTTTTATGTATGCTGCACGATGCATGGATTCTTTGGCTCTGGAGCTGCATATGTGGGAGGATTGTGCTGCAACATGACACCCCTTATATAGACAATGACTCATGTAACATAACACATTCACAGTATTCTATTTTGAATATTACCCAAGGTTGTGGAACTAGTTTTGCACAAAATGTGACAGTTCTCAGGTGGGTTCATGCTAGATTTGACGAAACAGTCTAGCTTGAATTGTTTAAGGTTCATACTCAGCATCCACTGTGAACACGCCATGACAATTTATTCTTTTCAGTTCATAAACGTACAGTAAATCAGATGAAGACAACCCCTACCTAAACAGAGATTTCAGCTCAGCTGCTGCGTTTCTTCCCATTTCCCTTTCTTCCCGGCTTCTCTTGTGTTCTTGTTGTCAGTACATAGCTCAGCAAGTCTCTGATGTCGAAACAGAGTGTTCAGCTGGTACCAGGACATCACCGAAGAAGCACTGAAAGCCTGGTAGTATATTACCCGAGCCTATAAATTATTACATTGGTTTCCGTTAGAGCTCACTGTTATGCTCTGTGAAGGAGCAAAGTGTCAGAAAGTATTATTTAAGGAACACTATAATTACATTGATAAAACCGAGTGGAGTTTTTTTCGTAAATTCCAGCTTTTCAGTTTCATGAATCACATAAACCCTGTGTCAAACATCCAGTTCATTGCTACAGTGTGTGCCATTCTAGTGCATTGATAAGTCCATCTGTGAATGCACATTTGGAAAAACTTCATTTTGTTTCTTCTTGATTAGTAGTAGACCCATATTGGTATTTATCAGCGTTATATGTCAAAATATTGCCCAGGTACTGTGTCGACAGCTTCAGAAGCAAGTATTTGCAATGCCATATGTCTCGCATTTACGTGAGTTTTGTAAATGCGGCACCTATTCCATTATAAATGCTAGTTTGTAAAAACGCCCATGCAGTGCTTTAACTTTAAAATCGGCTGTGCCCTTTTCTTTAGACCAGCGTGGCAGCCATTAAAGTGAAAGTGTGGTATGGGGCGCTTTTACAAAAAAGTATTTGTTTGTCAACCCCCTTTCCTTAGACTCAGCTCCTTTAAGGAAAGAGGCATGGCCGACATTAAAAAGTGTGGCTTGGAACAATTAAACAAAAAGGAAAAAAAAAAAACTTGCAGCCACGTTTGGCGCGGCGAGTAAAGCAAAGGCACAACCGTCACTATCAGTGTGGCGTGCTAAGCTATGTATAAAAAAAAATAAAGCTGTTGCAAGAATTCATATCCTACCTGCAACAGCAGTCGTGCAAAAACCATTAAACGAATTAGTGCTGAGAGGCTGAAATTAAATTCTACTGAGCCACAACACATGTAAAAGGGGGTGTCCTCATGGGAGGTTACAAATGAAGACAAGGTGGTACTGAGGAGAGACTAATAAGCCTATTTACAAATCAGAAGCCAGCATTTATGAAGGACAATGACACAAGCCAATGACAAATATGGGCGGAGAGTGGGCCAGGCTTCAAGTGCATACTCGATTACAGAATGACTCACAGAGCAGCGCATGCGCTGCCCAGGCTCGACCTAAAAACGAGTCACAGATTCCATGGACAAGTTCTTGTTCATGATGGTACTTCTGAGTGCGTATTTAGATTTTTTTTTTGGTCATCGCTGTTTGATATAGATGGCTTTCATTACGATTCTGTAGATCACGAGCGGTACTGCAGACTATTTTGCTTCACATTATTCAATTTAAAGCTTAACTTCTTTGGTTCACACAATCGAGGTGCAGACATTGCAGTTGCCTCATGAAGCTTGGCCTTTTTAATCTTTACATTGCACCATTGGCTTAGATTGTGGAAAAACCTGATGCCACCATTGTGTCTTATGCAGATGACACGCAGCTGGTTGTCACTCTGTCTCATAATTCGGTGGAAGCAGCTAGTAATTTTGTGCCCTGCCTGAAGGACCTGGCTCTTTAAATGACAAATGACTGCCTGAGACTGAATGCCAATAAAACAGAGATCCTGGTGGTGGGGAAATCTCCCTCCATCTGGTTCTCAGCATGATTGCCACTGATCCTGGGCCCTGTTCCTAACCCCAAAATGGACGTTAAAAACTTAGGAATATGTCTGGATCCTTCCCTCTCTATTGAGACACACACCAAGAAGGTTGTAGGGAAGTGTTTTGGAACACTTAAAATGTTAAGGAAAACTCTCAACATTCTCCCTACTTCAGCTAGGAAAATCCTGATTCACGCCCTTGTAACATCTCAATTGGACTATGGAAATGTCCTATATTTAGGATCAACGAAGAAATGTCTCTATAGGCTACAATGCATCCAGCATGCAGCAGCCCACTTAGTTGTGAACCTACCCAGGAAAGCCTCCTCCAGGAAAGCTATTGAATCCTTACATTGGTTGCCTATAAGCAAAAGGATTATTTTTAAGGCTCAGTGCTTCTGCCATCGTAGCCTGCTGGGCAAAGGCCCACTTTACCTTCGGGACCTACTTGTCCCTTATAATCCAGTACGCCATCTCAGATCTACCAGAACTTACTTGGTGGAAATTGCAAAAGTCAAAAGAGTAAGAATGGGTGTGCGCTCATTCAGCTACTTGGCAGCTAAAAACTGGAATTCACTGCCCTGTCTCCCCGTGCTGAGTTGTCAGAGAACCTTTTCCAGAAAAAATGTAAAACCTGGCTTTTGCAGCTTTGAGCTTGTTGTCACTCCTTTTCCCATGCTGTTCTAGGCCAGGTTAGCTTGCCCTTTTTTCTTTCTTTTTTATCTTTTCTTTCTTTTTTGTCTGACGAGTGGTCTCAGCGTGGGAGCACACCAGTTGGTGTAACAAGGCGCTTTTATAAGTGATAATATTATTATTATTATTGTTTATAAGGTCTGCTATGTGTTATTTTTTAGAGATCCGGAAAGAACCAACCAATCCCTTAAACTTCTATGAAGTCTCCATGCAAACCTATTATTGTAGTATATTTTGCAATACTACAAAAAGCACTACTAACGCTATTCCCAAACCCAGATGGGGAGTTTATGCATCTTCTTCTCCTAAACCTAAATGTGTGGAGAATTAATTCCTTTTAGTAGTCAATGTGAGAAGGACAATGATAAGTGTCTGGAAAATGGGGAATTCTTACCACTCTGCTTTTTGGGATGTGGGGAGGGAGGTAAATGAAAGCAAGACTGAGCGCAGGTGTCTGGTTGTTTGGTGAAAGTGAAGGTGGTTGTTCACGTATGCTGGACCGATGTTATGCAGTGCCTATTTCTTATGTACGTGCTGAGGAGTTTGAATTTGCTGCATTTGTGGATGGGAAGCTGGTGGAGCTGCCCTGAGGTGTGGTGAGATGTGGGTGAGTCATAGGAGGTCGAGGATGAGTCTCACTGTGGCGTTCTGGATGGTTTGGAATTGGTGTAGAATATGGTTGGAAACCCTGGCGTAGGGTGTGTTGCCATAGTTTAATCTGCTTGTGATGAGGGCATGTGTGATGGTGCGTTTGGTGGTCATGGATAGCTATTTGAAATTACTGCTGAGTATGCAGCGAATGTGGTAGCAGAAGAAGTTAACTGCATTGACCTGTGCTATGATGTTGAGCTTGTGGTCCAGGATAATTCTCAGGTTTCTGGCATGGTCTTAGGTGTGGGTGTGTGTCCAAGCTCTGCTGGCCACAAGGTGGAGTCCAATGGAGAACTCTTGCTCCAGAAGATTATTATTTCTGTCTTGTCAGAGATGAGTTTCTGGCAGTTACTTTAATCAATCATTTTTGCACTTATGTAGCAATACATTTTATTACAATATTAAACAAATGACTTTTAATGAATTCTATACAGAACTTTTAATAAGTATTAAGGCATAGTATAAATGTTTTTCTTTACTCTTGGTGGGTATATATATTTTCATTTAAAACTTCAGAGAACTACTTTATATTTACATTTAATAAATGTTTAATTCCAAATTATTTTATAAGTGTTCTAGCATTTTTATTTAATTCTATGTTTAAATTAAATATATCAAATTATTTTACGTGAATATTTATAGTAAAAATATTTGTAATATTTTTTTTAGATTGATAAACTTTTCGTTTTTACTACACTGTACCATAATGAAACTCCACAGTCAGGCTTGAGATCTCCACATGGTAATGTATAGGGAAAATATGAAAACATTTATTAAACATGAAAAAAACTATTTTTATGACAAAGATATCTTCATCTGATGTGTTTTGTGATGTGCTGATTTAAATGGCCAGCTTACCAATGGTGTGGATAAGCTTGTTCATGGAGACATTGTTCAAGATCATTGGCATAAGAGGTGCATGTGGTCTGTAACTGCAGATTCTGAGGCATTGTTTCTTTTCCATGTGTCGGATCATCATACCTTGCATGGCAGTTCTGGGCAGCTAAACCCAGCAACTGTTACCCTGTCCGAAAAAGGGTGGGGTGACCATCACTGGAGAGGAATTCCGAGTCAAAGATATCTATCCATGGAGACAGCAATAGCTCCACCAACAGAAACTCTGTAGTTCCCCATCCTTTAAATGGGGCAGGAGAATGGAAAATATATGGATGTGCCCCCATCCAACCTTTATTGGTGCTACTCTTTTATGTTGCCTTGTTGCTTTGCAGCCACTCTTCTACCTGAATGCTTTCTAAATTTTGTGAGAGACTTTTTGAACAGCCCTGCTCTTAGCCCCACACTGGAAAGCCTGCTGCTCTCCAAGGTCGAAATAGGGCACAAGCAACAGCAACAAAAGCAGTAAGCAGATACAGGATGTGTGCCTCTCTCATGCATTTGAAGTTGTTTGTTGAGTTATTTGCTCAGCACCTGTGTCAAGACTTCTGTTCTTAATTTCAGTATAACAGCCAGAGATCATTCGACCATGCGGCAGGTGTGGCACCTAAATATAATTGGCTAAATACTGTCTTAGTAAACTTTAGGGCCTTATTACAATGTCAGGCAGAGGGCAATCCAACAGTTTGTCCGTGGCATTCCACCCGATATCTGAGGCATCGATCTGACCACCTTATTAAGATACAGGCGGTCCATGCGGGGGGAATCCGCTATGCCTCCAACAGACTCAAATAGGACATCAAGCAGAGCGTGAATCATAAACCCCAGAATAGAGGCGGTGCCTTCTCAAACACCGCCGTGGGGATTATGATGCACGTTTCCGACAGCCTTACTGTGGTGGTCTGACCGCCATAGAAAGGCTATTGGCAACTGACTTTGGGGGCCCTTTTCAGAGCCACCGTCCACCTCATGGCCTCTGCTATGAGGCCTGGGGGGCATCTGCCACATGGTGCATGGATGTTTAAAAAGTGTATATTTCCTATTGCGGCTTGTGCTGCAGCCCAGAGGCCAAGCTGCAATAGGAAATATATACTTTCCGACTGCCGTGAAGGCAGTCACATCCTAATTTGGGAAGCGGGACCATCAGCGCCTTATAAGGCAGTCCAGTTTCCGACATGATGCCGGTAGGATGCTCGTTCAACTGGCTTTGTAATGGGGATCATGGTGTTCTAAATATTATTTTCAGATTATTGCCTCATGTGAGTAAATAATAAGAAATCTACAACCAATGGAGTGACACGTTTGACTTTGTACATAATATTCAAGACATGATATTTAAGTCAGACGACAATTTTGTTGGTGTAATTTTAGCATACAACATTGTGGCACACAGGTGTCTGCATGTAGGTTTGTCACACTTCACTCCCTGTGCTCTTGTGCCCACCACCAGGGGGCCGAATGTTGGTACTTTCTGTTATAACAAGCTTCTGGACCCTCCCCTTCATGCACATATTGACTTCCAGCCATTTGGACTCTAGTTGGAAATGGCCATCCATTCCCAATCCATGCCGGGTTTTGTAGAAGCCAGCCTGCTAATTCCTGAAACTCTATTAGCTAGAATTTCCTGCTCACTGCTTCAACTCCACCGGTGCAGGTCAAGGGTGGGTAGTGGAATTCAGCTCACCTGTGCCTGGCTGCTGATAGCCTGCTCACACCAGATGCACGTGATTACAGTGAGCTCTTTTAACCACATTGCTGCTGGACATATTCCCCTCCGGTGCTGAGGAACAATTATAATGGGTGTGGTCATGACGGAATGGTTCCGTCATCAGCACAGCTCCACTGTGCCTCATGACGGAACCGTTCCATCATGAGCATCGAAGAGGTTAAGCCCCAGCTCCCTTCAGACCAGCTTTGGTCATTGTAGCTGTGCATCGGTGAAACCAACCCTTGCTTCCTGAGCTTTTGATATCCTTGTTTCCAGTGTTTCCTGAGCTTTAGTAATTCCTTGTTCCTGAGCTGCTGTAGTAATTCCCTGTTCTGAACTAGCACTGCCCGCAGTGCTACCTTGGCTCTTGAGCTTTAGTAATTCCCTGTTCCTGAACTAGCACTGCCTGCCTGCAGTGCTACCTTGACTCCTGAGCTTTAGTAATTTTCTGTTCCTGAGCTAGCACTATCTGCAGTGCTATCCTGGCTCTTGAGCATTTGATCAATTCTTGTTCCTGCTCCAGCACAGCCTTCAGTGCTACTTTCTTTTCTTAACTCCTGATCCAGCACTATTCTAGTATACTCTTTCTTCCCAGTTTTGTGGTTCCAGTTCCTAGTTTTCTGCCTTTCCATTCCTGCTGTCTTGTTTCTATTACCTTGTGTGTTTATTACTTGTTTTCTGCCAATTGTTCCCTGTGATTTTCCTTCTGTTCCTGTGAAGAGCTCCTCTTGCTAGCTCCTTTGCTATCGTGTTTGTGTTTAGTTCTGCCCCTTGCTGTTACTGCTTCATGTGTTCCTGTTTGATCATCAGGATCTGAGGGCACAGCTGGTGTTTCTTGTTCACTGTGAGTATTGTCTTAGAGTTAAATTTATAACATCACCATAGCTATCAGCTCCACAGACCCTGCCTTTGCATGCATATCCTATATGTGGGTATTTGCAGTCAGTACCTGTAACAGCAATTTTGGGTGAGGAGCGTACTGAGCTTCAGTCTTACAGTGCGGAGCTCCTGAGTGCTTTACTCCACATTTCCTTTATTGTTAATGTTGTGTTATATATATGTCTTGCACATCCATCCTGGGTGTAGGTATTCTGAATGCTAACCCCTCCCCCCCAAGTGCCTATCTTTTCTCAGTTCTAGCTACCTTGCCCTTTTGTGCAGGTTTCCCCTTTGGATCCCTTTTCTCCTCTCTGACTTCCTGTGTGATCCTGGACAGTACTGTGCTCCCCTTTCTGCTTACGTTTTCTACCCAATCACCATTACTTGCCCAAGTCCCTGACTGTGTCCCAGACAGTCCCTGACACATATGGTAATAAAAAAGATTATGAAGTGAGGGTGCGCCTATTCCTGGTGCATCACCATTACTTGGTCAGAAACTCTTAGAAAAGTGAAGAAACCATCTTGGTGTGGGAATGACCTCTATGTCAAAATAGGCCTTCTACCTTACAGCAAGTCTAGAGTGCCTTAAAAGAGGATCTAAACTAAAAGCAAAGTGTTTTAGACCTTTGTAAAAAAAACAAAAATGACTTACTACTACTAGACCTTTACCTATGTTGTATCAAAAAAGAACGCTGATATGGTTACATACTTTAATTAGCCAAGCAAATTAATACAAAGACATGCCCTGTACCCACTCCAGCCACAGTCTACCAAAAAAGTCTAATTACCCAGTTGCAGAGTGAGGACTAGAGTTGAAGGTGTTGCAGATCTGGTCTATTATCTGGATTTATGCGACAAAGAAAACAGGGGCAACACATGAAGGGACAGGGGGAGTCACATGGGTTACCTACAAACACACCCACTGCTCTCTTCTGAGAAAAAATAACCCACCAATCTCAGGCCAATGCCTCCAGCCTTCTCCGTCCCCACAATGTGGCACAACAGACCTCCCCCTACAGCATGCTGGATGCAGGGTCATAGTTCAGAGGGATATGACATGAAATGGTTTGTGAAGAATTTAGTTCTCTGCACACCTAATTGGGGCTGTCGGAATCTCCTGCCTCTTTATCCCTATGATTGCCAAGGACCTATGCACATGTGTTAAGGGAGCAGGGTTCCCCAAACAATTCCAAGTTATGGCATGCATAACGCAAACTGATGGGGCCCCCTTGCAGAATGTCATGAAGAGCCCCTGAGTCTCCCATATCCCACAGATATTTATTGGTCTTGGGTTGAATGGCCTCCGCTTGAAGGTTTGGGGCCCCGGAGGGTTAGGACCCCCACCGCCGCTGTGGAAAATCGTTACGGTTTGGTGAACATTATCTGCGCCATCTTGCCTTTTTCCCGATGCCACACTTTTTTCATACGCCCCCACCACTTTAGTTGTTTTTGATCAGAACCGCTCTCTGCACGTCCCTGACCCCCAACCCGGTTCTTCACCCTCGCCAGCGCTCCCCCATGTACTAGTCAAACCCCCCCGCCCTCACGTACCCTACGCATAAGCGGCAGCCATTTTAAGCACCATGGCCTCCCTGTCCCTCGCTGATAGCCGGCGCGTCTCTCTCTCTCCTATCCTCGCAGGCATCCCCCGCACGCTGGCGACCCCCTCACTCTCACATGCCTTGGGTCATAAACCCCTCTTCAGCGCAGATCTGTCTCAGAATCCCATCCTGTTCCCAGCGCGACACCTCCCTTCATTCCTTTCATAGTCTCAGGCCCTTTGATGCAAACCTCCCTTTTCTGTGTGCCCGTCTGTCTTCCTTGTTCCCAAGCCACCACCTGGCCCTGCGGATACTGTTTATTACCCCGTACAGTAGGAAGCCTCCCCTCCCCATCAAAAGACCCTCGAGCCGATCAAAGCCCCCACCCTACGAGATCCGATCAAACTTCACACATTCCGTGAATCGGCGGAATGTCCAGCTGCGCGATAGCCATCACCTGTTGTTACCGGGGTGGGGACTTCAACTGTAAATGTGTGTGGGAACGTGCCTGAAGGGGAGATTCCGAGGATATCCTTTTATGTTTCAAAGCATTGCAAGAATGTGTTACATGCAATAAAGATCATAAACCCGTGTATAAGAGGCCAGGCCTCGAGAGATGCGATTAGAGCACCTCGTGACGATACTTGCTGTCCGAGTTGATGTGTTCTCCTCCGGAGAGAATAAACCCTCGTTTCCTGCCTTTCAGTCTCCAGCGCCTGCTTCTTCATTGATTAAATATTGGTGGGTCATAGAGGCGACACCGCCGGGCAACACAAAAAGGGTCTTTGATCACTGGTTGTCTACGACCCCTTTTACAATTGGCGTCCCAAGCGTGGGGCCCATCAGCGACTCGTGGATCCAGTGGGAGAGGTCCTGACGACAGAGTGAACGACTGCAACGATCGGAAGGTACCCTGTCCGATAGACCCTCGTCTGACAGCCGATCATCCGAACTTCACTGGTTCCGAACAGACCTCTCTCGAGTGATCTACGGTCCTGACTGGGAACCATCAGGAGTGCCACGAGGAGTACGAAGAGAAGAGGACGATCGGGCGCTGGATTCGGAAGACAAGAAACTGTCCATACGGTCCGGGTAAGGTCGTGTAAACACGACGAATTGCGAAATGATTGATGATTGATGGAAAATACTAGTATTTATTCTTTGTTAATTTATTTGGAGTTTCGCTGTCGGCAAACGGAGAAACAACCGGCTCTCTCTCTTTGCAAGCAGCGAAGGATAGGTAACGCACCCGTCGTGCCTATCTTTCTCCCCCATTGATCAATTGCCCCTCCCCATTGATTAACTGTTACGGATTGTTTTCTAGAGATTCTCTGTCTGCAAACAGGAAAGAATAGGTCCCCCTCTTTGCAGATAGTGAAAGGGTAGGTGACGCAGACCTTTGCGGGCCTACTTATTCTCCCCATTGAACATTTTTTATTTTTTATTTATTGACCAAACACTGATTGCCCGATATTGGTTCTTGAGGTATTCACTGCCTGCAAACAACGTAGAATAGAAATATTCTGTCTAGTCTTTGCACGCAGTGATAAGATAGGTAGTGCTGACTATTATCCCCATTGTGATCCGTCATGCCTGTCTTCTCCCCACTGATGGATAGCTGGTTCAACCCGGACCGTTTATTAGAGGTGGACCATCTAGCCCCGCTGGAAGGCACCCCTAATAAAGACATGTTCACAAAGTATGGATTAATTACCATAGCCTATAGCAAGCTATGGCACAAGTATACCAAAACAAACCAAGAGAAACAGTGGCCACTGATAGGATCCTTCGATTTAGATGAAATAGAAACGGTGGAAATAGCCCTTCGTAATAATAAGACAACGCCTATTATGCTCGATAGTCTCGGTATGTGGCGCAAAAAGGCTACGCAACGAAAAGAAAGAGACGAAGCCAAAGTAGTTAAAGAAACGCGACAGGCAATCCTCCAAACGTCTGGTTGGCAAAAGGAAGGGCCAAAGACGACACAGTTCCGAGGATTAGACACAAAAAGAGAACGGTGTAAAGGGATGTGCCGACGGGACAACCCCGAGACACAACGACCCAAAAGTAATCCCCCGACACTATGCCCAGGACGAACAGATTTAAGGCAAAATCAATGTGCTTTCTGTAAATGTCTCGGACACTGGAAAGCCCAATGCCCGACTCTACAGAACATAAGTAAGAGCGGAGGGTCGACAGAAATAACAGGCCGGCAGAAAGGGAAAAGGCGCGAGACAAATCAGACTAACACGGACAGGACGGATAGAACCACCACGTTCGATTATGCTCGATGGCACAAATTTCGTCAGACCAATTTTAACGACATGTTAGAGTTCTGGGACTGATTGCCCCCCCCCCTGTTGCCCCCCCACTCTGAAAAACAAAAGCAAATACAGGCTTGCGTAGACAACCCCCCGTTAGAACAAGGACTCAGGGAAACCAAGCATCTGTTATATAATTTAGGATTTAATTACGGTAAAGATAACACACAACCAACGATAAATAGAAAAACTAGTAAAACATTCTTTAAAGCAAACTGTACTAATAGGAACAATACAAAACATATTACGCTCACTCCGGAAGTTCTCAAAATGTAACAGGTCAACGGTCCCGCCCATCCGGAAGGTGAAACACACAACACGTCTGGGGCGGGGCCTGCCACCAGCCATAGACCAAAAGAAATCGCCGACGAGAAGGTATAGGAGGCTCCATGGGCCGACGTGAAATGGTCTCCCCATACTCTCCTTCCTGGGGTGACGTCCCCCGGGCCACGAGTGGGGAGGGGGCGGATGCAGGTGACCCCCTCCCTCGTATCTCCTGGTCCGGCCATCATGAATTCCTCCATCGAACTGATGCAGGGTGGGCTGGGAGGGAGAGGCGACGCGGACGAGCCTCTCCCACCTCCACAGGTAGGAGGTTTCCCAGCCCTGGCCCGGCGCCGAAGTCCTCCAGCCGGGCGACGGCCATATACCTGCGCAGCACAGAACAGACAATGTCCGACGGAGCTATATTTCCGCAGCACAGAACGTGCAGTGTCCAACGGGCATATACTTGCGCAGCACCGAACATACAATGGTCCCCCAAGAGTCGGAATCAGGGGTGTAGGGTGGTCATCATGTGCACCCCTGATTCGAAGGGGCGGCGTCGGATGCGCTGGGTGAGGGAGGCGGCGCGAACGAGCCTCCCTCACCTCCCCAGATGAAGGCTCCACAGCTGCACCCTGGCGCCCCGAACCAAAATGTCCTGCTCCAACAGCCTGATGTTCTGTCTTAGTCGCCACAAGAAGTTTTCTTCCACTCCTGAAAGACACGACGAAGGGCGGCGGCTGCAGGGTCTCAAAATGGCGTCCGGGCCCTCTGGAAGACGGGTCTAGGCCGCTGGAGTAACTTTGTCCGAAATTGCAACTCGGGCACTTGCCCACCTGGACACAAGCCCCCACCTTCGACAAACATCCCCTCGACTTTGAAGATTCTACCAAAGTCCCAGGAGCCCTCGGCCCCTTCAGGCTTCCGGTGGGGAACAGCTGCATTGATCACTAATAAAATAACCACGACACAGCCACAAGATGGTGGTGCTCTCGTGTCAGCGCCAGCTTTAGTCTGAACCACCCAGGAACATTGAGGGCTAACGAACTCGAGTAAGTTCCGGCTGAACATCAACGTGACCCGGTAAGAAAGATTCTACTTCCCTCCCCCTTTTGATTGACGGTCCACACCACCAGCCCCTCTGTTAGCACAGGTTTTTGAACTACCGAAAGGGACTCTGGTCCAACCGCCAATCGTCGGAGACATTTTTGCCCCTGATGCTACTCCCGGACTAACCCGGCCTCGCCCAAAATGGCGCCGGTATCAATAGGAACTAACGGACACCCCGTGGTGTTCTTTAGCTAATGAGACTTGATGTACTATGTGAACCATTGTACACTTAACGAAAAGGGAGGAGGGTTCACTTGGCGAACATTTGAACGGATCCCGTTAAAATGTTGATTTCGATGTACGATTTATTTTGATATTTATTGTAACCGGTACATAACGTCGCTTATGATGCACGCCCACGGTACACATCTAGGAAATGTGATTGCAATGAGCTTGACTGTGTTTCCATTTACGAACTAAAATGCCCCTGATCCCTCAGCTATTAATGGACGTTTTCAGTCTCTTGCAAATAACTAAGTAGACGTTTTTCAATGTTTTTAAATACTGCAAAATAGCCCCCTACTGTATGTGCTTCAGCCGTCGCCATGTCCGGCCAAATACGATTGCACTCTCATATTTATTTTCTGAACGATTATGCAAATAAAGGTTTTCCAAACTATGAACAGGTATCGCCTACCTTTGTAAATGTGGGAATTTGGCGGGAGGGCTTTTCTGTGCGCAACCGTTTTGCTCTCTTTTTAAGGTTATCAGAAAATGGTTGGTCGGCCCCGGATGGATGATCGAATCTAAGGTATGATACGCTGCCCCCAAATGTGCGACTGGGCTCAGGAACTAACGCAGGAAGAAGGACCTCGACTTCTGAGAACGGGTAAAGTGAAGCAGTGTGAATGACAGAATGTTATAAAGGTATGATACTCGCAGGTACTAAGGAACAGGGTCGGCCGAAGAACTGATATACCTTAGAACATCACAGCATTGAGAATGATTTAAGGATCCCGATAGCTAGATACACCTCCGAAAACCAAATACCTTGCGCTAGGCGCCCCTGGTTCCTTCTTAGCGTTTCCCTATGCACGATCTAAAATACCACGCTTGGACCGTCTCCCTCACGAACAACCTATCGCTCGCCACCCTTACCACACTGCCCACCCCCTTCGACTTCAGAAACCGAGACCCCAGGGATTATATCCCGAGGGGATAAGACGAGTACGTGGTAAGTAAAGGACTTTCGTGCCCAATACATTTGATATGCTCGAATGTTGTTCCCCCTCCCTTTTTCTTTTTCTCCCTCTGCAGGTTACATTGGAATCACGATTAGGGTATAGTAAAAGATCTGGAGCCACGTCACGTACGATACATGAAGCGGACTAACGCTGCAAGATGACATCTAAAGACACCCAACTCTATGCACATCCTTTTTGTACCTGACCTAATGCTCATCCGTCCCAAACTGCATGCTTTCTACATCCTAACACAGACCCGAAACGTCTCGTATTGGGTAATGCACTGAATAGCCTAGATGGTACACAGTCACTCTCCAGGACACATGTGTATCATTTAGCCTATCGTTGCACATCTCTCTCTCTCTCTCTCTCTCTCTCTCTCTCCCTAACGACTGGCACCTAATTGGCGAACCTGGTGTACCACCCAATTGGCTCCAAATACCACAAGTATTTGCACAAAATTTGTCTTAAATATAAATTGCATCAATACCACGTTACTACCTCTCCTTTTCTGCTAAATATTGATGAAACCTAGATTGACCGAAAAGAAAGGGACAGGTAAGACGGCTAAGGTTCTCTAATCTGACCCATTTTGAGGGAACTACTTGTCAGTGGCATCCATGATAAAATGTTTCTGATAACGCGACCCTCCCCGTCCCAAAATTGTATCAAATGCCCCAATCAGCAAAGGCGATCGAGGTATACCCGCCTTCCCAGGACACCATCAGTTTTGTATCGGCTGCCCCAGACGAGAATTCTAAAAATGTCCCTTGCTCCAATTCACTGTGTTCCTAGTTGTTTTCCATAAGACCCCACTCGCCTCAAAGATGAGTTTAATAGTTATCGCAAGCCCCCCCCCCGAGTTTTTTAATGAAGTAGCCAGGTTGTAAGAAACGATGTAGAGATTAGAATGTTTACAAAGTTAAAATTAGATCGAAAAATGAAAGAACTTGTTGTATTAAACCTTGTTGAAAATGAGATGTTTAGCCAAAGGATAAGACGCATTGATGTAATGGAGAATAGTTTAGCCTATGTTCATCCCTCAGAAGGATGCCTATCAGACTATGGTGAATAACACGTTACCCTTTTCCGTAAAATACAAAGCCCTGAAGACCGGTCTAGCCCTGCAAGACTCGTACTAGGGAAATGGGTCTCTGACAGAAGAACTGACACGACTGTAATAAACGAATGCAATGAATGGGTATCAGACCTCGTACCACGGCAAATGAATGTAATAACCAACAAAACACCAAAGAAATAGCCACAAAGGAAAATTGTTGGGAATCCCGCAAACCTATCGTCAATTGTTTATACATTGGCTGCAAACCTCAATGTGGCGGATGTTTACCCCAGTTGCTTGGTGTTGGGAGAGAAATAGATTAACGTAATTGCCTACCTCTGCAAAATCTCTAAAGACTGTCTTTTCAAACTCATTTAAGGGTACCACCGTCGGAGGAGAAAGAGACCGGATGTGGGAGCACGCGGCCTGACTGCAGATTGTGGAACCTCAGCAACGGAGACCAAGGCGAGACCACAACAGTAAGGAGTCGCAGGACAAGGCACTGTTCCCGACAGAACTAAAGGAAAGGGCTGACCTGAGGCCCCTGCTCTATGATCGACGCGTGCCGAAAGGTCCCCGCTCTCTGAACGTGATTATGGACCCGCCTGTCTAAAAGTTTCCGTCTCCCTGGTCTGTTCCCGACTTGGCCCCGCTCCATCCCCTCCTCCTCCGACCCACCATAAGGACTACTCACACACACCCCCTTCCACCTGAACTTTCAAAATCCTCTAAATCCTACTGAGCCATCCAGAGAAGGGTATTTCCTGCGTCAAAAGGGAGGGAGCTCCGACTAAATAGACCACGAACTATGTTAATCTCAGAACGGTGACCTAAACTCCACCAAGGGTCGCTCCAAAGAGAAGATGAACGAAGTATGTGGTTCTACCCGCTGCTGAGCGCCTCGAAGATGATGGAAGCAACAGGAAATACCCACCACAGAGACCCAAGAAACAAACAGACTCCACAACTCGAAGACAATTGCACCTTTCATCGCAATCCTTTTTCTGCCTCCTAATAACTATGCTCTGAGCTGTGGAAGAAAATGCACGTGCTTCGAAACCATAACCCATTCCTCCCATGAGGTCTGGCGAATCGACACAAGGATGTACTCCCGCCCGCAGACCTCCAACGACTCAGTCCACATGAACATTCCTGTTGACAGAACGAATTGTAGTACAGGTGTTTAACAGTGCCAACAAAAGACGACAAAGAATGCTGAGAACTCACTAATGCTGGCCCATGACCATAAGACACTGAGAACTCTGATTGTTACTTTTATTATATCTCGTTTTTCTCCCAACCACCATTGAATTTGACTATGCTCCCACCGAAAAAAGGAAGGGAAAAGAGGACTTACTCATATGATAACTTACCAGTTCCTATTCCGAGTGACTATAAGCATCCATGATCTGTACCCAACGCCCTCGCTACATAATTCTAGTCTGATATTGCATTACTATGACTTTTTCTGCAACAAGCTTAACGATGAACCCGCCTACTAGATGACAAGATTTTCAAATGTGATGTTTATAATGTGATATTTATGTACAGTTCCTTTTGCCTAGGTCTCCATCCCCTCACTTATGACCACCGCAGTAGAGATAGATAGGAAATAGGCTAGCAAGATGTCGTGGAAATGTTAAAGGGAGGACTGTGGAAAATCGTTACGGTTTGGTGAACATTATCTGCGCCATCTTGCCTTTTTCCCGATGCCACACTTTTTTCATACGCCCCCACCACTTTAGTTGTTTTTGATCAGAACCGCTCTCTGCACGTCCCTGACCCCCAACCCGGTTCTTCACCCTCGCCAGCGCTCCCCCATGTACTAGTCAAACCCCCCCGCCCTCACGTACCCTACGCATAAGCGGCAGCCATTTTAAGCACCATGGCCTCCCTGTCCCTCGCTGATAGCCGGCGCGTCTCTCTCTCTCCTATCCTCGCAGGCATCCCCCGCACGCTGGCGACCCCCTCACTCTCACATGCCTTGGGTCATAAACCCCTCTTCAGCGCAGATCTGTCTCAGAATCCCATCCTGTTCCCAGCGCGACACCTCCCTTCATTCCTTTCATAGTCTCAGGCCCTTTGATGCAAACCTCCCTTTTCTGTGTGCCCGTCTGTCTTCCTTGTTCCCAAGCCACCACCTGGCCCTGCGGATACTGTTTATTACCCCGTACAGTAGGAAGCCTCCCCTCCCCATCAAAAGACCCTCGAGCCGATCAAAGCCCCCACCCTACGAGATCCGATCAAACTTCACACATTCCGTGAATCGGCGGAATGTCCAGCTGCGCGATAGCCATCACCTGTTGTTACCGGGGTGGGGACTTCAACTGTAAATGTGTGTGGGAACATGCCTGAAGGGGAGATTCCGAGGATATCCTTTTATGTTTCAAAGCATTGCAAGAATGTGTTACATGCAATAAAGATCATAAACCCGTGTATAAGAGGCCAGGCCTCGAGAGATGCGATTAGAGCACCTCGTGACGATACTTGCTGTCCGAATTGATGTGTTCTCCTCCGGAGAGAATAAACCCTCGTTTCCTGCCTTTCAGTCTCCAGCGCCTGCTTCTTCATTGATTAAATATTGGTGGGTCATAGAGGCGACACCGCCGGGCAACACAAAAAGGGTCTTTGATCACTGGTTGTCTACGACCCCTTTTACACCGCAACGACTTGGGTTACAGCCGAAGTCATCTATGTACGCAGCCAATGTCTTCTTTCTATTAATATATTTTGTGAACATATTTGGCTATATTTTTCTATTCATGTTGCCTTTCTTTCTCTCAGGGTAGAACTCCTCCAAATCACTGAGCAACCAATGTGTCTTTCTTTAAGTTGTCGTGCACTTGGTCTTGGGCCTTTTGCATCTTCCCCAAATACCTTTTAATTGAAATGGACTAATCTTCAATTATCGGTTTTGTTTAGGGCCCAGGCCAGCAGTCTAAATGTAGGGCTTAATTATGAGTTTGATGGTCCAATGGACCGCCAAACCCACTGGTCGGACCACCCTATTATGAGTTTGGCAGTCGGACCACCAAAGGACCCCTGCAACCGTGAGGTATCCATGATCACCCTGCGGTGTTGCAGCAGTGTGAGGCCACAATATGCTGGTGGTGCTTCTGCTTCATCACCATGCATATTATGAGTTTTCTCACATCGACCATTTTCATGGTGGTTGAGCCCACCATGAAAACGCTGCAGTGAGGAACCTATTGCCTCATGGCCAGGGGTTGTAGGCAGGGGGGCACATATTGCATGCACCCCCAGTTCCTGCATGGCTTGGACTTCACAGTCCATGCTGTGCAGGAACATGCTTTGGCGCTCCTATTGCGGTGCCTTTCTAATATTCAGATATGAGCCTCTGAAAAGCACTGCCATGGGACCGCCAAAGCACCGCCCACCAGACCAGGAGAAAATTCCAAATCTGGTGGGCGGTCTGTGGTCGAGTTTGGTGATGTGGGATCAGGGCGCTGGAGTGGCGACCCTCTTCCACACTGCCAAACCTGTAATCAGGCTCTGAGTCTAATTTTAAAGTCCTAATGACTGCTATTCAACTGTCGCAAAGGCAGAATGATCACATAATGTCTCATGTAACAAAGCACATGACCCCTGAAGCAGCCGCGACCCATGCAGGCAACAGTGGTAGGGCCTGGTGGGTGGGGATTTCGATTGCTGTTGACAAGGGCAAATTAAATAAGCAATTAATATTTCTCGTCATCGTCTGCCGAAATCCCCCCACCGGGCCCCACTGCCCCACCGCTCTTACCTGCACGGGCCGCGGCAGCCCTGAAGAGCAGAATGCGAAAACTTAATAGGCTTCACAATCATTGTTTTCTACTGGTGAAGAAAAGGGGAAATTAAGTAGCAACCCATACACAAATCAATGAGCTGCCTCCAAAAGCAACATTCACATTCACAAATGAGAGGGCAGGCAAATGTAAGCGTAGCAAAAAGTAGAGCTGCAAATAGTAGGTTTTTACTACAGGGAGTTATTTTTCGGTGAGGATCTTCATTTAAAGTTTGTTACTCCTGTTGGAGCAGATATTATAGAGAAAGCGCACATATGACCCCCTCAATTGCAGTAAAGAGCAAATTTGCCCCTTGGCTTAGGTCTAAATGGGCTTCGTGTTCATGCTCTGCAGAATTCCCTTTTCTACATTTTTTTTCAAGCGGTGAGATATTGCTGTCATAAGAAAGATGTCACTCCTGTTACAACGACTGTGGTTTTGTTAAACACTGTACTACAAAGAGCGGCTGTCAATTGAATGAATTGAAGAACTCGCAGCTCGGTATTTGGCACCAGTTCTAGACTTAGAGTGCTGATAAGCCCCAGGAGAAATTAAGTTTGTTTAAAAAGCAGCACAAAAGTTGTATATTAAATTACTGTTTTCTGGCAGGATCATCTGGAAATTCAGATTTCGCTGCTTCCTCTGCTTAGAGGATGATAATTGAGGCTGAATTCCCTTGCCTTTAATATGCCTTATATTTTCCACCTGGCATAGGACTCAGACAGATACAGATAAGTGCTCTGTAGTCGTACAGACAGAGAAACTGCTGTAATTGCTTTCATAATGACTCCCACGCATCAAAGGAAGGCAAATAATGGTATTTAACACTGTTTCCATTCTTCTGCTGAAATGTAAATTTAAAGAGGTATTGTCAGGCAGTGCAGAGATTGTTCAACAAGGGCGACTGTCATATGCCTCTCCTGTTAATTAGCTGCCCACCAGAGGTCCCTGAGAGCAGTGGCAGAGTTCCCCTCGTCAGATGGGCTGATTTCCAGGCTGAGGCCGGACGCACAATGGCTTGATTAACACTGCTGCTTAGATCAGGGTCTGGCTGGGACGGTGTCAATTGGCATTTTGAGGAATCAATTAAATAGCTCTCAATATTATGTGTCCAGAGGTTCACTAAATTATTATGGAGCGTTGCAAAACACATTTCCAGGGAGTAAAATAAGTCTAACCAAAAGGGGTTTATTTAAGTTATAGATGCTTTAAATATTCGTTCTTTATGGAGTTATGGATCTGATGTGCAATGATTGCAAAAAGTGGCTACAAAGTGTGTAAAAAATTTTGTGAATGCAATCTGATGACGCACCTGACCTATTTACGAATAGGTTGGTTTACCGAATAACAAGTGGTCACAGACCGACCCGCCTAATTAATGTTAATTAGGCAAGCCACATTATGTAACCCTCTGTGATTGTCTACAAGTACAGGGATGGTGGCTAACAAAGGACAGAAGCTGGCATTACCTGTGATTGCTATCCAAAATTGATTTTTTTTATAAAGCAGCCTGAGTTCCTATAGGGAACTCAGGCTGACATTAAAAGAAAAAACAATCCTGCTTCCCCTGAAGTTGCCACACCGATTCCCAAGTTTTCAGCCGAACCTGTTAGTTACTGGCAGATCAATAGTTTGCAACCAGAATCATGGTTACAAGCCACCAGGGACGCAACTAGAGCCACATTTCAGGGAGGGTGGGAGGTGGAGGAGAGCACTGTCTGTGCGTGTGTCCGAGAAGCTGTCTCAGCCCGGGCTGACACACACGACGGTGGGGGGAGGGGGGGAGGGGGGGCTGAAGCCCTTTGAGAACAATGGGCGTTGCGCACCTGCAAGCCACCAAATACATACTTGACTTGTACTGTCAAATCCGATGAACACGAGGTCAGAATACAAAAAAATAGTATTCATTTGAGCAAATAGGATGTTGGCATTAGATAATATTGCATCATTTTGTATTGTGATTCTGATCATATATTGTTGCCTTCGGTAATACATTTATTTACTGAAATAAACCTTTATGTTTACAATTTGCTGCTGTCTCTAGAGGTATTATTCTCTTGAAATACCATGTATTTCATGCGTGTTGAAGGTGCGACTAGGGACACATTTCCTCATTTAGGTTAACATCATTCTTGATCGTGTGTAGACGCTTTGGTGGTCATTAGGATGGCGTGCGGATCCTATCGGGAAATGGGACCGATCGCCATAAGGGCGGGGGTCCCGTGGAGGCCATTAGAACCCGCCCGCCACAGTGGCAGGCGTATACTGCATACCTGACATTGTGGCGGGTGGTGCACTCAGCACCGCCCTCCACAATGCCAGGAAGGCATGTCGTGCACTTCCATGCACAACATGACAGGCACTGCGCGGTGTCTGCCATCTTGTGCATGGAACTGCAGGGGGTACCATAGGTACCCCCCATATGCACCACGCAGAGTCCCTGGGGGCCCGCAACAGGCCCCCACAAGCAATTCCTGCACGCCTTTCTGCCCCCATGATAATATGGCTGGCGGTGTCTAACAGACACCACCACCATATTAAACTCTTTTCCGCCCGGTCGACTTGTTGATCGGGCGGAAAAGCGTTGGACCATCTTTCCGTCTGCCGCGGTTCCCCCGCCATAGTAATTTGGCAGGGGGGAAATGGGTGGCGGGCGGGTACGGATCTCTGGTGGATCGCCACAGCCATGCGGGCAGTGGCGATCCGCCTGAGATCCTAATGGGCTCCCTAATGTTAAAATATCACCTAAGATAGAGTCAATAATAAGCATACTTATTCCGTGCTGAGTCATAGATTAAATAAGTATTTTGACCCCAGATGTTAATGATTTATTTTGTGTATCATATATTTTCTTCACTTCTCTTCAAAAATCGCTGATTTAATTCAAGTTTCATCACTCATTTGGAGTCATGGTGGTCTAAAAGAGATAGGATCTTCAGAGGTGGCTATCCATATTGGCTATGCTGCAGATGGTGGGCAGAGAAGGCATAATAAAATAGGTGGGTACCCGAATCAAGTAGCTGCAGGCTGTCAGGTATCCCAATCCCACTGCCTGCTGAAAGATTTTATGATAGAGAGACAAAGAGAGAGAGAGAGAGAGAGAGAGAGAGGGAGAGAGAGAAGAGAAGAGAGAGGAGTTGCACTCCATTTCATCAAGCAATAGCTCAAATCTCCTTATTGGAATAGTCAGGAGGTACAAAAAGCCTAAGCAACATTATGAGTTGACTTTGGCTTGTTAGTAGTTATGGCTTGTCTGGGAAATTAACAATACTTATTCCTCACCATTAAATGGTTCCTTTCGAGGGTGTGCAGACAGAATATTGTATAAAAAATATCAAGTTGCACAAATATTGAGTAATAAATATCGTGATTCAGAACTATCAAAGTGTTTAGTATCGTTTGCAAAAAAATAGTTAAAAATATTATTTTTTAAATTAATGTTATGTATTTTAGTACATATTTTATATACATGTGATATGTGTTTTTTTGTATAAGAATTGTTAGTATTTTTAATATATGTGTTACATTTTTTTATTTGAATTTTGCATTTTTTGTAGCAGGTTGTGGGTCTTAAGGGGAATAGGGTGGGAAGTGATATAATTATATTAAATTAATTGATTATTTTGTATTTATTAATATTTGTGTAATTGAGATTTTATCATTTTAAATGTGCAAAGTAATTTATTATACATTAATTAATAATTG
Source organism: Lissotriton vulgaris (assembly GCF_964263255.1). NCBI lineage: Eukaryota > Metazoa > Chordata > Amphibia > Caudata > Salamandridae > Lissotriton > Lissotriton vulgaris. The sequence continues at coordinate 1,884,535,189 of NC_141687.1, read as the reverse complement.
GCTGTTAATTCATTTTAATTAATTAATTGGCAATTAATTATGGTAAGTGTGTAAATAATTTTAGGTGTGTGTTGATGTGTTTATAGGTGTAAAGGGTGGGAAGTAATTTATTTTTAATTGATGAATTAATAATTCGTTGTTAATTAATTTTAAATAATTAATTGGAATTAATTATGGTATTTGTGTAATTGATTTTAGGTGTGTGTTTTGGGGTTATGAGGTAAAGGGTGTTAAGTAAATACATATTTTCTATTATTTATTTTTGATATTAATTAAATTAATTAAAATGTTATTATAGTAAGTGTGTAATTCATTTATTATAATATTCGATATAATATTTCTAGGTTTTTGTTATATGTAATTATTATTATAATATGTTTTCTTTTTACATATTTAAAATATTTGATCTTAAATTGAATTGTTTTTATTTATGTTTATGATTTTTAACATTTTTAACATATATATTTTTTGATAAGTGTTTGAGCGTAAATAGTAATTTTTGACTCTCCATTATCCAACACGTTCCCTACTGTTGCACTCACTGGAGTGAGAATAGTCATTTTTACCCTTCCGCTATCAAGCACTTTTCCTACTGTTGCCCTCACAGGAGGGGAATAATTATTTGTACCCCTCCGCTATTCAAAACTTTCCCTACTGTTGTACTCACTGGATTTGGAATATTAGTTTTCACCCCTCAGCTATCCAACACTTTCCCTACTGTTGCGCTCATTGGAGTGGGAATAGTAACTTAACCCCTTTGCGATTCAACACTTTCCCTACAGATGCACTCACTGGCGTGGAAATAAAAAGAAAAGGAACCCCTTAGCTATCCAACACTTATCCTACTGTTGCATTCAGTGGAGTGGGAATAGTTATTTTTACCCCATTGCTATCCAACACTTTCCCTACTGTTGCACTGATTGTATTGTGAAATATAAGTTTAAATATTTTTAGTTTAATGTTTTAATTAATTATCGATTTTAGTTTTTTATATTTTAAATCATTTATATATATATATATTATATTATTCAATTCAATTCTTAGCTTTATTCGATTTTAGTTTAAAATCATGAAAGCGTACAGTTAAAAACAATCTTAAAAATTTACATACAGAAACACAAGATGTCTAAAAGATAAAAAGATTGGTCCAAGCTGCTGGAGTAAGTTCCTTAGCTCCATATGACAATTCATAGTTTTCCATACTTGTGGCCAATGTGCATTGTTACGGGGTGATTGAAGGCGGAAAGGCCACTGCCACTCGATGCGCAGATGCTTTTACCCCTCGAGTAAATTGTCTCTGCCTTTGGTCTAAGTCGAGGGATGTATGCCATGCTTGGATAAAAGTCGTGTAGGTCCCGGATGGATATAGGGCCGTCGCCTTCTCGGGGATGCAAAGTTGGCAGGTAGGGAACAATTAGTCTACTTCTAAATCTTATTAGAACCAGGTCGCCGTCAATGTTTTTTTGTAGGGGACCTAACCAGCCCACCCTTCTAACAGTCATGATTGTACCATCGAGATCTAGAGGCAAGGGCCTATTTTTAGTTAGCCAATAAGTGACTTTATTTAGTAGGCCTTGTTCCCATTCGGTTTTTCCATGTTTGAGTGCTGGGACTCCCGCAAGGACACACACAAAAGGTGCAGCCTCTGGAGGTAGCTGTATATGAGTTGTTTTATAAGGCTCTACTCAGTAGCAGTGTATTGTGATAGACCAGGTTTGGAGTGGACTTTAGGGGCAGTAGGGGGTGGTGAGTTAGAGACTAGAGGATGAGTTTGATCATTACTGTTTTTTGCAGGTGGCATTGGCACTTCGGTTGTACCAGATGGGTTGAAACAGTTAGGTGTTATAAGTAACCTTGATAAGTTGGCCTTGATACTTTTCTCTATTCCCAGCAGCCTATCCTCTAGAGTGGTAATTTTTTCAATCAGTGGAGAAATGATTGATCTAACCAATTGTTCGATCTGAGAAAATTCAAGTTGAAAGAAGTTACTAGTTGGTCTAATTTTTCTTCCGAATTTGGGTGGGGATTAGTTGGGGATTAGTTACGGTCGATGGGGGGCTAGAGCACAGTTTTTGTAGTTTGGGTTGGTTCCCTATGGGATTGACCCCATCCCACTTTCTTTTACTGGATGAGAGCTGGGGAAGTACTATGTTTTGCGTATTTGCGTTTTTGGGTAATGGAGGGTGTTCCAGTGGGCTACCGATTGGAGTTGATATACTGGTTCTTTTGGCGGGGCAAGGTAGGGGACTTTTGATTTCATTTCTATCTTCTACAGTGGCATACCTAGTTTTGCAAAGAGAATTTAACTCGTCCAACAGCGAGAGGTTTTGCGCTGTACCATTCGTTAGTTCGGGAGATTGGTTGGTGGATATGCTATCTGTAATCTTGCAAGATTCATTTGTGTTAGCGGTGGGCGGAGATGACCTACCATGATCTTGTGACCCAGGACGTGAGCCTCTCTGGCTGATAGGTTTCTTGGTTGCCCCCTTGCGAGTCATGATGGGGTGTGCTAATGTTAGAGTATTCAGAAAAGGGGGTGGTGATGAACAGTGTCTGAATTAAGCAGACCACTCTTACCCAGTCCAAAGATCAGGGCTTGATCCATCACCGTTATTTAGCTCACTGCACCATCCCATCTCAGAACCTGGCTATATGCAAATCAGTCTGTCCCTGGCCCAGTGCATCATGGGAACAGGGCAGACTAAACTACCAAGCCAATTCTTCACCAGAAAGGAGACAAGCTTCCGGGGACCGGTTTCTGGCATTTCAGCCGTCGTGGGCCCGGCTTGCTTGAATCCTGATGGTGCAGTGAGCAAGGGACTCATGTCTGAGTATACCCTGCCACACCTATAGTGGCCAAAAACGATTCAGAAAAGGGGGTGGTGATGAACAGAGTGTCTGAATTAAGCAGACCACTCTTACCCAGTCCAAAGATCAGGGCTTGATCCATCACCGTTATTTAGCTCACTGCACCATCCCAGCTCAGAACCTGGCTATATGCAAATCAGTCTGTCCATGGCCCCGTGCATCATGTAGTTTGGTTTGCCCTGTTCCCATCATGCACTGGGACAGGAACAGACTAATTTGCATATAGCCAGGTTCTGAACTGGGATGGTGCAGTGAGCTAAACTGTTGGATCTAGCCCTGATATCTTGACTGGGTGAGAGTATTCTGCTTAATTCAGAAACTCTGTCCATCACCACCCCTTGTTGTTAAATGTTAGAGTATAGCAGGACAACAAGACAATCTGGGGCTATTTGAGATTTTTCGACTAGTGTCCAGTATAGATATCCCTTGCCAGTGTGTAGGAAGGGGTCAAAAACTCATTACCTCGGTGATGTAGAAGAGTCAAGGTGGGTGGCCCGTCCCATCCTCCTCCAGCCTCTGAGAGCCACGGAGGGCCCGCCCTTTGCCAGGGCTTCGCCCGGCGCTGATCCGCGCGCGGTCCCGCGACGCAGGTGCTGGAGTCCCTTTTCAAGCGCCTCCTGGCACCGGATTTCCGTGTGGCGGCGTGTTCCGCCGCTAGGGCGTCTGGGTAGTGTACTTTTGGTGGCAAAAACACCCCCCTCGCACTGCGGCCGCTGATCTGGCTATGCGGAGGCAGAGGGGAGCGATGGAGCTGCACTGGTCCCGGGTGCTGAACAAGGTATGCCCCCAATTGTATCTGGTCCCCCCACTCCACCAATGCTGGAGTCCCTTTTCAAGCGCCTCCTGGCACCGGATTTCCGTGTGGTGGCATGTTCCACCGCTAGGGCGTCTGGGTAGTGTAGTTTTGGTGGCAAAAACGCCCCCCACGCACTGCGGCCGCTGATCTGGCTATGCGGCGGCGGAGGGGAGCGATGGAGCTGCGCTGGTCCCCGGTGCTGAACAAGGTATGCCCCCAATTGTATCTGTTAAACTTTTAACATAAATTAAAAATTATAGTTTATTAATCCTTCTAAAGTAAATATATATGTGCAAATTATTATGTTTTTGTGTTTGTTTTTTCATTAAGTTTATTTTTTAAATTGTATTGAAATGTATATTACATTGATTTTGTTTTGTTAAAATGATATTTGATATTTAATTTATTTAATACATATTAATTTATTTTATATTTATAAAAAAGTTGATATTTTATACATCTATATTTTTGATATCGATATTTTTTTGTCAATATTTTTGTACTTTCCTGTTTAAGTATAGGAGCTGATATTTTTGCTGTCTATGGGGCACATTAGGATAACGGCCGAATTGCCACCGCCGGTATGGCGGTGGCGATTCGCCCGCCAAAAACCTCCGCCCGCTACCAATTTCCCCCCGCCACATTACCATGGCGGGGAGGACCGGTAGGCAATCTGCCCGATTGCCTACCGGGCGGAAAAGCACTTTATATGGTGGCGGTGTCTGTTATACATCGCCAGCCATATTACTATGAGGGCGGAAGCATGTAGGAATTGCTTGTGGGGGCCAGATCCGGGCCCCCAGGGACTCTGGGGGGTGGGGGGTGCATATAGGGGGTACCTATGGTACCCCCCTGCAGTTCCATGCACAACATGGCAGGTACTACGCGGTGCCTACCATGTTGTGCATGGAAGTGCACAACATGCCTTCCTGGCATTGTGGCGGGGGTTCTGAGTGCAACGTCCGCCACAATGTTAGGAAGGCAGGATACGTCCGCTACTGTGGCAGGCACATCCTAATGGCACCCACGGGACCCCCGTCCTTATGGCGAGTGGTCCCTTTTGACTACGGGATGGTGTGCCCCTATATTTTTTACTCAATATTTTTAACATCAATATGTTTTACATCGATGTTGTCAGCGAACCCCTTTCAAGATAGAGACCAAATGGATTATGCAGGAAGCCTAATATTTATTTTTTATTTCACAGAGTTTTATATAGCGCAAACTTGACCCAAATCAGGTATCAGAGGGCTTTACATACCACCAGTTGCATTACATGGGGACACATTAATTTTTGTTAGGCAGAGGGAGATAAGTGATTTGCCCAGAATCACAGGATGTTCAGCTTCGTTGCCGAGACTCGAACACAGTTCCCCAGATTCGAGGTCGACCGCCCTAGCCGTTGGGCCAACTCCTCTCCCCAATATTGAGATGATTACTTTTCAATGTTTATTAGACGAGAAAGTGTTAGAATAAAGATGCACAAAATGATGTTAGAATTTGAGTTGCAATGAGTTGCAGGGGTCATTATTACATTATTTTCATAGCTTAAAATGAGTCTCCTTAGTGTTCTGGCTTTGGTTCATATTTTTTCCCCTCGCTAATTATATTTTTTGTATTACTTTTCTTTATTATTTTTTTTCCTAGCAATGTGTTTCTATATATACATAGGTATTTGTAGAGCCCTGAACAAGGGTGGGAGACCCAATTTAAAAAAAGTATTGTGTACAGGGAACTATGATGCTCATGTGTGGTAAAATCTATTGCACGAATATGTAGTGTTCTCTGAAGAGGTGTGTCTTCAGTTTATTTATGATTTACAGAAGTGATGGGCAGTTCTGAAATTAATATATGTGCTATTCTAGATCCTGGGTGGATGTGTGGAATAGCAAGTCTCCTCATTTTCTTTTTTTGCTGTTTTTCTTTCCAGTTTGACAATATTCGGGAATCTGGTGTAGTGCTGTAAACGTGATGAAGTTCATTTATCTGGCAAGTATGGAAAGCTGCTTGATCTGGTGTCCTTGCTAGCACTGCTACTTATCTTGACAAAGATAGGGCTAGAGGGGAGCAAATGTCCATACATCATGGCTGGAGAGATTTTATCAAACTTATTTAGGGTTTTGATGAGCCCTGCTGCTGCACGTGTATTATCTTTCATCAGAGCCAGTGTTGTTAGGGTGACCGTGGAGCAGTGCGTTGTATCCATCTAAGAAGGAAAGGACTAAAGTGTTGTTCTGAAGTAAGTTTCTGAGCGGTTACGTTTCATTTATTTGATGACACAGAGTTGGCAATGAGCGGATGTCAAGGGTAAATACAAGTTATTGTCCTCGTGCTCACATTGGGGATGAACCCATCTAAGCTCGATACTGTGAGTCAGATTTCATTTATTATTGCTTGTTACTAATGACTATGTGTACTCATTCTTTCTTGATCAGGTTCAGTTTTTGTGAATGCAGTCGGTGTGCACCTCTAGTACAAGGCAGTCATTTTGTAACAATATGAAACAAAGTAATTTGTCAGACAAAAAGCAAACAAGATTAAATAGAAGATGAAAAATACATCGTTGTTATATGGTGCTAGTTGCCAAATGTTTTCATTCTTGTTATACCAAAAGAGAGACTCGGAAACCAAAAAGTTATTTTACAGTGCCGACCTGCTCCTCTGCTACACAGCAAATATAGTTGAATGGGATCATCCCCAATGCCTTAATCTCTAAACACAGGTGAAAAACTTAATTTGCAATAAAAAAGTTGTTGAATGTTTCCACAGTGACCATTATGCAAGAAACCAGACACTGCAAGATGGTTCATGATTAGAAGGGGGACCAATGGAGACCTTGAAGTTTGTCGTTTGTGGGAGAATCAATAGGTCCTTTTACTGTGTTTAGGCACTCAGTGGTGGGCACTGAATACTAAATAATGGAGAAGCATAGGGTTATATGTGAGTGGGATATGCCCTGAAATGCCGTTGATGAGAAGAGGGCAGTAGGGAGAAGATAATTCAGCTTTGGCTTTCATTAGATCTCCTTTTAGCACATGGACACTATTTAGGAAGTAACATAACATGAAGGATTTGATACTAGGGGGAGGCAGAAAAAGAGATTTAGGGAATAAGTAACTAACACAAAATGTTTGAAATCAAAATAAAATGAAACAAAAAATTGAATTAGAAATGTTCTCATAGAACAGTTTTCTTAAAAAAAAAAAAAATAAATAAGCATTGCAGTGTAAATTCCATGAAGGCTCTCAGATGCAAAGGTATTTAGAGTATGCAAAATCAGAAAATTATTCAGAGTTTTAATGAGCAGCAAAATCATAATAAAATTACTGGGCAGCATTCCTAACAGCATAGGAAAGTCGTCTTCTGACTCACCCCAAAAATAAAGGGGTTCTTGTACACATTTCTTACGTAGCAAAATAGAAAAACTGCAAAATCATTATGGTGTGAGAAAAAGTATTTCTTTAGCAAATCAGACACAATCATAATACACTTCATTACCTTCACAACTCACTGCCTGAGCACACATTAATGAATCATAACATCCATTTAAGTTCATATCATCAAAACAATTCCAGTATGGTCCTCTGAGACGGATCCCTTGGGGTCACATTTAGGGGTTAGTGTGGTTCCCCATCCCTATAGCACAATTTGCTATAAACTGAGCCCAGATCAACCCGTCAAGAGTGAGCGCCATTTCCACATAGTGTGTCATCACCTGATAGGTAATTATACACTTCATTACCTTAACACATAAGCACCATTCCAGTTTTCAGAAATAATTATCCAGTACCCTCTATACTAATGTGATCCGTAGATGTTCTAACTAATATGAAGCACTGACAATCTTTTAGCGAAGGAATAAAGTAGTGATCACATCTGAAGACAGCGTATGAGGCGTTGAGAAATGTTACAAGTCATTGGGAGAAGGGAAAAGTTCATCTAAAGCAATGTGATAATAACTGTGGAAATAAACGCCTACACATCAGCTGTACTGTGCTCTGTGGAGCCGTCGGAGAAGAAGATGTACAAGGGGGAAGCAGGTGTGAGTGACAGAATGGCATTCATCTTGTCTAAAATGACGTTGCACAGGAAAATTTGCCACAGCTAAAACACATTTCTATCCATCCAATAAAATTAATTTTAATTGCAATAATGTCTATCCAGTCTAATATATAGTCATGTGTAAAAGGAGACTATTAATGTACAAAATAGAAACCTCGAAAACATATTTAACTGTACCACTGGAGGAATTGGGACATTATTGCAGAGGTTACATTATTGTCCATCACAGATGGCAAATTGCCATCTCTTGATAAAGTTTACACTACTATGTTACCACTAGGGGCAATGTTCCTTCTATTAGTATATACACTACACACATTGGTAAATGAATTGCTTTCTTCATTGCATGGATACTACACATGTACGTTTTGGTTCTTACAATTGAAATCAAGATGAGTTTAAGACTATTCTTAACAATGGCCAGAATAAAAAGTAGCTGGTCAGGTGTGGTCACGAAGCTCTAAGCTCTGGCAGCGAGCGAGAGGTCTGCGCATCAGCCCTTATGTCACTGCCCTCACACTCCAGATAACTTCTGCTTGATAGGGGTTTACCGCAGGAGGTCATTTTTTTACTTCTAGCAGCTATTTGCATAGTGTTGGGAATTATGCCAGTAGGACCAACTGATTTGCTCTACTACTGATATTGTTCATGTTTTACAAAAACGCAGCATGTCAACAGAAATGTCATACAACTAGCAGCAATAAGGAATTGAGAAGTCACTGAAAAATATCAGAGGGCGGAGTGGAATCCTCGAAAGAGCAGACATATGCTGCCAGTGATATCTTGTTCGGAAAAGACTTCCTTGTTCTGCCTTGATTTAGAAACAGAGGCGCAATTTCACAGACTGGCGAGATACAAACAATTCAGTTGGGGTTTGCACATTTGAGGACACAGGGAAGCACATGCATTATCAAAAAGGTGACTAGCCTTCACAGTTAGTTGAAGGCCCTGTCTTTTGATTGCTTGCTGATGAATGATAGTCTATTATACGCCTTCATTGGTTTCAAAATGATATTTCATTGCAGAATGTTAAGCTTGGGTGTGTGGAACTCTGCCCAACCCAACTACTGTGCTCTATGTAGCATTGTTTATGTCAACCACCCATACCTTTATTGACTTTGAGGAGTACAACGCTGGTGTCAGGCCTTCCCTCAGATTAGATGTTATTTTTCAATGCCTTTACATCGTACCAGCATTAGGCCCAGGCATAATTTTCGGTTTGCAATTTGGTATAATTTTGGGAACTTTGTTTTGCGAATTTTACATGAAATGCCTGAGATTATGCCATTACGACTCCTTGTTTGAAGGAGATAACCGTGATTGGTGCATGGCCACAAAGCAAGAGTCTGGAAAGCAAGTTGTTCGGATGCAAGCAACATTTTTTGAACATGGGTACCAATAACATACCTCAAAAGGTAATTTTGCATTAAAACTTTTACTGAAGAAGATTGTCGATTTACATTTTGAGCACCAAATGCATCTTTTTTATTTTTGGGTTTTTGGTTTTGAGTTAAACAGAGCAAGTGCCTAAGGGAGTGAGACTCCTGTACATACAGCATCAATTTCTTCTTCCTGTCCTGAAGGCTCCTCCCTGTACTTTGTCCAGCCCTTGGTCATTTTAGATTTGAATTTTGAGGGAAAGATTGGCTATAGGATGTTCCCAAAGGCCTACTGTACTGTCCACTCATGCTTGTCCTCCTTCACAATTGGGTTTAAAAGCAGCTCTTTGGTGAATGTGTAGCAGCACCTTACCAGCATCAAGAGCAGGACCAGGACTACGTCTCCCAGCTTCCCTTGAGTCAGTGTGGCGTACTTTCACACAGCGCCTTATGGACACATAAAAAGCATTCCTTGGCCCAACACTGCGGGACACGCTTAACAGTAGGACCTTGTCAGCATCAGGAGCTGGACAAGGACAGTGTCTTTCAGCTTCCCTTGAGGCAGGAGGCAGACTTCGACACAGCACCAGTCGGGCGCATAAAAGGCAGTGGTTGGGCCTGCAGTGCGGTACACATTTAGCAGCAGCACCTTTCCTGCATCAGGAGCAGAACTACATCTCTCAGCTTCCCTTGAGGAAGGGGGGTAGACTTTGACACAGTGCCAGCTGGGCAAACAAAAGGCAGCTCTTGGTCCCGCAGTACGGGACGTCCTTAACAGCAGCACATTGCCAGAATCAGGGGCGGGACTAGGACTATGCCTCCCAGCTATTGGCCGGTCTTTGCCTTTCATCATCCATTGGATCCATAGAATGCCGGGTTGGTCCCCCCTTATTGTCATTTCTTTCAGGACCGGGATGTCAATCCCTCCTCTGAATTAATACTGAAGATCAAGGGGAGATACATTCCTAGGTTATCTTCATCTTGCCACTTTAACTGTCTTTCTTGGGACCAAGTTTACCTGCTGGGCCCGCCTGGAGACTATGATTGCTTATTTTATTGTGGCTAGTAGTTTAAGGTGCACCATTGAGTAAATGCAAACTGGGGGCATCCAACCCTGTCAAATCCAAAAATCCTACCTTGGATGGGTTTATTGAGTGAGCCGTGGGAATCATCTACAAAGAGATTCAGCTTACTGAGTGGCAGCTGTCTCTTGCTGCTGACAGTCTTGACCTGCCTGTACCCATTGTTCTTGTCGATTCACTTGTGTCCAAAGCCATGGGCCACTTGGTCTTACCACTCATTTTCATTCTTCTACAGTCCATACTCCATCCTAGATGCTGACTCTCCTGCGGCGAAGTGCAAGAAGCGAGGCAAACAACATAGATCGAGAGTGACTGTGATGGAGTCTCTGTTCTAGGATTCTAGTGACCTGCCTCACTCTTTCAATCCGGCTCCTCTGGGGCCAGTTTGTATCTTTAAAGGCTTCCTTACTCAGATGTCTGAACTATTTGCTACATTCCTACCCTCCAGCCTTCCCCCTGTGCTTGAGAGACTGTCTGCTTTTGGGAGAAAGGTCTCCGAAGCCTTGGAAAATGGAGATGACACATGTGGGAGGAAGAAACCTAAATCCATCTCGGAACCCATGGCTAACCAGCCCCCACTTTTTTTGGGATGTTAATAAGGCCCTGCCTCATTCCAGTTTGCTTTCTCATTAATGACCGGCTGGCACCTCACGCATGGCACCACCTGCCCATCTGTAGCCTGCACCACTTCTCCACCAGGACTACTTGGGTGCCCACCACACTCCATCAGCTTTAGACACCCCTAGGGGGAATTTACTGGCACTACATCTCCCTCCAGCTGCCTGTCCCTATGTTGTGGTACTAGCTAATGTTCCTAAACTTAGGCAACTAAGAGCAGAAAACAACTTATGAACAAGGATACCCATTGACTTCAGTCACATGTTCGCTGTAAAGACTACTAGCTTTCAGTTATCTTGTTTGCAGAGAGGCTGGCATGGTTGGGTTCTCCCTCAAGGAAATTGAGGGAGACTGTGTTATTGATCATTTTGCTAATTCAAATGTTGCTAGTGTCTTATTTAGTTCTTCTTATTCAGGCCTTACTAAGCCAAGTGATGGGAAGGTTTTGCCATTAGGTTACTTTTGCAGGGATTTGGGCCTGAGGGGTGGTGTGCCCAGGGTAAGGCATGCTACTCCTCTGCCACACTTCCAAGCCACCTCCATCTTCCTCTTTTGATCTTGGCACCATAGGCTATGTACTTACCGGGATGTCCAACGTGTCATCAGCCAATGACTCAATCAGAGAGACTTCTCGTGATGGTTCTTTTAGGTCTCCTTTTTCTCCCTCTCACCTTTATTCGAAGATCAAACTGATGAGTTGGAACATTGTGGGGCTTGCAGCTAAAATTCATCTGAAGAATTGTGTTGACTTTATATCTATGTATGATATTGTTAACTTACAGGGTAATTGGGTCACCAGAGATTTATTTTGTGGTGGGTTTTCCCGTTTTTTTGTACTTGCCACACCCTTTGTGATGATGAGTAGGGCCGGGCTGGGTTAGCAGTATGGTTCACGACCTCTCTCAATTGTGCCATTTCACTCATTCCCAAACCTATTAGGCTATTTCAGGCGTTCATTGTTGAGTAGCCCAAACTTTTAAGCTTTGATTTTATTAATTTTTACAATGATTATTTTAATACTAATTTTAATCCCACTTTTGCCTCTCTTTTAGAGTTTATTGGAGAACAGGAGGTTAGCCCCACCTATTGAAACAATGGCCACCTTTGTTGGAGGGACTGGCTCATCAGATCATTGACTAACTTTTTTCTAGCAGGACCCTACTCAAACTCATTCAGGATGGGGCAGTTGTCCAAGTACTTTGAGTGACCCCAAACCCCTTTCTATCATAGGGCATGCCCTGTTCCAGGCTACTGCAGTGACAGACTCGGGCTAGTGTGGAATCCAGCGACCTGAATGAAATCCTGCGTAGAGTTCATGCTGATCATTTGAATCTACTTTTTGGCTGCCTCAGATCGATCAATAATTTTAAGTGTAGTGTGCACACCTTTGCCACCCTAGACAATACTATTAGATCTTATCTTCTGAAACCTATAAGCCGTATTAAGAAGTCCACTCACTCCTGGCTTGATAAGGTATGTAGGGAGGCCCAGAGGTGCTTGTTTAATGCACTCAGGGCTAATCCCAGGGACTCAGCAGCCATTGCTACCAACAGAAGGCTATATAAATCAGCCATTAAGTGGAGGAAGACAGAACTAAGGGAAGAAGTCTGGTCTACTTTGGTTACCTCTTGGAGGGCGAGAGACACTGGTTTGCTATGGTAAACAGTCAACAAAAACAAAATATTACAAACTGATTCTAACATGGTTTGTGCCAACATCAGTTCAGAAACTTGGGTAGATCATTTTAGGAAAGTTTACTGTACACTCAATATTTTAGTGGGAGGCCTGATTTTAACCTGGCTGTAGAATTTACTGTGGATTCGGTGGCAATTCGTGAAAGTCCAATGCATAAGGCCCCTGGGCCCAATGGATTACCCATGTACCTATAGAAACTGGATGTGGACCTATTGGCACCGGTAATGACCAATTACACCAATGTGGCATGAATGAATGGAATCCCGGAGTCCTGGCATTCAGTCATTATTGTACCCATTTTTTTAAAAAGGGAACATGGCCTCCACTAGTTCTTATAGACATATTTTCGTTATTAGACTCTACTGTGACAGGGTGTCCTTAACAGAATTATGTCATGGTCTTTGGAAAATCTCTTTATTGCTGATGCCCACTATGGCTTCAGATCAGGGTTGGACCCTCAAGAGCAGTGTCTCAATAAATACACCATTTTACACCATTGCACCATTATGAAAGGGGGTGAAGTCCATTTAGCTTTTATGGATCTGGCCTGCGCTTTTGATAGTGTGGTGATGTTCAAACTTTGGGAAGTGCTGTTTTTTTATGGGACATGTCATTCCTACTTGCTCTTCTTTGGGGATCGAAAGGCCTCTATCAGATTTGGGTCGAATGGAGAATGCAGCAAGAGTATTGGCCTGAGCCGTGCTGTCCGTCAGAGTTGCATCTTGGCGCCAAGTTTGTTTCTGATGTATATCAATGATTTGGATTCTACATAACTTAGTAAGGGGTAGGATTTGACAACCATGAATGGGCGGAGCATCCCTGTCCTTATGTATGCACAGGATGCTGTTTTATTGTCCAGCACATCCAACAGACTGCAGTTCCTACTAGATACCTTTGTGAGTTTCACGGATGGACCAAGCCTGGCCACCAACTCAGCTAAATCTTTTCTCATTTCCTGCAGCCTCAAAGTCCCAAAGCAGTGAAGACTGGGGATCTGAGGAACTCCCTTGTTAGAATCCCTTATTTCTCCTATTTGGGGGTCACCTTTGATTTATGGGGGACTTGGGGTCCTTGTCTGACATAGAGGAAACTCAAGTTTCGATTGGGTGTCTCTTTATCCTGGCTTCTAGAGTCAACTAGAAGCTTATCCCCCCCATTGTTGAGATTTACAAAAAGGAAGTGCTTCCCTATTCTAATTTATGACTCTTGATGTGAGGTTACAAGGTTGAAAAATTCCTGCAGGACGAGGAAAACAGAGTATGTAAGTGCATTCTTGGTGTTTCACCAATGCCACCAACGTTCTCCATCAATGAGGAATTAGGAATACTGTATGTAGCCGAAGACATCAATTTGGCCCTGTTGATGTCATGTGCTCAATCTGGCGTCACCCTGAAGCCTCTCTGCATAAGGATATTATCAAGGACTGTCTCTCATGTGATATGGGTCTTCACATTCCTTGGCTTATGCGGTTGTGTAACAATAGTTTAAGTGGTTCCCCTGCAATGCACAGAGAGGGGCCCCCCTCAGGATTTTATCCGGAGCGCTCAGACCTGAGTACTGTGCTCTGTGCTGAGGGGGCCCCCTGCAGCTCCCCCCCGTCGCACTGCAGGGAATGCGGGGGCCTGTGTTACGTCCCTGGGCTTATGGATATCAAGGCCACCTGTATCAAGTTAGGCAGACCTGATATTTCTACCCTTCTAGCCAATATTACCCTGAGGGATAAAAGCTGGATCAAATCTAGCTTTAAGAGAACTTATAAAGGCGTACAGGAACTGCTAGAGCGGAAGAAGCCCACTAACAAGGAGTATCTGTCTTTCCAAACCACACTAGGGTGGAACCATACCTGGAGCTGGTACGTAAAACACGGGCTAGAGATTTATTGACCAGGTTTAGTTTAGGCCAGATCAAGTGCCAGCTTTCGTATCCATTGAGCAAGTTTGACCCAACATCTATCTTGGTCTGTCCTTGTGACAAGAATTCCCTGCATACACTGACTCATTTGTGTTCTTCTGCAGGTATTATCATTGCTTTACTAGTACGTTTTTAATTCCACTGAACTCAGTGTTCAAACACGTTCCTGCTCTTTTATATTTGCAGAAGCTCGCCACCCTGGAACTCTGTGTAAGAGTTGCTACCCTTCTCAAGCATGCCCTTCAAGGCAGGCATACACTTTCATTCCAACTACCTTGATTATCACTGTGGGCCAGATGTATCAAGATACCGTTTTGCGAATCCTAAATAGCGATTTTTTGCGAATCGCTATTTAGAATTCGCAAAACGGTATGTATGTACAAAATTGCAATTTTTTTGCGATTCCTTATTATTCTTTATTTGCGAATTCGCATTTTGCGAATTCGCAAATAAAGAATAATTTTCAATGCATTCCTATGGGCCAGGAGGCCCATAGGAATGACAGTGCAATAATTCTCAAATTGCGAATTCGCAAATTGCTAATCGCAATTTGAGAATTATTTCAAGGGTGCAGGGGTGTCTCAAAGACACCCTGCTGCACCCCTCAAATCTACATGTGTGTGCATGTGGCACACATACATGCCCTATGGGCATGTATGAGTGTCACATGCCACCCTTACAAATGTAAAATTAGGGCATTTTTAAAAGAAATCGCAATTTACCACCAACTGCAAGTTGGTGGTAAATTGCGATTTCTTAACACAAATTCGCAAACCAAAAATGTGTCATACATATCATTTAAGGAATCGCAAAATTTGCGATTCCTTAAATGCTATGGCAAAATAAGAAATCGCAAATAATTGCGATTCCTTAAATTACGATTTTTTGATACATTACAAAAATCGCAAATCGGCCGTTTGCGAGTCGCAAATGCCTTGATACATCTGGCCCTGTGCTTTTATAGTTTCTGAGTTGCTGCAGTGTTTTCGCTGGGGCGTCTCAAGGAACTTTGGTGTTTTTGTAAAATGTTTATTTTATGTTATTTGTATTTTTTTAGTATACACTTTGAACTTTAGATGATGACACTTACTAAGAGGCTCTTTGAGCCAGAGGTTGAGCCTCCCTGAATTGTGTTGTTCTCTTGTTTCGATGTCAGTAACTGTTTTATATTCGCATGGTTTTTCGATTTATTTTTTATGTTTTACTGTGCTTGTACTTCTATGTTTTGTATTTATGAAATTAATAAAGTAGAATTGAATTGGAAATATCTCTCTTCCTTTGTCTGCAATCTCGGCTGCACCCCTCAGCCTTGAAATTTGGAATATTTACTTTTTGGGGGGAAATCAAGTAAGTTCAATGTAGTTCGTTATAAAAATGTTTGTGTTGACAAGTACCATTTTTTTGTTACTTATTTTCATTGTTTTTCTTTGTGGTTGATGGCTTGGAGTTTAATTTAAGCAGGGGTCAGGCATGTCTACGTTAGTTTAATAGGTAATGGATATTTTCAGATGGTGGGTGCCTGGGGTTAATACAGTTACTTATGTTTCCTTGAGTTTTTCTGAATTTTGTCCACAATGTCTTGATACTTTGATGCAGATTTTGGGGCCAAGGCTGCTGTAGGCCTTGGAGGTATTTTTAATGTATTTTCTTTTTACATTCTCAGTGCTTATGTGCAAAAAATATTTTTCTATTATTTTAGATGGCTTCATATTCATGGCAAATCGTTTTTTTATCTGCATGTGCCTGTTGATGGCAAGAGGCAAGGTATCTCCAGGAGTCCATATCCATGTTCCTTAGTTCTTCCTCATGTGCTTGCCCACAGTTTGTGTGAGATAGTTGACTGTTTTCATGCTACTTGTAAAAGTATTTTGTAGGGGCAATAGCTCCTGTGTGCTGTTGGTAGAATTGTTAAAGTTTATTTCTCTATACATTTTGCTATGCTCTTGCATTTATTGTGGCTGCTTTATAGTTGTGGTACTAAGCCCTGATATATTTTGGGTATATATTTGTGCAGTCCTTTCCCTGCCATCCTGCAAGTTGTTGTTGATGGAGGGGGGAAAAGGGTACCCATGTTCTATTTGTTTTCAATACCATTCTATGTGTGGATGACCTTTTTTTATGGAGAGCGTGTGTGCATGTCTGTGTGTGTGTGTGTAACAGGCAGACATTTTGTCCGTTTTTCTCTATTCCTCCTTCTTTGCCAGCCATGCCAAAAGTTCTGTTTAGTGGTGCCTGTTTGTGTGTGACATGTTGACATTTTGTATTTGTTCTACATGTCTCCTTCCTTGCTGGCCAATTACCATGTGGATATTAGAAGAAAGCCTTGTCATTTTGTTCATTTGTTTGTTTTTCCTAATACATGTTTCCTGATATATTTATTTGTGCTTGTGACTGATTGTAGTAGTATACAGTACACTGTCTTTTGTTTAATTGACTACTTGTGCCTGACCCCTGCCCTCCATAGGGTCACCATGGGCCCGGTATGGACACCAGGTATTTTTATATTACATTATTAGATGTTTTTGCCTGCTCTCCGACCCCCACCCCCTGGGCTCTGGAAGGACACTAGGTTTTATGTTTAATTATTGAATTCAGTTTGTTCCTGCTCCCCCTGCCTCACACAGGAGCCCCATTGGCTGTGGTGGGACACCAACAATGTATTAATAAATGTATATGGTTGTTGCCCGCCTCCCACTCCCTCCCTTAGGGGCCCAATTGGCACTGGAGGGATATCAGTATTTTTATTTCATTTACTTAAATTATTGCCCCCCATATGGGCCCCATAGGCCCTTGTGAGACAAGAGGTATTTCTATATTAATTTCAGCTTTGTTATAATATTGTTATGATGACAGAGGTGGTTATTTATGGCACTTATTGTATTGCCAAGAATTGCCAAGTATCACTTATTTCCTTTTTTTTATGACTGATTAGCAGATACCAGATTCCAGAGAGACCTTTTTTCTAAATGCTTCTGCTCTTCATGCTGCTGACCCATAGAAGAAACAGGTTCCTGCCAAGAAAGTGTCCAATGAAGGAATGAAAGGAGTAAAGAAGAAGTATGTTGCCATAACAACCCACTATGAAGCATATGTTCAACAAGGAGTCACCTTACCACGAAACCGGTGCTAATGTAAAGTTATACAATAGGAAATTGGAAGGGGAGGGTTTTCTGGAATTGGTCTAAACCCTCTGTCCAAAATAAAATGTTCCAATCAAGACGCATTTTTCCAGTGTTGCTGTGCCTGTGCTGTCCCTCAAGTGCTGGAGTTGGTTGTTAATGCAATGAAGTAAAATGCTGTTTAGTAAATCCACCTCACAAGAAACATGTGTACCATTGATCAAACAACAGACTATATGTGCATCAATTTACACTGGGTCTCTTTGCAGGGGGGCACACAAAGGCTAGCCTCTATTCTTCCTACTGCGGAAGGTTTTTGAGGCATTCAGGGCCATGCAACAGATTCAGTGTTCTCTATGGAGAAATCATGTAAGGCTACTAACATCTCTGAAGAATTTAACATCAAAGTATATGAATAGTATCAACCCAGAGGCATCAGCACCATATTTGTTGCCACTGACAATGGCATTAATATTGTCAAAGTGGTGGCTGATACTTCAGTGCCCTATGTTTAGCACATTGCACCAACCTAAAGGTGCAGGACCTCCTAATAAAAAAGAAGCAGTAATCCACAACATACTGAGTACCTGTCACCATATTTTCACTCATTTAAGTCATTCTTTCAAAGTCAGATAGCAGTTGAGGATCATTCAGTGTGCTAATAGAGATAGAGATAACATCATGGGAAGACAGCAAGGAGGACAGCACTGTGTCTGCAACATCTCAGTTTGTGTTGCAGCCAGCCAATCAGATTTCTCTTGGGACTGAAGCGGATGACAGGAAAAAAAAGTAATCTCAGCCAATCAAAATCTATATTTTGAATTTACGATACTGCAGGAATACTGCAGTACTCCAGAGGGACCAACCGTACAGATAACACTAAGGTCTGAATCTTAATTTCTCAAAAATTACTGGACAGATTCACACTAAGGGCCTGGTCATGACTTTGGTGGTGTGGAAGCAGTCCACCACACTACCGCTCTGCTCCCATAAATATAATAATGAAGGTCTGTTGCGGACCCCTGGCCCTGGGGACCACCGCTTCCCTGGGACTTGCTTAACAAAGCTGAGGGGGGCCTCTTGGCCACCCCTTCAGGAACCCTACATGGTGGATGATCACTCCCCAGGGCCAGCTCCAGCAATATCAGGTGGTGCCCTCCCACAAGACTTTGCTGTTTGCCATGGCTTGGCACTGCTCCTGTTATGTTAAATGGCATCACTCACAACCTCTCAGTCATAGCCACTAGACAGACCCTACAGGCAACCGACATCAAGACCGGGACTCAGTACCTAGCCTTCGGCAAGGCCCTGAACTCAATCCTCTGCAAGCATCAAACCTCCACTGCACACAATCTTCACCCACAAGTAGGGCAAGTTTGACACAGGGTTTAGCCTGTGGGCAGGCACTCCTCTACAAGCAGCCAACCCCTATTATGCACAGACATACTCAGCTGAGGTTATCTGCAAGGCCCTGTGTTGCATAAAACCCTGCATCTAACATCAACAGGGGTTGCTATAGCCAGATCGTACACCCAGTCCTCAGATTTTGGCCAATTCCCACTTGCTATGTTCCTACCCCTCCATGACAACCTAACACACTACCTGCTCAGACCTTCACGGTTATGGTTTATTGAAGAGTCTATTGTTCAATGAAGTTCCGTGTCCAGCTCTCCTTAAGTGACCTACCTCTACTGCACCCATCCTTTTGGTGTAGACAAGTAAATAAGACAATGCCATTCATCAGCAGTGCTTTGCTTCTGAAATACAATTCCTTTTGCATCGTTTGGAAGCTTCTAAGAGCTCCACCATCGAAAATAAAATAGCTCTCCCACCTTGATAACAAAGTACCTTCAGGGTAGAGATCATCGTGATAGCATCATTCAGTGTTCGAGAAATGTGTTAGATGCTATTTTAGTCAGGCATACATGTAAAGAAAATTTTCTTTCTAGCTGCAAATTGCAGCTCTAAGTTAGAAGTGTATGAAGTCATGAAAAATATTTCTCGTCGACTTCAAAATGTTTGTTATATTTAAAAACACATTCAGAACAAATAAACTAGTAGGTCATTGTGATAAACACTGGAACTGAACACTGAAAAAATAGTTTTAGAAGTTGAAGTGTCTTGCAGAAATGTACTTGAAGAAAACTTCTCTCAAAAAAGATCGGTTAAATTAGCAAATTTCGTAAAACCCTGGTAGTTAGCAACTTCACAATGACGACGTTAAGGTTCAAACCATACCCACCCCGATCCTAAACAACCATTTGCAATGCAATAGGTCTCGCATTTTATTAACTTTAACCAATTGGTATTGTAAATAACAATGCCTTTTATTTATGTGTTGTTTTTTAAACATATAAATAAAAGGCATGGTCATTTACAATGCCAATATCTCAAAATATCATAATTACGAAACCTATTGCATTGCAAATGCTTGTTCTCTTTAGATGTTGTGATTGCTACACTTTGATGCACACCTTCTCCCCACAATTTAGCGAGGTAATTATGCAGAGTAAATGTGAATGTGAAAGTGGTGTGTGTCAAAGTTGTGAAAAATAAAAACATCAAGGATGCCCCTTGCTCTCTTTCCTCCCTCCAGGTTTTCCAATCCACCCACCGTTCCCCTTGGGGTTGTGATCCAGCCTCACACAGACTCATAAGACTAAACTTTTATTTTCTTTTTTAACAACAGTGAGGCCGATTGGTTTTGCCAAATCTTGTTACAAGCTGGAAAAGTGTGAAGCTGCATAGTGCTGAATCAAATTTATGGCAATTTAATTCACTCAACAAACCAAAAATACCCCAGGGTCTAAGCAATACTAGAGAACATTGAAACCTTCTCTTGAAAAGCTCTACAGCCGAAAAAAAAAAATATTCAATAATTTTCCGGATTCCCATCACTCACCAACCTGGTGACATGCTTCATCATCTGGGTCCCCTCTGAAAGTCAACCTAGTGACTCTGAGGGCTACAACTCCATCATAGTGGTGGAGGAGCCCGAGGATGTTTTCATTTCAAAGGGAAGATAACTGTCCAATTTACCAGATGTGAGCAGTAGAGTGTATGGGAAATGAATGCAGTGCAACAGTGAAGTGTGAGATTAAAATTGAACCACGGTAGACCCAATATTTATATTTGTCCACCGTAACCCAAACTAAAAACAGTGCAAAAGACGGTTTCAACAAATATCTGTCTATAATTATTAAGTGGTCAACATGTTTCAGCACATGCGGACAACAATTTGCCCTGTGCCTTCGTCAGGACCCATAATACAGAACAAATTTATTTTGCTACTGCATAAAGTGAAGATACAAACGTGTATAAAATATACAAGTACACCTTGAAATGGTTGGAAACCATACAACCGGGTCACCTGATCTGTGGCGTGTACAATCCTTCCTCAAAGATACTCGTATACCTTGAGATATCTGAAAGACTAGGAAGGATTACAATCTACAGCAATCAAAATAAGGGGAAAAATGTTCTCTATATTATGAACATTGTGACAGTAACATTGCCAGCTATCATACTCCATTTTTGGGAATCAGTCATATATTCTTACCTAGAGTATTTGAGGAGACTACCTCACCCCACCTGGCAACATCTCAGGGGAAACGAGGTACCGCTCTTAAAGGAAAAAAGGAGACTAACCCATCATTTTCTATGGTGTTCCGCCTGCCCTTATATCATATTGCTCATTATCCTTTTCCCAATCCGCCCACAGAACCCCATCTGCATACACAGTTAAAACATACTATTCTCACTGTGGGTTTATTTTTCGTATAGTATATTTGCATGCTTCATATATTCTCACATTATCCTAGTTCTCTACCATGTCCCTTAAAAAGGTTTTATCATACAGTGCAGCCAGATGTTAGTGCATAAACAGCTCAATAAGCTCGACCCTACGAATGGCTTTGAGTCTCAAAATTCTCTTAATCGTGTTCAGCTCTGCGCTGAATAATATGTATGTATGTGTTCTGTTTTTATTCTAAGAAATCACTTTCATTCAGTGCCAGTCAGTCACTAGTATCTATCAGATACGGCTCCATTTGTATTATAATTGGAGCTGCTAAGAATCTCTTTTCTGTATATCCACTACTATTTGGTAGATGGAAAGCTATTATCAAAGTTAAACCATACAATAACCACTTTTATTTCATTTAAGAGGGAATGCATTTTTAACAACCAGAGGATCCATGTTTCTATGAGTCCCATTAGGCCACTCAACACCTCTTCATCTATCCTTGCTCTCATCGGATACATATCCCGCTACTACAAGAACCGGAGATAAATTGCAACACACGGGGGATAGCAGGGGATCCCTCTCACTCGATTACAAAAACCGGAGATACATAACAACACACGGGGGATAGCAGGGGAGCCTTCTCACTCGATACCAGTGGCATTTGTCAGAAAAGACTCCTTACCTTTCCGCCGGTACCTCAAGACGGTCGTATGTGCCATCAGGGAGTTACCGACTACGTGGAGTCCATTTCTATTTATCTCCATATCCGGCTGTTTATTTTCGGGACGCTTGGAACTCAATAACGTAATGATGTCATCACACGGCATCCAGAAGCTACTGGGAAATGTAGTATATGCAAAAAGATCGCGAATTTGGAGATGTTGCCTGTTTGCACAAACTATATGGTATACAGACTTTTATTCTCGGCTCATTTTAATGCATCAAAAATTACTAGTGGGAGATCTTAGACACTAACCTCCCAACGTGTGTGTAAAAATGCGAGAACTTAATAAAGCACCAACATTTATTGAGGTTGTCCCTTTAGTGCTCCATGTGGCCTGATTCAGACCTGATCGCGTGCTATTTAGCACGTACCATTCAGAACCAAGGAATTATCTTGAGCATGGAAAATAAATGATTTATGAGTACTGTTTTGATGATTTATGAGTGCTGATTTAAAACAAACAAGTGAACCACTAACCCACCTGCATGGGATTCCCCTAGTAGTGTAGATAGAAATGATTTTTTATACCACATTAATGTTGTTACTATGTTACCCTCAAACTGGGGATATGAATGGTTAATATCTCTGTGTATAATTCATTGTTTGTATACACAGTATAAGGGCAGAGATACTAATGAGATTATTAACACAGTTGCATCTTACAGCATTACCCAAGGTATGGCGTCATTCAGACCTACTCTGTCACTTTTAAGTCTAAATCCCCATTTCTGTTCCCTAAATAAGAGAAATTTGGATATGTCAGTCACATGGTCTGGGATATATGGCTGCCCCAGAACTTTCCAGACAAAATAATCTGGACGATGATTTACGTCCAGAAAGTGACTAGTCAGCCTTTTGGCTTGTTTTTTACACCTCATGGTGCTCCTATGCTCCATAATTCTGAGCTTGTCTTTGCGAGTGGTCATCCCTACATAGTTCAACTTGCATGGGCACGTGAGCAAATAAACGACCTTCTCGCTATTGCAATTTGTGAATCTCCACTACATCCAGGGCTTACCCGTGCCAATGTCTACTGATTTAGATTTCACTGTTTGTGGGCACGCTCTACATGAACCACAGGGATAATGTCCTTGAACCGCAGGGAGACTCCACAGGGTGTCTATGGTCTGTGTCTTAGGAGTTTGAGGTCTTGTGTGTACAAGTTGATCACGTACGTTAGCACTACTTTTGAAAGAGAAGAATGATTCAGGTATTCACTCTCCCCCAATTATCAGTATCTTCCAATGTTTCCGCACAGCTTTTTTTACTTCGTTAGACACTGTACTGAAGGTGTTGATAAATATTAACCTTGACATTTCTTCTTTCGGTTCTGACTGTTCAAGCAGTGCTTCTCTGTTGTTATTAGTTGCCCGCTTTGCTGAACGTCATACTAGTTTGGGAGGGTATTTCCGTTCAACCAACTGAGATGTTACGTTTTTGCATGTTTCTGGAAACTCTCTTTAGTGGGACAGTTTCTGCGAATCTGCAGAAACTGGCCATACGGGAGGTTATCCTTCAATGCCTTTGGGGGATGACTATCGTAGCTCAATAATGAATTCCTTGCCAAAGGTTTGGTATATAGTTCTGTTTCTAACCCAGTTGGGGTGGCTACAATCAACAGATCAAGGAATGCCAGCTTGTGTTTATTCATTTCAACTGTAAATTTCAGGAAATTATTTCTGCTATTAAGCCAGCTGAGGTAGCTATCAATTGGTGGTATTTCTCCTCGCGAGATGACCAAAATGTCATCTATATAACGCCTCCAAAGGCATATCGACTCACGAAAAGGATTGCTTGTAGTTAGCACATGCTCCTGCTCGAACCCGTGAACATTTATTGTTCGCCAGGCTGGGAGCAAAAATACTTCCCATACTGGTACCAGAAGTTTGAAGGTAGATGGTATTCTCAAATTTAAAGAAGTTTTCCTTCATGGTGATCTGGGCACACCCCCTAATGAAGTGTGTCGGTGTTATTGAATCCAGATCCCTCTCTACTAAGAGTGACGCAATAGCATCTAGTGTCTCATCCTGTGGGATCGAGGTGTAGAGTGATTCTACGTCACATGAGGGGGCGATAAAGAAGACCCCACTGAGAGGATGAAGAACAACATTGCGATCATGGTTGAAGAGGCACTGTGCGAAGGGTGTATCACGGCACAAGAAGCTACCTTCTTACCTTACAGACTAAGCACCCCGTGATGCCCTAATATTATGTTCTTCCCAAAGTACATAAACCCACTAGACCACCAGTAGGACGCCCGATTATATGCGGCATAGGCTCCTTATTATAACCCTTGTCTACATTTGTAGACCATTTTCTTAGACCTATGGTGAGAGAGATGCCAACCTTCTTACAGGACACGAAGGATGTCCTGAGGCTTCTACCGGAGGTTGAGTTTAATCAAGAAACAGATGTGCTTGTTACATTTGACGTAGAATCACTCTACACCTCGATCCCACAGGATGAGACACTAGATGCTATTGCGTCACTATTAGCAGAGAGGGATCTGGATTCAATAACACCGACACACTTCATTATGGGGTGTGCCCAGATCTAGTTTGTATTCAATGTAACCCTTTGTACAGGATTGACACTAAGTTCCTTCGATGTTTTACTTTTCACCTATTCACTTTTTCAACAGTATTTTGAATGGAGTTCGTTTTCTTTCACACTTTCTTTTGACTCCTATTTCACGGGAGACACCGTCATTCAACATCACATTATGAAAATGCCAGTTTCGATGCTCATTATCTAGATGACCGCCGGTCCCCTACTAACACAAGCTTCACTAGACTCAACGCGCACACCGCCATCCAATACAATAGTAATTTTCCACGCATATCACAGCACATTGTCAGTTGACACTTCTAGAGTTTTGAGTCATTTTTATAAGAGTTACCATATTGAATGCGCACATTATTATCAAATGCTATAAAAAACATGCAACGAATATTGAGGCATCCCGCCATTCAATATATAACGGTCAGGTATTACAGTAGTTTCAGGGTTGACCCAGTTTTCTTTAAAGTAATTAATGTTCCGCTATTAATAGAGAGCGGTTCCGGACCGGATGTTGATGCCGGAAGTACTTTGGAGGTCAGAGTTCGATGTACGCCACTGTGGCGAGGTAGGCTCCTTTCGTCTTAACGGGACAATTTGTTGAGTAGTTTCGACATGCCGCACTAGGACGGGTGGTTTACGTGCATTTTTCATTCTTTAGCTGGCGCAATAGATCCAGAAGACGACATCAACAGCAAGGGACACAAGTGTATGTGAAGATTTCGTCTTAGTATCGGGTAAGCTCGCAGCAGGAGCTCTGCTTAGAGCAGGTTCCCTTATACCATCATTCCACCGTTTACCCTAGTTTTTTACATTTTTGCAGACGTCGACCATATTAGCTCCGGCAACCAGACATGATATTAACATGCAGTTATTTGGACGGGGTACAAGTCAGGTAGATATCCCCTGCATTTCGGTTTAATAAATACCACGGCATACAGATGGTCACGGATTGGGGTACTTTGGGTTCGGGCACTATTTTACATTAGGATTCTTTTCACGACGGGTGGGTGTTGGCATTATACTATATCACGTTCGTTCACTATGTGCTTCTTTATTCATCACCACATCACTTGCTTATTTACACTTTTATTTCATGGAAATCAGTGTTAATCCTACAACATAAGATCATGTACATAGAGTTGTAATCATTGGGAAAATATTACTATTATTATTTTTGCAGTGCCCAGAAACAGAACTGATGTGAAAATAACGTTCAAATAACCAAGATTGGATTCGCTATTCGAATTGTATTCCCCTGAAGAAGGGTCGGATATGACCCGAAATGCATTGGGAAATGTTATTTTTGTTCTGTTATTTATTATTGTTATGTAATTGTACAAAGCAGAATCATTCGATTTCACTGTGAATGATTGGATGGGTTTTGTTTGAATTATTTTTCGTATTGATATGACTTGAGTGAATTTGAATATTTAAAGCACCACTAAAAAGTGTTTGATCAGTGAAAAGACTTGTGAGTTTATTCATATGGGATATACTTGGGACATTACAATATTGATTAACCTGATGAAAAATTTGAAACCCTAGGGACAACGGGTGAGCTCCCAGTCAGACCTAGTCTTCACTAGGCCTCTACAAAGCAGATTAACACGAGGTTGTGGGCACAACTGATCACTGGGATGCTCCCAACACAAGTTTAACCCCTTCCAAGCTGATGACGAGCTGGGCTCGTCATGGTGTAGCCTCCTCGTACACTGATGACGAGCCCAGCTCGTCATAAAACAATGAAATAGAGCAAATCCCAGCACAGGAGGGGAATTGCCTTAGCAGCCATGGGGTTAAACTACTTTACATTTGTTTAAATAGGACTCTGAAGGTGTGCAGGCTAGATACTTACATAGCAGTGTGCCCAGATCGCCATGAAGGGAAACTTCAAATTTGAGGATACCATCTACCTTCAAACTTCTGGTACCATTATGGGAAGTATTTTTGCTCCCAGTCTGGGGAACCTGTATGTTCACGGGTTCGAGCAGGAGCATGTGCTAACTACAAGCAATCCTTTTCGAGAGTCGATGCGCCTTTGGAGGCATTACATAGGCGACATTTTGGTCATTTGGCGAGGAGAAATAACAGCAATTGATAGCTTCCTCACCTGGCTTTATAGCAGAAATAATTTCCAGGAATTTACAGTTGAAATTAATAAACACAAGCTGGCATTCCTTGATCTGTTGATTGTAGCCACCCCAACTGGGCTAGAAACAGAACTATATACCAAACCTATGGCAAAGAATTCATTATTGAGCTACGATAGTCATCACCCAAAGGCATTGAAGGATAACCTCCCTTATGGCCAGTTTCTGAGGATTCGCAGAAAACTGTCTCTACTAAAGAGAGTTTGCAGAAACATGCGAAAAAACTTAACATCTCAGTTGGTTGAACGGAAATACCCTCCCAAACTAGAACGACGTTCAGCAAAACGGGCAACTAATAACAACAGAGAAGCACTGCTTGAACAGTCAGAACCGAAAGAAGAATTGTCAAGGTTAACATTTGTCAACACATTCAGTACAGTGTCTAACGAAGTAAAAAAAGCTGTGCAGAAACATTGGAAGATACTGAATATTGGGGGAGAGCGAATACCTGACCACTCTTCTCTT
The DNA here is from genome assembly GCF_964263255.1 of Lissotriton vulgaris. Classification (NCBI taxonomy): domain Eukaryota; kingdom Metazoa; phylum Chordata; class Amphibia; order Caudata; family Salamandridae; genus Lissotriton; species Lissotriton vulgaris. The sequence continues at coordinate 1,884,508,013 of NC_141687.1, read as the reverse complement.
TCAAAAGGAGTGCTAACTTACGTGATCAACTTGAACACACTAGACCGCAAACTCCTAAGACACAGACCAAAGACACCCTGTGGAGTCTCCCTGCGGTTCAAGGACATTATCCCTGTGGTTCTTGTAGAGTGTACCCACAAACAGTGAAATCTAAATCAGTGGACATTGGCACGGGTAAGCCCTGGATGCAGAGGAGATTCACTAATTGCAATAGCGGTCTTTTATTTGATCACGTGCCCATGCAAGTTGAACTATGTAGGGATGACTACGCGCAAAGTCAAGCTCAGAATTATGGAGAATAGGAGCACCAAGAGGTGTAAAAAACAACCCACAAGGCTGACTAGTCACTTTCTGGAGGTAAATCCTCGTCCAGATGATTTTGTCTGGACAGTTCTGGAGCAACCATATATCCCAGACCATGTGGCCGACATATCCAAATTTCTCTTGCTTAGGGAACAGAAATGGGTGTTTAGACTAAAGTGACAGAGTAGGTCTGAATGACGCCATACCTTGGGTAATGCTGTAAGATGCAACTGTGTCAATAATCTGATCAGTATCTCTGCCCTTATACTGTGTATACAAATGATGAATTATACACAGAGATATTAACCATTCATTTCCCCAGTTTGAGGGTAACACAGAAACAGCATTAATGTAGTATATAGACATACTTTCTATCTACACTATTAGGGGACTCCCATGCAGGTGGGTTAGTGGTTCACTTGTTTGTTTTAAATCAGCACTCATAAATCTTCAAATCAGTATTCATAAATCAATGATTTGCCATGCAAGAGATAATTCTTTGGTTCTGAATGGTACGTGCTAAATAGCACGCAATCAAGTCAGAATCAGGCCACATGGATCACTAAAGGGACGATCTCAATAAATGTTGGCGTTTTATTAAGTTCTCGCATTTTTACACACACGTTGGGAGGTTAGTGTCTAAGATCTCCCACTAGTAATTTTCGATGCATTAAAATGAGACGAGAATAATAGTCTGCATACCATATAAATTGTTGCTAAGAGGCAACATCTCTAAATTCGCGATCTTTTCGCATATACTACATTTCCCAGTAGCTTCTGGATGCCGTGTGATGACGTCATTACGTCATTGAGTGCCAAGCATCCCGTAAACAAACAGCCGGCTAAGGAGATAAATAGAAATGGACTCCGCGTAGTTGGTACCTCCCCGACGGCTCAGAAGACCGTCTTGAGGTACCGACGGACAGGTGAGAAGTCTTTTCTGACAAATGCCACTGGTATCAAGTGAGAGGGCTCCCCTGCTATCCCCGTGTGTTGTAATATATCTCCGGTTTTTGTAATCGAGTCTGAGGGCTCCCCTGCCATCCCCTGTGTGTTGCAATGTATCTCCGGTTTTTGTAGTAGCGGGATATGTATCCGATGAGAGCAAGGATAGACGAAGAGGTGTTGAGTGGCCTAATGGGACTCATAGAAACATGGATCCTCTGGTTGTTAAAAATGCATTCCCTCTTAAATGAAATAAAAGTGGTTAGTGTATGGTTTAACTTTGATAATAGCTTTCCATCTACCAAATAGTAGTGGATATACAGAAAAGAGATTCTTAGCAGCTCCAATTATAATACAAATGGGGCGGTATCTGATAGATACTAGTGACTGACTGGCGCTGAAAGAAAGTGATTTCTTAGAATAAAAAACAGAACACATATATACATGTTATTCAGCGCAGAGCTGAACACGATTAAGAGAATTTTGAGACTCAAAGCCATTAGTAGGGTCGAGTTTATTGAGCTGTTCGTGCACTAACTTCAGGCTGCACTGTATGATACAACCTTTTTAAGGGACATGGTAGAGAACTAGGATAATGTGAGAATATATGAAGCATGCAAATATACTATATGAAAAATAAACTCACAGTGAGAATAGTATGTTTTAACTGTGTATGCCGATTAGGTTCTGTGTGCGGATTGGGAACAGGATAATGAGCAATTGGATGTAAGGACAGGCGGAACACCATGAAAAAATGATGGTTTGTTCTGATTTTTTCCTTTTAGAGCAGTGACTCATTTTCCATGAGCTGTGGCCAGGTGGGGTTAGGTAGTCTCCTCAAATACTCGTGGTAAGAATATATGACTGATGCCCAAAAATGGAGTATGATAGCTTGCAATGTTACTGTCACTATGTTCATGATATAGAGAAAATCTTTCCCCTTTTTTTGATTGCTGCAGATTGTAATCCTTCCTACTCTTTCAGGTATCTCAAGGTATACGAGTATCTTTGAGGAAGGATTGTACACGCCACAAATCAGGTGACCCGGTTGTATGGTTTCCAACTGTTTCAAGGTGTACTTGTATATTTTATACACTTTTGTATCTTCACTTTATGCAGTAGCAAAATAATGTTGTTCTGTTTTATGGGTCCTGACGAAGGCACAGGGCAAATTGTTGTCTGCATGTGCTGAAACATGTTGACCACTTAATTATTATAGACAGCTATTTGTTGAAACTGTCCTTTGCACTGTTTTTAGTTTGGGTTACGGTGGACAAAAATAAATATTGGGTCTACGTGGTTCAATTTTAATCCTACACTTCACTGTTGCACTGCATTCATTTCCCATATACTCTACTGCTCACATCTGGTAAATTGGACAGTTATCTTCCCTTTGAAATGAAAACATCCTCGGGCTCCTCCACCACTATGATGGAGTTGTAGCCCTCAGAGTCACTAGGTTAACTTTCAGAGGAGACCCAGATGATGAAGCATGTCACAAGGTTGGTGAGTGATGGGAATCCGGAAAATATTGAATATTTTTTTTTCCGGTGGTAGAGCTTTTCAGGAGAATGTTTCAATGTTCTCTTGTATTGCTTAGATCCAGGGGTATTTTTGGTTTGTTGAGTTTGCTATTTAGGGGCAAGATATCCCAGCAGGTCTTTAAATATGGCCTCTGACCCTACTTAAAGTTTTGTGTTATATACAATTTAATTCACTGTCAGGCACTCTCTGCCCCATCCTCTTAACAATCCCTGCCCTATCATCTGACTCTTGCACATTTCTGATTTTTCCCTTGGTAACGGTTTTGACGTCTTTCTGTTCCTCCTTCTTTCCCATTTGTTAATTTTTCCCTCTTTAGGGAAATGTCTGATTGGGGAATATAAATGTTGGTCCCCAAACATAAGTGCAAATGGTCCCACCTGGCTCAAATTAGGCACTGACAGAACACCCTTAACAGAGCAGCCACCTTCGGACTCTGATCTGCGATCGAAGTATTGGAAGGGCATGAACTGCACCAAGGCCACCATGAGCAGGAAAGGTGTATTCAATACAAGAGCAGACCGCAAATCACTGGCAGAGAACCTCACACTTTTAAAGGTCAGACTGAGCTTTCATTCACGGCAGATTACGTACATGCTGCGACCCGCACCTAATCAAAAGGATCTACAATCAGAACTCTAAATGTGACACTCTTCAGAGCGTTGCTTTGTGCAGGACAACTTTTGGGAGCTAAAGTGGCTTCAGGAAGCCATTCCACCAGAGAGGGGCAATTTAAGGACCCCTGGTTCAGGTGACAGCAGAATCCACTTTTTTTCTTCTTCACTTTAGAGAGGGGTTGTTTTACATAACATCTGTTTTGATTGATTTACAACAATACCAAACTTATGATTTAGTTCTCAGAACTAAGAATGTTCAAACCTCTACCTTCTTTGCTCAACTCTATCCCCAGCCTTTTTATATTATCACTATTGCTTTATCCATCCCACTTTCACTTTCAACTTTCAATGACAAACTCCTTTATTTAATTGTATTATAACTCCTTTATCTCAAGCCTTGCCTTTTCAAGACCTCTCTATTGCATAACCATTTTGAGAACTGTCTAACTCTTTCCTCATTAGCGTTCTTTCTTTTCAATTACAGTTTTTTTCCAGTTTTCTATAGTGCGAACTGGACCTCAAGGTATTGGAAGGCTCGCTTTACATAAACACTAGTTACATTACACAAGCATCTCTTTAGAATACCAGCCTCGCCCTGTGTGCTATCTGTCCAAGTATGTAGCTATGTGACGCTCCAGCACCCTTCACGGAGACCTCTCAGGATGTTCATTGATCCCAATAATACCACATAAACAAGCTGTCGCCATTGCGCAAAGGTAGCCGCTTGTTTATATTTGCATTGCGCTTTCACTTTAACAATAGCTGCCGCCCCACACAGCACTCACGGGGTTGGCCGGCAGCTATTGTTAAAGTGAAAGCGCGATACAAAAATAAACAAGCTGCTGCCTTTGCGCAAAGGCAGCCGCTTGTTTATATGTGCTTTGCTCTTTCATTTTAACAATAGCTGCCGCCCCACACAGCACTCGTGGGGTTGGCCGGGGATGTATGACGTTACAACGCATACTTTTACCACGCATACCATTACAACGCGGTATTTACAACGAATACCGTTACAACGCATAGCGCTTAGAGGTGCTGGATAGTGGTAAGTATAATTTTATATTCCAACTCCAGTCCCCGTGGGCACTAGGGAAGGTGTTGGATATAAAATTATACTTATTCCCTATCCTAGAGCGCCCCCCAGCGCAATGCGTTGTAATGGTATGCGTGGTAATGCCTGCGTTGTAATGGTAGTGCGTTGTAAAAACTTTGTTGTAACAGTTGTATACCGAAATAAAATAGTGGTTACCTACTAATGAAGGAGATAGTGTAACGCCGCAAGTAAAAGATCCTGTCCTAATGGGCGGTCACAAAAGGAGACAGGGCGGTAACAAGGAGGGACTACGAAGCCTCATTATCAATCGGAAGCCAGCATTTACCATGGACAATGACATCGGCCAATGAAAAATATGAGCGGAGGCTTTCACAGCATTTCTACAGCATACCCTTCTACAGAATGCCTCGTAGAGCGAGCAGCGCACACATTGCAATGCTAGGCTTGACCTAAAAAGCTCTAGGACACCTAATTGTTGTATTACTTAATTTTATGGCTGTTCTATTAGTTAATAGAGCTGCAAAATCACACTCACATGGCTTACAGATGCATATTCACTCTGCAAGTTCTTGTTTAACAGAACAAGAAATAAATGCAAGGTTTAAGGATAATGTTATAACTAGGCTGCCGAGTTTTAGATTTAAACATATCATAACTGATAAAACTCCACTTAAAGGGAATTAGCCCTCACCAGTGTAAATATATAAACACTGAAAAAACACCTGAACAGACACAAACTATATGCTATTCAAAGAAAGAAAAAGGGGAGTGAAAGAGTCATTTTATTTTTCTTCCTGAAAGGGCCAATACAATGTAACTTTGTTATACAAGGTAGCAGCAAGAAAGACTGGGCTAACATTATTCTGCTTGAGTTTTGTTGTTTAGGGATCTCGCTAAAATATTGTTTCTTCTTCCTTTTTTCAGTTTAGTGGTCTTTGGTCTTAAGATGTGGGGTTTAGAAGCATGTTTTAGGTCTTGTTCAATTATTTTACAAATTGTTGAGAATCAGGAAATATCAAAATCATATTTGATATTTTGGCTATCTTTCATTCTTTCACAATAGGTGAAATGGCTGGTTTCATGAGAATTTTTTCCAATTAAATTTTCCCACATCGAATGGGTAAAAATATTTGATTCATCCGCCCCCTTTTCTAGTGAGTCAGCATTGATAGTAGATGAATTGCTAAACACCGCAAGCTTTAAACATTCAGTGTAAGGTGTAGTGACAGGTATATGTGAAAGAAGTGCAGTCACAAAGCATCGGGATACTGGTGAAAAGATGACACCAGACTTTTTGAGAACATGGAATGCAGTGTCACTTGGAATGCTGCTGCAAAAATTCTTACCAAGTTCAACAATGATTGAAGTGATATTGTTTGTTTGTAGTTGCAGTGATTTAGCTATGTATATGAACAAGTTGTGTGATGGCCTATTAAAATCAATACCTGAGCTGAAGTGCTTTCCTTGCCACTTGTTAGATGGAATGCTGAAAGCATCTTTAAAATCTTCAGAGTTAATGAAGAATGCTATTGACTTTTTAGTCCATCCTGGTGCACTGTTTTGTTCTGTAGTGAGTGAGTTAAAGAATGATGATGGATTAAACCCAGATCAGTTGACTGGGGGTGAGTGCTTGCAATGTTCAACACTCCGTCCATCATCCCCTTTGGTTTAACTTTGTTTGCCCTAAGTTGGCAGGGTATGCCCAGACGTGGCTCCCTTGCTCACTTTGCCACTGGATTCAAGCTAGCCTGGCTGATGACGGCTGATTATCCAGAAACCGGTCCCAGGAAGCTTGTTTCCGGTCCAGGGAAGACACGACTTGGCAGTTCCAGCTGGACTGTTCCCATGAGGAACAGGGTCAGACTGATTTGCATATGGCCATGTCTGAACTGGGGTGGTGGAGTGAGCTAAAGAATGATGATGGATTAAACGCAGATCAGTTGACTGGGGGTGAGTGCTTGCAATGTTCAACACCCCGTCCATCATCCCCTTTGGTTTTACAGTGAAAGAGAACCCAGAAAAACAATTTTGAAACATATCCTGCCAACTGGATTTCCTGTCCTTTACGCTTGATGCAAGGCAAGAGACTGAGAAAATGGCATGGTGTTAATCGAGTATCCAAAGACCCCCCCCCCCCCCCTCCCCTCCCCTCCTACCCCACCAGCATTCAACACCGAGCGGCACTAAATTAAAGAGAATCTTCTTATTTTGTAAATCAGGAACTCGGACTGTGGCATATATATTATTTGCTTTTGGTACCATCAGGGACCAGGAACTCGGACTGTGGCATATATATTATTTGCTTTTGGTACCATCAGGGAAATAAGATTCATTTGTGCAGCAGATGTGGAGGCTCAGGGGCTCAGGAGTGTGTGGGCCAAATGTACCCCAATTGTATGTGATTTTACTACCAAACCAGGGGAAGAATATCCCATTTTCCTTGCTTGCATTAGGGTCTATTGTACCCTTGCTATGCCAATTGGTGCCATTGCGAGGCCAACGAACAAAGTGAATTTGCATTTATTCTAGGGCGTTGCATGGGAAATGGAACGCATTGCTGTGGAGCATATTATTTAAAAAGACAATCATAAAATATGATTTACTATAGTGTGACTCATTAAACGGTTCTTAACCCCTTCCATGCTGATGACAGAACGGTTCCGTCATCAGCTACGGGTGAGCTGTGCTGATGACGGAACCGTTCCGTCATGACTCCGCCCGCGCAAGGCGGAGTCAGCACAGGCGGAAAATACGCCCCGCACGGAAGGGGTTAAAGAATGTGGACACTTTAACCCTATATTTTAGTGTCTTTCTGTGTTTCAGGAAGTTGAAATACAAAAGACTTGACCATAAGGTTAAAGTAGTTCAATCAGCAAGAAAGAGGGACAGGCAAATCAATGTTTCCCAAAACTGTTTGTAAAGGAAAATAACTATTTAGCTGATTCTGACAACAATCTGTCAGAGTTTCCCTGCACCAGTGAATTTCACGATGGCGCGCTTTTTTCTCAAAAACAGAAAACTGAGCTAGACAGGACTTTGTAAAAGTTTAAATTGAGAAAGAAACCCCAAAGATCCTTGAACCTCAATGAATAACTGCAGCTTCTTATTCTTGTAGTTTGAGCCAGACTGAGAGATATGAAACAATGACTAGCCGATCCGTCTTTATCAGGAAGCTGGCTGCCTTTTTAGTGGCTTTAGTTTTCCTGCTAGGTGCTGGCTTGTTTTTTAGAAGATTGGCTGCCCTGGAGGACTTCTCTGCAAAACCTTCTCACCTCCGATAGACATATTGACTCCGATGATTCTTTAATGGAACGTTAATATAGAAATAGCGAACTTTTATAATTGTTGTGCACTTTGCTAATGCAGGACAAGTCAGGTAATAAAAAATCTGCTCTTTACTCTGTAATTGTATGTCATATTAATTAACTTCATCTGTTCAGCATGGCAGTAATTGGCAAAGGAACCTTCACTATTAAAAAACGAGGTTCAAAAGCTAAACACGACCTTTTTTACGTTTAGGATGAAAAACTGCAATAAAAAGCATACTATATTTTTTTTTATATTTGTATCTTTCCCTCTGTCCATCACAAATTTGCATCTCAAAACGCAATTGAACAAGATATTTTCCAACTAGATATTTTCCAACTCGAAGCAGCCAATTGATGTGTAAGTGTGTGTATGGATGCACGTATATGTATACCATATTTTTATAGTAAGAGAGCTTAGCCAAAATGCAGCATAGTTCTGTACATATTCAAATACAAACATAGAATCGATGAGTAGTAGAGGAGGTAGTTAATTTGAGGACGGTTTATGGATTGCGATGCATTGTTTGCAGAGGTGTGCCTTAAACTCCTTCCTAACTAGCAGTGTCATTAGGGCGGATGATGGGATATTTTATTGTCCATTTACTGAATAGAATAATTCCAGATTGTGTGATTGTATCAATGTATATTCATTGTTTTGTACGTTATGTCAATGTCTCTACATATATTTGGTCGATCTTATGTTTTCATACTGCTCCATCTCACCAGAAACACTACGCACTAATAACCAGTTGTTTACACGTTTTTTTACACACATATTTTGAATCGTCTCAATACCTGTCCAGTCTTTATCATATGCGAATGTCCATCCTTGGAAGTTAGCATTAGTGTGTAGTGGGTCGGGAGGCGGGGTCCCTCTACCACGTGGTTAGCCCTGCGTCGAGGTCCCTGCTGTAATGATGCATACACACACCAGGAGTATAGTGAGGGCAGAGACCACAAGCGGTTATGCGCCTGTTTATTTATCCCTTTTAGGGTGAGCCCACCCGACAGGGTGATACAGGGTGCAACATTGTATAGTGTGGTCTTAAAGCCTTTGGCTCAGGCAGGGTTTGGCTGGAGACCATACCTCTGACTCCAGGAGCTGGAACTTGGCCCAGCCAAGACAAGACTGTCAGAGAGAGGAATGAGCGGCCATGGATTGAGCAAGGTGGATCTTCATACAGGACTGCTCCTTCCGCCCTCCTTCCGCCCTCTCAGCCATGGGTGACGAGTTTGTGACAGGGCCATGGCTTCCTCCTCAAACCTGTCCTGCTCAGAATCTTCTCCCATTCTGCCTGGGGTCTGTCCACCTTCTTGAACCATGACATGATATGTTGCATGCTAAGTAGTGTTATCCCGAGCACTCTGTCAACTGTTTTCAACAAGTTTTTAAAGTATACTGGTGGGTGCCCTTGTCGTCGCACGTAGCCTGCACGTGCCTTTAAGAATCAAGCAAGTGTTGAGGATAGTGACACTAGCCTCTAGACTGGGCTCTCCAATAACAACGAAAACTGGGTTTTCTCATTCAAGATCATCCAAGTTTATTCAGTTCAAAACATTTTTAGATCCAATTTGTAGTTAAACGTAATGTTTTCTTTCTTGCCAACATAATGATATTCTTATGCCGTGCTGTCAATCAAAACATTAATCCACGTTTTGAAAATACCCAATGCATTTCGGGTCAAACAACAGCCATGACCCTTCGTCAGGGGTCTATAAGAAGGAAGTCAAACAGGACCAAATTAGTCACCCTACAAATGGTCAATAATACTAAACAATAAGGCATAGCGTCACTCTCAACCGCGCAGCGTGAGGGAAAAAAGAAAAAGAAAGCGTCGTGATCAGAAGTGAGACCCAATGTACCAGTTCAAGAATTCATCACGCATAACGTAAAATCTGGAAAACCTGAGCAGAAGTGTGCTCCACCTTAATTCTGTGCAGAAATAATGCCGCTGGCTTCTCCCCCCAACCTAAATGGTCTAAGCATTTAAAAACTAAAAGACGAAGGTAAAGTAACTTACGAGCTTACAACAGCGTTCGCGCTTCCGTGGATTGAACAACTTGCAACTTGCAAACTACAACAATTCTAATAGGATAAGAAATGCATCACGTGACCGCGATCGCAACCAATGGCGTTGCGGAGCCCCGGTCACGTGAGGAGGGTACAGTGGCTTCAAAATAAAGATACGATCGTCTGTGAAATACCGGAACTAACCCACCCATTGAGTCTGAAACCACATACATAACAATTAGGCTATGCTGACAACACATTAAAGAACAAGGAAAACGGAAAAATGAAAACTTAAAACGTGAAATTACTACATACGAAATACATGCAATTTGATTATGTAATAAAGCTATGTGTAGAGAACAATGACACGTATTTAAGGGGAACAGGACATGGAACAAGTCAATGGACACGATCAGTGAGTCATAAGACCCACGCATGCTCGATGCGATCATTCAAGCCCATGGGCTGGGAAGAATTCAATTTTTTGATCCAGTGGAACTCCGCTTTCAGTCTTTGTTTCATAGGATCCATGTCAGGACGCTGGTGGATAACCTCGATCACCGTAAATTTTAACTGGGATATTTGATGATTCATCTCTTTCCAATGGCATGCTATTGCTGATTTGAGATTGTTGAGTCTAATGTTACTTTTATGTTCCGTGATGCAGACTTTCAATTTGCGTTCAGTTTGCCCGATGTATACCTTGCCGCATGGGCACTTGATCAGATATACACAATTAGCAGTGTCGCAATTGCCAGAATGCTCTAATCCAATAGGGAAACCTTTAGTTGGATGCATCAAAGTGTTTCCGCAGATGACGTTGTTGCAGTGGATGCAATTAAAACATTTCGACATTCCCTTCCATATTTTCCTCTCTTTGCTGGGAGTGTTGAGCACTTCTTTCAAATTTTTTGATCTTTGATATGCAAAAGTAATGCGTTCGTTGTATATGTCTTTCAAATCAGGTTCAGATTGTACCAGATGCCAATGTTTATTGATAATTCTTTTGATTTTCTCTGAGTCTGATGAATATTTGAGTACGCATACGGTTTTTTGAGTGATGGGTTTGATTTTAGGTGTCAACAAGTCGATCCTCTTGATTTTATCAACTTTAGCCATCGCTTGTGCGAGGATATCGTCAGGATACCCTCTCTGTTTGTACTTTGCAGTTTGTTGTGAAATTGATTTTTTGGCTTGTTCTCCGTCAGATGTTATTCTCTTCAGTCGTGTATATTGCGAGAAAGGCAAATGTTTTTTCAGTGGCTCAGGGTGGAAGCTTTGAAAGAGCAAACTTGAGTTTCTATCAGTCGGTTTTTGGAATACTCTCGTGCTGATTTCATGATTGGAAATGATAATTTGTACATCAAGAAAAGATATGGAGTCTTTGGATATGGTATGTGTGAATTTAATCCTTTCATTTTGGCAATTGAGCATTTTGATATTGTCTTCTAGTTTTTCTCTTGATCCGCACCAAATCAAAAAAATATCATCGATGAATCTCTTGAACATGGTTAGACCTTCAATCCATGTTTGATTGTCGAGTATGTGATCCCTTTCAAATTTTTGCATAAAGATATTAGCATATGAGGGGGCCCCCCCAAAGCCCATCGATGTTCCGTTTGATTGATTAAAAAATTCTCCATTCCATTCGAAATAGCTGTGATATAGTGCGTACTGCATCAGTTCCAAAATCAAAATTCTCTGATGTTCTTCAAGTTCGCTATGCAATAAGCTCCATTCGAGTGCCTCAATACCCTCTCTGTGTGGAATCGAAGTATACAATGCAACGACGTCAATCGTGCATAACCAATATGTTTCACTGTGTACCAATTTCACACTGTTTAACATGTTCAAGAAAGATGTGGTATCCTTGATGTATGTATCGCTTTTCTGAACAAGTGGTTGTAAGAATTTGTCGACGAATTTACCAATAGGTTCCGAGATAGATCCACAGGCCGAGACAATGGGTCTGAAAGGTGGTCTAATGGGGTCCTTATGTATCTTAGGCAACATGTAAAGCTGCGGTCTCCTTGGGTATTTTAAATGAAAGAAAGCATGTGTCTTCTGGCTTATCCACTTCATGGTCAAAGCGTGGTCTACAATCTGATGTAGGATTTTTTGATACTCTACTGTAGGATCTGAAGTTAATGGTAGATAGATTTCCTGATTTTGGACATGATTATTGACGCTTGAAGTGTAGAACTCTGTGTCCATTACTATCAGGGCGCCACCCTTATCAGCTTTCTGAAAAGTTAAATCTTTATCATTACTGAGGTTTTTTAGTGTGTTCCATTCTTTAGCGTTTAAATTGGGCCTCTTGGGTTTACTGAAAGAAATTTTTTGGATGTCAGACATGACTGATCTTTCAAATGCCTCTAGGATTTTGTGCGTGGTCGGAGCACAGAAAGTGCTCGGCGGTTTAAACTCTTGGTCCCAAGTTGGGATAAGGTTAGTTTAGCTTGTGTCCTTGAAGAAATACCTTAATTTTAGGTTTCTGAAGAACTTGAATAATGAGATTTCCGTCTCTCCAATATTGGACCTATAAGTAGGAACAAAAGTGGTCCCTTTGTTTAGTACTGCCAGCTGCATAGAAGTTAATGGTTTCTCAGAGATGTTAATCACTAAGTTGTTTTCTGTACTTGACTCTGTGTTCGCTTTGCGATTTCCTCGGCTGTTTCTTTTCCTCTTTGCCCTTCTTGTTGTGATATGATAGGCGGAGCGTTTGCTGCTGGACTTATATCTAAAAAAGTTGGTTGTTGAACATTTGTTTGACTGGTTGATGGTACCACAGTTTGTTTGCTGGTTTTTGTTAATGGTGGTCTGTTCTGCGCGATGTCTGTATCGGATACTACGCTTTCTTGTGAGGATGTGGTTGCTGATTGTTTTTGTTGGGGTTGTGGTTGCCATTTCCTTTTATTGTATATTTCAGCCCAAGAGTACACCTCTTCCAATTTATAGTCTAAAGTATCGCGGCGATACTTCCGGATTTTCCTTTCGTTCACCTCTTTCGCGTACCGATCAAGTTTCAGATTACCCTCCTCCAATAGTTTATCTAAGTCAGGAATTTTGTTCAGTTCCTCTTCCAAGGTTTTGATCTCTTCCTCAATTTCTAACAACACTTTCGACAATTCCTCCACTATCAGCAGAATCAAGTCGAGGGAGCATTTATTCAGAATTTGATACAATTTTTCCAAAAATTTCTTATTATTAGAACAGAGCATTGGCTTGAGCGCTATCCTGAGTCCCCTGGGGAATTGGATCTAAAAATGTTTTGAACTGAATAAACTTGGATGATCTTGAATGAGAAAACCCAGTTTTCGTTGTTATTGGAGAGCCCAGTCTAGAGGCTAGTGTCACTATCCTCAACACTTGCTTGATTCTTAAACGCACGTGCAGGCTAAGTGCGACGACAAGGGCACCCACCAGTATACTTTAAAAACTTGTTGAAAACAGTTGACAGAGTGCTCGGGATAACACTACTTGTTGTTACAGAACCACAGCCTCTTATATCCTAGAGCACCAATTTTGAAAATGCAATTGGATGATATAGCACTCTCTACTACCAATAGAGCTGCAACGTTAGTCTACACCACAGAAGCAGCCAATGAAATATATGGACTCATCCAGGAGACTAAACGCATCACCCCTCAAAAAACCACTGCTGCGCAAATACTCAGGCAATTTGAATATATAAGCAAAAAAGAAATAAATCAACGGTTGCACGCAACCACTTTAATACACTACCACAGAAACCAAAGGATCCCCAGGGGACTCAGGATAGCGCTCAAGCCAATGCTCTGTTCTAATAATAAGAAATTTTTGGAAAAATGGTATCAAATTCTGAATAAATGCTCCCTCGACTTGATTCTGCTGATAGTGGAGGAATTGTCGAAAGTGTTGTTAGAAATTGAGGAAGAGATCAAAACCTTGAAAGAGGAACTGAACAAAATTCCTGACTTAGATAAACTATTGGAGGAGGTTAATCTGAAACTTGATCGGTACGCGAAAGAGGTGAACGAAAGGAAAATCCGGAAGTATCGCCGCGATACTTTAGACTATAAATTGGAAGAGGTGTACTCTTGGGCTGAAATATACAATAAAAGGAAATGGCAACCACAACCCCAACAAAAACAATCAGCAACCACATCCTCACAAGAAAGCGTAGTATCCGATACAGACATCGCGCAGAACAGACCACCATTAACAAAAACCAGCAAACAAACTGTGGTACCATCAACCAGTCAAACAAATGTTCAACAACCGACTTTTTTAGATATAAGTCCAGCAGCAAACGCTCCGCCTATCATATCACAACAAGAAGGGCAAAGAGGAAAAGAAACAGCCGAGGAAATCGCAAAGCGAACACGGAGTCAAGTACAGAAAACAACTTAGTGATTAACATCTCTGAGAAACCATTAACTTCTATGCAGCTGGCAGTACTAAACAAAGGGACCACTTTTGTTCCTACTTATAGGTCCAATATTGGAGAGACGGAAATCTCATTATTCAAGTTCTTCAGAAACCTAAAATTAGGTATTTCTTCAAGGACACAAGTCAAGCTAACCTTATCCCAACTTGGGACCAAGAGTTTAAACCGCCGAGCACTTTCTGTGCTCCGACCACGCACAAAACCCTAGAGGCATTTGAAAGATCAGTCATGTCTGACATCCAAAAAATTTCTTTCAGTAAACCCAAGAGGCCCAATTTAAACGCTAAAGAATGGAACACACTAAAAAACCTCAGTAATGATAAAGATTTAACTTTTCAGAAAGCTGATAAGGGTGGCGCCCTGATAGTAATGGACACAGAGTTCTACACTTCAAGCGTCAATAATCATGTCCAAAATCAGGAAATCTATCTACTATTAACTTCAGATACAGCAGAGTATCAAAAAATCCTACATCAGATTGTAGACCACGCTTTGACCATGAAGTGGATAAGCCAGAAGACACATGCTTTCTTTCATTTAAAATACCCAAGGAGACCGCAGCTTTACATGTTGCCTAAGATACATAAGGACCCCATTAGACCACTTTTCAGACCCATTGTCTCGGCCTGTGGATCTATCTCGGAACCTATTGGTAAATTCGTCGACAAATTCTTACAACCACTTGTTCAGAAAAGCGATACATACATCAAGGATACCACATCTTTCTTGAACATGTTAAACAGTGTGAAATTGGTACACAGTGAAACATATTGGTTATGCACAATTGACGTCGTTGCATTGTATACTTCGATTCCACACAGAGAGGGTATTGAGGCACTCGAATGGAGCTTATTGCATAGCGAACTTGAAGAACATCAGAGAATTTTGATTTTGGAACTGATGCAGTACGCACTATATCACAGCTATTTCGAATGGAATGGAGAATTTTTTAATCAATCAAACGGAACATCGATGGGCTTTGGGGGGGCCCCCTCATATGCTAATATCTTTATGCAATCAGAAAAGTTATGAGTAGGGAGCTACCCTTTCTGTCAGGAAAAGGACTGGGTCAACAACTATAAGAAAAACAGGGTGCCTCTTCCTGATTGTTATACCTTGTTTGGTGTGCCTCTCCCACTGGGGGTGGCCACCTCTGTGTATACAAAAGTTGTGCAGTCTTATTAAGGTTACCAAATTTACAACATGAACTAACAATCCTTCAGTGTCATGGGGGACCAGATATAGAACAAAGACTTGTTTAAAAAAAATTTTGTGCATTTATTCAAAAAGAATTCGTAGTACTACAAAATAGTTACATTAAAAACCGTTACACGGTATCTGTTCACATTTATACAAACAATATTCATAACACATTTCTTAAAATCAATTTCAGTTGTTTCTAAAAAAAGGATTATTCCTTATGCAGCATTATTTCCAAAAACCATATATATACAAATGTAATAAAACACAAATAATAGGAACAAAACTGTCGACGCGGCGTTTCGGTGCCTCTTATGTTCTTGCACCTTCTTCAGGACTCGTTCCCTGATTGGTCAAATCCAGGTAAGATTCCCTGGATCTTTTTTGGTCATATGAGTCTGTTTAACGGATGGAGCAGGGGTGTGAAGTGTCCAACTGAAAGAAAAGGGAGCTCCCAGAGGCATCCTCCTGAAAATTAAAGTAACATTGGAAATAAAGACCGTACTGAAGTGGTCAATTTCCATAGTCTCTGAGGAAAGACCAATAATACTGGTTGCGAACAAAAGCCCATATGAATCAAGGGAACGAGAATATGAGCAGAGGTTAAACAGACTCATATGACCAAAAAAGATCCAGGGAATCTTACCTGGATTTGACCAATCAGGGAACGAGTCCTGAAGAAGGTGCAAGAACATAAGAGGCACCGAAACGCCCGTCGACAGTTTTGTTCCTATTATTTGTGTTTTATTACATTTGTATATATATGGTTTTTGGAAATAATGCTGCATAAGGAATAATCCTTTTTTTAGAAACAACTGAAATTGATTTTAAGAAATGTGTTATGAATATTGTTTGTATAAATGTGAACAGATACCGTGTAACGGTTTTTAATGTAACTATTTTGTAGTACTACGAATTCTTTTTGAATAAATGCACAAAATTTTTTTTAAACAAGTCTTTGTTCTATATCTGGTCCCCCATGACACTGAAGGATTGTTAGTTCATGTTGTAAATTTGGTAACCTTAATAAGACTGCACAACTTTTGTATACACAGAGGTGGCCACCCCCAGTGGGAGAGGCACACCAAACAAGGTATAACAATCAGGAAGAGGCACCCTGTTTTTCTTATAATATCTTTATGCAAAAATTTGAAAGGGATCACATACTCGACAATCAAACATGGATTGAAGGTCTAACCATGTTCAAGAGATTCATCGATGATATTTTTTTGATTTGGTGCGGATCAAGAGAAAAACTAGAAGACAATATCAAAATGCTCAATTGCCAAAATGAAAGGATTAAATTCACACATACCATATCCAAAGACTCCATATCTTTTCTTGATGTACAAATTATCATTTCCAATCATGAAATCAGCACGAGAGTATTCCAAAAACCGACTGATAGAAACTCAAGTTTGCTCTTTCAAAGCTTCCACCCTGAGCCACTGAAAAAACATTTGCCTTTCTCGCAATATACACGACTGAAGAGAATAACATCTGACGGAGAACAAGCCAAAAAATCAATTTCATAACAAACTGCAAAGTACAAACAGAGAGGGTATCCTGACGATATCCTCGCACAAGCGATGGCTAAAGTTGATAAAATCAAGAGGATCGACTTGTTGACACCTAAAATCAAACCCATCACTCAAAAAACCGTATGCGTACTCAAATATTCATCAGACTCAGAGAAAATCAAAAGAATTATCAATAAACATTGGCATCTGGTACAATCTGAACCTGATTTGAAAGACATATACAACGAACGCATTACTTTTGCATATCAAAGATCAAAAAAATTTGAAAGAAGTGCTCAACACTCCCAGCAAAGATAGGAAAATATGGAAGGGAATGTCGAAATGTTTTAATTGCATCCACTGCAACAACGTCATCTGCGGAAACACTTTGATGCATCCAACTAAAGGTTTCCCTATTGGATTAGAGCATTCTGGCAATTGCGACACTGCTAATTGTGTATATCTGATCAAGTGCCCATGCAGCAAGGTATACATCGGGCAAACTGAACGCAAATTGAAAGTCCGCATCACGGAACATAAAAGTAACATTAGACTCAACAATCTCAAATCAGCAATAGCATGCCATTGGAAAGAGATGAATCATCAAATATCCCAGTTAAAATTTACGGTGATCGAGGTTATCCACCAGCGTCCTGACCTGGATCCTATGAAACAAAGACTGAAAGCGGAGTTCCACTGGATCAAAAAATTGAATTCTTCCCAGCCCATGGGCTTGAATGATCGCATCGAGCATGCGTGGGTCTTATGACTTGTTCCATGTCCTGTTCCCCTTAAATACGTGTCATTGTTCTCTACACATAGCTTTATTACATAATCAAATTGCATGTATTTCGTATGTAGTAATTTCACGTTTTAAGTTTTCATTTTTCCGTTTTCCTTGTTCTTTAATGTGTTGTCAGCATAGCCTAATTGTTATGTATGTGGTTTCAGACTCAATGGGTGGGTTAGTTCCGGTATTTCACACACGATCGTATCTTTATTTTGAAGCCACTGTACCCTCCTCACGTGACCGGGGCTCCGCAACGCCATTGGTTGCGATCGCGGTCACGTGATGCATTTCTTATCCTATTAGAATTGTTGTAGTTTGCAAGTTGCAAGTTGTTCAATCCACGGAAGCGCGAACGCTGTTGTAAGCTCGTAAGTTACTTTACCTTCGTCTTTTAGTTTTTAAATGCTTAGACCATTTAGGTTGGGGGGAGAAGCCAGCGGCATTATTTCTGCACAGAATTAAGGTGGAGCACACTTCTGCTCAGGTTTTCCAGATTTTACGTTATGCGTGATGAATTCTTGAACTGGTACATTGGGTCTCACTTCTGATCACGACGCTTTCTTTTTTCTTTTTTCCCTCACGCTGCGCGGTTGAGAGTGACGCTATGCCTTATTGTTTAGTATTATTGACCATTTGTAGGGTGACTAATTTGGTCCTGTTTGACTTCCTTCTTATAGACCCCTGACGAAGGGTCATGGCTGTTGTTTGACCCGAAATGCATTGAGTATTTTCAAAACGTGGATTAATGTTTTGATTGACAGCATGGCATAAGAATATCATTATGTTGGCAAGAAAGAAAACATTACGTTTAACTACAAATTGGATCTAAAAATGTTTTGAACTGAATAAACTTGGATGATCTTGAATGAGAAAACCCAGTTTTCGTTGTTATTGGAGAGCCCAGTCTAGAGGCTAGTGTCACTATCCTCAACACTTGCATGCTAAGTTGTGCAAGCCCCTCCTGGCAGAGACCATGGTCCCTCGCACATCAGTAACTTCCCACACTTCAGGCTCATACGGTGTCCGGAACTTCCACCCTGGATGTTGATCCTTGACAACTACGTGATCACCCACACACCTGTTAGCCGGTTGAGCCACCGCATCACACTTGCCATTTGATTGTTGGCCTTTCTCCTGGCCTGAGTGAACTCACTGTCCAAATCTCAGGGCGCCACGTGGGGTCCGTTGGTATACTATGCAACAGCACATGTGATGGAGTGCATCAAGTGGTGTAATGTGGGGTCTGGTGATACGCATTCAAGAATCCATGGAGACACGCCTCCACATCTTCCCCTCTTTCGTCGCTGATCCTCAGTGCCCGGTTGAGGGTCTTTATGAAGTGCTCCGCTTCCCCTGTGGCCACTGGGGAGTTATCTTGTGGTGTCGGATGGCGTGGGTGGCCAGATAGTCTTGGAACTCCTTACCTTGGACAGACCCTCCAGCTTTTCGCGATTTCGCGATTTGCAAAATAATCACGAAATCAACTGAAGGTCGCGATGACCGCGAAATTGACCCATTTGGCCGCGAAAAAGGTCTTCGGTAGGCAGCAAAAAAGATGGTGACATCTTATTGGCTGAACGTACCTACGTCACCACATGAGCGCGTACAGCCGTAATAGCCACACAACCAGCCGAGTTTCATTTAGTACCAGTGCAGCAGTAAACATAACTATGTTACTCAAGAACACAACAAAATAAGAGGCAGAAAACATTTGTTGTTAGAGAAAATTGTGTAGCGGGTTTATTAATACCAGGGAATGCGTTAATTTACTGGCAATCCTAAAGGCAGGCTGCGATGAAGAAATGGCCTACGCTGTCTGCCAACCTGATTATTAACCAACGAGCATAAGGTGAACATATTGTGACCTCAATGGATGAAGAAAATCCATTTGGCTTGCCAGGCGCAACCCTCATCTGGAAACCAGCATCCAGAGGAAAATAGCTCCCTCAGAGGTGTTGTAATCCCAGGTCACAGCGGACCCCCCCTGATCTACCCACCCTATTCCCGGCAGCTACAAATTCTGAAATTGTTCCAACATAATATGATCACCAACCCTCTCCAGTTGTTTGTTTTTTGTTTGTCAAGGAGGGAAGTCGCTGTGCGTGTGCTCGACCTTAAACCTCAATGTTTCCCCGCCCCAGTCGTGATGTCATCGGGTGAAAGGGCTGATCAGCCTCTGCTTGCCCCATCTTGAGCCCTGGGGAAACCCCACACCAGGCAATAAGAGGTAAACATCACGCTTTGCCAAATCCTCGGTCTGTATTCCACTGGCACCACACTCATTGAGCCAATTACGTTATCCCACATCAGGAGGCAATTCTTTTTTGGGTCCTGGTGGGGTTACCAACCGTACCCATTGCATGTAAAGTGTCTGAATCTTTTTAACAAAGGACATTTTCATTTTGATACTAGCAACCACAAGTCATATATGCTAACAACGCAGCCATGCTTCGTTGTAACTAACTTCACCGGACTGTTCAACAGGCTTCAAGCTCAGTGATATATAATAAAATAGGGCAGAGGATTATTATGCCTGCTACAAAGTACGTGTATCAGGTTACAAAGGCACTAGGCTAGAGACCTTCCATTTCTGGTACTTTGCTGCAGTTTCAAGATATTCTTAGAGTTTTGAATTGCTCAAATTGGGGGAATTTCTGTTATTTATCGGTTTCCCTAACTTTATTGCTTGATTTTGTTCAGAAGAAAGTGTCACTCATAGTCATTGAAAATCACTCATATTTACAGTGAATTTATGAAAATGGCACACATAAGCAATCTGAAACCCAGGCAGTTATGTACCCTGCAGCAGCGCTTCAGAGCTGCTGGGGATATTTTAAGACCCCTTTTCGATGATTGGGCTACAGAAAAGAGGATTGTTTTTTAAATGCATTGCCTTGTCTTTGTCCACTCACAAAGTGGCACTTAAATTGCCACACTTAAATTGCTGCATTACTTTTTAATAAGGCGCTCTAGCAGGAAAGCAAGACTTCCTCTATGGGCCATATTTGTATTCTCAATATATTTTCAATGTTAAAAAGGGTGATAGAAATTACTGTTTTTTAAAATGGACGAGTCTAGGAGGCAGTGGTGCCCCGGCAGGGGTGCATACATGGGAGCTAGTACATCCCAGGGAGAAATGGGGCCCTCTCTCACGAGGTGCAGAGTGGAGCTGTGCTTCCGTAGAGCCACAGACACTTTAACCATGCCACTTTCACAGTGGAATACCCTGTTAAATTAGTTTACATTGATTTAAGGCTGAAAAGGAATGATTACGAAAAAAATAAGGTGCTGCAATAATGCCGCTAAATTCCCACTTTTGTGCCGCTAAATTTCAATTTTTGTGCCGCTAAATTTGCAAATCTATGCTGCTATAGCCTGGGGGGTCTGCTTGGAATGGTGGGCCACTGTTGGAGCATATTTCATCAGGGAGGCCCATCATTGCAAAAGTCCTATCAAGAGTGGCCTTGACCTGCAGGAATGCAGTAGACGAGACCACTTCCAGAATTGGGCGTTTGGAGTGAGAGTCTATCAAGACGACTGTACTGCCCCCATCTGGACAACCTCCAAAGTCAATACTGATCTGTGACCACAGCTCACAGCAAGGTTCTTCTGTCTGGACAGGATGAGGCACAGGTTCACCGCCAGTGATTGCACATGAGTGGCATGCTCGGATCATGTAGTTGACCATGGCATCCATTCCGGAGAACCACACTTTGCTGCGGAGGCAGCCCTTTGTCTTGGCTATCCCCTGGTGTCTCACGTGTGCGATTGGCCACCTGCTGCTGCTGGCTATGTGGGACCACGATGACTGAGACCCTCAACACTACCCCATTGAGGACTTCACATAGTTCACTGCGAACTCTTCACAGCTGCTCGCTTGCTGCCTCGTCCTCCACGTTCAGCGTCTGGGCTCCATCCAGGAAATGTTGCCACCTCCAGCTGGCAAGTGCCATTTTGGGTTTCTCCTGATTCTAGTCCAGTGTTGTTGCGGCCCCTATCTCCTATAGGGTCAGTGCTTTGGGGCGCGCTTCTTGTGTAAACATCTGTACACATTATTCGGTGTCTTCTTTATCGGTAGGCCCTGACGGGTGTTCCAACATGATGGGGTGATGTGACAGGAAATCAGCCGGATTGTTGGCCCTAGGCTGGAATACTACTTTGAAACGATACACCTAGAGCTGCACTGCCCACCGCTCAAACCTAGGCTGGGCTAGCTGTGTTATTCCTGCAAACAAGGCGATCAGCTGTTTGTGATTCAGCTCAACTCGGACATCAGGCCCTTAGAGATAAAGGTAAAAGTGTTGGCAAGCCCACTTGATTGAGTGATTCAGAAAAGGGGGTGGTGATGAACAGAGTGTCTGAATTAAGCAGACCACTCTTACCCAGTCCAAAGATCAGGGCTTGATCCATCACCGTTATTTATCTCACTGCACCATCCCAGTTCAGAACCTGGCTATATGCAAATCAGTCTGTCCCTGGCCCAGTGCATCATGGGAACAGGGCAGACTAAACTACCAAGCCAATTCTTCACCAGAAAGGAGACAAGCTACCGGGGACCGGTTTCTGGCATTTCAGCCGTCGTCGGCCCGGCTTGCTTGAATCCTGATGGTGCAGTGAGAAAGGGACTCATGTCTGAGTATACCCTGCCACACCTATAGTGGCCAAAAACGATTCAGAAAAGGGGATGGTGATGAACAGAGTGTCTGAATTAAGCAGACCACTCTTACCCTGTCCAAAGATCAGGGCTTGATCCATCACCGTTATTTATCTCACTGCACCATCCCAGTTCAGAACCTAGCTATATGCAAATCAGTCTGTCCCTGGCCCAGTGCATCATGGGAACAGGGCAGACTAAACTACCAAGCCAATTCTTCACCAGAAAGGAGACAAGCTTCCGGGGACCGGTTTCTGGCATTTCAGCCGTCGTCGGCCAGGCTTGCTTGAATCCTGATGGTGCAGTGAGAAAGGGACTCATGTCTGAGTATACCCTGCCACACCTATAGTGGCCAAAAACGATTCAGAAAAGGGGGTGGTGATGAACAGAGTGTCTGAATTAAGCAGACCACTCTTACCCAGTCCAAAGATCAGGGCTTGATCCATCACCGTTATTTATCTCACTGCACCATCCCAGTTCAGAACCTGGCTATATGCGAATCAGTCTGTCCCTGGCCCAGTGCATCATGGGAATAGGGCAGACTAAACTACCAAGCCAATTCTTCACCAGAAAGGAGACAAGCTACCGGGGACCGGTTTCTGGCATTTCAGCCGTCGTCGGCCCGGCTTGCTTGAATCCTGATGGTGCAGTGAGAAAGGGACTCATGTCTGAGTATACCCTGCCACACCTATAGTGGCCAAAAACGATTCAGAAAAGGAGGGTGGTGATGAACAGAGTGTCTGAATTAAGCAGACCACTCTTACCCAGTCCAAAGATCAGGGCTTGATCCATCACCGTTATTTATCTCACTGCACCATCCCAGTTCAGAACCTGGCTATATGCAAATCAGTCTGTCCCTGGCCCAGTGAATCATGGGAACAGGGCAGACTAAATTACCAAGCCAATTCTTCACCAGAAAAGAGACAAGCTACCGGGGACCGGTTTCTGGCATTTCAGCCGTCGTCGGCCCGGCTTGCATGAATCCTGATGGTGCAGTGAGAAAGAGACTCATGTCTGAGTATACCCTGCCACACCTATAGTGGCCAAAAACGATTCAGAAAAGGGGGTGGTGCTGAACAGAGTGTCTGAATTAAGCAGACCACTCTTACCCAGTCCAAAGATCAGGGCTTGATCCATCACCGTTATTTATCTCACTGCACCATCCCAGTTCAGAACCTGGCTATATGCAAATCAGTCTGTCCCTGGCCCAGTGCATCATGGGAACAGGGCAGACTAAACTACCAAGCCAATTCTTCACCAGAAAGGAGACAAGCTACCGGGGACCGGTTTCTGGCATTTCAGCCGTCGTTGGCCCGGCTTGCTTGAATCCTGATGGTGCAGTGAGAAAGGGACTCATGTCTGAGTATACCCTGCCACACCTATAGTGGCCAAAAACGATTCAGAAAAGGAGGGTGGTGATGAACAGAGTGTCTGAATTAGGCAGACCACTCTTACCCAGTCCAAAGATCAGGGCTTGATCCATCACCGTTATTTATCTCACTGCACCATCCCAGTTCAGAACCTGGCTATATGCAAATCAGTTTGTCCCTGGCCCAGTGCATCATGGGAACAGGGCAGACTAAACTACCAGGCCAATTCTTCACAAGAAAGGAGACAAACTACCGGGGACCGGTTTCTGGCATTTCATCCGTCGTCGGCCCGGCTTGCTTGAATCCTGATGGTGCAGTGAGAAAGGGACTCATGTCTGAGTATACCCTGCCACACCTATAGTGGCCAAAAACGATTCAGAAAAGGGGGTGGTGATAAACAGAGTGTCTGAATTAAGCAGACCACTCTTACCCAGTCCAAAGATCAGGGCTTGATCCATCACCGTTATTTATCTCACTGCACCATCCCAGTTCAGAACCTGGCTATATGCAAATCAGTCTGTCCCTGGCCCAGTGCATCATGGGAACAGGGCAGACTAAACTACCAAGCCAATTCTTCACCAGAAAGGAGACAAGCTACCGAGGACCGGTTTCTGGCATTTCAGCCGTCGTCGGCCCGGCTTGCTTGAATCCTGATGGTGCAGTGAGAAAGGGACTCATGTCTGAGTATACCCTGCCACACCAATAGTGGCCAAAAACGATTCAGAAAAGGGGGTGGTGATGAACAGAGTGTCTGAATTAAGCAGACCACTCTTACCCAGTCCAAAGATCAGGGCTTGATCCATCACCGTTATTTATCTCACTGCACCATCCCAGTTCAGAACCTGGCTATATGCAAATCAGTCTGTCCCTGGCCCAGTGCATCATGGGAACAGGGCAGACTAAACTACTAAGCCAATTCTTCACCAGAAAGGAGACAAGCTACCGGGGACCGGTTTCTGGCATTTCAGCCGTCGTCGGCTCGGCTTGCTTGAATCCTGATGGTGCAGTGAGAAAGGGACTCATGTCTGAGTATACCCTGCCACACCTATAGTGGCCAAAAACGATTCAGAAAAGGGGGTGGTGATGAACAGAGTGTCTGAATTAAGCAGACCACTCTTACCCAGTTCAAAGATCAGGGCTTGATCCATCACCGTTATTTATCTCACTGCACCATCCCAGTTCAGAACCTGGCTATATGCAAATCAGTCTGTCCCTGGCCCAGTGCATCATGGGAACAGAGCAGACTAAACTACCAAGCCAATTCTTCACCAGAAAGGAGACAAGCTACCGGGGACCGGTTTCTGGCATTTCAGCCGTTGTCGGCCCGGCTTGCTTGAATCCTGATGGTGCAGTGAGAAAGGGACTCATGTCTGAGTATACCCTGCCACACCTATAGTGGCCAATAACGATTCAGAAAAGGGGGTGGTGATGAACAGAGTGTCTGAATTAAGCAGACCACTCTTACCCAGTCCAAAGATCAGGGCTTGATCCATCACCGTTATTTATCTCACTGCACCATCCCAGTTCAGAACCTGGCTATATGCAAATCAGCCTGTCCCTGGCCCAGTGCATCATGGGAACAGGGCAGACTAAACTAACAAGCCAATTCTTCACCAGAAAGGAGACAAGCTACCGGGGACCGGTTTCTGGCATTTCAGCCGTCGTCGGCCCAGCTTGCTTGAATCATGATGGTGCAGTGAGAAAGGGACTCATGTCTGAGTATACCCTGCCACACCTATAGTGGCCAAAAACGATTCAGAAAAGGGGGTGGTGATGAACAGAGTGTCTGAATTAAGCAGACCACTCTTACCCAGTCCAAAGATCAGGGCTTGATCCATCACCGTTATTTATCTCACTGCACCATCCAAGTTCAGAACCTGGCTATATGCAAATCAGTCTGTCCCTGGCCCAGTGCATCATGGGAACAGGACACTAAACTACCAAGCCAATTCTTCACCAGAAAGGAGACAAGCTACCGGGGACCGGTTTCTGGCATTTCAGCCGTCGTCTGCCCGGCTTGCTTGAATCCCGATGGTGCAGTGAGAAAGGGACTCATGTCTGAGTATACCCTGCCACACCTATAGTGGCCAAACACGATTCAGAAAAGGGGGTGGTGATGAACAGAGTGTCTGAATTAAGCAGACCACTCTTACCCAGTCCAAAGATCAGGGCTTGATCCATCACCGTTATTTATCTCACTGCACCATCCCAGTTCAGAACCTGGCTATATGCAAATCAGTCTGTCCCTGGCCCAGTGCATCATGGGAACAGGGCAGACTAAACTACCGAGCCATTTCTTCACCAGAAAGGAGACAAGCTACCGGGGACCGGTTTCTGGCATTTCAGCCATCGTCGGCCCGGCTTGCTTGAATCCTGATGGTGCAGTGAGAAAGGGACTCATGTCTGAGTATACCCTGCCACACCTATAGTGGCCAATAACGATTCAGAAAAGGGGGTGGTGATGAACAGAGTGTCTGAATTAAGCAGACCACTCTTACCCTGTCCAAAGATCAGGGCTTGATCCATCACCGCTATTTATCTCACTGCACCATCCCAGTTCAGAACCTGGCTATATGCAAATCAGT
The DNA here is from genome assembly GCF_964263255.1 of Lissotriton vulgaris. Lineage (NCBI taxonomy): Eukaryota > Metazoa > Chordata > Amphibia > Caudata > Salamandridae > Lissotriton > Lissotriton vulgaris. The sequence goes on along the minus strand of NC_141687.1, from coordinate 1,884,481,685 downwards.
CTGTCCCTGGCCCAGTGCATCATGGGAACAGGGCAGACTAAACTACCAAGCCAATTCTTCACCAGAAAGGAGACAAGCTTCCGGGGACCGGTTTCTGGCATTTCAGCCGTCGTCGGCCAGGCTTGCTTGAATCCTGATGGTGCAGTGAGAAAGGGACTCATGTCTGAGTATATCCTGCCACACCTATAGTGGCCAAAAACGATTCAGAAAAGGGGGTGGTGATGAACAGAGTGTCTGAATTAAGCAGACCACTCTTACCCAGTCCAAAGATCAGGGCTTGATCCATCACCGTTATTTATCTCACTGCACCATCCCAGTTCAGAACCTGGCTATATGCAAATAAGTCTGGACCTGGCCCAGTGCATCATGGGAACAGGGCAGACTAAACTACCAAGCCCATTCTTCACCAGAAAGGAGACAAGCTACCGGGGACCGGTTTCTGGCATTTCAGCCGTCGTCGGCCCGGCTTGCTTGAATCCTGATGGTGCAGTGAGAAAGGGACTCATGTCTGAGTATACCCTGCCACACCTTTAGTGGCCAATAACGATTCAGAAAAGGGGGTGGTGATGAACAGAGTGTCTGAATTAAGCAGACCACTCTTACCCTGTCCAAAGATCAGGGCTTGATCCATCACCGCTATTTATCTCACTGCACCATCCCAGTTCAGAACCTGGCTATATGCAAATCAGTCTATCCCTGGCCCCGTGCATCATGGGAACAGGGCAGACTAAAATACCAAGCCAATTCTTCACCAGAAAGGAGACAAGCTACCGGGGACCGGTTTCTGGCATTTCCGCCGTTGTCGGCCGGGCTTGCTTGAATCCTGATGGTGCAGTGAGAAAGGGACTCATGTCTGAGTATACCCTGCCACACCTATAGTGGCCAAAAACGATTCAGAAAAGGAGGTGGTGATGAAAGGAGTGTCTGAATTAAGCAGACCACTCTTACCCAGTCCAAAGATCAGGGCTTGATCCATCACCGTTATTTATCTCACTGCTCCATCCCAGTTCAGAACCTGGCTATATGCAAATAAGTCTGGACCTGGCCCAGTGCATCATGGGAACAGGGCAGACTAAACTACCAAGCCCATTCTTCACCAGAAAGGAGACAAGCTACCGGGGACCGGTTTCTGGCATTTCAGCCGTCGTCGGCCCGGCTTGCTTGAATCCTGATGGTGCAGTGAGAAAGGGACTCATGTCTGAGTATACCCTGCCACACCTATAGTGGCCAAAAACGATTCAGAAAAGGGGGTGGTGATGAACAGAGTGTCTGAATTAAGCAGACCACTCTTACCCAGTCCAAAGATCAGGGCTTGATCCATCACCGTTATTTATCTCACTGCACCATCCCAGTTCAGAACCTGGCTATATGCAAATCAGTCTGTCCCTGGCCCAGTGCATCATGGGAACAGGGCAGACTAAACTACCAAGCCATTTCTTCACCAGAAAGGAGACAAGCTACCGGGGACCGGTTTCTGGCATTTCAGCCGTCGTCGGCCCGGCTTGCTTGAATCCTGATGGTGCAGTGAGAAAGGGACTCATGTCTGAGTATACCCTGCCACACCTATAGTGGCCCAAAACGATCCAGAAAAGGGTGTGGTGATGAACAGAGTGTCTGAATTAAGCAGACCACTCTTACCCAGTCCAAAGATCAGGGCTTGATCCATCACCGTTATTTATCTCACTGCACCATCCCAGTTCAGAACCTGGCTATATGCAAATCAGTCTGTCCCTGGCCCAGTGCATCATGGGAACAGGGCAGACTAAACTACCAAGCCAATTCTTCACCAGAAAGGAGACAAGCTACCGAGGACCGGTTTCTGGCATTTCAGCCGTCGTCGGCCCGGCTTGCTTGAATCCTGATGGTGCAGTGAGAAAGGGACTCATGTCTGAGTATACCCTGCCACGCCTATAGTGGCCAAAAATGATTCAGAAAAGGGGGTGGTGATGAACAGAGTGTCTGAATTAAGCAGACCACTCTTACCCAGTCCAAAGATCAGGGCTTGATCCATCACCGTTATTTATCTCACTGCACCATCCCAGTTCAGAACCTGGCTATATGCAAATCAGTCTGTCCCTGGCCCAGTGCATCATGGGAACAGGGCAGACTAAACTACCGAGCCAATTCTTCACCAGAAAGGAGACAATCTACCGGGGACCGGTTTCTGGCATTTCAGCCGTCGTCGGCCCGGCTTGCTTGAATCCTGATGGTGCAGTGAGAAAGAGACTCATGTCTGAGTATACCCTGCCACACCTATAGTGGCCAAAAACGATTCAGAAAAGGGGGTGGTGATGAACAGAGTGTCTGAATTAAGCAGACCACTCTTACCCAGTCCAAAGATCAGGGCTTGATCCATCACCGTTATTTATCTCACTGCACCATCCCAGGTCAGAACCTGGCTATATGCAAATCAGTCTGTCCCTGGCCCAGTGCATCATGGGAACAGGGCAGACTAAACTACCAAGCCAATTCTTCACCAGAAAGGAGACAAGCTACCGGGGACCGGTTTCTGGCATTTCAGCCGTCGTCGGCCCGGCTTGCTTGAATCCTGATGGTGCAGTGAGAAAGGGACTCATGTCTGAGTATACCCTGCCACACCTATAGTGGCCAAAAACGATTCAGAAAAGGGAGTGGTGATGAACAGAGTGTCTGAATTAAGCAGACCACTCTTACCCAGTCCAAAGATCAGGGCTTGATCCATCACCGTTATTTATCTCACTGCACCATCCCAGTTCAGAACCTGGCTATATGCAAATCAGTCGGTCCCTGGCCCAGTGCATCATGGGAACAGGGCAGACTAAACTACCAAGCCAATTCTTCACCAGAAAGGAGACAAGCTACCGGGGACTGGTTTCTGGCATTTCAGCCGTCGTCGGCCCGGCTTGCTTGAATCATGATGGTGCAGTGAGAAAGGGACTCATGTCTGAGTATACCCTGCCACACCTATAGTGGGCAAAAACGATTCAGAAAAGGGGGTGCTGATGAACAGAGTGTCTGAATTAAGCAGACCACTCTTACCCAGTCCAAAGATCAGGGCTTGATCCATAACCGTTATTTATCTCACTGCACCATCCCAGTTCAGAACCTGGCTGTATGCAAATCAGTCTGTCCCTGGCCCAGTGCATCATGGGAACAGGGCAGACTAAACTACCAAGCCAATTCTTCACCAGAAAGGAGACAAGCTACCGGGGACCGGTTTCTGGCATTTCAGCCGTCGTCGGCCCGGCTTGCTTGAATTCTGATGGTGTAGTGAGAAAGGGACTCATGTCTAAGTATACCCTGCCACACCTATAGTGGCCAAAAACGATTCAGAAAAGGGGGTGGTGATGAACAGAGTGTCTGAATTAAGCAGACCACTCTTACCCAGCCCAAAGATCAGGGCTTGATCCATCACCGTTATTTATCTCACTGCACCATCCCAGTTCAGAACCTGGCTATATGCAAATCAGTCTGTCCCTGGCCCAGTGCATCATGGGAACATGGCAGACTAAACGACCAAGCCAATTCTTCACCAGAAAGGAGACAAGCTACCGGGGACCGGTTTCTGGCATTTCAGCCGTCGTCGGCCCGGCTTGCTTGAATCCTGATGGTGCAGTGAGAAAGGGACTCATGTCTGAGTATACCCTGCCACACCTATAGTGGCCAATAACGATTCAGAAAAGGGGGTGGTGATGAACAGAGTGTCTGAATTAAGCAGACCACTCTTACCCTGTCCAAAGATCAGGGCTTGATCCATCACCGTTATTTATCTGACTGCACCATCCCAGTTCAGAACCTGGCTATATGCAAATCAGTCTGTCCCTTTCCCAGTGCATCATGGGAACAGGGCAGACTAAACTACCAAGCCAATTCTTCACCAGAAAGGAGACAAGCTACCGGGGACCGGTTTCTGGCATTTCCGCCGTCGTCGGCCCGGCTTGCTTAAATCCTGATGGTGCAGTGAGAAAGGGACTCATGTCTGAGTATACCCTGCCACACCAATAGTGGCCAAAAACGATTCAGAAAAGGAGGTGGTGATGAAAGGAGTGTCTGAATTAAGCAGACCACTCTTACCCAGTCCAAAGATCAGGGCTTGATCCATCACCGTTATTTATCTCACTGCACCATCCCAGTTCAGAACCTGGCTATATGCAAATAAGTCTGGACCTGGCCCAGTGCATCATGGGAACAGGGCAGACTAAACTACCAAGCCAATTCTTCACCAGAAAGGAGACAAGCTACCGGGGACCGGTTTCTGGCATTTCAGCCGTCGTCGGCCCGGCTTGCTTGAATCCTGATGGTGCAGTGAGAAAGGGACTCATGTCTGAGTATACCCTGCCACACCTATAGTGGCCAAAAACGATTCAGAAAAGGGGGTGGTGATGAACAGAGTGTCTGAATTAAGCAGACCACTCTTACCCAGTCCAAAGATCAGGGCTTGATCCATCACCGTTATTTATCTCACTGCACCATTCCAGTTCAGAACCTGGCTATATGCAAATCAGTCTGTCCCTGGCCCAGTGCATCATGGGAACAGGGCAGACTAAACTACCAAGCCAATTCTTCACCAGAAAGGAGACAAGCTACCGGGGACCGGTTTCTGGCATTTCAGCCGTCGTCGGCCCGGCTTGCTTGAATCCTGATGGTGCAGTGAGAAAGGGACTCATGTCTGAGTATACCCTGCCACACCTATAGTGGCCAAAAACGATTCAGAAAAGGGGATGGTGATGAACAGAGTGTCTGAATTAAGCAGACCACTCTTACCCAGTCCAAAGATCAGGGCTTGATCCATCACCGTTATTTATCTCACTGCACCATCCCAGTTCAGAACCTAGCTATATGCAAATCAGTCTGTCCCTGGCCCAGTGCATCATGGGAACAGGGCAGACTAAACTACCAAGCCAATTCTTCACCAGAAAGGAGACAAGCTTCCGGGGACCGGTTTCTGGCATTTCAGCCGTCGTCGGCCAGGCTTGCTTGAATCCTGATGGTGCAGTGAGAAAGGGACTCATGTCTGAGTATACCCTGCCACACCTATAGTGGCCAAAAACGATTCAGAAAAGGGGGTGGTGATGAACAGAGTGTCTGAATTAAGCAGACCACTCTTACCCAGTCCAAAGATCAGGGCTTGATCCATCACCGTTATTCATCTCACTGCACCATCCCAGTTCAGAACCTGGCTATATGCAAATCAGTCTGTCCCTGGCCCAGTGCATCATGGGAATAGGGCAGACTAAACTACCAAGCCAATTCTTCACCAGAAAGGAGACAAGCTACCGGGACCGGTTTCTGGCATTTCAGCCGTCGTCGGCCCGGCTTGCTTGAATCCTGATGGTGCAGTGAGAAAGGGACTCATGTCTGAGTATACCCTGCCACACCTATAGTGGCCAAAAACGATTCAGAAAAGGAGGGTGGTGATGAACAGAGTGTCTGAATTAAGCAGACCACTCTTACCCAGTCCAAAGATCAGGGCTTGATCCATCACCGTTATTTATCTCACTGCACCATCCCAGTTCAGAACCTGGCTATATGCAAATCAGTCTGTCCCTGGCCCAGTAAATCATGGGAACAGGGCAGACTAAATTACCAAGCCAATTCTTCACCAGAAAGGAGACAAGCTACCGGGGACCGGTTTCTGGCATTTCAGCCGTCGTCAGCCCGGCTTGCTTGAATCCTGATGGTGCAGTGAGAAAGAGACTCATGTCTGAGTATACCCTGCCACACCTATAGTGGCCAAAAACGATTCAGAAAAGGGGGTGGTGATGAACAGAGTGTCTGAATTAAGCAGACCACTCTTACCCAGTCCAAAGATCAGGGCTTGATCCATCACCGTTATTTATCTCACTGCACCATCCCAGTTCAGAACCTGGCTATATGCAAACCAGTCTGTCCCTGGCCCAGTGCATCATGGGAACAGGGCAGACTAAACTACCGAGCCAATTCTTCACCAGAAAGGAGACAAGCTACCGAGGACCGGTTTCTGGCATTTCAGCCGTCGTCGGCCCGGCATGCTTGAATCCTGATGGTGCAGTGAGAAAGGGACTCATGTCTGAGTATACCCTGCCACACCAATAGTGGCCAAAAACGATTCAGAAAAGGGGGTGGTGATGAACAGATTGTCTGAATTAAGCAGACCACTCTTACCCAGTCCAAAGATCAGGGCTTGATCCATCACCGTTATTTATCTCACTGCACCATCCCAGTTCAGAACCTGGCTATATGCAAATCAGTCTGTCCCTGGCCCAGTGCATCATGGGAACAGGGCAGACTAAACTACCAAGCCAATTCTTCACCAGAAAGGAGACAAGCTACCGGGGACCGGTTTCTGGCATTTCAGCCGTCGTCGGCCCGGCTTGCTTGAATCCTGATGGTGCAGTGAGAAAGGGACTCATGTCTGAGTATACCCTGCCACACCTATAGTGGCCAAAAACGTTTCAGAAAAGGGGGTGGTGATGAACAGAGTGTCTGAATTAAGCAGACCACTCTTACCCAGTTCAAAGATCAGGGCTTGATCCATCACCATTATGTATCTCACTGCACCATCCCAGTTCAGAACCTGGCTATATGCAAATCAGTCTGTCCCTGGCCCAGTGCATCATGGGAACAGGGCAGACTAAACTACCAAGCCAATTCTTCACCAGAAAGGAGACAAGCTACCGGGGACCGGTTTCTGGCATTTCAGTCGTCGTCGGCCCGGCTTGCTTGAATCCTGATGGTGCAGTGAGAAAGGGACTCATGTCTGAGTATACCCTGCCACACCTATAGTGGCCAATAACGATTCAGAAAAGGGGGTGGTGATGAACAGAGTGTCTGAATTAAGCAGACCACTCTTACCCAGTCCAAAGATCAGGGCTTGATCCATCACCGTTATTTATCTCACTGCACCATCCCAGTTCAGAACCTGGCTATATGCAAATCAGTCTGTCCCTGGCCCAGTGCATCATGGGAACAGGGCAGACTAAACTAACAAGCCAATTCTTCACCAGAAAGGAGACAAGCTACCGGGGACCGGTTTCTGGCATTTCAGCCGTCGTCGGCCCAGCTTGCTTGAATCATGATGGTGCAGTGAGAAAGGGACTCATGTCTGAGTATACCCACCACACCTATAGTGGCCAAAAACGATTCAGAAAAGGGGGTGGTGATGAACAGAGTGTCTGAATTAAGCAGACCATTCTTACCCAGTCCAAAGATCAGGGCTTGATCCATCACTGTTATTTATCTCACTGCACCATCCCAGTTCAGAACCTGGCTATATGCAAATCAGTCTGTCCCTGGCCCAGTGCATCATGGGAACAGGACACTAAACTACCAAGCCAATTCTTCACCAGAAAGGAGACAAGCTACCGGGGACCGGTTTCTGGCATTTCAGCCGTCGTCGGCCCGGCTTGCTTGAATCCTGATGGTGCAGTGAGAAAGGGACTCATGTCTGAGTATACCCTGCCACACCTATAGTGGCCAAAAACGATTCAGAAAAGGGGGTGGTGATGAACAGAGTGTCTGAATTAAGCAGACCACTCTTACCCAGTCCAAAGATCAGGGCTTGATCCATCACCGTTATTTATCTCACTGCACCATCCCAGTTCAGAACCTGGCTATATGCAAATCAGTCTGTCCCTGGCCCAGTGCATCATGGGAACAGGACACTAAACTACCAAGCCAATTCTTCACCAGAAAGGAGACAAGCTACCGGGGACCGGTTTCTGGCATTTCAGCCGTCGTCTGCCCGGCTTGCTTGAATCCCGATGGTGCAGTGAGAAAGGGACTCATGTCTGAGTATACCCTGCCACACCTATAGTGGCCAAACACGATTCAGAAAAGGGGGTGGTGATGAACAGAGTGTCTGAATTAAGCAGACCACTCTTACCCAGTCCAAAGATCAGGGCTTGATCCATCACCGTTATTTATCTCACTGCACCATCCCAGTTCAGAACCTGGCTATATGCAAATCAGTCTGTCCCTGGCCCAGTGCATCATGGGAACAGGGCAGACTAAACTACCGAGCCAATTCTTCACCAGAAAGGAGACAAGCTACCGGGGACCGGTTTCTGGCATTTCAGCCATCGTCGGCCCGGCTTGCTTGAATCCTGATGGTGCAGTGAGAAAGGGACTCATGTCTGAGTATACCCTGCCACACCTATAGTGGCCAATAACGATTCAGAAAAGGGGGTGGTGATGAACAGAGTGTCTGAATTAAGCAGACCACTCTTACCCTGTCCAAAGATCAGGGCTTGATCCATCACCGCTATTTATCTCACTGCACCATCCCAGTTCAGAACCTGGCTATATGCAAATCAGTCTGTCCCTGGCCCAGTGCATCATGGGAACAGGGCAGACTAAACTACCAAGCCAATTCTTCACCAGAAAGGAGACAAGCTTCCGGGGACCGGTTTCTGGCATTTCAGCCGTCGTCGGCCAGGCTTGCTTGAATCCTGATGGTGCAGTGAGAAAGGGACTCATGTCTGAGTATATCCTGCCACACCTATAGTGGCCAAAAACGATTCAGAAAAGGGGGTGGTGATGAACAGAGTGTCTGAATTAAGCAGACCACTCTTACCCAGTCCAAAGATCAGGGCTTGATCCATCACCGTTATTTATCTCACTGCACCATCCCAGTTCAGAACCTGGCTATATGCAAATAAGTCTGGACCTGGCCCAGTGCATCATGGGAACAGGGCAGACTAAACTACCAAGCCCATTCTTCACCAGAAAGGAGACAAGCTACCGGGGACCGGTTTCTGGCATTTCAGCCGTCGTCGGCCCGGCTTGCTTGAATCCTGATGGTGCAGTGAGAAAGGGACTCATGTCTGAGTATACCCTGCCACACCTATAGTGGCCAATAACGATTCAGAAAAGGGGGTGGTGATGAACAGAGTGTCTGAATTAAGCAGACCACTCTTACCCTGTCCAAAGATCAGGGCTTGATCCATCACCGCTATTTATCTCACTGCACCATCCCAGTTCAGAACCTGGCTATATGCAAATCAGTCTATCCCTGGCCCCGTGCATCATGGGAACAGGGCAGACTAAAATACCAAGCCAATTCTTCACCAGAAAGGAGACAAGCTACCGGGGACCGGTTTCTGGCATTTCCGCCGTTGTCGGCCGGGCTTGCTTGAATCCTGATGGTGCAGTGAGAAAGGGACTCATGTCTGAGTATACCCTGCCACACCTATAGTGGCCAAAAACGATTCAGAAAAGGAGGTGGTGATGAAAGGAGTGTCTGAATTAAGCAGACCACTCTTACCCAGTCCAAAGATCAGGGCTTGATCCATCACCGTTATTTATCTCACTGCTCCATCCCAGTTCAGAACCTGGCTATATGCAAATAAGTCTGGACCTGGCCCAGTGCATCATGGGAACAGGGCAGACTAAACTACCAAGCCCATTCTTCACCAGAAAGGAGACAAGCTACCGGGGACCGGTTTCTGGCATTTCAGCCGTCGTCGGCCCGGCTTGCTTGAATCCTGATGGTGCAGTGAGAAAGGGACTCATGTCTGAGTATACCCTGCCACACCTATAGTGGCCAAAAACGATTCAGAAAAGGGGGTGGTGATGAACAGAGTGTCTGAATTAAGCAGACCACTCTTACCCAGTCCAAAGATCAGGGCTTGATCCATCACCGTTATTTATCTCACTGCACCATCCCAGTTCAGAACCTGGCTATATGCAAATCAGTCTGTCCCTGGCCCAGTGCATCATGGGAACAGGGCAGACTAAACTACCAAGCCATTTCTTCACCAGAAAGGAGACAAGCTACCGGGGACCGGTTTCTGGCATTTCAGCCGTCGTCGGCCCGGCTTGCTTGAATCCTGATGGTGCAGTGAGAAAGGGACTCATGTCTGAGTATACCCTGCCACACCTATAGTGGCCCAAAACGATTCAGAAAAGGGTGTGGTGATGAACAGAGTGTCTGAATTAAGCAGACCACTCTTACCCAGTCCAAAGATCAGGGCTTGATCCATCACCGTTATTTATCTCACTGCACCATCCCAGTTCAGAACCTGGCTATATGCAAATCAGTCTGTCCCTGGCCCAGTGCATCATGGGAACAGGGCAGACTAAACTACCAAGCCAATTCTTCACCAGAAAGGAGACAAGCTACCGAGGACCAGTTTCTGGCATTTCAGCCGTCGTCGGCCCGGCTTGCTTGAATCCTGATGGTGCAGTGAGAAAGGGACTCATGTCTGAGTATACCCTGCCACGCCTATAGTGGCCAAAAATGATTCAGAAAAGGGGGTGGTGATGAACAGAGTGTCTGAATTAAGCAGACCACTCTTACCCAGTCCAAAGATCAGGGCTTGATCCATCACCGTTATTTATCTCACTGCACCATCCCAGTTCAGAACCTGGCTATATGCAAATCAGTCTGTCCCTGGCCCAGTGCATCATGGGAACAGGGCAGACTAAACTACCGAGCCAATTCTTCACCAGAAAGGAGACAATCTACCGGGGACCGGTTTCTGGCATTTCAGCCGTCGTCGGCCCGGCTTGCTTGAATCCTGATGGTGCAGTGAGAAAGAGACTCATGTCTGAGTATACCCTGCCACACCTATAGTGGCCAAAAACGATTCAGAAAAGGGGGTGGTGATGAACAGAGTGTCTGAATTAAGCAGACCACTCTTACCCAGTCCAAAGATCAGGGCTTGATCCATCACCGTTATTTATCTCACTGCACCATCCCAGGTCAGAACCTGGCTATATGCAAATCAGTCTGTCCCTGGCCCAGTGCATCATGGGAACAGGGCAGACTAAACTACCAAGCCAATTCTTCACCAGAAAGGAGACAAGCTACCGGGGACCGGTTTCTGGCATTTCAGCCGTCGTCGGCCCGGCTTGCTTGAATCCTGATGGTGCAGTGAGAAAGGGACTCATGTCTGAGTATACCCTGCCACACCTATAGTGGCCAAAAACGATTCAGAAAAGGGAGTGGTGATGAACAGAGTGTCTGAATTAAGCAGACCACTCTTACCCAGTCCAAAGATCAGGGCTTGATCCATCACCGTTATTTATCTCACTGCACCATCCCAGTTCAGAACCTGGCTATATGCAAATCAGTCGGTCCCTGGCCCAGTGCATCATGGGAACAGGGCAGACTAAACTACCAAGCCAATTCTTCACCAGAAAGGAGACAAGCTACCGGGGACTGGTTTCTGGCATTTCAGCCGTCGTCGGCCCGGCTTGCTTGAATCATGATGGTGCAGTGAGAAAGGGACTCATGTCTGAGTATACCCTGCCACACCTATAGTGGGCAAAAACGATTCAGAAAAGGGGGTGGTGATGAACAGAGTGTCTGAATTAAGCAGACCACTCTTACCCAGTCCAAAGATCAGGGCTTGATCCATAACCGTTATTTATCTCACTGCACCATCCCAGTTCAGAACCTGGCTGTATGCAAATCAGTCTGTCCCTGGCCCAGTGCATCATGGGAACAGGGCAGACTAAACTACCAAGCCAATTCTTCACCAGAAAGGAGACAAGCTACCGGGGACCGGTTTCTGGCATTTCAGCCGTCGTCGGCCCGGCTTGCTTGAATTCTGATGGTGTAGTGAGAAAGGGACTCATGTCTAAGTATACCCTGCCACACCTATAGTGGCCAAAAACGATTCAGAAAAGGGGGTGGTGATGAACAGAGTGTCTGAATTAAGCAGACCACTCTTACCCAGCCCAAAGATCAGGGCTTGATCCATCACCGTTATTTATCTCACTGCACCATCCCAGTTCAGAACCTGGCTATATGCAAATCAGTCTGTCCCTGGCCCAGTGCATCATGGGAACATGGCAGACTAAACGACCAAGCCAATTCTTCACCAGAAAGGAGACAAGCTACCGGGGACCGGTTTCTGGCATTTCAGCCGTCGTCGGCCCGGCTTGCTTGAATCCTGATGGTGCAGTGAGAAAGGGACTCATGTCTGAGTATACCCTGCCACACCTATAGTGGCCAATAACGATTCAGAAAAGGGGGTGGTGATGAACAGAGTGTCTGAATTAAGCAGACCACTCTTACCCTGTCCAAAGATCAGGGCTTGATCCATCACCGTTATTTATCTGACTGCACCATCCCAGTTCAGAACCTGGCTATATGCAAATCAGTCTGTCCCTTTCCCAGTGCATCATGGGAACAGGGCAGACTAAACTACCAAGCCAATTCTTCACCAGAAAGGAGACAAGCTACCGGGGACCGGTTTCTGGCATTTCCGCCGTCGTCGGCCCGGCTTGCTTAAATCCTGATGGTGCAGTGAGAAAGGGACTCATGTCTGAGTATACCCTGCCACACCAATAGTGGCCAAAAACGATTCAGAAAAGGAGGTGGTGATGAAAGGAGTGTCTGAATTAAGCAGACCACTCTTACCCAGTCCAAAGATCAGGGCTTGATCCATCACCGTTATTTATCTCACTGCACCATCCCAGTTCAGAACCTGGCTATATGCAAATAAGTCTGGACCTGGCCCAGTGCATCATGGGAACAGGGCAGACTAAACTACCAAGCCAATTCTTCACCAGAAAGGAGACAAGCTACCGGGGACCGGTTTCTGGCATTTCAGCCGTCGTCGGCCCGGCTTGCTTGAATCCTGATGGTGCAGTGAGAAAGGGACTCATGTCTGAGTATACCCTACCACACCTATAGTGGCCAAAAACGATTCAGAAAAGGGGGTGGTGATGAACAGAGTGTCTGAATTAAGCAGACCACTCTTACCCAGTCCAAAGATCAGGGCTTGATCCATCACCGTTATTTATCTCACTGCACCATTCCAGTTCAGAACCTGGCTATATGCAAATCAGTCTGTCCCTGGCCCAGTGCATCATGGGAACAGGGCAGACTAAACTACCAAGCCAATTCTTCACCAGAAAGGAGACAAGCTACCGGGGACCGGTTTCTGGCATTTCAGCCGTCGTCGGCCCGGCTTGCTTGAATCCTGATGGTGCAGTGAGAAAGGGACTCATGTCTGAGTATACCCTGCCACACCTATAGTGGCCAAAAACGATTCAGAAAAGGGGATGGTGATGAACAGAGTGTCTGAATTAAGCAGACCACTCTTACCCAGTCCAAAGATCAGGGCTTGATCCATCACCGTTATTTATCTCACTGCACCATCCCAGTTCAGAACCTAGCTATATGCAAATCAGTCTGTCCCTGGCCCAGTGCATCATGGGAACAGGGCAGACTAAACTACCAAGCCAATTCTTCACCAGAAAGGAGACAAGCTTCCGGGGACCGGTTTCTGGCATTTCAGCCGTCGTCGGCCAGGCTTGCTTGAATCCTGATGGTGCAGTGAGAAAGGGACTCATGTCTGAGTATACCCTGCCACACCTATAGTGGCCAAAAACGATTCAGAAAAGGGGGTGGTGATGAACAGAGTGTCTGAATTAAGCAGACCACTCTTACCCAGTCCAAAGATCAGGGCTTGATCCATCACCGTTATTCATCTCACTGCACCATCCCAGTTCAGAACCTGGCTATATGCAAATCAGTCTGTCCCTGGCCCAGTGCATCATGGGAATAGGGCAGACTAAACTACCAAGCCAATTCTTCACCAGAAAGGAGACAAGCTACCGGGACCGGTTTCTGGCATTTCAGCCGTCGTCGGCCCGGCTTGCTTGAATCCTGATGGTGCAGTGAGAAAGGGACTCATGTCTGAGTATACCCTGCCACACCTATAGTGGCCAAAAACGATTCAGAAAAGGAGGGTGGTGATGAACAGAGTGTCTGAATTAAGCAGACCACTCTTACCCAGTCCAAAGATCAGGGCTTGATCCATCACCGTTATTTATCTCACTGCACCATCCCAGTTCAGAACCTGGCTATATGCAAATCAGTCTGTCCCTGGCCCAGTAAATCATGGGAACAGGGCAGACTAAATTACCAAGCCAATTCTTCACCAGAAAGGAGACAAGCTACCGGGGACCGGTTTCTGGCATTTCAGCCGTCGTCAGCCCGGCTTGCTTGAATCCTGATGGTGCAGTGAGAAAGAGACTCATGTCTGAGTATACCCTGCCACACCTATAGTGGCCAAAAACGATTCAGAAAAGGGGGTGGTGATGAACAGAGTGTCTGAATTAAGCAGACCACTCTTACCCAGTCCAAAGATCAGGGCTTGATCCATCACCGTTATTTATCTCACTGCACCATCCCAGTTCAGAACCTGGCTATATGCAAACCAGTCTGTCCCTGGCCCAGTGCATCATGGGAACAGGGCAGACTAAACTACCGAGCCAATTCTTCACCAGAAAGGAGACAAGCTACCGAGGACCGGTTTCTGGCATTTCAGCCGTCGTCGGCCCGGCATGCTTGAATCCTGATGGTGCAGTGAGAAAGGGACTCATGTCTGAGTATACCCTGCCACACCAATAGTGGCCAAAAACGATTCAGAAAAGGGGGTGGTGATGAACAGATTGTCTGAATTAAGCAGACCACTCTTACCCAGTCCAAAGATCAGGGCTTGATCCATCACCGTTATTTATCTCACTGCACCATCCCAGTTCAGAACCTGGCTATATGCAAATCAGTCTGTCCCTGGCCCAGTGCATCATGGGAACAGGGCAGACTAAACTACCAAGCCAATTCTTCACCAGAAAGGAGACAAGCTACCGGGGACCGGTTTCTGGCATTTCAGCCGTCGTCGGCCCGGCTTGCTTGAATCCTGATGGTGCAGTGAGAAAGGGACTCATGTCTGAGTATACCCTGCCACACCTATAGTGGCCAAAAACGATTCAGAAAAGGGGGTGGTGATGAACAGAGTGTCTGAATTAAGCAGACCACTCTTACCCAGTTCAAAGATCAGGGCTTGATCCATCACCATTATGTATCTCACTGCACCATCCCAGTTCAGAACCTGGCTATATGCAAATCAGTCTGTCCCTGGCCCAGTGCATCATGGGAACAGGGCAGACTAAACTACCAAGCCAATTCTTCACCAGAAAGGAGACAAGCTACCGGGGACCGGTTTCTGGCATTTCAGTCGTCGTCGGCCCGGCTTGCTTGAATCCTGATGGTGCAGTGAGAAAGGGACTCATGTCTGAGTATACCCTGCCACACCTATAGTGGCCAATAACGATTCAGAAAAGGGGGTGGTGATGAACAGAGTGTCTGAATTAAGCAGACCACTCTTACCCAGTCCAAAGATCAGGGCTTGATCCATCACCGTTATTTATCTCACTGCACCATCCCAGTTCAGAACCTGGCTATATGCAAATCAGTCTGTCCCTGGCCCAGTGCATCATGGGAACAGGGCAGACTAAACTAACAAGCCAATTCTTCACCAGAAAGGAGACAAGCTACCGGGGACCGGTTTCTGGCATTTCAGCCGTCGTCGGCCCAGCTTGCTTGAATCATGATGGTGCAGTGAGAAAGGGACTCATGTCTGAGTATACCCACCACACCTATAGTGGCCAAAAACGATTCAGAAAAGGGGGTGGTGATGAACAGAGTGTCTGAATTAAGCAGACCATTCTTACCCAGTCCAAAGATCAGGGCTTGATCCATCACTGTTATTTATCTCACTGCACCATCCCAGTTCAGAACCTGGCTATATGCAAATCAGTCTGTCCCTGGCCCAGTGCATCATGGGAACAGGACACTAAACTACCAAGCCAATTCTTCACCAGAAAGGAGACAAGCTACCGGGGACCGGTTTCTGGCATTTCAGCCGTCGTCGGCCCGGCTTGCTTGAATCCTGATGGTGCAG
This sequence comes from Lissotriton vulgaris, assembly GCF_964263255.1. Lineage (NCBI taxonomy): Eukaryota > Metazoa > Chordata > Amphibia > Caudata > Salamandridae > Lissotriton > Lissotriton vulgaris. The sequence continues at coordinate 1,884,466,023 of NC_141687.1, read as the reverse complement.
TGAGAAAGGGACTCATGTCTGAGTATACCCTGCCACACCTATAGTGGCCAAAAACGATTCAGAAAAGGGGGTGGTGATGAACAGAGTGTCTGAATTAAGCAGACCACTCTTACCCAGTCCAAAGATCAGGGCTTGATCCATCACCGTTATTTATCTCACTGCACCATCCCAGTTCAGAACCTGGCTATATGCAAATCAGTCTGTCCCTGGCCCAGTGCATCATGGGAACAGGACAGACTGAACTACCGAGCCAATTCTTCACCAGAAAGGAGACAAGCTACCGGGGACCGGTTTCTGGCATTTCAGCCGTCGTCGGCCCGGCTTGCTTGAATCCTGATGGTGCAGTGAGAAAGGGACTCATGTCTGAGTATACCCTGCCACACCTATAGTGGCCAATAACGATTCAGAAAAAGGGGTGGTGATGAACAGAGTGTCTGAATTAAGCAGACCACTCTTACCCTGTCCAAAGATCAGGGCTTGATCCATCACCGCTATTTATCTCACTGCACCATCCCAGTTCAGAACCTGGCTATATGCAAATCAGTCTATCCCTGGCCCCGTGCATCATGGGAACAGGGCAGACTAAAATACCAAGCCAATTCTTCACCAGAAAGGAGACAAGCTACCGGGGACCGGTTTCTGGCATTTCTGCCATCGTCGGCCCGGCTTGCTTGAATCCTGATGGTGCAGTGAGAAAGGGACTCATATCTGAGTATACCCTGCCACACCTATAGTGGCCAAAAACGATTCAGAAAAGGAGGTGGTGATGAAGGGAGTGTCTGAATTAAGCAGACCACTCTTACCCAGTCCAAAGATCAGGGCTTGATCCATCACCGTTATTTATCTCACTGCACCATCCCAGTTCAGAACCTGGCTATATGCAAATAAGTCTGGACCTGGCCCAGTGCATCATGGGAACAGGGCAGACTAAACTACCAAGCCAATTCTTCACCAGAAAGGAGACAAGCTACTGGGGACCGGTTTCTGGCATTTCAGCCGTCGTCGGCCCGGCTTGCTTGAATCCTGATGGTGCAGTGAGAAAGGAACTCATGTCTGAGTATACCCTGCCACACCTATAGTGACCAAAAACGATTCAGAAAAGGGGGTGGTGATGAACAGAGTGTCTGAATTAAGCAGACCACTCTTACCCAGTCCAAAGATCAGGGCTTGATCCATCACCGTTATTTATCTCACTGCACCATCCCAGTTCAGAACCTGGCTATATGCAAATCAGTCTGTCCCTGGCCCAGTGCATCATGGGAACAGGGCAGACTAAACTACCAAGCCAATTCTTCACCAGAAAGGAGACAAGCTACCGGGGACCGGTTTCTGGCATTTCAGCCGTCGTCGGCCCGGCTTGCTTGAATCCTGATGGTGCAGTGAGAAAGGGACTCATGTCTGAGTATACCCTGCCACACCTATAGTGGCCAAAAACGATTCAGAAAAGGGGGTGGTGATGAACAGAGTGTCTGAATTAAGCAGACCACTCTTACCCAGTCCAAAGATCAGGGCTTGATCCATCACCGTTATTTATCTCACTGCACCATCCCAGTTCAGAACCTGGCTATATGCAAATCAGTCTGTCCCTGGCCCAGTGCATCATGGGAACAGGGCAGACTAAACTACCAAGCCAATTCTTCACCAGAAAGGAGACAAGCTACCGAGGACCGGTTTCTGGCATTTCAGCCGTCGTCGGCCCGGCTTGCTTGAATCCTGATGGTGCAGTGAGAAAGGGACTCATGTCTGAGTATACCCTGCCACACCTATAGTGGCCAAAAACGATTCAGAAAAGGGGGTGGTGATGAACAGAGTGTCTGAATTAAGCAGACCACTCTTACCCAGTCCAAAGATCAGGGCTTGATCCATCACCGTTATTTATCTCACTGCACCATCCCAGGTCAGAACCTGGCTATATGCAAATCAGTCTGTCCCTGGCCCAGTGCATCATGGGAACAGGGCAGACTAAACTACCAAGCCAATTCGTCACCAGAAAGGAGACAAGCTACCGGGGACCGGTTTCTGGCATTTCAGCCGTCGTCGGCCCGGCTTGCTTGAATCCTGATGGTGCAGTGAGAAAGGGACTCATGTCTGAGTATACCCTGCCACACCTATAGTGGCCAAAAACGATTCAGAAAAGGGGGTGGTGATGAACAGAGTGTCTGAATTAAGCAGACCACTCTTACCCAGTCCAAAGATCAGGGCTTGATCCATCACCGTTATTTATCTCACTGCACCATCCCAGTTCAGAACCTGGCTATATGCAAACCAGACTGTCCCTGGCCCAGTGCATCATGGGAACAGGGCAGACTAAACTACCGAGCCAATTCTTCACCAGAAAGGAGACAAGCTACCGAGGACCGGTTTCTGGCATTTCAGCCGTCGTCGGCCCGGCATGCTTGAATCCTGATGGTGCAGTGAGAAAGGGACTCATGTCTGAGTATACCCTGCCACACCAATAGTGGCCAAAAACGATTCAGAAAAGGGGGTGGTGATGAACAGAGTGTCTGAATTAGGCAGACCACTCTTACCCAGTCCAAAGATCAGGGCTTGATCCATCACCGTTATTTATCTCACTGCACCATCCCAGTTCAGAACCTGGCTATATGCAAATCAGTCTGTCCCTGGCCCAGTGCATCATGGGAACAGGGCAGACTAAACTACCAAGCCAATTCTTCACCAGAAAGGAGACAAGCTACCGGGGACCGGTTTCTGGCATTTCAGCCGTCGTCGGCCCGGCTTGCTTGAATCCTGATGGTGCAGTGAGAAAGGGACTCTTGTCTGAGTATACCCTGCCACACCTATAGTGGCCAAAAACGATTCAGAAAAGGGGGTGGTGATGAACAGAGTGTCTGAATTAAGCAGACCACTCTTACCCAGTTCAAAGATCAGGGCTTGATCCATCACCGTTATGTATCTCACTGCACCATCCCAGTTCAGAACCTGGCTATATGCAAATCAGTCTGTCCCTGGCCCAGTGCATCATGGGAACAGGGCAGACTAAACTACCAAGCCAATTCTTCACCAGAAAGGAGACAAGCTACCGGGGACCGGTTTCTGGCATTTCAGCCGTCGTCGGCCCGGCTTGCTTGAATCCTGATGGTGCAGTGAGAAAGGGACTCATGTCTGAGTATACCCTGCCACACCTATAGTGGCCAATAACGATTCAGAAAAGGGGGTGGTGATGAACAGAGTGTCTGAATTAAGCAGACCACTCTTACCCAGTCCAAAGATCAGGGCTTGATCCATCACCGTTATTTATCTCACTGCACCATCCCAGTTCAGAACCTGGCTATATGCAAATCAGTCTGTCCCTGGCCCAGTGCATCATGGGAACAGGGCAGACTAAACTAACAAGCCAATTCTTCACCAGAAAGGAGACAAGCTACCGGGGACCGGTTTCTGGCATTTCAGCCGTCGTCGGCCCAGCTTGCTTGAATCATGATGGTGCAGTGAGAAAGGGACTCATGTCTGAGTATACCCACCACACCTATAGTGGCCAAAAACGATTCAGAAAAGGGGGTGGTGATGAACAGAGTGTCTGAATTAAGCAGACCATTCTTACCCAGTCCAAAGATAAGGGCTTGATCCATCACTGTTATTTATCTCACTGCACCATCCCAGTTCAGAACCTGGCTATATGCAAATCAGTCTGTCCCTGGCCCAGTGCATCATGGGAACAGGACACTAAACTACCAAGCCAATTCTTCACCAGAAAGGAGACAAGCTACCGGGGACCGGTTTCTGGCATTTCAGCCGTCATCGGCCCGGCTTGCTTGAATCCTGATGGTGCAGTGAGAAAGGGACTCATGTCTGAGTATACCCTGCCACACCTATAGTGGCCAATAACGATTCAGAAAAGGGGGTGGTGATGAACAGAGTGTCTGAATTAAGCAGACCACTCTTACCCTGTCCAAAGATCAGGGCTTGATCCATCACCGCTATTTATCTCACTGCACCATCCCAGTTCAGAACCTGGCTATATGCAAATCAGTCTATCCCTTGCCCCGTGCATCATGGGAACAGGGCAGACTAAAATACCAAGCCAATTCTTCACCAGAAAGGAGACAAGCTACCGGGGACCGGTTTCTGGCATTTCCGCCGTCGTCGGCCCGGCTTGCTTGAATCCTGATGGTGCAGTGAGAAAGGGACTCATGTCTGAGTATACCCTGCCACACCTATAGTGGCCAAAAACGATTCAGAAAAGGAGGTGGTGATGAAAGGAGTGTCTGAATTAAGCAGACCACTCTTACCCAGTCCAAAGATCAGGGCTTGATCCATCACCGTTATTTATCTCACTGCACCATCCCAGTTCAGAACCTGGCTATATGCAAATAAGTCTGGACCTGGCCCTGTGCATCATGGGAACAGGGCAGACTAAACTACCAAGCCAATTCTTCACCAGAAAGGAGACAAGCTACTGGGGACCGGTTTCTGGCATTTCAGCCGTCGTCGGCCCGGCTTGCTTGAATCCTGATGGTGCAGTGAGAAAGGAACTCATGTCTGAGTATACCCTGCCACACCTATAGTGACCAAAAACGATTCAGAAAAGGAGGTGGTGATGAAAGGAGTGTCTGAATTAAGCAGACCACTCTTACCCTGTCCAAAGATCCGGGCTTGATCCATCACCCTTATTTATCTCACTGCACCATCCCACTTCAGAACCTGGCTATATGCAAATCAGTCTGTCCCTGGCCCAGTGCATCATGGGAACAGGGCAGACTAAACTACCAAGCCAATTCTTCACCAGAAAGGAGACAAGCTACCGGGGACCGGTTTCTGGCATTTCAGCCGTCGTCGGCCCGGCTTGCTTGAATCCTGATGGTGCAGTGAGAAAGGGACTCATGTCTGAGTATACCCTGCCACACCTATAGTGGCCAAAAACGATTCAGAAAAGGGGGTGGTGATGAACAGAGTGTCTGAATTAAGCAGACCACTCTTACCCAGTCCAAAGATCAGGGCTTGATCCATCACCGTTATTTATCTCACTGCACCATCCCAGTTCAGAACCTGGCTATATGCAAATCAGTCTGTCCCTGGCCCAGTGCATCATGGGAACAGGGCAGACTAAACTACCAAGCCAATTCGTCACCAGAAAGGAGACAAGCTACCGGGGACCGGTTTCTGGCATTTCAGCCGTCGTCGGCCCGGCTTGCTTGAATCCTGATGGTGCAGTGAGAAAGGGACTCATGTCTGAGTATACCCTGCCACACCTATAGTGGCCAAAAACGATTCAGAAAAGGGGGTGGTGATGAACAGAGTGTCTGAATTAAGCAGACCACTCTTACCCAGTCCAAAGATCAGGGCTTGATCCATCACCGTTATTTATCTCACTGCACCATCCCAGGTCAGAACCTGGCTAAATGCAAATCAGTCTGTCCCTGGCCCAGTGCATCATGGGAACAGGGCAGACTAAACTACCAAGCCAATTCTTCACCAGAAAGGAGACAAGCTACCGGGGACCGGTTTCTGGCATTTCAGCCGTCGTCGGCCCGGCTTGCTTGAATCCTGATGGTGCAGTGAGAAAGGGACTCATGTCTGAGTATACCCTGCCACACCTATAGTGGCCAAAAACGATTCAGAAAAGGGGGTGGTGATGAACAGAGTGTCTGAATTAAGCAGACCACTCTTACCCAGTCCAAAGATCAGGGCTTGATCCATCACCGTTATTTATCTCACTGCACCATCCCAGTTCAGAACCTGGCTATATGCAAATCAGTCTGTCCCTGGCCCAGTGCATCATGGGAACAGGGCAGACTAAACTACCAAGCCAATTCTTCACCAGAAAGGAGACAAGCTACCGGGGACCGGTTTCTGGCATTTCAGCCGTCGTCGGCCCGGCTTGCTTGAATCATGATGGTGCAGTGAGAAAGGGACTCATGTCTGAGTATACCCTGCCACACCTATAGTGGGCAAAAACGATTCAGAAAAGGGGGTGGTGATGAACAGAGTGTCTGAATTAAGCAGACCACTCTTACCCAGTCCAAAGATCAGGGCTTGATCCATAACCGTTATTTATCTCACTGCACCATCCCAGTTCAGAACCAGGCTGTATGCAAATCAGTCTGTCCCTGGCCCAGTGCATCATGGGAACAGGGCAGACTAAACTACCAAGCCAATTCTTCACCAGAAAGGAGACAAGCTACCAGGGACCGGTTTCTGGCATTTCAGCCGTCGTCGGCCCGGCTTGCTTGAATTCTGATGGTGCAGTGAGAAAGGGACTCATGTCTAAGTATACCCTGCCACACCTATAGTGGCCAAAAACGATTCAGAAAAGGGGGTGGTGATGAACAGAGTGTCTGAATTAAGCAGACCACTCTTACCCAGTCCAAAGATCAGGGCTTGATCCATCACCGTTATTTATCTCACTGCACCATCCCAGTTCAGAACCTGGCTATATGCAAATCAGTCTGTCCCTGGCCCAGTGCATCATGGGAACAGGGCAGACTAAACTACCAAGCCAATTCTTCACCAGAAAGGAGACAAGCTACCGGGGACCGGTTTCTGGCATTTCAGCCGTCGTCGGCCCGGCTTGCTTGAATCCTGATGGTGCAGTGAGAAAGGGACTCATGTCTGAGTATACCCTGCCACACCTATAGTGGCCAATAACGATTCAGAAAAGGGGGTGGTGATGAACAGAGTGTCTGAATTAAGCAGACCACTCTTACCCTGTCCAAAGTTCAGGGCTTGATCCATCACCGTTATTTATCTCACTGCACCATCCCAGTTCAGAACCTGGCTATATGCAAATAAGTCTGGACCTGGCCCAGTGCATCATGGGAACAGGGCAGACTAAACTACCAAGCCAATTCTTCACCAGAAAGGAGACAAGCTACCGGGGACCGGTTTCTGGCATTTCAGCCGTCGTCGGCCCGGCTTGCTTGAATCATGATGGTGCAGTGAGAAAGGGACTCATGTCTGAGTATACCCTGCCACACCTATAGTGGCCAAAAACGATTCAGAAAAGGGGGTGGTGATGAACAGAGTGTCTGAATTAAGCAGACCACTCTTACCCAGTCCAAAGATCAGGGCTTGGGTGGGGCAGGGTATACTCAGACATGAGTCCCTTTCTCACTGCACCGTCAGGATTCAAGCAAGCTGGGCTGACGACGGCTGAAATGCCAGAAACCGGTCCCCGGTAGCTTGTCTCCTTTCTGGTGAAGAATTGGCTTGGTAGTTTAGTCTGCCCTGTTCCCATGATGCACTGGGCCAGGGTTAGACTAATTTGCATATAGCCAGGTTCTGAACTGGGATGGTGCAGTGAGATAAATAACGGTGATGGATCAAGCCCTGATCTTTGGACTGGGTAAGAGTGGTCTGCTTAATTCAGACACTCTGTTCATCACCACCCCCTTTTCTGAATCGTTTTTGTCCACCATAAGCGTGGAAGGGTATACTCAGATGTGAGTCCCTAGCTCATTGCACCATCAGGATTCAAGCAAGCCGGGCCTAAGAAGGCTGAAATGCCAGAAACCGGTCCCCGGTAGCTTGTTTCCTTCCCAGTATAAGAATTGGCTTGGTAGTTTGGTCTGCCCTGTTCCCATGATGCACTGGGCCAGGGTCAGACTAATTTGCATATAGCCAAGTTCTGAGCTGGGATGGTGCAGTGAGCTGAAAAACGGTGATTGATCAAGCCCTGATCTTTGGACTGGGTAAGAGTGGTCTGCTTAATTCAGACACTCTGTTCATCACCACCCCCTTTTCTGAATCATTTTTGTCCACCATAAGCATGGAAGGGTATACTCAGATGTGAGTCCCTAGCTCATTGCACCATCAGGATTCAAGCAAGCCGGGCCGAAGACGGCTGAAATGCCAGAAACCGGTCCCCGGTAGCCTGTTTCCTTCCCAGTATAAGAATTGGCTTGGTAGTTTGGTCTGCCCTGTTCCCATGATGCACTGGGCCAGGGTCAGACTAATTTGCATATAGCCAAGTTCTGAGCTGGGATGGTGCAGTGAGCTGAAAAATGGTGATGGATCAAGCCCTGATCTTTGGACTGGGTAAGAGTGGTCTGCTTAATTCAGACACTCTGTTCATCACCACCCCCTTTTCTGAATCACTTGATTGAGTGGGCCTCCCTCTCTGTTTGTGTGGATCTTGTCTCCGTCTCTGACAGCGCTCTGCTGGCATATGCCAGGGAGACCCATTCTCTGATGGAAGTGTCTAGGAGGTGAACGGCAACTAGCTGGACAGGGCTGGCATTGATGAACACCTCAGAGCAGCATCCTGAGTAAAAGTATGTCATCACGGTCTTGTCCACCAGAGCCTACTTGATGGGTTGAAATTATGTGTTGGCCTCGCTGGTCCAGTTCCACAGCGCCCCATTTGTTGTGAGGGCTCTTAAGAGTTGCGACTGGAATGCTAGGTACGGGATGAAATGGCTGCAGTACATGGCCATCCCCAGAAAGCTGCAGACTTCGTTCGGGGAGGTGGGTGCGGGTTCTGAGTGTATGGCAATCTCTTTCTTCAGTTTGGTGGGCAGGCCCTCTCTGGAAAAAAATTAGCATAAGAAATCGACTGACTCCCTGTAGAAGGAGCATTTCGATTTGTTGACAGTGAGGCCGCTATCTACAAGGTGTCGAAGCAGGTTCCTCAGGTGCATGTGGTGTTGCTTGAGGTTCCCTGAGAAGATGAGGATGTCATCGCTGTGGTTTATTACTCCCTGTAGACCAGAGAGGGTCTCGCTGATGGCGTTCTTGAAAACCTCGGCTGCTGATGACACCTCAAAGCTTTGCCATTTGTACCTCCTCAGCCCTACATGCATGGAGAAGATGGTTATGTATCTGCTCTCCGGGGCATTGTTCAAGCTGATGGTATCTGGCGTTCAAGTCGAACTTGGTGAACCATTTTGCTCCATTGAGGTCTGCTGCGATGTTGTCCATCGTGGGTGTCAGGTGTCATTCCCTCTTCACCGCCTGGTTGGGAAGGCGCATGTTGACGCATGGCCTGCTTGCCCCTGGCTGCTTAGGTTTGGCAGCGACAACCATAGGAGATACCCATGTGGTGGGGTCAGAGACTTTCTTGATGACGCCCAGTTGTTCCAGCTCCGCAGTTCTTCCTCAACCTACGGTTTTAGGTGAAAAGACACCCTTCCATGCCTCATTGCAGTTGGCTGGACCAAAGAGTTGATGTGTAGCTTGAATTATTTGCCTTTGAGATGTCCAAGGCCTTCAAACAACATGGGGAATTCCCACAGGATGGCATCTGTGTGGAAATCTTGGACATGGTTAGCAAAGAAGACCAGCTCCAGCTCTTTAGCCGTGTACCAGCTAGGGAGGGTACCTCTCTTTCCTTCTGTGACATGGAATTTTGCAGGGATACTGTGTCCTTCACTGGCTACTTCTACCTCAATTACCCCTCTAAGGGGAAGTGGCTCGGTTCCTCCATACGTGTTGGATGGCGAGAGAATAGGCCGGGGTGAGAGATGTTCATACTGCACACTGTCCCTGACATTTAACGAACGCTCTGATATCAATCAGTGCCTCTAGTGCGGAGCCTGCCACAAGGATTGAGCACATCGGAGGTGGTCTGTGGTGCTGGGCTGCGCGGCTGATGAATGATAACACGAAAAAATCTTCATCATCCACTTCTATGCCAAAACCAGGGCCTGGCGGGTGGAGTCTTCCTGCTGATGGCCACCGACATCCAATGCTAGCAGGTGGTGGTCGCTCTTGACCTTCCACTCCTGTATACTTTGGCAAACTGGTTTAATTTGCCACACCTGGAGCATGTCTTTCCCTTTGCACAGCAGGGGCTTGGGGGGTGCTCCATGACACAGTTTCCACAGTGTCACTTTGTAGGCACCTTTGAGCTCACGTGTGATGCCATCAGGAGTCTTTGGGTGGCATCTACCCTCTCTTCTTTGATGGATGGTGGTCGAGATGAGCTAGACTTAGCCGTGTGCCTGGTTAGGGCTTTTCCATTTCATCTGCTAGTGCGTTAGAGTTCATGAGACCTTGCCAGTACCAGTATCTCATCAAGCGACATCCCAGGTTGTCTGAGCATTAAACGGCGTAGCAACACCGACCTGCATTCTTGTATGATCTGTGCCCATGTCTCCTCCCGCTGATCCAGGAATGTGCAGGAGCATGCCAACTTCCTCAGCCGGGCATAGAAGACGTCAATCAATCGGTCTCTGCTTGTTTCGCTTGACGTAACTTGAACCGTTCAAAGTCCGGATTGATCTGACGGTCGAAGTGTCAATTCAGTGCTGCCACCGACTCATCGTACTCATTATTGGCCCCTGTGTTTATGAGCGTTTTGAACAGATCATACAGTTCCTCTCCTCTGCAGCACCCGAGCAGCAATCTCTTGACCATTCCATCTGTCTCTCCCATGCCGGTGAAGTAGTGGTCCAACCAACCAATACATGACTTCCAGGGTGGGGCTGCTGCTGCAGGGTCTGTGACCACACTAAACAGTGGAGGGGTGACACTGCCGCGTGGCCCTGAGGCTGTGGGGGTGGTGGTAGTGGGGCATCTGCCTGTGGGCCAGCAGCTCCTGCCTGAGCTGGTGCACTCATGTCTCTGTGTGTGGGTGCACGGGCACCGTGCTCCTTGTTCCTTGTGAGCCCTGCTGCCCAGGATTTTTGCTGCGTTCCTACTCCTATGCAGGAGTCTTTACTGTGCTTTCAGGCTGATCTCTATTATTTTGTGTTCCACTTTCCTTTTTGCCACTGTCTTCCTTTGTTGCTTGTAAGCACCTCCTTTGCTTCTTTCTTTTTTTCTTATTTAATATTCAGTATGTGGCCATGTTGCGCGGAGCGGAGAGGACTGCATGCTTCCCCCAGGATCTCCCCTGCCATGCCACTCGATGTTGGGAGGGGCACACGAGAGAAGGTGCAGGTGGAAGAGGGAGCGAGAGAGCACGTGGTGGTAGCTGCCATGTGTGCACACACTTCTGTCCACTGACCTCGTGTGCCTTGGAGGAGCTGGCTGGTCTCAGCAGGCTAAAGGCGTCGGTAGTCTTGTGGTGCTCAAGCCTGCTTGCGGGATGCACAGTTGGCCTGCTGCTGGGTTGGCTTCCCAGTAGCCTCCGAGGGATGGGAGATCGGCAGGGCACAGTCGGGACTGCGGCATCGATCATCCACTGCGAAACACCGGAGACACGGGGCAGCTGCACAGAGGGGAGGAGGGAGCCACCGGACTTGCTTGCCTGCATGAAATGGTGGAGACGCAGGTAGGAACCCGCCTAATTGCCAATGTAGTGGACCTGGAGGTGGGGGATTCGGTACCACGTGGTGGGGCCTGCATCAAGGTCCTTGCTGTAAAGAATGCACACACACCAGCAGTATAGTGAGGGCATAGACCACGAGCAGTCATGCACCTGTTTATGTATCCCTTTTGGGTGAGCCCGCCCTCCAGGGTGATACATGGTGCAACATTGTATAGTGTGGGCCGGGTGGCTCCCACACCACACAGTGTACATTCTTTTTCAAGTAGTATCATGGCACGACCCATTGCACAAGTGTCAGACTCAACTTTTAAGAGATCTCAGCCCCATAGTCCAGAATGTCTGTCTAGATGTGGAAGACCGAGTCAAATTAAAAATTTATAGCGCAGACATGAAGTCAGATATAATAAACAAGGATCAATTGTAGTTAGCACAAATAAACTTGCTGCCTTTCTAACCAAAGATGGCAAACTCATTTGCCCATCTTTGGCACAGATGATATAAGAAATTAACATTGATTCAACACCTGCAGCCTTTGTCAAGACCAGATGAGCCTTTTAACGTTACCAAGCAGAGACAGCATAATCACTGCATGCCATGGTTCAAGGAGACTTACAAAATGTGAAACAGATTTACCCTCTGGCAAAAACAATGATTTAAATACCACCATTTTTACAGAGGGGTATCCAAAGCTTACCCACGCAAACAAAAACCATAAACGGTAATGGGCTCACCTCAGTGAAGTGGCAGCAAATAATTCCGAGATATTCTGGTCCTTAGTTGCTAATGGAACAGCCAAATCAAAAACAATTGTTAACGCCAACATTTACACAGAGGCTTAGATATGATATGTCCCAAAATATATTCTATTCCAATGGACAAGTAGTTAAAATCACAGGTACACTGAAGCATGAACGTGTTGATTACGTACTTAACAAGGAGAAGATCACCATAGTGATACCAGTGCTAAAAGACAATAAACCTCCTGAGCCTCATTTGATCCCACTTTAGTGCCTTAAATAGTCCATGGAAAAAAGGCTATTGCTGCTACGGACAGTTTAAGTATGATTTGCTTGCCATGCATGTTTTCCAGAATCATTTTGTAGCTCTGCAAAAAACGTAAATTATCTGAACGCTCATACAGGCTGATAAGCCTTACTGACATTGAGGAAAAATATTCACTAAGATCACCTTGAAACACATGTACTCCTGTGCCAGTGCCAGAGAACCACATCTTGAACCTCGTTCAGGGTTAGCTTCAGGGCGGCCTATTCACCCAAGACCAACTCTTCAATCTTCATCTCATTGTTGATAAGTTCTCTTCCAAAAACATATGCCCTTATTCATGGCTGTTCTGGCATTTTACACAGGGCTTTGGCCTGGTTGACAGGCAATTGTTTTTTTCTACAACACACCGGTTTGACCTTGGCACTCCATAGAATAATAGTGAGTCTCCACAATTCCAAGATGTTCTGGCTTAGTTTACAGGTGGTACTAACAGTGGAAGACGTAAAATATACACAACAGAGGTGCTAAGCAAAGTTGTATGAAGGTCCCTCTGTTGTTCAATCTACATATGAATTGCATGCATGATGAAGTACTGGTAACCTCCCATGTCGTAGCCAGAAATGAAAATATATGGACTCCTTTGCTTCGGTTTTTTAATGGTAAAAGGGGCAGCTCCTCTGCTAAGGTGGAGTAGTATCACCCCACTTCTCTCAGAGCAGGAAAAAATACAAATAACATGATAATAACATTGTTATTATCTTTTTATTTTTCAGAGCTATGGAGGCTGGGTTAGGGCATTGGTGCCCCAGGGGGAGGAGTGGTTCAGGCTAGGGGTGGGCGGTATTTGCGGAATGGCCTATCGCGGAGAGGCACGGAGATTGAACAAATCTCCGTGCCTCTCCTTGATATTTCCATTTTGCAGAGCCCGCCCACCCGCCTCCCGCTGGCCTCCCGCTTCCCACCCGCCTTATTAATTATATTTTATTCCTGGCGAGGAATGCCCAGGCTCCCGCGCATGCGCAGTTTCAAAGAAGAAGCCGCGATCGGGAAGTTTGCAGTTTAATAATAAGGTAATTTTTATCTAACTTTATTTCCAGCTTTAAATATAATTAATAAGGTGGGCGGGAAGGCGGGAGGTGGGCGGGCGGCAAACTTCCATTCCGCCCGGGATTGTGCGGAAATTTGCACTGTTTTTCCGCCTTCTTTGCGGAAGGCGGAAAGTGCAAATTATCGCACATTCCTTGGGCGGAACGGAAGTGTCCGCCCACCCCTAGTTCAGGCACTAAGTGCACATGACAGTTTGGCTAGCTGTCTTGGGCCGGCCAAACAGTCATGCGCACTTAGCATGTTCTCCCCATGCTGTAATACACAGCCTGGGTGGAGAACATGCCCAGGCTCCCAGTCCCCATCTGAGACCACGATGCTCAGACCAATCACAATACTGCATTGCAGCATTGTGATTGGCTTAAGGGAGCCTGTTTGCTTCTGGGACTCGCCAGCGAAGCAACGCTGAAGGAGAGACGGAGGCTGCCATGAGGAGGTAAGTGGGTTTAAAAAAATATATTTTGTTCCTCCACCACCAATGTTCCTTGCCAGCCACCACTGAATGACATTGACAACACTTATACAAAACGACGTGCAGGCACACATATCATAATGGAAAGTTGCTCTCACAGAAATCACCTGAAGATCAAGCCAATTACATCCAATGTTATGATGTGGGGCACTAGAACAAAGCAGATGTTATGCTTACCATTTATCTTGGGAAAACAAACACCTACAATTGTCTTGATGGTGCCATAGCCAGTGCAGAAAGCACTACGAACTGTGAAACATTCCACCAAAAGACATGGCACCATTGCACCATGATCCTTCGAAACTGTGGTACAATTAAACAAAGAAGGCCACTTTTGCTATACAACAGAGATTCAGGGGGCCATCATTGCCCTGTCAGCAATATTTAGTCTTTAAAGACACCTGTGGTGCACATTTAATGTGACTTATGAGGAAAGATATAGCCGTACACCCCTTGTAATTTAGAAATTATTTTTTTACAATTGTCATAGCTACATTGTTTGGAATCAATTTTAAGCATCTATCTCAGTTTTCACATCATATTGTTCACTTACATCAAGAGTGGTTAAATTTCATTAACAATAATTAGGCTTTTAGCTGTTCATTAGTGTCCAATACATTTAAATTAGCTGTATTTTATCTCTTAGGCAATGAATGCTTCAAGATAATGATCACTTTCTTCAAGGCTTTAAGACACAAAAGAACCCATGATACAAGTGACAATAGTATAAGCAAAATATTAATACGGCTATAGCCCCTATGGACGTTTTTTTCTATTGATGAAAGTAACCTGTTTGATGCCGACATTGGGTCTGAATTACAGTGATATTAACAATGGAAGACATTGTGAATTGTCTTGTCTACTGTGGCATAGTGGATGATAAATGATGGTCTCAAATGCGCACCCTAGCGATTGCCAGCGGCTGAGGTTAATTCAAATATTCCTTCCAACTCTTTGTTAATTTTACTATAAATGTACTAAGTGTGATATGTATGCCCAGACGCGGGTCCTGTGCTTGTTGTGCTATAGAATTCAAGGTATACTACAGCCTGAAACTAGTTTGGGGTTGCTTGTGTTCTCATCTGGAAGGGACCTGCCCTGGCAGTTTGGAAATGGGCTGTTCTTATTGGAGCAGGAACAGGAACTAGTTGTCTATGGCTGGTCTTAGTGTAAAGTATAACAGTGGGTGAAAATCTGTGGTCTGGAATGCAGCCTCTAGTGCTCACCAGAGGTTGAGATTAATTCAAGCATTCCTTCCATTACTTTGCTGTCTTTGCAGTTGATTCCCTAAGTGCGATGGATTTGCACTCATGAGAGTTCCATGCTCACTTTGCCTTAGGGCTCAAACTATACCACACTGACAAGGTCCAGGTAGGCCTCAAAAAGTGAGTATGAGGTTTCTCATTTTCCAATCTAGGGAGGCCTAGCCTGGCAGTTTGAGTTAGACAGTTGCCATTGGAGCAAGACTAAGAATGGTTTGCATATGGGTGGTACAGGAGTAAAACAATGATGACCTGGAATGTGACCCAAGTCATCATAATTGGATCAAATTAATTTAGTATCCCTGCCTTCACTTTGTTTGTTTTTTACATTATATGCCGTGCGTGCAATGGACGTGGGGCCAGTGATCGCTGTGCCATGGAAATCAAGCTACACCTCACTGATGGGGCCTAACTAAGCAGAAACTAGTCTTGGTTTGTTTGTATTCCAGTCTGAAAGGTATCTGACCTGGTAATTCAGACTGGAATGTTCCTAGTAGAGCATCATCAAGACTACATATGATTGGTCTCTGTCTGGAATGGCATATTATTTGATTTTTTTTTTATTATAGATTGTGGTTTAAGAAATCGTCAGTTACTGAGATTAGGGCAATCTCTCCTGTTAAATTTCTTATTTTTGCATTATTGTAATTAGTTTCATGGGTTGTTGTGTGTCTAATCGTCTTGAAAAAGTATTTATTATCGCAAAACACGTTTCACTAAAAGCTCAAATACAGACAGTGGAATTTAATTATTTTAGTCACTACCAAGTGGTTAAATGCTTAAATATTGCAAGAGTTATATGAGCTCTCTGGATGTAACAGAACACAATAAGATAATAAAATGAAAATATCTGCCAGAAGTTGACTCCAAACAATGAATGTACAGTCATAACAAAAACAATGACTATACTACACCTGGTGCCCTAACTATATTTGCCCCAATGTTTATGTCATAAAAAGAAAGATTAACAGGACAACTCACCTGATTGACAGTGCATGGAATGAATTTCTGAAATACAGGAATTGCACCATAATTCATTAATGGAAAGTGATTACCTGCCTAAACTGGAAATAATATGAATAATGAAGAAATACTTCGGCAACCTCAAAATTTCAACTTAAGTACATACATACATACTATCTGTTAGACTTTATATCTTTGGCATGGTTTGCCCTGACTTTTTCCTCTACCTCCTGTATTTTTGATGCTGTGCTGGGTTTTTTTTTGCTGACTTCGAAGCTTTGGGCACCTTGCCACTGCTGATCGGTGTCAAAGTGCAATTGCTCTCTGTGTAAGTTGTTGTTACAATTGGACCACTCTGATTGGCATATTTGATTTACTGGTATGTCCCTAGTAAAGTGCAATGAGTGTGCCAGAGCCAAGCCACTAGTGAGCCTGTCGCACTGTTTGTGCCACCCACATGAGTAGCCCTGAATAGGTATCTCAGACCTGCTACTGCAGTGTCTGTGTGCAGTTTTAACTGCCATGTTGATCTGGCAAGTGCACCTACTTGCCAGGCTGTAACCTTCCGTTTTCTTACATGTAAGGCACACCTATGGTAGGCTCAAAGTACCCCCCATGGGCAGGGTTTAGTGTATTTAAAAGGTAGGACATGTACTGGTGTGTGTGACATGTTCTGATTGCGAAATACTGCCAATTTCCCTTTTCACTATTGAAAGGCTATCTGTTCTATAGGTTAGAATGGGGGATACTTTGCAACATTTTACACGTATAACTACCCATTGGGGCAAGATAGAGGATTAACATTTAGGCTCTCTGAACTCAGAATTTAATAACACATCTTTTAGTAAAGATGATTTTTTAATTATGTGTTTGAAAATACCATTTTTAGAAAGTAGCTTTTTCTTGTTTAACCATACTGTGTGTGTATGCCTGTTTGTGGAGTGACTGTCTGGTTTTGGGGTGTCAGGGGTTGGGGATGTGCATTGACTATAGACAGCCACTGAAGGAGTTAAGATGTGGCTGGCCCTTCCTGGATGACTCGGAACTGAGCTAAATGGGCTTGGATGCATTTAGAGTAGTGGGAGGAGATTTACTTGCAACTGAATAGGGCCTGTCTCCCGGGCACAATGCTGTTTTCACCCCCTGTGGTCATACTGCACCAATGAACACAGAACTGGTTTTGACTGGGCCCAGAGACCCTTGCAAAAAGCGAACAAAGGCAAAATGGGGTATAAGTTGTGAACCTTAAATCCCAGAACTTTAGATCACTTCGGGACTCAAGAGGAACTTTTGCCAAGGAGAAGAGTTGAAGAGATGGGAGAAGGAGTACAACCCCTTTGCTGGGTGCAGTGTGGAGCTGGCCTGCAGTTTCCGCTTCCACCAAGGAAAGGACAAAGACTGGACTTTGCTGTGAACCTGCTTAAAGAAGAATCTCCAAAGGCCTCTTTGTGATGGCGTCCTGTTTTGAAGTCTCAGGGACAGAAAGACTTCACTCCCAGCTTCCATGAACTCTATTGCTGAGAGTTCTGAACTACCAGGAGGTGACTATCTCAGTTTTGGGCCTCTGGAAGTTGTTTCTGCTGTTGAGAGCTGTAAGAAACCTAAGAGAAGTAAGAAAACCCGTCTCCAACACTGTCCGCAATGCCGCTGCAATGCCACGACCTGCTTCGAGGCCAGGAGCACAGCTAGTAGAGGCCACAACACACTGTCTGGTCTGCACTGCAGCTCCTATGCCCTTTCATGCCTACAGTTATTGGCACCCGCACTGTCTCCATCATTGCCAGAGCCTGCATCCTGTTATCGCAAAGCCGATAACCGCAGAGGGTAACTCCACAAACTCGCCGACTTCGTGCCACCACAGGACCGATGCCTTACTGCCAATACAACTGACTTTCCCTGTCCTGATTAGACACATTGTCTACTCGCTGACATGATGCCTCGCCTCCCCAGTGCCAGCCAGGAAACCGGCATCAACCTTGGCACCTCTGCCTCACCTCCACAATGCCGTGCATCGTCATAGACTTCGTTTCCAAGGTACTGTTTGTTTGGAGGTCCATGTGACTTCATGCCCTACACCGTGCTCCTCGTGGTCAGTGCCATACTTTGGATTTATTGCTGTCACAACGTTGCAATAGCCCCAGGTGGAGCTATTTGTTTTCTACAGGCTTTATTTTTGCAATAATTCTTCCAAAGTCATATCTTATTGCTTGTATGTTGGATTTTTGTCGTTTTGGTCTTGTTAAGCTTAGATAAAGATGATTTATTTTTCTAAGAATTGCGCAAGAGTCCAGAGCACACAATAAGCGTAAATAGACTGGTTCGTCTGAGAGTAGCAGAAGTAGGGATAGACCAGGCAGAGCGTATAGTTTCAAAAGGTTTTATTCACCCACAGTGTTTCCAACCTGGGAATCACTGTCAAACACAAGTCCAACCGACACGTGTTTCGTCACAACATATGGCTGTGACTCTTCAGGGCTGTTGTGAATTGACCGAGGACGTAGTCGGGGAACCGGTGATAATTCCAACCCGGTCCTTATCGGGTGGTCTAAGACTTAAGCGGGCGGCACCAATAGGGTTGCCGGTGCCGGTCTGAATGTATCAGGACTTGTTGTATCTACAAGTTCTGGAGAGCTGTGGCCGTGTTTTGCCAAAGTAGTTGCGTCGACCTCAATCGGTTTCCAAGTGTGGGAACCTTTATTTTTCTAAACTTGTGTGGTGTCCATTTGTAGTGTTATCGCTGTAATACTGTGTGTTTTGAGTACAAATACTTTACACATTGCCTTTGTGATAAGCCTGTCTGCTTGTGCCAAGCTTCCAAGGGGGTGAGAAAGGGTCCTCTAAAGTGTGTATCCCCCTTACCCTGACTAAAATCAAGGGTCCCTATTTGGGCAAACGTACTTACCTCCGCTAACTAGAGACCCCCATTTCTAACACTATCTATATACAAATGTGCGGTCCAGAGAGTTTAACACATTATTTTCGTATATAATCTTATTGCCAATCAGTAAAGTATATAATTCCTTTTGTATGAACAGGCAAATGCCCTGAACATCTATATAACAGAAACACTGAAACCTTAGCCTAAAACATAATTCACATATACACACATACCAATTCACACCTTCGTTTGTAACTCTTTCACACCTACACCCAAGTAATAAAACAATTTTTATATAACACTATTCATCTCCAACTCTGTCTTTGTATTTTATTCATTGCTGTTATTTCTTTTAAGACAACCTTCAATTGAAAAATGAATAATCCTAACTACAACAATACATTATTTTTCATTTTCATATTAGTTGTGGGTTTTATTAGATATCTTCTCATAATTCTCATGATAACTGATCATTATTTTTTTTTTTCACCAATTCTGTGGCTTGTATTAAATATCTTCTCATTGCTCGTTTCAGCGTGAAATGCCTTCTTCAGAAATGCCACGTCATGAAGACCACAATATGTTTAACTGACCCTTCAGCTTTCATGGGCATGCAAAAGCCACAATAGAAAATGGTATATGGATGTGCAGGTAGGGGAAAGAAAGGAGGAACCCCTTACCCAGAGGCTAGAGCCTAGGACTATGCCTTTTTCTGAATGTTTAGGCGTTGGGGGAAGACTGACCACCTTTACTTCTATCCTTTCTAACAGGAGGGGGCCTCTGTCCATGGAATCATGGGCTGACGTTGTATTTAGCTGAGTGTAATAGGGTAGAGAGAAGCTCCCCACATTTCTTCTCACTTTTCCAACATGAGGGGCCTATGATGTGCAAATGATGTACTGCCGATGTGTACTCCTTAAAATTGTGGGTAAACTTTTGTAGGAGGGCACCTTGTCACGACCACCTCTCCGTCTGCAACTTGTGTCTTGCAAACCTGGAAAAACTACTGGGTTTACCAACCACCACTAAGCTGACGAAAAACCAAACTATAGCACTACTGAAACAATGACTACATAAACATAGAGACAGAAGAAAAACGAGCTGTTGTGGAGGCAAAGAAAAACGCAATTTCAGGAAATCAGGCTTGCAAGCTGTTGGTTAGATTCCGTAGGACGGATGTTTCCATTCACCAAATAAAAGCTACCCTTCGTAGCGTGCAGCAAAAGTCTCCTTTAATTACTTTACCAAAAGATCCCAAGCAAAGTCTTCTGCATGCTCATGGTGCAAATATTAATATGAAATCCTTAAACCATTTCTTGTTTTGGCCACTCGTGAAGAAGTCGGGTGTAAGAGAAATTTAACCTATTACAATCTATCTTCTGACCGAGAAATAATAAGTCATTCTATGAACCGGCTCTTTCTTGGCCAAAGCATGGCAGCTTCCACAGATATGCTGCAAGAGGCAGGAACAGATGATGGTCTAACATTCATCTGTACCATCTGCAACTTTTATATACGTATTTTCTCTAAACTTTCCACAAACATAACTCTTTATGTCATACCACTGTTTATCTCTTGACTTTGCTGCTTGCGTTTTATCTGTCGAAACTTTACTTTCATGAACACTGATATTGTGTTTGCCCTTCCATTTTGCTTTTTCAATTCTTATCTCACTTCTGTTTGTTCCATTATTTTTCTAGGACTTCATTGTTTTTTTTGCTTGGTTTTCATTCACTAGATGTTTCTTGAACAAATCCAAACTTGCTTTACACTCCCCTTAAAAACACACCTTGTATTTATCTTAAATCTGATTTTTTTTCACATAAATTTGTTTTGTTCATGTAAATAAATTTAATGAAAATTAATAAAAAGTTTCTCAGGTTCAACAATGGCAAAAGCAACTAATGTCATATCCATGACAGGGGTCTAAATGCCTCTGTGAGTATGCAGGAGTGTGGTTTTCAATATTTCCTGATGGATCTTTTTAAGTTGACTGAGACCCAAAGGGAGTTATCAATAATAAAACAATGTAACTTTTGTGAAACCCATTTGGACTCATAATAAGGACCTGGAATCAGTAATTGAACTTAAGTAGCTTTATTACTAATGAACAATCAGATCAGTATATATGATTATTAAAAGATTTTTAAAAAGATACAGAATTACAGCTGGCAAACTGAAATATCTCAATAGGTTCAGTCTCACAGCCACATAAATACAAAAACTGAGAAATAGGTACAGTTGATTGTAACAAGCTGGCTCTTTATACAGTTTATCAAAAATATGTATACTGTGCAAAGAGTCCAGGTATCCCTTGTAAGTGGACAAGGGCTTGTTCTAGCAATCCCAAGGTGCTCTCTTAAAAGGTAATGTGGCCGAGCAACCTTAGGCTTATCAGAGATGAGTGTTAGACATCTGCTGCATGCACAATCAATAACTGATACACATTACTTATTGAGGTGATCTACACCAATTAATCAAAATAACACATATCTTTATATAACTTTAGGCATCAAGATAATGACAATCAGGTAAGTATGCTTTGAGTTTGAAACATTTACAGTTTTTAAAAGGTGACACAGTGCTATTTCTGGAGTGGTAATGTCATCCTATGGAGAAAAGACATGCATGCAGGTACAGAGACTTAGAGGACAAATCTTCCGGACTTAAGGTGAGTATTGGGCAGGGTCCAAGCCAGCACCAACAGGTCCGTCTGGCAGCTTTGGAGCGGCAGGGTGCAGAGGTGCAATACAGCGTTGAGTGCCCGTTGAACTCAATGGGGATCAGTCTGGTCTAAAAGAGGCTGCAAGCTGTGGATGGGGGACCAGTCCGGCTGAACCAACAAGGTGGCTCAGTTCTCACGATGACCAGGGACTTGGAGACACCCTTGGGCCTCTTCTACTTGGGCCAGGAAGGCTGTGTGCAGAGGTGTCTTGAGGCATCTGGTTTTTGTCACCGGAGGTACTCTCACTAGAAGGGGCCTAAAAAGAGAGGCTGGAGGTGGCGGCGGGAAGTCCACAGTTGGCAAACCCAAGGTGTGCTGCGGATGTGGAGGGTCTGAAGACCACACTGGCACCACTGGCTTACTTCAACTCAGTCTAGGGGGCATGGGTACAGTTGTGCTTTCCAGTGTCTGGTTTTTGTCAGTCCAGGTTCCTTGCAGCTCTTTTTAGGGTGCTTGCAAGATGCAGGGGAGCAGCTCCACTACTTCTTGGGAGTTCTTGGTTCTTGGGTAAAGACTTGCAATCCTCCCAGGCTTTTGGAGGCACAAGCAGCTGCAGGATGAGTCATCTTTGGCAAAATTGTCAAGGACAGCAGACAGGCTGGCAGTTGCTGCTCTCCTGTTCTTGCTTTATGTGACTCTTCAGTGTCTGTCTTCTTTTTTCAGGTTAGCAGGATCTGATTTCCTGGTGCCAGGGGTTACCCTAAATACTACATTGAGGGGCATAAAGGGAGTGTAAGGTAGTAGCTAATGGGCTACTTACCCCTGGGGTCACTTCCTGTAGGAAATGGGCATGACCCTGTCCCAGACTTACTAATTCTGTCATCTAAAGAAGACAGACTTTTAAATTTCATGTCCACATTAGGTAGCCACCTTAGGGGTGGAACTAGCCTGAGGATGAGCATGCCTTTCTGACTACTAACTTTTCCGCCTGTCCAAGTGCCAAATGGACCTTGGTCATGGATGGTGATTTCACCTCTGAGGGAAGCCAGATTCACATACCAAAGGCAGTGGGCTCTTTGAACCTACCTGCCTTGGAATGCTAATTTATAGGTCATTCTTTTGTAGGGGGTGTAAAACACCCTCTACTGGAGGGGGCTTTGTTTCTGAACTCCTGAGAGCGTGGGCCCTCACCCTTGGGGTCAGAAACTCATCTGTGGTGTCAAACAGGTCAGAACCAGTCAGTCATCACACTAGTAGTTGGTAGGTTTTCAGGTGGCAAATTTTAAAATGAAGGCTTTTGGTACGGCTAACTTTAACTAAGCATTTAAACGAGCACTTCAAGTACATGGTTAGACATGTGCACATGTAACTCACAACAAACACAATACGTGAGTAAAAAGCATACATGATTAGACTTTCAAAGGTAACATCAGAACATATGCAGAGGTGACTTAAAGTGTAAATGCATACGTGAATACAGAATACATGTCTTCAATATAAACTGGACATTAGAGCACACATTTATAAGCCTCTAGTTTCTACAGTTAATACATAACAATAATGCATTTAAATGTTCACACACATTAATAAAGTGATGACACGTGGCATATTGTCACGTGTAGGGATATGAGGGCATTTCAGTGACGTGTAAGAGTGGAGTCTAAATTGCGCTACTCCAATCCCCCCTCTGATGGTGATGTCAGCCATCACAATAGCACACATATTAATCCTGATCAGGTGAAATCAAATCAAAGCCTTGTTGTCTTCAATAACTTTTGGCTAGTGTTTTCCAGGTGTTTCATGTCATCATAAAATCTACACTGATTCTCTCCATTTCCACATCCCTTCTAGTTCTTTTCAGTCCCTTCTCCTGCTGTCATTCCTTCTTTGCTTTTATACTCTTGTAGCTTTTAAAAATAATGCTCAGAATTATCGCACAGATTGTGACAGTAATAAGAGGTCTCAAGATAGAACCCACTATTCCACTTCACACGTATGCAAACCATTTGCCTATTATAGAAAATCCATTTCCAATTGCTTTCAAAGCACCTTTAGTTACTAATTCCTTCTAATATCTTTTCAGATCAGCAGTGCTCTTAATGTACTTCTTGAAGTCCTCATCCTATTCAGGTATATAGGTAGAGCATTGATGGACCTTTAACATCCTGCAGACTCACCCTCTTTTGCGAGAAGAATGTCTAAGGCAAGATGATTCTGCAGAAACCATGGATCTCATAGCTACCATTGCAGTATCTACAGTCAATATGAAACTTGCTGTACTTGTCGCCAATTTATCCACTATGGTGGACAAATTTCTAATCTTGAGATAACTCAAAATTACACCCACTGAGGGAATCATTGCACCAACAATGTCTCCCATAATTTTAGCACCACTACTATCTAGTTTAGTTATAGTTTTCGTTTCCCACACAGGAACATTCAAATGTTCTATGTAATAAATATTTTGAAAAACTACCCCTAAGTAACAGGCTCTTGCCAGTCTCAGTCCTCTGTGCGCCCTCTTCTAGCTGTCACACCATCAAGAGGACACTCAATCAATCAATCAATCAATCAATGGATCAGTATGTGTAAAGTACGCTAATCACACCATGAGGTATCCAGACGCTGCGTGTGGGAGGAGCTATTCAAACATCCAGGTATTGAGCCCGCTCCTGTATTCGGCGAGGGAGGAGGAGGAGGTCATTCCAGGCCTTGGCAGCGAGGTGGAAGAAGGCTTGAGCACGATGCATGCGGGGAATGGTGGTGAGGGCTAGGGAGGCAGACGACAGGTGTCTGGTGGGCCGGTGGGAGGTTAGGTGGTTTTTCAGGTAATCTGGACCCATGTTGTGGAGGGCTTTGTAGGCGTGCATGAGCAGTTTGAAGTGGCATCTCTGCTTGATGATGATGCAGAGGTGGGGGGTGATGATGAAGCAACTGTGCAGCTCTAGGAAGATTCTTGATGCTGTGTTCTGGATAGACTCTCTGGTCACTCTACTAAGTGTGGGCTGCATGAATCCAGTTGGGATGACCCCCACACTTAACAGCAGTATTCATCATTAAAATGACCTGGTACAGTCCACGCCATGTAGGCTTCAGACACATTTTCTAAACATGTTTGTTCACCAAGACACAGTCACCAGGACAAAATTCATGGCACTGTGCCAGACATGGAGAGGCAGCAATAGCTTCAACCTGGTGGGACACAAAATGGACCATATCAGCTAGTCCTTTGCAATTGTCAAGCACTATGTCTTCTGTAATATTCGCAAGCACATTTGCAGGCACTGCAGACAGTCTCATTACTCTCACCATGATTGTCCCATATGGGTATAATCCTCTTTAACCGTCTGGAACACAAGAGCAAAGCATCTGGCCACTTCAGAGATGTTGATGCCCACACTTTGGCCATTTGGGCTTTCCATGTTCTATTCACTTGCTCCACAATGCCAGAAGCCTCTGGCTGATAACTGCAATGTAATCTCTGTTCTACTTGTAACACTGCACACAACATTTTCAAGACATCATTATTAAAATGTGTTCTTCGGTCTGACTCCAGCGAGGTCAGGAAACCAAACAACTTAGCTCCTGTGAGACTGTCATTTCTTCGGGTCGGGTAGGTCACCACCCAACGCTAGAAGATGCACAGAATCACTACGACATATCCCAGCCTGTTGCATGCAGGCATTGTGATAAAGTCCATCTGCATCCTGTTGAATGTTCCCCCTGATCTCCCTAGATGACTCAGCATCACTGGCGTTCTTTTTTCATCTGTTGACACACAACTCATCTGTGGCACAATTCTTCAGTCACCAATCTAAATCATGGGTTAAACCAATGCTTTTTAAACGACTGTACCACAGAATCGTTCTTAAAATGTGGCGGTCCATGGAAATGTCTTGCCTTTGGGGATTGCATGCTGCCTGGCAACACTGGTCTGCCATCTACAGAAACCCATATAGCATCATCTCTCCTTACAGATCCTGCTCTGACCCATCCCTTCTATCCTGTCTCTGAGACTCCCTCATGCAACACTTCCATTTAAGTATAAGTTGTTGTCAAAAAAGGCTCTAGTTGGTCTCACCTTCAGATTAATTTGTGTATTCACCATTGAATGTTCGTGTCCCATGGGCACAGTATCATGCAACCTCATCAGCTTAACAGCGGCCCACTGTCACATAATCATCACCACTGCAGTGAGTGGGACATTTCACAACTGCAATTTTTGCAGGTACCTGTAGTCTTCAAGTAATCTTATACCACGTTCCCTATTTCTAATAGGGGATCCTGAAGAGGTCATAAATCCTCTCTGTGGTCATAACTGTTCAAAGCACCCACAATTCTCCTTCAGCCTCAACAACCAATAACAGCACAGTACTCTATGACGTAGTCAATCAATAACAGCGTG
Source organism: Lissotriton vulgaris (assembly GCF_964263255.1). Lineage (NCBI taxonomy): Eukaryota > Metazoa > Chordata > Amphibia > Caudata > Salamandridae > Lissotriton > Lissotriton vulgaris. The sequence goes on along the minus strand of NC_141687.1, from coordinate 1,884,440,099 downwards.
GAACTAACGCTACCTGTCCAATCCCAGCGTGGCACACTATGACATATTCCACACTCCTTGCAGCGGCTCGCCCTCCTTTACAATTTCCATGAACATTGCAATACAAGCACAACAATATTGCCAAGCAAAATTCAACAGATTTGTCTGCTCCACTAAAAAAAATTATTAATATTCAATCACACAAGAAATGGTCTGGAGCACACTTTCCAGCCTACTCCGACTCACACTTGAGTAAACCTCAACCAGTGGGGAATCACCAGGATTTGAGTAGCTTCACCCCTGTGCAAAAGGATTCAGAACACCAACCACATCTTACCCTCATCCAAAGATAAATGTTCCTATCTCAATAGTGCCACCAACGGTACCTCATCACAAGCACGGCACAACTTTAGCAGATAATAACAACACATTGTTTTCTACTCTGAAACTTTTTACTATCCCAGGATGTTAGGCTACATCGAGCCCGATAACCACTTCAACTGTTTAGCATCAATTTAAAACATCACCGCATCACACCACAAAATACCTACAAAACACTGCAAGCTAGACATAAGCATTTGCAACATGCAACTATATCGATTCTCACTCCTCCACTGTTACAATTCTGTTCTGAACTGATGGAACACTGCAGTTCTCCTAACTCAAGGCATGGGCTTTAGGAGCTTAGTAGGAAGGTAGGATCCTTCTACATGGTTACCCCCACTTTTTGCCTGGTGCTAAGCTGTATTTTGACTGTTCTGACTGGGATCCTGCTAATCAGGACCCCAGTCGAACTGCTTTCTTCCTAAATTCTTGTACTTAGGTGAATTCCAGAATGGATACTGGGGTACCCTTATCAGTCCCTTGTATATGGTACTACGGTACCCAGGGCATAGGTACCACAGAGGTCTCTCACGGTCTAGAGCATGCATTATGCCACCCCTAGGAGACCATGCAAAATGGAAATATAGGCCTGCCATTGCAGCCTGTGTAAGTTGCTGCTTGCACCACTTACTTAAGATATAGGTTTCCTATATCTAGGGTCATTGAACTTAAAAACTATAAATCACCCCATAGCAGACTTTTCCAATCCTGAAGGCAAGGAGCTTGGTTCTAAGTGAGAGGATGCCCCTACAGGAACTAGACTCCTCTGCAGCCTACGAAGTCCATTCTCACGTGTTGTCAGTTAAGCAGCCGTATACCATATAGAGGGGCACCGCATAATTACGCAATGACCATCTCGAAAACTGCTGCAATGAATCCTATCATATTTGGTATCAAACATGCTGGAATCATACCTCCCACAACGTAAACGGTATGCGAGGTATGATTCCAAGCACTGGAAGAGCCCTCCGTTAGGCTCTTAGTGTTCCCTGTACCAGCCTTCTTGGCCCAGGCAGCACAAAATGGCTGTTGTTGCCCAGAGACACGATTCCGCTCTCCTTCTGCTGAGCCAAGCTTGAGTAGGGGAAAGCAGAGCAATAGGGATCTTGTCACAGAGAGGTGTGACCACCTCCCAGACAGGATCCAGTGCATTGGGATGGGATGGGTGTGCTTGCCAGCTCCACTCAGTTTGCATGAGAGGCACATTTGGTGTCCCTGTGTATAGCCAAGTTCAAACCTTTCCTGTAAGCCGTTGGCCACCGCTCAGGTGAGAAACTGGACAAACGACATGGGAGTAATCTCCCCCCTGTCCAGACCCTCCCCTGGGAGGGTCCCCTGAATCTTACCAACCCTTTCCCTTGGGTACTTAAGGGCTTACCTGGGTTTAGGTCCCTAGATTCGTCGTGGGATAAGATTCAGATCAGACACCACTGCACTTTTACCATCTGGGTACTCAGACTTCACTGGAATTTGTTTGGGCCTGATTTCTGCTGCATTATCTGTGCCTGTGCATCATACAGGAACCTTCCAAGGCCTGTGAAGCATCAAAGACACCTGAAGAAATGTCCCTTGGAGTGAAGTAGTCACTCCCCTGCATTTGCAGGCACCGCAACTAAGTCGACCAGTCTGTAGATCCTGTGCTCCTCCCGACACTGTGGGCTCTGCAATACAGGTGGTGGTTTTCCCCAGCTCCTGAGGCCTGCTCTGCCCTCTCACCAAGTTTGAGGCTAGTATCCCTCGTGGGGGTTGCAATAACTGAACCTCCATCCAACTTGCAGTTACAAAGGCTTGTTGGCTTCTTTGCAAGAAGATCTTCGGGCTTCAAGTAGCCCCCACCTCGAGCACCACCAGTGACCAGAAACTTCAGCCACACTGCATTTTGTGCATCAATCCCTGCATCTTTTAGTGAGCTGCCTGTGGTCCTCTCGTGACTACAGTGCCTCCAGCCTGTGGGTCCACTTGAGTGTCACATTTGTTACTTTTGAGCTCCACTGATTGCTGGGTGTCTGTCCTGACTCCCCTGCCTTTGGTGAGTCCCCTGGACCTTGCTGGTCCCAACGTTGCTCCTTCTTTAATTACCCCATGGCTTGCGTTTTGCCATGGCTTGTTGGTGCTTCTGACAGACACCGATCCCTCAGCACTCGGCATCCTTTGTGGGACAGCTCGTGCATGGCTCCTGCTCCTCCTCACCATCACCTGGTCCTCACAGCTGCAGAGTCATGGTCATCATCATATATCCTGCAACACCCGACATCAGTGGGCATTCGTCTTCCAAGACTCCTGGGCTCCCTTGAGTGATATAGACTCTCCTTGTAGGTACCTCTCTTCAAGAATCCATCCTTGGATTCCACCGGACACTTTCCCCTTCATCATTTCACTTTCCTGAAGTCCTCTATTGGGTTCAACTGCGGTTTCCGACACCACTTCACACGTATGCATCCGGCTTCCCTGGTGTAGGTAAAGTGGGCACTAGGGTATCCCCGGGTGGAGTGGCTCTTCAACCTTCCATGTTCCACGGGGTTTCTTCAGGGTCCACTTGGACGGCTCTTTATTCTTTAAAAATCCAACTCCGACTTGCACATAAAGTTGTACGGAGCAGCGGTCGTGTTTCCACACTGCACACACTATCAGTGGGGTCCGTATTTACTCACCTTGAGTGGTTCCTTGTGGTCCCAGCACTTCTACGTCCTCTCAAAACTGCCTTGAATCAAGTCTTGGTTCTAATACCAATTTCTTAATGTATGATTTGGTCCCTCCCCCTGAGGTCCCTGAGTATTTCAGGCTATTTACTGTGTTTCTTTGCGAACATATTGTGTGCATTGTGTTTATCTCCATGTTGGAGATACTGGATCGCACTAGAGAGTAATATATAATGTATATATATTTTTATAAATACTTGGCGTGGTTATTTTTCACTGAATCTATACTATAAGATTGCATTTTGGTAAAACAAGCTGCTTTACACTCCTTCTGACCTAAGCCTGAAGGCTGCTCTCCAAAGCTACCATTTAAAGAGCTTTCTAAGGTTGTCTAAGACCTCTTAAATCACCATAAGGGTTGTTTGGACTGGTGCAAGGTACCCACTTACATAAGTGGACATCATATACCAGGCCAGCTTCATACAGGCTTGAACTTGATTTGGGCAAGAATGGGCTCTCACATGGATACAGTAGCTCCTTCTGTCTCAATACCGAAACCATCCAACAAGCTACCATCTGTGAGCCCGCAGGGGTGTGATTTACAATATCTTATCTGATGGATCTTTCAAAGTTAACTGAGAAGCAAAGGGAGTTAGCAATAACAAAACAATTTAACTTTCGTGAAACCCATTTGGCCTTTAAATATAAGAACCAGAAGTCTGTAATTGAAATTAAGTCGTTTACTTACTAATTACCAATCAGAGCAGTATATATGCGTATCAAGATAATATTGGAAAGATACAGAATTACAATTGGCTAGCAGAAATTTCGAAATAGGTTCAGTCTCAATAGAGCAAGGTATGAAATAATCACAGCCACAACAATATAGAAACGGAAAGGTAGGAATAGGTGTTCCTTAAAGAAGCTCCAATTTTCTCTCCTAAACATGAATAAGTTCCAAAGTCAGCTAATCAAGGCTCTAAGTTTGGAATATGAATGGCTCGTAGAATAGGGTCCAAAGGCAATTAGAAAATGCGAGAGGGTATTAGCATTGTAAAAACTCCAGTAGAAGTCTTACAGAATTACAATAAGTGCTTAGCATAAAGCTTCACACTTGGAAGAATAATGGAAGCAGAGAGGTCTGTACCCCTCAAAGTCTAAGAGAATCTGCCTAACTCTAACAGTGTGCGCACTAATTAAAACCAGTAAAACCCCAACAACAATCATATCTCTTCCCACAACACCAGGAACCAATTAATTATCTTCTTGTGATTTGTCTTTGCAACATTACCAGACTTTCGCATCTGATAGCACTTGGACAGAAACTGCAACCTTGAAAATTGTCCGTTCTTGATATGTGAAGGATAGGAGGCTTCATCTACTCATTACGTCTTAACATTTCTTGCTAAGATGTCTCTTCTCATGCCTTACTATCAAGAAATGAGTACAGACAACAATACTCCTTTCCTCTAGCTAATGAAACCTTGAGAAAGGAACAAAGTGGTAGAGCAAAGTACATTTCAAAATTAAGGCCTTTAGTCAATCAATCAATCAATCAATCAATCAAAGTACTTGTAAAGCGCGCTATTTACCCGTGAGGGTCCCAAGGCGCTGAGGGGAGGGGGGGGGGGTGCTGCTACTGCTCGAAGAGCTAGGTCTTGAGGAGTCTTCTGAAGGAGAGTAGGTCTTGGGTCTGCCGTATGTGGGTAGGGAGGGTGTTCCAGGTCTTGGCGGCGAGGTAGGAGAAGGATCTGCCACCGGAGGTCGTTCATTGGATGTGGGGGACAGCGGCAAGGGCGAGGCTGGCAGAGGGGAGCTGGTGGGTGAGGGTGTGGAAGCTGTGTCTGCTGCTCAGGTAGGCTGGTTCGGCGTTGTGGAGTGCTTTGTGTGCGTGGGTGAGGAGCTTGAAGGTGATCCTCTTGTCAACGGGGAGCCAGAGTAGGTCTCTCAGGTGGGGGGTGATGTGGCTGCGGCGGGGGACGTTGACGATCCGTCGGGCGGAGGCGTTTTAGATGCATTGTAGTCGTCTCAGGTGTTTGGCTGGGATTCCTGTGTAGAGTGCATTGCCGTAGTCCAGTCTGCTGCTGACGAGGGCCTGTGTCACCGTTCTTCTTGTTTCGGTCAGGATCCACTTGTAGATCCTGCGGAGCATGCAGAGGGTGTTATAGCAGGAGGAGGAGGAGACGGCGTTGACCTACTTAGACATGGAGAGGGAGGAGTCGATGATGAGTCCTCGATTACGTGCATGGTCGGTGGGTGTTGGTGCTGTTCCCAGTGTGGTCGGCTACCAGGAGTAATCCCAGGCTGAGGGGGTGGGTCGGAGGATGAGGACCTCCGTCTTGTCCGAGTTCAGCTTCAGACGGCTGCTCCTCATCCCATCGGCGGCGGCCTTCATTCCCTCGTGGAGGTTGGTTTTGGCGGTGTTCGGGTCGTTAGTGAGGGAGAGGATGAGCTGGGAGTCGTCAGCGTAGGAGATGATGTTGAGGTCGTGATGGCGGGCCACTTGTGCGAGGGGGGCCAAGTAGACGTTGAACAGCGTTGGGCTGAGGGATGAGCCCTGGGGGATGCCAGAGATGATGTTGGTGGCTTCGGATCAGAAGGGTGGGAGGCGGGAGCTCTGTGTTCTGCCGGAATGGAAGGAGGTGGTCCAGTCAAGAGCCTTCTCTTGGATTCCGGCTTCTAGGAGGCTTGTCTTTAGAGTGCGATGGCAGACCATGTCGAAGGCGGCTGACAGGTCCAGGAGGATGAGGGCTGATGTTTCGCCGTTGTCTAGTTGGCGCCTGATGTCATCTGTGGCGGCGATGAGGGCTGTCTAGGTGCTGTGGTTTCGTCTGAATCCGGACTGGGACGGGTCCAAGATGTTGTTGTCTTCGAGGTGGCGGGCCAGTTCCATGTTGACGATTTTCTCGATGACCTTTGCCGGGAACGGGAGCCGGGAGATGGGCCGGAAGTTCTTGAGGTCCTTGGGGTCCACTTTGGGCTTCTCTAGGAGGGCGTTGATTTCGGCGTGCTTCCAGCTTTCAGGGAATGTCACTGTTTCGAAGGAGATGTTGATGACCTCCTGTAGTTGGGGTGCGATGGCTGCATCTGCTTTGTTGAATACGTGGTGTGGGCACGGGTCAGTATGGAGTTCATGACCTTGCATGTCTCGTCATCGTTGACGTTGGACCAGGAGGTCAGGCGGTTGGCGCTGGTGGTGTTTACAGGGGAGGTGGAGTCTGGTGTAGTCGGGACGGTGTTGTGTTGTTGAAGCTGTCGTGGATATCAGCGATCTTGCGGTGGAAGAAGATGGCTAGTGAGTCGCACAGTTCTTGTGAGGGCGGGATGTCGTTGGCGTTGGGTTGGAGAGTTCCTTTACGATGCTGAAGAGCTCTTTGCTGTTGTGTGCGTTGTAATCCAAGCGATCTTTGAAGGAGGATCTCTTGGCTAATCTGATAAGGTGGTGGTGTCTGCGGGTAGCGTCCCTGTGGGCTGCGTGGTTGTCTGGTGTTTGTTCATGGAGCCATGTCTTCTCCAGTTTCCGGCAAACGCGTTTAGAGGTCTGGAGCGCTTCGGTGAACCAGGTGACTCTCTTGTTGGTGTGGCTGTTGGAGGGGCAAGGGTGTTGGCGCAGTCGACTATCCACTGTCTGAGGTTTCGGGCTGCGGCGTCCGGGTTGGTGGGGTCAGTGGGTGGGTTCTTGGCAAGGGAGGTGATCAGCTGGTCTTCGGTGACTTTGGTCCAGCAGCGGCGAGGCAGCGGTTGGGTGTGGTGGTGCGTGGTTGGTTTCTTGAAGGTGAAATGGATGCAGCGGTGGTCGGTCCAGTGGAGTTCGGTGGTGTGGTCGAAGGCGACGTGGGAGCCTGTGGAGAAGACGGGATCCAGCGGCATGGGTGGGTGCGGTGATGAGATGTCTGAGTGCCCAGGTTGGCGAGGTTGGCGATCAGGGTGGCGGAGTTGGCATTGTTGTTGTTCTTGAGATGGAAGTTCAGGTCCCCGAGCAGGATGTAGTCCGTGGAGGCGATTGCGTGGGTGTTGGTGAGGTCAGCGATGGAGTCGCTGAACTGAGCCGAGGTCCGGGGGGTCTGTAGATGAGTATTCCTCTGAGGGTGGTGTTGGGGTCGGTGTGGATCCAGAAGTGCAGGTGTTCGGCGGTGTTGAGGGTGTCGTCTGCGTGGGTTGCGACCTTGAGGGTGGACTTGTGGACGATGGCTATTCCTCCTCCGATTCTGTTGGTGCGATCCCTGCGGGTGATCTTGTAGCCGTCCGGGATGGCTATGGTGATGTCGAGCGCCGAGGAGTCGTTCCACCAGGTCTCGGTCAGGAATGCCACGTCTGGGGCAGAGGTGTCGAGCAGATCCCAGAGCTCAACGGCGTGTTTGCGTGCGGTGCGGGTGTTTAGGAGGTGGTAGTTGGGAGGTAGTTGGGTACAGTCCTTGGAGGTTTGGAGGTTCTGTCGTAGGTGAAGCTGCAGGTGTGGCAGGAGAAGGGTCCGTGGGTCCGTTTCGGGGTGGCCTGGAAGCAGGTGTGGTTTCGGCCGGTGTTGAGTGCGTGGAGGGTGCTGGCATCGTAGTGGATTCTGGTGTTGTGGCGTTCGCGGGGACAAGGGGTTCTGGTGCTGGGCGTGGTCCAGGCGTGGATGGGCGCGGCCCTCTGGCGGCGCTCCAGCTGCGCACCTCCGCTGAGCGGCTGCTTCTCAGCCTGCATATGAGGTGGCTTGGGAGGGAGAAGCAGCTTGGAGGCGGGAGCGGGGAAGCGAATGGGTGTGCAGGGGGGGCAGGGCCACAGGGATGCAACTGGCAAGGGTCAGATTGGGAGTGGTGGGGGAACTGGTGCACAGGGCAGAGGGGAGGGAAAAACCCAGGTAACAAGGAGGCAGGAATCAGGCAGTCAGGTGACGAGCAGTGGCGTGGGGGCGGCCTGCCTGGCAGCAGGGTCAAAGTTCACAAAAAAGTGCAGAAAGGTCACAAAAAACGGGGGGAAACGAGTGGCACAGAGGCACAAAGGTCACAAGAAGGAGCAGAAAAGGTCACAAAAAACGGGGGGAAACGAGTGCACAGAGGCAGAAAGGTCACAAGAAAGGGCAGAAAAGGTCACCGAAAACGGGGGGAAACGAGTGGCACAGAGGCAGCAGAGGCAGAAAGGTAACAAGAAAGGGCAGAAAGGTCACAAAAAATGGGGGGAAACGAGTGGCACAGAGGCACAAAGGTCCCAAGAAAGGGCAGAAAGGTCAAAAAATGGGGGGAAACGAGTGGCATAGAGGCACAAAGGGGAGTAGAGGCAAGGAAAATGAGTACAATCAGTGGAGCAGAACACAAGAAAAACGAGTGCAATCAGGGGAGCAGAAGGCATGAAAAACGGGTACACGAAAAACGGATACAATCAGGGGAGCAGAGGCAAGAAAACCGAGTGCAATCAGGCGAGCAGAGGACAAGAAAAACGAGTGCAATCAGGGGAGCAGAAGGCAAGAAAACAAGCACAATCAGGGGGAACAGAAGGCAAGAAAGCGAGCACAATCAGCGGAGCAGAAGGCAAGAAAAACGAGTACAATCAGGGGGCAGAGGCAAGAAAAACGAGCACAATCAGGGGAGCAGAAGGCAAGAAAAATGAGTGCAATCGGGAGCAGAAGGCAAGAAAACGAGCACAATCAGGGGGAACAAAAGGCAAGAAAACGAGCACAATCAGGGAAGCAGAAGGCAAGAAAAATGAGTACAATCAGGGGAGCAGAAGGCAAGAAAAACGAGTGCAATCAGGGGAGCAGAAGGCAAGAGAACAGACACAGATAAGAATGCAGGCACAGGGGGGAGACAGGCAACAGCGGTCACAAACACCAGAAGACAGTATGGGCAGTACAGGGAAGACAGACAGACAGCGACAGTGATACAAACCTAAGGCCTACCACTGGCCACCAGGGATGAGGCGCAGGTGGTAGCCTGCGGGTGGAAGAGGGCCTCAACTTCTACAGCAGCGGCAGCTGAGGCAGGATCAGGACACACAGGCGGAGCTGTGTGGTGGGGGAGCGACCTACCAGCAAGGTCAATGGTCGCTTTAGTCATACTAACTTTATCTAAACATTTAAATGTGCACTTCAAATACATGGTTATACTTGTGCACATGGAACTCAAAGCAAATGCAACACATGAGTAAAAAGCATTCATGATGATACTTTCAAAGGTTACTTTTAGAACATATGCAAAGCTGACTTAAAGTGTAAATGCAAATGTGAATACAGAGTACGTCCTTAATATAAACTGAACATTAGAGCATATGTTTATAAACCTCTAGTTTCTACAGTGAATACATTTCATTAAGGCGCTTAAATGTTCACACATGTCAATAAAGTTATGGCACATCTTAAATATAGAGTTACATAAGGCATATAAGGCCATTTCTGTGACGTGTAAGGGTGTAGTCTAAATTGCTCTATTTCACTTCCATTTCTCACTTCAAAGCCCGTTCGATGGGTTTCACCAAATAAATTGTTTTTCATTAACATTAGAGAGCAGGGTTATGAGCATCCTACCAAATAATAATTTTACGCTGAGATGGATTTCCATATCTGGTGCATTGCAAAATGAAAGTTGGGTGGCAAAGCAGTCAGAGTGCAAAACGACACTTGCTTTGTGACCCAGCGTTTAGCACTCCAGACTCTTTGTCCTTTGAGGCACTTGTTGTACCTGCAGCCATTTTGTTAGGACAGTACTAGGAGATTAAAAATGTATCTACGTTGCAGTGGAACAGAGCTTACATGTTGTACATTAAGAGCTGAGAAAGTATACAAATAGCAGAATATGGACAAAGACCCATAACATAAGTTGAAATTCAATGGTCAAACTCTATTAGACAAGCTTAAAAAACTAGTATCACTCACAATTTCAGAAAATATATGTAGCAGGTTTTCCCAGTACCTTTGGCATCGTAAAATACCGATGCAAATTTTAATCTTGAGTAATTTACTACATTGTCAAATTTCCAACGTTTTAATGAAGAAATGCTTAAGTGTTGCACTAAAATGAGGGCAGAGTATTCTTAGAGACTTTCTAGATCCCCCTTTCCACTGCTTCCTTAAAAATACGTCCTACACTGCTGTATAGGTAATCTGTGTTGTTACATCCTGTAGAGTTTTTTGACCTGCAGGAGTTCCAGCAAGAGAGGCTGTGAGGATCCACCCTGTGCTGAAGGGAACTTTACTCACCTATTTACCGTAATGGATTGATTCCTGCAGGCACTGAAACTATATGCGATCTAAGATGACATGTGCCTGAGAATTGAAAACTAAGACGTTCCAGGCAATCATTCATCTGATTTACACTGCAATGTTTCTATTCCTTTAATAGAAAATTGATTTCTATCCCTTGTTGTTCACTAACAGCCATTAAAGCCTGCAGCGATAGATAGATTGGGGTCTCGAAGGGTAGAACAGTAGTGTTGTACAAATTTAGACACCTTAAATAACTAGAATGCACATCCCAGAGAGTAATATTTATATGAGGAGTCTCTTCATGTGAGGCATGTCACTGATCTCTGAGACCCCAAAAGTGGATGGCAGTTTACATAATAAGGATCATGGGCTCTCAAGAAGTCATCTGTATGCAAACTCTTCAGAGTGGAAGCTGGAGATGAGAATTAAGAGTTGAGCATCAATTACAAGAGTTATGAAGAGCTCATGGTAGCAAATGTTGTATGTCTGGGATGTACAGAACCCGGGGATAGCTGAGAAGGGTGAAGACTGTGGGTGCGTTTTTGATGATGCTAACATCAAGATAGTAGTAAGAATAGTTCATAAGAGGGAAAAGTATCTTGGGACTACCAGTTTCCACTGATTGCTGCCAGAGACAAGAACATGAGAACGCTCAAATGAACCAACTCTTCTCTTGGTACAGAACAACCTCCTTTATCTACAGGTTTTGATGGGCCCTGGTATGAGCAAGGACAATTGCCCATTTAACTACTTTTGGAGTAGTAAAATACAGCAATAGGCAGATTTCAATGGGCCCCGGTGCCACTGCAAGCTCTCCACTTCGGTATACCTCAACGAAACCGCACCAACGGTGCGCATTAAATCCTGCTGCAGGCCAGCAATTAAGGTCTGAGGGGCATAATATGAAGGGGGTTTATCTCCGCTTTTTTGGCTTTAAAAGCCAAGAAAGCGGAGATAAAATTATCTCCCTATTCGCTAGCTGTCGCTAACACCAGTTAGCGACAGCTAGTAGGAGATAGCGACCATCTTGGGCCCCGCTTTGCATGTCAATTATATTTATCACTAATGACATGCAAAGTGGGCGTGCCAAGGTGTTAGCGACTGGTAACAGTCGCTAACATCGATATCTCCAATTACTAACTTTTGGAGATATTCGCGCTTAGCGCAAATATCTCCAAAAGCTAACACCTGCCCCTGAGCAGTTCTTAGCCATGTTATCCAATGGTAGGTGGATAACATGACTAAGAGCATTAGCTCGGTAATGCATGAATATCGCTGACTTTTCAGCGATATTCATGCCTTTCGGCCGATTTTTATCTCTTAGGAGATATACCTTGATAATAGCAAGGTTCCTAAGCGATAAAAATCACCGCAGCTCGGCGAAAAAAATATCGCCGCTAAACCAACATAGCGATAATTATCGCTAGTTGTTGGTAATATGCCCCTGAATTTCTCAGTCAGTAGAATAGAAAGGGTACTGGAAAAGCCTATAATTGTCTGAAAAAATTATTTTATAAAAGTTTTTTTAATTGGATATCCCAAAAAAGGACAGTAGAAACTAGAGGCCCTCATGGGCAAATCACGTCATTATTAGCTTCAACCTTCCCTTATCCAACTGGTGCCACCCTTTATTTTAATGCATTTTAGAAGTCCGTTTCTTTGCTGCCCACCAATCTTGGACTTGACATTTTCCTATTCTAAGTAGAGCATTTACCCCACCAACCTCGTTTTGGTGCGGGGGTACTTACAACGTGACGCATCTGGGAGATGCATCGCGTTGTAAAGCCCTGCGCCACATGTAGGCGTTCCTGTGCAGGGGGGGGCGTTCTGGCCCAGGAACGCCTCCTAAAAGTGTCTGAGTGAAATCTACGAGATTTCACTCAGTCACTTTTAGGCTCATGCTGCGTCAAAACCCTGCGCCTGCCTGAAGCAGGCGTAAGGATTGATGCAGCATTTACTAGATAGGGCCCCCAGAGCATTGCTGGAGCTGTGTCGCGCTTGCGACGCAACTCCAGCAATGCGCCACTTTTACAGCACAGATGCGTCACGCATTTGTGCCGTTTTTGCCCCATGGTGCGCCGCATTGTAAATACGGCGCATCCATGATGGCTTAGCTGTGGCGCACAATAACTGGCGCATCCCTGCTGATTTGCAGGGATGCGCCAGTTATTGTAAATATGCCCCTGTGTCTGTTTGCAGGACTTGTTTAGTATGGTATGCTATTTTCTATATGACGTGAATACACACTTGATAGGATCTCTGGGGGAACGTAAATGGGGAGTTGGGGCAATCTAACAAGGCAGTGGGAGACTTTTAAAATGTACTCTTATTATTAAATGTACCATGATATAGGTTCAAACAAGTGATTCAACATGATAAAGTACATTTCATATGTAGGCTTACATCAAAGACTGGCTTACAGAAATGCTTCATTGGACGGCTCTCAACTGCATCACACAAAACGTTTCTGAAAAAAATATATAATTTATACAATTTTCTGCACAGCACCCACCGCTCTCACCAGCCAGGAAGAATGGATTGTTCTCTCACATTTACATAGTTTTTACATCCACATAGCGAAAGATGGCAGTTTTCAAAAAGTAAAACCATGAAAAAGGGCTATTGTCCTCTTTCGAAACAATCAACGCATTAATCAAATCGACTGTGATGACTAAAATAAGCTTCAGTAGCAGATTCCTTGTTGGGCTACCATCTACTATTTCTCCTCTGGATAAATGTATTTACTTTGTTACCTGAAGCCTTTTCAAAATTAGCAAGTCAATGCTTTCCTTCACTTGCAGGCTCTCAGAATTTCACTGGAATTCAGGCCAGGGACTCGGGTGCTACCTCAACTCTTTCGCCCTTCACTCAAATAGGATCTGTAATGAATTCCAGAATCTAAAGAGACTGGATATGGGAAAAAGGGAATGAAGGTATAGATAAAGTAACACTCTCTGAGCGTCTCGACCTGCTGGCCTCAAGAACACAGCCTTTAGAAGGCATGCAACAAGGGCACTTGGGTTGCACTGGAGTAACTGGTAACCCCATGTAAACCTAAAAGACAAGGGTCATTAATCTAAATATACTGGGGTACAACAGTATACCATATTTAGTGAATAGTAGTAGACCAGCTTACCAATGGATAGAAGCAGAGTGGTCATGACTAGTGCAGATATACCGACTCTACGGTCCAGAAACTGAATACGAAAGTCTGCCAAGAGGCCAGGACACAGGATGACTTGGATTGCTTGAAGGTGAAGCAGGAATTCCAGAACAGTAGAAAGAAAATCTCAGTATCTGTGGAGAAACTGGTTAAACTCAGCTGGCCTTGCCTCCCTAGTAGATAGCGACAGGAGTAAAAACCCATAAACTATGTTGAGATCTGGGGACATGTGTGAAAAATAGCAACAGTGTCTCAACTGGCATTATTGAAGAAAAGACAAATCTACATGAATGTACAAAGCACTACACGAAGGAAGAAGGGAGACTCATGTTATTTGGTTTTGTAAGTGCTCATGGCATCATATATTTGGTTATGGCAATTTATACAATACAGTTGTATCAGCAGTGTGGGCATAAATTGCAAAGGCAACCCAAAAAGACAATAGGCGCACGTTGTGCTTGTGACAAGAAAAGTGACGGCGCAAGTGGCACATGGCGAATAACAGCGAAAGGTGCAAGGTGACAATGTGTAGAAGGATATATACAGAGTTGTGGTTCAGCTTTAAAAGTTTGAGGCATTGATTCATTTTGTTCAAGATATTTCAGTGAACCATAGAGATATGTGCGCCACGAATTGCGCTGAAAATTGGTCGACAGCATTTCGATCTTATCGAGTCAGGATCATCTTCAGGACCGGGTTGCCGATTGACAGATGCTGTCTGTCAGTTGGAGTGAGAGAGCAGTGAGCAGGCGGAGTGGTCAGAGCCCCGAACCACTGGAAGATGAATCCGCGGGGGGATTTCAGCTATCCAAGGAAGAAACCATTTGGGTGACGCAGCGTGAAGACAGCTGTGGTGTGCGTGGCGATCAGGGCCAAACAAGGTGGCACGTGGAATTCAGAAGCGATGCAGTGCCCACAACGAAATTCATTTTATCTATTTATATGCTTACTTACCTGTAATCCTCCGTAATCCATAGATTACTACCCCCCACTCTGCCCCTCCCCCTCCCCACATCACCGCCCGGCAGCTACTCCCACCACCGACCGCTACCGGTGCGAAGACCTGGAAAGTACTAGGTTCAGATTTCTGAACATAATCTTTCAGGCTGTCTAAAGCACATCTTCACCAGAATTATCCCTAACCCATTCTCCCACTTGTAGCCTATGCTCTGCGAAGCAACTCATCTTTGCAAACTCCTGGACAATGAGACATTTCCATATTCTCAACTTCAACCTACTTAAATTGAACCTGGTATGTCAACTCATTGTACACATTTAAGTCTGCTCTCAAAGCATGTCTGCCAGATTGAACACTAAATCAGCAAATGAGTTCTGCCTGCCCACAGTGGCTTGCCTTGCTCCTAACTTCCCTGCACACAGTCCCTCCCTGCCACCACCACTACATCTTCAGGGGAGAGGAGTTGGCCTAATGGCTAAGGCGATTGACCTAAAATCTGGGGAACTGGGTTTGAGTCTCTGTAATGACGCGCAGCATCCTGTGATTCTGGGCAAACCACTTAATCTCCCCGAGCCTAACAAAAATGAATGTGTCCCCGTGTAATGCAACTGGTGCTCGTGTAAAGTGCTCTGCTACCCGATACCCTCGGGTCAAGTTCGAACTATATAAAACTCTGTAAAATTAAAAAATGCTAAGAGTTAAATTATATCATCTAGGTACCATATTGAATATTTGCAGAATTGTATCCTATTCTCGCATCATCACATGCCATGCTTTCAATCTCACCGCTGAATATAGCCACCCAAACAGATTATAGCTTTATTTTCATTGGCTAATGTGTGCAATGCATGTTCTACTAATGTTATTGCTCTTTAATAAAAAATACACATAGACTGCCAGACCAGATTGATATTGACGTGCAAACCCTAAACCATCACTAGGTTGTCCTTTTGCAAGCACCTCCACCTCTGTTGCCCATGGGCCATCACCTTCATTTGCAGGTCCTGAAACCATTCAGTATTAACTATAGAGTGCTGTGCAATTAATCACAGATTTGATTAGATCGCCATATTTCTTCTATCTGCTGGGCCCGGTCCTTAAGCAGACGGGCCTTGTGACACAAATTATCTGTTTTGTTAATAAACATGCTGTTCGGGTCAGTCTAATATTCCCTTCCAATATAGCCTTTTATAGACAGATAGATATATATCTATTATTTTCTGATGGCGGTCAAGTCCCCAGACAGCGCGGTCAGTTAGCTCATTCCCTCTCTTTAAACTAGTTTTCTGCGGGGCCTCAGTCAGGCGCGACATCACTTCCTGGTTGTACCAATCAGCGCCTCGCGGATCTGCATGCTCATTTCAATAGCGCTGATGAGGCGGCAAGGTCATAGGATATACAAGTGCTTACTTAGGAACAGACACGAGCATGAGATGGAGGTTAGTTAGGTCCATCAGGACTGTCAATCAATTAATGAAAATTATTGAGCAAGGACACAGTGGGGAAGCGAGCAGAAGAAATTGAAACGACCATGAAGAGTCTGCAGAGGGAAATGACAGGAGTGACAGGTTCTGCCCACGTAGGTGCCAAAGGCAGGCATTTCACCAGTCGATTCAGTGGCCTGAGAAACCTCGTGTCAAAAATGCGTCATTCCGTGTCAAAGCCTGGTGCGATAAGAGATACAGGGCACAAAGGGGACAGATCACTTAGCCATCAAGAGCATGGGATTCGAAATGTGCAATTTTATCATAAATGCCAGGACTGATGAGGAAAAAATGTATCTGAATTCAGCAAATCTAAAGCTGCAGAACAGCCTAGAATGATACAATCCTAACCGTTTATCAAAGTGCATTATTTTCATACTCCCTAATTTGTAAGGTGATGTCCTGTTGCAACTTGATTTTATCATTAAAGTTATCATCAGTCCTGATAACGAAACACCCCACCACATAAAACGTAGTTATGCTGCTAATAAATAAATGTTTTATCAGTGCCATAATTCGGAATCGTGAGAGTTGTCCACGTACTCTATATAAAGAAAAAAAACATATAGAGACCTAACATTGTTCTTTTGCTCTGAGTTTGTTTTTTTTAGAAACCCTGCGTATGTTTATAGGTTCCACACTTCACACCTTTAAAATTAATACAACAATTGAAATGCAAAATAATAAAATACGTATTTAAAGGGAGTCGACATTTAATTTCGGTTAAAGTAGACATGTCAATACACATCACATCTACAATTATTCCACATCAAGCATTAATGTATAATATACCTGAACCTGTTGTAGACATTCCCAAAATAAGTACCTGCCGGGCTAAGTTCTAAACGTTAAAGTAGGACGCAGTCTCAAAATAGCAAATGACAATTTAAAGTGGACTCCTTATTTCATTCTGGACAGTACCAAAGCTTTCAGATACGTTTTTGAGAAAATGTGGAGAACTGGAGCACGCTTAACACTCTCTCATTTTCACATCTACTATTTTCTAGTCCACAAATAAGTGCCTAATGTTGGTATTAGAGCTGGGGGTTTACACAGTGACAAGAACCTCCTCGCAAAATTATTTTATGAGCGTTATAGTCTAGCTCATTAATTCACATCTGTGCGTCTGAATTTCAAGTGCATGGGCCTGTGCTTTTCTATCTGGAATAACCGCTGTTCCTACATGGTGCCATCTTGATGAACGTCCAAGTCTGCACCCCGTGTGAAGTAGCCCTGCTACTTATCATTGCAGCGTTAGAGGGCAGAGGCAATGGGCAGGTGCCCAGTGGAGCCCTTGATTTCTTCACACCTTACAGCTGGCTTGAGTCACCTATCTGGGACATACGAGGAATGTAATGTAATGTAATGTAATGGTACTTGTATAGCACACGAATCACCATGAGGCATGTCGGCGCTTGTACGAATACTGCTGAGGAACCCTTCCTGGCCTTTCCCTGTGAAGTGCCCACACCCCTGGGCACCCCCAAGGTGAAGCCAGGCATCCTAGCGTTTTGGGGGCCGTTGTGGAGATTAAGCAAGCTATTGCCCAGAGTTGCAGAGTGGTACTCCATGATTGGAATAGGCACCGAGGCGAGAATTATCAGGTCCAGGGAAATTAAGCCCAAGAGCTGCCGAGGCAGGAATTGAACCCTGGTCCTGGGCCAGACCTCTGCATCAGGGTCTGCCGCTCTAACCATTGAGCCACACTTCTCTATGCATTCATAGCTCATCCCCACGAAACTCTATATCAGAACTAAGTCAGTGAAATTACATATAACAACATTTGAAGATGGAATCTTACCAACTGAAATCTTACCAACCCTTATCCCGAAATTCGGAATTTAGCATCCAAATCAGGGCAGGTGGTGCCCGGTGCCACAATCTGTTTGGCACAACCCCCATGATCTCCTTATTCAATGATTCCCTCACTAATACCCTCCAACTGTGATCCTCATCTCTCCATAGCCCAGTGGCGGCTCCTTCACTAAGGCGGAGGAGCGTCGTCCCACTGCTTTTCAGCAGTGTAAGGAAAAATGCAATGATAATAAGTCAATGTTATTATCATTTTATTTTTCCTGATGCGAGAGTGGCAGCTTTGCCAGGCAGGGTGGGGCTGCTCCGCTGGTTATCCATATTAGTACGCAGTATATTTTGAGAGTGGTTTGGAGAAGCGCAAACTCTGGATTTAAAATGTGCCACAGTCGTTGGGGAAGGCTTTACTAATAAGAATTTATTCCACCCAAACTAACCCTTTCTAACAACATTGGGATAATCAAAGTCTGGGGAAAACCATAATGTCCTAGCCTATGCAATGCAGTCTGCATGCAGCTCCTTGATCACAGCTCATCGGCCACTGTGGTATAGGAGGATTGTAAATTATGAACTGCAAATAACAAAATGATCTCTATGCCAAAAGCAGTAACCCACTGGGTTTTCTATAAAATCATACAGCTCTGTGATCGGCATGGTACACATTCTTTTCAGCAGGCATATTAACCCTCTGCACTAGTTTATGTTGAGTCAAACCTGCCACTAATCTCTGTCAAGCAGCAACATTAAGCGCCATAGTAATCTTGGGCCAGATGTAGGAGCCCTAATACCGGTCGGAAACGGCTGATTTTGGCCGTTTCCGACCGGTATTAGGGTTTTCAGATGTAGGGGGCTGAAAAATACAGAATCGGTATATTTACTGATTCGGTAAAATTGCCGATTCAGTAAATGACCGAATCCGTGAATATACAGATTCTGTAATTACAAATGTAGGTGGCACAGTTTACAGTGCCACAGGCCCTTAAGAGTCGGTATTTTACCACCCAATCCAATTGGGTGGTAAAATACTGAATCCAGGTGTGCGTGTGCATGCACATGTGTGCATGCACACCTATGCCATGTGACAGACAGACATGCCCTTAGGGCATGTCTGTGTGCCACATGGCACACATGCCTGTATTTGGGGTGCTAGAGGGTGTCAAAGTGACACCCCCTGCACCCTTGCTTGAATCGGTATTTACCGAATCGGTAAATACCAATTCGGTAATGCCCATTGATTCCTATGGGCTTCAATGCCCATTGGAATCAATGGGCATTACCGAATCGGTATTTACAGAATCGGTAAATACCGAATCTTAAAGATTCGGTATTTACCGATTCTGTAATACCTACACCCCCCACCCTCTATTTTACCACTTCTTAAATACCGAATCGGTAAAATTCGTTATTTAAGAAGTCGTAAAATAAAATTACCTACATCTAGGCCCTTGACATTTGTATTGTTTCTGAAAACTGCTGGACACGCAAGGAACTCTGCAGCAGGTGGTTTTAAACTCAAACGTTATTTCTAAGCACAGCCCCCACCACAGTTCTGATCTCGGTCACACTGCCTAAAGCCTGCCCTCATCCAACTTCTGGTGACCTGGTGTTATTTATTTGGCCGAGCAGTATCGTTCTTCTGTTTGAGTCATTCAAGTAGAACCTGTGCACACCTCTAACTCGCAGGTTCGAGCCGCACCAAACCCTAGAATCTTTTTACAGAGCATCACTACAAAACTGAGGTCTGTCATGCAGTGCTGCACTTCATGCTGAACTACATGCATACTTTCATTCATCAGCCATGCCTGTACAAATACTCCGTGTTGTGCTTTGTCACCTTCATCTATCCATTAGTCTAATACCATTAAATCTGATGATAGTAAAACTTTTATTTTGTTTTTAACTTGGAACCAGCAGGTTTAAAGTGCTGTCCAAAAAAGCAAGGTATTATTATTATTTATCTATAATTTGTGTAAAACAGTGACGTCGTCAACTAGGCATCACAAAATGGAATCAAGAAGAGAATATGGACGATATTGATGGTCATGTATTTATTTGTGCAGTCATTCATCAGAGTTCATGTCTTATTATTGCAAGCCACTGAATTCTATTACAGGACCGGAGGCTTCAGATTATGCTTCTCAAACTTTACTGCATCAACACAGCAGCCAATGAAAATATATTATTTTCTCAAGTAAACAATAAAATTACTACATTTCCCATGAACACCATGGTTATAGGCACGCCCCCACAGTCCATAAGAACCCCTTGCGTGCACATCACTTCCTCTTTCTTTGCTGCTCAAGCCAGAGTTAAGTGCACCTTCCCCTGGGTCCCCTCACTCTGTTTGTGCTTGGGTTCTTCCCTGTGGGGGTATTGTTCTTGATTACTGTCCTGTTTAAGGCATTGGATTGCTGGGGCTTTTCGCTCCGTTTATTGTGTACATTATTTGATGGTTTCAGCTTGTTATTTAAGTATTGTTTGCGCGCTAGCGGCGAGACCTGCGAGCGCTTCAGCACTTAGCTCTTTGATGTTGTGAACCACGTCCCTCCGATCGGGTTCGCCCGCTTGAGCTCGCGCTGCAAGCGCGCTGTTTGTTACGGTCTTTGACCGGCGGGGGGCCCGCCGCGTATTCATTTGAGCCCGGTACCGGCAGCCTGCGAGGCGCGCAGAGGCTTCCCTTGTCAGCCCTGACGCACACGCCGGGTGGCTCTCGGGCGACGCGCGCGCCCCAAACGCTGCCAACTTGGGCTTGTTTTTAGTAGGATTTTGGTAGCGTTTGGGCGGCGCGCCTCGCTCCGACTCCTCGGCTTACGCTGAACGCATTTTTCGCGCGTTCAGCATTCCGGCAGGTCCCCTGTGTGAGCGCCTGCTTTATTGATCGGCTGGCTGCATAAACGATTGGCCCAGAGTGCGCACACGCTCCAGGGACTTGAAGGGCCAGGATCTTTGATCCTCTGATTACAGCATTGCTGAGGGGGTTTGGGAAACGTTACCTGTTACATCTAAGTGTGCTTGGGCTGACCCCCCCCCATTACCCCCCATTTCACCCAGTATTGTATTTCTAGACTGCTCTGCAGTGGGTGTGCCTTCATAATGGAAGGTTGGGTTCGATATCCTGATGAGGAATTCATTGATGGGGAGGAAATTATGGATGGGCAGCAGGAGGCTGTCCTTGAGGACAATATTGTCGAAGCTTTGGATGCCTCGGTCCAGGCTTCTGTAAATAAGGCAATGGAGACGAAAGTCCCACAGACTGTGCAGCAGGCACTTGCGGAGGCACTACGACCCATTAGAAAGCAACTGAAGGGTTTTGCGAAACGACACGGTTATGGGGATAAAAAGAAGAAGCAGGCAGCCACTTCTTCAGCGGCAGACTCAGCTGACACCATTCAATGGCCGCAGGCTCAATCATTGGCCTCTCTGCCGCCAAAAGAGACATATAGTTCGCAGTATATGGGTGGCAAGGCCAAGGCTAAACGTCCTATCCCTGTGGACACTGACACTTCCACTGCTAACACGGACACGGGGACCGATACTGATACGTCGGAGGAACTCCCTCCTCCCCCGAAGAAAGCCAGAGTGGATCCTAAGCCGGCTGAGGACAGGATCAAGACATTCAATTTTGACCCTACGGAGATAGTCCATCCCCGATCTTCGGATTGGATCCCGCCGCCGGCGGTCTGTGAGTACTTGCACGAAAATCTCCGGAAGGGCTTCAGTAGAGAAGTTCGGACCCGCTTGCGGTCGGAATGTCCACGCCCTGAACTTCCAGACGGCGTGGCGGACACTCCCGAGATCGACGCAAGTATGCTTACTTTCTTGAGGAAATTCTCCAAGGATCCCAAAAGGGGACTAGACAGGGCTTGGCGGGGCTGCCAAGACAAGATGTTGGACGTCGTGGGGCCCCTGGCAAAAATCTTGGAGATGGCCCTGAAGGCTAAGGAGGGTCAAGGGACAGTGAACCCGGATATCCTGGCGGGCTGGGCTCAGCGCGCCATTTGCCTGATTGGCAACGCCAACTGCGCGATCTCCTCGGAGAGGCGCAAATCACTATTGCTCCGGATGGACAGCAATTTGACGGAGCTGGCAGATGCGGAGCCGGGACCTCTGGCCGGAGGTTTCCTTTTTGGTGACAGGTTTGTCAAAGACGTCACAAAGTACGTCGGTACTTTTACTGCCCTGGACAAGGCCCAAAGTGGGATAAAGAGAGCCCTTACACAGGGGGTTTTCACCAGGGCCGGACGAGGCGGGGGTCGCTCGTCAGGCCGAGGATACCAGCAAGGATCCCAACGCGGTGACTTTGGCCGCGGACGTGGAGAGTGGGACTCCACCCGTGGCGGCACCTTCTATCCGTCCAAGAGGAAGTTCAACCGCGGACGTTTCCAGTCGGGAAACAATAGAGCCAACTTCAAATCACACCAGAATACCGGTGAGTGCCTCAGATGTTTCCCTTCTTCCATTGGGGGGGGCGCACGCAGCATTGCATGGCGCAGTGGCGGACTTTGACGCAGGATGCGTGGGTGCTACAGACGGTTCAGGGGTTTCGCCTAGAGTTCTACTCCAGCCCAGCGCAGGCGTTTCCCCCTCCACCTCTCCATTTTTCCCTATAAGAGCGCAGTTTTATAAGCGAGCAGGTGGAAGAATTACTGAAGAAAGGGGCGATCTCTTGTTGCAGACAGGGTCCCCGTACTTTCCTCAGCAACGTCTTCCTTGTCCAGAAAAAAGGGGGCGGCAACAGGTTGGTGCTAAATCTAAGGGAGTTCAACCAATACTTGATGTACAACCATTTCAAGATGGAGGGTATTCACCTCCTGGCAGACTTGCTCCAAGAAGGGGATTGGTTCGTACGCCTAGACCTCAAGGATGCATATCTATCTATACCGATTTTTCCACCTCATCGCAGGTTTCTACAATTCATGTGGGAGAACCAGTGTTACGAGTACTCGGCTCTTCCCTTCGGTCTTTCCTCAGCTCCATGGTGCTTTACAAAGGTGATGAAGCCGGTGGTAGCGTACCTCAGGGAACGAGGCATAAGACTAATTATATATCTCGACGACATCTTGATCATGGCACAAGATCAGATCAGTCTCTCACGACATCTGAACATGACTACAGCCTTGCTGCAAAGTTTAGGGTTTGTGATCAATCTGGAGAAATCTGTGATGTCTCCGACACAAATGATAGACTTCTTGGGATTCATGATCGATTCCCAGACCTCGCAACTACGTCTGCCCCAGACCAAGCTGCGGGACTTAAAACAGGAAATAAGGAAGTTGCTAGACAGACAAGTGGTGACCCTCAGGACGCTGGCCAGAGTTGTGGGTATACTGGCATCGTCCATCCAGGCCATATTTCCGGGACCGTTGCACTACAGGGCGCTACAACGCCTCAAGATCCAACATCTACGAAGAGGCCTTTCTTATACCGATTCGGTTCCTCTGTCGGAGGAGGTTCGGACGGAACTACAGTGGTGGCTCAGTCACGTAGACGCATGGAACGGCAGGGCGATCTTTGGATCCCAACCGGAGGTAGTAATCGAGTCCGACGCCAGCCGGTGGGGCTGGGGCGCGCGCTGTGGAGAGGTTTCTACAGGCGGCAGATGGTCGGCTCAAGAGCTCGAGATGCACATCAACTGTTTAGAACTACTGGCGGGGTCGTTCGCGATCCGCACGTTATCCCCGAAGCAGACATCCTGTTGCATCCTCCTCCGCCTGGACAATGTGTCGGCGGTGAGGTATATCAACAAGTTGGGCGGCACGAGATCATCCATGCTTGTTCAGATAGCCAAGGATTTTTGGCACTATTGTCTGCAGAATCAAATATCGGTGATAGCGGAGTATATTCCGGGCCAGGCGAACCAGGTAGCAGACTGGAATTCCAGGCACTTGCGGGATTACAGCGATTGGAAGCTGTTCCCTCGTGTCTTCCACTGGCTGCAGGAGATATGGGGACCGTTTCACACGGACCTGTTTGCCTCCAGACTGACCTTTCAGATTCCCCGGTTCTTCAGCTGGAGACCGGACCCATTGGCAGCGGCGACGGATGCCTTTCTTCAGGACTGGTCTCGGGGGACCCAATATGCCTTTCCCCCGTTCTTATTGATCCCCAGGGTGATGACGCAAGTGATCAAACAGAGGGCGGAAATTGTCATGGTGACGCCGTGGTGGTCGTCACAAGCGTGGTTTCCCAAGCTCCTTCAGTGGAGCTGCGACAGTCCGAGGATGCTCCCGGACTCGAGTTGGTTATTGCAGGGCCCTCAACAGGAACAACACCCGTTACTGGTAGAGGGCAGGATGTCGCTGATGGCATGGAGGCTTTCCGGCAACAGTGGCACTTGCCAGGCATTTCGGGACAGGCTGCCGAGCTCATCAAGCAGGCATGGGCGCCTTCCACCAGGAAGCGTTATTCCTCGGCCTGGAAAGGCTGGGTGGATTGGTGCATGGGACGACACCTGGATCCCGTGGGGGCAGAGTTGTCCCACGTTTTGAATTTTCTAACCAAAAAGGCGGGAGTCGGCCTGGCGTACAGGTCGGTGAACAACTTCCGTTCCGCGATTTCAGCGGGCCATAGACAGATTGATGGCAAACCGGTGGGTATGCATCCACTGGTATGCAAACTCCTAAAGGGAGTCAGGGTAGCCAACCCGCCCAAACCCAAGTATACTGGGTTATGGGATGTGTCATTGGTTCTGGATTTATTCAACAAATGGCCGGTCAATAATCTTCTTTCTAGGAAACAATTGTCGGCAAAGCTAGCTATGTTGCTGTGCTTATCATCTTGCAGGCGGACTTCTGATGTGAGAGCGCTCGACGTTACAGGTAGAGTGTTTTCCCCGGAAGGGGTTTCTTTTCATATTACAGGTCGCACAAAAACTTTATCGAGACATATTTCATACAATGCTTTTCCTGCAAATGAAAAATTATGTGTGGTTCAATGCTTAAAATGTTACGAGGAATGTACTAAGGCCTTGCGCCCGCAGGGTTGTACTCAGTTATTGATTGGTGTTAAAAAACCCTTTAAACCGGTGGTAGCAGCCACTATAGCAAGATGGCTTCGTGATGTGATGAAAGAAGCTGGTGTAGATACGCAACTTTTTGGTGCTCATTCTTTGAGAGGCGCTATGGCGTCCAAATCATATGGTTTAGGTTCCAGTATTCAGGATATCATGCGTTGTGCAGATTGGTCATCTGAATCGACATTTAAAACCTTTTATTATAAGCCTGTGGGTGATATTACTTCTGTTGTGTTTACTCAGCGTTAAACCAAGCATAATCTGAAGC
Organism: Lissotriton vulgaris; assembly: GCF_964263255.1. Classification (NCBI taxonomy): domain Eukaryota; kingdom Metazoa; phylum Chordata; class Amphibia; order Caudata; family Salamandridae; genus Lissotriton; species Lissotriton vulgaris. The sequence goes on along the minus strand of NC_141687.1, from coordinate 1,884,415,220 downwards.
CTCCGGTCCTGTAATAGAATCAAAAATTTGCTAGCATTCGCGACAAGAATTTTCAATTCTATTAAGGACACGGAGGCGAGGATTATCCCACCCGGCGTAATGTATTGTATATCAAACGCTTACCCACCCAATTATTTCAGTGATTACGGTGGTGTTATTTCCTTTATTTCAGGAGCTGATAAAAAGTCGGACTGACAGACGACTGACGTCGAGATGACAACCTGAAGTTCTTCTTCCACGTTGGAGGATTTGTTTGGTTCATGTTATGGACTGTTTTGTTTGGTTCACGTTATGGACTTATCACCTCAAAGAAAGAGGAAGTGATGTGCACGCAAGGGGTTCTTATGGACTGTGGGGGCGTGCCTATAACCATGGTGTTCATGGGAAATGTAGTAATTTTATTGTTTACTTGAGAAAATAATATATTTTCATTGGCTGCTGTGTTGATGCAGTAAAGTTTGAGAAGCATAATCCTCGCCTCCGTGTCCTTAATAGAATTGAAAATTCTTGTCGCGAATGCTAGCAAATTTTTGATTCACGCACAAAACCCCAAACAAAAAAAGAATCACATTAGCACCAATGTGAGTCAGCTTTCCTTCCACTGCCCTGCATTAATTATGAATGAGCAAGCAGTACTTGATAACTGCATGTTGAATGAATGAATGAATCAACACTCGATAACAAGAGTACATTACATCTCATGGCGTCCATTTACTGCTTGCTTAACAATCGAATTTAAAAAGACTCTTGTAAAATGAGTTGACAATCACTGCCGCATAAATACCAGACCATAATGGACAACGTTCAAGCAAATACAGTGTAGTGCTCTGTGACGTCATCACTGTGCACCCGTACAGCGCATTTCCTGGGCTAAGAGGTTGAGGATAAGTGTTGATGAATCGTACTGCCAGTTTTTTATTTTTTTTTTACTTGTGATAACGTTTCATAGGCTTGCAGCTGAAAAGTGAGCATTTATTGAAGCCAGACACATGCAAGAGTTCTCTTTTAGCCCAGTGCGGCGGGGGCGGGCTGCCCACAGAAGGCGCACTTGAAAGGCGCACTATCACCGCGGTACACCGTGCACTGGCATGCGACAGGGGTGTGCGGTTTATCAACACACGAAAGGAGCCATTTATGACTCGATCCACCGGGGAGAATGGCGAACTCAAAACATAAGACCCGACGAAAATGGAGCGAGGGAAAAGAATGCGCCAGTATGTTTGTGTGAATGAAAGATAGTGCTCGCAAGGTGGGTGGGGCGCCGGGGGGAAATAAAATGGAAGTCAGAGGCAGAGAGATACTGACACGAAAATCGCTGCAAAGCGTTCGAAATTCTCCAGCTGCCATGCTTTTAATTTGCCACCGTTCTAATTAAAATGCAAATTAAATTTATAATTAGCATCCGCGCTTTCTAAAGAAACCTCCTTGTGTGCGGTGCAAACATATGGGATGATGGCGCCGTGGAACCTTGGCGTAGGAAAGCAAAAGGGTGGACATGGACAAAGGGGAAAGTTTTCGAGACAACACTGAGATTTTTATGTTTCTGGGTGGGATGTTGGCTGCTTACAAAGTGGTTAATGCCCCGTGTGACAAAAACGACTGCTGACTATGAAAGATTGGACTTCGAGTTACTGTCCTGCTGAATCAGGGGTCAGAGGTCACGCTGCGTGTCACTGGTGCTGCATAGAGGGTACCAAGAAAGGCGACAGGGGTCATGGCCTCTAATCAGAAAGTCAAGGCAAACATTAACCACCGCTAGCACCGGATCTTTACTTATCAAATTGATAAATGCATGAACAGTTAAATAGATTTCGAATAACTATAGAGAGCGTTACAGGTTTTAGTGGTATATCTTGTGTAAAGCAGTCAGCTGTGGAGATATCACTGTGAAAAAGTTAACACCAGAGTGGATTGACTGTTTCCCGACTTTAATGATCATTGAGTCAAATGGAGACTATATATTTTAGCTTCAATGACGTTCTTTGATTCATATGTGGTCCATATTATTTTTGTACTGAGAATGCTGCAGTTTGAAGAGCTCAGGAAAAGAGTCCCTCGAATACAGTTCATAGAAACATCACACGAGGCACCTTTTTGTCTGCCCTCTCTATTTTCTGAGCGGGTTAGTTCATTTATAAAGGACACTAAAAGTACCAACTTGCTTTGAAGCACTGGGTACATTTTAATTGGTTGCACTTTTTACCTTGTGCCTATGAAGAACGTTAGTTATCCATTAAACAACCCTTAGAAAAACAGGTTAGAAGACTATTCCCAGCTATGCCACTGGCGCCTCGTGTCATCGTCTGCCAATCAAGCTATCGTATGTCTAGTCCTGACTCCCGACCTCCTCCTCAACATGTTGTGGAAGTCCACGCGTGACACCAATGGGCGTGGCTTTCAAAGGGCCTCTTCATGACGACTTTGCTTGGGTAGTGCTGCTGTCTTACCATGGCATAAAAGAGGGCACCGGCAAGCACAGTTTGAACACATTTTGGATGAGGTAATTTTGTATTCTGGCATTTCAAAGACCTGCATTTATTTTTTTTATAAATGACCAAACAAAAGGAAATAAAATGAAACATGACATTGGTTCAAAGCCAGCATAGAATAGTCATGTGACACCTAAAAGCGCAATATCTCCTCAGACAGGCTGAAATGCCAAGTTATTCTGCCAATATCTGTGCTCACTGTAGTTTTCTTAGTAACCCGCTCTGACATTTCTCTTAAAGGGCTGCAAAGTAAGAACGCCTGTTTACCACAAGGGAAAATCTTTGCAGCATGTTCCCGAGACACAGTTTTATTGGTAGTCCTGGTTTGTGTTTTGATAATAATAACCGGAGCACTGGACCACAATGCATTGGAGCAGGAGCTGATTGCGAGCGCTATCCTGTTGTCCTTTCCCCTCTCTGTCTTGGAATTCAATACCAACTGTTCATAAAATATCTAATGACAAAGGCAAACAGGTAGGCGTGGCCAGCAAGCGTTTATTATACCCCGGAATGCTTTGTGTGATCGAAAACATGCCCCCCCCCCTTTGCCAATGAATCTGTAAATCATGCTTACAAGACTCGGGATATTTTCAGATCTGTATTATGCCTTTCGCCAGCCTTAATTCTGTGCACGACCTTGCTTGTCAAAAGGCATGCTCAAAAGGTATGCCTGTGATTTTACTGTTGAAAAGATTTATACAAAGCATTTTGTATGTATTTGCACATTTTGTCTGTTACTGTGCCTTTGGAAATAAGCGCTGTGCTCTGTCCAAGGGCAGGCAATTTCATGTCCTTCAGTGTGAGGTACAGGAGGGGTCTTTTTAAGGGGGGTCACTCCGATAGCTGATTTGTTTATATGGCACTTATTGCAGGTCTGAGCTTAACCAGCTCTATAAATAGCAGTCTTCGCTATTTCCCCGACCAAACGATGCTGATTTCAATTACAGAGGACAGGTGGTAGAATAAACCAGTCATTGCATGATTTGATCCTCTGTCATACATGTTAACGATTGCAAATCACTGAGTGTAGCTCACTGAGCTATCTTATCTATAAAATGAGGCGCGAGACATGTAGCATACATTAACAAAGTGCAACCTCTCTCCTCTGTAGATGATACAGGATGTGTTGGTGAGGTGGGTTTGACATTCATATTGTTGATTCAGAACATTCAAAGTCAGGAGCAGGGCCGGCACGAGGCATGGGCAGTGTGGGCAGCTGCCCAGGGCCTCGCACTCAGCTCACCAGCATGGGGCCCATGCCAGTGCAAAACACCACCAAACCTCTTGTGCCTTTGCCAATCCCATCAAAGGAAGGTGTCTGCTTGCAATTGGGCTTACAGGAGGAGGCCCCCCTCTCTGGGCCTCTCAGGGATGTTGTGGGGAGGCCTAGGGGAGGGGGACACTTCATCTTGTGACAGTTGCAAGGAGATGTATTTGGTCCTGCAATTAGTCCTCCTGCCTCGCTGCCCATTAAGAGACACTAGGGACACCCAGTGATAGCACTTTACCGTCTGCACAGTTTTAACTCTATTCTCACACCTTCAGCCCGATATGAGCTGTGAAAGAGGTGCTTATAGGTGGCAGAGAGGAGAGCTGCAGCCCAGGAGGAGTCTGCACAAAACAGCTTCAAGAGCCCTGAAGGTGTCAATTATGTAAATTAGAGGGGCCACGCACATTCCCCTTCGCCCGGAGCCCCAAAAATCCTAGCCGGCCCTGGTCAGCAGTGTTTCACTACGCCTCAATACCTCTAATGCGGCACTGCCACACTCCAGGTTCCTCTGTCTCCCACTGTCATGCTCACCCCTACTATTTCTTTCGCATTCCTGCACTGCGTCACTTTGTTTTCCAAATCTCCACCGTGTTCCAATCTAGCTTTCCTAGGTCTGCCCCTCTGCCTCTCATTTGTAAGCTCAGGGGCATCCATGTCACCAATGCCCAGGCTTTCTTTCTTGGTCAGTTGCTCCTCCTCTTCCTGTACATGGCTGGCTATGGTTGGGGAGGAGCTTCCTGTCATGTGCTTCAGCCAGCTACTTCTCTGTCTCCTCCCAGATACCTGCCTATTTCCTGTGTTTCCCATGGTCCTCTCCTCTCTCCATCAAATAACAGATTCCCCACCCCCATCATTCTGCTTGTTTCTTTTACCCTCCTCACCATGCACAACACAGAAACCCCTAAGTCAGTTTTCGACCTTTTCACATTTACAGTATGACATTTAGCAGTGATTGTAGTGATTTCAAAGCAGCAACAGACACAAACCACCCGCACTAAAACAGTGTAAGACCTCCTCTTCATCCACGTGCCTGAGGCCCTTCACCATCAAGGAGTGCTATCTGCTTTACTTAACAAGGAAGTGAACAGTTTGTTGACCCTTTCTTCCCACTTTATTGTTTTAGTGTAATATTGTTTTTATATCTCTTCCTTATCAGTTTTGCTTCTGAATTGAAATCGTTTTCATCAGCATTATCAGGATTATTATATATTTTTTGGGGGGTCGGAGGGGGGGGGGTCGATCAAATACTCAATATAATATAGTATTTCCCCAAAACAGCATTTTCCAGCTCAACAAACTGATCAAATCTAAGAAACCCTGAATAAACCTAAAATATTATATTTTTCCTAAGCGTAGAATCAACTAACAGATCTAACATTTTCTTAAAAACACAATCTCCATTTTTTTGCTATAAGATCCCATGTACATTGAGTCATTTATATGTATTTTGTTAATACTTTTCATTTAGTGGGCTCGGTCCACGCAATGCTTCAGTCTGTTTGGCCTGCAGGCCAACCTATTTAAGGATTTTTGCAAGTTCAAAATATTGAATAGGTTTCAAAGTTTACTAAGTAGGAGATAGCAGCTTTCTGTTTTAGGAAACGCGTATCTTTGAAGAAGTTCATTGTTCTTTCCAAAAATACATTGAACTGTTACCATGGAGCTCGATATGGTACTGTAATCTAGTGGTAACCATGACAACTCAAGGTGTTACCTGAAAAAAAGAAACATAAGTAGCAGACTGGCTACCATCTGTAGTTAATCATACACAGTGTTGTAAAACACGAAGGCAATTTGACCAATCACATGCTTGCTTTTTTAGGATCCAACATTTTCAGCTCTTCACTCAAAGAATACTGCCTCGCGTTGCAGGGTTTTAAGCGTACAGCTTGAAATTCGCTAATGCTTGTTTGTCTCTGGCTCTTTCCACACCTCTGCAGAGGCATCAGACCACTTTACATCAATTAAAGACGTCAGCATAGCGGCAGAATCGCTTTTAAAGGCATGTCCAATTGCTGAATTCATAAAGCATTCAAACAAAGATATAGTGTTGCGTGGATATCCTTCCACCATTCCCAATTCTGCTGTAACATTGCATAACAACATTAACTTTCAGGCCTGTTTTTGCAGTATGTTTGCTCCCCTTTGAATTTTTAAAATACCATTTGTTTATTCTATTTACAGATCCACAGCTATATATTAAAATAACATTCAAAGTATTAAATGGCAAAAACACGCGATTACATACAATTAATAAAGTTGAAACTTAAAAAAAAAAAGTTTAATACACAGAGTTACAATTTCCGGATTACAAATCAGTTTAGCAGTGGCAGGCGGCAGCCACTGTGGTGATTTGATGTGCAGCAAATGTAGATTTTTAAATCGTCTTGTCCATCTTATGGCACTGAACACTCAACAAATACCACATAAAACACAGTGAACAGGACAATTACGTAAATCACAAGGAGTCAAATCATCTATCCTGTGACATCGGACGTGCTTGAAGGTACAACTGTGTTTTCCTCCATTGTGAAATATTTATATATATATATATATTTATATATATATTAATTTCGCTGATCCCCATGGTACCATCTGTTTTTTAAAAATGAAAATGTTGCCACAAGAAAAAGATACATTTTTAATAAAACAAATTGGTTGTGGCAATAATGTATCTATTTGAGACATAACCAATTGATCAATCACAAATATATCACTTTTTTTCAAAACATAACACTTTATAAATGACTCAAAAAAAGACACAAACCATGATCTGCTGATTGCGATGTGATGCTATCTCTCAGTTTAGTGATGAAGCGAATCCGAGGATTTGGTAAAGATTTGTAAATTAACTGCCAATTGGAAGCACAATAAAACATTTTCTAAATAAAGTTCACTTACAAACTGAGATGAATGAATGACTATTGCAAAACAATGTAATGTTAGCATTGTTTACACAACAACATTTAGCACAACTGTCTTCCTGAAAAAAAAAACTCTACCTTTATGATAACTCACTGTTAGCGTTCTCGGTCTTTCTTCACAATGCATGAAATACATATTGTTGACCAATTGCATGGCATGATGACTTCATAGATTAGGCAAGCTTGGATGTAGCACAAGAAAGAGGAAGATGTCGGCGAAGTTAAGAAGTCAGATGCTTCACACATTATAGTAATTTTTTTAAAACTTTGCAAGCTTTTTAAGTGAGAAGACTGCAACGTTTTCAAAGCAAAATGCCAGCTGCTGTTCAGGATGTGAGCAGGTTCTCCTCCTTCGCTGGAAACTGAGTCCATGCCTCCTCAAAGTCTAACCTCTTGGTATCACCAGTCTGCTCTACTCACTGCAGCACAGAGGTGCAAGATGACACAGGACATGAAGGGTCTACTAGAATGAGCAACTCGAAGCTGATGCCTTGCTCAGTCTGGGATGGTGCAGATAAATTGCATCTTTAAGGACCAGGTGAGTTAACATTTCCTTCCGCTGACGTTGGGTGAAGTAATTTGAAGTCAGGGAGCTTTGCCTGTCTTCATGATGGTCACCTAGCATCTTGATTCAGTTTAAATCTATGACTTCTTCCTTAGAAGATGACAGGAGAGAAATTGTAACAAATCTGCATTTTCTGCACAATCACCCTTATGTTTTTTCCTTTTTCTGGGCCCTAAGGCTTGCTGGCTTTAGGACCTTTAGGATTACCACTGCTGAACCGTAATAAGGTGCCTGTCCGTAGTCTCTAAAGTATATGCTGCACAATGTGCAAATCCCTATGTGGCCTTTAAAAAAGTTTTTATAAGTCAATTGTAAATGGCACCTAAAGGGCACCCATGTCATAGAAAGTTATATTTTTAAATGTCCAGTATACAGGCCCTGAAATCGTTACTATGACGAAATGGAGAGGTACTGTACTTATCAGGAAAGGAAGGTAAGGTGGGACGGAGAAGTAGGAATCCTAAGGATAACTTCTTGGTGCCCTCACACCTCCCTTGGGATGTCATGCTCCTTTATCGGGCATGCTCCTCATACGGCCAGCGTTGCAATGCCCTACGGGCCTGACGAAGGTTCGCTTTGGCGAAGATTTTTTTATTGATTACCTGTAAGATGAGAGCAATGTATGTAAGGGCGTCAAGAGTATGTGAGGCTGGAGTGAAATATGTGTAGTTCAGTGAGTAAGTGTGGAATGTTAAAACTGGCTTAGAGATACCCTATTTAGAATGTAATATGTTGTCTCTCTTGGCAGGGTTAAAAAACTGTGAAAAAGTTAGGGTTACCATTGGCAAATGATGTAACCCAGTAGTCTAAAACAATGAGACGTGAAAAATGTTGACCTGACCACACTCAGGGTTTTAGACTACTGCAGTTCATCATTTGCGTACAGCATAGATACTCACAAACATTTTCTGAGGGGCCACAAAGTAGGGTCTATGGGGAGCTCGAGGGCCGCATTGATGCTAGCAGGATGGGAGTGGGCTTTTTGGATGGTTAAACTTTGGCGGATACTTTATTAGATTCTTTTCCTTTGCTTCAGTTAGCTTGTAAATAAAAGCATCCCCATATAGTTAACATCTTTCTGACTGTTAGTGCTCTATGAAATAAACAAAAGCCCAGTGCTTATGTTATCCCTGGGGCCGCATTTGAAGGCCAGGCGGGCCGCAGGCAGCCCCCAGGCCAGACTTTGAGTATCACTGGCGTATAGTATCCCTATCCTTATCATGATTTTGTCACATGGAAAGTTAAATGACATATGTGGTAGGCAGTCAATATTTACACCACACACATATATGACAAAAGTTTATTTCTGCTAGGAGCACCACAGTGCTCTGACATGGTTGCAGTTTATGTGGATTGCAGTGTAACATAGCAGGGGAAGGACCTTTGCCATATAGCAACATCCTATTTTTATATATTCATAAGTTAACCTTATAGTGTGCCTTGTAAGCCCACATTAGGGTGCATATATATAAAAAACATAGGTTTCAAGCAGGTTATAGTTAGGAATTATCATTTAAAAAACCTTAGAAATTCAATTAAAAAACCATAGGTTTTAGGGGTGTTATAGTTAGCTGGACATTTCACTCATACAAAACCATTGAAATTCCTCCGTTATAGTTAGTTGTACTAACTGTAACTCTCACACCCACAATCCACTGGTGATGATGTCACATATTACATCATTCATTACATGGTCAGTGACATCACTGATGACATCAGTGATGACATTTCAACTGACTTGACTAATGACACCATCCAGTGAATGTGGTTTGGTTCCATATTTAAATTTGTATTATATATATAGCAATCTGCATTGAAGAATGAGTGGATGTATAAGTGTCTGGATTGAGGATTTAGTAGCAGTGTGATTGACCGTTTACTTGACTAATTTATAGTGTCTCAATAAATATATTGAATAGTGACTGAACTGTGAATATCTGTATTACTTTCTAAGTTGTTGTGTAAACTGCTGAACCATTTGGTTACTAGCTATGTGAAAGTCTATATTAGTTATTGATTAGTTAACTGATTATTTGTATGGGAGAGTGAATGTGTGTGTGGTTCGGTGGGGGGGTTGTGACTGCCCACAAATGTGTCAATATTTGATTCAGTAGGTATATGACGTTAGGACTACATGTTATAATCGTTGTTTTGGTGAGTGAATATGTATATAGATGTGCTGATGAGCAAATATATCTCTCAATGGTACATGTCCAATAAACTAGAATAATAAAAGGCAGTGTATGTGACATTTGTTGTATACAAATAAGAATACATAAGACTCAGTGATTGCATGAGTTACTGTATGGATAACTGTATACTTGTAATAGTGATTTTATAACACACTAAGTATGAGTTACTATCTATATGAATAAATGAAGTGGTGTTTGAATAAGTGTGTAGCTGACTAAATATAAGTATGATCCATTATTTGCATAAGTGAGTAGGATGATTGCATAAGTAAATAGGATGTGTGCTGGTGTGTAATGTCAATATAGGTGTATAAGTATATTTGATAGTGTTCTATTGATCATTGACAGCATGTATGAGTGAATCTATAGGTAATTGATTCGATGTGTGTGTAGATCTAGGAGTGGGTTTTTAGATACTTGCATTGGTATGTCTATGGATTCAAATATGAAACTCTGTATTGTAGAGTGAGTGATAAAAGATTATAGTAGTGTATTATGAGGTGTATCTGATTGTCACGTGGGTGATGTCATTTGAGATGTCATCAGTGATGTCATTTGAGATGTCATCAGTGATGTCATCAGTGATGTCACTGACCATGTCATGAATGATGTAATATGTGACATCATCACCAGTGGATTGCGGGCGCAAGAGTTACAGTTAGTACAACTAACTATAACTGAGGAATTTCAATGGTTTTGTATGAGTGAAATGTCCAGCTAACTATAACACCCCTAAAACCTATGGTTTTTTCAGTAACTTTTTAGGGTTTTTTAAATGATAATTCCTAACTAGAACCTGCTTGAAACCTATGTTTTTTTCAGTGAATTTCAATGTTTTTTTAAATGATAATTCCTAACTATAACCTGCTTGAAATCTATGTTTTTTCAGTGAATTTCAAAGTTTTTTAAAATGATAATTCCGAACAATAACCTGCCCGAAACCTATGTTTTTTTCAGTGAATTTCAAAGGTTTTTAAAAAGATAATTCCAAAGTATAACGTGCCTGGAACCCAAGGTTTTTTTTCAGTGATTTTGAAAGATGTATTTCATAACAATTTTTAAATCTACTAATTGTTATATTTATTTCTTTGATACTGATTTACAAATTTATTTTAAATATATTTATATTTAGATATCTTATTTTTTAGATTATATTACACATTTTTAATATTTTCTAAAAAAATGTAATATATATATTTTACATTTTAAAAAATATGTTTATAATATTTTCTGTTTTCTGTTTTTTACAATTTTTTGAGCAGTACCGAACCCAAAGCGCACCTCTCTTGATTGCTGCGCAGAACATAGCCGCCATTTTACAATTGTTCTGTGACGCTTAAGCACTAAAATAAAGAAGAAGCACGATATTTGTGGTCCTGGATTGTAGATCTGTGTTCTACGATACGGAACCTGCATGATATATTACCTACTGGCGGTCGCCAGTAGGTATATATAGTTAGGATTTTTTCCCTATGGCATTTCTGAAAATTCTATGTCTAATAACTTTAGCGTTTGTGGACGGAATCGGCTGAAATTTTCAGGAAAATGGCACATTTTGTTTCTGAGCAGCCCCTGAAAATTTGGCGGGGGGTCGTCAAGGGGGGGCCGAGAAAAAAGGGGGGTCCCAAAACGCGTTTTTCCCATGTTAATTTCCATAGGGCGGTTGGACTCACTTTTAGCCCGAACGGCTGAATGGATTTTCACGAAACTTGGCAAAATTGTAGGGACTGTTAGCCCGATGTGCCTTTGCTAGGTCTCAATATATGTGCTTCAGTGGATTTTGAGAAATTACAGTTTAAATCAAGATATATATCTGTAACAGCGCTCCGGGCAGCGATCCGGTTAGCGAACTTTTCGCGTATCGGAACTTTGCGAAGCGAAGCTGATTGGCCCTTCGGTGTCTGTCAACATTCTAAACAGTCCGGAGCGGCCGCCATCTTGTCTCTCGGTAGGATCGAGAGACAAGAGGAGGCCAAAACAAAGGGGGAAATTACCATAAGGGGGCATAGTAGATCCTCGTTGACCCCCTAGGTTTTATGTGGAGGTTTTAAAAGGGCCTAGGAGGGTCCAAAAAAAAAATATATATATATATTTTTTTTGCGTGGTAAGCGCCAAGTTCGCGAACCGGAAAGCGTTCTGGGCAGCGTACTTTAAGGATAAAAGAATGATAGACTTTTCTAATACTGTATGTTAATTATTTGTTGTTTTTGTCCATTTTTTTTATTTATTTATTTATTTTGATTTAAAAAAAAATTATTTATTATTTTCATAGTTCATTAAAACTTCCAGCATTATATCATCTGGTATCTCGTCGAACATGGATGTTTCTGTCTCTTGTAAGGTTTGAATAAATTGTTCGTCAAAAGATTGATCCATAAAATCTTCATCCACATTTTCTTCAGTTACAATGTCTTCGGATGTAATCTCAAAGGAAACATTAGTTTTTTCTTGCTCCCCTTCCATTTTTTTGCTGTAAATTGCATTAAAAAAAAATTATATTAGAAGACTTAGGGCACTGTTGGGTTTAAGTTCAGACATGTCGTTCTGTTTTTTTAACAGTGAAGTTAAAGTAAGTAAATTCATAATTATAGCAGAGAAGTGTAAGTCAATCAATAAATGTAACAGAGGAGGTTATCTGTATCTATAACTATAGCAGGGGGTCAGTAAATAATTATCAATAAACGTTTTTACAAATTAATTTAAAGTGCCACTTACAAATTATCAAATAACTTTACAGGGAGGTGAAAAGGCTCTTGAAATGTAGTTCAGGAAGTAGCAGTGAAAATGGCTGTGTTTCCTTCTCTTCCTTTATATATATTCAGGTATATAACCAATCAAATGTCAGGTAATAAAAATTGTAAATGAAAGTAAAGTTTTCATTGGTTGTCAATTCCAATATTTTAGATGTGTTTTGTGAAGTAATTTACCTCAGGGTATTTAGATAGGTCTACAGGCTAAATGGCTAAATGAAATTTCAATCAAATTTGTGAGAATGAAAGGGATTGTTATGTAGTATGAGGTAATCTATATTTGGTGAGAGTGTCTCTAGTCGTTTTTCTGCTAATTACTTTCCCACCTTTTTTTAGGACCGCTTTCTGGAAAGCGGCCCGGTTAGCGAACCTTAAGCGTCACGGGAGTCCACCATTTTGTGTTTCGGTCGCATTAAGATACAAGATGGAGGGCAAATAATGTTCAGAATGTGTAGAAGGGGGCACGGTAGACTTATCTTGACCCCCTAGGTTTTCTGAGGGTGGCTGAGGAGGTTTAAATGTGCGGAAAAAAAACATTTTTTTTTAAAATTCCGCGAGGTTAGCTTTCGGTTAGCGAACCGGGGAGCGTATTTTGTGGAAAATTAGTGAAAAAAGTTAGATAAAAATAATAATTGTGAGTGATTAGATGAAGGGTAGCTCTGAGAAGAGCTTTTGGGTTTATGGTACATTTAGGTACTTATAAGTAGGTACCAATGCACATTCTTAAATTCAGAATGAAAATTCTGTTGCCCTCATCTGAGAAGTGAACTCCATCTCCTCTGTAGATATCTTGCATGTAGTAACGCAAGTTATTGTTGTACAGGGAGCCCATTCCATGGTCTCTCATGAAAGCTGAAACATATTTGTTTACATGCTTCCTCGACTTCTCAATTTGTGGACAAAATTGGTTGGACCACCTCCATTTCTGTCTTTGGCATATATTGGAATATACCAAGGCAGTTTGAGGAAAAAGTGCCATTAATTGCTCAAAGGTGTCCTTTAATAGCATTTCCAGACCTACCCCTGTCAAAGTGCCCAAATCATTACCTCCACAGTGCACAATTAACAGGTCAGGTTTTGGCAAATGCATAAAGGTTTTCACCAATGGTATCAATTGGTGACATTTTAATCCTCTTTGGCCCAACCACTTAATTTCCACATCTTGTAAATTGAGGTTGTGTAAATTTCTGTTCTCGGCATACCTTTGAGCCCAGTGGATGTAACTATGTCCAACAATCCAGACGTTAAACATGGTGGGAGAAGGTTGTGCTGCAGTCAGATGAAGTGTGGTAATGAAAGGGCAGTTGAAACAGTAAGAGTTTGTAAAGAAAAAAAACTGTGGATTTCCAATGCTAATGATTCATTAGCAGTGATTGGTGTATTTCCATTTCTGAAAACAGAAAGTTAGGGTGCATGGATGTGTTCTTTGAAAGATGTAATTTGAATGGTCAAGGAAGAAACTTTTAATGAAAGATTGCACTGGATACGCAGGTGCACTGAGAGTTCAGAGTTCAATTGAAACATTGTTGTGTGAATTTGCAAACATGAGAGGTCTTCCAGGAGGTCGTTGCTATGGAAAAAAGGCAGAGAGGGCAGAGGGGGGAAGGGTTTTGATTTGAAAAAAGTGAGGGAAGAGTTATGATTGGCTAATATGAGAGATATGTGAAATGAATATCTGTATTTCTGTGCTTTCAATAGCTGCAGACTCTGGAGTGCATCCTTTTTCTTCTGCTGAAGACAATTTGGTGTATTTCTGAGACTGTTTTCAAAACTCAAAAAGTATTTGCTAAGGTGAGAAAAGATTTATTTATTTTAGATAGAGAATAGTATGAATTAAGGAGAAAATAATGAAGAAAGCAGTGTTTTTAAACTGTGGCTTTGTCTGTAGTGATATAGAAATAGATTTTGTTACTTTGAGAAATTGTAATTGCATATTCGGTGTAGCATTCTGGCATGCAGTAACACAAGTTATTGTTGTATATGAAGCCCATTCCATGGTCTCTTATGTAAGCTGAAACAGATATGTTGTTTTTAAAAACCATTTTTGAAATCAATTACATTTCTGGATATGTACTGCTAGAGCTTTGGGTCATATTTATAAGGCATTTGAGTGTAATTGATGTTATTTTTTTCCTTTTTAAATGGAAAGCATTCCTCATGGGGCAAGTGTCTTGTAAATACGTTGCCACCTGCGCTTGGCAAATTTAGATTTTGATTATGGGAGTTACATAGCCATGTTAATAATGTACAAAAAATGGTGCTAGGGCATTCCAGAAAACGCTTTCATGTGTCTCAAGGATATTTTCAGTCATTTCCTCTTGAATGCAGGTATACAATTGATTTATATGTTGTGTTTAAAAACAATTCTTTTCTATAATGTTATTTTTTCCTTTTTAAATGAAAAGCGTTCCTCATGGGGCCATGAGCAGTTCTTAGCCATGTTATCCAATGGGAGGTGGATAACATGGCTAAAAGCATATGCTGGATAATGCATGAATATCGCTGACTTTTCAGCAATATTGATGCATTGCGGCCGCTTCTTATCGCATTTGCGAGCAGTTCTTAGCCATGTTATCCAATGAGAGGTGGATAACATGGCTAAGAGCATTTTCTGGATAATGCATGAATATTGCTGACTTTTCAGCGATATTTATGCATTGCGGCCGTTTTTTATCGCATTTGCGATAAACCTTGCTATCTGCGATAAAAATCGCCGATGTGCGGCGATAATTTTTGTCTCTAAAGAAGTTATCGCTAGTGGTTGGTAATATACCCCCGCGTTTTTCGTTGCAGGAATCGGGAGGCGGGAGAGTAGCACTGAAATCAGTAGTCTGACGCCTGAATCGGGAGGGTTGGTATGTGTGGATTCTCTACAGCTGGGGCTAGGTGATAGCCTGGGACCGGCCTGGCATCTAAAATGGCTACCGTGCACGACAAAATTGTGGCATTGTAAAAAAGACAAGATGGCGCAGACAATGTTTATCAATAAGGATTCATTTATAATGAAATATTTTATCGCACTGACAAATTGGTTGTCAACACTTCCCGATTTCCTTCGAATCGAACGTTAACAGACGTGACGCAGCAAAGAAAAAAAAAAGCTCACGCAGAGCCGCTGGAACACATGTATCAACATATATGAGCCTTCTCAGCCACCCTCAGAAAATATAAGGGATTAGGATACGTCTCCCGCACCCCCTTATACTTAGTAATTCAATTAAAACGAAGCACAAAATGGTCTCCCGCACCCTCTTATACCTATTCCCGTTTCGCCAGCAGTTTGTGGCCCTGTTCGGTGTTCGGAAAGCGCTTCTACCGTGAAAAATATATTTTTTTTATTTTCCCCACGGGACCCTTTAAAAACCCCAACAACATTCCTAGGGGGTCAAGAGGGGTATACCTTGCCCCCTTTCATTAAATTCCCCCTTCGTTTTTCACCTCTTCTTCTCTCTCGATCCTACCGAGAGATAAGATGGCGGCCGCTCCGGTCTGTTTACAATGTTGACAGACACCGGAGAGCCAATCAGCTTTCTGCGCGCAAAGTTCCGTTTCGCAGGTGGGAGCGTATTTATAAGAAACTTGCACCATGAAGAACGCTTTCCATTTAAAAAGGAAAAATAACATTATAGACACTCATATGCTTTATAAATATGACCCAAAGCAACCTATAAAGCTCTAGCAGTACATATCCAGAAATGTAATTGATTTCAAAAAATCGTTTATAAACACGGCACATAAATCAATTGTATACCTGCATTCAAGAGGAAATGACTGAAAATGTCCTTGTGATGCAGTGCTGGTGCAAAAGATTTTCTATGTTAAATAATAAGTAGGGCGTTAAGTTTTTGATGACTGTTATTCATTTACTGTTTGGTAATAGTGGTTAATAACATTTTTTATTATATTTTTCCACAGATTCAACTGCAGATCTTTTTTAAATTTGAAAAATGCCTACGAAAAATAGAATTAGAAAGGCTAGAAAACGTCAATTGCAGCAGTCCTCTTCCCCAAATACTTATCAAAACACCAAGAAAGCTCCGGGTAAGAGCACAAAATCATTCTTAAAAAATATTTTTAGTAAAAAAAGTATTTTTCGCCAAAATGTTTCAGTTCAGAAAAAGAAGAGTAATTTAAATGGAAAGGAAAGACCCATCAAAAATGTTATTGGTAGAGGAAGAGATAACTCTGTGCATGATAGTAGAAGGAAACAACAGTTTAGGGACATTCGACATCGAATGTTCCGTAACAGGATAATAGTTAATTTATTAAGAAATATTAAAAAAGGCCAACAGAAAGCGGCATTTTATAAAAAGAAGAAAAATGTAGAGAAAATTATTGATCATGCTTTTGAAATTAAGCGAAAGTTGTTTATTTTGGTAATCAATAGAATTAGGAAACTAAGCAAGGTAATTTCTGATTTCAAAACAAACAGTAGATGGAAGAGAGTAGTAAATCGTAGTAACTTTTGTGAAGTTTTTTCCGGAGAATGGATGCATAGTTCAAGTTCTGAGGCATTTTTTAATGAGGAGAGTTATTTTCAGGATAATGATTTGATGTTTGCAGTTGACACCAGTGGTCGAGCTTATGAAGTGAAGGATGGTTGTCCAGTTGAAAAGGAAAAACTTGTGACAACAGAGACAGAAGAGGTGCTAAGTGATGAGGTTTTAGGAAGACGTCCTAAGGGTCCTGTGTACATTTGGAAGTGTAGTTCTATTTGCAGTGTGCGACAGGTTTCCATCAATTTGCTTTGTGATTTTATACGGACATTTAATAAGAAAAGTTTGAAGCAGAAAATGAAGTTGTTGCAAAATTTAGATCCTTGCAGAGTGAGACAAATGACAGGTTTGCGTGGTCATTCACTGGCTTGTCTTTCCAGGAGAGTATGCCAGAGTGTTTTTCATCATTTCAGGATGGTAGCAGTGCATCATAATAAAGTGAGAAAATTAGTGAGAATGTTGTATTATGCTAAGAGTCCAGCAATTATGCTTAAACAATTATGTGCTGCTCTTTTACATGGTTCAGAAATAGATGTGAAGAATATTTGTGAAGAAATTGAGTTTTGTTACTTTAGTAGTAAAGATGAGAATGTTCAAATTGACCCTGAAGTAGAGGGTAATGTTGAAGATAATGTACAGGTTTCCAGTACAGATAATTTTCAGAAGGAAATTGCCACTTTTCAGATGAAATCAAGTGAGAGGCCTAATTTCACTTGTGTATGTTGTCGACGCACTTATTATAAGAATCAGACTAAAGTAGTGGATTTATATGCAAAAAGTGAAAGGGAAAATAATAGTGAATGGAAGGATTTTGCCACATACTTGATGGTAGAAAATTATTTTGATTTAGGATCGGATCAACGTGTGTGTACTTATTGTTGTAATAAATTAAACCAAAACCAGATGCCTGCTAGGGCAGTTCATAATAATCTGGAATTGGTTGAGATTCCTTCTGAATTGAAGTATTTAAATACTTATGAATGTATTTTGATTCAAAGTATCCATCCCTTTCAGGCTATTGTAAGAATGGAGCCAAAGACAGGGAAGTTGCCTCCAGCAGATTTACAGCGAGGATTAAAGGGAAGAGTTGTTTATTTGCCTCTAGATTTGAACAAAAACATTAACACAATTGGAATAGAAAAAGTGGAAGAGGAACCTCTGGTTATCTTAGTTAATGGGGTTCCGACAAAGAATAAGAAAATATGGCAAGATTTAGTGGATGTTAGGAAAGTCAAAAAGGCAACTTTGTATTTGATAAAAAACAATGAGTATTACAAGAATGTATGTGTAGCAGAAGAGGAAGTAAGTGAAGAAGAAGACAGCGATTTGTGTGCTGGCCAAATTGAGAAAGTAGAAGCCTCTAAAAGTGAAGAAATATATGAACATTATAGTGTTCATCCTTTGCATTCCAAGGAAGTCATGGGGAATGCTATTGAGTTGTTTCAAATGAAACAAGCTAAAGGGAGTCCCATTAGTGTTTGGGAGGAAAGTTTGGAAGCTCGGTGTTTCCCACAGCTATTTCCAACAGGTCGAGGAGGAAGATATGATGAGCGACCTCATCAAATTCCTGCGTCTGAATACCGGACTTTACGATTGTATGCAGACGATCCTAGGTTTCGTCAATGCATTCCATATTTGTTTCATCTCCTGTTTGAAAGCGATCTGTCTGGACTGTCATATGCAGTTAACCACATCTTAAAAAGTGGTATACAGATGCGAAATATCTCGGCAAGGGACTTTATGCATAAAGTCAATGTCCAAGACAGTATTTTGGATTCTCACTTAATTAATCTCATGGCGTGTCAGCGTGGTACTAATGAGTACTGGTACCGTCGTCATGGTGATTTAAAATGTATGCTGAGGAACTCCGACATGGTTCCTCACTCTGAGCTGTGCCGAGTATGGCTGGGAAGACTTACTTGAATTTCTACGAGAGGCAAATGGAAATATTGAAAACATTGAATTCAAGACACCTGGAGAACTGTGTTCTTTGGATCCTGTGAATGTATGCAGGTACTTCAATCATAGATTTGAAGCTATGATGTCTTTCATCACAAATAAGAAGAATCCACCTCTTGGAGAGGTGTTGGATTTCTTCTGGAGAAAGGAGTACCAAGCAAGAGGTGCTCCTCATATACATATGTTGTTGTGGATCAAGGATGCACCTAAATTTGGAACAGATCCGGATGACTTAGTGATGAATTTCATAGAACAGTATTCTACGTGTGCTGTTCCAAACGCAACGGAGAAGAAAAGCCTAAGAGAACAAGTTTTACGTTTCCAAAGCCATCGTTGTGGAAAGTACTGTCGTCGTAAATTCAGAAACCAGGACAAGTTCTACACCAAATGTCGTTTCAACTTTCCACGACCGGTGATTTCTAAAGGAAAAGTGAACAGTTTGATGTCTTCACTGCGACATAATGTGACGAGGAAATCACCCAAAAATACATACAATTTGAAAAGGAACGAAGAGTCCAAGTACATCAACGACTACAACCCAGTGATTTTGTCCATGTGGAATGCTAACATGGATATACAGTTTGTGGGTGACAACTGTATGGCTGTGGCTCGGTATGTGACATCTTACATCACCAAAAAAGAAAAGACAGAACTGAAGGATATGTGGGAGGACATTTCCCATGAAAAGAGCCTCAGCAAGAAGTTGTACAGTTTCAGTCTGAAGATGTTGTCGCATCGAGAAATCGGAGCTTACGAATGTTCAGATCGATTGTCTTCAGCAAGTCTCTATGCCAAATCCAGGAGTATTGTTTGGGCGAGTCTTGGTCTTGCTGCAACGCGAAATCGGGTTCTAAAACCTGTCCGGGAAATTGAATATTTGGCAGAAAAGGAACCAAACAGTACCGACATTTTGAAGACCAACATGTTGGATACATATTATCCAAATCGAAGCAGTCACCTTGAGAATGTTTGTCTATATGAGGTTCTACAAAATTATATATTCAAGAGGAACATCAAAGAAGATATTGAGAAAGGAGTGTATGCTGTAATTGGAAGTGAGGGATGCCTGGTCAAGCAAAGAAAATGCCAATTAGTAAACCATCGAAAATTGAGTGGCGAATCTTCAGAAACAAAGGAGTTTTTCTATTTAGCACTTTTGCAACTTTTCAAGCCTTGGCGTGCAGAAGAGGAACTGCTTGGAGATTTCCTCTGTTACGAAGACTCTTTCACTGCTGCTAAGGATAGCATAGAATGTCCTGCTTTTCCCAAATATCAAGAAATGCTAACTTTGGAAATTGAGCAGGAAGCAACGATTGCAGCCGAGATTGCCAGAGACAGTTCTCAGGACAGTCAGAGTTCTGCTTCATTGAGTCAAGATCCACTTGGAGGACCTATTATCGAAAATGAAGCTGCCACTGCTATGAATGAAGTGGAAAGAGCCATGGCACATGCTCAGGAGGATTCAGTTAACTTAGAAGACTTGGAAAAACAACTCAATGTTGAGCAGAGGAAAATATATGATGAAGTTACCAAGCAAATTGAGCATGGATTAAGTCATGAGAAGAAAGAGTGCTCATGTACATCGTTGAAGCCTGTCCGACTGTATGTGAGTGGAGAAGCGGGAACTGGAAAAAGTTTCCTTATTAAAGCAATTTCATGCTATCTGCAGGAAAGGACTGAGTCATCGCTGTCTTGTGTTGTCACCGCTCCTACTGGACTTGCAGCACATAACATTAAAGGTATTACTTTGCATCGTCTACTGATGCTGCCGGTGGAGCATGACAACAAATTACAATATCACAAGTTATCTGGGGATGCTTGCTGTGAAGTTTCAAGAGTCTTGAGGAAAATGAAACTACTTATCATTGACGAAGTAAGCATGGTTTCCAATGTCATGCTTGCCTTTGTGCATTTGAGAATGCAAGAAGTACTTAAAACTGAATATGATGTGTTATTTGGTGGCAAACACATCATTGTTTTCGGAGATCTTCTGCAGCTGACACCAGTAAAAGGAGAACCTGTGTTCAAAATACTCACGCATGAAGATACCAGGAAGTGCCTAGGGAGCATTGGCAACGTCAATATATGGTTAAACTTCAATTATGCTGAACTGCATGAAAATATGCGTCAGGCAAAAGATGAAGATTACAAGAATATTCTACAAGATATTAGAATTGGAAAAGTGACCGAGCATGGAAAAGAAGCTTTGAATGCACGATTACTTTCAAATTTATATCCCGAACAAGAGATTGTGGCTGAGAATATTTTTCAGAAAATTACTGAGAAGAAATCCGGAATATGTTTGATGCCAACTCTTGCAGAATGTGCCATCTTCAACAACAAAATGTTGAATTTAGAAAAGCAAGAGATTGTGAAACTTGAAGCTATTGACAAAATAGAGCACATGGGTTCTACAATTATTTTGTCAGAAAATTTGAAATCAAAATTGGATTCATTAGAGAAGACTATATCTAAAACAGCGGGTTTTGAAAAGACTTTGAATGTGTGTTTAAATTGCCGAATCATTTTGAGAAGAAATTTACATGTTGAAAGAGGTCTGGTAAATGGATCAATGGGTAATGTTGTTGATTTTCAGAAGTACAGAAATAGAGATGGAATAGAATTTTTAAAAATTAAATTTGATGGCATTGAGGAAGTACAGCTAATTGGTCGTTGTTCTGCTAGGTTTTTGCTTGTTAAAGACTTATATGTTCGCCGTAAACAGTTTCCTGTTTGCTTGGCATATGCGGTAACAATTCATAAATCGCAAGGTTTAAGTGTAGACAGTGCATTGGTGAATATTGGCAGTTCTGTGTTCAAGGAGGGTATGGCATATGTGGCATTGTCACGAGTAAGAACTTTATCAGGATTGTACTTGATTGACTGTGATGTCACAAACATTTGTGCGGATCTAGATTGTGTTAAGGAATACAATAGATTAAGAAGAGAGTATGCGCCACATTTGCCTCAATATCCTTTGTTTGAGAAACGTGTGGTAGGCCGCAAACGTAGAAATATCAGTAATAGTAGGGAGGTTGTTGCAAAAAGACTAAAAGTCAATGAACCGAAAATTGTTAGCAGAAAGAAAGTGGATTCTGTTGAAGATGTTGTCGGTTTTCAATTTGAAAACAGTTCTGATGTCAACTGCTATGCAAATGTAGTGGTTAATGTTCTCTTTTCACTAGAGAGTTTAAAAGAACAGATTCTGTTGAATTCAGAACAAATTTTATGCTGTTTATTGAATTCTGTTTTCGAGAAATGTAGCAGTGATCGAACAAAAGTAGAAAGTGTGTCTGAAGTTCGTTATCTGTTAGATGAATGTTCAGGGCAAACAGACTTCTCTGAAAATAATCAGCAAGATTGTCAGGAGTTTTTAATGTATATGCTTGATGTATTGCAAGATGAGGGTGTAGATGTAGATCACCTGTTTGGGCTTTCTTATCAGACCCTCCAGGATATCGCGATTTCGCGATTTCGCGATTTGCCGCGAAATCGGCACTTTTTAAAAAATGCCGCGATTTTTACAAAAATGCCCGCGAAATCGGCATTTTTGTAGAAATCGCGGCATTTTTCGCTATATCCTGGGGGGTCTGCTTTATCAGCAGCATTGGAGAGGCACAGCGGGATTGCAACCCTCACACCTCCAGCCCTTGATGACCTGTTAAGAGGTGCTTCGAAGGTGACTGAGAGGGAGGGGCTGCAGGTTCAGGAGCAGCAACATCTATTCACATGCAAACAGCCCTGCCTGATGGTGGAATCCGCGACTGCCATTTCCCTCTTGTTACCCCGAGCCAACAATCAACTTGTCTCCAAGTTGATGCTAATTATCAGACAGGTTCAGCTATCCAGCCACGGAGAGCCCGAGAGGGGCCAGCCGCAGAGGTCACAGGGTCCCAGGAGGGCAGCACGCGCCAGCAGGTGGAAGAGGGGCTGGGGAGAGGTGAGGTTGGAGGGTTGTCTCTCGAGCTCTGGGGCGGCAAGCGCCCTGCGTCTGTGAATTCCTGTACGAGGCAATGTGTCATGTCTCTGCTATTTAGAGGGGGGCTCACACATTCCATTTCTACCCAGGGCCCCAAACATCCGAGACTCGGCCAGATTACACCCCTGATTACACAGAGGCAGCACGTGGTTCTCTTCACAGAGCGTAATTACTGTCACTAAATTGTAAGCAAACCTCGGTTTTTCAAACATGCAGTCTATAATTTAAGAAAATAAAGAAATGGAAGGGTAGCTGGATGATGGATGAGGGGAAAGATGGATGAGGGGAAGGATGATGGATGAGGTGAAGGATGGATGGATGGATGGAGGGGAAGGATGGATGGATGAGGGGAAGGATGGATGGATGGAGGGGAAGGATGGATGGATGAGGAGAAGGATGGATGGATGGAGGGGATGGATGAGGAGAAGGATGGATGGATGGATGGATGGATGGATGGATGGAGGTGAAGGATGGATGGATGAGGAGAAGGATTGATGGGTGATGAGGGGAAGGATGGATGATGAGGGGAAGGACAGATGGATGGATGGATGGATGGATGGATGGATGGATGGATGGATGGATGGATGGATGATGGGTGGGTGAAAGGATGGATGGAAGGAAGGATGGCTAAGTGAAAGGGTCGATGGAGAGAGAAAGGGAGGATGGATGGATGACTAAAATAGTGGATGATTGGAAGGATTAATAAGTGAAAGGATGGCTGGATTGGTGAAAGGGTAAATGGCTGAATGGATGAGTGAATGGATGGATGGGATGAAGAGTGGATGGATAAGTGTACAGATGGATAGGGTGAAAGGGTGGATGGATAATGGAGATGAGTGAAAGGATGGATGAGGGGATGGATGAAGGGATGGATGAGTGAAATGATAGATGGAAGGATACATGATGGATAGGTTTGCAAACGGTTGAATATGTTTGGAAATGGCTGGGCTTACTTATATACTATTGCGCGACCTCTGATGGTAAAACGTACCTATTGTCCTGAAGTTTTGTCCTGAATTTTGAGCTCCTGTCCTGAATTTGTGTGCTGAATTTTGACCCTTTGTCCTGAATTGGCTGAATGGATGAGTGAATGGATGGATGGGATGAAGAGTGGATGGATAAGTGTACAGATGGATAGGGTGAAAGGGTGGATGGATAATGGAGATGAGTGAAAGGATGGATGAGGGGATGGATGAAGGGATGGATGAGTGAAATGATAGATGGAAGGATACATGATGGATAGGTTTGCAAACGGTTGAATATGTTTGGAAATGGCTGGGCTTACTTATGCACTATTGCGCGACCTCTGATGGTAAAACGTACCTATTGTCCTGAAGTTTTGTCCTGAATTTTGAGCTCCTGTCCTGAATTTGTGTGCTGAATTTTGACCCTTTGTCCTGAATTTTTACACTCACCGTCCTGAATTTGCACCAATGCCAGTTGCTCACCCTATTCGCTGGCTTGGAGACGGAGCGCCGTGCAGAGATGTCTGTCCCTCAACTGTACTATTTAACGTGCTTACTAATAAAAGGGGCGATGGGTATAGCCATCATTAGTGCAGCAGGTACAGTGGCACCGAGCTCTAAGGCTATTGCAAGACACAAACTGACCTGCAATGGTACGCCTCTTCTGGCGCAAGGCTTTGCAACGTGACGCATCTGGGAGATGCGTCACGTAGTAAATACCCTGCACCATGATGCATCTTTTGCGCCGCCGCTGCGTCACAAAAGTGGCGCAACGGTGGCGTAAAAGCAGCGCAAGGGGCTTGTAAATCTGCCCCAAAGTGTCTACATTGTAAAGAAACCAAATATACATAGCTTCATGTTGTTAAGTAACTAAAAAAACTAAGATATCTGTGTTTGTTGTAGGAAAAATGGCCACATAAAATGCCGCAAAATTGCCGCTAAATTTCCATATTTGTGCCGCTAAATTTCCATTTTTGTGCCGCTAAATTTGCTAATCCATGCCGCTATATCCTGGGGGGTCTGTCTTATCAATGGCAGCATGACTGCGAGAATTGTAGGGTATCAAGTACTACTAGTGTAGACTCAGAAAGATTTATATATTTAACTTTGCCAGACAGTAAATCAGTCTCCTTTAATAAGCTAGTAAATGCAGCGGATCACAACATGGAGTGTAGCCAATGTAAATCTGAAATGATGTCAACATTATTTATACGTAGATATGGACAGTATGTCATTTTAATGATTCAACGATGTAGGCCTGATGGATCAAAATTGTCAACTTTAATAAAAAAATTTGTGGCTTCTCAGCTTTCAATATCAGGAAGGACTTTTGTAACTGTAGCAATTATCTATCACGATGGTCCTTCAACAACATCAGGACATTATACAGCTTATTTAAAGTCTCGAAACGGCTGGTCATTCTGCAATGATTCCGTTGTAACTTTCAAAAAAAAATTGCCGTTTGACCTTAAAAATTCTTACCTGGTGTTTTTAAAACCAAAATTTTAATGAAAGAATCTCGGGATTTCCTGTGAAGAATTGCAAAAGGTTCATGAAGTAGAGGGAATGTAAGTCTGCAATGCTGTCTAGATTATTGGTCCAAAACTTTTAATTATAATGTCAATTTAAAAATCCAACTATATAAACCTGATGCAAGTAAGTCTGCTTCATAGTAAGCAGTATCAGTGTCATAGGAAAAGGAGAACATGAGTGACAAAGAAGGGTAAGATATTAGTAGTCCAGGATTGTGAAAATAATCTCAAATGTTTTTTTTTTAGAAAGTTGCGAAAATAGAAAATGTCGGGATTTGATTGGAAGAATTACAAGAGTAGCGAATCGCGGCAACATGATTTGGCCTAGTGGAAACATGTGATAGAATGAGAGAAGTCTTTTCTTCTATGTAACATATTTTTCGTATCGATGGAGGTTTTCTTTCAGAAAGTGGCGGGCTGAAAATATTTATAGCACAACAGAGTGAATGCTGTTCATAGGAGATCCTTCGACGTCATTGAAAGTAAGTTAATTTTAAGGAGTTTTGAAATCAGATTTCTTAGGTTGTATGGGTTTTTTAAACACAGTCATTTTGATTGTGTTTTTTTTCCCCGCTGTTACATGATGAATACGTTCAAGTCACTGATTTAAGTGAAATTTGATGCATTCTGAGAACAGCAAAAATAAACCATATAACATGTATAATTAATGTTCTTCTGTTTGTACTTATGATATACATTTAGAAATGTGAGGTAGATATGG
The DNA here is from genome assembly GCF_964263255.1 of Lissotriton vulgaris. Lineage (NCBI taxonomy): Eukaryota > Metazoa > Chordata > Amphibia > Caudata > Salamandridae > Lissotriton > Lissotriton vulgaris. The sequence continues at coordinate 1,884,389,378 of NC_141687.1, read as the reverse complement.
AAAAACTGAGTCTTCTGTAAGTGTCAATTTTAATGCTTATAGTGCTGTATTTCCGGGTACTGTTTTTTTTAAAAAAAGGAATAGGCCTCACCTCAAAGAAAGCTCTTCAAAGCACACATCTTATTTGCATCCTGAAACTATCATTTAAAATATTAGAGACAATTTTATGATGGCTTTACATCTTTTTTGCGCTGCTATTGCATCACTATTGTGAGACATCAGCAGTGCAAAAGAAGTACCATGTTCAAAAATAGGTCTCAGTTCATCAGCATGAAGATACTGTTTATTTAAAATATATATCTTTAGGATTGTGTAGGGGACGTAGAGAAGCAGAGGCTTATGTAAATGTCAAAATTGTTGAAAAAGTGTTTCTTCTTGAACCGTTTCCCTTTTCTTTTGTAATTTTGAAATACATGTAGTAATATTTTTGGAAATGTATGTTTTCTCTTTTACAGATTGAAAGTATGAAAAAATATTTAAAAAAGGTAACAAGAATTATAAGGTAAATGTTTTCTACTCTTTTTACCCGCAATGCACTGCTGATGATGTCACTGACACTATCTCTGATTTACTCTCTATAGCTGTCTTTCTTTTTACATTACTCTCTGTTTACTTCCCTTATACTAACTCTTCTTTTTTTTTTAAAAATATTTTTTTGGTTCGCTTCAAGTTCGCGAACCGGTCAGCGAACTTGAAGCGAACCAAAAGAAATAGAGCTTGCTAGAGTGTTAAACATTCTAGCAATTCTATTTGAAAGGGGAGGTAGTTCTGAAAAGAACTTTTTTTAATGTTTTTGTTGTTTTTTTTAGTTTTTTTATTTTCTGAACATTTTTTGTTTTTTTTGTATTTTTAGAACAGTTTTATGTTTTTTTGTGTTTTTCATGGAGGGGAAACAACAAAAAAACAGGCATCGAAAAGGGCTCAACAGGAGCAAAGAAAAAATTACTGCTTGGGTGGGTTAGGGCAGTTATGGTTATCATACACCAAGTTTATTAAGTTTACGCTCATGTTGCCACATGAGAGCATAGCACCACAATGAATGCACGTAAACTTCATGTGCTTGAAGTTTGGCTGTATGTTTGGCACAGTTTCCTGTGCCTCTCTTACAGTCAAATTTATATTAGAAGTTGATTTGGCCACAGGAGTTGTCGGGGGATTATCTTGCAGATCCCTTAACTCTGCCCGGCTGTAATTTAATGGATGCCACCTGACCATATGGCGATGCATAGTATGGTTGCCCATACTATACTTTTTCTCTGTGCCTCGAGATAATCTTTTTTTGCAAATTAGGCAGGTGGCATATTTGGCATTAACTTTCTTCTCCCCTCGAGGAATTGAGAAAAATTGCCAAATGAAACTTGTTTTCCTTCCGGAAACACGGGGCAACTCCGGAATAAATTCAGGTTCATCAGTGTCCTCTTCTTCTAAGTCGTCTTCTTCTTCCTCTCTGTTTGAGATGAATTGAGATGGTGGTCCTCTCTTGTCATGAGGAGGTTGAGGTGGTGGTGGGGGTCCACCAGCTGAAGCAAAGATAGAAGCCATTGTAATCAAAATGGAAAGGGGCGACCATTCGGTCCCCCCGAACGTATGGCGGAGTACCACGATCCCCCCGGGAAGCCATCTTGGGCGGGAGGCGAGTCTCGGCTGGTATGCCCGAAGTGGCGTAGCCGGGGCGCGCCTTTTTCCCGCCCTGGAGTGGGCTGGCCTAGACACTGACGCGGCCGGGCCACGCCCTCGGGGCAGGCCGGGGCGGGTTTACGCCCGCCCTGAAGACGGATAAAAGGAGCAACAAGCCAAGGAAGCATCCTCTTGTTCCTGTGCTCTGAAGCTGCACCACCTCGCTGCACGTGAGCTCGAGACGGAACGAAGAGCCAATTTTGAGCGTTGTAATCTTTCTTGTTTGTTTTTCAGATACTCTGTCTGAGAATGCCTAAGAAGGCGGGAAAGCGAATGACTACCGACCAGATGCTGCGTGTTCTCATGAAGGATGTGACCGACTTAAAGAAGCGAATGGCGGAGAAAGACGAGGAAGGGGGGCCGAAACGTCCTCTGGCAGGAGCAGCTCCAGGAGGAAAAGGCAAAAGGCCCAGAAGGGGAACAGCAGGGGGAGACGTCCCAGTTCCCTGTACCCCACTCGAAACACCCATTCCTTTGCCGGAGGAAGGGAATCCGATTCCCGTAGTGGTCACCCCCTTGTCCGGGGAGGATATGCCGCCCGAGCTGGCAGCACAATTAGCAGCGTGGTTGGGTAAAGGTAGCAAAGGCGCCACGGCTGACGACGCGCAGGTGTTGATGAGGCAGCTGCGGGAAACAAGGGAAGCGACGAAGGCACCATCGCCATCAGTTCCAGTCGCTGATACAGCTTCCGGTTCAGGTAAGCGGCCATTGCCGATTGCGAGGGATGAGTCGGCACCCTCTCGGAGGGAAAAATTGGGTCAGCATGTCCCTCTGGCTATTAAAGAGAAAATATGGGCAGGGGAATATATAAACATCTTCTCGCTGCTTACCGACCATTATGAAATGGAGCATGTTAAGAGCCAGAAAGAGCTCATGCATCCAAGTGTTTGGCGCGCAAAGATGGCCGCCTTTAAGGTAAATGGAAACATTGGTAATTGGGGCAAGGCATGGGGGGTTTTTACATCCATTTTGGGTGAACGTAGGCCCGAATTGCTGCCCGAATTGCCGATTTATCAGTCACGGATCATGGGGTATTCAGTATCTCACGAGGGCAATCATTGGTTTTGTTACGACAATATTTTCAGAAAAGCGAAAGAACATGATAATAATTTAACTTGGGATTGTTATGATTCAGTGTCCTGGTCAAAAATGGAGGACTCTGGTATGTTGAAGGTGCCATTGGTAGGGAGTAACGTGGGTGAATCCTCCCGCCAATATGCGGGGACGCCCTTTCGATCAGGTACGAGTAACGACAATCACTCGAGGCCAGCCGGCAACGCAATTAAAAGGGGGGTTTGTTGGAACTTTAACAGGGGGAAATGTACTAGGACCCAGGGGTCATGCAAATTTAGGCACGAATGTGGGGGGTGTGGGCAATCATCCCATCCTGAGTCCATGTGCAGAGCCAAAACAGGTGATAACGGGGGGAGAGGAGGCGCCAAACAGGTCTGACATAGTCCAAGGGGCGCCTTTACCTACCCCGATTGATACCATGGCAATGATTCCCTGGCTCAGCGAATACCCGGATCACGCTTCCGCTGGGGTGTTGCGCAACGGATTTTCATTTGGTTTCCGCATCCCAGTGGGAGAGTTTCGGGGTGTACCACAATGTAAAAACCAGATATCGGTCCTACAGCATACGACCGTGGTACAAGAAAAGATCGGGAAAGAGGTGGCTCGAGGTCGAGTCGCCGGTCCATTTAATGCGCCACCAGTTGCTAACTTTGTTTGTTCCCCTTTGGGGGTGGTCCCCAAGAAGGACCCGGGGGAGTTTCGGCTGATACATAATTTGTCAGCCCCACGTGGTCTTTCTGTAAACGATGCAATAGACCCAGAAGTGTGTTCGGTGCGGTACGCATCCTTCGATGAGGCCGTAGCCATTTTGAATCGCCTGGGGCCCGGTGCGCTGATGGCAAAATCTGATATCGAGTCAGCGTTCCGGTTGCTCCCGGTACATCCAGACGATCAGCGTCTCCTTGGTTTCATGTTTCAGGGTCATTATTACATGGATAGGTGTATGCCAATGGGGTGCTCTATATCTTGTGCCTATTTCAAAAAGTTCAGTTGCTTCCTGCAATGGGTCTTCACGAGGAAAACGGGGTTTCAACATGTGATGCATTATCTCGATGATTTTTTGTTTCTGGGGGCAGCCGGGGATCCAGAATGTGGACAGGCTTTGACTGCATTTTGTGTTTTGATGAATCAGTTTGGCGTGCCATTGGCACCAGGTAAGACTGTGGGTCCCTCGACTTGCCTCGAGTTTCTGGGGATCGAGCTCGATTCCGAGGAAGGTTGTTTTCGTCTACCAGGGGACAAAGTGTTACGATTCAGGGCATCCCTGCATATGTGTATAAGTGAGTCTAAGGTTAGGCTGCATCAATTACAACAATTGGTGGGACAGTTGAACTTTGCCCTAAGAGTTATACCGATGGCCCGCCCCTTTTCTCGCTCGATCGCTCAAGCCATGGTCGGCCTGAAAGAGGGTCATCATCGCACAAGGCTCTCGGCAGAGGTTCGCCAGGACATGCGCATTTGGTTGGCATTTCTGGCGGATTTCAATGGCCGAATTGTCTGGAATAAACCGGCCGTGTCCTCCGAGGAGCTGGGGCTGTGGACGGATTCGGCAGGAAGCATTAGTTTTGGTGCCATATTCGGCACTCAGTGGTCGGCACAAAAATGGCCGTCATGGTGGCATGAGAGTGGTCTGACAAGTAACATTGCTTTCCTAGAACTTTTTCCCATTCTGGTGGCCCTGAGAACTTGGCCCGAGGGGTTCAGAGATCACTCTGTGGTATTCTGGTCTGATAACATGACCGTTGTTGAGTGTATCAATAGCCAGGCAGCACGATGCAAGTGGATTCTGAGATTGCTCAAGGAAATTGTGTTATTGTGTATGCAATTGAATGTACTATTTAAGGCAAAACATGTCCCGGGGGTGATGAACCAGGCGGCTGATGCGCTTTCTCGTTTTCGTATGCAGGCCTTCTGGGGTTTTCTGCCCACAGCGGACCTGGTGGCAGCACCCTTTCCCGAAGCTCTCTGGTCTCTCGGTGCCCCGAACTACAGAACCTCGTGGGAGAGAGTTTAGCACCCAGGACGAGGAAGGCATATGAAGGGGCGTTCCGTTCCTATTGGGCCTTTTTGGGGGCAGCTAGAGGGGAGCTTTGGGGCCAGGAGGAGTTGGTAGTGAAATTCCTGCTATCCTTACGTCAGGCAGGCAAATCAGTGGCTACGGCTCAGAGGCATCGGGCCGCCATTTCCTTTGTGGCTAGGGCTCATGGGATCCAGGACCCGACAGCGTCTTTCGTTGTGCAAAAAGCGCTACGTGGGTGGCAACGCCTTGAGGGTCGCAGAGTAGATGAAAGGCGCCCGATAGGTCTGGATAGGTTGGCTTTGTTGTTATCTGTACTGCCTGCAACATGTTCATCCCAGTATGAAGCAGTGTTATTCCGGGCCGCTTTTGTGCTAGCATTCCATGGGGCTATGCGGGTAAGCGAATTAGTGGCAAGGAACAAGCAGGATACCATGGGGGGACTATGCCGAGAGCACGTCCAAGTCAGGGGGGAGACAATGACTGTCTCATTTGTCAAGTCCAAGACCGATCAGGGTTCGATGGGGGACTGCATAATGATACGAAGGATCCCCGGGTCCTCCATGTGCCCGGTGAGTTGTGCAGAGGAGTATTTAGCACAAAGGATGGCATCATGGGGGGGGGCCTTGTTGAGACACGCTGACGCCACCCCACTGACGAGGTTTCAGTTTCAGCGGGTGCTTGCGATGTCAATTACGGCTGCGGGCTTGAACCCGGGCGAGTTTGGGACCCATTCCTTTCGGATAGGGGCTGCTACAGAGGCTACGGCCAGGGGTCTGAATGTTGAACAAATTAAACGTGTGGGGCGTTGGTCCTCCAATTGTTATAAGAGGTATGTGCGATTGCACATGTTGTGAAGCTGTAACGATGTACTCACGCTTCTTGTTTTTGTTTGGTTTCAGTTGCGCAAGCCTACGAGGCGGGGCGAACTATGCAGTCGACCCAACACCGGGCCAGCGGTCATACTTCACCGGCTGTGAAAAAGGAGGTGTGGGTCGTGGGCCACTCATACGTGAGGCGAGCCGCAGACGTATTCAAAGCAGGTGACATGAATCACGTGGCTGGGGAATACGGGTACAGGGTGTCTTTCTACGGAAAGGGCGGACTCTGTATTGACCAGTTTCAATCATTTTTTGAGGGTTTGCTAGGGCGGACGAGGTCACCGCCGTCTATAGTCATAGTACATCTTGGGGGCAATGATTTGGTCACCACTGGTAGACGACTTCTTCTTGAGGCGATGCTTTCCACTGTAAGTTGGTTGGCGAGGAGAGTTCCAGGGTGCACAATTGCATGGTCACATATGATCCCACGTAAGGTATGGCGGGGGGCTATTTCTGTTTCTGCTCTAAACCATTCAGTAAGAAAAGTTAATAACAAAGTGAGTAGATTGTTCCGTTCTAATACACTGCATTCTATTTCGCATGGTTGTATTACTGGTGACAGTATGTATTTGGGGGATGGTGTTCATTTGTCCCGGGTGGGGAACGAGTTACTCATAGGAGACTGTATAGCCTGGCTAAAGACTTTAGGACATGACCTTTAGGTAGGAGTGTTGTGGGGGGTCCGGATAGCCGGTCAACTATCCGGCCTGTGGCGGTAAGGTCATGATCGGTGAGCACTAATTGGAAGATCCCTATGAGTGGGCGTCACCCATTACGGATGGGAGCGCTCGAAGGAGGTGGCCATTGGCCCCTCAACGGGGAAGGCGGTCCCTTCTAAGGATGGGACGCCGAAAGGAAAGGAAAGGCGGTCAAGGCCCCTTCCTGGGTAGGGGGGGCTACAGCCCCCTCCCGGAGAATTTCCCGGGGCCAGGACATCTGCGACGGCAGATGTGGTAAGTTGTGTGGGGTTTGGGAGGGGGTCTACGCTACCTTCTAGATTCCTCACACGAGTCCTCGGACGACCTTTAAGTGGCGTCGAGTCTATTAGGGCCCCCGTCAAGTCAAGGGAAATTGGTAGTTGCACTCGAGGTACACCTCTGTGCGGTCGCCCCTCACAAGTGAGGGGGATATTTCTGGTTAGGGATCTTGACACCGGTTACGACCTTGCCGTTGGCCCTTAAACGTTAGGATGTACAATTTCAAAATTTCAAGTTAGATGTTTTGTAGGATGTTAGTTCGGCTAGGAGAACCTTTGTATTAGAGAATATGTTAAGGTTAGCCAAACATCGCAATGTGGTAATGAAATTGTACATAATATGAAACTGTTATTTTAATGTTTTAATTTTGTTTCATATTTTAATAAATACGGCCGGGAGGGTCACTCCCTCCCGTCTTCCAAAAGTTCAGAACTGTTTCCGGTTTCCCATCCTTGGGGATTGTGTTGAGAGGGGGTGGCGGGTATCTCAGCCATATGGAAAGGGGCGACCATTCGGTCCCCCCGAACGTATGGCGGAGTACCACGATCCCCCCGGGAAGCCATCTTGGGCGGGAGGCGAGTCTCGGCTGGTATGCCCGAAGTGGCGTAGCCGGGGCGCGCCTTTTTCCCACCCTGGAGTGGGCTGGCCTAGACACTGACGCGGCCGGGCCACGCCCTCGGGGCAGGCCGGGGCGGGTTTACGCCCGCCCTGAAGACGGATAAAAGGAGCAACAAGCCAAGGAAGCATCCTCTTGTTCCTGTGCTCTGAAGCTGCACCACCTCGCTGCACGTGAGCTCGAGACGGAATGAAGAGCCAATTTTGACCCACCCACCAGCCCCTGAAGACAGCAAGTAGTTTTGAATAAAGTTTGATGTGGTAACTTTTTGTTTGCAGGTCAGATTATTATCGTGATAACCTTGAATATGCAATAAAAGAGATGGTCAATTTGTGGTATGTTTTTGCAAATAAAGTAATCTTGCTCTAGTGTTGATCAGTAGCATGTTTTAATAAAAGTGTTTTTAACTGTCTTTTAAGTAATTTAGTCATTAAGTTTAGAACTCATTTAGTTTAGAACTGTCGTATTTATTTTGGTTGGGCGGTAAGGTCATGATCGGTGAGCACTAATTGGAAGATCCCTATGAGTGGGCGTCACCCATTACGGATGGGAGCGCTCGAAGGAGGTGGCCATTGGCCCCTCAACGGGGAAGGCGGTCCCTTCTAAGGATGGGACGCCGAAAGGAAAGGAAAGGCGGTCAAGGCCCCTTCCTGGGTAGGGGGGGCTACAGCCCCCTCCCGGAGAATTTCCCGGGGCCAGGACATCTGCGACGGCAGATGTGGTAAGTTGTGTGGGGTTTGGGGGGGGGTCTACGCTACCTTCTAGATTCCTCACACGAGTCCTCGGACGACCTTTAAGTGGCGTCGAGTCTATTAGGGCCCCCGTCAAGTCAAGGGAAATTGGTAGTTGCACTCGAGGTACACCTCTGTGCGGTCGCCCCTCACAAGTGAGGGGGATATTTCTGGTTAGGGATCTTGACACCGGTTACGACCTTGCCGTTGGCCCTTAAACGTTAGGATGTACAATTTCAAAATTTCAAGTTAGATGTTTTGTAGGATGTTAGTTCGGCTAGGAGAACCTTTGTATTAGAGAATATGTTAAGGTTAGCCAAACATCGCAATGTGGTAATGAAATTGTACATAATATGAAACTGTTATTTTAATGTTTTAATTTTGTTTCATATTTTAATAAATACGGCCGGGAGGGTCACTCCCTCCCGTCTTCCAAAAGTTCAGAACTGTTTCCGGTTTCCCATCCTTGGGGATTGTGTTGAGAGGGGGTGGCGGGTATCTCAGCCATATGGAAAATGGTCTTTCTCTCACCAAGATGAAAGTCAGAGTGAGGAAAGAAGAAGGGGTTTACGTGATTTTGGAAAAGCAAAAGTTCGGAACCAATGAAAAGTGTTATTTTTAGGTCACATGACCTAGTCATACATCATTTGGAAACCAAAAGTGAAATGAACCAATGAAAACTTTGATAAACAAGTCACATGACTTGTTCCGCTCACGTTACGCGGTGCGCGCCGCGTCCCGCATCGTTTCCGGTTCGCGGTCCCGAGCACTTTCGGGAGCGCTAAAGCGGCGCGTCATAAGACGCATTCGCGACAATGATACGTCGCGCTTCCGCGACGCGTCACAGTTCCGCTAACGTAACGTTTACCGGTTCGCGTACTAGATCGCGGCATCAAGATGAGCTAACGGAAAGCTTCCCGGTTCGCTTATCGGAAGCGAAGAAAAAAAATATTTCAATTAAAATTATCAATAAACATCTAAAATATATTTTGGGTTTTAAAGTAGAATGCATTTTACAGCTACAGATGTTAGCTTTTAAAAAACCAATGATATTCACAGAAAAAACCATAGGTTATAGTCCATATATAGTTAGGAATTTGCATTTACAAAACCTTGAAAATTCAATGAAAAAAACATTGGTTATAGAACATATATAGTTAGGAATTTGCATTTACAAAACCTTATTTTACTCGCATAAAACCATTGAAATTCCATATATAGTTAGATGCGCTAACTATATATCGCGCACCCGCAATCCACTGCTGATGATGTCACATATTACATCATTCATGACATGGTCAGTGACATCACTGATGACATCACTGATGACATCTCAAATGACATCACTGATGACATCACTGATGACAACATCCACTGACTGTATGTTTCTGTAAAGTTAAAATATGTCTTACATATTGAAGAATGAGTGGATGTATAAGTGTCTGGATGAAGGATTTAGTAGGTGCATGACTGACTGTATGAGTGAGTGATTAAATGTGTCTCACTGAGTGCATGGGTTAGTGACTAAACTGTCTTAATTTGTGCATCATTATGTCTGTTGTTCTGTAAACTGTTGCATGTGTTGATAAGTAGCTATATGAGTAACTATATGGGTTATTGATTGGTTGCCCAAGTATTTGTATGGGAGACTGAGTATGTGTGTGGGTGGCTGGGAGGTGTATAACTCTGTGCATAGATGTGTGAACAGTTGATTCCCTAGGTGTATGGGTTCAAAAGTGCATGTAGAAACAGCTGTATGGACAGTTGACTGTGTGCATGAGTATATTGGTGAGTGAATGGATATCTCAGTTCTACATGTCAAAGTAAGTACATATGTAAAACACACTCCATGTGAGAGTTGACATATATAAATAACTGAACATAAGAGCCAGTGAATGTGAGAGTGGCTGTATGAATCATTGTGAACTTGTATCAATGATTGTATAAGAGAGTAAATATGTGTTAGTATATGTTTGAATAAGTAAGGTGTGTATAACTGTATAGTTGAGGAAATGGAGGTGTGATTGATTCTTTGCATGACTGACTAGGTGTGTGGGTAACTCCATGGATGTGTGACAGTCTGTGAGTGCCTGTTTACACTGAGTGTATCTAAGGTTATATTAGAGTCTGAAGATGTATTATCACATAAATGATATCATCAGTGATGTAATCAGTAATGTAAAATGAGATGTCAGTGATGTCATCAGTGATGTCATTTGAGATGTCATCAGTGATGTCATCAGTGATGTCACTGACCATGTCATGAATGATGTAATATGTGACATCATCAGCAGTGGATTGCGGGTGCGCGATATATAGTTAGCGCATCTAACTATATATGGAATTTCAATGGTTTTATGCGAGTAAAATAAGGTTTTGTAAATGCAAATTCCTAACTATATATGTTCTATAACCAATGTTTTTTTCATTGAATTTTCAAGGTTTTGTAAATGCAAATTCCTAACTATATATGGACTATAACCTATGATTTTTTCTGTGAATATATATATATATATATATATATATATATATATATATATATATATATATATATATATATATATATATATATATATGTAGATACTCCTCCTCCCAAAGAAAGAAGCTGTGACCCAAAGGGAGAAACAAAGCAGCACTTTATTGGTCGAGTGTCCCAGGCAAATGCATTTCGGCAATACCAGCCTTCTTCAGTGCCCCTCTCCAACTGCTGCCAATGCTGCGGTGTTTGTTGATCCGCCACGCTGCTGTTTGCAAAATCTTGCTCCGCCCCCTTGATGATGACCGGCACTCCTTTGTAGCTCCGCGTTGTGGAACTGCAAGTCCCATAATGCCTTGGTGTTGTGCAGATGGGATCGGAGTCGCTGCTCGGGGTGATATTCTCGGAGTAGATATCCGTGGTAGACACAGCATAGGAAACACACTGGGAGGTGGGGCAATCAGTCAATTCGGCGCTGCCTCGGATCCCCCCTCTTGTCACGCCGTCACCTCAACATCCGGAATACTTCACGGTGGCTAGCACAGGAATCCTGGTTGCCCAAAGAGGGGACATGAATATCCCCTGCCCGTAATATCCGCCAGGTGTCGGGGTGGGTGCTGGACTTGACTGCTATATATATATACATGTATTTAATATAAATATGAAGGTAAAAAATATATTCTTTTAGTTTTAATAAACGTATATTACTTTTAAATGCGCTAGATGCGTGCTGCATGTACTCACCAAACGCAGATCCTATGTGACCAAAAAAAAGAGATTTCATTGGTTTATAACACTTACTGTTCTAACTATTGAAGAACCCCACACATTTCAATTACTCTTCTTAGATCTTCCTTAGGAGAAGAACTATCCTGAAAAGAACGTCACTTTTTGTTCATTGGAAACCTGAACTTATTTTTTGGACTAAAAATTGGCTCCACCACTGCACGAATCATCTGATTCTGATGATTTTGTTACTGAACAATTTCTACCAGAACCTCACCCTCCCAAAAGATACACATCCATCATATGGAAAAATTTTACTTTTCCAGAGGGGCAAAAGAAATGTAATGCCACCAAAGTAACATGCAAGATTTGCCAGGCAGTACTGTCCAGAGGAGACCCAAACAAGAAATACTCCTGTGGCACTGCTAGTATGTGCAATCACCTCCAATCCATCCATCCTGTCAACTATGCTCACGAAGAATGTAGAAGACTGAGCCAAAATGTACCTCCACCACCGGCAATACCAAGTTCCTCTGCAGCATCACCTTCAACATCAGCACCAGCCATACGTCCCCAATTCGTGAAAGTTAGAATGCAGTGCCTGATGTACAATCTTTTAATTTGTTGTGGGGAGCAATCAGTAGACCTAGTTTGCAGAGCAATTGATAACCATCAATGCTAGTTTTTTTTTATTCCCTCAAAGTTCATGGTTTTGTTCGTCCTGTTGACTTTCTTTTCTTAAAAAAAAAACAAAAAAAGTTCTAAAAAACAAATATATATAAAAGTACTAAAAACAACAAAAAAGTTATTTTCAGAACTAACTACTGTGGTTAAAGAAAGAGCTAAATGTATATGCTCATGTGTGAAAGTGTACATAAATTTATGCATACTGCATAATTGACTAAAGAATGCATTTGTCATATATGGTGAATGTATAACTGCAGAACTATAAGGAAGTGTTGTACCATGACACTGTAAGCTTTTTAGCTACAGCGTGCTGAGCTGCTTCCAAAGCACAGAGATGCAACATATGTACATAAATATGTTGGAAGTCTGTCCTTCCCTCTGCACTGCTGCTTAAACTGCAGGCATGTGGTGATACACGCACCCTTGCACCATGGTGCAAGAATATCTGTGTCGTGTGGAGTTTGTTTTTGTGCAGGAAGACACACCTTCCTGCACAAAAACAATCCGTGAAAGCATTTTTCTCCTACAATGTATGCTGTGCATTATAGCGTATATTGTAAGAAAAAAATGAGGAGAAATGAAAACAATTCTGCAGCAGATTTACAAGCTCTCTGTGCCACCAGTAGGTCACTTTTTGTGACATACTGGTTACGCAGGTGGCTCCTCCATATTTACAAGGAGAGAAAAAGTTACCCTGCATGACTTTTCCTTTCCTTCTAAATATGGCCCCTTCATACGCAGCTCTTTGCGTATATATATTACATCATTCATGACATGGTTAGTGACTTCACTGATAACATCACTGATGACATCTCATATGACATCACTTATGACACACTGATGACAGCATCCAGAGAATGTGGTTTGATTTGTTATTCAAATATGTAGTATATATATAGCAAGCTGCATTGAAGAATGAGTGGATATAAAACAAGCACTGGCGTTGCCAATAGGTCTCGCAGTAGGAAAGTTGGAGCTATTACAATTGCAAATAACAATGCCTTTTATTTTTGTTTTCATTTTAAAAACATAAAGGGCTTTGTCATTTACAAAACCAATAGCTCCAACTTTCCTACTGTGAGACCTATTGTGCACTGCACAGTGTGGGTGAAAGTGGCGTTGCGTGGGTGTGAGTGGCTTTGAGTGAGTGGCGTTGCGTGGGTGAGTGGCGTTGCATGTGTGAGTGTTGTTGCGTGGGTGAGCGGCGTTGCGTGGGTGAGTGGCGTTGCGTGGGGGAGTGGCGTTGCGTGGGTGAGTGGCGTTGCGTGGGTGAGTGGCGTTGCGTGGGTGAGTGTGGCGTTGCGTGTGTGAGTGGCGTTGCATGTGTGAGTGGCGTTGCATGTGTGAGTGGCGTTGCATGTGTGAGTGGCGTTGCGTGGATGAGTGGCGTTGCGTGGATGAGTGGCGTTGCATGTGTGAGTGGCGTTGCGTGTGTGAGTGGCGTTGCGTGGTTGAGTGGCGTTGCGTGGTTGAGTGGCGTTGCGTGGTTGAGTGGCGTTGCATGTGTGAGTGGCGTTGCATGTGTGAGTGGCGTTGCATGTGTGAGTGGCGTTGCATGTGTGAGTGGCGTTGCGTGGATGAGTGGCGTTGCGTGGATGAGTGGCGTTGCATGTGTGAGTGTCGTTGCGTGTGTGAGTGGCGTTGCGTGGATGAGTGGCGTTGCATGTGTGAGTGGCGTTGCATGTGTGAGTGGCGTTGCATGTGTGAGTGGCGTTGCGTGTGTGAGTGGCGTTGCGTGTGTGAGTGGCGTTGCATGTGAGTGGCGTTGCATGTGTGAGTGGCGTTGCATGTGTGAGTGGCGTTGCATGTGTGAGTGGCGTTGCATGTGTGAGTGGCGTTGCATGTGTGAGTGGCGTTGCATGTGTGAGTGGCGCTGCATGTGTGAGTGGCGTTGCATGTGTGGTGGTTGAATGGCGTTGCGTGGTTGAGTGGTGTTGCGTGGTTGAGTGGCGTTGCATGTGTGAGTGGCGTTCAGGGTATGTTTCCGGCGTGGGTAACTCGCAGTTTTTGGAGTTCATTTCCATGCCTGATAAAGCTATCCGAGATGCTGTACGTCGGATAGGCTCTGGCCCACTGGTAGGTACTCTGACAACAGCATGTTAGTGTGCCACTGCTGGAATTGAAGGTCAAAGGTATAAGGAGAGTGCAATATGAACTCGGACAATAAAGGAATGAATACATAGGTGCTAAAATGGCTTCTATGGAGTAGTAGATTGATATTTGTTTCTCACCATCTTCCTGTTGCGAAGTAAAGGTTGTTTTTTTTAGCTTGTGCATTTGAAAACAGAATTTGGAACCAGATGAGACTCCTTCGGATTTTAGTTTAGAGCCTGATTTTTGTTGTCATTGGTTTTTCAGTCAGTGAAAGATTTCTTTTAAAGCACTTAACTTGGTTTGCTATTCAGTGAGCATTAATGTGCTGGGTAGAAGTATAAACCATAACCTTGGTTGTTCTGGTGTCTGTGAAGTCAATAAATTGCACACCATCACATTTATTTCCTAATGATAATAATCAGAGCGCGAGTGAACACACTGGAGGCAGAGCAGATGGGGGCTGTACCAGAACGGAGCCCAGGAGGTGACTGCACAGGAGAGTACACAAGTCGCTGCACCAAAGACCGAATGCACTACAGCACATGGGTAGCTGCACAGGAGAATACCTGGGTGGTTGCAACAAAGATAGAGTACATGGGTGGCCACACCAGAGTAGATGAAAGCAGTACCAAAGACAGAGTAGGGGGGGGGTCTACACCAAAGAAATAATATATGAAGGGTAGATAGTGTGACAGAAATCAACTGGCCCGTCGGTGCTACATGTACATGGAGTAGAATAGAACGGGGGCGGATGGATAGTGAGAAATGGTGCACTACGGGCACATATGGTACACGTGAGATCCATACAGGGGCGCTTAATACCAGGAACAGAACTGTCCAGGGTCACCATGTGCACAGTGCACTGTGGGTTATAGATGGTGCATGGCTGTCGGGGGAGAGGGGTTTGGCCGCTGAGGATACAGAAAATGCTGGTGATTCATGGGACATGCAGCAGTGCTAGCTTAGCGTGGGTTAGCCACAGAAGTACGGGAGTGCATAGGCTCCCAGTGATACGACGATGCAGGTGTACCTGAGTTTTTGGGACCATCGGGTACATCCGTAGTAGAGTGGATGCAGGGTGCCCAGGGTGAGAGGACGTTACATGCACATTGACAGATGCAGTGATGCATTGGCTCATCGAGAATACACGGGGTAATGCGGACACCAGTGCAAGAATAGATGAAGTGACGAGGATCAGCAGTTCAAGGGGATGCTGTGGTCTCAAGGGGAGGTTGGGTGAAGGGGCTTTCGGAGTACCGCAAGTATCGGGGTGAAGGGGACACTCTTGGCCTGGGGATAGATACGCGGATTGTAGCATGAAATCGAATAGTTACATCGGCGGTATGAGGCTACAAGACGTGCGGGAGGAGTTGCAGGAGATATAGAACTAGTCTGCACAAAAACTAATCGAAGAGTTACATCGGCGGTATGAGGCTACAAGACGTGCGGGGGGAATTGCAGGAGATATAGAACGAGTCTGCACAAAAACGAATCGAAGAGTTACTTCGGCCGTAACAGCAGGGATGTAATTAGGGGGGAGGAGAAGTCGCACTTGGGTGAAAGGCAGACGCTGGAGAGGGAGGGGGTGGGCTGCCCATATGAAGAGGGAGGAGGGTGGGCTGCCTGCTGGGCTGGGCTGCCTCTGATGATCTAATGCGAGTCACGGAAGGCAGGCGCTGGAGAGGGAGGGGGTGGGCCTTCGGTGCTACATGTACAGGGAGTAGAATAGAACGGGGGCGGATGGATAGTGAGAAATGGTGCACTACGGGCACATATGGTACACGTGAGATCCATACAGGGGCGCTTAATACCAGGAACAGAACTGTCCAGGGTCACCATGTGCACAGTGCACTGTGGGTTATAGATGGTGCATGGCTGTCGGGGGACAGGGGTTTGGCCGCTGAGGATACAGAAAATGCTGATGATTCATGGGACATGCAGCAGTGCTAGCTTAGCGTGGGTTAGCCGCAGAAGTACGGGAGTGCATAGGCTCCCAGTGATACGACGATGCAGGTGTACCTGAGTTTTTGGGACCATCGGGTACATCCGTAGGAGAGTGGATGCAGGGTGCCCAGGGTGAGAGGACGTTACATGCACTTTGACAGATGCAGTGATGCATTGGCTCATCGAGAATACACGGGGTAATGTGCAAGAATAGATGAAGTGACGAGGATCAGCAGTTCAAGGGGATGCTGTGGTCTCAAGGGGAGGTTGGGTGAAGGGGCTTTCGGAGTACCGCAAGTATCGGGGTGAAGGGGACACTCTTGGCCTGGGGATAGATACGCGGATTGTAGCATGAAATCGAAGAATTACATTGGCGGTATGAGGCTACAAGACGTGCGGGAGGAGTTGCAGGAGATATAGAACTAGTCTGCACAAAAACTAATCGAAGAGTTACATCGGCGGTATGAGGCTACAAGACGTGCGGGGGGAGTTGCAGGAGATATAGAACGAGTCTGCACAAAAACGAATCGAGAGTTACTTCGGCCGTAACAGCAGGGATGTAATTAGGGGGGAGGAGAAGTCTTACTTGGCTGAAAGGCAGACGCTGGAGTTGTTTGGAGAGAGAGGGGAGGTGCTGGTGTGGGAGGGGGGAGTTGCTGGTGTGGGAGGAGTGCTGCTACGGCAAGGCTGTGTTTGTTTGGAGAGAGAGGGGAGGTGCTGGTGTGGGAGGGGGGAGTTGCTGGTGTGGGAGGAGTGCTGCTAGGGGAAGGCTGTGTTTGTTTGGAGAGAGAGGGGAGGTGCTGGTGTGGGAGGGGGGAGTTGCTGGTGTGGGAGGAGTGCTGCTAGGGGAAGGCTGTGTTTGTTTGGAGAGAGAGGGGAGGTGCTGGTGTGGGAGGGGGGAGTTGCTGGTGTGGGAGGAGTGCTGCTAGGGGAAGGCTGTGTTTGTTTGGAGAGAGAGGGGAGGTGCTGGTGTGGGAGGGGGAAGTTGCTGGTGTGGGAGGAGTGCTGCTAGGGGAGGAGAAGCCCTGGCCGTGAATGCTCGTGCATGTTTGCTCACGTGATTCACGTGAACTGAAAGAAAACCGCGGCTGAAAGCCCTTAGTTTGAAGAGAAAATAGCCGACTTGAATTCTCCCCATTTCCCATTCCTGCGGAATGGTAAAGGCGAGACCTAAAAATCTGGATAAAGAATTTAGTATCAGTGTGATTGATTGTTTACTTGAGAAATTTATAGTGTCTCATTAAATATATTGGATAGTGACTAAACTGTGTGAATATCTGTATTACTTTGTCAGTTGCTCTGTAAACTGATGTACCAGTTGGTTACTACCTATGTGAAAGCCTATATTACTTATTGATTAGGTAACTGAGTATTTGTATGGGAGAGTGAATGTGTGTGTGGTTCGCTGGGGGGTGTCTGACTGCCCAAAGATGTGTGAATAGTTGATTCAGTAGGTATATGACGTTAAGACTACATGTTATAGCAATTGCTTGGGTGAGTTAATATCTTTATGGGTGTGGTAATGAGCAAATATATGTCTCAATGGTACATGTGCAATAAAGTACAAAAATAAAAGACAGTGTATGTGACATTTGTTGTATATAAAGAAGTATACATATGACTCAGTTATTGCATCAGTAACTGTATGGATAACTGTATACTTGTAATAGTGATTTTATAACACTAACTATGAGTTACTATCTATATGAATAAATTAAGTGCTGTTTGTATAAGTGTTAGTGGTAGTGTTTTAGGGTTTTGGGTAGTGTAGTGGTGTTTGTGTAGTGAACGGGTTGTGCTGGGGATAGATTAAGGGTTTAAGGTAGTGCATTGGTCTTTGTGTAGTGTAGGGGGTCGTGTTGGTGGTAGATTTAGGGGCCCATTAGGATGGCGGGCAGAGTGCCCCCGCTAGGCTGGAGGTTGCCACCGCCAGCTTGGCGGGGGCAATCCGCCCGCCATCCGCACCTAAATTCCCCCGCCATATTAGGATGGCGGGGGGGACCGCGGCAGACGGAAAGACCGTCCGCCGCTTTTCCGCCCCGGTCACCTTGCGACCGGGGCGGAAAAGGTTTAATATGGTGGCGGTGTCTAATAGACACCGCCAGCCATAATATGATGGGCTTGTGTAGATGCCTTTCTGCGGCTGCGATGCCGCCATGGAAAGGCATGCGGTCTTCACTCTAGGGGCCCCCTGTGGGCCCCCAGAGTAAAGGTGAGGTGGGGCTGCACACAGGGGGGTACCTGTGGTACCCCCCTTCATTTGCATAAACAAAGCGGCAGGCACAGCGCGACGCCTGTCGCTTTGTTTATGCAAATGTAATAATGCATTTATAGCATTGTGGCGGGCAGTGCAGAGAGCACCGCCCACCACAATGCTATAAATGCAGGATGTGCCCGCCACTGTAGCGGGCACATCCTAATACCCCCCACAGGACCCCCGCCCTAATGGCGGGCGGTCACGAATTCCGACAAGATGGCCGGCGGACAAAGTCCGCCGATCATCCTAATGAGCCCCTTAGCGGTTAGGGTAGTACAGTGGTGTTTGTGTAGTGTAGGGCAGTGATTCCCAAACTGTGCGCCGCGGCGCCCTGGTGCGCCGTTATGAGGAGCCAGGGGCGCCGCGGCACGATGTGGGAAAGTGCAGGGCAGCGCTACATACTGGGGAGAAATGCCGTCAGCAGCACTCGCTGTTGGAGGCCATCTCACATTTCGTTGAAGTGCTGAAGAGGCTTCAACAGCTCCTCCCAGACCTGCAGTCTGTCAATTAGCCCCATTGTCATTCTGTCTGTGGCGATTATCTCACACAGAATGACAATGGGCCATACTGCAGTTACAGAAGCCTAGAGCGGCGCACGGCAGGATTGCATTACCTTGGGGAGACCACACGCCGTCTCTGTCCCTCTCCATCACACCCTGTCCTCTGCCCTCTCCATCACACACCGTCCCCCGCCCTCTCCACCACATGCCGTTTCTGTCCCTCCCTGCCCTACTCTTGCTTGTTAGCAAAGGTGTGGTTCTCTGTTGTACTGCACCGCACCTCTGCTCTTCTTTATTATTGCGTCCATCGCCTCTCCCGACTCGAGTGAAAAGGAAAGATTGATGAGGGAAAAGTAGGCCACAAGGGGAGAGAGAAAAAAGTTTGACATAAATGAATAAGGAAAGGTGAAAGACCTGAAAGGTGCAGTGCAGGGTAGATGGATATTAGGGTTAAGTTCTATGTAGATGGCAGGACATTGTTTTCCATCCGGCTTCTGTGCAAAGGCCACCATATGAGTAGATGGGAGTGAGAGTAACAGAGTGACAGAGAAAGAGTGAGAGCGACCTAGGGGTTGGAGAGAGAATCGTAGGTTCTTTAAAAAACCAAAACCTAGATAGATGCCAAGTAAGAGAAACATATGCCTTTAGAAAATAACGTAGAATCTAAGTGGAACCGGACTTTCTGTTTTTTCTTTGTTGATTTAGGTTGTCCTATAATGTTATGTTGCTTATTTGCATCACTCTGGGGAGGACCCCACAAAGTCATATTATACCCAATAGAGTCTGACAGAGTCGGTGCACTATGGTTACTTAGTAGCTTTTGGTACTGTGGGTGCAGGGTGAGGGGCCTGGTGGAGAGCGATGGGTGGGTGCATGGTCAGGGGCCTGGTGGAGAGCGTTGAGTGGGTGGGTGCAGGGTCAGGTCCTGGTGGAGAGCTTTGGGTGGGTGGGTGCAGGGTCAGGGGCCTGGTGGAGAGCGTTAGGTGGGTGGGTGCAGGGTCAGGTCCTGGTGGAGAGCATTGGGTGGGTGCATGGTCAGGGGCCTGGTGGAGAGCGTTGAGTGGGTGGGTGCAGGGTCAGGTCCTGGTGGAGAGCTTTGGGTGGGTGGGTGCAGGGTCAGGGGCCTGGTCGAGAGCGTTGGGTGGGTGCATGGTCAGGGGCCTGGTGGAGAGCGTTGAGTGGGTGGGTGCAGGGTCAGGTTCTGGTGGAGAGCATTGGGTGGGTGGGTGCAGGGTCAGGGGCCTGGTGGAGAGCGTTGGGTGGGTGGGTGCAGGGCGAGAGGCCTGGTGGGGAGCTTTGGGTGGGTGGGTGCAGGGTCAGGGTCCTGGTGGAGAGCGTTGGGTGGGTGGGGGCAGGGTTACGGGCGTTTACTACGTCATCTGATTCAATGCTCCCCAAAAGCAGCACAAGGCCCCCTACCAAGTATTCTTTTGCAGTTTTATATGGCGCAAACTCCACCCGAAGGCATCAGAGCGCTTTACATTAGCACCAGTTGCGTTGCAGACGGACACATTCATTTTTAGGCATGGGGAGACCATCATGCTTTTGAAATGGTGCCATTGTTCCAGGTGGCAGCCCCCTCCATTGGGTGGGAAGGGTGCAAGAGGGTGGCCGAGAAGGGTGCAAGGCAGAGGGGAAAAGGGTGCAAGGCAGAGAGGAGAAGGGTGCATGGTAGAGAGGAGAAGGGTGCATGGTAGAGAGGAGAAGGGTGCAAGGCAGAGAGGAGAAGGGGGCAAGGCAGAGGGGAGAAGGGTGCAAGGTAGAGAAGGGTGCAAGGAGGAGGGGAGAAGGGTGCACGGCAGAGAGGAGAAGGGTGCATGGTAGAGAGGAGAAGGGTGCATGGTAGAGAGGCGAAGGGTGCAAGGCAGAGAGGAGAAGGGTGCAAGGCAGAGAGGAGATGGGTGCAAGGCAGAGGGGAGAAGGGTGCAAGGTAGAGAAGGGTGCATGGAGGAGGGGAGAAGGGTGCACGGCAGAGGGAGAAGGGTGCAACGGGGAGGGGGAGAAGGGTGCAAGGTAGAGAAGGGTGCAAGGTAGAGAGGAGAAGGGTGCAAGGCAGAGGGGAGAAGGGTGCAAGGCAGAGAGGAGAAGGGTGCAAGGCAGAGAGGAGAAGGGTGCAAGGCAGAGGGGAAAAGGGTGCAAGGCAGAGAGCGGAAGGGTGCATGGTAGAGAGGAGAAGGGTGCATGGTAGAGAGGAGAAGGGTGCATGGTAGAGAGGAGAAGGGTGCAAGGAAGAGGGGAGAAGGGTGCAAGGTAGAGAAGGGTGCATAGTAGAGAGGAGAAGGGTGCATGGTAGAGAGGAGAAGGGTGCAAGGCAGAGGGGAGAAGGGTGCAAGGCAGAGGTGAGAAGGGTGCAAGGCAGAGGTGAGAAGGGTGCAAGGCAGAGAGGAGAAGGGTGCAAGGCAGAGAAAAGAAGGGTGCAAGGCAGAGAAAAGAAGGGTGCAAGGCAGTGGGGGGAATGGTGCAAGGCAGAGGGGAGAAGGGTGCAAGGCAGAGGGGAGAAGGGTGCAAGGCAGAGGGGAGAAGGGTGTAAGGCAGATGGGAGAATGGTGCAAGGTAGAAAAGGGTGCAAGGCGGAGGTGGAGTAGGGTACAAGGGGGAGGGGGAGAAGGGTGCAAGGTGGAGGGGGAGAAGGGTGTAAGGCAGAGGGGGTAAGGTTGCAAGGGGGATGGTGATGAAGTTAAAAATGTGCCCCCCCCAAAACATTTCTGCGGATGCCCATGATCAGAGCCCACCTCACGTAAACTTCTTGTAACGCCACAGAGCTCCTTGAGCCTTTCTCTAGCCTGGTTACTTTTAGTGGGAGTGCTTTATGCATTGAGATGTACTTTATAAGATCTTTGTGATTGCAAATAAAGTTTTATGACAGTGATGGCTACTCTCTGAATCCTTCATCACGTCCAGACGTGATTCTTCATGTAGACCAGTGGTTCCCAAAGGGTGCGCCGCGGCACCCCGGCGCGCGGGTAAAAAAATGGTGGGGAGCCACAGCCAACTGCCAATTAGGTCAAGGGAGCCACGGGTCAAAAAAGTTTGGGAACCACTGGTGTAGGGGGTCATGCTGAGGGTAGTGTTTTAAGGTTTAGGATAGTGCTATGGTGTTCATCTACTGAAGGGGTAGTGTTTTAGGGTTTAAAGTAGTGCAGTGGTGTTTATGTAGCATAGAAGTTCATGCTAGGGGTAGTGTTTTAGGGTTTAGGGTAGTGTAGTGGTGTTTGTGAAGTGTAAGGGTTGTGTGGGGGAATGTATTAACATTACACTATGACCACACTAAGCACAATTATCAGTAGTAACCACCAATAAATTCCAGGTTAAGTTATCAGCAGAAAGCTAGGAAAACGTTTATCAATATTAAATGCTTCAAATCAAGTGAAATTCAAATCATCACATGCAGTGTGCCACAAATGGTATAACCACAGCAGTAAGTATCCCCAACTTAGATTTAAAGTGGATAAACATGTTTCATGTGACAGACCCATACGACAACACTGCAGCTTCCACATGCTTCAACACCCTCCACATACTCAGCAAGACCTTCAAAATAGACCCACCCCCCAAATCAAAGAAGACTATCACCCAAGCACTCATCACCAGCAGGCTGGACTACGGAAACACCCTCTATGCCGGAATCAACAAATCTCTACTCTATAAACTTCAGACTGTCCATAACACCGCAGCCAGACTCATCCTCAGCATCCCACGACAAGACCACATTACCCAGCATAAACAAGCACTTCACTTGCTCCCCGTCAAAAGAGTGACCTTCAAGCTGCTCACACAGACCTATAAAGCCCTCCGCGACACCGGACTCCAATACCTCAATCTCCTTCTACACCCCCAAAAGAAACCTCCACTCCGCTGACCAGGCCTTGGTCAAAATCCTCTGTATCCACAGAACCAGACAGGAGACACACCCTTCTCCTACATCATGGCCAAGAGCTGGAAAGAAATCCCCCTCAGCATCAGATGAATCCCCACACTGAAAGCATTCAGGAAGAGCCATAAGACCTGGATTTTTTCCAATCACCAAAGCTGCACAAATCCCCCCACATACTCCCCCAGCACCTGGAAACCCTCACAGGTGAGTAGTGCGCTCTATACATCCCTAATTGAATAATTGATACGCCACCACAGTGTGTGTTTCAGTGTTATCAACAGGCCCTGCCATTGGTTTGGCTGTCTGTAACTCTTAAGGGTAGTGAAAGGAGCAGTACTACCTTCTTTAATATACACAGAATCTCTGAGATTGGCTTGGTTTGGCTTCACATCTAAGAGCTACTTTCAGAGTGCTGGTGAGCTACCAGTAGCTCCAGAGCTACTAGTTGGAGACCCCTGGTATGTATAGTGAGTGGGGAATTGTAGTCCTGAAGCACAAATGTGAAGGTTATTACACCACTACATGCATAATATAGCCTTATAGCCCGCCGTAGAGGGCTATACCAGCTATTAAAGGCCCTCTCCAGCGTTAAAGGCCCCGAGCCGAAGGCGAGGGCCTTTAACAAGGGAGAGGGACTTTCATAGCGGTATAGCCCATCTATGAAGGGCTATAAGGCTATTAGAACATTCTGTTACTAGAGGACAGAATGTTCTAACAAAAAAAACAAAGCCTTTTGGGAGCGTGAGGGGATTGGAATCCCCTCAGGTTCCCTGAAGCCTTTGTTCACAGCCAGAGCTGTGAACAAAGAAACATTGGAATGTTGGAGCTCCAGGCTTATACCAGCCATTATAAGCCCAGAGCACTCCATTGTTTACAATGGAGCTCCCAACATTCCAATGTTCTAATACATAGCCCATTGAATCACTCCATTCCCTAAAGCCTGGCTCACTACATGACTACATGCTTACTGACTGAATGATTATATTAATATAAGTAAAGACACTGGGTGAATTTTTAATTGGTTGACTTTTACTTTAGTGAATGAATTACTACATGGTGCTTAAAGAGTCATTTTGAAATTGCAACAGCAGTCACACTGTGTTTGCTGGAGTATATAGATAGTGACTGGGGAATTGTAGACCTGAAGCACAAATGTGAAGGTGGTTACACCCCTACATGCATATTGCATAGGAGTTTGAAGCACTGCATACCCTAAAGCCTGGCTTACTGAAAGAATATATGTACTTATGTAACTGCAACCACATCAAGCAACCAAATCATTCTCTCTCAATTTTGCCAAATGGACACTGATTCATAGTGTGATTCTAGACAAATAACAGTATCCCTTGCAGTGTAGAAAGAAAGATTAAAAATATTAGATAAATAAATGTATTAAAACTTGCAGTAATGGTATTAAATAAATTAGTAGTCGGATATAAATTAGAGTACTCAAAGTTTAATAGAGAGTATCTCTGGCACGGGATGCAGGAAAAATAGGGGTTTAGGGTAATGAAGCATAATAAAAAAAGTTTTACAAAAAAGGGAAGTTACTAGAATAATAAGCCGAATAAAAAGGGGAATGAATGCTAATATTCGTGTAAAAAAATGCTTTAATAAGAAAAACGAGTTTAAATAAAGCATTTTAGAAAATATACGAAAGTTAAAAAGTATGGAAAGAGGCACGTTTACATAAACACGTGACGCACTAAAACAGTGGAAATGAGAAGACCTGTCAACTGAAAAACGTGACTTAAAAGTAGGAGGAGCAATAAATTGATCCCATAGAGTGTTAAGTAACCAAAAAGTATATAAACCACACCCGTGGGATAATTAGTTTTGTTTCAGAGAATCAATACGGGCGAAGAAACCACGAGCAAAGTAATGATTCAGGGCTGCGGAAGCATCTTGAGAATATCTTTCATTTCCTCAGAGGGAACATATTGTTAATGTATATTTAAAAATACATTAAACATTATCTACCTTCCAGAGGAGTTGGATGAATTTCGACGGAGGAAGGAAAGAATATCGAAGAGAGGTAAATTATCTGAATGGGTATATGTTTGATATTTTTAAAAAGAAAGCAAAAATATTTAAATGATTATAGAATGTGGTATGATTAAGTTTAAATGGAATATAATAACAAGTTGACGAAAGAACCATTACAAGAAATATAGGTTAATTAAGGAATTACTACGTGCAAATTAATAATTCGGAGCGATGCCATCATCTTGAATTTATCTTTCATTTCCACAGAGGGATCATATTGTTAATGTATATTTTAATTCATATATAGCTTTATGATCCCTCAACTGGAGTTGGATGACTTTCAACAGAGGATTTCAAAACATAATAAATAATATTTTTTTTAGTATGCAAGTATTTCTTAATGATTGAAAAATGTAGAATAAATAAACTATCGACGAAAAAAGGAAATACTTTGGAATAAAAGAGAATACTCCTTATCTTCTTGAGTGAAAATGGGCTAAAAGTATTTATATAGAGTAGTGCTTTTACCAATTTTCACTCGTGAAGAACAGGAGGATTATTTTCGCAAGCACATTTTCTGAAAAAAATAATATCATTGTGGCTTCAAATGTTAATAATTCTTTCCATTTAAAAAAATGATTGTTAAATGTAATATTGAAATGAAATGTACATAAAAAAAGGAAGATGAAGTAGTGAGGGAGTGTTTGTCGTAGCACTTCTATTCTACTTTATCTGAAAGTAAAAATAAGCCCAAACATTTAAATGAAAATGATGGGGCAACACTTATATAATGTAAACATAAGGAATGAGTGCTTATGATGAAATAAAATAAATGTGGTCAAACGCGTGATACCAATGAATGAAAAAACATTTTTACATTTCACCCATATGATGAATATGAATGACTCAATATTAATATTTTGAAAACATAAGCATTTTTCTTTCAAGGATGGTTTGAAGAATTATACATTTAATTAAAGAACATAGTACTCCACGCTAAAGGAGAAAAGTCAGCACAATTATGATACAATAGAAAATAGAATAATATTTTTAAATACCTTTACAGTCAACAAACTCATAAGCAGAGTACACAGTTTAAGCTAAAAACACCCTACCACAACTAGTTTTTGAAATGCATTGTAAAATAAAGTGTGTCACAAAATGGGCTACATACATGGAGAGGGAATCTTAATGTCACATTGAAAAAACAAGCCAATCAACATTAGTATCAGTAAGGTAGTGTTAACCACACAACAGCCAATCAAATTTTTTTCAAAATCTGCACAAGGAAAAGGATTGGTCGGTAATACGTCTTCTTACAATGCTTCATAACCAATGAAAAAGAGGTGTAGAAAGTTTCTGTTTTTAAAATACGAGCAAACCAGATGACCTTGCAAGTACACGCAGCGAGAGGCAATTATTAAAGGTAACTTGCTTTCGCAAGACCCCGAAAGGCTTCTTGCAGAATAAGTACACACTTACCTGCCAGACCCCATTTAATGATTAGCCAGGCTCTGAAGCCTAAACACGTCGGAAATCATCTCTCGTCACTTTCTCTTCTTCCAGGTTCACCGTGAAAGTGCGTGTCTCCTTCTCCTTTAACTCCTTTCTTTTTCATAGTAATTGTTACTCAAACACTATGCAGCAAATACCCCACAGATGCAAAACCCTGGATTTGCAATAGTAATTGTTACCCCTACACTAACATGCACTTACCCTACAGATGCACTCCCCTGGACTTAGAATAGTAATTGTTACCCCTACTCTAACCTGCACTTACCCTACAGATGCACCCTGCTCTCTCTTTCAAAATCCAAACCAGATTTACAACACCCTTGCACCACTTTCACGTCACTTTTCCCATCTTAAAAGTAATGCAATAGTAACGCAATGAACTTGTAAACCTGCCCCTATCCACATACATAAAGCCCAGGGGGGTGGTGGTCCCCTTGGTTTGGGGACCTTGGACCCCTCCCCCCACCATTTTTTTCTTTTTAGCCTGGGGGGGGGTGACGATCCCCGGGGGGGCGATAAAATTTAATAATTTTGCCCCCAGTATTTATCCCCTGGGGGGCTAATTATAAGGGCCCCCCCCATAAAATTAAATAATTTTGACCCCGGTATTTACCCCCCGGGGGCTAATTATAAAAAAAGCTCAGTTTTATTTTATTTATTTTACTGCAGAGTCCGCGCACCCTACATGCACCTGCCGGGTTTAAAAAAAAAATTGTGGGCCCTGGGGGTCGTTCTGAGACCCCCTAAGCAGGTCTAAAGGGTAAAATTATTTCTACCCTACCCCCTTTGTACGTTTTGCACACATATTCCACTGACTTCCTCATCCTCGCTTCTACCGAGGCACAAAATGGCTGTCAACAGTTCCTGGTTTCGAATGTTGACAACCACTTGACAGCCAATTAGCATTCAGTGAGTGATCAGAAGAGTGCGCTTATGGTACGATGACAATCCTCGCACACTCCGCGGATCCACTGTGCCCACAGATATATAAGTGACTTTAAGTGTAATTTTCTCAAAAACTACTGAACAAATTGACACCATTTAAGCAAAAGGCACAAGTCTGAAGTGAGGACTACCTCTTTGCCAAATTTGGTGTAATTCCGTTCAGCCGTTTGGGCTGTACCTGTGGCTAAAGGTCCTATGGGATATTGCATGGCAAAAACACATTTTGGGCCCCCCCTTTTTTCTCAGCCCCCACTTGACGAATCACCCCAAAACTTTCAGGATAGGAGCGGACCAGAGCTGGCCAAAAGTCTGGAAAATTTCGCAAAGATTTATCAATCGGCGCCAAAGTTATTGGGAATAGAATGTTGCGGATTTCCTATGCATAATAGGTCTTAACTATAACTACCTACTGTCGACGGCCAGTAGGTAATATATATATATATGTATATATATATATTCACTGAAAAAACCATAGGTTTCAGGCCTTATATAGTTAGGAATTAGCCTATAAAAGACCATTGAAATTGCTCCTATATTGTTAGTTGTACTAACTATATTTCGAGCACCCGCAATCCACTGCTGATGATGTCACATATTACATCATTCATGACATGGTCAGTGACATCACTGATGACATCACTGATGACATCTCAAATGACATCACTGATGACATCAGCAGCATATTCCTCAATCGGCGCCAAAGTTATTCCCAAAAGAATGTTCGGAATTTCCTATGGTAACTAGGTCCTAACTATATTGATATATATATATATTCACAGAAAAAACCATAGGTTATAGACCATATATAGTTAGGAATTTGCATTTACAAAACCTTGAAAATTCACTGAAAAAACCATAGGTTATAGACCATATATAGTTAGGGATTAGCATTTAAAAAACCTTATTTTATTTGCACAAAACCATTGAAATTCCATATATAGTTAGTTGCACTAACTATATATCGCGGACCCGCAATCCACTGCTAATGATGTCACATATTACATCATTCATGACATGGTCAGTGACATCACTGATGACATCACTGATGACATCTCAAATGACATCACTGATGACATCACTGATGACATCTCAAATGACATCACTGATGACATCACTGACATCTCATTTGACATTACTGATTACATCACTGATGATATCATTTATGTGATAATACATCTTCAGACTCTAATATAACCTTTGATACACTCAGTGTAAACAGGCACTCACAGACTGTCACACATCCATGGAGTTACTCACACACCTATTCAGTCATGCAAAGAATCAATCACATCTCCATTTCCTTAACTATACAGTTATACACACCTTACTTATTCAAACATATACTAACACATATTTACTCTCTTATACAATCCTTGATACAAGTTCACAATGATTCATACAGCCACTCTCACATTCACTGACTCTTATGTTCAGTTATTTATATATGTCAACTCTCACATGGAGTGTGCTTTACATATGTACTTACTTTGACATGTAGAACTGAGATATCCATTCACTCACCAATATACTCATGCACACAGTCAACTGTCCATACAGCTGTTTCTACATGCACTTTTGAACCCATACACCTAGGGAATCAACCGCTCACACATCTATGCACAGAGTTATACACCTCCCAGCCACCCACACACACACTCAGTCTCCCATACAAATACTTGGGCAACCATTCAATAACCCATATAGTTACTGATATAGCTACTGATTTAAACATGCAGCAGTTTACAGAAGAACATAAATATTGATTGCCAAATTAAGACACTTTAATCACTAACCCATGCACTCAGTGAGACACATTTAATCATTCTCTCATACAGTCAGTCATGCACCTACTAAATCCTTCATCCAGACACTTATACATCCACTCATTCTTCAATATGTAAGACATATTTTAACTTTACAGAAACATACAGTCACTGGGTGTTGTCATCAGTGATGTCATCAGTGATGTCACTGACCATGTCATGAATGATGTAATATGTGACATCATTAGCAGTGGATTGCGGGTCCGCGATATATAGTTAGTGCAACTAACTATATATGGAATTTCAATGGTTTTGTGCAAATAAAATAAGGTTTTTTAAATGCTAATCCCTAACTATATATGGTCTATAACCTATGGTTTTTTCAGTGAATTTTCAAGGTTTTGTAAATGCAAATTCCTAACTATATATGGTCTATAACCTATGGTTTTTTCTGTGAATTTCATTGGTTTTTTAAAAGCTAATATCTATAGCTGTAAAATATATTCTTTATTAAGTGACGTATCACGTAGCCCGTGAGACGCCTCATGATGCATCGCATAACCGTGACGTATCGTCTCTGCAGCGCAAACCAAACCCAAAACGTAAGCGCGCCAGAACACGCTTAAAGATATATATATATTTTTTAACCTTAATTAGACAAAATCCACACGTGCACATATCACAAACGTTCAAAAAACACAATATGTCGGACTCCCGTTACGCTGCCGGTTAGCTGCCCGGTTAACGTACCAGGAAGCACCTTTACCGCGAAAATCGCAAATTTTTTTTTTTCACCCCCCAGGGAACTTTAATAGCCCCCTCATCAATCCTAGGGGTTCAGGAGGGGTCTGCCTTACCCCTTTCATTCATTTACACCTTTTTTTTTCCCACCTCTTGTCTCTCGATCCCACAGAGAGACAAGATGGCGGCCGCTCCAGACTGTTTACAATGATAACAGCCAATCAGCTTCTCCTCAGACTCCCGTTACACTGCCGATTAGCTTCCCGGTAGCTTCCCGGTAGCTGCCCGGTTAGCTGCCCAGTTCGCGTACCAAGACGCGTCTCTACGGCGAAAAAATCGGATTTTTTTGTTTGTTTTTTTTTGGCCCCACGTGGTTTTATAATATCCCCCTCATAAATCCTAGGGGGTCAGAAGGGGTCTACCTTGCCCTCTTTCCTTCATTTCCCCCTTTGTTTTGGCCTCCTCTTGTCTCTCGATCCTACCGAGAGACAAGATGGCGGCCGCTCCGGACTGTTTACAATATTGACAGCCAATCAGCTACTCCTCAGACTCCCGTTACACTGCCGGTTAGCTTCCCGGTTAGCTGCCCGGTTAGCTGCCCGGTTCGCGTACCAAGACGCGTCTCTACGGCGAAAAAATCTGATTTTTTTTTTGGGTTACACTGCCGGTTAGCTTCCCGGTTAGCTGCCCGGTTAGCTGCCCGGTTCGCGAACCAAGACGCGTCTCTACGGCGAAAAAATCGGATTTTTTTTTTTTTTTTGGTTACACTGACGGTTAGCTTCCCGGTTAGCTGCCCGGTTAGCTGCCCGGTTCGCGAACCAAGACGCGTCTCTACGGCGAAAAAATCGGATGTTTTTTTTTTTTTTTTTGGGCCCGGCGTGGCTCTATAATATCCCCCTCATCAATCCCAGGGGGTCAGGAGGGGTCTACCTTGCCCCCTTTCCTTCATTTCCCCCTTTGTTTTGGCCTCCTCTTGTCTCTCGATCCTACCGAGAGACAAGATGGCGGCCGCACCGGACTGTTTAGAATGTTGACAGACACCGGAGAGCCAATCAGCTTCGCTTTGCAAAGTTCCGATACGCGAAAAGTTCGCGAACCGGAGCGCTGCCCGGAGCGCTGTTACAGATATATATCTTGATTTAAACGTTAATTTCTCAAAATCCACTGAAGCACATATATTGAGACCTAGCAAAGGCACATCGGGCTAACAGTCCCTACAATTTTGCCAAGTTTCGTGGAAATCCATTCAGC
This sequence comes from Lissotriton vulgaris, assembly GCF_964263255.1. Classification (NCBI taxonomy): domain Eukaryota; kingdom Metazoa; phylum Chordata; class Amphibia; order Caudata; family Salamandridae; genus Lissotriton; species Lissotriton vulgaris. The sequence goes on along the minus strand of NC_141687.1, from coordinate 1,884,358,646 downwards.
CGTTCGGGCTAAAAGTGAGTCCAACCGCCCTATGGAAATTAACATGGGAAAAACGCGTTTTGGGACCCCCCTTTTTTCTCGGCCCCCCCTTGACGAACCCCCCCCAAATTTTCAGGAGCTGCTCAGAAACAAAATGTGCCATTTTCCTGAAAATTTCAGCCGATTCCGTCCACAAACGCCAAAGTTATTAGACATAGAATTTTCAAAAGTCTCATAGGAAAAAAATCCTAACTATATATACCTACTGGCTATCGCCAGTAGGTAATATATATTACCTACTGGCGATAGCCAGTAGGTATATATAGTTAGGATTTTTTTCCTATGAGACTTTTGAAAATTCTATGTCTAATAACTTTGGCGTTTGTGGACGGAATCGGCTGAAATTTTCAGGAAAATGGCACATTTTGTTTCTGAGCAGCTCCTGAAAATTTGGGGGGGGTTCGTCAAGGGGGGGCCGAGAAAAAAGGGGGGTCCCAAAACGCGTTTTTCCCATGTTAATTTCCATAGGGCGGTTGGACTCACTTTTAGCCCGAACGGCTGAATGGATTTCCACGAAACTTGGCAAAATTGTAGGGACTGTTAGCCCGATGTGCCTTTGCTAGGTCTCAATATATGTGCTTCAGTGGATTTTGAGAAATTAACGTTTAAATCAAGATATATATCTGTAACAGCGCTCCGGGCAGCGCTCCGGTTCGCGAACTTTTCGCGTATCGGAACTTTGCAAAGCGAAGCTGATTGGCTCTCCGGTGTCTGTCAACATTCTAAACAGTCCGGTGCGGCCGCCATCTTGTCTCTCGGTAGGATCGAGAGACAAGAGGAGGCCAAAACAAAGGGGGAAATGAAGGAAAGGGGGCAAGGTAGACCCCTCCTGACCCCCTGGGATTGATGAGGGGGATATTATAGAGCCACGCCGGGCCCAAAAAAAAAAAAAAAAACATCCGATTTTTTCGCCGTAGAGACGCGTCTTGGTTCGCGAACCGGGCAGCTAACCGGGCAGCTAACCGGGAAGCTAACCGTCAGTGTAACCAAAAAAAAAAAAAAAAATCCGATTTTTTCGCCGTAGAGACGCGTCTTGGTTCGCGAACCGGGCAGCTAACCGGGCAGCTAACCGGGAAGCTAACCGGCAGTGTAACCCAAAAAAAAAATCAGATTTTTTCGCCGTAGAGACGCGTCTTGGTACGCGAACCGGGCAGCTAACCGGGCAGCTAACCGGGAAGCTAACCGGCAGTGTAACGGGAGTCTGAGGAGTAGCTGATTGGCTGTCAATATTGTAAACAGTCCGGAGCGGCCGCCATCTTGTCTCTCGGTAGGATCGAGAGACAAGAGGAGGCCAAAACAAAGGGGGAAATGAAGGAAAGAGGGCAAGGTAGACCCCTTCTGACCCCCTAGGATTTATGAGGGGGATATTATAAAACCACGTGGGGCCAAAAAAAAACAAACAAAAAAATCCGATTTTTTCGCCGTAGAGACGCGTCTTGGTACGCGAACTGGGCAGCTAACCGGGCAGCTACCGGGAAGCTACCGGGAAGCTAATCGGCAGTGTAACGGGAGTCTGAGGAGAAGCTGATTGGCTGTTATCATTGTAAACAGTCTGGAGCGGCCGCCATCTTGTCTCTCTGTGGGATCGAGAGACAAGAGGTGGGAAAAAAAAAGGTGTAAATGAATGAAAGGGGTAAGGCAGACCCCTCCTGAACCCCTAGGATTGATGAGGGGGCTATTAAAGTTCCCTGGGGGGTGAAAAAAAAAAATTTGCGATTTTCGCGGTAAAGGTGCTTCCTGGTACGTTAACCGGGCAGCTAACCGGCAGCGTAACGGGAGTCCGACATATTGTGTTTTTTGAACGTTTGTGATATGTGCACGTGTGGATTTTGTCTAATTAAGGTTAAAAAATATATATATATCTTTAAGCGTGTTCTGGCGCGCTTACGTTTTGGGTTTGGTTTGCGCTGCAGAGACGATACGTCACGGTTATGCGATGCATCATGAGGCGTCTCACGGGCTACGTGATACGTCACTTAATAAAGAATATATTTTACAGCTATAGATATTAGCTTTTAAAAAACCAATGAAATTCACAGAAAAAACCATAGGTTATAGACCATATATAGTTAGGAATTTGCATTTACAAAACCTTGAAAATTCACTGAAAAAACCATAGGTTATAGACCATATATAGTTAGGGATTAGCATTTAAAAAACCTTATTTTATTTGCACAAAACCATTGAAATTCCATATATAGTTAGTTGCACTAACTATATATCGCGGACCCGCAATCCACTGCTAATGATGTCACATATTACATCATTCATGACATGGTCAGTGACATCACTGATGACATCACTGATGACAACACCCAGTGACTGTATGTTTCTGTAAAGTTAAAATATGTCTTACATATTGAAGAATGAGTGGATGTATAAGTGTCTGGATGAAGGATTTAGTAGGTGCATGACTGACTGTATGAGAGAATGATTAAATGTGTCTCACTGAGTGCATGGGTTAGTGATTAAAGTGTCTTAATTTGGCAATCAATATTTATGTTCTTCTGTAAACTGCTGCATGTTTAAATCAGTAGCTATATCAGTAACTATATGGGTTATTGAATGGTTGCCCAAGTATTTGTATGGGAGACTGAGTGTGTGTGTGGGTGGCTGGGAGGTGTATAACTCTGTGCATAGATGTGTGAGCGGTTGATTCCCTAGGTGTATGGGTTCAAAAGTGCATGTAGAAACAGCTGTATGGACAGTTGACTGTGTGCATGAGTATATTGGTGAGTGAATGGATATCTCAGTTCTACATGTCAAAGTAAGTACATATGTAAAGCACACTCCATGTGAGAGTTGACATATATAAATAACTGAACATAAGAGTCAGTGAATGTGAGAGTGGCTGTATGAATCATTGTGAACTTGTATCAAGGATTGTATAAGAGAGTAAATATGTGTTAGTATATGTTTGAATAAGTAAGGTGTGTATAACTGTATAGTTAAGGAAATGGAGATGTGATTGATTCTTTGCATGACTGAATAGGTGTGTGAGTAACTCCATGGATGTGTGACAGTCTGTGAGTGCCTGTTTACACTGAGTGTATCAAAGGTTATATTAGAGTCTGAAGATGTATTATCACATAAATGATATCATCAGTGATGTAATCAGTAATGTCAAATGAGATGTCAGTGATGTCATCAGTGATGTCATTTGAGATGTCATCAGTGATGTCATCAGTGATGTCATTTGAGATGTCATCAGTGATGTCATCAGTGATGTCACTGACCATGTCATGAATGATGTAATATGTGACATCATTAGCAGTGGATTGCGGGTCCGCGATATATAGTTAGTGCAACTAACTATATATGGAATTTCAATGGTTTTGTGCAAATAAAATAAGGTTTTTTAAATGCTAATCCCTAACTATATATGGTCTATAACCTATGGTTTTTTCAGTGAATTTTCAAGGTTTTGTAAATGCAAATTCCTAACTATATATGGTCTATAACCTATGGTTTTTTCTGTGAATATATATATATATATATATATATATATATATATATATATATATATATATATATATATATTCGTTCAGCAGTCAATCAAGTTCAATAGACTACTCGGACACCTTCTTTTGCAGATAATTAATACATTTAATGGCAAAAAACAACGCGTTATTCCTAAAAGAATGATCGGAATTTCCTATGGTAACTAGGTCCTAACTATATATACCTACTGGCGACTGCCAGTAGGTGATATATATATATATATATATATGTGATCAAGGGCTCCAGGGCCCGAAACGCATCATGGCGGACAAGAGGGTGCACAGAAATAAATAAGCGCTAAATTCAACCTGGATGGGTCCGTTTCGTTATTCTGTTTCCAGTTTCCTTGGGGCGGACGGCGAAGTTCTGGGCATATATATATATATATATATATATATTCGTTCAGCAGTCAATCGAGTTCAATAGACTACTCGGACACCTTCAACAACGCGTTTCAGCAACTAAGCCTTGATCACACATATATATATATATATATATATATATATATATATATATATATATATATATATATATATCCAAAACACAAGTTTGCTCACTGTAGAGAGGCCACACAGGTAAGTTGAAAATATCGTGTTTTACTTAGGAGCAGGTTACAGAGTGATGAAAAGGGAGTCTTCACCAAATTCATTCAGCATGCCTGACGCGTTTCGTGCGCTGTGCGCACTTCCTCATAGGCAAATATAGTTCGGTGCTGCCGGTAAATGTCTTTTGTAACGGCTGCCTCGTGGTTATGGGCGTAGACACACCCAGAGCCTTCTGGTAGCTGTAGTTTCAAAGGTGACAGCTTCAGTAAGAAGAATCAATGCAGCGAAATGGATCCAAAATTAAGAACCTCAGTGGGCTTGGGAAGGCATCGATTGGCATCACTCCGCAATGTGTCACCTCTCCCCACGAACTTCCTGCCCTTCGACGGCTGCTTCCAATGCCGCAGCCGGGGTCCACAGAGTCATGGATGGGCCCCTCCCCGACCTGAGCCAGCCGGTAACATCCAAAACACAAGTTTGCTCACTGTAGAGAGGCCACACAGGTAAGTTGAAAATATCGTGTTTTACTTAGGAGCAGGTTACAGAGTGATGAAAAGGGAGTCTTCACCAAATTCATTCAGCATGCCTGACGCGTTTCGTGCGCTGTGCGCACTTCCTCATAGGCAAATATAGTTTGCTGCTGCCGGTAAATGTCTTTTGTAACGGCTGCCTCGTGGTTATGGGCGTAGACACACCCAGAGCCTTCTGGTAGCTGTAGTTTCAAAGGTGACAGCTTCAGTAAGAAGAATCAATGCAGCGAAATGGATCCAAAATTAAGAACCTCAGTGGGCTTGGGAAGGCATCGATTGGCATCACTCCGCAATGTGTCACCTCTCCCCACGAACTTCCTGCCCTTCGACGGCTGCTTCCAATGCCGCAGCCGGGGTCCACAGAGTCATGGATGGGCCCCTCCCTGACCTGAGCCAGCCGGTAACATCCAAAACACAAGTTTGCTCACTGTAGAGAGGCCACACAGGTAAGTTGAAAATATTGTGTTTCACAGCGCACGAAACGCGTCAGGCATGCTGAATGAATTTGGTGAAGACTCCCTTTTCATCACTCTGTAACCTGCTCCTAAGTAAAACACGATATTTTCAACTTACCTGTGTGGCCTCTCTACAGTGAGCAAACTTGTGTTTTGGATATATATATATATATATATATATATATATATATATATATATATATATATATATATATATATATATATATATATATATATATATATATATATATACATATGTATAAGATTGGTCCACACCATATTGAAGTTAGGGTGCTCTCACAATAAAATAAAACGAAAAAACTATTTCACAGTTTAGACCAGGCTAGACATTTTCTCAAATACCCAGGTGGGATTAAAATCTTTATTTTCCACCTTTATTTGGGAAAAGGCAGGAAAAATACATCAAAGTAATTTACTGATTCGTTTTTAGAATATGAACTTAAGGGTGAAATCAGATTTCGATAAATTAACCATACAAATAACTTTGTAAAAATGGATTTACGGCTGCCTGAGCCAACAGTTTTGCCGCTCACCACACTTCTAGAACTGGAATGCATATCCTTAGCTTAGCAAGTTAATTATCATTGCTCAAATAAGAATGTCCAGTCTCTGAGACCAGAAAAGGTGAATGGGTGGTAACTACTACCACCAGGTAGAGATGAGCTGTCTAGCAGTGGTCAGACCAGTTGGCTGAACAAAGGGCAGCTTTAGTACTATTTTTTTAAATTTGAAATACCAGAAATAATTCTCCGATTCATTGTCAGGCCCTCCTAAAGAGTCAGACTCCAGCCACAGTATGAGGCAAAGTTTTGAACCTGAAAGATAGGGGAAGTGTCAAGAATCTAAAGAAGACAGTCCTGCATGGCACAGCAGAGTCCTGTCATGTTGGAACAGGGGGATTCTAGGTAATTTTATCGTAAGACAAAGAAGTGTTGCAAAAGGAGATGGGGGACTGCAAGAAAATATTTAGGATTGGACGGTATATGTTTTGTCATTGGCTAGAGTACAGGATAAATTTGGCACCTCAGCCAAGACTCTATCTTCCGACTGGCAGAACAATTCTGACTTCTGATTCTAAGAAGAGGGCATACACAAGGACTCCTGAATCTTGATAGGGACTGAAACTGCTCTTCAGGGGTTGTTTTTGATTACCTGCCTTCAGGACACAAAATTCGGAAGAACTCTTGACTCCAAGATGGCACAGCTGACTAAAGAGGGCTAGACGCTGCAGAAGATCTGGCAGGAGAGAGACCTGGGACCATATCATGCAGGGGTTTCCTTGCATAACGCAGAGCAACATGTCTGCTTTGTACATCTGCAGGGCATTGGCTCAGCGCGGCTGCAGAAATTCTTCATAAACCATCACCTTAACCCAAGGCGCTATTCACGAATTTCTCGCCAGTGGGCCCATAACATTGCAATTCATTTATACACACATTTACTCTGCTCCGAGGATTCATTGAAGACCAAAGGAGAGTCGCAGGGTTATAGCAGAGTGTCTAAACTTAAGATATTATACATTATTTACATCTGCAGTTTTAATTCTAATACCATGGTTTTTCTCTAAAGGAAAGATTTAAAACACCCCACCATTTATTTTGGATGGATCAGCTAGTAAAAGTTAACTAAAGGACAACAAGACCTGCTTAATTCTCCATTTATTTAATTTTTATTTAGAGATTTAATCTCCTAGCATGATCTCTATTTTGTACTTGAATGAAAAAATTCAGTTATGCATTAATAACCTGAAAGAAAAGTTAAATTTAAAACATTCATTTCCATAGCATGACAGTTTAAGAAAATAATTCAAAACATATTACCAAGATGTAGAGACGCAGACCTCAGCATAGAACAAAATAGTTCCCAAAGAAACACCTCTCTATCTCTCTTGATGTTCTCCTCTCATAGGACTTTGCACCCATTCAAAAGTATAAGTTAAGAAAAATGTCAAAGTCCCTGCGCCATAGGAAAATTGTGCAGACCGGCAGTATCTCGGGTGCAAAGATTAGCTCGAAAAGCAAGCTTTTTTCATTGTCCCAAATGTCCTCTTTTATACCTTTTTCACTAACTCATCTATCTAAATTCGTAACTCTTATGTCCTAGAGTGTCCGTGATTGGTTAATTTAGAGGTGGATGAACATCACCTCATCACTTTACTGTTCAATTTATGCCGCGTCATCATTATGATTGAAAAAATAGTGGTGCCATTGTTCATGTTCAACTTCCTTCGAAGTGTCCTTGAAATTTGTATTCAGTGCTCCATTCCGCCGACTCATCTGCTGACTTTCATAAAATTTGACATCTGCTCCATGCGGCAGGCCATGCTGTCCTTGACCCATACTGCACAGGCACAGGCAGCTCGCGCTTTCAGTCAGCACATACGTTCTTAGGCAGCCACCTCGGAGTCACAGTTAGCTTCCATTTTCGTTTGGTCACATAGGCCTCAATTTAGGAACTATTATAGAAACAAACACAAATAAACGTAAATTTGAGAAATAAAGCTGTTTACCTCCCCCCTTCTAATAATATCCCAGTTAGTATTTATCTAGCTTTAAGCAACACATATGAGTGAATTTACCTACCAATCTTCATGATTTATGCCATCACCAAATACCTCCCAAAATTTAGAAAATGATATCTCAACAAGTTTCAAATTCTTTTAATTAGCACGTGTTACATTTCTGTTTGTTCTCATTTCTTTCTATCTTGATAACATTTCTCTTTAAACTGTTCCATCTGGATATCACCTTTTTCCCTTTTCCTGTCTTGTTTTTCTTCAATCTCCTTCTTCAAAGACCTTTTAACATTTCTTCTCTTTTTACATTGACAACTTAATCTCAAAATGAAGATCACTATTATTATTAAAGTCACTGGTATTAGTATTGTTCCTATAACAGATCTACTTATTTCATAAAACCAATTTTTAACTGCTGATAAACTTCCACCAAGTTTCTCAAGAACACCTTCAACTTGCAGTGGTTCTATTTCTTTATGCAAATGTGTAATATTTGTAATATATCTCTCGATGTCCTGACTTTTATCAGGAATGTAGTGTTGCACCTTTAAAATTCCACAAACTCCTCCTTCTTTTACCAAAATTATATCTAAAGCAAGTCGATTTTGCATCATCATACTTCTCATAGCAAACATTTCTGTGTTAACCATTAAAAATCCTCCCACTGTGTCTGTTGACAATCGGTCTACTATTGTTGACAATTTTCTAATTCGGTTTGCATTAAATGATATGCCTACTGCTGGTATTAGTGCTCCAAAAATATCCCATATTAATTCAATTACACTTTCTCTTCTCCTCCGACTTAATGGTTCACCTATTTCATGAATTCCATTAGTACCTCTATCTACATGAAAGATTTTAGGAAAGACTAAGCCAACATAACAAGATCCGTACCAGTGATGTGGTAATTTGTAATAAGCCTTGTTCCACACACAAAATATATTCCCAGAAAAACTGGGTCATTACCACCTTTAAATCCCCATCCCTCTTTGATAATATAGGTATCTTCACATTGACTTGCACCCCCAAAATAATTGGCATACACAGTGTTATCTCTTCGAATAGATAATTTCCCTAATAATGGTGTATCTATATTTATAGCCACATTTACATTATGTCCCTCAATATTATCATCTGCAAATGCCCACTTTGTAGATTTAGTCTGTTTCACTTTTTCTCTTCACTTATATAGATGTCTTCTTTCCTCAACCATATTTAGAAAAACTTTCTCTTCATTTCTCATTTTACAAGTTAAATTATGTTTAACGGCTTAAAAATGTGTCAATTCTTGTGTTTCTAAGAAATATTCTCCAAAAATCTTTGCAGCCTTAATTTGATTTAGTTCAGCAACAATTTTCAATTTTGCAAATACATCATCAGAATCAGAATAATAATATTCTACTTTTCCAGTTCTATAAAATAAACTTGTCATTACACTACAGGTTACTCCATATGTTAACGGTAAATGATGGTAAGTCACACCCTCAGAAACAGATGCTGGTAAATCCACACAAACATAATAGTCACTGGCATCCATTGTTCTTACATATTCCGATAATATTCTTGAAAAAGTATTTTTAGAAAAATCGCTAAGTGACTTATCTTGATGAATTTCAGGCCTATATACACGTAATTTTTCATTTTTCAACTCATCATCTGGGTATTTAGGGCGCGCTGAATCACAAGCGCGACCCTAGAATCCATACCTCCTGAGGCGGAAGCCGGGAGTTTCCATCTTGCTGCTTTAATTTTAAAATTGTACTGTGTATTCTGTGTTTTTAGATCACTCACTTGCATTTTACTTCTGGCTCCACCGCGCTACAGACTCTAACGCTGCCGTGGTCACCTGGCTAGGCTGCCGCCACCCTCGGCACGCTGAGGCCACGCCGACCAACAAATAGGCCATGCCCCCTTTTTTGTCATCTGGGAATTTAGGGCGCGCTGAATCACAAGCGCGACCCTAGAATCCATACCTCCTGAGGCGGAAGCCGGGAGTTTCCATCTTGCTGCTTTTATTTTAAAATTGTACTGTGTATTCTGTGTTTTTAGGTCACTCACTTGCACTTTACTTCTGGCTCCACCGCGCTGCAAACTCTAACGCTGCCGTGGTCACCTGGCTAGGCTGCCGCCACCCTCGGCACGCTGAGGCCACGCCCACCAACAAATAGGCCACGCCCCCTTTTTGTCATCCGGGTATTTAGGGTGCGCTGAATCACAAGCGCGACCCTAGAATCCATACCTCCTGAGGCAGAAGCCGGGAGTTTCCATCTTGCTGCTTTTATTTTAGAATTGTACTGTGTATTCTGTGTTTTTAGATCACTCACTTGCACTTTACTTCTGGCTCCACCGCGCTGCAGACTCTAACGCTGCCGAGGTCACCTGGCTAGGCTGCCGCCACCCTCGGCACGCTGAGGCCACGCCCATCAACGAATAGGCCACGCCCCCTTTCTAATACTCACACCCAATATAACATGTGTCTCTTCCGGAGGCGCAGCAGACGAGCGCAGCGGGCGCGCCGTTTGCACGCCAAAGGCGCGCTTAAGGCAAGCTCGTCTGCGCTTGTCCGCGCCGAGGTAGCGCCATGGGCCACCCATGCTGCCGGATTTGATCCCTCATTCCAGGAGCCTTCACCTCCCGGGCCACCCTACTCTAGAGAGCAGCTTATTCAACTGGGTCAGCTACACGCAGACAAAGGTACTATTTCATTTGCTCCTAAGTCCTATCCCCGAACTGATATATTATGTGACGACCTTTTAAATTGTGGTCTATTAAACGTTAGATACTTGCCTAAACATTGCACGGAGATCCAGCTTTTAGTGGAATCTCATGAACTAGATATTCTGTTCATGACAGAAACATGGACCCGACCACAATGCTGGGTTGATCCTGGCTTTGCTTGCCCTGACGGGTTCAAATTTCTCCACTCTCCTAGGCCCACTGGCAAGGGCGGGGTGTGGGAGTGATTTTCAGATCTTCTTGTAACATTAAGGTCTTTAATTTGGACCCTACCCCGGGTATCGAGATGCTGGGGCTCTCTATTTTGACTCGCCCTGGGTCAATTGTTACCTGCCTAGTCTGCTATCGCCCTCCAGGTGCATTCAACTTGGCACAGCAACAAGCGGTAACTACCACCCTGACCAATATTACCTTCTCCCATCAAAAGTTAATTATTATTGGGGATTTTAATCTTTGGCGTAATGGTCCACTCGACTCAGCTCTTGGAAATCTCCTTCAAACCTGTGTCAGTTGTGGTCTCTCCCAACTGGTTTTTACCGCCACCCACAAAGCAGGCCACCTTTTGAATTTGGTCTTTGCGGGACCCGACTTGGTGGTCATGGGAGACACCCTGCCAATGGATTGGACAGACCACTCCTTAATTAAATTCTTCCTATATAAGAAACTGGCCTCATATAAGCTACAAGTTCCATCTAGAGAAATCAAATGTAGAGACTGGAAAACGCTCTCTCGATTGCATTCTTCTGGCGAACTGTTCCATTTGGACTCGCTTTTTGATGTAAACAAGGGTGCGGACGAAAACTATAATGCTTTTTACACCAGCATTTCATCGGTTGTTGACTCACGGGCTCCTCTAAAGAATTGTATCCTTCGAGGCAGAGTCTCTGCCCCCTGGTTCAACGACGCTCTTAAAACTGCTAAACTGGACTGCACACAAGCAGAGCGGAAATGGAGACGCGACTACAATGAATCCTTTAAAGAAATATGGAAAACTAAAATTCTTGCTTATAAAAGCCTCATCGTGAGAGCAAAAGCTGACTATTACTCCTCTTTGATTTGTAATCCCAACAATAATGCCAGGAGTATTTTTAACATCTTAAACAGCGTTACCAATCCAGACGCGTGCAAGAACGAGATTGTCCCGTCTCAAGATCTTTGTGACAATCTTGCCGTATTCTTTAAAAAAAAAATCGATCTGATTCTTCAAGATTTGGACATCCCCCTTGACAGTGACTCCTCCCTGGAATCTAGACCCGCTCCACTGGCTAACCAGGTACCCAACCCGGTTTTGACTCTGGAAAGCCCCTTGCTCAGTTTCCAGCCACTCACCTTTGAAAATTTTTCTAATATAGCGAGAGAGATTGTTTCCGGCTCTCCTCTGGACCCACTCCCTCCTAAAATTTGGAAGGAGTTTGCTGTCGAGCTTTTTCCCTCCCTCCATCTCATCTGCAATCAACCTCTGATAACCGGCCCCGTTCCTGCCCACTGGAAGCGTGCGCTCGTCTCTCCCCTGTTGAAAAAACCCTCTCTGGACCCAGAGTGTTCTAAAAACTACCGACCCATTTCACTGTTGCCTTTTCCCGCCAAGATAGTTGAGTGAGTGGTTAGTAACACTCTTTCCACCCACAAAGAACAACTTCTCCTACTTGACGAGGACCAATTTGGCTTCCGGCCGGCCCATGGGACCAAAACAGCCCTCATCACCGTCATTGGATGAACTTCAGAGGCGTGCAGACAGAAATCAGGCTTCTTTTTTGATTCTGCTTGATATGTCTGCCGCCTTTGACACGGTTAATCATAAGATCTTGTTAAGGCGGTTGTTTGAGACAGGGGTGAGAGACTCGGCTCTGAGTTGGTTCCATTCTTTTTTGCAGGGCAGGCAGCAGGCGGTTTCTATGCCTCCTTTTCAATCCCCCTTCTCCCCGGTCCTGCATGGTGTGCCCCAGGGCTCTGCCATCAGCCCTATCCTTTTTAATATTTACCTTAGGCCACTAATCTCGCTCATTAAAGGTTTTGGCATTCGAATTATTAATTATGCCGATGACACGCAAATGATCCTTTCCTTGGAAGGAGAGGAGTCCATCTCTGTGGAGGTTTTACACAACTGCCTCAGGAATACGGCCAGCTGGTTAAAGGCAAACTCGCTTCAGTTTAATGCCGGGAAAACTGAAGTGCTTTTTAGCGCTGGAACAAGGATCCCTCGCCCGTTTCCCAACAATTTTTGGCCCCCGGAATCCGGCTCTACCGTCCGGCCTTCGGACTCTGTCCGTAACCTGGGAGTCATGCTGAACCATGGGCTCAGTATGGACACCCATGTTCAGAAAACATCGGCCTGTTGTTTTTCCATCCTTCGCTCACTCAGGAAGGTTCAGCCCCTGCTACCATCTCATGCCCGTGCCCAGGTAGTTAGATGTACCATCCTGAGCAGGTTGGACTATTGTAATGCCCTCCTGCTCGGGTCCCCTGAGTATCTACTGGACAGACTCCAAAGGGTTCAATCTGCGGCGGCTAAATTGGCGTTGGGGCTGCCTAGGAGATCTCATGGTCCATCTGCCCTTGCAAAACTTTATTGGCTTCCTCTTAGACAGAGGATTCAATTTAAAGCCCTTTGCATTGTGTTTAGGGCTCTTCACGGATGCGGCCCAGTCCCCCTCAGGTCCAAGTTTGTCTGGTACACCCCTTCCAGACACCTTCGCTCATCGGAGGCTAAACTGGTAGTTGTTCCCAGATTTAAGAAGGTCAGAGCTGGTGGCAGATCCTTTCAGGTGACTGCATCCAGACTCTCTCCCCATCGAGATTAGGGCCACTAATGAACTTTTGCAGTTTAGGGAAAAGGTAAAAACTTGGCTTTTCCCTGGCTAGCCTTTCTCTCCCCAGGCATACTTCGCTGCCTCTGTTGTCTATCACGGTCTGGATTTTGTTAGCGCCAGGAAGCCTGCAACGGTGACAGTCGTGCTCTATAAATTCTTAAAATAAATAAATAAATAAATAAATAAATCTTTCAATCTCTCCTTTGCTTTCAATTTTTCAAAATCAGGTCTAAAAGGAATGATAATAGCAAGAAATAACCATATTAACATTAATATTCCAGTGCAAAGTAACCACATTCTACACCCTTTTCTAAAAATAGAACACTTAGATTTAGTCACTTCATTAGTAGTCATTTTTTTTACACGGCAATTTTCACAATCATTTCACCCTTTAAATTGTCTCTTTTTAACCTTGTTTACACTTACAATGTTCCTTTCGAGATCAATCACAGCTTTTATTTATATATATATTAATATATAGATACCCTTTCTTTTCATGGTTTCTCCAAACCTCTTGAGAAATCTCTTTTTTTTTTACTGGTTATTTCATTCACTTGATCTTCTTGTACTTTTGCTTTGTTAACCAGTTTAATTTTCAGTCCATCAGTTTCTTGAGGCCAATTAGCGCCCTTTCGAACTCTTTTTATTTCAGGTTCAGTAGTGTTTCGCTCCACTCTCCAAGTTCTTTTTCTTGAACTTCTCCTTGATTGAGTGTCATCATCACTGTCATCCGTCTCTGTTTCAGATCTTTCTATAGTTTCATTTATAATGAAGTTTGCAGGATCTGATTCTTTTTCTGAGTTTATTTTCTCTCTGGTCAGTTCTTTCACTCTGTTAGGAACTTCTCCATAGCTGGTACTTGGAAGCTCATCCTCATCGTGAGTTATCTCCCTTTCACCAGTTTCGAGATTTCGGTTCCTGCTTTCAGAGCTTTCAGACTGTTCTTCAATATTTCCCTGATTACCAGTTTTATTTTCACTTAGCTCAGTGGCCTTACTCGTATCAGTCTCTACCAAATCTCGACTTCCACGTCGATCTTCAAAATTTGGTATTTCAACAATTTAATTTTCTACTTCTGATGCAGAGCTAGTATCTGATATCTCCAGATGTCGACGAACAGGTCGAGCATCAGTATCTGGATCTTTTTCTGGTACACCCTCAGAGTCCGAGTCAGTGGTGCTTTCACTTTCCTCTTGCAGATTTTCAGGCTCAGGAACACGAATAGTGTGGCTGGTGTGCATCCACCTTTTGGCTCCAGCACATTTAACTGCAGTGGTACTAACCAGAATGACTTGTCAAGGCTTTTGCAAGCTAAGCACTAGACAATTTATTCTCCTGTGAACCTTTATTCGAACCCATTCTCCAGGGACTAGATCATGAGCTGGATGTTTTTCTTTTGTTTGTGCATCAGTTCCCACCTTATGGAACACAGAAGTTACTACGTCAGACAGATTTTTGCAGAAATCCAGTATGATATCATCATTTATACTCAACAGTTTATCAACTGGAACAAATGCTTGTCTCATTACTCTTCCCCATCAAAATCTCATGGGGACTTAATCCTGTTCTTTTGTCAGGAGTACTCCTCAGGGTCATTAGAACAAGTGGCAGTGCATTTGGCCATTTTAGTCCTGTGGCCAAACACATTTTTGAAATTCAGTTTTTTACTGTTCCATTTACTTGTTCAACCACCCCTGAAGCTTCTAGTCTGTAAGCACAGTGTAACTTTTGACGAATGTCCAGTGCTTCACAAAACATTTGCATTAGTTCAATATGGAAATGAGATCCACGATCTGTTTCGATTGTTACTGGGAAACCGTAGCGTGGTATTATCTCGCGTAACAGGAGTTTGGCAACTGTCACTCCATCGTTCCTCCTAGTGGGGAAAGCTTCAACCCATCATGAAAATGGACAATTGATCACAAGTCTATACCTAAGTCTGTTACATGGAGGTAATTCAATAAAATCCAACTGTATTCTTATAAATGGACCTCCCTCCCGTCCTATGGTTCCCACACTCACAACAGTTTTCCTTCTTGGGTTCAATTGCTGGCACACAAACACCTCTGACAGAGACTCTCGGCAATCATCCTAAATTTAGGATTATACCATGTCTGTCTAAACAACCTGATCATAGCGTCTCTTCCTATGTGTGCTTGACCATGATACCTTCAGGCCATATTTGAGATCATGTTATCAGGCAATATTGGTCTTTTATCTTTGTTAACCCAAATTTCATCTTCTTTTCTTTGTCTACATCCTGCTTTTAACCAATTATATTTTACTTCTTTACTAGCTTCTTCCTGCATTTGTTTTACCTCCTGCCAACATGTTCAGTTTGCCTATCCCGATTTAGGGATGCAAGATTTTTGGCACAGTATTTTGCAATTGAATCTTCGTATTTGTTACCGCGAGTGATGTAATCATCTCCTTTTTTATGAGCTGCACATTTCACGACAGCAATCTTGTCTGGTAATTGAATGGCATCAATTAACATTTTCACAAATTCAGCATTTCTAATGGGGGATCCTGCCAAAGTCATATAACCTCTTTGGGACAACAGTTGACCATAATCATGGACAACCCCAAATCCATACTGACTGACAGTCACTATGGTGACCCTTATCTCTTTTCCCAACTCACATGCTCGAATCAAAGCAATCAATTCCGCAATTTGAGCTGAACTGATTCCTTTCGGACAAGATGCTTCTAGGACATCTGCTACTGTACAAACAGCATATGCAGCGCTCAGTACACCTTTATCTGTTCTCAAACATGATCCATCAACAAACATCACATAATCAGATTCAGGCAATGGTACATCTTTGATATCAGGCCTTGGTTTGGTACAGTATTCTAGAACATCCAAACATGTGTGATCCACTTAATCTCTTACTTCCACATTCATGACATCAGGTAATAATGTAGATGGATTCACATTTACACATCTTGAAATTGTTACGTTGTCTGCACCTAGAATCATTTTTTCATATTTTGTCATTCTATTATTGGTAAGGTACTGTGTTTTGGTTCTAGTGAGGAGAATCTCCACCGAATGAGGTACATAAACTCTCAAAGGAAATCCCATCTCTATAACTTCACTTTGTTCAAGACTCATACTTGCAGCAGCTACTGCTTTTAAGCATCCCGGCAACGCCCTTGCAATGGGATCTAAAACAGCAGAAAACTATGCAATTGGCTTTCTCAGTTTTCCATGCCTCTGTATTAGAACTGACAATGCACATCCTATTTTCTCACTGCAATATAGTTCAAATTCTTTTTCATAATCTGGCATTCTCAATGCTGGTGCTTCACATAGACTTGTTTTTAGCTGCTCAAAATCTTCCAGTTCTGCCTTATTCAGTATTATTGGATCTTTTACATCTGCTTTTGTCAATCTTCGTAAGGGTTTAGCTATTAGTGAAAATCCACTAATCCATTGTCGACAGTATCCAACCATTCCAAGAAACATTCTCACCTGTCTCTGTGTTTTTGGAGGTTTCATTCCTTGTATCATTCTAATTCTTTCTATTGTGACTTGTCTAATTCCCTTAGCAATCTTGTGTCCCAAATATTGTACCTCTTTCTGACAAAATTGTAGCTTTGATGGTGACACTTTATGTCCTTCTTCTGCCAGATGATTTAACAGTGCAACAGTTTCTGAAGCACATGCATCTTTTGTTTTTGATGCCACTATCAAATCGTCAATGTACTGTACTAGAACTGACTCTACAGGCATACTTAAACTTTCTAATGATTTCTTTAACAATTGATTAAAGATAGAGGGACTTTCATTATACCCCTGAGGAATTCGGCACCATGCCAAAAATACGGTCTCTGAATCGGAACGCAAATATTGGCTGGCTTTCAGTGTGCAATTGCCCAGTGAAGAACGCATTACATAGATCAATTACTGTATACCATTCTGCATCATGTGGAATTTAGTATAGAATTACTGCTGGGTTTGGCACAATTGTACAACATGAAACAACAACTTTATTTACCCTTCTCAAATCCTGTACTATTCTGAATGTTCCGTTAGGCTTTTTCAATCCCATTATAGGCGAATTAGAAGTACTGCTTTCTATTTCTCTCAAAATCCCTTGCTCAATCATTTTATTTATCACTGGTGATATTCCGTCAATTGTCTCAGCTGTCATTTTGTATTGGGGAATATTTGGATAACTTATTCCTTCTTTCACAGAAACTTTCACAGGATCTACGTTTTTCATCAAGCCTATATCTGATCCTGTGAAATCCTACAAAAGTTCTTTGACTACCTCTTTCAATTCGCCAGGTATTTTCTCTTGATCAAACACAGGAAACATACTATTCTTTTCTGCTTCTATTAGTGACATTGTCATTTTATACAAATTATCCTCGTCTGGAGTTTGAAGCTCAATGCCATCTGGTGAACAGTAAATGGCACAGTTCATTGTGCACAGTATATCCCTTCCAAGAAGTCTAACAGAACTACTGTCGCACACTACAAATTGATGCATGTCTTTGAAATTTCCAATTTCTATTTCAATTGTTTTTGTTAAGGACGTTTTAATCTGCTGATTAGCTACACCTACAACTTGAATGTGTTCACCAGAGAGAGGAAGATTTTGAATTTCCACTGATCTAACAGTAGAACGGGTAGCACCTGTGTCCACTAGGAAAGTCAAATTTACATCATTCACCTTCCCATTCACATATGGACCAGACTTATCTACCTCTAGAGTAGCGCCAAGTACGCACTCTTCTCCCTCTCTCAGGCACCATCAGAAACTGTCATCCGACTCACTTCCGTCTAAGCTAATATTGTGGACTCACATGCACTCTGGGATTTCTTGTTACCTGATCTCCTGCGCAGAATCCTGTCTCTATATTGTATCTCTGTAGATTTACATTGTGAGGAAGTGGAGGTTGTGGCACCTGACACTATGGATTAACTACCTGTTGCTTTGGCGATGGCTGTTGAATTACCTCATTCTGCACCTGCGGATTCAATTATGTATTTTCTGAATTAATGTTCGGTGGAAACTTACACGCTTTCCTCCAATGCCCCATCTTACCGCAATTATGACATGGATATTTTTTCTTTAATTCTTCTATATTTCCAGTTAATTTTTGCTTACTAAAAAGTCCCTTTACTCTAATATGGTTCCCTTCTGTAGTTTCATTTTCTAGTTGAGCTACTTGATGCTCAGCAACCTTTACTTGTGCCCACATTGCCTTCTCCTTAAGTTTCCTTTGTTTTACTTCAATTTCATCACTACAGTATTTTGCATGTCTCAAGACTTCGTCCACAGAACATGACTGCCATCCCATTAAATTATGCTTAATCATATCTCCTATTTCTGGTCTCAATCCAAACACAAAAGGATATACAAAATGACTCATATCCTTTTCATTCAGTTTCTCATACCCACTATACTGTTTAAACACTAATAACAGTCACTCATAAAATGCATGAACTGACTCTTTTGTTTCTTGTATTGTCGCATTACCTCAGGTCCAGGAGCACCTGTCACTTTATCTCGTGGATATTCAGCTTTTGGCCAGTCCACTGTAATCTTGCACTCCAACCATAGATCAGCTGCTACTACTATATCAAGTAACCCATCTAAATCTTCCCACAAAACGTTTGAAACCTTCACAAATCGATCTACTTGCCTATACCACTCTACTGGTTTCTCTCTCCATTTGGGAAAGTCATTTGTGAATGATAAAATATCCTGTCTACTCCAAGGTACATGCACATATCCTCTTCCTGGTATTTCTCTTATAGGAAACTCATTTACCTCTTCTTCCTTTTCTCTTACTAGGAACGCTAATGTTGATTTGCACTGCTTTCCTCTCTTTTCTTTGTCCAAATCATTTTCCACTTATCAATGTCGCCCCATTCTCTCAATAACACAATCAACTCTTTTATTTTAGTAATTTTCCCTGCTGTATTCATATTTTCTATATCTTTGTCAGTAAAATCCACTCTGTAAAGTTTCTGCAATCCATACTAATAATATAAAGAGAGAGCCCAAACCTTTGAGGCGGGTAATCTCAGGAACCACAGCACCAATCACAACACCCAATACAGCGTTGGAAAGGGCAGTTGCAGCAGAAGGACATAGGCTATACAGACGCCCACCATATACATTTAAAAGGTAAAAGAACCGTGCCAGCAAAGTAGTCCCTTGTGGGCGTGTCTGCGTTGTGCTGTGGGCGTGTGCTGGGGGCGTGACAAACACTGGGGGCGTGTGGCCATGCCTCATATTGTGTGCTAATCCCACCCTGCTCCCTTTAAATACCCCTGCACCCCATGATCATAACCCACCCTTACTCCTTAAAATACCCCAACACTAACACATTTAGCCCTATAAATATACCCTGTACCCCAAAACCCAAACCTATCCCTAAACCCTAGAAATACCCCTATACCCCAAAACCCAAACCTAGCCCTGAACCCTATAAATACCCTTGTACCTCAAAACCCAAACCTACCCCTGAACCCTAAAAATACCCCTGTACCCCAAAACCCAAACCTAGCCCTGAACCCTAAAAATACCACTATACCCCAAAACCCAAACCTACCCCTGAACCCTAAAATACCCCTGTACCCCAAAACACAAACATAGCCCTGAACCCTTAAAATACCCTTGTACCCTAAAACCCAAACCTACCCCTGAACCCTAAAAATACCCCTGTACCCCAAAACCCAAACTTAGCCCTGAACCCTACAAATACCCCTGTACCCCAAAACCCAAACCTACCCCTGAACCCTAAAATACCTCTGTACCCCAAAACTCAAACCTAGCCCTGAACCCTAAAAATACCCCTGTACCCCAAAACCCAAACCTACCACTGAACCCTAAAAATACCCCTGTACCCCAAAACCCAAACCTAGCCCTAAACCCTAAAAATACCCCTATACCCCAAAACCCAAACCTAGCCCTGAACCCTAAAAACACCCCTATACCCCAAAACCCAAACCTAGCCCTGAACCCTATAAATACCCCTGTACCTCAAAACCCAAACCCACCCCTGTACCCCCAAACCCAGCCCCGAACCCTAAAAATACCACTGTACCCCAAAACCCAAACCTACCCCTGAACCCTAAAATACCCCTGTACCCCAAAACACAAACTTAGCCCTGAACCCTTAAAATACCCCTGAACCCCAAAACCCAAACCTACCCCTGACCCCTAAAAATACCCCTGTACCCTAAAACCCAAACCTAGCCCTGACCCCTAAAAATACCCCTGTACCCCAAAACCCAAACCTACCCCTGAACCCTATAATACCTCTGTACCCCAAACCTAGCCCTGAACCCTAAAAATACCCCTGTACCCCCAAAACCCAAACCTAGCCCTGAACCCTTAAAATACCCCTGTACCCCAAAACCCAAACCTACCCCTGAACCCTAAAAATACCCCTGTACCCCCAAACCCAAACCTAGCCCTGAACCCTAAAAATACCACTGTACCCCAAAACCCAAACCTACCCCTGAACCCTAAAATACCCCTGTACCCCAAAAAACAAACCTAGCCCTGTACCCCAAAACCCAAACCTACCCCTGAACCCTAAAAATACACCTGTACCCCCAAACCCAAACCTAGCCCTGAACCCTAAAAATACCCCTGTACCCCAAAACCCAAACCTACCCCTGAACCCTAAAATACCTCTGTACCCCAAACCTAGCCCTGAACCCTAAAAATACCCCTGTACCCCAAAACCCATACCTATCCCTAAAACCTAAAACTACCCCATAACCCAAAACTATATCTGAACCCTTAAAATAGCCAAACACCCCATGACATATACCTCAGTACCCCAAAACATATACCCCTATACCCATACTTACCATATCCAAACATTTAAAAAAACATGCTTTTACCATTCATGCATTTACAACGAATTTTGTTGTAAATGTATGCGTAGTAAAAGCATATAAAATGTAATGCCATGCGTTATAATGGCATTGCGGAGTCATGGTACTTTCGTAATGAAATTATGCGGAGTGATGGTATGCGGAAAGAAAGTTGCAGAATAATCGGTGTTTACCCTCCCCCGGTAAGTACATTGGTGGCACGGCGGCCCACATCTCCAGCAACATACTCATATTTTTTTCACCACCCATTTGAAAAATGCACAGGTCTCTCTCATTGATGGCCAGCACCAACATACACTTTTAGACACACCTCCCGCCACAAGTTCTAGAATTGCGAACTTTAGAGCTGGGGAGCTACGCTCGAATCTCGGCATCAGCTCAACATCCTGTGATTCCAGGCAAATCGCTTTGTCTCCCCGTCCCTACCACAAATGAATGTGTTCTTCTGTAATGTAAATTGTGCTCATGCCATGTTGTCGAGTTTGCGCTATATAATATTGCAAGGAAATATAAAGTAGGGAAACTCGAGTTCACACACTACTGAACGCGCACTCTTAAGTGCATCAGCAGTGCACTGTGAATCGGAGCGATTCACAGGCCTGTCACAGATAAGAAATGCTATCAAAACGAAATCCTACAAAACAATATACTACTGGCCGGCAACAATTCATACCCGGACAACGTCGGCACGGGCTGCTATCGAAAATGAAATCATAAACCAAGAACTTATAGATATTGAAGACTCACTGTACCTATTAAGCGAGAAGTCCTTACAAGATTTCAGCCTGCCGCCAGCGGTCCGAACTAACCTAACTGGATACCACAATATCGCTACCGCACACAATATGCCAGAGCTAAATAACTACCTTGCTCAACACTTGCCTAACTTAGTTCCCGATCAACAACTCGCCTACAACACCATAGTTGATAGTGTTGAAAAGAAGCAAGGCAAACTATTGTTCATAGACGCCCCCGGTGGCACAGGAAAGACTTACCTAATCAACCTCATACTTGCCAAAGTTCGATCTTCTGGGAATTTGGCTCTAGCTGTTGCTTCATCTGGAACAGCTGCCACTTTGCTAACAGCTGGGAAAAGAGCACATTCTACCTTTGAACTGCCTCTAACAGTTTCCCTTGAAAGGGATTCAATATGCTCCATTCGGAAAAACTGACTTTTGGGGACACTGCTTCAAAATGTGTCTCTTATCATGTGAGACGAATGTACAATGATACTAAAACCATTGCGGCCTAGCCTTTTTTTACCCGAACAACGTCGGGACGGGCCGCTAGTGCTTTATATTTTGAAAAATCTACATCCATTTCACTTGCCAACCCTTCAAATCGATCATGCATGCTTATGGGTTTCCACGTAATACTCTGACACATAAACATTATTTCATCGTCCTGAAAATTTTTCAATCTATCTGTACCAATCGTTCCAATTATTAGTTCCTTCATATCAATTTTTAGTCTCGCCACATCCAACAATTTTGGTTCCGTTTCTTTCAATTTTAAAGTTTTAATCCAATCACTTAATTCCTGCTCTGATGGTCCTACTGGAGTTTGTGTTAAATCAATTTTCTCTACACTTTTCTCAGGAGTTATAGAACCAGATTATGCTCCTGTTGGAAATTCATACGGAAGACTCTGATTAAAAGTCAAATTAGCATGATCTCTATGTTTTACTTGAAAAAAAATTTCAGTTATGCATTAAAAACCTGAAAGAAAAATTACATTTAAAACATTCATTTATTAGCATGACAGTTTAGGATAATAATTCAACACATATTACCAAGATGAAGATGCAGACATCAGCATAGAACAAAGTAGCTCCCAAAGAAACACCTCCATCTCTCTTGATGTTCTCCTCTCATAGGACTTCGCACCCATTCAAAAGTTAAAGTTAAGAAAAATTTCAAAGTCCCTGCGCCATAGGAAAATTGCGCAGACCGACAGTATCTCGGGGTGCAAAGATTAAGTCGAAAAGTAAGCTTTTTTCATTGTCCCAAATGTCTTCTTTCATACCCTTTTTCCCTAATTTATCTATCTAAATTCGTAACTCTTATTTCCGAGAGTGTCCGTGATTGGTCAATTTAGAGGTGGATGAACATCACCTCATCGGTTTACTGTTCAATTTATGCGGATTCATCATTATGATTGAAAAATAGTGGTGCCATTGTTCATGTTCAACTTCCTTCGAAGTGTCCTTTAAATTGTTATTCAGTGCCCCATTCCGCCGTCTCATCTGCTGACTTTCATAAAATTTGACATCTGCTCCTTGCGGCAGGCCATGCTGTCCTTGACCCATACTGCACAGGCACAGGCAACTTGCGCTTTCAGTCGGCACATGCGTTCTTAGGCAGCCACCTCGGAGTCACAGTCAGCTTCCATTTTCTTTTGGTCACATAGGCCTCAGTTTAGGAACTATTATAGAAACAAACACAAATAAACGTTAATTTGCTAAATAAAACCCTTCTAATAATATCCCAGTTAATATTTATCTAGCTTTAAGCAACACATATGCGTGAATTTACTTACCAGTCTTCATGATTTATGCCACAAATAAACAGACCGAAAGCACATTCATGCAATTTCCGATTAGATTATGACAAATACGAACCTTTTATGACGCGATACATGACAAATTAGTAAATTATGCTTGGCAATCACATGCAAATTAATATCCCACATGTATTTGTGTGTGTGCATTCTATTCTATGTTGGTTAATTTCAAAACCACACGTTTAGTACATATTACTGTTATGGGAAGTTATCTTCACAAGGGGAATAGAAAAAGTTTTCTTTCCACCTTGCTCCATCAGCATAAAATAAATGAAGTTAACACGATATTTCTTTATTTTACAATAATAAAGCTCAGAAACAGTGGGAAATGTTTGCCTTTTTTGTTTCTGATCCATGCTGTCTGCAAATAAAGCATTAAATCAGAGAAATATTGTGTTAAATGAATTAACTTTATGCCCTGCAGGAGTATTCAATAGTGGCTCAGCTCTGCACCAGAAAATCCCATCATGATACGTCCCCTGGTGCCCAGAAGAGAACATAAGCACAGCAGGATGGACCAGAACACGTTTTTACACCAGATGGACTCTATGTCTGAAGGTAAAACATTTGATCTGTACATCCCGCTGGGTAGATCTGATCCTCGCTGCATCACGGTCAACTTAAAATGATGCCTAGGTCCCAGTAGAACCTAAACTGTTTTCCATTGTGTTTGACATTTTCTACATTCTTTTTGCCACTTAACCTATTATAATGCCCTTGATGCTTTTTTCCTAATTAAATTGTTCTCTATTTTTTGGAATTAGGGTGGAAGTTTTATTGTGTTATGTTCTTTAATTTAAAATTGTTGATACTGTGGATACTGCTTAATGTAGCATTCATGTTTCTGGGGATCAACCACTACTGGGGCCATAGATACAAGAGGTTGAGCAGAGATTTTCTTGGCGCTGTGTTTTGACCGAACCATTGTGGGTTTATTAAATTGGTAGCAGTACCGCCGTTGAAAAAAAACAAAAAACAAAAAAACTGACAGCAACTAATTCAGAAACCTAGGACTCTCTTTGTAAAAACTCATGTTATAACTTCTTGTTATTGCTCGTTTTTCCGGAGTTGGGTCGGGATTCATAAGTGTTATAGTTCATACCTACAAGTTTGCAGCATTTGCTCTCACCAAACCTTCCAGCTTCAGGAAACTACAAGCACAGCAGCAATTACTATGGTGGGGGCGGGGAAGTAGGGGGTGTCACTCACAAACTGATGTTTCTGCTTCTGGTACTTTGTCTTATATAGGTGGCTGAACACATATTTTCCGCAAACAAACACTGTTGCTGCACACTGAAGAAGATGAATTTACAGATGCAAACTTTCAAAACATAATAGATGTAATTAATGGAGTTGACATGCTGTCACTCAAGTTAGTCTTTATTCGATAGTTTCAATCATAAAAGACACAATACAAACATAAAAGTGTCATAAAATATCATAGAGGCATAAGAAAAGATAAAAGAGGAATATTCCAATCAATTACGTATATGCAAGAAACATTTACACAAGATAAAAGGTATAATATCCTTGTTCATACCATAAAATCATACATTTCAGTGCAAAATTTAAGTATCATCATTATCGAAAGTTTCCTAACATGAATCTAACAATTTAAACCATACCAGGCAATGTAATGAATTAAGTTTAAAAAGAGTCGTAAAACAATTGCACAGAATTCTATCATAAACACAAACCGCTCCTAAGTGGACATAATTGGGATGACGGTGTGGATACTATGGAAGCCTTCAAATGTGTTCTGTGTAGTGCCCAGGTCCAGCTAAGAAATTTTGCCATAGCAATTACTATGTCTTCTCGAGTATTGGTTTTCAAAATACGCAATGCAGTCTCATAGGATCTGGTGCCAAGATTGGAGCACAGCGGCTTAAGCCACCTGTTTCGCAGGTCAGCATATGCTGAGCAGACGAACAGTTCGTGAGCTATGGTCTCTACCATGGAGGGGCACATGGGACAATAAGTATCTAAAGCATCATTCCATTTTGTCGTAAAGGATTTCAACAGAAGGGTGCCCACTCTAAATTGGTGATATAGCTTCCTATCAATTAGTAAGGAAGGGGGACCCCCTCTGGAAGTTACTTTCAGGTCAGGGAGTAGAGGGGAGAGCAATATCAAGAACAACAAAAAGAGGGCTCACTCTTGACCTATAAGTACTTATACCATAGGAGTTACCTCTCAAACATAGGGCATACACCAACAATATCTACACAAAATGTACATTGTTTCTCATTTTATTTCATTTTTACAGTTAAAAAGTCTTTTTTTCTTTTTTTTCCCTTTTTTTTATATCATATTTTTCAGATTCATCAATTATAAAAATATATACATTCTGCACAAAGGCTACAAGGAAAACATTTTGCAACACAATAAAGTTGTCCTTATTTCTTCAAATTCATGTAGAACACAAAATCAATTAAATGTGCACAACCAGGTAAAGAGCCACACATACACCAAAATTCCAATAAGCTTCTAGCCTTTTGACCAGCTTATGCTCCATAAAAATGCCGGTTAGGGAGCTACTATTCACGAATGACATAGTTTTCCTACTGATCATGTCCCAATAAAGAGCTTTGAACTCGTTTTTGTTAGGAAACGAGTTCCCTAATGGGTCATCCCACAGGTGGCCAAGTCCCATATCAAACAAGCTGCCCTTGATCTTTTACAACCATGCAATTTTCGAAGACATATCTGCCTTCTTAATGTGCATTACTGCATTGGCATAGGATGTTAACTCTGGTGTCGTCCACAACCTTCTCCAGTAAAATATGGGTCTAAATCCTGCATCCCGATCAAACGGAGGATGACCTAGATCTAGTAATAGGGGCTTAATAGGAGTGGATTGAGGCAGGGCTGTTAGTGATCGCAGGACCTATTTTTTTGCAGTTACTAGGGGAGATAGATTGTCGAATCCCAAAAGCTCTGCACCATAGATTATAGATCCTCTAATTTTCCCATTGTACTTAGCCAGTGCTGGCCCAACCGGTTTAGTGTGTGAAAGTCGGTGTTCTTTTAATAGAACACCTGCTAGCGGATTGTGCCTGAGGACTAGCAGTTCTAGCTGGGGGTTTACAGTTCATCCTCCTACCCATAGTTGCTCCTAAGTAAGTAAAGGTATCTGTTTGTTCCAAAGATGCGTTATTCATTCCCACTCTGCCCTTGATTATTTTGTGTTTATGCAGCACCATGAACTTTGTCTTATCAGCGTTAATTATCAGATCATGGTCGTTGCAAAACACTGCAAATCTGTTTAGGGACCCTTGCAGACCAGATTGAGTTTTGGACTAAATTAGAGCATCGTCTGCAAACATTAGAAGTGGGACACAGAACCGGCAAGAGTTGGAGCATCAGAATGAAAATTGGAGTTGTAGGAGATTACCTTGTTATAAATAGGGAGAAGAGGGTAGGGGCAAGGACACACCCCTGCCGTACTCCCATATTAACTGGGAAGCAAACTCTTAATTCGCCCTGTTGTCCCCACCTTACCTGTGCATAATTTACTTTATGCAATTTGATGATAAAACATAAGAGTTCTGGT
The DNA here is from genome assembly GCF_964263255.1 of Lissotriton vulgaris. Classification (NCBI taxonomy): domain Eukaryota; kingdom Metazoa; phylum Chordata; class Amphibia; order Caudata; family Salamandridae; genus Lissotriton; species Lissotriton vulgaris. The sequence goes on along the minus strand of NC_141687.1, from coordinate 1,884,331,506 downwards.
GGCATCCCGGCCTCCTTTAGAGAATCCCACAGCTTATACGTGGCACTAAATCGAATGCTGATTTTAAATCAACAAACGCGGCGTACAGGGTCCCCCCAGATAGGATCACAGTACTCAGTCGATCATCATAAATCTAAAGACTTGGTTGATGGTGCTGACATGTGCTCGGAAACCCGCTTGGTAGGTAGACAGTACTTCATGATCGGTTATCCATTCATTGACTCTACCTAACACCAGTCTAGCCACGATTTTTTGTAGGGTGTCAATTAGGCTGATCAGCCTATAGTTGCATGGACTGGCACGGTCCCCTTTTTTATATATTGGGATAATTTCCGCCCCACACCAAGTTTCAGGAATCGGAGCACCTCTGGCCTAGGCGTTTCTGATAATATGGATGTATTTGACCCAGTTCTTACTATCATGTTTGTATATGTCGGCCGGGATGCAGTCCGGGCCAGGGGCCCTTCCTGCTGGAACACAATCCAGAACTCTTTCTATCTCCCCTTTATCAAAGGTTAGGACGGCATCAGTTGAAGGCTCAGAGTAATCAGTTAGGGCATTTGTTGGGGTAGCAAATTGGGCCTGATAATGTGAGACCCAGAAATCGGGTGGAACATTATTAGCTGGTATAGGCTCTGATTCCCCATTACCCCATTTAATCAGTTGCCAAAATTTGAGCCAATTCTTCCCGTTACTAGCATTGGTTATATCTGCCCGTCAAAATTCCTCTTGGCCCTATGTTGGGCTTTTTTTAAATTTACCCTTGCATTTTGTACCTCCTGTAGATCTCCCAGCCTAATCGCTTGTGACAGTTGCCTAAATGCAGTCCCACATCCATCGTCGTACCATTTAACTGATATTTTTATAGTGAGCCTTGGCACTCTCTTACTAGTTGTAAAGAAGGTATTCAATTTTGCAGAGAGGTCCTCATGTACCTTCATTAGGCGTGAGAAGGGGTCAGCATGGGAATCTAGGGAGGGAAGAATTGATAATGTTTCTGCAATAGTTAGCTTGATATGGGCTAGGGTAGTTTCATCTTCTAAGACCGCAGCCCATTTTAGCAGTCGACAATTGTTGGTCATAATTACATCTCCGGTCAGCATTTCCTGGGGAGCCCTCTGTCTAACCAGTCCCTTCACTGCTAATGTTAGCAGCAAGGGGTCATGGTCGCTCTCCGGTCTATGCTGCACCAGCATATCCAAAAGTCTTGGCCACAGCTCTAAGCTAATGAGAAAATAATCAATTCTACTACTACTTAACCCATTACTGAAGGTGTTAATGCCTTCCCTGTCCGAGGGCGATCTCCCGTTGACTGCCCTGAGACCCCTCCTGAGGGTTAAACTTTTAAGTTCTAGTACCGTCCTTGTCCATTTATTAATAGGCGGCAGAGATAAGGATGCTACTCCCCAAATTGAGTCCTCCTCCACACTAAGATTGTGATCATCGTGGCCGATAGGCTCGAATGTGCAATTTAGATCACCCGCGATCACCAATAGAGGGCCTTCTAAGTCATTTATAAAAGCATCCAAAGAGACAATGGTTGGTGATGCCTTCCCGCCCGCTAGACCACTCGCATATATATTAAGGAATATGAAATCTGGCTTACACTCAGATCGAACCTTTAGGGCCAAAATATCCGGGCTATCAGTTGTTACCTCTTCAATTTGGAAAAACGTCTGTTGCCTAACCCAGGTGATCAAACCCCCACTAGGTCTCCCCTTGTGGTTTACAATCGCCGCTTTACCAAATGCCAGATAGCCTGGACGGTAAATCATATTCACCTACCATGTTTCCTGAAAGGCAATAAAGTCAAATCCCTTGATATAATTTGACCAATCAGATGATGTTATTTTGAAGGGTAGGCCAGCGATATTCCATGATAACAAGGTGATGTGGGAGGGCAGTAGGCCATCGAGATTTGCCATAGTTATTTTTGTCTCGATGCTCGCCTGTTGTTTAGCCTCCGTTTGCTGAGGAGCTATGCTAGGGGCTAGAGGGGGAAGTAATTGACTATCTGTATTCATTGTTAGTCTAGGGGTGGATGGTAGTTGTCAATCACATAGATCTAAGTCCGATAGTGGGACAAACCTATTGGAGAGTTGGGTCTCAAAAGATCTTTGTGCTGGTCTAAAAGATACCCGCTGTTGCCCTGCCCCCTTGTACGACTTAGCTCAGTGCTAAAATGCCACCCAGGTTTATAAAAAAACCCAAGTGGTAATACAGAGATTTTATCCATATTCACCCTGTGGTTCCCACCCAGGTTGTCCAATATAAAACTAGTTGTGTGTTCATTATTAAAATTTACAACAACAAAATCACCCTTCCCTTCCTTCCTAGAGGGGCCTATCCATGATGAGCGTCTGACCATAATCATATGATTTGTAACGCCCTCCTCCCAAATCCCAACGCCCTTCAATTTAGTGTTGAACCAATGCAAGATTTTAAGCAAAAGTTGTTTGGTGGTTTCGGTCTGGCCTTCCCATAGGGCTGGAACATTAGTCAGCACTACCACTAATGGAGCAGCAGCCGGGGGAAGGTGTAAAGACCAGGAGTCAGTTGCAAGTGCATTATGTTTCAAACCACCACAACCGTGTGTTCCTTGTGAGGGGCTAGCCCTTTTTAAAGGGGCTCTGCTTTTGCGAATATTACCCATTGTCACGTTTTCAGTTGCCGTCGTCACTGGCGTAGTGCTTCCGTCGCCTGGAGTGCTCATGATTGATTGGGAGAATTCACTAGACATATTCCCTATGTCAAGTGGGGCTTGTTTTTTGTGTTAAACTGGGGGGCTTTACTATGTCTGAAACAGTAGTACTGATGCTTAATTTGCCCATGGTATGCACAGCTCAGGGCTCCGATTGTACCAATAAGCCCTCAAGAGCAGAATAGTCAGATTTGGCCTGCTTTTCAAAATTATTAAGGCCTTCCTCAATCCTGCCCAATCTATAAGTGATGGGAGTTAGTAAAGTGGACAGTAAGTTCTCAAGTCTTCTCCACATTTCCTCATTGACTTTAGAGCAGGGATCACCTAGAGAGATGAAGTTTAGGTCTGCACTGCTAGGGGCAACAATTTCTATTTCATTTTCAGCAACCGTTATCGCACAGCCTCCAATTTGATTTATCCTTGGGGCTTTTGCTGTTTTTGGTCTCTGTGGGTCGCCTCCCCTCTTCCTCTTTACCGCAGGCTCAGGAGTAGCTTGATTGATTCAATTCTTAGTTAAAGCCGCAGACCTAGCAGAGGATCGTTGGGGCATACTGGTAGCAGTCACACTTACGGCTACAGGCGGTTGGGCCGGTTCCACCATTAGCCCTGTTGTGGGCGGTATCTGGCCACCTGCATCCTCATCGTTGACGACCATACAAGCATTTATGAAACAGTGTTCGGGAGTGCGGACTGTAGCCAAAGTACCAAGTGGGGCCCGCGCGCATCAGCGGGAGTGCTGATCCCCTCTTATGCGCCTCCTGGTGCGCTGATGGCAGTATGCGGTGTTAATCGCCACAGGGGGTGATTGGAGTTGTAGTATCTGCCCCCGGTCAGGCCCGATAGTCAGCAGGCAGATTTCACCGGCTCTCCCCGGGTCTCCGTGGTCGCTTTATAGTGGCAGGTAAGCAGGACACAAAGCACAAAGTAAGAGTTTGCGCTCCCAAGAAAAAATTAAACTGAGATAGTTAAGAACACCGTTGAATTATGAACCAACGGTAGGCAAATCCAAAAGCACATTCTGTGTATTATGTTTTAGTAGTAAATGGGTCTTCCACAACAAAACAAAGGTAAGTATGTAGGTATGTATGCAGATAATGCCCCCTCTTCGTGAGAAACCTGGAGTCCAAAAAAAACAATCTCCCATCCTCGTGCAGGGTCAGCAGCAGTCGGCACCCTTAAAAATCAGAGTCAAAGGTCCCCAAAAGCCGGGAAAGTCTCTTTAGACAGCCCCCAAGTCTTCACTTTTTCAGCTGCGTGGCTGGCTCCACTTGCAGAACAAGCTTGTGGCGTTATACTTCCATGTCTGTCAGAACGAACCTAGGAGCACAAAAAATCGGGGCGTCCAGAAAGGAAAAAATACAAAGCCTCCAGGCCACAGGTTGCTAGAAGTTATCCTAACTGCTGAAGAGTCAAAGAAGCCGGCTCTAAAGCACTGCGGCTCCGGAGCATTGGTTTAGGCGGCGGCAGCAGCTTCGTGGCTCCTCTGCAGCTGCTGGCGTCTAAAGTCAATGGGAAAGGGGACGTGATTGGCCAGACAGTCACTCAAAATGGGAGTAGGTGTCGTTTGGGCCTGCGTTTGTACAATGTGTACCCATTGGTACACACCAAGCATACAACACTTGACACTGTGACTTTTTCCCAGGTAGTACCCTTGACACTAACATCTTCAGACACAGTGACATCAATAACATGTTAGCAAATTGTGAACCAGGAGGAGATTGGTTTCTTGTTGATTGAAACCTGTGTATAATGAAATAGCACACAATCCACCAGCCTACAAGTAATTGGCCTACATACATTATCTTCACACACAGAAGTAAATGTGTAACAGCCGGCCTTTGCATCTTTCATCTTTTCCATATGTCAGTAAGTAAAGGTAAAGAGGATACAGGTCCACACAGACAATGTCCTGATTCACAGGTGATCCATTAAGTATGCACATGACTAGACTTCTTTTAACTTCATATTGGGCCCGCAGGGCAATGTAATTGAAATTACAACTACATTTGATACAATAAATATACACATTAAAATACATACTAAGACACACAAAGCTAGCAAATCTTGAATGGAATAGTGTTAAAACATCACTCCTGTACAACGTGAATTAAAATTTAATATGCTGTTGGTCTGAAATACTTTTGATCGGAAGTGATTATTCCAAATGCTACCAACTGAGTCCTCTTTCCCATTTACGTTAACTATGTGGGAGGCTCTTCCTGCTAGCAGATATCTCTGAACGAGCATGGTGGCATACAGAGGAGGTGGCACTGTCTGTTGACTGATGCCTTCCACATAAATATGTACCTATCTGGAATTTCTGCAATGCTAGGTATCATGTACATATCTCCTTACCACTCAGGTGGGTTCGTCCACCATGTCGTCTGAGAGCCTCAAAAGAGATCTTGGTGATTTTTGTTAACACGGGCAAAACCTCAATTAATTCTAAAATCTTGTATTTAGAATAATATTTTTTACTCCAAATTGCTTTCTTATTACACAATTTTTGCCTGCAGGATGCTCTTTATAGCAAAAAATGTCTCGCCGGAAATGTAAAACTGACGTATGCCACAACGGCAAGACATGTGTTCCACAAAACAGTCTCCCATCCGTATGCCATGAGATTATTCTACGCCTTCATGCAACATTTTAACACGGATGATCAGTAAAAATTATGTATGATATGAGCAGAAATATTTTCACAATTTTAACCTCATGTAGTCCATAGCAGAAACAAGGAAATATATTAAACATGACTCAAAAGAGGTATGCATAGTAACTAGGGGGCATATTATCAAGAAAGCTCGATACATTATCGCCGCTTTTATCGGCAGGAAACTGCCGATAAAGCGGCGATTATGAGCTTGATAATATGCTCTATGGAATTCCAATCGAAGCCCATGTTAGATAACTTCACATCTAACATGGGCTTCGATTAGAATTCCATAGAGCATATTATGAAGCCCATTATCGCCGCTTTATCGGCATTTTCCTGCCGATAAAAGCGGCAAAAATGTATCGAGCTTTCTTGATAATATGCCCCTATGCGTGTCCCCACCTAAACTATTTCCAACCCAATTAATTGCGTTCATAACGTAACACCCCCGACTCAAACGGAGTCCTTTCATATGCAGCATTTACAGACAACTACCTCTAGAAAAACATTACTGAACATATGCTGAAGTTACGCACGTGTTAATAGCCTCAACACATTGACATATGTACTGAGTTATGTGTGATATGCTCACATTTAAGTGTCTGTGAGTGGGCTTGGTCCAATCTAACTGTATATTGTTCCTGAATAATGCCAGTAAGGATGGATTTCATTTGAACTCTGTATATTTAAAACACACACATACGATTTCAGAGAATGGCTTTGTCACAAGGCCCATAGGAGTATTGTCGTCTTCCTTATGTTAGCATGAGTTCATTGCTGCCCGTCTCCTGCTTTGCACACGTTACTACACAAATAGTTTTTGCTTGTGCCACTCTAAAACTTTCACATAGAACATGCTGTTCTTTTCGCGCCTTTCTCATTCCTAGAATTTTGTCTGCACATTGTGAACAAGGTCAAACAATACCCCCTGCTATTTTGTTCTCATCAAGCCCTAGCGCCTAGTCAAAACATGCAGATGCAGCTGTTGCCTGGGAATATGTACTTTGGTCATATGGGGCTACACAGATATGTTACGGATACTTAGAGAGGGATCTTTCCAGGCAGAAGAGCATGAAAGCACCTGTGATGTAAAGCTACCATATATAGACTGAGGTACATAGTCTACTGATAACACCCAGTGATCTCCTATTTCTGGTCTCAATCCAAACACAAAACAATATACAAAATGACTCATATCCTTTTCATTCAGTTCCTCATACCCACTATACTGTTTAAACACTAATAACAGTCACTCATAAAATGCATGAACTGACTCTTTTGCTTCTTGTATTGTCGCATTACCTCAGGTCCAGGAGCACCTGTCACTTTATCTCGTGGATATTCAGCTTTTGGCCAGTCCACTGTATTTTTGCACTCCAACCATAGATCAGCTGCTACTACTATATCAATTAACTCATCTAAGTATTCCCACAAAACTTTTGAAACCTTCACGAATCGATCTACTTGCCTATACCACTCTACTTTTTTTTCTCTCAATTTGGGAAAGTCATTTGTGAATGATAAAATATCCTGTCTACTCCAAGGTACATGCACATATCTTCCTCCTGGTATTTCTCTCATAGGAAACTCATTTACCACTTCTTCCTTTTCTCTTACTGGGAACGCTAATGTTGATTTGCACTGCTTTCCTCTCTTTTCTTTGTCCAAATCATTTTCAACTTATCAATGTCTCCCCATTTTCTCAATAACACAAGCAACTCTTTTATTTTAGTAATTTTCCCTGCTGTATTCATATTTTCTATATCTTTGTCAGTAAAATCCACTCTATAAAGTTTCTGCAATGCTTTATATTTTGAAAAATCTACATCCATTTCACTTGCCAACCCTTCAAATCGATCATGCATGCTTATGGGTTTCCACGTAATACTCTTACACATAAACATTATTTCATCGTCCTGATAATTTTTCAATCTATCTGTACCAATCGTTCCAATTATTAGTTCCTTCATATCAATTTTTAGTCTCGCCACATCTAACAATTTTGGTTCTGTTTCTTTCAATTTTAAAGTTTCAATCCAATCACTTAATTCCTGCTCTGATGGTCCTACTGGAGTTTGTGTTAAATCAATTTTCTCTACACTTTTCTCAGGAGTTATAGAACCAGATTATGCTCCTGTTGGAAATTCATACGGAAGACTCTGATTAAAAGTCAAATTAGCATGATCTCTATGTTTTACTTGAAAAAAAAATTCAGTTATGCATTAAAAACCTGAAAGAAAAATTACATTTAAAACATTCATTTATTAGCATGACAGTTTAGGATAATAATTCAACACATATTACCAAGATGAAGATGCAGACATCAGCATAGAACAAAGTAGCTCCCAAAGAAACACCTCCATCTCTCTTGATGTTCTCCTCTCATAGGACTTCGCACCCATTCAAAAGTTAAAGTTAAGAAAAATTTCAAAGTCCCTGCGCCATAGGAAAATTGCGCAGACCGACAGTATCTCGGGGTGCAAAGATTAAGTCGAAAAGTAAGCTTTTTTCATTGTCCCAAATGTCTTCTTTCATACCCTTTTTCCCTAATTTATCTATCTAAATTCGTAACTCTTATTTCCGAGAGTGTCCGTGATTGGTCAATTTAGAGGTGGATGAACATCACCTCATCGGTTTACTGTTCAATTTATGCGGATTCATCATTATGATTGAAAAATAGTGGTGCCATTGTTCATGTTCAACTTCCTTCGAAGTGTCCTTTAAATTGTTATTCAGTGCCCCATTCCGCCGTCTCATCTGCTGACTTTCATAAAATTTGACATCTGCTCCTTGTGGCAGGCCATGCTGTCCTTGACCCATACTGCACAGGCACAGGCAGCTTGCGCTTTCAGTCGGCACATGCGTTCTTAGGCAGCCACCTCGGAGTCACAGTCAGCTTCCATTTTCTTTTGGTCACATAGGCCTCAGTTTAGGAACTATTATAGAAACAAACACAAATAAACGTTAATTTGCTAAATAAAACCCTTCTAATAATATTCCAGTTAATATTTATCTAGCTTTAAGCAACACATATGCGTGAATTTACTTACCAGTCTTCATGATTTATGCCACAAATAAACAGACCGAAAGCACATTCATGCAATTTCCGATTAGATTATGACAAATACGAACCTTTTATGACGCGATACATGACAAATTAGTAAGTTATGCTTGGCAATCACATGCAAATTAATATCCCACATGTATTTGTGTGTGTGCATTCTATTCTATGTTCGTTAATTTCAAAACCACACGTTTAGTACATATTACTGTTATGGGAAGTTATCTTCACAAGGGGAATAGAAAAAGTTTTCTTTCCACCTTGCTCCATCAGCATAAAATAAATGAAGTTAACACGATATTTCTTTATTTTACAATAATAAAGCTCAGAAACAGTGGGAAATGTTTGCCTTTTTTGTTTCTGATCCATGCTGTCTGCAAATAAAGCATTAAATCAGAGAAATATTGTGTTAAATGAATTAACTTTATGCCCTGCAGGAGTATTCAATAGTGGCTCAGCTCTGCACCAGAAAATCCCATCATGATACGTCCCCTGGTGCCCAGAAGAGAACATAAGCACAGCAGGATGGACCAGAACACGTTTTTACACCAGATGGACTCTATGTCTGAAGGTAAAACATTTGATCTGTACATCCCGCTGGGTAGATCTGATCCTCGCTGCATCACGGTCAACTTAAAATGATGCCTAGGTCCCAGTAGAACCTAAACTGTTTTCCATTGTGTTTGACATTTTCTACATTCTTTTTGCCACTTAACCTATTATAATGCCCTTGATGCTTTTTTCCTAATTAAATTGTTCTCTATTTTTTGGAATTAGGGTGGAAGTTTTATTGTGTTATGTTCTTTAATTTAAAATTGTTGATACTGTGGATACTGCTTAATGTAGCATTCATGTTTCTGGGGATCAACCACTACTGGGGCCATAGATACAAGAGGTTGAGCAGAGATTTTCTTGGCGCTGTGTTTTGACCGAACCATTGTGGGTTTATTAAATTGGTAGCAGTACCGCCGTTGAAAAAAAACAAAAACCAAAAAAACTGACAGCAACTAATTCAGAAACCTAGGACTCTCTTTGTAAAAACTCATGTTATAACTTCTTGTTATTGCTCGTTTTTCCGGAGTTGGGTCGGGATTCATAAGTGTTATAGTTCATACCTACAAGTTTGCAGCATTTGCTCTCACCAAACCTTCCAGCTTCAGGAAACTACAAGCACAGCAGCAATTACTATGGTGGGGGCGGGGAAGTAGGGGGTGTCACTCACAAACTGATGTTTCTGCTTCTGGTACTTTGTCTTATATAGGTGGCTGAACACATATTTTCCGCAAACAAACACTGTTGCTGCACACTGAAGAAGATGAATTTACAGATGCAAACTTTCAAAACATAATAGATGTAATTAATGGAGTTGACATGCTGTCACTCAAGTTAGTCTTTATTCGATAGTTTCAATCATAAAAGACACAATACAAACATAAAAGTGTCATAAAATATCATAGAGGCATAAGAAAAGATAAAAGAGGAATATTCCAATCAATTACGTATATGCAAGAAACATTTACACAAGATAAAAGGTATAATATCCTTGTTCATACCATAAAATCATACATTTCAGTGCAAAATTTAAGTATCATCATTATCGAAAGTTTCCTAACATGAATCTAACAATTTAAACCATACCAGGCAATGTAATGAATTAAGTTTAAAAAGAGTCGTAAAACAATTACACAGAATTCTATCATAAACACAAACCGCTCCTAAGTGGACATAATTGGGATGACGGTGTGGATACTATGGAAGCCTTCAAATGTGTTCTGTGTAGGGCCCAGGTCCAGCTAAGAAATTTTGCCATAGCAATTACTATGTCTTCTCGAGTATTGGTTTTCAAAATACGCAATGCAGTCTCATAGGATCTGGTGCCAAGATTGGAGCACAGCGGCTTAAGCCACCTGTTTCGCAGGTCAGCATATGCTGAGCAGATGAACAGTTCGTGAGCTATGGTCTCTACCATGGAGGGGCACATGGGACAATAAGTATCTAAAGCATCATTCCATTTTGTCGTAAAGGATTTCAACAGAAGGGTGCCCACTCTAAATTGGTGATATAGCTTCCTATCAATTAGTAAGGAAGGGGGACCCCCTCTGGAAGTTACTTTCAGGTCAGGGAGTAGAGGGGAGAGCAATATCAAGAACAAAAAAAGAGGGCTCACTCTTGACCTATAAGTACTTATACCATAGGAGTTACCTCTCAAACATAGGGCATACACCAACAATATCTACACAAAATGTACATTTTTTCTCATTTTATTTCATTTTTACAGTTAAAACATCTTTTTTTCTTTTTTTTCCCTTTTTTTTATATCATATTTTTCAGATTCATCAATTATAAAAATATATACATTCTGCACAAAGGCTACAAGGAAAACATTTTGCAACACAATAAAGTTGTCCTTATTTCTTCAAATTCATGTAGAACACAAAATCAATTAAATGTGCACAACCAGGTAAAGAGCCACACATACACCAAAATTCCAATAAGCTTCTAGCCTTTTGACCAGCTTATGCTCCATAAAAATGCCGGTTAGGGAGCTACTATTCACGAATGACATAGTTTTCCTACTGATCATGTCCCAATAAAGAGCTTTGAACTCGTTTTTGTTAGGAAACGAGTTCCCTAATGGGTCATCCCACAGGTGGCCAAGTCCCATATCAAACAAGCTGCCCTTGATCTTTTACAACCATGCAATTTTCGAAGACATATCTGCCTTCTTAATGTGCATTACTGCATTGGCATAGGATGTTAACTCTGGTGTCGTCCACAACCTTCTCCAGTAAAATATGGGTCTAAATCCTGCATCCCGATCAAACGGAGGATGACCTAGATCTAGTAATAGGGGCTTAATAGGAGTGGATTGAGGCAGGGCTGTTAGTGATCGCAGGACCTATTTTTTTGCAGTTACTAGGGGAGATAGATTGTCGAATCCCAAAAGCTCTGCACCATAGATTATAGATCCTCTAATTTTCCCATTGTACTTAGCCAGTGCTGGCCCAACCGGTTTAGTGTGTGAAAGTCGGTGTTCTTTTAATAGAACACCTGCTAGCTGATTGTGCCTGAGGACTAGCAGTTCTAGCTGGGGGTTTACAGTTCATCCTCCTACCCATATTTACTCCTAAGTAAGTAAAGGTATCTGTTTGTTCCAAAGATGCGTTATTCATTCCCACTCTGCCCTTGATTATTTTGTGTTTATGCAGCACCATGAACTTTGTCTTATCAGCGTTAATTATCAGATCATGGTCGTTGCAAAACACTGCAAATCTGTTTAGGGACCCTTGCAGACCAGATTGAGTTTTGGACTAAATTAGAGCATCGTCTGCAAACATTAGAAGTGGGACACAGAACCGGCAAGAGTTGGAGCATCAGAATGAAAATTGGAGTTGTAGGAGATTACCTTGTTATAAATAGGGAGAAGAGGGTAGGGGCAAGGACACACCCCTGCCGTACTCCCATATTAACTGGGAAGCAAACTCTTAATTCGCCCTGTTGTCCCCACCTTACCTGTGCATAATTTACTTTATGCAATTTGATGATAAAACATAAGAGTTCTGGTGGCATCCCGGCCTCCTTTAGAGAATCCCACAGCTTATACGTGGCACTAAATCGAATGCTGATTTTAAATCAACAAACGCGGCGTACAGGGTCCCCCCAGATAGGATCACAGTACTCAGTCGATCATCATAAATCTAAAGACTTGGTTGATGGTGCTGACATGTGCTCGGAAACCCGCTTGGTAGGTAGACAGTACTTCATGATCGGTTATCCATTCATTGACTCTACCTAACACCAGTCTAGCCACGATTTTTTGTAGGGTGTCAATTAGGCTGATCAGCCTATAGTTGCATGGACTGGCACGGTCCCCTTTTTTATATATTGGGATAATTTCCGCCCCACACCAAGTTTCAGGAATCGGAGCACCTCTGGCCTAGGCGTTTCTGATAATATGGATGTATTTGACCCAGTTCTTACTATCATGTTTGTATATGTCGGCCGGGATGCAGTCCGGGCCAGGGGCCCTTCCTGCTGGAACACAATCCAGAACTCTTTCTATCTCCCCTTTATCAAAGGTTAGGACGGCATCAGTTGAAGGCTCAGAGTAATCAGTTAGGGCATTTGTCGGGGTAGCAAATTGGGCCTGATAATGTGAGACCCAGAAATCGGGTGGAACATTATTAGCTGGTATAGGCTCTGATTCCCCATTACCCCATTTAATCAGTTGCCAAAATTTGAGCCAATTCTTCCCGTTACTAGCATTGGTTATATCTGCCCGTCAAAATTCCTCTTGGCCCTATGTTGGGCTTTTTTTAAATTTACCCTTGCGTTTTGTACCTCCTGTAGATCTCCCAGCCTAATCGCTTGTGACAGTTGCCTAAATGCAGTCCCACATCCATCGTCGTACCATTTAACTGATATTTTTATAGTGAGCCTTGGCACTCTCTTACTAGTTGTAAAGAAGGTATTCAATTTTGCAGAGAGGTCCTCATGTACCTTCATTAGGCGTGAGAAGGGGTCAGCATGGGAATCTAGGGAGGGAAGAATTGATAATGTTTCTGCAATAGTTAGCTTGATATGGGCTAGGGTAGTTTCATCTTCTAAGACCGCAGCCCATTTTAGCAGTCGACAATTGTTGGTCATAATTACATCTCCGGTCAGCATTTCCTGGGGAGCCCTCTGTCTAACCAGTCCCTTCACTGCTAATGTTAGCAGCAAGGGGTCATGGTCGCTCTCCGGTCTATGCTGCACCAGCATATCCAAAAGTCTTGGCCACAGCTCTAAGCTAATGAGAAAATAATCAATTCTACTACTACTTAACCCATTACTGAAGGTGTTAATGCCTTCCCTGTCCGAGGGCGATCTCCCGTTGACTGCCCTGAGACCCCTCCTGAGGGTTAAACTTTTAAGTTCTAGTACCGTCCTTGTCCATTTATTAATAGGCGGCAGAGATAAGGATGCTACTCCCCAAATTGAGTCCTCCTCCACACTAAGATTGTGATCATCGTGGCCGATAGGCTCGAATGTGCAATTTAGATCACCCGCGATCACCAATAGAGGGCCTTCTAAGTCATTTATAAAAGCATCCAAAGAGACAATGGTTGGTGATGCCTTCCCGCCCGCTAGACCACTCGCATATATATTAAGGAATATGAAATCTGGCTTACACTCAGATCGAACCTTTAGGGCCAAAATATCCGGGCTATCAGTTGTTACCTCTTCAATTTGGAAAAACGTCTGTTGCCTAACCCAGGTGATCAAACCCCCACTAGGTCTCCCCTTGTGGTTTACAATCGCCGCTTTACCAAATGCCAGATAGCCTGGACGGTAAATCATATTCACCTACCATGTTTCCTGAAAGGCAATAAAGTCAAATCCCTTGATATAATTTGACCAATCAGATGATGTTATTTTGAAGGGTAGGCCAGCGATATTCCATGATAACAAGGTGATGTGGGAGGGCAGTAGGCCATCGAGATTTGCCATAGTTATTTTTGTCTCGATGCTCGCCTGTTGTTTAGCCTCCGTTTGCTGAGGAGCTATGCTAGGGGCTAGAGGGGGAAGTAATTGACTATCTGTATTCATTGTTAGTCTAGGGGTGGATGGTAGTTGTCAATCACATAGATCTAAGTCCGATAGTGGGACAAACCTATTGGAGAGTTGGGTCTCAAAAGATCTTTGTGCTGGTCTAAAAGATACCCGCTGTTGCCCTGCCCCCTTGTACGACTTAGCTCAGTGCTAAAATGCCACCCAGGTTTATAAAAAAACCCAAGTGGTAATACAGAGATTTTATCCATATTCACCCTGTGGTTCCCACCCAGGTTGTCCAATATAAAACTAGTTGTGTGTTCATTATTAAAATTTACAACAACAAAATCACCCTTCCCTTCCTTCCTAGAGGGGCCTATCCATGATGAGCGTCTGACCATAATCATATGATTTGTAACGCCCTCCTCCCAAATCCCAACGCCCTTCAATTTAGTGTTGAACCAATGCAAGATTTTAAGCAAAAGTTGTTTGGTGGTTTCGGTCTGGCCTTCCCATAGGGCTGGAACATTAGTCAGCACTACCACTAATGGAGCAGCAGCCGGGGGAAGGTGTAAAGACCAGGAGTCAGTTGCAAGTGCATTATGTTTCAAACCACCACGTCCGTGTGTTCCTTGTGAGGGGCTAGCCCTTTTTAAAGGGGCTCTGCTTTTGCGAATATTACCCATTGTCACGTTTTCAGTTGCCGTCGTCACTGGCGTAGTGCTTCCGTCGCCTGGAGTGCTCATGATTGATTGGGAGAATTCACTAGACATATTCCCTATGTCAAGTGGGGCTTGTTTTTTGTGTTAAACTGGGGGGCTTTACTATGTCTGAAACGGTAGTACTGATGCTTAATTTGCCCATGGTATGCACAGCTCAGGGCTCCGATTGTACCAATAAGCCCTCAAGAGCAGAATAGTCAGATTTGGCCTGCTTTTCAAAATTATTAAGGCCTTCCTCAATCCTGCCCAATCTATAAGTGATGGGAGTTAGTAAAGTGGACAGTAAGTTCTCAAGTCTTCTCCACATTTCCTCATTGACTTTAGAGCAGGGATCACCTAGAGAGATGAAGTTTAGGTCTGCACTGCTAGGGGCAACGATTTCTATTTCATTTTCAGCAACCGTTATCGCACAGCCTCCAATTTGATTTATCCTTGGGGCTTTTGCTGTTTTTGGTCTCTGTGGGTCGCCTCCCCTCTTCCTCTTTACCGCAGGCTCAGTAGTAGCTTGATTGATTCAATTCTTAGTTAAAGCCGCAGACCTAGCAGAGGATCGTTGGGGCATACTGGTAGCAGTCACACTTACGGCTACAGGCGGTTGGGCCGGTTCCACCATTAGCCCTGTTGGGGGCGGTATCTGGCCACCTGCATCCTCATCGTTGACGACCATACAAGCATTTATGAAACAGTGTTCGGGAGTGCGGACTGTAGCCAAAGTACCAAGTGGGGCCCGCGCGCATCAGCGGGAGTGCTGATCCCCTCTTATGCGCCTCCTGGTGCGCTGATGGCAGTATGCGGTGTTAATCGCCACAGGGGGTGATTGGAGTTGTAGTATCTGCCCCCGGTCAGGCCCGATAGTCAGCAGGCAGATTTCACCGGCTCTCCCCGGGTCTCCGTGGTCGCTTTATAGTGGCAGGTAAGCAGGACACAAAGCACAAAGTAAGAGTTTGCGCTCCCAAGAAAAAATTAAACTGAGATAGTTAAGAACACCGTTGAATTATGAACCAACGGTAGGCAAATCCAAAAGCACATTCTGTGTATTATGTTTTAGTAGTAAATGGGTCTTCCACAACAAAACAAAGGTAAGTATGTAGGTATGTATGCAGATAATGCCCCCTCTTCGTGAGAAACCTGGAGTCCAAAAAAAACAATCTCCCATCCTCGTGCAGGGTCAGCAGCAGTCGGCACCCTTAAAAATCAGAGTCAAAGGTCCCCAAAAGCAGGGAAAGTCTCTTTAGACAGCCCCCAAGTCTTCACTTTTTCAGCTGCGTGGCTGGCTCCACTTGCAGAACAAGCTTGTGGCGTTATACTTCCATGTCTGTCAGAACGAACCTAGGAGCACAAAAAATCGGGGCGTCCAGAAAGGAAAAAATACAAAGCCTCCAGGCCACAGGTTGCTAGAAGTTATCCTAACTGCTGAAGAGTCAAAGAAGCCGGCTCTAAAGCACTGCGGCTCCGGAGCATTGGTTTAGGCGGCGGCAGCAGCTTCGTGGCTCCTCTGCAGCTGCTGGCGTCTAAAGTCAATGGGAAAGGGGACGTGATTGGCCAGACAGTCACTCAAAATGGGAGTAGGTGTCGTTTGGGCCTGCGTTTGTACAATGTGTACCCATTGGTACACACCAAGCATACAACACTTGACACTGTGACTTTTTCCCAGGTAGTACCCTTGACACTAACATCTTCAGACACAGTGACATCAATAACATGTTAGCAAATTGTGAACCAGGAGGAGATTGGTTTCTTGTTGATTGAAACCTGTGTATAATGAAATAGCACACAATCCACCAGCCTACAAGTAATTGGCCTACATACATTATCTTCACACACAGAAGTAAATGTGTAACAGCCGGCCTTTGCATCTTTCATCTTTTCCATATGTCAGTAAGTAAAGGTAAAGAGGATACAGGTCCACACAGACAATGTCCTACTGGAGTTTGTGTTAAATCAATTTTCTCTACTCTTTTCTCAGGAGTTATAGAACCAGATTATGCTCCTGTTGGAAATTTATACGGAAGTCAAATTAGACGGTGTCATTTGATTAGTACGTTTAATTTCTGACAAGTCTGGGTAAAACTTTTCTTTTACTTTTTGTAGACTCTGATTTAAAGGAATAGTTAAAGATGGTTCTTTTATTTTCTGATTTTCAAACACTGGGATTACAGGACCTATTGTTACCGGAACAGTTACAGCTTCTATATTTTTAGTAAGTTTCTGAATCTTTTCAGCCAATTCATTTGTTGAACGTATATACTCAGAAGTACTCTGTTGTGCTTCAATTTGTTGTTCTACTCTATTTCCAATTCTCTCTGTTCCATCCCTTTGTTTAGGTGTCCCAGTGTATCTGGTTACTATTAATGGAACATCCGAATCATATCTCATTTCTACTCTTTCCGGAACATCTTTTAAGTTTGAAAATCGTTTTGGAGTTTCTACAAGTCTATCCTCTGACTGTGGAGCACTTGAGTTGTACCCATAGAATTTGATTGGTATGGCAGTGGTCTCCTATTTAGGATCTCCTCCAGCCCTGCATCCTCGGGCCCACAATCTTCATAACTTCTTTTTCCTGTTTCTATAATATTCCTATTTTCTGTACATTTTCGCCCTTTTTCCTCATCAACCAATCTGACCGGACACATTCCATCACACATGTTAGCATTTCTCCACCTACGCATTCTACTCTCATCTGTCTCTCTCCAAAATCCACGACCTCTATTCCTTGGTCCCATGTAGTCTCCAAACCTTTCTTGGTCTAAATCATGCATTACATCTTCCCACTCAGCTAAAACTTCAAACTGAGTCGGTCTAGGTCTTGGTTCAATCTTCATCATCTTTTCTCTCAAATTCCTCAGAACTGCGAGACTGAAAGATCCTACTTCTGGGAAAGCTAATGCACCATCATTTTTTAGTATACCTTGCCCAATTTTCTAACCAAATACATATATGGTAGCTATATTTTGTCATCATGAATGATGCAGGCGTTTTCGGCGTAGTGATTATTTTTCCCTCTCTTGTTTCAATTACTTTATCCTTTTTAAACACATTTTTCAATTTTTGGAACCATGAAGATTTTTCTTGCTCCATTCCGTAATAAAATTCAATTTTTGCTAATAATCTCCTGCCTTTCAAAAGATCGCGCACTCTTCCGTAAACTGCTTCGTAACACCAGCCTATCACAGCGCGGTTCACACTAACGCACCAATTAGAACAAGATACGTTTCATTAGTGCTCAACCAATTATTTTGCTGCTTTCGCTGATGCACCAGTCAGCCCTTTACTCTGTCTTGATCACACAGACCAATCCCAGCGCAACACTCATGAAGTCAGCCCTGCTCTGGCTTCTGCAGCTTCAACTGACCCCTCCTTTACAAAATTTATCGGCACACTTTATTTACACCTTCATACAGCAAAATCAGTTAGTAACTACATAAAACAACTCAATTTGTCTTTTTCGCTAAAACCAAAGTGATAGTTTTCTCAATCACACAAGTATTCTGTATTTCCAGTAGACGGCGCTTACCTCTTCTCTACCACAGAATTTTTACTTTTGCCGATAAAGTAGCACTTCCCACTACCTTACTCTTCTCTCAAGCTTAGGTTAAACTTTATTACTCTCTCCGGGTAGAGTTTTAGCCAGAATACGCAATGATCCCTACGCTCAGACCCAAGATTTCACAGGTTGCCTTTGCTATACATTCACCACTTTTACACATAAAGGTCCCTAAACTTGTAACATACGACGATGTCACCACTTTGAAACAGACTAGGTGATGTGCGACTTCACTTGCTACACTTCCTCTGCCTGCAGACAGAGTGACCAGCTTCCCACACTTTCCGGAAGCCTTTTCCAAACTACATATAACGCAATACAAACTCAACAGATGTTAGACCAAAATTCTGTACATCAAAATTCTATATTTTCTACTCTACACATCATATATGCTAGTCAACCTATAGCAACCAATGCTCTGCTACCAAGTATTACTGGCACAGCGCGGCTCCAGAACTTCTTCATAAAACATCACCTTAACCCAAGGAGCTATTCACAAATTTCTCACCAGTGGGCCCATAACACTGCAATTCATTTATACACACATTTACTCTGCTCTGAGGATTCAGTGAAGACCAAAGGGGCTATAGCGGAGTGTCTAAACTTAAGATTGTATACATTATTTACATCTGCAGTTTTAATTCTAATACCATGGTTTTTCTCTAAAGGAAAGATTTAAAACACCCCACCATTCATTTTCAAATGATCAGCTAGTAAAAGTTAACTAAAGGACAACAAGACCTGCTTAATTCTCCATTTATTTAATATTTATTTAGAGATTTAATCTCCTAGCATGATCTCTATGTTTTACTTGAAAGAAAAAATTCAGTTATGCATTAATAACCTGAAAGAAAAATTACATTTAAAACATTCATTTATTAGCATGACAGTTTAGGAAAATAATTCAAAACATATTACCAAGATGAAGAGACGCAGACATCAGCATAGAACAAAGTAACTCCCAAAGAAACACCTCTATCTCTCTTGATGTTCTCTTCTCATAGGACTTCGCAGCCATTCAAAATTTAAAGTTTAGAAAAATTTCAAAGTCCCTGCGCCATGGGAAAATTGTGCAGACCGACAGTATCTCGGGGTGCAAAGATTAAGTCGAAAAGTAAGCTTTTTTCATTGTCCCAAATGTCTTCTTTCATACCCTTTTCCCCTAATTTATCTATCTAAATTCGTAACTCTTATTTCCGAGAGTGTCCGTGATTGGTCAATTTAGAGGTGGATGAACATCACCTCATCGGTTTACTGTTCAATTTATGCGAAGTCATCATTATGATTGAAAAATAGTGGTGCCATTGTTCATGACCTTTTTTTTGCAGTTACTAGGGGAGATAGATTGTCGAATCCCCAAAGCTCTGCACCATAGATTATATATCCTCTAATTTTCCCTTGTACTTAGCTAGTGCTGGCCCCACCGGTTTAGTGTGTGAAAGTCGGTGTTCTTTTAATAGAACACCTGCTAGCTGATTGTGGCTGAGGATTAGCAGTTCTAGCTGGGGTTTCCAGTTCATCCTCCTACCCATAGTTACTCCTAAGTAAGTAAAGGTATCTGTTTGTTCCAAAGATGCGTTATTCATTACCACTCTGCCCTTGATTATTTTGGGGCAGATTTATGTTAACTGGCGCATCCCCAGGGATGCGCCAGTTAACATGCGCCACAGTGCGCCACAGCTCCGCCAGCCATGGTGCGCCGCATTTATAATGCGTATAAGAAAAACAGGAGAAAACCCATAGACCACGTTGGGATGGGTGTGTAGTATAAATAGAAACAATTCCCAACAGGTATCATGTAGGATCAATTTAAGTAATGTATGCAGTCTGCATTACAAATTAGTAAACAAGGAGTCACTGGATTTTTAGACAAAAGGTGGTATTATTCACCAAATAGGCACAGGGAGAGGTCTTTCACATGGTAATACAGTTTAAACAGCACTGTACAGAACAGATCATGTGACAACCCTTGTGGCACTTGGTGCGTGGTGCTATATACAGTGATAATAGTGAAGGTGCAAGTGCTCAAGTGGACAGCATGATCGGCGCATAGAACCAAGTTGGTGCATCAATAAAGGATCTGTGAAACAAGTTGTAATCACTTAAAACATGTTTGCATAAATATGAACAGGAGCACAAAGAGTGACATGCGTCGTATTGTTATAAGCCATGGTGCAAAAACGGCACAGATGCGTGACGCATCTGTGCCGGAAATGTGGCGCATTGCTGGAGTTGCGTCACAAGCGCGACGCAGCTCCAGCAAGGCTCGGGGGTGCCCCATTTTAACAATGCTGCGTCAAGACCTACGCCTGCTTCAAGCAGGCGCAGGGTTTTGACGCAGCATTGGCTTAAAAGTGACTGAGTGAAATCTCATAGATTTCACTCAGCCAATTTTGTGAGGCGCACCTGCCCCGGAACGCCCACCCTGCGCCGGAACGCCCACAAGCGGCGCAGGGCTTTACAACGTGACGCATCTGCCTAGATGCGTCACGTTGTAAATCGTTCGTAGGGATGCGCCACGTTTACGCCGCCTTGGATGACACAACAGCGGCGTAAACGTGGCGCAAGGGCCTCATAAATCTGCCCCTTTGTGTTTATGCAGCACCATATGGCTGAGATACCCGCCACCCCCTCTCAACACAATCCCCAAGAATGGGAAACCAGAAACGGTTCTGGACTTTTGGAAGACGGGAGGGAGTGACCCTCCCGGACGTATTTATTAAAATATGAAACAAAATTAAAACATTAAAATAACAGTTTCATATTAATGTACAATTTCATTTCCACATTGCGATGTTTGGCTAACCTTAACATATTCTCTAATACAAAGGTTCTCCTAGCCGAACTAACATCCTACAAAAACGTTTAACTTGAAATTGTACATCCTAACGTTTAAGGGCCAACGGCAAGGTCGTAACCGGTGTCAAGATCCCTAAACCAGACATATCCCCCTCACTTGTGAGGGGCGACCGCACAGAGGTGTACCTCAAGTGCATTTACCAATTTCCCTTGACTTGACGGGGGCCCCAATAAACTCGACGCCATTTAAAGGTCGTCCGAGGACTCGTGTGAGGTATCTAGAAGGTAGCGTAGACCCCCTCCCAAACCCCACACAACTTACCACATCTGCCGTCGCAGATGTCCAGGCCCCGGGAAATTCCCCAGGAGGGGGCTGTAGCCCCTCCTACCCAGGAAGGGGCCTTGACCGCCTTTCCTTTCCTTTCGGCGGCCCATCCTTAGAAGGGACCGCCTCCCCGTTGAGGGGCCAATGGCCACCTCCCTCGAGCGCTCCCATCCGTAATGGGTGACGCCCACCCATAGGGATCTTCCAATTACTGCTCACCGATCATGACCTTACCGCCCGACCAAAATAAATACGACAATTCTAACTAACTTACTAAATGACTAAATTACTAAAAGACAGTAACAATTACCACTTATTAAAAGGCATGATTACTGATCAACACTAGTGCATATTACTTTATTTGCAAAACATATTACAATTTGACCATTCTTTATTGCATTCTCAAAGTTATCACGATAGTCATCACAACCTGCAAAATTAGTGTTACCACATCAAACTTTATTCAAAACCACTTGCTGTCCTCAGGGGCTGGTGGGTGGGTCAAAATTGGCTCTTCGTTCCGTCTCGAGCTCACGTGCAGCGAGGAGGTGCAGCTTCAGAGCACAGGAACAAGAGGATGCTTTCTTGGCTTGTTGCTCCTTTTATCCGTCTTCAGGGCGGGCGTAAACCCGCCCCTGCCTGCCCCAAAGGGCGTGGCCGGCCGCGTCAGTGTCTAGGCCAGCCCACTCCAGGGCGGGAAAAAGCGCGCCCCGGCTACACCGCTTCGGGCATACCAGCCGAGACTCGCCTCCCGCCCAAGATGGCTTCCCGGGGGGATCGTGGTACTCCGCCATACGTTCGGGGGGACCGAATGGTCGCCCCTTTCCATATGGCTGAGATACCCGCCACCCCCTCTCAACACAATCCCCAAGAATGGGAAACCGGAAACGGTTCTGAACTTTTGGAAGACGGGAGGGAGTGACCCTCCCGGCCGTATTTATTAAAATATGAAACAAAATTAAAACATTAAAATAACAGTTTCATATTAATGTACAATTTCATTTCCACATTGCGATGTTTGGCTAACCTTAACATATTCTCTAATACAAAGGTTCTCCTAGCCGAACTAACATCCTACAAAAACGTTTAACTTGAAATTGTACATCCTAACGTTTAAGGGCCAACGGCAAGGTCGTAACCGGTGTCAAGATCCCTAAACCAGACATATCCCCCTCACTTGTGAGGGGCGACCGCACAGAGGTGTACCTCAAGTGCATTTACCAATTTCCCTTGACTTGACGGGGGCCCCAATAAACTCGACGCCATTTAAAGGTCGTCCGAGGACTCGTGTGAGGTATCTAGAAGGTAGCGTAGACCCCCTCCCAAACCCCACACAACTTACCACATCTGCCGTCGCAGATGTCCAGGCCCCGGGAAATTCCCCAGGAGGGGGCTGTAGCCCCTCCTACCCAGGAAGGGGCCTTGACCGCCTTTCCTTTCCTTTCGGCGGCCCATCCTTAGAAGGGACCGCCTCCCCGTTGAGGGGCCAATGGCCACCTCCCTCGAGCGCTCCCATCCGTAATGGGTGACGCCCACCCATAGGGATCTTCCAATTACTGCTCACCGATCATGACCTTACCGCCACAGGCCGGATAGTTGACCGGCTATCCGGACCCCCCACAACACTCCTGCCTAAAGGTCATGTCATAAAGTCTTTAGCCAAGCTATCAGGTCTCCTATGAGTAGTTCGTTCCCTATCCGGGACAAATGAACACCATCCCCCAAATACATACTGTCCCCTTTAATACAACCATGCAAAATAGAATGCAGTGTACTTGAACGGAACAATCTACTCACTTTATTATTAATTTTCTTTACTGAATGATTCAGAGCAGAAACCGAAATAGCCCCCCGCCACACTTTCCATGGGATCATATGGGACCATGCAATTGTGCACCCTGGAACTCTTCTTGCCAACCAACTTACCGTGGAAAGCATTGCCTCAAGAAGCAGTCGTCTACCAGTGGTCACCAAATCATTGCCCCCAAGATGTACTATGACTACAGACGGCGGTGACCTCGTCCGCCCTAACAAACCCTCAAAAAATGATTGAAACTGGTCAATACAGAGCCCGCCCTTTCCGTAGAAGGACACACTGTACCCGTATTCCCCAGCCACGTGAATCATGTCACCTGCTTTGAATACGTCCGCGGCACGCCTCACGTATGAGTGGCCCACGACCCACACCTCCTTTTTCACAGCCGGTGATGTCTGACCGCTGGCCCCCCGGTGTCGGGTCGACTGCACAGTCCGCCCCGCCTCGTAGGCTTGCGCAACTGCAAACCAAACAAAAACAAGAAGCGTGAGTACATCATTACAGCTTCACAACATGTGCAACCGCACATACCTCTTATAACAGTTTGAGGACCAACGCCCCACACGTTTTACTTGTTCAACATTCAGACCCCTGGCTGTAGCCTCTGTAGCAGCCCCTACCTGAAAGGAATGGGTCCCAAACTCGCCGGGATTCAAGCCCGCGGCCGAAATTGACATCGCAAGCACCCGCTGAAACTGAAACCTCGTCAGTGGGGTGGCGTCAGCGTGTCTCAACAAGGTCCCCCCCCATGATGCCACCCTTTGCGTTAAATATTCCTCCACGCACACCACAGGGCACATGGAAGACCCGGGAATCCTTTGTATGATTATGCCGTCCCCAATCGCACCCTGATCGGTCTTGGACCTGACAAACGAGACAGTCATTGTCTCCCCCCTGACCTGAACGTGCTCTCGGCACAGTCCCCCCATGGTATCCTGCTTGTTCTTTGCCACTAGTTCGCTTACCCGCATAGCCCCATGGAATGCTAGCACAAAAGCGGCTCGGAATAACACTGTTTCATACTGGGATGAACACGTTGCAGGAAGGACAGATAACAACAGAGCCAACCTATCCAGACCTATCGGGCGCCTTTCATCTACTCTGCGACCCTCAAGGCGTTGCCACCCACGTAGCGCTTTTTGCACAACGAAAGATGCAGTCGGGTCTTGGATCCCATGAGCCCTTGCCATAAAGGAAATGGCGGCCCGATGCCTCTGGGCCGTAGCCACTGATTTGCCTGCCTGATGTAAGGACAGCAGAAATTTTACCACTAGCTCTTCCTGACCCCAAAGCTCTCCCCTAGCAGTCCCCAAAAAGGCCCAATAGGATCGGAACGCCCCTTCATATGCCTTCCTCGTCCTGGGTGCTAAACTCTCTCCCACGAGGTTCTGTAGTTCGGGGCACCGAGAGACCAGAGAGCTTCGGGAAAGGGTGCCGCCACCGGGTCCGCTGTGGGCAGCAAACCCCAGAAGGCCTGCATACGAAAACGAGAAAGCGCATCAGCCGCTTGATTCATCACCCCCGGCACATGTCTTGCCCTAAATAGCACGTTCAATTGCATACACAATAACACAATTTCTTTGAGCAATCTCAGAATCCATTTGCATCGTGCTGCCTGGCTATTGATACACTCAACCACGGTCATGTTATCAGACCAAAAAACCACAGAGTGATCTCTGAGTCCCTCAGGCCAAGTTTTCAGGGCCACCAGAATGGGAAAAAGTTCAAGAAAGGCAATGTTACTTGTCAGCCCACACTCATGCCACCATAACGGCCATTTCTGGGCCGACCATTGTGTGCCGAATATGGCACCAAAACCAATGCTCCCAGCCGAATCTGTCCACAGCCCCAGCTCTTCGGAGGACACCGGCGGTTTATTCCAGACAATTCGACCATTGAACTCCGCCAGAAATGCCAACCAAATGCGCATGTCCTGGCGAACCTCTGCCGATAGTCTTGTGCGATGATGACCCTCCTTCAGGCCGACCATGACCTGAGCGATCGAGCGGGAAAAAGGGCGGGCCATCGGCATTACTCTCAGGGCAAAATTCAGCTGGCCCACCAATTGTTGTAATTGATGCAGTCTGACTTTAGACTCACTAATACACTTTTCCAGGGTAGCCCTAAATCTTAACACCTTTTCACTTGGTAATCGAAAACAACCTTCCTCTGAATCGAGCTCGATCCCCAGGAACTCGAGGCAAGTCGAGGGACCCACAGTCTTACCTGGTGCCAGTGGCACACCAAAATGCTTCATTAAGACACAAAATTCATTCAAAGCCTGTCCACATTCTAGATCCCCAGCCGCCCCCAGAAACAAAAAGTCATCGAGATAATGCATGACATGCTGAAAACCCGTCCTCTTTGTGAAGACCCATTGCAGAAAACAACTGAACTTTTCAAAATAGGCACAAGATATAGAGCATCCCATCGGCATACATCTATCCATGTAATAGTGACCCTGAAACATGAAACCAAGGAGACGCTGATCGTCTGGGTGTACCGGGAGCAACCGGAACGCTGACTCAATATCTGATTTTGCCATCAGCGCCCCGGGCCCTAGGCGATTCAACATGGCGACGGCCTCATCGAAGGATGCGTACCGCACCGAACACACTTCCGGGTCTATCGCATCATTTACGGAAAGACCACGTGGGGCTGATAAATTATGTATCAACCTAAACTCACCCGGGTCCTTCTTAGGGACCACCCCCAAAGGGGAACAAACAAAGTTAGCACATGGTGGCTCATCAAATGGACCGGCGACTCGACCTCGAGTAACCTCCTTCCCAATCTTCTCCTGTACCACGGTTGTATGTTGCAAGACCGACAGTTGGTTTTTACATTTTGCTAAACCCTGAAAATCCCCCACTGGGATGCGGAAACCATATGAAAACCCGTTCCGCAACACCCCAGCGGAAACATGATCCGGGTACTCGCTGAGCCAAGGAATCATTGCCATGGTATCAATCGGAGTAGGTAAAGGCGCCCCTCGGACTATTTCAGACCTGCTTGGCGCCTCCCCTACCACCGTTATCACCTGTTTTGGCTCTGCACATGGACTCAGGATGGGATGGCTGCCCACACCCTCCGCATTCATGTCTAAACTTGCATGACCCCTGGGGCCTCGTACATTTACCCCTGTTAAAGTTCCAACAAATCCCCCTTTTACCTGCGTTGCCGTTCGGCTTCGAGTGGTAGTCATTACCTGTACTCGATCGAAAGGGTGTCCCAGCATATTGGCGGGAGGATTCACCCCCGCTACTCCCTACCAATGGTAACTTCAACATACCAGTACTCTCCATTTTCGACCATGAAACAGAATCGTAACAATCCCAAGTCAAGTTCTTGTCGTGTTCTTTCGCTTTTCTAAAAATATTATCGTAACAAAACCACTGATTGCCCCCATACGATACAGAATATTCCATAATCCGTGACTGATAAATAGGCAATTCGGACAGCAACTCGGGCCTACATTCACCCATGATGGCGGTAAAAATTCCCCATGCCCTGCCCCAATTGCCAATGTTTTCGTCAACCTAAAAGGCGGCCATCTTTGCGCACCAAACACTCGGATGCATGAGCTCCTTTTGGCTCTTAACATGCTCCATCTCATAATGATCAGTAAGCAACGAGAACATGTTTACATACTCATCTGCCCACATCTTTTCCTTAATAGCCAAAGGAACATGCTGACCCAATTTTTCCCTTCGTGAGGGTGCAGACTCATCCCTCGCAATCGGCAATGGCCGCTTACCTGAACCGGAAGCTGCGTCTGCCGCTGGACCTGCTCCTGTCGATTTTCCACCCGCCGGAGACGGCGTGATAACTGGCGATGGTGCCTTCACCGCCTCCCTATTTTCACGCAGTTGCTTCATCAACACCCGTGCGTCGTCAGCCGTGGCGCCCTCGCCATCTTTCCCCAACCACGCTGCCAATTGTGCTGCCAACTCGGGCGGCATATCCTCCCCGGACACGGGGGTGACCACCACGGGAATCGGATTCCCCTCTGTCGGCACCGGAGTTGGCCTTTCGAGTGGGGTATCGGGAACCGGGGTGTCTCCCCCCGCTGCCCCCCGTCTGGGCCTCTTGCCCTTCCCTCCTGGAGCGGCTCCTGCCAACGGCCGTTTCGGTCCCCCTTCCCCGTCTCTAGCCGCCATCTGCCTCTTTAGATCGGTTACCTCCTTCATGAGCATACGGAGCATCTGGTCGGTAGTAACTCGCTTTCCAACTTTCTTAGGCATTCTCAGACAGAGTATCTGCAAGACAAAAAGAAAGATTACCACGTTCAAAATTGGCTCTTCGTTCCGTCTCGAGCTCACGTGCAGCGAGGAGGTGCAGCTTCAGAGCACAGGAACAAGAGGATGCTTTCTTGGCTTGTTGCTCCTTTTATCCGTCTTCAGGGCGGGCGTAAACCCGCCCCTGCCTGCCCCAAAGGGCGTGGCCGGCCGCGTCAGTGTCTAGGCCAGCCCACTCCAGGGCGGGAAAAAGCGCGCCCCGGCTACACCGCTTTGGGCATACCAGCCGAGACTCGCCTCCCGCCCAAGATGGCTTCCCGGGGGGATCGTGGTACTCCGCCATACGTTCGGGGGGACCGAATGGTCGCCCCTTTCCATGAACTTTGTCTTATCAGCGTTAATTATCAGATCATTGTCGTTGCAAAAGACTGTAAATCTGTCTAGGGACCCTTGCAGACCAGATTGAGTTTTGGACAAAATTAGAGCATCGTCTGCAAACATTAGAAGTGGCACCTTAGAACCGGCAAGAGTTGAAGCATCAGAATGAAAATTGGAGTTGTAGGAGATTACCTTGTTATAAATAGGGAGAAGAGGGTAGGGGCGCGGACACACCCCTGCCGCACTCCCCTATTAACTGGGAAGCAAACTCTTAATTCGCCCTGTTGTCCCCACCTTACCTGTGCATAATTTGCTTTATGCAATTTGATGATAACACATAAGAGTTCTGGTGGCATCCCGGCCTCCTTTAGAGAATCCCACAGCTTATTACGTGGCACTAAATCGAATGCTGATTTTAAATCAACAAACGCGGCGTAGAGGGTCCCCCCAGATAGGATCACAGTACTCAGTCGATCATCATAAATCTAAAGACTTGGTTGATGGTGCTGACATGTGCTCTGAAACCTGCTTGGTAGGTAGACAGTACTTCATGATCGGTTATCCATTCATTGACTCTACCTAACACCAGTCTAGCCACGATTTTTTGTAGGGTGTCAATTAGGCTGATCAGCCTATAGTTGCATGGACTGGCGAGGTCCCCTTTTTTATATATTGGGATAATTTCCGCCCCACACCAAGTTTCAGGAATCGGCGCACTTCTGGCCAAGGCGTTTATGATAATATGGATGTATTTGACCAAGTTCTTACTATCTTGTTTGTGTATGTCGGCAGGGATGCAGTCCGGGTCAGGGGCCCTTCCTGCTGGAACACAATCCAGAACTCTTTCTATCTCCCCTTTACCAAAGGTTAGGACGGCATCAGTTGAAGGCTCAGAGTAATCAGTTAGGGCATTTGTCGGGGTAGCAAATTGGGCCTGATAATGTGAGACCCAGAAATCGGGTGGAACATTATTAGCTGGTATAGGCTCTGATTCCCCATTACCCCATTTAATCAGTTGCCAAAATTTGAGCCAATTCTTCCCGTTACTAGCATTGGCTATATCTGCCCATCAAAATTCCTCTTGGCCCTAACGTTGGACTTTTTTTAAATTTACCCTTGCGTTTTGTACCTCCTGTAGATCTCCCAGCCTAATCGCTTGTGACAGTTGCCTAAAATGCAGTCCCACATCCATCGTCGTACCATTTAACTGATATTTTTATAGTGAGCCTTGGCACTCTCTTACTAGTTGTAAAGAAGGTATTCAATTTTGCAGAGAGGTCCTCATGTACCTTCATTAGGCGTGAGAAGAGGTCAGCATGGGAATCTAGGGAGGGAAGAATTGATAATGTTTCTGCAATAGTTAGCTTGATCTGGGCTAGGGTATTTTCATCTTCTAAGACCGCTGCCCATTTTAGCAGTCGACAATTATTGGTCATAATTACATCTCCGGTCAGCATTTCCTGGGGAGCCCTCTGTCTAACCAGTCCCTTCACTGATAATGTTAGCAGCAAGGGGTCATGGTCGCTCTCCGGTCTATGCTGCACCAGCATATCCAAAAGTCTTGGCCACAGCTCTAAGCTAATAAGAAAATAATCAATTCTACTACTACTTAACCCATTACTGAAGGTGTTAATGCCTTCCCTGTCCGAGGGCGATCTCCCGTTGACTGCCCTGAGACTCCTCCTGAGGGTTAAACTTTTAAGTTGTAGCACCGCCCCTGTCCATTTATTAATAGGCGGCAGAGATAAGGATGCTACTCCCCAAATTGAGTCCTCCTCCACACTACGATTGTGATCATCGTGGCCAAGAGGCTCGAATGTGCAATTTAGATCACCCGCGATCACCAATAGAGGGCCTTCTAAGTCATTTATAAAAGCATCCAAAGAGACAATGGTTGGTGATGCCTTCCCGCCCGCTAGACCACTCGCATATATATTAAGGAATATGAAATCTGGCTTACACTCAGATCGAACCTTTACGGCCAAAATATCCGGGCTATCAGTTGTTACCTCTTCAAGTTGGAAAGACGTCTGTTGCCTAACCCAGGTGATCAAACCCCCACTAGGTCTCCCCTTGTTGTTTACAATCGCCACTTTACCAAACGCCAGATAGCCTGGGCGGTAAATCATATTCACCGACCATGTTTCCTGAAAGGCAATAAAGTCAAACCCCTTGATATAATTTGACCAATCAGATTATGTTATTTTGGAGGGTAGGCCAGCAATATTCCATGATAACAAGGTGATGTGGGAGGGCAGTAGGCCATCGAGATTTGCCATAGTTATTTGTGTCTCGATGCTCGCCTGTTGTTTAGCCTCCGTTTGCTGAGGAGCTATGCTAGGGGCTAGAGGGGGGAAGTAATTGACTATCTGTATTCATTGTTAGTCTAGGGGTGGGGGGTAGTTGTCAATCACATGGATCTATGTCCAATAGTGGGGAAAACCTATTGGAGAGCTGGGTCTCAAAAGATCTTTGTGCTGGTCTAAAAGATACCCGCTGTTGCCCTGCCCCCTTGTACGACTTAGCTCAGTGCTAAAATGCCACCCAGGTTTATAAAAAAACCCAAGTGGTAATACAGAGATTTTATCCATATTTACCCTGTGGTTCCCACCCAGGTTGTCCAATATAAAACTAGTTGTGTGTTCATTATTAAAATTTACAACAACAAAATCACCCTTCCCTTCCTTCCTAGAGGGGCCTATCCATGATGAGCGTCTGACCATAATCATATGATTTGTAACGCCCACCTCCCAAATCCCAACGCCCTTCAATTTAGTGTTGAACCAATGCAAGATTTTAAGTAAAAGTTGTTCAGTGGTTTCGGTCTGGCCTTCCCATAGGGCTGGACCATTAGTCAGCACTACCACTAATGGAGCAGCAGCCGGGGGAAGGTGTAAAGACCAGGAGTCAGTTGCAAGTGCATTATGTTTCAAACCACCACGTCCGTGTGTTCCTTGTGAGGGGCTAGCCCTTTTTAAAGGGGCTCTGTTTTTGCGAATATTACCCATTGTCACGTTTTCAGTTGCCGTCGTCACTGGCGTAGTGCTTCCGTCGCCTGGAGTGCTCATGATTGATTGGGAGAATTCACTAGACATATTCCCTATGTCAAGTGGGGCTTGTTTTTTGTGTTAAACTGGGGGGCTTTACTATGTCTGAAACGGTAGTACTGATGCCTAATTTGCCCATGGTATGCGCAGCTCAGGGCTCCGATTGTACCAATAAGCCCTCAAGAGCAGAATAGTCAGATTTGGCCTGCTTTTCGAAATTATTAAGGCGTTCCTCAATCCTGTCCAATCTATAAGTGATGGGAATTAGTAAAGTAGACAGTAAGTTCTCAATTCTTCTCCACATTTCCTCATTGACTTTAGAGCAGGGATCACCTAGAGAGATGAAGTTTAGGTCTGCACTGCTAGGGGCAATGATTTCTATGTCATTTTCAGCAACCGTTATCGCGCAGCCTCCAGTTTGGTTTATCCTTGGGGCTTTTGCTGTTTTTGGTCTCTGTGGGTCGCCTCCCCTCTTCCTCTTTACCGCAGGCTCAGGAGCAGCTTGATTGATTCAATTCTTAGTTAAAGCCGCAGACCTAGCAGAGGATCGTTGGGGCATACTGGTAGCAGTCACGCTTACGGCTACAGGCGATTTGGTCGGTTCCACCATTAGCGCTGTTGGGGGCGGTATCTGGCCACCTGCATCCTCATCGTTGACGACCATACAAGCATTTATGAAACAGTGTTCAGGAGTGCGGGCTGTAGCCAAAGTACCAAGTGAGGCCCGCGCGCGTCAGCGGGAGCGCTGATCACCTCTTATGCGCCTCCTGGTGCGCTGATGGCAGTATGCGGTGTTAATCGCCACAGGGGGTGATGGGAGTTGTAGTATCTGCCCCCGGTCAGGCCCAATAGTCAGCAGGCAGGTTTCACCGGCTCTCCCCGGGGCTCCGTGGTCGCTTTATAGTGGCAGGTAAGCAGGACACAAAGCACAAAGCAAGAGATTGGGCTCCCAAGAAAAAATAAAATGAGATAGTTAAGAACACCGTTGAATTATGAACCAACGGTGGGCAAATCCAAAAGCACATTCTGTGTATTATGTTTTAGTAGTAAATGGGTCTTCCACAACAAAACAAAGGTAAGTATGTAGGTATGTATGCAGATAATGCCCCCTCTTCGTGAGAAACCTGGAGTCCAAAAAAACAATCTCCCATCCTCGTGCAGGGTCAGCAGCAGTCGGCACCCTTAAAAATCAGAGTCAAAGGTCCCCAAAAGCAGGGAAAGTCTCTTTAGACAGCCCCCAAGTCTTCACTTTTTCAGCTGCGTGGCTGGCTCCACTTGCAGAACAAGCTTGTGGGGTTATACTTCCATGTCTGTCCAGAACGAACCTAGGGGCCTCATTTATGAAAAGTGACGCATCGCTGCGTGAAAACAGCGATGCGTCACTTTTCACTGTGCACTCCTTACGACATTCCTGATGCGTCATATTTAATGTATGACGCATCATGTCGCAAGGAGTTACAGATACGTCAGTATTTCTGACGTATCTTTAAGCGCAAAAGTGACGCATTGCTGGAGTGTGTCACAAAAGTAACGCAACTCCAGCAATGCGTCCTTTCACATGGGGAAAGCCCCATGTGAAAGGGCTTGCGTCGGTCTTACGCCTGCTGTGAGGCAGGCGCAAGATTTTGACGCAACAGCGTCCTAAAAGTGACGCAGTGAAATCTCATAGATTTCACTGCGTCACTATTACGAGGCTTTTTGCGGGGGAACGCCCCCTCTGCATACATTATACCTGACGCAGGTATAATGTGGCGCAGGGGTTTAAAAAGTGACGCATCTACCTAGATGCGTCACTTTTTAAATATGGCGCAACGAGGCGCATTTTTTACACCGCTGGTGCGTGCAAAACTGACGCAAGGCCTTCATAAATATGGCCCTAGGAGCACAAAAAATCGGGGCGTCCAGAAAGGAAAAAATACAAATCCTCCAGGCCACAGGTTGCTAGAAGTTATCCTAACTGCTGAGGAGTCAAAGAAGCCGGCTCTAAAGCACCGCGGCTCCGGAGCACTGGTTTAGGAGGCGGCAGCAGCTTCGTGGCTCCTCTGCAGCTGCTGGTGTTTAAAGTCAATGGGAAAGGGGACGTGATTGGCCGGCCAGTCACTCAAAATGGGAGTAGGTGTCGTTTGGGCCTGCGTTTGAACAATGTGTACACATTGGTACACACCAAGCATACAACACTTGACACTGTGACTTTTTCCCAGGTAGTACCCTTGACACTAACATCTTCAGACACAGTGACATCAATAACATGTTAGCAAATTGTGAACCAGGAGGAGATTGGTTTCTTGTTGATTGAAACCTGTGTATAATTAAATAGCACACAATCCACCAGCCTACAAGTAATTGGCCTACATACATTATCTTCACACACAGAAGTAAACGTGTATCAGCCGGCCTTTGCATCTTTCATCTTTTCCATATGTCAGTAAGTAAAGGGAAAGAGGATACAGGTCCACACAGACAATGTCCTGATTCACAGGTGATCCATTAAGTATGCACATGACTAAGACTTCTTTTAACTTCAAATTGGGCCCGCAGGGCAATGTAATTGAAATTATAAAATAGTATCATACAACAACTACATTTGATACAACAAATATACACATTAAAATACATACTAAGACACACAAAACTAGCAAATCTTGAATGGAATAGTGTTAAAACATCACTCCTGTACAACGTGAATTAAAATGTAATATGCTGTTGTTCTGAAATACTTTTGATCGGAAGTGCTTATTCCAAATGCTACCAACTGAGTCCTCTTTCCCATTTACGTTAACTATGTGGGAGGCTCTTCCTGCTAGCAGATATCTCTGAACGAGCATGGTGGCATACAGAGGAGGTGGCACTGTCTGTTGACTGATGCCTTCCACATAAATGTGTACCTATATGGAATTTCTGCAATGCTAGGTATCATGTACATATCTCCTTACCACTCAGGTTGGTTCGTCCACCATGTTGTCTGAGATGCTCAAAAGAGATCTTGGTGATTTTTTGTTAACACGGGCAAAACCTCAAGTAATTCTAAAATCTTGTATTTAGAATAACATTTTTTTACTCCAAATTACTTTCTTATTACACAATTTTTGCCTGCAGGATGCTCTTTATAGCAAAACATGTCTCGCCGGAAATGTAAAACTGACGTATGCCACAACGGCAAGACATGTGCCCCACAAAACAGTCTCCCATCCGTATGTCATGAGAATATTGTACGCCTTCATGCAACATTTTAACACGAATGATCAGGGAAAATTATGTATGATATGAGAAGACATTTTTTCACAATTTTAACCTCATGTAGTCCATAGCAGAAACAAGGAATTATATTAAACATGACTCAAAAGAGGTATGCATAGTAACTATGTGTGTCCCCACCTAAACTATTTCCAACCCAATTAATTGCGTTCATAACACAACACCCCCCGACTCAAACGGAGTCCTTTCATATGCAGCTTTACTGCTTATGTGTAGGTTAGGAAGGATGTCCTGCCTTTGCTACTCGTGTTCCATATTAAGAACCTTACTTTCTCATTGTTAAATTAATGTTTTGACTTCAAAACTATGTAGGCAACAACTACACCATCAACGTAATCCATGTATGAGTCTAAAAGCAGTGGTACCATATGCAATGTATAAACACGCGTTTAAAGACTACTACCTCTAGAAAAACATTACTGAACATATGCTGAAGTTAAGCACGTGTTAATAGCCTCAACATATTGACATATGTACTGAGTTATGTGTGATATGCTCACATTTAAGTGTCTGTGAGTGGGCTTGGTCCAATGTAACTGTATATTGTTCCTGAATAACGCTAGTAAGGATGGATTTCATTTGAACTCTGTATTTTTAAAAAGCACACATACGATTTCAGAGAATGGCTTTGTCATGAGGCCCATAGGAGTATTGTTGTCTTCCCTATGTTAGCATGAGATCGTTGCTGCCCGTCTCCTGCATTACACACGTTACTACACAAATTGTTTTTGCTTGTGCCACTCTGAAACTTTCACATAGAACATGCTGTTCTTTTCGCGCCTTGCTCGTTCCTAGAATTTTGTCTGCACATTGTGAACAAGGTCAAACAATACCCCTTGTTATTTTGTTCTTGTCAAGCCCTAGCGCCTAGACAAAACATGCAGATGCAGCTGTTGCTTGGGAACATGTACTTTGGTCATATTGGGCTACACAGATATGTTACGGATACTTAGAGAGGGATCTTTCCAGGCAGAAGAGCATGAAAGCACCTGTGATGTAAAGCTACCATATATAGACTGCGGTACAGAGTCTGCTGATAACACCCAGTGATCTTCTAACATATAATAATTTTGCTTTTATACAAGGGGAGGGAGGCTAGGCTACTCTGTTGTTTATCATAACAGCCCCTTACATGATTTTCCGACTACTTGCTATGCTGACCGTATTTGTTTTTGCCATTTTTCTACTGATTGTGGCACGTATACTGCATACTAGAGCACGTTAGTTAAAATAAACATTTGAAACTGTTGTGTGTTTCTGTCAGATCTTATTGTGGACGGGTACAAGAGCGCAAGCGAAAGGGTGTGTTTGCAAACGCGATTCCTGAGAGAGTCAGGAGTGTTGAGTTCTTGGGTGTCTAATCACTTGTTTCTCTGTGAGTGAGTAGGAGGGCTAATGAGACACTATAGCTAGTCGGTCTCGGGTACTAAGGTGGCAGGATAACTCAGTCCCAAACTACTAAGGTCCCATAATCCCAAGCCTAGTTCTGTGATCTCGCAGAATCCACACAACATGGCACCGCCAACGTTTGGTCTGTTACTTATAGGCGAGTCACCTAAGTAGCGCTTGTGCTTATCCACAATACCCTATCACCGGTTACCAGAGACGTCCGTGGTGGGAGTGCTTTGCCTCCTCAGTTTGTAGGGTACACCTATTTGCTGTAGGTTTTCAAGCTTGAATTATAGAAAGGGTTTTGACCCGTTTTGTGCTACCGTTTAGCTTCACTTTTGATCTATTTGTAATGGAGCAACTGGTCGCTATTCCTGCACATTGCCCTACACCCGAACACTCGGTCTATTACAAAACTTGACTCTCAACTGTATGATCTCTTACTTGAGACCGACCCTGACTTAATATTTGTAACGAAGACATGGTTCAATGAGGGCTCCAACCCCACGATTGCTAGTGCCATCCCACCAGGCTACTTGATTATAAAGATGGATCGGCTAGTGGGTAGAGGGGCGGAATTGGCATAATTTTTTTAAAATCTTTCTCGTGCTCTATCCTACTAGCGGAGGATATTGACGGCGCTGAAATCATTGGCCTCCAGTTTACCGCTTCTGACCATCAGACAATTGCAGGGGTCCTTGTTTATAGGCCACCTGGCCCAGTTGGAATATTTTCAGAGTCACTCAGTCAAGCCATTTCTCTAATTGTCACCAAATATAAGCACTGTTTGGTGTTAGGAGATTTTTATATTTATATGGACGATCCAACGGAGCCTGAGCCAATAAGGTGGCAGGAATCCTTGGAGAAAAGGGGCATATTTTAGATCAGATATTCTCCAACGCCATAGTTAAAATAGACACACTGCTTCCACTGGTGTGGTCTGATACCTTCCTTTTGGATTTTAAAATAGCTAAGACTCCATCTCACCCACAATCTCGGGGTAAGGCTCGCCCTTACACCTTTAGACCCTTCAGCCAGATTACATATGATGCCATGAGGGCAGCCATGAGTCAGTATCCGATTCTCTTTAGCGGCGACCCTGAGATCAATGCTCTCAGCCTTGAGAATTGGCTTGAGGATTGTGCCTCAGAGTTGGCACCCCTCACTACTTATAAGGCAAAATCAACTCCTTCCTCTGTACCGTGGTTTACTGAAACCCTTAGGAAAAGCAGGAGTGCCTGTAAACGACTAGAGAGAGTGTGGCTTAATAAGTTTAATCCTGAGGACAAGGTTATCTATAAAAAAGCTCTGAAAGCCCATAACAATAAAGTCTGTATTGAAAACAAAAAGCTTTTTCTCTTCTAAAGGTAGTGGCTCATACGAGCAAAGAAATCTTTAAAATTGTTAAGGACTTCTCATCTCCCATTGCAGTGAGTATCCCATTCACCCATACTTCCGCCTGGGTTCTTCAGATAGCCAGTTACTTCCATGATAAAATCTGTTTGATTCAACAATCTTTTGTTCCCACGGATATACTTAAAATAGACTAAGCGTGGGTTTCAGACCCCGCATCCTCTGGGGTTGGTTATTCAATAACTCAATTTCCCCCCCATCTCGTTAGAAAAATGCTTTGAGATTATGATGATATTGAAGTCGGGCTCCCCTTCAGATCAATGTCCCGTAAAAACCTTGATGGGCATTGCGGAGACTATAAATCCTGCTGTTAATTTGGTTTTGAATACCTCGCTACAAAAGGGGATGGTACCAAGCTGTTGGAAAAAGGCCAAAATCATTCCCTTGTTGAAGAAACTTACTGCAAACCCAGCACTCACCTCCAGTTACAGGCCTATATTATTGCTGCCTTTCTTCTCTAAAGTTCTCAAAAAGTACGTTAACTCAGTATTGACGGAATATGAGGAAGAGAACCACGTACTCCATGATAGTCAGTCTGGTTTCAGAGCCCACCTTAGCACTGAAACAGCTCTACTGAAAGTCTCAGAAATTATTAAAACACAGCTAGATAAAGGGGGAAGTGCTGTGTTGATATTACTGGACTTGTCTGCGGCCTTTGATACCGTGCCCCATGACCGGCTCCTACAAAGGCTGCTGGACTGTGGTATTGGGGGCATCGTATTTAGGTGGTTCGCTTCCTTTTTGAGCGAACGGCAGCAGGAAATATGGTCCCCTCCTTTATCAGTCCCTATCCAATCCATTAAAGTGGGGGTATTCCCAGGGAGCGATTTTGAGCCCGACGCTCTTTAACATTTATATGGCCCCCATCGCACGTCTAGCTGAGTCTCACGGCGCCAAGATTGTATCATATGCCGATGATACGCAACTGATGTTTAGGTGCTACAAAGAGGCTAATTTTAGAAGAAGCGAGATCAACATCTGCAACCCTGAAAAATCTGAAATCATCTTCTTTGGCTGCCCACCATGTGAGTCATGACACCAATGGTGGCCCTGTGACATGTCTCCCCCCTCTGCTCCAGTCAGTATGGTAAAGAACTTGGGGGTTAAACTAGACATTACCTTAACAATGAAGACTCAAATTCAAACTGTTTCTGGCTCCGGTTTTGGTTTGCTAAAAATATTTAAAGACTTTCTTCCTCTGTTACTGACCGAATACCATAAGACTGCAGTGCAAGCCTTAATCACATCCAGGTTGGATTACGTCAATGTTCTGTACCTGGGTTTACATGAAATTTACTCAACTGGCTGCAGGAAGTCCAGAATGCTGCAGCCAGAGCTATTCTTATGGTGGAGCCCTGAGTTTGTATGACACTCCACCTGAAGGCATTGTACTGGCTCTCGGTTCAAAAAAGGATCTAGTTTAAGGCTCTAGTACTGGCTTTATGAGCTCTCCATGGTGCGGGTGCTGTATATTTGAGGAGGAGGGTCTAGCACTATGAGCCTCAATGTGTCTTGAGGTCCTCAGGAAAGTCCCTGATGCTCATTCCTAAATTTGCCAGCTCTCGGGCAGCCCGCCTATGGAATCTTCTGCCTCTTCATCTTAGACCTTGGGGGCGAGGTTTGAGGTCTAGTTGTCTGTGGTTTTGGTGGGTCTTAGGGCCGGGACACTCTGTGTGAGTAGCCGTACGCTCTACAAACACCTATTTTCATTTCATTGACATTGGCTGATGTCAATTTTGTTTTTGATCCTTCTTTACAGGCACAGGAGTTTCTTCAGTTTGAACATCCACTTCCTTGGTCTGACCTTCTTCTTGAACAGTACAAATGTACAATCTATACTGATGGTTCCTCACAGCTGGCCATTGGTACAGAACAAGCTTATTCTGCAGCTTGTGCTATTGTGGCAGGCACAATTGTGGATGGTACGTTTCTGTCGTCATTGGTGCACACACAGACCCTTGGTGATTGCACGGTACAATTGGCCGAGTTGCAAGCTCCACTTTTAGCTCTTGAATTTTCTGATCCGGGTTTGTCTACTCTTGTGGTGTGCGACTCTATTTATTGTGTACAGTCTTTTAATGACAATTTGGTTTTTTTGGAACCAAAATAATTTTTGCAATTCGAAAAGTAGAGTAATTAAGCATAAAAATCTTTGGGTCTGAGTGGCCGCTCTTAAATATCACTTGCCAATTACACATGTTATACATACGTTGGGACATCAGCGTGCAGGAGCGCATGCTGTTGGTAATACTATGGCTGATGAAGCAGCCAATTCCACAGTAGCCACAGTTAAAGTAGCAGCAGTTACAAGGTTCATGACAAAGATTGATGATGGCATTTTGGCAGCTGTTGCTGCAACAAGGGAGGGTACACCATTTCCCCATGGTTTTCCATTACGTAACACTTATGACTTGCTTACTGACAATGTACCTGTGGTAACTATTCCTGCAGTTGATGATCACTTGATTCCAAACGAAGACTGCAGACTTTCATTGATCATGGCATCCCTTAAAAGACATGGCTTCTGCTCATGCTGTGGTGTCGGCTACAGTTTTGCTTTGCAGCAACGCTATTGGCGATGGGGTTTATACTAGCACACTCGTAAATATGTGCTTTCATGTGCCATTTGTCAACAAATTAAGAGTTCTTCTGTATCTCGCCCAACACAGACACACCTTTACATTTCTAACCATCCATTTTGGTATATATATCTTGGTCATTGTGGTCCTTTGACATCTGATAATGCTTTTAAATACATTTTGGTTGCAATGGATTAGTGCATTAGTTTCCTTTGGGTTTGGCCACAGTGCTATGCTGATGCTCGTACTTTTATAAAAGATTTGCATGTCTTTGTTGGGATTTATGCCTGTGGCGCCTTTCATTCTGACCAAGGTCGGGCTTTTGCCTCTAAGGCATACCGGTATTTGATGAAGGCCATGGCGGTGTAAGTGCTCTCGTCCCCCTATAGGCCTGAGGGCAATTATGATGTGGAGCAGATTAACAGTGACTTAAAGCAGTCTTTATCAGCAAGATATTTAGGTACATACCATGGCTGGTTAACTCATATATATGGGGTACAACATGCACTTAATAATCTCCCTCAAAGATTTCTGGGTGGCCGGACCCTGTACAAAATGCTTTTTGGCATTTAGATGTTTGTGCCAGATAAGCATGGGCGAATTTTGCGAATTCGCGATCCGCGAATTTGCGGATTTGCGAATTCGCGATCCGCAAAATTCACGAATTTGTGCGAATATGCGGATTTTTGTTTTTTTGCGTGTTCGCAGGGTTTTTTGCGTGTTCGCGGGGTTTTTTGCGTGTTCGCGGGGATTTTTGCGTCTTCGCGAGCCGCTTGCATAGCAAAGTTACCCATGCAGTTGTTTATGGGAGAGGGAGAGAGAGATAGATAGATAGATAGATAGATAGATAGATAGATAGATAGATAGATAGAGAGAGAAAGAGAGGGAAAGAGAGAGGGAGAGAGAGAACGAGAGAAAGAAAGAGAGGCCGGATCTCTGAAGGGCCAGATTCCTGAGTTGCCCCTACAGAACATACAGCTTTTTATTTTTAGCAAAATGCATATGAAAATTGTGCTGTAAAGGTCTCTTTTAGTTTAACTCCTCCTGACAACTCAAAATGGGTGTATTTGCCATCCTCTCCCCTCTTTCTGTTTTTTATATCTGTAAGTGCTTCCTGATGAGGTTTAATTCCTTGGACAGGTGCCTCGTTGCCTACTTGTAACTATTCTCTGACCCTGCTTCAAGGGTCAGAGCAGGGTCAGAGAATAGTTGCAAGTAGGCAACGAGGCGCCAGGAAGCAATTAGCAGCAGGTGTTCAAGTTGAAGTTAATTTGTTTGTAACCCTTTTGTAAAAGGTTACAAAGAAATTAAGTTCAACTTTTGCACCTGCTGCTGTAACCCTTGCTTGGCTGAAAATTCGTCCCCGCTGATTCGCGGATTTTACCACGATTTCACGAGATTCGCGGATCGCGAAATCGCAGAAAATCCGCAAATTCGCCCGCGAAACAGATTTTACGCCCACCCTTAGTGCCAGAACTTGATGGCTTAGACGTTGTGGCGGCTGCTGCAACATTTGACGTAGATAACCACTGTGCTATGTTACAGGATCTACAAAAGAATTGTGACTCTTTGGCAAAAACACATTTGCCATCTCCGATGGATGCAGCAGTGCTGATTCAGGTTTCTGGATGGCTACTGAAAGTAAGCAATCTGATCTTGGAGAAGGAGACGCACAAGAAATAATTCAGTCCCTCATACTGTGCTCCAGTTCAAGTCCTTGGTCTTAAGGGCACCCAAACTCTTATTTTACCTCCATTGCCAGGTTCTAAAGATAATCGATTTATTTCGATTGACCATGTCAATTTACACCATCTGGCTGATACTCAATAGTGTGCCTAGGACCATCCTGAGTCAGGATGTTTTACTACAGCCTATGAATTCTGTTTCTTCTTATTCTTCCCGGCACCCTGAAGGGGTGACCAAGTCTTTAGTTTATCAGTTACCAGTTTTACCTTCTATGTATTCTAATATGGAACTTATACCCTCCTTTGGAATCCCCTGAGGCAGTACCAGTTTCGACTTCACCTCCTGAACATCCTAAATTATTTCAACTGAGTTCCAGCAGTTATTTTATCGATCAGGGTAATTTCTCTTCAGATAGTTCTTCAGTATCTTCAGTCATTTCTCTTCCACCTGCACGGATGTGTGTCTTCATTGCTTGGTTGAATGGATGTATATCTGGATCGTTTTTTCAATGGTGTTTCAATTCATGTGGATTGAATTTGTGACTGTGTTTTTCCTCTTGATAAATGTCCTCTAACTCGCTGAACGCTCTGCTGTGGAACTAGTTGACGGAGCATTGGCACCACATTCGTTCTCACACAAAATGAAAAGAGACCAAGCTCTTGTTAACATTTCAGCTGTCCCTATTGCTGATGGCATTGTTTGGGATAAAGTGCCATTTGATGTTTATGGTCCTACGGAAACCTTACAAATACCATATGTCTTCCGTGCTTCATGCTGTGAATTTCTTGTTTTCTGATCTGCAATGTTACACAGTGTTTGATATGGAAGATTTGTATCTAAATACAGCTAATTATACTGATTTATTTTGTTACCAACATTATGGGAATCATTTTCTCCGTATAACTAATGGACAGCATCTACATTTTAATTTTGCACAATGGAAACATTGCCCTTATCCATCTAAGGGCAGTTCTATGACACAACAATGGAAGTATACCTACCTCACCGGTTCT
This sequence comes from Lissotriton vulgaris, assembly GCF_964263255.1. NCBI lineage: Eukaryota > Metazoa > Chordata > Amphibia > Caudata > Salamandridae > Lissotriton > Lissotriton vulgaris. The sequence goes on along the minus strand of NC_141687.1, from coordinate 1,884,289,352 downwards.
AAACACACTGACCCTGCTTCCTCTTACTTTAAACTGCGTACCCCCTCATCGAACAAATATATGCTTTCACAAACTAAGGTAATTTATTCATCATCCTTTATTGAAGATAAGGCTATGATTTTGGGAAGGAAAATGTGAAGTTGAAATCCATTTGGGGGACTAAGGTCTGACAAGTATGGGGTACTGAGTCCTTGCACCGTGCATGTCTCATACCAACACAAATCATATTTCTTAATCAAACAATCCAGCAAACTACTTCTTTGGGATTGGCTATGGTTAAAAATATTAATACTCCCACCATTCCTTCCCTGCCCCTTCATGAGACTTGGCATACAGTTACCAACAACACTGCTGATCAACTAACTTGTATGATAAAAAATGGCTCTTTTAATCGTCCATGATAAATTGACACGGGTGGGTATTGTGGCCGACGGGCACGAATGTTTATCATTTATCTTTATGAATCATATTAGTGGTTTTACACTACATTGACCAGATCAACACTACCCTACTTCCCCCAATTCCAATACAGTTGCCACTTATTCGGTTGGTAAATTGTGTCAGCAATGGTTTGAACATTCAACACTGTCTTCTGTAAAACAACATATTTCCCTTTGATCAGGAGACAATGACCTTTCTGACTCCTTGTAGTAAATGTTTGTTTATGCAGCATACAATTAATTTTTGAAATTATCACAAATGGAGGCTGCTGTACATCTGCGTCAGGTTGATCAAGATCATTTTGATAAAGTTGTTGCTGTGGTGGGTACGAGTATACACACATTTTCATCTCGTATATACACTTTAGATAATGTATCATCAGTTATTGATATTGTTCAAAATGAAATGTCTACATTGTACCATGGTCACAATCACCTTCACTCTGTTATGAAATTTTTGGAGGACACTGCAAAAACCTACAAATAGAAGAGTACCATTGGATTACCTGAATGTGTCAGCTTTGTTTCTACATTTTTTAAATATAAACAGAAATTAATAGATATGAAAGACGCAACATACACTATGTTACATATTGAAAAACTTGAACAATTTCCATTCACTGTGACAGAGACAGATTCAGCAGTATGGTTGATACATGGAGATATATCATTGCCAATCTCACTGTTTCGATTCTCTGCTTGCATGAAACATTATCCGGTGGGTAGATATGAACCGCATTGAAGCAGTTACAATCATGAATTATGGTCCTTGCCATTTACATTTCATTGTCAGCGTCTTGAGAAAGAAGTTCTTACGGGGGAGGATTCTGGCTCTACTGTTGAACATTCCTTTGTGTGCTGGCAGGTAAAACGTCACGGCTCATGCAAAGTTTCGGCCCCTAATTTAGTTTGTTTTTTAAAATGGGACACCAGTTCCTACTATTATTCCAACTCTTATTTTGCTTTCCAACGGCAGTTATCAGTTTGTGGGCGGGCATTCTGTATATAGTAACAGTTTCACAAAAAGTGACTTGTTGCAACAACGTCCTATTCACCGCCCCCATCACCACCACATGGGAGTGTAGATAGTTTGCTGTGGCCTTCCATTCCAACTTTGAAAATAGATTTCAATAAGCTAAGCAGACTCAATGGGCTATTGTTTCAACAGGAAGTGGCTCTCACATCAGCTCTTGAGACCTTCAAATTGCAGGTGGCATGAACGTCCAGTAAGATTCAGTCATTGTTGAATACTAATCCCCCCCTTCATTTTGGCGAATCGATACTCCAAATATTTTATGCATCTGATATGGCAGGCCTTGCCTATTTTTTTTAACTCATGGGTTCCGGCCTTGTATCCTCTTTTCAAACTATCTTTATTCATTCTATTTTTTCCAGTGTATTTGGAGGGTTTCCTCTACTGCTTCTCCTGGTTTGTGTTGGAATGTGTTCTACTCCTACTAATCCACAATGGCTGCTTAATCTGTGGTCCTACCTGGCCTGTAATAGCTGCAGTTGTACCGTGATCAGATGTGACAACTCTTTGGTTAGTTACCATTGGCAGCTCTGGTCATCGATTTTTTTTTCTAACCTTCCGTTACGCTTACTTTACCTGTGTGCAATCTGTGTTTCATTGCATCCGGTGCACCTTTCAGTGAGCCCTGGATGTCTGCCTGGCTACCACATCACATGCTGTCCTGGATTTTGCACTGTTGATGGGTCTGTTGATGTCCCATAGCCAGGACTGATTCTTGGGTGTGAGGCTTGTTTAAAATCTGTCATTGGGGCCAGTGACAGAAACGAGTACATGCGCCTATGCAAAGCACCTCTTGGATCTAAGTTTCATCAAAGTCGACACAGGTTTATCGGGTATGCCTCTAAAGACAACTGGCAATGAAGAACATGTCTGTTCAATTGAATTGCTTAACTGGATGGCAACTCTCTTCTCTATGAAAGATTCAGAGGCCTTGTTGAAGCTTAAGGTTTTTCATTGTGCGACCTATATTTTGGGCACTTCCAATATGTTCTAATTGGACATATTTTTGCGTACACACAAAAATGACTCATTCACCACAATTTCATTTTTTCTGTATTTAGCCTCTTTTATATTGGACGCTATCCTGAGATGCTTTAGTTCTGCTTACCTCTGACTTCTGCAGCCATTTCGCTTTTGGCTCGCAGCCATCCATTTTGTTGTTTGTTGTTCTGCCTCCCTGCCTGGCTCTCCACCCCGCCCCCGCCTCCCAGCTGCTCCTCCCTCCCACTGATACTGCAGGCTCCGCTCTCCCGTGGTAGCGCTGTGACCGTCCTGATCTGATCAGAAGCGGTCGCTCCTCACGCTGCTCCCAGCTCCCTGCTGATTGGTATCGTAGCGCCAGACTGCCAGATTAATACTTGCTAGCTCGCATCGCTCACGAAATTAGTAGTGCCTGACTGCTCATTATATTTGCATAATAGCGCTATACTGCGAAAGTGCGCTTTCAATATAATTGTACTGTGCTGTGCTGCCTTTGCCTAATTATATGTCTTGTGCCTGATTGTGCCGGTGCCATTGCCAATTTGTTCGCATTTTAAAGTTTGTGCCCCATTCCTCTTTCGCTTTTGGCTCGCAGCCATCCATTTTGTTGTTTGTTGTTCTGCCTCCCTGCCCGGCTCTCCACCCCGCCCCGCCTCCCAGCTACTTCTACCTTCCACTGATACTGCAGGCTCCGCTCTCCCGTGGTAGCGCTGTGACCGTCCTGATCTGATCAGAAGCGGTCGCTCCTCACGCTGCTCCCAGCTCCCTGCTGATTGGTATTGTAGCGCCAGACTGCCAGATTAATACTTGCTAGCTCGCATTGCTCACGAAATTAGTAGTGCCTGACTGCTCATTATATTTGCATAGTAGCGCTATACTGCGAAAGTGCGCTTTCAATATCATTGTACTGTGCTGTGCTGCCTTTGCCTAATTATATGTCTTGTGCCTGATTGTGCCGGTGCCATTGCCAATATGTTCGCGTTTTAAAGTTTGTGCCCCATTCCTCTTTCGCTTTTGGCTCGCAGCCATCCATTTTGTTGTTTGTTGTTCTGCCTCCCTGCCCGGCTCTCCACCCCGCCCCCGCCTCCCAGCTGCTCCCCCCTCGCCCCTCCCCCTCCACTATCCACATATGACAGGTGCCTTTGCGCGCAGGGTTCACGCGCAGCCGAAGGTGCTCTAAAGGTAAGCCCGTCTACGCCCGTCCACGCCTGGACCGCGCCCAGCATCAGACCCCCTGCCCCCTGCGAAACCCACTCCACCCGCATTACATACGACGCCGCTACCCTCTCAGCACTTAACCCCCGGCCGCACACCACAATGCTACCAAGCTGCCCCAGGAAACACCCATGGACCCTTCACCTGCCACTCCTGCAAATTCGACTGCATCAGGACCCACACCAAATCCACTAACTCCAGACATAATTCTGACTCTAACCACCTCAAGTGCATCCTGTTGAACACCCGCTCAGTCCACAGACACTCCATTGAACTCTGGAACCTACTCGACACCACTCTACCGGACGTCGCCTTCCTTACAGAAACCTGGATGAACGCCTCATCAGCACCCGACATCGCCATAGCCATCCCGGACGGATATAAGATCATCCAAAAGGACCGCATCAACCAAACAGGAGGGGGCATCGCCATCGTCCATAAGAACACCATCCGCATCACAACCAGCTCCGACGATAACCTCGCTACCGCCGAACACCTTCACTTCTAGATCCACACCAACCCCAAGACCACACTCAGAGGCACCCTCATCTACAGACCCTCAGGACCCCGCACACAATTCAGTGAAGACATCACTGACTTCATCAGCCCACATGCCCTCACCTCCGAGAACTACATTCTACTGGGAGACCTCAACTTCCATTTGGAAAAGAAAAACGACAGCAACACCACCTCCCTTCTGGACAACCTGGACAATCTCGGACTGAAACAAGTTGTTGACACCCCCACCCACCTTGCCGGACACACGCTCGACCCTATCTTCACCTCCAGCAAGCACATCTCCTTCGATCACACCACAGCACTCCATTGGACGGACCACAGCTGCGTCCACTTCAGCTACAAAAAGACCACGACCCACAACCCCCCACATCCTATTCCCCGAAGAAATTGGAACAAAATCACCACCGACCAGCTCTTCACTTCGCTCCACCAGAACCCCCTGCCATATCATCGGACCCAAACCAAGCAGCCACCAACCTCACACAATGGATCACCCACAGCGCCGACGAACTAGCACCCTTGAAGAACCATCTATTCAAGCAAAGTAGCAAAAAAGCCCCCTGGTTCAATGATGACCTTAAGAAATCCAAGAAGCTTTGCCGTACCCTCGAGAAAGCCTGGAGAAAAAACCCAACCACTGACAACCTGGCCACCTTCCAGAACGCCACCCGCAAACACTACCAACTGATCCGATCCACCAGGAAATCAGCATTCAAGGATCGACTCGACAACAATGCCCAAAGCAGCAAGGAACTATTCAACATCGTCAAAGAATTTACCAACCCCACCGCCGGCACCAACGACATCACTCCCTCCCAAGACCTCTGCGACTCTCTATCCTCATTCTTCCACAACAAAATCGCCAACATACATAACAGCTTTGATAACCAGTCCGAAGACCAGCCCACTCCACCCACCTCCGAACCAAAACCGCACTCTAACAACCTTTGCGCCTGGAACCCAATCACCACTGAAGACACCATCCGCCTGATGAACTCCATCCACTCAGGATCGCCAACCGACCCTTGTCCTCACCACATTTTCAACAAAGCAGACTCCATCATCGCACCCCATCTCCGCGATGTCATCAACTGTTCCTTCAACTCCGCTACCTTCCCGGAAAGCTGGAAACATGCCGAACTCAGCGCCCTTCTGAAGAAACCCACAGCAGACCCCACTGAACTTAAGAACTACCGCCCCATCTCGCTCCTCCCATTCCCTGCCAAAGTCATTGAGAAAGCCGTCAATAATCAGCTCGCCGCCTTCCTTGAATCCAACAAATCCCTCGACCCCTCACAGTCCGGCTTCCGAGCCAAACACAGCACCGAAACCGCCCTCATCGCAGCAACAGATAACATTCGAACTCTAATGGACAACGGAGAAACAGCCGCCCTCATCCTACTCGACCTCTCAGCAGCCTTCGACACAGTCTGTTATAACACCCTCATTCAACGCCTCAGCAACATCGGAATACAAGGGAAAGCATTGGACTGGATCATCTCGTTCCTCGCTGGAAGAACCCAAAGAGTCCGCTTCCCCCCTTTTAGATCAGAGGCCACTGAAGTCATCTGCGGCGTACCACAAGGATCATCACGTAGTCCCACCCTCTTCAACGTATACATGAGTCCCCTCGCATCCATCGCTCGCCAACACAACCTCAACATCATCTCCTACGCAGACGACACCCAGCTGATCCTCTCCCTCACCAAAGACCCAAACACCGCCAAAACAAACTTACACGAAGGAATGAAAGAAGTAGCCGAGTGGATGAAGAACAGCCGTTTAAAACTAAACTCTGACAAAACGGAAGTCCTCATCTTAGGATCATCCCCCTCTGCCTGGGACGACTCTTGGTGGCCACCGGCCCTGGGAACCGCACCCAGTCCTACGGATCACGCACGCAACCTGGGCTTTATCCTGGACTCCTCCCTCTCGATGACCAGACAAGCCAACGCCGTCTCATCATCTTGCTTCAACATCCTCCGCATGCTCAAAAAAATCTTCCGTTGGATCCCCACCGAAACAAGAAAGACGGTCACCCACGCACTGGTCACCAGCCGACTGGATTACGGAAACACCCTCTACGCCGGAACCACAGCCAAACTACAGAAAAAACTCCAACGAATCCAAAACGCCTCAGCCAGACTCATATTGGACATCCCTCGGCAAGCTCACATTTCCGGCCACCTGAAAGACCTCCATTGGCTCCCCGTCAACAAGAGAATAACGTTCCGCCTCCTCACCCACGCACACAAAGCCCTCTACGACCAAGGACCCGAATGCCTCAACACGCGACTGTCCTTCTACACCCCCTCCCGCCAACTATGATCGTCCAATCAAGCCCTCGCCGCTATTCCGTGCATCCATAAATCCACCATGGGGGGAAGATCCTTCTCCTACTTAGCAGCCAAAACTTGGAATTCACCCACCTCCGCCTTACACAGAACCACCTCGCCTTCAGAAAGCAACTAAAAACTTGGATATTCGATAAGTAAAGCACCCCCCTCCCTCAAGCACCTTGAGACCCTCTGGGTGAGTAGTGCGCTATACAAATATCTGAACTTGAACTTGAACTAGTGTCCTGATCAAAGGGAGGATGTAACGAGGCCTATTGGGGTATTGTCGTCTTCCCGAGGTTAGCATGAGATTGTTACTGCTTGTCTCCTGCTTTGCACACAATACTACACAAATAGTTTTTGCTGGTACCACTCTGAAACTTTCATATAGAACATGCTGTTGTTTTCGCGCCTTGCTCATTCCTGGGATTAAGTCGGCACATTGTGAAAAAAGTTGAACAACACTATCCCTTTTTATTTTGTTCTGGTCAGGCCACAACGCCTAGACAAAACATGCAGATGCCGCTATTGCTTAGGAACATGTACTCTGGTCATATGGGGCTACATAGATAGGTAACCGACACTTGGAGAGAGAACTTTCTTGGGAGAAGAGCATGAAAGCACCTGTGATATATGGCCACTGTCTATAGACTGAGGTAGGGGGTTCTGCTGATGACACCTAGAGATCTTCTAATATATATTCATTTTGCTTTTATCCAAGGTGCAGGAGGTTAGGCTACTCTGTTGTTTATTATGATAGCTCCTGTAATGATTTTTTGACTACTTGCTATGCTGACCGTATTTATGTTAGGCATTTGTCTACTGATTGCGGCACATACACTGAATACTAGATCATGTTAGGTGAAGTAAACATTTGAAACTGTATTGTGTTTCCATCAGATCTTATTGTGGGCGGGTACAAGAGCGTGAGCGATAGGGTGTGTACTGCAACCATAATTCCTGATGATTCGAGAGTGTTGTGTTCTTGGGTGTCTAATCACTTGTTTCTCTGTGAGTGAGTAGGAGGTCAAGTGAGATACTATAGCTAGTCGGTCTCTGGTTCATGGGTACTAAGGTGAAAGGATAACCCAGTCCCTGCCTACTAAGGTCCTATAATCACAAGCATAGTTCTGTGATCTAGCAGTATCTATGCAACAGCTTCATTCAAACTCTATCAATGAAAAGTTGATTTTGATATACCTGGTACTGAGTTGACACGCCAAAAAAAACAATTTGTTTGTATTTTGCTTAAAGATAGCAATTAATCCTTGTTTGTTATTCACACCCTAACACTTAGCCTTGCTCTTACATTGACACTAAGGGTTTTGTATCATATAAAGTGAGCACACAGAGTGCTATGTTAAAGCTCACTGTCTGCCACAATTTTGGGCTGACTGTTGTCTCAATAGTTGAAGTGCTGGAGCAGAGATATTTTACCACCTTAGATAGGGGTAAATGCTTGTGTGCCACATGAACTTTCAAGGTGGTGCTGCTTTTGACTAAGATATAGAAGCATATGTTGAGATGTGTAAAATAAACAACAGAACATAACAAAATAGCATACACAAAGTAACATAATAACATATTTAAATCATAAAAGGGCACATCACAACAAAAAAGTCAAAACAGAATGTAACACAACAACCCCATTACAATATAACAAAGTCACTACTTCCAGAATCCTGTTTCTTAACCCTTTTGTGTGGGTGTCAAATGCTAGGGAGAGTTTAAAGAAAACGCATGACGTATGCACCGTAGGTTTCCTTTAAAAAAAAAAAAAAGATGAGTGGGAGTGAAGCTTTCACTTTGACAGTCTAAGAAGCTGAGAACATTTATGGGGTTTGTCAACACACTCAAAATGTTTCTATAACACAGGTCCCTAGGTTAATCATTTTAAAAAAAAATATATGCACAGATATGGAAGAGGCACAACGCAAATGATAAAGCAACTGTCAGTCACAGGAAAAAATTAATATTACAAATGTAGGTTCCAAAACAGTTATTCAATCTCACAGATATAACAATACTTGTTTATAATCAACGCCTTTCATCCTAGAGACAATAGATTTTCTTCAGGGCTGGTAAAAACAAATAAACCATGATGAACAAATATTAAAATCTCATACACTATTTGGACTCACTCCAAGGCACACCAGTGGAATCCCACTTCATTTGGAGATTCGAAGAAGTTTCTGGGCCTTACTTTCAAAATGGAGATAGTGCACAAACCAAGCACGCAGTCCTATGTGTCTACCTGCATGGCTTGGATAACACCCAGCTTTCTCATCAGACATGAGCAGAGATCAGTTTTTGCTATTAGAGCATATGCTGAATTACAATGATAATTCTCCTGCATAGCCCAGAACCATTGAGACTGTGAAAGGTTGTTCAAAATTCAGCCTGTTGTGGAACATTTGTCTATCAGGTTTCTAAAGATTGATACTCCTGGAAAGAATATATCCCTTGATGAGTCCTTGATCCTGTACAAAGTACAACTGCTGTTCAGGCAGTACATACCGAGCGAAAGAGCTCATATGGCATCAAAATGTACATTATGTGTGTGTGCTTTACAGGTTAAGTATATAGCCTGAGAGAATATACCGGGAAGAACTCCCCTCTAAATCCTATATGTTTCTCTTTCACGCTAGGAGTTACAAGTTCAACATAGTTTCTGTGGGAGCTTGTCCAGGCACTGCTTTATAAAGGTTATAACCTTTGTGTGGGCAACTTCTGTTTGGGAGTATAGCTGTTCAGCTCGCTGTACAAAGCTGGCACTGTGGCATGTGGTACAGTTTGATGTCACTACAAAGGATTCCAGCAGGATCTTGTTTGTAAGAAACTCCAAAAATCCCAGAGCATTGGCTTGCATTCCAACAAACTACTTGTGGTCAAATTTTCTGATAGGCAGATTGTGTACGTGCTCACTACTATCCATGAGGAGAGCGCTTCTCTGCTCATGGTTTGGGGCCAGTTGGCCAATTTTCCCAAGCCCACCTGTATATTTAATTGCATGTATATGGACGGAGTAGATAAGTATGGTCAAGCACTTCAGCCACACAGCATGCATCATAAAATGCACACATGGTATAAGAAGCTGTTTACCCAACTGATTTATTGGCAATATACAATGCGTATGTTGTTTACCATCGGACGACTGCAGAAAGACCGATGTCTTTCCTTGACTTTTAGTTCATCGTTGTTGAAAGTTTTAATGCTGAAGAAGCAGTGGCCTCTACTTCATCTGCTGTAGAGGACGTGGTAAGGATGCAGGATTGTCTCTTGGCCAACCGTAACCCCACAGCAGAGAGAAAGACTTGCTGCAACTGCCCCCAGTGCCCATCTCAGTCATGACTATGTTTTCCAACTTGCCTTTAAAGTACTGGAAATTGACTGAGGTGGAGCTGTCCTAGTAAATACCTTTCAATGGCTGTGCATGGATACATACCTTCCATTGGCTACTTCACTGGGAAAGCAACCTTTCAAATTGTTTCCTTTAGTTGAGAACATCTTAAACTTGCTTATGAACTGTTTGACACATTTATCTGCCATCAGAATGAGGTAGATGATCAGTTTACCATATCGCAAGTGCATTATAGTCTCAGCACTGCATGTAGCAGTAGATGAGACATTTGCCACATTGCCACTAAAAACCCTGTGGGCCAAACACTAACGTCCTTTGTAGTTTTGGAGGTGCTCTTTAGGGAACTTAGGAGGGTTTTCCCTAGTATGTTTGCTTCAGTTTCCAAGGTAGATATGCTCACTCAGTTTGAGGAATCTAGGCCTCGAGGCATCTTCGGACACCCCAACTCACACCCACACACTAGAATGGTTGGATTTAGCACTGCAAGTGCACTAAAAATGCATGAAAGCTACGTCTTCCTGAGCTCCAATGCGGCCCTCATGTGAGCCAATAGTAAATATTTACTAGGTACGCAATTTGTAACACTAAGAAGGTTGATAGAGGTAGATACTTAACAGGTAGTAAAAATTTAGTCAAAGTTGTTTTAATTATGTTGAGGCACTAACCGTCACATGTCTGGGCATATGTGTGTAGATGTTTGCTTATAATGTGTCTGTATACAAGTTGCTTGATTACTGGAGGTTTGATTAGTGATTGTGTCTAGTAGTGTATGAATGTGATGGTCCCTTGAATGCAGGCAGTGTGTTGTGTAAGGACACTGTTGTGGTTTGAGCCAATGACTTGTGGTATGTAAGTCTTGTGTGTGTTGTGTAAATGGTGTGTCAATCGCCCATAGTGTGGCTGGGGCCTTGTCGAGTCTTTATGGCTCACCTTCACTTGCCTGGCTTCAATATTCTGATGCTATGATTACTGTTTGTTCTTTAAAGCCAGCACTTATGGAGGTGCCAACACCAACCTAAATAAGTGGTGGTTTCACTTGACAATTCAGTAACAACCCCTCATTTTTTGGAGAACTGAACACCCGGAGGTGTCCAGGGCGGTACAGCTTGCATTAGTCCCACTCACTTTCCCACAATGGCCAGCAAAACTTGAAAGTATGTATGATGAATGGCTAAGCTCACTACATGTTTTACATTTTGTGATGGATATTTCTGGAATCTGTTGCAATTCAAATTGCTAAACATTCAGTGTTCCCACATGTCTCTATGTAAAAATGAAACCCAATTTTTGTGGGTGGGTCTAGCGCCCATTATTTCGAAAAGGCACAAAATGGAATATGGAAAAATAAAAATGTTCAACAGAAGCCCACACTGTTTTCGCAGTGTGGGTCACTGTGGATTTAGAGCCTTGTCTGTGCCGCCACTCAGGGAAACCTGTCAAACCCACACATGTCTGAAAACTAGACATGCAGGGGAGTCAGGATGGTGTGGATCTTACTAGCTGTTATTAACCCGAAGCCCTTGCAAAGCTCGTACTTTGGTGAAAACACACATTTTCCTCATATTTCTGTGGGGTAAAACTTTGAAATCCACAGGGATCTACAAACTTCCTATCACCCAGATTTCCCACACTTTTCTTGATAACAACAATACCCCAATTTTGTGGGTGACCCAAGAGACCATGGCACAAAAGACCCTAAAGTGATACTTTGTGAGATTAGAAATACGGGTATCCAAGGTATTTGGGGCCGTGCTCAGCCGCTAATTATCAAAACCTACCAACTAGAGATTTTTAGAAAAACTAACCAACCCTGGAATACCAGGTGATGTGCCTTACCGTGATCCTACAATATTTTCTTACCCACAATGATCTGCAAAGCTCAAACTGTGCCTACAATCATGTATTTTCCTTAAATTCCTGGGATGAAAACTTCCAGAATCAGCATCAATCCATAAAATTCCTAGCGTCTAACATTACCACACTTGTCTCGATAAAAACACTGTCTAACCTATGTGGGTAGGGCTAGTGCCTGCGGCAAGAGCAGATCACAACAAAGGTCAATCAGAGTCTTTGTATTTTTCACTCTTACCACATGAAATGCTGTATAGTTGGTACACAATTTAAAACGATTGTAAGGTTCAGCTCAGTTGTTGGCTCTGGGTATCTTAGGTTCTTGGAGAACCTACAAACCCTATATACCACTGTGACCAGAAGAGTCTGGTAGATTTACCATTGTATTGCTTTTTATAAATCAGCTATCATTACAAAAAGTTACAGATGAAAAAGTGTCACAAATTATGTATTTTTCCTACCCTGTTTTATATTTTTTAAATTCAACAGTTACTTTCTTTGAGAACATTTTGAGGTCTCTACACACACAACCCCTTGATGAATTATGAATTTTGCCAACTTTTCACAAATGTATAGTTTTCCGGCATTATGACTGGGTTTCATATATATTTCCCCTCCACAACCTGGCAGTAGGTGGTAAGTACAAAACATCGGAAACATTAGGTACATCAGAAAATGCCAAAAAAGTTAATAAAAGGAGCAAACATATGTTTAAAAAAGTCTGACGAATCTGATGTTTCAGCAAATGCATCTATCAAACTGTCTCCTTCTTCGTTCTTATCCTACGAATAGTTCCTAGTCCTACAAATATTATTCCTTCTTCCCTACTTCATATAATTTAACTACCACACTAAAATGATCAAAGTCACAAAACGTGAACATTTACACAGATAGAACATCAATGCAGGTTGAGACTTGCCATTGTGATCCATACATCACTCTCTCACCTATACTGGGGGGTTCCCCTTTCATTCTATCCCCAGTACCTTCAGGTAGTATCTCTCCAAAAACATATCTAAATATTAAATAAAACCATATCAATGTTCCTGTCACTCTTCACATCATTCTACGCATGTCCAAATATTTAAAAAAGTATACCTGACAATCTGCCAGCTCACCTCACCACACTGAGTGACCTTATCGACTGTCTTGTGAAAAATGTTTTAAAAGTTAAAATACAGCCACATGCATCATTAGAAATTGCATTCGCAAAACGTGCGAATCGCAAAATTTGCCCGTTTGCGAATGCAATTTCAACTTCTGGGATGCATCATGTTAAAAGTGTATTTTCGCAAATTAAGGAATCGCTAATTTCTTTGCGATGCCTTAAAAAAATCGCAAACCTAAGGAATCGCAAAAGTTTGGAAAAAAAGTGCAAGCATGAAAAATCGCAATTTGCGATTCCTTAAAAAATTGCAATTTGGAATTCTTATTTTTAGAAGAAGTCAGACCAGGTGGAAAATTTTACAAAAACAATCAATGCAGGTGAAACTCATTTGGAGTGCATTTAAGGGGCTCCACAATGCATCAAAGTCTGTTTCACAATGGCAGCACTCCTTGTCGTGGCACGTAGGTTGAGGTTGAGAGCAGCAGCAAGGAGGGGAAGGATGGTTCATGAGAGAATGTTCACCTTACTAGGCCAGACAGAGGCAGAAATCTATGATAAGTATAGGCTAAATGCTGACTCAATTTTAGATTTGATAGATGAATTGGGCCCAAATCTTGCAGAGACATACACGTAGGACATAAGCCATACCTATCCATGTACAGGTATTGTGTTCCCTACACCTCCTTGCCTCGGGGTCCTTCCAGGGTGTTATAGCCATTGCTGGTGGTGTGTCCCTGAGTTCCTTTTCACGTTTTTTTAATGATTTCCTCAATGCCATGTTGAAAAGGATAAGGCATCACATTACATTTCCAAGCACACAACAGGAATTGCTTCAAACAAAGTTAGATTTCTACAACATGGCACATTTTCCCCATGTTATTGGCTGTATAGATGGCACACATGTTCCCATCTGAAAATGAGTACGTTTACCGCAACCGGAAATGTTACCATTCTCTTAACATTCAAGCAATTTGCAATTCAAAAACTATCATTACTGACTTAGTTGCAAGTTACCCAGGAAGTGCCCATGATTCCTATATTTTTAGACATAGTGCCATCCACACACGACTGCTTGCTGGAGATTTTGGAGATGGATATTTGCTTGGTAAATATATTTCATTCAATTGTTACTACTCTCTGCACCATGCTGTCCCATTTTACTTATAATTTGTATACTTCATTCCCCCATTCCATAAGTGACAGTGCATATGCTGTGAGGTCATTCATACTCACACCCTATCTTAATCCAGCAACCCGTAAAGAACAGCAGTACAACCATGCACACATAGCAACCCACAATGTAATAGAGAGAACTTTTGGTGTTCTGAAGTCTAGGTTTCGCATACTACATAAGACAGGCGGAGCATTACAATATCGTCCAGGTGTTTGCTGTAAAATAGTTGCAACATGTGCCATATGGCACAACTTAGCCACTAGGAGAGGCCTAGAACTGGAGGTGGAGGATGTACTACCTAACATTGACAACCAGCCTCAACAACCACAACCAAGATTACAAGGACCAGACGCAGCAGAGGGGAGAAGAAGAAGGGCAGAGATAACTCAACATTACTTTTAACAGAGGTAAGAACCACACAACTCAATCTTGTGCAAAACTTTAATCAATTTATTTTTCAATGTTCATCAAGGATTCATGGTACTCAGGACATCTTTCTGCATGCATTGTTCTGACAGTAAATTGTATGGCATTTACTTTTTTCAGTCATAGAAATGCTTTTATTTTCAGACGTCCTCCAAAACGCAACCATGTATTTTCCTAAGTCACATACTACTTTTTGCGTCCTCGCACCCCTAATGCCTTGCCTGAAAATCTCACATCGCTCATGGTTATGCTGCTTGCATTGTCTTGCTTTCTGGAGCTACGGCGTCCACCAGGTACAGCAGGTTCAACTTGGCTACTGACATTTGCACATCCATCACTACCCCCAACTGGTAGTATGTTTGCAATTGCTTTATCATTTTGCATTTTATCAACAACATTCTTGAGTGTCATCATTCCTCTTGGAATATCTCCACAACATTTTGTCATCTCCTTTTTCATGGCAACTGTATGCTTGGTTAACTGAGCAGTAGTGCTGGACAGACGATTCATTGCCCTGGTGTAACCCTGCATGCTGGTCAATTACCTATTATCATGAACCAGACGAATTTATAGGAGGGTCCAAGGGCAAGTTTAATGACTCACATTAGGTACATGCCCCAAAATCATATGTCACATCACAAAAAGGGTACCTAAAAGTCAGAACAAAATTGTCACTCAACTGTGGATAAGGCCCCAACTGATCACGGATATTATGTTAAATCTGTGTTTGCACTTGGTTTTTAGAGTTGGGAGCTGGGGGATAACAATAAAACATTAACATCCACCCAGCCTATCCAATTTTAAGTTTTTCCTCACTCACTTTTCACTTATTCATACACTGCTTTTTCAATAGCCACACCTATACTATACACTTTTATATAACCTCCCTTTCTAAACACATTTCATGCACATTTGTAAACGGTCAAGGTAACATCTAGCTGGCCGTTGTTGTTTTGTTATGTCTCCTGGGCAAGGAGTACCCAAATGATGTAAATGAGGGCAGTACAGTGTGGTTTCTGATGGGAATTTTTCCCTTATGCCCTTGAGTCTTAACTCAATTACTGTCACACTTAGTTCACATTGTTTGTTCCCACTGTGTTATTTGTATGGTGTTGGGGCCTTATCCAC
Source organism: Lissotriton vulgaris (assembly GCF_964263255.1). Lineage (NCBI taxonomy): Eukaryota > Metazoa > Chordata > Amphibia > Caudata > Salamandridae > Lissotriton > Lissotriton vulgaris. The sequence goes on along the minus strand of NC_141687.1, from coordinate 1,884,273,780 downwards.
AGTTGAGTGACAATTCTGTTCTGACTTTTAGGTACCCTTTTTGTGATGAGACAATTACCTATTATGCCTGCTGGCACTTCCTACTTGCTGTGCCTGTATAGCTATACACATTGCATCCATAGCTGTTGCCATACGGTCAAGTTTCTCAGATGACGCTCGATGAGCTATTTCTATTACATTTGTCATGTGAGCCAGACTGTTGTGTATAGCACCAATATCATAACTGATGTGAATAAGTTTGCCCTTCATAACACGTATGTCTTTCTCTTGTAGGCGTTGGACTTTCAGGAGTTTTAACTCCACAACACTGGCGTTGCTGTCATCTTCTACTGCTGGTCTATGTTGTGATGGACGTACCCTGCGCTTATAAAATTGTTGTATCCTATTCCGCCTGCTCTGCTGTGTGTGTTGGGTTGCTGGGGTTTGAGCAGTTTGTGGTTCTTGGACATGGACATTTGTTTCTTCATCACTCTCTGAGTGCATCAGTTGGCGCACTCTGTTTATTTGACTTCTTGGCTGTACAGTGGGTGAGGAAGTGGCTGAATTTAATTCTTCTGTGTTTTGACATTCCTGAGTATGTAACTCGGCCCATTCATTTGTATTAGTGTCATGTTCTGTATCTATGATTAAAAGAGTGCAAACAGTATGTTACTTTTGCATTTTGCACTTTTTGTAGCATGAACTGAAGTACATTTAAAATAAAAAGCACATGTAGCATGGCTAGTCTCCTATTCTAACAGTGTTGATGTGTACATTTCATTTAAATACTCATTGCCTCACTATTTGAAACTCTGATGGTACATGGACTACAACTTCCATGATGCATTGCTTCTTTCATTTAAAGTGTTATTATGTACTGCTATTTTCAACAAACAAAATAGTTCATGAGGGTAATTATTAATGAGCAGCTAGGACATCATTAGGGGTCTCTTTCACTCACATTTTAAAGACAAACACATGTATGAATTTTTACCTTGTGATGGGCCAGCATGCTCTGAGGTGTCAATTTCTATGACTCCCATTACTGCTTCAGTTGCAAGGGTTCCTTCCACCATGTCCTCATGGGGGGTATTAGGCCTATCCCTGGGTGTTCCACCACCAGTCCTTTTTGCAGCCTTAATCCTGTTTGCAATTTTTTCCTTAGCATGACTGCGCAGGTCATACCAGCATTTTTGTAAATTATTAATATCACGGTGGGCAACCCCCACAGCATTCACTTTGGCTTGTATTGCAAGCCATAGTTTTCTCTTCACTCCTTCAGGCACCTTCAAAGATTGCTTTCCAAAAAGCTGGTCCTGTCTCATAGTGACCTCCTCAATCAGTATTTCCAGCTCCTGGTCACTAAATTAAATTTTTCTTTTCCTGGCATGCAGGTCTTCTCCTGCATTTTCTGAGGCCATTTCCCCTTCTGCTGCAGACAAACACACTGCTCCAGTTGCTCCACGCAGAGCTCCAGCTGCCAACTGCCACTCCTCTAGTTCAAACAAGGGTACAGGTGTGTGTAATTAGTCTCCTGGCTTCCTGGGTGTGATGTCATTTGAATGCATCAATTTGCGAATTCGCAATTTGCGAATTCGCAAACTGCAAATTCGCAAACTAGGAATCGCATAAATCATGCGAATCAGTAAAAATTGCGATTTTTACCGATTCGCAAAAAAAAAGATAAAATTGATGCATTTTATTTTGGGATTCTTTATTTGTGATTCCTTATTTTTCGCAAATACGGATTCGCAAATTGGAATGTTGATGCATGTGCCAGTTGGTGTGGTGACCTTCTAACCCTCTATCCGTATGATCTCTACCGTCCTTTGCCAAACTGTTGTGCTGACAGCACCTGTGCGTCTGCACAGAGGGCACAGAACTACCCTTATTGCACCACTTCCTCTGGTATTCAGAGGTCAGAGAATCCAATCATCATCCACCAACCTAGCAATTCACTGTCATCCCTGGAGACCTGGGAAAAGGGAAGACTAGAAAATGGAAGCTCCCATTGCAATGTTACAATAATAAAAAATAAATTTGTTTTCACTGACAAAATAGGAGTGTTACATAATTGTAATTACAATGCAGAAATCCATTAGAAGCCATTAGAAGCCATACATGATAAATGAATCGAATAATTCTAAAAATAAAGAAATATTTAGGATATCTGTTGCAAATGAATGTCCTCTGCATGGTACACGGATGTGTTCCTCTACTCTGACTTTGTATCTCCATGTATACCTAGTATCCTTTCTTTTATTTTGGCCCTGATGTTGTGCTAATCTAAGCGGGAGTGAAGAGGCCTCGGCCTGATCCTGATCATGAAGCGACCTGTCCTGTGACCTGGAGGGATGCACTAACCATACCCTCATTGTAGGCAGAGGACAACTGTTCTTACCCTGGGTATAGATCTTAAAACGGTGATAGCAGCATACCATGTTTATGAAGGATCAGTAGAGTGACCAGACCTTTTTCTCTGTGTCTCATTGTGAGTGTGGCCTACTGGCCCCGCTTGTGCAACTTTCTGCTGTTATGTCTATGCCTATAACCGTGCACTGGCATTCCCTGGGTAGTACATGTGTAGTTATAGCCTTCTGTATGTACATTATTTTGAGTACTGAAGACAGTGGGATATATTTCGAAAGTAAGCCCCTGGCCTGGCAAAGTACAAGATCTAGGGTGAGGCCTTTTCTCTCAAACAGTCTGTGTATGGCACACATTAATGTGGCTGGAGTGAGGAGATCCAGACACTGAAATGAGAAGGATGGAGATAGGTCTACCATTCGAAATTCCATTACACCTTTTGTTACGAAAGGTCTGGTGATTAGGTTTTCCATGTACAGCATTTTGGGGTGAGAGGTGGAGTACAGTTCTGTTATATGAGCACGTTCCTAAATCAGACCTGCCCTTTTACCTATCCCTGATTACTACTTCATTTCAGATGATGACAGCCAGGTGCAGAATCCTAACACCTTATAATGCCTGTGCACCAGTTTTGTGGCAGTCCCAGTTCTATTTTCTGTGAGAAGTATAACTCTACACAAAAAGCTGTGTATGGATAGCAGCTTGAGGTGCACACTTAAATGGAAGCCCTCCCTAAACTACTTCTCCAATTTGAAAAAGCAGCCCCCCCCCCCCGTATCTGGCAAAGGTGTTTATAAGTGAGACCAAAAATGCCACACTTTCTTCCATTTACAAGTCATTAATTACCAGGGAAGGCAGTGCTCGGCAGAGTAAGTATTAAAAGGACTGCTACCAGGCCTAGTGTTTTCCTGACACTCAGACTCCCAAATGTGAGGGAATATCAGCTGAAGTCTGCACTTTGTGCTGGAGGGGCTGAAGATCTGACTGAAGTACCCAGAAACATGCCTGCCTGCTGAGAGAGGGAAGGAGCCTTTGTAGCCCTGCAAGATGACAGACTGTTAAGGAGGAGAGAGGCCTAATGATTATCCCTGGGACTGTGGGACAGCCAGAGAAAGATGTAGAGCCATTAAAAAAAGCTGTGATTATGAACCAATCAGGAAGCACTTGCTGTGATTATTACCTTCTACTCGATTGGTGTTGTAACTTTGTTTGGCCCGGTCTGGAGCACCCCTGCTTTGATCATTGCCTGCAGCCTGGTTGTGATTATCATCTTTGGCCGGATTGGGGCTGCACCTACCCTTAGCCAGGATGAGGCTGTTACTGCTGTGATCATCCCTCATGCCGGTATGGAGCTGGTTTTGATATTGGCTGTGATGGAGGTCATATCATAGTCACTGTCTGAGGAATCCCCTGGGGCTAGAATGACATCTGCACCAGAGCTACTGTGCTGCAGGACTCGAGATGGGGGGTCATGAAAACCGAGTCGTAGCCTTTGCCTAGCCTACCCTTCAATCTTTAACTTTTTCCTCTGCCTCCCTCCCACTCATCAGAGTGTGGTTGGGCTGCCTGAGCCATTCAGAAGGACGTAGGATCACACTGTCAGCTATCCCCTACTCCACATCGGAATAAGACTTGAGAACAAATGTGAAGTAAGTGTACATTTAAGTGTGGGGGAATTAAGAACCACATCTGAATCTGATCCATGCTTTTAGCTGACTAAGTGCTGGGCGCCTGCAAGCAAGGGATAATTAATTCAGGTGGGGTTAGTCAAAGGAGCCAGAAGGTGTAGTGAAAAACTAGAGAGACTCCCACAGAACCTGTATTTCTTCTATATAGGCCCAGTAAGGCATCATGGGCTGACTAATACCAAGATCATTAAATCATGAACATTGCGTCATAAACTTATACATGCTGTTATTTGTCATGTTATTGGAAAAAGTGATTTGTTTTTTAATAGTATAAAATTACATGATTAATAACCTATTATGAGACCACATATACACAAAAGATGTTATCATACAGTTCTCCCACATAATTTCACATAGAATGACAACAGAACAAATTGAAAAAAACATATATCTATTGTTACAACAAAGTATACCCCATATGGTCAGCCACACCTTGCCATTCTCACCTCATCCACACCAACACACTATCACACTCTCATCACGTAGCCCCAACTGCATCTTTCCCCCTCATAGCCCTCCTGCCCATCTCTACAAACACTCAGGGCCCCACCCTGACCACCTGGCCCACCACCCCTACTCAAGGAACCACAACAACCAAGCAGTCCATACACTCCAGACCACCATTTAACCTCTGCCCTCACCATGCCTTCATCAAAGGTCTGGACCCCATCAGTGCAGGCCTCACTCCAATCCTTCTCGGACACCTAGAACACGTCACAGTACTCCCTCTCCTCAAGAAACCCTCAGAAGACCTCAAGAAACTAGCCAACACCTGGCCTATCTCCCTGCTACCCTCCCAGGCACAAGTCATGGAAAAGATGTTAAACAAACATATAGATTCCCGATACAGCTCCCGGGTGAGTTGTGCACTGTACAAATTCACATATCGCAATATAACAAATTAGTTCCAGCCTTAGTTTAGCCAAGTACTACAGTGCCACTTGCAAAATGTTTGCCCCACTTGCATTCAGCATACACGTCTTGTGCCACATGTCACATAACAATGATATCTGGCAAGCTTTTTGTACACGAGTGCATAATTTGCATAAACGTCACATATCAGGACAGATCAGGTCAGTAAACAGATGTAAGGGAAAGGTACATGAGGTATTTTATTATTATAAAAAAGCAGTGGAATTAGGGATTTTGCAAAGAAAAGCAACGCAAAAATGCTGATTTCTAATAGGACAACCAACCTCCTACAATATAAGCACTTTTGCAGTGATTACCTGTATAACATGTGGGAAAATTATGCAATTTCACCCGGAACTACATTATTATTATTGGAAGAGTCAAAGTTCATTCATAGAAAACAACCAATCCTACGTTAAAGCAATGATTGATTATGCTATTCCCTACCATATTATTAATTTCTTATTAATACTACTCGATTTGTTCGAGTGGCATTTAAGCACCACCACGACCAAATGTATAAATACTTGATTTACTGTACCTCTGATTACGAACTTTGAGCCTGATTCAGAGTTTTTTGTGTTTATAGCAGAGTACCCATCCATCAAAATCTAAATCAGGCCATTAGTGCAAACATTTACTTAGGCTATTAGGGCTACTGTGTTCTTCATTTTGAAGACCAACTTCAGGAGGATAGGTAAGGTAAGGAACATATAGAATGATACTGCACATACTGAGTTACATTGGTTTCCCCAATGTTTTTATCCTCCACAACATGTAGGTGACCTGATATCTCCAACACTGTGCTACCCTAGTCAAACAGGAAGACTTTAAAAGTTATCCCAGAGTCATTGAACTACATACAAAGTCATTTTCACATCATCATGCTCCTGAAGTCATCAGCAGAGTTTAGAAAGGTGTGCTTGATGATTTGAGGCCGACATGAAAATGAGCATCCAATGACTTCACAAGATGTGATTGTTCCTGATGCCTTGAAAATGCTTTAAAATGACTTTCTGATTACTTCACAAGCACTACCATTTTGTCTTCAGTTAAAATGTTACCTGATTACTGATTACTTCAAAAGCACAGCCACTATTTTGTTTCTGATTTTCTTAGCAAATTAGAAATTGTGTTGGGTGGTTTTTTAATTATCTTCCGATTGCTGCATAATAAACACCATTTTGATATTTAATAAATTGGGTGTTGTTTACAAAAAATAAAATGTGCTCTAGAAAACACTATGAGCATGCATGTCGCAGGTTCCCATAGTGGGGAAAACTGTGTGTAATATGCAGTGCACAATTTTTTCCCAGATAAATGGCTCAGGAAGCTGACAGCCTATTGCATCTATCTAGGTTTATCCATTTACAGAAAGACTGATGAATGATTAACTGTATCTGTTGCAGAAGACTGTGTGTAAGCTGCAGGTCATATTTACAAATACCAACAAAACAGCTCAGTTGGTTTAGTTAGTGCCTTGGCAATCTGTGTGTAACCTGGAATCTGCAGGTTCCAGCTACTGTAAAGGAGTCAATGCACCGACTACAGAGAGTTACTTGTGTGTAACAGGTTTATTTCAATATTGTTACAATATTTTATTTGATTGAGCCTCTTTTGGAAAATGTTTATTCCTATCCAGGCAAAACCCCAGATGGATTGATGTGTCTGATGCTGAAATGTCACTCTGATGATCCCTGACTAAATAATTAAAATAAGCAATGACAGAAAGGTCATGTTAAAAGTGGATATTGGATATTTTGTATTAAAGTCTATTTGTGTATCTTGTCCGGGCCTTTCGAAAATCTTAAAGTGAAGAAATGGCTACTATCTTTCTTTGGGAAAGGTTGCAACCCATTCCTGGCTACATTTACATTGCCCCAGGCAATCCTGCCTCGGAGTTGCACTATTAGGCTAGTTTTGGGCTACATTTGGTTGGATCTGGGCTACCATGCTGTTCATAACTCTGGTAAACTTTATTGGAATGGAAGTGGAAGCAGAGTTACTGAGTGAGAAACAAAGTGCTGCAGCACCGGACTCTGTACAGATTGATTGGGCTAAGAGGGAAAGAAGACAGCATTGCTCCGTTTCGTCAGTATTTTTTGGTGGGGGGGGGTGGGTGAGACATGGGAAGTGAGGTGGGTGTAATTTCCTGCTACTCCTCGCACTTTGGGGTACTTTGCAAATGACGTACTTTGGTGGAAAGGTGTCTCTCTTTAACATGTGGTGCTTTAATGTCATGATTTATTTGGGAGCCGTGGAAGTAGCATTCCACCTCTACGTTAAATGTACCGAGTGTGGCTTCTTTTTGGAGAGTAGGCAATAGGATCCCACCGTCTGTGGGCTTGCATCCATATGGGACTTTGTTTGGGACACTACAGGGCACGGATAAGGCGCACAACACCCATTGGGCTCACGGGTCTTCAGCACCGCCCCCGTTGTGTTTGTCAGCTCGGGCGGAGACAGCTTCGCAGGCTGGTGAGCATCTAATTGCAGCCACACCCGAGTACTTAACAGGTCTTTAAAAGACCATTTACTTGTAAATGAAACTTTTATTGTGTGTTCACCCCTTCTTACAGCCAATCTGTCTATGGTTGTAACGATTAGCTCCCCCCGAAATATTTTTCAGCCCCCCCGAAATTTTGTTCTAGTTGCCCGCCTGGCACTGATAAATGTGGCTCTTCCAATTGAGGCAGGGTATCTAAGCTTGCCTTTCAACATCAGCGCTGCAGGCTCAGTTGAATTACGTCCCCGGAATGAATGCCTGGACCAGGGCTCTCTACGCCACGGCTGTAAGTCGACTCTCAAGTGTGTTGGCTTATTTAGGCAAGGGCCTCTGGCTAAACCCGTGCTGGGAACGTAGCGGCGCGCCGGCTGGCCTGCGGACCTCTTGCGTTTGGAAAGAGTTTGTTGGGGACACACACATCTTGTTAGGGTGGCCTAGTCATGAAGAGCACTATGTTATTGCCCTATCATTTGTGATTCTTTACAGCAACTAACTTAAGAGTTTCTCATTGCTAAGATAGGTGTTATTTATGATATTTGTGTTTCCTTCGTCTTTATTCCTTGATTTTGCGTGTGAAAGGTGTCACTCCTATTTGTGGTAATGTCACTCATAATTACACAAAAAATGTCACACATAGCAATCTGAAACCTTGGCAGCTATGTATGGGAATGTATGATGTTACAATGCAAACATTTGCAAAGCATGCCTTTACAATGCAGTTTTTACATCGCAACATCCATGACAACGCATACCATTACAAGTCATACCATTACAATGCATATTACTTTTAGGGCAACAGTAGGGTAAGTGTTGTATAGTGTAGGGGTAAAAATTACTATTCCCCCCCCCAGTGAGTGCAACAGCAGGGTAAATATTGAATGGGGTAGGGATAAAAATTACTATTACCCATTACTTACTTTATATTGTGTTGTAATGGCATGCGTTGTAGAGACATGCAATGTAATGACATGCGTTGTAGTGACATGCGATGTAATGGATGCGTTGTAAACGCATGCGATGTAAGGAACGTTGCATTGTAATGACTGCGTTGTAAAGGTAGTGCGATGTCATGACTGCATTGTAAAGGTTGTTTCTCATGTACGGCCAGAGCTACTGACTTTTAAACGGGGAACCTGGGTTCAAGTCCTGGCGTCAAATCCATATCCTGTGATTCTAGGCAAATCACTTGATCTCTCCACTCCTAAATACATAACCTTTCGCTGCTATGTAAAACGGCAAAACAAAATCAGATGCTTTGTTTGAAGTGTCAGAGCCTGGTATCTCAACTAAAACAAAATCCTTATGATATGATTAACACTTTAATATTTCTTATCAAGTGTACCTATTGTGGTGCCAGGAAAACATATCATTGATGGCTGAGGAGCCAGTCACGATGAATGGATCATTATTGTGCATCTGGACTCCTAAGCTATGCATTATGCGAAGCCCAGCTATTATATAGGTCTTTCACCCCTGAACTTTATATATTTTATTACTATATACATATTGTAGAGCAGAGGTATACACCCTTTGTCCTTCTGTTTCTTCCTTCCCATTTCACCATGCTCCTATCCTATAATCCAGTTTTTCGTGCTCTGCTCTGTGTATGCTTTCTCTCAATTCTCCCCCCACAAACTACTTTTCAACTTTCTGTCTTTCTCACCTACTTTCCTTTTCTCCCTTTATGTGCTTCCCTCTCAAGGTCTGCTTTTTCCCTTCCATTCTCTTTATTCTTTAAATTCTCATCATGCTCCTTTCTTGCCCTCCACTTTCTGCTTTTCCCAGTTCTCTTTACTCTTCTCCCTCCTTCTGCACCTTATCTGTTTTTGGCTCCCACTACGATATCACCACCTTCCTCACTCTCTCTTTTATCTGATTTTCCTTCTTTTCATGGTTTCCCCCTCTGTCCGTCCCAACACCTCCATTTGAGAAAGTGTTTGCACACTGAAATACAGGTTTGATACATTAGTGCAAAGATGGTTTATACACTGTGGAGATGATTTAATGTTTTGTGTGCAGTACTGGTATCTCCAAGAACTGCTTGTTCAAGATTCAGCTGCCCAGCCCAATTCTTACTCAGACTCCAGGCAAACTGCAGAATGCAGTCTTCTTCAAAGAGCACACACAGCAACTAAAAACAATTTAAACGTCCCTTCATTACCCAGCCAGCATAGACCACGAAATTTAGAATCACTCTCTTATGATGATGCTACTGCTCGGCATGGTCACAAAGTGACAGGCTTTTGCAGAATAACATGTGGTCTTGCACTAGCACTATTTCTTGAACTGCACTAAACAAAATGCTTACCAGACCTGTCATCACTGCCTGCCCCCCGTACCCCTGACCTGCTGATGTGTCCTGCTGTATACACCCTAATTATGATATTGAAATGTTGACATGTATTTAGCTGTTTGAGAAAGATTTGTGTTCCTGACTGGATTTGAGTGTTTAGATTATGAAACAAGCAATGGTAAAGTTGATCAGCCTTTATTGGCTTTCTCTTTGTTTTTGTATTGTCACAGTTTTTGGAAAACGTTATTGATGGGGGACCTGCCACGCACGCATCAATTTGAAAAAAAAATTAAAATGGGCTAAAACTCAAATATATTTTTGAGCTCAAAAAAGGACACTTTGCCATAGTAGTCCCTGAATCCCTAAGGGAACTACTTTTTGTGTGGATTTACTTCTTGTGTAGGGAAAAAATGTCATCTTTCACAGTAAAGTTAGCCAATGGCTGAAGTGGGCTGGCCACTGTCTCATGCTGTATGCTGAAGTGGATGGATGAAAAATGTGAATGACACAATAGCAGACCAGTTGAGGAAGAGGGCTGTCTGAAAGCCTTTGTAAATAAGTAAAATCTATATATAATTTTAATAAATTGTAATGATCTTGGTGAATGCCAGACTTTAAATAGAGCTGTGAGTCAGGGAGGATCCTTGGCTTGTACTGAAATCACATTTTGATGTCATGGAGTCCTAATAGTGTCAAAAGTGCAGTTCTCCTTGCACATGATTCTGCAGTAAAGTTAGGGTACTTTATGGGGATTTTTCTTACGTTAAAAGAATGCTATCACCTAAGTGCAGCGCTTCAGGATAGGTGGCTGTCTAATCAAATTTTCCAAAGCCTTTTCCTTAAATATATCACCTGTTTTCTGATGGTGTATCATGTTCTGAACGCACTAACTAGAAATCTTTTGACATAATCTATCATAATTTTTGGCCCAAGAATCACATTACGAAAAATCACATAGAATGGGGTCCAGGCAGTAGCAGTCGGTGGTGTTGGCGGGGAAGTGGTGGGGCGGGAAGGGTGGGGGGTAGTAATCTATGGATTACGGAGGAGTACAGGTAAGTAAACATATAAATAAATAAAACAAATTTTGTTGCGGGCACTGCATCGCATTTGGGGATGCAGTGCGCGCAACAAAATTCATTTTATTTATTTATATGTTTACTTACCTGTAATCCTCCGTAATCCATAGATTATTACCCCCCACCCTGCCCCCCCCCCCCTCCCCACGTCACCACCCGGCAACTACTCCCACCACCGACCGCTACTGGGTCCAGGTACAAAGAAATAATAGTGTGGCTTGTGATCCAAATAACTACATGTCATACAGGTGGCATAAATGGGTAACATTTGATTATTGTGTGTAATGATGGAGCCCAGAGTTATGTGAAAGTGACTGAGGGCTTCAGTGGTGATGGGGAAGCAGGCCATAAAATAATTGTTATACTATACTTCCTTCTTTTAAGTGCTGTATCGTACACTTGTTACTTTTACACTCTTTCATCCTTCACCATTTACCAATCTAAGAAGGATGGAAGACTGACTTTGTGTTGGAGGGATTCAAATTTGTGACCTGCATATTACTAGATGTCAGTATTTATCTTTTTGAACCATTTTTCTGATTTTAGAAGAGAAGACGGTGACAGAATGGAACAGGCTGTTAGGCCAGCCAAATGAGTGCGACAATGTGCCAGGACAGTCAATGAGGGGAGATTATGAGAGAAAATTTGAGGTATGGCTATTTTACGTATATGGTTCTTAGAAGAGGGTGGGATTGGCGGATACTGGAATGAAAAAAATCAAGAGGTTGTCTTACTCACTCACCTTAAAACCCCCAAAAAGCACCATTTAGCCACTTGCAATACTATGCAGCAACATCAGCAAAGACTGATAACCGACTCACAACACTCATTTACACTACTGACTCCCCATCATCAAATTTCCCCAGTTAAAAGAATAAATACTCATGCAAGATTAAATATCACTTGCATCCAACACCCTTTCACTGACACCTTATGTTAAGCCACATGCAACACCAGTCATCCCTTCAGAGCATAACCATGACCCACGCTCACAGTACCACTTACAGCATCAGTCACTCACTCCAGGTAGTTGAAGCATTTACTTTAAGGCCTATCCACTCACAGAAGTTAACTTTGACACACAACTACTTCTCATCGCAACCACTAACTTTACCACTCACCACATTACTATGGCACTTGTATCCCATGACCATTGACAAAACCACTTTCATTACAAACCTCTCCAGGAGCCACTCACCTCAGTCACTTTACTACTCCGTCCCTACATCACTACTTACAAAATCTCTTGTTGTGACATGCTTGCTTCCCTCATTGGCACAACCTTGAACATGTTTTAATTAAAACACTGTCCTTCAACTACTTGCATTAATTATTCTCAGCAACACCAGTCATCCACCCTACCCTCCCGCAACACTAGTCACAATCATATTCTTTACTCACACCAGCAATGAGCTGCAGCCACTTATACACTGTCTAACTTGCTCACACCATTCTCCCATCTCAGCTATCCCTCATCAGTGTAATCTTTCACATGAGCTATTTAGTCATGTCTCACCCACAACTCTGTGTAACCCTATTCTACCTCACAGATCTCGTCCGCTCACTACATTTATTTCACATCACAACCTGATATCACTCATAACTCAGCCACTTGCAGCACTCATTCACTTCTTTACATCAATTGCAGTAATCACAGAATTATCCTGGAGTAACAAGAAAATATCCTGAAGTCATCTTCAACTGTACAACCCCATTTTAAAGTTAATCTGGACCATTTTGAGTAATACAAACTCCATCTGAAGTCCTGATTGTACTACTGAATGGTGACCATCAGATTTTTGTGATGACAAGAATATCAACGACAGAATTTCGAAAGGTAAGTGCATACAGTGAAATATAGGTTTACTATTCCTAACCCCATATGTACATACTTTGAAGATATATATACTGCATATATGGAATTAGATATAAAAAAAAGCTAGACTTGCTTACCTGTCTGTTTTTATCCCTGATATTTTGTCCTCAAAATTGGGTTCCATCGATATTCTGGGGTTGATATTCAGGGTGCATTCCTGAAGTCAGCACAAGATAGTTCTGTAATAATACACATTCCACACACCCACATCCCTAACTGTGCAGTTATTTGTGAATATATTAGAATTAGAATAGCACAAATGAAGCATATTTTTGGTAATCCTGAGGTGTGGTGGAAACAAATATTTGAATATGGTCAAAACACATCAATACACTAGGTGATTACATTTCCACACATTATAATTTGTGAGCTGTATACTATTATCAGTATAACTGTATGTCTGTGCAAAACTAATTCATTACATTTGAAGATGCATTGTCTGTAACGGCAGTGTGCTACAACACCATGCATATTCCACTCATTGTGACTCCACTCTAATCTGCATCATGCCACTCTATGCTGCGTCACTGCACTCTACTCTGCATCACTCCACTCCACACCACTTCACTTTATGTCTCACCACTCTACACAACTCTACTCTGTTAATGCACTTTACCCCATACTACTCCACACTGCTGCACTCTTCCCCACTGCACTCTACATCGCGCCATGCCATTCTACTCTGCAACACTGCACTCTATGCCAGTACACTTTATCTTGTACCACTCCACCCCATGCCAGTGCACTCTGTCAATCCAATTTACACCACTCTAATCTATTCTGCTCTCTACTCTACACCAATGTGCTTTACAGTGCACAACTTGACTATGAAACAATCTGCTCTAGACCAATACACTAAGCATCAGTGCATTCAGCGCAATTGCACCCAGTACCACTTTACGCAGCTGCACTCTACTCTGAATCACTGCACTCAATGCCAATGCACACTACACCACTTTACTCAAAACAAATGCACTCTATGTGACTGCAAGCTCTGGCAATCTACTCTGCACACTGCACTCTACCGCACTATATTTTCCTCTGTAAAACTATAAACTATTGCACTCTACACCATTGTACTCTATGTCCCTGCACTCTATGCCATTCCATTCTACTCTGCATCACTGTACTCTACGCCACTCCACTCTAATCTACTGCACTTCATGGCAATGCACTCTAGCCCACTCTACTGTACATCACTCCACTCTATGTCACTCTACTCTGCACCACTGCCTTCTGTGTCAGTGCGCTCTACGCCAACTACTCCACACCACAGCACTCTAGGCCACTCTTTTCTACTGTGCGCCACCACACTCTACAACACTACTCTGCAAGACTCCTCTCTCTGCCACTGAACTCAATGCCACTGTACTCTGTTCCACTGCACTCAAAGCCATTGTATGCAACATCACTCTACACAATTGCCCTCTATTCTACTATGCACCACTGTACTCTACTCCACTGCACTCTGTCCCAATGCACTCTATGTGAGTGCGCTTTCTCTGCTCTGCCCGCTCAATTCTACGCCACTCTACTGCACTCTACACCAATGCACTGTACACCACTACTCTGCATAACTCTATGCCACTGTAATCTATTCTTCACCACCACTGCATTCCATTGCATACTACTCTATGCCACTGAACTGCACTTCATGGCATTGCACTCTAGCCCGCTCTACTGTACACCACTGCACTCTATGACAGTCTACTCTACAACACTGCCACTGAGCTCTACACCACTGCACTAAATGCTATGCCACTCTACTCTGCACCACTGCCTTCTGTGCCAATACACTCTATGCCAACTACTCCACACCACAGCACTCTATGCCACTCGTTTCTACTCTACACCACTGCACTCAAAGCCACTGCACCCTACATCATCTACACCATTGCCCTCTATACTACTCTGCACCACTGTACCCTCCGCCACTGCTCTCTGCACCAATCCACTCTATGTCACTGCATTTTCTGCAACTCAGCACTCTATGCCGCTGCGCTCCAGTCTGCACCACTCAATGCTACGCCACTCTACTTCACTCTACACCAATGCACTGTACACCACTACTCTGCATCAATCTACGCCACTCTAATCTATTCTGCACCACTGCACTCCACCCCACTGTACTCTATGCCATTGAATTGTATGTCATTCTACTCTGCACTCTACCCTGCACCATTCCAATCTGAGCTACTTAACTCTGCTCCGAAGCAATCTACTCTAAGCCACTGCACTTTATGCCACTGCACCACTCTACTCTTCGCCACTCTACTCTACATCAATCCCCTCTGCACCACTGTACTACACTACTTTACTCAAAACCAATGCATTCTACGCCACTGCACTCTATGCCAATCTAGTCTGCACCACTGTACTTTATGCCACTTCGTTCTAGGCCACCTTACAACAACTATACTCTACGGTACTCCACTCTATGATGCTCTACTCCATTAAACTCTGTCCAACTCTGGCACTCTACTCTATGCCACTCCACTTTACAACACTCTAATCTATGCTATGCCACTCTACAACACTATTCCACGATGCTCTATGAAACTCCCTCTATGCCACTCCATACTGCTTTACTCCACTCTATTCAACACCATACTACTCTACACCCCTCCACTCTATTCAATACCACTCCACTCTATAACACTGTATTCCACCTTATGCCATTCCACTCTCCTACTCTACTTCACTTTATGCCACTCCACTCTACGACAATCTACTCTGCTCTACGCCACTCTACAACAATCTACTCCACTCTACCCAACAACCTTAACGCTACTCCAATCTGCTCTACACCCCTCTATGACAATTTGCTACTCCACTCTAATCTACGCCACTCCATAACACTCCACTCTACTCCACTTTTCAACACCCCACTCTCCTTTACCCCACTAATGTTTAGCCATACTGATAAACAGCCACACTGGTGTACAACATGGCTAAAACATCTTGGCCAACAAATAGCTCTTGCATAGTCCAGACCTTTTGACTTTGTCAATGCTTGTTCATTTTTGCCACTACTAAAGACCATTAGCAGAAAATATTGGCAAGCCATTTGGTCAAAAACGCAAGACCTAGTGGTGTTGCCAATGCTTGTTTTTTGTAGTAGTAATTTGATTTGGTAAGGAACTAAAAGACTTTGGATTTTTTAACATCCTCTGTATGTCAAACACGGTTTACCCATTACTACTTGAAATCATCCTAGAATAATACATCAACATATTCAAATCGCCTTGCATTAATACAGCCAGAACCCATCCTAAGGTAATACATCTTCATCATGAAGTCATCGACTAATACAGTCCCATTCTAAAGATATCTTGGAATCATCCTTGAGAAATGTAGTCTCATTCTGAAGTCATCACAAGATCATTCGGTAATAATACAGCACCGTCCTGAAATACACATAGGATCATCCTGGAGTAATACAACCTAATCCTGAAATCATTATGAGATCTTCCTGTAGTAGTACGAGTTTATTACATGTTTTTGACTTCAGTAATTAGGAACCCACCCTGAAGAAATCCAGCCTAATCCTGAAATCATCATTGGATAACCCTGCAGTAGTAAATGATCATCATATGTTTTCCACTGAAGCAATCAGCAACCCATCCTGGAGTAGTTTCTGTGGTGACTCCAGACTAGTCATCTCATTGAAATATTTTGCCCTATACACTTACTTCAGGATGGCTTGAGATATCTTCTCCAGATACAGGAATAGCCCAGCTGAAGTCATTGGATGACTTCAGGGTGATCTTACTTTTTGACTTGGATAAAGAAAGTCCTAAAAACTTTTTGACTTATTTAAAAGCCCTTTGTGCCGCCGGTGAGTCACTTTTAATATGGGAAAAAGTGACATACTGGTGGCGCAACTGGCTCATGAATAAGCTCTTTATGCTGTAGGAGGCTTAAAATGGGGCTCACTGTCGATTGCATTTGTAAAACAAAAAGATATTTTGGGTATCTGTTGTTTTTTTAGGGAGGGCCAACTTGCAAGTGTAACAAAAATATTTCATTGAGAATACAAAACAGTTTTCATATTGATATACTCTTATTGTTAGAAATTAGGTCTCTGGTTGGCAGTGGTTTGCACCCTGTCCAAGTAGGGACCTTCACTCTAGTGAGGGCAAGGAGGACACATAGCTAAGTTAACCCCTGCTCTCCCCCTTGGTACCTTGGCATGAGCAGACAGGTTTATATCAGAGGCAATGTGTAAAGTAGTGGTGCTTTGTCGGTTACTTACTGCTAGGTAGAGAAGGTAATACATATGTTCCTTACTGGCAGAGGAAGTAATGTGTCGGTTTCTGGATATGCAGCATCGGTTCCTTACTGCGGTGCGGTGCGGTGTCGATGAAGAATCGGCGCCCAAGGACTACCAGATGTGCTGCATCAGTGCGATAGCGAAGTAGCAGGCGCTGCATTGATTTCCTAGCTGTGAAGCAGGTGCTGCGTTGAAAATGGAGCAGGGGACACAGACATCAGTGACACAGTGCTCAAGACTCACGTTTGGCAATTTTTCCGACACACTGTGATGGCAAGCTGGGACATGTGGAGAAAGCCATGGTCAATTCGTTGAGCAGGGACCACACTTCGGGGTAGGCAGCACTGATGCGTCAATGTTTTACAGCAGTGCATTGAGAAAACCGGCACTGGGAGTTAATGCATGGATTTTCTCCTAAGATCACCAAGTTATAATTCCAAGGGCTCAGAACTGGACTTCGCTCCACATGCAAGTCGGGACACTCACCAGATGAGCCTAGGCACTGGCAGGTGAAGTCGTTGATGGCCCTGAGACTTCTTAACAGGAGGCAAGCTCAACTCAAGCCCTTGGAGAACCTTGGAACCAGGATGCAGAAAGCAAAGTCCAGTCCTTTCACCTCCAGGCCAAAACAGCAAAGCAAAAAGCAACGGGATAGTCCCTCCTGACAGCTTCTCCAATTCTTCTTCCTGGCAGAATGTCCTCATTCCAGAAGTGTTCTGATTTTGGGGTGTCAGAAGCTCAGTACGTGCACCCCTTTCCGACTTTCAAGAAAGCAAACTTCAAAGTAAAGCATTTGTAGAGCATAAGACCCAGCCTTTCCCTGCTCTGGCTCCAGACACACAAGAGGGGGGTGTAGACAGCTTTATGAGAGGACAGGCACAGCACTATTCAGGTGTCAGTGACAACTTCTCCCACCACTCAAGCTCAGGGACAGGATATGCAAGGCACATTTCAGCTCCCTTTGTGTGGCTGTCTAATAATGAATGCACACGAGCTCAACAGACAGCCAGCCCACACATGTATTCTACAGACAGGCAGAGGCACAGAATGCTTAAGGAAGAAAGTGCCCAATTTCTAAAAGTGGCCTTTTCAAACATACAACTTAAAAAATAACTTAACCAAAAGATGTATTTTTAAATTGTGAGTTCAGTGACCCCCAAACTCCAAGTCTGCATCTACTCCCAATGGGAAATTACACTTAAAACATATTTCAAGGCAATCTCCATGTTACCCTATGGGAGAGATAGATTTTGCAAAAGTCGAAAACGAAAGTGGAAGTATTTCACTACCAGGACATGCAAAACACACTATTACATGTTCTACCTTTCAAATACAATGCACCCTGCTAATGAGTCTGCCAAGGGCCTGCTTTGGCTGTGACCTACATGTAGTACCCCGAGACCTGAAATCAGCAATAACTAAATCAGGGGCGTAACACAGGCCCCCGCAGCCCCTGCGGTGCGGGGGGCCTCAAGCTCCCGGGGGACCCATCAGCACAGCACTCTGGCTGCAGGGCTCCTGATTGAGCCCGGAGGGGGGGCCCCGAGCTGCCTTGCAGGGAGGCCCCCACAAGGTGCATTACTTCAGTGATCGAAATGTGGCACACAGTCAAAAACAGGAGGTCAGAAGCAAAAAAAAGGGATTTCATACCAAAAGAGGCCAGGTCTATCACTTATCATAAGAGTTTATTCATAAGACTATTTAAGTGCCTATGATTTCAATAGATAATAAAGTGGTTTCACAAGCAGTTGCAAAGGATCACACAGTACATACAATTGGGGAAACTAAAATAATCAACAGTCACCAACTCGACCTTTTTATACAGGAAAATAAAAAGAAATAGTGTATTTTCGTCAGCCCTGAACATTGATTTGGCTACATGGATTATTCGCTGGCTCTTCCAGGCTGTTACTCCCGGCGCCTGCTACTCACAAAACTCCCTTTAAAGCACTTTAACTCTTAATGACTTAAACAGTGTCTTTGCGCAAGAAACAAGGAGGACGATTGTGCTTCCCCCAGGAGAAAGACACAAAGGTATTTAAAATGCATTATCGAATTATGCTGAAAACAGAAAATAAAGGGTCATTGTCAGCCCGAGCAGCCTCCCATAAATCACTTCTGAAAAGTGAAGGGGAAAGGAGACAGTCCTGAAATGCCTGAACGAAAGGAAACTGATTCGGTGAGGATTCCCAACACTTATGTAGGCTTATCACAGTGCAAAGATGTACAACGACGTCCAATGTCAGCAGTGCTTCCTTTGTGATCTACATTATGCAAATGAGTAGCTGGGGCAACGTGACCGCCACTTCCTGAATTTATAGGGCGGGCCTATTCGCTCATATCCGTAATATGCAATGTACACAGAAGAATGTCAAAATACTTAGGTGTAATAGATATTTATGCATGTTCAAAGTGTAAAATAAAATATATTCAACGCAAACACACACTAGACACGCATGTACATGTAAACAGCCAATATGTGTGAAATTAACATGTACGCACCAAGCACAAACACGGGCGCAAAGATACAACGCAGACTTCCTACACAGTCTGCTAGTGGCGCGCACGCACGGACCCACGCACGCCCTTAGTTTCAACACATCTTCTACTGAAGAAAGTCTTTTATATTCAAATAAAAGTATTATGTGGTACTGCCAGAAAAGTGAGAATCGAGGCGCACAAGAAACCCTTTGTCTTACTTCTAAGGCTGGGGAGTGGGAGGGGGAGCGTAGTAGTGGGGGTCACCTTTGTGGTGGTTTCATCAAGTGCTGGGTAATCAAAATGATTGTGCCGCCACCTGTTGTCCTGTAATTATTCAGAGAAGATACTCATAAATCATAAAACTTGCCAATAAATCAAGCTGTCAGAAGCCGGGTCAAAGGTGGTGGATGCAAAGTTCTAGGTCACCCCAGGGTGTGAAAGATCATGGATTCGGCGCATCATTCATTGTCAAGTAACGTTGGAAGAAGTGCCAAAGGGAGAAAAGAAAAATCAAAGTACAGGACGAGCTCAGGCCTGCGGTTCAGCTCGGCCCGGCGCACAAAGGCAATCAAATTGACATGTCACTGCAGCTCGGATCTGACAGCCAGCAAGATTCCCCCGCAGCGACCTAACACAAATACTTCCCGCCTTCTTTAAACCATCATCTTGTAACCAAGGTGTCTTTGGGAATGCTCCACTTATCTCCGCATTTCTATCCCAGACTTCTTTTCCTGCTGTCTGACAAACTCCGGGACTAACCCATGCGTCTGCAGAAAATCCTGTCTGCGCCTAAATATCCTTCTGCTAATGCCTACGAAGTTCATTTGATCTTCGACAAATCTTTGTGTGCAGTTCTTAGCTCCCTTGCCGAGGCACTAGCCTGGGAATCCCTATCTGTGGATGCTTTGTGTTTAAAATAAGTTGGTGCGTACCACCAGCTTTAAGTCTTACAGAGAGGCATTCCTGAATTAGAAGTTCATTTAATCTGCCTTTTTCCTTTCACTGGCGGTAGGGGAGTGGGGATAAAACATATCCATCTTTCTGACACCACATGTACATTTCTCCTTATTTAATGTTAGGAAGGCAATCATGTAACCATAAAAATATCTGTCTTACATACATAGACCTAGGCAACATTTTAGGTGACTCAATCTAACATGAAAATAGAAACAAGTAGAAGAGATATATTTACTAGGGTACCCTTGTCTGTTCTAGCAGTGATATGTTGTCCATGCAATACAGCTCTAGTCTGAAACGTTTTCAGGCATGGGCATTAGTTTACCCAAGGCCCTTCCAAGGGGCCTCCTAGGAAAGTACACGTTCTCGCTCTTTCTAGCACACCTCCGGGTATCTCTTATATATCAACTTCTCTTCTCTATGTCTATTCTCTCTCTGAATTTGTCTCTCTTTGCCCAGTGTTATTTTAAGGGTTTTGTGGCCCACAGAAAGACATATTTAAACTGGTTTTGTGTGACCCTCATTTTTGAAATGTTGCTTGACATCAGCAGAAAATACTTTATGAAATTCAAAGTTGTTACAGATATGGGCCCCAAAATATGTCTTGCTCAGGGCCCCAAAAATCAATAAAATGACACGAGTTGCAGTCAACTCTTATGGCAACCATTACATTAATTCTCTTTTTTCTATCACGTCTTTTTATTGCATTGTACAAATGTTCCTGGAAATGCAATAATCTTTAAGATTAGTACTTCTGAGCGCTTTCTGAAAGGATGATGAAAAATAAGCTCCGGTGTACAAATTAACCATATTGTTGATTTGTTTTTGGGACATTGCATGTCAAGAAGGATTAGAGCCTTTTGCATATTAATAAATACATGACATAACTGCTTGTTGCAACATATTATTCTTATCTGCAGTACTTTGATCTGACATTAGCATCTGAGAAATTGATAAATAATGCATGCTCTTTCTCAAAAGTTACCTTATCAAGGATGTCATCGATCACAGCGGAAGAAAAGAAAATTCATTTGAGTGAAACACACACGACCAGCCATGGCAAAGACCTCCATCCAGCAGGCACAAGGGGAGTTGTATTCAATTTATTGTAAGCACATTCGTTCTTCTAAGCACCTTAATAACAATACTAGGTTAGAAAACACAACACTTCACCTTCCCACAACACCATTCCCAAATCTTACACATGAGTAACACAAAAAAGGTAAAACTAAAGTAGGATAAGCTATTCAGATAACAACATAGAATGTGACAGAAGAGCACAATTCACATGAGAAGGAACAAACAGATCCTCCTTTTTAGGTCTCGCCTGTCGATGCGCATGCGCATCGAGCAAGCGAGACTATGGGGGCTTATCCACTCTTTGTCCAACTTGCAAGAAATCGTGGCGATTCCTTGCAGTGCCCGTGACTTTTAAGCTCAATGCGCATGCGCATTGAGCTTAAAAGCGCGTGCACATGCCCCCAGCCGCCTGCCTTGCCTACTCTCCCGCCCCCTCACTGCTTGATTGCACGGCCGCTAGGCCGTGCCTCCCCTACTCCTCCTCCTACTCTCCTCCCCTCGCCGTCTGTTCCCGCACTCCTCCCACACCCCCGCTCCGTGTGTCACTTAAACCGCCAGAGTTCCCTTCGAGTTGTGGTTGGTGCAAGCAGTCTTCAAGTCCCTCCTTTTGGAGATTGTTTACGCCTCCAGCTATTGGCCCTATTACACGTAATATTCTGTGTTCGGAACAGATACGGTATAATTGGAGGACTTTCTTTTAGGCTTTGTTCTGTCCCCGATAGAGCATTTCCTGTGGCATGTGTTTTTTAACGCGTTTTAGGGTTTGTTTTGTCTTCGATAGCAGAGCATTTCCTGTAGCATGCGTTTTCTAACTCGTTTTAAGCTTTAGTTTGTTTCTGATACTTTTGTGTCCGATAGCAGAGCATTTCTTGTGGCATGTGTTTTCGAATGCATTTTAGGCTTTGGTTTCTCTTTCATAGCAGAGCATTTCCCGTACTAGGTTTTTTTTTAAAGCGCTAGCCTTTTTTTCATCTCTGATGGCAAAGCATTTCTCCTGTTGTTCGTAAACATATTCTATTCCGTTTTCGTAAGCGCTCGGCTTTCTTTCATTTACGATAGCAGCGCATGTTTTGCGTGTTTTTAACGAGCACATAATTTCACTGCACAGCAAGCGTTATTTTTTTTTGCTGGAGCGGCTCTTATTTACTGCGCTTATTAATTTACGGACCCAGTACTTGTGCTTTCTAGTTGCCGGCATGTTAGCTTTTTCCCTAACTGGCTCTTTATTGTTACTCCGTGGTAACAGATTTAGGCTCGATTTTAGCAGCGAGATAATGGTGCTCGGCTGCGGCTGGTTCAGTGTCTCCCAATCGGGTCCCACTTTCCTCCGGATCTCGCCCAGCGGGACACTTTTCGCTCCGTTGTTTTTCGTTCGTGTGGCCACCAAAGCTTACCCCACCGTGTAGAGTGAACAGCACGCCAGTTACAGCTTGTATTGCAGGATACATTAAGAGGATTAATCCCCCGGTCGGCGGAGCTCGCTCACATGGCGGCCATCTCGCAGCTCGGCTAGCCACGCCCCCCCCAATGAATCACCTAACTTAGTGGAGAAAAAGTGAATCACCCTCACACCCTCAACCCTTCACCCTCAACCTCTCACTCACCCTCACTCACCCTCACTCACCCTCAACACCTCAGCCTCACCCTCACTCACCCTCACCCTCACTCACCCTCAACCCCTCACACTCACTCACCCTCACTCACCCTCAACTCCTCACCCTCACTCACCCTCACTCACCCTCACTCACCCTCACCCACACTCACCCTCCCTCAACCCCTCACCCTCACTCACCCTCAACCCCTCACCCTCACCCTCAAACCTTCACCCTCAATCCCTCACTCACCCTCACTCTCACTCACCCTCACTCAGCCTCAACTACTCTCACTCACCCTCAACCCCTCACCCTAACTCACCCTCACCCTCACTCACCCTCAACACCTCACTCACCCTCACTCACCCTCAACACCTCACCCTCAACCTCAACCCCTCACCCTCACCCTCACTCACCCTCACCCTCACCCTCACTCACCCTTACCCTCACTCACCCTCACTCTCACTCACCCTCAACCCCTCACCCTCACTCACCCTCACTCACCCTCAACCCCTCACCCTCACTCACCCTCACCCACCCTCACCCTCACTCACCCTCAACCCCTCACCCTCACACAGTGCAATAGGTCTCAGACCATTTCAGTTAGAGCTTTAAGAAATGTTTATGGCTTTTTTTATTTGTAATTCTTTAGCATTGGCTACAGGAAACAAAAAAAATGCTAAACATTTACAAAAAAAACCCATAAACAATTCTAAAAGCACTAACTCTAATGGTGCGAGACCTATTGCATTTCCAATGCTTGTTTTTAGATTGAGCCTGGGCAGCGCATGAGCAGCTCTGTGTGGCATGCTGTATTAAGGTAGGGACTTGAAGCACCGCCCACTCTCCGCCCAGATCTTTTATTGGCTTTTGTCATTGTCCACTGTAAACTGTGGCTGTTCATTGGTCAATAGGCTTAGTAGTCCCTCCTGACTACTGCCTTGTCTCATTTTGTAACCTTGCAATGCGACACCCCCTGTTACATGTGCTTTTGCTTGGTAGGCTTTAATTACAACCTCCAAGCACCCTTTTCTCAAATAGCTTTGTCCTGTCTGCTGTTGCATGCAGGAAAATATCTCTCCTAAGGCTTTGAAAAAAACATTATAGCACGCATTTGCAATGCAATAGGTTTTGCATTTTCGAGGTTTAAGCTATTGGCATTGCAAATGACAATGCCTTTTATTTATCTGTTTTTAAAAACAACACATAAATAAAAGGCATTGTCATTTACAATGCCAATAGCTTAAACTCTTATAAATCGCGAGACCTATTGCACTGCAAATGCTTGTTTTACATGGTGTCTCTTAACTTAAGGAGCATTGTTATTTGTCATGCATTTCTACGTAGAAGGGACTGTTCTGAATCAGTGTGTGATCCTTCCATTCTCTTTAGGCCTCCAACTGTACCACCCCACGCTTATTACATGCCTCACATTCAATTCTTGCCGTCTTAAAGCACAAACGTATATTTCCCGGTGTTGTGCAAACGCTTAAGTATAGGTCATTTTGCTGCACCTTTTTCCACTCCAGCAACCAACCAACTCATACAAAATCAACCATCTTCAACTAAAAAGCTTTTTTTCCAACTTACTAATAATGCTCTCTCCAAATGTCATCTGTTTCTCATGTACAATATTTCACAACCTCAATTTTGTCATTCTTTGCAATGTATCTCTACTCTTCAATCCCACAAGTGCTTTAGTACATGATATGCGACCATTTAATAACACAAAAGTTGACCATTGTACAGTGATGGGGTGTTCTATTATTCCATATAGTTTTCTTCATTTATTTCTTCCAATCAAGTCCATTTTGCACAGACAGTTGCTTCTTTTTCTACCAACACTGATGAATCTTTCTACTAAGCTATTTTCACGTGGATGACATATTGCTGTTTCATTCATCTATGTGCTAGAACTTTTTTTAATTCTTCAGACAAAAATTGTGGATCAATATCTGTAATGATGTCCTCAGGTTATCCCTCCCTATGAAAAATCTCTTTGCAAAACTCTACTACCACTCTAAACTTCACCACACTCACCAAACCCATGTCAAGCAACTTTGAAGAGTAATCAGGAACAACCAGAGCATATTTTTTTTTTTAGCTGACCCAGTCAACTCCAATAGACCATACACATTCATTGCTTCTTTCTGCATACACGTTTAGGAAAATCTACTCAGTTTATCCCTGTGTGGGGATCACCCGAGGAGGGAAATCCCCAAGCAGGGATCCACCCACAAGACACCAGGGAGGGGGTAGCAGGGCCTTTGCTCCCCCCATAATATTTTGGCCATATTCAGTCTTTCTGCCTCCGCCTGGGGGGCAGATTGGGACAGCAGCCCCCAATCTGCCCCCCAGAGGGGCAGAAATCCCACTAAACACCTGGGATTTTTTTGGCTCTTTTTCATAGGGTGGGGGCTGCCTAAAAATAGGCATTCCAATGCCCCCACCCATGCCACAATGACAGTCTTTCTGCCCCTCGTGGGGGGGAGATGGGGGCAGCAGCCCCCAATCTGCCCCCTCAGAGTGGGCAGAAAGCCCACTATACGTCAGGGATTTTTTATGGGAAATTTTAATTAGGGTGGGGGCTGCCCGCAACCAGGCCTGGACTGCCCATAACGGGCACCAGGCAATCCCCCGGTGCGCCGCAAGGGTGGGGGCCGGTTTTGAGCCCCAGGGGGCCAATTTTGTTACAGGGCCGTTTTTGCAGCATAGCTGCAAAATCTGCCCTGCAACAAATTCGGCCAAAAACCGGCCCTAGCAAAGCGCTCGGCGGCACCTCCAAACCCCCTGAGTGGGGAGGGGGGGCCGGCCGAGCACTTTGCCAGGGCTGGTTTTGGTTTCCCAGTCTGGCCCTGCCCACATAGGGCATGCCAATGCCCCCCACCACATTTACAAACTTTCTGCCCCCCCTGGGAGGAAGATGGGGGCAGTAAAACCCAATCTGCCCCCCGGGGGGCCAAAAAGCCCACTAGATGCCAGGGATTTGTTTTGGGCCAAGTTGATTTGGGGGGGGGGGGGTGCCAATGCCCCCACCCCACAACAATTACAGTCTTTCTGCCCCCCCCCCCCAGGGGGGCAGAAAGCCCACTAGAAACCATGGTTTTTTGTTATTTGTGTAGGGGTGAGGGCTGCCCAAGATGGACATGAAAATACCACCAACCACCCCAGAGAATTTTCAGTCTTTCTGGCCCCCCGGGAGGCAGAAAGCAAACAAGGCACCAGAGATTACACTGGATTTTTTATGCATGGGACTGGGGGCTGCCCAGAATGGGCACACCAATGCCCACACAAAAAATAGTCACAGTCTTTCTGCCCCCCTTGGGGCATATCGGGGCAAACCCCCCTCCGATTTCCCCCCAGGGTAGCAGAAAGCCCACTAGGCACCAACATTTTTTTAGCAATGTGCCTAGCTCTAGATATTGAACCCTAACTCTGCCAGCACCTAGGGAAACCTAGCACACCTATACATTTTTGAAAACTAGACACCGGGGAAAACCAGGATGGGGTGACTTGACTGGCTCGCACTAAGTTCTGTTACCCAGCATCCCTTGCAAACCTTGAAAATGGTACCTCACTTGTGTAGGTAGGCCTAGTGCCCGCGACAGGAAACTGCCCAAAATGCAACATGAGCACACCACATTTTACAGTGAAAACTGACACTATTTTACAAAGTGCCTAGTTGTAGATTTTGAACCCTAGCGAAATCTAGCAAACCTATATATTTTTGAAAATTAGAGACCCAGGGGAATACAGGATGGGGTGACTTGTCTTAATCTCACCAGGTTCTGTTACCCAGAATCCCTTGCAAACCTCAAAATGTGTTGATCCACAAAATTCCACCCAGCCTACATTCCCCAAACTCTTCCAAGAAAATGGTACCTCACTTGTGTGGGTGGGTCAAGTACCCGCGACAGGCCAGGACCCAAAACCTAGAGAAATCTACCAAACCCATACATTTCTAAAAACTAGAGACCCAGGGGAGTCCAGGGAGGTATGGCTTGCATGGGTCCCCCAAAGTTTTCCTACCCAGATTCCCCTACAAACCTCCAATTTAGCTGAAAAAAAATCACTCTTTTCTAACATTTCTGTGTCGGAAAGTTCTGAAATCTACATGGATCCACAAATTTCATACCACCCAATGTTCCCCCAGGTCTTCCAATAAAAATGATACCTCACTCGTGTGGGTGGGTCAAGTACCCGTGACAGGCAAGGGCCTAAAATGTATTGAGGAGACATCTAAATTACCTATCACAAAACAACTTGGTTTTGCAAGGGAGGGTCACCTGGGTTTATGGCCCCAGGCTCGGCGGCTATCTTGGGAAACTACCAAACCCACACATTTCTGAAAACTAGACAACCGGCAGAGTCCAGCAAGGTATGTCTTGCATGGGTCCCTAACATTCTCCAGCCCAGAATCTCCTGCAAACCTCAAATTTCGCTGAAACAATCACTTTTCTGTGTGAGACTGATCTGGAATCTGCGTGGACCCACACATTTCCTCTCACCCAGCATTTCCCCAGGTCTCCCGATAAAAATGGTACCTCATTTGTGTTGGTAGGCATAGTGGCTGTAACAGGAAATGGCCCAAATTTAACTGTGGAGTTTTCAAAATTGCCTACAACAAACTACCTGGTTTGGGGGGGACCTGGGGTTTTGGCTTCGGGCTCGGCGGTCATTTTGGGAAAGTACCAAACCCAAATATTTGTGAAAACTAGATACCCAGGGGATTCCAATGAGGTATGACTTGCATGGAACTCCCAACGTTTTCCTACCCCAAAGGCCATGCAAACCTCAAATTTAGCTGAAAAAATGCATTTTCGACTTTTTTGCATGGAATTACTGTGCCGACACATATGTCCTAGTCTCCAGAGTAAAATGATACCTCACTTGTGTGGCTGTCCAATACAGAATTGGCTAAAAATGTATGTATTTTAAAAAATGTTTGCGCTTAGAATTCTCGGTGCTATACCCTTATCCTCTATGTTTTGGGCTCTTACCAGTCACAGGCCCTTACCCCACCCACACAAGTGAGGTATCATTTTACTCAGGAGACTCAGTGGAACGCTGTTGGGTAGGACATTGGTGCCAGCACGGTGATCTCATGCACAAATATGTGGAAAATTAGTTTTTTTCAGCTAAATTTGAGGTTTGATTGGCATGCTGGGTAGGAAAAGGTTGGGGGATCCATGCAAGACATACCTTATTGGACTCCCCCGGGTGTCTAGTTTTTAGAATTGTTTGGGTTTGGTACTGTCACAAGATGGCCGTCGAGCCCGGGGCCAAAATCTCAGGTGCGTCCCAAAACCAGGTAGTTTTGTTATAGGTAATTTTGAAGGCTCCACACTAAGGGTGGGCGTAAAATCCATTTCGCGGGCAAATTTGCGGATTTTCCATGATTTCGCAATCCGCGAATCTCGCGAAATCGCGGTAAAATCCGCGAATCAGCGGGGACGAATTTTCAGCCAAGCAAGGGTTACAGCAGCAGGTGCAAAAGTTGAACTAATTTCTTTGTAACCATTTACAAAAGGGTTACAAACAAATTAACTTCAACTTGGACATTTGCTGCTAATTGCTTCCTGGCGCCTCGTTGCCTACTAGCAACTATTCTCTGACCCTGCTTTGACCCTTGAAGCAGGGTCAGAGAATAGTTACAAGTAGGCAACGAGGCACCTGTCCAAGGAATTAAACCTCATCAGGAAGCACTTACAGATATAAAAAACAGGAAGAAGGGAGAGGATGGGAAATACACCCATTTTGAGTTGTCAGGAGGGGTTAAACTAAAAGAGACCTTTACAGCACAATTTTCATATGCATTTTGCTAAAAGTAAAAAGCTGTATGTTCTGTAGGGGCAACTCAGGAATCTGGCCCTTCAGAGATCCGGCCTCTCTTTTTTTCTCTTGTTCTCTCTCTCCCTCTTTCTTTCCATCTCTTTCTCTCTATCTATCTATCTATCTATCTATCTATCTATCTATCTATCTATCTATCTATCTATCTATCTATCTATCTCTCTCTCCCTCTCCCATAAACGACTGCATGGGTAACTTTGCTATGCAAGCGGCTCGCGAAGACGAAAAAAAGCCCCGCGAACACGCAAAAAACCCCGCGAACACGCAAAAAACCCCACGAACACGCAAAAAAACAAAAATTCGCACAAATTCGCGAATTTTGCAGATCGCGAATTCGCAAACCGCAAATTCGCGGATCGCGAATTCGCAAAATTCGCCCATGCTTACTCCACACTATGATTTGGGCCATTTCCTGTTGCAGCCACTATGCCTACCCACACAAGCGAGGTACCATTTTTATTGGAAGACCTGGAGGAATGCTGGGTGGGAGGAAATTTGGGGATCTATGCAGATTCCAGGACTTTCACACACAGAAATTTGAGTTAAAAGTGGTTTTGTTCAGCAAAATCTGAGGTTTGCAGGGTATTCTGGGTAGGAGAATGCTGGGGACCCACGCAAGCTATACCTCATTGGACACTCCTGTGTGTCTAGTTTCCAGAAATGTGTGGGTTTGATAGGTTTTCCTAGATGTCCGGCCAACCCCGGGCCAAAAATGTATGGGAACCCCCCTTGGAAAACCAGGTTGGTTTGTGATAGGTAATTTTGATGTTGCCTCAATAGGTTTTGGGCATTTGCCTGTCACTGGCCCTTGACCCATTCATGCGAGTGAGGTTTAATTTTTATCGGGAGATCTGGGGGAACACTCGGTGGGAGGAAATTTGTGTATCCACCCAGATTTCAGAACTTTCCCACATAGAAATTTGAGAAAAAAGTGATTTTTTCAATGAAATGTGCAGTTTTCCAGGGATTCTGGGTAGGATAATATTGGGGGACCCACGCAAGCCATACCTCGCTGGACTACCCCAGGTGTCTAGTTTACATAAATATGTGAGTTTGATAGGTTTCCCTAGATGGCCGCCGAGCCCCGGTCCAAAAACTCATGGGACCTCCCTTGCAAAACCAGGTTGGTTTGTGATAGGTAATTTTGATGTCACCTCAATGGGTTTTGGGCCCTTGCCTGTCGCAGGTCCTTGACCAACCCAAGCAATTGAGGTACCATTTTTCTCAGAAGACGTTGGGGAACGTGGGGTGGGTGGATATTTGTGTATCCACGCAGATTCCATAACTTTCCACCACAGAAATGTGAGGAAAATGTGTGTTTTCTGACAATTCTTAGCAAGGGATTCTGGGTAATAGAACCTGTTGAGAAGCAGTCAAGTAACACCATCCTGGATTTGCCTGGGTGTCTAGTTTTAAAAAATGTATAGGTTTGCTAGGTTTCCCTAGATGCCGGCAGAGCTAGGATAAAAAACTACAGCTAGACACGTTGCCAAAAAAGTGTCCTTTTTCACTTTGAAATTATGGTGTGTCCATGTTATTATTATTATTCTGAGTTTTGTATAGCGCCTGGTTACCAATAGGCATCCCAGCGCTTATCAGAACATAACACTGCTAAAAGAATGCAGGGATTAAGCGGAGAACAAAAAGGTTTTTAAAAGTTTACGGAACCTGAGAAGGCTGGCTTCCGAGCGCAGTTGTAGGGGCAATGAGTTCCACAAGGAGGCCACATTTATTGAAAACCTTCTGCCACCAGTTCTTGCCTTTTTCACCCTGCCAACCTGAAGGAGATGTTGGTGGTCAGAGCGAAGAGAGCGAGAGGCCTTGTAGGGCTGGACCATCTCCTCCAGAATAGGTGGACCTACCCCGTGCAGAACTTTGTGGGCGATGCAGAGTGACTTGAATTTCACCCTGTCCCTCACAGGGAGCCAGTGCAGTGCCCTCAACGCCGGGCGGGCAGATTGACGCCTAGGGAGACCCGTCAAAAGCCTGGCAGCCGCGTTCTGCACTTGCTGCAGTCTGTTCAGGGTAGATTCGGGTGCGCCCAGGAATAGCGCATTGCTGAAATCCAGCCGCGAGATGATAAGTCCCTGGATGAGAAGCCTACGAGTGGCCACTGGGAGCAAGGGCAGAATCTTCTGGGCTGAACGGAGCAGGCCAAAGCACACGCCAGCAGTCTTTTTGGCGTGGGTTTTAAACGATAGGTCTTGCTCCAGCCATACCCCCAAGCTCTTGATCTCCTGCTTGGGGGGAGGCATCGGTCCCAGACAGTCTGGCCAGCTGCTGGGGGACAAAGATGGAGAGGAGTTACCCAGCAGCATCAGTTCCGTTTTGGAGCCATTTAACTTTAGGGCTGAGCTGCACATCCACGTGTAGATCTTTTCAAGACACGTGTGCAGCCGGTCGGGATGGTACGCCGACTGGGAAAGGCCTACCACCAGCTGAGTATCATCAGCGTAACTGATGATTTTAATACCCAGCGGCCGTACCACACTCTCCAGGGGGGCCATGTAAACGTTGAATAAGGTAGGGCTCAATGAAGAGCCCTGTGGCACACCACACTGGAGAGGGGTAGAGGATGATTTTTCCTGGCCTTCCCACACCTCAAATGTACGACCTTCCAGGAAGGAGGCGAACCATTTGAGGGCCAAACCCGTGACCCCCACCCCCGACAGCCGTTAGAGAAGCACCTGATGGTCCACGGTGTCAAAAGCAGCGCTGAGGTCCAGGAGGATCACTGCCACTGATCCCCCCGAATCCAGCATGCTCCTCGCATTCTCCACGACCGCCAACAGGGCGGTGTCGGTCCCCTGACCGGGGCGAAAACCCGTTTGGGAGTCGCCCAGGAGGGAATTGGCTTCCAAAAAGTTGGAAAGGCGGCTATTCACCAGCTTCTCAGCCACCTTACTGATACCCGGCAGCAAAGAGATAGGCCGAAAGTTGGCGAGATCGGCGGGATCGAGGTTAGGCTTTTTCAAAAGAGCCTTAACCACCGCCTCTTTCCAACTGGGGGGGACCACCCCATGGGCGAGAGACAGGTTTATCAAGTCCGTCACAGGGCCGACGATAGTGGATGACACCTGTTTAAGATATTTAATAGGTGCTGGGTCTTTCGGGGAGCGGCTCTTCATAGATCTCTGCACCGACAAGACTTCCTCCTTAGTGACTGGACCGAGGGAGGCCAGCTCCACCAATTGTAGCTCAAGTTGAGAGCTGGGATTGTCCTCCAAGGAGGAGACCTCACCTAGCCGGGGAAGGGAAGCCAATATGTTGTCGATTTTGCTTTTAAAAAACGAGGCCAGTTCTGTGCATTTTTTGCGAGGGTCCTCGTGGAAAACCTGAGGATCGGGGGCATTGAGTAGCTCCTTAATGACCCTGAATGACTCTTTGGAAGAGTTGGCCGCAGAGCCAATGCGCTCTTCAAAGAATCCTGATTTTGCCACCCGAATAGCGGATTTATACCTGCTCAGGGCCGCACGATATTCTTTGCGACTCGCCTCACTCCAGTCTCTCCTCCAGGACCGCTCTAGCCTCTTGCATCCTTTCCTCAGGGTTCTTAATTCTGATGAATACCAAGGTGCCGAGCCCACTCTCTTCCCCCTCGTAAGTTGTTTCTTTTTGGGTAGGAGAGTGTCCAGAGAATCCACGAGCCAGGTATGGAAGTGCGCGTCAGCGACTATCGGGTTAGCTCCCTGAGGGGGCTGCGTGGCCTCCAAGTGTGCCGCCCAGGTGTCAACTGGGAGCCTCGACCAGGCTCTCTCCAGGGTGTGAACCCGTGGGACCACCGCAGCTCGGCTGTCGAATTGCCATGACGCGGACACCAAATACTGGTCTGTCCAAGGTAGGGCAAGAGCCGGAGATGGAGTAAGATGGTCCAGATTAGAAAGTAAGGGATCAAGCAGGTGGCCCTTCTCATGGGTCGCACCCGAGTTGGCCAAATTGATTCCAAAAGATTTGAGATCATCGAGCAAATCGACTCCTGTGGCATTAGCGGGGTCCTCAAGATGGATATTAAAATCTCAGAGAACAACAAAGTTGGCAGTTGAAGAGGCAAGAAGTGCAGTAATTTCCAAGAGAGAGTTAGGGAAACTACCCAAGGGTCCGGGAGGGCGATAGATCAACAAGCCTACCAAAGACACTGTAGGTGACAACCGAAGGGAGAACTGTAAGCTCTCACAATCAGTCACCCCTCCATTCTGAATCTTACAAGCGAGCGTGTCTCTGTAGAGAACTGCAGTTCCTCCTCCCCTCCCTTTAGGTCTATCAAGGTGGAGTATGTGAAAGTCTGGGGGGAGTGCTCTGACCATGTCAGGGCCAGAGCTGGGGGAGAGCCAGGTCTCAGTGAGAAACAACACATCGAGCTCGTGGTCTAGGATAAGTGAATTGATTTCAATGGCATGGCTCGGCAAGGACCGGCAGTTTAGTAAGGCCATGGAAAGAACAGATTTCACAGCCACTGAATTGTGGCCGGAGGAGCAAGCTCTACACGGTAAAAATGGAATGGTCCCCATCTGTGCAAAGCTACAACCAGTAGGGTGGGGCGGAAGTAAGGCGATAAGGGCGTCTCTCCCATATTGGAACCTGGTGGTGAAAGGCGTCAATGAGTGGGGCATGGTGGCAGGCCCTAGGCCCGCCTGGGCACGGACGGGCGCAGACGGGCAGGACTCTGGCACGACTCCGGCGCAGGTCCGGCGCGTCCGCTGGTCGCGTCCGCTGCGCGGAGCCATTAATGCCTGTTTTTATAGTGTTTGTCTATGGCCTCCCCAACCCAGCCCGACCCAAGATGGCCGCCAAAACCGGCGCCCAGCCCTCGGCGTCAACACTCAGCCGAGGGTGGGACCGGAGCTGCAGGGAGGGGGGAAAGATGATTTTTAAAGCGCTGCTGAGCGCTGGGGGGTCTCTACACACTGCTACTGCCTAAATAATGCAATTAGCAAGCACAAGTGTCGAACGAGTAAAATCACGAAAATGCAATTAAAATTAAAGGAAAAGCAAGAGACCTCCCGGCTTCCGCCTCAGGAGGGGAAAGGTGTGTGCAAAAGTCTGATGTTACCGCTTTCCTAGTAGCTGGCGCCTTTTATAGTGCTTGTCTATGGCCTCCCCAACCCAGCCCGACCCAAGATGGCCGCCAAAACCGGCGCCCAGCCCTCGGCGTCAACACTCAGCCGAGGGTGGGACCGGAGCTACAGGGAGGGGGGAAAGATGATTTTTAAAGCGCTGCTGAGCGCTGGGGGGTCTCTACACACTGCTACTGCCTAAATAATGCAATTAGCAAGCACAAGTGTCGAACGAGTAAAATCACAAAAATGCAATTAAAATTAAAGGAAAAGCAAGAGACCTCCCGGCTTCCGCCTCAGGAGGGGAAAGGTGTGTGCAAAAGTCTGATGTTGAATTTTGCGCCATTTCCTGTTGCTGGCACTAGGCCTACCCACACAAGTGAGGTACCATTTTTCTCTGAAGAGTTCGGGGAATGTGGGGTAGGTGGCCATTTGTGGATTCACACAGATTCCAGAACTTTCGACCACAGAAATGTGAGGAACATTTTTTTTTTAAATGTTTAGATTTGCAAGGCTTTCTAGGTAACAGAACCTGGTGAGAGGCAGTCAAGTCACCCCATCCTGGATTCCCCTGAGTGTCTAGTTTTAAAAAATGTATAGGTTTGCTAGGTTTCCCTAGGTGCCGGCAGATCTAGGGTTCAAAAACTACAGCTAGGCACTTTGAGAAAAAAGTGTCCTTTTTGACTGTGAAATTGTGGTGTGTCCATGTTGCGTTCTGTGCCGTTTTCTCTCGCAGGCACTAGGCTTACGCACACATGTAGGGTACCATTTTTCTCAGAAGACATTGGTAAATGCGGGGTGGGTGGAAATTTGTGGATCCACGCAGATTCCAGTACTTTCCACCACAGAAATGTGATAAAAATGTGTTTTTTTTAACAATTCCTTAGGTTTGCAAGGGATTCTGGGTAACATAACGTGGTGAGAGGCAGTTAAGTCCCTCCATTCTGGATTCTCCTGGGTGACTAGTTATCAAAAATGTATAGGTTTACAAGGTTTTCCTAGGTGCCGGCAGAGCTAGGGTTAAAAAACCACAGCTGACCCTTTTGCCAAAAAAGGGTTATTTTTCACTGTCAAATTGTGGTGTGTCAATGTTGCATTTTGGGGCATTTCCTGTCGCGGGCAATAGGCTTACCCACATAAGTGAGGTACCATTTTTCTCAGAAGACATTGGGAAACGTGGGATTGGTGGACATTTGTGGATCCACGCAGATTCCACAACTTTCCACCACAGAAATGTGAGGAAAATGTGTTTTTTGTATAATTCTTTAAGTTTGCAAGGGATTCTGGGTAACAGAACCTGGTGAGAGCCAATCAAGACACCCCATCCGGGATTTCCTTGGGTGTCTAGTTTTAAAAAATATATAGGTTTGCTAAGTTTTCCTAGGTGCGGGCAGAGCTAGGGTCCAAAAAATACAGCTAGGCACTTTGCCAAAATGGGTCATTTTTCACTGTGAAATTGTGGTATGTCCACGTTGCATTTTGCGCCATTTCCTGGTGCGGGCACTGGGCCTACCCCCACAAGTGAAGTACCATTTTTCTCGGAAGACTTTGGGGAACGCGGGGTGGGTGGAAATTTGTGGATCCACGCAGATTCTAGAACTTTCCACCATAGAAATGTGAGGACATTTGTTTTTTTGTACAATTTTTTTATGTTTGCAAGGGATTCTGGGTAGCAGAACCCGGTGAGAGCCAGTCAAGTCACCCCATCCTGGATTCCCCTGGGTTTTTAGTTTTCAAAAATGTATAAAATTACAGCTAGGCACTTTGCAAAAAAAGGGTAATTTTTCATTGTGAAAATCTGGTGTGTTCACGTTGCGTTTTGAACCATTTTCTTATGTGGGCACTATGCTTACCCATACAAATAAGGTACCTTTTTTATTGGGTGACTTAGGGTCAGTCAGATTTGTAAAGCAAATGTTATTACCTATTGACTTTCCATGCATTTCTGCCTTCCAAATGAAAGACAATGTGTAAAAAATAAGTCATTTTAAAAAATGACCGATAATTCCCATGCTAGTATGAATATTCCCAATTTCGGAAATGTTTAAATATCGACTGTTTCTAAACTCTACATTTTGTTCCCATTTCTAAAATACGTAGGTGTCTTTCATACCAATTTTTCCATTTACACATTTTCCCAGAATAATTGCTATATACCCGGTACATAATAAAAAACCATTGCAAGTAGCTGCTCAGTTTTTGGGTCTGGGTTCGTCGGGTGGTTGGTGAACCTACAAGTCCTATATATCCAGTTAGGTCCACCGGATATTAGGGTATAATGCTTTCAAAGAGCTATCATAATTAAAAGAAGTTACAGGTGAAAACGTTGACACAAATTACTGTTTATGTCAACTAATGTTCAATTTTTCCTATATTTAACTATTAGTTTCTATAAAGAAACCTTGAAGGATCTACAGAAATGACCCCTTGCTGAATTCAGAATTATGTCTAATTTTCTAAAATGTATAGCTTTCCAGGATCCATTAATGCTTTTATACCCACTTCTACCATTAACTGGATGGTAGTTGAAAGCAAAAAAAAATAGCAAAAATAAGCTATGTCCCAGAAAAATGACAAAACTGTGTAAAAAAGGTTGGTTTTCTGACAAAAGTCTGTCATTCCCTAAAAGCTGGGAAAATGGTGATTTCAGCCCCACAAACCCTTTTTTGATATCATTGGCGGGAGAAAAACTAAATGCTTTCATTTGCAGCACTTTTTCCCATTTTTCCCCCCAAAAACTACATTTAGCTGTATTTTGGCTAATTTCTGGGTCCCCTCCTGGGGAATCCACAAACCCTGGGAATCTTTAGACTCCCCATGATGTTGGTAGAAAAGGATGCAAATTTGGTGTGGATACCTTGTGTGGTCAAAAAGTTACAGGGGTCTAAGCACGAACTACCCCAAATAGCCAAAAAAAAGGCTTAGCACGGGGGGGGGGGATTTAGGTGCTGCCTCTTAAATTGAGTGAGGTATCCTAGACTAGCCCCATGATCTGGCCCAGCGGTAGGGGAACCCAGGGACCATCTTCAGTGACCTGAGGTAACTTGTAAGCCTCCAACTCAAGCCCCCCCCACCTCTTCAAAAAACCACCTCATAAGGGCGCAGAGCTAACTAAGCGCCGAGAAGACTACTTGCCCTACAAACAGAGACTGCTAGGGGATCGACCAGGTACTGGACTGTGCTGCCCCTGCACACTCCCTGCCTCCATCTGGGCCTATCCTGTCCTGCCTGCTCCCCCCTGACTGGAATGCTCTGATCTCCATCCTGCCTGCATTCCCTGCTGTATCGCTTGAAAAGCGCTGTGTCTGCTCCCCTGTACAGCGCTGGGTTATAGGCTGCCTGCCCTGTCAAGAGCTGCTGAGGGTGCTCCCCTTTGTGTGCTACTGAGCGCTGTAATGTGCCCCCAAATTCTGGATTGCCCCCACATAACTGCTGTGTGAAGCGCTTACTCAGACTATCCTAGCAATTGGCAGGCCGACTCACCGCCACGGCCCAGAGCTGTACACGCCCTCCTGAGGCGCCGAGGAAACTCCCCTTGTGGTCGCGGCTCCAGCGCCGTCAGCGTGCTAGGAGAGGGCCGCCGGAATCCTCCACAGGCCTCGCTAGGCCGGAAGTCTTCCGTCTTCCAGCACCCCGGCGCCCCCGTGGAGTCTGCGCCGACATCGTGCCCCCTCGGCGGCCCCTGTATACCAGAAGAGGGCCACCGCACCGAGCGCACTAGGCCGCGTTAGGCCTGAAGGCGAGCTCTCCCTCCTCACGTGACGGGGAGCGCTGCCGAGTCATCGGCCGCACCCCCGCCAGAGCTGCGCAGCCATTGGCTACCAGGATTGCGCCCTTTCAACGAGGCCCGGACCCCGGCGAAGGCCCAGCCAAGCCCGGACTTGTAGCGGAGGGGGCCGTGGAGCACAGGAGCCCCCCACGATCTCCCCCCACATGCTGGGCCTGCCCCTCCATGGGCACCGGTGCCCCGCATATTTCGCCTGCACCGCGCTGGGCCGAGTGAGGCCCACGGGAGGGCCGGACGCCTCCCCCAGCCGCAGAGCCATCGCAAGGGCCCTGGAGGGCTGAAGACATCAGGTAACCCCCAGGGGAGGAGGGTGGAAGGCCGAACAAGGCCCCGAGTTCGCCCCTTCCACAGGGAAAACTGTGACTGGGCCCCGTTGGCCCCAATGAGCCTCTGGTGATTAAACGTCTAGGGTACTGGGCCCATTAACTGTTCCTGCCCAGTGACAAGTTCAGACCTGATTCACTGTTTATGCCTGACACTAGGCTTACACCTAATCAAATGTTATGCTTGATGTCTGGTTGACTCAGCCTGAAGTGGTTAGCCCTGCACCAGGGAGTTGTCAACCATAATGAAATGTTAATACTTGCTAATTAGAGCTTCATGAAATGTTTAGTGGTTAGCTCTGTCCAAAGGGATTGATGACCGGGACTTCTACTTGATGAAATGTTTGGTTGCTGGTATCAAATGAAACCTGAGACCAATGCTGAAAAGGTTATTGCGACAGGCTGTGTTACTTATTGATTTGCTACTGTTGCTCACATTATGAAAATGCTTTATTGAAGTGTTCTTGGAAATGTTGATGAATTGATTACCCTGACCTGAATCCGATATAAAAGCTATTGATTTTAATCAAAAGAACTGTAGTGGTCTCCATTATTGCGCACACTTATTGTCTCAGTGGATGAGTGTGTTATGTGGCTACTTTACACGTAAGCCCCTGGTTGCCTACCTGCTCGAGCCAAGCTACCCCCCGGGGAACTGGTGGTCCCAGTTCTTACATTGGTGGCAGCGGTGGGATTCAGGACCTGTAGCTACCCAACACCCTCCAGTGTGACAGAGTGCGCTGCAATTAATTGGATCCTATCGTGCCTACAAGCTTACCCGATTGACCCCCCCCACTGTCTAGCCTGCAGAGTGTGTAGGGACCTGTGTTGACCCAGCATTGTTGCCTACGTCCTAGCATCTTTCTTTCAGCTTATCTGGGTCCCCACCTGACAAAATGGAGTTCCAGCTGGCTGACCTTGATGAGTATGTGGTAGTGCAGTTAAAGGAATTTTGTCAGGGGATGGGGGTGCCGGTTGGGCGGAGGGCCGTAAAGGAAGAACTCTGCACTGCCTTGAGGGCATGGGTAAGGGTCCACCCAGGGGAGAGAGAGGATGAGGAACAGGAGGGACAGGTCACACAAAGGGAGGCAGGCACTCCAGAAGCCCCAGGCTTGCTCAACATTGATATGTCTGACAATGTGTTGCCAGGTAGAGGTTCCGGGGCAGAGAGTAGTGTATCCAGGGGGAGTGCATCGTCGCAGGAGTACGAGGACAGGAGGGAGGAGAGGCGATTGAAGTGGGAGCTTGCCAAGTTAGAGCACGAGAGGGAGAGAAGACAAGAAGCTTGCTTTGGAGAGAGAAAGATTAGCTATGGAGGAAAGGAAAGGAAGTCCTAATGGTGGCAGCGTACCAGGGGCTCAGCAGGAGCCCAGATTCTGGTTACCTAAGGAGGTGATAGCGAGCTACACCAAGGGGGATGACATTGCTAGGTGGTTGGAGGCGTATAAAGTGGCCTTGACCGCCCATGGGGTGCCCGAGAAACATTGGGGAGGTGACCTGTACCGTTATATACCTCCTGACGTCAGGGACACCCTCCTGTATTTGGACAAGGCAGACCAGTTCAGGTATTCCCCCATGAAGGAGGCACTTATTAAAAAGTTTGGTCTCAACCCCGAAAGGTATCGCCAGAAGTTCCGTGGCAGCCATAAGCTGTCCATGCAGAATTGGGTGGATTTTTTTGATTATGCCCGTAAGGCTCTGGATGGTTGGGTGCGTGGCAGCGAGGTGCATGATTATGAGGGCCTGTACAATCTTTTTTTGAGAGAGTACCTCCAGGATAAGTGTTTTTTGGAGCTGCGCCAACATCTGGTGGACCGCAAGCTTACTGTTCCCCGTGAGCTTGCGGAGGAGGCGGATATCTGTGTCAGCACCTGGGTGTCAAACAAGGGCCCAAGGGAGATGGCCCGAAAGGCGGACAGGGCGACCGCAAAAAAGAGAGAGGGGGGAGATAAAAAGACGGAGTTCTCACGAGGCCCACAAACTAGACAGTTTGAGAGAGGAGTAGGTACCCCACTTCAGTCCCGTTCCCCAAAACCCACTTACCCTGACAAGAGTCAGCAGCCAAAAGTGGTCCGGTGCTATGAGTGCGGAGAGGTCAGACACTACAAGGGAGATGCCCAGTGTCGCAAATGACCCCCAGCCCCCACTGGTGGCAAGAGTCCCGGGGTGGCTAGTGTAGCGCTTGGGATGGAGCTGCCCCTAGATAGGGAAGGGGAGTGGACAGGCCTGACCCTGGTTTCACTTGGGGATAGAGAGATGGTCCCAGTGACGCCCTTACCATCGAATACTGCTAAGTACCAGCAGAGGGTGAAGGTCAATGGGGAGGAGGTGGACGCTCTGAGGGACACAGGTGCCAGCATGACCACCGTAGTGAGGCGGCTGGTGTCCCCTGAGCAGGTGGTACCTGATGTGTTCCATCCGGCCGTGTTGGCTGACGGCAGTATGAGCTACGATCCCGTGGCTCAAGTTCCCTTTGAGTGGGGAGGAGTTCGAGGCCCATTGAGAGTTGCGATCAGCCCTGCCTTGCCTGTGGACTGTCTGCTAGGTAATGACCTGGAACATACTGCCTGGAAGGAAGTGGAGTATAAGGCCCACACTGAGATGCTAGGGTTACCAGGATGGACTTGCGTAGTCACACGGTCCATGGCTGCCCGGCAGGAAGCTCAACCCGGGTTGGAGCCTGGGACAACGGCCCAACCCAATGCCGGTCCAGAGGAGAATGGAGTGGAGGACAAACCCTGTGTGATGGATAGGGAGCCCGCGGAGGTACCCCCGGAGTCCGTGGATGTCGTTCCCGTGGGGGACTTGCCGACCCTTGCTGAGTGGCATGTAGAAGGAGGGCCTACCCAGGAGGAATTCTGTCGGGCGCAGAAGGAGTGCCCCACGCTTGAAGGCATGCGGCGACAGGGAGTTGTCAGCCATGATGAAATATTAATACTTGCTAATTAGAGCTTTATGGAATGTTTAGTGGTTAGCTCTGTCCAAAGGGAT
This sequence comes from Lissotriton vulgaris, assembly GCF_964263255.1. Taxonomy (NCBI): domain Eukaryota; kingdom Metazoa; phylum Chordata; class Amphibia; order Caudata; family Salamandridae; genus Lissotriton; species Lissotriton vulgaris. Next base: position 1,884,232,692 of record NC_141687.1, on the reverse strand, counting down.
TGATGACTGGCACTTCTACTTGATGAAATGTTTGGTTGCTGGTATTAAATGAAACCTGAGACCAATGCTGAAAAGGTTATTGCGACAGGCTGTGTTACTTATTGATTTGCTACTGTTGCTCACATGATGAAAATGCTTTATTGAAGTGTTCTTGGAAATGTTGATGAATTGATTACCCTGACCTGAATCCGATATAAAAGCTATTGATTTTAATCAAAAGAACTGGTGTGGTCTCCATTATTGCGCACACTTATTGTCTCGGTGGATGAGTGTGTTATGTAGCTACTTTACACGTAAGCCCCTGGTTGCCTACCTGCTCGAACCAAGCTACCCCCGGGGAACTGGTGGTCCCAGTTCTTACAGTAGCCATGTTCAGGAGACCACTCCTGACCCAACGCGCTTTATAACCGAAAATAAATAGGGCATGAAACCTAGGGGAAGTAATTCTGTCTCAATGGCCAACTGCACCCTTTAAAAACAGTGTGGGTTCCAGGAACCTGTTTTACTTTCTCTTCGTGTGGAGGCATTATCGGTAAAAGTCATTTCCCTAAAGTTGCCCCGCCTTTAAAAAGGTAAATTCTTTTGAATTTCTGCAGGGATGCCGATTTTTATAGATAATTTGCACATTACTAGAGGTGAGCGAGCCACTGAAAGCTTGAGCCTGAAGACTGGCTCTGGTTCAGCTCGATGTCCTGTTGGAACCTCGAGCCAATAACGAACCGAGCTTTCATGTGGCTTCTGCCTCCCACCCTCTACCAGGATGTGGCATTACGGCCAGAGCTGCCAACTTTTAACTAGGAAATCAGGTCCTGTCTCGGCTTAAACCTACTGTGATTCTGGGCAAATCACTTAATCTCCCCCGGTCTATAAACAATGCATGTGACCTTGTGTAATGTAGCTGGTGCTCGGCCTTCGGGTCAAGTTCCCGCTTTATTTAAAAACTTACATGCAACACAATTCCCTTTTGCATATCCCTTTCATGTTTACCTAAAACGTTTACGCGTCCTTTGCAAACAGCCACACATTTCACACTATCTCTAGACATTCCAGGCCCCACATACCGTGACCTTTTATTACTCCTACAAGATAACTATCTTTTATTGCCTTGTACTGTATTTAAACACAGAGGGGCAACATATCCGCACCGGTGGGTACAAGGTCAGTAAGGGGTGGGGATACAGTCAAAAACAACTGTAAACGTAAGGTTAAGCCCAAGCCCCTGTAGCGGTTTACTTAGCCCATTTAGCTACCAAACTATCTGTCTGTGTGTCTGTATCTCTGTGTCTGTGTATCTCTGTGTGTCTCAGTCTGTGTGTGTGTCTCAGTCTCTATGTGTGCGTGTCTGTCTCTGTGTGTGTGTCTCTCTTTATGTATACGCCTCTGTCTCTGTGTGTGCGTTTCTGTGTCTGTATGCATGTCTCTGCCTTGTGTGCATATCTCCGTCTGCATGTGTTTTTTGCTGTGTGCGCGTTTCTGTATCTGTGTCTGTGTGTGCATCTCTATGTGCTTGTTACTGTCTCTCGGTGCGCATCTGTCTCGGTGTGCATGTCTCTATCTGCATGTATTTTTTTGTGTGTGCGTCTCTATCTCTGTGTGTGTGCGTCTCTATATGTGCATTTGTCTCTGTAAGTACATCTCTTCTCTGTGTGTGCATCTTTGTTTCTATGTGTGTCTCTGTCTTTGTATGCGTCTCTATACGTGTGTCAGTCTCTATGTGTGCGTGACTATCTGTGCATCTCTGTGTGTATGTTTCTATGTATGTGTCTGTCTCTCTGTGTGCGTTTGTGTGTTTCTCTCTATGTGTGTATCGGTGCATGTGTCTCTCTGTATGTTTGTCTCTTTGTGTATGTCTACTGTTAGCCTCACTGGCAATGTAAACATGGCATGGGAATGCTATAATACACATACTTACTCCACAGATACATACAAACCTGCAATTCCCTAACACACACAGTACACAAACAAGCAAACATATCCAGCTAAATATAAACAATTCCAAATTCTCTAACTCTAACTAATGCGAGACCTGTTGCATTGCAAATGCTTGTTTGAATAGCTGCTAGGCATGAATGTATTCATTTTCAGCTGTACTATTGGTTTCAGTCTGCCAATGACTGTGAACCCGGCCCACAATTCTAACACATTTATTCCCTTGCAGTCATTGCCATTAAATACATTTTGAGTAATATTTCACTCTCCCTTTTTCTCCTGTGCTCCCTTTTGTTGCGGTCCATTTTGATAACAGTTTATAGAAGTAGATACTAACTATGCGATGGTTGGAATGGGGGTGGCATTTACTTCACCTCATAAAATATTGATACCACAGGTTAAGGCATATGCCAGGTATGCTAAATACCCCCATCACCAATTTTGGGCCTGGAAGTGAGGTATAACATGCAGATTTCATGTGTATAGCACCAAAACCCATATTTTGGCTTTTTACAGGACATTTCCCATTTACACTTCACTCAGTTTTACATGTCATAAATTCTGAACACCGGACAGGAATCTTAATTTAATTCCTAGTCATAATTAGGGCCTTTGAGACAGCTAAATACTATATTCCATTAACCCTTTCGATGCTGATGACGAGCTCAGCTCGTCATCACCCACGGGTGTCGTGTGCTGATGACGAGCTGAGCTCGTCATAGTGCCACTAAAATGGCATTTTCCAGCACTGGGGGGGAAAACGCCCAGCAGCCATGTGGTTAAACAAGACACCCTGCTACAGTGTTATCATGTAGGGGTGCCGCTCGCTAGCCGGACTTTGTGCTTCTTGTAACCTGCTGCCCTCTGAGAGACTACACGGACCAGGAGGCCATCGCAGCAACACACCTGGGCTCACTCATTTTCCCGCCCTCAGTGCTATTTACGGCTCGCGGCCCCCGCTTTGCGGGAGCCGCTCGCTAGCCAGACTTTGTGCTTCTTGTAACCTGCTGCCCTCTGGGAGACTACACGGACCCGGAGGCCATTGCAGCAACACACCTGGTCTCACTCATTTTCCCGCCCTCTGCACTATTTACGACTCACAGCCCCAGCTTCGCGGGATGCGCGCAGGCGCGCGCAGGGCACAGCCCGGGCCAAGGCTGGCCGTTCTGAGCCCGTCTGAGCACGAACGAGGACGGGACGGGCCCCTCTCTTTATTCCTCCATCTGAGTAACATATGAAGGTTAGTACGCATCTGCTGGATCACTAAGACCGCCTTTTACTTTTCTTCTATTTTTATTTCACTTTGTTACAAACTACTGGAGCCATTGTATTGTAACAAAAGCAGAAAATGGCTCCTGCCAAGGCGGGAAAGGGGAGAAAGTCGTTATCAGGAGGATCTATTGTGGGTACACTTGACCAATTTTTAACTAGGGCATGTTCTGTGTTGCAACACGAAATTGAAATGCCTGAAAAGAGGCTATCTATGGAGCCGATTTTTGATAAGCGGTCGTCAATGGGCAGGCTGGCCCTGGAGTCCTCACCAGTGCCTCAAATAACAGCCGATACCGCGCCCTCTAGGTACACGGGTGCAGGCAATCACTCTTCAAAAGTAGTCGGCAGCTTGTCAAGTCCCCCAACTACTGTGGACTCGGTAGTAGCTGGTCCATGCATCCCCCCACAAAATCACAAGCTTTTAGGAGCAACTAGATCGAGACTGCTAACTCGGTTCGCATCCAGTTCCAAAGTGGGGACGATCTATCAGGCACCAGACCCAGCAGTCAAAAGAAAGCGTGGTGGGGCCAGACTGAAGAATAAAAGAGCAAAAATCCAGAAATGTGGCAAATTGGGGACAAATTTGACAATAGTTGTTTATCATTTGGGCTCCAGGATTCACGGACTCCCGCTTTTCTCCAGGATCCCTTCTGCTGCCAAAGCCCCCACTCCTCACGGCCCCCGCTCCGTGGGTGCTGCTCGAGAAAGGACTCGCCAAAGGATTTAAGAGGGCGCATCTGAACAGCGTATCTGCAGGATTCGAGGCCACCGGTGGGACTGCGAGGACCAGCGTGCAGTGCGGCTGGTCATCTGCCGCAGCTGGTCCTCTTCCCGCCCCCGCCTCCTGCCTGCTAAAAGACTCTCTGGGGCAGTGCTTACTTCATGTTTATCATTTGGGCTCCAGGATTCATGGACTCCTGCTTTTCTCCAGGATCCCTTCTGCTGCCAAAACCCCCAGTCCTCGCGTCCCCCGCTCCGCGGGCGCCGCTCGAGAAAGGACTCGCCAAAGGATTTAAGAGGGCGCATCTGAACAGCGTATCTGCAGGATTATCTGACCCCGAGGCCACCGGTGGGACTGCGAAGACCAGCGTGCAGTGCGGCTGGTCATCTGCCGCAGCTGGTCCTCTTCCCGCCCCGCCTCCTGCCTGCTAAAAGACTCTCTGGGGCAGTGCTTACTTTGTGTTTATCATTTGGGCTCCAGGATTCACGGACTCCCGCTTTTCTCCAGGATCCCTTCTGCTGCCAAAGCCCCCACCCCTCGCGGCCCCCGCTCCGCGGGCGCCGCTCGAGAAAGGACTCGCCAAAGGATTTAAGAGAGCGCATCTGAACAGTATATCTGCAGGATTTTCTGACCCCGAGGCCACCGGTGGGACTGGGAGGACCAGCGTGCAGTGCGGCTGGTCATCTGCCGCAGCTGGTCCTATTCCCACCCCCACCTCCCGCTATATAACCACTCTCGTTCCCGCATACACGGGACGCGGGACGCGCGCCGGCGTTCGCCGGGCTAAGCCCGGGCCAAGGGCTGGCCCGTTGTAGCCCGTTAGAGACCGTGTAAGGCCGGGCCGGGCCTCGCCTCTAACCTCTGAGCTCAAGTCGGAATGAACGTATGCGCACGTATTATATCTTTTAATTGTCATAGGGGTTTTTATATTTATATTTTTGTTTGACATTGATAATTATGTGTACACAGGGGAGCAGAAGTAAAACGGCCGCGGGGGCACTGCAAACAGGCACTCTAGATAACTTCATAATAAGGGCAAACATCTTTATAGATCAAGAAATTTGATCGATGGAGCGTATAGTGTCCCAAGACCTTGCCCTCGCAAAAAGGTCATCTATGGGCCACCTTGCTACAGCTAAAACCCCCGACCAACCAAAGGGAGTGGGCCCTTTAGAAACCCCCATAATAATCCACGCCGACATTCATGCTCATAGACAGAGTTTGCCTCGCACGGTAGATTTATCAGCATCTCATCTCTCACTTGAATCTCAACTAAGCTCGGACTTAGAAAGAACTGCGGACTTAGCTGTCATTACTTTACCTGATGATCTGAGTGCTAGCCAGCTGAAGGGTAAGAAGGAGGGAGCTATCCCCAAAAAACTCAAGCCAAACAAAGTAAGGGATAGGGGTGAAAAATTGAGAAAGACTTGCAGGGATTCTGCCTTAACCCTGGATATAGATCATGATCCCTCTCTTATTGTCCCCACTAAAGAGGCCTCGAGTAGAGTGAATGGAGAGGCCTCGGTTAATCAGGACACGATTAGTGTCAGTGATGACGAGGTTAATATTTCACTCCTACCTAGGATAGCTGAACTCTTTAAACTATATCTTACCCCCATTGAGATAAGACTAGCCCACATCGAAAAACAGCTAGTCGACCTGTGCGCTGCGCCCAAAAAAGCAAAAACTCCAGGGGGTTCAAAAAATAGGGGGAATTCAATCAAACAGCATTAAACCTGCCAATCCCGCTACTAAAAAACCACCAGCATCAGTGACTAACCCAAAACCAAAGTTGGCTTTGGCCCCCGAGAAGAAAGTCGCAGCAAAAACTAAAATTTGTGCTACCCCCCCTCGAGAGTGGCAGACTCCATCTAGGGTACATACCACGCAATTAAATAAGAATAAAAATGACGGAGGTACATTTAGGAGAAGAGCGGCGAATTTGCCCCCCGAGGCAAGTCCCTACGTGGTGGTCATGACGGGGGTTCCTGAATTGGGTGAAGGCGACGAGGAAGCTAACTGGTCTTTAAAAAACATGGTCCAACATTGGCTTAACTCAAATCGGCCCCTACCACCTAACTGGACAAGCAAGATCTTGACGGTGCGCAGGGTAAGATGGGTGGGACACGAGAGGAAATCCGTTCAGGGTGACTGCATCCTGATTAATTTTGCGGACCTTCACACGGCAGACCATGTTTGTGCATGGAACACTCAGGATAGACATGAGGGAATTGCAACTAGACGACTCTCCTTCTTCAATCCCCCTAGGAGTGGACCAATACGTGATTGGGACATTGATAGAAATTGGCTTACAGTAGGGTATCGTGAGCGGGGTGGAGATTGGGGTATGTGGGGGGCGCAGCACCCTAGGGAGCCAACTTACAGGGATAACTGGGGTAGTTTCCCGACTGCAAACAGATTCAGTTGCCTGGAGATGGACGATTGACGGCTGACTCCTATGTGTTCATCAGAGGGTGAGAGGATGGATCCTGTAGTTTTAGGGGGGGTTTAAACAGGCTTGGTGGGTTTATAAACGGTGGTTCCGTTGTATTAGACGCCCAGGAGGTTGGAGAAGAAAGTGTGGTCCATACTACTCCTGGACCGGCATCCATAGGTACAGACAGCACTGCTGAATTAGGGACAATTCCCACAAATGATGGCGAAGCAAATATTTTGACTATGACTTGTCATACTTGCCCAGTTGTAGTAAAGGAGGATGTTGGAGAAGCTGTAGGGGGTGGTTTAGTAATGTCACCTCAGCTGGATGGCACCCGAGTCGTAACCTGTCCAGTATTAACAACTGTCGCCCCATTGAATGCTCATGGGGACAGATTGGCCTTGTTATCGTGGAATATAGCGGGTCTGGCTAGTAAAGTGAAGGATCCTGATTTCCTGGCATTTATAGACAATGTTGATGTAATTTGCCTACAGGAATGTTGGGAACTATCTGAGATACATCTAAATGGTTTTCGCAACCTTTTTTACCCCAGCGCAGCATACTAGCAGGGGTAGGCCTTCAGGCGGATTATGTACTTTTATATCTAACACTGCTAATGTGTCAGTTAAATCCCCTTTTGACATGGGCAAAAACTAATATTATCAAATATTAACACTCATGAAAGGTGGAAACCAGTATATTAATCTGATCAACCTTCATAATAACATTCCACGGGAAGATCGGATTAGGATAATGGACGACTTAAAAGCAGACTTGTGTAGGAGAACTGGCCCAGAACAAGAGGGTAGGTGCACTTTAGTGACAGGAGATTTCAATTGCCACCTCTGTCCTCTTAGTAATCATGACATATGTGGCATGGTTAACTTGAAGGGAGATCCCTGTACTCACTTTGAACACTCCTCTTTTGGGAATCTATTGATTAACCTGCTATTTGATTACGATTTAGGTTTCATAAATGAGCTCTGTAACCCTCAAGCTGAGTTTTTGCCAACTTTTATCGGGAGGGGCTCGAACTCGGTGATTGATTTTATGTTGATCACTACACGCCATCATTGTAATGTCCGATTATTCAATACAGAAGTCATTGCTCTTAGTGATCACCTTCCAATCTCCGCAACTTTCAGCTGGGTAGCGGGAGGGGCCACAAGATCTAACGTTATAGAAAATCTACATAGTCATGGGATATACCTAAGTAGAACAAATGGCTACGTAATAAAATGGAGCAAGGTTGACCCTATAGGTTTTTTTGCAAAGTCTGGTAGCAGAGCGTTTACCAGATTTTATGATCTGCCTTGCAGAAAACCCTAACCTTGAAGAGGTGGCGGCAGCTTTCCACAACATTAGCGCACAAATTCGTAGCAAATTAACAGGGATTGCTCAGGGGGGATAGTCTTAGAATGAAGGGTTGGTTTAACTCTGACTGTAGTAAGGCGCACGCCCCTATTAAAAAAATCTAAAATCAGTGTCAAGAATCCCCCTAGAAATAAAGGCTGCTAGAGCAACCTATAAACTTGCCCTCCAAAAGCGCAAAAAAGAATTGAAAGAGGCGGCATAGGGGGAGTTACTTAAGGCTTGTACATTAAGCGATAACACTGCATTCTGGAGAGCAGTAAATGCTCCTTTCTTTGTGGACAGAAGTTGCGATGTGATGGAGATCGCCATAGAGGAGACGACCTGGGTCACTTATTTTACCGAGCTATATAAAATAGATGACACTGTCAGAACTGGCAGGGTAAATAAAAACGAGCACGTAACATCAGAGTCTACTTCACATGAATTATTTCCCCTAGGAATAGTTTTCACCCTAGCAGAGGTGGAATTGGCTACGGTAGAAAGTTCTAATAGCAAGGCCCCAGGACCGGATGGGATTCCCATTGATATTTATAAGGAAAACATCTCTTTATGGGCACCGCTCCTGACTAATGTGCTAAATAGCTATAATAAAGTTGGATTTCCGTCCACTTGGCAGGATGCGATAGTTGTGCCAATATTTAAAAAGGGCGATCGTAATGATCCTAAATGCTACAGGCCCATTTCACTGCTTGACTCCCTTACGAAGGTAGCAGGTCGAGTCATACTAAATAGACTACAGGGATGGGCTAAGGATAAAGGCATTTTATCTAAATTGCAATATGGGTTTAAGTCCGGTCTCGGTACTGTTGAGCAAGGACTCAACTTGGCATTATTGATAGGGCAACATAAGACCACTAAAAAGGGAAACTTATTTATGACATTTGTTGATCTTAGTTCAGCATTTGACTGTCTAAATCATGATGTCTTATGGGATACCCTGTTGCGGCTCGGAGTAGATCCAAATATTCAAAATTTTATAATGGAACTGTACAGAGGGGCAGGGGCGAAGGTGCGTTATGGTAAGAAAGGCGAATGCTCAGAAAAGTTCCCAATAATGAAGAGTGTTCGCCAAGGATGCATCCTGGCGCCCTTTCTTTTTAACTTCTATATTAATATTGTAGCAGATCACCTAATACATCTGGGCGTGGACTTTCCTCAAATTGACGGCACGGTGGTGCCTATTTTACTTTACGCAGATGATGCGGTCATTATGTCAAGAACTCAAGTAGGTCTTCAGAAGGCGCTAACTGAATTTTCAGTATACATGGGTTCTAGGGGCCTAAAAATAAACATAGGGAAAACCTACACTATGTCCTGCTCATCAAAAAATAAGGTTCCTTGCTACACATTTTTAGAGCAGTTAAAGATAGAAATGACAAATACTTTTTCATATTTGGGGGTTGTTTTTAATAGTAAAGGTTCATGGACTACAGCCATTACTACCAGGTGCTTAGCTTTTTCACGAGCCATTGGGGCATTAATGCAGTTTGCAAACAAGCTGGGTGGCAGGCCTGTACGCATTTTGCTTGATATTTATAAAGCCAAGTGCGTATCGACCGCCATATACGGGGCTGGCATCTGGGGTATTTCAGACTGCCAGGAAATACAGGTGAAGGAAAATGGTTTTCCTAAATATTTGTTAGCTGTTCCTAGGTCCACCCCAACCTATGCCTGCCACAAGGAACTTGATTTGATCTATATTACTGATTTAATAAGGATCAGTCCAGTGCTGCTCTGGTATAAAATCTGGCCTTCCACTGAAACTGACCTTAACAGGGCAATCATTACAGACTGCTTGAGGCTTGAGGGGTCAAAAAATATAAAGTGGCTTTCTTATGTGCAGGATTTTTTAACAAATATAGGACACCCAGAATTTTATTACACGCCAATATTAATAACTTCCATTTCCAAAAAGACTCTTAAAGAAAAATGTACCTCTTTCCTGGCTGACTAGCGCTGGCATGTTGAGGGTAAGAAGGCTTCAGTGCTCCATCACCATTCATTATTACAGAAATCTGGTCTACAGCTTCACTTGGGCCCCGAGTGGGGTAGCTGTTATAGAATGTCATTGGCACGGCTGAGTCTGGGCATCTTTTTTAGGATGGTTACCTTCCCTGACACAAATGATTGGTGTACAAATCTAAGTAATTGCCCATGCGATGACCGTTCAGCACAGTCTACTATTCATTGTATTCTTTTTTATAAATGTTATGGGTGGGGGAGGAGTAGATACCTAACTCCATTACTAAAGCACTGGGGATTAAGGCAGTGCAGACCAGCTCTTTTTAAGATTCTTCTACTCCAGGATGAAAAATTCATCATTAGATGTAGAACTTCAATGAGCCAATGAATTTTGAACTGTACCATGCACTTTCTGTAAATAGTCTGAAAATTGAATTGATGTAGTCGAATTGTAATTGTTTATTTTAAATCCAAAGGTTAATTTTAAATGTTTTTTAATGTTTTATATGTGCTTTAATGGTTTCTATGGAATCGAATAAAGCTATCTTTGACTTGACTTGACTTGACAATAGGATTTGTAGCTGAACTCGATACACTCCAGCCTATGGCACACGGGCCTTTGACCACAGCTAGTACTGGCGACATCTCTTCCACTGAGCCCAGGGAAGATTTTTGGGCCAAATTAGAACACATATTTACTGAGACCTGTCTTCCTATCTATGATAGATTGAACTCCATAGAGCTCAGACTTTCACATCTTGAATCATCGTTTACACCTGCCCAGGCAGAGGGTGGTATGCGGGCTGGAGTTGGTACTGGAAATGTAGAGGGGTTGTCTAGGACAGCGTATGCAGTTTGCCAGCACGTAACTCCGCCGGCCATAAACGACTTAGTTGATTTTTCGGCCCCAACTGTTTTACCCGACGAACACCCTAATCAACCTAGTGATATTGTTGTGCTCAATGATCCAGCAACATCTAGAAATGCGGAGGGTGGGTGGGACATATGGGCAGTAAGCTATGATCGATCAGCAAACATGGCAAAGACCTCTGATGCATGAAAGAGTGTGTTACCACGTATAGACCTTCCTACAGAATCTATACCTTATGTGGTGGTTTTAGCAGGGGTTCCTGTTTTAAACCAGGGAAAAAAGGAGGTCTACAGTGAGCTTGAAAACAAATGTATCCACTGGCTAAATTACAACAGACCTCTCCCTAACCTGGTTTCTAGTGAAATTCTCCTTGCTAGTCGCGTGGACTGGGTGGGGCCCCGGGCGAAAAATATTCACAGTGATTGTGTTGTAATTAATTTTAGGAATAGATGGGCCGTTGAGCACATCTGTAACTGGGTGGCAGGCCGTTGAGCAACGCAAATACAATCTTTTCCCCTAACTTACTTCTACCCGGCTGCATCTAGTAACCTCCATAGTGACTCTATTATGAGAAGGCAGCCTTGGGGGAGAGGGAAAACCTGGGCTATAATTCCCAGCCAGGATATGCTAATTGGAAGGGATCCCTAAATTGTTCCCCGGCACTGGCTATGTTCCATCATAATAACAGATTTAGCATTTTGGACCAAGTAGACTGACGGTCAAGGTGTAGTTTGCTCCCACCTGCTAAAGTTGATAAAATGAGTCTTTTAGTAGCCAGGGATGGTCCTTCAGGAATGGAACATAGTATTTCTCATTATGGTCCTCTGGGGGGTGAGAGCACTTCCGAAGCAATTAGAGGTAATGGCAGGGGGGGGTAATTCTAGCAAGCACATCAGTGTCCCGTCTCCAGTAACACAGGAGGGTGTAAGTAGTACAGGAATTAGCACAGCTACGGGAGGGGCCTGAGATAGAGCACCGAGGGAGAAGGGGCTTGACCCAGTGATGGGGGGATGCAGATGGTTGAATCACCACCTGGGGTAGTCAGTTGTAGTAGGACACATAAGAATTGTAAAGCACGGGAGGCAAACGGTAATATCAAAATTCTCTCATGGAATTTGGCAGGGATCAAGAATAAATTATTATGTCCAGATTGGGGTCTGTTTGTAGAAAAACATGATATTTGTTTAATGCAGGAGACGTGGGCCCTGGACAGTAAGCGGGGGGCCAAGCATCTGGGTGGGTGCTAAAGCAGAGCAGCTGTCAACAAATTCCCATGATATACAATCTGTCCTCCTATCCCTCCCAGCTAACAAACAAATTGCCCTAATTAATATATATTCAAGGCCAACGCAGAGTGGACAAGAGTCTAGAGTCATTGAACAATTGAGAGATTACATATTGACTCTCGACCCAGAGATCATTCTAATAATAGGAAGGGATTTTAATTGCCAGTTTGAGCCCCTTAGTAATGTGAGCTTAGATGACCCAGACAGTGAGAACCAGTATTGGAATATCCCGGAACCCCTGATCTCACCCGTTAGAGCGTGGACGCCATTGGTCCTCCAAATAAATTTGTTTATCTTTTCTCTTTCTCTGAGGGCCTGTAATGGGAGATTAAAATCGGATAGACCTGGCCTACCTACATTTAATAGAGAAGAGCAAACTTCGACCATAGACTACATTATGGTCGAATCTAGATCTTTGGACAGGGTCTTGGATTTTCAGATTGACCAGCAGAAAGACAGCGACCACAATGTTCTGGTCACGACACTTAAGCCAGGGAGCTGGGGTCTGTCCAACTACTCAGTAGTGCCCATTTTAGTTGAACAACTGCGACTGCTATGTAACAACAGGAGGAGAGTAAAATGGCCCCACATACTGGGTTCCTCAAATAAGCTAGCACACATATACCAGCAGGCTGTGCCGTATCTTAGTGAAATGGCTGGGGTTGGGCCACTGGGCACTCAAGTAGGGCAGGACGCTAGGCTGGGTAGAAATACACAATCAGCTGACCTCCAAGATGCTTGGGGTGTTCTATCACATCCTTGATATGATGCCACCTGTCGTAAAACGTAAAGAGACTTATTAGAAGCTTTACAGGCCAAGGACAATCTGAGGATAAAGGAACTTCGATTGCAGTACAAGCGGGTTATACAATCTGAGATGAAGGAATGGGAAGCAAACAAATGGGAAGATCTGAGAACTGCTCTCCAGTATAAGGATTTGAAATACTTCTGGGCAATAGTTAGTGATGGTGGGAGGGATGGTAGATTAGGGATAGTATATATCAACAAGGAGAGAGGTAGGGAGAATCAGAGACACTCTCTTGATCCCCGGTTAAGTATCAAACAACAAAAGAAGAGAGGTCTGGTCAAGCACAAAGCTACCAGAAATATGGAGCAAAGAGATAAGAGGGTAGTTTTGATCACAGTCACTCTATTTGAGTAGGAAAGCCCTCACACACCGACCTGGTCAGTGTCATGCTTCATCATCGGGCCCCACCGAAGAGACCGAGTGTCTCTTCGGTGTGCTGCGACGCCAGAAAGACTGCGGAGCTGGTCGTGTGGGGAGGACGTGTTGTGGAAATTATAAAATTAAAAGTGACTAACAGGGTATCAAAAAAACTTTTAATGAGTGATCCCTAAGACACGTGTAAGTGGTATATGTGTCTGAATTTAAGGGCCAAGGTTATTAGGATTTTGGTTAAATTCAGCTAAATACCACGAGTTTTTAAAATTAATCAGTCAACATGTTTCTGCCTTTCTTGTGGTATATATTCACCATGGCATTCTTCAGGACTATACCCCGGCGGTATGGACACTCTAATAGTCCACTCTGACCTGGGGACGTGAAAGTGAAAAAGGAAAAGTGAAAAAAGTGCTTAAAAATTAGAAGAGCAATTGCTCATTCCAAAAAAGCCCCAATTTCAGGGGTGTATCAGCACCTGTAAGAGAAAATACAAAGACAAACAGATATGGACATACATACGATTAGTATATGCCAGCGTAGACTTATCATAGTGCTCCTAAGATGGTGGCAAACCTTTGTGTGCACACAATAACTGTTATCTTATGCACCATCCAAGTAGCCCTTGGGGATATTGTACATGCTAAGAGGTGGAGTGCTTAAGGTGGTTAAAAACTACTATTGTAGTGAGGGAGATAAAAACACGATGTGAATTCTCCATGAGGAGGGATCAATTTGACCAAATGGTCGGTGACCCCCCTAAGATGGTAAGTATGGAGAGCATCTCACTTTTAAAACAGGGCGCTACTAGCACCATGGGTCTCGGGAGGAGGATTGGAGCGCGCTTGGCACATCCTAGGAAAAGAAGGAGTTAAATGTCAGCGCAACCCATACAGCATACAGGTACTTAGCTTATGGTGATCGTAATAGACGTTCCGCTGGGGATGCAGACTCACGCCCTCAGCGCTCACAACCCGCTTGTCAACCTGCAAGATTCCTCTGAACCGGACCCCGACGATGGAGAGCGGGGCCGGTAAATGAGTTTAAGAGCGCTTTGTTTTCGTTTGCGCGCTCGATTCCGGGTTGGGCGTGTCTCGCTCAGAGCGAGGCTTGGAGCGCACACGCCCACTTGGGCGGAGCGCGCTTCGAATCAAAACGAGGCTTGGAATAGAAAGCCTATCCCTGCGCTATGCCTGAAAGAGGTTTTGGCACGCTGGTGGTTGTTAAGGCAACCGAGGGCGCTCGTTGCTTGTTAGAAATAATTTAAGAAATCAGATCTTTGAATGGGCGAATTCCCTAACTCTAGGGATATAGGCACTGCTAACATTAAGTGGGTAAATAGATAGCGTCAGAGCAGAAGTGCACATACTGTCAGAGAAATTGCGTTTTTAGACAGACATAGATCAATCTTTGGGTATGATGTTAAAAAATGCGCAGAGTGTGGAAAAGCACCTAGTATTTAGTATTAGGTGATATGTTTTATTCAGATCGTTTTTGTGTCACGTTATCAGCTATCGTTTCAGACACGTGAAGTTATGGGGTTCATGATAGGACTGTGTTCCAGGGGATATCGTCGTTAAGGCCATTGGTATTTGTCCCCAGGCGGTATACCCAGCGCTGTTCTTTTTCGAACAGTCTATTTTGTACATTCCTTGTGCCATCTATAGCTTCAATAACAGTCCACCTCATGTCATTGGTGGTATGATTTTTGTCTAGGAAATGGCGACTCAACTTCGTTGTTACTTTCTTGCACCTTATGTTACTCCGGTGCTCGCAGATCCGTTGTTTCACTTTTCTAGTGGTCATACCCACGTACCGGAGGTGGCAGGGACACGTGATCAAATAGATCACATTGATTGAGTTGCAATTCGTATGTTCACGTTGGGTCCACACTTTCCCTTCTTCCAGTGTCAGAGTTTTGGTAGCTTGTGTTAAGTGACAGACACTACAGTCCGAGCAGGGGTAGTGCCCGGTAATTTTAGGGAGACCCCATGATGTTGTCACTGATGGTGTCGTGTTTTGTGGTTTCTCTTTTGGGCGTGTGTGGACCAGCGCATCTCTTAGACTGCGTCCCTTTTTAAAAGAAAAAAGGGGTTTTTCCCAGTCCTTTTTAAAGGTTTTCACAATATTCCAATGTTTGTTTATGCTCTTTTTCATGATGTTTGAGAGACTGCTGTATGTGGTGACACAGGTGAGTGGGATCTGTTCTGGATTGTTAGTCCTTTCTTCAAGGAGGGACTCCCTTGGCTGATTTTTAGCTCTTTTGAATCCTTTATTCAAGGTGGAAGTAGGATAGCCTCTATTTTTTAGTTTTTCCGTCAGATTGACTGATTGGTCTTTGAAATCTGTGGTCGTGCTGCAGTTCCTTCGTAGCCTGAGGTATTGTCCGTAAGGGAGATTTTCCTTCAGCGGACGCGGATGGAAGCTGTTAAATTCCAGGAGGTTATTCTTTGCAGTCGGTTTGTTGTGGTTTTTTGTGGCCAGTGTCGTTCCACTGATTGAGATGACCACATCTAAGAACACAATTTCTCTTCTGCTTGTAGTGTTGGTAAATCTTAAATTGGGGTCTAGGGTGTTGATCCATGAAAGGAAATTTTCCAAGTCATTATCACTACCGTTCCAAATGAGCAGAATGTCGTCAATGTAGCGTTTCCACAGAAGCATTGACGAAAAGAAAGTGGCATTTGGTGGCAGGATATGTTTGGCCTCAAAATCTGCCACATACAGCCCCGCCACGCTCGGCGCGAAAGTACTGCCCATGGATGTCCCAGAGCATTGTAGGTACAGTTGGTCTTTGAATGAAAAAAAGTTCTCTTTCAGTGCTATAGTGGCACAGTCGATAATGAACTTTTTCGGTGTCTGGAATTCCCAGTTGGTTGAATCAAGTACCTTTGTGAGGACCTCGATTGTGTCATCCTGCGGAATGCTTGTGTAGAGGCTTTCCACATCTAATGTTACAAGGGTGATAGAGTTTTCAGGGAATGTGATCTCTGTCAGCAGACGCAACAGGCTTTTTGTGTCCTTCAGGTAGGTTGGTGTAGACTGTACTAACAGTTTTAGAAAGTGATCACAGAATTGTGATAACGGCTCTAGAAGCGACCCAATTCCTGAGACGATTGGGCGTCCAGGTGGTGGTAGTTTGTTCTTATGCATTTTCGGCAAAGTATAGAAGTAGGGTATAATGCTACTCGTATTATTCAGAAATGCCGCTTCGTTCTTGGATATATGGTCTTGATCCTCTGCTTGTTTTACCAGAGAGCTGATCCTTTTTGTGAGGTCAGGAGTTGGGTCCGATGTCAGTGGAGTGTAATTTCTAACATCACCGAGTAGGTTTTTACAGGTGATCTCATAGTCAGTTGTATCCTGGATAACGATCCCTCCGCCCTTGTCCGCAGGCTTTATGGTTATGGAGGTGTCGTTTTTTAATTGTTGCAATGCCTCGAATTCAGCAGTACTGAAATTCCCGAATGTTCTCGGGTTTTGGCAATGTTCTAGGTCTTTAAATACAGCTTGCTCAAAAGCAGTTATGGCCGCTGGTATTGTGTGTGAAGGCGGGATGAAAGTGGAGCTAGGTCTTAAGCCTGTGTCACCTTTCCTAACTGATTCCATTGGGTCTGTTTTTCCATCGAAAAACGCTTTTAGTTTCAGTTTACGGAAAAACCCTGCCAGTTCGCAGTGCAATTTGAACTTATCTGGTTTGGCTGTAGGGACAAAACCTAGCCCTTTTTCCAAAACTTGGATCTCCACCGGGGTTAGTATTCTGGTGGATAGGTTGGTCACTAGACTCAAACTCCGCTCGGGCCCGGCTGCTGGTTGCTCCGGGTGTGGTTCGCTACTGAGTCATCTTCCTGCCAGGTTACTCTGGTGTTCCCTCTCCTCTTGCCTCGGCCTCTCCGGCCGCTCTCTAAAAAAGGCTGTCTATACTGCTGTTGGAAATTGGCCGGGGGCATGAAGCCCGGGTTCCAGCCCATGAAAGGATAGGGTGGCTGTTGGAAAGCATAAGGGTGTGTGCCCATCCCCATTTGTGGGGGATACCACTGTTGGTGGTTGCCTTGATTTCCATGTCCACTTCTGTTGGTTCTGTTGCCACGGTTCCCTCTTCTTTTCGTTTGTTTGAAAGAGTTGTTACTAGAACCACTGCTATTAGATGAGTCATCATCTGAGTAGTCTGAGTTGTTGGCATTGCGTGCTGGTGGAGTGAATGAAGCTGCAGAGTAGGGATATACTTTCTCGAACTCGAACTTCTTTTGGTCTTTTTGAAGTTTTGTCACCTTTGATTGCATTAGGTTGTCTTTATATTCGTTCATCTCCTTGTTGAGTTCATCTAGTCGTTTCTTGTAGCCGGTGATAGTGGCTTTGAAGTGAGACTCTGTTTCTCTGATTTCTACCATAAGGGATTCCGAGAGTCTCAATGCTGTCTTTATTATTAAGACCATCCAATCGCGTGTGCAGTGCCATGCGATTGAGGCCCAGTCCTTCCGGAAGGCAGCATCGTTCAGAAAGATGCGTGGGGCATTCGCCACCAAAAGGCCTTTCGGGGCTGTGTTTGTCGTTAGATAGCCCTTCAGGATCGTGCCATGAAGGACAGTGCGTATGTGCTCTTTCTTTTTCTCTGACAGGTTGTCCCATTCAGCAGTGTTGGCTATCGCTTGTGATATGTGTGGGTCTGCAAAGATTGCAGCATCTGACATCAACTCCTTGATTTCCGCCTCAGAGAATGTCAGACCCAGGTTCGCCATAGTGAGATGTTGGTCTTAAAAGACCAAGCAATAGTAGAAGTTATTATTGTCTTGCTCGAAGTAAAAAAAGACTCTCACAGCTGTGCGCTGCTATGATATATATCAACAAGGAGAGAGGTAGGGAGAATCAGAGACACTCTCTTGATCCCCGGTTAAGTATCAAACAACAAAAGAAGAGAGGTCTGGTCAAGCACAAAGCTACCAGAAATATGGAGCAAAGAGATAAGAGGGTAGTTTTGATCACAGTCACTCTATTTGAGTAGGAAAGCCCTCACACACCGACCTGGTCAGTGTCATGCTTCATCATCGGGCCCCACCGAAGAGACCGAGTGTCTCTTCGGTGTGCTGCGACGCCAGAAAGACTGCGGAGCTGGTCGTGTGGGGAGGACGTGTTGTGGAAATTATAAAATTAAAAGTGACTAACAGGGTATCAAAAAAACTTTTAATGAGTGATCCCTAAGACACGTGTAAGTGGTATATGTGTCTGAATTTAAGGGCCAAGGTTATTAGGATTTTGGTTAAATTCAGCTAAATACCACGAGTTTTTAAAATTAATCAGTCAACATGTTTCTGCCTTACTTGTGGTATATATTCACCATGGCATTCTTCAGGACTATACCCCGGCGGTATGGACACTCTAATAGTCCACCCTGACCTGGGGACGTGAAAGTGAAAAAGGAAAAGTGAAAAAAGTGCTTAAAAATTAGAAGAGCAATTGCTCATTCCAAAAAAGCCCCAATTTCAGGGGTGTATCAGCACCTGTAAGAGAAAATACACAGACAAACAGATATGGACATACATACGATTAGTATATGCCAGCGTAGACTTATCATAGTGCTCCTAAGATGGTGGCAAACCTTTGTGTGCACACAATAACTGTTATCTTATGCACCATCCAAGTAGCCCTTGGGGATATTGTACATGCTAAGAGGTGGAGTGCTAAAGGTGGTTAAAAACTACTATTGTAGTGAGGGAGATAAAAACACGATGTGAATTCTCCATGAGGAGGGATCAATTTGACCAAATGGTCGGTGACCCCCCTAAGATGGTAAGTATGGAGTGACTGTGATCAAAACTACCCTCTTATTTCTTTGCTCCATATTTCTGGTAGCTTTGTGCTTGACCAGACCTCTCTTCTTTTGTTGTTTGAGATTAGGGATAGTACCAAACATAGCGCCAGCAGTTTGGAAAGCCCACTTTGGAACCTTTTATGCATATTCGGGCAACGATGATTTAGCACCTTCAACCTTAGGCCCCCCTCATGAGTATTGATTGGGGGGGATACAGGAGATCACTATTGTTGAAGTTGAATCTGCTATTGCCAAATTATTGCCTAACAAGGCGCTCAGTCTTGATAAGCTTCAAGGGGACCTATTTTGGTCAGAACCAAAAATATGGGCCCCATATCTCTGTGTCTTGTTTAATTCCATCTTAATGGGAATGGACCCGCCAGACACCTGACGAGGTGCAGAGATAGTTCCTATTCATTAAAAAGCTGCCCCCTACTACCGTCCAACTACAGGCCTATCACCCTGATAGACATTACCCAGAAGCTGATGGGCCGAACAATCTTGGAAAGAGTTCAGACCTGGGTTGAGGAAAACAAGATTTTGAGTACCCTTCAGGCCGGCTTTAGGACGAGCACGTCAACTATTGACCAGATATTCCGACTTCAGGTCCTGTATTGGAAAACGGTGAGTGTGGAGGGTGGCAGCCTTTACCTCATTTTTGAAGACCTGAGGTCTGCATTTGATCTGGTCCCTAGGGAAAAACTGTGGAGTGTACTTTTAGATCTTGGCATCCCAATATACCTCCTGGATGTGTTAATAAGGCTCCATACAGAAACCTATGCCCAAGTCAGATACGGGAAGCATGGAGAACTGTCAGCCCGCTTCCCGGTCAAAAAGGGGGTGCGCCAGGGGTGTGTTCTGACCCCTACCCTTTTTAGTTTATACATAAACAGGCTTATAGATCACCTATTAGGTATAAAGGACATTGATGCCCCAAGGTTAGCTTCAGGTCGGGTACCCGCATTGATGTTTGCGGACGACTCTTTGTTGTTGTCCAAAACATCAATGGGTATCCAACGTATCTTGGATGGCTTTGTCGATTTCTGTGCATTAATATAACTCTATCTAAAACTTAATTTATGATTTTCAACCCACCCAGGCAGACCCGCCCAAATCCAGTATTAGATGGCATACCTTTGAAACGAGTAAAAACCTTTGAGTATCTGGGCATCATCCTTGTGGAACATCTGGAATGGGATGCCCAAGTAGCAAAGGCTGCCCCAAAGTTGACCCAAGCGGTGGTGTGGAAAATTAATACAGTTTGGTGAACATTATCTACGCCATCTTGCCTTTTTCCCGATGCCACACTTTTCGTCATGCACATACGCCATATTTTAGCCGTTACGATCAGAATCACCCTCACGAAAGACCCCCACGCACCGGTCATTCCCACTCTCACATGCCTTGCGCATAAGCAGCAGCCATTTTAAACACCATGGCCTCCCTGCCCCTCGCTGATAGCCGGCGCGTCTCTCTCTCTCTCTCTCCTAACCTCGCAAGCATCCCCCGCACGCTGACAACCCCCGCTCTCTCATGCCTTGGGTCATAAACCCCTCTTCAGCGCAGCCCCGCCACAGAATCCCATCCTGTTCCCAGCGCGACACCTCCCTTCATTCCTTTCATGGTCTCAGGTCCTTTGATGCAAAACCCCTTTTCCCTGTGTCCCCGTTTGTCTTCCTTGTTCCCAGGCCGCCACCTGGCCCTGCGGATACTGTTTATTACCCCGTACAGTAGGAAGCTTCCCCTCCCCATCAAAAGACCCTCGAGCCGATCAAAGCCCCCACCCTATGAGATCCGATCAACTCCACGCATTCCGTGAATCGGCGGAATGCCCTGCTGCGCGACAATCATCACCTGTTGTGACCGGGGTGGGGAATTCAACTGTAAATGTATGTGGGAACGGGTCTGAAGGGGAGATTCCGAGGATGTTCTTTCAAATATCAAAGTGTTGCGAGAATGTGTTACGTGCAATAAAGGTCATAAACCCTAGTATAAGAGGCCAGGCCTCAGAGATGTGGTTAGAGCACCTCGTGACGATACTTGCTGTCTGAATTGATGTGTTCTCCTCCGGAGAGAATAAAATCCTCGTTTCCTGCCTTCCAGTCTCCAGCGCCTGCTTCTTCATTGATTAATATTGGTGGGTCATAGAGGCGACACCGCCGGGCAACATAAAGGGGTCTTTGGTTACTGGTTGTCTTTGAACCCCTTTTAACAGTGGGTGGGATATCGAAAATGCACAGAGTATCTATGTACAAGCCTGCTGCATCAGTTATAGAAATCTATAAAGTACCGGCAAGAGCGGCATCTATGTACGGGGCGGAGCTCTAGGGGCACTATAGGCCCACTAGCCTTATAGGGGTTGAACACTCATTTATGAAGAATCTGCTGGGACTGCCAGTTAGCACCCCGTTAGTACCTCTCCGGGTGGACCTAGGGCTACTCCCCATTGAGGAGGAAGTGGCCTTAAGACCACTTTCCTACTGGAGAAGACTATGGTCAGTTCCTGAACTGGCTCCTTTCAGGAGTGAGTTCAGGGATTTGTGGGCTGAAATCAGAACTAAGAAAATCCTGTGGTTAATTCATATCAAGGAACTCTGTAGTAGGATTGGCTTACGCGAGTTATGGGAAATACCGGAAGTAGCGTGCCCGGCAATCGCTAGGGCCGATCTGGTATTCCATTAAGGGCACCACAATCTATTGTCCCTTCACATGAGCTCCACAGTTGGTAGACTGACATCTCAGTTCCTCTAAGTAAAAGAGGATTACAAAAAGGACTTCCTTGACCTGATTTTTCTAGCCTCTGCAAGGAAACTGTACATGCAACTTAGGACAGGCAGTCTGCCGCTTATGTCATTTACTAGTAAATGGGACTCAAATAAAAATACTGAGTGCCCAGTGTGCAAATACCATCTTGAAAATAAGATTCACGTTCTTTTCTTTTGTCCCAAATACCAGACTGTAAGCAAACGCTGGGTGAAACCTATCTGTAGGAACCTTGGCTTCAGAGAATGTTATAAGGCAGTTAGAGTACTAAAATATGATACACACACTCCTATCACTTTCAATATCTCCCGTTTTTTAAACTGGATGTGGTTTAAATGTAGTAATCTTTTAATGAAATAAATTGTTGATCTATATATTTGCAGGAATTTTTCACGTACACTTCCGATAACTAACTCCAATAGTTTAATTTGATTTTAATAGATATCAGTTTTAAACTTGTAATTAAGGTGTATCTATATGACTGCAATTGTCCTTGGTTTGTATCATGTTATTTATTCTCTGTAATATAATGTTTGTGTGTATTTTACTCTGTACTTTTCTGGTCCGTCGTGACCGAAAGAAAGTTATCGAAAGAAAGAAAGAAAGTTATCATGCAGGATACATTTTCAAACCAGGGAGCTGTGGCACTTGGAACATTCCATCAAATAGACAAGCTGGGTGCCTGGGAGCCCTGTGTTCTTGCCCCACTCTGCTGCAGATTAGAGGTGGGTGGAATTTTAATTCTGCCGGGTGAATTACTTTTATAACAGAATTACTGATTAAATTCCACCACTCTGACGGCGGAATTCACCTGCAGTAGTTTTTAAGTTGAGAGGGCTAGAAGAGGGAGCAGTGCCACTGTTTGAAAAACCACTACAGATTAAGTTTGGTCTGCAGAGTTTTTCTTACATAGAGAGACTACTCTCTCTTCCAGCCCAGTTTACGCCATTGCATAGCAGGGGATACCCTTGGCGCCCTTACGTACCCGTCAGTGCTATTACATATGTATGTAAGAGTGCTGGGCGTATGCCCTGGAGTGGATACCCCTCGGTGCCCTTACAGGCTTATGTAAGGGTATAGAGGGGTATACACTGCAGTGTATTGCATACCCCTCGGTGCCCTCATATAAGTATGCAATGGCACAGATGGGTATCCACTCCAATGCACCCCTTGGTATCCTTACATCTGTATGTAAGGGCACCGTGGGGAATTCAGGGCAGTGCATACCATTCAGTGCCTTTGCATACTTATGCACGGGCACCGAGAAGCATGCACTGAACATTGAGGTGCCCACTCTGCCCTTTCGCAGAATTCCGCGGAATCTCACGAAATTTTTGTGTAATTGCATGGAATTCCGCGGAAATAAACTCTGCCAATTCTGCCCACCCCTACTTCAGATGCGCCCTGCAAAATATATTTACACAACGGAAACTTCAATAAAGTCCTTTTCCATGCGAGAGAGCACGGACTCCAGCCCTATAGTGCTGACCCAAACCAGACACTGCAGGCATCAATGATTTTTCAGTAATAAGAAAAAAAACAAAAAACAAATGCAACTGGCTGGGGCAGCCAGAGTAGGAGGGGAGAGTGTGGCTGGGAGAGAATCTTTACATCCTAATTACTGCATCACCCAACCGAGAAAGGAGCAGGTCGGCTGATATCTTTCGCTCCCCATCCCTGCCATTCAGTGGAAGTGCTATGAGCGAATATGCGAGGCCGGCTTGATGAGTGTCTTCTCACACCCCCGGGATCTTCACAGGCTACTTGCCCGGCACAATGAGAGAAGTCAGCTGGAGAGGCCGCATTGTCCTGGAGAAAGGAGGAAGAGTGTGAAAATATTCCAGGCCTACAGATGGTATCGCTCGTTAGCCCAGGACGTATAGACTTGGGGGGCATTGTTTTATGCTGCCAGAGAAAGACCCATTTTTAGAGGTGCTCGGTTGGGCTACAATAATTAGCCTGTGTTTTCTAAAGGAGAGAAGAGAAAAAGGGAATCTGTCCTATACTGAATTGAAATGTGCTGAGTGGGTTAATGATGGTATGAAATAATAGCTCCTTTCTATGTCGCTGCTAAAACAGTGGGTCATAATGGGAGGGTAACAAGATCTCTTCTTTTTAATGAGCCCCAGGAAGGGTTAACCTTTTTCAAAATCAGACCTCTTCATTGCCACGTGGAATGCCCCACACGAACTCACCAGTGGCATCACTAAAGATGATGCCATGCCCCCCTGCAGAATGTGATGAGAGGCTCACGGGACTCCCATATCTCACAGACATTCGCTGGGTGTGGGTTGAATGGTGGCCTCCTGTGAAGAGTTAGGGGTCTTCTGAAGGGTTGCGGCTTCTCTGCTCCGTAGGGGCTGAACGGCCCTGTGTTACACCGGGGAACTCAGCAAAAAGCACGCTTGGACAGAGCTGTCCTAGTCGATCATCACGCATTTTGGCCTCAGGTTTGATGAAAAGGGAACTGAAGGGCTCAGAACCTTCTACCAATAGCGTTATGGAACACAGCGTCAAACATTGCTATCAACCTGTCCATTTAAACTTGCACCTCTCAGGGCATGCTGGGACCGACGTCTTCTTAAATTTGAATGTATTCTGTAAATACTGTTTATTGAGAAGATTTATAATAAAGGGGAAGAAGCAACAAATGATTACAAAATATAGGGAAAGAATACAAGATGCTAGTTAACTTAAAAAAACTTAAGCGTGAAAACCTAGAGTGATACGTCCTCCATAAACTGGAAATGAACTATTCATGTCATTGTTAATGCACAAATAAATATGCTCCTATACAAGGATAAAAGATGGAAAAGAAGCCAGAAAATACTTATTTTTATTGTTCGCCCACTCGTCTGCAAAGCCGCACAGAGTGCTGGGTTCTATAAAGAGCGGACACATACAGAGGTCAAAGGTTGTTTAACCCACGAGTCAAGTGGCTCTAGGCCTGGCAGAACAAGGCATTATGAACTTAAGAGGGCTTGTCACAAGTCTGACAAGGTGCAGGGGCATCTTCATGAATCTAAGCATGTATGCCTCATGAAAGAAAGAGTATTCAGAGCTGCTCTAGTCAGGGGTAGTGCTAAAGAGAGTTCTAGTGGGAAGAATTTTAGAAATGTAATGGACACCTCACTTACCCACACTCCTAACACTTTGCCTGGCAGACAGTGAGCACATTTTGGGTTTAAAAAAAATGAGGGCGCAAATGAGCTAGCCAAGAGATTTTAATTCAAGACATTAATGCAACAGCTAAGAGAATGATTTATTGCTGGGGGGGACGGGGTGGCAACATAAGTTTACCTATGCTCAAGGGTTTTTTCAATTTGTCAAAAAGTAGACTGGCATATATTTCTTTGCTCTATTCGAAGCATGAAACTAAAACAATGCATTGATGAGGTCTATCATATGAGGCATGAAAAGTGGGTGAGAAATAGACTGAGAATAGCCTGATTTAGAATATATACCTCACCCAGTCAGCCCAGAAGCCGGCATAGAAGTACCGACGGACAGAGCGGTGCTTCACTCTACCCCTGAGCCGCTGCCAGGTGGGGTGAGGTCTTCACTTCTTACAAGTTTGTGTAATACATGACTTGCGAGAAAAGACTAGACGTGTCACCTAGAATATTCAGGTGATCTCTGTGCTTGTCTTGAAACCTTCTTTCCTAATTTTCACTGTACATAACCTCACATATACTTTTTTTCTGCAGTAGCTATAGTTGTTTTGGGTCCTGATGAAAGCAAGGACGAACACGTCCCTATTTGCTGAAACATGTCGACCTTGTACCACTTCTAGACAGTTATTTTGGTAAACTGTCTTGACTATTTTTAATATTGGTGGAGCGAGTATCACCAGAATAAAGTTGTTCAGTACTCCCTCATCCAATTTTAACAAACTTTTCTATTTTCAGATATTCTTTTTCTTTGTTGCACTGCACCTTTGGTCACCCCGCATCCACAAATTTACCCTTGCAATAGAGAGGTCAGACCATACTTGTCTTCTATCTCAGTAGGAGGGACCGTTTTCCATCTTGATCTTCCTCTCTCTGGGAATAGGGATTCAATATGTATGGGTCTGTAAGGAATCCCACATGATGAAGGGCGGTTTCCGAGTGGTGACTGATGGGTATCCTTGACCATCTACTGAGGTTTTTAGGATAACTATTACTTTGTAGACATTTAGGAGCGATGTGTCTAGTGTCAGTTCGCACCGCGAGTGTACGTCATTATATTTTATCATTATATTTAGACCCTTTGGTAATTTTGTGTTGTGAAGTATTGTCAGGGAACGTCCCAAAGCTTGGTCTTTAAATATTCCCTAGGGCCCCCAATTGATTGTTGTGTTGTTGTTTAGCTTTTCTTTATCTGCAATCCAGCTTTGGAGTTTATTCGACTTATTTACCATTTTCTTAAAAATTTGACCAGAAATGTTAGTGTTCCATAGGTCTTCTAGTTCTAGCAACACAATGCTATTCTTCAAATATTTCTTGTAGGCTCCATTCCCCGTTGGAGATTGATTTAAATCCAAACTTGTTTAGCCAGCATCTTGTCAGCAGCTGTATGCAGTTTGTGGCAAAGCTTTACAAATGCCGTAAGTTTGGCAAGTGACTGCTTTGTGATTGAAAACTCCAGCCCAACTTGGGCAGGCGAGGCAAATCTGGGCAGCCGAAAGGTTTTTTTATACAATCTTATCACTTTTTTTTCAAGGAGGTTGGCCTTATTGCCTAGCATTGTCTCAGATCTGTATGCAATGGAAAGTTTAAGTTTAGCTATAATTACTACTCCCAAAGGTGTCAAGTCGTGGCCTCGAATGTATCTTGCCAGCGCTGAAAAGGCATAATTGATTGCTTGGGCTTTCCCCTTGATTGTCTTTCTTTGGGGTACAAATTTTCCTCTTGCATCTATTTTTACCCCTAAATATGGTGAACAGACAAAATATCGACTCCAAAATATCGACTGGACATAATATCGAGTTTTAAATATAGACTGGACAAAATATCGACTGGACATAATATCGACTACAAAAATATCGTTTTTCAGGTAAGTGAAGTAATATCGACTGTATAAAATATAGATAGCAAAAATATCGAATTTTTAATAATATATAATATTTTATAGTGTATTTTTATGTAATAATATGTGTGAAAAGTGTGTATTAATGTTATAAAATATTTTATTAAATGGATTTTGTTTTTTTAATAATTGTGTTATGTAATTCTGTAGTGGGTTGTGGGTTTATAGGGGAATAGGGTGGGAAGTAATTTAATAATAATTAATTAATTAATATATGTTTGTAAAAATTTATAATTAATAATTAATTGATAATTAATAATAATTAGTTAATTAATTAATATAATTTTGTACATATTTTGAATTAGTAATTAATTGGTAATTGATTAATTGTAATTAGTTAATTACATTAATTAGAGTACATTTAAATATATATAATTTTGTGTTATTGTTAAGTAATTAATTGGGAAAAATAATATTAATTATTAAAATAATTACAGCTAATGTGCTAATATATTTACTTTATTGTTATTGCTAATTAATAATTATTTGGTAATTAAATAATATTGATACATTTTGGGTAAAGGAGTATTTTTAGGGTTCAGGGTCAGTTTTTAGTTTTTGGGTAAAGGGGCATTTTTAGGGTTCAGGGTCAGTTTTCAGTTTTTTGGTAAAGGGGCATTTTTAGGGTTCAGGGTCAGTTTTCAGTTTTTGGGTAAAGGGGCATTTTTAGGGTTCAGGGTCAGTTTTCAGTTTTTGGGTAAAGGGGCATTTTTAGGGTTCAGGGTCAGTTTTCAGTTTTTGGGTAAAGGGGCATTTTTAGGGCTCAGGGTCAGTTTTCAGTTTTTGGTAAAGGGGCATTTTTAGGGTTCAAGGTCAGTTTTCAGTTTTTGGGTAAAGGGGCATTTTTAGGGTTCAGGGTCAGTTTTCAGTTTTTGGGTAAAGGGGCATTTTTAGGGTTCAGGGTCAGTTTTTAGTTTTTGGGTAAAGGGGTATTTTTAGGGTTCAGGGTCAGTTTTGGGTTTTTGGGTAAAGGGGTATATTTTAGGGTTCAGGGTCAACAAATAAGATTGTAAAAAATTATTTTTATTATTTTCATTTATTATTTAATTATTATAATTTAATTTAAGTATTTTTAAGTATATTTTAGTAATTAAAATTTAATATTAATTTAATTTAACACTGTTTTTAATAAAGTCGATATTTTTTACATCTATATTATTGTTAACGATATTTTGTACTCGATATTTTTGTACTTACCTGTTTGTAGATAGAAAGTCGATATTTTGTCTGTCGATATTTTGGCAACGATATTTTTGCAGGTCGATATTTTGGCAGTCTACATTATCTCAGTGATCCCCTAAATATACGTAGGTAGATGTCTCAGTTACAGTATTTTCGCTAAGGTATACCATTTGCAGTTTTTCTTTTTTATGCGACGGTTAAAAGTGATCCCATTAATTTTTTTGTGTTTTACTTCCAGGACACTCTTATCTGTGTAAGCGCCAAGACTATTAGAGTAGTAATAATTCATCTGCATAAAGAATATTTGACAATTGTTGTCCACCCAGGTTCAGGGCATGCCCTATCAACTCATCTAACTCCGTTGAGAGATCTGCAATATATAGGTTAAACTTAAGCGGTGCCTATTGATGTTTGAACTTTCTCTGATACATGGGAACCATTTCCAATCTTTATTTTAACCCACGTGTCAGAGTACAATAAACAAATTGCTTGCAGGAGGTTAGATGGAATTCACCATCGCCGGAGTTTTGGCCACAGACTTTTATGTGGAACACTGTCAAAGGCTGCCTTGAAATCAACTAAACACATATAAAGCGGTGTACCACTTGCCTTTGCTCTATTCAATATCAGGCCCACAGACATGATGTTGGTAATAGTACCTTGACCCCTTATAAAACTAGTTTGATTTGGTGGAAGTCTTCTTTTTTCATGTGCCCAAGAATCCAGATCGTATAACAGTAGAGTAGAGAAGAATTTAAGATCCACATCCAAAAGTGAAATTAAGCGATAGTTGATGGGAGAAGATGCTTTGTCACCTTTAAAAATGGGTTGGATTATTGAGCCCTTCCACCTTTTGGGAGTAACCTCATTTGCCAGAACGTTGTTATACAATGACGCAAAAAAGGCTGCCCACCTAGGTGAAGAATACTTACAAAGAGCCTGTGGTCATCCATTAGGGCCCGGAGCACAATCTTCTCTTGACTTTTTGATAACTTCTTCTACTTCCCCTAGAGTGTATGCACAGGGTGCCAAGGTATCTTTGAAAGGCTGGTGTGAGCTCATCATATCCAAAGAACTTTCTTTAAAATGTGATTTTAAATGCTGAACCCACCCGGACTCGCTAATATTTGTGTTATTTGCTGCTCCAGTACCTTTCTTAATATTGTTAATAAGTTTCCAAAATCTTTTTGAATCATTTGTTTTTGTGGCATGCAGCAGCTGAGCCCATAATATTTCCTGTTTAGCTTTTTTATACCTCCAGATCTCCCCTTTTAATTGACGTCTTTCAGTACGGAAAAGCTTTAATAATTCTGTATCTCCTAGGTTGTGGCGCAACTGCAGATAAAAATTGCCTACTTTTGTTTTTATTCTTTGAATATGTAGTGGGATTACTATAAGTTTATGAGCTCCCTTATTCTGACCACCGTTTTTATATGTTGTGGTCAGTTTGTCGGTGAATATCTCCCATACTGTTAACAGGTTAGGGCCTGATGTAGCCAGGACCTCAAGACCTGCAAGGGTTTCCTCTGCTAACACTTGATTGTACTTGAGGACCACTTAAGGCACTTCAAGTTTCCTGAGCCTATCTCTCCCTGTAGTGTAGAGGCCACTTCATGTTTACATATATGTGTATTTACAGTAATCATCTGGGGTGAGGATTGTGTTCACTCTCCACATGGTGCACTAGGCTAAAGTTGCATACAAGATTGTATAGTTAAATGAGATTTAAGAATTTAACTTCACAAAAAAAACTTGTTCACAAAAAACTTTACATCATTAATTAACTGCCTCTGACACAATACACTGGGAGCCTCATTTACAAGCCCATTGAGCCGCCAGTGCGTCACTTTTTAGGTCGAGCCTATAGTGGCAGCGTGCATGCGCTGCTCGCTTTGCGAGGCATGCAGTATTCAGTATGGAGTGGAAGCTCTGTGGAAGCTCCGCCCATCTTTTTCACTGGCTTTTGTCTTTAATGCTGCCTCTCGATTGGGTTTAGGCTTGTTAGTCCCTCATTATGACGGCCATGTCGTCATTTGTGTCCTTCCATGGCTACAGGCCCCTTTATTTCGACTGTTGCACAGCACGACTTTCTTCCCGCGACCCCCTCTCACACCCCGTGCCTCCTCGCTCCCCGTTGTTCATGCCTTCTGCACTCCCATCTGCAATGCAATAGGTATCGCGTAAATGCGAGTCCTATTGCATTGCAAATGCTTGTTTTTTTAGGTAACGTTTTTGCGGAATTGTTTGCTGTGGACTTTATATCTTGACGTATTTTATTTTTAACTAAGAAAACAAAACTTGGCATTATGGAAACTTTAATGGCAAAGACACGGAAGGGCTCCTCCCCACGGACCCAGCCTCCCAAGACTTCCCGGGTCCAGAAACCCCCCTCTGACTTGCAGAGCGACCCCGAGAAGTCTCTGCTCAGTGCAGACGTTGAGGGCCTTCCGACCCAGTTCGGCAAGACCTTCGCGCTCATCTTGCTGGTGTACATGCTGGGCTACTTGGTATGCTGGTAGCCCTGGCCATCTTCATCTGGTGGCGGAAGAGAAGTGTGGCTCAGGGGTTAGAGGCGGCAGACCCGGAAGCTGAGATCGGCCCTGGACCAGGGTTCAATTCCCCGCCCCGACGGGGGTTGGGCTCAATATTTCCACGGATTCGATAATTCTCACTCCGGTGCCTACTCGACTCACGGGTTCACACTCTGCGACTCTGGGCAATAGCTTGCTTAATCTCCACAACGGCCCCTCGCGGCGGGATGCCTGGCTTTCACCTTGTGGATACCCTGCCGGGGCATCTCACAGGGGAATACCAGGACGGGTTCCCTAAGCAAGCGCATAGATGCCTGCGATGTGGGCGATTTGCGCTATATAAATACACGTACATTTACATTTACGTTTACAAGAACATGCTCGCCAAGGGCTCCTAGCTGTCGTGGGTCCTGGCATCCTGGAGGATGAGGCGAAGTCGGCGAAGCTCAGCCTCTCCATATCAGAGTTGCCCCCTCTGGGTAAGCCGGTACCGCTGCTACCCAGCCTGCCAAACCTGTTGCTCCGTCCGCAGACTTGTACTGACTCTGGTATTTCTGGTTCCGCTGTTTCATGTGCAGTGATGTCAGGGCAAGTGACACGAATATTAACATGAGGTGGGACTGAGAAGTAGGCAAAATGGGCATTAATTAAAACCAAAACCACGAAGCCTGTTAGTTAATTACCCATTTCTCCCTCTGTTGCTTCCATTGGGGTTACTGCTGATCTCAGGCATTACGGCACCCCTGGGCTCAATGCCCAACAGTGGCCAGGGATCAATGCTACCTGCCCTTGCTGATATTTGAAAAAACTCAGTTCACCATAAATTACAATGCAATTACCTGTTATGTTGTTATTCTTACTAACCCTGGGCGAAGAACTACGCTCCGTTCGCGGAGTTTGCGGAGTTTCGGCAACTCCACGCTCCGCGGAGAACGCGAAGTTGTCAAATACTACGCAAACTGCTGCGTAGCATAGTTCTCGCGCACTCAACAGCATTTTCGCGTGCGCGAGGATGCTTGTCGGTAAGATCGAGTTGCCGAACACGCAGAAACTGCAATCTGGCACAGAATAACTCGCGAACACGTTAGTAGTGACCGGAAATAAAGGGACGCGAGCGGGCGGGACAAACCTCATGGGTAACTTCGCGCGCTACACATCCCGAGCATGCAGGCAATCAATCAATCAATCAATCAGGATATTTGTATAGCGCGCTACTCACCCAGAGGGTCTCAAGGCGCTTGGGGAAGGGGGGTCTGCTACTGCTCGAACAGCCATGTCTTGAGTTGCTTCCTGAAGCAGAGGTGGTCTTGGGTCAGGCGGAGGTGGATGGGGAGGGAGTTCCAAGTCTTGGCTGCCAGGTAGGAGAAGGATCTTCCTCCCATGGTGGATCTTCGAATGCGTGGCACGGCGGCGAGGGCGTGGCTGGTCGATCGTAGCTGGCGGGTGGGAGTGTAGAAGGTCAGGCGGTATTTGAGGTACATGGGGGCCAGGTCGTGGAGGGCCTTGTGTGCGTGGGTGAGGAGTTGGAACGTGATTCTCTTGCTGACGGGGAGCCAGTGAAGGTCTCTCAGGTGTCCGGAGATGTGGCTGTGTCAGGGGATGTCCAAGATGAGTCGTGCGGAGGCGTTCTGGATGTGTTAGAGTCTTTTCTGGAGTTTGGCTGTGGTTCTGGTATAGAGGGTGTTTCCGTAGTCCAGTCGGCTGGTGACGAGTGCCTGTGTGACCGTCTTCCTGGTTTCGGTGGCGAGCCATCGGAAGATCTTTCGGAGCATGCGTAGGATGTTGAAGCATGATGATGAGACGGCATTGACTTGTCTGGTCATCGAGAGGGAGGAGACCAGGATGAAGCCCAGGTTGTGTGCGTGGTCCGTTAGTTTGGGTGCGCTGCCCAGGGCAGGGGGCCACCAGGAGTCGTCCCAGGCGGAGGGTGATGATTCAAGGATGAGGACTTCGGTCTTGTCTGAGTTCAGTTTCAGGCGGCTGTTCCTCATCCCCTCGACTACGTCTTTCATCCCTTCGTGTAGGTTGGTTCTGGTGGTTCCTGGGTCGTTGGTGAGGGAGAGGATCAGCTGGGTGTCGTCGGCGTAGGAGATGATGTTGAGGTTGTGTTGGCGTACGATGGCTGCGAGGGGGCTCATGTAGACGTTGAAGAGGGTAGGACTGAGTGATGATCCTTGTGGTACGCCGCATATGACTTCGGTGGCCTTGGATCTGTACGGGGGGAGGCGGACTCTCTGGGTTCTTCCGGTGAGGAACGAGATGATCCACTCCAGTGCCTTCTCTTGGATTCCGATGTTGCTGAGGCGCTGCACTAGGGTGCGGTATTTGCAAACAAAACAGGTGATGGACAGAATGTGGATCAATGTCACACATTCACCCCAGTCCAAAGATCTGGGCCCAAATCCATTGTTTATTTGCACTCCACACCACCCTGGGTTAGACAATGGCGATATGCAAATCAGCTCTGACCCTGTGCCCCCTGGGAACAGTCCAGTCCGAACTACAAAAGCCATGTCCTTCCCAGAACGGAATCAAGCATCCGAGGACCGGACCGGTTTCGAGGTAACACCTCTCATCAGCCCGGCTAGCTTGACTCCAGTGGTGTGGAGTGCCTGGGACCCACGTCTGAGCATCCCCAGCGCACTTAGGGCGGAATTTGCAAACAAAACAGGTGATGGACAGAATGTGGATCAATGTCACACATTCACCCCAGTCCAAAGATCTGGGCCCAAATCCATCGTTTTTTTGCACTCCACACCACCCTGGGTTAGACAATGGCGATATGCAAATCAGCTCTGACCCTGTGCCCCATGGGAACAGTCCAGTCCGAACTACAAAAGCCATGTCCTTCCCAGAACGGAATCAAGCATCCGAGGACCGGACCGGTTTCGAGGTAACACCTCTCATCAGCCCGGCTAGCTTGACTCCAGTGGTGTGGAGTGCCTGGGACCCACGTCTGAGCGTCCCCAGCGCACTTAGGGTGGAATTTGCAAACAAAACAGGTGATGGACAGAATGTGGATCAATGTCACACATTCACCCCAGTCCAAAGATCTGGGCCCAAATCCATCGTTTTTTTGCACTCCACACCACCCTGGGTTAGACAATGGCGATATGCAAATCAGCTCTGACCCTGTGCCCCATGGGAACAGTCCAGTCCGAACTACAAAAGCCATGTCCTTCCCAGAACGGAATCAAGCATCCGAGGACCGGACCGGTTTCGAGGTAACACCTCTCATCAGCCCAGCTAGCTTGACTCCAGTGGTGTGGAGTGCCTGAGACCCACGTCTGAGCATCCCCAGCGCACTTAGGGCAGAATTTGCAAACAAAACAGGTGATGGACAGAATGTGGATCAATGTCACACATTCACCCCAGTCCAAATATCTGGGCCCAAATCCATCGTTTTTTTACACTCCACACCACCCTGGGTTAGACAATGGCGATATGCAAATCAGCTCTGACCCTGTGCCCCATGGGAACAGTCCAGTCCGAACTACAAAAGCCATGTCCTTCCCAGAACGGAATCAAGCATCCGAGGACCGGACCGGTTTCGAGGTAACATCTCTCATCAGCCCGGCTAGCTTGACTCCAGTGGTGTGGAGTGCCTGGGACCCACGTCTGAGCATCCCCAGCACACTTAGGGCGGAATTTGCAAACAAAACAGGTGATGGACAGGCCACACCACTGGAGTCAAGCTAGCCGGGCTGATGAGAGGTGTTACCTCGAAACCGGTCCAGTCCTCGGATGCTTGATTCCGTTCTGGGAAGGACATGGCTTTTGTAGTTCGAACTGGACTGTTCCCATGGGGCACAGGGTCAGAGCTGATTTGCATATCGCCATTGTCTAACCCAGGGTGGTGTGGAGTGCAAAAAAACGATGGATTTGGGCCCAGATCTTTGGACTGGGATGAATGTGTGACATTGATCCACATTCGGTCCATCACCTGTTTTGTTTGCAATACCGCCATAAGTGCGCTGGGGATGCCCAGACGTGGGTCCCAAGCACTCCACACCACTGGAGTCAAGCTAGCCGGGCTGATGAGAGGTGTTACCTCGAAACCGGTCCAGTCCTCGGATGCTTGATTCCGTTCTGGGAAGGACATGGCTTTTGTAGTTCGAACTGGACTGTTCCCATGGGGCACAGGGTCAGAGCTGATTTGCATATCGCCATTGTCTAACCCAAGGTGGTGTGGAGTGCAAAAAAACGATGGATTTGGGCCCAGATCTTTGGACTGGGATGAATGTGTGACATTGATCCACATTCGGTCCATCACCTGTTTTGTTTGCAATACCGCCATAAGTGCGCTGGGGATGCCCAGACGTGGGTCCCAGGCACTCCACACCACTGGAGTCAAGCTAGCCGGGCTGATGAGAGGTGTTACCTCGAAACCGGTCCGGTCCTCGGATGCTTGATTCCGTTCTGGGAAGGACATGGCTTTTGTAGTTCGGACTGGACTGTTCCCATGGGGCACAGGGTCAGAGCTGATTTGCATATCGCCATTGTCTAACCCAGGGTGGTGTGGAGTGCAAAAAAACGATGGATTTGGGCCCAGATCTTTGGACTGGGATGAATGTGTGACATTGATCCACATTCGGTCCATCACCTGTTTTGTTTGCAATACCGCCATAAGTGCCCTGGGGATGCTCAGACGTGGGAACCAGGCACTCCACACCACTGGAGTCAAGCTAGCCGGGCTGATGAGAGGTGTTACCTCGAAACCGGTCCGGTCCTCGGATGCTTGATTCCGTTCTGGGAAGGACATGGCTTTTGTAGTTCGGACTGGACTGTTCCCATGGGGCACAGGGTCAGAGCTGATTTGCATATCGCCATTGTCTAACCCAGGGTGGTGTGGAGTGCAAAAAAACGATGGATTTGGGCCCAGATCTTTGGACTGGGTTGAATGTGTGACATTGATCCACATTCGGTCCATCACCTGTTTTGTTTGCAATACCGCCATAAGTGCGCTGGGGATGCCCAGACGTGGGTCCCAGGCACTCCACACCACTGGAGTCAAGCTAGCCGGACTGATGAGAGGTGTTACCTCGAAACCGGTCCGGTCCTCGGATGCTTGATTCCGTTCTGGGAAGGACATGGCTTTTGTAGTTCGGACTGGACTGTTCCCATGGGGCACAGGGTCAGAGCTGATTTGCATATCACCATTGTCTAACCCAGGGTGGTGTGTAGTGCAAAAAAACGATGGATTTGAGCCCAGATCTTTGGACTGGGATGAATGTGTGACATTGATCCACATTCGGTCCATCACCTGTTTTGTTTGCACTAGGGTGCGGTGGCAGACCGTATCGAATGCTGCGGAGAGGTCCAGGAGGATGAGGGCCGCTGTTTCCCAGTTGTCGAGCAGGGCTCGGATGTTGTCAGTGGCTGCGATGAAGGCGGTCTCGGTGCTGTGGTTGGCGTGGAAGCCGGACTGCGAGTGGTTGAGGCTGGTTGGGCGAGCGCAATTGGTGATCCACTGTGTGAGGTTGTTGGCTGCTTGGTTGGGGTCCGTTGAGCTGGCGGGAGGGTTCTGGCTCAGTGAAGTGGTGAGCTGGTCGGTGGTGATCTTGTTCCAGTTCCTGCGGGGAACCTGTTGCGGGTGGTGGTGAGTCGTGGTCTTTCTGAAGCTGAAGTGGACGCAGCTGTGGTTTGTCCAGTGGAGTCCGGTGGAGTGGCTGAAGGAGATGTACTTGCTGGAGGAGAAGACTGGGTCAAGCGTGTGTCCGGCGTAGTGGGTGGGGGTGTTCACCAGTTGCATGAGTCCGAGGTTGGCGAGGTTGTCCAGCAGGGTGGTGGTGGTGTTGTCGTTATTGTCCTCCAGGTGGAAGTTGAGGTCCCCTAGGACGATGTAGTCAGCGGAGGCGAGGGCGTGCGGGCTGATGAAGTCTGCAATGTCTTCGCTGAATTGTGTGCGAGGTCCTGGGGGTCTGTAGATGAGGGTGCCTCTGAGTGTGGTCTTGGGGTCGGTGTGTATCTGGAAGTTAAGATGTTAAGCGGCTGTGAGGGTGTCGTCTGAGTTGGTCGTGATGCGTATGGTGTTCTTGTGGACGATGGCGATGCCTCCTCCTGTCTCGTTGACGCGGTCTCTCCGGGTGATCTTGTATCCGTCCGGGACGGCGACGGCGATGTCGGGCGCTGAGGAGGCGTTCATCCATGTTTCCGTGAGGAAGGCGACGTCTGGAGATGTGGTGTCGAGCAGGTTCCAGAGTTCCACGGCGCTCCCGAAGACAAAAAATGGCTTGCGAACGGGTCAAGCAAGCTACTACTACGCATGCTCGCGGAGCTATGCGTAGTTCGCGGAGTGCAAGTGCGTCTTCGCGTAGCTTCGTGGAGTGTGGCTACGCGAACTACGCCCAGGCTTAATTCTTACCTGGGCCATGATGTACTTCCATTCCATCATGATATAGCAAGTTCTCCCCATTCCCTATACCTTTGCTGATTTTGCTATAGTGCCTTCCTCCCCTTGCGGTTTCTGTCCTCCATCACCCAGTATTCCCCACCTCGAATAATTAACGCCATCTTGCCTTGAAGTTTCCTTGCTGCCCTGTTCTAATGCGACCTCATACAACTGTTGCAGTCACACGCCTACACTCTTACCCAGTGCCATCTCTTTACCAATTCTTCACATTCGCTGCCCTCGCCACTCTGCAGTGCAGCGCCCCTCTACCTTCTCATCCAGTGCCCAGTCCACACATCCAAATACACTTCCTCCTCCCACCCCCACAGGCTTCCCCTTTGCTCTCATGTGTGGCCCTGTCTATTCCCCGACATTCCTTCACAGGACTTCCACTCCCTGCACTGCCCACGTTCCTTCCACGTCTTCACGTACCACGTTGTCCTGTTTGTACACTCTGCCTCCGTCATAAAAGGCTGGCCAGTTCAGTGTCTCAGGGAAAACAAAAACACCAGGCTCACAAACCCCTCAACTTTCAAGGCAAACAAATAAATTGCTAATTAAGTTTTGGAATAAGATGCCATTCATTCATGACTCCTGCTCTGCATTTCCAGAAATGTAATTTGTTAGTGTGCCTATGTATATTTTTTGTCCAACCGGAATTATTCAAAATTCAGTAGTTTTAAAAATATATGCCATTGCTATAAAGAAATTGTTTTAAAGCTCTTCTTTGAATAACTGCTCACCCATTTATTTAGGGCAATTTGGAGGCAATGTATGGCTTTGTTTGAAAAAAAAATCTGGACTTCTACAATGTGTGCAAGGTAGCCACTTTTAGTTCTGGGTCTTAGTTGTAGAAGTTTCAGCACCATGGCTAATGTGCCACATAGCTAAATACACTTAAAGTCCAAAAAGCAAGACCGATTGCATTGCAAATGCTTGTTTTTATGCACTGGCAGTGCAATGGGCTCGCTCATATTTACAGGGCCATGCAAACAGGCACGACCGGCACCGATAACAGGGGTGTGGTGGGACCACGCCGGACTGGGAACCACAACCGGCCCTGGCAAACTGTTCGGCCGACCCCCCCCTCCCCATTTGGGGAGGGGGAGGGGGGGTTGGAGGTGCCACTGAGCTCTTTGCCGGGGCCAGTTTTCAGCCAATTTTGGTACAGGACCAATTTTGCAGCTTTGCAACTAAAACGGCCTCCAGGGGCCCAAAACCGGCAGCCTCCTGTGCGGCACACCAGTGCCGGCCACACCTGCATGTAAAGTCACTGTGCATGACTATTCATGGCCTGTAAAAATGGGCCCCTTTCACGTATTACTCTGAATGAAAGGGACGTTCCATTGGTGTTGCTGTAGGTTTTCCTATGCAACATCCATGCAACCTGGCACATGCCCAGATTTACAATGTTTTGTAAAGCTAGGAAAAGCGTCAGAATCCTACGTCTCCCCAGGGGACAGGTATGAGTGGCACAACAAGTTTTTTCCTCTTCTGTGTTCTGCAGCATGCATAGAAAGAGGAAAATGCCATCAATGATTGTCTTTGCGCAGGAAGATGTTTGAAGCTGCAAAAAAGAAAATCGGGGGAAATGTGTGGAAAGTGATTGTCAGGGCATTGAACACTATTTCTGCAATAAAAGAAAAGGACTCCATTCTGTGCCTCTTAGATTTAGAACAAAAATCTGGTGCTAATCTTACACTGTTAATTGTGGAAAAAGAGACTGAAACAATGCTTCCACATGTATTTCTAAATTTGTGGTAATGTCATGATAACTGGTTGTGGTAACGCTATTACCGAATTGTTGAAGCACATCAAAACAGTTGACATTCTGTAAATAACTCCATTAGTTTTGCGGTGCTCATTTCTCTCACTGCAAATAGGCAACTGTACAAAAACAGCAGAATGTTTTCAATCAGAATTCGGAACGTGATGCCAGTCATGCCCGTAAGCCATGCAATTCGCCATCAATTTCTCCCCCCAGTTTAATTTCAAGGGGATTTTGATATATCGACCCCCTGGATCTAAAACGGCATTTCTATCCAGTATAAATTCCATGATGGAATCTGTAGTCACAGAAAGTGCTTTCACAATCTTAGGCGATCTAAATTTTCACCTAGATCTTACTCACTTAACAGACTCTGCCACCCTCATATCTGATTTGGAAACTTTAGGGCTGAAACAACGTGTCACGTCCCCCACCCACCAAGCGGGCCACATTTTGGACCCAATTTTCTCTAACCTTGAAGGCATGCAAATAACAAACATCTTACCCATGCCCTGGACAGACCACTATGTCGTTTTCGCTAAAATAATCACGCACAATCAGTGCAGTAACAGACCACTTTCTATGCCTAAACAGTCCTTCAAAGATTGGAAAAACATGAACCACGACCAATTAAAACTAACACT
Organism: Lissotriton vulgaris; assembly: GCF_964263255.1. Lineage (NCBI taxonomy): Eukaryota > Metazoa > Chordata > Amphibia > Caudata > Salamandridae > Lissotriton > Lissotriton vulgaris. Next base: position 1,884,193,502 of record NC_141687.1, on the reverse strand, counting down.
TGAACTCACCCGTCCTACACTGTCTCCAGAGCCTAATTCAGCTCTTCAGCAGTTTTACACCTGGGTGAGTCAGGCTACGAACCTATCAGCCCCTACTAAAGAACGGTCCAGTAACAGATCTAAACCTACTGCCCCCTGGTATAATGACAAATTAAGGGCGCAAAAACAAACAAATCGCAATAAGGAACGACAATGGAGAAAGGATTATGATGCTGATAGCAAAATCATTTATAAAGAAGCACTGGCTCTTTATAAAGCCATGATAACAAAAGCAAAGAAGGACTATTACAGCGACCAAATCAAGAACGCCAAAAACTCCAGTAGACAACTGTTTCAAATTACCAAGGTATTATCAGGTAACGTTCCTGATCTTACCCCCCCTCCATCGCAATCGTTATGTGATGCCCTTGCCTCGTTTTTCTACACTAAAGTAGACGATATTTACCAGGCTTTCGCCTCTAACCTACCATCACGCGTAGGCAGTCTCCCTACCTCGTCCCCAGCTAACATTTTCTCCAGCTTTCAACCTGTAACTCCAGATCACATAAAAATTATATTGTCCTCCATCAAATCTGGATCACTCTTGGATCCCTGTCCACTCTCAGTACTCCGGCCGGTAATGGAGGACATCATTCCAGTGGTCACCCAAGTCTGTAACGCCATTCTTCTATCAGGTGACTATCCAGACCCCCTTAAAAATACCCTATTAAAACCCCTGTTAAAAAAAACATCCCTTGATAAAACTGAGTTAAAAAATTACCGTCCCATTGCAAGCCTCCCTTTCATGGCGAAAGTGCTCGAAAAAACTATGAATTCCCAGATTTCTGACTTCATAGAAAAACATCAGCTCCTAGATAACACTCAGTTCGGATTTAGGAAATTCCATGGGACTGAGACAGCCCTGATCAAAGCGGCTGACGATATCAGGGTAATCAGGGACCAGGGGGGCACAGCCATTTTGGTCTTGTTAGACCTATCCGCTGCCTTCGACACGGTCGACCACACCATCTTGGTCGACCGGGTCGAGGGTGTTGGAATTTGTCACACTGCTAAAAACCTAATTGCGTCCTTTCTTGCCAAAAGAACGCAGGCTGTCATCCTAGGACCCTATCAATCGGCCCAACTTTCAGCCCCATGCGGCGTCCCTCAAGGCTCATCCCTGAGTCCGACACTGTTCAATATCTACGTGTCGGACCTTGCTAAAACCATCAAAGCACATGGGATGAGCCTAACCTCCTACGCCGATGATACCCAACTAGTGTTGGCAATCAAAGGGGACGGAGACCAAGTGGCCGAGCAATTCAAGAAAGGACTCCTAGCTATAGGAGACTGGATGTCAACCAATTGTTTAAAGTTGAATTCTGGAAAAACAGAGGTACTCATTTTTGGAACCCTTCTGCCAGCATGGCCTTCAAGCTGGTGGCCCGAGACCTTTGGTATGCCTCCTATTCCTGCCACTAAAGTTAGGAACTTGGGCATCATCTTTGATGATGCCTTAAATTTCATGGACCATGCCAATAAAACGGTGTCTTCGGCACATCTAAAGCTTAAGATGATCAGGAAAATACACTCTTTTCTACCTGAATCAGCTATCAAGACACTGGTCACCTCACTTGTCTTGTCCTCCCTGGACTACTGCAATGGTCTCTTTTTAAATGCTCAATCCAGAGTCATTACCAAACTGCAGACCATTCAAAACGCCGCAGCACGTCTGCTTGCAGGCAAAACCAAATTCGAATCTATTTCGAACAGCATTAAAGATTTTCACTGGCTCACTGTGCACAAAAGAATCCAATTTAAATCTTTATGTATTGTGTTCAAGGCACTCAACAACCAAGGCCCCCAGTTTCTAAGAGACCAATTACAACTGCACAAACCTTCCAGAGCCCTAAGATCAGCCACCCTCAACCAATTAGTTATCCCCCGTACCAAAACTGTTACCTGGGGCGATCGCCGCTTTCTGGTGGCCGCCCCCAAGCTATGGAATACTCTGCCTCTCAACATCAAGCGAAGTCCCACCCTCCTTCAATTCCGTAAGCTTCTGAAGACCTGGTTGTTTACCCAATAGTCATTCATGCTCAGAGTCATCTACAAATAATAGGCATACAGCGCCAAGACGCCTACGGGTATAAGCAGCGCTTTAGAAATGTTAAAAATAAATAAATAAATAAATAAAAACGCCCTTCTAACTCTTTAAAGAGGTGAACTTTCTGCATTGCTTGATGCCACTGAGGTCATTATAATGACATCCCTTATATCTCCCAGTATCTCCCCACCAGAGTACCCGGAACTGGGGGCATTGTTAACTGTGAGGAGGGAGATGGCAATAGATTAGAAATAAAAGGGATCATGAATGGGACCCTGAGGGTCCCCTTAGAAATGAGGAATTACCGGAGGGGTCATTAAATTAATTCCCAATTCTTTCCAGTATTTCACCCATAGACTCCCTGTGCTTTGAGCAAGCAGAGTCCCCAACTGAGTGCTAAGGGATAGTAAGGAGTTTGTATGGTTCATAAAAGTGTAGCAGTAATGGGTTCTAATTAGCGTTTATGGTAACTGAAAGGGTAGTTTTAAATTGTAGTACAGACTTTTTAGCCTTCAGTGACTGTTGTGTTAAATGGTTTTAAGAACTTTTTAGGGTTCAGGAAATGGTATGTTAAAGGGTAGTAATTGGGTTTTAAGGCAATTAGAAGGGGTAGTAAAGAGTCTGAAGGATTTAGAGAAGGGTAGCATTAAGGAACAGTAAGGATTTTTAGAGTTCAGGGATGGGTAGCGTCAAGGTGCATTAAGGGTCTTTATGGATCAGAAATGAGAAGCATTACACAGTATTATTGGTTTGTAGAGTTCAGGGAAGGATAGCTAGTGTTATGCGGTGGTGAGAGGTTCTTAGTGTTCAGTGTAAGGCAGTATTAAGTGGTAGTAGGGGGTTATAGGATTCAGAGATGAATAGAATTAAGGAGCAATAAGGGTTTTTTAGGGTTCAGATGTGTTTTTGTCTCATTTTTTAGAGTAAAATGTGTCACTGTATCAGAAATTCATGCAGTCACTCATTTTGTGCTAAAATATAGGGCTAAATTATGGATTTGAGCTGCACATATTTGTGCGTAATTTTGTGTGATTTTCCCACAATTACGCAAAAGCAAATCACTCAAATTTCATACACTTCTAGATATAACCAAGTCTGAAAATTAGTTTTTATCATGTGCCGCTTGAATGTGCGTACAATTGCTTTTAACATTTTTTCCATTGTCAAATGTTCACTCACTCTTTGACAGCTACCCTTATAACAAAACTCGATAAGTATTCTTCTATTTTACAATATACAACTATGTTTATTACTGAAAGTTAATGTTAATAAATATGTGATTCCAGTGGTTAAATCCCACTTCTCCAATTCCTTCCTCCGTATTACAGACCTTATTTTGATCTACTTACAGGCCCCCTTGTGCTACTTCCAAAGCATGAGCTAACATTTTTTTTTAACTTAGCCCATAAGAAGGGTGTCCTTCCAACAATTTGTCCTGTACAATACCAATTCTTCCCCACTCACCATCAACATGAAAAGCGAGCAAATCAGAGCCTTGCACCTGATCCCCCTTGATGATTCACATACTCCTTGGCTGTGGTGCTGTCTGTCCTAAAATTCTAAAAGGATTGGAGAGATCATAGAATAGCACTCAGTACCTTCTAGTTGGAAGACTGTTTGTGTTTCTCCTCTTCACAAACACCCTGAATTAAAGAAAACTCCGTGGCTGAACCTCAGATGTAACTGAAGGAACCTGTAGTCAAAGCCCACATTGTTGAGCAGAGCAATGGAACTTCACTTTGAAAGTGGGAAGGAACTACCCAAAAACTAATTCCCTGTGCAATGCCCAACAGCCCAGGAATCTTGCTCTTTTATTGATGAGATGAAGAATTCCACCACTGAAGAATATGCCTTGACATGGTAGCCAGATGCAAGCAAGCCCAAGGAGCAACAACATCTGTTGCAGCAAAACACACAAAGGAGATCCATACAAATCGTAGCTAAAATCCAAAAACCTCATCCCCAAAACATATTTGATAACCCTCTCTCCAGGGATCTGCATCCACCTCTTTCCACCTTCTCCCAGAAGCTGATTGCTTGGTCAGGAAAACTGACACAGGGTTCTTGATATGTAGGGCACAGCCTGCAGGTAACATCACCATCTGTTTGGAATCTTGCCCCAATGAATTGCAGATCCAGAACTGGAGTCATTCTGGAATTGGACATAGATGATTAGGATCCCTAAAAATTCCAACATCTGACAAACTGACTGTCCTTGCTGAGCGTTCTCTACTTCCATCTTGACATAACTGAGCCAGACATTTAGCTATGCATGAAGACTGAGTCCTTTATTTTGTAGGACTGCTATTAGCGGATTCAAGCTATAAAGAAAACTCAGGGGGAACTATCAGGCCAAATCTGCTTGATAATGTACTTACAGAACCATATAACAAAAAAAGTTTTGATTCCCTTACCACATTTATACATGGAGGTAGACATCTTCCAAATCCAGGGTTGCATGTAATTGCGAAATAATATTCTGCAGGTCATCTATCTTGTATTGATTTGTCTTGATGAACTGATTTACTTCCCTCAGATTGATTATTTACCTGAAAACCCGAGACCCTTAGCACCAGAAAAGCAAAGGACTAGACCTTGAAACCCCCCTCCTCCTAAAGTACCAGTGCCTTTCCTGAGTGCATTTTGCTTGACATTCACTGTGGGCGAAAGAGCCCTAAATCAGGCGGAAGAGAGGCAGACTGAATCTTGTAACTTTCTTGAATTAGTCCCAGAACCTAGGAACATAGAATAGTCTGTGTCAAAAATACAGATATCCTTGAATTCTACATTGAAACTTGGTTCCTCAGGCCCCTCAACAGGTATACACAGATTAAATTTCGCATGACACCAAAGTAATGAAACAATATTTTCCAGCAGTCTACACTGGTGGTCATGAGTCACAGAAACCTCAGAGTCATTCTAACATCTAGGAATGGAACGTGATGAAGGAAGAGAAGCAGGGGACCCCAACATATTCTGCGTCCCACCTTTCTCTCTGACCAGTAATTCAGCAAAGTGCTCAGCCATAAGAGCAGAATGTTTACATTCCATCAGAAATAAATGCAGCCAATAACTGAAATATAGAAGCACATACCTGATGCAGTGAGACTTTTTACATCATCCTCACCAGCTCAGGAATCTGACTCACTTTCGTGCGTCTTAGGTTCATGTCAGATCACACCATGAAATGCTGAGGAAGAAGTAAAGTTTCGAGATGGCTCAAGAACCGCACTCAACAATCAACATGCTGATATTAGCTAATCAGTGAACACCCTAGGCACAAATCCTGGGAGCAACTCCTTTTTCCAAGGGACTCAAAGGAAGAGCCCACTAAAGAACGCTGTGTGATCCGGCATCAAAGTTGTGAAACTCCGGTAACCTAGAATGAATTACCTTGTGCTCGGAGTCTGCACAGGCAGACAGCAGCAACACAACTGGTAGAACTGTGGTATGGTCACACTTTATATCGTCTAAGTAAAAATAAACAAAAAACTTTTGCTTATTTTTGGGAAGTGGCTGCACATAGGTTCTCCCTGAAAGATATGAACTGGTATAAAAAGAAAGGTCCTTTTATGTGTGGAGACTCCGCACTCATAAAGATACTACTCGTAAATCAATTTGTGAATAGCAAACAATTGTAAACTTACACGAAAGTGTAATTTTACTTTTGTGAATCAGGCCTAGTATATTTAAGCTCTGAGGTTCGGGTCCAGCGTGTTATAGAGTTTTGGTCATAATACCCCAAGGTGGTGCTCTCCATGTTTCAGTTATTTGAGAGGGTGTTGGGTTCAGGTGCTAGATGGAACGTAATGAGGTAGGGTGGATTTGAGTGGTCCTCATTCCAGGAGTTTATGGATTAAGGAAAGTGTTTTGAATTTCTTTATCTCCTTCACAGGTAGCCAATTGAGTGATTCAAATGTTTTCAATGCCACTCAGACATGCTCATACATTTCTAGGCCCAAGGTTTGTAGAGAGGCTAAAGTACAATGAGTTACAGTTCTCTAAAATGCCCCATGGCATGTCCAGAGAATTGCAAAACTAAGATCTACAACAAAAGGTGATACACCGTTCTGGGGATGACATATGATAACAAACATCCTTATTGCTCCTTGGTGCCTGATTTCTGGTACATTTCACCTAGGAATAAAAAAGGTTTTGAGCATATTTTGAATTGTTTTGCCTGTTCATAACAGTAAGTGTGACAATAATATCAATTCCCAGTTGCACCTTCCTTCTTATTCATCATAAAAACTTTCCTTAAATAATAGCATTAGGGGCATAGGCCATGGACCACACCATCCTGACTCATCCTCACTATCCTACCCACTCTTTGGGGAGGGGTGAGAGGATCCTACCCATGGTGTCAATCTGGGTACAGTTCTGCACTATGGTGTGTCAAGCCTGAGCGTGTTCTGCTCTTCTGATGGCGTTTTGTGCCTCACTCTGGAGGGCTGCCTCTTCACAGTCTGCCCACTTCATTATTTCAGCACACCATGGCATTAGATCAGGGCCCCTAGGGCCTTCCAGTAGATTGCTATTCGGTGGCAAGTCAGTATCAATGCTAAGTCTAGGAATCGGGATGTAATAGCTCTTGGTTTGGGCCTGTGGAAAAGCCCCAGTAGGTAGTAGAACATTGTTTTAGAATGTGGCGTTCCGTGGCTCTTGTGATGTATTGGACAACAGTCTCCCAAAACTAAGAGAGGGCTGGATAAGCCCAAATCATGGAAAAATCAGCATCTACCACATTAGATCGGCGGCATGCCACCTGTGTAGTAGGAAACATAAGTTACGTGGGTTTGGGTGTACTGTTTACTCTGTGCTAGAAATAGTGCTGTGTTACCTTAAATCTAGCATTTCAAAAGGTGCCCTGGATGATTTCCAGAATAGAGCCCCAGTCTTTGTCTGAAATCAAAGTTTTAATGTCTTACGCCCATCGATTTTGTGAGTCCCGAAGTTCCCTGTAGCTTGTCGCAAAAAATGTCCTGTAAAGCAGGGTGACAGCCTTGACCATGGGCGTAGCTTGGTCAGTAAGGTTGGGGGGCGGGGGGGGGTAGGGAGCTTCAGATCTTCCAACAGCCAGGCTGGCAAATAATGTTTAAATACATTATACGAAAAGCAGGGTACATGAGAGGGACCTAAGAGGCAGTAGAAAGGAAGAGGAATGAGGATTGGTAGTAGTAATAAGAGAGCACACACAAGATTGTGAGAGAGTATGTGTGTGTTTTTGTCTGTGTATATGTAAATATTCCTTCCGAAATCCAACTGACATCTCACTAGACCGGACTGAAAGCACCTGTTCCATTCAACTTATCGGACAATACATTTATTGTGGGAGTGGGGGCGGTGTAGCACCCCAAAGACGTCTCCTAAAACTATGCCCATGGCCTTGACCCTACCAGTCATGATGTATATGATCTGTAGTGCTTCCTGGACCAGAGGCTCCTTCACATCCTTGTGCCACTGTGAATGAATCATAGCGGGAATTGCTCCATGTATTAGGAAATGATGAAGTGTCAATAAGGCCCTGAAATGACCTATGCAAATTGTCCTCAAAAAAGCCACCCATAGTTCAAATTCTGATCTTCCTCCCAGTCCTGCAGCCCCCTCCAGTTTCCTCCAGGATAAAGGACAAATACGGCCAACAGCTGGAGGTCCGAGGCTGTAGTGTCGTGACACTGGAACAGATGACACTGATGCAATATATGGAGAACGGTGGGAGCTTTATTTTTCATGCGTCTGCCTTCTTCCTTTCCCTGCCCCTTACTGTCCCTCACTGTCCCTCTTAGCTCCTCCTGTTCCTCCTCCCATCTGTACTCTTATTGCGCCGGTCCTAGCGTCCTGGCATATTCTACGACATTACAGGGGCATAGGGACATTTAAAGTGTGTGCTTTGGAGTGCCCTACACCAGGCGTATTTAAGAGTATCGGCTAGAATATTGGGTGTAGTGCCTTGGGATTTTCCTATAAGGTGGCAAATCAACAGTAACCATTTGGTGCGTATTGGGGCACCTACGCTCAGCACAAGCGGAGGGCCGCTCTTGACTTGGTCACCCTTACCAGTTGTGCAGCCAGATAATACAATTCATAGTCTGGGACCGTGATCCTGCTCTCACTGTAAAATGATAATAATGGCACAAGTAACAATGTTCTAAATAATATTTATCCTGATTTAGCATCAAGAGCAGATGGTTGATTTAAGTCTCAGTAATGCATCACACAGCCCTAGCCTTAATTGGCATTTACTTTACGAGTTGATAGGTTTGTGGATAAAAAAGAATATTCACATTTGCACTGTCAACTGATTCCTTTTAAGTTGATTCTTGCTAAGAATGAGTATGTGTGTGGAGGTTTCCAAAGGTGGGATGTTTCAGGTTCTTTTCTGAAGGTAAGGTGGCTAGCATTGTTGTGATTGTTCTGATGAGCTCATGTAAAGCTCAGAAAGAGTGTGTAGGAGAAGAGGACACAATGTTAAATTATAATTATTAATGTTGTATATTTCACAGAGAGACTAAGAATGCATTTGTCCATGCCAGGGAGTTAGATGGAAGAACACATTCCTGACTACCAACAAATTCAGGTTACAAAAAGTGCTCAGATCATGCGACTGTTAGATTGATTGTTTGGGCCATTTATGGCTCACTGAAAAAATGCAACACAGTTCAGCCGTACTCTACTGAACATGTGTGCACAATGTTTCTGCCATTTATATTTTTTTTACTATTTGTAAATGTTGAAAATATATTTTTTAAAACCGTCAGATGTAGTTTTCAACTGCTACACGTGCCCGTGGTTTGTTTTCAATTTTAGTACCAACCAGTTTGTCGTTTCCTTAATTGTATTTAATGCATTGTTCCTGCTGTTTGTTGATGCGCCTGTATGGACAATAGCCACTGTGGGGCTGCAGAAATGTATGGCTCACTGAAAAAATGCTACACAATTCAGCCGTACTCTAATGACAATTTGTGCACAATGTTTCTGCCGTTTAGAATTTTTTTTACTATTTGTAAATGTTGAAAAACATTTTTTTGAAACCGTCAGGTGTAGTTTTGTACTGCTACACGATTTCAATTTGAGTACCAAAAAGTTTGTCATTTCCATAATTGTGCTTAATGCATTGTTTCTGCTGCTTGTTGATGCGCATGTATGGATATAGCGACTGTGGGGCTGCAGCTGTAAAGATACATTGTATTTAGGTAACAAAAGTTGTGATGTTTATGGCTCATCTCCATAGCTGAGCATTGCATGGTTTTTGATATATCCAGAAACAAAACCACACTTCATTTTCTTCATCAAACTGCAGATTCACTGGCTGAAAACTGCAGACGAGTGACACGGCGGGAAAGACATGCCTCGATTAACCCTATTTGCACCACTTTAGGGCCCTTTGCTCACGTTCACGCTCCACGTTTTTGTGTTATAAATGAACGACTTTAAGGAGGCGGCTTCGCCGGTGCATGGAGAATCCATAGGGCTAAAAACCTGCACTACCATCAAAAGCAAGTCTTTAAGTCCTTTCCCAAGCTGCTTCTTTGTGCCTCTGGAATGCACACAAGCACAGTGGGGGTGAGTCTTTGGAGCTAAAGTCGCAATGCGTTTTCCTCTAACACGGCATGCTGTGCCTGCCTTTGGATTAGCTGCAATCAGACTGTGCATGATTTGGTTATGGTAGTTGTTAGGGGGGGTGCTCCCTAGTTCTTTGGCATTAGGGCCCCTCACTGGGGGGATGAGGGGGCAATGAGTCACTGTTTTGTCTCCTTTGCCGACAATCCAAAGTTTTAGAAAACATGGCCTGTAAGCCTATTCACAATACACGCTAATGAAGTAGGTCTATTGTGCTCTTACTCACTTCAGGAAAAAGTGAAAATGTGATGTCAGCCTTAAATCGACTATATACCAGGTCTACTTTTAAAGTCACATCACCAGAGTTCACATTACTTCGGGAAATAAATAAATTGCTCAATATGACGTGTTCATTTTCTGCCACTGACAGTGTGACTACAGACGTCGCTGTGGAGAAACGTCATGGGAATTACCAAAGGCGATCTTGCTGCCATGGCTACAGGGGGAACCTTTGGGTATAATGCAGTATTTCTCAGTCAAAAAGTCCAAACAGAAGTTTGGGGGCCCACTACTTTAGTTGCACTAGGGCCTATTGCGGGTGGACTGTGGCACTGCCACTTCCGTTGACGTCTTTTTGCCTTGCTGCAGACACAGGTGTGACGAAAGAGGGCAGACTTGGCATGTTCGGTAGGAACAAAGAGCAACGTTTTATCAGGACATGCTTCTGAAAAGGTGGAATTTCTAGGGAAGGGTCAGCCTTTTATTACGCTTGCTAAATGGTAAATGGTAAATGGTAGAAACATGTTGACCAACTCACCATAACACATACAGAGATACTTAGGTCGTAACTCTCCTCCCAGTATCTCGCCCCTTATTTTTATTATTGTCCAGTTGCTTTTTAATAAAACTCACTTTTTCAAGTTAAACCAGGACAATTTTTAACATTTATTTTTCTGAACCCACATTCACAACCTGCTCCACTGTACTACAGGTGTCGAAGCACACCCTGGTGACGCTAGGCCACCAGGGTGGACCCCGATGATGAAGCATGTCACCACTAGGTGGTGAGTGAGGGGTTTCTTACAAAAGGAATAATTATTCCTCCTCTTGGAAAACCTTCAGCCTAACTTCGGGTGATACTCCTCCTTTTGTTTTCTATAAAACAGGGAATTCTCCTGCTTTATACTCTTTAGCCTAGATCTAGGTAATTTTATTTTGCCACTTCTTAAATACCAAATTTTACCGATTCGGTATTTAAGAAGTGGTAAAATAGAGGGGGGTGGGGGGTGTAGGTACTACAGAATCAGTAAATACCGAATCGTTAAGATTCGGTATTTACCGATTCTGTAAATACCGATTCGGTAATGCCCATTGATTCCTATGGGCATTGAAGCCCATAGGAATCAATGGGCATTACCGAATTGGTATTTACCGATTCGGTAAATACCGATTCCAGCAAGGGTGCAGGGGGTGTCACTTTGACACCCTCTAGCACCCCAAATACAGGCATGTGGGCCATGTGGCACACAGACATGCCCTTATGTGTCACATTGCACAGGTGTGCATGCACAGATGTGCATGCACACCTGAATTCGGTATTTTACCACACAATAGGATTGTGTGGTAAAATACTGACTCTTAAGGGCCTGTGGCACTCTTAGGAGTGTCACCTACATATGGATTTACCGATTCGGTAAATATACCGATTCGGTATTTTACAGAATCGGTATATTTACCTAATCGGTAAAATTACCGATTCTTAAAATAACATGCCCCTACATCTGAAAACCCTAATACCGGTCGGAAATGGCCGATTTGGGTATTAGGGCTCCTACATCTGGCCCTTTGTTCCTCATGGGAGAGTGAAGTGGAGAGAGGATGTGGCGTAACAGCCAGACTTAGGAATTGGGGAACCAGGTTTGAATTTTCGATTTAGATATGCTCAGCATCCTGTGATTCGGGGCAAATCACTTAATTTCCATTGCCTAAAAAAATGAATGTGTCCTTGTGTAGCGTAACTGGTGCTCATGTAAAGTGCTCCAATACCTTTGGGTCGAGTTCCTGCTATATAAAAGCAGCCAAAAAAAACCAAACTGATCCTTATAAACCCATCCCCATTGTCCCTACTAGCTACTGTAAGGTTTTAGCAAGAAAATATATAAGTCAAAGGCAGTAGTCTGATACCATCATGTGCAATGAGGAGCAAGGAGCCATTTAAAAAATACAGGATGTACAGAGGGTGAACTTCTGCATCAATATTGCTGCGCATGGAAGTTTGTGCAATGGCACAGCAGGCTCGCATGCAATACAGATAGAGAAGGTAGGCCCTCTTTGCACACTAGCGCCCCAATTACGAGTCCGCCCGTCTGGCAGGGGTACGGCAGTGGAGGTCTCCTGAGTGCCCCATTACGATATGGGCAGTGGGGTCGCCGTAGCCCTGCCGCAGCCGCCAGGAAACTGACGTTCCCTGGCAGTGTTGCGGCAGTCAGAAGGCAGTAATATGCTTGGCAGGAATGCCATCTGACCCCACCATGAAAATCGTGGATAGAGGAAACAAAGGAGGCCCGATAGGGCCTGCTGGTGCCTCACGCCCTTTGGATGCAGACAGGGGGCACAACATGTGCCCACTTGTGTGCATGCACAGCAGTTCCTGCAAGGCATGGACTTTTCAGTCCATGCTGTGCAGTAACTGTTTTTGGCGTTCCCATTACGGTGCCCATTTTCAGGGCACCGCCGTCGGAACGTCAAAAACAAAGCCCACCAGTCAGGAGGAAACTCCTAATCTGGTTGGGGGTATGACCACAGCGTTGGCGGTGCAGCTGCAGGCTGGATCCAGCGCCGCACCAGGAAAGTCCTAATCAGGCCCTAGGTCATCTTTGGACGCTGCTGCTGGTTCATGCCTCTACCTTATGCACAATTCCCTTGAGGCTCTGTAGAGTATGCAATTTGCATGCTACACTCAATGCTATTAACCATGCTTAATTTGAGCCAGTGGTTTCTGGTGCTCAGCACCGGCCCTTAATTGGTTTCCAGTGGTCAGCACATTCACTTCATTCAACACTGCACTTCTGACAGTCAGCCACATAGTGGTGCTGCTCATCTAATTTAGAGATGAGCAGAATGACGGTTATTTATGAATATAATATACATTAAAAATTTCCCATACCTGCCTCCAGAGCCATTCCTTTAGCTTTGGGGACTTGGAGTAAACTGCACTTGCATGTGAGAGAGATGGTTAGTAGTTGTTTTGGTACAGTTTGGCAGCGGTTACAGGGGAAATGGGTGCTGCAAGCTGCAGGGGCCTCCTGGTCAGTGCCCTGGTACTTATTCTTTTGCAAACTAAGTACTGACTATGAGCATAACACACACCAGTCATTAAGCCCCCTTTTCCTACATGCATCTTTTCACGTGCAACATGTCAATCAACAGTCAACCATAATTGGAACAGCTTTATGCTTGGATATCTCTTTGTTTACAATTCTTCAAAGTTTCATGAATTAGAGCGATGCTTTACAGGGTTATGATGCGTGGGTGTAAATGTACAGACAAATGGAGACCCTTTAGAATGTCAGAGCGCCAGGAAACCGCATGTTAAGTGCATCACAAGGTTAATGTCTAAAAGCATAAGGATAGCTGACAGCGGACACGAATGAAACAATGGCGAGCAGATCACTCTTTCTCAACAAGGGGAGTCTTTGAAAGCACACAAAAGGCAAATAAATAACCTGCCACGCAGCACCAATTCCCTTTGGAAACTCAAGGTTCTGCGAGTAACCAGCAGTACCAGATAATGAAACACCAAAGCCTCTCTAACGTTCTTTCTGAATATTTAATGTATATTTCGTGGAAATGTTTTCACGCTTTGTATTTCACAACACCCAAAATCTGGGGGAAGTGTTCCAGTTCTTAGCCAGAATGATCCACAGAACAATCGCCATGCTCCTCCCAGGTGTTAAATGGCTTCAGGAAAATCTGATGGGCTTTCATTTGAATTTTCACCACCTAATATTCTAAAGAGCATTGTGTGTGTAAAAAACGAATTGGTTTTTGCACATTGTTGCAAATCCCGTATCAATGCGATCCCACTCTGTGTATGGATTTTCTAATATGATTGCAGCTTATTCCCCCGTGGAGTGCCAGGCAGACATTGTGTTAAATGAATCACCTGAAACTATTTAACGCAGAAACATATTGAGATAGGATGGAGAAATGGTGCCTGTGTCTATCTGCTTACGAACAGATTGTGTGGTGTAAGTAAAAGGGCTGTTTGTGTTCCTCTTCAACAAAAAAACTATTTCTCAAAAAGAAGAAGATAAAATCAAACAATTCCAATTCTGTCGCCAATAAACAACTGTGAAAAAACATTCATTGCAACTTGCAGAAGAAAAAATATAACATTGACAACTATCTTCCATTCAACCCTCTGGGCTTCTCTTTTGTTTTCTGGTCTTTCAACCTAGAAATAAAGTTGCTTCTGGTTAAAATGTCTTCTACCAGTACCTGAAAGTATACATAGTGCTCTATCAGGGTAGCCAAACAAGATTCTAAAATATGTGCTGTTAGTACACAAGCAATATCTTTTATTTTAGTGGGAAGAATGAAAGTCCGAGTACAAATAAAAACACATAGGGGCGTATTCACAAATGAATTATTGGCTATAAATATAAGTTTATAGGTGAAAGTCCCTCATTTAGGTATGCCAGGAAATCTGTAATGGATTCCTGGTGGGCATTAATGCATTTCCTTGGACAGATTTCTCCCCCATGAGTGTGGAGGAATATGCTGTTGTAATTCCCTCTCAAAGAGTGGGAAGAGGGTGTCCCATGTACATTTGTGGATTTTCACAAACTTCAATGCAACCTTTTACCCCTATGGAAATGGTTGGAGCTTTACCCTAGCCAAGGCTTGGAGTAACATTCCTCTCACAATAGGAAGTGAAACAAATAACCCCCAGATATTCTCCAGATGAAGGATAAGAGATTTTTTCCCGGGGGGGAAAAGTTTTGCCCACTGTTGGAAATTGGATTACTTAAGCAGCAGCCTCAATCTCTGTTAGGGTGAAACACAAGCAAACCCTAAATCAATCTGTGCTTACCCCTGGTAGCTTGGCACAAAGAAGTAAGGTTTAAAAAAAAAAGGTATAGTGTACATAAAATGTGCAACACTTCGAACAGTAATAATGTGAAAACACAACACAAGAACAATTCCACACCAATTTAGAAAAATAGATTAAAATGTAATAACTTATTTTAGACCAAAACGAGAAACATCCAACCAGTATTTAGGTAAAAATAGTGCCCATAAGCACAAAGTGCCAGCTGCTGTTATCTGCTCGCTCCGGAGGTGAACTGAAGAGCTGGGTCTGAGGGTCCAATTTCTATACCTGGTGACTAGTTTGAAGCAGGAGAAGGTTCTGGAGGTTTCCATCCCCAGAGGTGTTTGGAATTTCCTGTCTCCCAGCTTGTCTGGGGTTACAATAGACTAGTGTCAAACCCTCTTTGAGTGCGCTCAGGTAGAGCCTTTGTATGTTTAAGTGTAGTAGGTGACAGCTTTTCCCCCTCGTCAAGTCATTGATAGTTCATCCTGGCAACACCCATGCTCCTTTGTCTCACTGTCTGCAAGTAGTATACAAAGACCAACTTCCAGCTACACCTAGTCATGTGACCCAGGAAACAGGTTGCAGCCACCCAACAACCGGGAAAACAAAATGTCAAAGTGACATTTTCTGTAATGTGGCTTAATATCTGACTTTTCCATTAAAAACGGGTTCAAATGACAATTCTTTAGACACCAAACTCAACATTCCTACCTGCTCCCATTTGAAAGTGATGACTTAATTAATGTAATAACTTACCCCAATTTTATCATATGGAGAGTCAGGCCCTGCAGTAGTGAAAAACAAAGAGTTTTTCACTATGAGGACATGTAAAAGTTAAACGTACATGTCCAAATTAATAAATGTACTGAATCCTGTCCTGTGGGCCATTAAGGGCCTACCATTGGGGTGACTTCTATGTGTTAAAAAGGAAGGTTTATCTTGCCAAGTCAAAATGGCAGGTTAAACATTACCCACAGTCTGCAATGGCTGGCCTGAGATGTGTTTTCAAGACTTCTTAGGTGGGTGGCAACATAAGTGTTGCAGGCCCAATAGTAGCATTTAATTTACAGGCTCTGTGGACATGTAAACCCCTTTACTAGTGACTTACAAGTAAACTAAATGTGCCAATTGGGTGTAAGCCAATTTCACCATGTGTACAGGAGAGAGCACACACAATTTAACATTGATTATTAGTGTAAAAAGCACAGTCATAGGTCTAACACCCACATATAAAAAAATGCATTTTCACAGTAGGCGCCATTCCATGAGTACAGAATTCTATGCTATGTGGAATTGATCACAAGGGGAATAGGACCATATGATGTACTTACATTGGAGCTTATCGCAGTAGGATTTCTATAGCTTCAAGACAAAATGTGGTTGAAATAAATGATACCTGATAAGACAAGAATCAAATGTGACCACAATATATTATGGAAAGGTGTACATGCTCAAAAATTTAAAGAATTTGGGTATATTCTTATTTATTTAGCACCAGTAACATTGTGGATTATAATGTTTGTTTGAAATTGGGTTACTGGTTGGCAGAGGTATGCACCCTATCCAAGCAGGAACCACAATCCTATTTAGGGTAAGTCAGATATACACCATAACCTTTGCTCACCCTTTGGTAGCTTTGCACAGACCAGTCAGGCTTAACTTAAGAGGGAATGTGTAAAGTATTTGTGCCTTGGCCTGCTAAAATAGTACTTTGCTTCGTGGTTTTATAAAGGACGAGATGTGAGGAGCACAGGAGGCAATGCGTTTGTGTTTATCGTTAGGACGTAGGGGATGCGTTGGCTCTGAGTGCTCAAATTCAGAGATGCGTTAGGAATGGATGTGATGCCCTGTTGGTGTTGCGATGTCCTGCATCCTCGCAGCACTGTTGATGTGTCGATAGAGATGTGATGTCCTCAAACCTCGTAGCAGTGGCAGTGCATCAGCACTTTATACCCACTTCCAAGGGTCTAGGAGTGGATTGGCACTACTTGGATGGGCAAGACTCTCAGATGACAGAGTCCAGGTGCTGTAGGCAGATGTGATTGAAGTCTTTGATGTCACTGAGAGTTCAAACAGGAGGCAAGCCAGCGAGCCCTTGGAGTCACTTTGGTTCTGAGGTAGAGAGATGCAGGTCCACTCCTTCTTTCTAACAAGCAAGGAAGGCTGCAAGCCCCAGGTCAGCCCAGCAGATTAGGAGTCCATCAGAGTGACAGTCTTTTCGGCAGCACAGTAGTCCTTCCTGGCAGAGTATCCACATGCCTAGATGTCTACTGAGTTGGTGGTGTACCTTTGAAGTGGGGAGACCTCAAAGAGAGGCCTTTGAAGTGTGCATTGTCCCTGCCTTTCCTTCACTGGCTCCAGACTCACTACAGGGGGGTATGCAGCCCTTTGTGTGGGGACAAGACACAGCTTATTCAGGTGTAAGTGTCAGTTCCTTCCTCCCACCCTGCCCAGGAAGGCCCATCAGGAAGTCGATGGCCCATCAGTCACACCTAAGCTCCCTTTGCATGTGGCTGTCTAGTGAAAATGCACAAAGCCCAGTTATTATCCGACCCAGGCAATTATTCAGAGACAGGCAGAAGGCACCAAATGGCTAAAGTAAGAACATGCCAACTTTCTAAAAGTTCAACACACAACAACAGTTACCAATACTGATAGCTAATTCAACTAGAATGGACTGATTCTGTGACCTGTGAGGCACGCGTCTGAAGAAGAGAGAACGCTTTCAGCTGTCACCGGCAAATTTGGCAGGTTACACACAGCCTGCATAATATCAACTACCGCCTGTTCATTTTCCAATTGACTTCACGACGGACTTTCCATTAGAGTCCCTCCACTGACTACATAAACTAGAACAAACCAACAGTGTTGTTGTCCACTTCTACCCTATTATGCCCTAAAAGAGAAAGTGTTATTTTTTCCTTGTAGAGAGGACTACATCCCTGTATGAAAGGTCTATGGTCCTGAAGAGAACCCCTCAAACATGGGTTTGAAACGCGTCAACCTTTTCCATTTACCAAACAAGTGTATCAAAGAGTCTTTTTCTGCTCCCCTGTT
Source organism: Lissotriton vulgaris (assembly GCF_964263255.1). Classification (NCBI taxonomy): domain Eukaryota; kingdom Metazoa; phylum Chordata; class Amphibia; order Caudata; family Salamandridae; genus Lissotriton; species Lissotriton vulgaris. The sequence goes on along the minus strand of NC_141687.1, from coordinate 1,884,175,701 downwards.
TGAATTATTTTCTGAATTTGTACATATTTTGACATCGTTGGAAGGGATAGCAGTAAAATTCTTTTTACCTTTACACTGTTTGGCAAGAAATATTTCTTGTTGATATTAGCCTAAATTTATTTAGGCACTATTGACATGGGCAAGATTTAATATTCATTGTTTGTATATGTTTGTCTTTGTCTCACATGGTACATATGAGTTGCAGTGTGTGGAAGTATGTGTGGTAGTATGGCAATGAAAGTTTTACACTGATGTAGAGTCAACCCCCCCCCCTTTGTCTTGGAAAAATCCTGGTGACATTTTGTCTTTTTTCATGTGCTTGTAATTATTGAGTCATTTGCTATGGAAACATAGATTAAATAAATATCCAATTAAAAATGGTTGAAATAACTCACTAAGGGTCTTATTGATTTGTTTTCGTATGTCCCTTTGTTCAGTTTCTGTTGTATGAGCTATCAGTATTGGCAACTGTTGTTGTTTGTTAGATTACATAGGCTCAGCCTTACTGATTAGAGACATTACCCATGATCGTTTCATTGTAACTTTCTAAAAGTGGCAATTTCAAATATAACTTCACCTTAATTTGGAATTTTAAAATGTGATTCCAGAGCCACCAAACTTGGGGTTCCATCTCTTCCCAATTGGAAATTACACATATAGGATGTAATTAGGTAATCCCAGAGCTAACCTATAAGAGAGGTAGGCCTTGCAGTAGTGAAAAATTAATTCAAGAGTTTTTCACTAGCAGGACATGTAAAAGTACATGTCCTGCTTTTTAAACACTTTGCACCCCACATTGGGCTGTCCAGGGCCTACCTTAGAGGTGACTAATATATATTAAAAGGGAAGGTTTGAGCCTTGAAAGAGGGTTAACTTGACAGGTCAACAGGGCAGTTTAGACCTGTGCATAAAGGCTTTGCAGTGGCAGGCCTGAGACATGTTTAACGGGCTACTTGAGTGAGTGGCACAATTGGCGCTACAGGCCCACTCGTAGCATTTGATTTACAGATACTGAGCACACATAGTTCTTTTTATTTGTAAATTATATATGCCAATTTTAGATAAGCCAATGTTACCTTGGTTTTAAGCAGAGATCACATGCACTTTAGCACTGGCTAGCATTGGTAACGTGCCTAGAGTCCTACGGTCAGCAAAAAATTATGTAATTAAAAACAGGTGGTCTGAAGGCAAAAAGTCAGGGGGAACCATGCCAAGGATGCCAGTTGTTAACATGTGTTTGCCCTGCTGAAAGTGGGGAGAGCTACTCAACCCCTTGGGAATTCTCTTCACTAAGAACCTGGAGAGATCATCAGTATTGGCTTGGTCTGTTCCTGGATGGCAACCGCCATAAATTCCATTCCCTGGTGTGAACTGGACCTCCTCAACAGTTTGAGATTCTCACCCCTCATCACCATTAACCATCTGAGGTATCTGTGGTCTGTCTAAACCAAGAAGTGAATACCAAACAGGTTTCTGCTTCTTCAGTGCCCAGACCACTTCAAAGCCTTCTGTTTCTCTTGTGCTCCACCTCTGTTACCTAGGAATTAGCATTCTACTGATAAAGGCTACATGTTGATCTAGGCCCTCTTCTTTTATCTGTGAGAGCACGGCCCCTACACTATGCTGTGAGGTGTCCATCTGTGCAATTAATTATTGGGAGCAGTCAAGAGCCTTGAGCACATGTACAGTGCACATGGTCTGCTTTTGGATGTCAAAAGCTTTCTGGCACACCTCTGTCTAGAATACCTGATGTGGCTGCTTCCTGGGTCTTTGGGGGGGGGGGAGGTTTCCAAGCCAGAATGGTTTCAATTTTCAATTTTTGGCTCCGAGGGACTGCACCTTGCACCCTCTTAGTGAATCAAGTAGACCTGTCCTATTTGGCACTAATGGGCTTTGATCATCAGACATGCACTCTGCAGAGCCCACAGCACTTCCTGGAGGTGGCACAGGTGGTCTTCCTATTTAGAACTAAAGACTGCAATGTCGTTTTGGTAGGCAGCACTGAAGTTCTCCAATCCAGCCAAGACCTGGTTGACCAAACTCTGAAGATGGCAGAGGCATTGAACCAGAACTGGAAGTGCCCTTCTGGGGTGGAGAATGCAGACCTCTCTTTGGTACCCTGTGTCTAGGCAATCTGCCCGTACCCAGACATTAAGTCAAACATGCTGAGGATCTTGGAAGTTCCAAGCCGAACTACGGGGTCATCAGCTTTGGGGATTGGGTGTGCATTGGTCTTGGTGACTGCAGTCCACAGTATTCCACACAGACCCTGATTTAAGGTGTAACGCCCTGAGGGGCAACCTTGGGGACCAACACCACTGTGCTGGGCCAAGGGCTGTTTGAGATCTTAATAAATCCTAGCACCAGCATCTTTGAAACCTCTTCCCTAATGCTGGATCTCACCTTGTCAAACAGCCTGTACATTTTGCTTTTCACAGGTGTGCTGTCCCCAGTATCAATACCATGGGTACACCATGTTGTGGGTTCTGGGGTGTGTGAGAATAAAGAAGCACACTTCCCCAGCAACTGGCGGCTGTCTCCCTGTCAATCTAGGGTCAGTGTAGGGGAGAAGCTGACACCCTCTACTGACCCAGCCTGCTCCTTGGAAGAAAGGAGGTTGGGGAGAGGATCACTCTCTTCTTCCACCCCATCATTAGTAACCAGGAGCATTGTAGGCTAAGACCTCTCAAGGTGGGGCTTGTGCGATTGACATTAAGGACCCTTAAAGGGTTCCTGGGAGTCTTGAGGTCCACCAAGTAGGTGTTCTCACTCTTGCACTCCTTCACCTCATCAGACCCAGACCAGTGCTCTTGCAGAGACCTGGGCTCCATGGGCTCCATCACCCACACTTTTTGGTCAGTCTGAAACTCAACCAGAGTTGCATTCTTGTCATGCCTGTGTTTTATGCCCTCCTGGCTGGCTTCTAGAATCTCCTGGGTGAGCTGTTTGTGGATTGCCAGCATGTAGCTGACCACATCCTGAGGGGCTCTCCCAGGCGCTTGCTCCCAGATCTTCTTCAACACACTGAGAGGCCCTCTCACAGGGTACCCATACAGATGTTCAAAGGGGCTAAAGCCAACCCCCTTCTGCGATACCTCCCTGTAGCCAAACAACAGACATAGCAGCAGGACATGCCGCATCCACCTCATGGGTTCTGGTCATCCCATAATCATGCCTTTCAGTGTCATGTTGAACACTTCAACAAGCCCATTGGTTTGTGGGTGGCAAGGGGTGGAGAATGTGTTGGTTACCCCACACTCCTTCCACATGACCTTCATGTACCCTGAATTTGGTCACCAGTCAGATACCACCTCCTTGGGGAAACCTACACGGATAAAGATCCTCATCAGTGCCTTGGCCCCGTCGGGCGGAGACACAGTGCTTAGAGGAATAACTTCCAGGTACCGAGTGACATGGTCCACCAAGACCAGAAGAAATCTGTTCCCCCATGGCGGTCTTGGGTCCCAGAGGCCTAATAATGTTGATGCCCACCCTCTCAAAGGGGGTTCTAATGATGGGGAAATGTTGCAGGGAGGCCTTTTTACAGTTCAATTCTGACTTGCCTATCACCTGGCAGGTAGACAGAACCAACAGAAAACATGTGAGGCCTTCCTCATTTGAGGCCAAAAAAGCGGGTGACAAGCCTGTCAAAGGTCTTGTCTTGCCCACATTACCTGCTATGGGTTCATCATGAGCCAGCCCCAGTAGGAAGGCCCTGTAGTACGGTGGGACCACCAACACACAGTTTACATCAGGCTCAGGAACCTTAGTCTCACTATACAGGAGACTATTCTCCCAGTATATCAAGTGTTTGCCAGATGCGTCACCAGCTGCTTGGGTCTAAGCCTGTTGCTAAAGACCTACAAAAAGGGGGTCCCACCGGACAGGAACTCCTACCGGGTGGGATACCCCTTCCTGCTGCCAGTTGGACAGCTCAGGAATGTTCCCCAGTTGGGCTACATCCACTCCTATCGGTTCCGGGGCATTCCCCTCAGGGTTAGCTTCCACCCAAACCATTGGTGTTTCAGGAGCGGGTTTCTCTTGCCCTTCCTCTTTTTAGCAGACACCTGGGCCATTCTTCTAGGCTCCAGATTCTCTTGACTACTCTCTTGTATGATCAGGCACAACCGCTCAGGCAACCCTAACATCTCCAAGTTGGGCCTCAGCTCCACCACCTTCCAGGTGGTATGCTTTATGTCATTGCCAAACAGACAGTTCAGATACGTGGCTGGAATCACAGATATCCTCAATGAACCTGAGACGATCCAGTCCCCTCCCCCACTATTTCAGGGAACCAGAGCCACTGGGTAATTACTCTCATGGTTGTCAGCTGCAACAACTTGGTGGAACACATTAGGGACTACCTGCTCTGAAGACGTCAGATGACACCTTATGGTTGCTATACTGGCTCCAGTGCCTCTCAGAGCCGTTACCCTCTGCACATTAATGGTGACCCACTGCCTGTACTTCATAGTATTACTAGGCATGTTGGTTCTCTACACCACTTCTCTGTCATGCAGGGACACTAGGGTAACCTCTACTCTGTACCCTGAAATATCTGGGAACATCTATTTGCCAAACTCTACACTAGCCGGCCCCAGTGACTGCCTACCAGTGGGGGGCTGTGTCTGCTTGGGACAGTTGGCATCTGCCTTGAAGTGCCATCCCTTTTGGTGCTCAAAGCACTTCAGGGGTGCCTTTCCTGCAGGGCCTACTGTCAGGGAACCATCCTTTTCTTCTAAGTAGAGGGGTTGGAGTCCCGACACAAATAACTATTTTGGAGCCCTATAGAGACCTCCTTGCTATTGTTTTTGTCTCCCCCCCTCCTTCTGGTGAGGACCCCTGTCCACACTTGTGCTGATCCGCCAGGTACCTTCCTGTAGACCCTCCTTAACAAGCTCTCTAGGGCCAACAAGGTGTTGCTGCAGATCTGGAAAAAAAAGACTGAACATGTGTTCCTGTGCAATCAAGTTATAACGCCCCTGATAATCTTTTGCCTCACTGTCCTTCACCCAACCAACACAATCCACCCAGGTCTGTTGGGATAGTTTCTGACTATCTCTGAAGTGAAGTTCAGTCTATACTTCTCTGGAGTCAAACTTAATTTTATGATCAGGGCTTCTTTCATGGGGAAAAACATCATCCTGTCTCCCCACACTGGGGATGTGTCTCAACAGACTAGCCCTCCAATCCCATCAGGGATCTTGTGCATCTGAAGAGCAATCTCATAATCCTCAAAATGTCTATCCATCTATGTTGTCACCCACTGCAAAGTCAGGAACCAGACACTTTGGGAATGTGGACCGTCCTATCAGAGGGCCCAGAAGAAAACTTGCCACAATCATTGCTAGACTCAGCCTGCCTGGCTTTAATGTGCAAATCTTTCAGACTCACTTCATAAGCCAACATTAGCTTCCCTTCCTCTATGACCAATTTCTTCTCCTCCACTGCCCTTTTCTTCTCCGCCTCTTCCACAGCCAGCCCTTTCTCCTTCAAGGCTCTCTCTTTTTTAATTTGGCAAACTCCAATTTTAATTTTCTCTCCTCTGTCCTGTCCTCTAGCTCCTCTGGGGACAGGCCTCTGGCTGACACACTGCTCCTTGGCCGGAATGGAATCACTACTCCTGACAAGATGTTGCTGCTCCTCCTCCACAGGCAGCAATCCCAGACTCTCCTGTGAGTTCTGCTCCAATTCTTCCTCCTCATCCAGCTCTTCATCCTCCCCTTCTTCCTCTGGGGTTACATTTAAAGCAGCACAAGCTTCTTCCCAGGCCCTCAGCGCCTTTTGCAGATCCACCTTCCTGGTGGAGCTCTTTGCAGGAAGCCCCAATCCCTTGCAGAAATCCTTTAGATGGGCCACGCTGTCATGTAGTTCCTAGAAATCTATATAGGATCTGCCTGTTTTAGACAACATAAACTAAGGGATCGGTGTCCAGACTTCGGACACCCTCGCAGGATATGTTAATATGTAGACCAGCTAACCCTCAGTGCCACTATAAGCCCCGCAACTTTACCAAGGAGCGAAGAGTTTCTGGCACCTATTGAACAAGACAACCCTGACCCCTCAGGGATCGTGGAAACAGTACAGTACTTTTTGCTGTATCATTCATGCCCACCTTGTCTGAGAGAGATACACAGAATAAACTGTAGGGTCATTTTCAATAAGCATTTATTGAACCAGCATCATTCTAGTGTAAAATACGTGTGCTGCAATAACCATAAGACAGAAACAGATATAGGCGATTACAAGCACCAAGAGAGTAAATAAAAGGTAGAATTCTACCATAGTGCTAAAACAGTGAATATATGCAGGCATATAAATACATGACAGTAATAATACGTAATTCTACGATGCAGACTCTAACCAGATGTACCTAAGTTTCTGTAGTAGGGGATCTCTGTGTATAGTCATAATCTAGTGAATAGTCCCGCCCATGTGCGCGGACCCCGGAGCAATCAAAAATAATCTCTTAAACTGTCAAAACATGCAGACCTGCATAGACACTTAAGAGAGAATTTAAAGACAGATAATGCAGCCTATATCCACAGGCTACACTGTCCAATACTTCAACTAGAAATTCCACCAAAAACCACAACAGCACAGCCTGTCCAGGGTTTTCCACAGAGAAAAACCTGGCTTTTAACAGCAAAACCCTCTGGAATGATAGAGAGGAAGGAGTGGACAGACAAGCCCCATAGGCTGCCATTATGTGGCTCAAAACAGGATACTGTGCCTTTAAGAGAACTTTCCAGAAGCCTCACAGTATCCCAGAATGCAGTGCAGGTCCCTTTCACCTTCAGTTCTTTTTTCCGGCTCCTGCTAGCAGGACCCTGGAGCATTAGCTCTTCTTTTCTGAGCTTTTTCTATACTATTTTTGTGTTATTTTTGGATTTTTGTAGCTTCACTCGACGTCTTTGGCCTTTATCTGCATTCTGCTGTGTTTTTTTGGCAGAATTTGTGCAGTCTTCTTGTCTTTAGACTATTTCTAGTCTGACATGTGCTTTGTCTGCAGCTGAACTGAAGGCCAAAGCTGAAGCTCACAGGGTTTGTACTCTGTGCTTGCCTGTGTCTATGGACACCTGTCTTCTCTGTACCTTCTTTTCTAGGGGGCTTCGGCTTCCAGGTTTCAAACAGAGGAGTTTGAAGGCATCTTCAGCCTCTGGGTGAGGTGAGGGTAGGTCCTCTACCGAGTCCCATGCTGTAATCTCTGGGGTTATCCTCAGTAAGGGCACGTCTGAGCTATGACGCGGTTCCAGTCTGCGTCGGGGCCGTCGTGGAGTGCCTGAACGTCATGGAGTGCCTCGACGTCGACGTCATGGAGTGCCTCGACGTCGATGTCATGGAGTGCCTCGACGTCATGGAGTGCCTCGACGTCGACGTCATGGAGTGCCTCGACGTCATGGAGTGCCTCGACGTCATGAAGTGCCTCGACGTCATGGAGTGCCTCGACGTCATGAAGTGCCTCGACGTCGACGTCATGGAGTGCTTCGACGTCGACATCATGGAGTGCCTCGACGTCGACGTCATGAAGTGCCTCGACGTCGACGTCATGGAGTGCCTCGACGTCGACGTCATGGAGTGCCTCGACGTCGACGGCATGGAGTGTCTCGATGTCGACGTCATGGAGTGTCTCGACGTCGACGTCATGGAGTGTCTCGGCGTCGACGTCATGGAGTGTCTCTATGTCATGGAGTACCTCGACGTCATGGGGTTCCTCGACGTCATGGGGTGCCTCGACGTCATGGAGCAGTGATGCTCGACGTTATGGAGCGGTGGTGCTCGACGTCATGGAGCGGTGATGCTCGACGTCATGGAGCGGTGATGCTCGACGTCATGGAGCAGGGATGCTCGACGTCATGGGGCAGTGATGCTCGACGTCATGGGGCAGTGATGCTCGACGTCATGGGACAGTGAGGCTAGACGTCATGGAGCGGTGAGGCTCGATGTCATGGAGCAGTGACGCTCCTTTTGGGGCATTGATCGCTTGGGCTCTGCTCTCTTCCGTTGGGTCCGGACGTCAACGTTAGGGATGGCTCGGCGTCTCCGTGTTTGACACCGTAGTGACATTTTGACGTCTGAGTGTTGGTTGTCGTAGAGACAGTCACTGTCTTAGTGATGGTGACGTCGTAGTGAGGTCGGCGTCATGGGTTACAGCCGCAGAGTACTGCCGGCTCTTGACGCCTGGGTCTTGTTCCAGGCCTCGCTCCTTGGTGAGCCTCCCTTCGTAGGAGGGGACTTTGTGTTCCTGGCACCTTCCACTCACGACGCAGAGCAGTTGATCAGCGTTGAGGAACCCTTCTGATGGGGAGTTTGTGGTTACTCACCACGTGTAAGCGAGGGACGTTTGTCCTTTTGCTTAGTTTTGAGTACTTGCATACCTGCACGTCTGCTAGGTCGCCTCCTGCTCAACCACTACTGGTGAGACCACCGGGGATGTTTCAGAATCCTCTTGGTTCCCTCTTCCGCCCACCGCCCCAGGGGCCTTTTGCCCCTCAGTCTGCGAACCTCCGTGCCTTGATGCCAGGGATGCGTCTGCCATGAGTACGGGGAGTCTCACTCTGACTCTTTACTGGTTGGCGGGACTTACCTTTCGTCCACTACCGCCTGACAGGAGGTTCTGGCTCCGACCGTGCTCCTCGCTTGGTCGCAGGGGTGGCGGCATGTAGACCTTGCGCTGTGGCCCGCTGTTGTTGGACCGTTGTTGTGAGATCCCTCTGTGGGGGGGTTTTCTTCACCGATTTGTGGTTCCTCTGCTGTGAGACAGGAGGGAAGCCTTACAAGAGGTGGTCTAATGGGCCTGATAGTTTCGGATCTAGGCATCGGCGTCGGAGCGGAGTTTTTCTCTCCTGCCGACCCCCAGGTATTGTGGGTTTGTCCTACGTTGCCATACTTTTATTCGCCTGACGTCTCTGCAGCCTGCGGCTCAGCAGTGTGCTTCTACTCTCCCGTTCTTTGGGCAACCCTTGGGCTGCCATGAGAGTAGTGAGTGGCTCGCATGAAGTCTGAATCGGAGACTTTTGGACGGCTGTAGGTTTGGGGCATGGAGAACGGCCTGAGGCCTTCTGCCCTTTCTAGCTGCGTTTTTCCCCCCAGGATTTGCCGGTGGTCCCGGGCCGCCATTTAATGCTTTACAAGTATATTGTGTGCATACGCGGGAGAGCTTGTTGCTCCTCGGCGAACAAAGGCCGGCTGGGTCTAAGTCAGTCTTCGGTTCATCGGCCCTCCTCCAGCACTTCCTCCGGTCGGCTCGCGGTTTCAGCTGCGCAAGCTCTAAGCAGAGGCCGTTATCCTGTTTAGGACAAGGGCGATAGAGGACGTACCTCTGTCTCAAAGGGGGAGATGTATGTACTCTCGGTTCTTTCTGGATCGCAAGAACGAGTTCAGGCCCATTCTGGATTTGCGACAAGCAAACAAGTGGATTCGCAGTAGAGGAATTTCGCATGCTGTCGTTGCATCAGGTTTATACTCAGCTGCAACAGGGAGATTGGCTTGGTGCCATAGATCTACAGGATGCATACTCCCATGTGCTCAATGCACACAGGAAGTTCCTGCGATTCCAAGTCGGCGCCCATCATTATCAGTACACCGTACTGCCAGTCGGGCTGGAGTCTGCGCCCAGACCGTTCTCGAAGTGCATGGCAGTGGTAGCTGCACGCCTGAGGAACAACGAGGTGGCTTCTCTAACCGTGCCTGGACTATTGGTTGATCAAGGCCTCCTCCTTCTCGGAAGCTCAGGCACACTTCCAGAGGACGTGCGTTCTCTTGAAGGAGCTGGGGTAGCACATCAACATGTCCAAGTCTGTCCCCATTCCGGTCCAGTGCATACAGTACTTGGGAGCCTCTGTCAATACGCTGTCAGCAAGCGTGTCTCCTTCGGAGGAGAGTCGATTATCTCCCCTTAGGAAGGCTCAGGCTCTTGTGACCGCCCCATCTACGACAGTGGAGACGGTGTCTTCTCTACTGGGGTCGATGGCCTCTTGTATATTCCTCACGCCACACGCACGGCTGCTCATGAGACCTTTGCAGGAGTGCTTGGAGGATCAGTGGGATTAGAGGAAAGGATCTTTGGGCGACAAGATACGACTGTCTCTGCGTGCTCTTCAGTCTCTGAAGTGGTAGTGTTCAGCGGAGAATCTCCTAAGAGGGGTTCCCTTTCACAAGGACATTTCCACACAGACTGTCGTGACGGATGCGTCTCCCCACTGCTGGGGGGCGCTTTCCGGAGACTTGCAGATACAAGGAACGTGGTCCCCAATGGAGTCCACGTATCACATCATTTTCTGGGTACTCAGAGCTGTTCACTTGGCACTGAAGGCGTTACTTCTGTTCTTACAGACCAACTCTCTGCTTGTACAGATGGACAATATGGCCACAATGTATTACCTCAACAAGCAGGGGGGTTCGAGATCCCGCACTCTGTCGCAGGAGGCGCGGGCGATCTGGCGCTGGTTTTTATCCAGAGGACTGACTCTAACGGCTACCCATCTGCCAGGTGTGCAGAATGTTCAGGCAGACATGCTGAGCAGACTGATTCAGGAAAACCACGAATGGGTCATAAACGACGAAGTACTAGGAGAAGTCTTCCGCAAATGCCGAGCCTTTGCCTCCAGGTACTGCCTGTGGGGAAGCTGGGGAATGTGTTCTGGATTAACTGGTCGAACAGCTTTCTGTACGCTTTTCCACCCTTTCCCTTGATTCCGGCGGTGTTCATCAAGCTGTCCCAGTCCAGGGCGCTGATGATCCTGATTGCCCTGGAATGGCCCAGACAGTGGTGGTTCACGGACCTGCTTCACCGGTCTCTCCGTCCTCTCATACGGAGGCCTTGCAGTCCGGACCTTCTCACAAAGTTCAGGGGGCAGATGTTGCACCCCAACCTCTCGTCTTTGAGTTTGGCTGCATGGCTCCTGAGATAGTGTAATATGGCCATTTGAATCTACCAGATGTTTGTATGGACATACTGAAGGAGGCTAAGCATCCTTCCACTAGGACTTCTTCTGCTTACAAGTGGAAGACGTTTTTGCATCTGGTGCAAGTCCAAGGACCATGACCTGACGACGTGTAAGGAAGATGTCATCCTTCCGTATCTTCTACGCCAGGCGCAGTCGGGCCGTAATGTCCAATCCATTACGGTTCATATTGCTGCGCTGACTGCCTACAGGAAATGCCCTTCAGACTTCCTTCTTCCAGATCCCTGTGATCAAAGATTTTTTGGAAGGCTGGAAGAAAGCATTCCCTCCTGTCTGGCTTCCTTCGCCTTCATGGGAATTGAATGTGGTGCTGTCCAGATTGATGTAGGAGCCTTTTGAACCTCTTCATAGGGATTCGTTGCAGCATCTGTCCTGGAAGGCGGCGTTCCTCATGGCCATCACATCGGCCCGCAGGGGGAGTGATATTCAGGCGTTGTGTTGCCAAGAACCTTATACTGTATTTCATGCTGCTAAGGTTGTTACGCATACTCACCCTAAATTTCTTCCAACGGTTATTTCTGGTTTCCATGTCAACCAGACAATAACTTTGCCTACGTTTGTTCAGAATCCTGCATCTCCAGCGGAAAGGTCCCTACATTCCCTGGATGTTAGGAGGGTGTTGGAATTTTATCTGGCTAAAACCAGAGATATTCGTGGTTCAGATCAATTGTTTGTCAATTATGGATCAGTCTGGACCGGTCTTGCTACCTCAAAACAGTCCATCTCTAGGTGGATTGTGTCCTGTATACAATTGTGTTACCAAAAGACTAATACGACCTTAGGAGGTAAACCTAAGGCTCATTCCACCAGGGGCAAGGCTGCCACGACTGCTTTGCTACTTAATGTTCCGATTGCAGAAATCTGCAAGGCCGCCACTTGGAAGTCGGTCCATACCTTGGCTAAGCATTACTGTCTGGACACTGATACCAGGGCAGATGCTCAGGTTGGGCAGGCTTTGCTGCGAAATTTGTTCGCACAATAGTGGTGTTATTTCTCGTTTCTCCACCGCCGCTTTGGTGTGGGGATGGGCTTGCCATTCTATGCACTAGATTATGACTATACACAGAGATCCCCTACTACAGAAGGAGTAGTTTCTGTCCTGTAACTCCAGTTCTGTAGTAGGGGTATCTCTGTTATAGTCATAAGCGCCCGCCCTCCTCCCCGGTGGAGAGAGATATTCATGTAAGGAATGCTACAGGTCTGGCGTGTTACGCCTTCAAAAAGAACTGAAGGTGAAAGGGACCTGCACTGCATTCTGGGATACTGTGAGGCTTCTGGAAAGTTCTCTTAAAGGCACAGTATCCTGTTTTGAGCCACATAATGGCAGCCTATGGGGCTTGTCTGTCCACTCCTTCCTCTCTATCATTCCAGAGGGTTTTGCTGTTAAAAGCAAGGTTTTTCTCTGTGGAAAACCCTGGACAGGCTGTGCTGTTGTGGTTTTTGGTGGAAATTCTAGTTGAAGTATTGGACAGTGTAGCCTGTGGATATAGGCTGCATTATCTGTCTTTAAATACTCTCTTAAGTGTATATGCAGGTCTGCATGTTTTGACAGCTTAAGAGATTATTTTTGATTGCTCCGGGGTTTGCGCACATGGGCGGGACTATTCACTAGATTATGACTATAACAGAGATACCCCTACTACAGAACTGGAGTTACAGGACAGAAACTACTCCTTACCTAGCATGTATGTAGGTGTATAGCCAAGAGTCCCCCTAGGAAAGAGCTTTGAAAAGTGTTTGATTTGGTCTTTGGTATGGATTGGTAGTGTGTACCAAATTATATAGGTATGCACCCTATCCAAGCAGTAACCCCAATCCTAGACAGGGTGAGATACATACCCCAGATTAACTTGTGCTCAACCTCTGGTAGCTTGGCACATAACAGTCTGGCTTAATTTAAGAGGCAATGTGTAAAGTAGTTGTGTAAGACTTCAAACCGTAAAACAGGGAAACCACCCACACAAAAATATCACACCTAGTAATAAAAAATAGAGCTTAACTTGTTGAACAAAACAAGACCAATACACCAAAATCCAATAAGTCTAACCATAGTTATGAATTTTTAATGAATAAACTGGCATGTACTCCTTAAAAGCATAAAACACCAACAGAAGCTATCTGGTCGCGCTAGAAGGGGTCATATCCAAAAGTTCCGGGTGACCGCAATGGAGTGTGGGTCAGATACAGGGACCAGCCTTGGCCAGATGAAACAGTACCTCAGTTCGAGGTTGCGTCAACATACAGGACAAGATGTGCGGAGCACAGGAGGCGACGCATCAATCCTTAGGATTTAGGCGATGAGGCAACTTCGAGACGTGCAATTTCAGAGATGTGTCAAGAATTGAGGCATTGGTGATTAGATGTCTTCGGTCCTCGCAGTAGCGGTGATGCGTTAGTGTTGATGGAGATGCAATGTTCATGATCCTAGCAGCAGCGTCTACGGACATGCTCCCGTTACGAGTGGCACAAAGGCAGTCATACATGGATTTTTCGCAATTGCAGCAGTTTATACTCACAGTTGTTAACTTGAGCTTTGGGATACCTAGTGAAGACACTCCACTTGGTCCCTCTCCTGCAGGGGTCATCAAGAACCCTTGGTTGCCCCCTCCCCTTTTTAGTCCTGCTGAAGACTCGCATGGTCCAGGTCCAACTCACCCATAGGCTTTAAGACGAGTTGAAACATCGACGCCCTTACTTTGAAACCTGGACCCTAGTACACTTTATCTTGTGCAAACATTAATGGAAGCCATGTCCAGTTATTGAATAAAAGTGTTTATAACTGAGTTTTGAGGCCAGGTTTTTGTAGGACGGTGTACTGTGCAACCGGCCCTTTGTGTAGTATGATTGTGAATGATTTTATGTCACTATCTATTTGAATTCCTCCTTCCCTATTCACTTCACACTGTCCCAATCACCCTTTCCTCTTTGCACGCTATTCTGGGGCAACCTATATGCTTCTATCAATTAATAATTGTGATCTTTTCGCATCTGACCGAGATACAATGAATTTAAATTGTCTCTGGTTTTTGTAATTGCTGCTGTTGCATTTCCTTTTTGTGTACTTTGGACATTTATTGATTAGAGTTGATCTTAGGGACATGTTCTGAATTGTTATAAAATATTGATTATGTACTGATTGATTCAGTTTTCATAAAGAAAAGGTCACAGACCATTGTTTTCAATATCGTATTATACCCAGGTCCACGACTCTTTGGGTTACCCCGTTTTGTTAATGGCAGACAGCATGTCAACCCAGCAGAGCAGGAGTCCTGCAGAGTGACAGTCCTTTCAGTAGCACAGCAGTCATTCTTCCTGGCATAGTATCCACAGGTCCAGACGTGTACTGAGTTGTTGATGTCAGAGGTCCAGTACTTATAACTCATTGTGCCTTTGAAGTGGGGGAGACTTAAACGACAAGCCTTTGAAGTACACAGTGTCCCTGCCCTTCCATCCTTGGCTCCAGTCTCACTAAAGTGGGAATACTGCCCTTTGTGTGGGAACAGGACGGTTGTGTTGAAATAGTATGCCGGCTCATAGTGGTAAGCGGTGAAGCTTCTTTATTTCTCAGAGAAGTATCAAAGTAAAATAGCTCACGACCACTCTTCTCGTGTCCCGGATGTTTCTCTCCAAATGTAAACGGTTTGACAGAACACCCAGGAGAGAAAAGACAGAACGTGGACAAACCATTATAAATTAACATCCTGTGTACCGGGAGAACACAGGACACATCACTACAATAAGAGTTAACACAGAGGAAGGACAAGTTGTCTAAGGACAAGTTGTCTTACACAACAAGGACACAGCCCATCAGGATGTGGATGGCCCATCACTCACGCTTAAGGTCCCTTTGTGTGTAATGCACGAAGCCCACCTGTCATCCACAATATACGTGTATTCAGAAACAGGATGAAGGCATCAAATGGCTAAAGAAAGAAAGTGGCAACTTTCAAAAAGTGTCTTTTCCAGAATTACAATTTAAAGTATGACTTCACCATAATTTGGGAATTAAAATTGTGATTCCAAAGGCACCAAACCTGGGGGACAGATCTCTTCCCAATTGGAAATTGCACTTGTTAGAGCAGTCAATCAAGCAATCAAGACATTTGTAAAGCGTGCTACTCACCCGTGAGGGTCTCAAGGTGCTAGAGAGGGGGCAGCAGCTACTGGTCGAACAGCCAGGTCTTGAGAAGTTTCCTGAAGGTCAGTAGGTCCTGGGCTTGTCGCAGGTGGGTGGGGAGGGAGTTCCATGTCTTGGCGGCAAGGTGGGAGAATGATCTGCCACCGGTGGTCGTTCGGTAAATGCGTGGGACAGTGGCGGAGGCGAGGTCCGTGGAGCGAAGCTGGTGTTTCGGGGTGTAGAAGGTGAGTCGTTCGTTGAGGTATGCTGGTCCAGCGTTGTGGAGTGCTTTGTGAGCGTGGATAAGGAGCTTGAAGGTGATCCTCTTGTTGATTGGGAGCCAGTGCAGGTCTCTCAGGTGGGCGGTGATGTGGCTGTAGCGAGGGATTCCAAGGATGAGGTGTGCAGAGGTGTTTTGTATGCGTTGAAGTCTTTTCTGTAGTTTGGCCATAGTTGCCACATAGAGGCCATTGCTGTAGTCCAGCCTGCTGCTGACAAGGGCCTGGGTGACTGTCCCTCTGGTTTCGGTGGGGATCCATCTGTAGATCTTGCGGAGCATGCAGAGGGTGTTGAAGCAGGAGGAGGAGACCGCGTTGACTTGGTGGGTCATAGAGAGTGTCGACGTAAGATGTAAGATGTAATAAGGGAATCCCAATGTGAAAAATCAATGGAAGAATTTTTCACTAATAGGACATGTAAAACTTAAAAGTACACGTCCTACTTTTTAAACACACTGCACCCGCCCTTTTGATGTCCAGGATCTATCTTACGGGTGACTTATATCCATTAAAAAGGAAGGTTTGGGCCTGGCAAGAGGGTTAACTTACCAGGTCGATATGGCAGTTTCGAACTGCACATACAGGTTCTTAAGTGGAAGGCCAGAGGCATGTTTAATGGGCTTCTTAAGTGGGTGGCACAATCAGTGCTGCAAGCCCACGAGTAGCATTTAATTTTCAGGCCATGGGCACATGTTGTGCAATTTCCTAGGGACTTAGAAGTGGATTACATTTGCCAGTTATGGATGAGCCAATGTTGCCATTGTTTAAGTAGAGATCACATGCAGTTTAGGACTGGTTAGCAGTGGTAAAGTGACGGGAGTCTGAAGGCCATCAAAAATGAAATTAGCAAAAATAGGAAGTCTGAAGGCAAAAAGTCAGGGAAAACCATGCCAAGGATGCTGCATCCAATAATGTTGCACAATAAAGCAGTAATTGTACACAGTATGATAAGATGATTGTGAGTTTAGCATAAGCAACGGAGGAAAGTGTATAGTTGCTCTTGTGTGGCAGATGTTAAACAAGAAACAATATGCAATATTTAGCTGTATTAATCAGAAAAGCAAATGAGAATAGACATACATTACTTTAACCTTTTTATACCAGAACTTTGAATATGTACTAAAGACATAAATATTTATTAGGAAATGTTGATTGGGGTATATTTACTATAGAAAGGCACAATATAAATCTTTCTTGTCAGGATTTTAACCTGTGATCCAGATGTAGATCTAGAGAATATGCAAACAGTACCCCTGTCGTCGGAACTGTTATGACCGCTTCAGCCAATGGACTAAATGTAAGGTATTCATATTGTCTCAACAAAATCAAGATGCTACATCCAAAAGAGTACTCTTAGGTTTTAACTGTTTACAAAACACTAGGGGCCTGATTTATGAGCCCTTGCGTCACTTTTACGCCGCCGGTGCGTCACTTTTTGTGACGCACCAGTGGCGTAAAAAATGCGCCTTGTTGCGCCATATTTACAAAGTGGTTCAAAAAAGGGGGTGGTGATGGACAGAGTTTCTGAATTAAGCAGAATACTCCTACCCAGTCAGCAGATCAGGGCTTGATCCATTACCATTTTTTAGCTCACTGCACCATCCCAGCTCAGAACCTGGCTACATGCAAATTAGTCTGTCCCTGTCCCAGTGCATCATGGGAACAGGGCAAACCAAACTACCAAGCCAATTCTTTCACTGGGAAGGAAACAAGCTTCCGGGGACCGGTTTCTGGCATTACAGCCGTCATCGGCCCGGCTTGCTTGAATCCTGATGGTGCAATGAGCAAGGGACTCACATCTGAGTATACCCTTCCACGCTTATGGTGGACAAAACGATTCAAAAAAGGGGGTGATGGATCAAGCCCTGATCTTTGGACTGGGTAAGAGTGGTCTGCTTAATTCAGACACTCTGTTCATCACCACCCCCTTTTCTGAATCGTTTTTGGCCACTATAGGTGTGGCAGGGTATACTCAGACATGAGTCCCTTGCTCACTGCACCATCAGGATTCAAGCAAGCCGGGCCGACGACGGCTGAAATGCCAGAAACCGGTCCCCGGAAGCTTGTCTCCTTTCTGGTGAAGAATTGGCTTGGTAGTCTAGTCTGCCCTGTTCCCATGATGCACTGGGCCAAGGACAGACTGATTTGCATATAGCCAGGTTCTGAGCTGGGATGGTGCAGTGAGCTAAATAACGGTGATGGATCAAGCCCTGATCTTTGGACTGGGTAAGAGTGGTCTGCTTAATTCAGACACTCTGTTCATCACCACCCCCTTTTCTGAATCGTTTTTGGCCACTATAGGTGTGGCAGGGTATACTCAGACATGAGTCCCTTGCTCACTGCACCATCAGGATTCAAGCAAGCCGGGCCGATGATGGCTGAAATGCCAGAAACCGGTCCCCGGAAGCTTGTCTCCTTTCTGGTGAAGAATTGGCTTGGTAGTTTAGTCTGCCCTGTTCCCATGATGCACTGGGCCAGGGACAGACTGATTTGCATATAGCCAGGTTCTGAGCTGGGATGGTGCAGTGAGCTAAATAACGGTGATGGATCAAGCCCTGATCTTTGGACTGGGTAAGAGTGGTCTGCTTAATTCAGACACTCTGTTCATCACCACCCCCTTTTCTGAATCGTTTTTGGCCACTATAGGTGTGGCAGGGTATACTCAGACATGAGTCCCTTGCTCACTGCACCATCAGGATTCAAGCAAGCCGGGCCGACGACGGCTGAAATGCCAGAAACCGGTCTCCGGAAGCTTGTCTCCTTTCTGGTGAAGAATTGGCTTGGTAGTTTAGTCTGCCCTGTTCCCATGATGCACTGGGCCAGGGACAGACTGATTTGCATATAGCCAGGTTCTGAGCTGGGATGGTGCAGTGAGCTAAATAACGGTGATGGATCAAGCCCTGATCTTTAGAATGGGTAAGAGTGGTCTGCTTAATTCAGACACTCTGTTCATCACCACCCCCTTTTCTGAATCGTTTTTGGCCACTATAGGTGTGGCAGGGTATACTCAGACATGAGTCCCTTGCTCACTGCACCATCAGGATTCAAGCAAGCCGGGCCGACGACGGCTGAAATGCCAGAAACCGGCCCCCGGAAGCTTGTCTCCTTTCTGGTGAAGAATTGGCTTGGTAGTTTAGTCTGCCCTGTTCCCATGATGCACTGGGCCAGGGACAGACTGATTTGCATATAGCCAGGTTCTGAGCTGGGATGGTGCAGTGAGCTAAATAACGGTGATGGATACAGCCCTGATCTTTGGACTGGGTAAGAGTGGTCTGCTTAATTCAGACACTCTGTTCATCACCACCCCCTTTTCTGAATCATATTTACAAAGTGACGCATCTAGGTAGATGTGTCACTTTGTAAACCCATGCGCTACATTATACCTGCGCCAGGTATAATGTATACAAGAGGGGCGTATTGACGCAAGAAAGGTCGTGGATGTGACGCAGTGAAATCTATGAGATTTCACTGCGTCACTTCTAGGACGCCATTGGGTCAAAATCTTGCGCCTGTCTCACAGCAGGCGTAAGACTGACGCAGGCCCTTTCACATGGGGCTTGCCCCATGTGAAAGGACGCATTGCTGAAGTTGCGTCACTTTTGTGACACACTCCAGCAATGCGTCACTTTTGCTCTTACAGATACGCCAGAAATACTGACGTATCTGTAACTCCTTGTGCAATGATGCGTCATATTGTAAATATGACGCATCATTGGGGGCGCAAGGAGGGCGCAATGAAAAGTGACGCATCGTGTTTTCTTGCAGCGATGCGTCACTTTTCATAAATGAAGCCCCAGGACTGATAAAAATGGATCTTAGAGAAATAGTAGGAGAAGAGGTTACATCATGACAATGTTACCTTTGACCCTCACTTTCCAAGAACTGTAACACATGGAATGCTGGGCGGCAGGTTGGCCGCGAGGTTTTGCAATGCGCCCGCAGGACTGCGATTTCGACCTCCGCGGTCCAGATACACGGCCATACTATTGGGCCTTTGTGGGCCTTTGTGGGCCTTTTTGAGGCTTCACTCAAGTCTCTGACGGTCAGAGTGCAAAATCCCCAATAAAATAGCTAAAGAACTGACGAGTTATTTGGGCAATTCTACGGCTAAGCTAGAATCCAGTGTGGGATTTTTATATCCAAAAAAGATACGTTTGGAATATTAATTTGAATTTATGTTAAAATCAAACTTAAGAAGAGTCCATAATAAAGTATAAAAGAGGTGGGGACGAGCCAGACAAATGGTGATGCATTTTTTGCAGCTGCGGTGGAGCATGGTGACTTTCAGTTCCAACCAAAAAGCTGAAGCAAGGGTGACTGGATGGGGTCAGCATAGAAATCATGTCTGGAGCCCGGGTGCCCAAAGGAAAACGGGGTGAGGGGTGCATGGAGGGGAGCACTTCGTCTTATTAAGATTGCACATCATGACGGTGTCAAGTGTGGAAAGAAACAAATGGCCTCGGTTTATCTGAGCTAAAGCGCGTGGAGCATCAGAAGTCTCACTCCGCGTAGGTTTTTTTCCCCCGTAATAAATTGGCCGAGTCAGCACGGTGCGCCGATAATGAAGTGTGTGCGAGTGAGGTCCGCGGCCCTTTCCCACGTGCTCAGATGCTGCCGCGGCGCGCGCCCGTTACATCCCATCTGATTGGGAAAGCCCTTTTGGAGAGATGAAGTAGGTAGAAATCAAAATAAATGGATTCTATTAAAACCAGCAATGCATCAACCGCTTGATAAAGTGATTAATACGCAGCCCGCGAGGGTGATTGATTAAAGTCTTTAATCAAAGTGTTAAACTGACTTCATTGCGATAGCTCCGGCATGTCCATGCCTTGCAGGATGTGTGTCCAGGGATCTCGGCCGTTTGTATACCTTTTCATAAGGACTCTCCCTGTGGTACATATAGATCCATCTGCCGGAGAGCGATGAAGCAGAGTAATGCACTTTCGCCAAGGGAGATCACTTTAGTATCCTTCACCGACAAACCTTTTACTCTCTCCCATACTGGAAAAATAAAGAATTTGAGAGAGAACGTGATGGAAATGATAAATGATGGACACTTACCGTAGTCTGATAGTTCCTTTGAATTGTAGGTGCAGAAAATTTGCAAAAGGAAAAGCAGAGAGAATAGTAGTAACCTTGAAGCAACAAACCCTGTTGGTGACCTTGCAATGTCCCTAACATCCACAATGCTATTCTCTGGGAAAGCTGCGTTTGGAACCTCCTGGTAGATATAGTAAATCACATTTTTAGTTTTAGTTCTGTTCACTTTGTTATGAAAGAATGCATATATTTTTATCAAATTCAAGTATATTGACACAAAATGTGTGCACGACTGCCCTGGCATCTCTCTCTATCTCTCTTTTCTAGCTTCTCAAGCCAGTGTTTTTTAGGGTACATAAAAAGGCAACCTTATTATTCAGTGGCTTTGTGTCCTCTCTATATGCAGATCAGTGTTTTATTGATTTTTTCCTTCAATAGCAGTGCTTAATTTGTAAAAGAATAAGTGCCAAGCCCAAGGTTTTGACCAGTGGCCCATGGCCGGCGCTACTGAATGTCTAGATGCCAAATACCAAGGCTGTGTAGTCTCAACTCCAATGTATGATTCTTTAATCTACCACCAAACACTCCCTGCCTCTTTAGTTCCCTCTAGCAAGTTCATGCTTTCTCCTTTTATCACGATTTTCGACTCTTCTCATCCTCCTTCTTTTTCCTCTTGTGTTTTGCACTCTCTTGCTCTGAGCCAAAGTCTACTGAGAAAAAAATAAGTGCAGGTCCCAAAAAATGAGCGCTGGTGGGCTTATCTGCAACCACTGTCTCAAATTAAGCACTGGGTCACACAGAACCTGAGTTTAGTACCATGTAGACACCCTGGCCATATCCATGGAATTCTGAACGTGGTGAGTAAGAATGTGACACTTTAGAATGGACACAGAGTGATAGCACCATTTATGGAATTCGAAGGACATTAAATAGATCATCATGTAGGGCAGATTGCCAATATTTGCATGATCAATACAAGTAATGGTATGAACAAAGCATGATGAACGCATGAGAAAATTAGGAACAAAGCATTAGTGATATGTTAAAGAACGCACCGTTTTTGCTGAAGACTTGTTAAGCTCAATAACTCTAGGCGCTTTACCCAAAACTTTCCTCTGTACCCTTCTGAGTTTGGCTCTTATTGAAGCAAACGTTCATTGCATTACCATGGTTACTGCAACTGAGGACATGAGAACAGATAATGTCTTACAGAAAAGTGTGAACACTGGTTTCAATATTCACCGACCTGAATGTAACAGGAAAAGATCTGCCAATGGGTCTTACCGCTAACAGACACACATGATGGAAAACTTCCTAAGCCCAAACCTCAAGACTGCCTTCTCCAAGCAACGAGTGGGCTAATCTTAATGATATAGAAAATGAAGATACCTAATGGAAACACTGTAGGAAATTAAAAACAAGATCCCCAAAGATACATGGCAACATTACTACGAACAAAGGTCAAAAGTTTATAGGATTCCCCAAGAAAACCCTAAACATTAACCCCTAAAGAGGCTAAGTGGATACCACACTTTATGATGGCTTCATATCTACCAGTAGATAAGTAATTGAGTTTAATTCCTTCTTTCAAAGATCTTATACAGGAAAACAAAATGCTGATGGGTGGAATGCTAGAAGTAATCTCAGCCACTAGTAATTACTCGAGGTTGCATTCCATGAACAGCACAATCCTCAAACCAATGGGCGATTAAAAGCTGTGCCACTGATGGTGCAGAGCGTGTGGCAATGGATGTGTCAATTTACTAGTGTGCCCTGCACAATACAACTCTGCCCCTGATGGTCATGATGCATGATTCATGTCACTTCAGAGGAGTGGCATGTCCCATACTATGTAATCTTTAAGTTTATTCCTCTTAGAGTAAGTTGTCCCTGTCCTAGTCTTATGTCTCATGTCTATCTTTGATAGAGATAATTCACTTTTGGTTGGGGAACCTAGTTTGAGGTCTTCCGAATTAGTTTGCTTTTAAATCGCTTAACTTGTACTACATCAAGGAAAAGCCCCTTTGAGCAGACGGCTTTTAAAGCTTCACTTGCAAGGCTTGTTTAATATATGAAAAGGAGATCTACTTTATCACATTTTATCGATGAAAACATAAAAAACTGTCTGTATTCTTAAAACATAGAATCCTAATACGAATGGAAATGTTCTAATTTCTCATTGGCTGCACAAGTGCTACTCAGAGTAGAGAAAATCTAAACGTGAAAACGGACTTTATTTTGAAATGTTTTGTGATAGCGTGCATAAAAATATTTCACTATCTTAAAAAAGAATATTTCTAGACGATATTTGCCCTTCCTCCAGAACCACATTGATGGACAGTCTATCAACCTGCTTGTTAGTATTTTAAAGAGCAAAAGCAATATTTGCTGAATTTATTTTCAAAATATATTGTTTTTGGAAACATAATATTACATGATACTGTAAAAGTATAAAGCACTTTGTTGTTTCCTTTTTAATATCAAATAACATTTTTCTTGAACTTAAATATTACATGATACTGTAACTTTTTGACAGCCATAGTGTGATGACATGGACAAGTAGATACAATCTACTTATCTCCTTTACTTCTTAAAATTGAACAGATAAGCACTTAATAAAATCCGACTTACATGAGGGACCTAGTATATTGCAGACAAACGTTTGAGTCAGAACGTGTTTATGCATTACAAAAGTGATTGTTTCACTACTTGACAGGCTGATAACTTCCTTAGGATTTTGAAAATGTTTTTCAATTAAAATTTGACTTTAATAAATAGGTTGATACTCTAAGTAGCAAGAATTAGCAAAGCCAATAGGTCTCACCAATGCGAGACCTATTAGCTTTCCCTATGTCTTCTATCTATGTTGTACATGAGTGCAGCTGTTATGTAGCATGGCTAAAAGTCTGTAAAAAGCTCTATGACATGGGCAGCATTGGACACATCATCATAGCGCTTTTTTTTCTTGCGGCGGTTGTGAATGTGCAACATGGATAATAGAAGGGGGATGGTAGGGAACTGACAACCGGATTGGGAAACAGGATTGGAAAAAAAGTGCTGTGATACACCCGAAGCAGGCCATATCAGCAGTTTTTTTTCTTATCCTGATTGTGGAACCAACACTGGCAAGAGGGTACAAGGGTCTAGAAGCAACACAGACAATAGGGCAGGAGGGTTTTCAAGCAACACGGACAGCAGGGTGTGGGAGAGGTTTAAAGTAACATTGATAACGAGAGTGGGAGGAGTATCAAGCAACATAGACAACAAGATGGTGGGAGGGGTTAAAAGCAACCTGGGCAATGAGAGGTTGGGGCATTTGAAACAACACAGACAATGATGGCTGGGGATTTGAAGCAACGTGGACAATGGGGGTGATCAGGGTTGTAAAGCACCATGGATAACGGTGGGAGGAAAGAAGCAGCACAGACAATGAGGGGGTGGGAGGTAGAAAGCAACATGGATTATGGGGGGAAAAAGCAACATGGGCAAGGATGCAAGGACACAAGGATGACGTCTAAACAAAAACAGGACCTGGATCCCAGCACAAGCAGTGGAGGTACACTAATGAAGATGAAGCAATCAGTACTTGGTCCATGCTCCACACAAAAGAAGTATAGACAGCTCATGCTGGCAAATAGGAGGCAGCAAAAAAGAGTGACAACAAAGTCAACAATTAGTATGTAATGAGTGGTCTCCAAGTCCCTTGTTGTTTAGAGTATCTCTCACAAGCGACAGCACATGCACACTCTCTCAGGCAGGACCTATAAATGGCTTTAGAGGCCTACACATTGTGTCTAGTCAAACTGTTAAGGAAATCCGATTGTGATACATAGAAACATTGTCAAAGTTAAAGTCAAATCCATGGGTATCAATCTCCTGAAGCCAATCTGTCCACTCTAACAGCATGTTACTACAAGCTTGAATACAAATTGTGTGTATGCCTGATGCCTTTGTAGGGAGGGATAGTGTTTGACAACAATTGCTAAATGGTTCCCCTTTAGCATACAAAACATAAGCCACAAACTTGCCCCATCAAAAAATCAAACCTGTCTAAAGAAGATATTTCTCACTTGGGACATTTTAGCTTAAGTAAACATTTCAGAGTCCCGTGTATTGGATATTGTGGGACACACTGTGAATTGTTGGTAGATTCACCCCGTTTTTGCATGCTACCCAACAGTCTGAACGTTTTCAACCATAAATATATACAGTAAATGAGAGGTTGGCTTTGCTAAGTTGGCAGTTGACAAGCCATACGAAATTTCCTATGGCAAATGTATTTTGTTTTGTTGAGTGTCATTGGAGCTAGGAAGGCAAGTAATTTTTTATAAAAATCTCCCAGTTGATTTGGAAAATAAGTCCATTCATTTGTTTTAATAGTTTGAGTGCTGCTCAGTCCGGTGGGACAGCACCTGTCCTTTGGTGGTTCAGGAGATGGCCTCTCTGCTTTGACCTTAATAGCTTGTTTTGTTACACTTCCTCCCCTGAGGACAGATTGAAATATATTCGACAAGTATGATATTGTAACATTGGAAAGCGGTACTTCCTGAAATGCGGAGTTCGAGTTTTCTTTGAAGTCTGTGCTGTCCAAAGTCAGTTGAAGGGTGACTTGCATTCTTCCATATGGAGCAGAATAAACAATGGCCGAACATGGGAGGGCAGTGGGTGTCCATGATAGCAGCTGAAGGGTGCTCTAACACACCCTATGTGCTTGGGTCAGCAGTGGCCTCGACTGCTCCCCTCTACAGCAAGAACGTTTTCTGAAGATGCACAGCATCGAGTGTGTGATGTGAAATGACCACTGCTGTCAAACTCTACATTTAGATTGTTTTGGCGCAAACTCTGAAAGAGCGTCTTGTCAATAAATGACAAATCACTGACTAAGCAGAGAACCTTCCTTCATCATGCCACCAAAGATAAACACCATCACCTTAAGTACAGTCCCTTAGTGTACTTCATGTAAACACATATATGTACTGAGCACCCCATGGAAAGAGCAGATGAAAGTACAACTTAGAGACCTGTGTTGTGTCTCTTTCTGGTTCCTTATTATGTAAAGTATCCTTATGTGCATCCGGTTTCTGAAGCCGGGGACACTTTGGAATTATGGAAGGCTGTAGACACTTGTGAGCCCCCTTCTGTAGTATAGCGCACACTGGTACGCATGTAGCGCGGGTGCTATGAACATTCAGCAGTCGTACATAGCTTTCTGCTCATGCCCATAGATCTAATGGGGTTAGTTAATCCCTAACACAAGGAAGCATAACATAATTTGAAGAGGAATTAATTTGACTTGGAGCCAGATGTACGGCCAGATTCATGAACCTCAATTGCGCTCGCAAAGGGCCAGATTCTCAGAATCTGGCCCTTTGCGAGCGCAATTTTTGCATTTGGGATTCATCATCCCAAATGCAAAAATTGAAAGTGATACATCACTATTACTTAAGACTGTCTTCAAATGTAAATTGTTAAGAAGTGTTGGCAAGTGAGATACTTTTTTTTTGGGTCCACCGACCTCACAATATCGTCTGGACGAAAATATTGCCAGCTGGCAGATACTTCTAGAGAAGCTAACTGGAAGCATTTCTTTTGAAATATGATTTCAATAAATGAAATTAAGAGATGTCAAAAGAAACAGCAATTCAGGACAGAGAGTAGGTCAATATAACATAGACCATTTTTTATTGGAAAGGATATGGGTGGGTAAGTGGTATCACTGAAAATGACAACAATTTTGAAGTGAAAATATTGCTGCTAAACACAAACTGAAAAAAAATGGTTTAATGATTATATGTTGTCAAAAGTAACAATAAAAAAAACCAGATCATTGCAAATGCTGGCAAAAATTAAAACAAAATGAAAAAATGTAAACATGTTTGCATCATTGAATTGAAATCAGAGAAACCTACTTCAGATACAGACTAAAACACAAAAATGCATTTTATTTTTACATATTGTAAGCAACATTTTTGAAGCAACAATGCTTAACAATGTGTATAATTCTATGCAAACACACACAGAGAGATAGATATGGGCCACTTAAATTCATGAGAAAAGGGGAGCAGATGCCCTTCTATATTTCATCGAGGGGCCCGCCATGCCTTATCCTGACACTCTGTACACCTTTTGCTGGGGTGTAGTTTTAAAGTAGCACATGAGCCCTTTTCACTGTTGCAACACATTGCCTCACAAGAATGGAGTCGGCCCGCATTCATTCAGGCTCCCTTTCTATCCGAAACACCATCTCCCCGCTCCTCTCTTGATTTGCCATTGTGCCGAGAGCTGCTCTTTGTGCCATCACAATTTGTCCTCCTCACCAGAGCCGCAAGGACAGGGAAGAAAGCACACAACATTCAGAGGGCTGAATAGCAAATTGCTTTTGAGTGTCCTTGTCGCCCTCCGTTATCCCCCAATTCCTATCTAGCCTCTCCCCACCCCCTCCCGACCCTTTAGGAGTACAACGGGCCTCCTGAAAGATCTATACATGCTGCATAGTGCCCTTCAAGACAAGCGTTTCACACCTGAAACCTTTCACGGCGCCCAGAAGCACCCCCTTAAAGGCACTTCATTACCGAATGCTTGGGAGGCCTGGTGTAGGGGTCCATTATGTCACGAGCTCCACTGAGAGCTAAGGAGTATGAGGAATGAAAGCTGCCTTCTGCTCCCAGGGAGCCTTGGGAAAGCACCATGTCATGGCTGGAGTGTGAGAGGGCTCAGACTGGTGCAAAGATTCCAAGCACAAGGCAGCCTCCATTTTACCTCATGCAGGTTTGTTTCGATCTTAAAACCGTTCTTATCTTTATCTAAAGGCAGATCACAAATAAGGTCCAGCAAATATCTGTTACCACCTCTCTAGGTAGTGCAACCCCGAGATTTAAATATTAGCCGTTTCCGAAGGAATTCATTTGGATTACTATTGTTTTTTGTTGATTTTGTCAGAGTGAACTAGGGGCCGTATGTACTACATGTTGTTCGCAAAATGCCTGTTGCAATTTGTCACCAGTATTTTTTGTGACCAGTACATTTTTTGAAGAACGAACCATGCTGTGTGATTGGATGGTTCTTAAAAAGCCGAATTGCATTAAATTGGAATCCTAGCTACTTCTTGGATATTAACGAGGTAGGTTGCACATTTTGCCTAACTATGATAGATAGTAACCAAAGGGATGGTGGCCTATTGAGGCCACCAGATCACTATGTCTCTGACTACCCCTGAATACAGCAATACTTTTCTTAATGCGGCTTGTTTTCCATATCCAGAAGGAAAAAAACAGGGTGCTTTAAAAAAAAAAGTTTATAAATCATTTTGTTGGCGTGCCAGTGGTCCCATACACTACTGCCTACTCCTAAATAAGGTCTGTTTTAACTTTCACCAAGGGGAAGGGGTTGCTTGGGGTTTCCTTCTCGTTTGTAAATGGTTACCACTACATGTGTGTAGTCAGTAAATTATAAATAAATGAGACTGGGTTTCTATAGAAAAACATTAATACATACCATTAGGATTTGGTATTTGGAGGGCAAGCCTTAAACATGTCACTTCCAAATACCAATTCAATATGGATTCCTAAACCCATTTAATGAAAAACGTTTCTTATTCATTAAATGATCTTAGGACATTTAAAAACATCTTTTAGCAATTAACCGAATCAGAGAGTTTGCTAACGCTCAACCCAGTTGTACATCAAGTTCCATGAAACAGAAACATTTCTGGAGCATGAATTCTATGAAGAGGAAAGCGGTAAAATCGTTTAATATGAAATAACAGCCTTATATTAAGTGAAACTATCCCAGTCAAAAGGCGCATGGCTGCCATTGGTGCTGTCCGTATAGTATAGATGGCATACAAAGTGCACACAGCCCAGATACGTTTACTCCCCCTTTTATAGAGACACCTGAGTCCAGTTTGGTTTCCGCAGTGTTTACGTTTTTATTAAAATTACAGTTCAAGACCAATTACCGCGGCATTCGACACTGTCTGCCACCGCACCCTAGTACAGCGCCTCAGCAACGTCGGAATCCAGGAGAAGGCTCTGGAATGGATCATCTCCTTCCTCGACGGAAGAACACAGAGAGTCCGCCTACCACCGTACAAGTCAGAGGCCACAGAAGTCATCTGCGGCGTCCCTCAAGGATCCTCGCTGAGCCCCACCCTCTTCAATGTCTACATGAGCCCCCTCGCGGCCATCGCACGCCAACACAACCTCAGCATAATCTCCTACGCCAACGACACCCAGCTGATCCTCTCCCTGACCAACGACCCCGCCGCCGCCAGAGCCAACCTGCACGAAGGGATGAAAGAGGTAGCCGAGTGGATGACGACCAGCCGCCTGAAACTGAACTCAGACAAGACGGAGGTCCTCATCCTGGGCTCCTCACCCTCCGCCTGGGACGACTCCTGGTGGCCTCCCGCCCTGGGCACCGCACCCAAACCGACAGACCACGCACGAAACCTGGGCTTCCTCCTAGACTCCTCCCTCTCCATGACCAGACAAGTCAACAACGTCTCCTCGGCGTGCTTCAACATCCTACGCATGCTACGGAAGATCTTCTGGTGGATCCCCACCGAGACCAGGAAGACCGTCACCCAGGCCCTCGTCACTAGTCGACTGGACTACGGCAACGCCCTCTACGCCGGTACCACCGCCAAGCTCCAGAAGAGACTCCATGGGATCCAGAACGCCTCAGCCAGACTCATCCTCGACATCCCACGAACCAGCCACATCTCCGGACATCTGAGAGACCTACATTGGCTTCCAGTCAACAAAAGAATCACCTTCCGCCTCCTCACCCACGCACACAAAGCCCTACACGACCAAGGCCCGAGCTACCTCAACAACCAAATCAACTTCTACGCTCCCAAACGCCACCTCCGATCAGCCAACCACGCCCTCGCCGCCGTCCCCCGCATCCGAAGAGCGACTACAGGAGGAAAGTCCTTCTCCTACCTGGCCGCCAAGACCTGGAACTCCCTCCCGACCGACCTGCGCCTGACCCAAGACCACCTCTCCTTCAGGAAGAAGCTGAAGACCTGGCTGTTCGAGCAGTAGCGGCACCCCCCTCCCCCCAGCGCCTTGAGACCCTACGGGTAAGTAGTGCGCTCTATAAATGCCTTTGATTGTCTTTGATTGATTGATTACTCCATTGGTCTCCATTTCTTTATTGTAAACTTTAAAACTAGTTTATCAACATCACAGTATTCAAATATAAATATTCACACGTATGTACATATTCATTCTATTTACAGCCCGTTCTCCAACAGGGCTTTGCTTGACCTTCGGGCTGTGCCAGCAGGCAACAACCAAGTTAGCCTGCTCTCCTTAATGTAACCCCCCTCCGGTTAACAGAGCCGCAGGTAAATAATCTGCCACCACTTGTGGCGCCCAACGGCTTCCAGGTAGAGCTAGAGAATCCAGGCCCACCAGCAGGTCAACCCCAAATCTCCCGCCAGCCCGGAGCCCATGATTATATTTAAGACCTGTTCTGGGGTAAAAAATTGCACTGACCAAAGGAGTCCCTGTGATACCTCTTGTCCAGGACCCCGCAACCGCACTTATTGAAGCCCTAATTCAGGGATGGGTGGGTGGGTGACTTCTTTATGCGACATCCGACTCCTGGAAGGTCAAGTGGACAAAGAGGGGGTCCTAACGTGAGGCGCGGGCTTTTAAGCTTCGCGCTCCAAACTACTTCCGGTCCCCTCTACCCTATTAGTGACGCGCTTCCTGTTTCTCCCGTCGCTATCCCTCGCGGGTCGTGCGACCCGGAAGGGATTTCCTTACCTTTGTGGCCCTTTGGCTGCCACTAACAGCGCCATGTCCCTTATCTGGGGTGGCGCCTTGCATAGATGGCATACAAAGTGCACACACCCCAGATACGTTTACTCCCCCTTTAATAGAGACACCTGAGTCCAGTTTGGTTTCCGCAGTGTTTACTTTTTTATTAAAATTACAGTTAAAGACCAATTACTCCATTGGTCTCCATTTCTTTATTGTAAACTTTAAAACTTGTTTATCAACATCACAGTATTCAAATATTAATATTCACATGTATGTACATATTCATTCTATTTACAGCCCGTTCTCTAACGGGGCTTTGCTTGACCTTCGGGCTGTGCCAGCAGGCAACAACCAAGTTAGCCTGCTCTCCTTAATGTAACCGCCCTCCGGTTAACAGAGCCGCAGGTAAATAATCTGCCACCACTTGTGGCGCCCAACGGCTTCCAGGTAGAGCTAAGAATCAAGGGCCACCAGCAGGTCAACCCCAAATCTCCCGCCAGCCCGGAGCCCATGATGATATTTAAGACCTGTTCTGGGGTAAAAAATTGCACTGACCAAAGGAGTCCCTGTGACACCTCTTGTCCAGGACCCCGCAACCGCACTTATTGAAGCCCTAATTCAGGGATGGGTGGGTGGGTGACTTCTTTATGCGATGTCCGACTCCTGAAAGGTCAAGTGGACAAAGAGGAGGTCCTAACATGAGGCGCGGGCTTTTAAGCTTCGCGCTCCAAACTACTTCCAGCCCCCTCTACCCTATTAGTGACTCACTTCCTGTTTCTCCCTTCGCTATCCCTTCCGGGTCGTGCGACCCGGAAGGGATTTCCTTACCTTTGTGGCCCTTTGGCTGCCACTAACGGCGCCACGTCCCTTCTGTGGGGTGGCGCCTTGCATAGATGGCATACAAAGTGCACACACCCCAGATACGTTTACTCCCCCTTTTATAGAGACACCTGAGTCCAGTTTGGTTTCCGCAGTGTTTACGTTTTTATTAAAATTACAGTTCAAGACCAATTACTCCATTGGTCTCCATTCCTTTATTGTAAACTTTAAAACGTGTTGATCAACATCACAGTATTCAAATATTAATATTCACACATATGTACATATTCATTCTATTTACAGCCCGTTCTCCAACGGGGCTTTGCTTGACCTTCGGGCTGTGCCAGCAGGGCACAACAAAGTTAGCCTGCTCTCCTTAATGTAACCGCCCTCCGGTTAACAGAGCCGCAGGTAAATAATCTGCCACCACTTGTGGCGCCCAACGGCTTCCAGGTAGAACTAGAGAATCCAGGGCCACCAGCAGGTCAACCCCAAATCTCCCGCCAGCCCGGAGCCCATGATGATATTCAAGACCTGTTCTGGGGTAAAACATTGCACTGACCAAAGGAGTCCCTGTGATACCTCTTGTCCAGGACCCCGCCACAGGACGAGGTGCTTACTGGCGGACTCGACCTCCCCCCCTGCGCTCGAGAACTTCCGAAAGGGCCCCTAGCACTGTTTGTATGAAAAGTTCATTGCCCGCCTCTAAGAGGTGCACTCCGTCCCTGGCGTACAGTTCGGACCTAGACGTTTGTATTAGTTTATGCTTGATTGTACCAATGTTCGATTTCTGAAGTATTTCCGCCACTGACTGATTCGACCTTTTCACAGACTTATTCACAGCCTTCGGAGGCGCGCCTCGTGCCCATACCTGCCTCGGAATGACTTCGGACCATAGCAAAATGACATTCGGTAACATATTCTTGATAGCTGCTAGCGCAGTGAACAATGATTCTTTTACACCCCTTCTTCTCGCCGGGATCATGTCATTGCCTCCACAATGCAACACCAGTACATCTGGGATAGGCATGCCTCTGTTCATGGCTGCCCGTAGGTCGTTGGGGGCATCGGCTAAATGTTGCCACCCTACCCCCACCCAATGGTGGTCCTACACTTGGGCCTCCAGCGCCTTTCTTTTCAGCAAACTCGTGAAGACCAACCCTGCCCTGCGAATAAAGAAATGGCCGCACCAACATATTTGGGGTCTTTTGGGTGTGGTACCTAGAGCAAGATTTCAAATGAAACAACGGTCAGTACTAACTATGTACAATAAGGGAGGCACGCTACTACACTCAAACTAGTTGCGGACGAATGTAACGCTCATAACACGTTGACTTCCAGCACCCTAGCCTCCTAATAGTTTCTTCAGGGAGCCCCAGACCTGCCGCAGTAGTAGCCGCCCCAATGCGGAATGAGTGAGATGTGAAGTCAGTCGAGTCTGCACCTAACCTAGTCAAAGCCAGCTTAACCACCCTTGTGAACTGAAATCTAGTGAGGGGAGAACCGTCCCTATGCAACAAGACTCTGTCATCATTCCCTTGCGGCCTGATGTGCAAGAACTCCCCTGTCAGTCTAACCGGACAGTACGACACCCCCGCTACACTGCCTAATTGTAACCACGTCCCCCTGCCCAGAGGGTCTGTCTTTGATCTACGTACCCTGACTTTCAGGACGTCCCCTGCCTCAATCAAGTCTCCGCACCGTAAGCCCCCCTCCTTATCCCCCTTAGAGGCCGGGAGCAATTCCGAGATCCTGAGTGCCCCACAAAACGCTAGTATGTAAGCTACCTTAAATAGCTGGGTTTCGTAAGGGGAAAAACAAATCTTAGGCAGGGTCTCCAGGATGTCTACCAGCCTGGTCACGTCTATGGCCTTCTTAAATCCTTCGCCCCAGGGGCTAAACGTTCCCATCCCCTCACAGCTCTCCTCACTTTCTGGTCTTTTGTTGGATCTGCCACCCCCCTGAAGCCAGCGTAGAATGCTAACGCCGACAGTTGCCTCTTCAACATTGCCACTGATCTCCCGCTGTCCCTCTGATGCACTATGAAACCTAACATGCTCAAGGGTGAGAAGACATCAACTAAACCTGCCCCTTTTAAGTAATCTTGATAGAAATGCCACGACCTCTCATACATACTCTTAGTCTTGGGGGCCAAGGATGCAGTTATCAACTCAGGGGCTGCGGGGAACCAAGCTTCCATAGCTCCGTCGGGGAGTCCGTCATCTCTCTGTCTGCTTGCGGCCAATGTGTGCGGAAGTCTGCCAACTTAAAACGGGACAAGGCGTCAGCGGCATGGTTGTCTACCCCCGGCACATGCCTTGCAGTAAAATGTACATTGCGACGCAGGCATTGCAACACTAGTTCTTTCAATAGACGCAGCCCCCATGTGCAAGTTGCTCTCTGATTGTTAATCGCCATCACCACTGACATGCTGTATGACCAGAAAACAATGTGCCTGTCTGCTAGCGTGTTCCCCCACAGATGCAATGCCACTACTATGGGAAACAGTTCTAAGAAAGTAGCATTGCGTGTCAGACCCTGCCGTGTCCATTCCTCCGGCCAATACTGCATGCACCACTTGGGACCCAATATCGCCCCGAAGCCTACGCTCCCTGCCGCATCTGTGAATAGTTCAAGGTCTGCATTCGAGGAGGCCGGTTTCCGCCATATCACAGACCCATTAAAATTGTCTAGGAAGTATTTCCAGATGCTCAAGTCATTCCTTACCTCGGCTGATAGCCTAACTCCATGGTGTTTTGCGCGGAGCCCTGACATCGCCCTTGCTATGCTCCTAGAGAATGCCCTGCCCATCGGGATGACTCTCAAGGCAAAGTTCAGTTGCCCTAACAAGACTTGCAGCTGATGTAATGTAACCTTCCTTGACCTTAAGCAGTCCTCAATAGCAGCCTTGAAGGCAGACACCTTTGACCTGGGTAGCCTACAAACTCCTTCTCTTGTGTCGATTTCAATGCCTAAGAATGTCAGGCAAGTAGTCGGATCTTCTGTCTTTTCTGCTGCAAATGGAACCCCCAGGGCTTAAGCCAGGTGCTGGAATCCCAGCAGGGCCTTCCTGCATGACTGTGAACCATGAGGACCGAGGAATAGAAAGTCGTCTAGGTAGTGTACCCCTGCATGGGATTTATCCGTTGAAAGGAATTGCTCCACTGCCCATTCCAAAAACCTGGCAAAAGATTTGAATACCATGCGATTGAACAGCCCATTGGCATGCACAGGTCAATGAAGTAATCTCCTCTGAAGGTGAAACCCAAGAACTTAGTATCCTCCAGATGCACTGGCAGGAGCCTAAATGCAGCTTCGATATCGGATTTGGCCATTAAGGCCCCTTCACCCAGGGCCAGCAACTTTTCGATTGCAGTGTCAAAGTTTATAACGGACCGTGCAAAGGTCTGGGTCAAGCTTGTCGTTGACAGATAGACCTGGGGGGCTCGACAAGTTATGTATCAGGTGAAATTTTCCTTTCTCTTTTTTAGGCACTAACCCCAGTGGGGAGCAGACCAAATCAGGTTTTGGAGGTTGACTGAAGGGACCCGCCACCCTCCCCAGGGCCACTTCTTTCATTATCTTATTTTCTGCTGCTTCCATATTCTGCAGCACCGAGCTCTGGTTGCGCGGGGGGACACTGGTGGGGGTGGCTGAAGACGGGATACGAAAACCGGATATAAAACCATTATGTAGGAACTGAGCCTCTTGCAGCTTGTCGTATTTGCTAAGGAGGTGCGTCAGGACATGCGTCTTAATGGGAGTTGGCAGATTTCTCGGATGGCTGGGGTGGCTTCCCTTTAGCTGGGGCTTGGACCGGCTGCTCTCTTGGTCTTCCTGACTTCTTAAAACACCTGACCTCTGGGTGGGTGAGTCGAGCCCCCACAGTAGGAGCAGCAATGTTTGAACCTACAATTAGCCCCTCTAGTGCACTCATTTTTGTTATACAGCCAGCAGGCCTGTTTTTTATCTCCTGCCCCCTTGTCGCTACAAAAGGACTGATTGTTTGAAGGGTAAGTAGCCTTGTTCGCAGGTGCAGAGGAATAAAACACTGCATGCCATACATTAATCTCCCGTTGGTCCCACGCTATCCCGGGATGCACTGCCTTCATTTGCCTAAACTTGGTGTCATATTGTAACCACCCTGTGCCTGGGGACTCAGAAGCCTCCCCATGTATCAAAGATATGTAACTGATTATCTGGGGGGCCAACGCGGGGTATCTCTCTACCATGATGGCAGCATAAATGGCGAAAACTGTAATCAAATTCCTTATAGTCCACTCAGCATATACCTTTTTCTGCTTGCACTCGCCTTCCTTGCCTTCCCTAGTCTTACCAGGAACTACACCCGCATTGATGAGATCGAATACGTCAATATATTCCCCTCTTAGAATCTTCTCTTTAGTGTCTGCGGGCACGTGCCAAGTGATCTCTGCAGATGGTGATAGAGTCATGGATGAGGAACCATAGATCAATGGGCTGTAAGCTAATGAGGGCTGCCCCGTCGGCACCGGCCCTCCCTGAATCTGATGAACTGCTGGCCCTGCCGCATTTGCGCCGGAGTTTGGTGTTTGCCCCTGAGTGGACAAAGTAACTACATTTTGGGCTGGACCCATAACCCCCGGTCCTACAATTCCCGGGTAAACTGTGGAAAATACCATTGCGCCCGTAGGGCAATTACTAATTGCCTGCCCATGTGAGGTTGTCGCTGCTACCCCTGGAGATTGCGCTACCCCCCCAGAATGTACCCAGACTTGGGCTATTCCCCTACCAGGCTGCGCGACTACAGGAGGCAAAGATGTATGAGCGCAGTGCGCCTCCGCATTAGCATCAGGCGCCACGCCCGGATGGGGGATACTGTTCTCTTTCGTTGCGTTAGGAATCAAGTCTAATGTCTCGAGCACCTCCTTCTCACCTGAGGATGCTGGTTGGGAGTCGGCTGCCCTGGGCCGCTTTTCCTTCGACGCATCTTTGAGCCTGTCTGGCGTGCGCCGCGCCCGCTTGCCTCGCCCTCTTTCCTCCTGGGCATCCGCTCTTGCTCCTTCTCTCATTGCTTTTAACTCCCAATCGACGCCTTTCTCCTTTGTGAATTCCAGCAGCTCCGTTAATGCAAGGTAGTCATCACTTTTGACTGTGGCCCCTTTGCCTTTCGTTGACCGTTTCGGCAGCATTCTGCACTTAAAGATAAAAAGTGTTAGCACTACTTGAAAATGACACTACCCTTAATCTAGGGTTGCCCAACCATTGTACCTGTCGGAGAGAAGACTGTGTTTTCATTAGCCGTTGTAGGCCCGCTGAGCCCGCCAATTATACCGCTGCAAAAAGCCAGTACTCGGCCTTCGATGGATGTTCTCCCGCCCTATTGCGGACTTGCTGATTAATTTACTCTTTACTGCCCCAAATGTTCAGTTTATATTGCGCTTCTAGGTGGGCAGCTTGGTTATTTATTTTTAGTAAGGACGTAAAATTAACAGTTCAACGCTCCTCATTAACCCGGGGTGTGGGAGCATCACACCCGCTCCGTTCTCACACAACGCGCAGCGGACCCCTTTCAACTTACGCGCTCCCGCTTTTGCTCCTCTCCAACGCTTTTAAAACCCCACAACCCGTCGCTCAACTCACCGCGGTGTTAGAACAAATCTCATTCTGGATCCGCTTGCTACCGTATACTCACGAATCGTTTGCATGGAACATCTTCCCACACTCTTTCACACTGCGAGGCCCACTCACCTAAACCTGAAGTCGGATAGATTTCACGCACCCTGGTTCCGCTGTGACTTCTTTATGCGACGTCCGACTCCTGGAAGGTCAAGTGGACAAAGAGGGGGTCCTAACGTGAGGCGCGGGCTTTTAAGCTTCGCGCTCCAAACTACTTCCGGTCCCCTCTACCCTATTAGTGACGCGCTTCCTGTTTCTCCCTTCGCTATCCCTTCCGGGTCGTGCGACCTGGAAGGGATTTCCTTACCTTTGTGGCCCTTTGGCTGCCACTAACGGCGCCACGTCCCTTATGTGGGTTGGCGCCTTGCAGAAGAGAGAATGCATATCAAAGCACATACAACTTCTTCGGCAGTTGGGCACATCCATTTTGAATGTAGGACTCAGATAACCACCAGCAATGTATGGAGCCTTATTGTTCAGGTGACAACATCTCATAGTACGGGAAAGGTATCGAAAAGCCAACTAATAACACTTGATTTTTTTGCACTGTCCTACCTAAGGTGTAAATCCATTTTGGTGATATTTTCTGAATGTGTGAATACAGTTTTGTTTTTATTTTTTTATATTTTTCCGAATCAAATTGCTCATTATCCTAAAAAAAGTAATTTTTTGCCTTTTGCATTCCCATGCAGAATTGCATTGTATTTATCTCATTCCAAGGACTGACAATTTCTTTATGCTTTTTGGAGATCTCATAAAGTCTTACACTAAACCAATCACATGCATGTATGGCTTTCAGCAATAAAAGTTGCATCCTCCGATAAAATGCCTGTTTTTTCAGAAAATATAATTGCGTCTTCTCTTCCTAATTTCTTGTATCGCCTGAATTGATGTAGTTGATCAAACTTAATGCAAATGTCTACTTACAAAATTTGCCATATTTCCAAAATACATGTGAGCTATCAATAGGTCTCACCCTACAGATACCTTTAAATATCTGTAGGCTGGCCTACAACAATCTACATATAGTGGGCTTTGGGTCTGCCCCTTGCTCATGATTCGATGACTTTCTTGGCTGTCTCTGTTCCTTGCGTCTGATTTGATGCTTGCCTCCATGTTCTTTCCTTTGTCCCACGTAGAGAAGTATTCTGGCTCACCTCGTTTTCATGTGCTGAGTAGTTGTATCCTTCCACTTCTGATGTCACTGCATTCCATTGAACTGCATCAAAGAAAATTCGTACTCTGTCCTTGCTGCTGTAGGGTTCCCCCACCTTTCCCAACATCTCCTCTGTTTTATAGGTTTCCTGCTCTCTCCCTTAGCCCACTTGCCTAAGGCCAGTGATGCAGTCTGCTGCCCACTGCTGAGCCTTGTTTATTGAGTTTACTTAAGTTTAGTAAAGAACTGCTAAAACGTACCCTATCGTGCAGTGTAAAAAATGGATGAAAAATGTCCTGAATCATCATATTGTACAGTGTAGAAAATTAGATGAAAACACTTTTTTACATACTTTTCATTCATAGCAAATTATGAGCGACTAGAAAAAGACCTCAAAAAAGGAAACTGTAGTGCTGCCAGACAACAGTTTTAGTTTCTCAACCAAATCTGGTATACACACATTTGACCTAGTAGATGTCTGTTGTTGTACTGTAGACGCAGTGTGTTTTTTTACCATAATTATGCAAACCATGTTATCTGAAGTAGGGGATAGTCCTTAGGTTCCCAATGTAGCACAGCTTTCTGGACGTAACTTTTTTTTCACTAAACGATATACATAGC
This sequence comes from Lissotriton vulgaris, assembly GCF_964263255.1. Lineage (NCBI taxonomy): Eukaryota > Metazoa > Chordata > Amphibia > Caudata > Salamandridae > Lissotriton > Lissotriton vulgaris. Next base: position 1,884,137,272 of record NC_141687.1, on the reverse strand, counting down.
TCTGAGTGGAGGAGCTGAAGGAGGCTATCCGGGAGAGTGCTCGTTGAAAGGCATTGGGCCCAGACCGCCTCCCAGTTCAATATTATCAGGCTTTTACTGGGCTACTGGTCCCCCGCTTGTTTGGGACTCTTTGGGAGGCCTGTTCCTACATGTCCTTGTCTATGCTGTGGGTTGGTACCAAAAACCTTGCAAAAGCTCTTGCATCCAACTGCATGGAGTTGTGACCCACTGAGTACACGGTAATCAATGAAGTTTCATGCCAGGCAGTGGAACTCAGATGAACCTGTGGCGGTTGTCCCATGTGTTGCACTCTGTAGCTGATGGAGACCTGGAGGCTGTCATGGTAGTTTTAGATATTGAAAAAGCATTCAACATGCTCAATTGGGAAGCCTCTGGGAAGTACTCTGGAGAATGGACTTTGGCCTGACTTTTCTGTCTTAGTTGCAGCTGCTCTATGCCCGGCCAGTCACACTGGTTCGGACCAGAAGTGTGGTGTCGGAGTGCATACATATTGAGTGGGGCACACAACAGGGTTGACCTGTGTCACAGCTCCTCTTTGCTTGGGCGATGGAGCTTCTGGCGACTCAGCTCTGCCACAATATGAAAGCACGGGGTGTTGCAGTGGGGGTTACCACTCATGTTGTCTCGCTATACATGGATGACGTACTTGTCTAAGTCACCCACCCAGAGAGTAGGATCGGTGTGCTATTGCTGATCATGAATGAACTTGGTGTGGTGTCTCGCCTGTAGGTTAAGATGCAAAAAACTTTACTGTTCCCCTTAGCTGCACGGGCATGTGCGACTTGGTCTTGTCTCCCTGTGACTGAGCTTAAATGGGAAGGGACCACTTCAGATTTCTACGCATACAGGTGGCGAGTACCTCGGAGGCCCACTACTGTTTAGATATGGGTAGAGTTTTTTTAGAGCCTCGAGGTGTCAATTAACTTTTGAGTACACCTGCCTCTATCTGTGATGGGCAGAGTAGCCCTTTGTAGAATGATGCTGAACCCTGCTGTCTGAATGCCCTGTAGAATGCCATGTATAATATGCTGAAATCCACAATTACCAAATTGAATAGTCGTCTGGGGTCCCTTGTGTGGGCTGATAAAAGGAGCAGAGCAAAATTGTACATTCCGAAATTAGACACCTAGCTGGAGGGCCTGGGACTATCAGACCTGCAGCTCTATTATTTTACGGGTCTTCTGCAATATACAGCACTGTGGTGAACGGACGGTTCAAATGCAGAGAAGTCCATTCTGGGGGAGTGGGATGCTGGTGCGGATCTTTCACACTCCCCTATGCAAGGGGCAGGTATCTTGAGAGACTGACCATTTGTTGTCCGGCAAGTGACAGTGGCATGTAAACACATGGCTAATCAAGGGTTACGTCATATTCCTTATTCCTGATTGCTGCCCCTTCAATGTCTAATGTCCTTCAGGTCTATACAATCAGTGATGGGTATGTTCCAGTGTTTGGGTGGGGTTGTACAATGGCCGGTGACCTTTATCTAAATGTTACTTTTCTCATGATGAAGGAGCCACAGGAGCTGTTCCAGCTGCAACATGGTCAATATTTGAAATACACAAAGAGGTCACTAATGATCTGTAAGATCTGGACGGCTTTGGCTGCAGAGCCTGCTGAGTCCCACACACTGCAACTGTTATTGGATTCTGTTCCAATCGCAGTTTGATAATCCGTATTTACAAGGCTCCTAAAGGAGATAATCAGACTGATATGACATAGGTGCGTGACAGTTGGTCTGGTGACCTGCATGAGCCTCTTTCCGAGAGTGACTGGAGGAGAGCCTTTGCTCAAGTCAGGTAGGTGACTAGCAACACGTGGGTCAAATTCTCCCAATTTTATTATTTATACCGCACCTACTTGACCCGCAATGATTACATAGGATTAACAGGTCAATGTCTGCTGCTTGTTGTAGATGTGGGTCGGAGTCGGTGTCCTTCCTCCGGATCACTGACAGAATTTCGACCTCAGAAATATCGACCTTCAAGAATATCGAGTCAACAATATCGAGGGCAAAAATATCGACATCCTATCTACAACATGGTAAGTACAAAAATATCGAAAAAATAATATCGATGTAAAAAATATCGATGTTAAAAATATCGATTTTTTAAAAAAAATATATAAATGTAAAATTAAGTATATAAGACTAATAAATAAAATAAACATATTTAAAAGTATCTAATAATGTTTAAAAGTAATAAATAATACATATATATTAAGAATACATTAATTAAATATATACAGTAAATATGTAATATATATGCACTGAACAATAAGTATTAATAATTATTTTCTAATTTATAAATTAATGAAATATATTCTAATTTATTAACACATTTACAAACATAAAACAATAACATAAATAAAATGTAAGTAATATAAAAAATAAAATAAACATTTGATATTTTAACAATTAATTAAATAAAACGTTGGATAGCGTAAGGCTAAAAATTTCTATTCCTACTCCAGAGAGTGCAACAGTAGGGAAAACTGACCCTGAACTCAAAAAACACCCCTTTACCCAAGAACTGAAAACTGACCCTGAACCCTAAAAATACCCCTTTACCCAAAAACTGAAAACTGACCCTGAACCCAAAAAATACCCCTTTACCCAAAAACTGAAAACTGACCCTGAACCCTAAAAATACCCCTTTACCCAAAAACAGAAAACTGACCCTGAACACTAAAAATACCCCTTTACCCAAAAACTGAAAACTGACCCTGAACACTAAAAATACCCCTTTACCCAAAAACTGACCCTGAACCCAAAAAATACCCCTTTACCCAAGAACTGAAAACTGACCCTGAACCCAAAAAATTACCCCTTTACCCAAGAACTGAAAACTGACCCTGAACCCTAAAAAAACCCCTTTACCCAAAAACTCAAAACTGACCCTGAACACTAAAAATACCCCTTTACCCAAAAACCCCAAACTGACCCTGAACCCTAATCCTGCTGATCATTCAAGAAAATGTGAAACAGGTAGTTTTTTAACAGTTTTGTAAACTTTTCTGGAGTTCCGGGTCCCTCTTTCCGAGGATAGAGAGTTCTGTTAGGATGTGGCTGTAAGGCTGAAGGACTTTTTTGTGCTCAGGAAGTGTTGAACCTCTTTGCTCACCATTGTAGTGTCTTCTGACTTAGAGATAATGGAACCCTTTTGGTTCTTGATGTACTCCGGAGAACAGTTACGTAAGTGCATGGGTGTGGATGATGAAATTCACGATGTAGAATATTCAGTTGATGATTACACGCTGAGAAATAAAGACATGCAATACAAAGCTCTGTGAGTGGCATGATCATTTGCATGTACACGGGCAGGAGAGAACGTTACAACTGGTGATGAGATAGTGGATTAAGTAAACACTGTGACCAAACAAGAGGTGCTGTGCCACAAAGTCACACAGAGACATCATTCATACAGTACGACAACTTTAAAGAAAGAGACAACTAGGTACAAAGAAGCGCTAATGGCCTCTCTAGTCAAGTTCAAGTAAGCCCAAAAACCAGAAACATTTCTAACACCAAGAAACGCTAAAGGCAGTGACACCAGTTATAAAAAGCGCAACGAGCGGCGACAGCCAGGTGTAACAGAATGCTGTGAGTAGAAGCATGCAAATGCTGGGAAATGCTAAAGGCAGTAGTAACCTTGAGCATTACAAAAAGGTGTGAAGGATGAAGATCCCATGCAAGAAACAAAACCAGTCATCTCCAAAGAAGAAGACAGCGCCTTACAAATTGCGAGAGGGCGCAATGACCCAAATGTCAGCACGTGGCCAGTGCATGATGAAGGTGCTGTTACAAGGCACAGCAGACACTGCCTGAGCAGGCTCACCTCCCGGTAGCAGAAAGTCCTGCAGGGTACGATGCTGCCTTATTCCTAAAACCCTGCTTGCCTTCAACATCACCAAAAAGCAAAATATTGATGACAGATGGAATGCCTGCATCAAAAGTTTTGGTGATTTTATTGATGTGCTAGAAGAAGCAAATGACAAAAAGATAATTAAATATCTGAAGAATTTAGGAGGTGAAGGAGTAAAAGAAGTGATAACAAAATACCACAATGTGATGAAACGAAGCATTCCGTCGAGAACGCAAATGAAATAAATGAAATGTCATACTTTGATCTGAAATTATAGACAGAGGTTGCTGTTGATGCATGCAAGTCCATTGGGGTTGGGTGCCATCCTTCCCCAGCACACTGGACATCCGGATGCCGGACACATTAAGGCTTATGCTAGCCAAATTGTATCAACCACAGAACGTGCCTATACACAACCTTCAAAAGGAAAGCCTACAGTAGTGTGGGCCTGTGAGCATGTTCATGTGTTCCTATGTGGAAAGCATTTCACAGTTATCACTGACCACCAAGCATTGCTCATCATTTTTTGTAATCCTAAAGCCAAGTTGCCTTCTTGCATTGATAGGTGGGGGTTGCGATTTCAGGATTGCGATTGCGCATCATCCAGGAAAAGATCAAAACCCTACTGATTATTTCGGACATGTGCCAATCACTGTTCCCAAGAAGCCGCGCGGCAGCGCGCGCGCGCACTTCTCTACCCCCGAGCGCGCAGTCCCATGAGTGGAGCGCGCACAGAGGGCACATCCCGTTGGAGTATTCGCTGCCGCCGCCGCTTTTAAAAGGCACACGGCGCGAAAAGCGGGCATTTCCAGAAGGTAGGAGACGGCGGCGATAGGGGCGGAGGAAAGTGTTTCCGTGTGGCCCTTTGTGTTATGTATTTTCCTGAAGCACCTGTATTGTTTTGAGAGTAACGCGAGGCTGCGGGGGAGATGGAGTGCTTTTATTTAAGAATCCATGTTAATTGCAGCCCCTTCACGAGCGGCGATTAACATGCATATTTAATTAAAAGCACTCCATCTCCCCCGCAGCCTCGCGTTACTATCAGAACAATACAGGTGCTTCAGGAAAATACATAAATTAACACTGTAGGGTGACCAGACGTCCCGGATTTCCCCGGACGGTCAGCGTTTTTGGAGAAGTGTCCCAACACTTTTCTACAAATTTCAGTTTTTTGGGTAGTGCCTGGGTTATGTCCCGGTTGTTATGGGAGGGTCGGGTGAACCTGCACATGATTATCATAGTGTTGTGCAGGCTCAGGTTTCCACCGGCTTTCTTCGAAAAGGGGACTGAGTGCTGCTTCGCGTCATTTAAGCAGCACAGCATGATTTAATGAGGCGTGAATCGGGGCTGCAGAGGGCAAGGCCAAGCCCACCAGCAGCCGGACCCCGGAGCTCTTCCCAGAACGGGCGGTAAAGTAATGAAGTAATGTGATTTTTTTTTTAAAGAACACAAATATAAATGAGCAACGTGAAATCAACAGGTGTTAAATTACAGTCAAGTCGCTGTCAGTCAATCAGACCAGCTTTCTGTTTTGTGTGAGGCTAAGTGAGAAATGTTGGTCACACATGGCGCAGAGGTTAGTAGCACCTTTGAGGCAGAGGGTGATGCTGCGGCTATGGAAGCAGCGAGAAGGGGGTGTCTGATTCTCATGCTATGCAGTATTTAATAAAGAGTAATGGCTGGTGCTCATCAAAACTGCAGGGCCACACCAAAGGGGAGAGGATGTGGTCTGGCGGTTAGCGCGGCCGACTTTGGTGCTGGGAAACCAGGTTCGAGCCTCTTATCGAGCCATAAACGTGTATACATGACTTACTTTTGTGTTAAATAAATAGATATTTTAAAAAAGAAATACAAATGATGTTCCTACTAAGGTGTGAAATTGGTGTTGAATAAAAACATGTTTTAAAAACAAGTAATATTAATCATGTATCATTGGTGCTGGAGTACAAGGTTCGAGACTGGTATTGAACACTGACAAGCTGTATGCAAGTTATATGGTCATAAAAAAAAACACGAATGATGGGTGGATGCGGGATGGATGATGGGTGGGTGGATGAGTGGATGCATGAATGGATGATGGATGCAGGATGGATGCAGGATGGATGCAGGATGGATGCAGGATGGATGGCTGGATGGATGGCTGGGTGGATGCATGAATGAATGATGGATGCAGGATGGATGGGTGGGTGGATGGATGGGTGGATGAATGAATGAATGATGGATGCTGGATGGATGGATGGATGAATGGATGCAGGATGGATGATGGGTGGATGGATGGATGGATGCATGAATGCATGATGGGTGCAGGATGGATGGGTGGATGGATGGATGGGTGCATGAATGAATGATGGATGCAGGATGGATGGATGGGTGGGTGGGTGGATGCATGAATGAATGATGGATGCAGGATGGATGGCTGGATGGATGGCTGGGTGGATGCATGAATGAATGATGGATGCAGGATGGATGGGTGGGTGGATGGATGGGTGGATGCATGAATGAATGATGGATGCTGGATGGATGGATGGATGAATGGATGCAGGATGGATGATGGGTGGATGGATGGATGGATGCATGAATGCATGATGGGTGCAGGATGGATGTGTGGATGGATGGATGGGTGCATGAATGAATGATGGATGCAGGATGGATGGATGGGTGGGTGGATGCATGAATGAATGATGGATGCAGGATGGGTGGATGGATGGATGGGTGGATGCATGAATGAATGATGGATGCAGGATGGATGGATGGATGGATGCAGAATGGATGATGGATGGGTGGATGGATGCATGAATGCATGATGGATGCAGGATGGGTGGGTGGATGGATGGATGGATGGGTGCATGAATGATGGATGCAGGATGGATGGGTGGATGGATGGGTGGATGGATGGGTGGGTGGATGCATGAATGAATGATGGATGCTGGATGGATGGATGGGTGGGTGGATGCATGAATGAATGATGGATGCAGGATGGATGGCTGGATGGATGGCTGGGTGGATGCATGAATGAATGATGGATGCAGGATGGATGGGTGGGTGGATGGATGGGTGGATGCATGAATGAATGATGGATGCTGGATGGATGGATGGATGAATGGATGCAGGATGGATGATGGGTGGATGGATGGATGGATGCATGAATGCATGATGGGTGCAGGATGGATGGGTGGATGGATGGGTGCATGAATGAATGATGGATGCAGGATGGATGGATGGATGGATGGGTGGGTGGGTGGATGCATGAATAAATGATGGATGCAGGATGGATGGATGGATGGATGGGTGGATGCATGAATGAATGATGGATGCAGGATGGATGGATGGATGGATGCAGAATGGATGATGGATGGGTGGATGGATGGATGCATGAATGCATGATGGATGCAGGATGGGTGGGTGGATGGATGGATGGATGGATGGGTGCATGAATGATGGATGCAGGATGGATGGGTGGATGGATGGGTGGGTGGATGCATGAATGAATGATGGATGCAGGATGGGTGGATGCATGAATGAATGATGGATGCAGGATGGATGGATGGATGCAGAATGGATGATGGATGGGTGGGTGGATGCATGAATGAATGATGGATGCAGGATGGGTGGATGGGTGGATGCATGAATGAATGATGGATGCAGGATGGATGGATGGATGCAGAATGGATGGTGGATGGATGGATGCATGATGGATGCAGGATGGATGGATGGATGGGTGGCTGGATGGATGGATGGGTGCATGAATGATGGATGCAGGATGGATGGATGGATGAATGGATGCATGAATGCATGATGGATGCAGGATGGATGGGTGGATGCATGAATGAATGAATGATGGATGCAGGATGGATGCAGGATGGGTGGATGGATGGATGGATGCATGAATGCATGATGGATGCAGGATGGATGGGTGGATGCACGAATGAATGATGGATGCAGGATGGATGGGTGGATGGATGGATGGATGGGTGGGTGGATGCATGAATGAATGATGGATGCAGGATGGATGGATGGATGGGTGGATGCATGAATGAATGATGGATGCAGGATGGATGGATGGATGCAGAATGGATGATGGATGGATGGATGGATGCATGAATGCATGATGGATGCAGGATGGATGGGTGGATGGGTGGGTGGATGCATGAATGAATGATGGATGCAGGATGGGTGGATGGATGGGTGGATGCATGAATGAATGATGGATGCAGGATGGATGCCGAATTGGTGGATGGGTGGGTGGATGGATGGATGGGTGGATGCATGAATGAATGATGGATGCAGGATGGATGCAGGATGGATGGGTGGGTGGATGCATGAATGAACGATGGATGCAGGATGGATGGGTGGATGCATGAATGAATGATGTATGGATGCAGGATGGGTGGGTGGATGGATGGATGGGTGGGTGGATGCATGAATGATGTATGGATGGATGCAAGGTGGTTCGGGCTCGCTCGCTCCAGTGCAATATGCAAATTAGTTTACGCCTCACCACTTTCAAATGTCACCAGCCGCCCCTGTGCTAGAGTTAAGAATGTTTAGTAAAAATCTTATGATTGTACCACCGTTGGAGTCTTGTGCTTTTCTACACCTGAAGTGTACTTGCCTGTGTAATCAATTCATGTCAGGGCGTGTTTATCCAATTTGCAAACCGGCCTTAAGATCGGCCTTTTCACTTTTTTAAGTAATTGTTTAGAGTGACATTTGGCGCTGCACACGCGCGTCTGGTTCCTGGCGCACATAGCCATGGTTGCAGCGCACAGAGACCCTCCACTGCCGCACACAGAGGAAAGAAATTAGAGGGAACATTGGTGCCAATACAGTGTCATGGCACTACTTCCCAAGCGGCTGATGCCTCTGTTACCTTTATTGTGAAGTTCCGTACCCTTGCAATATCAGTAGAACAAATCATTGCTGCCACGAGTACTGACAGGGATTTGCTAATACTCAAAAACATTAGTACATACTAATCTTGGCGACAACAAACTCAACCTCTCCATGATGACTTTGAATACTAGAAATTCAAAAATGTGCAAGAATAACTTTCAATTACTCCAGAAGGCATCATCTGGCAGGGATTGAGAATTGTCATACCAAGAGTCTGTGACAACAGTTATTGAACAGGTCTATGAGGGACACCATGGAGTTTTTGCTACAAAAAAGCTTTACATGACCAAAAGTGGTTCCCTCGTCTTGATGAAAGATTTAAAAAAGAGTTAAAGGCATGTCATTTGTGCAACTCTTTGTCATCTAAGACAGCACCACATCAATTAAACATGTCTGATCTCTGAAAGCATGCATGGGAGAAGATTGCAATTGATTTCTTTGGAGCCCTTGACAATGGACCTCATCTAATAGTAATTGTTTTTCAATATTCCAGTTTTCCTCCTGTGGAAGATCTGTCATTGGCTACTCATGACAGAGTCATTGACAGAGGCATTGAGAGACTAGAATTTAATTTTAAAACATGGGGTGTCCCATCGATTTTGAAATCTAACAATGTCTGGCCTTTCAATAGTCGAGAATGTAAAGATTTTCCCACTCATCTACATGTTCAAGCATCACAAAAGCACACCTCTCTGGACACAGGCAAATGTGTGGTTGAGAGATTTATGAGTACCCTCAAGAAGCTTTTTTAGTATACTGTACTCGAAAATCTTGAACTCAAATCAGTTCTTCAGGCTACACTTCGTGCCTACAGGTCAACTTCCCATTCTATTACAGGTGAAAGCCTTCCTCCCTTAATGTTTGGGAGAGTCATAGGAACCAAATTGTCACAATGGATCACTGAGAGATCTATTGACGTTGATAAACTTTGAACCACTCATTCGTTCCACAAACTCAAAATGAAGACAGACGTTGCTGTGCTCGAAGCACTGTGTTCAACAGAGGAGACCAAGTTATCATCAGGCAGATATGGAAACGCTTATCTAATGCTCCTTTTGATGCTGACCCACTGAGGGTTGTACCTAATAAAGTGCACATGGTGACTGCTCATCATCCTGTATAAAGTCCATTATGCAGGATGCTTTGCATTTCAAGAACCTGCCTCGACCTTTGTTAAGTCCGGATGTTAGGAAGGAGACTTGTCCATCTGAGAATCCAGCGAGCCCTATGTTGGTGTCAGTTAAAATCACTACACATTGGCAGGATATGGTAGACTATTCTTTGTGCACAAAATAATTTGCATCACACAGTGCAGAACAGTCTCAAGTGAGGTAACTGAGCAATGTATGGCACCTGCCATCAAAACATCTAAATGTCCACATAAATAACGACTGAAGCCCAAATTGATGCTTATTGATGTACAGGTGAGAGTAAGTGCTGTCTTTTCTTGAGAGAATGCAAGTTTAAGTGTGCCCACATATGTGAGTTAGAAAATTTAGTATGGGCATGGATGTACATCAAGCAATGATAAGTAGCAAAGTAGGGAACCATGACAACAGTGGCTGTCAATCAAGAGGGAGGTTTAGTCCCTCTACACTTTAGAGTCAGACCTTGTTGATTTAGCCTGGTAAGAAAGGGTGGTTGACGGAGCCAGTAGAGCCCCTCACTCCACAAAACCAGTGGTCTGACCCCTATGAGGTAAAAGAGTGTAAGAGTGATGTGATGTCACCTAACTGGTGGGCCTGCAGGCTCCTAGGAACCCCTTGAGGGCCCTGCTCTTGAATCACCTCAAACCTCACTTTGAGAAGTCTGAATTAACCATGCACTTGGCTACTGATGGGGTGGAAGAGTGTAATGAACCTCTCCACAACCTCTTATCTGCCAAGGAGCAGGATGGGTGAGTGAAAGGCATGGTCCTCTCCCCTACACCGACCCTGAAGCAGCAGGGAGACTGTTGCCAGTTGCTGGGGCAGTTTGCCACCCTGTTCTCACTCACCCCAGGTATCAACTATTGGTGCATGCACGATATTGACACTGAGAACAGTCCACCTGTGAAGCACAAGAGTTACAGGTTAACAGACAGAGGAAAGGCGAGCATCAAGGAGGAGTTGTCCAGGATGTTAGCTCTAGCGGTTGATTGAGCCCTCCAGCACTCTTTCGTCTAGTCCAGTGGTCTTGGTTCCCAAATCTGCTGCACCCGGTGCCACTCTAGAACTGCGGTTCTATGTGGACTACTGTGGGTTCAATGCTGTCACTAAGTCAGATGACCACCCATCCCCTGAGCTGATTGGCTCATTGGTCGGCTGGGAGCTACCAAGTTCATCAGTACATTTGATCTAACCTCTGGGTACTGGCAGGTTGCCTTGACCGAGAGGGCAGAGGAGAGGTCAGCCTTCTCAACACCAGAGGGGTACTACCACTTCCGGGTTATGCCCTTTTGGATGAAGAACACCCTTGCCACCTTTCAGATGGTGGCCAACCAGATTCTGGATAGGTTGGAGGATTTTAGTGCCACCTACCTGGATGACACTGAAGTGCAATTCCTGTGGGAAGTGTTGAAGACCCTGCACAATGCAGGCCTTACTATCAAGGCCGGTAAGGGCCAGGTAGGGCAGGGGTCTGTGGTGTACTTGGTGAACCAGATGAGAAGTGGCCAGGTGGTACTCCTACATTGTACGATTTACACCATTCTGGCTTGAGCATCATTCTGGCATGGGCACCCCCCAAGACCCATACAGAAGTGAGATCCTTACAGGACAAGACTTTTGGGGCCCAGGCAGAATGGGAATGTGTGAGGTCCCCCTAATTTTAATACAACATAAAAATAACAGAAAATGACACCATAGTCAGTGCCATCAATTATCTATGGTTGAGCTACTCTTGCAAGAAGCAAATTTCTTGGTGCGGATATCAGTAAAACGAAAACATAAATAATGATAAAATAAGCACATACATTTTAAATTTCCATTAACTGAAAATACAATCTATTAGTCACATTGGATGGAAAGATTTGGCCTAAGTCTCTCCAAAACATATAAGTTCAAACAAATATTAACTATTTGTTTCCAGATTAGTGCATTATATACATATATGTACATGAGGTATTTATATAGACTAGGGAAAGGCCACCTCAAACCATGCAGCGCTTGACCATGAGGTCCAAGGAAAGAACAGCCTTTCCATGAGCCTTGCCCACCCTGGTGCAGCTCTGCAAAGCACAGGGGAGTGCCCTTCCCGCTGGAACTTGCATCATTGGGCTATGGATGGGATCCCTTTATGAAACAAATCAATTTCTAACTTCTAAAAGTGTGCTACCTGTTTGTTGTTACGGAGACTTGCTTAGCGGACACAGAAGTGCAGCGGCGTTCCCGTCACTAATCCCAGCCCACACCTCGCCGCACCCGCTCCGCGGGTGCCGCATCGTCGTGTGGGATCCAGTGCACCTCATCGGAGTGACCAGCAAGGCGGTACGGGTGAGAGGCATCAGCGGGGCTGCGAGTGTGCGGGGACTCCAACATCCAGGAGTCCCTGCGAGACCGTCAGCCACCTTCCGGTCCGCTCTCCCTGCTGGCCCGCCCCCCGCCCAATGGAGGATCTCAAAAGCGCTCCTCACCTTTCCCTCGTGGGCTACCTGTTTGTTGTTACGGAGACTTGCTTAGCGGACACAGAAGTGCAGCGGCGTTCCCGTCACTAATCCCAGCCCACACCTCGCCGCACCCGCTCCGCGGGTGCCGCATCGTCGTGTGGGATCCAGTGCACCTCATCGGAGTGACCAGCAAGGCGGTACGGGTGAGAGGCATCAGCGGGGCTGCGAGTGTGCGGGGACTCCAACATCCAGGAGTCCCTGCGAGACCGTCAGCCACCTTCCGGTCCGCTCTCCCTGCTGGCCCGCCCCCGCCCAACGGAGGATCTCAAAAGCGCTCCTCACCTTTCCCTCGTGGGCTACCTGTTTGTTGGTGCGGAGACTTGCTTAGCGGACACAGAAGTGCAGCGGCGTTCCCGTCACTAATCCCAGCCCACACCTCGCTGCACCCGCTCCGCGGGTGCCGCATCGTCGTGTGGGATCCAGTGCACCTCATCGGAGTGACCAGCAAGGCGGTACGGGTGAGAGGCATCAGCGGGGCTGCGAGTGTGCGGGGACTCCAACATCCAGGAGTCCCTGCGAGACCGTCAGCCACCTTCCGGTCCGCTCTCCCTGCTGGCCCGCCCCCCGCCCAACGGAGGATCTCAAAAGCGCTCCTCACCTTTCCCTCATGGGCTACCTGTTTGTTGTTACGGAGACTTGCTTAGCGGACACAGAAGTGCAGCGGCGTTCCCGTCACTAATCCCAGCCCACACCTCGCCGCACCCGCTCCGCGGGTGCCGCATCGTCGTGTGGGATCTAGTGCACCTCATCGGAGTGACCAGCAAGGCGGTACGGGTGAGAGGCATCAGCTGGGCTGCGAGTGTGCGGGGACTCCAACATCCAGGAGTCCCTGCGAGACCGTCAGCCACCTTCCGGTCCACTCTCCCTGCTGGCCCGCCCCCTGCCCATCACGCCCCCTATATTACAGCCACATTCTCCCGCAGCGCGGGACGCAGCTCAGGGCGAAGACCGGGCAAAGACCGGGCCGTTTCAGGCCGTTCCAGACCGAGTAAGACCGGACCGGGCCATCTCCCTTGGCTGTATCTGTTACGGTATACTGTTCAATTGTGCCTTAACTACCCCTACTCACCCACCAAATAATGTCTGTGCGCGAAACTCGGAGTAGGGCCACAAAGCCCGTGAAAAAGGCTACAGGGACCCTGGATGACTTTATTACAAGGACCAGCTTATCCATTGACAATGAGATTACAAAACTTCAGCATAGAGTGTCCTTGGAGTTGGAGACTGCCAGAAGGCTGTCCACAGATATAGCATTAAGAAAAAAATCTTCGTTAGGTAGCATTGCCTCTTCGAAAACTCCTGAGCGCACTACCGGCCCCATACCAATTATTACCTTGGCCGAAGTACATCCCATCCCCGAGGAAACAGCTCCCTCTGCCAACCATGATTTAGACCCCTCACAGTTATCGGTCAGTGGTGTATCTGAAAGCATTATGTTTTCAGATCCACTGGTAGAGAATGTTGAGGGGGAGAAGGCGTCGGGGAAAGCAGCTTCTAATAACAACCAGGGAGTCGTTAAGGCAATACCCAAACAAAAGAGAAAACGGAAAAATCTGTCTGTGTACGCCAGGAAAAAGGCAAAGGTAGCCTCAAGCCAGTGTATCACAGGGGGGGCATCACAACTAACTATTGCTACAAATGGGCCCGACCAGACGCTTCTAACCGTACAAACCAGTAATGACAATATAGAGGCGTTAAATTCAGATTTAAGGGTTGACCATCCTATTGATGAGGGCGAGAAAACTTCCATACCCATGGTTGAGCCAGAAGGGGATAGGGAAGAGTTTTTGAAACTTGTATGGGAAACGCTTAAAAAACTCCTCAGGCCGTTAGAAATTAGGTTAACCGGCATTGAGAATCAGCTACTTGAGGTAGAAAAAAGTGTTATCACCTTATCTAGTTTAAGTCTTAATGGTAGTGATGTACCAGCAAATCCCACACAGGCTCCAACCATGGCCCCTGTGGTATCCTCAAACACCAATCCATCTAGTACACAGCATCAAAAAGAGGGAGTAGTAAAAAATATAAGTACAAACCCGACAACGAGTACTCTAATAAAATCTAATGCCACACCCTTGAACCTGCCATCTGTTAATACTACTAGCAAACCCTCCTTGAAGGGTCCTGTACAAAGTAAGAAGTCACAGATGGCAAATGTTGCTGTCACTCATTCTCTTGCCCCCAAGACTCCCGTTCCACAGAAGTCTTCATCTAACATACCTCCCCCTACACACACTACTCTGGGTCTAAATAAATCCCTGGCTGATAGATCTTCTGCCAACAGAATAGACACACTTAACTATCAAACAACCCACGCTTATAACAACTTTAAGGGAGGATATATAGACCTGCCTCCTGATGCCAGTCCCTATGTAGTTGTCCTTACTGGGGTGCCTGAATTGGAAAACCAATTTGAAGAGAACTTCTTATCCCTAAAAAATAAGGTGATCTATTGGTTCAATTCAAACAAACCCGTTCCAAACCATATGAAAAGTAAAATCCTTATGGTCTGCAGGGTACCATGGGTTGGTCCTATAGCCAAATCAATTCCGGGCGACTGTATAGTTATTTCATTCGAGGAACCCCATAGTGCCCATCAGATATGCACATGGAAATCATATGGAGACACTTCATTTATTGAAGCCAGGCCCTTATTGTTCTTCTATCCCCCACCTAGGCCCCCAAATTATGGGTCCAATTGGAATACTGTTATACAACACTATGGTTATGCACCCAATCTGGTCAGACAGGTTGACCGAAATGTGTGGCATGGAATTCCCACTTTCAACAGGTTCAGTTGCTTAGATGCAGTTGACTGACTTGAGACCTTCCCAAATTGCATCCCAAAGTCAGAAGACACCTACTGTACACCCGGTGATGGAAACATCTACCCCAGAACTAGAAATAGTGAGATACCACAGAATGAGGGAGCGGGAGTTAAAAACTACTGCAAAATGTGGGATTCCCAGAACAAGGAAGTTTTTCAGTAGCGAACCCACAATGTTACGACGTGGATGAGGGTTGTAAAAATAAAAAATAAAATAAAAAAAAGTGAAGAACAAGCTCCACCCACCCTATCCCTAGGCATCCATCCGGGACTGAAATCAGCTTTCCATTATTACCATGCAGGGCACTTAGTGTGCTTGTGGTTACCTAAGAAGATGTATACAGGGAGGTTACTAAAAATCACTGAGTTAATTTTGGGGTTTTAATTCCATTGCACCCGGTCATAAACAGGCTCCTATTCTCTTTAACAAATAAAGCACACTGGGAATGTTATGTGTTTTGAAACAAGCAATCCTGGTTCTCCTATTTGACCAAATTGTTAGATCTTGGGCAAATCATGTTCTTCCTGTACCTTTAACTCTTTACCTGCCATTATCTCATGGGCTGACTGGATATTATCTTAAAGAATTTAAAGGCAGTGATGCTCGTTCTAGGGTGATTCATTCTCTCTGCTTACTTTCCTCAATTTTAGCAAATCATCATTGTGAGTCCCAGGAGAGGGGCATCCCATCCCCCCTCGTAACCCCTACCACAATTTAATAATGTGGCCGGTGCACATCACTTCCTTTGGTACAAGTCCTCCATCCCAGTAACCATGTTAGCAAATGCACCTCTGTACAATAGAGCCAGAGTTAGGGCATGACACTGGGTTTGGCTGCTCCAGGCTTCTCCGCTAAACTAGGGGCCTCATTTATGAGAAGGGACGCATTGTTGCGTGAAAGTAGCGATGTGCCACTTCTCAGTGCGCCCTCCTTGCGACATGATTGATGCATCATATTTACTCTATGACGCATCATATTGTAAAGAGTCACAAAAAGTGAAGCACCAGTGGCGCAAAAGTGAAGCAGGGGCTTATAAATAAGCCCCTAAATGTTTTATTACCCATATTCAATAGACTACTTGTCTGACTCAGTTCCTTGGCAAGAAAAAAAGGTTAGACATTTGACCACCTGCAGGAGGTCACTACAGTATGCTTTGCAAACATCTGAAAGGAAGAGAAGAGCAATCCAGAATACTGCCATCCTACTTTAGTGGGCCTCACTAGACTGGACCATGGCTCTGTTGTTCTGAAGAGGGAAGGCTTCTCCAGACTTGCAGCGCTGGATGATACCTGTAAGGCCTAGGTGAGAAGGCTAATGGTGTAGCAATGGTGTCATGGGTCATAGTCCTGAAGAAGACCCCATGGACACATACATCCTGGGTCGAAACATCAACACCCTGAGTTATTACACCCCTGCAATCAATGGGAAGGATAACACAGAGTGTAGATTGAACTATATATGTAACAATTAAATGGCTTGTCCAAGTAACTTTCTGTTGTTGATTCATGTATTAGTTATTTGTCGTATATACATATATATATATATATATATATATATATATATATATATATATATATATATATATCCGTTCCAACTCCTACTCTCAGCCAAAGTGCAGAGTCCTCAACGTAGGTACAGACCACAAACACTGCGACAAGTTAGTTCAAGGGTGGTTTATTGCTCTTTCGTCCCCAGCATGACGCGTTTCGGCTGCAACACGGCAGCCTTGATCACATATATATATATATATATTTATATATACAGATACACTCATACTTCCGCCATGCAGGGCGTGTGCTTCTCAGGCAAGCTGGTTCATGTAGTTTCGGTAAGTATTTTTCCTTCTTTCCATAGTGGATACGGCTGTAACTTCACCTTCCCAAATTAAATAAAATCCATCAGGTCGTTTGTTTGGGCACAACCGCTTGGCTGCTCACCTTGTGCCTGGCCAGATAGGATACGTCGTTCCTCGTGGGGCTCAGTTTACTCATGAGCCCCGGAACTGCACTGTCAGCGGTGGGGCATCTTTGTGGCCGGAGCATGCAACTACATATCCATATGAAAACTGCTCTCCAATGAAGTAGCCACACACAACATTAAATTCCACCTCATTTATTCAGCAGGCAGCAACCAAACAAATAATGCCTTCCCAGCGTGTGTCTTCAAGCCCTTTGCCAAACGCGTTTCTGGAAATAGTTTTCCCTTGCTCACTGGCTGGCCTTGGAGGGAAGAGAATAGCTGCGCGAATTGCCTCGCACTTGTGGTTTAAATTCATAGTTCCGCCCAGCAGGGCGTGTGCTTCTCAGGCATGCTGGTTCATGTAGTTTCGGTAAGTATTTTTCCTTCTTTCCATAGTGGATGCGACTGTAACTTCACCTTCCCAAATAAAAAAAAATCCATTGGGTCGCTTGTTTGAGCACTACCGCTTGGCTGCCCAGCTGGTGCCTGGCCAAATAGGATACGTCTTTCCTGATGGGGCTCCGCTCACTCCGAGCCCGTAACTGCACTGTCAGCAGTAGGGCATCTTTGTGGCCGGAACGGGCCACTACACTTCCATATGAAAACTGCTCTCCAATGAAGTAGCCACACACAGCATCAAATTCCACCTCATTTATTCAGCAGGCAGCAACTTAACAAATAATGCCTTCCCAGCGTGTGTCTTCAAGCCTTTTGCAAAACGCGTGTCTGGAAATAGTTTTCCCTTGCTCACTGGCTGGCCTTGGAAGGAAGAGAATAGCTGCGCGAATTGCCTCGCACTTGCGATTTAAATTCATAGTTCCACGCAGCAGGGTGTGGGCTTCTCAGGCATGCTGGTTCATGTAGTATCGGTAAGTATTTTTCCTTCTTTCCATAGTGGATGCGGCTGTAACTTCACCTTCCCAAATTTAAAAATCCATCAAGTCGCTTGTTTGGGCACAACCACTTGGTTGCTCACCTTGTGCCTGAATAAATAGGATATGTCATTCCTGGTGGGGCTCAGTTCACTCACGAGTCCTGGAACTGCACTGTCAGCAGTGGGGCATCTTCGTGGCCGGAGTGGGCCACTACACATCCATATGGAAACTGCTGTCCAATGAAGTAGCCACACACGACGTTAAATTCCACCTCATTATATATATATATGTTGCACTGCCAAATTATATGTTGTATTGTTTTGTTTCAACTTTTGTTCTGTGATTTAACTGTACAACAGCCATATATTCCATGCAACATTGAATGGATATATATATATATATATATTTCAAACATACTAACTATGTTTTCTTGTCTTGTGTGTCCCGAATGATCCGGGGTAGTTACGAGATCTAAGTGATTAATCGTGATTATTTTCCTAGACACTAAGACATTGTTTGACCAGACAGAACACATTGTAGTAATTATCACATGTACCCAGGTTCTGAGGGACAGTGGGTTGCCCCATTATATTTTACATGGAAGAAGGTGTCAGCACTCTGCGAACCTCAGTGGAAAATCAGAGAAAACAAAAGAGTGTGTTGCAGGGATTCTGCTCAGATTCAGAGCTATACTTGGGACCATAGAGCATCAATAGATAGGGACTGAGTCATTGTATCACCTCAGTACCATGAGTCTGAGTCTGAGTAGCTATAGTGTCTCACCTGTCCACTTATTCATATCCAGAGAGACAAGTGAATTGACACCCAGAACACAACACTCCTGACCCTCTCAGGGATCATGGTAACAGGACACCCCCTTTTATTCACTCACTCATATTCGTCCACAATAAGATATGACTGAGTCACTAAAGAAGTTTGAAATGTTTATTTTAACTTTTTTGTCCTAGAATGCACTATATGTGCCACAATCAGAAAATCACAGTCTTGCAAAAATACAATCAGCTTAGTTAGTAAACTGTATATTATGGAAAGCCCTGTCATATTATAACCCCCCTTCTTCAGAAGAAAAATGATTGTGTATCAAAAATATCTGGGATTAACAGCGGACCCCATACCTTAGCATACACAGATTAACATTCTACATCTCAGATATAGCTGTGATCTTCTCTCAGAAAATCTCTCTCTCTCTCTTTCTCTCTCTCTGTTACATTATTGTACATACCTATACCGTAAGGAGGCTCTTGAAAACGCTACTGCGCCGCCACAGCTATCGGGGGCAAGGTCTAGGCAAGGACGACAAGATGTACCTGGGGGTTGCCGCATTGTCTTTGTTTCCGCTCCTGCCTTCACTGACACCAGGACTCCAAGTCCCAGCACTCCCCCTGCGGCGCTTACCATCGACGCCATCAGTGAGCGCCCAGAGGCACTTGAAAAGAGGAGCACTGCTGGAGCTGGCGGGTTGTTTACCGTAAGGAGGCTCTTGAAAACACTACTGCGCCACCACAGCTATCGGGGGCAAGGTCCAGGCAAGGACGACAAGACGTACCTGGGGGTTGCCGCATTGGTTTCATTTCCGCTCCTGCCTTCACTGACACCAGGACTCCAAGTCCCAGCACTCCCCCTGCGGCGCTTACCATCGACGCCAGCAGGGAGCGCCCGGAGGCGCTTGAAAAGAGGAGCGCTACTTCCGCCTCGTGGAACGTGCGTGGGCACGCGCAGGACGAAGCCCGGGCCAAGGGTGGGCCCGTTGCAGCCCGGAGGAGACCGGACCAGGCCCTCCCTCTAACACCCTGCACTTGTTGTCTCACCATTTTGTAAGTACTGATTGAGTTATTTGTTCTTGAACTGGAAAATGGCTGGGCGTGAACGTAGGGGAAAGAAAGTGATACCTGGTGGGTATGTAGCCAGGACTTTAGACCAATTTATTACGAGGGCAACATCCGTTTTGGAACATGAGATAGCCCTAAGAGAGCATCGGACAACTCAGGACCCAGTGTTTAATAAAAGATCTTCACTAGGGGCTTTGTTAAATGCTGGTACACCGGAGCACTGTCAAAAATAGGGTTTCCATTGTTGGGTTTCCGAGTGGGACCATCACCCAGCTACCTGAAGATATGGGCAATATACCTTTGAAAGGAGGGCTGACACAATCGGCAGTAATGACTGATAATTTATCAACAAATTCTGATAAGAACGTAGCAGTATGTAGCCCTGAAGTCTCCAGTACTCCTTCACAGACACTTGGGCACACAGAGGTGGCTATCCCTAAAAGGAAGCGTGCGGGAGCTGCTATGCGGGGTAGAAAGCCTAAGATTCCAAAGCTCAATAACAATAAGGATCCTGCTATTGTGGAGTTAAATGCCACTGAAGGCTTACAGGAGAACTCAACTGCAAACATTGTCCCAGATCTGGTGGACATTTCCCATACACTATTTTTGGCTGGAGAACCATTCTTGGTGAAATTGGGTGCTCTTATACTATCATCAATGCAGCCCCTTGAGGGAAGATTGCTATTAATAGAACAAAGGTTAGCAAAAATTGAAGAACTTTCTAGTTCGAGTCTGGAATTGATTAAGGCTAAAAAGACAAACCACGGACCAACACAAGTAACAAATGTGTTAGAAGGGCCTTTGCCCATTAATTCTACACTGACCCGTAGTTGTCCTCTTAATCCTTAGGATATTACTACTCATCCAATTACTATTGTTTGTCCAGATGACCATTCGACTATGGTCTGCAATGCTGAAACTACTAAAGCTCCACAAGATTCGGGAGAGGATGATTGGAAAACTGTAGGCAGAACGCCAAAAAGAAAATCTAATGTTGAAGAATCGAAGACCAATTGTCCATATATTGATCTACCCCCCAAAAGTGCAACCTATGTAGTTGTCCTGGCTGGTGTTCCCAAATTGGGTAACAATGCAACAGAATCTTACATTGAATTAAAAAATCAATCAATTCACTGGTTGAATAACAATAGACCTCTCCCAAGAAATGTACAATGCCAAATTTTATTTGCCAGAAGAGTGGGTTGGGTAGGACGCAGACGTAAAGATGTGGAGGGGGACTTAACGGTTGTATGAAATCCATTACTTGTGATGAAGATGCAATTTGGGCAATTTCACCACCAAATACATACTAGGTAAAAGGGTGGACCCACCTAGTCCTTCAAATGTTTTCCCTTACACTTACCCACTCTCTAAGGGCCTGTAATGGGCGATCCCCGAGAGATAATCCAGGGCATCCAACCTTTGAGAGATTAGGTCAGGCATCAGTAATCGATTATTTTTTAATAAGTATCAAAATTTGGCATAAAGTGCTAGATTTTAATGTTGCACAGCGCACTGAAAGTGACCATAATCCTTTGGTCATTTTGCTAGATCTTTGTATGATGGAAACAAATCAAGGTATTGCAATTCCCCTTAGAAGTGATCTTAGAGTAGTTGATGGAGGGAAGCGTATTCGCTGGGCCACAATTAACCAATCCCCAGAAACAATGTCAATAATGTACAATAGTATTATCCCCTTCATAGAAAAGGCAAGCACTGTTCCCGGAAACTCTTTTAGTATCGGGTATGGTGACGATATGGGAAAATCCATCAGGAAATGGTTTCAACCTTGGGGGGCTACTTTTACAGCAGTAGGCCAACCAAGCGCAAAAACCCCTGGTATACCAGGGGCTGTAGGGTGGCAAAGCGAACTTTGGTATCATCCCTCAAGGGGGGCGATTGTACACGAATTAAGGAAGCTAGGGAAGATTTTTAAAAAAATATTTTTTAATGCAAAATTAGAATGGGAAGCAGATAGATGGCAGGCTATTAAGATTGCCCAAGACGCAAATACGCGAGGGCCTTCTAGAATTCGGTCCATACAGGGAAGTCAGAGGGCAAGACCACTATTGAACCCAATATTGGTGAGGAAGCATGGCGACTATATTTTTAAGAACTATATGGAATCTCGTCAATTGAATCAAGTGAGTTGCCGGCCTGTCTTTTAACTTCCTATCCCACATGGAGTATACCACCCTGCACAGTGGTTGAGGTGCAATTGGCCTTAGCCAAGCTCCAATTGAATAAAGCACCTGGTCTAGACAGGATTCCCGGAGACCTGTATAGGAACGAACAGGTAGTGTGGGTTCCCTATTTGCAATTACTCTTGTTATGTTATGTTATTCGAGCTTGTAAAGCGCACAGCTGCCCAGCGAAGGGGCGTACCGGCGCTAGATCCAGACGAACAGATTGGATGTTGAAAGTAAACAGGTTTTCCATTTCTCTAATATAAGAAGGCAAGGCTTTCCATAATTTTGCAGCTGGGACGCGGAAGGAGCGTCCTCCCGCTCTGGTACGCTTAAATCTAGGAACTTCAACCAAGTTTTGACCTGCCGAACGTAATGTCCTCCCAGGAACATACAAGTTCAGAAGTGTACTCAACACGCTAGGAGTGGCCAATCTTAAAATCCTAAATGAAATACAGAGAGTTTTGAACTGTACTCGTTGGGCTACTGGGAGCCTATGAAGCCTGCAAATAGTAGATGAAATGGGGCTAAATCTAGGCAGGCCTACAAGAGCTCTGGCAGCCGCATTTTGAATGCGTTGCATTCAAATAAGTTCTGTCTGATTAGCACCTAACAACAGTGAACAGGCGTAGTCCAGTCTAGACAACACTGTAGACTGGACAATCAGCTGTCTGGTGCATGAGTCAAAACATTTCTGGACAGGTTTCAGGCTACATAGGATACCAAAACAAGTAGTAGCAACCTTTTTAGTGTGCGTAGAAAAACTTAAGGTCGAGTCTAGCCAGACTCCCAGATTTTTCACTTCTACTTTTGGCGCCGGGTCAGTCCCCAACGTAGAAGGCCACCAGTGCTCTCCCCACAGATGGGTATTCGTGCCGACCAGTAAAACCTCCGTCTTCGCTGCGTTTAGTTGAAGACAGTTAGCTGTCATCCAGTCCCCTACCGCAGACAGCCCAGCTTTGAATCTGACATGGTCTCCAGTCGTGCCCTCCATAAGGGCAACCACCAGCTGGTTATCGTCAGCATATGAGACGATGTTAAGGTCCCATACTTTGGTGACCGCAGCAAGCGGTTGCACATAAAGGTTGAACAGGGTGGGGCTTAAAGCCGAGCCTTGAGGGACACCCTGCTCAATAGTATGAGCCCTGGAGAGAAAAGGAGGGATCTCTCTTACAAAAAGGATCTAAACCATGCCATAGCCCGATCTGTTACCCCAGCCTCTTCAAGCCGGTGGAGCAAGATCCGATGAGAGATAGTGTCAAAGGCGGCACTCAGGTCTAATAAGACCAGTGCCGCCGTTTGACCTCGATCCAAAGTATTCCGGAGATGCTCTGTCATAGTTAACAGAGCCGTCTCCGTTCTGTGACCGGTACGGAACCCATGCTGAGTGTCATCCAGAATGTTATTAGTATTCAATAGATTAGACAGAATAGAATTTGCATGGGACTCCGCAATCTTAGCAGCCCATGGGAGCAGGGAAATAGGTCTAAAATTTTCCAGCTTCAGGGGATCTAGTGTCGGTTTTTCAGTATAGGGACCACCCGCGCCTGTTTCTATTTAGCTGGAACATAGGCTGATGAAAATGAAGCATTAATAAGGCTATGCAGAGGAGGCAGACAGCACAGAGAGGAGTCTCTAAACTGGGCCGGTTTAAGGGGATCTGCAGGAGAACCTGACTTAATCTTCCTGGTAAGTTTGTTGAAGTCCTCCCACGAGATCTCGGGGATAGCCAATAGTTGGAAGGCCAGTCTAGTTCTCGCCAGAGAGAGAGACTCCGGTTCTATTGCAGAGGCAAATGTTTGGTATATACGGCGAATTTTCTCAACAAAGAAGGTGGCTAATTCCTCGCAATGGGAAGCCGAGGTGGGTATATTATTAGCAGGTTTTTTGTATTAAGCTCCTTCAGGATCTTAAAGAAGACTTTAGCAGGGTTTGAGCTAACTTTAATTTCGGTAGCATGGTAGTCTGCCAGAGCTCTGCAAATAGCCCTGTGATAAGATTTTAGTTCCTTTAGATAGCAGGCTTTTTTCTCCGGGGAGTGTTCTCTTCTCCATTCACATTCCTGTCTCTTGCAGGCCTTCTTAAGGGCCGCCAGAGTATTGTTATACCAAGGACTAAGGTCCAGAGTGCGTCCTTGAACCCAAGTGGCAGGTATGAGCTTATCCAGCCACCCGAGTAATCCACGCACAGAAGGAGTCATACCCTATCTCAACAATGGAACCCCAGGGCTCAGCTTTCAAAAGGACATGAAACTCCTCTAAGCAGAGCTTACGCCAGGGCCTTTTAAGCATGGCTCTTTGGTTATTACAAGGATTAGAGGCAGGAATAGAGAACGTCATACCCACTAAAAAGTGGTCAGACCAAGCTATCTGGGTAGGAGTAACAGCACTGGACAGCTCAATATTCGTAAAGACCGGGTCCAGCAAATGACCTCCAATATGGGTGGGGGCAGTAACAATCTGAGTGAGCTGGAAGGCCGCTAAGTCAGCAGTGAGGGTACGAACCGTATTATCACACTCCAATTCAAAATGGAGGTTAAGGTCACCCAGAATGTTAAAGTTTGCTGTTCTTACTGCAAACGCCTCCACAGACTCCAACAGGGAGGCACTAAAACCACCCACAGCTCCAGGAGGCCTATAGATCAGCAGCACTGAGAAGGTGAAATGAGTATTAATAGCGACGCTGAAGTACGCACATTCCCCCCCCTCTATGTTGACTTGGTCTATGACAGAATTTCGACAGACAGAAGTTCGACCTACACAAATATCGGCGTAATTATATCGATAGCAAAAATATCGACGCCCTATGTACAACATGGTAAGTACCAAAATATCGAAAAAATAATATCGATGTTAAAAATATCGTTGTCAAATATATCGATTTTTTTTGGATTTAAAATAACATAAAAAATACTGTAAATAATACTTATTAATTACTTAAACATATTTAAATATATATAATGGTAAAAAAAAATAATAATACATATGTAATAAAAAAAAATATTTAAAAATCATATATAATATATACTTACTTAACAATAATTACTATTCCCACTCCAGTGGGTGCAACAGTAGGGAAAACGGACCCTGAACCCTAAAAATACCCCTTTACCCAAAAACCTAAAACTGACCCTGAACCCTAAAAATACCCCTTTACCCAAGAACTGAAAACTTACCCTGAACCCAAAAAATACCCCTTTACCCAAAAACTGAAAACTGACCCTGAACCCTAAAAATACCCCTTTACCCAAAAACTGAAAACTGACCCTGAACCCTAAAAATACCCGTTTGCCCAAAAACTGAAAACTGACCCTGAACCCTAAAAATACCCCTTTACCCAAAAACTAAAAACTGACCATGAACCCTAAAAATACCCCTTTACCCAAAAACTGAAAACTGACCCCGAACCCAAAAAATACCCCTTTACCCAAAAACTGAAAACTGACCCTGAACCCTAAAAATACCCCTTTACCCAAAAACTGAAAACTGACCCTGAATCCTAAAAATACCCCTTTACCCCAAAAACCAAAACTGACCCAGAACCCTAAAAATACCCCTTTACCCAAAAACCCAAAACTGACCCTGAACCCTAAAAATACTCCTTTACCCAAAATTAATTAATATTACAAATAAATTACTTCCCACCCTATTCCCCTATAAACCCACAACCCGCTCCAGTAGTAAAACATATAATTTAGTTAAAAATATACATAAATTATCAATTAATTATTCAATTAATCAATTAAAATAATTCATTGCCAATTAATATTTAATAGCAAAATAAATTAATCATTAAAAAATAATTATTTAATTACAAATAAATTACTTCCCACCCTATTCCCCTATAAACCCACAACCAGCTCCAGTAGTAAAACATATAATTTACTTAAAAATATACATAAATTATCAATTAATTAATCAATTAATCAATTAAAATAATTCATTGCCAATTAATATTTAATTGCAAAATAAATTAATCATTAAAAAATAATTATTTAATTACAAATAAATTACTTCCCACCCTATTCCCCTATAAACCCACAACCCGCTCCAGTAGTAAAACATATAATTTACTTAAAAATATACATAAATTATCAATTAATTAATCAATTAATCAATTAAAATAATTCATTGCCAATTAATATGTAATTGCAAAATAAATTAATCATTAAAAAATAATTATTTAATTACAAATAAATTACTTCCCACCCTATTCCCCTAAAAACCCACAACCCGCTCTGGTAGTAAAACATATTATTTACTTTTATATATTTTTTATTTATAAAAACATATTAAACACATATTATAACAATTAATTTAAATACTTAACTAAAATTTCTAACACATATTAGTAAATCGAAATTACTTACATCGATATATATGCTATCGATATAATTAATTTCGATATTACTTACCTTAGGGTCGATATTCTGGCCATCGATATTCTGGGCATCGATATTCTGTCCCATCGATATTAGCAACTCGATATAAGTGTAAGTCGAAATTAAAAATTCGATATTTTGACTGTGTACCATGTTGACTACCTCAAAGCAGCAAGAGAATGCAGCTTTCGTAATCATAGCAATGCCGCCTCCTCTGGTAGCTCTATTAACCAGAGAGATCACATAACCCGGGGGTATGGATAAGTGAGGAATAGTCTGTTCATCATCCCTCATCCAAGTCTCAGTAAAGAAGAGGATGTCTGGGACTTCATCCTCTATAAGCTCAAGTACTTCCGCGTGGTGCTTCACTACTGAGCGCTCATTCAGCTGGAACACCTTTATCTGTTGTTGCACCTGAGGTTTAGAGAGGGATTTTATAGTGGTCGGCATGGGAAGGGAAAACTGACCACATTGGCAAATGAGCGGGCCCCTCAACGGATGAAAGATGGCACAGCTCTCATGAGACTCAAGGGAGTGTAGCTTAAGCAGGCTCTCTCGTGAGTAGAACCCCTTATCCAGCGCACTAAGACCAGCATCTTAGGCGAGAGGTGACGTCCTGGCACGGACGGGCACGGACGGGCGCGGACGGGCGCAGATGGGCACGCCTTTGGTGCACCTTCGGCGCGCCGCCAGCGCCCGCTGCGCCCACGGAAAGTAGAGGTCATTTTATAAGGCGAGAGGAGGGTGGGAGGCATCCCTCAACTAGAGCGCTGCCCTCGCAGTCCCTCCCAAAATGGCGGCTCCTCCTGTCTCCTACTGCGTCAGCGCCTAGTCGGCTGCCCGGGGAGCAGGGGTCTAGGTGAAGCAGCACCTAAAGCGTAGTGACGGTATGGCTGAGCACACAATACAATTGTATAAAAAGGCAAACAATTACAAATTACAAATTCTCACTCGAGGCCTAATCCCCCGGCTTTCCGCATCAGGGGATAAACAGTGCAGGTTTTTTAAAAGACAAAGTAGCTAATGGTTTAAAAATCACACAAAGACCTAATCCCCCGGCGATCCGCCTCAGGGGAGTATCAACTCTTTAACGCAATTCTTCAAGGCCTCCAAGTCCCCTGTACGTGGGCTGGGGCTGAGATAATTCCCATTTATAAAAAGGGGTCCCCCCCATGGAACCGGCCAATTATTGGCCAATCAGCCTCATCGATGTATCTCAAAAAATTTACGCAAGGGTGTTACTAGAAAGATTGCAGGAATGGATTCGAGAGCATGATATTTTGTCCCCGTTACAAGCAGGCTTCAGGGCCAAAACTTCCACTATTAATCAGCTGTTTAGGCTCCAGTTATTCTACTGGAAGCATGAAGTTTTGGAAGGTGGGAGCTTATATCTAACCTTCGTGGACTGGAAATCAGAATTTTATAGGGTGGTCCGCAATCAGCTGTGGAGTATTTTGCTGGCTAAGGGAGTTATTATTAATTATTATTATTAATAAATTTTATAGAGCGCGTAGTCACCCGTGAGTATCCCAGCACTAGGAGCAGAAAACCTGAGGGCGGTGAGGGGCAAGGGGGTGTGGTAGGGATTTATGGAAATAGGAGGGTTTTCAGCCGCTTTCTGAAACGTAGATAGTTGGGTTCTGTTCTTATCTCGCGGGGTAAGGCGTTCCAAAGACGTGCTGTGTGAACCGAGAAGCGTCTTCCACCCGTGCGGGCCTTCTTGATTCTGGGGATGGTGATGAGATGTTCCTGATCGGAACGGAGAGATCTTGGGGCTTTGTAAGGTTTAATGAATTTAGCTAGGATCGGAGGTCCTTTGTTTTGCAGCGATTTATGGGCCAGGCAAAGGGCCTTGAACTGCACTCGCTCCCTGACCGGGAGCCAGTGGAGGAGCCTCAAAGCCGGTTTGGCTGAGGCTCTGGCAGGAGTGTTGGTGACGATCCGGGCAGCTGCATTTTGGATCCTCTGTAGCCGGTTCAGGGTGGCCTCAGGAGCGCCCAGATAAATGGAATTACTGTAGTCGATCCTGGAGAGTATTAGGCCTTGGATCAGTAATTTTTTTGCGGTGGGAGGGAGTAGGGGCAGGATCTTTCGGATTGATTTGAGGAGCCCAAAGCATGTCCCAGCTACTTTTTTTGCCTGTGTTGCAAACGATAGGTCTTTTTCGAGCCAGACGCCTAAGCTCTTAACCTCAGGTTTTGGGTCTGGGGGCCGGCCTAAACAGGGTGGCCAGATGTTCTGTGACCAGATGTTCTGTGACAGGGAGAGTCCCTTCTGACCCAGGAGGAGGATGTCGGTCTTTGAACCGTTAAGTTTGAGATGGGATCGGTTCATCCATCCTTGTATCTACGTCAGACAGTTGTAGAGGTCCGCAGGTTGTTGGCTTGGGTGGGATAGGGAAACCACTAATTGTGTATCGTCCGCATAGCTGACGATGCTCACTCCGAAAGGGATGACGACCTCCTCCAATGGGGACATGTAGATGTTAAACAATGTGGGGCTCAGGGAGGAGCCCTGAGGTACACCACATTGGAGGGGTTTTTCGGAGGAGCGGGTGTTGTTCTCCCAAATCTGAAAGGACCGATGACCCAGAAAGGACGATAGCCAGGACAGTGCTTTTCCTTCCACGCCGACACTCCTGAGACGATGAATCAGGAGTTGGTGGTTGAAGGTGTCGAAGGCCGCACTGAGGTCGAGGCGGATCACTGCCACTGATCCTCCAGCGTCGAGCAGTGCTCTGGCCTCTTCCACCGCCACCAGGAGGGCGATGTCGGTGCCGTGCCCTGGGCGGATTCCAGTCTGCGATCTTTTCAGGCGATCATTGGTTTCCAGAAATTGTGAGAGTTTTCTGTTTACCAGTTTTTCGGCGACCTTGCTAGTACCCGGGAGGAGGGAGATTGGCCTGTAATTGGCCAAATCCGCGGGGTCAAGGGAAGGTTTCTTCAATAACGCCTTGACAACTGCCGCTTTCCAGTTGGGGGGACGACTCCCTTGTATCAGCGAAGCATTGATGAGCTGGGTGAGGGGGGTGGACGATCGTGGGTGCTACTCTCTTAAGGAAGCGTAACGGCGCAGGGTCCCTAGGGGAGCCGCTTTTGATGTTATTGAGCGTGCTTTCGACCTCCTCATCGGTCACTTGTCCCCAAGAGGTGAGACAGGAGTGTTATTGGTTTCTTTTTCCTCGGGCGAGTTGGTGGTTGGAATTGAATCGAGGATTTTCTGGATCTTATCTGTGAAGAAGTTAGCTAGTTTATAGCATTTTTCCTCATCAGCCTTGGGGTCTGGTGGAATTCTGGGTCCGGAGTCGGGGACTTTGAGAAGTTCTTTTAGAATAGTGAAGGATTCCTTGATGGAGCACGCGGAATGTTCTATTCTATTTTGGAAGAATAGACTTTTGGTTTTTCGGAGAGAGGTTTTATAGGTTTGTAGAGCGGTTTGGTAAGCGTCCTTTTTATCCTTAGCCTTATCCTTCCTCCAGCAACGTTCCGTTTTCTTAAATTCCTGTCGTAGGGATTTAAGCTCCGGAGTGTACCAGGGAGCGGGGGTAACTCGTTTGGTATGTTTGAGAGTAGTCATTTTGGGGAGGAGTTGATCCAGTGAGGATGTGATCCAGAAATTGAACTGGTCATCGGCGATGATAGGGTCACCCGAGAGGTTCGGCACAGAATTAGTAAGGGTGTTGGCCCATTCCTCTGGGACAAGCTTGTGCCAGCGTCGGTCAGTAACTCGGGTTTTAGAGGGTTGTGGGGGGGGCTGTGAATAAATGGCAGAAGAAAGGGATTAGGAAATGATCTGTCCATGGGAGAGGAAGGGGGAGCCAGTGGTAATGTCCGTGATATTGGTCAGGACGGGGTCCAGGAGATGTCCCTTGTCGTGGGTGGGTCCATTATTGACCAACCGAATGTTAAATGACCACAGGTCATGCAATAGATCGGATGCTGTGGAGTCTGTCGGATCTGAGAGGTGGAGGTTAAGGTCGCCCACTAGGAGGAAGTTGGGGGCGGAGGAGGCTAGTTGTGCCACCGTCTCCGTAAGGGCGTTGGTGAATTTTCCTGGTAAACCCGGAGACCGATATATCAGCAGTCCCGTTATGGAGTGAGCTGGGGAAGTTTGGAGAGTGAAGTGAAAGCTTTCGCACTCTTCAATGTTAGCATTGCTGGTTCTGCAGACAAGGCGTTCTTTATGGATTATTGCCAGTCCCCCTCCTCTCTCTTTCGGTCTATGCAGGGTTTGGATCAGGTAGCCCGGAGGGAGAGTGTTGACGATGTCAGAGTCAGAGCTTGCAGAAAGCCAGGTTTCTGTAAGAAATAGTACATCCAGGCTATGGTCTTGTATCAGCAAATTGGTTTCATGCGCGTGCTTGGGGAGGGAACGGCAGTTAAGAAGGCCCATCTGTAGCTCGGGCCTTGCCGGGGTCTGGGTGCCTGGGTTACAGCGTTCGCAGTTGATATAGGGTTTGCCTTCTACGTGAGTGTAGTGACCGGCTTTTTTTCTAAGTGGAGAGCCCGAAGCGTATCACTTGTGTACACCTGGTGCTCAGGCGGCGAAACCGGCAGAGTTCCTGGGCCTGGGTCCGGCTGGGCCCGGACGGGCCCAGACGGGCTTGCCTTAGACGCGCCTTCGGCGCGCAAACGGCGCTCCCGTTATCCACCTTATCTATGCTTACAGCTTAAAAGACTCCACGAAGGTACCTTTGCTAGAGTTAGGTATGGCAAGAACGGGGAATTGACGGCTCAGTTTCCGGTTGGTAAGGGGGTGAGGCAGGGTTGTGTGCTTGCACCGACCCTCTTCTCCCTCTTCCTAAACGGGTTGATAGAAGATCTACTTGCCATCAAGGATATAGACTCCCCGAAACTGGCACTTTGCTGATTTTACACATTAATGTTCGTGGACGATACCCTGCTGCTTTCGAAGTCAGCGATAGGTATGCAGCGGGTGCTAAATGAATTTACTCAGTTTTGAAAAAAGAGGAACCTTGTGGTTAATATTAACAAAACTAAATACAAGGTCTTTAATGCTAACTCCACTAACTGCCCTCACCCGATGATGGAGGGCAGACCCCTTGAAAGGGTACCTATTTTTGATTATTTGGGGATATCCCTGAACGACAAAATGGGGTGGGGACCCCAGATGGACATGGCTAATTTAAACTTAACCCAGGCTGTTGGGGGTATTTTAAAAGTTCAGAAGAATTGTATTTTAAAGATTATAAGCCCACCACTTGAAATATATAAAGTTCAAGCCAGGTCAGCATCCCTATATGGGGCGGAATTGTGGGGGCATAGATCCTCTTTTGCCCTCACATTAACTGAAAATAATTTTATTAGATAAATTCTGACCCTACTGAAAAATACACCATTAGTACCGCTAAGGATGGATTTGAATATTCTCCCTATCGCGGACCTTATCTCGACACGTCCGTTGCTTTATTGGCGGCGGCTGTGGAGTACTCCTGAGTTGGGCTGCTATAGGGAAGAACTAAAAGCGGTAAATGACATTATTAGGGGCTGGCGGTTTACCCTGGCTTTTATTTATAAGGCACTCCTTTAGGGCAATTGGCAGGGAGGACCTATGGATTAATCCAGAAGTATCCTGCCCAGCCATCCCTAAGAAAATTTCTGGTAAGCGCACTAAAAGAGCATAAATTGATTAGAATTTTACAGTCAGTTAACTCTACCAGTCTAACTTTGGATTTTAAGTGTCGTTATGAATTTGGGCGGGTTTTGGATTCTATACAACCAACGTTAGCTAAGAAGTTGTTTCTGCAATTTAGATTTGGAACTCTCCAGCTGTATGCAATTACAAATAAGTGTGTGGGAGCCTCCATTCGCCTTTGTCCTGATTGCCAAGCAGAAGAAGAAACAATAGTGCATGTAATGTTCTTCTGCATGGCATACAAACAGGCGAAGTCGAAATGGATTATCCAACTCTGCAGGAACTTGAGTATTAGGAATTACCTCGATTTTTTTGGGATCCTAAAAACAGATACTGACCCGGTTTGCGTGGTTCCAATTTCTAAATTCTTATTTTCTATGTGGTCAACACGAAGGAATCTGTTGAAGCTGGAGGAGACCACACGTAATTCATAGCACCCTCTCTCTTCTTATGACTGGTATTATGACTAAATCCATGAATCCCTTATCCCACTATGAGGTAGACGGAGGTAAACCCAAATGAGTTATAGTAGTATCTACCTTGGGATCGGTACCTGAACACATAATTTTTAGACTTTTAGGTATTTTATACTTAATTTATATTTTTATGGTGTGTATTTAACTTATGAAATTCCCATAATGATGATTTTATATTTTTAAATAATGATACTAGTTGTTATTTATGCCTTGATGCCAATGTGTCTAAACTGAGGTGGCAGAGAGGCCGCCATAAGCGTGGCAGGGTATGCTCAGACGTGAGCCCCTTGCTCACTTTGCCACTGGATTCAAGCAAGCCGGGCTGATGACGGCTGGAATGCCAGAAACCGGTCCTCGGAAGCTTGTTTCCGGAACAGGGAAGACATGGCATGGCAGTTCGGGCTGGACTGTTCCCATGAGGCACAGGGTCAGACTGATTTGCATATAGCCATGTCTGAACTGGGGTGGCAGAGTGGGCTAAAGAACGGTGATGGATTAAACCCAGATCTTTTGACTGGATGTGAGTGTTTGATTGATTCAGATGCTCCGTCCATCACCACCCCCTTTTGTACCGCTTGATGCCAATGTACGCCATGATTTTGTAACTTTAATCTAGCTTGGGTTTGAAACTGATGTAAATTGATTGTGCTTTTATGGCTATAATAGCCACAATAAAGTTTTTTCTGAACTGAACTTAACATACCTATATGGCTAGGCATACATATTAATAAACAACAGCTGCATTTCTGTGTTGTGTCTATGTATGAGTGCCTGACCAGAACAAAGAAACAAAGGAAATTGTTGTTTGACCTTGTCAGCTGTGTTCATACAAAATCCCAGGAAAGAACAGAATGAGAAAACAACTACAAGTTCTGTGTAAAAATACAGTGCAGTACAAAGGCACCCATGTTTATATAGCAATGTGTGCAAAGCTACTGTGGCCTGTGTTGTGAATAGTTAGGCTAACATAGGGAAAACTACAATGGGTCTGAATAAAAAACATGACAAGTGTTTAGCTTAAAGCTTTCCACTCAGGGGGAAATCCCAACAGAAAGGTCTGCTTTCTTCTAAGACATGGTAAAGTTTGACCATAACTGTTTATGGAACACAAACTAAAAGAACAATTATAAATTATAATTGCTCTAGAACATCCAAATCTCCCTTCCACAGTCCACAACCAATCCCATGGTGGCTTTCGATGAGAACCATTAGAATCCTCAAATTTACACTCTACCACATATTGGTATACATCTGCTTATCCTTGAGAGTTGCAACTTCCTAGTAAACCAGGTAAAGGAGGCTCCTTTCACCATCTTCCCTTCACATCTGCTGCCAGCTGTCTCTTCTGATGCCCACTTTCATTCTAATACATAACAATAAACATTTTTCTAGCTAACGAGGGATCTGATAATGCACCTGCAGATGAAAGAGAAACAGAACACTGGCAAACTTAAAGTGTGTAATACTCAGCTAAGACCCACAGTCAAGCTGAGTTAATTCATGAATCAAAATGGAAGCACTTACAATATTAGTAATCCTTACTGATCAAATGGTTATCGTTAAAATATAAGCACAGTCAGTAAATATGATTACATTGTTTATCATTAGGGTTCCCAGTTTATTGGTATTTGTTTTTTTTACATTTCCATCTGTATTTTTCCGCATTTATTTTTTGCTCATGTTATATGTATTTACCCATATTTATGTTGTGCTTTCTGTAGAAAAGGAAGCTGCAAAGGGTATATTTCCACATTTATTTAACAGACAATTGTTTACTGATGTTTGATGCCTAATGATTTTAGGCCATTTATTGTACAATACAATCATTTGAAACCATTTGCATTGCTAGAATAGCTTAAACAGTTGTACTGGTGCAAAGTTCATTAGGAAATCTGTTTAATGTATTAACTCCACTGTCCTTCAATCTGTACAGCTATTGACCTAATACTTATGACAGACAGTTTTGAGAATCACCCCGCAGGACACCTATTGTCCATATTTATCCATATTAGAAAAACAAATACAGGAAAATAGACCTATAAAAATCAATGAAAATTGAAAACAAGTAGCCTTAATTCTCATTGAACTTATTATGACTTCTCAACAAACTAAGAAGTGGCCACCTACTAGCTTTCTTGTTCGAGTGAAATGCAGACTAATGAACGTTAGACACACATTGAATATATGAATAGCATGTAAATACATATAAATGATACCTAGAAGGAGGAGCCTTAAATTGTGCTGCTCCAGCACCACCTTTTCTTGGTAATGGTCCATATCGCCACAGAGTTCCACATAGTAACTTTGGCTAAATCCAGAAATGTACTGTGAATCTTTTAGCACTGATGAAGCAGCTAACCAGCAGGACTTGTAATGAAGCACTGACAATCTTTAGAATGAGTGATTTGGCAGACAGAGCACCTAAGATGCTGTGTTTTGCAATGTATGTAATGTTGTAGCTTTCTCTATAGTGAAAGCGAGTCATTGGATAGAAGGAGGAAAAGATAACTGCACCGTCTACGCATGCCTGAGATGAACACCTTCCGATCTCTGGCCAGATTAGGCCAGCTTTTCTTCCTGGTGTCCATCTGCTGACTTACAGGATATTATGTTTTCCAGTCACTGCTAAAGGGTGCACTTATTGTGAGCATCTCCTTGTTATCTGTTAAGACCTCCTTTGGGATTGATGCCATTCCAAAACTCGTCAGGTATGTGCTTCTGCAGAATGATTGCAATTCCCAAACTCATTTGTGGTGCTTTCCTTCCACAGATGGAAATGTTCAAGCAAAACTAAATGGCAGATGCTGTATTGGATACTGCCCTTAAATGGGCATATGTTTTTGAGCTGCTCTGGGCTCTTCTGGGATTTACTATTTTTTTAATTCTCCTATGGACAATGACAACTTCTATTTGTTGCACTATGGTACTTTTAGAGTTGTTAATCATTGATCAATGAATCAGTAGATTTGTAGTGCACTTCTGGTCACCCTTGAGGGTATCCAGGTGCAGGGCCAGATATTCATCTCTGTCCCACTGATGCATTCTGGTACTGCTATGACTCCTAGCTTTGTGATGCTGGTGTGGTAAAGGCAACAATGTGCAAGGTTGTAGCTATCTGTAGCAGCAGCCTGTCCTTTATAGCAGAGGGGTCCTGCTCCCCACCTTTTGGAAACACGAAGAGTGTCTGTCAGGTTGAGCGAAGGTCAGCCTCACAAGCACTCTTTATGTTGAGGTCAGCAGCCAAGCACTACAAATGTGCTAAAAGTACTGACTCCTGACTACCTAAACTGAACTTTGCTTGACTGAAGATTTCACAGCCCTTTGGGCTTGACCTCCTCAACCTGGCAAAGCGCTGCAAGGTCCGCTTCCTCATGAAGAGAGGGGGCATCACTGATATAATCAGACCTGGGTGCTTCAGGATTGAGTGTCAACCAATGACACTTTGTCACAGAGTGGGATGGGTACGCAACTCTCATTGACCCCCATCCCACTCTGTGATGAGTAGGGAACAAGTGAGAGACTGCCGCCTCCTGTCACTGGTGGTCAGTCAATGACAGGAGGCAGCAGTCTGAACCCTCCAGGAACTGCAGAGACTTTCTCCCACAATCTGAGATCACCACAGCAGATGGTAAGCTTTTTAATGATTGGGATGTGCATGAGTGTATGTATGCATGACTGTATGTGTATTTCTGCGAGCGCACTGTGAATGGGTGTGTGCCTGTGTATGTGCCTGTGAATGAAGGGTGCATGTGTGCACACTTGTAAATGCATAGGTGTGAGTGAGTGGGAGTGTGTGTGTAGATGGGTGAGTGTATGTGTATGTGTGTGTTCCGCTCATGCCCCCTCCTGGAATTACCAGCCACCACTGTCTATATGCACACTTGCAATGCTCAAGGCACTGAGGGGCATATGTACAAGGAGTTAACGCTGCCGTAGCGTAAATTTTTTGACATTACAGCAGCTTTTTTTCATTTGCCTTATGTACAAGTTGTCGCTAACCGCAGTTAGTGGCAGTTTTCCGGCGTAAATGTGCACTTTTCGGATCGCCAATTCTGTTAGCGCGACTTAACGAAAATGAGATGCAAGGTAGGCGTTCCCATGCAAAAACAGCCACTAACCCCACTTCGCGATATTTACATGAATTTCATGTATGGTGCAAAAACAAAAAAACTGCCTCTACCCCCAGTTAGAGGCAGTTTTTTAAGACGAGAAAATAGCTGATCTTAAAAATGGTGCAAACACGTGGGACCTCATTTCAGAAGGTTGTGGTGCTGGACAGCACTGAAAGGAATGTTGCTGCGTTGCCCTGCGACAAAACTACAGGGCAGGAATGCGCACCATCAATAAGTTAGGGCGCATTCCTGGGTCTCATTCATATGAAAAGAGTTGCATTGCTGCGACAAAACAACGCTGCACAACTTTTCAGCACGCCCTTCTTGCAACACCATGAATGCACTGTATTTACTGCACAGCGGTCCATGTCTCAATTAATTACTGGAATCCTGAAGTAGCAAAAGCCACACATTGCTGTAGTTGTGCACAAGCATGACGCAACTCTAGCAATGCATGGGGCCAGCCTATCCCTGTGGCACTGTGTCACCCTAACCCTGCCATGAGGCAGGTGAGGCAGGCGTAAGGTACTGATGCAGTGGCGTCCTCCAATTGTTGTAGTGAAATCGATGGATTTCACTGCACCACTCCTATGAGACTTTGTTGCATGAGAATGCCCACCCTGCATGTATCATACCTGATGTGGGTATATTGTGG
This sequence comes from Lissotriton vulgaris, assembly GCF_964263255.1. Lineage (NCBI taxonomy): Eukaryota > Metazoa > Chordata > Amphibia > Caudata > Salamandridae > Lissotriton > Lissotriton vulgaris. The sequence goes on along the minus strand of NC_141687.1, from coordinate 1,884,099,872 downwards.
TACAGGGCTTCACAAGGTCACGCAAATGCCTAGATGCATCACTTTGCAAATACGGCGCAACTTTGTGCAAGAATCACGCTGCAAGTCAAGAAAATGACGCACTAAAGGGGCTCATGAATAAGCCCCCCTGTCTTTTTCCCCTAATTTGGCGCACAATGGCTGCCATGTGCCAATGCAGACACCCTTGCGCCATGGTGCAAGGGTGACTGTATTGCGGAGTTGATTGTTGTTGTGACTCCATCTCTTCTCGAGATGTCTGCAGGTGGGGATGGATTAGTGGAGGGCGGGAGTGAAACAGTTGGCCTACTTGGCGTGTTGTTTTGGCTGGTCTTTTCATGAGGGGGGCCAGTGTGTTGGCACAGTTGGGGATCCATCGGTGGAGGTTGCTTGCTGCGGTGTTGGTGTCTGTTAGTATTGGCGGGCTGGTGGTGCTGAGGGAGTTGACGGGAAGTTCTTCAGTGATCTTTATCGACCCCATGGCGTGGGCAATAATGGCTATGGTGTACGGTGGGCGTGGTGAAGGCGTGATGTAAACAATGATGGTACAGGAGAGTCCTGTGGTGTGGCTGTAGTTGAAGTTCCTGCTGGTAGAGAAGACAGGCTCCAGTGTGTGTCAGGTTATGTGGGTTGGTGTGGCGACTAGCTGGTTGAGTCCGATGTTGGCAAGGTTGCCCAGGAGGGGGGTGGTGTTCTGGTCACTGGGGCTGTCCAAGTGGAACTTGAGGTCTCTGAGTAGGATGTAGTCGGTGGATGGGAGAGCCTAGGGTGCGATGAGGTCTACAATGGCATCAGCTAATGGGGGTTCATGGCCCGGGTGGCTTGTAGATGAGGGTGCCACGGAGCGTGGTGTTGGGGTTGGTACGGATCTGGTAGTGGAGGTGCTCCATGGTCACTGTTGGGTCATTAGAGTGCGTTGTCTGTCGGAGTGTGCCTTTTCCAGACAATGGCAATGCCTCTTCCTGGCCACTTGGGGTGGTCCATGCAAGTGATTTTGTAGCTGTCGTGGATGGTGAGGGCGATGTCCAGTCCAGAGCAGAGGTTAGTCCAGGTTCCGTGAAGAAGGTGATGTCTGAAGAGGTGGCATATAGGCGTTCCCAGATTTCTGTTGCTTGTTTGTAGAGGGACCGCATGTTGAGGAGGTTGCAGTTGAGCCGGTCAGCTGCGCTGTTGTTTGGCTGGGCGGCGGGAGGCGCTGATGTACTGATGTCGCAGAAGGTGTGTTTGCAGTTTCGGCAGGCGCAGGGTGCAAGAGAACTCCACAGTGTTGCTAGATGGCAGGCGGTGTGGCATCCAGGGTTGATGGCGAGGAGGGTGCTGGTGTTGTAGCAGTGGAGTGTCTGTGAGGAAGGGTCCTTGGAGCTGGGCGTGGTCCAAGGGCAGACGGATACAGACAGGCTTGTCTTTAGCACACCAGTGGTACTGACGCTGTGCATGGCCGCACAGGGCCTCTACTGTTCACAGCTCAAGGGGCACGAGGCGGTCTTCTCACACAGGTCAGCAACGTGTCTCCATTTGACGTGGCAGACTTAAACAGCAGGTAAGGGTGATCACCAAAGGCTCAATGTCTACCACCACATGCCAGCAACTCCACAGCACCCCGCATCCCACTCTGGGGCCTGGGGACTGTCTGTGCTTTCAAGGTTTTGGATGCCATGGTGTTGCAAGGAGTGCGCAATGATAAGTGATGCATCATTGCTTTTGCCCAGCGATGCGATGCGCCTCTTATCATGATTGTAGCCGTGGATTTCTTCTTCCCCTGGGACTCTGGCTGGTCATCCTGGCTGTTGGGGTGCTTTGAGGGGGGGAGGGAGCTGATTTGTACTGCACTTGGCTCTCGCTACAACAATCTGCATTCCATTAGCTTTGTTTCCTATTTTTCATTGGAGGTGGACTTATAGTCTGTTTTTGCCTCTAGAGGCAAAAAAACTCATGTCGGGTTGACTAACGTGAGTTTTTACTCGCAAATTGGCCTTTTGTCAGTTTTCGCACGCTAACGCCAGAATTTGTATCGCCTTCAATCTAGTGCTAATGGCAGTTTTCACCGGAGCTACTTGCAACCATTGCTATGTAGTGACGTATTGAAAATACATCGGTAACAGGGTGGAAGCTTTTGATGATAGGCTGTGTTAATAAAACTGCCGCTAACTAGCGTAAGCATTAGTTAGTGGCAGTTCTTGTACATATCCCCCTAGGTTAGGCATTTATCTGTAGCAGGTAATTTACCAATTACTGCCTGGATTTTACAGTTGCATGGACTCTTGTATGCTAACTGCGGGCCATTACTGGAATTGACTCCATTCCAGACACTGGTATATATGTAACAAAAGCTGAATTGAAGTGGTATGGTCCTTGTACTGTGGTTCTGCCCCTCTTCAGTCTGGATTCAACTTCAAACTGCGACATAGTTACGAAGACCTCACTAGGATTCTATGATATATGTTCTTGTTGTTTGTTAAAACAGTTAGACTTCTGAAATTAGCAGATATTGTGTGAGAATGGAATGCGGAAAAAGAGGGGCGAGCAACTCCTAACATGGATATAAAGGAAATACTGCAGAAAATATTTGTACAAATCAAGCCTTTTTTAATGTGAGCAATGACACAGTATCATTTCCTTCATTTATCACAAAAAAACTATTTTCCAGGCCAATTTCCCTTTTACAAATGATTGTCTTCAGGTACACAGTCCGACAAGTTCATCTGAAAATAATCAAGGTTCTGCGACACGTACTAAATCGTTGTGGTAAATATTTTCCAAACAGAGTAAGGAACAAACATTTAAAGTACTTTGCTCCTTTTGAAACCTCCTCATTGGTGTGCACCACATAACCATGAACATTTCTATCTGCTCACATCTGAAAATTACAGGACTACTCTTCCTCTACAGAGTTATACTATCTTGGTTTCCTTCTAGCACATTCTTTTTTGTGTGTAATACATTTATTACATATAATATGCCATATCAACAATGGCTAGAGTCATAGAACAGATCATTCCGGGGCGTGGCATTAGCAAGTTCAAAAAGAAGACAGTTCAAATTTGATAGCAGTGAAGAGGGCTGCATCACTGGTCCTTCCATTCCTTTGAGGTAACTCGACCAACAGGTGAAGAATTCCATGCAATCCCAGTCTGTGTTAATACATAACTCCATATGGAGACACAGAACACCAATCCAGAGGCCAGGACGGCATTGCCATATTTATCATGGAAATCGGGTCCAGGTTTATGATTGCTCTGTCTTGCTGCAATTCTCTGAATGCCACGAGCTCTAGCATTGGAAAGGACATTACAGGATTTAACAGATGCAGGATAGAAGGCCCTTTTAGTATCACTATAACCTAGAATTAATCAGACAGCGAGAGAGCAGTTCTAGCCAGAGGAAACATGACTTCACTTAAAATACTGCATAAGCCCCAGGCCCTGATATTCCATGGCATCGTCAAGATTGTTCACTTTCCTTTTCCTTCAGTGAACTACTTAATCATCAACATCAAGTCAACCATCAGGAGTATCTATTCTCTTTGGAGATTTTACCATGGGAAGTCCTAAATTTATTCAGTCTCTAAAACATAACATCTACATCAAACCCCCTGTAACGCAATCGGAGCACATCTGTAACTATCACATATCACATAGGACATCCTTCACCCTCCATACAAATACAGACTGTATTCAATGAACCAGATACATCAACAGTGCTGAAATGACTCACGAGAGTCAGCCGTCCTCTGTGCAAATACAAAGGAACTGTAGTAAAGCCTTATGAAGCTTCTGAGGCGAAGGAGTTGTAACCAAACACGCCCTTTAATATTCACCCCATGCTTTAGAGAAGAGGCTTCAGCCCTTCACAGTAAGATCTTCAATAATTGTGACATAATTCCATCTTAACATAGAACTCTAAGCAAGGGTCCGGCATTTAGTCTAGACTGCTGATTCCGAATAAACCAGTAACAGAATACCCCAGTATAACATAACTGCAAACAATCACGGTTTTAAATTGTGCCTATTTTATACTACAGAATAATTTGGCTTCTTTTTAATAGCTAGTTAGCTAAAAAGCGGGACAATGTCTTGTATTTTACTATACAGGCACCGCCTACCCAACCCCAAAGCTAATGCTGTCCTCAAGTGAGGAGTAGCATTGCATTTCCCAGCTTGATATCCGGAAATGTTTTCTGTGTAGTATACAACATAAACAAAGGCAATCCGCTGCCTAGACTGCCTCTTATCGTTTTCCTTATCAATCTGAGCAACAGTTGTATAGGTTATATTCTCTAGTACTCAGGACCCGTTCTACAGCTAGACTTAGCAGCCACTTAGAACATCATCTGTAGGTGACATTCAGACTACAGGCAAAGGGGTTACATACAGACGACACAAGGGGAGTAAAATCTAACATAATTTACAGCAACAAAAAAATCTTCCACTGTGCATGCTAACAGTCATTCAGCCAACTCCACTTTCAGAAAGAAGAGCATCATAATTTCTACCAATACTGTTATGTGACTGGTTCTGCATGCATTTCATACAATATGTTCTGTGGAAGTGATATTTCGTCCATCAGTCATATGAGAAACTATGACACAATTATAATTACTTCTGTATTGACGAACATTTTTTACATTTTGAATTTTTTATAATTGCTGAATTGCCTGCCTAGCCATGTCACAGCAGTTGCACTATTACTTGCAAGTTGTAACAGTTAGGAGAACATTTTAAGGTGCAACAGTTTTGTGCACATTTTAGCGCCCAAAACTTACCATTGGCTGACTTGTACATCACTCTAAGGGGCATATTATCAAGACTGGGCGATAAAATTATTGCCGCTTTATCGGCAGGAAACTGCCGATAAAGGGGCGATAATGGGCTTGATAATATGCTTTATGGAATTCCAATCGAAGCTCATGTTAGGTGTCCTTCACATTTAACATGAGCTTCGATTGGAATTCCATAGAGCATATTATCAAGCCCATTATCGCCAGTCTCCTGCCGATAAAGCGGAGATAATTTTATCGCCCAGGCTTGATAATATGCCCCCTATTTACTTGATTTTTAATGTTCAGCGACTGCCCGCTTCCTTCTGGGCTTTGCCGTTCTATCCCTGCAGTGGCGCATAGACCAACTACAGTTTCCTGTATATGGCCAGTGTCCTTCCACTGACCACATACTTCCTGATGTACTTCTAATTTACCTTTAGACATGCACTCCCTAAGAGTGCATCTGTCTGCACTCTGTCCGCCCTCCCTCCCTCCGCCGTCCATGCTTTTCCTAACTTCCTCCACCTTCATCTATTTATGATCTTACCCAAATCTCACTCCCCCGCCTTCCTCATGGTGCTTGCTCCCTCCCCCACTAATTATTTTCTTTGTATCCTCCTGCCTTATTCTTTATTTTCCACCAACTGCCTCCCCACCTTCCTTGTGTTTCTTGCCCGTCCCGTCCTACTTCCCCCTCCCGCTGTCCATCCCCCAAGCCCCTTCTGGCCCTCCTGTCCACCACTAACAAAAGAAATTGCAAAGCCAAATCACTCTGACAGTGATAAAAGGCAAGTCATCGCTGGCCGTGCCATAGCGCTTTGTTTTTATTTACTTTAGGCAGTGTTACACAGCAGCCTGTGCTGCTGTGCAACATGTCTAATGACAATTGGTCTTGCATAGGTGAAACCTATTAGCTTTGGCAATGCTTGTTACTGCTTGCCTTAAGCAGTAAATAACTGTCCAACAGCAATAAATATTCCCTGGAGGAATGCTACCACTTAGTTTGATGATGTGCCATACCTCATGAGGGGACAGGTATGCAGGGTCCCGTTTTCCCATTCAGAATGCCCCCAGTTAATGCTAGAGCAGGCCTTCAGCCAGTTTCTGAAAAGCTGTGCAGTGGTTCATGCAAGATTGATACAGGGATCAATAAATATATTTCCATGAAGGCCTCATACTTGTTTGCCCAGACGTGGGTCCCGGACTCACTGTGCCACTGGATTCAAGCTAGACTGGCTGATGTGGGGAGATGCCCCAAAACCGGTTCCAGGATGTTTGTTTCTGGTCCAGGGAGGACCTGGCTTGGCAGTTTGGGCTGGACTGTTCCAATGAGGAACAGGGTCAAGACTGATTTGCATATGACTGGATCTAAACTGGGGTAGAATGGTGAGCAAAAGAACAATGGATTTAACCAGGATCTCTGGACTGGGGGTGAATGTTTGATTTGCTCTGCATTCTGTCCATCATCTGTGTGTCTTTTGCTCATACTTGTATTACCAGCCTTGGGCAATGAGTCACAAGACCATGCCTGCTCCATGAAGAATCACATGGCGGGCAAGATCATGATAACACATGTTTGGCCTCTTTGTCAAGCATTGTACATTTTGGGATGTGGCCACAGCAGCAATGGAGTCAGACAATTGGAGCTGAGTTCCAGTGCTGTTGGCCCACTGGTGCATGGATCCTGAGGCCTACACTGGTTGGGGAGTTGATCCCTTTCAGACCAAGAGGGGAAATCGGAGGTTGGAGGTGGACTGGGGTCCACCACACTGTTCGTTGCACCCGTGGTCAGCATGGGCCTGCAGATGCAGAAGCATAAGCCATATGGAGGAGACTGTGGGGCCATGAGGGCCTGAAAGAGTGCCGTGGAAGGTATTGCAGCCAGCCCCTGAGACTGCTCGAGGAGCCTGATTACGGTGGGGGCCTTGTATGGTGTAGCAGCCCCACGGAGCTTGGAGGAGCGGCAGTCCCAGGTGTACCATAGTGCGTAGTGGCAGCCAATCTGCACATTTGTGAGTGGCAGCCCCCTCATCCGATTGCATTTTACTGGTGCTCTACAGGCCCCTGAGGACTTGGCCCCTGTGGCAACGTGAGGGGTACTGGAGAAGGCGCATGCAGGCCCTGACTCTATGGGACAAAGGAAAGGATGGCCCTCCTTCCCATCTAGTTGATCCAGGTCTGAATGTTGGAGGCACCACGTGCCAGTGAGGACAAGAGGATCCTGGTCTCTTGCTGTGGTGAAGCCCCACCCCCCACCCCTACGACAATGGCGGCATAACTTGGTGATTCCTGGATTCATCCTTCTGGGCAGTGGCACCCAACCCAACCCACTCCCCCAGAGGTGGAAACTTTAGGGACTGTTTTGGGACTGAGGAGCATATGGGCCGGTGTGATCGAGATGCTTGGCCCACTTAATATCACAATGGTCTGCAACAAATAATGGGTTCCGGCCAAGATGGTGGCAGCCCCCTGCAGACAGCACTGCGGCGAGGGGGACAGAATTGGACTTGGAGGTCCATACTGCCATAATTCTGGTAGCTATTTAGAACACCAAGGACATCCTGGAGAAGAAGATTGAAACCATGGTGGTAGATTTAGGTCTACTATGGGCAGATCATAAAATGCACTGATATAGCGGGATTCACATTAGTGCAACTAGGCCCAATAGTGACGGACCATGGTGTTCAGCTGTTCAAACTGCAAAAGGATGAAGATTTTTTCTCAGCTAAGTTGGAGGATGCTGAGGGCACTCTTGCTGCTACAATATTTGCTTTGTGGTGGTGCCCAAGTGTGAGGCGGGGCAAAGTGTTGAATTGTTTGTTCCACAGTGGTTGGCATTCACAATACTGAAGGGTGAGATCTCAAGCCTAATTATGGTGAAATGGGTGTACGGGGTACCTGGTAAACCCCAGACGATGGCAGCATGCCCCAGAACCATTGTTGCCCACCTACTGAACTTTAGAGCTAGAGACAACATTCTGGAGTCTGCATGCTCACATGGACCCTAAACAATCAACGATCAACCGGTCAACATCTATCCAAATTAAATGACTGTGGTGCAGTGCTAGCGAGAAACCTATCTAGTCGTGTAGCTGCACCTGCACCTTCTCAACCTTAAGTATGCCCTGCTGTTCCCGGCTTGGCCTCTAATTTTGACCACACCTGGATCTCATTTTTTGACACCGCTGACAATGATGTTTTGGACTGGTTGGAAAAACAGGACCACCTACTTTCTGCAGCTCAGGATGTGGTCTGCTCCTCCGAGTGGCAACCAAAGGGGCATAGGAGCCATCCACGCCGAATTTCCAAGGCGACTTCCACCAAGGTCACAGCGCAACAGGAAAGGGGCAAAGTTGTTGCGCACTGCAAGGAGGTTCTACTATGCCCAGGCAAATGTACTGGGAACTAATGGATAGAGACTTCGGACACTGATATATTAATCTCTGGGGAGGACACGGAGGAGCCATCCCTTCTGGTGGTTACACCTATGACTGCATATGAGGTCGTGTAATGATGGGGACTTGTGGGTAGGATTCAGCAGGTCCTATCCAGGCATGGAGGGGCTGCACAAATTGGTCTGACTGCTGATGAGCAGCTATGGCTCGTGCCAGCAGGGCTTGACCTCCCCCATTGGGCCACGTTTAGTTGGACAATTTGAACGGATGATAATGTATGATTCATGTTGAGGTGAGCAACAGGCATCTCAGGCACTGGGGAAGCAGGTAGGTGTACATTCACAGCACAAGATGGCAGAGAGGGAGGAGTGGGATGGGGAGGTTTTGTGGGCTGCAGAAGGGTGTAGAAACAATGAAGTGTTGAGGTGTGCGGTTCTTGATAAGAGGCACCTGGATAACTCCCGCATAAGTCACAGACTTGAACTGAGTCACTTCCCAAAAAACGATATCATGGAATGTTAAGTGGTCTAGGCAGTAAGCTGAAAGAAGGGGTTGTTATGAAGTATCTGGCATGATACTCCCCAGACCTTAAACTATTGCAAAAGACCTATTTTGGCCCTTATTTATGAAGAGTTTGCACTTCCAATGCATCCAAAATTTGGATGCATTGGCTGTATAAACATTACTCTCTATTTATAATCTGATGTATCCGTGAGTATGCGTCACTTTTCCTACCCCTGTATCAAGAAGAAACTGTGTTGAAATGGGCTGCGTCACATGAATAAAAAAATATGCATGGTAGGCATTCCGTCATAAATTCCTCTGTAAAAGTGATGCTTGGATATTTATGACATTTCACAAAATCGCTGCACCTGCGAAACACACATATAGGAAATGATGCATCCAGATAGATATAGAAATAGAGGAGCTAATTCACAAGCCCCTTGTGCTGCTGGTACCACACTTTATTATATGGGAAACAATGTTGCCCCAGTGGTGCAAGGTGCCTGTAAATAAGCCCCAGAAGGTGGACAGGACAGTTCTGCAACTAGACCTACAGCATGGAGGTATACATTTTGAGGCTAGGAGCAAGACGGAGATGACCACCACAATGCACTCCACAACAATTACCCCCTCAAAGGCAATGCATGAGAAAGAAGCACATATTTTGCCAAAGGAGCACTCTGACACACCTCAGGGAGAAGGAGGTCTTCACTGTTTATCACCGGAAGAAGCAGTCAATGGTAGAACTGCTACACCTGATTGTTTCAAGGCTAGAGGTCACAGAAAACAGGCTTATTAACACACCTCCACAGGCTAAGCTCATGGCGGTGTTATGTAGGCTGGTGCTAGGTTCCTTCCAGACAACAGTTGCCAAACTGGCTGGATTATCTCAGCCATCCTTCTCCTCATTCCTTCCCACTGTCCTGGACACAATCATCCAGCTGACAACCCACAACCTCATTTTCCCCAACACCCACGAACTGCAGATGGAGATAATACAAGATTTTTATGATATAGCTGGGTTACCACATATGATGGGTGCCGTGAACTGCACACATGTGAAATTTGTACCACCTGCAGCCACATCACACATGTATAGAACCAGAAGCACACTCACTCTATAAATGTACAGGCCATTAGGGACTCTCCACCAACGTGCTGGGCAACTACCCTGGCGGTTTGCATGATGTTATTATATTCCAGCACTGTATCATCAATGACCTCTTCAAGAATGGTCAATATAGCAATGGCCTACACGTGGGTAAGCTAAACAGTAATACCTAGCACAACCCTTAACATGTATGAATGGATCACATAATACCCATGATAGTGTCTGTTGGGCCAGATAGCAACTGAAGTAAGAGGGGTGTGGTATTCATATGCATTATGTATCATGGTACATATGTCAGGTAAACCAACTAAATGTCAATGTTAAGACACATAACGGCACCATTGTGTAATTACTATTGGGGAAGGGTATAGAGCAATGCATGGTTTGGACAAATGTGGAGTTTCATCTATGTGTGTAAGTAATAATATCCAGGGGGATGTGTGTGTGCCAACATGTAACTTCCATGGTCAACAGGCGTGTCATGTATCGCAACACACACATTTGTTTCTATTCATGGACATATGCATGTGTCTTTGGGACACACGTGTTCCATGTCATCAGATACCTATGGCGGCAGCCCCATGGTGGCTATCCAAGTATCTAGCATATCCTGCTGGTTGTATATTGTTGTGTGAGCACATACCATGCATTGCATACAAGGTACTCTAATTAGACATCTGAGCAAAATGTAAGATTCACATCACAGTCATGACAGAGATGTGTATGATCTACCAGCTCATGCTCATCATTTACCATAACACAATAATGGATGAGAAACAGGCCAATGTATCAACAACTGAATGCCTGACACATAGGGGCTTATCAACAAGCTCCATGCACCGCTGGTGTGTTACTTTTTCACATGGAAAAAGTGATGTACCAGCAGTGTAAGGGGCCTGAACATTTGCACCACGATATGTTAACAAAGTAAAAGATATGTCTGATATTGTAACAACTCATAAGACATATGGCCTGCCTTGTATCAGTAACTGTTTTCAAAGAATTGACAGTTGTACTTTTAGTCCATTTTTTAATGCTGACCATGGATATGGGATCCAGTTGTGGGCCATGGCGCCCTTTGCACGCCCTCAGGCGGCTTCAGAAATGGCCTATCACCAAGCTTTGTACAGGACACGCAACATCGTTGAAAGGACCTTTGGCCTGATGAAGGCCAGGTACAGGTACCTTGACATTTCAGGAGGACAATAGCTATACTCCCCACAAACAGTATGCAAAATGAAATTGGTATGTGCAATACTGCAGAACATATGTGGGTAGACAAATGTACCCTGGGATGATGAGATCCAATTTCCTGACCAGATGGAGGAGAATGAGGAGGAAGGTACCCAGACTCCACACAATCCAAACACAGCAGCAGCCATTCACAGACATGCACACATTGTGCAATATTTTTTTACATGAAACATGTTTGTCACTTTGCATCATACAACATAAATGGAGTTTCCAACATCTCACTAAATGTCAAAAACCAGTACTTGACTGTGCATTCATTACATGTTATCTGGAATATCTAAAATTGCTGACATTCCGTCAACTAGGATTATCCCTCAGAAATATGCACTCATGTATAAGGCCAGGCATAAGCCACCATCAGCTTGAAACTATGCACTGTCCGTTGTCAAGTTTAACAAGTCACTTGTGTCATTATATATAACATAGGTTTTTTACAAAGACAGTACATATGAGAAGGTGACACCATAGTATGAAAGGTCATGCTACAGTTGGAAAGTTAACAAGAATATTTGAAAGGTTACAACTCTATTGAAAATTGTAATATTCCAATGTAAAGTAATAAAGGAACAGGGACATAGGTGAATTTAAAACAATGCAATTAAATAAAAGTTGACCCACGGTATCCAACATCAAAATTCAACCATGAAAAACATAGCATCTACAAAAAAATGACGTTTGTGCATATAACGTCAAAATTAGGCCATTGCACAATCAGGGTTCAGTGGAAATTGACGGCTGAACTTGAAATGTCAACATTCTGCTGCGGTAAAATCAGGTGGCATGATCAACAGGGACATAGGTGAACTTAAAACAACGCAATGGATTCAACCATGACAAACATGGCAACAGAGACATTGGTGAGATAAAAATGACTCAAAGTCAATTATGTAGTTCATAATCTGTGTGTTCTTTGTGAAAGGTTACAGCAAAAAATGATGCATTCAGACAAAATGTGGCACTTGAGACAAAATAATGACAGCTGGTAAACACACATCCGTGGCCCTGTGTGAAAGACAACGCTTTGTCCAATGTGTAACTTCAGATTCATGTTATAGCTAAGTGATGCGTCAGAAAATTGTGTTGCAATAAAGAAAAATGACGCATACATCAAAAAAGTGTCATATCCACACAGGATATGATATCATGGTCCTGCCATGCTGCAAACCAGGAAGTAGCAAGTTCCTTTAACTTTCTCTTTCACTGTCTTTTTGTGTGTGCTTGGTGTAGGAGGTTATAGTTGCTGGCTGGAGATTTTGGTTTTTTTTGCCGGTTGTTTTTTTGTCTGTGCATTGTCTATCCTGTTCCTATTTTGTGAAATGTGGTGTTTTGTTATATATATTGTTAAGTTTTGTGTCATTTCTTAAGGGATGTCAATCTATATAGGGGTATTTGGTCTTAGTTTTAGTGGGAAGGGTTAGGGTTTAACTTAGTTGGTTTAATGAGGGTGTCTTTTGTGATTTTTGGGAGATGCCTGACTGAGCAGGAGTTCGGGGGGCCTACTATCGCTCATTGTTCACTACCTGCCCACCATGATTGGAAATGGAGGCAGGGTATTACGGGGATACCAAACACTGGAGAAGCAGTAAATTTGGGAGAAGGTGCGGAACCGAATGAAACGTGTATTTGGTGTTGATAGGAACCTGTGCCAACACAAACATCGGTGAACTGATATAGTCAACCGAGAGCAGGATCTCCTGGACCATCTGCTCCTTAAAGTTTCTGGAATTGTTGGTAAGTTCCCTCATACAATTATTTTTTGGATGTTTCCTGTTGCTAAAATAAGATGTTGATTAATTTATTTATTTTTAATGGCATATAGGGGGATGTTTGAGTATGATATCATAACATCCAAAATCATATATAGCAAAAAATCTTGATACCAGGCCCATGGCACCAAGGGAATCATAATGTTAGAAATCCAAACCATGCAGTGAGGGGAGGCCCACATATATGAGGTGGACACATCCAGCACTGCACAGGCAGTTCTGTTCAACTACCTGGTAGGACAGAAATTAACCAAAAAGATTTTTTATACACCCCAGAAATTATACAAGGGAGACCACTTAGAAGAGCACATGCTAGCGGTTGCAAAGGGTGTCTGTGCCCCCCCCACCCATCAGTCCAAAATATGTCATTATCAAATATCCACATCCTCATACCTTGATGAGACTGTATGTTCCAATATTGAAAAATGTCATTATACAGTGCAACAGTCGTATGTAAGAAGTTAAGTGAATGAGACAAACATGCATTGGTATAGACCAAAAACATTTTCTTAGGCAATGAGAACGCATGTATCTAGGAAGGCTCTTGAACTGTCATGCTCAGCAGAGTGAGGTCATTTTGGGCCTTATTTACAAGGACATGGTGACACAGGGACATATATTCCTTAGGTGCACTGGCATTGCAATGGGCTTGCACATATTGACATGGCCACATAAAGTCTGCCTGCACGACTTCTCAAGGCCTTGTGAATATGGTTCTTCCTACATGCATTATCTTGCGTCACAGGGCTGTTCCATTGTTGTTGTTTTTTAGTTTTCCCATGCAAGATTCATGGAATCAGATTCATCCCCAGATTTTCAAACTGTTGTAAGCCAAGTAACCTCATATGATTCCTATGCCTCCCCAGGGGAGCAGAACAGTGGACCAGCAGTGAGAAATATGTCATTAACCACTAGTATAGTTCTCTTACAATGTGTGCTGCCTCATATAGCACATGTTAGAAGAGGAAAATGCCATCTATGACTTTTCTTGTGCAGGAAGATACTCCTATCATGCACTAACACCGTCACCTGTGTAACACAAACATCCTTGCACCACGGCACAATGCTGTCTGTGTTGGGGCACAGCAGCTGGCTGTGCACTGTTTTAGAGATAAAGGACAGGAATGAGTCAAAACTTGTGGATATGTGAATTACATGCCCATTTATGAGGGGTACCACAGCACAGCATGAAGGCTTGCTGTGCTGATGGGCTGGCAAATATTGAACATTAGACTCTATATTGTAGATTGCACATTGCTACCCAAATCATGCTGGATACTAAAATGTTGCAGCATTGGCTGTACTAGTCATTTTACATCACTCAGTGACTCTTATATGTGATGTTCCGGAATCTAAATCATTTTAATGCAAGATGACATTCATATGTCCCTCATGTTTTCATCACAAGTGTTCTTTGTGCTACGAGCTCTAAGTACACAAAGTGTCAGTGCATATGTGTACACCAGGGGTCATATTTACAAGCTCCTATTGCCACTGGGACGTCATGTTTAATGAGGTTCCTGTGGTGATAGTGGCTTTTCCTAATTTACAAGGTAGCGTTAAGCCAATTAGTGTGGCTTAATGCTGCCTTTTAAATAAGGCCCCCTTTCACGCAACACTTAGGGCTAATTTACAGTCCTGTTGAGCCGCAGGTGTGTCACATGTAATATGCTACAAAGTGATGAATCAGCAGCGCAAGGCACTTGTAAATAAGCCCCCTAGTGTGAAAGGGGTGGGCAATTTGTTTTATAGTGGTGGTTCTGCAACAACACCCATTTTTTTGGACCCTGCCCCATAGTCAGAAATGTGGCGTAAATAGGAGGCAGTGGCACTACAAAGAGCAGAGAAAACCTGGTCTTAATAATGGAAAGCAAAGAGAACTGCTTATGGTTACCTTGTTTTTGCTGTTTCTGTGTGTGCAGCTTTGTGCAACACATATTGAATCATCAGAACTTCATGATTGATTGATGTTTATGTGCATGAACTGGCACCTTTGTACACATAAACAATCAATACCACAATGCAGGCGCCCGTGCTCTATGGTGCAAGGGTACCTGCGTTGGTGCCAGGCAGCATAATTTAGCACCAGCGCTAGACAAAATGCAGGTACAGGTGCGTCATATCTTTTGAAATATGGTGCATCCCTGCAAATTAGGAATGGCGGAGCATGGTGTTAGTGTTTTCTGCTTAATGCCACACTCTGCCTTTCCCTTGTGAAGATCCCCCTAAGTCATGTGCTCAATATGTAAATGTTCAACATTCACAGAACTATGTGCCATCATTTTGTCTTGTAGGTGTACCACAAGCACACACACAGGGAGATGTGGAGACCTTCAGAGATCCTAATGCCACATGTGAGTGTCACCTCATTGTAACTAACAAGTATTCTGATGGAATTTTTCTGCATACATGCTTTGCTTAGTGATATGCCAAAAGCATCAGCATTTTAGTTAGTACAGTTGCAACTCACATGCACATGGATGACTTAAGCAGGCCCTAGTCCAAAGTGCTCATGGCTGACTGCATTTTGCTATACTTCATGATTATGAAATCATTCATACACACATGATGTATAACCCTTGAGATGCTGTGCTAATGCAGTGTCAGCTATGGTATAGGTAATTATGTTAGATATACCATCACCTGCCCCAAATTTCTTTTGGCCTCACTTATGAGGGCCCTTACTGCATATGTGTGCATCCAGAAAGTTACTTATTTGGACATTCCAGTGGGGCAATGCTTAGTGGCATATTTTAGAAGGACACCTAAAGCCACTTTATTTTGCTTTTCTTTATCATGTAAGTATGTGCCCTCTTCACGCATGACCCTGTGTGAAAGGGGAGATCCATGTATGTTGCTGGGGTTGTTTCAATGCAACACCCTTAGAATCAGAAGCATTCCCAGATTTTCAAAAAATGTGTGCAAGGGTGCCTGTGTTGGTGGATGGCCAACTTTGTGTGCAGATCAGGGGAATAGGACAGGAATGTGCCATATCTCATAGATACATCAAATTCCTGTACTCATGTATTTCTACAGTGCAGCACATCTGGATTTCTTGTGCCCAAAACACATAAATGAGGAACTATATGACAAAATATTCAAAGTGTATGTGATACCTATTTGGGCTAACCATTGCCAAAATGTCATATAAAAATAGGTAAACATGATATGGATGATGTAGCCTGTTACCTACAAGACACAGTATGTGGGCCAAAGTCATTCATTGGTCTGGACACATGTTAATTTGTGTGTGTCACACATGCCCCACAGCAAATTACAGACATACTACCGCAGATCAGATGTAGACAGCTGCTAAAAGCACATGTGAACTAGATGAGTTGTCATATTGAGTATACACATCATTACAACAACACAGATTACAATACCTTGCATCTAGTCTATTACCATTTGCTTCAGTTTAACTGATTCTAAGCATGTCAGGCAATCATGTCACTCACTCAGCATATTGTATGTCCATCCCGACAAATTGCTGTAGTACTGCATATTTCCAAAGTGGGGACAGCAATGAACTTGACTAAGCATGTGTGCAGCTTCAAGGTCACTATACTAAATGCCATCCTTGTTTAGATGCATCATATGTAATAATTATGTAGCATAGATGATCCCTCTATTCTCCCGTAGGGATCGAAACGCCGCTGACAATATATACACAATATGCTTGTAAATACACTGTATGCACTCTTCTGCAATGGTGTACGCTCGTTATATAAGTCTGCTATATTGTATGGTTTCGCAGACCCGTCTTCCTTGCTTGAACCTTTTCTTACATGTTGTTTGTTTAAATGTGGCAGTAGGACGCAGGTTGTGTTCCACTTGAATTTTCTGTAATAACTTGCTTCTAATTTGCTTACTGAATGTTAAATTCTGTCCGGCTGAACAAAGAATATAGAATCTATTTAGTGTATATTTACTACACACTTGATCTGGAACTGGAACTGTCTAGGGACCTCTGTCTTTAGAAATCATATATGTACCCAAGGTCAATGACCAATTGCTAAATTGGGTTTCCCTTGTTTTTTGAAACCGCATAGTTGCCATGTAGCATCTAAGCTGACATCAACAGTGGCATAGACACATATCCTACTTTGTCTCATTGTGACCATACATTCATTTTATTTGTCAGTCGGTTAGTTGTGGTCACCCCTTGGTCTAGGTTGCTCATAAGACGTCACAGTTGTCATACTGCAAAATGATTACCAGCTCATCACTCAGAGTCTTGTACAATGTTGACATCTGAGATGTACCAACAGAGGAGAGATAGGCAATATAGCATGCTGTAACTAAGGAACTAGGTTTTAGCTTCATTGAAAACATGCAAGGCCTCATTTATGATGTTTAGGCGCAGGGTAGCACCACATGGAATCTTACTTTGCATCCCTGCATCAAATCAACAGAGCAGGAATGCATCGTACCTATGAGATACTGTGTATGACTGTCCTTTTCCCCTGCTCCACCACACACTTTACTATCCTGCACCAACACAGGCATCCTTGCACCATGGTGCTAGGATGTCCGTGTTGACCCATGGCTACTGTGTGCACACCGGTGCTGGGGAGAAATGCAGGAACGCACAGTAACTCTTAGATATGATGCATTCCTGGTCTTTTGCTTTGATGCAGAGCTGCACAGTAAGATTCCTTGTGGCACTGTCTGGCACACAAATCATGAACATCAGTCACAAAATACATGCCATTGAGTAGAAATATGTTAGTAGGTGTAATTCCCATGTACATGATAATTTAAAATTGTACTGTACATGTTGAAAAAATAAGTTTGTGCAACCCATCACTTAAATATTTTCAGTGTTAGCACATATATTGTACCATCTGCCATGTAATACACTTAAGTGTACATAGATGTGTACCATACCATGTGTATATACCTGCATATCCTCAATTTGAGCCTAAAATGCACACGAGTGCATGGTTAGTAGACATGTTACTGGCTGACTGTCTACCCACATGGCCACATCATTGGTGATTAACCATTGTAATCTCTGACAAATACCTATTTTCATCATTTTTTTAATAATGATGGTTAGATAGATGTATCCCATGCCTTTTATGCCAATAATAAGCTTTGATGCATGTGAATGTGGTCAAGTGATAAGCATTGGCTGATTTGTAATTCATTCCTCTATGACAGCCAACATGACCCCATGAGAGGATTAACAGTACAGGATCTGGCTGGCGAGATTCCGCCACATTCACCATGTGGCAATGGCATTTAGGAAAATGGACAAGTAGTATGAGAAAGCCAAAGCTGCAGTGAGTCGATGTCCCCTCCTTGGCCCTAAACAACACAAAGAGGGGCAAGGAGAACACAGCCTTTGTCATGTGGACCTGGAAATGTCCCTGGATCGGTTGCAGGAGCGTCAATTTCCCCATAACTTGGACCCTCATCTTTATCTCTACCTGGACCCTCCTCAGCACCACCCTCTGAACTCTCATCTTCACCTGTACGTGGACCCTCCGCAGCACCACCCTCTAGAGCCTCCTCTGCTATCCAACCTAGACCTTCCTCTGCACCACCCTCTGGACCCTCCTCTGCCACCCAACCTGGACCCTCCTCAGCATCACCCTCTGTAATCTAACTTCCTCAACTAGTGGCAAAGGTGGAGAAACTGGAAAAGGGCCAACAGGACTTAGGCCCGAAGTTCTCAGAGGTGCAATTACATCTGGAAACCCTAATGTGGATGAAGGCCAGTTTACAGCAGACAGTGGCCCGCTTTGAGCAACAGTTGTATGCCCTGCCTCACTCAACTTAGGCCTCACACAATGTCTTGATGGTTGGTTGTTAGTTTGCTCTAATAGTTTAGGTTAGGTATTAGAATAGTCTTAGTTTAGTTTAGGTGTCTTTCCTGGTAGTGTAGTAATAATATTCTTTAGTTGAGGTAGGATATGTTGGTATATTTCTTGTTAAAATGCTTTTTAAAAATATAAAACATATATATATATATATATATATTCACTGAAAAAACCATAGGTTTCCCACCAGATATAGTTAGCTGGAAGTTTTACTCGCATAAAACCATTGATATTCCCACGTTATAGTTAGATGGACTCACTATAACTTGCGCGTGCAATGCACTGCTGATGACGTCACATATTACATCACTCATGACATGGTCAGTGACATCACTCATGACATCACTGATGACACCATCCAGTGAATGTTTGCCTTTCTGAAAAATGTATATGTTTTATATATGTATATGTAAAAGTTGATGGAAGAATAAATGGTTAAATAAGTGTCTAAATGGATGTTTTTTTTTTAAATTGATTGGTTAACTGGCTTATTAAGTGTATCTTAGTGAATACATATATTAGTGAGAAATGTTTAAATATTTAAATATATGTATTCGTGTTTCACTTTGTTTATAAGTGGCTGCATGGGTTGGTGAGTAGCTACATGTGTAGGTATAGGGGTTATTAGATTTTTTTTAGCATCAGTATGAGTGTTTGTATGGTTTGGTGGGGGTATTACTTATCACATATATGCATGAATGACTGACTCTCTCTTTGTATCGGTTTTGAAGACAGCATATGTGCAGGACTGTATGGGTGTATGAGTGTGTATATGTGTGTGTTACTGAGTGAATGACTGTCTCACTAGTGTCTTTATCAGTAACTACATATGTTTTAATCTAGTATATGTGAATATTGATGTATATAAGTGAGTATATGTGAGAGTAAGAGATTGTAAGAGTTCCTGTTTAAATAAGTATGTGTTTCTATAAGTGATTGTTTAAGAGACTACCTATGTGTAAGTTTCCTTAGAAGTAAGGTGGTAGTGTGTGTTTAGCTGTATATGCAAATAAATGGATATTCAATAGTTTACTTGCATGTGTAAGTATGTGTGAGAGTAACTTTTGGATGACTGTTGGTGTGTAACGGGATGTATAGGTGTATCACTACATATGATGAGTGAGTATATGTATAAGTGACTATATAGAACTGTTGTTGAATGAGTGGATGTGTATATAGATGGCGGAATTATTGAATTGGCTGTTGTAACTGGTATGTGTATTAATTTCTATTTTTGAATATGTGTTTCATGGGTTACATTACACTGAAAGGAGGTCTGTCACTCTGTCACAAGGATGATGTCATTAGTGATGTCATGAGTGATGTCACTGACCATGTCATGAGTGATGTAATATGTGACGTCATCAGCAGTGCATTGCACGCGCAAGTTATAGTGAGTCCATCTAACTATAACGTGGGAATTTCAATGGTTTTATGCGAGTAAAACTTCCAGCTAACTATAACTGGTGTGAAACCTATGGTTTTTTCAGTGAATTTAATAGGTTTTTTTAAATGCTAATTCCTAACTATAACTGGTGTGAAACCTATGGTTTTTTCAGTGAATTTAATAGGTTTTTTAAATGCTAATTCCTAACTATAACTGGTGTGAAACCTATGTTTTTTTCAGTGAATTTCATATGTTTTTAAAATGCTAATTCCTAACTATAATTGGTGTGAAACCTATGGTTTTTTCAGTGAATTTCATAGGTTTTTTTTAATTCTAATTCCTAACTATAAGTCTCACTTTATAAGTAAGACTGTTAGCGCTCTAGTTGTTCTTTAGAACACTCTGGTACATTCTGTCATTGGGCTACAGTTGGGCTACATCTAGATGATATTTGGGCTACATTTGCTTTTTTGTCTCTGGTGGCCATCTTTGGGCTACATTGGGCTACATTGAGCTACATTTGGGCTACATTTGGGCTCTAACATATATATAGCCCAATGTAGCACAATATATATTTTTTTCAAAGTTAATTTTTTTTTTGCTATGGAGCGCTCCCGGTGCGCGCCCTGGGGAGCGCCCCGAAAAGTGTACTTTTATAAAGCACCCCGGGGCGCGCTCCGGGGAGCGTCCCGTAACGCCAAAATCGCGAACGAAAACATGATCGTGACGTATCGCGTAGCCGCGTCAGCGTGATACGCACGGCGTAAGCGCACCCGGAAGCACTCGAGCGAATACGATCGCGCAACGTAGATGTCGGACGCGCTTACGCGACGGGCCCCGGGACGCGCCCCGGGGCGCGTAGCGTAAGCGCGTCGGGCCATGTGACCAGAAAATAACACTTTTCATTGGTTCATAACAGTTTTGGTTTCATAATGATGAAGCCCCTGCTCATGTGACCTGAAAATAACACTTTTCATTGGTTCAATAATTTTTTTTTTCTAAATTTTGAGAAACCCACCCATTTCTCTCACTATTGATTTGCACTTGGAGAGAGCAAGAGGTGTTTTGTTATCTACTCATTAATTTCCTGATCTACAGCAATGGCTGCAAGGGAGTCATCCAGCAGTGATTCAGATGGATTTGTGCAAGAGGACCCTCCTCACCAGAAAACAAAGAACCACTTCATCTGGAAATTTTATGACATCCCTGAAGGACAAAAAAAAGTTAATGCAAGTAAAGTAACTTGTAAAATATGTGGCAGTATTTTATCCAGAGGCAATCCTCTAAAAAAATATAGCTTTGGAAATGCCAATTTAATTAGACATGTCAAAAGAAGACACCCAAAAATTTATTCCAGGGAGAGTGTCAGGGAGCTGGCAGAGAATGCACGAAGAGATGGCGGCAGCACCTCCACTGGTAGAGCAACACCTTCAGGAAGAACACGTGCAAGAATGGTCCCTAACGTTCAGCCGGTCTTTGCAGGCATAACATTTTTATGCGTGGACTGTGACAAACTACTTTGTTATGGGGAGCAGAGCGTTGAACTCATTGCAATGAAGAGACAGGAACACCGATGCTCTCCCCGTCCCTAAATTTTCTCATTTTTTTGCTCCTGTTGAGCAGTTTTTGAATCCCTGTTTTTGTTTTTTCCCTGTAAAAAATCCCCCAAAAAAATAAAATCTTTTAAAAAGTATAAAAAAATATAAAACATCAAAAACAAAAAAAAAGTTCTTTTCAGAACTACCTCCAATTTATAAAAAAATTCTATTTTTTTAAGAAGAAGTGTCATTCTTTTTTGTCCATGGTACGCTCCCCGGTCCGCTCCCCGGTGCGCATACCGGGCGCTCCCCCTGCGCAAATCAAAAAAAGATTTTTTTTTTTGCCCCGTGGGACCCTTTTATGACCCCCACAACAAACCTAGGGGGTCGGGGAGGTGTACCCTGCCCCCTTTTGCTCATTTCCCCCTTTGATTTTTTCCACCTCAATCCTACAGAGGTACAAGATGGCAGCCGCTGCGGACTGTTTCGAATGTTTACAGACACCCGAGAGCCAATCAGCTTTCCATACGCAAGTCGCGTGGCGCGCT
This sequence comes from Lissotriton vulgaris, assembly GCF_964263255.1. Classification (NCBI taxonomy): domain Eukaryota; kingdom Metazoa; phylum Chordata; class Amphibia; order Caudata; family Salamandridae; genus Lissotriton; species Lissotriton vulgaris. The sequence continues at coordinate 1,884,077,785 of NC_141687.1, read as the reverse complement.
TTGGGCGCTCCCCGGTGCGCGTACTGGGGTGCGGCTCTAGATATATATATTTTTTTAACCTAAATTACTAAAAATCCACTGGAGCACATATCTTAAGACATAGCAAAGGCACATCGGGCTACCAGTCCCTACAATTTTGCCAACTTTGGTGGAAATCCATTCAGCCGTTCGGGCTAAAAGTGAAATCGACTACCCTATGGAAACTAACATGGGGAAAACGCGTTTTGGGACCCCCCTTTTATCTCGGCCCCCGCTTGACGCATCCCCCTTAAACTTTCAGAGAAGGACCAGAGCGCCGCGAGGCCATTTTGAGGAAATTTTCAGGCAGATTCGTCAACCGGCGCCAAAGTTATTCCAAATAGAATTTTGAGATTTAACATTGAAAAAAATCCTAACTATAACTACCTACTGGCGACCGCCAGTAGGTAATATATTTATATATATATATATATATATATATATATATATATATATATATATATATATATATATATATATATATATATATATATATATATATATTTGTTTAGCTTTTTCCGTTTAGGTAGTTTGTGTTTAGATCTAGTTAATGTGAGTCTCATGTCAAATCGTGTCTTAAGGGGGTGGGGGTTGATTTTTATGCTGTCTGTTGTGATGCATGTGTAGAGTAGGATAAAGTATGGTTAGTTAGGATAGGTTTGGTATAGGTTACAATAGTGTAGCTATGTAAGTTTAGGGTAGTCTAATCAGTGTTAATGTAGGTTATAATAGTGTAGGAGAAAATTCTTTTTAGGATTTTCAATTTAATGTATGTTTTAAATAAACCAGTTTTACAATTTCACAACTGCTTAATTATGAGACACCTTGTAAGTGGTGACATCTGCTTTGGTATTGTTAATCACATGCTGTGTTCAGAGCTTAAAGAATTTTCAAATGTGTGTCAGTAGATGGAGCGTCCAAGGAGTCAGAGGGCTTTATTTGCAAGCCCCCTGCACAACTGTTGAGAAACATTTTCTGAAGTGCCATAGAAAAATTATGGCTGCCCATATAGGCTAGGCCTCATAAAGGCACCTTTCCTGAGTTGACAAGGCCTTGAACATATGGACCCCTTTTACGCATTAGTGTGTGTGTAAGGGGTGTTCAATGGCTGAAAATTTGTTTTTTTACACCACATCCAAGGAACCTTACACATTTCCTGATTTGCGGAGTGCCTTAAACCTGGTAAAGTGTTAGATTCACACACCTCTCGAGGAGATGTGTAAGGAAGGTCCATAGAGATTATTATAGCTATTTTTAATCGCTATCTACTTTTTTTACATGTGCGCTGCATTATGCAGCACACAATGAAAGTGGATAATGGACTTCATATGTCATTCATTCAGAAAAGTCTCCTTACCGACCCAACAACAATTACCCCTGCAACACAGGCACCCTTGTACCATGGTGCTAGGATGTCTGTGTTAGTATACATCAGCTATTTAAGCACTGGCGCATGGGTGAAGAACAGAAAAATCCCATATCTTGTAGATGATATGCATTCCTGCACTTTTAGTTTGATGGACAACATCACAGATGGAAGGGCAGCTGGACTGCTATGCATCTATCTCATGTAATTGAGAAACTGAATGCTTGATTCTGATATGTGTTTGCTTAGGGGACAGTCAGATGTCCAAAGTTGAGGTAAGTGTGAACTTTAACTATGAATGGACACACAGACCGAGGCAGGTATTAGGGTGAAGTTGCAGTGTCGGTTTTGGTAATGCAGCACATTCCATATCTGTGAAGTTGTTAATACATTGTGGCAAATCTAGCATGTGCTTGGTAACATACTTATGGCATTCAATAACACACTATCCCAAGCACCAAGTTGCTGTACCAACTTATAGGTTTGCAATCTAGTGTGCTTTTTTTATCAGCCACCTGGGCAACACCTACATTTATATGTACCATTGGTAGTTCAACTATAGCTGTATAGCATACATTTGAGTTTTTATTCCAACCTGATATTGTTGCTGGTATTTGAGACAGCTTGTACCATTTAGCATGTATTTCATAATTGCCACTGGTTTTCATACAAACATCATCAGGGTGTGCCTTGAGAATCAGCTCATCCACCATGTACTACTTACTCCACTCAAGGCTAAAGTTACAACATGTATGCTGGACATTGAATGTGAATTTATTTACAAAAAAGACAAGGGAGCAAGGGACAACTGGTATGTCACAAACAAACAATCCCTAACGTAGCGGCTGAGCTAGTGGATGTCCAGATGTAGTCCATGGGAAATACATGTCATGGGACATGTAGAGGAGAGGAATGTTCCAGTTAGTTGGAATGTTCAATTGTCATTATCAAAAAAAGAGAGCATAGAGAGTCCACAGAGGGATGAGAGTCCAGCTGAGAAGTATACTTACAAGACCATTAGCACAGGGCAATAGAGTTAGACTCCATTCATGTAAACGGGCTAATCAAGATGCAAAGTTGCAATTTTCTTATTTCTGTTTAAAGTGCAACTTGAAGACGTGTACTGGGATCACTGGCATTCAAGAATTATTATTTCCTTGTGTGCCTCAGTCAACCATTCTGTTTGTTTTTTCCTGGCTGGATGGGTCATTCTGTTTGTTTCTTCCTGGCTGTACGGGTCCGTTACACGTCTCCGAATTGTGCTTTAAACAGAAACAAGAAAATTGCAACATTGCATCTTGATTATCCAGTTTACATGAACGGAGTCGAAAGCCTGCCAAATAACCCAGTTCTAGGTCACATTGCTCACCTAGAATCTAAGGAAAATAGCGGCACCACCACGCAAGTCCAGACTTATCAGACACGATAAAAATTAGTCAAAAATTGGCATAACAACTGGCAGAAATGTGTTTCTAATCAAGACCTCAACATCACAAAGTTTTGCCATTCACAAGACTCTACAGAGTTTATCCAGTCCTAAGGCCCTGAGGAGAACTCCACAACTGACATTGGGCTCGAAACGTGTTGACATTCATTTCTACTGGGATAGAATATGAATTGAACATTTCTTAACTGTTGGGAGCGAGTTTTAAGTAAAAGGCTTTTCTCCAGCAGGCCATAAATATATACCCAGCAGGCAACAGCCCTTATAGTAGAGATGAATAGCTGTAAGGAATAGCCACCTATATGGCTGAGTGCAATGTTGTTTATGTTGTTTTTCATAAATATTTTGTGTAAACTGTATGTTCAGTATATTTTGGATATATGTGTAAAGAGTTGGTGAACATGGTGTGTCTAATGGAAAGACATGCTCCAATAATAAAAATGAACTTGTAAAAAAAGGTTTAAAAAATAAGTAAATAAATACGTAAGACTATTCGAATCAGCGACAGTTTTTAGTCTGTTGAAACAAATACAGCACCTTAAATGTGACGGCTTGGTATGTTTTTGTTACTTAACTAGTCTAGGCCCTACCCAGCCGCCCTTGGGCCAAACCCCTCTGTCTGTTGCATACTTCAAGATAAAGCGTGACGTGCCGCACTGCACCAAAAGAAATAAAATACATTAAAAATACAATTAGGATTGGGGAAGTGCAGTCAGGAAGTGGTAGCTTCATGCCTGCAACACCAGCTTATTAAGAAAGTAGTGCTCTGCAATTGTAAATGATACACACTGAGTAAGCGCCCATATAAGAGGAGCCGTCTTTATGGGAGATTACAAGAGTAGAAATGGAGGGACTATTAAGGAAACTAACGAAAGAAAAAAAAGCATTTACAAAAGTCAGTCACAAGAGCCAATTGTAAACATTGGTGGGCAATGGGCGGAACTTAAAGCCCATATTACAGCATGTCTCAAAGAGACAGCACAAGCGCTGCCTAGGTGAGACCTAAAAATGTGGCTTTTGTAGAAGGTTCTCTAATTTTTAGATTATCAGTGTACAGCTTTTCTGATACTGTCTCCTACAAATGCCTTGTTCTGCAAATGCTACCCTACAAGTAATGACTTTTGCTGTAATGGAAACTGCATTTTCTCTTCATATCACATTTACCTCTACTCATCACATGCTCCTTTCATCTCGTCCTCTCATTATCACCTGTGTGCCTTCATCACATTTTCACCCCAACCATCTCTTATTCTCATTGTTGCCTCTTCTCAAGTAGAATTTGTCTTCTTGTCCATCATTGTGTTCTATCAAGCTTGCCCTCTTTAGGTTTCTTGAGTTCAATAGGGAGAAAATTTTTCTGTAGCTGTCAGTGACGTACTCCTAGAATTCAGAGTTAAGTCGCACTTGTCTCTTCTCATGTTTGACACTGTTTCCTCATCTCATGGCTACATTTGTTGTCTCAGGTTCATTATTGTCTCTCCTCATTATCAACTAGTTTCCTTCTCCTGCTCTTTCCTTTATCTCCTGCTATGCACAACACTGTTTCATTCTCTCCTTCTCAACATTGACCATAACAAGGTGATGGTTATTTGCAATATTTTGACATTGCTATTGGTAGAAGTTTTGCTTTCAATTATACATAAACATACATACATATATTATTCCCTCAGAAATCCACTCTTCCTTTTCCTTTAACTCAGTAACACTCGCATTGCTCTTGTTCATCCCATTCGACTCATACAATGTCGTCTGCTCTGATTTCTTTGCACTCAAAATCCTTGAGAAGATCATTTTATTATCCTGTTTCATCCTTTCAGATGAAGTGTGCTCTCCCTGAAATTTTTGGTTAACATTTAATATTGATGCAGTCAAGATTGAAGATTGTCAAACGTATACAATTTACCTTCAAAGTTGGCAAACTTCACACTTCCTCCAGCTGACAACGTTTGCCAAATTTCATCATTTGTATTCAGCAGGATGTTCCATAACATTAAAACGAGTTTGTATCTATGAATGCACATTTATTTGTCAGTTATAGCATAAAAAACTAACAATGTAGAAACAAGGTGCTTTAAAAGAGTAAAGCTATCCAGGAAAGCTGGATGATGGGTAATGGGGAGTGCATGAACAGCAAACAGGGGAAAGGGCAACTATAGAGTAGATGAGGTGGAGAAAACTTAGGAAGTAAGAACAGTCAGCGGTGGGGTTAGTATTGGAGCATTTAAAGGAAGTAAAGATCATACTCAAAAAGAAGGGAGACATAAAAATGACAAGGAGGAGCTGCAGTGCATGAGGACTACATGGATTATTTGAATGAAGTGCGTAGGTGGCGTAGGAGGAGGGAGGGTGCCTTAACATGCTGTTCAGCAGTTAAGTGGTAACATTGTGATGACTCTTTCTTGCATTTCATTGAATGCCAAGACAAGTGACTGAGGCCTGTGTCACTGAACCTTTAAATGTGTAGTGGTGTTATTTCTTCTATGAGGTTTGGCACTCAATTGAAAATCCTACCTAACATCTTTGAAAGCAATACCTTTAAAAGCGTTATAGTATTGTGAATGAAGAGTACTGAAAAACTTGTTTGAAACATTGCAATAATTGAACTTTATTGCACAAGGTCCTTGCAGCTTTCACTTCCCTCCTCACAAGCTCTTGTGTTCCATTTGTATTCTCTTCCTAACTGACATAGTGCTCTCTCCCTTTATTGGCCATTGATGTTCAGGAGACTAAGGGGAGGATTTACAAGACCCTTGCAACACTTTTTCGCTGCTGTTGCATCACTTTTGTGGCGCAACAGCGGAGCAAACAATGCAGCCAATTTACAACGTGATGCATCTAAGGAGACACGTCATGTTGTAAACCCCCTCATCACATTATACCTGCGTCAGGTATAATGTATGCAAGGTGGGCGTTCCCATGCAGGAAACACTTGTAAAAGTGATTCAGTGAAATCTACAAGATTTCATTGCGCCACTTTTAGGATGCCACTGCATCTTAACCTTACGCCTGCTTGAAGCAGGTGTAAGGAATGATGCAGTACAATAAGTATTGGCCTCAACATGCATTGCTGGAGTTGCATCATGTTTGTGACACAACTCCAGCAATGTGTGAATTTGGGGCCAACAGATGCGTCTGACGCATCTGTCAATCCTTACGCCATGGTGAACTGTATTGTAAATACGGTGCATGCATGGTGTTGCAAGGGTATCACAGGCTGGCACAGGAAAACAGATGCATCTCTACAGATGGGTCAGTTTCTTGTAAATCGGTCTCTATGTACGCAGCAACTGTGCATTAGTTCCTCCATCACATGTAGATCTCTTTATTGCTCTCAGCAGCCCAGCCTGTGATATATTTAATTTATCATCTCACAAAGTAGTAGAGTGGCTCCCATCATCCAAGCAAAGTCAAGCCTCAAGGAACATTCTGGAATATTTGCTCGCGGACTGGCTGCTTCCTGGTAGAAATGTGCTGGAACTTTAGAACTGCCTAACTCCAACATCTTAATCCTCTGAACATACATGTGTTCCCAGTCAGCCCCAGCTCCTCTGCAACTTAGGATGACGGATCGGAATTAATTATGCAAAACCTTTCTCATGCAGCAAAAACATCGGGCAAATGAATTTTTCTCATCTTAACTTGGGGGCAGGATGTGCCAAGTTACAAAGTTGAATGACTCCTAACATCATGTACTTTTTTTATAAGCTTAGCAAGTTTGCAAACCAGCTTTAACCATCCTCTTCAGCACCAAAAGCTGCACTGGACGAACATTCCCTGCTCAGACTACTTACCCCAAAAGAGTAAGAGAACATGGGAAACTTGAAGACTTGTGACTGTGTGTTTGAATGGAAGTGGTTTGCGTTTGTTCATATCTTTTACTATATCTATGCCGGTGGGAGATGTTGGTACTTGTGACTGCTGCTGAGAGCATGTGTGACTGTGGATCTAAATACATTTATTCATGGATTGCGCAAAATGTTCCATTGGCTAGTGTGTGCGGGTTACCTAGGGCATATGGGTTTGCAGGGGATTGCCTGAGCACATCATGATAGCTGACTGGCATTCATAACACAGTAACCAGAGGCCATCATGAAGTTGGTTTGCATGTGAAGTGTACCTGGGGAATATCATGGCATTAACTGGAATACAGACAGATATCTGGAGCACATTATGACCAGTGCTTACCCGGAGGACATCATGTCTTTAAATGGCATTTCAGGATAACACTGGTACATTATATCCATAGAATGACTTATGGCTTATAGGTGATCCCTGGAGTACACTCTGCCTCTGAGGGGTCAATTACGATGTTGGTCGGAAAACCTCCAACCACTAGTCGGATGATTTCTGATCGCCATCTGAGGCTTTCCAACCGACTCGTCCGTTTGCGGTCCGACCGCCCGATTACAAAGTCGGTGGTCAGAATGTAGACCAGCCGGTCATTCTGACTCGGTTCCGACCGGCAATCTCAGGATTCCTGTTGGCCCGAACCGCACCCCAGCCCCCTATAGATGACATTTCCGCAGTCAGGATTATGAACTTCGCTTCTGGCAGCCTTTCCCTGTCGGTCTTTCGACACGGAAAGGTGATGGAGAGCGACTTTGGGGCCCCTAGCTCGGCCCCCTTGCCTCCATGGCCTATGGTTGGTGGTCAAAGGGGTACCTACCTGTACTGTGTGGCAGGCACCATCGGGTGCCTGCCAAAGGGTGCAGGGTTTTACACACAAACACATTTCTCTATAGGAGCCTGTATTACGGCCAGGGCCAGACAGGGAACCAAAACCGTCCCTGGCAAAGTGCTCGGCCGCACCCCCCTCCCCACCCGCGGGTTGGAGGTGCAGCCGAGCGCTACGCTAGAGCCGGTTATCAGCCGATTTTGTTGCAGGGCCGATTTTGCAGCTATGCTGCAAAAACGGCCCTGTAACAAATCGGCCCCCAGGGGCTCAAAACCGGCCCCCACCCTTGCGGCGCACCGGGGGATTGCACGGTGCCCGCAATGGCCAGTCCGGGCCTGATTACGGCCAGTTTATGGCCATAACACAAGCTCCCAGGGAGAACAGTGGGAATCCGACCAAACAGTGTTTGGTCGCATCGTAATCAGGTGGTCGGAACTGCAGACCTCAGGTCAGTAGGTCCAGAGTCCGGGATGGTGCCGGTCAGAGGCAACTCCGACTGACATTGTAATAAGCCCCTACGTGTTGTAAGGTAGAAGTCTAAGGCACATCATGGCACCCTGGCTCTGAATGGCAGATGTGATATGAAGGGCACACCTTGATGTTGACAGGCGAAAGGAAATCCCTGGACTTCATCATGGCACTGTTGGAATATACTGAGACACATGCTCGTGGCACTGACTGGTCTGTGGTGATTAACTGGTTACATGAAGGGAATGGCTGCCATATTATGGGGTAACTCTGTAGATTATAACAATGACCAGCGTGTGATATGGCACTTTAGTATATGAAAGACATCACTAGAATTGACACAGGCTGTTACTTATTAAAAATAAAGTACCATCTGCCAAAATAAATTGAGGGGCACATTTACAAGCCACTTGCACCCCTTTTGCGTCACTTTTAACATGGGAAAAGTAACGCAAAATTGGTGCAAGGGACTTGTAAATCTGTAAATCCAAGAGAAAAGTGCTGTCTAAAAATATTATGTTTGTATTTGGTAACAATTGTGCAGACTGACTAAAATTTGTAATTTAATATTTACGGTCAAAATGAGTGCTTATTGAAAAGGCATTCTTACATCTCGGGACATTATTCGTTTGTTTGCTAAGAAGGAACACCAGGAATAAAATAATGCAGTTACAGAAAATAAAAAGTTGATACATAATAAATGAGTTTACAAAATATTAGAAGCAGATGCTTGATAGGTCGTGCATGCTAATTTTGGATTTTTGTTGCATAATATGGGATCATTTTGCTGGCTTCTGATCCATATCGATTCATGACCCTCCCACAATTTTATACGAATGGTTTCCGAGCCCTAAACCAGCAATATCATTGTCACCTAGCTCGTCTATCCGAGCCTGTAAAGACTGTCTTGCCTCAGGGGGTTGCGCTGTTATCTAAAATTCAAGATTGCGAGACCGAGCTAATTTTTCATTTTCCAATCCTTCCTACCAATTAGATCGGCAATCATATTATATGTAGATAACCTAATTAGAATGGGTGGTAGAGGAACATTAAGGAACGTGAAAAGAACAACATTTTTCTAAATTGTCACTTCAGTCATTTGTTCAAAAAATTGTGCTGAGGAAGGCAAACGCTAAGCCACGTTTTCTGAAATATGTGTTTCAGAGCCAACCAAAACGAGGTTGGGTAGACACTAACAATTATGAATATATTGGAGTTTTATGATATTAATCTGAGAAGTGTCCACGAACCTCACAGCTTTTCACCAATGTATTTTACTATTTGTTTTAAAGTTAACCACTTGGTTAATTTATGTTCCGTTGTTCTGGATTCTCCTTGTGTGTTACAGGGCGCCCACTTCAGAGTACATTAAAAACAAGCATTGGAAATGCAATAGGTCTCGGATTTATTTGAGTTAGAGCTAATGGCATTGTAAATGGCAAAGTCCTTTAGCCATGTGTTAGGGAGTGTATGCATGTGGTGTGTAGTGGGATTGTGTGGGTTGGATTGGAATTGTAGCAATGGTGGCATGCTGCGCTTTAGATGAATAAGTTTAAAAGTAAAGTGCACCATAATGCGATTGCTACAATAGTTAATTGTGGATGCGTTAACAATTGATGTGTGCACTGATGGCTGGTGGTGTGTTTGCCTGTAGAAATTGTGCAGTGCCGGCTGGAGGTGTGTGTGCCTGGTGGAAGCGTGCACTGAAGGCTGGTGTGTGTGCCTGATAAAAGCATGCACAGACGGCTGGTGGTGTGTGTGCCTGGTGAAAACGTGCACTGACGGCTGGTGGTGTGTGTGCCTGGTGAAACCGTGCACTGACGGCTGGTGGTGTGTGTGCCTGGTGAAACCGTGCACTGACGGCTGGTGTTGTGTGTGCCTGGTGAAAGTGTGCACTGATGGCTGGTGGTGTGTGTGTGTTTGGTGAAAGCGTGCACTAACGTCTGGTAGTGTGTGCCTGGTGGAAACCTGCACTGACGGCTGGTGGTGATTGTGCCCGGTGAAAGTGTGCACTGACGGTGTGGTTGTGTGTGTGTGTGTGTGTGGTTGTGTGTGTGGTTGCGTGTGTGGTGGTGAGTGTGTGAAAGCGTGCACTGACGGCTGGTGGTGTTTATGCCCGGTTAAAGCGTGCACTGTCTGTGTTGGTGTGTGTGGTTGTGTGTGTGTTTGCGTGTGTGGTGATGAGTGTGTGGTGTGTGTGTGTGTGGTGGTGTGTTTGTGGTGGTGTGTGGTGGTGTGTGTGTGTGTGGTGTTGTGTGTGTGGTGTGTGTGGTCTTATGTGTATGGTGTTATGTGTGTGGTGTTATGTGTGTGGTGTTATGTGTGTGTGTGTGGTGGACTTAGTTTGAGTTTTCACACACTGCCCCTACACACTCACACACTGCTCACCCTACACACTCACACAATGTTCACCCTGCACACTCAAACACTGCTCACCCTGCACACTCTCACACTGCTCACCCTGCATGCTCACACACTGCTCACCCTACACACTCACACACTGCTCACCCTACACACACATACACTGTTCACCCTACACACTCTCACACTACTCACACACTGCTCACCCTACCCACTAACAGACTGCTCACCCTACACACTCACACAATGTCCACCCTGCACGCTCACACACTGTTAACCCTGCATACTCACACACTGCTCACCCTGCATGCTCACACACTGTTCACCCTGCACACTCACACACTGCTCACCCTGCACACACACACACTGCTCACCCTACACACACATGCTGCTCACCCTAAGTAATGCAAAAAGACCTAGCTATGCCCTTTGGACTGTGTTGTAATTGTACAGTAGGTTGTGAGTAGTTGCGCTTGATTGGTTGGGGCGTCCCCTCCTTGCTGCTCCCCTTACGGAGGGCCGGCTGCCTCCATGAAGCTCCTAAAACACGTGTTCAGCTGTTCTTTGTTTTAGCTCCTGTGTGTCAGTGCACCGTGTAAGCGCAGAAGCATACCCTGCTCTCTCTGGAACACTCACACTGCTGAGTCTCTCTCACTCTGCTGTCACTCTCACTCTGCTGTCACTCTCACTCTGCATAGGTACGCCCCTGCCACTCCGATGTGTGCTCACAGCACATGGGTAAACCCAGCAGCCCAGATGCACTTCTAGGGTACGTGGGGCCTCCAAGGGCTTGTGTACATATATATTTTAAACATTAACCCTTCTGAGTCACATTCTACACCTTGAAGCGTACGGATTGGTGGATAAGTGCATGCATGAATGACGTAATAACCATTGCAGTTCTCATATACATGCATAGAGATGGACGGTATACAGTTTGCCCTGTGTCTAATCACTGTCTCCCCAGAAATATTTTTATATAAAATTAGACGCTGTAAGCAGGATTCGACCCTGCGCGGGGAAACCCCAATTGATTTCGAGTCCAACGCCTTAACCACTCAGCCATCACAGCAGCTGTATGGAAAGCTTTATTTGTTTCTGAAAACACGAAGTCTCTGAAAAACGCGTGATGGAGCACCCACGTGCTAGACATGTGTGTATTAATTTTTCATGTAGGTTGAAAAAGGTCTATAGCCAAGTACACAAATCTTATAAGAACAGTGTGATATTTCTAATATTAAGTTTCCAGTGTTTAAAGTGAAAAGGTCATCAACAGAGCCAAGATCTACATCTTTTGTCTTTTTCTATTCACTGTGTGGTTAAAAGTATTTGCAGAATGAATGTACATGAATTATCAATGATCTAACAAACTGTATACAAAAATAAGATATAATCAAATTTTTTTTAAAACAACTACAAAAATATTACTAAAAAAGATATATATTTTTGGAACCATATTCTATAATAAATAAATAAAATAATTTGCTTCTATATTGGCTCTGTTGATGACCTTTTCACTTTAAACACTGGAAACTTAATATTAGAAATATCACACTGTTCTTATAAGATTTGTGTACTTGGCTATAGACCTTTTTCAACCTAAGTTACTTCCCTATGTATAGCAAGTAAAAACTGTTCAATATATAGGGGTCCCCTACTTTCAAAAATTAATTTTTCATGTATACATAGTTAAAATCACCTGAGAAATTATATGTATGTATGTTTGTGAATACAATGCGCTGTGCATGGCAATAGCAACAGGTCCCGTATACGTGGAATACACACAGGCACTGCAACTGCACAAACATTCCTCCCCGAGCCCCAACTGGCCCTTGGTTGTATGTGTTGTATTGCCATGTGGTTCGGGAAATATGGGCAATCTTTCACAGATCCCTGTGAAATATGGGTTGCATCACCAAACTGACAGCCCCTAAACCCTCTTCAGCGTGTTACCATTGTCAATGACACTAGTATTAGACAGCTGATCTAACACATTTATGCAGCATGGCTCTCTAAATTATGCAGCAGGAAAATGCTAATTATGTAGCATCATGCAGGAGATTTTCTTGCAGCATTTTTTGGGATATGTTTGAGCTAGGCAAAACAGTGGTGATTGAGATCTGTATATTTTGTTGTTGGACTACATTTGTTTTTTAGCTACAGTACCTGGGGTGGGTGTGCATGTGTGTGTGTCTGTCTGTCTGTCTGTCTGTCTGTCTGTCTGTCTCTGACCGTTTAGACCATAGATACTCTCAAACGTTTTTCGGACGGGCTGCAAAGTGTGGTCTGCGGTGAGCCTAAGGGCAGCACTGATGATAGCAAGATGGGAGTGGGGCACTGTAGGTGGTTAAATGTTGCAGGGTTCTCCATTAGGATATTTTACTGAAGTTCAGTTAGGTTGTTAATAAAAGCTCCCCCATGTATTTAACATCTTGCAGAATGTCAGTGCTCACTGAAGTGAACAGTGCTGCTGTGAACATGGGGTCTGCATGTGAAGGTCAGGAGGGCCGCAGGCACCCCCCAGCCCCTTACCTGGCCCTACTTGGAGTATCACTGCTTTGGACTATGTCTGCATTGGATATGTTCTGGTAATGACATCTCACCACAGGCCTTGTATGCCCATTCCTTTAGGTAATGCCTCATATGTAAATCTTCCCTGGCAGTGTCATACCCCCCCCAACCTTTGCCCGCTCCCCCCCCCCAATTGGAGAGGTAATGACTTTTGTGTAAATGTACCCTGATATAAGGTCTCCGCACATCCTCAGCCTGTCCATCATACTGGGAGTTGATGCTGTGTCAGAATCCTCCCTAACACGAGCAGCTCCCCCCCCGCATGGTATGCCCATGCAATAACCCCTCACCTTGCAGACATTTGCAAATGTGATAACTGCGTTGTTTTTAAGGCCGGTATTATGCTGATGTATTACAAATATTGCTTCTTCTGCGATATTCCACACCGATGAAGACTGCTGCGAGTGGGAACAATTGCTAATATGTTTTTAGGCGCAGGGTCTCATTTCCACGGTCCTCAAACCCCCAACTGCATGGTCAGACACCCTGTGAAAGTTTGAGCCTCAGGCCTCACCCGAGCCTACGGTCCCTGCTCGTGCCCCTCCCGCGCAGCCCCCTGGGGGTCCAGTAAAGATCAAAGGGCTGCCTCCCCACGCGAGCACCTCTCCCGGGCACGTGCGCATATTTACAGTCACTGTGGTGGGTTCAAAGTCCAGGAGGCAATAGTCATAAACAGAAGGCGACGGAGGACATGAGCTGGCGGGGAGGCAGTGGTGTGAGCCTAGGGAGCGGGCCTGGCCCTGCCGTCGCGGCAGAAGGGGGACTCTGACGTCACCAGAGCACGAGGGAGGGGTAACACTGGAAGGGAGGGGGAAGCGGGTGAGGCCAGGTACAATGGGGGCAGCTGGGGGTTGGGGGAGGTGGGCTCTTCCATCACCAGAGTATAAGCAGTCTCTTCCGGGGAACTGTCTGTACTGGGAGCAGTGTGAGCAGTCTGTACTGGGGAGCAGTGTGAGGAGACTGTACTGGGGAGCAGTGTGAGGAGACTGTACTGGGGAGCAGTCTGTCTTGGGAGCAGTGTGGCCAGTCTGTCTGGGGGAGCTGCCAGCAGTGTTCTAGAGAGCAGTGCAGAAAGACAACCGCGCAAGTGTTAGGTCCTGAGAGAAGTCTGCTTGCAGTCTGTACTGGGAACGTGGCCTAATGACCAGAGCTGCAAACTTTAAAGCTGGGCAACCGGGTTCAAGTCTCTGCGCCCGCTCACCATCCTGTGATTCTGAGCAAATCCCATAATCTCATTGTGCCTAAAAAACTAATGCACCCTTCTGTAATGCAATTGCTGCTCATATATAGTGCTCCAATACCTTCGCGTAGAGTCCATGCTATATAAAACAGCAACACAATAGAAGAGAGCAGTGAGTGCTAGTTCTTTACCAAAGAGCATGATAGGTAGTTCATTCCAAGAAGCAGTGAGCTGAATCAGTGCATACCGTCCGCTCAAGCAGCCTTCTCTTGAATGTAGTGCTCAATGGCTGCACGTCTTCGGTGACAAAATCCGAAAGCTGCACATCTGACCTACGCCACTCTAATTATACTGCGTGGCTCTCAGAGGCAGAAAAGGAAGGGGCCGCCACCTCAGCTCCTGGGCTCCGGGTTGGAGCGCCGGAGTGCCCTGTCTGCTGTTTTGCCCGTGGACCGAAGAATAGGACGGAGGGGAGGAGGGCAGGCGCTGGGGAAAGGTCCTGTGAAGAAAAAAAACGCCCGCGAATGGTGCACGCGCGCGCCAGCATATGTCTTCAATTATCCCGCCCTTGTCTGGGTGGGATAATTGAAGACATATGGGCATGTGCGTAACAGACACCAATAGGCCATAGGCGGAGCTACGCGACCGCCCATGGCCTATTGCATGTTCTGTTTAAAAACAGCACGCACAATAAGAATGGACCTAGAATATAACACTCAGAAATGCGTGGAATTTCCAGGTCCATTTTCAATTCCCTTCGGAAAAGGACTTGCTGCGTGACATTGCTGCGCAGTCTACGGCTTGCCCGAGCCCTAAAAACTGTGAGTGTACTAAATAGAAACAGCCTGGGGAAATTTGACAGAACAGTGGAACTGGAACAGAAGATAGAAAACTTTCCGAGATGTAGAATCTAGCGAACATGAAAGCGAGACCAAGGTACTGATGGAGCAAAGATTCGCACGTGAAGCGACTTGCTTGTATTCATGAACCTCGAATAATGTTAATAGATTAACCAACATGTTTGTTTTACTAATATCACATTTTACATAAACATTTGGGTGTCCGAGTGAAGCTTGCTTATGTGTTTTACTAACTGTAATACGCTTGCATCTAAGATGACTGCTGCTACGCAAGGGTTTCTACTGCGCATGCGTCTGTCATACTCACGTGACATGGCGTATTCTTTGTTTTGGAGGAAATCTGTCGCTTCTGCGCACTAGAACTAAGATGGCTGTTTTGTGTTCTCACATGCGAGAAGCTTGCACTGCTGCTTTTGCTAATCTGTCCGTTCTGCCTAATCCTAATGCTAAAGTTAAATGTAAAATAATGGGTATAGAGTAGAGATGCATGGTATACAGTGTATTCATTTATTCTGTGTTCTGTTTTCCATTTCGTGTTACACTCTGAAAACTGGCCTGACTTGTAATGCTGTACTCCATCTTTGTTGAAACTGCGACTGCGCGAAAATCTCAAGTCTCTGGAACAGTGACCGTTGGACTGCAGCCAAGGAGCTGACTGACTAGAAGATGCTCCTGGGAACATGAACTTGTGAACCTAAATTTTTTTACAATGTTATAACAATGTATTTGTCAATAGAACATCCATTGTTGGGTAGAATCAAACGTCATGAGAACCTAAAATTGATGGGTGGGAACGTAAATTTGAATATGAGACTGTAAAAGTCTCATTTTTAGTATGGTGTGACGACCTCTTCTCACTCTTTGACCAATCAAAATTGGGAATTCTTACACTTGCAACATTGGGGGGTGGCACACTGACCTGGAAAATAGTATAACTAGAGTAGGCTTAGCTAGTTAATTTGTCCGACTTGTCCGAATAGCTGACCTGTCACTGACCCAACGCACTCAATAGGTGACTAAGAGCAGAGGGCTGCGGAGCACTATGTCGGAAGATTCGCAGACCCAATCGGGGTTCTGGGAAGCTGAGGTGCTGGCGAAGAACTTTGTCTGTGAAATCAATAACCCAATCGGGGTTCTGACTGTTAGCTGCAGAGAGGGAGTAGCGCAGGCATTGCAACTGAACTGCGGGTGCTAGTCTTAACCTTTGGTGGTCCTGTCCTGATCCAATTCTGGTTTTCCTGTCCTGATTCTGATCTGCACCTGCTGGCCTACTGGCAACTATAGCTTTTGGGGTTCTCCTGTCTTTCAAACTGACCCGTGGCCAGGGTTGGTCTTCACACCATTTAGGTAAATATAAATCTGTGTGGGTTTGTCATCGTATATCTTGTTCCTTCTCTTTACCCTCCCTATTTGTGAAAGCTTGGATTATATATACATGTTCCCTTTCTTCTACCCACCCTATGGTCAGAATCTTTTGCAATCTATTTTATAGCATGTTCATTTTACCTTATCTTTCCTTTAATAAATGATCAATTCGTTTTAGATTTAATAGAGTGTTCCATTTTCTTACCTTCCCTATAGTTGAATGATAAAATTGATTACGTAGCGTGTTCCTTTTTTCTTACCCTCCCTTTAAATTGACTGCTCAAATCGTTTGATTATATAGCATGTTGCCTTTTCTTACCTTCCTTTATTGTGAAATGATTAGTATAATATATCTTTTGCATAG
Source organism: Lissotriton vulgaris (assembly GCF_964263255.1). NCBI lineage: Eukaryota > Metazoa > Chordata > Amphibia > Caudata > Salamandridae > Lissotriton > Lissotriton vulgaris. Next base: position 1,884,061,113 of record NC_141687.1, on the reverse strand, counting down.
TTAAACATTAATTCTGATTTTCTTTATTGAGAGTCTTTTGGTGTTTAATCTCTGGATCATGACCATTCATGAAATTTAGATTAAGAGTTTAAAACTTCCCGAGTCTGTGGTTATTATATGAGTGCAAATGCTATTGTTTATTGAACTATCTTTAAAACTAACTCCCTGATCCAATAGGTTACATGTACCAGCGACAAGGATTGGTAAGTCAATGGTATAGGACCTAGTAGGTAAAAATATCTGGTAGTAGAGCGAAGGTTACCTGATTAAGTAAATGAGTTATTGATTATGGGCCCAGGTGAGTATGATGAAATTATAGTCTAATGACCTGCGCGGAGTACCATATGGTGAGTTATAGCTATGTTTGGATCCCATAAATAATTGACGCTCAATCAAGGAAAACCTTTGAGAAGTCCTGCAACTACACTACCTTCAGCGACACAAAGGCCGGCCTCGCGCCTGTATGAGGCGGCGGCCTTCCCCTATTTCGCTGCCTCGCGCTCTCGCTTCGGCTTTGTTATTTTCTCATAATGCACTCATGTATAAGCTAATAATGCGAACAGTGAGAAAAAAAGAGACTTCTAGAAAAAAATCAAGAAAAGAAGAAACCGAATAGGATGAGGGCAATTGGGGTCGCCCTGTCTCATTGGCGCTGGAGAGATGTTACCCCCGGTTTTTACCGTATCGCTTATTACACAATTTATGACAAATGAAAAGTGATTCCGTCGTTCATTGTGCGGTGGCAGCCAACTCAACGTGCACGTAGAGTTCATTTCACGTTTAAACACTATCTTAATTATAGACAGAGTGAAATGGACAAGCTATCCGCTTCCCTAAATTGCATTCTAACAGATGACTTCATTTCCTATCACATTCTACAGAAGATAGATTTGGGGAAGAGCCGTGTTCAGCGTGAGGCCCGCTTCGCCCACCTGACTGTAATTATGATAGGATTTCAGCAGACTGTATGACAACAAGTGTTCCCTGCGAGACGGCGATCATTGTTCGGCGCATGTTCCATATTCATTGTGAGATACGGAAGGCGCTCCAGGGAGAGAAAATGTATATGGAAATGACGCTGTGTCTGAGCTAGCGCCGCCGCCACATACTAACATATAGCTCAGAACAAGAAGTTGCCACTTACTGTCTGGGTGCAAATAGAAATCCAGGAATTCCTCCAAAGAGGGTCTGAGGGAGATTTCGACCAATAGCGAGATGTGATTTTTAAATCCAGTAACAGCAGCGAGACAAAGCATAATGAGGCAAGCAGGAGACGAGAAGAAGGCAGCTGCCTTTACAGGGGTAATATAACATAGATCATGGAAGAAGCACGCGCTGCAAGCTAAATAATACATTCTGTGCTCACATGCCACAGTCTCAGCCTCAGAAGCATGAAATACAGAGTCAACAGAATGCTGACATGAGGACCTGTTTCATCATAACGGGCTGATGCTGAGATGTGTACATGCACTTCACACTGGAGGGATGGCCATGAGAACATGTCACTCCACTCGCAGGAGCACGGTGCAAGAACATGTGAGGAAAGCAAGCAGAACCTTCGTGATCAGTAGTTAGATGAGTATTATCTGTAATGTTTTGTTCAAAAGGCCAAGTTATTCCGAGGTCATTCATAATATGAATTGTTTGGGTTTCTAAGCAAATTCCATATTGCCAAACAAGGATAATAGTAAGGCTTATAGCATAGACTAATTACAACAAGTAGGAAGACTGTGTGAATAGAAGCAAATCAATATTTATGATAATAATGATGATAATAATAATAATAATGGAGCAACACCATTAATTATCTAGACTAAACGTAATAATGTCCTTTTTAAAAAAAAGATTTTTAATTTTATTGTCAGGATGCATCATATACATAACTGTCCGCCTACAACCCTTCTCAGGCCGGCATTACAATGAAACTGATCTGAAAAAACACAGTACAAAGATGCAGACAGTGTGCAAGTCAGATGCTCAAATAGGTGTCACGGACGGAGGACGACACTCCGCCCCCTCTGTGATATCATGTAACGTATTATTTTAACATTTTCGCCCCCCGCACCCCCCAAACAAACTGTCCCAACTCCCCCCCTCCCCCCGTAGTGGCTCCAGATACATGGCTGTGCAGTTGCGGTGAATGGAGTGCCTAGCTCTGTCATGTGAACTCCAAGATCGTCTTCAGGGCCCGCCCAGGGGGTACCTCAGCCGGTCACGTTCTCCTCCCCCCCGACTAGGACAGGACACGTTATGTCCCCTTGTTGTCTTCTTCCCAGGGTACCAACTCTATTGTGTGCCTTCAAATCGCGCATCTACTCCTGCACTGCCTGACGGCCTGTGTCAAGCAGCACTGACTGCTCCTCCCCTTCCCGCTCCTCAACAGTGTCCTTTGAACCAATATATGTCTGGTACAGTCCCCAGAAGTTCCTAGGCCGGCTCCTGGGAGGGAGCAATTCACCATATATTTCCGATTGCGTGTTGCAAAACAACATGTCACTGGACCATCGTTTCAATGTAGGTAAGGGGCCCCTCATCCAGCACTTTGCCACTACTCTCTTTGCAAGTAGCATTCCCATGCCTACCAATTTTCTCACCGCCACAGGCACCCCTTTCGAGTATCCAAGTAGGGCAAGGGCAGGGTCCATTGCCACATCTGACTCAACTACAGTGCCCAGTTCTGTAAACACCGAGCGCCAGAACTTCTGCACCCCCGGGCAGTCCCAGGCCAAGTGCAAAAAATCCGCCACTGGGGTGCGACACCTTTCACATTCCGGGGTCTCACGTAGTCCATACCTGTGGAGCCTCTCCGGCGTGTAATAAACCCGCTGCAGGTATTTGAAGTGGACCAAGCGATGTCGTCCGTTCAATGATATTTTTCTAGAGTTTGCGCAGCAGTATGCCCACATGTTATCGTCTATTTGGATATGTAAGTCGCTTTGCCAGTCGAAGCGCGCCTTAGTGTATCGTTGCGCAGTGTGCTCGTGTCCTATCTTGTAAAGCTTCGTTATGAGTTTCTGGGGTGCAGCTGTGTTGATGACACATGTCAGCTCCGGGACTTCGGGTGGCTCCTCCAGATCTGGGCCCAACAGCTCGAGAAATGCACTGCGTACCCTATGGAATTGAAATCGCTGCAGTTGCGTGGGCTGAGTTCCCTCCTGCGCAATCTGCTCCCATGTCTTAACCTTCCCTTGTTCGAATAGGTCCCCCACCGTGTGTATACCTAGCTTCCGGAGTGCTCCAGAGACCGCCGTCTCCGCCAGAGTGGGCAGCCACAACACCCAATTTGTAGGCATGTGCGGCGAGTATAGCAACTCCTTGTCCTGTCTTCGCAGCAGGGAGTGCCAAGCGTGATTGGTTGTCATAATAGATTCTAATGTCCCCACCCTGTCCATAGGGCCACATATCGTTGCCGGGAGGGGCACAGGGTCCGCGAAAAGTTTCTCCATGAGTACGTGAGGAATATCCGGACCGCCGTGGATCCACGTGTGGAGATGGGCAGCCTGTGCAACTCTGTAATACCTTTCCATATCTGGCGCGCCTAGGCCCCCCTGTTCATACGGTAGCTTCAACACATCCCATTTCACTTTGGGTTGCTTGCCGCCCCAGGCCAGTCGAATGAGTAGTTTGGTCAGTGTGGCAAAAAAGGCCTTTGATAATACTATTGGGATATTGTTGAAGAGGAATAAAAACCTCGGGAGTACCACCATTTTCATTATAGCTATTCGTCCCATTAGAGACAGAGGCAGTTTAATCCAGATCTCCACATCATCCTCCAGTTTTCTACAGGCTACACCATAATTCTCTCTGGTCGTAACGTCTGGGTCAGTGTGGAGCATAATACCTAAGTATCGAATCGGCTCAGTAGTCCACTGTAGCGGATATTCCATGTCGAAGGGTACAGTGACGGGAATAAGAGGAAAGGCAACTGACTTCGCCCAATTCACTCGGAGTCCAGAGAGTGCGCCAAAGTGCACCACTTCCCTCAGGACTGAGGATAAGTTATTAGCCGGGTCTCTGACATAGAGCAGGGTGTCATCAGCGTAGGTAGATATTCCAATCTTGTACGTTGGGTAGTTAATGGCCTCATACGAGTGGTATTCTCTGATCGCACAGGCCAATGGCTCCGCCACCAGAGCATAGAGTAGCGGCGAGAGAGGGAATCCTTGCCTGGTGCCCCTGCTAATTTCGAATGGCTCCGATACCCTATCGCCCAGTCGGACACGCGCCGTGGGTCCGTGGTATAGTGCACCCAGCATTTGGAGGAACGGTTCTCCTGGGCCCATTTTCTTAAGGACTCTATTCAGGAATGGCCACTCTACTGAGTCAAAAGCTTTCTCCATGTCCAGGAACACCGCTATCGCCTTGGTGTCCTGTCGCGTGTGCTGGATGGTCCCCATCACCGTGCGTATGTTATAGGTGAGGTTGCGCGTAGGGATAAATCCCGCTTGTTCAGGGGCCACCAGTTTGGGGGCTACCAACGCCAGTCGAGCAGCTAGCTCCTTCGCATATAGTTTGGCGTCCACGTTCAATAGGGACAGCGGCCGATATGAACTTGCTTGGGCAGGGGGCTTACCCGGTTTTAGGACCGTAATGAGCATCGCCTCTCTCATTGAGGGCGGCATGTTTCCCTCCTCGCAGATGTCGTCCAAGTTTCCAAGTTTAAGTTTATTATGTTTTTGGCTCTCAAAAGAGGGCCACATAAAATAAACACATAATTATACATCATTAGTTACAATAAAAACACAAGGAACTAAAGATAAAGGAATCACTTCATATCCACTGGTCGAACAGTCACCTAACATTTCTCTAGGTATCATTAATAAATATCTAAAAATCCTTTAAAAAAGTTAAAAATTCTGAAGCAAAACATTTCATTTGGTGGACAATAAAGTGCATGGAAAAAAGTTTTTACATTTAAGATTTTTAATTGTAGACAAATAGGTTTTAACCATTTATAGCGTAATGGGCGTAGTGCAGGACAAATAAACAAGACATGATTACGATCCTGTACAGCATTATAACAGAGATTACATATTGGAGATGATCCATACCACTTTGCAAAAAGAAGATTCAGTGGGAGCAAATCTTGTCTTAAAAGGTACCATAACCTACGGACTCTATGGGGGATATTCCAGGTGAGATATTGTTGGGCTGCTTTGGTGAGTATGTGTTTATCAGTAATTGCCTATCTTTTTTTCCTTGTTGGGCAACCATATCCAATTTAAAACAGAGTTCCCAAGATGCGCATTTTAATTTAGACTTTAGTTCAGAAGGAGTAAGTAAAAACAAAGTACTTACATCCAACTCTAACAGAGTTACTGCTTTTCTAAAGTTTTTTACTAGCAGGGAAAACTCGTTAAAATTGCCCAGGAGTTCATTTTTGATGGCTTCCCGTAAGGAACCCGATTTACCTCTAGCCAAACAGGCTACCCACCTTACGAGGGCAATCAATCCCTGTACCCAACAACTTCGGAGTGCAAATTCCAGCCTGCATGAAGATACAGAGCAAGCTGTATTAAGGGAAGAAATTCTTCTTAGTACCTTTCCTTCCATTATTTGCAAGAATCCCCAGTGTCTTAACTCCACTAATGTCATCAAATAGCATGGAGAGATGCGGGAGGAGCCTGTCTGTAAAAGCTTACCGTCAACCCGTCCACTCTAGGTGCACTGTCAGGCCTCCTGCTATCCAGCGCGTCCGAGATCTCTTCCTGTAGAATGGGTGACATCAGGAAGTCTCTTTGCCAGTTGTCTAGGAATGGCATCTTGATGTAGCTCAGGTAGCTGTCAATCTGTTCCTCTACCCCGGAAAGCTTAGTGGTATATAAATCTGCATAATAGTTTCTGAACTCGGCCAGGATTTCCCCCTCCTCAGTGAGCAGCTCCCCTGCCTCCGATTCCAGTTCCGGGACAACTTGTCTCCTCCTGGTGCCTTTCATTATTTTAGCCAGCAGGGAGCCGGGGCGCTCCCCTTCTCCATATACACGCGCCGTTGCATATTTTCCCAGGTGCCGGACTTCCCTGTCTGCCTCCTCATTGAACTCTGAAAGTAGCTTTTGCAGTTCCCCCGACTCGGCCTCGGCTATGCCCGCTATGTGCTGCCTCTCCACGTCTGCTATCTGTCGCTCGAGATGCGCCAACCTCTGTCTAATAGCTTTCAGCACGCTAGAGGGCTTAGCCATCGCCACTCCCCTGATGCAGACTTTAAATGCTTCCCACACAGTCCGGAAACTGTCTACTGATCCTATATTTGTTTCAAAGAACGAGTCTATCTCTTCACCCAGCTCACCCCTGAACCCCTCGTCTAGCAGTGAGTATGGGGGGAAGCGCCATGTGAATGGGGGGATTCTACGTTGGGGGGAGTTAAGAATCAGTAGTAAAGGGGAGTGGTCTGACAGAGTGCGCGGCAATATCTTGCACGTCCACACCATCTCTAGTAGTGAGCGCGTAGCCAGCCAGTAATCTATCCTGGTGTGTATGTTGTGGTAGGCAGAGTAGTGTGTGTAGCCCCCCCTGTCCTGGTGTCTCTCCCTCCAGACATCCACTAATTCCAACTGTACCATTTCGGCCTGCATTTGAATAGCGGCAGCCGCCGGGCGTCTGGGGGGGCCCGCAGATCTGTCTAGCTCGGTGTCAAATATCAAGTTGAAGTCCCCTCCCCAAAGCATTCTAGAGGGGCCGATCCCCACACAGTGCCTGGCTGCCGCAGCATAAAAGTCAGGAGAATCGTAATTGGAGCCGTACACATTCATCACTACTAAATCATGTCCTTTACCCACACACCTAGACAACACAAACCTCCCCTCTGGGTCAGCGCTCAGTAATGAGAGGTGCAATTTGGACTTGGGATTTACCCACGTGATGACCCCCCTCGCATGAGTCGTAAAGCCCGCATATGTGATGTTCCCAAGGAGCCCCCTAGAAGAGAGCATCTTGCTAGCGTTGGGCAGGTGCGTTTCCTGCAACAATGCAAGGTCTATCTGATGTCTCTGCAGGTAGTGTAGGACTTTACGTAGCTTTCGGTAGTCATTGAGGCCCCTCACATTCCATGTTATTGCTTTAAAGGACTCGGTGTCCCCCACCGTGTGCCCAGGTTGCACGTCAGACATAATCATACAGGTGTTCTATTGTGTGTGCACTCAGCACCTGACTCTGATCGCCCACTGCGTATGGGATCCCAATAGTTGGGGCGCAGGTGTGTAAGCCTATATGCACCCTGTGTACAGTGGTATACTTGTCAAAAGCATTCGAATACTGAATCTTGAGTACTCTGACCCAGTGAGTAAGGACCTGGACCTCAGCACATAAACCACCTAGAGCGCTCAGCCAGCACATGACAACCCTCATTGACATAGCTTCTCCCAATTCTCCCGGAATCCGCCCACCATGTAGGAACCTCAACATTACCCCCGAACCCACCCACCTCCCACAGCCAACCAACCCCAACCTGGTCAGACCGACACCCCAGCCCTCCCCCCCCCCCTCCTCCCCAACCAGAACCCAAGACCCAATCCCAAACTGGGCACAATGTGGACCAGAAATGCTAACAGCGCTAGGGCAGAGGTTGCCACACAGATCTCATTGTCCTGCTCCTCCAGACTGGCCCTGCAGGTGAGTATCACAGGCCTGCCCCGACACCATCACCCTACACATAAGTGTCGACCCTGGCCAAGTAGTGTCCTCATCAAGTAGGTGGTGGAGCCCCCTTTCGCCCCCACCCCGCACAGAGTCACCGCTTCAGTCAAGTCCTGGCGCTCTGGTATCAAATATCATACGGTCCCCAGCCCCCAGCAGTGTCAAAAATCAGTGCACCCCTCCCCTTGGCGCCACACCAGCATGCAAGGATCTCACCCGGTATGGTTCCTGTCATCTCCCCCATCAAAGTTCCCAAGGGCTCTGAGGAGCATCCGCCTATGCCTCAGAGGACCTGCAGTTCAAGTCTGTGGTTCTGGGGACACCGCTGGCGCTCAGAACTCTGCACCTTCCACTTAGTCCTGTTCTTCCAGGTCGTTGTTGCCGCTTGGCTCCCCAGACTGACTCCTTGGGTTGCTGCGCTGCTCCTTAGCCCACACCTTCAAAGATTTCTGCAGTTCTTTAGGGTCTGTGAAGAAATGCGAGCGCCCCTGCCTGTTGATTCGCAGTCTCGCAGGGTGTAGCATGGCGTAATCCAGACCAAGTTCCCAGAGCTGTTGCTTGTACGGGGCAAAGTGCCTTCTCTCCTCCTGGACTTTTGCCGTAAAGTCTGGGTAAAGTGATATATCCATTCCCTCGTACTGGAGCTTTCCTTTTTCCCGCGCCGTCCTCAGTGCCGCGTCTCTGTCTCTATAATTGAGGAGTTTTGCGATGATTGGTCTGGGGTTTGCTCCCGGGGGTGGACGTGGTCCCAGTGTGCGGTGTGCACGCTCCACTATAAACAATGGGGAGAAGACGCTGTCCCCCAGGAGAGTGACCAGGAGTTTCTCGACAAACAGCTCCATCTTCCCCGTCTGTGTTGTGTCCGCCACTCCCGTGATGCGAATGTTCGATCTTCGAGAGCGCGCCTCCAAGTCTTCAGACTTGTCTTGGATGACCTGCAGCAGTCTGCTGAACTGTTTGCGGTCACTTTCCCATTCCGTCTGCGCTTCCTCGGCTTCAGTTAGGTGTCTCTCCGTCATGTCTAGTCTCTCCGCATGTTTGTCGACTCTCTCGGACATACGGTCCATGCGGTACGAGAGCGCATCAATTTTGGTGCCAATCGCAGTCATGCCTTCCTGTAGCCCCTTTTCCATAGTTGTCAGCATGTCCTTGATCTCCGCACAGAGTGAGCCCCCCGGTTCTCCGCCGCGTGGTGGTGTCGACTCCGCTCTTGGCTCCGGCGTTGGTCAAAAGAGAGTTTGGTCTGAGTCCTGTCACCCTTCCCCATGTCTGCTCCGGGAGGACAGTGAGCGCCCGTGGGCCTGTGTCGTCAGCGGGCGTCTTTCCCTTGGTTGACTGTCCTGTAACTCGCTCCTCGCCACCCCCCGGCCTGGTCCCGGCGCGATGTGAGGGCCCCCCACTCAGGGCTCGTGTCACTCAGCTGAGGTCCCCGATCCCTTCGGTGGCCACTCGTGTGGGATGGCGGCCAGTCACTCGTGCTGCTGGTAGCCCAAAGGGGGGAAGGGTGGGGTGGCGAGGGGGAGCTGCTATTGCCACTTCGGTTGCGTCCCCAAGCCGACCTCTCCACGGGGCCAGAGGGAGAGAACAGTTCCTCCGCAGCCTCCGCGACGTTCCTGCGCAGAGTAGTACATGTCCCAATGCCAGTCGGGCTGAGGCGCGCTCTTTCAGGTAGGCCACAGTTGCCACTGCCGTGTCCGGGTTCTCACCGCCGCACTGGGGGTATCACAGGCCCATCCACCTGAGTTTATTCACTTCCCGCTATGCACCCCCGGGTCCGGTATCATGTGCTGCTCCCAAGCGCGCTACACTCACAGGGGGGAGCCGCCGTCGTCAGCGGCCATGAGGCGCCCTCAGGCTCCGAGCTCGAGTACTCACTCCGGGTATCCAAGGGGGGGGCACGGGCGTCCTCCGGCTCCCAGTGGGCTGTAGTCCCCGTCTCCTGCTCTGCGATCCTCAGAGCAATGCTCGGATGCGGTATCGGGGGCTCTCACACCGGACCTCCGGGGGCCTCCGGGGGCCGGTCCTGCCAGCGCCCGCAGGCAAGGTGACGCAGGGCGGCTCGCCTGCCAGGGGAGGCCGGTGAGTGCGGCCTGGTCCGGCGCTCTCGGAAGGGGCTTGCTTCCGTCGGAGTTCTGGAACGTCCAGAGTCGAAATAAACGGTAACTAGACATAATATCGACTCCATAATATCGAATGGACAAAATATCGAGTAAAAAATATCGACAGTAATAAAATATCGATATCAAAAATATCGTTTGTCAAAATATCGACTATAAAAATGATTAAAAAATATAGATTACAAAAATATCGACTCAAAAATATTGACCAGACAAAATATCGATAAATAGTCAAAGTAAAAAATATCGAGAATATGTAGAAAAAATGTAAAAAAAAAAATAATAATTTTATTAAAATTAATATAAATTGTAGTTAATGTTTAGGAGCGGGTTGTGGGTTTATAGGGGAATAGGGTGGGAAGTAATTTAATAATAATTAATTAATTAATATATGTTTTTTAATTTGTTAATTTATTAATTAATTGGTAATTATTTAATATTAATTAGTTAATGAATTAATAAAAAAAATTACATATGTTTTAATTAATTAATTGGTAATTAATTAATAGTAATTAGTTAATTACATTAATTAGAGTAATTTTTTTATTATCTATAATTTTCTGTTATTGTTAAATAATTAATTGGGAATATTTATATTAATTAATACATTCTATTAATTACAGCTAATGTGCTAATATATTTACTTTATTGTTATTGTTAATTATTAATTAAATAATAATAATTAATGTTGTGTAAAGGAGTTTTTTTAGGGTTTAGGTTCAGTTTTCAATTCTTGGGTAAAGGGGTATTTTTTTGGGTTCAGGGTCAGTTTTCAGTTTGTGGGTAAAGAGGTTTTTTAAGGGTTCAGGGTCAGTTTTCAGTTCTTGGGTAAAGGTGTATTTTTGGGTTCAGGGTCAATTTTCAGTTTGTGGGTAAAGGGTTTTTTTAAGGGTTCAGGGTCAGTTTTCAGTTTGTGGGTAAAGGGGTATTTTTATGGTTCAAGGTCAGTTTTCAGTTTGTGGGTAAAGGGGTATTTTTATGGTTCAAGGTTCGTTTTCAGTTCTTTGGTAAAGGGGTATTTTTTGGGTTCAGGGACAGTTTTCAGTTTGTGGTTAAAGGGGTTTTTTAAGCGTTTTGGATTAGTTTTCAGTTCTTGGGTAAAGGGGTATTTTTTGGGTTCAGGGTCAGTTTTCAGTTTGTGGGTTAAGGGGTTTTTTAAGGGTTCAGGGTCAGTTTTCAGTTCTTGGGTAAAGGTGTATTTTTGGGGTTCAGGGTCAGTTTTCAGTTTGTGGGTTAAGGGGTTTTTAAAGGGTTCAGGGTCAGTTTTCAGTTTGTGGGGAAAGGGGTATTTATAGGGTTCAGGGTCAGTTTTCAGTTCTTGGGTAAAGGGGTATTTTTTGGGTTCAGGGTCAGTTTTCAGTTTTTGGGTAAAGGGGTATTTGTAGGGTTCTGGGTCAGTTTTCAGTTCTTGGGTAAAGGGTTATGTTTTTGGGTTCAGGGTCAGTTTTCAGTTTTTGGGTTAAGGGGTTTTTTAAGGGTTCATGGTCAGTTTTTAGTTTTTGGGTAAAGGGGTATTTTTAGGGTTCAGGGTCAGTTTTCAGTTCTTGGGTAAAGGGGTATTGTTTGGGTTCAGGGTCAGTTTTCATTTTTTGGGTAAAGGTTTTTTTTAGGGTTCAGGGTCAGTTTTGTGTTTTTGGGTAAAGGGGTATTTTTAGGGTTCAGGGTCAGTTTTGTGTTTTTGGGTGAAGGGGTATTTTTAGTGTTCAGGGTCAGTTTTGGGTTTTTGGGGTTCAGGCGTACAGGGTAAAAATAAAAAAAATTAATTAAAGCTATTAAATAAAATTAAACATAAAAATATTACATTAAATTATTAAGTTTTTAATTTATCTAAAAAATATATGTATTAGCACCTTCCCTGATAGTAGCTAGACTGGAGTTGGAATAGTAATTATTAATTGGTTAGTGTCCAGCACCTTCACTGATATTAGCTACACTGGAGTTAGATTAGTAATTAATCATTGCTCAGTGTCCACCACCTTCCCTGATGTTAGCTTGACTGGAGTAGGAATAGTAAATAATTATTGGTCAGTGTCCAGCACCTTCCATGATATTAGCTTGACTGGAGTAGCAATAGGAAATATTAAATTGGTCAGTGTCCAGCACATTTGCATACATTTTTACATTACTGTCTTATAATATGAAAAAAAGCAAAATGGATGTTTTCACAAAACTTTATTAAACATTTTTGATTTTTTTAATGTGTACAACAATACAATCACAAACAAAAATAACATAACATTATTTTGAAATGTAGTATTCGCAGAATAACACATTATCATTTATATACATGTTGTAAATTATAAAACAAAATTAGTTAACAACATTTTTTCAGTAAATATAAAATATAGTCATCATTAACTTTGAGTTACAAATATTTATATTTAATTAAATAAAAAACAAGATTTTTTTAAGTTTCTTCCATTTATATTTAATAATGTTAATATTATATATTAATATTATTAAATATATATTTTTAACATTTACATATTTATAAAGTAACGTGACAATTATTACATTTGCTCAAGAAATTAAAATACAAATTAAAACATTTGTTGTTACATATTTCAGACAATGTTGTTTTTAAATGAAACATATAAATATATTATGTTGTAAACTTTATAACAGTATAGGGGAACAATATGTTTAATAATAATATCTGGTATTGCCAAAATATTATTTATGCAATTATATACTTTTATAATACTTATAAATTATTATAAAACATTTTGTAATAATTAATAAAAATAATAACAAATATATTTATTATTATAATTATTAATTACTAAACATAATCATTTATTTATTCTTTTCAGAAAAATATACATTCAGAGAAAGAAAAATACATTATTTCAGGGCATTGTTTATATATTAAATGGTTATAATTTTGATATTAATAACAATAAATAAGTTATAATATTTATTATTATTAATTATTACCATAAACAATTATAATGTTTAGTTAAAAACAAACACAAAGTTATTCCTATAAATGTACACAATAAGAAAATATTAACATCTTTTATTCCAAGTCTTACATAATTTTTTAATATTATTAATATATAATAATTACTATATATTAATTAATATTAAATATATTTGTATTTTTTAAACATGTTAAATTATAATGACTCTAGTGTATTAATTTGTTAAAATAACAATGTGTATGTATTATATTTTTTAACTATAACATTGTATCGTCTATGATACCTTTTCAAAAATGGTTTAAGGGGACTACTTTTTTACCGCGTAAGGTTATTGCGCTTCATTCAGGACTGGAGAAGCTCGCGGTTGGGAGTTGCTTCGCGTGGAGAGAGGTAAGGTTATTTTTACATACAAATTATAACTGAGTGGTAATGTTTGAAAGTATATTCGAACTGTGTAGTGTTTTTTTGTGTATGTATGAATTGTTTAAGTAGCGTTTAGGTGAAATGTCGTCGTTATAGATGCGTCGTGTATGTTTTAGTTCTAGTGTTATTTTAAGTGTTCGGAAATGTCTTCTTACATGGTTACTGTTAATTGTGAGTGTATTTACAAATGTTATGGGCTATTTGTGGGTGGGTTTCGTTATGTCTGTTATTTTACAGGTTGCGGTTCCTCGCATGAAAACTACATGGAAGGAACTGTGTTTTTTTCCGGAGAAACTAAAGTATGACTTATTATGGTTATATTTTGATATGTATCTCCTATTTTTCGTGTTTGCCAGGAGCGGATTTTACACATTTTCTACATTTTTCGGGTTTTTGTAGGGTTTTGAATTGGATTGATACATTGATATGCGTGACCGTTTTTTAAAAGTTGTGTGTATATCACTTTAAATACTAAAGTGTCCACACTACTGTTTTCTGGATTTCCTGGAGCGTTTATTTCTTTTTTACTTAATTTTCGGGTTTTTGAGGGTTTCCCATATTGGAATTGTCCTATATTGGAATGGATTGTATGGATTGTATTTTGCTTGATTACGTCTTTTTTATCTTTTAAGTTTTTAAAGTACTTTTTTTATTGGGTGGGAAATGTCGATTTTTATGTAATGTGTATGTGTGATGTAATTATAAATATTGCATATTTGTTCAGAAATAATGTTCCAAATTTTGATAAGTTTGTTAAACAAATATGTATTATTTAGAATTGTTTACAAATGTTTATGATTTGTAATTTTACCATTATTGTAAGAAGACATTAGTATATTTTGTAGACATTTTTATAGTAGACTTTTAGCTATTATTGACAGGTATTCTAATCCTCTAGTTGTAGGGTATAGTGTGACTTGACTTTGCAGTAGTCGGAACATTTGTTTAGTTTGTTTAGTGAGTTTTGGACCAATTTGGGACACAGATTGTTCCATTCTTAGTTCTTGATAGCTTTGTTCTTTTTTCAAAGCTTCTAGAAGGTTATGGAATGTGGGTTTGCCTCTGCTTGTGGTAGCTTGGAAAGCATTATGCCACCCTTCTACACTGTTGTTTGTTTTAGCCTCTTGGTTTAAAGTACTATGATAGACATTCCACCAAGGGATTTGGAATTTGGGTTGGCGTCGATGTCCAGATCTGTGCAACCTTCCCACCCAAGTATCTTCGAAATAGTCCAGTAATGGGGTTAGTTTATCTTCATTCCTCTTGTAATATGTGCTGTCAATTAATAAATTGTAGTGTTCCGCTACATCGGTAACAGGAACGTAGGCCAGGGCTATCAATTTTTTAACTTGATAGGCAAAGGTGCTATCTGTTGAGTATAGTATACTTAACGTTGATTTTTGGAGATGCCTCCATATGCTCTGATTAAAATGATAATAGCAACCCTGGATTGCTGTGTGGGGAAATGTTCTCAAAATAATATTAATCATAGCTAATTCGAAATCAATAATTATTTATTCTGGAAAATAATTATTGATTTCAGTTTTGAGAACATTTAATATTTCTGTATAAGTGTTTTGCTGTTTGTTGGGTAGCAAACAGTAAATGAAAGGTATGTTAGAGTTATGGTATAAACCGTGGATGGAATATAGTTGATAAAAAGGTTTTGGGCATGGTTTAAATGTTCCATCCATCATCCATTGGGGACACTGTTGGATTTTTCTTAAATTACTTGCAGTTGCAAACATAATGATTCTGTTTGTACTGCTTTCATTGTCAAAAAGGATAAATTTGTAGGAGCTGGAATGGAGGCTGCAGAGAACCACGCCTCTGCGTAGTCTCCCGTGACCCAGAATCTGGACTCCACCCCCTCAATGGCGATAGCGGGACGCTAGCTGCTCTTGTCCGGGGCTCCCCGCTCGAAATCCGGGCAGAGTAATCTTGTTACACAAGGACATCGGAAATGGGTGAAGGATAAGAGCAACGCCGAGAAAAATGCAGAGAAAACGCCGAGAAAAGCTGCTCCCGATCCAGTCTCTGTCACCACGCGTGTCTGGACCTGACCTGAGCTCTCTGTTTAAGGTCAGACAGAGTCAGACAGAGTAATTGATCAGCAAAACGCCTTGGACACTAGGGGGAGGTAATAAATATACAAAGTTGCTGCTGCAGCTTTCTTTTTTACCCCGTGTATTGGATGGACTGTGGTTGGTCTATGGAGCAGTGTCTTATGTTTTTTCAGGAGGTGCCTCGTAATACTTTTTTTTTAGCTAACAGCTGGGAAACTCGAGCACATCTTTCTGTCCTCTGTCTTTGAGATGAGTAGCTGTCTGGAGTGGTAGTTTCTTGGACTGTGGACTGTGGATTGTAATGGACATCGGTCACCCCCGAACCAGCTAGACCAATAGATCTCTGGATCAGGACCAGAGTGCACCACCCGGATTTCGTCAAAACCCGGTGCGGAAATTTTTTTTTTTCCTCTTTTTTTTTTTTTTTTTAAATACCCAATATCAATTAAACCTGAAACAACCAGAAATAACCTTGGAATCCTGCAGTGAAGGAAAAAGAGGGTGAAAGGAAGGTGTAAAGACAAAGAAAAGGAGAGACCACAATGGGCAAGCCCATGAAAGAGGGAGAGGATGTGGTAAAATTAAGTAAAGTCGAAATGGCCGCCCGTTCAAAGGCAAGGACCCGACTTGCTCAAGCCAAAAAAGCAGCACGTAAGGCACGTAAGGCAGCCGAAGCCGAAGAAGAAAAAGGTAAAGATAAGATTAGAGAGGAGAACTCAGCTGAAGACACTACACCGGAGTCCTCGGAGGATGAATTTTCTCCCTCCTCTCCCTCCCTCCCTCCCTCCAAGATGAAGGTCATATGAGAATAGGCGTAGAGGGGTGTAAAAGTTCGGGTTCTCTGGATCAACCTGAGGCAGGGGCTCAAATACAGAACCCCACTCCTACCCCTACCCAGGTCTCAGTCTCAGTCTTAACACCATCCCAGACAACGGAGGATAAAAGGAAGAGAGATAATGGAGCAAAGGAACTGAGACACTTCCCTCTATTTGCCAAAAAAGTTTCCCCGAAATCTCTAGCGCCACCACCTCCTCCACAATCTTCTATTGTCTCTATTGACATTGCTGATCCTAGAGACTCTGTTCTAATGGAGGGGGAGGGTCAAAGCTCTGAGGCTCTATCGACATCTGGACCCCAAACCCCCCACTTGGCAAGGAAGGAGTCAGCCATGGAAGGGGAGACTCGACAGAATGAAACATCAGGAGCAGAAGAGGCAGAAGATGCTAGTATACCCACGGAAGTAAGATATCAGTTAGATATCCGTGAAATGTTAAACCTGATCCTAGACGAAATCCGGGAAATAAAGAATAACCAGCAAACCGAGATAGCTGCTCTCCATGCTAGGATGGATAAATTTGAAGAGCTATACATGGTGCTCCCGAGCAGAATTCAAGAGGCAGAGGGGAGGATTTCTGTCCTCGAGGATCGTATGAATCTAGCCTCGGGGGATGCCAAGGAAGCCCCCCACTCAGGGCTCGTGTCACTCAGCTGAGGTCCCCGATCCCTTCGGTGGCCACTCGTGTGGAATGGCGGCCAGTCACTCGTGCTGCTGGTAGCCCAAAGGGGGGAAGGTGGGGGTGGCGAGGGGGAGCTGCTATTGCCACTTCGGTTGCGTCCCCAAGCCGACCTCTCCACGGGGCCAGAGGGAGAGAACAGTTCCTCCGCAGCCTCCGCGACGTTCCTGCGCAGAGCAGTACATGTCCCAATGCCAGTCGGGCTGAGGCGCGCTCTTTCAGGTAGGCCACAGTTGCCACTGCCGTGTCCGGGTTCTCACCGCCGCACTGGGGGTATCACAGGCCCATCCACCTGAGTTTATTCACTTCCCGCTATGCACCCCCGGGTCCGGTATCATGTGCTGCTCCCAAGCGCGCTACACTCACAGGGGGGAGCCGCCGTCGTCAGCGGCCATGAGGCGCCCTCAGGCTCCGAGCTCGAGTACTCACTCCGGGCATCCAAGGGGGGGGCACGGGCGTCCTCCGGCTCCCAGTGGGCTGTAGTCCCCGTCTCCTGCTCTGCGATCCTCAGAGCAATGCTCGGATGCGGTATCGGGGGCTCTCACACCGGACCTCCGGGGGCCTCCGGGGGCCGGTCCTGCCAGCGCCCGCACGCAAGGTGACGCAGGGCGGCTCGCCTGTCAGGGGAGGCCGGTGAGTGCGGCCTGGTCCGGCGCTCTCGGGAGGGGCTTGCTTCCGTCGGAGTTCTGGAACATCCAGAGTCGAAATAAACGGTAACTAGACATAATATCGACTCCATAATATCGAATGGACAAAATATCGAGTAAAAAATATCGACAGTAATAAAATATCGATATCAAAAATATCGTTTGTCAAAATATCGACTATAAAAATGATTAAAAAATATAGATTACAAAAATATCGACTCAAAAATATCGACCAGACAAAATATCGATAAATAGTCAAAGTAAAAAATATCGAGAATATGTAGAAAAAATGTAAAAAAAAAAACAAAATTTTATTAAAATTAATATAAATTGTAGTTAATGTTTAGGAGCGGGTTGTGGGTTTATAGGGGAATAGGGTGGGAAGTAATTTAATAATAATTAATTAATTATATGTTTTTTAATTTTTTAATTTATTAATTAATTGGTAATTATTTAATATTAATTAGTTAATGAATTAATAAAAAAAATTACATATGTTTTAATTAATTAATTGGTAATTAATTAATAGTAATTAGTTAATTACATTAATTAGAGTAATTTTTTTATTATCTATAATTTTCTGTTATTGTTAAATAATTAATTGGGAATATTTATATGAATTAATACATTCTATTAATTACAGCTAATGTGCTAATATATTTACTTTATTGTTATTGTTAATTATTAATTAAATAATAATAATTAATGTTGTGTAAAGGAGTTTTTTTAGGGTTTAGGTTCAGTTTTCAATTCTTGGGTAAAGGGGTATTTTTTTGGGTTCAGGGTCAGTTTTCAGTTTGTGGGTTAAGAGGTTTTTTAAGGGTTCAGGGTCAGTTTTCAGTTCTTGGGTAAAGGTGTATTTTTGGGTTCTGGGTCAGTTTTCAGTTTGTGGGTAAAGGGGTTTTTTAAGGGTTCAGGGTCAGTTTTAAGTTTGTGGGTAAAGGGGTATTTTTATGGTTCAAGGTTAGTTTTCAGTTCTTTGGTAAAGGGGTATTTTTTGGGTTCAGGGACAGTTTTCAGTTTGTGGTTAAAGGGGTTTTTTAAGCGTTTTGGATTAGTTTTCAGTTCTTGGGTAAAGGGGTATTTTTTGGGTTCAGGGTCAGTTTTCAGTTTGTGGGTTAAGGGGTTTTTTAAGGGTTCAGGGTCAGTTTTCAGTTCTTGGGTAAAGGTGTATTTTTGGGGTTCAGGGTCAGTTTTCAGTTTGTGGGTTAAGGGGTTTTTAAAGGGTTCAGGGTCAGTTTTCAGTTTGTGGGTAAAGGGGTATTTATAGGGTTCAGGGTCAGTTTTCAGTTCTTGGGTAAAGGGGTATTTTTTGGGTTCAGGGTCAGTTTTCAGTTTTTGGGTAAAGGGGTATTTGTAGGGTTCTGGGTCAGTTTTCAGTTCTTGGGTAAAGGGTTATGTTTTTGGGTTCAGGGTCAGTTTTCAGTTTTTGGGTTAAGGGGTTTTTTAAGGGTTCATGGTCAGTTTTTAGTTTTTGGGTAAAGGGGTATTTTTAGGGTTCAGGGTCAGTTTTCAGTTCTTGGGTAAAGGGGTATTGTTTGGGTTCAGGGTCAGTTTTCATTTTTTGGGTAAAGGGGTTTTTTTAGGGTTCAGGGTCAGTTTTGTGTTTTTGGGTAAAGGGGTATTTTTAGGGTTCAGGGTCAGTTTTGTGTTTTTGGGTGAAGGGGTATTTTTAGTGTTCAGGGTCAGTTTTGGGTTTTTGGGGTTCAGGCGTACAGGGTAAAAATAAAAAAAAATTAATTAAAGCTATTAAATAAAATTAAACATAAAAATATTACATTAAATTATTAAGTTTTTAATTTATCTAAAAAATATATGTATTAGCAACTTCCCTGATAGTAGCTAGACTGGAGTTGGAATAGTAATTATTAATTGGTTAGTGTCCAGCACCTTCACTGATATTAGCTACACTGGAGTTAGATTAGTAATTAATCATTGCTCAGTGTCCACCACCTTCCCTGATATTAGCTTGACTGGAGTAGGAATAGTAAATAATTATTGGTCAGTGTCCAGCACCTTCCATGATATTAGCTTGACTGGAGTAGCCATAGGAAATATTAAATTGGTCAGTGTCCAGCACATTTGCATACATTTTTACATTACTGTCTTATAATATGAAAAAAAGCAAAATGGATGTTTTCACAAAACTTTATTAAACATTTTTGATTTTTTTAATGTGTACAACAATACAATCACAAACAAAAATAACATAACATTATTTTGAAATGTAGTATTCGCAGAATAACACATTATCATTTATATACATGTTGTAAATTATAAAACAAAATTAGTTAACAACATTTTTTCAGTAAATATAAAATATAGTCATCATTAACTTTGAGTTACAAATATTTATATTTAATTAAATAAAAAACAAGATTTTTTTTAAGCTTCTTCCATTTATATTTAATAATGTTAATATTATATATTAATATTATTAAATATATATTTTTAACATTTACATTTTTATAAAGTAACATGACAATTATTACATTTGCTCAAGAAATTAAAATACAAATTAAAACATTTGTTGTTACATATTTCAGACAATGTTGTTTTTAAATGAAACATATAAATATATTATGTTGTAAACTTTATAACAGTATAGGGGAACAATATGTTTAATAATAATATCTGGTATTGCCAAAATATTATTTATGCAATTATATACTTTTATAATACTTATAAATTATTATAAAACATTTTGTAATAATTAATAAAAATAATAACAAATATATTTATTATTATAATTATTAATTACTAAACATAATCATTTATTTATTCTTTTCAGAAAAATATACATTCAGAGAAAAAAAATACATTATTTCAGGGCATTGTTTATATATTAAATGGTTATAATTTTGATATTAATAACAATAAATAAGTTATATTATTTATTATTATTAATTATTACCATACACAATTATAATGTTTAGTTAAAAACAAACACAAAGTTATTCCTATAAATGTACACAATAAGAAAATATTAACATCTTTTATTCCAAGTCTTACATAATTTTTAAATATTATTAATATATAATAATTACTATATATTAATTAATATTAAATATATTTGTATTTTTTAAACATGTTAAATTATAATGACTCTAGTGTATTAATTTGTTAAAATAACAATGTGTATGTATTATATTTTTTAACTATAACATTGTATTGTCTATGATACCTTTTCAAAAATGGTTTAAGGGGACTACTTTTTTACCGCGTAAGGTTATTGCGCTTCATTCAGGACTGGAGAAGCTCGCGGTTGGGAGTTGCTTCGCGTGGAGAGAGGTAAGGTTATTTTTACATACAAATTATAACTGAGTGGTAATGTTTGAAAGTATATTCGAACTGTGTAGTGTTTTTTTGTGTATGTATGAATTGTTTAAGTAGCGTTTAGGTGAAATGTCGTCGTTATAGATGCGTTGTGTATGTTTTAGTTCTAGTGTTATTTTAAGTGTTCGGAAATGTCTTCTTACATGGTTACTGTTAATTGTGAGTGTATTTACAAATGTTATGGGCTATTTGTGGGTGGGTTTCGTTATGTCTGTTATTTTACAGCTTGCGGTTCCTCGCATGAAAACTACATGGAAGGAACTGTGTTTTTTTCCGGAGAAACTAAAGTATGACTTATTATGGTTATATTTTGATATGTATCTCCTATTTTTCGTGTTTGCCAGGAGCGGATTTTACACATTTTCTACATTTTTCGGGTTTTTGTAGGGTTTTGAATTGGATTGATACATTGATATGCGTGACCGTTTTTTAAAAGTTGTGTGTATATCACTTTAAATACTAAAGTGTCCACACTACTGTTTTCTGGATTTCCTGGAGCGTTTATTTCTTTTTTACTTAATTTTCGGGTTTTTGAGGGTTTCCCATATTGGAATTGTCCTATATTGGAATGGATTGTATGGATTGTATTTTGCTTGATTACGTCTTTTTCATCTACAAAAATTGTAAGTTTTTAAAGTACTTTTTTTATTGGGTGGGAAATGTCGATTTTTATGTAATGTGTATGTGTGATGTAATTATAAATATTGCATATTTGTTCAGAAATAATGTTCCAAATTTTGATAAGTTTGTTAAACAAATATGTATTATTTAGAATTGTTTACAAATGTTTATGATTTGTAATTTTACCATTATTGTAAGAAGACATTAGTATATTTTGTAGACATTTTTATAGTAGACTTTTAGCTATTATTGACAGGTATTCTAATCCTCTAGTTGTAGGGTATAGTGTGACTTGACTTTGCAGTAGTCTGAACATTTGTTTAGTTTGTTTAGTGAGTTTTGGACCAATTTGGGACACAGATTGTTCCATTCTTAGTTCTTGATAGCTTTGTTCTTTTTTCAAAGCTTCTAGAAGGTTATGGAATGTGGGTTTGCCTCTGCTTGTGGTAGCTTGGAAAGCATTATGCCACCCTTCTACACTGTTGTTTGTTTTAGCCTCTTGGTTTAAAGTACTATGATAGACATTCCACCAAGGGATTTGGAATTTGGGTTGGCGTCGATGTCCAGATCTGTGCAACCTTCCCACCCAAGTATCTTTGAAATAGTCCAGTAATGGGGTTAGTTTATCTTCATTCCTCTTGTAATATGTGCTGTCAATTAATAAATTGTAGTGTTCCGCTACATCGGTAACAGGAATGTAGGCCAGGGCTATCAATTTTTTAACTTGATAGGCAAAGGTGCTATCTGTTGAGTATAGTATACTTAACGTTGATTTTTGGAGATGCCTCCATATGCTCTGATTAAAATGATAATAGCAACCCTGGATTGCTGTGTGGGGAAATGTTCTCAAAATGCTATTAATCATAGCTAATTCGAAATCAATAATTATTTTTTCTGGAAAATAATTATTGATTTCAGTTTTGAGAACATTTAATATTTCTGTATAAGTGTTTTGCTGTTTGTTGGGTAGCAAACAGTAAATGAAAGGTATGTTAGAGTTATGGTATAAACCGTGGATGGAATATAGTTGATAAAAAGGTTTTGGGCATGGTTTAAATGTTCCATCCATCATCCATTGGGGACACTGTTGGATTTTTCTTAAATTACTTGCAGTTGCAAACATAATGATTCTGTTTGTACTGCTTTCATTGTCAAAAAGGATAAATTTGTAGGAGCTGGAATGGAGGCTGCAGAGAACCACGCCTCTGCGTAGTCTCCCGTGACCCGGAATCTGGACTCCACCCCCTCAATGGCGATAGCGGGATGCTAGCTGCTCTTGTCCGGGGCTCCCCGCTCGAAATCCGGGCAGAGTAATCTTGTTACACAAGGACATCGGAAATGGGTGAAGGATTAGAGCAACGCCGAGAAAAACGCAGAGAAAACGCCGAGAAAAGCTGCTCCCGATCCAGTCTCTGTCACCACGCGTGTCTGGACCTGACCTGAGCTCTCTGTTTAAGGTCAGACAGAGTCAGACAGAGTAATTGATCAGCAAAACGCCTTGGACTCTAGGGGGAGGTAATAAATATACAAAGTTGCTGCTGCAGCTTTCTTTTTTACCCCGTGTATTGGATGGACTGTGGTTGGTCTATGGAGCAGTGTCTTATGTTTTTTCAGGAGGTGCCTCGTAATACTTTTTTTTTAGCTAACAGCTGGGAAACTCGAGCACATTTTTCTGTCCTCTGTCTTTGAGATGAGTAGCTGTCTGGAGTGGTAGTTTCTTGGACTGTGGACTGTGGATTGTAATGGACATCGGTCACCCCCGAACCAGCTAGACCAATAGATCTCTGGATCAGGACCAGAGTGCACCACCCGGATTTCGTCAAAACCCGGTGCGGAATTTATTTTTTTTTCCTCTTTTTTTTTTTTTTTTTGAAATACCCAATATCAATTAAACCTGAAACCACCAGAAATAACCTTGGAATCCTGCAGTGAAGGAAAAAGAGGGTGAAAGGAAGGTGTAAAGACAAAGAAAAGGAGAGACCACAATGGGCAAGCCCATGAAAGAGGGAGAGGATGTGGTAAAATTAAGTAAAGTCGAAATGGCCGCCCGTTCAAAGGCAAGGA
This sequence comes from Lissotriton vulgaris, assembly GCF_964263255.1. Taxonomy (NCBI): domain Eukaryota; kingdom Metazoa; phylum Chordata; class Amphibia; order Caudata; family Salamandridae; genus Lissotriton; species Lissotriton vulgaris. Next base: position 1,884,037,769 of record NC_141687.1, on the reverse strand, counting down.
CCCGACTTGCTCAAGCCAAAAAAGCAGCACGTAAGGCACGTAAGGCAGCCGAAGCCGAAGAAGAAAAAGGTAAAGATAAGATTAGAGAGGAGAACTCAGCTGAAGACACTACACCGGAGTCCTCGGAGGATGAATTTTCTCCCTCCTCTCCCTCCCTCCCTCCCTCCAAGATGAAGGTCATATGAGAATAGCCGTAGAGGGGTGTAAAAGTTCGGGTTCTCTGGATCAACCTGAGGCAGGGGCTCAAATACAGAACCCCACTCCTACCCCTACCCAGGTCTCAGTCTCAGTCTTAACACCATCCCAGACAACGGAGGATAAAAGGAAGAGAGATAATGGAGCAAAGGAACTGAGACACTTCCCTCTATTTGCCAAAAAAGTTTCCCCGAAATCTCTAGCGCCACGACCTCCTCCACAATCTTCTATTGTCTCTATTGACATTGCTGATCCTAGAGACTCTGTTCTAATGGAGGGGGAGGGTCAAAGCTCTGAGGCTCTATCGACATCTGGACCCCAAACCCCCCACTTGGCAAGGAAGGAGTCAGCCATGGAAGGGGAGGCTCGACAGAATGAAACATCAGGAGCAGAAGAGGCAGAAGATGCTAGTATACCCACGGAAGTAAGATATCAGTTAGATATCCGTGAAATGTTAAACCTGATCCTAGACGAAATCCGGGAAATAAAGAATAACCAGCAAACCGAGATAGCTGCTCTCCATGCTAGGATGGATAAATTTGAAGAGCTATACATGGTGCTCCCGAGCAGAATTCAAGAGGCAGAGGGGAGGATTTCTGTCCTTGAGGATCGTATGAATCTAGCCTCGGGGGATGCCAAGGAAGCAGCAAAGAAGAGGATCTCTATGGAGAACAAGCTGGAGGAGCTTGAAAATCACTCACGAAGATCAAATTTAAGGATTGTGGGGGTTCCGGAAGGAACAGAAGGCTCTGATACTGTCCAGTGGGTCAACTCCTTCATCCAGAAATCAGTTCTGCCCGATTTTGAAGGAGACCTGACCATAACTAGGGCCCATCGAGTTCCAGCACAGAGGTTCACAAATTCAACATTCCCAAGAACTATTTTACTGAACTTTGCAGATTACAGGATCAAGGAAAGGATTCTTTCGAAGGCCTATCAGCAACGCCAATTTGCAGTGACTGAAACTACAAAATGTAGGATCTTTTCCGATATGACAGCGGCAGCTGCAAAAAGAAGGAAAGAATTTGTAAAACTTCTGCAGTTATTCAAAGCAAACGGTGCTCAAGCCTCGATTGCTCAGCAATCAAAGTTGAAAGTTTTGGTCAGGGGGAAGTTTTTCTTATTTTCAGATTTAGATGAGGCGCAGTCTCTTTTGAAAGAGATATCAGGGGGTAGGGAGTGAAACGGAGCGAGAGGAATTTTTTTTTTTTTTTTTTTTTTGCGTTCACCTTCTTCTTCCCCTTTCCCCTCTCAGCCCAATGGTTTTTTCTCTTCGTCTTCTCCTGGTATCTTGTGGACATCTTGCGGGGAAGGAAGAGGCATAGGGTGAGCTAGCGTTCTATAAAAGGGGAAAACTTTTTTTTTGTAAACAACAGGGTGGGTCCAGTCAGACGGGTCACTACGGGTGTAGGAAGAAGACACCCAGTTGAGAAGGAAGGGAGGGAGGAATGTGGTCAGCGTGGAAGTACAGGGTGTTGCCACATTCCTGGGGTGGGGGGGCACAGGGGGTGAGAAATGCAGTAAAAAGGTACATAAGCAATGGATGTAATAGTTATTTTCTCAGTATTTGGTACTTAACAAGGATAAGACACTTCATTCAAGATGAATCATGATATATGTAAGATACTGTCAATCAATGCTAATGGTATGTTGAACAAACAAAAGTATGGGGCTCTCTTGAAGTGGGCAATCTCACTAAATCCTCAAGTAGTATACTTTCAAGAGACACATCTGAAAACGAACGACCCTAATTTATTTATTCTGAGATATTTTAGTCAAGGTGTTTTTTCATCTGCAGGGGTTGCCCAGAGAGGGGTAGAAATTTATTTCTCTAGGAATCTACCCTGGGAGTTTATTCAGACCAAAAGGGACTCCAAAGGAAGGTGGCTTTGGGTTACAGTTAAACTTCATGGGAAGGCTCTAAATTTTGTGAACTATTACGGCCCAATTCTTGATGATGTTTCTGCTTTGAAAGAAATTTATGAGGCGTTAAGAGGTGTCCCAGGACAAATTATTTGTGGAGGGGATTTTAACTTTATCCAAGACCTGAAAAGGGACACTTCAAATAAAAATAAAAAACAGTTGAAGCCCAGAACTAAAGGCTCTCTCGAAGCATTCGTAGTTGAATACCAACTACGGGATCCCTGGCGCTCCAAGAATGTAGAGAGGGAGCTGTTCACATGCTATTCGTATCGTTTCCGGACTGCATCCAGAATAGATTTTTTCTTAATATCAAGATCTTTGCAGATCTCAAATAATCTGATTGGATGCAATCCTTTCTCCGATCATGGCAGAATCGAATTGGATCTTGTTCTGGGAGGGGCCGATAGGGAGCGCCCAAGATGGCAGTTAGATCGTACTTTGCTTCAGGACCAAACCTGGGTATCTGGATTTAGATCATGGATTGTGGAATATTTTGAAATAAACCAAGATTCAGCTGAACCCTTCTCAGTCTGGGGCGGGTTTAAAGCAGCAGCACGGGGCAAGATAATCGCTTTCACAAGCACCCAGGCGAAGGAAAGGAAACTAAAAATAGCTAAACTACAATCTACTGTCGAGGAGCAGTATTTATTACAGCTTCAGTCTCGACCAAACCATTTGGAACAAGCTAAAGCATGCTTAAGGGATTTTTTTATTCTCGAAGAAATAAATAACTCAAAAATTTTCCAGCAAAAAATCTATGAAGACAGTCAGATGGTTGGGAAATTACTAGCCAACTCTGCGAGAAAAAAACAGGAGTCTTCTCATATACTGAAAATTCAGGACCCTCTGAGTGGGATCGAAGTGGTAGAAGATCTCTAGTATTTTCCTAGACCACTTTAAGAGAATCTATTCCACAAACTACCAGGTAGAGGAAGAAAAGATTCACGAGTATTTCGCGAATTCAGAGATTCCTAAAATCTCGGAATTTCGGAAGACACAAATAGATAGGGAATTAACTGTTTCAGAAATTCGTACAAGTGTTAAGGCAACCGCTGGGGCAAAGGCTTGTGGCCAGGATGGGTACCCTATAGAATTTTATAAAGTATTTCTTGCGGAATTAGAACAACCTCTATTATAATTATTTAACCATATCAAATTAGGAGGTACCGTTCCTGGGGTTTTCAAAGAATCGACAATTATATGCTTTTTAAAAAAAGATTAAAAAAAGGATGATGTAAATTCATACAGGCCAATCAGCCTTTTGAACTCCGATTATAAAATTTTTATGAAAATATGGGCAGAAAGATTTGTTCTGGCAGCTCAGGAAGTAATCCATTATGACCAGACCGGGTTTATTGCAGGACATTATATGGCCACAAATACGGAATATCTAATTCAGGCATTGGACTATCTGAAAACCAATTCGGTGCCAGCTTGTATTCTAATGGTCGATGCCGAAAAGGCATTCGACTTGGTGAACTGGGACGCCCTATTTTATTCTCTCGGCCAATTTGGATTCCCGGTTCAAATAATTAAGATGTTACATAATATATATTCTGGAGCCTCTGCTCAGGTAATAATTAACGCACAACAGGCCGGTAGGATCAATGTAACTAGGGGCACTAGGCAGGGCTGCCCCTTATCTCCCTTGCTTTTTACTTTTTTTATTGAGCCCTTGGTGGCAAGGATCAGGGATAATGCAGCTATCATGCCCCCCATCATCGGCATGTCTAAACTAAAACTATTTGCCGACGACATTATTCTTTATCTTGCTCCTGAAAAGGAGGTAGTTGAGAACTTACTGAAAGAGTTTAAAGCCTATGAAAAGATTGGGGGATATAAGATAAATGCTAAAAAAACTGAAGTCCTTGCTTTAAATACAGATACAGGATTTCTCCCTAATTTCTTGCAAGTTCAAGCTGCGAGAAGAGACCCAATAAGATATCTGGGTATTTTTGTAACTGCAGAGTATGATATGCTTTTTGATCTAAATTACATTAGAATGAAAAATAAAATCAAGCATATGTTAGATAAATGGCTCTTGCTACCTCTGACTGTGATTGGTAGGGTGTCAATGGTTAAAATGTCAGTTTTGCCTTTACTTATATTTTTGTTCACTAATGTACCGTTAAAAATGAATCTGTCTTTTTTTAAAGAATTAGAAACAATGTTAAGAGGATTTATCTGGGGTAATAAAACTCCTAGAATTAAGCTCCCGGCGGTGCAACTCTCAATAGATCAAGGAGGGTTAGCGTTACCCCACTTAAAAACATACTACGAATCTGCTTTTTTTGATATAGTGGCAGGTCTTTTGAGGGTGTATCAGACAAGAGACAATTTTTTTTTGGAGAAGATGGTTCAAGAAGCAGGCTCTCAAATCCCAATTTTTTTAAAGACCGCAAAATTTCCCAAAAAATCGAGGTATAAGACGTTGAAAGAAAATACAACGCGCTTATTGCTGCTTTTTAAAAAACATGGTTCTGATGGTTCCCAATATCTAAGTTTGTCTGAATGCAGTAAAATAGGCCTTCCGTTAAGTTTGTCGAAGATTAAAAAATGGGATTTGTGTGGGTTTCGGGAATTGAGAGACTTGTTAGTCCAAAATAGGGTTATTAGTTGGCAAGAGGTGATAACTAGAACCAAAATTTTAAGGCGACCGTCCTTTTTTGAATATCTTCAGGTTATTCATTTTATTAAAAAGGAAGGAAGTGGTTTGTTGAATACCCCTAATAACTTACTAAATAACCTTTACGGTAGGAAGAGCGGCGGGATAGGGCAGTGGTATAAATTGCTCAATTGCTCTGGTCAATCTCCACTCATTGTTAAACATCTGAATAAAGTAAGTCTCTCGACCCAGTGCTTTTTTTCCTTGAAAGATTGGGAGGCTCTCTGCTTACTGGGAAACAAATCCTTGCGCGCTGCCAACTATAAGAGGATGGCCTTTCTGTCTCGTTGGCTAGCCTATTATACGCCTGAGGCTATGGAAAGAATGTTTCCTGGAACAGAAAACAAGTGTTTTAGATGTTTAGCACACGGCCAGGGAGGATGGTATCATATTTTTTTTGCCTGCCCGATGATGGAGTCTTTCTGGAAAGAGATATTCGCGGAAATTGAATTGGCCATTGGAAAATCATTTCCGCCTACGGTAGAAGTAGCCTTGTTTGGCATAAGCAAGGATAGAAGCAATATCAACAAATCGGAGGAGGTATTTATATTTATATCATGTGCGGTCGCTCGCTCTTTAATACTACAAAACTGGAAATCAAGGGAAATTCCATCACTTATAAAATGGTTTAATAAGATGAGGAGAACCTGTCTCTTTGAAAAAGCATATGCGGGCAGAGTAGGTTCTATTAGGAGATTTGAAAGGAATTGGAAATATTTTGGGGATTTGGAACAACTGAAGGAGGGATGAGCAGCAAAAGAAGGACAAAGATAAAGAAAGGGTCAATACATTTGACTGCACTAGCACTTTTTTTAGATATCACTTTATCATAGTTTTTTGCACATGCAGTAGCACTTTATTGCAGGTTTTTGCACTTTTTTGCAGTGCCACTTTATAAATTGCGGATTTTGCACAGACCCTTCTTGATAAAATTGTTGTTTGTATTCCTTTTTTTGTGCTTGATGAATCTCTTCCCCTTTTCCTAATTCTCATGTCTGATATATATACGTATATAGATGTCCTTCTTTTTTACTTATTTTTTTCTATTTTTAATGTTTTTTTTTTTCAAGTCTGTTTAACCAGTGAAATGATTATTGAAAAAGAAAATTGTAAAGATGCGTTGTACCATTGATCATCCATTGCTATGTTCAATAAAAAATTTATAAAAAAAAAATAAAAATTTTTTAAAAAAAGGATACATTTGTCTTTATTGTGTGTGATGGCCATTTGTGGTGAAATAATAATTTCCTCAAAAGTAGTTGGGTTGGGTTGGGTTGTGCTAGTGAGTCTTTTAGTGCGTGCAATTGTGCGTTTCAGGGAGTCAATAGAGGGTAGTTGACCTGAAGCATGGGCTGGGACTTTTAACAGTTCTTCCTTAAGGATTTGTGTTGTTGGTTTATCACTTTGTGTGCTAGCAGTTTTAATACTTTCTAAAGCATCTCTTATTTCAATTTCTGTGACATTTGGGGGATGATTGTGTTCCCTGGTAAATAACACATTAGTTTCCTCAGTAGTAGCCCTCCCATAACATTTGTTGGAGTAATATTTGGTACACTTCCAAAAAACTTTTCTACCACTTTGTCTTTCCTGATTATACACATAACCCATATAACATAATAGTAATTTATTTTTCTGTGACATAACAAATTCTGCACCTTCTGTCATTTTGTTTTACTTGTTCTAGGAAAGAGTAGAAAGAAACAAAATCAAAAAACATATATTTCACTTTGTGGTGCAAACATCATTAATGATGTATTTATACTTACAGTTACTAAAAGTAGTAATCACAAATGCAGAACTGTATTTGAAGGATTTTCTTGTATGTATTTCTTTATTTACTGTTGGTATGAAAATATAGAAATGCTAAGTTAATGTTTACACATAACAAAAGTTTTTCCTAGGAAAAAGCAGTTGTCAATTTTGCTTAGTAGTACATTTGATGTAAACATTACATATACTTACTTGTTTAAATAGTTGAGTTGTAGTATTTGGTGGAGTACATCAAGGTAGTAAAGTTCAGATCTGTAGAGAAGATAGAATAAATAAATGTAAATTATTATAAATATTATTTTGAACCGTTGGGAAATGGGAAATATTTAAAAGTATACTAACTTCTAAATAAGTAGTTTTCTTTGCTGTAGGTAGAATAGCTGTATGATGTATTCAGAATATCTGTAGAGGAAATATACAATATATAACATGGTGTTAAGAACATAGTTTGCATTTTTTTCGGAAGTTTTAGACAAATTACAAGTATACATACATTTTTTAGAAGGGTAGTCTTGTCTTTTGGTATAGTTGGTGTTGGATGTTTTTATAGGATCTGTAGAATAGATGTATGATGTATTCACAATATCTGTAGAGGAAATATAAAATATATAACATGGTGTTAAGAACATAGTTTGCATTTTTTTCGGAAGTTTTAGACAAATTACAAGCATACGTACATTTTTTACAATGGTAGTCTTGTCTTTTGGTATAGTTGATGTTGGATGTTTTTATAGGATCTGTAGGGAAGATGTCATATGCAAGATATGTTGTTTAGAAAATTGCATTTTTAATATTCGGTGTTTAATAACAAAAACATATATACTTACATGTTTAATTAGTGTATTTTTATACATTTGTAGTGTAGAAATAGGAAAATCTTAGAATATCTGTAAATATGATGTTTAAAATAAAGAATGAATCTTGTGAAATCGTGTTTAAAAACAGCAGTTGGTGTATAACAGAGCATTAATATATACTTACTATCTGATTTTCCAGGTGAAGAAATATGACCATGTATTAGGAATTTATTTGGAGTAGTTTCTATCAGAAATGTAGGAGGAGATAAAAATGAAATAAGTGCTAGAGTTAGGAGATATAAGTCAAATAGTATACTTCTAAATTAGATTTCTAAATAATGCACTGTTACTTACTTGAATATTTAGCTAGTGAGCTGGATCTTTAAGGATGTTTCTTCAGGAACAAAATCTTCAGAGTGTTGGCATCTACTTTCTATAGAGTTAGCAGCAACAAATGGTAGAATGCATGTATCCCTTTTATAGTATGTGTATTTTGTGTGCTTTGATTTGATTGGTTGTAGGATGTAATGAAGCATTGTATAGGCTAGTTTGAATTTTTTTTATGTTAATTGGTGTGTTTGTTGATGTGAGAATGGTGGTATGTGGTGATTTCCGCATTAAAGCAGGTTAGTTGTTAAAGAAAATAGATTTTTTAGTGAAAATAAGTAATTAAAATGTTTGTTAAATGCAAAGAATATTTTGAAAATGATAGAACGCATTTAATAGAATGTATAGCAAATGTAGATAAATAGGAGTGTTATAAAAGTAACAGGTATTATCTGTAAAATGTATTTTGTATAGAGCAATGACTTTTATTGATGATTAATATGGTATTTTAGACATGAAAGGGTACAAAAATGAACTCGATATTTTTTTGAAAAAGATATTTTAGTAGTCTATATTTTAGTATTCGATATTTTTGTAGTGTTAGGGGTAATTTCATGTAAAACGATATATTTGTAGTCGATATTTATTAAGGCGATATTTATGTTCTCGATATTCTAAAGAGTCGATATTTTTGACTCGATATTTTTGTAGTTTGTGTAATAAGTATAGAAAGTCGATATTTGTGTCGTCGATAATTTTTCAACGATATTTTAGCAAGTCGATAATGTGACCGTCGATAATATTTCAGTGATCCGAAATAAACACCGGAGGCTGGGCAGGGGAATCCGAGGGGGCCCCTGTGGTTCTGTTGTCCGGCCTCGTCGGAAAAAAGGATCAATTGGCGGATTATTTCAGGGTGATGGTGCGGAGCTTCGCGCTTATGCGTCCACCATCGACGCCGGCTAGCTCCGCCCCCAAACGTAATAATGTCCTATTATTAGTTTGCTGGTGAAACCTGCCAACATGAGCCCGAATCACAAATTACGAATGTGGCGCTTACATTTGAAGACATTGCATATTACATAAACTGACTGTGTAATGCCAATTTTCACCTGGAGCTTTGTAACAGCACATTACATATGAGAGGCATGTACTATTCTGTTTCACTTTATTTGCACTGTACTCACTTCTAGGGCTGGGCGTAGTTTGCGAAGTAGCGCTTCACGAAGCTACGCGAAGTTCACTTCGCGAGCTATGAGTTGCACTAGGCGAATTGCGTAGTAGCATGTTCGCACTGTGCAAGATGCCATTTTCAATGATTGCACAGTGCAGACAAGCATCCGGCACTATGCAATCATTGAAAACGGCATCTTGCACAGTGCGAGCTGTAGTTTTCTGCCGCTCGAGGAGATTTTTACTCGAGCGGCAGCTTTCTCAACGCGGACTGGTAGTTTCTCATCGAGAGCGGTCGCGAGCGTACGCGACCACTTGCAATGAGAAACCAGACCTCCCCGCTTTGAGAATCTCACAGGGAGGTTTATTTTCCACGCTCGTGATCGGCAACTTGATGTTGCTGATCGCGAAGGTGGAAAAAGTCTCGGCAGGATGTCATTTTGCTTGCTCGCGGTCACCAACTTGACGTTGAGGACCGCGAGCAAGCAAAAAATGACTGCTGCACTACGCTACGCGTGTTCGCACTGTGCTACGTGCAGTTTGCGCAGTGCGAAGTTGCGCAAACGTCGCAAACTATGCTCGTGTAGCGTAGTGCTTTGCCCAGGCCTACTCACTTCTACTTTGCAGCAGCACAAATCCTTGTCATATTTCATAGGTGTGGGTAAAGTAAGTGCTATCAATCACTAAATGCAGGAGTAAGAGCTAAAACGCATTTTATGCATTTTCCCTATAATTTCCGATTAACAATGAGTACTAAGATCCACAGAGGGAAGTATAAAGAAATTCCTAGCTCATCCTAGTCTTTTGAGATTCTGTTGGATACAGTATGTAAGCGAATGCCCAAAGGGATTTTATTTTAAAAAAAATGCCAACCCCCTCACCTACATTTGTTGGCATGTTTCATCAAAGGGGTCACTCCTCCTCCTTTTGTGATATGGGGACGAGATTTTTTTATTAATAGTAGCTTTCTACCACGAGATTAAAAAAATAATGTCTGCACTATTAGGACCCGCTTTCCCTATTCCCTTATGGTCAATAGGTTGCAGCCTTCATTTTCAATGTCCTGTCGATCATAAGCTGTCTTCAGGACCAAAATAACTCCTAATAAACACCTCTCATCCTCCCTAATATGGTATGTGTCGTAGTGTGAGGGTAATATATAGTTATTAGCTGATGTTGGATCAAGCTTGTAAAAAATTCCTTTTCAGAAAGCAAAGAAATAGCTTTAATTTGAATTGACCCTTTCACAGCAACTCAATTACACAACAATTTGACAAAAAATGTAGTCTAATTAATCTCTTTGGCCTTTTACATGTTAGTCACCTACACACTCACCCCATACATATGTACACATAAGGCATGCAGTGTAATCCTTAAATACCTGGTTTGGATACGCATATGTGTAAATGCATTTGCAAATACACCTCCATGTGGAAGATAGCAGTGTTTTCTTTTGAACTTCAGCGTGATAAGTGAACCATGAGACTAGGAGATCTCACGATAGTTGGCAGCCACCTTCATGTGGTACTATGTAAATCACACCTCTCTGTTCAAATGATTGGCTGAGTGTATAGTCAGTGCAAAGCATCTACATGTCGTTTCTTCTGAGTGGTCTTCATATTTCCTTGCTTCTTGCGACCTATGGGCCTCAGGAGGATCTCTGGTTTTGCTTACATCATCAGTTTAGCGCCTTGCATTTGGAAAGAAAAGATAAGAAGATTGACCACTTCAAAGAACTGTTTTCCACTAAAGTCAGTGTAATGTATGCACTAGACAGAGTAATCAAAGCACAACCTTGAGATAATGTTTGTCATTTTATGATATAAATACAAAAAACTAGATATCTTTTCAAGAAACCACGACTTTAACACACAAACTCCTTGTATCCAGGAGCTGGGGAATAGTTTAAAGAAACACAGGTTGTTTACAAAACATATTCTTGTACCACTTAGCAATGTGAGCTTTAGCCGCTTAACCGCGGCGCGAATCCCGCCATGGTGCGGCGGTTTAAAGGAGTGGGCAGGGCCGTGTCGGCCAACGGACGTGTGCAGCACTACCGAGGTAGTGCTTGCGTCGGTTGTTGGCCTACGCGCGCAGCAAAGGGGTTAAATCATGGCAAAGAAAAATAAGTAACTGAAGAGCTATTAATAGTGTATGTACTAGTGTCCAATTCCTTTTTTCTCTACCAAAGTGCAAGACCACAGAAAATTCCTTGTTGAGGTTAGCTAATATTTTGTTTGTAAAAATTGATTCACTGTCCATCTTGCAGATACTCCCCTGGCCTTCAAGTGCCTTTCTCCACTGACGAGAAGTGACATCATCTAGTTCCCATTTGCTTCAATATGGGTGTGTGTATAGAAGTTGTCATCATTCTCCACCACCTTTTCCCCAATGCAGTTACCATCATCATCCACCGTTCATATCAGTGCCCATTGATATTAGCAGACTATGGGATTAGAGAAGCCACATCGCGTCTCTAACAAGTCTGGATATTAGTTGACTTGCCATTTTTTTCTGATATATGTCTCCTGCCTTCATTAGAACCCGCTTACTCATGTAATCAACAAGAAAATGACGAGGAAAAAATGTGCTCGAGAAGTGGGTAGCAATATGTACACCCTGAAACGCACCTTCACTCCGCATCCATGACACCGCATGCTGTCACAACACGGTCGTTATAATGACCGCGTTGTGACAACGCATACCATTAATCCGCAAGTCCTTACAACAACTTGTGAACGGGGGAGAAGGTGTTGGATTTAAAATCCAACATCTTCCCTAAAGTCCACACAGACTGGAGTTGTAATAGTAAATTTAACTATTCCAACATGCAGCGCCCCCCCTCTGCAAGTCGTCATAACGACTTGCGGAGTAATGGTATGCGTTGTCAAAACGCAGTCGTTGTTACGACCGCGTTGTGACAGCATGCGGCAAAAAGGTATGCAGAGTGAAGAGGATTATTCTGTACACCCCATTACTAGAAGAAAATGCTTGGGCGGGACGAAGGGAGAGGCTTATTGGCTGTTTCATCCAACTGGTAAAATCTGTTCTGCTGCTCTTGAATCTGAGAAAACCAGATGTGTCAACATTCGACCAGTCATCATCAGGTAAAGTGGTACCCCGCCAGAGCATTCCGCTCCTCATGACACATAAGGAGGGCCCTACATTGATTCCTTCACTTTGCAGTGATAAACAATAACACCTAAAAATAATTAAATAATTATTCACTGTATATGCGCTGGACCCTATATGAGCAAGTCACTGCTTGTCAGCAATACATTTTCAGAATGTATACCATATAATGAGTATCCAAGAGTACCCATCAAGTTATCAAACACTTTTTTTATTTTGCTGCCTGCCATTTCAATTGGATAGCTAATAAAATATATAAAAACACACAAGTTTTCTTAAATAAAACCAAAATAGATATTTAAAAAAAAATCGTACATTCTTCAGAAGCAAATCTCTATTAAATAATGAGAACAGAAGAATATCTGGCAAAGCGGGAAAGAATTCTACTAACAAGAGACTTGATGGTCCTGAGATGCAGCAACCATAAGAAAATGATGGCTTCACAAGTATAGAAATCTTTTTCCATTTCTAAATGATTTGTTTTTTGACAAAATAATAAAAATTATGAACATCACCTGAGACATATCAATAGAAATTAATAGGCAATCCTTTTTGCAAGGTTTTTTAAATATTTATTTGCACCCTTACTAGATATAAAAACTGAGCTGTTCGGAGCAGCAACACTGCTTACATGTATTAAGAAAAACATGATGAAAATAATTGAAACTATAACACTGAAATTAACTGATTTCAAGTATCTGTTTGAATAAAAGAAAAACTATTTCAACCTCCTGAGGACTTTACTCCATTTGCATAGAGAGCCAGCCTGGGTGAAATGTTAATTATACTGGCAACATTTACATAATTTCTGAATTTTACATTATGTGAAATTCACAAAATTTCCTCAAAATCATGTATTGTATGGGTGAGTGAGTGGCTGTGTTGAGAGGCTGTATCGATGATTGAGTGGGTGTGTTAGTAGTTGTATAAGTGAATAAGTGGGTGTGTGAGTAGCTGTATGGGTGAGTGAGTGGTTGTGTGAGTGGCTGGATGAGGGTGTGAGTAGGTGTGTGAATGGCTATGTTGATGAGTTAGTAGTTGTTTGAGTACTTGTATGGCTCTGTGAATGGGTTAGTGAGTGGCTGTATGGGTGTGTGAGTGAATGTCAGAATAGTTATGTGGGTGTGTGAGTAGATGTGTGAGTGTGTGAGTGGTTCTAGGGATGATGTAATCAGCGAATATATATATATATATATATATATATATATATATATATATATATATATATATATATATATATATCGTTTTACATACTGGAGGTTGTGAGCATGTGATTATAATTAGCACCTAGTTTCCATAGGAAAAGCTTTTTTTGAACTGCTTATATCTTTGGAGCCATTCCCTCGAGAAATTTTCCCAAAAATATGTGACTTTCTGATACTAGTTGTGTTTTGAAGTGATCTGTCAAGTGGGGGCTGAGAAAAAGGGGGGGTCAAAAAAAGTGAATTTCTTATTTTAATTCCCTTTTAGATTTTAGACATGATTACAACCCGAACTGCTGGATTGAATTACACCAAATTTGGCACAGAGGTACCCCTTGGTCCAGCAAAGGCCTTTTTTGTGGTGTGGTGCAAATCAGTTCAGTAGTTTTTGAGATATATAAAAAAAAAAAATTGTATGTCTAGGCACGCGGATGCTCTGTGAATCTAACTGATCTCGTGCTTAGGACTGATTGGCTGCCAACACTTCAACCAGGAAGTGTTTGCAGAAATTTTGGGACTCAAACTCAGCTGAGTCCCAAATAAAAAGTTTAAAAAAAGAGGAGGCAGGAATAACCTGACTCACTAGGCCTAGTTTTTGGGTGTCCCAGGGACCCTGCAGGGCCAAACACGCATTTTTTTAATTGTTGCAGCTAAAATCATGAAGAATCATGAATCCCCATGAATTTTTAAAAAACACATGTGGGGTCTCCTGTTCTTTCTATTAGAGTCCATGGGTGGGCCTGGTCCCGGGGGCTTATTATTACATATAACATGGGGAGGGGGCACATGCTCCCCCTCCCCATGGCCAATCTTGACCCAGAGACTACCACCTCCCCGGGGCAAGCTGATTGTTATTTTCATTGGAAGGGGAACAGCACGCGCACCCTCCTGGGACTCCTAAGAACCGTGGGGACCACCACCTCCCTGCACTTTTATTATTAGATTTGAGGGGGGCTACACAGACCGCCCTCCATTGCCCCTAAGGGCCCGGGGATCACAACCTCCCAGGGGCATTGAAAATAATGTAAAGGCGGGCACCCCCCGCCTGCGCTGTTTTTGGCTCCAGGAAATTTCACCTCCTCAGGGATGGCCCTAAAAAACAAAGGAGGGTGGCCCCCTCCTGGAACCATTTATGGCCCTGGGGTTCACCATCCCCCAGGGCTGTGACCCTATCTCCCAGAATGCCCACCACATGGACATAGCTGTTTGTGCTCACAGCTCGCACCAAACGAGAGCAAACAGTAAATCTGCGCCCAGCAGGAAAACTGCTCCTGCAAGTAGGGAGCAGGATGTTTGCTGATCCCTGCATGGTGGTGCAATGCTGGCTCCCACTGGAGGCACGAAGTAGCAGGGAACTCAGCAGCATTGTGGCTCCACCCTTAGCCCCCAACACTGCACACCGGGTGCCCCTTGGGCTGCAGAGCGGCCGGGCTGAAGAGGCAGGGCCCCAAGGGTTCGGGTCCCTAGGGCCAAAATTGGCCCAGGAAGGTGTGCCATGTGGCCCCCCTACCCCATGATTGGGGTTTGAGTTATTACTTGTCCTGCCCATGGGTCTCTTTTTAAATTACTACAAGTATGCAAATTAACAAATCACCAGGAAGCTCTGCCCGTTTGGTCCCACCCCGTACACCTTAGTAGTATGCAATGGTCTTTCTGCCTTTTGCCAGGAAGATGGGCAGCTTAACGTGCTGAGATCTTCTGACCTACTGGTTCCAGTGGGTTGCTATGAAGACAGTGCTAAGAGTGCATTGAGAGAAGGGTGTTAAAGAGAGAGTCGTCTGTTTTTAAAATTGGAGTTGTTTAGACGCAGTATTCAATAATAAGGGTTTGATTTTGCAGTGTGGAATTGCTAAGAAACTGTACTGTAGTATTAATGTCATAAAAATAGTAAGGTAAATATGCTGCATGTTTTTCTCACTCATTTATTGTGATGATTGCAAATAAGTTATCAAAATGCACGAATACCCTGCCATATTGGTCTTCTTTATAAAAACACATAAAAGGGTTAACACATACTAATCATTCAGAAGTGGAGTCACAAATCCTGCCTACTGCAGTATCAGAGAGTGTAAAATTGAAAAGGTTGCCAACAATGGTTGCTTTGTATGAGAGTGGCGAGCTTAGTTTCCATATTTCCTGAGTCTATGGAATCTAACTAATAAGAGCAAAAAAAACTATTTCATCACAAAGTATTTTTTTTTTTATTGAAAAGTATATGTGTACGTGAGATTGTTAAAATTGAGTATGAAATTTACAGAAAAGCATTGGAAGTACATGAGATGATCTATACGTGTTAGTGTACATGGCTTTATATATTTATTATTAGGATTGAGTTGCTTTCTGAGTGTGTGAGTGTGTAACAGTTTTTATGAGGTACAGACTAGGTGTGTGAGAAACTGTTTCACAATGTGTTGCACTGGAATTGTATATTGCAGATGTGCTGTTTCCCTGCATGTTCTATGTTTTCTTTTTTTAATTCCAAAAGACATATTTTTTAAATACAAAATGTTTTTCCTCCTTTTTTTCCTTAAGACCCCGTTCCTACCTAAACCCCCTCCCTTCCCCAACAATGAAGTTACATACATATAGAAAAAGACCTCAGGCTCCACTAAAATCACAGTCTATGGCCCAATTATCTTCAAAGTGCAGCAAAAAGTAAATATCTTTGCGTATCATACCATATATCAGATTCAAGTACATTCTGTAAAGTGCATGTGCATGTCAGAAGAAATTCATCGGAGATCGGCTTCATGGTCAGGTAAACAACAGGGCATAAAAGAAGAAGATAATACATCCCCAGTTATATTCTTATTATATGCAATGGATCCTGTAAAGTGTGTGTGCAGTTTCCCCTTGTTTGATCGACCCAGTTGCTCCTATATTTTAAGGCCCTTTTTCCATACCCTCACTCCTTTCCAAGCATAAAGGGATTTATCCAAGTTATAAATGCCACTACAAGAGATGTATATGACTGTTTGTACTACTTATAAAATTCCAATAAAAATTTATAAAAAATAAATAAATGGGCAGCAGTCAGGCCAGCCCCTGTTGAAAGGCAGGAGGATCTAAATCCAGCCAAGCAGGGGAGACACAAAGCCTAAAAATGGCCATTGAGATACATAATAAATCTCTTCCCTCATTGATGCTCCCTCCCTCATGGATACCCAATAGGATTAGGGTTGGTGTCATTACTACATTCAATCATAGATCATCTCTAAATAATCCCCCCATCTGATTGATAATCGTTGAAAGAGACTCCCAATTTGCGAACATATGGACTTTGTATATATATGCTTTGTGAAAGGTGCAACTTCACCCCACTTTGAAATACGGTTTGGAGTGTAGTATAAGAAAAAACAGGTTTTATAAAATTGGACTTGCAGTTTAGCTGGCATCAATGCTGTCTGTGAGGTGGAAAAAGCTTGATTGAACAACATACCTGTAATTCCAAGTTTAGCTTACCACCTTTCTCTATGTCATCCTTCATCAACTCAAATAATTGTCAATATAAAATCACGATGCGAGGCGGGGCTCCATTTCTTAACTTCTCCACCAGTTCGTTTTTTGCCATTTTACCTGTCCCACCCCCTTTCTTCTGTAACAAATCCATTATCTGAAGAAATTAAAAAAACTCTGTATGTGTAAGATTAAACTTTGTCTTAAGTTTGTCATCCGTGACAAAGCCCAGAACCGAGTAAAAGCACCCTAATTTGTTAATCTCAGACCTCAACCATCTAGCTATGTATGTACCCGAGAATATCTCTGGAAAATGTGGGTGTTCTGGAGGGGAGTATAAAAATTGAGCCTACATAATCCCAGAAGTCGACGAATAGGAATTCATATTATGTAGGCTGTCATGAGGGTCTTAAATCTAACCTTTTCTATTACCCAATTTCTAACTGCCGCAATAGGCATCCCTAGGCCTTGGTACAAAAGGATCATAAAGTGTGCTAATGCCGTGGCCCAATAATATAACTTTAGATTAGGTAAAGCCAAACAACTATGGGGAGTGTCAACCATTTGGCCGACCTGCTAGGTCTTGAGTAAACCCATATAAATTGAGAGAATATATTTTCAATTTTCTTAAACCAATAGTTGGGGAATGGAATGGCTCTCATCAGGTGCAGTAATTTGGAGAAGTAAACCATTTTTTTAAATTGCACCTGCCTACCAACGTTAAATGCAAATTATCCAACCTCCTCAGATTAAGCCTAATTATTTACCACAACAGGTATTACGTTCCCGCCCACAATGGTGTCCAAGTCCGCCTTACCTATTACCCCCAGATAGTTAGCACTCTCAACCCCCCTACTGTCCATTGTTGAGACATGTTCATTAATAACTATATTGCGTTTTCACCCTGACAGTTCCCCGAAAGCTGCTGCTTCTTCCTCAATGGTTTTTAATGGCTATGTCAAAGTCCGGGGTGACCATCACCACGTCATCGGCATAAGCCAAAACAGAGGAACCATGACCTTGCGTTAGCACGGGGTACATTTGGATTACCTTCCAGCTTTTGTAAAAAGGGATCACTATACAGTACAAAGAGCAGTGGAGTGCAGGGGCAACCCTGCCACGTCCCTCTTGTAAAGCTCAGGAGTCCAAAAGATTTCCCATTTACACTGACTCTTGCCACAGGGTTTATATGCAGGGACCTAACTGCCTTGAGGAAATTTGGGCCGTTCCCTTCCTCTGCATAGTAAGCCACAGAAAGTGCCGGGAGAACCGGTTGAAAGCTTTTTCTGCATCAAGCAGGATTGCTGCCGTAGGGTCTCCTGTCACCTGTCCCAAATCAAATAAGGATATTATCCTTCTGATGTGGTCGATGGACCCCCTTCCAGGAATAAATCCGTGTTGGTGGTTAACCACTATTTTGTCGATTATTCTAGACAGGCGGGATGCTAGTATCTTTGAATTAGCTTGTGCATTGCAGTTAATCAAGGTAATAGGGCGGTAAGAGCCTAACTCTTGTATAGGTTCATTTTTTTTGGGGGAAACAACGATTTTAGCTTCTGGCCATGACTGTGATGGAATAGCCCCATTAAAGGTTTGAGCAAAAAGATCCATCAATACATCTTTTAATTGGTCTACAAAAGTCTTATAAAACTTTGAAGGTATTAGGTCTTGCCCCGCCGCTTTCCCATCTGATAAGCACAAGAGTGCCGGAAGTATCTCGTCCATCCCCAGAGGTGCTTCTAAGTGTTCTTTATCTTCCTCCGTCAGTATGATCGTGGGCATTAGATTTAAGTAGTTACTGATTAATTTAAGTCCCCGAGGGCCTAGCCTCTTAGGTTCTTTGGTATAAAGAGTTTGATAATATTTCTGGAAGGCTACTTGGATCTCATTGGGGCAGGTGACAATACCAACATCAGAATCCGTGATATTAGTGACGTCCCTACATACATACTCCTGTCTGGTTCGTACCACCAATTTGTGACCTATCTTCTCGCTATTTTCGCAAACCCTTTCTTGTTGGAGTGTGGCCCTATCAACTGATTTTTTCGTAAGGACATCACTAACCGCTGCTTTAGCTGTAAAGCGACCTCCATTTGGGCCTTGCCAACCCCCTCCCCAATCTGGACAGCCGCTACGAGTTTTAATTCTGCATGAGCTAGTCTTAAATGAAGTTCCTGTAGCTTTTGTTTGTCATCTTTCCCTTTGTTTAAAGAAAATGTGATGGTCTCCCCACAAATGCCGGTTTTAAGAGAATCCCAAACGTTAACTAGGGAGGCTGTGTCTGTATTTACCCTCAAGAATCCTGGAATCAAATCCCTCATGTGTTTCTTGTAGTTTTCATCAAGAAGCAGTGCTCTCCCAAAGTTCCATGTTGGGTACTATGAACCTGCCCCCATCCCTACCAGTTCTAGTACAAGCGGATTATGATCTTACAGTAGTCTGGGGTGTCTATCTATTTTGTACTTTGACTGAATCATAGGAGATACGAGGAAGTAGTCCAGTTGTGCATGCTTGTGATGGGGAGCAGAAAAACAGTAAACCATCTTCTAGCGGCCTCCCCGTTGCCCAGACATCCCTCAAGCCATGTTTACTACATAAAAGCAAGAGCGCTTGGAACACTCTGTGTTTTCTACCTATGTACTTGAAAGCAGACTCCCAGTTATTTTGTAGAATGACATTAAGATCCCCACACAGGATGACAGGTAGAGGCCAATGTGCCAGCTCATTTGTTAACCAATTAAAGACCCCAGGATCATCCACTATGTACTCATAAACTGAACAGAGAGTACAAGTGCCCGTTCCTGCTAAATTACACTTAGTAATCACCATCAAGTCCAACCGTGTGTGGGAAAACTGCATTCTATTGTGTCTGGCAAAAATGGTGACACCCCGGGTACGTGATCCTTGCATGATTCCTCCTATCAGTCTATACCCCAGATTTTTTAACAGGCCCACCTTTGACTCTTCTATGTGGGCTTCCTGCAGGCAAACAACGTCTGTGTGCAGTGATTGCAACCATAAATATGCCCTCTGTCTTTTCTTGGCATCGTTTAACCCGCATATGTTAATCGTAGCTATGCAAAGCTTCCCATCATCCATTCTGTCATAGTGTACTGTGCAATCCTTGTTCGCGCTTATGCCTAGTAATGTTAAAGTGTCCGGTCTCAAAAATCAAACATCCAATGCAAACAAATTGTGTGGTTCTATTTATCCACCTGCCCATCCCCGACCCCACCCACCCATCACCCCCCCTCCCTGAAAAGTGAGCAATCAGGCATAACCTGAGCGATGTGTCCCCAGCCCCTTGCCCCACCACCCCTTTCTCCGCAGAAAAGCAAAACAGACAGTAAAGAGAAAAACATAATTCCATCCCCAATTAGCCCCCCACGACTACTACCCCAAAGCAATGACTTTGTAATTTTCTCCTGAGTGTTATTGATATTATTTGCCATTATTATTATTGTTTCTCAGACTCAGTTCTGTCAAGTACTCTTGGGCCTGTATTTCAGATGTAAAGCTACGAACATGCCCTTTGAAAATGACCTTTAACCTGCCCGGTTTTAAGAGGTAGACTTTGGCTCTGATCCTTTGGAAGGGGTTATTGAGCTGTCGGAGGCACCATCTTCATTCCACCGTGGCGTGTGCGGAGTTCGGTTTAGCACAGAATTACAACTCTTCAAAAGATTTTTTGCTTTTGGGCGTGCCTTATCGTGGAGCAAGAAATTGCCAAAGTAGACAAGCATAGCCCTGGGCCTTTCGGATTAATTCTGTGGGTTTTTCCTTGCCATGAGGGGTAGGCGATGTGCCAGTTGGACCTCTGCTTTCCAGTCCCATTCTCCTTAATACAGGAAGGCTCCTCTTAGTCAACTAACCACATAGTCCCTTGGATTATGACCATCCACCCCTTCAGTGATTCCAAGCAGATGAAGATTATTCCACTGCTGGCGGTTCTCTTGTTCTTCTAGTTTGAATATTACATCAGCCAGAGCCGCACCCTGTGATATGTTCTGGGCTTTCAGAGTTTCTACTTCGGTCTCCAGGGGCTAAGTGTGTCCTTCAACGGTCGTCAGTCGGTCCGCAAACTCCCCACAAGCTTTGCTTAGCTTTCGCATCCCAAACTGTAGTTTCTTAGAGGCGACTCTTGCCTATCGGCTTTCACTGCGCTTCTCTTCCTGCATTTGTTTCAGGGACAGAAAGATGGTGATACGAGATGGTTCCTGTCCCCCAGTGGCGGATTCTGCCTCCACATAGACCCTGTCACTTGTCCCGGGGTCTTGGAATGAGAGATGGGCATTGGAGTAGTCCC
The DNA here is from genome assembly GCF_964263255.1 of Lissotriton vulgaris. Lineage (NCBI taxonomy): Eukaryota > Metazoa > Chordata > Amphibia > Caudata > Salamandridae > Lissotriton > Lissotriton vulgaris. The sequence continues at coordinate 1,884,016,823 of NC_141687.1, read as the reverse complement.
ATTTCAATTGCTGCTTGCTGTGCCCTAGTGGGCCCTCCTTCCCCACCTTCCTGTGTTTCTTCTTTGAGGACTTTGTCCTTCTTTGTGTGTTTTGTGGATCATCCAAGGAAGCACTACTGTCAGAGTCCAGAGAAACTTCACTTTCAAGAGATGAGCACTCCTGTTTAGATGAATCCGAACCATCCGTCAAAGAGAAAAACTTCTCATACCCCGGCCATTTAGGGGATAGCATTCCCATCTGCTTGTGACTTATATCCCCGGGACCAGGCATGGTAGTATCTTTAAATTTAATTACCCTAGTGGTCACCTCTTCCTTCTCCCCTTGATCTACCTCTTGCGTGTTAGACCTCATTCCCAGCCCTGAATGATGGCTTGTGCAGCTCCAGGGGTAATTGCAGGAGGATCATTGCCCCCGTCCAACTTGTAATTCGGATCCCCAGCATTCCCAGGCCCTACAGAGGTTTCTGGGAATACCTCTCTCTTGGTATAAGGGCAGTGCAGCATGAGTTGTTTTTACTTTTACTTGCCTCATGGGCTAGTTCGAAATGTTTCCCATCCCCCCCTGACAAGGGGAGGGAACCAGGAGGCAATGGTTACTTGAGCAGTCCCTCCCTCCTGCAGCCTATTACCTGAGAGTGCCTTCACCAGCTGTTTTTTTGCTCCTCCTGGCTCCCGTCTGGCCGTAGCAGAGTTTTCTCTCTGTCTGATGTCCTTGGCTGCTTCCACGGCTGCTCCTGCATTTCCACACCCTGTTGCGGTTGCTCCAACACTCCATAGCTTGGTGGACTTCGCTCCGCGCCCCGTCATGGTGAAGGGTGCAACCATGGCTCGGATCTCATTCAACCACCTCCTGGCCCAAAAAAGCAATTCGCAGAGCCGCTGTCTGGATGCCGAGCATCCAGCGGCCTCCGCTTCGATGAACCAGCTGTGCGCAGCCGCCTCGGGCATTCCACAGCGTCCAGCTGCAATCAATTGACGATGAGAGGAGTGACATGAGCAGGCAGCAGGTCTAGGTGAACACTATCTTTGCTCTAAAACTTCTACATAGCACTGTGTTTTACTGCATGTTCTAATTGTTAGAAAAACAAGCTTTTGCAATGCATTAGGGCTTGTATTACTGAAAGTGTGGCCTATTGGCGTTGCAGACGATAATGCAATGCCAATAGCTCAAAGTTTCAGTAATTCAAGACCTATTGCATTGCAAATGCTTGAGGGAACTAGGGTCCAGATGTACAACCTGCCAAATAGCGCCTCGCAAATTGTGTCGCATTTGCGACTTGCAATGTGCGAGGCGCTATTTGGCATGTACAACAGTGTGTTTAACACTGTTTGCGATACCCAATGGGGTCTCAAATTGTGAGGCTCATGAATATTGATGAGCCTTTTTTCTAGTTCTAGGACACCCCCGCGCCGCACGGCCACCAGCTGCTGCGTGTGCTTCCCCGCTGTACTGCCTCGTTGTCCGGCTGCCGCCGCGTGACCACGCCCCCTCCTTCGAGCAGCGTGGTCCGTGCTCGCTCCTGGGCGCCGCTTCTCACCCTGTGCCCCTGTTTGTCATGATTGTTTAGATCTGCTTAGATTTGTATTTTTTGTTCCTCTGTATTGCCTGTTTGGTTGTCAGTAACTGTATCTTCGCCTTCCCTCCCCGCTTCCCGCCACCGCTGATAACCCCGCCCCTTTTGCCTTCTGTACCCTCCCCGCTCCCGCCTCCCAGCTGCTCCGCCCCCCCACGCACTTGGCCATATATGGCGACCGTGCGACGCAGGTGAGTGTGACCTAGTTCTAGGACACCCCCGCGCCGCACGGCCACCAGCTGCTGCGTGTGCTTCCCCGCTGTACTGCCTCGTTGTCCGGCTGCCGCCGCATGACCACGCCCCCTCCTTCGAGCGGCGTGGTCCGTGCTCGCTCCTGGGAGCCGCTTCTCACCCTGTGCCCCTGTTTGTCATGATTGTTTAGATCTGCTTAGAATTGTATTTTTTGTTCCTCTGTATTGCCTGTTTGGTTGTCAGTAACTGTATCTTCGCCTTCCCTCCCCGCTTCCCGCCACCGCCGATAACCCCGCCCCTTTTGCCTTCTGTACCCTCCCCGCTCCCGCCTCCCAGCTGCTCCGCCCCCCGCGCACTCTGCCATATATGGCGACCGTGCGACGCAGGTGAGTGTGACCTAGTTCTAGGACACCCCCGCGCCGCACGGCCACCAGCTGCTGCGTGTGCTTCCCCGCTGTACTGCCTAGTTGTCCGGCTGCCGCCGCGTGACCACGCCCCCTCCTTCGAGCGGCGTGGTCCGTGCTCGCTCCTGGGTGCCGCTTCTCACCCTGTGCCCCTGTTTGTCATGATTGTTTAGATCTGCTTAGAATTGTATTTTTTGTTCCTCTGTATTGCCTGTTTGGTTGTCAGTAACTGTATCTTCGCCTTCCCTCCCCGCTTCCCGCCACCGCCGATAACCCCGCCCCTTTTGCCTTCTGTACCCTCCCCGCTCCCGCCTCCCAGCTGCTCCGCCCCCCGGCGCACTTGGCCATATATGGCGACCGTGCGACGCAGGTGAGTGTGACCTAGTTCTAGGACACCCCCGCGCCGCACGGCCACCAGCTGCTGCGTGTGCTTCCCCGCTGTACTGCCTCGTTGTCCGGCTGCCGCCGCGTGACCACGCCCCCTCCTTCGAGCGGCGTGGTCCGTGCTCGCTCCTGGGCGCCGCTTCTCACCCTGTGCCCCTGTTTGTCATGATTGTTTAGATCTGCTTAGAATTGTATTTTTTGTTCCTCTGTATTGCCTGTTTGGTTGTCAGTAACTGTATCTTCGCCTTCCCTCCCCACTTCCTGCCACCGCCGATAACCCCGCCCCTTTTGCCTTCTGTACCCTCCCCGCTCCCGCCTCCCAGCTGCTCCGCCCCTCCGCGCACTTGGCCATATATGGCGACCGTGCGACGCAGGTGAGTGTGACCTAGTTCTAGGACACCCCCGCGCCGCACGGCCACCAGCTGCTGCGTGTGCTTCCCCGCTGTACTGCCTCGTTGTCCGGCTGCCGCCGCGTGACCACGCCCCCTCCTTCGAGCGGCGTGGTCCGTGCTCGCTCCTGGGTGCCGCTTCTCACCCTGTGCCCCTGTTTGTCATGATTGTTTAGATCTGCTTAGAATTGTATTTTTTGTTCCTCTGTATTGCCTGTTTGGTTGTCAGTAACTGTATCTTCGCCTTCCCTCCCCGCTTCCCGCCACCGCCGATAACCCCGCCCCTTTTGCCTTCTGTACCCTCCCCGCTCCCGCCTCCCAGCTGCTCCGCCCCCCGCGCACTTCGCCATATATGGCGACCGTGCGAACGCGCAGCGGGCGCGCCGATTGTGCGCCGAAGGCGCGCCAAAGGTAAGCCCGTCTACGCCAGTCCGCGCCTGGACCGCGCCCAGTGCCAGGACCCCTGGCCCACGAAGACCCCGGCCGACCCGCCTGACGTACACCGCCGCCAACCTCAGCGCACTCAATGCCGGTCGACTCCCAGGATGCTACCATGCCACACCACGACGCACCCACGGACCCTTCAGCTGCCACGCCTGCAAGTTCACCTGCATCCGGACCTGCCCCGCACCAGCACCCGCCAAGTCGAACACCAGCAGCAACCACCTGAAGTGCATCCTGCTCAACACCCGCTCCGTCCACAGACACGCCATCGAACTCTGGAACCTCTTTGACACCACAGCCCCTGATGTTGCCTTCCTCACGGAGACCTGGATGAACGCCTCTTCAGCGCCCGACATCGCCATCGCCATCGCCATCCCAGAGGGATACAAGATCACCCGGAGGGACCGCACCGCCAACCAGATGGGAGGAGGCATCGCCATCATCCACAGGAACACCATCCGTATCACGACCAGCACCGACAACAACCTTACCACCGCCGAACACCTGCATTTCCAGATCCACACCGACCCGAAGACCACCCTCAGAGGCACCCTGATCTACCGACCTCCGGGTCCACGCACTCAATTCAGCGAGGACATCGCCGACTTCGTCAGCCCGCATGCCCTCCCCTCCGCTGACTACATCCTCCTGGGGGACCTCAACTTCCACCTGGAGAACAACAACGACCGCAACACCAGCACCCTGCTCGACAACCTCGCCAATCTTGGACTCAAGCAGCTGGTGTCCACCCCCACCCACCTCGCCGGACACACACTCGACGCAGTCTTCTCATCCAGCACAGACATCGCCTTCAGCCACGCCACAGAACTTCAATGGACGGACCACAGCTGTGTCCACTTCACCTTCAAAAGAACGACGACCCACCACCACCAGCAACAGGTTGCCCGCAGAAGCTGGAACAAGATCACAGCCGACCAGCTCGCCACCTCCCTGAGCCAGCACCCTCCTGCCAGCTCAGCGAACCCCAGCCAGGCCGCCGACAATTTCACGAAGTGGATCAGGAACTGCGCGGACGAACTCGCCCCGCTGAGGACCCCGCCCAGCAGACCCGGCAGCAAGAAAGCCCCATGGTTCACCAACGAACTCAAGAGCTCCAAGAAGAACTGCCGAGCCCTCGAGAAAGTCTGGAGAAGGGAACCAACACCGGACAACAAGACCACCTTCAAGCTTGCCACCCGGATGCACCACCAGCTGATCCGCGCCGCCAAGAAAACTGCATTCAAGGACCGGTTGGACAACAACGCACACAACTGCAAGGAACTCTTCAACATCGTGAAAGAGCTATCCAACCCCAGCGCAGGAAACAACGACATCACCCCATCGCAAGACCTCTGCAACTCCCTCGCCTCATACTTCCACAACAAGATCGCGGACATACACAACAGCTTCAGCACCCAACCAACGCACACCACGACCGAACCACCACCCCCCACCACCACCCTCCGCGCCTGGACTCCGATCAGCACCGAAGACACCATCCGCACGATGAACTCCGTCCACTCCGGATCTCCGACCGACCCCTGCCCTCACCACGTCTTCAACAAGGCCGACGTTGTCATCGCACCCCACCTGCGGGACATTATCAACGCCTCCTTCGACACCGCCACCTTCCCTGAGAGCTGGAAGCACGCCGAACTCAGCGCTCTACTCAAGAAACCCACAGCGGACCCCACCGAACTCAAGAATTACCGCCCCATCTCGCTCCTCCCGTTTCCAGCCAAAGTCATCGAGAAGACCGTCAACAAGCAGCTGGCCGCCTTCCTCGAGACGAATGGATCCCTCGACCCCTCACAGTCTGGCTTCCGAGCCAACCACAGCACCGAGACCGCCCTCATCGCTGCCACCGACGACATCCGAGCCCTGATGGACAACGGAGACACAGCGGCCCTCATCCTCCTAGACCTCTCCGCGGCTTTCGACACTGTCTGCCACCGCACCCTAGTACAGCGCCTCAGCAACGTCGGAATCCAGGAGAAGGCACTGGAATGGATCATCTCCTTCCTCGACGGAAGAACACAGAGAGTCCGCCTACCACCGTACAAGTCAGAGGCCACCGAAGTCATCTGCGGCGTCCCTCAAGGATCCTCGCTGAGCCCCACCCTCTTCAACGTCTACATGAGCCCCCTCGCGGCCATCGCACGCCAACACAACCTCAACATAATCTCCTACGCCGACGACACCCAGCTGATCCTCTCCCTGACCAACGACCCCGCCGCCGCCAGAGCCAATCTGCACGAAGGGATGAAAGATGTAGCCGAGTGGATGACGACCAGCCGCCTGAAACTGAACTCAGACAAGACGGAGGTCCTCATCCTGGGCTCCTCGCCCTCCGCCTGGGACGACTCCTGGTGGCCTCCCGCCCTGGGCACCGCACCCAAACCGACAGACCACGCACGCAACCTGGGCTTAATCCTGGACTCCTCCCTCTCCATGACCAGGCAAGTCAACGCCGTCTCCTCGGCGTGCTTCAACATCCTACGCATGCTACGGAAGATCTTCTGGTGGATCCCCACCGAGACCAGGAAGACCGTCACCCAGGCCCTCGTCACCAGTCGACTGGACTACGGCAACACCCTCTACGCCGGTACCACCGCCAAGCTCCAGAAGAGACTCCAGCGGATCCAGAACGCCTCAGCCAGACTCTTCCTCGACATCCCACGAACCAGCCACATCTCCGGACATCTGAGAGACCTGCACTGGCTCCCCGTCAACAAAAGAATCACCTTCCGCCTCCTCACCCACGCACACAAAGCCCTACACGACCAAGGCCCGAGCTACCTCAACAACCGAATCAACTTCTACGCTCCCAAACGCCACCTCCGATCAGCCAACCACGCCCTCGCCGCCGTCCCCCGCATCCGAAGAGCGACAACAGGAGGAAGGTCCTTCTTCTACCTGGCCGCCAAGACCTGGAACTCCCTCCCGACCGACCTGCGACTGACCCAAGACCACCTCTCCTTCAGGAAGAAGCTGAAGACCTGGCTGTTCGAGCAGTAACGGCACCCCCCCCCCCCCAAAGCGCCTTGAGACCCTACGGGTAAGTAGTGCGCTCTATAAATGTCTTTGATTGATTGATTGATTGAGCCTTTTGCAATTTGTGAGCCCATTGGGAATATCAGGCCCTCCCAGGGATGGTAACCTGCTGGGCTCAGCAGACCACCATGTCTGGAACGGATTTTAAATAAAGCAGTTATTTTTTTAATGTAGCCTGTTTCCCTAAAAGGAAAACAGGATGCATTTTTAAAAAATAATGAAAGACTGCCTGCCCGTAAAAATATTTTCCCCTGAATTTGCAAAGGGGAAGGGTTCCCCTGAGGACTCCTTCCCTTTCGCGAGTGCATTACCACCCTCTTGAAGAGGGTGGCAATTTGCGAGTTTTTTAAACATTCATACATGGGGTTGCGGTCGCTATTAGGAAGAGAGCGCCCCTTCCTAATAGCGATTAGCAAAACAGTATTTTGCAAGTTGCAATTTTTTTGAGAGTCGCAAAATACTGTTTGTACATGGGCCCATGCTTTTTAGCGTGTGCAAACGGGCCTAATACCCATTGGCGCAGGCTAAAAAGCATTGTACATCTGGCCCAAAGAGAACAAATATATTAATGTAAAAATATAGTACAGGTATGACTCGAGCTCAGACAAATCAGTCACTCTAAACCATTAGTTGCCCTTTAACCAATAACGCCGGGGCAGTAGGACGCCCTGGTGAATGTGAAGCCTAAAAACATTGTCACATTAGATACACAGATGGAACAGGCTAACCAAGCGCAGTACACCAGGGAGGGGCTATGTTAGAACACTGTAACACCAAATTCAGGAAAATATCAGCACAAAGTTCTTTAGCCAAACAACAATGGCTACTTTTTATACGAAGTTAGAAAAATACCTCATTCAAGGAAATGTTGCAGCAGCACAAATATTTGAAGAAGCACACTTTTCAACAGATACACTAGAATATGAATTTAAACTGAAAAACATTTCCCAAAATCGAAAACCAACAGTATAACACAAGCAGTTGGATTCAGCAGGAAAATGAAAAGCTTGTCTGTTTATTTTGAGAATAAAATATTACAGTAATATATATTTGACCATAGAGAGTGAGGGCCTGTAGGCAAGAGGCAAGAAACAAAACCTCAGCATGGTTATTCAGAAATGGAAAAGACTGAGGGGCAGCTTTACAAGCCCCTTGCGACACTGTTGCGCCACCGTTGAGTAATTTTTGTGATGTAGCGGCAGCATAAAAAAAGGCGCCAATTTACAACGTGATGCATCTAGGGAGATGCGTCACATTGTAATGCCCTGAGTCACATTATACCTGCGTCAGGTATAATGTATGCAGGGTGGGCGTTACCACACAGGAAAGCCTCGTAAAAGTGACGCAGAGAAATCTACAAGATTTCACCGCATCACTTCTAGGATGCCACTGCGTCAAAACCTTACGCCTACTCGAAGCAGGCGTAAGGAGTGATGCAGTGTAGCGGGAATAGGCCTTCAAATGTATTGCTGGAGTTGCATCATGCTCGAGACACGACTCCAACAATGCGTGACTTTTGCCCCAACAGATGCGTCAGAATTTCTGAGGCATCTGTCAATCCTTGCGCCATGGTGTGGCGTATTGTAAATACGGTGCATGCATGGGTTTCTATGGGTGGCGCAGGGAAAGTGACTCATCTCTACAGATGCATCACTTTCTTGTAAATCTGACCCTGAATGTATACACTTGAAACCACAGGGCATGCTACTCTATTACAGCCCCGCAGGAACGGGCCATCTTAGAAGTCCACAACTTAGCCCAGGGAAGACATGCCATAAAGCCTTTCAGCCACCCAGCAGGGGTCTTTAGTGTGCAAGAAGTTAGATTCATACCTTATGCTAGAAAATGTTGTTGCTTTAGAAATATAGACACTATCAGAGTAGCAAGAAAAGGAAATATTTGTCTCCTCCTTTTATTTTATTTGCCCTCTGCTCCCCCAGAAATGACCCGAGCCAGGATTGAAACAAATCCGCTGTGGTAAAAAATGTCAAACTATCCCCCATGTGCAGTAGGGCATGACAAGAACAGCACAATGTGGCACGGTTAGGCCATTGCACCTCATCCTCCTCTGAAAGCAGACCCGAGTCTGCAGCCCACTTCCAAAAAGGCGCAGTGGCAGAATGGCTGCTCTGTCCTTGGGCATTACCGATAACTCCAGGATTGGTAATTCTAGGAGAATTCAGTAATCCTGCATTAAATTAATTGAGATTTTACAATAAATAGTGTTTGTTGTCGAATTGGGAATTACCCCCACTCAAAATGTGGGACTTTGTATTTTGTATTTGAATATTCGCTTACCATGGGCCATTAGTACTGCATCAGGCGGGGGAAGTGGCAGATACTGAATAGGTATTGGTGCTCTGAGCTACTGTCAAAATGTATTTCCTTTCAAATTGGCACTGCTACGATCTGCTGAGTTCACTATATAGTGCAAGGGTGGAGGCATGGGAAAGCAAAGGGGCACAAATGAGCATGAAAGGGATAGTATTTAGGAACACTAACCCACCTGGATGGCAAGCGGGATTGCCTAGAGAGTTCACCTGCACTCAAACAGCAGCAGAGCAACCCAGTAACAGCAGCTCCGACTATGGCCCAAAAAAATTAAAGGAGCGTGCCAGGCATGATGATTTTTAAAGGTGCAGTTACAAAAAAAACAAGACTGCACAGGCTGCACAGACCACTTTCATGTTTGCTTCGCAGAAGAAATTCAGCTTCAGTTGATGTTGCCCACAAAGTTCACCTAAATGTTTTCACTTACTGTGAGATTTACTGGCATCCAGGAGGCGTTTGCGAGATTGGAGTTTTTCCTTATATGAGCTAGCCACGGCGCTCTGTCTCCTGCACCGTAAGTTACATCGTTAAACCTACCTCTGGCCTTGAATGTTTGGCTTCCGGAAAAATATGAAAGCGAGTGCCCTGCTGAAAATAAAGCGTGGTGCCCGTGCACATAGGAGTTACGTGCATGGGAGCCCGTGATGCGACCGACATGGAAATAAAAAAGTAAGAATAAAAGCGGGCGCCGTGCTACAACTAGGGGTGGGCGGACATCTCCGTTCCGCCCAAGGAATGTGCGGAGATTTGCCCCTTTCGCCTTCCTCAATGAAGGTGGAGAAACGAGGCAAATCTGCGCACACTCGGGGGCGTAATGGAAGTTGGCCGTCCACCTCCCGCCGGCTTCCTGCCCGCAGTATTAAATTACATTAAAAAGCCTAAAATAAGATTTAAATAAAACTTACCTTATCGCGGGCGCATCCTTGTCCATCGCGCCTTCTTCCTGGAACTGCGCATGCAAGGTAGCCTGCGCATGCGCATTCCTGGCAAGGATGTAAAGAGTATATTTGTACTACATTTTGATACAGAAATACAGTATAACCAATATGTATTGTTAGGATTCTGTAATTTTGAAGCTGAAATACTAACATATGGTTATGGTCTTTTTCTTTTTCAATAGCAGCTGCAGTTGAACATCATTAGATGTCTCAAAACACTTTTTCTACTACAGAAATATTGCTTAGAGATATCCATAGAGAGTGTTTTTCAACATAAAGTGCTCTTGGCATAGCTTACCATTAGATTTATTTTGCCTATTTTATAATTAAAACACTCAGTGTAATACAAAATATTCAAAGAAACATAAATTAGGTCCACATTGTTTAATTCACAATGGGAATGCGTATTGAATATGCAATATTTTTAGAATGATAAATCGGTGGTTTACAAAGTGCCCCAGAGTTAGAAGCGGGAAGGGTAGTGTGATGGTGTGGGGAATTGGTGAAGGAAAGAAAAAAGAATCTTGAGTGACAGTAAAATCAAAAATTGTAGCTCATTTGACAAAGTTACAGACTATGTACAGAGAATAGGACCGACAGGTTCATTAGGTTATTTCAAACAAATCATACTCCAAAAAGTTCAATAAATGAAAGCAATGGGGTGTGGAGTTGACGATGAAGAGCAATCAGTTGTCGACGTTTCGACCCTCAAACGTGCAGATATAAGTGTTTATCTTGCTGTGGGGTCTTCATCAGGACTGGAGGGGACACATAACCTATTCAATATATAAATATATATTGTGAATACGGGAAGCAATATCCCTGTATCTGTTTAGAAGAATAATGCACATCACCCCAATATGGGTTTAATTAAGGTTTACATAGCGTCCCATAAGACTTACTGGGACATTATCAACACAAAGAATGCAATTAATTTAAGTTAATTTAAGTTGCGCTGAAGCGTCACACCTATTTAGTACAATGCGGTCAAGAGCAATTGAAGATAGGCCAGATCTGCAAGGGAGGACGGTATCAAGAATTAGTGAGGACTACTGATGAATACAGCGTAGACCTCATTGAGCCCGAACAAAGTTGAGGCCAAGGAGTCATTTGCGACTTAAGTAATGACTACATCACAATGTAGGATTTACAACAATTTAAAACTTACCACGTACGTGGTATTAACAGGACCAGATGATGTTTTGAAGTCGGTATCACGAGTAGATCTGTAGAGTAGGTGTGTAAAGATTTAGAACGTACACTATTTAATTAACGGGAGGTGGTCGTAGTACTGAGTAACAGTGGTGAAGAACTCACCGTATTATACACCAATCCTTGTTAGAAATATTGTTAGGGTCCCGGGCACCATCGATAGTAAGCAATCTATCAAATACAAGGCGGAGGCGACTGTTAGGGAAACATAAAGAAACTAGCATAATCAGACTGATTGCTGCATTGCAACCGGGATCAGGACTCACCCAAATGCCGTAGATAGGACACGTCCGGCGAGAATCGTAGTCCGTAACGGTCAGGCGGGAGTACTCTTGTTGTATTGTCTAAAGAGAGGGGGGGTCATACTGAAATTAGTGACCGAGCCCTTCCTGAACTAGCTGAAGAGAGACCGCCTCCCACGCCAAAAACCCTGCTTACCGATCGCGGAATGAATCACTTTCCGATCTCTGCTCGCAGTCGCAGTGGCGGGGCCGATTTCCGGGTATGCTAATATCACTGTGGCAACGAGGTCACGTGATACTAAATGCCTTCGTCAGACAAAGTCGACGGACTGATTGGGGTTGCTAGGTGACATGTTAACAATAAAGCCCTGCGAGACAACTTGCCCTTCGGGCAATTTCTACGCATACGCCGAAATTGTTCTAACAAAGATCACTATTTTACTGAATCGGAAGAACTGAAACAGAGACTTCTGAGCAGAGGCTATCCCAAACAACTGATTAAGCGAGCAAGGAAACGAGCCTGGTTTTACCCTCGTGAAGAGTTACTGGTTCCTAAGACGGATAAAGATCAAACGGAACAAAGAATTGTGTGTGTCACAACTTTCAACACAAAAAGTAACAAAATAAAACGTATCATCAACAACCACTGGGAACTCATATCAGACGACATCCAACAAACTGATCCGCCATTACATGCATTTAAAAAAGCAAGAAGTGTAAAAGACCATGTGGTCCGCTCCTTCCTCAGGACACCAGAGGATCCTACCATCACTACCCTGTGGAACTTACCTCCAGTTGTGGGCCACTTCAGATGTGGCAGCTGCAAAGCATGTGACAGTACGATCCAGACAAAAGAATTTACATATTGTCATCACAGAATTCCGATCAAGACACACACTAATTGCAACTCTGTAAACATCATCTACGCCATCCTATGTCCCTGCAACTTGATATACATCGGTCAGACACAGCAAAAAGCCAAAATGAGGATACTTCAACATATGAGCAGAATCCGATGCCAAGTACAGGGCGCACCCATGGTTGACCACTTCTCCACAGCAGGTCATTCACCAGAGAGTTTAAAATGGGTAATCATTGAGAGAGCTATACTTGGACCCCGAGGTGGGAACATCTCTAACATCCTCAATACTCGTGAGCTAAAATGGATGTTCACCTTTGACTCGATTGAATCTGGGCTCAATGAACAGGACAGTTCCTTCTCACAATTAGCCACCCTGTCTTGAATTTTGTCCCATTCTAAGTATTTGTGGCCTTCACCCGCATGTCTGAGGTACACCATCACTGTAATGGTGTCACGTGACTATAATGTTCAATTTGACATAATGTTTCCCTGGTACAATGTTCCATCAATTATATGTTTCAAACAGCCAGGCTGGCTCTGTAGTGTGGCCTTTACCCTCGTGTGAGAGGTACGCCATTACTGATTTAATATGTATGATTGTAATGATGTCATATGACTACATTGTTCAATATTGACATAATGTTTCCTCGGTATGATCGTCCCATCAAGCACATGTTGAACATAGCTCTATTTGCCGCACAATGTGGCCTTTACCCTCGTGTGAGAGGTACGTCACTCCTGATTCACTATGTAATTCCCAATTCGACTTAGTTTGTACTCATATATTATGCGATGGTTCGTCTTCCTTGTTAACAAGTTATGCCTTGTTTTCTATCTAATGGATTGCGCACAACAACGCACTCTTTATTTAAAACGAATCATTTTAATTTAGGTGACAATCCTGCACCCAATACGCATATTATCCTGTGAACGATTATGCTCGTAATATTGCCAATAGGTCATGCATGGGTATTTATTTAATTAATTGCGTTTAACAACGCACTCCGCTCCTAACACGGTGACAATCATGCATCCATTACCTATATTACTTATTGAACGATCATGCCGTGATCGAGTAACAACACAACTAACTCAGTACGTCTACCATGTTTATTGTTAACATGTCACCTAGCAACCCCAATCAGTCCGTCGACTTTGTCTGACGAAGGCATTTAGTATCACGTGACCTCGTTGCCACAGTGATATTAGCATACCCGGAAATCGGCCCCGCCACTGCGACTGCGAGCAAAGATCGGAAAGTGATTCATTCCGCGATCGGTAAGCAGGGTTTTTGGCGTGGGAGGCGGTCTCTCTTCAGCTAGTTCAGGAAGGGCTCGGTCACTAATTTCAGTATGACCCCCCCTCTCTTTAGACAATACAACAAGAGTACTCCCGCCTGACCGTTACGGACTACGATTCTCGCCGGACGTGTCCTATCTACGGCATTTGGGTGAGTCCTGATCCCGGTTGCAATGCAGCAATCAGTCTGATTATGCTAGTTTCTTTATGTTTCCCTAACAGTCGCCTCCGCCTTGTATTTGATAGATTGTTTACTATCGATGGTGCCCGGGACCCTAACAATATTTCTAACAAGGATTGGTGTATAATACGGTGAGTTCTTCACCACTGTTACTCAGTACTACGACCACCTCCCGTTAATTAAATAGTGTACGTTCTAAATCTTTACACACCTACTCTACAGATCTACTCGTGATACCGACTTCAAAACATCATCTGGTCCTGTTAATACCACGTCCGTGGTAAGTTTTAAATTGTTGTAAATCCTACATTGTGATGCAGTCATTACTTAAGTCGCAAATGACTCCTTGGCCTCAACTTTGTTCGGGCTCAATGAGGACTACGCTGTATTCATCAGTAGTCCTCACTAATTCTTGATACCGTCCTCCCTTGCAGATCTGGCCTATCTTCAATTGCTCTTGACCTCATTGTACTAAATAGGTGTGACGCTTCAGCGCAACTTAAATTAACTTAAATTAATTGCATTCTTTGTGTTGATAATGTCCCAGTAAGTCTTATGGGACGCTATGTAAACCTTAATTAAACCCATATTGGGGTGATGTGCATTATTCTTCTAAACAGATACAGGGATATTGCTTCCCGTATTCACAATATATATTTATATATTGAATAGGTTATGTGTCCCCTCCAGTCCTGATGAAGACCCCACAGCAAGATAAACACTTATATCTGCACGTTTGAGGGTCGAAACGTTGACAACTGATTGCTCTTCATCGTCAACTCCACACCCCATTGCTTTCATTTATTGAACTTTTTGGAGTATGATTTGTTTGAAATAACCTAATGAACCTGTCGGTCCTATTCTCTGTACATAGTCTGTAACTTTGTCAAATGAGCTACAATTTTTGATTTTACTGTCACTCAAGATTCTTTTTTCTTTCCTTCACCAATTCCCCACACCATCACACTACCCTTCCCGCTTCTAACTCTGGGGCACTTTGTAAACCACCGATTTATCATTCTAAAAATATTGCATATTCAATACGCATTCCCATTGTGAATTAAACAATGTGGACCTAATTCATGTTTCTTTGATTATTTTGATCTTTGTGGTTAAATGTTCCTATGCCACTGGGACCCTTTCCTTTACTCACTTGATAACCCAGGTCCCCGTAACTGTAACTGGGTCAACCCCCCTACCAATATTCCACTAGTGTAATACAGCAGATTTACAGTCAGTCACTCAACAACTCATTCAATCATCCAGGCACTTATTTGTATAGGCAATCACACAACCAGTCAATATACCTATAAAGCCTCTCACAAAAGCAGTCAACTAGTCAATCAGACACTCACTTACATCCTATTTCACTCATAGAGTGTATCACTCCCTCACTTATTCACTCAAACAGCCACTGACATACCCATTCACCCACCCATACTCTACTCATGCACCCTCTGAGTCACTGATACAGCCTCTCATGCATGCACTCACTCCCATATACAGTCACTCTCATACCCACTCACTCACCCATACAGACACTGACACACACACTCCCTCATCCATACAGCCACTCACACTAGCACTCACTCACATATGCAGCCAGTCACACACTCACTTGCCCTTACAGCCACTCACACATGCCATCACTCACCCATACAGCCACTAACACACCTACTCCCTCACCCATACAGCCTTTCACACAACCATTCACTCACCCATACAGCCACTCAGACAACCACTCACTCTCCCACCCAGCTGCTCACACACCCATTCACTCATACAGCTACTCACGTACCCTCTCACACCCCCATACAGCCATGGGTGCATCCACTCTATCACCCATGCAGCCACTTACATACCCATTTACTTACCTGCACAGTTACTCACACAGCCGCTCACTAACCTATAGTTATTCACACAGTCACTCACTCACCATACAGTCACTAACACATGGACTCAGTCACCTGATGCACTCACTTAGTCGCTCATACAGCCACTGATACATCCATTCACTCACCCATACTCCATGTAAGCACCCTGTCACTCACTGATAGGGCCACTCACACATCCACTCACTCACCCGTACAGCTCCTCGCACACCCACTCACTCACACATACAGGCCCCAATACAACCACTTACCCATACATACAGTCACTCACACACCCACTCACTCACCCATGCAGTTGCTGATACACCAACTCACTCACCCACAAAGCTAATCAAACAACCACTCACTCTCCCATATGGCCACTCACACACCCACTCGCTCAACCAAACAGCCATTCACACAGGCACTAACTCACCAATAATGCCACTCATGCACCCTCTCACTTACTCATACAAGTACTTAGTCTCTCATTGATACAGCCACTCACACATCAACTCACTCACCCATACAGTTACTCACACACCCTAACACTCACCCATACAGCCTCTAACACATGCACTCACTCACCCATACAGCCACTCACACAGGTACTAACTGATTCATACAGCCACTCACACATGCACTCACTCACCCATATAGCCACTAACACACCCACTCCTTCAAATTTACAGCCATTCACACAACCATTTAGTCACCCATACAAGCACTCACTCTCCCATACACCCACTCACACACCCATTCACTCATTCATACAGCAACTAAAACTCCCTCTCACACATCCATACAACCACGCATGCACCCACTCTCTCACCCATATAGCCACTGACCCACCCACTCACTCACTTGCACAATTACTCACACAGCCACTCCCTCACCTCTACAGTTACTAACACATCCACCAGACTCAGCCATGCAGACACTAACAAACACACTCAATCACCCATACACCACTAATTCACTTACTCAGTCACCAATGCAGTCACAGACACAACCATTCACTCACCCATACTCCCTTTATATACCCGGTCACTTACTGATAGAGCCATTCACACATTCACTCACTTGCCCATACAGCTCCTCACACACCCACTCACTTACAAATACAGACACTAATAGCCACTTACCCACACATAGTGTCACTCACACACCCACACACTCACCCATACAGTCACTGATACATCCACTCACTCACCCAAGCAGCTACTCATACACCCACTCACTCACCCATACAGCCACTCATGCATCCACTCACTCACCCATACACCTACTCACACAGGCACTCACTTGCCCATATAGCCATGCGCACAATCATTCACTCACCCAAACAGTCACTCCCACAACCACTCACTCTCCTATATGGCCACTCACACATACACTTACCCATTCAGCCACTCACACACCTACTCACTCAACCAAACAGCCACTCACACAGGTACTAACTCAAGCATACAGCCACTCATAAACCCTCTCACTCTCTCATAGAAGCACTCATACACTCACTTACTCACCAATACATCTTTTCACGAACCCTTTACTCACCCATACAGCCACAGTTTCGCTTCTTTTTAACCCTAAAAGGCGGTGCTGACAAGAAATGTTTTTTCTTCTTTTTTTCTGGAATTGTGTTTTTTTCTAACATTTTTTATTTTTTTGTATTTTTATCACACAAAATGGCAATGAGGGGGTAATAAAAATGGTAGCCAGAAACACAAAAACAGTGCCAAAACTGGGATAAATATTTTTTTTTTACATTGCAAGTATGTTACCTTGCTCCTTCTAAGGTGCCATTGACAGACTGCTCACCAGCTGTCAGTGTAGTGTTACAGTCAAGGCAATATGTGCCTACACGTCTTAGCTTTGAAAGGCACTCTTTCCCAAGTAACAGGTGGTGCAGCCCTGGATGTAGATGGCCTTCTCCAGCTTTCTCCTTCTGCGCCCTCTTCAAGTTATTCCTGTGGTAGGTTTTCAAGTGGTACAACATAATATTTGTACCACAGAAATATGTATTGCTTGTTCCTCTTGAGAGGGTCTTGTTGCACAAGCAGCATTTAACAAACTTGGCATCAGTCTTTGATTTTCAAGATGGAATTACACAGAAATCCCAGACAATCCTTTGCCTTTTGGATGCAGGCACCTCATCACCAGAGTCTTCCTGTTCTTCCTCCTGCTCCTATGGCTGCTGTGGCACCTTCTAATCGTCACTGCCTCCTGTTGCCATTTTGGATGGTAATTGGAACATTCTAGAAGAGAGAAAGGGGTGGGAACTTTCTTTGAAGATTAATGAAAACTTTCGACTCCAATCAAAACTAATTCTTACATAGTCACAAGATCTTCGTGAATACCTATGTCATCGCAAAAAAACAGTGTCCTAACGAAAATGAGAAATAGAATATAAAATGCTTTACATTAAGAATGATTACAAAAATAGAAGTGTAAATACTATAATATAGTTTTTGTCAAACATAAATTACAATATGTGTATATATGTGTTTTACACTTTTTCAAAAACATGCAGTCTTCCAAAAACCAGAACCAGAACATACGTATTGTGATCATTCACGATGAATTCATGACAAATGAAAACATGTTTTTTTAATCCACAGTTATTAATCCACTGAAACAAATGACAAGGAGTGACTGAGAAATACATAAATGTGTGGTCCATTATGCAGGCGTAGGGTGTAATATGCAGTAGATATTTACACAATGACAAAATAGTAAGTAACACATATGAGCACACATTTTCCATAAAACAATGGACCCTTCTTAAAAAAATGAAATTCTATTAAGATCCTGATGCTCATTTAAGATAAATTAAACTGTGATGGGAAACACTTACAAATATAAACATAGCAGGTGCCGCAAATAAAGCTACACTTGAGAAAAATGGAAACTCATCTAACTTTTTAGGCTTAGTGAATAGAAAGCAAAAATGTTCTAATGTAGGAAAATTATAGCTAGAGAACGATATACACCAGATCTTATTAATAAGAATACCTCTCTATGTGTGGGATATAAACATGTACTTAGAGAACACCCTATAAGAACAAAGTGTACATATACAGAGAATTAACATGATAGATTTATTTGCTTATTTTTTTAAATATATATAGTTCATATTTCAATTAACATTACAATGATTCAAATGTGCATTTAGTATTCAAATTGGGCATTCCAGAGAATTAATTTTAACAGCCATCATAAATATATACAAATCCGTATGATAGACGAAACGTTGACTCAGGCAGTGCGGCAGATGTCTACAACGCGTGTTTCGGCATACACGCCTTCATCAGGTAGCCGTCTATTGCACATAAAATTGATTCTGGATGTAGACAATGATGTACTGGGGCTTCAACTAGATCTCTACTTCGATGAAGATTCTACAAGACTATGTATATACGCAGAAGTATGTCGTCTCGTAGGTAAAGGTATTTCAAAAGATTGAGCCGTGAGAATCGCGCTATAGTAGGACGACCAAACCATGCGTGGTCTATGTATATAATGGGGACATCTCACATTAAGGTTATAGGTGGGCGATGACGTCACAACCAGAGAATTGTTCGAGAACACGACTAAAATATACCAGATATGGTTTCCTGATTAAATAAAGTTAAGACGCAGCGGAGCACCACGTATAGATAGGGAACGGATAAATGACAGCCTCCGGTCCTGACTGATATGGAGGGATTCTCCTTGAAAGTGGGAAAAACGATGCAAACAGCCTCTCGCACGGACGTCACAGGCTCAGGATGAGCTCTACTGCTAACGGTTTCCTCTAAAATTCCATATTGAAAAATGATCTGAAATCCGTCACAGAAGTGAATGCATCATAAATATACTGAAGCAAAATCTGAACTTTAGTGACTGTGATGAATTAATTTGTTAATGACATCTGCTTATAAGAGCAAATAGCATGGTTCTGTCCTTAAAATACACTAAGTATGAAAATCCGCAAAAACCATTGCACCACTCATACACCAACTCATTGACCCATAAACTCACTAACATACCACCCACAGATCCAAAGCAGCACTCATGCTGCCACTCACAGACAAACACAGACTCTGATACTGATGTCTCGGCGTAGGGTTTTTAGTAAGACAGGAAGCTTGGCGCTCTGGCTGATATGCGTTGTGTATGTGATATTGAAAGTGAGCACGGTGCTACCGGGTCGGGGGAAATACTCTCTAGCCCCGTGTATGTGTGAGTCGTGAAACCCACACCAGAAATGAGAAAAAGAGTCCTGGGCACACGTTATGAGGATATAGTAATGTTAGCAATGTCACATATTTGACCAATTCCAGTGGTCGACGCCAGTTTTTTGGGGGTTCAAAAGTGTTTATTCAGCAAAAACAAAGAGAAAACCAGCCGACACGTGTTTCGTCACACATGGGAATATTCCCGTGACTCTTCAGGGCTGTATGATTGTGTGGGAGATTGGTGCAGTGAAAGCCAAAATCGGGTCAGATTAGGCCCCCGTTAATAAAGTGGAGCGGCGTTATGAAAATGAAGAGAGGGCAGTGTGGAGCCCTTGGTAAACGGAGCCAAAATCAATACTTTTGAACCCCAAAATATTGTGGCGACCAATGGAATTGGTCAAATGTGTGACATTGCTAACAGTACTATATGCTCATAACATGTGCCCAGGACTCTTTTGCTCACAGTCTCTGATGCAACCAGTGACAAGCATGTAGAGGCATTCACTCACAGACCCACTCATGCACTCAGACCGCCTCAGATAGCCACTGACACACTCCCACTCACAGACCAACACACACACACACATTCATACACCCACTAACAGACCCAAATAAGTGATCACACATCCATTGTGAAAAAGAGATTACAGTTATGGAAAACGTTTTCGAAAAACCTTATAAATTCACTGAAAAAGAAGGATTACAGGGACATTATAGTTAGGAAGTAGAATCTAAAAAAACCTTAGAAATGCACTGAAAAAAACAAAGACTACAGGGTCATTAGAGTCAGGCTCAGATTTCACTTGCATAAAACCAGTAAAATTCAGCAGTTATAGCTACCTGAGCTATCTATAACTAGGGATCCCGGTTTTATGGTATTTGAATTTTTTGCCATTTCCTTCTGTATTTATCCATATTTTTTTGCTAATTTTATCTGTATTTATCCATATTTATTTTGGGTTTCGTGGGAAAAATAATCTGAAATTAGTATATTTCCAAATGTATTTAACCGATAAATATGCACTCATTCTTGAATGTCTGGCTGGTTTTAGTGCTGTGAACACCCGCAGAAGATAAATCAGTGCACGTATATGAAAATTTGCTAATTTTAGATTTAACCTTGTGCATATCTACTGCTGGTAAAGCCTCTTTACTAAAATTCCTTTATTTTGTAACCCCGTTATCTATCAATCTGCATATGTATTGGCCTGGCAGTCATGGTAGACAGTATTTAGAATTACTCAAAAAGCAACCCAATTTCCGTTTTTATCTACATTTAAAAATAAATACAGACCAAAAAATGAAAGATTCCTTTCTGTGTTTATCTGTAAAAATCTGTAAAAAACGGAAAAAGGGGAGCCTTAAGTATAACTTAAGTACCCGCAATGCACTGCTTATGAAATCAAATATTACATCACCCATGACATTGTCAGTGACATCACTGATGGCATCTCAAATTACATCACTCATGACATCATCCACTGAACCACTAACACCCCCACACAACTTCTTGTACACCCACTGACCTACCCATACAAGCATCCACACACCCACTTAGCTATCCACAGAGCACTTGCACACCCACCCACTCACACACAGCCACTGACACAGCTATTCACTTACCCATACACCTAGTACACACACAGCCACCCACTCACCCACACACTCACTCACACAGCCGCTCACTCAACTATACAGATATGCCCTCTCCCACTTATTCAGCCATTCAGCCACTCACACACCCAGTCACTCACCCATACAGCCTCTCAAGAGAGCTACTCACACACCCCCAAAAGCATTTACATACCCATTCACACATCCATACAAGCACTCACATGCCTACTCACTCACCCAGAGAGGCATTAATGCATATTCTGGCTGTGCAATACAGCTAGTCACACACCCACTCACTTACCCACACACTTACTCAAACAACCACTCACAACCACTCACTCCCCCATACACCCACTTACAAACCCAGTCATTCACCCATAAAACCACTGACACAGCAACTCACAGACCCACACATCCACTGACACAAGACTCACCCACCTATATAGCTACTCAGACACCTACTCTCTCATCAAACACTCACACAGGCACTGGCTCACCCATCCCACACAGCTTCTCACACACCTATTTATTTACCCATACAGCCACTCATGCACCCATTCATCCATCCATATACCCACTCACACAACCAGTCACTCACTAATGCAGCCACTCACAAACCCACTCAAACAACCATACAGATACTCACACAGCCACTTATTTACTGATACAGGCACTCACACACTCACATACCTGTACAGCCACTCACACATGAATACAAACAGTCACACAGTCACAGAGCCACTTACACAATCTATGTTAGAAATAGTATAACTCATTAGTAGCACACAAACTATACTAATTTAACTTTTGCTGTACTTTGGTATATATGTTTAACATTAACAATTTTAGAAAATACTGTCAATCAATTGTGGATGTCCTCAGTGATGTCATTTGAGATATCATCAGTGATGTAATTGACAATGTAATGAGTGATGTAATATATGAGGTCATAAGCAGTGCATTGAGGGGGCATAAGTTATAGTTAGCTCAAGTAACGATAACTAGTGAATTTCACTGGTCTTCTACAAGTGAAATGTGAGCCTGACTATAACATCCATGTAACCTTTATATATATATATATATATATATATATATATATATATATATATATATATATATATATATATATATATATATATATATATATATATATATATATATATATATATATTCTTTCCACCAAGTTGCCCTTGAGAAATGGCCACACAGGTAAGGGTTACCGCTCAGCACGCCACAAGCAGCAGGAAGTCAGCAAGCTGCAATCCTTTCGAAGCCATATGCGTATCGAGCTGTGGAAATGCTCTTGTTCACTGGCAAATGATGGAGGAATTACCCAGGAACCAACAAGACCAGAATGCCTTTGTGGTAACGCCCACTGGGGCGGGACTTCTAATTAAATAAATCAGATGTTCAAACACTCTCTTGCTTCCTCCGTTTAGGCAAGTCACCTTGGGCGCATTGACTTTCTTCTTGCCCTCTGGGATAGAAAAAAACTCCCATACAATGTGTGGCCTTGGCTTGTATGGGGTATTGTCTTCTTGCAGCCACCTTCTCCCCTCCTGCTCCTCCTCTTCCTCCTCCTCCTCTTCTTGACCACCAATGTAATGTTGTGGTGGTCCTCTTGGTGGTGGTGGTTGGAGTGGTGGTGCAGATGCTCCAGCTGCTGCTGCTACTGTAGCCATTTTAAAGTACAAAATATTTCTCAAAGATGTTGAAACAGGTCTTCCTCAGTCAAAGGACAAAGTCAGAATAAGGAAAAAAGGTGGGGTCTTTCATCATTTGGAAAAAAAAACTGTCCTGAACCAATGAAAAGTGTTATTTTCAGGTCACATGACCCGGGCTTTCATCATTTGGAAGCCAAAACTGTTCTGCACCAATAAAAAGTGTTATTTTCAGGTCACATGACCCGACGCGCTTACGCGACACGCCCCCAGGCGCGCCCCGGGTCACGTCGCGTAAGCGCAATGGATGTTTACATTGCGCGCCCGTATTCGCTCGAGTGCTTCCGGGTGCGCTTACGCCGTGCGTATCACGCGGACGCGGCTACGCGATACGTCACGATGATGTTTTCGTTTGCGGCAATAGCGTTAACGGGACGCTAACCGGTGCGCGCCCCGGCCACGCTGAAAAACTGCGCTTTCCGGTGCGCACACCAGGGCACGCACCGGGAGCGCTCCAGGGCAAAAAAATAAATAAATAAATATTATATAAATATACAATATAGGATTCATTATAAAAAATATTACATTTCAGAGGTTTGAGGCCCTATATATAGTTAGGAATTAGCATTTAAAAATCCTATGAAATTCACTGAAAAAACCATAGGTTTCACACCAGTTATAGTTAGGAATTAGCATTTAAAAAACCTATTAAATTCACTGAAAAAACCATAGGTTTCACACCAGTTATAGTTAGCTGGAAATGTTACTGACATAAAACCATTGAAATTCCCACGTTATAGTTAGTTGGACTCACTATAACTTGTGCGCCTGCAATGCACTGCTGATGACGTCACATATTACATCACTCATGACATGGTCAGTGACATCACTCATGACATCACTGCTGACACCATCCAGTGAATGTGTGTCTTTCTGAAAAATAAATATGTTTTATATATGTATATGTAAAGGTCGATGGAAGAATAAATGTTTAAAAAAGTGTCTAAATGGATGTTTTTTTTAAAAAAATTGATTGGTTAACTGGCTTATTAAGTGTATCTTAGTGAATACATATATTAGCAAGTATTGTTTAAATATTTAAATGTTTGTATCAGTGTTTCACTTTGTGTATAAGTGGCTGCATGGGTTGGTGAATAGCTACATGTGTGTGTATATGGGTTATTAGGTGTTTTTTTTAGTATCTGTATGAGTGTCTGTATGGTTTGGTGGGGTGTTACTTAGCACATAGATGCATCAATGACTGACTCACTGTTTGTATGTGTTTTGAAGACAGCATATGTGCAGGACTGTATGGGTGGATGAGTGTGTATATGTGTGTGTTAGTGAGTGAATGACTGTCTCACTAGTTTCTTTATCAGTAACTACATATGTTTTAATCTAGTATATGTGAGTATTGATGTATATAAGTGAGTATATGTGAGAGTGAGAGATTGAAAGAGTTCTTGTTTAAATAAGTATGTGTTTCTATAAGTGATTGTTTAAGAGAGTAAGTATGTGTAAGTTTCCTTAGAAGTAAGGTGGTAGTGTGTGTATAGCTGTATATGCAAATAAATGGATGATCAATAGTTTATTTGCATGTGTGATTATGTGTGTGAGTAACTTCTGAATGACTGTCGGTGTGTAACAGGATGTATAGGTGTTTCACTACATATGATGAGTGAATATATGTATGAGTGACTATATAGAACTGTTGGTGAATGAGTGGATGTGTATATAGATGGTGGTATTATTGTATTGGTTGTTGTAACTGGTATGGGTATCTCTATTTTTTGAAAATTTTATTTTCTATTTTTGAATATGTGTTTCAAGGGTTACATTACACTGAAAGGAGGTCTGTCAGTCTATCACAAGTATGGTGTCATCAGTGATGTCATGATTGATGTCACTGACCATGTCATGAGTGATGTAATATGTGACGTCATCAGCAGTGCATTGCAGGCGCGCAAGTTATAGTGAGTCCAACTAACTATAACGTGGGAATTACAATGGTTTTATGTCAGTAAAATTTCCAGCTAACTATAACTGGTGTGAAACCTATGGTTTTTTCAGTGAATATATATATGTTTGTAGCAAAAAACTTTCAGTTAAGAAAAGAGGATCCTACAGGAATAATAAAACCACAGAAGAACCTTTAAGTGGTGTGCGGCGTCTTCTTAACTGAAGGTTTTTTTGCTACAAACATTAAACGCATGGTTGTCCCGAACCACACCGCCAGCACGAGCTAACCAGTTGCTCCCTCCGCTTGGGACATTTGGTTGTGTATACATATATATATATATATATATATATTCACTGAAAAAACCATAGGTTTCACACCAGTTATAGTTAACTGGAAATTTTACTGACGTAAAACCATTGAAATTCCACGTTATAGTTAGTTGGACTCACTATAACTTGCACGCCTGCAATGCACTGCTGATGACGTCACATATTACATCACTCATGACATGGTCGGTGACATCACTCATGACATCACTGAACACCATGATTAGACACATGCAGTGCAAGCATCCGATGTACTATTCTGCTGCAGAGATGAGGGAACTGGCCAGTAACCCTCCCCAATCTACAAGCACCACCTCCAAAAGAAAGCAACCCACTCCGTCGGGACCAGAGGCAAGGGAGACAATCCCTTGCATTCAGCCACGGTTTGCGGATTTCCGAATTACTTGTATTCATTGTGGGAATACCATCTCTTATGGTGAACTGAGCATAAAGCTCATAGTCCTTGCTGGGGACAACCACAAATGCCCCAAAAAACCCTAATTTTTTCTCTTTTTTTTTTGGCTCCAGTTGAGCCATTTTCAATTCCCTGTTTTTTCGTTTCTCCCCATGAAAAATACAAAAAAAATATAAAACTGTTCAGAAAACCCAAAAAAAGTAAAAAATGTTCCAAAAAACAATAAAAAAATATAAAACAACAAAAAGAAGAAAAAAACAGTTATTTTTAGAACAACCTCCAATTTATAAAAAAAGGCTACTTTTTTTAAAACTCTGTCATTCTTCTTTCCCCATGGGCCGCTCCCCTTTCCGCTCCCCGGTGCGCGTACCGGGCACTCCCCCCGCGCAAATCAAAAAATATATATATATATATTTTGCTCCGCTGGGCCCTTTTTTAGCCCCTATATCAAACCTAGGGGGGTCAGGGGGGAACAACCCTGCCCCTTATGGTCATTTTCCCCTTTTTTTTTTCCACCTCTTGTGTCTCTATCCTACCAAGACACAAGATGGTGGCCGGTCCGGACTGTTTCGAATGTTTACAGACACCCGAGAGCCAATCAGCTTTCCGTGCGCACCTCGCGTGGCGCGCCCAGAGCGTACCGGGGCGCTGCCATAGATATATATTTTTTTTAACCTAAATTACTCAAAATCCACTGGAGCACATATCTTGAGACATAGCAAAGGCACATCGGGCTACCAGTCCCTACAATTTTGCCAAGTTTGGTGGAAATCCATTCAGCCGTTCGGGCTAAAAGTGAGTTTGAACGCCCTATGGAAATTAACATGGAGAAAACACGTTTTGGGACCCCCCTTTTATCTCGGCCCCCGCTTGACGAATCCCCCCCACATTTTCAGGGAAGGAGCGGAGCGGGCCACGAACTTTGAGAAATTCGCGAAGATTCGTCCACCGGCGCCAAAATTATTCCCAATAGAATGTTGCGGATTTCCTATGGAAAGTAGATCCTAACTATAACTACCTACTGGCGACCGCCAGTAGGTAATATATATATATATATATATATATATATATATATATATATATATATATATATATATATATATATATATAAATAAATATATATATAATTTAACAGATTGCGAAAAGTCAAATAGAGAAGATATTTTTGTATGGTCATATGCCTATCATCAGGTTATTAATTAATGTTCCTAGATGATTTTAACATGAAATTATTTATAAATATTTATATTTATTTATATGCCATGTTTTGCACAGAATATTTTGCGTTATTTGCACAATTGCATTTGCACTTTATTTGCGCGTATTGCACTTTTCAATGACATATGACCAGTAGTTATATTGTGTCTTTTTTATATTGCAATCTATTGTACAAGAGCATTTATGCGGATATCATGTGTCACTTTAAATGGACACCGACAGCATTTGTTTGATATGAAGTTTACATAATGTGATACATTGCAACTTAAAATGAAATGTCTACATTAATTTGGACAACCAAGTGTAAATATTGTAATAATACCTCCCTCTACTCGATCTATGTATATATCAAATTGTGGTTTGGAAAACAGACTATCTATGTCAGCCATATGTAGTGTGTCCTCAGTTTTCATTATTTTTCAATCACATGGTGTTGCAAATGAAAAAAAATCACCAATTGAATTTGTGCAATGTACCCTTTAAAAGGGATGTTCTTTCATTTACCTGACGATCTGTGACCAAGGGCGGACGCCCGAAACGCGTCAGATTTGGTGAACTTTCCTTACCAATAAAACTTGCCGAAAGAAGATTGGGACTCGCGTGGTTTTTCCTCTTTGCTACCTGCCTGGTAGTTTTGTGGTGAGAGACTACTGTTCTAGGCATATATATATATATATATATATATATATATATATATATATATATATATATATATATATATATATATGTATATATATCTCGCTCCACTTCCTTCTCTCTTGGTAAAAGTATCGACCGCACTCTGTGGCTTAGACAATACTGGTTTATTTACCGTATTAAGACAACAACAGTTTTTTTTGACGCGTTTCAGCATCGCGCCTTTTTCGACTGTTATTAGCACAGCATGTTTCTTGACTATTTTAAAGAAAGTTTTACTCAATCCATACAATTATGTCAATTCCTGATCATTGACATACAAAGTGTACTCCAATATCCCACCCACTCTGTAAAACTCACATGCAGCACAAAAATTTGCGCCGCACACAAGGGGTTAACTCCCTGATGAGTACCCTTTTAACTCTTGGATGAGTACCCTAAATTCCTCCGGCTGGACTGTTGTAATGCACTATACCTGGGCACCCCAAACACCACAACAAGAAAACTCCAAGTGGTGCAGAACTGTGCAGCCAGACTACTATATAACATCCCCAGAAAACACTTGGCCAAGCCAGCATTGAAGGCATTGCACTGACTGCCCATCTCAGAGCGCATAATGTTTAAATCACTCTGCATCGCACATAAGACCCTCTGCGGCACAGGCCCCAAAATTAACTCCTCCCTTTTGTCCTTTCACCGACCCCTGCGCAACCTGAGATCTGCCAACCTGTTCCTAGTCAAGGTTCCGAAAATCCTGAGAGTACAAACAGGGGGACATATGTTCTTATACAATGCCTCCATTCTCTGGAACTGACTCCATCTACAGCTTAGATCTACAATCCACCACTTCACATTCAGTCAACAACTAAAAATGTGGCTTTTCCAGAAATTGCAGGAGGACCGGAAATGCTTATGGTTGCAACCCGCACTGGGATGAATAAGGGTAGCCATGCGCTTTATCAAGAATCAATTATTATTATTATTAATAATAATAATAATAATAATAATAATAATAATAATAATAATAACTTCATCTGACCCTTATATAATTAACCAGAAGATCAGCCTTTTAGTCTTTTTTTGGCTTTAACTGAAAATGTTATTTTCAGTAGCTGGACCAGTTGGAGTTTACGACAAGGGAGTAGGAGGAATCTAGCTGCATATTTCCAGCCTCTGCAGCTTCAAAGTTATATAGAACAAACTATATCAGTGCTTAAAATTGGGTTGTCACCTATTAAAAGATACACATTGCTGTGTTTATTTTGACAGCCCAGCCACCATATGTATTTAACAAATCTGCAACTGGAGTATCTCTTACAACAGAAAGAGTAACAAAGCACTGTTTTAGGAATAGACTGAGGAGGGAGTAATGGTGAGATTATCTATTATAAGAAATAAAATGCCCCCTTCTGAAGGTATAAAGGATATTGCAAATGATGTTATTTTATTACTGAACTGTACCTTCGGCTTCATACCTCTGTCTGGACATTAAACATGTGGTTTAATGTACAATGGGAGTATTTTATGCCATATATAGCAGCCTATGTTTTCAAAAGGATCACCCCAATATGATTGTTTATATAAGAGATGCACTTGAATGGCTAAGTTGTTGATTGAAGAACAAGAAAACATGTTTTTCAGTCGTGGACCCCCCACCGGACCATGACATGTGATACAAACAAATAATGTTGTCTCCAGGTGCATCATTGTGAGGACTGTGCAATTCAGTGATATAACGCAAAATGATGGGGCCCCCATATAGAGTATGAAGGGTCCCTAAGTCTCCCATATCTCACAGAGGTTTATTGGCTTGAGGCTGAACGGGGACCCTCTGAAGAGATGCCCCTTCACCTCCCCGCCCCCCCCCCCCACCCCCACCACCGGGGCCTGAGTTACGCCCCTTGTATAATTGACTGAATGCCATAGATAGAAGAATGAGAAAACATTATGAATGAAGATAAGAGAACAAATACGAATAAGTATAAGAATATGTGCTACCTTTGACATTGTATACAATATGCATTGATCAAAAAAGGTGCCAACACCTGCATAGTCTCTTACAGCGCTAGCAGCAACACGACCACGCATTTCCCCTTCAAGACATTTTTCTATTTGTTGAATAGCAATTGGTGGGCTATTCCACACGTGAAGGCAAACCCTTGACCCATGTATTGTATGTTTTACAGCACTTAGCGGAAAGCCCAGCAAGAACGGCTATGTAAATGAATTGGGCTATTTCATAAAACATTAAATTACCCTGAGAGATTTACTGCTTCCTGAAATGTTATATCTGCTGCAGAGCTATACACACTCGTAAAAAATTTATGAAGGAAAACAATTACATTTATTAGCACAGTGCTCCGTGTTCCATTTTCTCCAGGAGCAAAACTGTTTGAGTAAACCTCGGGGTGTCGTAATGTACAGCACATAGCTCAGTGTGTGTGCTGCGAGACGTCAACTCATTGGCTTATAAACGAGCCTGAAGGGCTGTATAATTTACACACACATATGCGAACAGCTAAAGGTAATAAGAAGGGCACTATATCTGTCTACATGCGAGGCAGCATCAGGGTGCTGGGGGGGCTGTAAGCTTGATGGTGACTTCTGCGTCATGGAGAAATCTGCATAGAGTGGATTGATTATTCCTGGCGCCAACTCACCAAAGTCACACAGAACTGCCAGCAGATGCCTTGATTGTCCAACTCCTCACTGCTGGTTTTACCGAACTCGAAAAAGATAAAAGGCTGAGCCGGCAGTGCTCAAATCGGAGACCCACTGCATGCGCACAGTTCTCTGCAGTGGCACAGTGCTCCCACAACACACCATAGCACATCCAAAGTGGAGTAGAGGGTTCGATTTAATTCGCCGAGCAGATAAATAAAGGAGGCGAAGCAGCATCTAGAACAGAACTGAAAGGGCCGATTCAGGGAAGGGGCCTTCTCCAACAGGGGAATGTTTAAAAGACTCTTTTTTCCCCCACCCAGGACAAGAAACCCAGCCAGCTCCAATTTACAAACTCTTACCGATGGAGCACATCTGTGAGCGAGGTTGGACGCGTTCCACCACCAGGGAAGAACGCTTTGTTTCACTCGCTCTTTCTAAGCCAGAAGCTTTTGGATACATTGGAAAAAAGCTAAAATACCTCTCTCAATGACGCTGTTCTCTGCACACAACAAATAAAGTTCCATGACTACACATAAGGCACCTTACATATAGCGCTGAGTACAGGCCCTTGGATACACTTCGATTGTAGCACCTAAACTGATGAAAATGAAAATGGAAGTAAAAGAAATTGAATGCAAAGCAGGGGTGCTTTATTTTCTGAGTCAGTCTTTGTGATGTCAGTAAACCTGGCCGGACATATGGTTTTCAAGCAACAGGAATTAAACTTAGCTCTGTCTCTCTCCAACAAAATACCGGTTATACTTGATTCAATCTGAGCAACAGCCCCGAAGAAGAGTTCAAGGCACATCTGTAGACTGGGTCTATAAAGCACGTGACGCGTACCTCGTGCATTGTGTATGTATCAGCAATGCTAGCCAGAAGCCCTTATTTGCCATTAAACCTGTGTCTAATATGCAAACATATTTTCACTGCTGATTACAGCATGGCGCAATACCAGTGACACAATCATTAAAAGAGAATGATCACTTTTAAATTGCAAAATAGGAATCCAGAAACATACCAATATTTAATATATTTTAACAGGTCTTTGTTTGGAACATTGCAAAGGCAAGGAGTTTTTATTCAACTGCAAATGAAAAATATTGCAAATATAAATGCATAATCGTGCATCACCCTCTTAAAGCAAGGATTTGTCGAAAGCGCGCATAAAAAAGACATTTTACAGGTTTTTTTCCCCTCCATTTAAATGATTTGCTATCACGATTGCTCCATCTTTTATCTCCAAAATAGTTTGGGCCCCGTTAATGTGTGCATGTACTTCCTTCTTATCAGCCTCCTAGCAGCATTTGTGATTCACAACAGCCATGAAAGTGATAATAAACTCCTTCGCGATACTAACAAACATGGGGGCTTCCCAGTTATTTACTAGGCAAATGCACTGCTATCCCGGGCTGGGGAGCAGGGGAGAATCAAGATGGTGTTGATTGATAAATTGACAGGTTAATTTACAAGTGGATAATAGGAGTTAGACCCAGAGGGAAGACAGGAGGCCTGTGTTCTAGTTTGGTTATAGCGCCATCTGTCTTGCGTCTGTGCCTCTGCAGGAGCAAACGAACAGTCAATGTTAACTTTCCACTTTTATCATGCAGACCAGAACCTTCCAGGCTTTGCAGGCACACAAAAGCGAACCAAGCAGCCGTAGGAGCAACGTACACATGCTCAAATTACGTACGTGTATGGCCACAACGGCCTTACTTTAGGTGTTTTCGACTCGGTCTCGAACTCTTCGATCTGCACGCGAATGGATTGTTTGTGACGTCGTTTACAAGCAAAACGAGTTTTTTCGCGCTAACGGATTACGGTAATTACTCGAATACTACAGTGGTTCTGTTGCATGTATTTTCAGACAGTGCGCGCGTACAGAAGAAAGGCACAACGTGGAAAAATTACGTTTATTAAAACGGTTTTCGTCATTAAAATACATTCGAGCATTAGGTATCTTCTTCCTACACGTGCCCGATGTTAATACGACTTTGTATACAATTTCCTTACGTTCTTCAGGTGCGATTTCAAGTGCTCAGAGGCAGTTACATGCCCTTTGCTCCGCGGCTGCATCACTTTTTCCCATATTAAAAGTGACGCATAGGCATGCAGGCGCCTTGTAAATAACCCCCTCGGTGTTTGGTTTAAGCAGCTTGAGATGCACAGTAAACATATGTATTCATGCTCTAAACCCATTGCTAGTAGCACTAACGGGTTTATTAGACCTGGGTAAGTGTCAACCTTGTGCAGTGCGTGTTAAAACCTTGCCTACGTTATTTTCCTTAAACTTTGCTAATTGCTGGTACATAATAGATTTTCCCCGAAAGAAATCTAAAGAAACGTGGCAACAGTTTAATGGACTGTAGAACACGAATAGTTTGTGCTGGGCAAATATAATGCAGTTTCATCTGGCATTAGCATAGCTGGTTACCTAATAAGGAACTCGTCAAGACAATGGTGTCTTCAGATGTGCTTTTCTCAGTGTGGCCTAGTGCCTTTTGATATCCCCATCTCAAGAATCATAATCTTGACCTAAAGGGATTTTTTCGATGACAGCACGGTAAGGTTTTACAAAAATAAATAAAACGAAAACCACTGCTTAATTTGTTAAAAAAAGAAAGAAAAAACAACAACAAATGCAAAGACCCCTTTTTCGGAGCTCAGTGCTGGCTCTGTCGAATGCCAGGGTTTCTGAATACAGAGACAGTCTAGTCCTTATAACACCTAACTGCACTTCCTGTCTCTATCACACTCATAAAGGTTCTTTTTCATTCCTGCTTCCTCTGTACGTCACTGTTTTCCTATCATTCTCCAAGGACTTATTTATCCATTTTGTGCTCTGATGATGAAAAATAACTTGTACTCAAAAATGCCCATCACCGGCAATCACTGATGCAAATTAAGCACTGGCACAAATAAATGCCCATAGTAATTTCAACAAAAAGTGGACTAGGTAGTAAAGCAAACTGTTTACTGTGTGTCTCTTCTGGGTAACAACCATTGCCTGTGCCACTGTCTATTCTGACAGCATTAACTACTCAACTACCTGTCTGCTGCCCCCACGATCAACCCCATAACTCCTTTATCTCACACCCTATGAGAAAAATACCTTCCTCTTCTCCCCCATTATTTTTTAACCTATCTGTGCTCACTGTGACTTTTTAACCTAAATATACATTACGTCAAGTAAATTCCATCATTATATATATACTTATTAAAGCGCGTATTACATTGGCTGTGCATATTACATAGTCTGTGTATATACTGATACAGTGCCAGATGGTGCTAGTGATGGAATGCAGTACTCTTTTGGAATGCAAATGGATCTGTGCCCTTGATTCAACTAGTGTAGATTAATGGAGAGTTGAAACCTACCGGATCAGGTGCAACCACCCTCAAAGTTCAGATGTGCATATTGTAATGTTTTAAAATTACATAATGCATGCCACTTTGTCCAGCCATCTAACACTTTGCTGGGTTACTGTGAGAGAGAGTGTATGGGGATGAACCTTAGCTCTACACTTCTTACAGTGGACTGGTTACTCTGTAAGCTAGAGGAGCTATCCCTCCACCAGGGTCCCATGTGCGCTACAACAATTGTGTTGTCGCACTTCCAAAGGTGTCCTCTGCCAGGACGAGCAATGCATTACCCTTGGAAGCCAGATTTCAGGGTTTTGTAGTTTGGGCTAGGGAAGAAGACAAGAGCCATGCTTGAATGGTGAGACTACAGCAATGATAGCTTATCACACAAATGTACAGGGTGGTTGAACCCCTGTGCTCATCAAATTCCATACTCTAAAGGACACACTAAGCTGGGTAAATAAGCAGTGCTGCATTCAGCAGCTTTTGCACTACCGTTCATTGGGATTAAGATGTGGGGAACCTCTGGCCAAGTCCAAATGGGACAAAAGTATGCCAAAGTAGGACATAATTGTAAGCGCTGTAAACGCAGTTTGGTTTCAAAAATAGTGATTTGCAGAACCAAGATTAATCACAGGGGCTAGGAGAGGACCGTTTCGTTGGGGACATTGGACAATTTGTCCTTTTGCCCTATCACGTTGTCCAGGGCATACCTAGAATTATGGCTGCCCAGAGCTTACTACCTTTTATGTCATGCAGACCTAAAACCATTCACCTAGCACCTATTCAGCTAGATAATTGGGCCCTGCCTTCATTTTTTTGGCCACACAATTATACACTATGCCACACACTCATTCAGAAGTGGGGCAACAGCCTCAGCATTCACATCTGGGCTCACCATTGAGGAGATCAAAAAAAAGTGTTAAGTTGCCACCAGCCAGCTATATAAAGTTTACATCAGGCCTTAACATGTGGGTTTTGTAAATATAAAAAGAATATCAAAGCACTCGTCATACAGTCCAATGAGATATAAGTAAATCCATTGTGTGAAGATTCCATTACGTTCAATCCAAGTTGGTTTATTTTATACAAATATAGGGGCATATTTACAAGAAAGTGATTCAGTTCAGCACTGCAAGCCATCTTGGGGCGCCCTTCCTGCACAAAAACAATCATTGATGGAGTTTTCTTCCTCCTGCATGTGAAGGCAGCACACACAGAATGAGCAAGCAAAAAATGAGGTGAAATAAAGGTATTTCTCCTCGTTGCGCCACTTTACGCCTCCCCTAGAGAGGTGTTAAAATCTGACGTATTCCCAGGTTTGCGAAACCTTGTAAATCTGGGAATGTGTCAGAATCAATGGGTGTTGCATGAGACCACCCATGGAATGCCCCTTTAATGCAGAGTAATGCATGAAAGGCACCATATTTATAAAGCCATGAAAAGCCAGTCAGGGTTTGGGTCAGCACAATGGGCCACTGGTGTGTCTAAAAAGTGATGGTCTGGTGGCGCAAGAGGCTTGTAAATATGCCCCAGAGTCTTCAACACAGCACAGAATACGCAGTGTTATAATGCACAGCCAACACATGTTTCATCACACAAGTAACTTCTTCAGGGCTCGTGATGCGAGGACAAGGTCCAGGTAGCGGAAAATGTACTCAAAGTAAGTAGATCCAAAGGTTGTATGCCTGAAGGAATAGCCAAGAAAAGTCACTAGAAAAAGTCTACAGGTAAAAAGGCATCCAGCCATTAGTTGTAGTTAAATTGAGGTGAAGTCCCTGCTGACTTATCTTCAATGCGACCATTGTGGTATGAAGTTCGGGCAATGTTAGCCAAATCTAAAGGTATGTGCAACAGTCAAAAACACCTAAATGTTGTATTCACAGCACCACCAAGTTAATACTCCAGTGGCTAGCGCAACCATGCGGACACATTAGTACTTTGGACTCGCCGTGGCTGCGTGGCTGAAGGCATTCACACTACTCAGAGGAGCTTATTAAATCTCCTAAGTAGAGGAGCTTACCAGGGCTCCTTACTTACTCTGCTCATAACAGATTATTTGTGCATACTTCATTGACTTTTTAACGTGACACACAGACACTCATCCATCCTCTCCACCTCGTATAGGCATGGGAAGGTGGTAAATATGGCGTACCGGACCAAAGTCCTTCACTAGGTGCCTAGGAATCTTTAAACACCTTCCACCATCAGTCTTCTTCCTCTTTCACATTTCTTTAAAGCAAACCCATCTTACCACTTACCCCTATAGGCTTCTGCCAGTGATGAGTGACAGTGCAAATGATGCAATGTTTTCTTTGTTCTATTGTTCTGTACTACAGATGGAGTTACAGGGTGATCTGAAGAATGTTGGTGCAGAAAGCAAAAATGAGAAGGAGTCCAAAGGGGGCACGTCATGTCAATACACTTTGAATCTATACGGCAGGGCCCGGTATGAAAGTGACAGCACTGA
Source organism: Lissotriton vulgaris (assembly GCF_964263255.1). Taxonomy (NCBI): domain Eukaryota; kingdom Metazoa; phylum Chordata; class Amphibia; order Caudata; family Salamandridae; genus Lissotriton; species Lissotriton vulgaris. The sequence goes on along the minus strand of NC_141687.1, from coordinate 1,883,980,896 downwards.
GTTAGTCCCAAGAACAATTATGCACCTGAGAACCTGAGGGCTAGGCTGCTAACACTTCTCCCAGTGTTAAATGTCCTACACCACGGGGACCAGATCTGGGATAAACCCGAAAAGCTGCAGCACCTAATGCAGTGTAGTTCTGGTGCTAAGTGGTTAATAAGGAGGGCTGCCAGTACAGGTCTAGTCATCGTGGCCCACCCTTGGATCGCCTGTAAGTTGAGTCACCACCTTGCTGCTAAATTCTTTCAACAAAAACCGGTGTGGTCTCAGTCAATCTTTAACTATTTTGCATGCATTTTCAGCTTGTGTAATGTGTGTATTTGGCTATTGAATATCAGTGGTATGTGATATTGTATCTATAAATAGAATGGAGGACAAGTCAAAGTTGAATGAAACCCTAAAATTCCTCACACTTGCTTACTGTGCTAGGTAGGACACTGAAAGATGTTGGCCATGTGTTTTTTTCACATAGTCCTGAACCAAGTCCACCACTAAGAAAATGTTGCCACTATAGATCTTTGAGGCTCTTACGATCTTCGGCAGCCAATCATGCTTATGTTCCAAGCTTTAGGAAAACAAGGATAGGTGGGGGATGGTTCCTAGTCAAGGCAGCTCAATTATGGAACAGTCTGCCAAACTCTCTCAGAGCTAATGGAAATCTGTTGAGTTTCAGGAAGCACTTAAAAACTTGGCTTTTCCCTAAGTAGAGGATGTAATCCACAGTGCCCTCTGTTGCAACATTAAGAAAGGTTTCTTTTGCTTTCTTTGTTGTCTTGTAGTGCCATGACACCTGTCAGATGAACGTTTGCACTTTACTAATTGCTAATAATAATAATAATAATAATAATAATAATAATAATAATAATAATAATAATAATAATAATAACATTCTGCTCCCCTCTGTTAATAAAAACAGTTGGTTTGGCATGAGCATTCAAATATAGGGAAACACCTGACCTAACCTTTGTGGGATTAGACATATGTTCTGCAGATGGGATTGTGGCATGGAATGTCAATAGCCTGAAATCTATCTGCCAAAATCAAAGCTTAGCATTTCAAGAAGAAATCTTTTGCTGGGCCTGAGACTGACTCTTCTATAATTGAATTTGAGGCTGGATTGTGACGAGGCCTTGTTCTTTCCACCAAAGATGAGACATAAGATTGAACATTAGCCATTATTGAAGTTTATTCCACATAAACATGCAATGGAGACACCAAACATTGCTGAAGCTTTAAAAGCCCAGTCAGATTTACAGTCTGTAGGAGAGGTCTGTTTCAGGGTATTTGTCGAGTTTTCTGGACTTTTCTCAGGTGGAGAGGGTTGCTGGGGCATATTATAAGCACATATATTGAGGTCATCCAATTCTGTAACACAGTCAGTCTGATGGGCATGTGACCGTGCATAATCAATGTGATAGTCGTATTCTCTGACAGAATCCTTAGATGGGTTTGATATATCGATCAGGAATCTTGTTAAATTCTGCAACAAAGTAATTCATACATGCATATATGTTACTTTTGTCTGTGAAGACAGTCTATCAACACTGTAATTCTCATGATTAGCAGAGCCATTTTAATGAGTATAATTTATGAGCACCACAATTGTGATGAGCATATTCATTTGCACATTCTTTCCAACCTCGATAATCTCTAAAAAAGTCTTTCTTTAGTCCAATTGCCTAGCACAGGGTTTCTAATGTGCACAATTAAGATCACATTTTCTTGTATCTTTCTGGTGGATTTAGATCCTTTGGTGTTTGGGAGATACAGGGCAGTCTCTTAAAAGCGGTGCATAGTGCGACTGCCAAATTCGTAGTTCACCTGCCCCATTAAGAGGCGGCAGGTTTCCAGAGGTGAAGCCTCATCTGACTCTGCTGTCAGAAACCTATGGTCAATGGCCTTCTGCCCCATTGGAATCAGTCAATATACATTGGACTCATGACTTTATTTAGGATGGTCCTTCCTATGTTTTTTCATATCATCGACTACCAGGAAAAACCTAGTGATCTAGAACAGAGAAAACACAAATGACTACAACATGCTGGGAAAAAACTACCAGTGCTTGTGAGCTATTGTTGTTTTGTTTCAATAACAAAAGCCCACTTTGGAAGTGTTTTCTATTGAAAAACAAAACATGTTGCCATGCGGGAAAAACAAACATGGTGTCTGCACCCCTAAGTTCTCTGCCTTAAGTGCATCTAGAGCTCCAAAGGACGCAGAAAGGCAGCTATTCCGAAGAATGGACCGATTCGTCTTAATATTCTGATATTCTGGAACAATAACTCTCCCAGGCATATTCTCGCACCCTATTTCCAAGGGTCATAGTCACCGGCATGGGGACTCTGAATCACATACTCTCTCACACAGTAAAATAACTGACCAACAGTTTTAGGGCAATTACCTATTAACACCATGATCTTTGGGGATTTATCCACTAAATGGCGTTTTCCGAGATTTATTCATTAGATCTAAGGATACATTTAGTGGCACAGCATTTGGAAGGGCGTTTAATCAATTCCTTACACAAAGGAATATTAAAGCTCTTGGTATAAAATTCATAAAGAACTATTTTGATTAAGCAAAACATTATTAAAACTGCTGATTAAGTTAAACGTGAATACTATGCTCTAACATTTGGCCTACAAGGGAAAAAGAAAGAATACTTTATGCTGCTGCTATTACAAACACTTTTTGATAGCAAGAAAGGTGCTCATGGCAAACCACTGTTCACACATCATATTCATCACAGATTCGAGCAAACGTGGTCTTGCTCTGAATGTCATCGACCATATGTTTGGCTTGATGGTTCCACAGTGTGGCAGAGACCAACATGGTATTTCTTGTTTTGGCTGGCATTTTGATTACGGTTAGGATCAGTAGTGATAAAAAATATAGCTGCAGAATATTCATGCTTGCAAGGGCATCTGAAACACAGGCCTGCATGCACCTGTAGGTCACTGTTGGATTATGGAACATTACTACCTGGTGGGAGCTGAGAGAGGTTGTTCCCTTGGAACTGTGATCACTGCAGAAAATCAGGCAAACAGAAACAAAGGGGCAGATTTACAAGCCCCTTGCACCTCCTTGCGCCACCATTGCTTCACTTTTTTGATGGAACAACGGTGCAAACAATGTGGCCAATTTACAACATGATGTATCTAAGCAGATGCATCATGTGGTAAATCCCTGCCTCACATTATGCCGGCGCCGGGTATGATGTATGCAGGATAGGCGCTCCCATGCAAAAGGCCATGCAGAACCGACGCCGTGAACTTTACAACATTTCACTGCGTCAAAATCCCCACGCCTGCTCAGACCAGGCATAAGGAATGAAACAGGGCTTTTTGTATGGGACTCGCCTATCTGTTGTGGCACATTGGTGGAGTTGCATCACTTTCATGAGGAACTCTAGCCAACAGATGCGTCAGTATTTCTGACACATCTGTGAATCCTTGCGCCATGGAGCACTTTATTGTAAACACAGCACATCCATGGTGGCACAAGGACATGTGGCACTGGAGCAAAGAAACTGACGCAGCTATGCAGATGAGTCAGTTCCTTGTAAATCTACCCCATAGTAATTTAGAGTGTGTGCCACTGATAGGCAGTGTAATAGGATTTGTAGAAAATGTTCCTTTAGTCATAGGTCTACCAAGTAAATTATGGTCTCTATTTAATATTACCTATGACTTCCTTCTGACTTATGAAGGTATGAGAGTACAACTGGTGTGGTTTACACTGTTGAAATTGTACATTTATTGGGGCCTTTGTAGATTGGGAGGGCGGGAAAACCAGTGTAAATCAACTGTGCTCCAAGGTCATAATGCCCCTACTTCATTTAGAGTTGAAAGAGCATACAACGTCTCCACTGGTGGTCTCAATCTAACATGTTAACCCATCTACACTGGGTCACATCTTTCATTCATAGTAAGGTTTACCTTGTTTAGGGTGAACCTCCTGATGTCTGTTTTTTTCCTTCCTGGGTCTACCATACAAGTTAAGACAATGCTAGACACTTGAAATGGCCCACACGAGTAAGCACAAAAGTCTCAACTCTTAGGGCATTGTTTTTGTTTTCTTTTACAAACTGCTGTATTCAAGTTTGTGTGCAAAAAGTATAGAAAGACTGACCACCAGGCCAAAAATAATATCCTACTCAACAACTGTTTTCATCGAAGACACCAGAATTTTATGCAGTTACTTTGACTTATGACTTACAAGCATGCATATGTCAAAGTATATTCAATCATCATAAAAAAGAAAACGTGATACAGTTGTCTCTGTAGTCTCCCTAGTGAAAACATCAGTAGGGGGTATCCCTACTTTTTAAAAGAACTCTCACCCACTGTACATACTAGTAGCATGCTCCATCACTAGGTTCTCACTCAGCAGTATTGATGTATCTGGGTGGGCTCTATGCTAATTTAACAGTAGAGCTCCTAGTTACTTTTATCAAGAGATCTAGTGCTGAAAATTGAGTTCAGGTATCCCCTTTATTTCGAATTGTATTACGGGGAACCCATTGGTAAGGTTGAAAACATAAATATGAATGTAAATGGAGTTATTATGAGCTCCTAAATCATGAAGGTCTATGTGTTTCAGCAACACATGTTTTATCACTTAGGTCAGATGGCTTTCCTCAGGACCAGTAAGTTATGAAGATCCCCAGTAACGTTATGTCCGAGATTAAACGCTACTCGTGCACTCTTGACATGTACGATTGAGCATATAATCCTGCTAGTGTGTGCATGCCTTATAGCTCCAATTCCATTATAAGGAAGTTTCTCAATGGTATGCCTAGAAAGATCAAACAAGAGTGTCAATTGTGATTCATTAAGTACCACAGCATATGCTTGTGGTCACTCATGATCAGCACTGCACGCAAATCTGTTGGTGAAAATAGTCTGTTCATGCACAGTCTTATTTGTAAAATGAGCTAGCTTCTCAATACCCCTCCTGTTTGAGTCAGAACAAGATATACTGTATTGCCCCATAGTCAAAGTATAGACATGGTAACATTCACAATGATTTCTCTTGCTTCATATATTGACAAGTACTTTTTCGATCAGAACTTGTAGCTTATGTCACAGCTGACTGCCTAATTCAAACATATCAAGAAATAGCATATTTGGCTTGAAACGTGTTGACATTTGTTAGACCTGACATCATTGGCGTGAGTCTCCCTTCCATTTTTGACGGATAGCCTCCTCTGTTTTGACATATTTTTGCTGGGTGTATGTTTTGGGCCCTGTGTCACTGCTAATCAATGCCACAGTGCAAGTGCTCCCTATGTTAAATTGATATACTGATTGAATTCCATGATTGGCCTATTTGATCTATTGTCAGACCCTAGTACAGTGCACCATGTGTGCCCAGAGCTTGTAGAGCAAATGCTGCTGGTGGGCTTGCAGCACTGGTTGTGCCACCCACAGAAGCAGCTTGTAAAGTGTGTCTCAGGCCTGCCATTGCAAGGCCTGTGTGTAGTCTGTGACTACCATGTCGACTTGGCCAAGTGCACCCACTTGCCAGTCCCTAAACCTTCCCTTTGCTTTATATCAGACACCCTAATGGTAGGCCCCAGGGCAGGGTGCATTGTAAGTATGAGGTAGGGCATGCTCTGATGTGTGTAGCATTTTCTAATAGTGAATTACAGCCATTTTCATTTTTCACTATTGAAGGCTACCTGTTCTCATAGACCAGAATGGGCAGTGAAGATTGTTACATTCCTACAATCCTAACTGACTCAGGGAACATGGTAGAAATTCAAGTCTAGTATGCCTGAACTCAGAATAATAAAATACATCTTTTAGTAAAGTTTATTTTAATATCCTGTGTTTGCAAATACCACTTTTAGAAAGCAGGTATTTGCTTGCCTAACCATTTGATCCCGCCTCTGCTGGCTTGTGTATTCCTTGTCTGGGTTTGTGTGTGACAGGGCTGGGGAAATTCCAGGAGACAGTCCAGCCCAGTGGTGAATAGGGAGATTTACATCCAGATGGGAGGGGGAGAGTGCACCTAGGACCTGAATAGAGCTGGGCCTTCCCTCCACAATGCTGGCTCCACCTCCTGTGGCTTGTCTGATGTGTCTGCCCTGCACGGTGAAAGGAGAAGGGGAATCCTGTCAACAAAGTGCTCCAGAGCTGCATCTTCCCTCCCCTGTGCTGGCTCCACCTCCTGTGGGGCGTCTGATGTTTCTGCCCTGCACAGTGAAAGGAAGAGAAGAGTCATGTAAACACAGTGCTCAGGAACTGGTTTGAACTAGGCAGAGTCCTCTCTGGCTTCAGATAACAAAGGATTTTGGGGTATAAATATTGGGACCCAGTACCACAGACTTTAGATCACTTCTGGAACAAGAAACCTTTCTGCCAAGGAGAAGAACCAAGGAAGCTGCAGGAGTTTGGACTGCCCCTCTGCCAGTGTGCTGTTTGCTGGGTTGGCCTGCAGTGGTTGCTTCATTGCCAAGGGAAAGGAGAAGGAACTTTGTAAGGACTTTCATCTACGGAATATTCTCCAAGGGCTTAAACTGTGCTCGCCTCCTACTGAAGTCTCAGGGCCAAAAGACTTCACCTCCAGCTCCCTCCTGAATTTCCTTGCTGGGAATTCTGACTCCAGTCACTTGCGTGCCGCTGGGAGCAGGAAGCGAGACGCATCGAGAGGAAGCATGTCACCGCCGCAGCTGAAATCATCGCAACGCCGGAGAAGCGAGAGTTCGTCGCATCTCCCTAGAAGCGTGTGTTCATCGAAGCTGTCTGCTTTCGCATCACCGGAGAAGCGCGACGCATCGAGAGAGCCGTCATCGCATCACCGGTGAAGCGCGTCGCAGGGCCTATCACGGCTCCAAAGTATAGAGTCATCACAAGGCTGTAAGGGCGTCATCGCATCGTCATCGCATTGCCGCATCAAGGGCGCCATCTTCTCGCATCGCAACTGGATCATCGCATCGCATCAAGGCGCCATCTTGCGCCCCGCAACAGGTCGAGAATCTACGCATCACCTCTGCACCGGTAAGGCTCACGACGAGTCCCCTACTCTGCGCGAGCATTCAGGAAGGAGGCAACCGTCCCCCGGGTCACGGAACCAATGCATCTCCCCTTCTGCAAGCCTTTTGTTTACTTTGCGTGCCGCATCCAGGTACTTTGTTGAGAACTTTGTCGCATCTACCATCAACTTGAACTAAGAGACTTTTATCATCTTTTAAGTAACCTTTAATATAGTTTTGTGGATTTTTGTCGTTTGTGGTCTTGTGTTTAAGTTTATATAAAGAATACCTATTTTTATAAAACTTGTGTTGTGTCCATCTGTAGTGTTATCACTGTATTAATGTGTATATTCACAAATGCTTAACACACTGCCTCTGAGATAAGCCTGTCTGCTCGTGTCAAGCTACCAAGGGGGTGAGCAGGTGTTATTAAAGAGAGTAATCCCCTTGTCCTTACTTAGAAGTAAGAGTCCCTATTTGGACAAAGGTGAATACCATTGCCAACTAGAGACCCCCAGATCTAACAACATTTAACATAATCTTCATATAAAGTACCACAGTGATTACAAACGTGATTGTTATTTGTAAACTAGATGTGCCTCGCTTAGCCCTGAATTGCACTGTATAGTATATGCAAAGTGCTTTCTACCTACCTTGCCATTCATTTAACTTCCCACCTTGGTCGACTTGTATGCAATTATTCATCTATGTGTATGTTTATTGAAGATAACTGAGAGCAATAAGCAGTGGACATTAAGAAACGAGGGTGCAACAACTGGGAGTGGAGACATCTCAAGTGGTAAAAAGGTCTTTAATTTACCAGAAGATATTGTTGAAGGTGACCCTTTCACTTTTTCAGATGGTCCATGAGGATTTAGCTTTAAGTATTTCCTGAACTGCAGAAACAAAGGGAAAGCGAGAAGTGTGGGAGGGCCTTCTTCTGCTTTCTGATTGTTTAAATTCATTTGGTTTGCTTACAGTTTTTTTTCTTCTTTTTGACAGGCCATGAAGATAACGCTTGCTTCCTGTGTCAGCAAGTATACGCCTTTTGAGATGGGCAACGCCATTCATTGATCTAGAGTCGAATCTGAGTCATGTGAGCAGAGATTTGCTGTGGTCTAGATGGCAGAGGACAAAGGCTTCCATAGTGGTTCTGAAACCTGATTCAGGATAAAGAGTTTGACCTTGCACGGGAAAGAGTTGATGCCAAGTTGTTTATCCAGCTGCATGCTATTGAGCCAGTCAAAAACGTGATGAATTTAAATGAAAACAATTTTTTATAAAGCGCGTAGTTACCCGAGGGCATCCCAGCGCTATGGGCAAAACCGAATTAAAGCTGAGGCGGGCTCATTTGGGGAAGATAAACGTTTTAAGCCTCTTACGGAAAGCCATATGGTTGGGTTCCTTTTGCAACTGCAGTAGAAGGGAATTCCACAGCTTAGCGACATTGTAAGAAAAAAGATGGTTGCCGCTTCTGGCCCTCTTAATTCTGGGGATATAGGCCAGGTGAAGATCGTTTGAGCGAAGGGCCTATTAGCTAGGTAGGGCTGGATGAAGGATGAAATAATAGCAGGTACATTCCCTCCTATCAACCTGTGAGTAACACACATGGCTTTGAAATGGACTCTTTCCAAGACTGAGAACCAGTGGACAGCCTTTAAGGCTGGCCTTGCTGTTTGGCGGCTACGAATTCCCATAAGAATCCTAGCAGCACCGTTCTGCACGGTTTGAAGTTTGGCCAGCACCAAGCTGGGGGCACCAAGGTACAAGGCATTTCCGTAGTCCAAGCGAGATAATATAAGAGCTTGGACTACAAGCTTTCTAACCTGAGGTGGTAACAAAGGAAGCACTTTGCGCAGCATTCTTAGAATGCCAAAGCAAGAGGCAACAACCTTTCTGGCTTGAATTTTAAAACAAGGCTCGGAATCATGCCAGACACCAAGTCTTAGTGATTTAGGGGCAGCCATAGAGCCCATACATGTAAGCCAGGTGGAGACTATATCAGAGAGGGATGGATTACAAAGAAGCATACGCTCAGTCTTGTCCCCATTCAGTTTAAGATGGGAATGTTTCATCCATCTCATCACCTCTTCGAGGCATGGGCCAAGGAAAGTAGATGCTTTGTCAGTGTGGTTCAAAGCAACGACCAATTGAGTGTCATCGGAATAGGTGACAATTTGCACCCCAAAAGGGAAAGCAATGTCAGCAAGAGGAGCCATATAACTATAAATAGAGTGGGGCCCAAGGACGACCCTTGAGGAACCCCACAATGGAGAGGCCGTGGAGTTGAGATGGCCTCACCCTCAGCTACTTGTAAATATCTGTCCTCCAGGAAAGATCGAAGCCAATCGAGGGCAACTCCAGTAATACCCACGCCCTGAAGTCGTTGGACCAGGATACAGTGATTGACCGTATCAAAGGCCACGCTAAGGTCTAAAAGTAGCACTGCCAGAGAACCTCCTGTACCGAGGATCCTCTTGGAACCCTTGACAACTGCTAATAAGGCAGTTTCCGTCCCATGTCCCGGACAGAAACCGGTTTGGGACATGTGAAGAAGGTTCTCCACTTCAAGGTATCTGGCGAGCCCCAGATTGACATGCTTTTCTGCTATTTTGCTCACTCCTGAAAGGAGAGAGATAGGTCGGTAGTTGCTGAGGCAGTCGGGATCTAAGCTGGGTTTTTTCAGCAGGGCTTTTACCAAGCTTTTTCCATAGAGAAGGGACTAACCCAGAGAAAAGCGAAGCGTTGATCATTTCCGTAATAGTGGGGCCTACTGAAGCAACTGCAGATTTCAAGACATTAAGGGGGGCTGGGTCTCTGGGTGATCCACTCTTGACCAGTGCAAACATGGTTTGGAAAGCTTCTGTGTCCAATGGCGGGAACACTTCAAGAGAGTGTTCTCTACTCCGTACATTGGTTCCTCGGAGGCAGGGATGACCAGAGAGTTGGGGAACAAACAGCAAATAGTTAAAATTTTATTGTGGAAATAATCTGCAAGTTCATTGCATCGGTAGTCTGTAGCTTCATGGGTGTCCATGGGGGTGGATACATTCAGGAGTTTTTTACAATGCGAAAAGTCTCACGAAGGAAATTGACTGTGGAGGGGATTTTTTCGCTCAAGTAGAGAGCTTGAGCCTTTTTTTTATTTCACTGTTATAAGTTCTAATAGTATCCCTGAATTGGTTGCGTCATGGGGTTTTAAGTATCCCTGACAGGGTCCAGCGACTACAACGCTGACCCCAAAAGGCCGCCAAATGCGGGATTGTGGAGGAGAGCGAGTGTATTCCCCCCTGAGCTTTAACACAGCTTGATCTTGTCTGTGTCACCCGTGATGAGGATGAAACCTCACATAGGAGAGTTTTACTTTTGAGACATTCTTGGCATCCTTGATTAAATGCCAAATCAACAGCTTCTGATACAGTCTTCGGATTTGTGTGTGGGTACTGTCAAAATTAATTCAGTATCTTTTGGCATACTGGTGGATTATGGGCCTATGATGGGGAAGGAAAATGCAAAGGAGCTTTATTTACATTGTAGAAAATTGGACATGCAATTGAGACTTGAGTGACTCTGCACATTACTTGCAAATAATTCTAAAATATTTGTTAACTTGTACATATGGTGAACTCTGGAAATGATTGTTAGACTTGGGGGCCTCAAGTTGGCAGTGACTTGCATCCTGTCCAAGTAGGGATCCTTGTTCTAGTCAGGGTAAGGGGATTACACAGCTAACCCCCTCAGAGCCAATGTGTAAACATTTTGTACAAAACATACACTGTAACATAGTGAAAAACTACAGAAAGACACCACACCAGTTTAGAAAAATAACCAATATTTATCAGAATAAAACAAGATCAAAATAATAAAAATCCAAAATACACATGTAAAAATATAACTTTTAAAAGGTTCAAAATAGTTCAGTCCATAGGAAACTATGGATGTGTCACTTTTATCACAAAGTACCCGCGATGCGACAAAATCAAAGACGAAAATAGTTGCAGGTGAGATGCAGAAAAAGCATAGTAATGCGTTGATTCCTTACTCCGGGTAGGTGATGCATTGGTTCCTTCCTGTGAGGGGAGGTGATGCATCAATTTCCAGATACATGGCCTTTGTTCCTTACTGCTGAGCCAGGTCAATGAATAACTTGCCGCACAGGTGGGCTGTGTCATAAATCTGGGTGCACTGGGTCGATGCAGTAGCGGTAGTGGCAAAACAGGCGCTGTGTCACCTTTCCAGCCGCAGAGCAGGTGATCTCTTGATTTCTTCAGCCGCACAGTAGGGCCTGCGTCGGAGTCAGAGAGGGTGCCTTGGACGTTGGAGACACAGTGCTCAGGACTCAGGATATGGTAATCTTCCAACCGTGCGGCAGGTGCTGCGTCGATGCTTTGGTTGCACTGCGGCGATGCATTGGTTTTTCAGCGTCAGTGTTGTGTTGGGAAAAACAGGCACTGAAGGTCAATGCATGGATTTTCTCAGTCCTTTTCAGCAAAAACCACCTCCAAGTCCCCAGAACTAGAGTAGGCCCGACGTAGCAGGTCAAACTCCCAGTAGAGGAGTTCAGGGGTAGATGAAGTCTTTAATGGCCATGACACTTCTTAACAGATGGCAAGCACACACAAGCCCTTGGAGAACCTTGGCAAGCAGAATGTGGACAGCAAAGGCCAGTCCTTTCTCTGCCCAAGCCAGAAGAGGCAAGCAGCAGCCCAACATAGCAAATCACACAGCAAAGTGGTAGTTCCTCCTGACTGCTTCTCCAGGTCTTCTTCTTGGCAGAATGTCCTCTTAGTCCAGAAGTGTTCTGAAGTTCTGGTAGCACAGCTCTAGTGCTTATATTAGTTTCTGCCTTTGAAGCAGGCAAACGTCAAAGGAAAATCTTTGTAGTGCACAAGGCCTGCCTTTCTCTGACCTGGTTAAAGACACACTACGGGGGTGGAGACAAATGTGTGTGAGGACAAACACAGCCCTATTTAGGTGTCAGTGTTCCCATTACTCTAGCTCGGGAAGACCCATGAGCCTGGTGATGGGCCAGCAGGATATGCAGGGCACACATCAGCTCCCTTTCTGTGGTTGTCTAGAGTGAATGCTCAAACAGCTCAACTGTCACCCTCCCTTTAACCTGGATTCCACAGGCAAGCAGAGGCACAACATGGTAAATCAAGATAATGCCTACTTTCTAAAAGTGCAAAACTAGACTGTGGAATCATCCACAGTCAGGAGAGTGCACAGCTGATGGACAAGAATGTCTCAAAACAGACTAATCTAATTCAAATTTCAAAAAATGGTGACTACTGCTCAAGGGCAAAAAAGTTTTTATCCAGTTATCTGGTCTCAAAACCATATATTACAAAAGTAAACACTTCTTTTCAAACATTGTATTCATGCTGATTGTCATATACCAATCTGAATAACTCAATATAATCAATTGAAAAACATGATATTATACATAAATATATAAATGCAAAATTTCATTATTGACTTAAATCATCCCAATGCATTTCGGGTTCATGATCGGAACCCTTCTTCAGGGGAAAAGCAATTCAGTGGATGACGATGTCTTCACAAGTTTCAATGTGATCCACAGTAATCTAAAACACAACAAGACGCAGTAAGTCTACTGCATCTGGAATTTTCGGATTTGCACTCAGAATCGTGACAAGGTGCTCACAAAAAGAAAGGAAAGAGGTGAAGAATTTTGTGCTGGGGAAATTACGAAGTTGAAGAATTAAAGAAAAAACACCTCAGGGTGTAATGATATGAGTATTTGGTGATTCAGATACCACGCCAGAGTATAAAATGTTAATGAAAGCTTGCCTGATGGGAAAAATAATTACCATAGGGTTCACTATGCATCAGTGCAAAACGATGCAAATGTCCTTACTATTCGTGAGGTTTCTGTGAAGAGTAAGTGTAATCACTATCAAAATGTAGAGCTCAGAAAATAAGGGTATATAATCGAATGTGCACATAAAGGCTCACCTTAAGACGGAGAGTGTACTCGTCCGTCAATACTCGGGGCGAGTATGCTCGTCCGTCGATACTCGGGGCGAGCGTTTGTCAAAACCTGAAAAGGTACCGGTACGGATAATGAGAAAAATGATGTGTTTTCATCTCGTATAAGAGATCTAACGGAAAGTAAAACATGTTAAACCTACCCGAAGGTGAGGATCGTGAGAGTTTTCTTCTACCGTTACTGCTTCAAGACGCCGAGCCGGCGTTGTGTACAAAGAGTCCCATAGTGCATAGCGGTTTTAAAGGAGCAGTACGGGTATTCTGATATCGCGAAAAAGTAAACATAACATGAGATGTAGAAATGGAAGCCAAACTTATCTAATGTGACCAAGTGTCTGCGTTTTTATGAATTGAAAAAAGTGCATATTGAATAAATGAGTAGTTGAACATGAAAAATAAAACCTGTGCGCTATGTTCAAAACGGGCAGCTCCAGGACAAGAAAACTTTATTGAGCAACCTCTACTGTGCTGAGTGAACATAAAGACTCAAAACATGAGGAGTTCACTGTAAGATTCATGAAAATGGGGAAACGCTAAGATATGAGGAAAATTAAAGATAAGATCTGTCACAGTGGTTAAAGAAGAGATAAATTCAAAGTGAGTGCAAATCCTTTACAAATAAGATGAACTGATCCAATTTTTCTCACATGTTACTATTACAGAAAGCATAACATTTCATAATGATCATTGAGCCCATTCGGGGCCACCGTGCCTAGTGTTTTTATCCAGTGAACTCCTCATGTTTTGAGTCTTTCTGTTCACTCAGCACAGTAGAGGTTGCTCAATAAAGTTTTCTTGTCCTGGAGCTGCCCGTTTTGAACATAGCGCACAGGTTTTATTTTTCATGTTCAACTCCTCATTTATTCAATATGCACTTTTTTCAATTCATAAAAACGCAGACACTTGGTCACATTAGATAAGTTTGGCTTCCATTTATACACCACATGTTGTGTTTACTTTTTCGCGATATCAGAATACCCATACTGCTCCTTTAAAACCGCTATGCACTATGGGACTCTTTGTACACAACGCCGGCTCGGCGTCTTGAAGCAGTAATGGTAGAAGAAAACTCTCACAATCCTCACCTTCGGGTAGGTTTAACATGTTTTACTTTCCGTTAGATCTCTTATACGAGATGAACACGCATCATTTTTCTCATTATCCGTACCGGTACCTTTTCAAGTTTTGACAAACGCTCGCCCCGAGTATCGACGGACGAGCATACTCGCCCCGAGTATTGACGGATGAGTACACTCTCCGTCATAAGGTGAGCTTTTATGTGCACATTCAATTATTTACCCTTATTTTCTGAGCTCTACATTTTGATAGTGATTACACTTACTCTTCACAGAAACCTCACGAATAGTAAGGACGTTTGCATCGTTTTGCACTGGTGCATAGTGAACCCTATGGTAATTATTTTTCCCATCAGGTAAGCTTTCATTAACATTTTATACTCTGGCGTGGTATCTGAATCACCAAATACTCATATCATAGACCCTGAGGTGTTTTTTCTTTAATTCCTCAACTTCGTAATTTCCCCAGCACAAAATTGTTCACCTCTTTCTTTTCTTTTTGTGAGCACCTTGTCACGATTCTGAGTGCAAATCCTAAAATTCCAGATGCATTAGACTTACTGCGTCTTTTTGTGTTTTAGATTACTTTGGATCACATTGAAACTTCACCCACTGAATTGATTTTCCCATGAAGAAGGGTTCCGATCATGAACCCGAAATGCATTGGGATTATTTAAGTCAATAATGAAATTTTGCATTTATATATTTATGTATAATGTCATGTTTTTCAATTGATTATATTGAATTATTCAGATTGGTATATGACAATCAGCATGAATACAATGTTTGAAAAGAAGTGTTTACTTTTGTAATATATGGTTTTGAGACCAGATAACTGGATAAAAACTTTTTTGCCCTTGAGCAGTAGTCACCATTTTTTGAAATTTGAATTAGATTAGTCTGTTTTGAGACATTCTTGTCCATCAGCTGTGCACTCTCCTGACTGTGGATGATTCCACAGTCTAGTTTTGCATTCTAATCCATTGGGAATATTGGGTCTTGTCCCATAGACTAGGAGTAGCACGTAATTTCTTAAAAAACACTGCAACATTACTCTAAATTTGGTACAACTTTTTATAAGAATTCATAACACAGGTGTGCAACTGCACAATCGTTTTGTACTTTCTAAAAGTGGCATTTTCAAACACACAATTTAAAAACCAACTTCACTAAAATATGTAGTTTGAAATTGTGAGCTCAGGGACCCCAAAATCCAAATCTGCATCTCTTCACCATTGGAATTTACCCTTGTAAGAGGTTACAAGGAACTTCCAATGATAACCTATGGGAGAGATAATCCTTGCAATAGTAAAAAACGTAATTAAAAGTATTTCACTATCAGGACATATAAAACACACCAGTACATGCCCTACCTTTAAAATTCACTGCACCCTGCCCATGGCACTACCTTGGGCCTAATTTAGGGGTGCCTTACATGCAAAAAAAAGGAAAGTTTGGACCTGGCAAGTGAGTGCACTTGCCAGGCCGACATGGCAGTTCAAAACTGAACACACACAGACACTGCAGTGGCAGGTCTGAGACATGGTTGCAGGGCTACTCATGTGGGTGGCACAATCAGTGCTGCAGGCCCACTAGTAGCATTTTAATCAGGCGCGGCACATGCAGGTAAGAGCAGTAGTGTGAGGGAGCAGGGTGGGGTAGGGGGGCAGGGTGGGAGGTCGTTGACATACGATGACGAGGGAAACTTACATTTAAAAAAAGAAAACTATGGTTAGCTTTTTTAAATTTAAGTTTTCTTCCTCGTCATATGTCGGCTCCCGCTACACCCCACCCCACTGCTCTTACCTGCACAGGATGTGCCTGATTTGAATTACAAGCCCTGGGCAAACACAGGGGACTTTACTAAGGTCTTACCAGTAAATCAAATTTGCCAATCATGGATAACCAATCACAATCATGATTTGCAAAGAGAGCACTGCACTTTAGCACTGATCGGCAGTGGTGAAGTGCCCAGAGGTCTAAAACCAGCAAAAACAAAATGCAGCACACAGTCAAAAATAGGAGGTCTGAAGCAAAAAACGACTGGGGAAAAACACGCCAAAGATGCCAGGTCTAACAATGCTGCATTCCTTTTCATATTTGTGGATCGTGCATTTGGTGTCAGATAGGTTTTGAAAAACCAGGTGTAGAAGGGGTTGGCTTTCCAGCTGCAATCTGCACTCTACCCCACAAAATGGAGCAATTGTGTAAAGCAGAGACACTGTAGTCTTAAAAAAACACTACAATTGGCATTAATGTGATGTTTTTGACCCTGGGATTTCACTGCTCTGAGCTTGAATAGGTGTTAGACTAAACCTTCCTTTGCACAGATGATGTTAGAAGCTGTTCTCACTGCACTGCTTGTAGAGCAGATACACAGTCCTTTTGGATAGGGTTTAACACCAGCATGTAGCCTGTTTCTTACCAGGCAAGACGCTATGTGTTTAGAACTGTGGCAGCTCCACCGCTAAGGCCGCGGAGCTTCGCCCCTCGACTTTTAGCAGTGGAAATAAAGGAAAAATAAAATCATCATAACTTGCTGTTATTATCATTTTATTTGTTCCTGCTGTGGCTGCTGTGCGGTGCATGGCAGCTCTGCTCTCAGAGCAGGGCGGAGGAGTAGTGGTCACTCTGTAAGTATTGATTGGCCGGCTCTCTTGTGCCGACCAAACAGTCATGCATACTTTGCAAGTTCTCCACCCAGTCTGCACTACAGCCTGGGTGGAAAACATGCCCAGGCTCCCATTCCCTGGCTGAGTGCCAAAACACAGCGCTCAGGTCAATCACAATGCTGCACTGCAGCATTGTGATTGGGTTAGAGGACCCTAGAAGGCTGGGTGCTTCCTGTTCCAGAGCGGAGGGATGATGACGAGGGACGGTGAGGTGAGACGTGGCGATGAGTTACGTTTTCCTTTTTTCCTTTACCTTCTTTCTCTCCAACTACCGCCCCTGCCCTCTGCCCCCCATCCGCCCTCTGCCCACCACCTCTGATCCATGCCAGCCACACCTCGTTTAGAGGTGCTTTCATTACATTTTGTGAGAATGGCGACTCTGTTGTGTTTTTTGAGATCAGATGTTAGATTATAGCTTACTAATAATGAGAGGTGCTGTGGTTCTGGCATTAAACCCTGTCCAAGTCCTAACAAGTTAAAACTTGAGAGTTATCTTCCCCTCCCATTCGCAGCGGGTAATTTGTGGAGGGACTCTTGGGTGTGCTGTTATTTATCATTCACAGGAAGATGAGGAAATCAATTTGCAGGTTACTGATCTGTCGAGGGGCTCCTGATAGGTGGGGAAAGCAAGTTCCTGGGTCCTAAATGGTTTGCGGATCTTCTATGGTGTGCAAAAATTGGTCCTGCGCTAAAAGGTGGGACAGCTAAATTGCTGGATCATGATTCGTTATGATACTATAGGAGAGTACCAAGGCGCTTGGTTCCGATTGGTTGTTGGGATGTGTCAGTGCCATAATGCACATTCTCTATCAGTTTCTTGATATTTTTGATTGCGATTCTTAGCTGGTGGAATGCAGCTCCCCCAAGTGATTGCAAGTATCGCATTTTAACAAACTTATTTTTTATCACTGCGTCTACATACTCAACAATGTATTGTCAACCAATTAAATAGAGGTGTGTCGCACTATAGATAATTCCAACCGACTAGCTGTTAGGTATTTCTTTTTAATTGAATTAGACGAATTGAGAACCATTTTAGAAGTCTATGCGTGCACGCAAACATTTTGATCAATGATAACTTGAAATTTTGAGTGTTTCTATTTTTTGAATGTGTACTCTACCACAACAATTGCGAAAAGCATGGCACGGTAGTTAAAACGTAATTTACCATTGACATTAAGGTGCTGCATTTGACCAAGGGCTTTCACAGCTCTGATTTTGGACAGGTGATAGATTGAACTTTTCTTTGCACAGAAGGTCACGTTAGAAGCTGTTACCACTTCACTGTTTGTATTTCAGAAGCCCGCTTCTTTCATTTAGTGTTTAAAACCAGCTGTTAGGCTGTTTCTTAGCCGTTAGAATTTTAGTAGATAAGTGAACCAAGCCACTGGCAGGCAAAGTCCTTTGTCCAGGGTCCCGCCATTTG
Source organism: Lissotriton vulgaris (assembly GCF_964263255.1). Lineage (NCBI taxonomy): Eukaryota > Metazoa > Chordata > Amphibia > Caudata > Salamandridae > Lissotriton > Lissotriton vulgaris. The sequence goes on along the minus strand of NC_141687.1, from coordinate 1,883,962,731 downwards.
ATCAAGTGATGTTCCCAGTAGGAGGACACAGGTTTCCTGGTTTTACAGTTGACAACTTATCTACTACAGAACATCGCTCAGAAACAATCACTGCAGCATTGTTTCAAAATAAATGAGGCAATTACACTAGCATATATGCAGGAGGCTCACACAAATGCACTCTTTTGTCACAAAAGCGCACAAAAAATACGGGCTGCAAAATTTCAGCACAAATGCCTTTTAAACTTCCCCTACAAGAGCTGAGCTCCCGTGGGCAAATGAGTAAGGTACACTTGGACTAGTGCTGTGATGTAGCAAGTGTTTAGGCCAGGCACCGCTTAGAAGGGTTGAAATCTTTCTTCTCCTCTATGGCTGACCTTGCTTTCAGTCACCTACAGACAACCTGTAATGAAGCAACACAAATGTGGGGGAGGGTCTGCACGGCAGGTGACAGGTGAGATTACAGCCGAGTCTATTTAGACACATTGATTTTCGTTGTCACTGGCTCCTTATTTCATATGTCACATTATGGCGTCCTGCTACTCCGTAGGGACCCAGATCAATGCCGTAGGAGGGCACTGGTCTCACCCGTGCCGCGGAGGCTTGAAAGTCAGCAACTACTGCAGCTTCTACAAAGGCGACCCTGGCTCTTCTTTTGCACACTTTTTTTTATCATTCAACAGTGTTACCTGCAGACGGAAGGATTCCTACACCTTCCGCTGCAGTGCTCTGTCCGCAATACAATTTGAATACATGTCTTTCCCATGAAGGGATTGCTGTTATCTATCCATGCTGTGCTTGAAATGGACCAGGAGCTGGTTTGTGCTACCAGAAAAGATGTAATCAGACTAAGTAGAGCATCATCTGCCATTACTGCTTGAGTGTGTGCTTTGTTTTTAGTGCCTGTCTTCAGCCATATAATGCCACCATCCGCCACTTTTAATTCCCTATTTTTTCAAATATAATAATGGTACAGTTCGGCCAGTTTTCGAACTTTCAAGAGGATTCCTCAACAGTATGTGGTAAAGGGCAAGCAAAGGGCATATTAGCAACAAATAGCGATAATTATCGCTAACTGTGCTTAGCGCATTTTTTTTTATCCCTGGCTATCGCTGGATATTATCGCAGAGATAACGTGCTATTAGCAACGTTTATCTCCAAAGCGATAAAATATACGGCGATAGCGGCTCAATGCTGAATATCGCTGGAAATCCAGCGATATTCAGGCATCATCGCTAATGGGGGCTTAACCTGAATATCCACCTCTCATTGAATATACAGGTTAAGAAGTGGTCTGAGCAGGCGTTAGGTTTTGGCGATAATCGCGCTTAGTGCGAGTTTTTTTATCGCTTCGCCTGCCTTGCTAATAGGGGATAGCTGTGTTAGCGACTGCTTTCAGTCGCTAACAGGTTGGGTATGCCCACTTTGCATGTCATTAGTGATAAATATCGCTGACATGCAAAGCGGGCCTCAAACCTGTAGCTCTCGCCTACAAGCTGTCGCTAGCTGCTGTTAGCGACAGCTTGCTAATAGGGCGATAAAAATATCGCTGCTTTCACAGAGAAAAGTCACTCTAAAGCGGCGATATCGCCCTTGCTAATATGCCCCAAAGTTTTAGAAAAAAAGCGAATAGTAAAAGAAGTGCTTGCCACTGTGCTTAACTTTTTCAAATGAGTACTATGCCAGCTGTACTTCACCTGGATACCATACCTACTGTAACTACTATAGTAATAGACTGTTGTAAACAAGGTGGATTATTAAGTACAGCAGATGGAGAAGAAAGTCCAAAAACACAAGGGCCGTAATGGAAAAATGAAATATGTTGTATTACTTAGAGCGCAGAACATTACCAGATCATTGATGGACTCATCAATTTAGATCACTTCCTGAGCACAACAATGCATCCAAGTTAATCCAGAGTTTGAAGAAACAATGCTAAAAAGAGGGATCAAATAAGCTCTTTATTATTCCTGAGTAAAATAACCTAAATTACCCAAGTCTCCGTGAAGTTTTGGAAATCGCCTTGAGTTTTTGAAAGTCTCCTCAATCGTGATAGTGATCAACACATCTTATCAAAATAGTTAGCATTGCCTCAATCTTCCTAGAGTGGATTATGAGCCAACATTGAACATAGGAAAGCTTGATTTTTTAAAATTTGCTGCATGAACTATAGGAATGTATTAATGTGTGTATGTGATGAAGTAGCACCTTATGGCAGTCTTACACTTCGGCAGGTGCTATACATAACAATAATAAGAAAATTATTATGAACCTGGGTAAAAGAAATTCTGAAAGAACAACTGACATTGAGATTTTAAAAGTCATCCGACAGAAGAGGGATAGCGAATATTGAACATATTATTTTGGATGAAATAACATTTAGTTAAATAGTGTTACTCAGCCTTGGGGTTCTTGGGGTGAAAAGAAGGATGTAAGGATCTGGCAATGCATACTGGGAATTATAGCGAAGAAACAAAAAATGTCTGCGATGTTAGAATACAATATAATAATCACGACTCTTCTGGAGCTTTGAGTCTGGTTCCAAATGCTTCATCTTTAGAAGCAAGAAGACTGATGGTAGGGAGTCCTGAAACTGGCTACCAAAATGGGCCAATGGCCCGTCCATTCTGCACTCACACAAACATACACTAGAGGAACAGAATAGGTGAGTGAAATGCTAGATGAACAAAAATTACTAAACTGAATAACGATGAATAGAGTCACATTGTACACAACAGAACTGCTCCTTGAACTAGAGGTTATTATAGGAGAATAGGGGCCATATGCATCAACACAATTTCTCATAGACACAGAATGGGCAAAACCCTTTGATGCATCTGGCCCAGATCCGAGAAGACTGGGGTGGAAATATTTTCGCAAAGAAATGACCGTGACGGAGATATAAATGGACACTAAATTCAAAAAGAGCTGTGATCAACACAGGGTTGTGAAAGTACTTAAAGAGCCAGTGTAAAACTGGGGACTCTGTATGAGTTGTGTGCCAGAGGCAGGAAGTAAATGGGTGTGCTGGATATGCCTGGTGGGTCTTATCTGCTCTTGAATCCCATGCTACTATGCTTTGTGCTGTTTAATGCATTTAAATAATGATCACATGCGAGCAAATGGAGGCACAAAAGAGCATTTCAGAAAAGAATGAAACTCTCGCCTTTTTAAAGTTAAATCCCCATGTTTTGTGGAGTTTCCATTAATAAATAATGGTAAATTCCGAGCACAGAAGTTGGCATTAATTATATCAGGGCACTGTTGATTCCTTGTTGTACAAGCAGTATTTTTCGCAATTTTTCTGACAATTTGTGGTAAAGTGTACTTTGCTCTAATAGGCAATGTGGCCACAAGACTGTTGATTGAGAGAAAATTGCACTTCTCCTGGAACTAAAATTGAATTCTATTACGGGAAATTATAAATATTTTTATAGTCCTTTTGCATCTGTAAGAGCAGGCTTTAAGGTACTTGTGAATGGCAATTGCATAAACGAGTAGGCATACAAGGAGAGATGATTTTCGGGCAAAAACAGACATCTTAGCAACTTGAAAAAAATAAACTTCTCAACAGTATTTTGCGTTTAAGGGGTCGAGAGGCCTCAAAAAAGCTTATCTAAAGAAGAATGTCTGAGTAATGTCTCAATGTATGTATGAATGACTGTTGTGCCTTCTGTATCAGATCAGCCGAGCATAACAAACACAGTAAGTGCTCTGACACATATCTGCACTTCATGCTATGATCTGTAGTCCTTTATACAGTTTAAAGTACCCCCTGCAATACAGATTAAAGAAATAGATCATTACTAGTGATGTGCGACATGTGTGCATTATGCAAAATTTGGGGGACATTACATGAAATTACATGAAATAATGCAAAATGCAAATCCTTCATTTTGGGGCCCCATTTCAGCCCAAAATGCATTCTTACGTCAATTTCTGCTGCAAGGATGCATTCCTAGTTTTAAAAAATGGTGTAATAAACACTACTGGTGTGAACAGCAATCTTTCATGTTCTGGCTGTTCACATTATTCCTGTGTGTTTGCCGTAAACTTTTTCCACAAACGATGCATAACTATGATATGTGGCATAATTTCGGGAAGTATGTGTAACAAGCATGACTGGAAGGTCCCAGAATTATGCAAATTACACCGGTGTTATTACAATTATGCTTGGGCCTACAAGGTACATATGAGGCTCATGACCACAAATGGCCTGCAAACCAGATAACGTCATAACTTTGTATCAACATAAAACTACAACAGATAATCATTAAATCAATATATATCTAAAAGAAATGACTATTACCTGTCACCCAAGCCATTTTTACAGCTTTGGGGGCCTGTAATAGTCTGAACTGTCACACTTGTAGGAGTGTGGTGATTAGTAGTTGTGTTTCTACTGTCATTGGCAGCACTAGGCAGGGACAATGTGTGGTGCAAGCTGCAGTGGCCTCCTGACGAGAGCCTGGGCACTTAGTTTTTTTTTTTTACAAATTAAGCACTGGCAGGCGTTTCATGGAGGACTGTATGCTGCAAGAGACACCCTTAATGGGTTTTATTTTATGAATGGCCGACTCACATAGGTTTCTTTATTCATTTAGTTATAAAATGTTTGCTCATTGCCTGTTACTCAAACCCACCATCTGAACTCTCCTGCTTTCAGTCTATAAGCATAGCTAATGATCTACATTTGTCCCACAGCCCTCAAAGTGAAGATGTGCAAACACAGATCCTACAGTGTGATGTGCCCAATTAGCTAAGCTGAATCCAGAAGTCTTTCTGTTGGACAGAAAGTGTTTCTCAGACCTTCTTGCTTCTTAAACACTGCTCCCCCAAGTAAGTCAGGAACTGCTCAGTCATGTTATATTATTAATCACTTATAAAGCGCAAACAATTACCCGGAGGTGTCATGGCTCTAGCATTATGAGAGTGAGAAGAAATCCAGGCGGTTCTTACTTAGGGAAGATCCAGGTGTTTACTAAACTAAGCAGATTATGAATGAATCTGATATGGGGTTGCAGATTTTCCCATTCCATGGCTGTGGTGTTGACCAAGCTTATGCCTCCCCAATTGGTGAGTTTAAACCTCTGGACCACCAATTGCCTAGAACTACTTGACCTGCGGTCTCTACCAGGTATGTATCACTTGAAGCATTCTTGCAAACACTCTGTTCCAGCCCCATGAAGGGCCTTGTGGGCCAGGCAAAGAGATTTGAATGTTATTTTTTGTCTAATAGGGAGCCAGTGAAGCTATTTGATGATGTGGGTGGCTGATTTGTGTTTGGGTACCTTAGTTAGGGCTGCAGCTGTCACATACTGAAGTACCTGGCGTTTATTCAAATGTTGATCCTGAATATTGAAAAATAAGGTGTTACACTAATCTATTTTGGTCAGAACTGGGGCTAAGACGACTGTTTTCTGGGCATCGACCGAATGAATGGGAAGATCTTTTTAAGCGTATGCATGATATAAAAGGCAAAAAAAGTAACTATCTTGATATGGGGCCTGAGGGTTAGTTTCCTGTCCAAGATTATGCCTAGATTTTGGACCTTGTTGACTGGGAAGGATGCCCATCTCTGGTGGCCACCAAGATGGGGCCCACAGAGTCCGGTTATTCCAAAATAAGATGAACTCACACTTTAAACAGTTTTAGCTTATCCAGTGACTGAGTGCTGTCATACAGTTGCTAAAATTGAGGCCAGTGGGGTTGTGGCTAGAGGACATAGCAATCACGCTTTTGGTGTAATTTGCGTAAGATGTCAGGCTCACACCAAAGGATCCCTGAGGAATCCGATACGGCAGACTGAAAGGTTCAAATACAAAATGTTCAAGAGCCCCTGTCTGCTTTCTATCTGACAGAAAGGATCCTAGAAGTATGAAAATGGGCCCATTGATACCAACAGCATGGAGACGGCCAATCAAGAATTTCTGGTTGACTGTATCGAAAGCAGTTGAAAGATCAAGGAGCACTAAAGTAGCCCTACCTCCACCATCCACTATGGTTCTGATTTCCTCTCTTGATTATTTAGGTCTGTCTCAGTGCTATCGACTCAGTCACCAGCCTGACACCATAGAAGATGGTACCTTTCATCAGGTTGGCTGCAGTGGTGGCAGGCCAGTCCTCGGCTCAGTGCTTAATTTGAACTATAAGTGCCGGGGCTGAAAGTATTTTTTAGGAGGCCACTGCTACTTGTGCCACTTCATGTCCCTGCCAGCACCATCAAATACCAGTGCCAGCGAAACCTATCTACCACTAAAGTCCTACAAATATTACAATTTGGACTGTACTAGGTGACCCAAAGCTGTAAGAATGGCCTGAGCACCATAGTATTAATATTTTTATTGTATATTGAATGGTTAATCACTTTGCTCATGTGCGTTTTTTTTGCAAATAGTGTGACAGCACCAACCATGTGGTGAACTGCCTTAAATATGTAGCGGTGCTATGAAATAAGTGCTGGTGCAGAGCACCGGAAAACAACGGCATAAATGAAGCACTGCCTAGGCCTCTCCTTGTGCTATATGGAAAGCTACCCCGGGTTAGTATCTCTACAATTTCCAGTTTGCCTTCCTTGATCACTGCTTTTGCTTTCCTAAGCTAGTCTGGGTTTACACAGCTTACTTTAGCTGATAACTATTCTTGTATCACCTGCAATGCCCATGCGTGTACACACACACACACACACACACACACATCATCATTCACAAATAGTACTATGGGGGTTTCAAGAACATACCTGTTTGATGTTCTCTGTTGGTCTTTGTTGGAATTTTAAGCTGAGTAATAGCAACATCTATTATTAATGGTAACATTTGAATTCCAGCCCCAGCTAATGTTTCAATATGATGGGGTGTTTCTTTTTTTTTACTTGAAACTCACAGTCAGCTTGTGGTATCAACAATAAACTTTAAGTACATAGGGGCAGATTTATGAGTTCTGACGCATCTCTGCAAATCAGCAGGGATGCGCCAGAACTGATGCGTCACACAATTCCCTCCTTGCAGCACCACAGATGCGCCGCATTTACAACGCGGCGCACCATGGTGCAAGGAAGGGCAGATGCGTGACGCATCTTGTGGTGTACGGGCGGCGCATTGCTGGAGTAGCGTCGCAAGTGCGACGCAACTCCTGCAATGTACAGAGGCCTCCCATACATAACGTGGTGCATCACTCCTTACGCCTGCTGCAAGCAGGCTTAAGGATTTGACCCAGCAGCGTCGTAAAACTGACTCAGTGAAATCTTGTAGATTTCAGTGCGTCAGTTTTACGGGGCTTTCCTACGAGTGAACGCCCACCCTGCGACAGAACGTCCACATGAAACCTGACACAGGTTTCATGTGGCGCAGGGCTTTACAACGTGACGCATCTGCCTAGATGCGTCACGTTGTAAATAGGTTGCAGGGATGCGCCACGTTTCCGCGCCGTTGCGTGACGCAACGGCGGCGTAAACGTGGCGCAAGTCCGACATAAATCTGCCCCATAGTTTACTATTTTTAACCCCTTCGATGCAGATGACGGCCCCCAGCGTCATGCATTACGGTGGGCGTGTGCTGATGATGGCTTTTCTTTTGCCGTTCCCGCGGCTGTGCCCTGAACATGGGCACCGCAAGGGGAATGCAAAAGAAGTTCCAGCATGGCATGGACTGTGAAGTCCATGCCTTGCTGGAACTTGGGGTGCATGCAAACAGGGGGGCACATATTGTGTCCCCCTGAATGCATCCCCATGGTGGGCACAACGCCACGAAAAGGCTGGCAGCGGGGAAACTCAAAATAGGCTGAGCAGACCACAGCAGTCCTGCCTTGCATATTGAACACTCCTATCTGCTGCGCAGTGGTGGCGGTCCAAAGCGCTGCCTTGGATTATGGTGGCTGCAGTACCGCCTCCGCAAGTCTGGCAGTCATAATATGGCCCTTAGCTTTTTATTCTTCTGAGTCTTTTATAACGAGTTCCATTTTGTTATTTAATAATAACTCATGCTATCTACACATAGCTCAACAAAATGTGATAATGTGCAGCAGGTAATCTGGTAGAAAACACAAGATACTATTTTACCCATTGTTCTTGCTTGTTTACTTGATTTGGGAAACATCCTCTATAAGTGATTGCCCTCAAATGTGGTTGTTCAGATTGCCCTAATGGTGTGTAATGTCTTTCTCTTTCTGTGTCACAGCAGATGGTTATTTATTTGCAGTGCTTTGCATTCAATTACATTAAATAGCGACATGTAATAATAAAGTAATATAGAGTGTCATAGGAAAAAAACAAGTGTCCCAAGTACAGTTTAATCTAATACTATCTTGTGCAGTCTAATGTCCAGTGTGCCGCCTGGCGACTTTGCTCCATACTCCACCAGACACTGATCCGGAGTTTAGAAAGCAATGAGACAGATTCTAGAGACATCTGCTCAATTATAGCAATGTTTCAGGGGCATTTGAGGGGTAAAGGCTCGCAGATGTCATGTTAACTGAGTGCAGACGTTTCCTTTCCAAAGAGACCGAATCCCCCCTTCGGCTCGTGCCACCGCTCCAGCCTTCCGGAAGCAGCACGAGATGCCATGGGGAAACATGGCCACGCGTGCCTCCTGAGGATGACATGTAATCTGCCACCCGCAGTGCTCCCGCCATGGCTGACACAGGTGGAGTGCTGTGTCGTGTTGGGCAGAAATTTTTCAAAGATACATCTCCTATTTATGGTATAGTTTCTTTTAAATTAAAAACCTTGTCGGCAACAACATTAGTTACCCATTGCTTATACCTTAATCCATTGGCTACAATTTTCTAAAAATGCAATAGCCTATCTTGCACTGGAATGCAGCATTAGAGAATTGCCAAATACTTTTTACTAACAAATGTTACAATCCACGTTACTCTTCTTGTGAAACCACATCTGAATTATACAGAGAAGCGTGCAAAATGAGTTTCAGGAGAACCACTGTTCCCCTTAGCTTCATGACGGCCATTGTTCCCCTATTGATGGTTTTTCCCCCAATCCACTTTCTGGTCATGGATTCATGAGCAATAAATATTACAACATTCTCCAATCACTGGCAATGAATGACATTTAACACATGACAGCCCCCAGCATATGCACTGCAACAACATGCTGTGGTCACAGGTGATAGATGGATCATTTCTTAAAGGGTCGAGCTAAGCCTTTTTGTGCGCCCACTTGGTCAGTCGAAGTCAGGAAACTTTGGTTTTGCTAGGAAATGTGTAATTTCAAAGCTTTACTCAATTTGGCGCAGTGAGGTTGAATGCCCCTACTTACCCCCCCTATAACTATTTTATGTTCCTTGATGTCTTATGGGCTGATAGATTTATTTAAAACCTTTGCCTGGAGAGCTGTTGAGCACTGGATGGAGGTCAGCTGCCATGCAGGGCCACTGCCTTAGTGCCCGAGTGGCCAATTAGGACTACAGGAACAGTTTCCACCGAACACTGGGGCATATTACCAACAACTAGCGATAATTATCGCTATGTTGGTTTAGCAGCGATATTTTTATCGCCGAGCTGCGGCGATTTTTATCGCTTAGGAACCTTGCTATTATCAAGGTTTATCTCCTAAGCGATAAAAATCGGCCGAAATGTATGAATATCGCTGAAAAGTCAGAGATATTCATGCATCATCGAGCTAATGCTCTTAGCCATGTTATCCACCTACCATTGGATAACATGGCTAAGAACTGCTCAGGGGCAGGTGTTAGCTTTTGGAGATATTCGCGCTTAGCGCAAATATCTCCAAAAGTTGGTAATAGGAGATAGCGATGTTAGCGACTGTTTTCAGTCGCTAACATCTTGGCACGCCCACTTTGCATGTCATTAGTGATAAATATCACTGACATGCAAAGCGGGGTCCAAGATGGTCGCTATCTCCTACTAGCTGTCACTAACTGGTGTTAGCGATAGCTAGGTAATAGGGAGATAATTTTATCTCCGCTTTCTTGGCTTTTAAAGCCAAAAAAGCGGAGATAAACCCCCTTGATAATATGCCCCACTGTCTCTGTGTGTTTTTTAGCAACATAGCTTTGCACTTAAAAATCTCATGAACATTTTTTTAATGTGCAGTTGTGAGTTCAGAGACTTGGCAATTCTGTACACCCATGAATAAAATTACAAAACAGCAGAACAAAAACTAAACATAACAGTTAAACACTATACAAAATTTCTGTGGACCAGAAAACAGTATTTGTTCCAGCTTAGTTTTATCAATTTTCTTTTGAAATTGTACTTGTTCACTAAACATATTGTGATATCGTTTTAGTTGGTTTGCCACCCAGTTTACCAACCCAGTGATGAACGTAAAATTCAATCTAAACAATTTGCTTAAGCAGACATTAAGAGGATAACCCATTTTTTCTAAAAATAGATTTCACTAGGGTAATTTAGGTGTAAGGGGAGCACTCTCTAACCCCACAGTGGGGTAAAGCCACTCTCCGCATTTTTCTCCAGGCACCCCAAGAAGTTGAAATAACAGTTAAAGAATCATCATGCTCAGGCACTTATGGACCAGATTTATTCCAGAAAATGTGCTATAACCGAAATAGTTCTCACTTAATCCAAAACAACACGTGGCGCATTAGTCACCCAAATTATAAGTCATAGAAAAATGTCTACCCTATCCCGAAGGCTGTAAACCCGCCACTCCTTCTCCACCACATTTTCAAAATGGCAACATCAGAAAGGTTATTAGAAATGCACCTTTTCTGTCCTCTCTTTGATAGTGCAATGTGGACTAATAAGGCCCTGAGCCCACTGGGGATGGCCCATGGCAGTGCCCTGAAGGCGGGATGTGACAGTATGTAATGGCTTTCCTCGAGTTTGATGGGGATAACCCTGCTGCTCTTCTGCCTTATAGGGTGTTTTACTGTCCCATGTATATCGGTGAGTCTTAAGCACTTACCATGAGAGAATGACAGGGTCACCATATACATACCATCCATCCTTGTTCTGCTAATGTCTCTCTAGCAATTGCCAATCTGTTTCTGCTGGAGCTTGTCGCAGACCATGTTGTCCTTCCTCTAGTCAAGCCCTTTGTCTTCCACTTCTTGCTTTCCTCTTCCCCGCGGCAAGTGGTGATCTTAGCGATCCTATGATATGCCTGCATTTTATTTTTTTAGTGACAAAATATGGTGACAGTTCTCTTCACTGCATTCTTACAGATGTTTCTAAAATGAATACTTATTTTTTTACTTCTCGTTTTTTTTTGCTTGTGATAATGGATGACTGATGCTTGTGGAAAGCAAAGGTGAATGCAAAAAGTTTGGCTCATTGTCGTTTCTTGTGGATATGCATCTTTTATAGAAACAACACCAATCAGGTACCTATTTGGAACTTGGGTGAAGAGATAATCTATTCATAGATTTATAGTTTCTAATTAGATCAACTCACAAGTCCAGAAATATTCTATATATTCGAAATGACATTTTTTTAGGGTGGTACATTTTTGCAAGATGAAATCAAATTATCTTTACCTAAATTCTGATTTTTGTCTAGTAAAAAAAAATGTGTACATTTTCAGTAGTTACTTTGCTTTTGTTGATTTCCATTATTAAATTGTTTTTTGTGTTTTTTGGTTAGCCTTGACTGATCCCGTATCACTCCCAGGGACTGAATATCAGTATACCGCTGTAGGGATGGACTTAGTGGAACAGAGGTCATTCTGGTTTGTGTACCGCTCCTGTGTGTAAGGAATTTGAATACAAGACGTATGTAGTGTAACAAGTACACACTACTTTACAACTGCTGGTTGATTTTCATCGGACCCATTTTTTATATCACTTTATCACATAATATATAATATTCACTACATAATCCTACTTGAAATACGGTTATGATACTTCCCGACGCTCTCCTCAGGCACCGGGAGTGCCATGTCTACAACAATACGGACCACTAGAAAATGTTTGATATTAATAGTTACACTCACTATTCAGAACTTTTTAAAGAAATTCAAAAGGCAAAATATCCTGGAGTTAACTTGCACTCAAGTTACAAATGATAAGTTGATTCAGAAACGTCCTATAGCCTTTAACAAGGAGATTCAGAAAATGATGATTAACACACGTTTGTGGTGCATAACATCGTAGAACAAATAGGCATTCACCTCATAATCCAAAAGTCCCAGAGACGTCTCCTGTTAGTGTCTTATGTTACATTTTATGTGCGTATGCCCCTGTGAGAAAAGCCATACTATCCATATCAGCTAACTGCATTTTATACTAAATGTCTTATTTTGCATAAGGATTGTAACATTCTATAGAAAAAAGTCCACTTTCCACACCCCTAATAGGGTTCTAGGTCAGAATATCCTTGTCAGAAATGTTGTCTGACATAAATAAAATTACCTAAATATTCTTTACAAAAATAAATATCAATATTTATAAATCTCTTTACATAAACATCACCGGTGGCATGTATTCGTGACTGTAACCACACATCAGCTGGACATGGTGGAGAAGTACCATCGTGTCCAGATCACTGAGTGCTTTCGATCTATCCAATGAAAGCCTCATATTAGATAATGTTCACCCTATTGATGTATCGAAGTAGAACAAATAGGCATTCACCTCATAATAAAAAAGTCCCAGAGACGTCTCCTGTTAGTGTCTTATGTTACATTTTATGTGCGTATGCCCCTGTGAGAAAAGCCATAGCATCCATATCAGCTAACTGCATTTTATACTAAATGTGTTATTTTGCATAAGGATTGTAACATTCTATAGAAAAAAGTCCACTTTCCACACCCCTAGTAGGGTTCTAGGTCAGAATATCCTTGTCAGAAATGTTGTCTGACATAAATAAAATTACCTAAATATTCTTTACAAAAATAAATATCAATATTTATAAATCTCTTTACATAAACATCACCGGTGGCATGTATTCGTGACTGTAACCACACATCAGCTGGACATGGTGGAGAAGTACCATCGTGTCCAGATCACTGAAAAGGGTGGAACATCGGCTTGGGAATATAGAGTCATCGCTGGGTAATAATGTGAGCTATGGCCCTGGCCCTGGCCCTCTTATGAACTTGGCTAAGCCAGCTCCCTCACTGTCGTCCATAGTCCACTCCCCAACTCACCCAATTCCCTCAACTCTCCCTGCCCCCACCATGGTTGTCCCCAAGGGTTCTAATAAAAACATCAATAACAAAAGCATTAATAAACCAAATAACCATCTAGCTTCCACCCAATCGAGAGCGCTTGCACCACAGCAAGCGCAACAACAGGTTCACCAGCAACCTGTAGAAAAATCAGTCGCCCAAGCTATTAATGAACCCAAGAGGGGAGGGTTTAACTCCACGCTCATAACTGGCACTCAGGGAGGGGTAGGCAGAGTTGCTGGACGAATAACAAAATACAGGGTCCCTGCACCGAACTACCACCCGAGGCAGTGCCCTTCGTGGTCGTACTTACAGGAGTCCCCCCCCTAGAGGCTGGGAAAAGGGAGGGGTATTCACAGCTAAAAAACAAAACTATGCACTGGCTAGGACAAAACAGACCACTCCCGTATCACATCAATGGAGAGATCATCCATGTCAGACGTCTCCCCTGGCTGGGCAATAGGGAAAAAAACCTGAATGGTGACCTTATTGTAATAAACTTTAGGGACCCCGAGGCTGTTGGCTTCATCCTGAATGGGTACAAGGGTAGCAGGACCAACACCATAGTCCCATACGATCTAACATATTTCTACCCAAGATCCTTGGTGAACCGTCCATTCTACCCTGGAGCACAAGCTCCCCCACAGCGCAATATGTTTATTCCATCTAATAATTGCTACACTGGGCATGTTTCTAGACCCATGCCCATTGGAAATGACCCAGGGTTGAACACGGTTCACGCCAGGAACTATGGCACGCTCCAGGGGAGGCAGGTTTATTCGCAGGGGAATAGGAGAATGGACCATCTGATCCCATTTACTCCGTTAGAAACTTCTAATAGTTTCAATGTTTTCTCCAACCTCGATGAGTGCGATTGACACCTGGATAGATCTACCCCTAGGGGACCTACTCCCCTGCCAAGGGAAAATGCAGATGCCCCTCAGGACCAGGTAACCTGCCAAGACTCTAACCAGCTGAGGGCAGAGATTACCGTCACAGCCCCAAACAAGGGAACAAGTGGCGAGGACATCAAGGACCCCCAACAACACAGCTGGCTGAAACTGAGCCCCAAGAAACATCACGATCTTTGACACTGAATTTGATCTCGTGGAATGTGGCGGGCCTGGGCAGCAAGCTGGAAAGTGAGGAATGGGCCTCCTTTACTAATTCGAGAAGTGTATGTCTATTCCAAGAAACCTGGGCAAGAGAGGAGCATGCTCGATGGGTTTTGCAGTTTTTACAAAACCTGCAAAGTGGGGGGGTCGGGGTAGACCATCAGGAGGGCTGGCAACCTGGGTGGCTACCCACCTGGGTTGCAATGCCAAAGCCCTAAACGTAGATTCAGATGACATCCTTGCGGTCCAGATGGAATGGCCTAACTCTCACAAACTCCTAATAATTATTGTTTATTCAAGACCTGTGCCAGCATCAAGGGAGTCGAACACGATTGAAGAACTTTCCGTGTTCTTGAGTCAAATACCCAGGGAGCTTCCTTACTTGGTGGGAGGTGACCTAAATGTACATTTCGAGCCATTACCAGGCCTTCTTGATGGACCCTCCTTAGAGGAGGATTCAAGGTGGCTGGTGCCGGCTACCATGGCCTCCCCCGCAAGGGCATGGACCCCTCTTGCCCTGCAGGTAACAGCTCTCACACTCAACCACGGCCTCAGGGCTTGTAATGGCCGCACGAAATCTGACGTCCCAAGCAAATTTACTTACAACAAAACTGGAATCGAATCCAGACTGGACTATGTGTTAGTCCAAATGTCATCCTGGTCACAAATAATCGATTTCAAGATAATCGATATATGGGACAGCGACCACAATGCCCTAGAACTTGAATATGCCATGCCAGGTATTGCGGACGAGGAAACGACAAATTCAGGGCCAAATCCAGGACGGGCCCTGGAGAGTAATAGGAGGAGAGTGAGGTGGGAGAAACTTGCTTCATCTGTTGATAAGCTGCCCAGACTCTATGGCAAAATTACCCCAGTTTTGGAAAAGGCAGCTGCTATTGGGGACAAACCCTTTAATGAAGCCACTAGGGCCCTTCTGTGGCAAACGCACGAGGACCTCATCAATGCAATGGAGGCAGACCTTTTTACCAAGGGGAATGATGGAGGCGGTAGGAAATGTAAAAAGTCCTGGTATAACTCCATGTGCCGTAAGTCCAAACGCGACCTCCTGCTAGCTGTCAAAGCAGGCCGCAGCAGGGAGGAAATACGGCTAAGAAGAAGGTCACATAAAAATCTTCTGGCAAATGCAAGGGTGGAGTGGGATGAAGCCCACTGGGAGAAACTCACGAGAGCTCTAGGGAAAAGGGACTCCCGTAAATTCTGTAGAATTGTGAACCACGGTTCGGAAGATCTTTCCACAGCTATCGAGCCCAACATTGCCCCGAGCTCGTGGGAGGTTCACTTTCAGTCCCTTTATGTGTTAGAGGAAAACGACGTGATGCACACCCCATATTCCCTTGAGACCCTACAAGAAGGCGAACCATTCACGGTAAAAGAGGTCCGGGCAGCTATCGCAGGGCTCTCGGTGGCCAAAGCCCCTGGCCTAGATGGGATACCCGGAGACCTCCATAAACAGGAGCCGGGGATATGGGCCCCATACCTGACGTTAATATTCAATGCGGTCCTTGGAGGAATGGGGGTTCCGGATACTTGGCTGGGAGCAGAGGTGGTCCCTATATTCAAAAAGGGATCCCCCCTGCTCCCAAACAACTACCGTCCAATCAGCTTGATTGACGTATCTCAGAAGCTCTTTGGGAGGCTAATGCTAGATAGGCTTCAGAACTGGCTAGACGAAACCAACACGCTGAGCCCATACCAGGCGGGATTCAGGAGGGGGGTCTCAACGATTGACCAAATACTCAGGCTAAATCTCATATATTGGAAGACAGCGCTGATCGAGGGCGGCACCCTGTACACGGTATTCGTGGATCTCCGTGCCGCCTTCGATCTGGTGCCTAGATCCAAGCTATGGAAGGTCATGCACGACATGGGCATCCCAAAAGACATATTGGCCATCCTCATCAAACTACACCAAAACAACTTTGCACAAGTCAGGTGCGGAAAAAGTGGTACATTAACCAAAAGGTTCCCCATTCGCAGAGGTGTGAGGCAGGGCTGTGTGCTTGCACCGACCCTATTTTGCCTCTTTGTGAACGGGGTAATAGAGCACCTGGCTAGGATTTCCAACATCGATGCCCCGAAAGTGTGCGGCAGCGGGGTCCCCGCAATAATGTTTGCGGATGACACCCTCCTGCTGTCCAAGTCCCCTGTGGGCATCCAGCGGGTGTTAGATGGGTTCCTGGATTTCTGTGGGGTGAGGGGACTTGAAGTCAACCCCCAGAAAACAAAATTTATGATTCTAAACCCAATGCCGACCAATAGACCTAACCCAAGGCTAGGAGATGTAAGCCTGGAAAGGGTGAAGACGTTTGAGTACCTGGGGATAACCCTGAATCAAAACATGACTTGGGGGGCGCACCAAGCTAAATCCACTATGAAATTAACCCAGAGGGCGGGTGGCATTCTAAGAATAGCTAGTAAATCATCTTACCGCCCGCTCGGTCCTGCAATACAAATTTATAAAGCGCAGGCCCGCGGGGCAGTTGTCTATGGAGGAGAGCTTTGGGGCCACATACCTTGTCAAAGCCTTCTAACTGCCGAAAACAAGTTCCTCAGGCAGTTAGCAATCCTCCCTGAAAGCACACCACTGCTCCCCTTAAGACTGGACTTGGGCTTGAGGCCAATAACAGAGGAACTCGGCCTCAAACCACTGACCTTTTGGCGCCGCCTGTGGAGTAGCCAAGATCTGACAATCTATAGAGCAGAGCTCCAGGACTTGCTACTAACCCCAAAATCCAGTAATAAACCCTGGCTAAGATACATAAAGACCATGTGTGAGTCCCTTGGAATGCCAGGACTATGGACAGACCCGGAAAGAGCCAGCACCAGCGTTTCAAGGAAACTGCTCTCAAAAACCTATTACGATTTCATGCTGGCTCGAGTACTTGTGAACGTCCAAGCGGGATCACTAACTTCTCATTTCATCCAAAGTAAAGATACTTTTAACATGGAATGTGTCCTGAATGACATCATGCCCCCTCTAACAAGAAAATTGTTCTTGCAGTGGAGGTATGGGACTTTACCTTGGAGGTCCTTTACAAAAGGTTGGACGAGACAACCCAATACATCGGTATGTCCTGGATGTGATAATCCACAGGAGAATGATGTGCATGTTGTTTTCTTGTGTAGAGCATATCGGAACAGTAGAAAGCATTGGCTTGTCCCCCTGCTTAAAAATTTGAGTTTTAGGCAGCTCCAACCGGCATACAGAGTCTTAAAAACTGATCTATCCCCGACAACTGTCTTTGCAATTTCAACATTTTTAACTGCAATGTGGTTTACACGCACAAGGTTGCTAAAGGCGGCCAAGGAATAATGGTAATAGAGTCCCTTTCCAGTAATTACTACTGTTTTTAGAAATCTGAATTGATTTTAAAATATGTTTGAAATATGATTTTATTTTAATATTATGTGTACATCTTTTATGGTCTTGGGACCGAAATAAAGATTTGAAATGGAAAATAGGCATTCACCTCATAATCCAAAAGTCCCAGAGACGTCTCCTGTTAGTGTCTTATGTTACATTTTATGTGCGTATGCCCCTGTGAGAAAAGCCATACTATCCATATCAGCTAACTGCATTTTATACTAAATGTGTTATTTTGCATAAGGATTGTAACATTCTATAGAAAAAAGTCCACTTTCCACACCCCTAGTAGGGTTCTAAGTCAGAATATCCTTGTCAGAAATGTTGTCTGACATAAATATAATTACCTAAATATTCTTTACAAAAATAAATATCAATATTTATAAATCTCTTTACATAAACATCACCGGTGGCATGTATTCGTGACTGTAACCGCACATCAGCTGGACATGGTGGAGAAGTACCATCGTGTCCAGATCACTGAGTGCTTTCGATCTATCCAATGAAAGCCTCATATTAGATAATGTTCACCCTATTGATGTATCGAAGTAGAACAAATAGGCATTCACCTCATAATAAAAAAGTCCCAGAGACGTCTCCTGTTAGTGTCTTATGTTACATTTTATGTGCGTATGCCCCTGTGAGAAAAGCCATAGCATCCATATCAGCTAACTGCATTTTATACTAAATGTGTTATTTTGCATAAGGATTGTAACATTCTATAGGAAAAAGTCCACTTTCCACACCCCTAGTAGGGGTCTAGGTCAGAATATCCTTGTCAGAAATGTTGTCTGACATAAATAAAATTACCTAAATATTCTTTACAAAAATAAATATCAATATTTATAAATCTCTTTACATAAACATCACCGGTGGCATGTATTCGTGACTATAACCACACATCAGCTGGACATGGTGGAGAAGTACCATCGTGTCCAGATCACTGAGTGCTTTCGATCTATCCAATGAAAGCCTCATATTAGATAATGTTCACCCTATTGATGTATCGAAGTGTAACAGAATCGAGAAGTTCAAACTGGTTCCAAGTCCAAGAACAATAAATACCCAATAGGAGTTATGTTGGTTTAGATTCTGAGACAGAGTTGAAAGAATATCATCCAATAAAGCCCAAATGTGTACATTCCAAGCAGAAAGCCACAATCTTGAATGAACATAACATGTGTAAAGATTATATATACTGAAATAAAATGAGGATGAAATAAATCACTAACGTAATGGTAGACTACCAGACGCCCTCGAAGAAAACTTTAAACAAGAAGCTGTGAAAATCTTATCTGTGCAGATTCTCAATCGTCTGGGTACGAGTTGGAAGAAAAGTTTAAGGTGCTCTCACCAAAAGACTTCACCACATCTCATATGAGATTTCCTTCCTTTCCTACTGTAATAAACACAACAAATATAAAAATTAAAAAATATTCTAAGGAACGACCTTCAGAGAAAAAACATAATTAGTTTGTAAAGGTATAAGCAAGTTCCAAGTTCACCCAGGTGGACTGGACTCTCAGCTCTTCTTCAGTATTCCATCCTAGTGGCCTAGTCTTTGGATCTATGATGTATTTGCATTATTTCCTTCTGAGTGATCTGTTCTACCACAAAAAAACAAGAGGTTAGATTTATCACTATAATTCATTTCACTTAAAAGTCCTGGCCAATGGGTAGTGTAGTTCATCTTATCAATACCTCTACTACAAGGGCATTCCAAGATGTCTATCACATATTGAAAGCTACATGTTAAAAATTGTGTGTTGCTCTTAGTGCCCTTGACATATTGGACCTCAAACACCTTTCTGCTTCTACTTATTTTGAAAGCTTTACACTTTCCACATGGGAACAAATCTTTGAGATCTGGGGGTTTGCTCCTTTCTGTGATGTAACTATGTACCAGTAAACCCCGAGTGAGCCTTCCATCCTATATGTCTGTGAGAAACCAATGGTTTTTGCAGTGTCCCCCCCCTTTTTGCCCTATCTTTGACTACCAGATGCATGTTTTCTGACTCAGGTGCACTTAAATATGCACTGCTCTCTTGCCTGCTGTCATTTTAAAGGCAGCCCTGCTTTGTTTTATATGCCCTGGTGAGGGAAAATTACCAATTTAGTTTTTCCCTGTTGTAGTGCATTGGCTCCATTGCCTAATATGGGAAGGCTTTAATAAACTTTAATGGAGTATAACTGTTGACAGGAGTGAGCTAAAAGATACTTCAAAGTGTCTAAATAATTGTAAGAATAAATCCAACAACTTTGGATTTATTATAACTATTACTGAAAATAAGTTGTAGAGCTTGCTTTTCTGTTGTTCGAAAATCCAACCTTCTAGCAGCCTCTCCAGATTGGGCAGCCTTGGACAGGCTGACCCGACAGCTCTGATGAGGTATGAAGTGGCCTGCGTTGAGACAACTTGTGTGAATGTGTGAAGAGAACTATTAATGCCAAGCACAGGACAGAAAGGGGCCTGGATAGCCAAACATTTCTTCAAAGAAGCAATACCAGTTTAGGGCAGGAACAGGCCCACCATTACTTTCTGCACCAACAGACAGATGAGAGCCCCACTAATTGGATTAGAAGAGGGGTGTTAGAGAGAACATAAGCCACACCAGTATGTTGGGTTAGCCAGACATTAAGCTTCACAAGAGAATTGATCTATTTTGGACTTTAAAGAGCAGTGCTTTCTGGGACAAGAATATGCCACACTTTAGAGGAGGTTGTCATACCTGAGTTTGCACTCCACACCTAATTGGTCAGGGGAACCTCCCTGCTTGTCATCCTGATGCATGTATAAATTTGGGAGAGCTGCCCTGTAGAAGTTGGCAGTGACCGCTGTTAGCATGAGCTGAAGCCATTTTGTTTGGGGCAGGCATTTTAGTTAGCCATGTGCTCGCCACATGCTTTTCCATTCTCACTGTTGTCTGCCCTTGTATTCCGCTGGAGTCATCAAGCATAGTTAACTGTTTCAGCACTGAGCTAGAGCCTTGCACATGCTCAGAAAGACTTGTAGTTGTTGGAATACACCTGTTATAATCGTAACTGTCAGACTATTTTAGCTAATGTCAGCAGTTGTGTAACTCCTCCCACCTTGTTGACCAAGCAATTATCATGTGTCCATGTATGTACAAACGACTATTTGTGTGAACACTTGTACCGCCTCTTTTTGAGCTTCCATGCTTACTCTGCAAATATTATGGTATAAAGGCGCCATGGTTTCTGTACTCTGTGTGCTGCCTCTTACATTGCCTGAGGTTTGTGTATAGATGTAGTTCCACCTTATGAGGTCTAATAAACTTCTTGTTTGATATTACAGCTTTCCTACCAATTTCTACTTTGTGAATCTAAAGGACTAGTGCGATAAGAAGGGCGAACCCCTGCACCGGTGGGCTTAGTAAGGCCCGTCTGACAAATTAGCGCCCGTCACGTGGGGCTCATCAGCGACTTGGATACCCGAACGAGTGGTCTCGATGGAAGTTTGGAATCTCGCTATGGACATACACTGCATGAGGAGGTCCTTTTCATTTCGAAAGCCGAATTGTTTTTCTGATTTTTCCGATTTGACCCTCCAGGTGATGCCGGTCTTCGACTGAGATCCCTTCTGGTGTTCGTCTTGCAGTGACTGTTTGGTCGATTCAGAACTTGGCAGGTGGAGGCTGGAGACTTTTGTTTGGTAAGGTCGTTGGATGCAACAATTTTTGATTTGTTTGGCCAAAGATTCTGGTTTGGTTTGGATATATATCAATTGCAATTTATATAGGCAGGTTATGAGGAGGTTTTTCTCTCAATTTTGAAGTCTTAAACGGTACAAATTGTGTGAAGTACTACTTTGTTATAATATTATATATACTATAATATTTTTGGCATGCCTGTTTCAAGCACGCTTAGAAGGATGTGTTGCTTTCTCAGAGGTACCAATATGGATTTCAAGCGAAATCAGCCGGCTCCCCCGAGGGGACACCAAATAGGGATATGTACATTAAACACGGTATTTCTTCCACAATGTATAGTACATTATGGAATAAATATACTAGGAAGGATCCTGATTTACGGTGACCAATACATGGGTCATTCGATGTTAGAAAAATTCAGTATATGGAACACTGTATGTTTAAGCGCAAAAGTAGGCAAGATATGTTTGACTGTGTATGAATGTGGGAGAAAGCAGCGCAGGAGAGAATGAAACGAGAACAAGCACTAGTGGAAAAAGAACAGCGCAAAAATATCTATGCAAAAGCGCTCAAACTGAAAAATAAAGAAATTAAAGAACTACAAGAGACAGAGGATAGGGAGCGTTGTTTACAGGTAAATGGCCCATACCCTGTCCGACGCCCAGTTTATCTTCTACACAATAAACTTCAGAATGATTTAATTCTATTAGATCAATCCCCACCTCCATATCATTTTCTGTCTGCCCCTGAGGACGATTCTGATGATGACAAATCTTCCCCAGGTCAGAAAGAGACAGGCTTTGGTTCTAAACGGAACACTTGCTCGATTTTGCCCGCTTACCAAGCTTCCTCTCTTAGATCTGCTGCTCGTAAAGCGGCTCTTGGTAATGTTTCTGCTCCGGAAATCATATCAGACGTTCAGCAATGGATGGATTCAGAGCAGTTATGTTTTATAGAGACATTTATTGAGCAATAACTGAAATATTTAGGAAACATTCCGATGAATTGAAACCTGCTGATATAAAACGTAATCATAAACAAATGAGTGACTGTCTTTTTCTCCCTTCTGAGGTGGCCGACTTAATTAGACTCATGGTTAAACTACGAAATGAGGCGTTCCGTTTGCAAGCAGAGAAAAAGGCAGCTGCGACACCTGACCAAACAACTCACCCCCGTGATGCAGGAAACAGGCGCAGGGACAGATAAGGATAATCTGGTTCATGGGAAACCAATGAGTGAAGCTGTGCCTTTATATGTCCCCCCTAGGGGTATGGGAACGGATGACAGTAAATTATCAGCTGATGCAAAGGGATATTTTATGTATAATTGGTTTTATAGTCCTCGGAGGAGAGCGGATGTTATGGCTCTTAAAGCTGCTTTGCCGGATCCGCGGTAAATCCGCCTGCTTTTTATGAAGAAGTTGAAGGAGCTATTAGTTTTTGCACTACGACATTGCATGATATAGATATGTTGTTTGGGCTTATTTTACCCCCTGGCATGTGGAGATCTATCCGTAAGATAAATGATCATACTGCTTTTGGAGATATCTGAAGGAACTAGAGAGAATAGATGCGGAAAGAGAGCCTGCACAGAAACCGCAACAAGAGATATTAGACCTACCAAAGGCTATAATAACTAAATTGAAAACCCTTATACCTCCCAAAAACATAGATTGGACTATGATTTGTCAGTTTCAAATTTCTTTACTCGTTTCGAGGAGACATTTTATGACGTTAGTGGGCAATCATTGACAGATGACACGGGTAAGCATCTGTTCGTCGACAAATTTGTCGCGAATATGTTGCCAGGAATAGGTAGTCGCCTAAAGGCCAGCGAGGGTTCAGGGACTACGTCTTCCCCCGTTTCTCAATGGCTCAGTATTTTGAACATCAGGAATTGGAAGAAAAAGGCAAGGAGGATTTAATAACAAAGGTTATGTTAGCTCAGGTATATGGCCCATCTTGTAGAGGTGGGCATGTGATATTTTGTCCCGGTGCATCCTTTTTCCCTCAAGCTACTTTGTCTTCTGATTAATGTGCTTATTGTAAGAGATTGGACATTGGTGTGTTAATTGTCCGCTGTTACCTGGTCAGAGTTCTCAATGTGGTAGGGGAAAAATGAGAAGCCACCTAGGGTACTCAGGAAATAGTGAAGGTATGGATAATCGTGCTAGGTTTGAAGTGGTGGAACATGCTCAAAATTCTTCTAATGCTTTTGATAGACAAAATCAGTATCAGATGTCTGATTATTTGCCCGATGATTTGAAAGATTCTAATTATGCATAGGAATGCCTAGGATGGGGTAAGGAATCAGTTGAGTACCGAGTAGATCAGAAGGGTCCCTATGTTAAAGCAAATGTTTTGGGTTCTACTGATCTATTTTTGGTTGATACAGGAGCTACTCTTAGTGTCCTGTTTAAACAATTGGTTCCTAGGGCTCCCCTGTCTGGCTTAACGATCACATCAATAGGATTCGATGGGACACCTTCCCTTAGCCCACTGCCACAACCACTTGCATTTCATGTGTATGAGTTTTCTGCTGCATGTCCATTTTTGCTTTCTCCTAACACACCGGATAATTTTGTGGGTCTCGATATGCTCAAACATTTTTGTGCTATGATACGTTGTTGTCCAGAAGGTGTGCGTGTTATTTTAAATGACAACTATTCTATGGCTGAGAGGTCTTGTCTTCTTAAAGAAGATACTGCTTTAGCATCATTACCTGGTACTTTGTGGGCTACAATGGACACTGATGTAGGGCAAATGGTTAGTCCCCCAATTCATATTCAAGTGAAGGAGGGCGCTTCATTGCCTCAACTGCCTCAATATAAAATATCTCTAGAAGGCGAGGAAGCACTGATACGCATTGTTCAAGATTTGATTGCAGTAGGAGTTGTGGAAGAAGTCCCTCACAATGTTTGTAATAGTCCTATCCTTCCTATCTTGAAGAAAGATACTGATACTAGAATCTACAGGTTTATCATTGATTTGCGAGAGGTTAATAAGATCGTAGTGCCCTAATATCTAGTAGTCTCTGACATCACAACACTTTTTACAGTGGTTCCGCCCACTGCCACTACATTTAGTGAAATTGTCTTGAAAAACGCTTTCTTTTCGATACCTATTCATCCTGACAGCGTTATATGTTCGGCTTCACTTTATAAAATCGAACCTTTAGAATTGGTAGAGCTCCTCAGGGGTATACAAAGAGTCTGAGCATTTATAGCCAGGCATTGAAAAGACAGCTTGATTCTTTCTCCGTACAAAAAGGGGTAGCTCTCATACAAAATGTCGATGACATCTTGCTGGCAGCGGGTAACCCTGAAAAGTGTGAAGAAGGAAAACTGTCCTTGCTTTCTTTTCTTGCATCTCACAATCACAAGGTTTCTCGGAAAAAATTGGAATATTGTAGACAGCAGGTTACCTATTTAGGTCACCTACTGTCTAAGGAGGGTCGTGCACTTACACCAGATAGCATTGAAGCTATTTTAGACATGCCTTTGCCCTGCATTCAGAAGGAGGTTTGTGTGTTGATAGTTCTTACCTCTTTCTGTAGGCAGTCGATTCCTAGTTCTTCACATATTGTTAAACCTCTGTTGGCTCTTTTGACTAAATGTTAATGTTAATGTTATTGGGATTTATATAGCGCTCGGCTGCCCCAGCCAAGGGGCGTCCCGGCGCTGCGAGTGAGGCTGAAGGCAGAAAAAGAAGAAAGCATCAGAGGGGAGAAGGGGAGATTACTGAAAGAGGTGGGTTTTGATGGCTTTCCTGAATGCCAGAAGGTCCTGTATGCCACGGATTGTTTCCGGTAGGCTGTTCCAAGCTTGGCAGCGAGCAGGCTGAAGGATCGGCCGCCCATTCTGGCACTCCATTGCACCTTCCATGGACTACTGAATGCCAGAATGCTTTCCAACAGCTACATCAAGCATCATGTTTTGCACCAGTGTTAGGTACTCCAGACTACACTAAGGCCATCACACTCTATGTACACGAAAGTGATGGTTATGCTCTCTCAGTTTTAGTACAGATACACGGTGATAAGCAACGTCCTTGTGCGTATTTTTCACCTGTCCTTGATCCAGTTGCTCGTGCATTGCCTGGGTGTTTTCGTTCTGTGGCAGCGGCAGCTGTGTCTATGCGCCAGAGTGAGGGTATCGTTTTGTCACATAGATTGCTAGGGTTTGTACGCCATGCTGTTGATGCCCTTTTGAACCAAACAAAAATGCAGCATTTAAGTAGTGCCCGCCTGACAGGATATGAATTGACACTTCTGGCCCCTTGTATCACCTTGAAAAGATGTATGACTCTTAATACAGCTACCTTATTGCCATTCCCAGCTATCAAGTCTCAGACACAGGAACCTCATGATTGTATATTACTTACTGAGGAACAGAGAAAGGGTCGCATTGACCTGCAAGATACGCCCCTTTTAAGTGTAGATGGGGAGTTATGGGTTGATGGGTCCTGTTTGAAGTTAACAGATGGCACGACATCAGATGCATATGCAATTACGACACTTCAGATGGTAGTTGAGACAGCTTGCATACCAGAGAGATCAGCTAAGGCAGCTGAGTTAATAGCAATAATGAGGGCGTGTGAGCTTAGTACTGACTTGTCTGTTAACATCTACACCAATAGCCAATATGCCTTTGGAGTGGCACATGATTTTGGGCTACTCTGGAAGGAAAGAGACTTCCTTACATCACATGGGACGCAAATAATACATGGAGAATTAGTGCATAATCTCCTTACTGCTTTGACATACCCCAAGAAAATAGCGATTGTTAAATTTAGCGCGCACAAGAAAGTGACTGATAAGATAGGACAAGGCAATGCCTTTGCAGATTACACGGCTCGTGAAACGGCAATGCAGCAAAGCACTACATCCATGTATGTGATCAAGTCACAGGCTGAGCGTTGGCATGATGTTAGACAAGAAGTGCTGGACATCCAGAGATCTGCTTCTGCAGAGGAACTAGAACAATAGTCTAAGGAGGGAACACTAGATAATGAGAGCTGCTGGAGAAATAAGGACATGACCAGGTAGAGACTGCCCACAGCCTATTTACAACCTATGATTCATATGGCACATGGGCCGGCACATGTTGAAGCATCCTCAATAGCGAAGCTACTTACGCAAGTTTGGTTTCATCCTGAAATTGTCAGCACAGCTAAAAAGCTAGTCCAGTCCTGTCTGATTTGCCTCCAATATAATCCTGGAAAGGGAACACAAACTCCAACAGAAGAGTTTGCTACACCAACTGCACCTTTTGAGGTTCTGCAAATGGATTACATCCAGCTAGAACACTGTAATACCTTAAAATATGTCCTAGTAGTGGTGTGTGCCTTCAGTAGATGGATCGAGGCGTACCCATATGAAAAATAATACAGCTCTTACTACAGCCAAGGTGCTTCTGAAAGATTTCTTTCCTCGATATGGTGTTTGCAGACTTTTGTGGAGTGACAACGGATCCCATTTTATTGGGCAAGTTGTTGAGTATGGTTTGAACGGATTAGGGATTAAGCAGAATATCCATGCTGGTTTACATCCACAATCAGCAGGACTAGTGGAGCAATACAATTCCACCCTCAAACTTAAGTTATCGAAGATTCAGGCCTCCACATCTCTGAAATGGCCTGTTGCATTACCTTTAGCGTTGCTATCCATTAGATCAGTACCACATACACGATCCGGCCTCATACCGTATGAAGTTGTATTTGGAAGGCCCATGAATATTTGAGGGTCTTTTAAATTACGCCCTATACATGATGTACCTTGCATCTTGATGAGTGACTATCTGTCTCAGTTGACAGACAGCTTGCTTTCTATTCATCAACAGGTTCGATAAGCTCTTCCTGACAGGTCGCAGGACGATGGCCATGACCTACAACCTGGTGACCAGGTTATGGTGAAGGTTTTCCAGAGGTCGGATACCCTGGATCCAAGGTGGAGAGGCCCAGAAACGGTCCTCCTCGTAACTAAAACTGCCGTCTGAGTCACCAATGAAAAGGACTGGGTACATTCCACCCATTGTAAGAAGGTACCGTCTACCCTGGTGGAGCCTGCTGTACTCACCGACCATCAGACCTCCTGGATACAGAGAAAGGCCAAGCCATATCACCTGAAGGACCTGAGGAAGACTTCCCGGACCACATGATCCCTGGTACATCTCAATATCAGCTGCGACCCCAGAGAGAAACGTTGTTGTTGAAAAATACTGGTTGAGCAACCGTCCTGGGTAGTGAAAGGCTGAGCTGGTGACGGGTGGATCGTTTGCTCAGTGACACCCGTCTTGACCCTCAGTGAAGAAATCAATGGCTGCCTAGGACTTTAGAGCGCCCTCTACTTTGTTGCTTCAACGTAGCGATAAATATGCCTACAGAGAAGATATCGACTGCTGCGAGAATCTGCAACAAGAAAACTATGTTCATTGCTGGGTTCACTTTCATCAGGATCATCATGGCAGTAATAGCTTGGGTTGTAGAGGAAGTGGCTCCTGTTTGACAAACACTGAATGCCACTACTCCAGCCCCATTGAGCACTATTATGTCTCCCTTTCTACCATGAGCATCAGCATAGAATGTCTTACCTCAATAATACGTTCATCTAGATGTTGCACCACACCCACAATGCTATAAATGTCACCAACTGTTGGGTTTGTGGAATGATGCCAGATCATCAGAAAAAGTGAGAAAGACCTTTCATTCCTCTCCCATTCTCTCACATTTGTTCTTGTCGAGCCTGGTTTTCACTCTTGTGGGATTCTGAGGTGGCTAATATTACTGATGCTGGTGTAGGGAGACTGAATTGTTATCTTAATAAAGTGTGCTATCCTGATGAGGAAAGAGATCCACAGGCTAAAGGGACTGTATGGGAAATGGAGGAGTATTGACGAGGAAACTCTTCTTTGCATTATGTTTTCCCACACACTCGAACATCTAAGGGTAATAGACCTCCTGTTATAGCTGTTAC
Organism: Lissotriton vulgaris; assembly: GCF_964263255.1. Classification (NCBI taxonomy): domain Eukaryota; kingdom Metazoa; phylum Chordata; class Amphibia; order Caudata; family Salamandridae; genus Lissotriton; species Lissotriton vulgaris. The sequence continues at coordinate 1,883,934,501 of NC_141687.1, read as the reverse complement.
TAGATCACAAGCAGATTCATGTGTGAGCAGTATCGGAAGTATTCCTGTGGGGAAGAGTGACTGTACCTTGGTACTGAACATTACTGGGGTCAACAACAGTAGTTTTATGTCCTCACACAATACGTACTTTATCTGCGGGAATAAAGGATACTACCATCTGCCCATTGGATGGTAGGGAACTTGCTATATCTCCTTTTTATTGCCACCTGTGTTCTTAGCTCCTGCATCCTATCATAAAGACTATAAATTGTTCAATGACATTTCTAAGAACCAATATAAGAGGACAATAAATCATGATGAGGTGGATCAAACTGATACTACACTGCATCAATATGTTTACTTTAATTTGGGATTGTCCTTCTTTGTTGGTGCCGCTTTGAATAGTAGGAAAATCAGACGCTTGACACGTGTTGTAGAGGCTGTAACCAATCAGATAGTTATGGCACTTGGAAACATCACAGAAGAACTACAAATAGCCAGGATAGTGGTGCTCCAAAATCGAATGGTCCTTGTTGTTGTCTTAGATGATTGAGGTGGTGCATGTCGCATCATCAGGAGCTGTTGCTGTGTCTACATCCCTGATCATGCCCCATCTGTTTTCAATTGAATTTCTAAACTGCATAAAATTACTCTGGAGCTCTTTGTAATCGATGAGACTTCAAGAAATCGACAGAGTCATCCAGCTGAAGCAAATCACCGTCGTCATACCCAAACCTAGCCTGCTGAGGAGACCTGGCCTGCCGTGAAGACCCGCTTGCCGTTGAAAAAAAGCTTTCAAAATGTGACTAAATCAGAAGGCAAAAACGTGATCAGGCACAACCGCTCACTGTATCTGAACGAAGGCTCCATTGTGGTTGGCCTGAAAGTTTGACTTTGTCCGGGTCTAGCCTTACCAGATGTCCCAAGTTGGCGCTTTTGGCTTTAGGCACTAGGAAGTGTTTATTCTTTAAAAATTCATATCTCTGGTTCCTTATATTTTTGTCGTTTTGGTGTCATTTTCATCATAAAAATATTTCCTATTTGTATAAATTGATGTCGGAATGTTTGTGTGTGTTGGGTCTTACTTAATTAATTTATTGGTATTTTTAAATGCTTTACACACCTGTCTCCTAAATTAAGCATGCCTGCTTACAGCCGGCTTCCAAGGGTTGAGCAAGGGAATAATTTATTGAGCCTTTGACTGGATCTTATATTGTGATTATAGACTTATTACTAGTGGTAGGTACCTACAGACACCTACTAATAAACCAGCTTCCAACAAAGATGTACATGACTTCTCACTCAAAAAGCCACCTAGATGGTATTACAATTAGGAATACTCCAATTTCTAAACATTACTTTCGGGATCAAATCCCTGAGGATGAAGGACTGCTTTTATCAAAGGAAAAATGTCCCTCTTTTTCTTGAATTCAGTACCCATGTTGTTCTGCATAGAAAAGTACCTAGCCCCATTGCAGTCCGCTTTGATTGAGCACAGAAAACTGAAATGCCAGACCATCTTGATTAGTCAGAATTTCAACCCTTTCAGTGCACAGGAAGCCCATTCCCCAAAACATGTGTTTTGTAAACGTATAATGTTTTGTATTGTAAAAGGAACTGTTGTCACAAAAAAACAACAATCTGTATATTGTTATTTGACAATAAAGGAGAAAAGTGGGAAAGACATTTTCTAAGCAATACTTCTAAGAGTGAATAAGCAGAGCTTACTTTGTGCTGGTGTTTGGTGGTGCTTGGCACCAGCATTTATTTATATATACCAGCTCGTATTTATGAGAGACCACTACATAATAATTCTGTGTGTCTACTTTTAGCAGAGCACATCAAAGGTACCTATGAATATTAAAACCCTTAAAAAAATGTTTCATAAAACTAGCACTTTTAATCCAATCCTATAGTTTGAGATGGCCTTCAAAAGTCCAAAATCAGAGACTTGCTTGATCGTGATCATTAGTAGGTAATGCTGATACGGAAATTCAGCAGCAGCGAGCGGGTGGTGCTAACTGTATTAGACTATAGTGAAACACCTTGGTCCCTGGAACTTCTTTTTTTTTTACAAATTTAAGCACTGAATCAGATCATCTTCTGATCTGGTGCTGCTTCCTGAATTAGGGGACTCATTCAACTCTTGAATTAGGAACTTTTCTGTGATATTATTATGTCAAATATATATGAAACAGCATTTAAAAATACTACTCGGGTAAACAGTAGTAGCATACACACATTGTTGAACCGCATTTATCATGATCGGGGTTACTCGATTTATGTGGTGAGGTTGACTAAATTATGTGACAAGAAATGTCAACTTAGGTCCTTTAAAAAGGGACTTTATATGCCAAATATTATTTTACTTTTTCAGTTTAGCACACAGTATAACTGCAATAGCAAAGTTCTCTCCTTGTTAGTGCAGTGTAGCACTTGAATACACCAATCAGCAATTGAAAAGGGACCAGTTAACCTTTGCAAGGACTGCACAGCACATGGTGCGTCACTCCTTTTTGGAGTTAGAAACATCACTTCCTTGAAATTTGCTAATTAAACAGCAGATGCTAGATAACATATCAAGTATGGTAAATCCATAATTAGTTAGAAGATGCTGCACCATCAGAATCTCATATTTTCAGCGGCCATGACCTCTGTTATAATGCAAGAAACTAACCATTTAAATGCTCATCATCGATAAGTATCAGGTTGATATTGCTAGCTGTGGTGTAGTGTCTTTGATTTTTAGTTAACAGAAAATAAATCAAATACACATGCCACCACCTGGATTTAAGGAATTGACACTTCGAAAGTTTTTTTGCATTTTTCGTTACAAATCTAAGGAAGAATTTCCCTCATATGAAGTTTCAACAACAGGGTGATGTAACCAATAACACTAAGCACTAAGGATCAAATGTCCAAATAAAGCTGTCACTCTACCTCAAATCAATTGTGCTTATAAACCAAAGTCAAGAGCTTTAAAAAACAAATATTCAGGGGTCGTAACGCAGCCTCTCTGCAGCCCTCGCAGTGTAGGTTGACCCCAACTGTTCACGTGCCCCCCAAAGATTCAGGGGGCCCCCAATCATCCCATATTCAATGAATATGTGTGAGATAGTGTAGACTCAAGGACCACTCTTCATATTCTGCAAGAGGGGGCATCAATTTGAATTACACCACTTCGAATAGCAATGCAATTCCAATAGACCAAGTAGCTGGTGATATATTTAGCCACTCATTATCTGTGCATTCTTATGAATTGCTACCTGGCCTCAGTAACCTTCAAATTCAGAGGCCAGCTTTACTATCAAGAGACAGAATTGCATATGTACAAGAAAATGGCGCAGCGCTGCAGAAAAGTTTGCATGCCGAGCTACGTCATTTCCCAAAATGCACCGTATTTACAACAATATGGCACACTCCTGTGTTTTGTCTAGCGCTGGAGATAAAATAGCTGCCTACCGCCAACACAGACACTTTTGTGCAATTGTGCAATGGTGCCTACATTGCAGGGATGATTGTTTATGTGCAGGAAAGCGTACCATCCTGCACATAAACAATCAATAACTAAAGGCATACTATCCTGCACATAAACAGTCAATAAATAGCGATTTTGCTACTTCTATGTGAAGTAGCAAATCGCTAATGCATAAAAACAATCATTAATGGTGCTCTGCTCTTTCTGTGTGTGCTGAAGAATGCAGCAAACAGATAAAGCAAAAATGCAGTGAAGTAATAGTATTTCTCCTTGTTTTGGCAATCTAATGCCCGCTTTTGCATGACGTTAGTTTATGCCGCTTCCTCGGATTTACATATACTTGTAAATCCGCGGCAGTGTCAAAAAGTAATGGGTGTTGCTGTGGAAAGTCCACAGCAACACCCATTGCATGCCCCTTTCACGCATATAAATGCATGAAAAGGCACCATATTTTCAAAACAACTTGAAGTCACAAAAAGGGGCGTTAAGCCCATTTGTAAATATGGCGAAGGTCCTTGTGCCACTGGGAACATAAGTAAAAGTGACGTTCCGATGGTGCAGTCCCCTTGTATACATGCCCCAGAATGTCATTCATCACTTTTGTGAAGTCAAAATGACAGTGAGCAGCCCACAAAGCTATATTTTTATTCAACTCTACCACCACAAAACAAGAGAGAACAGGATATGATCCCAGTATCAACTCAAGAAAACCGCAGTCCGTATAGAACAGAACAAAATCCACATTGATGAAGCCGTCAGAGACGTTTTAAGGCATGGGCAAGGTGGGATCTGGCCCAGGGCCCCACTAGTTCGGGGCGAGGGGTGTGGCTGATAGAGCCAGCTCTGTTCTGCTGAGGTTTGTCCTGATTGCCTTGAATAACTCTTAAGTAGATTGTTTTAAATAACATTTTCCTTCAATTTATTTTTAATGTGGGTGATGTGTGAGAATCGATTACAGGCATCTTGCAGAGAAATGTTGTGTTTATGTTTCATACAACATCCATAAAAAAGTTTCTTTTAGATCAAAACAGGACTTTACAGATGGGACATTGTAGGGTGTCACAAAGATTATTTGCAGTAAAATTAGTGAGCTGCTACTGTGTTACAATATTTAAAACGCAAGTCACCATCCCTGAATATTACATGTAAACACATTTATAATTTGCCCAGAGTGCTTGTGCACTGTCAATGACCTGGCCAAAAGAGGGCATGAAAGAGTTTAAATTGGATCATATATCCAAAGCTGTTCCGAACAGGGGGCCCCCAAATCCATTTGGCCCAGGGCCCCCAAAATCCTTAAGATTTCAGTGATATTGTCAAATTACTTACGAAATACAGGAGAGTATAGTAAGAGTTAAATACAAAGAGACAGTTATTAGATTTCTCTGGAATAAAATACAGCCCCATTGGTCTGATTGTCTTCCCTCCCACTCACGGATTTAGATTATGTCACTGTTTTCGAGGTTGTTGCATATTTAAAGCGAAATGCAGTCTATCTATCTGGTGACAGCAGAAGAAAGAGATGTTTTGTGTAATATTACCGTATTGCTGATATGAAATATTGATGTTGCTACTTCACAGATCTAGAGAATGCAGTACAAGCCACGTTACAGAAAAAAAGACTTTCCGGGTAGGATAACTTGAAAATGCCCGTTTTGATTCGAAACAATGAGGCTTAATGTAGAAGGTATGTCGTCAGGCACCACAATACCACGGACTTGAACTTGCAATGTACTTTATCCGCAAACACGTCGCTTCAGCTACTCCTTCGTCCTAATGCAATATTTACATTGCATATCTCAGTGTAGCTGACGACGAAATGTAAATACGTGTAACATGAATTATTTCAATGGCTTACAAATGTTTGTGAGGAGTCAGTGTAAAGCTGGAAGGCAAACAATGTGTAGAGCTTGCACGGACTGGTACTTTCACAGCTGCTCGAAAGTGCTTCGAGATGTTAATCTAGTTTTCGCTGAGATGCGTGTACTATATTGATCTCATTTCCTTTTTACCCGAGGAAACAGAAATACATATAGGGGCGGATGTTCTTAGACGCAAAGCTCATACGTCACAAGATCGCAGTCAGTCTTAGTAACTGCAAAAAGGCAACTAGCAATGTACAAATGAAGCACAGTAAGTCGCAAATGACTGAGCTACTTGAAACATTTCCTTTGTGATTGATTATGAATCAGAAGGAGGAGGGTACATGAAAGGGGCTCTCCCCCTCTCCTTTCAACAAGCAGTGTTATATGAATGAAATGAATTTGTACTTGTAAAGCGCACTTATACCCCAACCGGGGTTTCCTGGCGCTGTACGCATACCGCTGTGGAACCCTTCCTGGCTTTTCCCTGTGAAATGTCCACTCCTGGGCACCCCCAAGGTGAAGCCAGGCATCCCAGCGCTGTCAGGGCCATTGTGGAGATTAAGCAAGCTATTGCCCAGAGTTGCAGAGTGGGACCCATGATTAGAATAGGCACCAAGGCGAGAATTATCAGGTCGAAGGAAATTGAGCCCAAGACCTGCCGAGGTGGGAATTGAACCCTGGTCCCGGGCCAGACCTCTGCATCAGGGTCTGCCGCTCTAACCATGGAGCCACACTTCTCCATCTCATTAGTTTGCGGCCACAGCTGCAGCAGCAAGGTATTGATACATACGGTCTAAGGATAGTTAAGTTAAACAGACTATACGGACCACAAACAAACGTCTACCACAGTTGCAAACGCTTTGACACCTTTTCGCGCTAGAAGACCAGTCCAGCATTGTCCGACCTGTAATCTGCTTCAGAATTGACTATGGCAATGCCCTTCTGGTGGGCATTTCCACATTGAATGTCATCATTAAGCTTGACCTATTGAAAATTGTATTGGATGAGCATGAACGTCAATTCACTAAATGCCAGAGGAAGCGGAAGTGACATCACACAGCCTTTGACCTCCACTTTCCCTGACACACAAATACTATCAATCAATCAATCAATCAATCAATCAATCAATCAATCAATCAATCAATCAATCAATCAAACAATCAATCAAACAATTCTTTATTTCGGCCTTTAAGGCCATAAAAGCACAAATAAAAAGTACAGCACAATTCATGCATTTAAATTTCCCAGATATAAAGTGCATGTAAATTACAATGTCAGTAATTCCGAATAAAAGTTTGAAAAATGTAATAAATATATAAAAATACACATTTGTAACATTGAAATGTTAACAAAATGAGGTTGGAAGAAATTAGCAATCACAGAAATGGGCTAAACCGATCGAATTAAGCGAAGTCTAACTTTAAAATGGCTTGGCGTACACACTACATAGAAAATAAATATTGAGAGACTGAGTGCACAATAGGCATGCTAGTATCATATTTTAGTATCCAATAGGACTCTGCACAGTGATTTGTTCTGAGGTTTCTACATAACTGTTGTAGCCATCCGTGTCTCGCCTTCTTGTATGCTGGGCAAAAGAATAATATGTGTAGGTTTGTCTCCTATATATTAGAACATTGGAATGTTGGGAGCTCCATTGAAAACAATGGAGTGCTCTGAGCTTTTAATGGCTGGTATAAGCCTGGAGCTCCAACATTCCAATGTTTCTTTGTTCACAGCTCTGGCTGTGAACAAAGGCTTCAGGGAACCTGAGGGGATTCCAATCCCCTCACGCTCCCAAAAGGCTTTGTTTTTTTTGTTAGAACATTCTGTCCTCTAGTGACAGAATGTTCTGATAGCCTTATAGCCCTTCCTAGATGGGCTATACCGCTATTAAAGTCCCTCTCCCTTGTTAAAGGCCCTCGCCTTCGGCTCTGGGCCTTTAACGCTGGAGAGGGCCTTTAATAGCTGGTATAGGCCTCTACGGCGGGCTATAAGGCTATATTATTGCAGACTTGGCAGCCCTGAGTCAGAATGCCCCCCCCCCCCAGTTGTTTGCAAAGGCATGTAATGGCAGTACTCCATGCCTAAATTGTAGATAGAGCTTTTTGGCAAGGGCAGGCTGGATGACATCAAGGGCAGGTTCTAACCTGTATTGCTCTTTGACCTCTAGGAAGGTTGCAGTCAATATACCAGTCGCAGGATTCCTCTTTGTCTGATTGAGTCTGTATTCCCTAAAGTTCTTTGACAGGGACTTCCTGGATATTCACAGGCATCTTCCTTCAGCATTGGCCCATACATCACCCAACCCTTTTGCTTCTAGAGAATCCTTGATATAGACCAGCCATGGGATTTTACTAGCTCCCTGTAAATTTAGCACTTCCTTCAGCTCTTCTCTAAAAACTGCTAATTCTGGGATACACCATAAACTTCCCCAATGTAAGAAGGGTCTGAGGGCAACTTCCTCAGCATTTGGGCCAACCCCAAGATCCATTCATAGTGGCGTAAGTGGTGTACTTTTGGGAAGTCCTAAGAGTTGCCTGACAAAGGAATTCGCATTCCTGGAAAGCGGGTCGGATGGCCGATGGCCCCAGATTTCTGCCCCGTACAAGGCCGCCCCTCTAGCTTGAACTTTATAAATTTCCATCACTGATCCGACCATTTTATGAGTGCACATCCTAAGCATCTTTGCTAACCCTCCCGTTGTCTGGGCCAGCGTTAGGCTAGCCTTCTTTATTTGTGCACCCCACTCCATTTTCTCACTGAGTGTTATTCCCAAGTATTCGAAGCCAGTCACTTTCTCTAGTGGTTTACTATGTGCCTGAGGATTTGGTCTTGTGGTATTTCCTGCATTAAAAGCTGTGTATTTGGTTTTCTGTGAATTCATCTCTGAAGCCCTACTTTTACAGAATAAATAATAAATATCTAAAGCCCTCTGTATTCCCATAGGGGACTTAGATATTAGGATGGTGTCGTCAGTGAACATCAAGGCAGGAACCTTGAGATTCACCAACCTGGGAGCATCTATGTCCCTCCCTGAAATCAAGGTCTCCACAAGGCCATTAATAAAAAAGCAGAAAAGGGTCGGGGCCAACACACACCCTTGTCGTACCCCTCTATCTATAGCCATTGGTTCAGTGAGCTCACCGTTTTTCCCGTACCTGATTTGGGCAAAATTACATTCATGGAGCCGTTTCATCTGATGGCAAAGATACAGTGGGGCACCCAGATCTGGTAGAATAGCCCACAAGTTGTACCTGGGGACCAGATCAAATGTCGATTTTAGGTCCACAAAGATCAAATAGAGGCTGCCACCCTCCAAAAACACTGTCTTCCAGTACAGTAGTTGCTGCTTAAGAATTTGATCTTTTGTGGACAACATTCTGGCTCTAAAACCAGCCTGATAGGGGCTAAGTATAGTATGTTCCTCCATCCAGCTCTCTAAACGACCCACCAGCACTCGTGCATATATCTTCTGGGTAACCTCTATACGGTTGATTGGGAAGGAGTGGTGAGCAGATTTAGAAATTGGGATAATTTCCGCCCCCAACCAGGTCATAGGAATCGACATTCCCTGCATAATAGTATTGAACAGGGTCCACAAGTATGGGGCCCAAATATTAGGCTCATTACGGAAGAGGTCACCTGGGATCTTGTCTAGGCCCAGTGCCTTTGAGGGCATTAGCCTACTTAGGGCATCCATTATCCAGTGCTTAATATGTAAAATATTAAGTGCAGGTGCTCAATTTTTGAGTTTCTTACATGGGTGGAAAGGCAGGCCCTTCCTGAAAGCAGCCTCCCAGTCACCATTGGAACAGGGTAACTAGCCCCTTACAACCCAGTTGCTCAGCCCTTCTGTACATGTTCAAGCCCTATGACACATATTAGGGTAGTTAGATAACACTTGGAACTGCATTACATTTTGGAAATTACATATGCTAACATTGTCTAATAGTGACGTTCAGTGTTATTTCTGTTTTGGTACCTGCTCGTATAAGTTTATAGTTGTCTTTTTTAGATTCTTGCCCTCTGAGGCAGGCCGCTAGTTGCATGTGGCGGCGATATCTATAAAACACCACATGACACATTATTGGATAACTGCTCTCAAAACTATGCTGAGGCCTTGTGAAGGCAAAGTTAAAATGAACAATGAGGAACTCAAGTTGCACAGCTGAGATCCCTAGCTTCAGCGGCTACATTGCTTTGCTGGAATGCAACCAACCTTGCTTTGGCATTTTTATTTTTTTACATATTCGCAAACTTGATCTGAAGGTATTGGAGTGCTACATGAGCACCAGATACATTACAAAAGGAGAGGTTATTTTTTGTAGGCCCAGGGAGATTAAGTGATTTGCCCAGAATCACAGGATGTTCAGTTCATGCCATTTCATTTATGCAGCGCTTAATACCTGCATTTATCTCTTTGCCTGTTGCCCTGCCTCATCATCTAGTATCCATTACGGAGACACATGATTCCTTACATCATGAGATATAATCTTATGAAGTTCTATTACTTCATGTGTTGTTGCGATTACAAAATCATTACTTACTTACTGACTTTTAATTATTCTGAGGCCTGCTGTACGGCACCCTGTTTGCTTCCTTTGCCTAACGCAGCAGGGCACTATGCTGGGGCGGGCAAAAACAAAGTGGGGACACTGATCACATTGATCCAGGGTCGGCCTTAGGCATGTGCAAGCTGTGCACCTGCACAGGGCCACCAACCCCCAGGGGCCACCACACCAATATATATCCTTAATATAATAATCCTCTGAGGATGGATACATATTTGCGTGGTCGGGGATTTGGTGGCCTCCGGCTCTGTTCCACTTCCAAACACCTTCCTGAGTTCTGGGGTTGGCTCCGCCCCACCCGGACCCCCTCTTCCGGGGCCCCCTACCTACGCTCCCTACCCAGGGCCACCATGAGCCTAGAGCCGCCCCTGCATTGATCGACTCGGGACCCTTGACTGTTGAACTCCATGGAGAGACAGGCTACTAATTATTTGCAAGCATCCATTGGTAATGCAAACAATAAATGGAGGATTTAATTAGGACGTACCTTTACTTGAATTGGAACAACGTGGACAAACAAGGGAATCAAGTGGAACCACGTAAACTGCATACTCAAATAAAAATAAAAAGCTGGTCAGAACTTGTTGGACAGGCCACATGAAAGGCCGCTCTCCCCCGGCCCGACCAGGCCTGAGCCCGGTCACGCAGGTACTACACACCACCCTTGCACGTCCTCCGTCCCCTCAGGGACCCCTGCCCTCGAGCATGTCCACCTCGTGGGTCCGACCCACTGCCAGCCTACGCGCCCATCCTGGGGCGCCATCTTGAACACTCCCCCACGTGGCCGCCTGGCCCCCGGCCGACCTCAACCCTGGGCCTGGCCAGGCCTCAGACATCCCGGCACCACCATCCACCCAGGAGGTGAGCGGGCTACTTGGCAAGTCAATGGGAGAAGGAGGTGTCGATGGCTCTCCTCCACCAAGTGCCGCTCGCCCATCGCCTCCCCGGGCGTTGGCTCCACCCCCCTGCTGGGTGTCTGGACTCCCTCATCCCGGACCTCCCGACCTCCAAGTGCGAGGGTCCGGACATCAAAGCACCCCAGCCCTATAACTGGGGCAGCTCCAGAGCAGGAAGGCAGTTGTATCTTGGAGTCGAGAGACGTAAAGAGGAACTCATCCTAGGCCGACTACTGGCGCTGCCGTAGCTCTGTCTTGTGCACCATCGTCCTGCCTGTTGGCGCTGCCACAGCCTTCGCAACCTTCATCTCCTTCATCGTCGTCGGGACCTGCTGGCGTGGCCGCGGACCGTTGTAACCGTCATCTTCACCGGGACCTGCAGGCTCCGCCGCGGACCGTCGTTTTTCCTTCGTCCATCTCGGGACCGGCTGGCTCCGCCGCGGCCCGATCATCTAGAACGCCGAGCTCGAGGATTGAGAGCTATTTTCCACTCATTGGTAACAAGACTGTCCCGCTACCCCTTTTCCTAAACCAGAGACCAGAACCGAGGGGACCCCTGAGTCCAGACCTCCTTGTATCATATCATCGTAACCTAAGAATTGCATATAAAGCCTCGTTAAACTTCAACCTTGTGTGGTGTCCGTCTGTGGGGGGGAAGTTACTTGTCTGTACAGTCGTTGGAGACGGCTCTCCCCGGAGACCTCTCCCCGTAGTCTCGGCCGACCCTCCCGGTCTGTCTAACATTGGTGGCCAGCGGCGCGATCCGAATCACCGCATAACGTACAGAGAGTAGCTCACCCCACGACGAAATCACAATGACAACTAAAGAAAGCGGATCAACCGAGAAGTTCCAAATGGAGAAATTGGAGGAGTACAGCCATCGTGAACTAAAACAATTCTGCATCGAACTGGGTATCGCTACCACCGGACTAAGCACCAAAGACGATTTTAAGCATGCCCTAGAATCTTGGGCAGAGACCGGGGCTGCCGGAACCCCCGATCAAAGCACCGCAGAAAAAACCACCACGGCCCCTGAAGGGCAAAGAACGGGTCTCTCGCAAGACGAGATCCAGGAAAGAGAAAGAACCCGACTACACGAGCTAGAAATGGCCCGGCTCAAAATGGACGTTGAACTTAAGTTGGCCGAACAAAAAATCAACTTAGAGCACCTGCGTCTCCGAGAAGAAAGAGAGGAGAAACAGAGACAAAGGGAGCTCGAGGAAAAGAAACTGGCGTACGAACACGAACGGAACCTAGCCGAGATCAACCTGCGCAAGCAGAATAAAGAAGTAGGGGTGCCCGAGCGACCCCACACCTCAGAGGCCACAGAGAAAAAGGTACACATCCCCAAGGATGTTGTCCGAGAATATTTCCGAGAGGACGACATCCAGCAATGGTTTAAGGCCTATGAAATCGCTATGACTGCACACCGGATCGATAGAAGCGATTGGGGAGCCGGTCTATGGGGGAGATTCCTCAATGAGGGCCGCGATACCCTGCTACAGCTCCCGGACCACCAGATGACCTCCTATGACCATATGAAAGCGGCACTCCTCACCCGCTATGGCCTCACACCCGAGATGTACCGTCAGAGGTTCCGAGACTGCACCCGCATCCCGGGTACAACTTGGGTGGACTATGTAACGTACTTTAGCCGAGCCTTCGAGGGCTGGATCAGAGGAAGCAACGTCACGACCTACGAACAACTGTTCAATCTGATGGTATGGGAGCATCTGTCGAACAATTGCTTCATTGAACTCCGCCAGCACCTCCTCGACAGCAAGTTAACGGATCCCCGGCAGCTCGCAGCCGAAGCTGACCGGTGGGAGATCACCAGAGTGGGCCGGAATGGGTCCTACGAACAGAACCGGAACAACAATGGTCAGCACCGACCCAGAGGAGGAGGAGGGGGCCAAGGACGAGGAAGAGACAACGCTCCGGTCGCCCCCGCTACCAGCACCACCCCCCCGGCCAACCGGGGCAGCACCCCGGCGCGACCGGGGTACAGAGCCAATGTCACGTGTCACCGATGCCAACGGGTCGGCCACTATGCAAACGACCCAAATTGCCCGCAGTACCAGAGCCCAAGACCCCGCCAAGTGGCCGCTGCGGCCCTAGGGGAAGAACAGATCTCCGAGGAGCAGGAAGAATCCGAACAAGAGCATCAAGAGTGGGAGCCAGCCGCCATGGCTCTAGCATGCTTAGGGGGGAAAGACATGGTCCCGCGGGTCCCCCTACCCGCTAACACCCAGAAGTACAGCCAATGGGTGAGCATCAATGGACGCCGGGCCGAAGCCCTTCGTGACACCGGGGCCAGTGTAACAGCCGTCCGCTGTCACCTGGTGACCCCAGAACAGTATTTACCGAACATTCTCTGCCCTGTACGATCAGCCGATAACTCGGAAAGTCTGTGTCGGATGGCCTGCGTCCCTTTCGAATGGGGAGGGGTCTCCGGCATGTTGAAAGTAACGGTCCGAGACGATGCCCCCGTAGACTGCCTCCTGGGGAATGACCTTGAAAGCTCTCCGTGGGCAGCCGTGGAGCGAAGAGAACACCTGGGGATGTTAGGCGTCCCGGACTGGGCGTGCGTCACGACCCGGTCCATGGCCGCCCGTGCCAACCACCGCCCAGAAGAACCCAAATGGCCGGCACCACCGCCCCCGGTCGCCCCAGCCGAAACCACCGACCGTGACGTTCCCCCCAAACCAGCTCAACCTTCCGACCTTGCTAACCTCGACCAGTGGCCTCAAGAGGGGGGGCCCACGCAAGAACAATTTCGCCAAGAACAGAAGACCTGTCCCTCCCTCGAGGGACTCCGCCAGCAAGCGCTCGCCCAAAGCGCAGGAGACACCTCCGGTACTCATTGGGTCTACTGGGACAATGATCTGCTGTACAGCGAGCAAAGAATCGCCGAGCTGGGGGCCAACCGAGTATTAGTGGTGCCCCTCCGTTTTAGAGACTTTCTGCTCAACCTGGCCCACGATGTCCCCCTGGCAGGACACCTGGGACAAGATAAAACCTACAGTCGCCTAGTGACCCACTTCTTCTGGCCCAAAATGAGGAACGATGTGCACCAGCATTGCCGATCTTGCCCCACGTGCCAAGCCAGTGGAAAGAGCGGCCGCAAACTAAAGGCTCCCCTGCAACCTTTTCCTGTGGTCACTACCCCGTTTGAGAGGGTCGGAATAGACATTGTGGGGCCCCTGGACCCACGCACCAAACAAGGCCATCGATTCATCTTGGTGCTAGTGGACCACGCCACCCGCTACCCTGAGGCTGTCCCTCTGCGGACTGTGACAGCCCCGGTAGTCGGCCGGGCTCTGATGGGGATCTTCTCCCGTGTGGGCTTCCCCCGAGAAGTCGTCAGCGACAGAGGCACGAACTTTATTTCTAAATACATGAAATCCCTCTGGCAACAGTGCGGGGTCACCTACCGATTCACGACCCCCTATCACCCTCAAGGGAACGGACTCGTTGAGCGGTTCAACCGCACGCTAAAGGGGATGATCGGGGGGTTGGAAGAGCCCCTCCGTCGCCAGTGGGATGTGCTGCTGCCGTGCCTCCTCTTCGCTTATCGAGAGGTCCCCCAGAAATCCCTGGGCTTCAGCCCATTTGAACTGCTATATGGACACCCAGTGCGGGGGCCGCTCAGCCTAGTCAAAGAAGGCTGGGAGATGCCTCCGTTAAAGAACCCTCCAGATGTCTTCCGGTACCTCTTAACCCTCCGCAACCAGACCCGGCGGTTCCGGGAACTGGCAAAAACCAACCTAGAGGCCAGTCAAGAGGACATGAAAAAGTGGTATGACCGGAATGCCTCATCCATTGAATTTGAACCTGGCCAACAGGTATGGGTGATGTCCCCCACCGAACCATGCGCCCTACAAGACAAATGGACGGGGCCCTTCAAAGTAATCGAGCGCAAGGGCCCTGCCACCTATCTCATCGACATGGAATCCTCCCGGAACCCACTCCGGGTCCTCCACGCTAACAGACTAAAGCCCCACTTTGTGCGCACAGAACTCAGCCTCCTGATGGCCACAGACACTGGGGCTGAAGAAGACTCCGAGCCCCTCCCTGACCTCCTACGGACTCGGGAGCAAGACGGCTCCGTGGATGGGGTCCGACTCTCGGAGGCCCTCACCAGAGAGCAACGCCAGGACTGTCAAGCCCTCCTATCACAGTTCGCCAGCCTGTTCTCCCTCACCCCAGGTGTCACTTCCTGGTGTGTGCACGATGTGGACACGGGGGACAGCCCCCCTATCCGCCACCGGGCCTACCGCGTGCCAGATCGGATACGGGCCTGCATCCAGGACGAAGTAGCCAAGATGCTCACACTCGGGGTCATCGAAGCCTCAGACAGCCCCTGGGCCAGCCCTGTAGTACTGGTCCCCAAAGCAGCTGCCCCCGGCACCACACCAGAACTCCGGTTCTGCGTCGACTACCGGGGCTTGAATGCGGTCACCCGAACAGACGCACATCCCATCCCCCGGGCAGATGAACTGATCGACCGCATGGGAGCTGCCCGCTACCTCAGTAACTTCGACCTGACGGCGGGCTACTGGCAGATCGGCCTCACACCCAGGGCGCAAGAACGTTCTGCCTTTTCCACACCCGATGGCCATTACCATTTCACCGTCATGCCCTTCGGCATGAAGAACGCCCCAGCGACATTCCAACGGCTCGTCAATCAGGTCCTGGCGGGGCTCGAAGGATTCAGCGCCGCCTACCTAGACGACATCGCTGTGTACAGCCACCATTGGTCCGAGCACCTCCACCACCTCCGAGCAGTGCTGCAAGCCCTACAGCGGGCTGGCCTCACGATCAAGGCCAGCAAATGTCAAATTGGGCAAGGGTCTGTAACCTACCTCGGGCACCAGGTGGGAAGCGGCCTGGTGGCCCCTCTGCAGCTAAAAATTGCCGCCATCCAGTCCTGGCAGCCCCCCATCACCCAGACCGAGGTACGAGCCTTCCTGGGCCTCACAGGCTACTACCGAAGGTTCGTGAAAGACTATGGGACTATAGTGGGGCCCCTCACAGAACTCACGTCGAAAAACCAGCCCAAGAAAGTCAACTGGACCCCAGAGTGTCAAGCTGCCTTTGAACAATTGAAAGCCGCCATGTGTTCCGCCCCTGTGCTCCAGGCCCCCGACTACAGCCGGGAGTTCGTCGTTCAGACGGATGCCTCCGACCATGGCATTGGGGCAGTCCTGTCTCAAGTGAACACCGACGGCCTTGATCAACCGGTGGCCTTCATTAGCCGGCGACTCCTACCACGGGAACAGCGCTGGAGCACCATAGAGAGGGAGGCCTTCGCTGTGGTATGGGCCCTCAAGAAGCTCCGGCCCTACCTTTTTGGCACACACTTTCGGGTACAGACCGACCACCGACCCCTGCAATGGCTGATGCAGATGCGGGGGGAAAACCCGAAGTTACTACGCTGGTCCATCTCCCTACAAGGTATGGACTTCACAGTCGAACACCGGCCTGGGCCAGATCACGCCAACGCGGATGGCCTGTCCCGGTTCTTCCGCCTCGACGAGGAGAGTCCCCAAGAGGATGGGTAACTCTCCCCGCCTTCAGCTGGGGGGGACGCATGTTGGACAGGCCACATGAAAGGCCGCTCTCCCCCGGCCCGACCAGGCCTGAGCCCGGTCACGCAGGTACTACACACCACCCTTGCACGTCCTCCGTCCCCTCAGGGACCCCTGCCCTCGAGCATGTCCACCTCGTGGGTCCGACCCACTGCCAGCCTACGCGCCCATCCTGGGGCGCCATCTTGAACACTCCCCCACGTGGCCGCCTGGCCCCCGGCCGACCTCAACCCTGGGCCTGGCCAGGCCTCAGACATCCCGGCACCACCATCCACCCAGGAGGTGAGCGGGCTACTTGGCAAGTCAATGGGAGAAGGAGGTGTCGATGGCTCTCCTCCACCAAGTGCCGCTCGCCCATCGCCTCCCCGGGCGTTGGCTCCACCCCCCTGCTGGGTGTCTGGACTCCCTCATCCCGGACCTCCCGACCTCCAAGTGCGAGGGTCCGGACATCAAAGCACCCCAGCCCTATAACTGGGGCAGCTCCAGAGCAGGAAGGCAGTTGTATCTTGGAGTCGAGAGACGTAAAGAGGAACTCATCCTAGGCCGACTACTGGCGCTGCCGTAGCTCTGTCTTGTGCACCATCGTCCTGCCTGTTGGCGCTGCCACAGCCTTCGCAACCTTCATCTCCTTCATCGTCGTCGGGACCTGCTGGCGTGGCCGCGGACCGTTGTAACCGTCATCTTCACCGGGACCTGCAGGCTCCGCCGCGGACCGTCGTTTTTCCTTCGTCCATCTCGGGACCGGCTGGCTCCGCCGCGGCCCGATCATCTAGAACGCCGAGCTCGAGGATTGAGAGCTATTTTCCACTCATTGGTAACAAGACTGTCCCGCTACCCCTTTTCCTAAACCAGAGACCAGAACCGAGGGGACCCCTGAGTCCAGACCTCCTTGTATCATATCATCGTAACCTAAGAATTGCATATAAAGCCTCGTTAAACTTCAACCTTGTGTGGTGTCCGTCTGTGGGGGGGAAGTTACTTGTCTGTACAGTCGTTGGAGACGGCTCTCCCCGGAGACCTCTCCCCGTAGTCTCGGCCGACCCTCCCGGTCTGTCTAACAGAACTACAATGTGAAAACATCTTGTTTTATAGCTGACCAATGAATGAACCCAATAGAATATCAAGTTACCTGTCCTTGTTCGAAACGGGCTGCATGACAAACACTCCTCCTGTGTTAGTGCAAGAGTAAAAACTGGGCGTAAGTGCCGCCCATGGTTTTTGGAACGTCAGATTGCGTAACATGACTATGAGGAAGAAGAAAGACAGACCCAGTTTGTGAGAAATATCTAATCTATCGTGAGTGTAAACAGAATTCGATAAGAAAAAAACAGGATCAAAACAGAAACATGCCTCTTGATGCGCAGTGACTGTTTTTCAAAAACATTACCACACATAGAATATCAATTCAATCCCACAGAACCTGGTAGTTACAACGGGTTTGAGAGGGCTCCTTAACATATGTGCAATTAAATGAAAAATACAAACACATCCATAGTTGTCATAGACCCAGCTCCGGAAAGCACCGGAAAGCACCAGCACAAATGAAGCACTGCCATTATCTCTTTTAAATTAATTACTGGAACATCAAAAAAGGGTGACTGCAAGTGGGAGCACTCATTTGTGGCCTTCCCTGCTTCACCCTCTGACCTTGCACATAAGGACTCAAAACCTCTGCCCCTGCAGTTTTCTACTGCTAAAACGGCAATAATTTTATCGCCTATCTTGATAATATGCCCCTTGTATAGTTAAATAAAACCATCACCCTTTATATAATTAGCAAAATGTGCATCTCTAAAAGATTCACAAGTGTCCATTCTGCAATAACTGATATATGTGTGTGTGTATAGTATATATATGTATATATATATATATATATATATATATATATATATATATATATATATATATATATAATATGTATGTATGTATGTATGTATGTATATATATATAAATATATATATATATATATCTATATATATATATATATATATAGATATATATATATATATATATATATATATATATATATATATATATATATATATATATATATATATATATATATATATATATATATATATATATATATATATATATATATATATACTAAAATACTAATTAATCCTGAGAGATTAGTATAAAAACGTCTAAAAGATATCAGTACCAAACCTGATAAAAACAAGCCTTAATACAAAGCCTAACTTTCACACTGGGCCAAGCTAAAATATAAATATTTTAAACTCTACCAAACCAGTATAAAATAGAATAGTAGAGAACCTGTAGTCTCTTTATTGTCACTCTTGGATCAAGACCCTAGACCCAAGAAGAAAAGAATGAACCCCTCAACCAATGTAGCATTTTCACAAATCTAAATACCAACACAAATCTGCAGGCTCTGACACTCAAGTAATGAACGTATGGGACTGCATAATCTAAAACGGTCTGTGTAAGTGAGGAGATCTCTGATTCAGTCTTGAAATATATATAACTATGAAATCTGATCTGCAATGTATGGAAATACACATATCAGACTCAATGTGCAGCTTAGTCTCTGGGATATTTTCTGAAATTGCAATTTTCTATGAAATTGGGCAACACACTTTGCCGAGAGCAATCACAGAAGAATAATATGTGGCATAGGTGTGGACCCAAGATTCTGTGGTAAAATGGCTGCTTTTTTCTGGAAGACATGCAGTCTGAACATACGTGATGTCAATGCTGTGCTTTTCGTGCGTTGTGTGATACATATTTTTATTTTGGCAGGTAATTGCTAAGACTGAATGCTGTGAGTTTGCAGTGAATTGTGTTGTATTTTGAGTGACTGCAGAGATACATGACTTGTGTTTCGAGTGTAAGCATAGGGACATAACAAAATACGGTCCATTGTGGTGACTGGCAAGGCTAGATAATGGAATTGTAAGGAAATGCAAATTCATTGAAACTTAAAGGGGTCCTTTTAGAGGTAAGATATTTTAAAAACATCTCTAAAATTACATTAATCTTGGGTAAGATTAAGAGTTAGTGGGAGTTTTTGGGTTTCAGGGAAGGGTGCTGTTTAGGGGTGAATGAGGATTTTTATGGTTCAGGTATGGGTGGAGTGTAGGGGTGTTGAGGAGTTTTTAGGGTTCACAGATGGGCCAAGACTAGGGATGATGAGGGTTTTTAAGTTTCAGTGATGGGTAGAGTTTGGGGAAGGTGAAGGGAATTTAGTGTTCAGAAATGGGTGAAGTTTATGGGCACAAAAAGAGTTAGGGTTTAGGAATGGGGGAGTTTAGGGTAAAGAGGGGTTTTAAGAGTTCATGGAGTGGTGGAATTTAGGCATCAAAAGAGGTTATAGCGTTCAGGTTATGGGCAAGTGAAGAATTTTAGGGTTCAGGGATGGGTCGAGTTTAGAGGTAGAAAGGAGTTTGGGGCTCAGGTATGAGTAGATTTTAGGGGTCAGGGATTGCTGTTGTATAGGCGTGGCGAGGTGTTTGTAGTTGCAGTCGTACAGACCAGATGCTATTAAGGATTCAAATACTTGGATTGGCAGGTGTGAATGTTGTCTCTCATCACCCTCATTCTGTGTCAGTCTCATTGAGTGAAGTCGGTACTGTTTCCAGGGGTGAAGAACTTCCGGGCAGCATTGTGCTGCATTCGTGCTGCTGGTGCTGTGGCTTCGAGGCACACAATCTGCGACTCCTTGCCCCTCCTGAGGCCGACACACCAGTGAGTAGGACAGTGTGGAACAGCTGAACACCGCGGAGCCCCGGAGTGGAGAGCCAACATCCTGTGCATAGAGCGGGGAAGGGGCTAGTGTAGCTGCTCACTGCGTTTGGTGTGGAGGCGGCTGGCATTAAGCTGATGCAGCTTGTACCTATGGAGGTCCGCTTCCCCCTCTTCCACCGCTGCCCCCGCCACGGCTGAAAATTCTATCTACGTGCCCAATTTTGAAGCACTACACATTTTAAATCCCTCCTCTACATTTTGTAAAGATATAACATTCCACAAGAGATACATTGATGACATCTTCCTAATATGGAGTAATACCGAAAACAGACTACTAGAATTTCTTGATTCCAACTTAAAATTCACGCACTCTACAAGTCGGGAGAGCATCACTTTCTTGGACCTGGATATAGAGGCACAGAGAGGCATTCTTACCACCTAGACTCATTTCAAACCGACTGCAAAAAAACTCACTTCTATGCTTCGAGAGTTTTCATCCTAGACCATTGAGATAAAATTTGCCTTATGGTCAATATCTCAGATTAAGACGCAATTGTATTTAAATCAGAGTCAGATTCACTCACCAAAAAAACTGAAGAACAGGGGTTATCCTGACAGAATCCTCAATAAAGCCCAAAAAAGAGCTAGAAACCAGAACCGGGAGAGCCTCCTAGAGAATACAGAGAAGACCGAATCTACCATCCGTTAACCTGTGTGACCACGTACAACTCAATCTCAAACAAAGTTACCAAAATTATCCAGAATAATTTGAGAATTGTCACATCTGGAAAACTGCAATGGGAAAAACCATTATTCCCCTACAAAAGATCACAAAACCTATGAGACAGCTTGGTATCCACATGCTCCAAGAAACTGACTCCAACCAACAATACGGTGATAAATGCATGGGGTCTACCAAATGTCGCTGGCCACTTTTTATGTGGCAATTGCAGTGTTTGCCATTTAACTAAGACTACGAAAACCCTAGACCTTGAACAAGGATAAATATGGCATATCAGAAGACATACAAAATGTAATTCAGCTAATGTGGTTTATCGAATTACGTACCCATGTCAACTTAGATACGTGGGCATGACCAGCGGAAAGATAAACACCCGGATATGCAAGCATAGGAGCAACATCCGGTGCAAGCGGAATACCACGAAATTGACAGACCATTTCCTAACTGTGGGACATACGACCAACGATATGACCTGAGTGGTCATTGAACAACGAGATGAACAAACTAAAAATCAGCAAGACCTACTTTTAGAAAAAGAGCAACGTAGGGTTTATAGACTCTCAACCCATACCATAGGTCTCAAGACAATGTCCCATGGAATACAATACAGAGAGCATAAACCAGTTCAACTCAAAAGTCCCTACCAGACATACATATATTTTTCTCATAATTCTTTGATATTTGCATGTAATACCGGTCCACATCATTATATTCAAACTAGTCTACTGGTCATCTCTGGCACACAGTTCATATGCTTAGGAAAGGGATCCATAATCATTATATCTTGCGTAAT
The DNA here is from genome assembly GCF_964263255.1 of Lissotriton vulgaris. NCBI lineage: Eukaryota > Metazoa > Chordata > Amphibia > Caudata > Salamandridae > Lissotriton > Lissotriton vulgaris. Next base: position 1,883,912,875 of record NC_141687.1, on the reverse strand, counting down.
AATCACACTGGACTAACCACAAATACATCTTCCAGTGTCATGTCCGGTGCAGAGACCGTATACCTATACTAGGGATCCATTATCATCCTTACTGTAATCACCATATAGGGTGTATGGCGATTAACCCCAATGCATCTTCCATGTCTTTGGCATAAATTTTCTAAAGAAAACATACTAATTGTCAGTATGCCTTACCGCAATTGGTTTAACTCTGTTAAATACTAATACATCAGTCATGTCACTTCCCAGGACACACATTACCACCTATAGAGTGCGATGTCCAACTGTACATGCCTCTATTTCATTTTCCTGGAAGTCTTCCTGAAGTATATTGTATTTCCAAATGCGCAGGCGCATCCTCACAATGTGCCTCAGTTCCACCTAAATCAGCGCTCTAGTTTTTTGCGGACGTAAGGGGACTTGTTCTTCCTATCACGTGAGGACGTAACCACACCCCCCTCCTACAACAAGCATTGAGACCCACGATACACTGCACAACGGCGGGATACGGTCCACAACGTATGCCACAATGGTCACTATCCAGAGACAAAGGTGAGTACATGCGCCCGTTACTAGAACGCTGGATCCACGATGCGTGTGAATTCATTACCGCAACTTGGATCTCAGCTTTTATTACTTCCATAGGGTCCTGGAAGTAGCATTGTGCGACTGGATCCATGTTTTGATATACACACAGAGTTAAAGTGAGCCTGCAATGATGTTGTTTGTTAGTTTATCCCGTTTGTCCACCCATCTATGTTCAATGTATTTCCTTTCTTTTAAAAAACCACGCGCAAACCATAATCACTGGATACTAAGTTTTAAACTTCACCAAATGTGCCATAACATGAAACATTTGATGTATAAAAGTCTACAAATATTGATAACCATGCATAATTCTATAACAAGTATTTTTTGCAAATATCTTTGACTCGCATCTAAATATGCACTTCCCCGGCACATTGTAGCCACGCATGGTTACTGTTCAGATAGCTATTATGCATTCTATCACGATGTCACATGCATGAGGTCTTTTTTCCAGTCTTTATAGCCATGTCATCACTACTCTTCGCATGGAGGAGCACAAATACATAAGACATGCATGATACTAAATATGTTTGTATATAAATAGATATGTCGTATTGTACTTTTCCTTTACGGGTACTCCCCAAACAGGATCTGTAAGTAACAACATCCCACCACACTCACAGCACACTTTAGGGCATGCGCTGATATGTACACCACAGTGGCCTTCTAAAACTTTTTTGGTTACACACATAGAATTGGCCCAGAAGAAAGCCTCTTGAACACACCTTAAGGCTGAAACTAGTAGACCTACACCTTTTAAGGGACATAGAGGCACATTGTAACCTCATGCATATCCCCACCATGTTTTACCTATGTCCTAGGACCCTTCTATTAAAACCTTTACAAGGGTATTTCCTGGAGACATTTTTATCACTTATTTCCACTTCACATAGCACTTTCACTTTTCACACAACAACCTGCTCCACTGTAAATCAGGCATTGAAGCACAGCTGGTTGGCACTCAGCAATCAAGCTGGACCGCGATGATGAAGCATGTCACCTACTAGGTAGGTGGGGGAGGGGTTTCCTAAAACAACCATCTATTGTTTGCGTTCCTCTACGAAGGTACAGGTCAAGAACTATGACCCTAAACCTACTAAGGACTTGTCCGCGTTGTTTATTTCTCAGCCATGACATTAATGGCTCTTTATGCCAAGCATATATATATATATTGTGATTGCTACCCCCCTTTATGGCAATGAAGTGCTTTATGACGGGTAGCACACAAACTTTGCACCCACTTTTGGTGGATCTCCAGTGGTTTTTAGCTATTGGTTATTAAGATTAGCCTTGAGCATAATATAACATGTCATGCATTCATGTTACCTTATTTGTTGTAAATTAAGTTAAGAGTTGGGTCTGAGGTGAGGGCACAAACACTCCTGATCATAAAGCTTCAATGTACTGCAAGTTCCTCCGGGTCAGCCAATTTCAAGTGTTCCACAGAGTGGTGGTAGCGTTTGTAGTCACTCTGCAGTTATAGTTAGATTTACCAGAGGATAAGAATTCCTCAGATTTTTCACCATTATTAACTTTGTGTCTGTTTGTCGGATCTCCACAAAACGTTGCAGATCTATTCTTCCTTCTACATTGGCAGATGGCACAAAGTTTTGCAGCGATTGGTCAAAGGGTTGCAAAGATAAAAGAGAGGTCCCAAAACACATTTTGTCACCAATGCATTTCCAATAGACTTTTGTGACCCTCGTAGCGTGAAACGACTGAGCGGATTTATGGTATGCAAATTTTTCTTTTGGATATTACAGGTAAGGAGCGTAAGAATTTGTTATAATACTTTTTAATTTAGTGATATCTGTTGTTGCAGTATTTTTGCAGTATTTTGCAGAAGTACCGCTGTACATAGTGAAGACAAGTCATTATGTGAGTGGCTAAGGACTGCCTTTTCAAACGTTAAAGGCATTCATGTTTTTTTAGGAACATTTTGCCTGTGTTCTTTGTTTTGCCCTTAGATGTAGGTAAGTATTGTGTTTGATATCTTTCTGCTTCCTATTACCACTTTAGAAAAGTGGTAATATGTAGGGGAAAATTTTGATATGTTTTTATATATTTTTCCTTAAATGTACCGAGTACTGCAGTACTGTCTCAGGATTACTGTGGTACCAAAAATAAACAAAAATATAAATATGTAAAAAAACAACAACAGTGTAGTACTCTATATTTTTGAAGTATAGTGTACTATAATTTTGCTTCCATTGCTAACGTATTTAAATCTTCAGAAGAAAGTCTACGCAGTATCACGGTAATACCTAAATATTATTGTTGAACTTTAAAAAACTTTTAAAATGATGTGTAATTCTCCCTAAACTACTGTAAAAATATACAGAAAGTTATAAATAGATTTATCTACCCATTAACACTTTAATAAAGTGATAAGTAGGGAACAACAATAAAACTTAGAATTCACTTACATCTAAGACCCTAACCCAGAACACAAACACAGAATGCAAAACACACACAAGAAATGTGCTAAAAACATCATGGCTGCCTTCTACCATTGGCACACATAGCCACTAGCCAATGACATACTGCTTTATCATGTGCATGAACCTCGTTATACTGCAATCTTACAATGGTATAACCCTGCAGAATACATACCTAAGTATTAAAAGATTTTTAACTTTAACACTACTTAAACATCTTACACATACTACCGAAATTGACCATTTACACAAAATAATCTATCTTTCTGCGACATTACAACCACATCTGTTCACACACTTTGTGGCTATGTCTGCTTCAAATACCAAACTCCGCTGTATGCCACTTCACTCTATCCTATTACACTCTACGCTACTCAAGGTGACTCCACTATGTGGCACTCCACTCTACACTACTCCACTGTACCCAGTCAACTCTACCCCAGTCCACACCACCACACTCTCTGCTATTACACTACACAACTCCATTATATGACACTGTAGTGTACACCAATACACTATATGCCCTGCCACACTACGCTGCCCCGCTGTACGATATTCCAATGTACATAACTCCACTCTATGCCACTACACTCTATGCTGTTTCACTCTATGCCATTCGACTATATATCCCTTCAGTGTATACCACTGCCCTGAACACTATTTCTCTGTATGCCACTGCACTTTATGCCACTCCACTGTACACCACTCCACTATATGCCACTCCACTCCACTCCACGACACTTTTTTGTTCGATATTACACTTTACATTGCTCCATTCTATGGCACTATACTCTACTATATGCCAAACCGCTTTTTCCTACTGCAGTCTATTCTATTCCAGTGCACGATACTCAGCTCAATGTTACTCTACTTATCACTATTCCACTATATAACACCCACACTATGCCACAATGCTATATGCCAGTAACACTCAATGTTATTCCACTCTACAGCACTCCACGGTATACTACTCCACTGTATGCCATGCCACCCTATGCCACTCCTCTCTATGCAACTGCACTTTATGCTATTCCACTGTATTCCGCTTCAATCTTCAACACTCCAGTCTACACCACTCCACAGTATGCTATTGTCAGTCTACCACACTACACTATACCCCACTCTACTCTACAACACTGCACTCTACGGTATTCCACTGTAGAACACTCCTCCCTTTGCTACTACACTCTATGCCAATCCACTCTACACCACTCAAGTCTATGCTAGTCCCTTTTATGCAACTACACTGTACTTCAATCTACTCTATGCCAGGCTATTCTATGCTTCTCTGTTGTACTCCTCTCCACTCTACGCTACTACACTCTACGGCTCTCAACTCCACTCCACTGCCCTGTACCCGATTCTAGTGTATGCTATTCCATCCTATGCCACCCCAATATATGCCACTCCACTCTACACCACTCCTCTCTATGCTAGTCCAATATATACCACAACACTGTAGCTCACTACACTATATGCCAGCTCACTGTACAACACTCTACTGTATGCCACTCCACGCTATGCCATTCCACTGTATGAAAATCCACTGTACGCTATTACATCATACAGCACTCCATTTTATGCCACTCCACTGTACGATACTTGACTCTACGCCAGTGCAGTCTACCCTACCACCAAGTTCACTGTACCAAACTCCATAATACAGCACTCTAATATACGTTATTCCACTATCTGCCACTCCATTCTGTCACTACAATGTACATTAGTAAAACTCAATGTTATTCCACTCTACACCACTGTATACTACTCCACTGTATGCCAATCTACTCTATGCCACTACACTCTTCCACTACACTATTCCACTATACTGTACAACACTCCACTCCATGCCACTTTACAGTATGCTATTCCACTGTACACAACTACAATCTACCCCACTCCATTCTATTAAACCCCACTATAAGGTATTCTACACTGTGCCACTACACTCGACCCCACTACAATGTACACTATTCCACTGTATTCCATTCTACACTACTTCACTCCATGCCATTTCACTGTATTCCAATCTACTGTAACACACTCCACTGTACACCACTGCGCTGTACATCACTATACGGTACGCCAATCCACTCTACATTATTCCACTGCTTGCAACTCCGCTGTCCAGCACTCAAATCTATGCCCTTCCACTGTACACCACTCCACTGTATGCCACTCTAATATACAGTATTCCACTATAATCCACTCCCCTGTACACCACTGTACTCTACACCACTCGACTCTACCCCACTCCACTCTATACTATTCTACGTCACTCCACTCTATGCCACTCCACTCTATGCCACTCCAGTCTATGCCTGTGTACTCTATTTTTGTCGCTACTTTACTCCACTGTATGTAACTCCACTCTCGCCACTACACTCTAGGCTATTCCACTCTACCATACTCTATTCTACATCACTGTATGCCACTCTGCTAAACTTTATTCCACTCAACGCTACTCCACTGTACAACACTCCACTGTACACTATTTCACTCTATGACACTCCACTCTATGAAACTCCTCTCTGCTCTGTTGTACTGCTTGCCACTCCACTGTACAGCACTCCAAGGTATGCCGCTACACTCTATGCCACTGCACTCTACACTATTCCACTGTAGGCTGTTACACTCTTCCACACTCCACCCAATGCCACTCCACTCCACTGTACATTATTCTAATGTACACCACCAAACTGTATGTCACTCCACTTTACAACACTCCACTCTATAACACTTTTTTGTTTTAAATATATATATTTTTTCGTTTTACACACATTGTACGTTTGACATTTTATGCCTTTAAGTGCTTCAACCATTAACATTATATATATACAGTACATATTCCTTATAATTCATCTTCAATTGCAAGTTAATTACAGTGTATTATGACGTAGTAGGCCTTCAAAACAAAAGGAAAAAAAAGAGAAAAGTGAAATAAGGGTAACAACGAAAAGCGATCAACAAACATAAAATACAATTTAACTCCGGTCCAGACAATAATCAAATACGATCAGTACCAGCAGCCTTAGTACAGTTCCAAAGCCTCCTTCCATATAGGCTCCTAAATTTTTAGGCCTCGCAACCTACCCCTACTACCTTTCCGTGCATAGATGGGTTTCTCCAAATTATAAGCGGCCAATAAATTTGCCAGCCTAATTTGCATAACCGGTGGATTTTTATCCAACCACGCTCTGGCTATGGTCAATCTGTACACTGCCGTGGTCGTAAACATAAATTCCCTCTGTGGGTTATTCCCTCCTGGGCCTATCCCCATCAGTATCCAAGTAGGAGTTAGAGTTGATTGTATACCTAATGACCTATCCAGAAAGACCTCTATCTGGCAGATGCATCAACGAAAACACCTCCCGGTAAAACAGGCCGATACCGAACGCAAAACCAGAAAATGCTATGCATCAAACAATAAATCGGTAAAAAATAAAGAATCGCTAAAAAACCCCTGCGGTAAATTACCGAATCGCTAAACAGACAATCGGAATTACCGAACCCCAAAGCTGACTTCGGAAATACGGAATCGCCATTAACGAATCGCAATGGTATGCATGAAAAGTCGCTAATACCGAAAATCCCAAAATTCGCTATTTAGCATGAGCAAAATAAGGGGAATCACAATCAGGAGGTAAAGTAAACTGAAGGACAGAAAAAAAAATTCAAACCCCATCAGCAGGTGCTGACAATCAGTAACCCTTCATAAATGCCCTGGGAAAACCCACATGTCAACCAAAATGGCTGCCCTCTACGTGCTTGCTAGGAGGAGGAGGATCAACGCCCAGGCCCAGCGCAGGAGGATGATCCAGGACAGGATCTTCAGGGTGCGCATCACTTTGCTCGGGCAGAGCAAGGAACAGGTGTATGACAAGTATAGACTCAACCGTGCCATGATAATGCGCCTAATAGCAGACCTGGAACCATTACTGCAGCACAAGACCCGTAGGACCAACGCCATACCAGCCCATGTGCAGGTCCTATGCTGCCTGCACCTGCTTGCGTCTGGAAGCTTCCAGGGGGTAATAGCTGAGACTGGAGGCGTGTCGCAAAGTGCTTTATCATACTTCTTCCACCGGTTCCTAGAGGCCATGCTGACATTAATAAATCGCCACATCACCTTCCCCACAACCCCCCAGCAGCTGACCCGCACCAAACGGGAATTCTACCAGGTGGCACAATTCCCCCATGTCATAGGGTGTGTTGACTGCACGCATGTCCCCATCTGTCCTCCGTCAGCCACCGAATACATATTCCGCAACACGGAAGTCATATCATTCTATAAATGTGCAGGTGGTGTGCAATGCCAAGTACATCATTACGGACCTTGTAGCCCAATTCCCCGGGAGCTTACATATTCCGTCACTGTGGCCTCCACAGGCGCCTGATCAACGGTGAATTTGGAGAGGGACACCTACTAGGTACATATTGATGCATCATCGTACTCTCATACACTCCATGCCCACATGCATATTTGCAATCATGCTGATGACCATTCTCTCCCCATCCTGCAGGTGACAGCGCATACGCATTGCATGAATATCTACTCACTCCCTACCTCAACCCAGCTACACCGCAAGAGCAGCGCTACAACAGAGCACACATCAGCACAAGGAATGTGGTTGAGCGTACATTCGGCATCCTCAAGAGCCGCTTCCGAATACTGCACAAGACTGGAGGTGCCTTGCAGTACGACCCAGTGACCTGCTGCCAGATCATTGCTGTGTGTGCCATCCTGCACAACATCGCCACATGCAGGGGGATACCCATAGAGGTGGACGGAGAGGATGAACTACGTGCCCAGCAACCACCCCCCCAACACCGACAGGCGCATGTTCCCAACACAGCTGAAGGGCAACGGAGGCGGACATACATCACACAAAATCATTTCTGAGACAGGTAAGAGAGTGACTTGACAACAGGATCAGATTTGCAAGGGTTTAATGGGCATGGACACCTGACTGGTGCAGATATACGTAACACAAACATGCTGCTGCTGCAGTTAAAGTCAAACTTAAATTGTCCCTTCTCAGAACGGGTGATGCGTGCAGCACTTTAGTCTGGCCATGGTTACGTCACCAAGGACAGTGTGACTTTGCCACATGTTCACTTCCGTTTGCCGCGTACCCCCAGTCTCTTGTCCTGTCACTCCTCGGCTTCTACGCAATGGGAGTCTGTGGCAGTTGAATTGCGGCCACTGCGCCTCCTCCCGCTGGTCTCCGACAGGGAGATGCTGCTGACACTGGAGGCTGCCTCACTCCCCTCTTCCGCTCCCAGACTGCTGACACTGGCTGACCCAGGCTGCAGTTGCTCCACTGCAGTGGTCACCCTCTCAAGGGCCTTTGCCACATCCCCACAATAATGACCTAGGTCCGCTTGCAGGGACACGGACCTGCAGGACAGCACAGCCGTGCTGTTGCACAGCTTATTAATGGCCTTGTTAGTTGAATTCACTGCCAGCATGATCTGCCTGTGACGCCGGCGCTCACTCTGTTGGCCTGCGACTACGGCACGTGTCAGTTCTTGCAGGCAAAGCTTGATTTCATTGTTGCCGGCAGCTACGGCAGTGGTGTGCTCACGCACAGCGTCAGTCATGTTGCCTAGTTTGTTGCAAAGTTTGGTCATGGAGCGTTTCATGGCACCCATGTGTCTCCCCTGCAGGCGCTGGACACGCAGCATCCAGGTCTCCACAACTCCGTACCCTTCGGACAGATCGACTGGTCTTGCAGCAGCCCGACCCGGGGGCACAGCCCTCTGCCTGAAGCGCTGTCGTGCTGCAGTTTGGCTGGTTGGAGTGATGACAGCCTGGCGTGGAACATTTGGGGGTGCTGAACTGTGATCCGAATCCATCACGTGCAGGGAGGGAACATCTGCTCTGCGGCTCTGCGGCTCTGCGGCTCTGCGGCTCTGCGGCTCTGCGGAGTGGCCCGCACTGGTGGTGGTGGTGGTGGTGTCTTGGACGGCAAGGATGGTGGTGGTGGTGGTGGTGTCTTGGACCGCAGGGATGGTGAAGGTGTTGTCCGCCGTGGTGGTGAAGGGGAGGACATGGCTTCAGCTCCCTGTGAGCACTCCGCATCTGACAACACTGGCGTCTCAGAGATGACGAGGCGGGTACTGTCGTCAGAAACGATGGGGGATGCATCTGTGTGTGAAACAGTGCATAGTTATTATCATGGTATAGTATGTGAAAATAGCTGTGGCATCTCACAAGAAATTACTTTTTCTGACTGACATTTGGCCCTTTGCTGCTGTATTCATCTCTGGGCTCTGGCATGCACCCATTCATGTATTGACTACAACTCCCATGGTGCAACACAGTGGTGAGGGTATGTGTTTAGGGCAATGCTACATGTGCACTGGGTCTGGCATGGGGGATTGGGCAGGGACTTAGTACACTCTGCATTGTTACGCTGCCATGCTTCTTACCTTGTCCTCCTTCCGCAGCACCAGAGGTGTCCAGACGTGTGACCCCCACAACAGCTTCCGGTTCTATGGTGGCCTCCACTAGATCCTCCAGGGCTGTGTTAGGCGTCACATTGGATGTGCCCCCTCCTGTGCCAGCAGCATCCTTGACCCTCTGCGCAATCTTCTCGTTGGCCCCATAACGCAGGTCATATCAGCATTTTTTTAAGTCGTCGATGCTGCGGTGGGTGACTTCGCAGGCATTTACCTTGTCCTTGATGCGCAGCCACATCTTTTATTTTTCTGCCTCTGGCACCTTCAGCGACAACTTCCCAAACAGTCGGTCATTGTTGCTGGTCACACACTCTATTAGGATTTCCAGCTCCTTATCAAAAAACATGCGTTTTTGCTTTCGGTGTGTGTCCTTTCCCTGCTGGGGGGGCCTCCTTCTCCATCTTGTCCTGCTTGCCTTGTCCTGGTTGCTACTGGTTCTGTCTGGGTCCTCAGCTCCTGTGCTCTGCCTCCTCCTCTGTGCTACTCCGACCACTGAATGCAGCGTGGCTGTCCTACTTCCTGGTTGTGATGTCATCGGCCTGCTTCCTAAGTGTTGCGTAATTTTCCCGTTTTCGCTATTACCGAAATCGCAAATACCGAATACACTAATACCGAATCGATATTAGCTAACTCGGTATTTGCTACTCTTGCTGTCGTACTTTCGTAATTTAATAGTGATTTTTACCGAATCGGTAATTTTTACCGAATAGTTTGATGCATCGCAGATTGCATGTCCTTAATAGCGATTCCTTATTTTTCGCTATTACCGACATGTATTACCGATTGTTGATGCATATGCCCCTATATCTTTAATCAAAGTGTGTAATTGGGGACAGGTAGCGAAGATATGAACAATATCTGCCTCTATTGAGTTACATCGAGGGCAGGAGGTACCCGTTATGCCCCCCAGTTTGCTATCCTAGCTGGGGGGAAGTACAATGAATACAGAGTTTTGTAATGCCGGGACTGTAAAGGAGCTGAACACAGAATTGTGTGACTCAGGTCCAGTGATTCCTGAAACCTTCCAGGTTCTCCACCCAGTTTCTCGGCCCACTTATTACTATGTTTATATATATAATCAGTTTTCCACTTTACCAGACATGCATAGAAGGATCTAATCGTGCAGTCCCGCCTAGCTTTATTTTCTCCAGAATTTCATTGCTATCACATCCTGCTGGCCCACCCTGCTTATTACTAAAGAAGCTCCTAACCTGCAGGTATTTAAAAAAGTCCCTTCTGTCAATGCCATATTTGGATATAAGATCTATAAACTGTACTATCTTCTCTGAATCCCTCAGGTCACCAATCCGTGCAATCCCCTTCTCTGCCCATCCAGCCATTGTTGAGTCGGCGAAAACTGCTGCTGGGAAAGATCTGTTCTTGTACAACCTAGTGTACCTATTATATCTCCCTAATCCAGATTTTTTCCAAAAGGCGTTCCATATTTTGATTGCTGCATTAACCGTCTTGAATCTTGTCCTCTTGTAATATCCAAGCTCAGTACCGTTTAGAAAACAGTTTTCTGCCTCTGCTCCCAAAACTGCTGCATACACTTCCGTGGACATAGTTGTAACTCTTTGCTCAATACCCCCCCGCCAATCAGTCCCTGCATATACTGTTTGGCCGCAGCCAAATAATAAAGTCTAAAATCAGGGGCCCCTCACCCACCTCTCTCTCTTGGGAGAGAAATGAATCTATAGGCCCTCCGAGTCTTGCCGTGAGCCCATTTAAATCTATTCAAAATTATCTCTAATATATTAAACCATCTAGCTTCAAAAAATAAAGGAATAGATCTAAAAAGATAAAGAAATTTAGGCAGGATCAGCATTTTTATAACATTAGTGCAACCCACGAGAGAAAGGTGTAAATTATTCATTCTTTCCAAATCCACATTTACCCTGGAGATTAATGGAGCCATATTATTCTCCACCACCATGCCCAGGTTTGCCGAGATTGCCACCCCAAGATATACTGCTGAGTTAACCACCCTTATATCATTACAACTAGAGTACACATTTTCTACTATCTGGGTCTTAGATCTATTCAAACTATACCCAGAAACCTCCCCAAACAACTGGGCCTCAGCTTCCACCTCCCTAATAGCCAGTGACGGATTAGGAGTCAATATGGCCACGTCATCGGCATAGGCCAGGGTTTTTACCGTGCAGCCATTTACCCTCATTGGCGGAATCTCATGGTTACTTTCGAACCTACGCAGAAGTGGATCTAGATACAACGCGAACAGCAGCGGGGACGAAGGGCAACCTTGCCTAGTCCCCCTACTGCTCTTCACTGCTGCCGAATTCCCCCTATTGACTCTGAACTTGGCGGTTGGTTCATTATATAAAGCCGGTATATCCTTTATAAAACCTTCTCCAATACCACACCACCTCATAACTAGCCATAGATAGTCCCAGGAGACCCTGTCGAACGCCTTCTCTGCGTCAACAACAGCGCTGCCATAGGGTCTCCCAGGACACCTACTGCATCAAACACTGTGACCACCATCCTAACATGCTGTGTTGTACCTTTGCCGGGTATAAGCCCATGCTGTGAAGGGCTTACCAAATGCTCAATAATCCCCGACAGCCTCTTTGCTAACATTTTGGAGTACATTTTTACATCAGAATTCATTAGAGTGATTTGTCTGTATGAACCAGGCGCCGTCGGAGGCTTCCCCTTTTTTACAATCACAACAATATCCGCACGTCCCATGATTCCGGACTCGATTCCCCCCTTTGTGCCTGCAACATGATATTAAACATATCCACCAAAAGTACTCCTTTAAATACTTTATAAAACTCCACCGGGAATTGGTCCGGCCCCGCTGCCTTCCCTGAGGGTAGGCTGCTCAATGCCGCAATGAATTCCTCCAGATGTAATGGGACGTCTAAGACCTCCCTTTCTTCCTCGGGCATGGTTGGGGGGAAGGGTGTCCCTAATATAACTTTCTATATCCGCCAATCCCCCTACATTATCAGAGGCGTACAGATCTGTGTAAAAGTTCCTATAAACTTCTCTTACCAAGTCAGCATCCATAACCAGATTACCCTACGCATCCATAATCTTTTTAATATCAGCTGTAGCTAATCTCTGCCTAGTTCGTATGGCTAAAACAAGCCCCACTCTTTCACTTAACTCATACGTGCTTTCCTTTTTAACCAAATAATTATCTGCTGCTTTCTTGGCGATACCTTCTATGGCTTCTGCTTTAAGTGCTATAATTCTAAGAAGATGCGGTTCAAGCGAGTAGTTCTGAAGTATAGCTAAAGCTAATTCTTCTTCCTCTTTTAGCAAATTTTGCCGTACTTCCTCTATCTTCGCTTTCTCCTTCTTTTGTCTTGCTAGAACAAAGCTCAGTGTCTCGCCCCGCACCCCGGCCTTAAAAGCGTCACATACCACTCCCGGGGGTGCTGTCCCTCTGTTGATATCCCAAAAGTATTTAATCCATGCTTCCATGTATTCCCTATATGCCAGATCCGTTAATAGTGCTCTCTCAAAGGTCCACTGCATAATTCTTTTTTGGACCTGGCCCAACTTTAATGTCAATACCAGAGGACTGTGATCTGACACAATCCGGGGCTGTTTCTCTATCCGAGAGCCAGGAATCAAGGAGTTGGAAATTAAAAAATAATCCAGCCTGACCATAATTTTATGAGGAGCAGAAAAGAAAGTGCTGCCATCCAAATATGGATGTAACTTGACACACGGATCCTCCAAAGAATTATGAAACACCATGTCTGAAAGTGCTCTATACATTTTCTTTTTCCTCCCCAAGGGGCAGATTTATGATAACTGGCGCATCCCCAGGGATGCGCCAGTTATTTTGCGAAGCAGCTCCGCCACCCATGGTGCGCCGCATTTACAATGCGGCGCACCATGGTGCAAAAACAGCACAGATGCGTGACGCATCTGTGCCGTAAAGGTGGCGCATTGCTGGAGTTGCGTCGCAATATGTATTGAAACATCATTCCAATTGTTTGACGAGGAACGTCATTTATTGTATACAATGTCCATGCAGCCTAACATACATTGGAAAGACAACACAGGAAGTGAAAAAAAGAATAGCCCAGCATCAATCGAGAATTAGGTGTAATGTGTTAACAGCACCTCTGGTGGAACACTTTATTGAGAAATCCCATGGGCCCAAAGACATGAAATGGTTTGTGCTTGAAGTTATCAAGGGGTCAAAAAGGAGGACCAATGTAGATCGTCTGCTAACATTAAAAAAAAATAGATGGATTTGGACTTGCAAGACAATGGCACATGGACTAAATCAGTGTGTGGAATGGCACAGTTTAGCAACCCTCTAAAGGTCATTATGGTTTTGTCATAGGTTATGGTATTCTTTGTCTGGTCCCTAAGGTGAGGTCAGTGCCCGAAAGACCCTAACTTTGGCTTTACCAAAGTTCATCTTTAATGTATATGTAAATGCTTTATTTTATGTGTACAAGTTTCACTTGATTCATATACAGAAGTCTCATTTGTATATACTTTCTTTCATTGTTGTTGGTAGTAGGAGATTATGTTTTTAAATTTACCATTCCCATAGTGATTAGGATCGGTTAGAGATTCAGATCACCATTCCAACATGGCCTCCGCTCGCGAATGCGCGTTTGACTCTTTTGCGCATGCGCGAACTCCGCGTTCACTGGTCATTACCCTTCGGTATCAGTAGAATGGTGAACGCTAACGGAGAGAGACGAGGTTGTGTCCTGTCAGGAAGCGCAGTATACAAGTAAGTTGTAGCATCTGAATGCAAGCGTTATTCAGGAGTTTTCGACTTTGGGTTTTTATGAATACTGACGGAGGATGCCCCCCCCCTCTTTTACTTTGTAGTTTAACGGTATACCATTGGAGGCATATTGAGGATTAAAGGGATTGGAGTCAGATTGAAGTGCTTCTATGGCAGTGTGGAGGTAAGCTGGATATGAGCTATATGGCGATGTGATAGATGGTGAGGCTTGAGGAAGTTTGTATTGATAGGGCATATACATATTGTACGTTTTTGTACATTTGCACAGGAGCACGTGGGCATTGGATAGCCCTGGTTAAGATACCTCCGAACGGATTTTGAAGATTCATACTTTGTATATAGTGAGTATTGTGTGCATATCAGTATGTTCAGTCACACTGGGTGTGGTGACGGTTAATGTTAGCAGACAATCGATTATATTGGACACTAGTGGTAGGGTTTAATATGTTGTATATATTGTATATTTTGTAGATATCATGAGCAACACACAGTCCTGAGGATGGTCTTGGAGAGATTCTTCCGTTAAAGACCGAAACGTCAACGCCTACATACTGTTTGGGTTACAATTAATGATAACAGCATTCTCAATAAGATCTGATGAATGAGCTGACTGATGCTTCAGCAGCACGCTATGTATATATTGGTTTAATGCATATTGTACCAACGGTATTATACACTACCAAAAAGCTGGATTCAGTATAGTAGTGTTTTTGTTGCCTATTTTTCCTCTGTTTGTAAAAAGACTTGTGACCGGAATTTATTTCAAATATGACATAAAAAAACCCAAAAGAATCAGATACCACGTCTTGTATGTTCCTTATGAATCAATGTACATATTATGACTTGATAAAGAGTAATTAATGGGATAAAATAAGTCCTCAAGGTACATTTTTCTATTTAACTTTATGTTACCCAGTTCCTTGGGGAGTATTGGGTTGCCCTTTTTCTATTTACGGGCTTTACAATGTGACGCATCTGCCTAGATGCGTCACGTTGTAAATTGGTCGTAAGGATGCGCCACATTTACGCTGCAGTTGCGTGACGCAAATGTGGCGCATTACCAACATAAATCTGCCCCCAAGTATTTTCCCCCTGGCTGTACAAATGAGCTATCTGGATCATGTATATGAAGGTCACCACAGCTTACAATAGTCTCGGGCCACTGAGCCAATTCTGCATCCAGAAAGTGGAAAACATCAGGGTCATCCTCTGTGGAGCCATATATTGTAACCAACTTTAAATTCTCACCTTTAAAACCTATTTCCAGAATCACCCACCTACCCCATTGGTCCTCCTTCTTCCTTATTACCACCACATCCCTACTTCTCCCCAATACTGCTACTCCTCTGGTTTTTGTCCCCTGTTTGCTATTTGCTAAAACTGCAAACCCCAATTTCTCCAAAAGATATGACTTTGTTCCTTCTATGTGGGTTTCTTGTAGACATATCAGGTCTAAATGCAGAGTTTTAAGCAACGCCGCCACTCTCAGTCTCTTATTGACTTTGTTGAGACCGCAAACGTTAATCGAGGCAATCCTACAGGCCATTAAAATACATCGAAAACCTTGCAAAAAAGAAACCAGTTAAATAAGCATACACTGTAGCTGCCATGACATCCATCTACTAGTTTTATGTACCGTATAACCTGTGCCCTACACCAGATACCAATGTGCTGATTCAAACCATAGATACCAAAAATGTGTACACCTTTCCCCTTACCCCCCTTTAACCTCCTTACCCTTCCCACCACTCCTGACCCCTCCCCCCCATTACTGGCAAATAGGTAAAAAATGACCTATGTGTGACCGCTTTTGGATTGCGTCAATCGCATCCCCCTCCCACCTACCAGTCTGCCATGCTGTAGCACCCCGTGCCCCCTTATCCTGATGTCAGACAACCTTAATGCTGCGTTTATAACAAAGTACATTTTCAATTTAGACATCCGAAATGAGTTAACCCCCCTTCTGACTTTTGAGCTCATACCGGAAATGCTGGGCTTTGATCTCTGAAGGGAACATTCTTACTTTCCCTTTCATGATCAGCTTTTGCTTGACAGGGAAGAGAAGGTACGCTTCTGTGCCCAGTGACTGAAACAGTGCGATCATCTCCCTGAGCCTCCACCTTCTTTCCACCGTAACGTGGCAGAAGTCAGGCCTAGCAAAAAAGGTGGTACCCTCAAATGACCGCCTGCTGTCGGGTCTAGCTTTATCAATGATTTCTTGTCTTAGCAAAAAGTTCCCTACATTTACTAGAACAGCCCTGGGCAAAGGCCCCTGGCCAGCCCCCCCGCTCCTCGCTCCTTCTTCAGCGTGAATGGGAATCTGTGTGCCCGTTGTACCTCCTTCTCCCACAGCCACTCAGACTCAGGAAATGCCCCCTTTAACAAGTTCACCACAAATCGCATGGTGTCCTGCCCTTCTAACCCTTCCGCCACCCCCAACAGTCTAACTTTATTACGTCTCTGGCGATTTTCGAAATCTTCCAGTTTCCTCTGAAGATCCTCAGTTAGTTTTTCCTGTGCTGTCTTGAACGTCTGCCAGCTTCCAACATCATCCTCCAACTTGCCCGTTCGTTTCTCAACTTCCGTTACTCTGTCTGCTATTTTGTCATATAATTTATTCATTTTCCTCATTGTGTTCTGTATTTTCTTTGAGGTCTGCCTTGCTCTCCAGCTTTCCGACCTAGCCTCTGCTTGCATTTGCTTAAGTGTGTTAAATAAAAGGTCAAAAGGAGCATGTTGCACTGAAGACCCGGGAGGTGCTTCCATGGTGTTATCCTCCTCCTGATATGTCTGAGAAGTTGCGGAGTAGTCCCAGACTAGGCGTTTTTCAGTGCCCCCCGGTGACCCGGCAAGCTGCCTGCTTAATTTCAACAGTTTTTTCTTCTGAGTAGTGTCTTTACCTGAGGTGCTAGATCCTGAGTCTGAAATCTCATCTGAGCTCCCCTCACTGGTTCGCTCTGATTCCGAGTCCTCATTGAGGGAGAAGAAGCACTCCCCCTAAATTGAACCTCCTTCACCCCTGTCCAGCACTTCGTGAATCATGCCATTCCCCGCAGTGTCCTTGTTAGCCAGACTAACACTGCTGCCCCAGGTGTTACCGGGTTTCTGCATGGTTTTCATTTCGGCTTCCAGCATCATTATGGCCCCCATCATGTCCGCCTTCCCTAACTCGAGCAATCCCAGACCCACTTCTCCTACGCTTACCGTGCCTGGAACAGAGTCTTTCCTGCCACAAGACTGATCCGCTGCAGGAGCCTCCGTGAGTGAGACAAGATTGCTGTCTGGGTCGGGGCTAGATCGTTGCCTAGCATTCTTGGGCTCGGCGTTCACCACGTCCTCAGCGTCCTCGAGGACGTTCTTGCGGGCATCTGATTTTCCGCTGGGTCCGGCGCTTCCATCGTTCTGTCCTGACGTCTTCGGGGTGAATACCTCTGTTAAGGTAGGCTGTCGCAGAGCAGATTCTTTACCCTTTAGTTTCTCGCCGGCTCTTCCTGCCTTATCCGAGATCATGCTCCGGAGATCCGCTGGGCTGTCCTGTTTGACACCGGTGTTCATGCTTGTCTTCCCCCGTAGGTCTGTTTTCTTTTTCGATGGGGGAGCCACCGTTTTCCGAACTGCTCCGAGGGATCGTGCCAGCCCACCCGTGTTAACTGCCTCCTCAGCTGTTGTCACTACCACAGTAGCTTTTACTGGTGCCGGATGATCTGCTCTTTTGTCTTTTCTTGCCCCTTCTCCTGCCTCAAAGGCCGCGGGGGCATTTTATCCGCTTGCTGTTGCTTCTTTTTGGGTCCAAACGCGCTTATCAGGACAACAAACTGTTCTTTAATCCAGAGCGGGTCCCAGAGTAGCTTCCACTTAAGCTGCGCAAATTGCTTCCTGATAGTAACATAGCCCTTTAGTCCTGTATGTACCCAACACTCCGAGGCCATCAGGGGGTACTCAGCATATCCGATTCTTAATGCATATACAGCTCAAGGTGGGAGAGAGGACGAGTGCGACTGCTCACCACAACCCAGCTGCTGCCATCTTGCCCCCTCCAAATGTATCTCCTAAACTCCACTCTATAACACTTCACTCTACACAATTTCATTGCACGCCACTCCACTATACATCACCACACTGTACCGCACTGCACTGTACAATGCTCCATGCCACTCCACTTTACTCCACTCCACTGCACACTATTCTGCTGTAGGCCACTCCACAGTACCAAATTCTGTTCTAGTCTACAACACTATACTCTGTTAAAGTACACTTTACAAGACTCTCCTTCACTGTACTGTACCATACTCCCCTCAACAACAGTAAACAGTAATACAGAATACATTAACTATAACTCACGAATCCTCCATTCACTGCTCATACCCTTTTATATTATATCACTAATTCCATCTAAAATTATATTAGTTATAATAAAAGTTATGATACTGCAAATCATATGCTTTATGCGAACACAGGTCATGGTGAAATGAAATGAAATATTAGCATTTGTAAAGCGTACAGCTACCTCCAGAGAGGTGTCCTGGCGCTGGGGGCCGTTGGGAAGATTAAGCAAGCTATTGCCCAGAGTCACATGGTACTGGGCTAACCTGCCGCCGGCTATGGAACCGTGAGCCCCGTATTCTGGAGTCAGCCACCCTAGCCTCAGCACCACACTAGGATGACAAGTTACAGTTAATTTAGTGTGGCTACAGAGTTGAATACACTATGTATAGAGATGCTCCAGTTATAATAAGTTTCTTAAATTATAAATTAAAGGTATAAGTATAATTTTAAGAATTCTACCTTTGCTAATAACTCTGCCCCTCTCGTATAGTTGACCTAAAATGTTCTTCTTTCCCATCCGGTTATGGTACAGCAGGTCATAAGCTTTTAAAGAATGCTAAAAGTAAACAAATAATGCAACCACATGAGACTTTTTACGGTAATGATTATCACTAACAATCCCTCCTTTGATGTCCTCCTAGTTACCTGATATATCACTCAGTTTTCACAATCATCAAATTTTGGGGGATTCTAGATCCATTCCCAGAAACACTTTCACAGCTTTGTGAGCAATACAGGATGCAGACTAGGTGAGAGGAAATAATAATGAAAGTCTTAATAATCCAGGGAGGAAGTTAACTCAACACTGCACATTTCCATTCTGTTTACACAACTCCTCAATTTTGAGGAATTTCAGAGTCCGGAGTACTGATGCATAGATAAAGATTATCCAGTAGCTATTACTCCAAACAAGTTATGTACATTATACCTTACAAACTTTTATGAGCAGTCCACTGTTGGGTGAATGTGCTGTGAACCTTTGTTTTTTCAGGCCCTCAACATCCACATGAAGAACAAGGATGCAGGCATAGATGCAGCAGTCGACTATGGAAATTTGGGGACTCCAGGATGCTTGTAAAGAAAGAGCTGAAGCAGGAATTTAAAAATATTGGAACCAGGTCCACCCGTAAGTGCATGGGTCAATTTTATTTTATTAAAAAGCCCAGAGAGACTCTCTGTCATGGCTATTAAACACTGAAGTTCCAAGGATCTAAGACCTTGAGGTGCACAGATGTCTGAGACTTCTGATGCATGGGACACAGCCATAACAACTGGACCACATACCGCCCGTCAGAATATCCTTTCCTGGTCACAGTTGTGTCAGTGTGCATTCTACTGAGCCGTGATGGCTAGTGTATGGGATTTACTCCAGGGCATGACCGAGACAATGGAGTAAAAGTTCCTGTGACTAACTCTACTCACATTTTGAAGATGACAAAAGTCTTCGCCACACTTTACCGGCTCTCAGAGCTGGAGGTGTGTGTAGAAAGTATCATACGCTAAGACTAGTGTCCTACCACATCTTACAATAAACTACATGTTGATCCAGCCACTGTACACATGAATCCAGAGACAGCTACCAAAGTCTGGTAGGGCCAAAGCAGAGTTTGTCAGTAAGCTGATAGAGAATCCCCAAGAATTGTCTTGGCATCCCATTCTCTCCCCCTTTCAAGTGTGCCCCAAGTGTTATATGTGAACACAACAGACCTGTCAACCAGCAATTAACAATCAAGCAGGATTTGACACAGTAGTCTTTTGCTGAGCTCAAACAAGTCATCCCTGCCCTTTCATGTCAGCCTGTCAACCACAGTGACCTATTGCAAACCTCATGGGAGGACTTTCAAACCTTATTCATACCTTATTTAGGCCTACTTCAGGCTGGGAGAAGCTGAACAATCAATGCAAATTATCCTCCATAAACTTTAGGAAGGCAAAAGGAAAGTTACTTTTCCTTGCTATTTATTAAAAATACAACTTCACCATTAAATTGGATTTTTAGCAACTATTACATTATTTTTCACACCGAGATACAGCATCAGTTTTTAATATTGTTTCCCAGTGATTCTCTATAGGTCAGCCAACCTTCTGACAGTGATAATAGCTTTTGGATGCTACTCACTGTAAGGACATGTTAACATTAAGAGCTCTATTATGATAATAATAATAATAATAATAATAATAATAATAATGGGTCTTATAGAGCGCAATGGTGACGCACAACGGCGTGTCCCCGCGCTGAAATGAGAGCGTGTTCAGAGGGAGTCCTGCGGGGAGGGCCGCTATCTGGTGTAAAGATATGTAAGATGTAAGTTGGAAAGACTCCGACCGCATCATTGCTTTCAAATCTGAAAGCCTTATTATGATGAAGGCTGTCTGATTTGAAACCACCCGGTCAGACTGGCTTTCGATGGGCTCCAGGAGGCTATTGGTCAGCCAGAGGCTGCTTATAATCTCCTGTGTATGGCGTTTAGGCCTTAGGGATTATGATGTTGTTTTCCCACAAGCTTTTCATACCGCACTTTCTGACATGAAAACGCGTCCTGGAAAGTGACTTTGGGAGCCCCTAGCAGGGCACCTTTGCCACAGGCTGGAGGTCTAGGGGGCACCTATGGTGTCCCCCTGTTAATCCCTGCACAACAGGGCAGGCACCATCATGTGTCTACCACACAGTGCGGGGATTAGCAAAAACACCCCTTTCTCTATTGTAGCTTGTGCTATGGCCGGTTTATGGCTGTAGCACAAGCTACCATAGAGAAATGGGAGTGTGTGACCGCACCATGTGCAGTTATATCCTAATAATACGGTTGGGACGCTGACCGGAGGTCGGTCGGTCCCGATTTCGTATCAGTGTCGGGTGGACGCAAGTCCGCCCAACATCATCCTACAGACGCCCTGCCTTGTGGGCTACATGGCCTACATAATTGTGACAGAAGAAGGCCTGAAGTTATGTTTCCACTGCCACTGTAGTAGATGGGGAAATAGGTGCCTCAGTTCACTAGTGATATTTAAATTAGAGGTCCTGAGTACACCTTTTGCCATATACTAGAGATGTATTCCTAAGTGAAATATGCTATCTAGAATTATGCCAATGTCACTGTGTTTAAAAGGGGGAGCATAGGTACTTACTGCTGGTTAGCAGGAGAAAAGGTGCACAGAAGTCTCAAACCATCAAAATGATAGAGTTCAGCAAAAGGCAAAACCATCCAAGTTGACAGAGCAGAAAAGGTGGATTTCTTACATCATGTGTATGTCATGTGTGTATGTGTGTGTACATGTAGAGTTTGCATGTAGCACATTTGTGGCAGTAGGATAGAGTTGTGTTCTGTTTGTAGGTGATGGTGGATATGTGTGGTAGTTGGGATAGTAGGGTATGTAGATGTGGTTTGGTTGGGTTTGTAGTGGATGCTGGTACCTTAATCTGTGCACAGTGTTGTGCATGGTCTACATTTGTGTGAGTGTGTTGCTCTGTTTGTGGATGTGGATGTGGATGGTGTGGGCTGGGTATTACTAAATAGAAAAAGGGCAGCATTTCTGGCCCTAGTTCCGACCAGTCTCGAACAGGCTAAAACAGGCAACTGCCATTGTCCTCTCTACACTTAGCCTTGACGCCCGGGCTGAGACACCCTGAGCCTGGCCTTTTATAGCCCTAGTAATCAGGTGACCCCTTCAGCCAATGGGAACCCTAGCCCTAACACTATCCAATCATAACACTAGCCCTAAAATCTAGAACCAATAGGAGACTAGGACCTTTCAGCCAATCTTAACCCTAGTCCAAGCACCCAATCAGTTCAGAAATCCTGATCTCTACATACAATAAAGGCATTAGCCCTAAGCATGGGCGAATTTTGCGAATCTCGCGTTCGCGAATTTGCGGATTTGCGAACTCGCAATCCGCAAAATCCGCGAATTCTTGCGAATTTGCGGATTTTTTTTTTTTTTGTGTTCGCAAGGATTTCTGCCAGTTCGCGAGGGTTTCGTACCAGTTCGCAATTGCGAACTTACATTTCGTCGCGCAACGGTCGCGAATTATGTTGTTTCTACGTCTGGTTCATCATCACAGGTTCCCAGCACCCTCTGTTTCACCACTGCAACCCTCTGTTACATCAATGCCACCCTCTGGTTCATCATTACTGTAGATTATGGGGGGGAAAAGCAAGCACACCAGCCCTGCTTCAACTGAGATGAATTAATTTGGGGTTAGTTTATTAATGTGTCACTGTCTGGCACCTGCTTCCTTATCTGTAATTTTGCTTTCTGTTGCAGTGCATTTTTTTTCCCCAGGACCTTCTTTGTGGCCTACTTGTAGCTATTGTATGAGCCTGCTGTGAGGGTCAGAGCAGGGTCATACAATTGTTGCAACTAGCAACTGAATTCTGGAGGGGCCCCAGTCAGGAAGCACTACCGGGAATTGTTACTAATGATGAGTTTGAACTCTTGCCCCTGCCGAGTGCTTTCACTTTTGAAAAACTCGTTTTTCTGCAATTTCGCGGGGTTCGCGGGGTGCGAACACTCACAAGATCGGATTCGGAAGCCGCAAATTCGTGCGAATATGCTATTTGTTTTTTTTGCGGCGTGTTAGTTGGCAAGGTTTTGTGCGTTTTTGCGAGCCGCTCGTAGCGCAAGACGCGAAGTTACCCTCGCGGTCGTTCAAGGGCGCAGCCATCTTGTTTGCCTGACGTATTTCCGTTTCCGGGCGCGAAGTGTAATCTCGCAAAGTTTGCGGCTTGCCAGTACAGTCTCGCGCGTGTTCGCAAGGAAAATCTCGCGCGAACTTACCCGCGCGGTCGTGAACGGGCGCGGCCATCTTGTTTCTCATTCATTGCTATGGTTCTGGGCATGGTCTTTGTATCCTCTGTCAATCTCTGCCATCCTTTGCTTGTTTGAAGTTTTTTTTTATCTATTTTACTTATTATCTATCCCTCTATTTTTCTAGCCCTATATTTTTGTGTTTACTGCTACTTTTGGTTAATTTTAAACTACTTTTGTAAACTCTTTTCTTTTCTTCTCTTCCCTATTCTATTTTCTTTATTCCTTTCCGCCCAGACCATGGTGAAGGGAGCCGGGAAGCATCCCGAGAAGGGGAAGGGTCCCGCACCCCGTGTCCGGCTCCCGTGCGGGCGTTTGAGGGGGGAGCTAGTGATGCCACGGGAGATCTTTACCCCGGAGGAGGTGGCCCAACTCATTTTTTATGTTCAGCGCCGCCTCCCCAGGACCATCATGGGAGGCGGCAAGATCAGTGCCGGGTACGGGGCCCGGGAGCGCCAGAAGCGGTGGGAGAAGGTGTGCCAGGCCATTTACCACCACTCTCGGGTCTGGCGCACCTACAACCAGGCCACCCACCGCTGGACGGATGTCCTGACCCGTGAGCGAGATCTGCTCGACCTCCTTGGCCTTGAGATCCCCGGGCTTGGTGAGTAGTAGTAGCTATGTCTTTACTACTATGTTTTCTCCTGCTGTGTTATTATATTGCAAATTTTTGTTTTTTACCAAGAGCAATAATGCTGCTCATTACATTGTAGGTACATTTTATTTCAAAATCTTCTGTGCATTTCAGGTACACTGCTCTCCTTCTCAGTAGTGTTGCTACTATGCTTATTTGTTTTAGATTTTGTGTTCATTTCATTGGCCTGTGAAATTATGTATGAGTGTAGTTGAAAGAACTGCGCAATGCTACACACTAAGGTTCAGATTTTTAATTACCGGCGCATCCCTGCAAAGTTGCAGGGATGCGCCAGTAATTGTGCGTCACGCCACCATCACCCATGGTGCGCCGTATTTACAATGCGGCGCGCCATGGGCCCAAAACGTCACCAAAGCGTTACGCATCTGTGCCGTAAAGGTGGCGCATTGCTGGAGTTGCGTCGCAACGATGGTGCAGCTCCATCAATTCTCTGGGGTGCCCTATCTCCCCAATGCTGCGTCAAGCCGTACGTCTGCTTCAAGCAGGCGCAGGGTTTGAGTCACGCATCATTGTCCTCAAAGTGACTGATTGAAATCTTGTAGATTTCCCTCAGCCACTTTTAGGATGCGTTCCTGCGCAGGAACGCCCTCCCTTGCGCCGGAACACCCCTATTGGCGCAGGGCTTTACAACGTGATGCATCTCCCAGATGCGTCACGTTGTTAATATACGCCGCACCATTGCGCCTCTTTTGTGCTGTCGCTGCGTCACAAAAGTCACGCAACAATGGAGCAAAAGAGCCGCAAGGGCCTTATAAATCAGCCCCTACAGACTCAAGTCCAGTCCTTCCTTTGTACACATGGCGATAAGAAGAAATAGTGGTGGTGGATTAATAGTTTGAGTATTTTAATGACTGGTGAATGTAGTAGGAAACTTTAGTGTTGTCGCTGATCTTCAATCACGATGGACTTTGGCTGTCACTTTGCGTGCTGCGGACTGCTGCCTGCCAATCCTAGGCAAACCTTTTTAGTACTTTGTTTAGTGAGTTACATAGGGTAGTTTCCAATTCGACGGTCCGCAAATCAAGCAATACTAAAGTAATGACGTAGTCGACCACATGAGATTGGTCAATAATATATCCTGTGGAGTCGTTCCCTATTTGCTATTTCGCAAAAATATTTTGTTACTTTGTTAGTTCTTTTTTAAATGTTTGATTTGGTTGAGAAATATCATCCAT
Source organism: Lissotriton vulgaris (assembly GCF_964263255.1). Lineage (NCBI taxonomy): Eukaryota > Metazoa > Chordata > Amphibia > Caudata > Salamandridae > Lissotriton > Lissotriton vulgaris. The sequence goes on along the minus strand of NC_141687.1, from coordinate 1,883,887,666 downwards.
GTTTTCTGTTTTTCTTTCTTTCATGTTGTACATCAGCTTCCCCCAGGGGCAAGAGGAGGACACAGGAGGAGGAGGAGGAGGGTGCTGTTGTCGATGCAGGCCAGGACCGGGCAGTCGAGGGCTCCTTTGCTGGCCCCAGTAAGTTTTAATTTTAATATAGAGTACTTATTTTTTCCTAGCGTTCCTCATTCGATTTTTTCTAAATCGTCTTTGATCTTCTTGTAGACAGGATCTAAATTCTTATCCTGCCTCGACTATGACTCCGTGTGGTATTACTAGATTATTCTTATTAGTCTGTCTGTGTAGCTAACTAAGATTGCACATTTGGCATTTCCATTGGACTCCCATTCTAGTCAGCAATAGCTCTATGCACTGAGTGTAGTCCTCTGGGATTGTCCATAATGTCTTTTCAAGTATTCTAAATGTTTATGCTTTGACCATTGCCAACAATAAAAAGGTGAATGACCACCACCAAGAAATAATAAGATACTACTTTACTTTTGGTTTGGATAGGAGGACAATCCATTCGACTACTGTTGCAGGGACAAATCTGCACAAACAGAACTATGGACACTAAATAATGCATCGCTTAGCTTATCAATTATAATAGGTGCTGTAACTGTTAGACTTTCCACATACCTCAGTGATAACAGACTTTGTAGTTGAACCCCCAATCTCCTTACTGACTAGATAGTGTGGCAGAGTCATTTAGCTCCCAAAGTCAGCGATGGCAGAGGCACGGACTCATGCTTGCAAAAATTCGAAAACCTTTAGCTCATCCACTCTAGTCTGGAGGACCAAAAACCACAGAGTCTATTTAAGTTTAAAAGCTTTATTAAAAGTAAACACATTTATTAAATTCAAGTTTGTCATAAAAGTGAACGTGTAACTGAAAATGGAAAAGTGCTTAGTGCTGACGATTAGTTGGACACATTTCTTGTGGTCGAGCCGAGCTCTCACCTGGTTTGAACTTGATCCTGCTCGTGTTCTTAGAAGTCAAGGTTCTGTCTGTTAGGAGAAAAAGTGGTGCGTGTTAAAAAGTAAAAAGCAAACATTCATCAGTTGTGCCAAAAAGTGCAGCAAGACAACAGCCTTCCCTGGAAAAAGGGACATTTTTACTCTAGAGTACACAGTCAAAAATTATTAAATTGTACACTTTTTTTCACATTTCTTTCTTCCTCCTAGACCAAATATTATATAGTAGTGAGTGGTGTATTCTAACATTATTAAATGTACTTTGTAGGTGGAACATCTGGAGACGGGGCCAGCGCGGAGGTGGTGGCATTGGACGAGGAGGACAACTCTGGGGAGGAGGCGGTGCAAGTGCCGGAAAAGGACATGCCTGTGAGGGTTCAAACGGTGGTGGCGGGCAGAGGTAAGCTATACATTCCTTAGTCATTGAGATTGAAGACTGCAGAGTGTGCTTTCTGCATGGGTGTATTATAAAAAAAGCAGGTAGTAGCCTCCTCTAAATGTACTTCGACTTAGCTGTGAAGTTTTTGGCGAGAAGAATCCCAATCAGATCTGAGGTGAACTTGATGGATGGGATGAACGAAAAGCGAAAGAAGGGTGTAAGTAAGTGTGGAAGCACGAGAAATGTAATGATGACTGGCAAAGAAGAATGATATGTGTTTGCTTGGTCCCCGAGGTGGCTGGGAAGGTAAGAAAATGGTATGGTGCATGGCTGGGTGAATGATGAAGCAAGGATGGGTGGAAGGAGAACAGCCTGGGTGGGTGAGACAGAAACTGTATGTGTGCAATATACTTTGAATGGATGGATGCCTGGATCATTCATGGTACTATCTGACTCTTAGATAGCATATGTGAATCTAGAGAGAGTAGACGGTCACTGGATGAACTAAGTGTTACTTTGAAGAGCATGTAACACCGCACCCGCACGTCCGTTCCAGTGTAGGAAAGGCAAGGAAAAGAAGTTGTAACGTTGTCCAAAGACTACCATGAATAGTAGCAGTAGTTTGTATTGCAACTGCAAGCACAGCATATATCCAGTTATTACGGTGGACACTCCCTACCTCCCTTAATAACTTTAGTTTAGTAGTAGTACGTCATTCATGTGTGGGGGTATCACTGTTCACTCAATAATAAGCAAAGCACCTAAAGTCATCCCATATGTCTTCAAATACATCCCATGTGAAGTGATAGATAATCAGATAATTTAGCTTCTTCATTTTCCTTTTCTAATACTCATTTGCACTGTAGGGTGAAAGCTAAATTAATTAAGCAGTAGCCCTTTTAACAGAGTATTCTCAGTGCCACCCGTAATAGAAAAGTAAGAGCTTCACCACCTGCATGTACTGGACCGGTACAGTAACGCAAGTCTGTCTCACTCACCATGGTGTGCGTCTGTTTTTCTCGGGTGCAAGTTCACTGCGCTGGCATTATGCCGGCTTGCATAAGATAACGTACCAATTTTCCTAAACAAGAGAGAAGAAGAAGAATAAGAGTGGTGTACTGTCATAGTCGACTGTAATAGAAGTCCATAGTGCTCGTAGAATTTGTTCCTTAAACTCCCACTAATGTTAGAGCAAGGATGAAGAAGTCGGAGGTTACATAGATACTGTCCTCAATAGTTATGCACTGTGCTTTCAATTTGCTACTTGTACTGTGACAACTTTCTGCTCAATCATTTTGTGTTAATCTTAAGGAGCATTGGTTACAGACTATGTCTTTCTTTTTTCATGTAGTTGCTCCTTCCAAATCCAAGACACCATCAAGGAGGAAGGAGCTGGCTCGAATGGCCCGGCAACGGAGGCTGGATGCCACTGTTGCTGAATATCGGCGGCTGGTGGCCCTGGAGGAGGAGGAGACACAGTCTGGAACAACAACAACGTCCACTGGGACAGCTGCATCCTCCTCCGTGCGGGCTGCCAGCCAGCGCAGTGCTCCAGCGGTACGGAGCCGGGCTACCAAAGCCAAACACCACCGCCCAGCAGCAAAGAAAGCAGCTGCCCCTCACAGGATTTGCAAGGCACACCGGCGCCGCTTATCCCTCAGACTGTCCTACCTGGAGCAGGAGGTCCATAATTATAAGAACGTGGTGGAGGGCCTCCGCTTCGAACTTGCCACCCTCCGCAAGGAGCATGATGCCCTGGCTGCTAATTCCAACAGCACCCTGCCATAGTGTCCCTTGCCCCTTTTTTAGAGACTTTTGGGGGGTGGGAATTGGGAGTTGTGATTTTTGGGGACTTTTGAAGGACAATCGTTGGGGTTAGGGAGGGTCTTGCGGGAGATTCTTTTGTTAGGGCTATAAAGATATACTTTTTGAAACTTTATCTGACCATACCTGTTTTTTACTGCTTTTGAGTCTGGTGGGTGGGGGTTTAACATAACAGTAAGTTTGTTTTCCTGAATAGTCCTAGGACTTTAGTAGTACTACCGTCAATCAAATCTCTCGTCTCTCCTAATACTCCATTATACTACCTCCAACCAAACGCCTATCTTACCTGTAATTTCTGTTTGCAAGTAGGGCTAGGCCCAGGGCTGGCTCCACGGGAAACAGCAAATAAGGTTGGCAATCCTGGGCGGATAAAATTTCCTCATAGCGGTGGTACTAGTGGTGTGACACAGTGGCAGTTGCTTGCCTATGAAAAAAAAGAAAATGAAATCTGGTTTGTCCTCCTGAGCAATACAAAGGTACAATACAGAATATAGCAGGTGACAGAAGTACACTAGAACAGTGCCACGTTGTAGCCTAACAAATGTTAAAGTATAACTAATTCGGTTGAAGTTCTTTGACATTAGCCATGGGTCTTTGTCAAGCAGAGTAAGAATATATCCTCGGATTTCTTCACCAGCCTGTTGCTATCACCTTATCCTCCCCAGCAAGTGTGTGGATTTATTGCTGTAATTTAGTCACACATCAATCAAAACCACACAGCCCGGGGGAAGAGGGTTAGGGTTTGAAAAATGGATGGGTACGGGGGTTTTTGGGAAAGGTTTTGGGAGACAAGAAAAAGTAGCACAGCATGGACGAACAATTGTGAACATAAACAAATCTTTGGGTACAAACCTATCCATCAATCTTTGAAAGTGCATACACTACTGCATGCATGTCAGTTAAAAGTAAGTAGTACTTTCGACAACTGTGGAAGAAAGAATGCGACAGTACAGGGCGTGGGTGGAAATATTGATAACTATATTCAACATAAGGTCTCTGTAGCCAGATACCCGAGAGCCTTGCTGGTCACTATAAATCCATTCACAACAACACTCAATGGGGTTGGTCTGGAAGGTGTCAGGTTTACTCCCCGTGATCCAGTCGATGCAAATATGGTTCCACCTCCAAATGTCACCAACACCCAGAAGTGTAAACACAGGGTGTTCGAGGCATTAGGCGGGGGAGAAAAATAACAAACTAAAATAAAAAATGTGGGATGGGTAAAGGTAGGGTCAGCAGGGAAAGGATACCTGTAACAGAAGACAAGACAGGCATCAGTGAAGTGCTGTCCTAACATACAAGGGTACTCTCATATAGTCTCACTAAATAGTCTGCAAGTCTCCCGCCTACTAATGGGAAATGTAGTTTCATAGTACGGTAGGCGCTTAGGGGCTGTGTAACCTGACAGAAGGTATAGTAGATAGAAAAGGAGAAATTGCTTTTTTTCCAGGTGTCCCCTCACTCACCAGGGTTGCCCCTTGGTGACATGCTTCATCATTGGGGCCATCCCAGTCCTCTACGGGCTGGGGCGTGCTGCGACTTGCGAATTACGTAGGAGCACTTACAAATGACTATGTGTGGTGCAGATGTGATAGTGGAGTGGACTAAGTGATGTGTTAAGGGATCAATGTAGAAGCCGAGAGAGAGGCAAGAAATGCAGTCACAGTCAGAGAAAAAGGCAAGGGATACTGTATCTATGTGGTTGTAGTGGTCCTGTTGGAAGTGGTAAGTAAGTTGCCCGCAGAAAAAAAATCCTCCTATTAGCGGCACTCCTCCATTGCAGCCGACGCTTCGTCCATCGATGTTGGTCACCAGAAGACACCCTGTCCACTGCCTGCCTGATGCTGAATTGTGGCTCGCTACTGTGAAGCCTGACTCCATCCTTTTTTCCCCATTGCAGAGACTGAAACCCAGCCTGTAATTATTCAACGAAAAACAGGAAGTGATATAATATTACAACACCACTGATAAATAAATATAAGGTATGTAGGCTGTGGAGTGCAAAAAGTCACAATTTGTTTTTCCTAGTAGACAGTACAATGTTTTTGAAAGTGCGTACTCTGAGTCACCTTTTGAAGGATAAATAAGTATGGGCAAATTAATGTAGCGGATCTTGCCCCTCAAGCTAGGTGTACTGTAAACTGTGTTTTAGAACAAAATTAGATCTTCCTAGCAGTGCTCCCACCCAGACCCTTACTAAAGCCAGTCGCAAAAATGTAGAAGACCCCCAATCAAATCTCAAAAAACGAGGCCTAGCAGAAAACTGGTGACAAAACTTACTTTGAAAGTAAAAGTAGGCCGAAGTACCCTAATTACCCATTACCCACCGTGGATTGCATTCAAACCACTTGCAAGCAACCAAGCAAAAGTAGCCATAGCCAGCATCGCTCCAAGACTCGAAATCCCCCCCACTCAAACACATGCAATAGAAATACTGCTAACCCTAACGAACCCTAAGTTAAGAATAGTGGCAAAGGCTTTCTTTAACTATGCCAAATCCCCCCTTTCCCACCATGGATTTTCTTCAAATGACTTGCAACCAAAATTACACATTCTCACGAGTGCTCTAAGACCCCAGAACTCAGTTTGAAAAATCTAGAACACCCCGAAACACATGCAATCCTGCTGCTAGGGCTAACCCTAACGAACCCTAAGTTACAAAAAGTGCCAAAACTAAAGGCTTTTCCGCGCGGATTTTGTCCCAACCACTTCTACCCGGTATTAGACCTTCCCAGGAATGCCCCAAGACCCGGCAACCCACCCGCCAAGAAGCGTAACACCCCCAAACAGGCCAAAAGCAAAATCTCATACTTGCAATATTTCTGGGCCTTCGGTCCAAACGCGCTGCGTAGCTAGGCCATAAGTCGGGGTTGGCACGACGGATTTCCTGAAAAGCAAATGCAATCATGATTAGAGTGTCCCAGCAGTGCTCCCAGACCACGAAACTCACCCGCAAACACCAGGAAGCCCCCCAAACAGGCCCCCGAAAACGCTACATAGAGCAAAATGTCAGAAATAGCCAAAAAAAAAATCGGCCTGGATTTTGTCCCAACCACTTCTACCCGGTATTAGACCTTCCCAGGAATGCCCCAAGACCCGTCAACCCACCCGCCAAGAAGCATAACACCCCCAAACAGGCCAAAAGCAAAATCTCATACTTGCAATATTTCTGGGCCTTCGGTCCAAACGCGCTGCGTAGCTAGGCCATAAGTCGGGGTTGGCACGACGGATTTCCTGAAAAGCAAATGCAATCAAGATTAGAGTGTCCCAGCAGTGCTCCCAGACCACGAAACTCACCCGCAAACACCAGGAAGCCCCCCTAAGAGCACCTCAAAGGCAAGCAAGTCATCAAAAACACAAAAAAAATTCCGCCTGGGATTTGGTCCAAAACACTTTTATCCGGTATTAGAGCTTCCCAGCAATGGCCCCAGAGCCGTCAACCCAGGAGAAGACGAGTAGAAGACCCCCAAACAGCCAAAGAGCAAAAGTACAAAAATGGGGACTTAGTCAATTTTTCACAAATTTCCCAAATCACTCCGCGCGCGCTCTGCAGCTAGGCCCTAAGTCCCCTCTGCCACCATGGATTTGCTTCAAACCTCTTGCAAAGTAAAGTATATATAGCCAGCAGTGCTCCCAGACCACGAAACTCACCCACAAACACCAGGAAGCCCCCCAAACAGGCCCCCGAAAACGCTACATAGAGCAAAATGTCAGAAATAGCCAAAAAAAAAAATCGGCCTGGATTTTGTCCCAACCACTTCTACCCGGTATTAGACCTTCCCAGGAATGCCCCAAGACCCGTCAACCCACCCGCCAAGAAGCATAACACCCCCAAACAGGCCAAAAGCAAAATCTCATACTTGCAACATTTCTGGGCCTTCGGTCCAAACGCGCTGCGTAGCTAGGCCATAAGTCGGGGTTGGCACGACGGATTTCCTGAAAAGCAAATGCAATCAAGATTAGAGTGTCCCAGCAGTGCTCCCAGACCACGAAACTCACCCGCAAACACCAGGAAGCCCCCCAAACAGGCCCCCGAAAACGCTACATAGAGCAAAATGTCAGAAAAAGCCAAAAAAAAAATCGGCCTGGATTTTGTCCCAACCACTTCTACCCGGTATTAGACCTTCCCAGGAATGCCCCAAGACCCGTCAACCCACCCGCCAAGAAGCATAACACCCCCAAACAGGCCAAAAGCAAAATCTCATACTTGCAACATTTCTGGGCCTTCGGTCCAAACGCGCTGCGTAGCTAGGCCATAAGTCGGGGTTGGCACGACGGATTTCCTGAAAAGCAAATGCAATCAAGATTAGAGTGTCCCAGCAGTGCTCCCAGACCACGAAACTCACCCGCAAACACCAGGAAGCCCCCCAAACAGGCCCCCGAAAACGCTACATAGAGCAAAATGTCAGAAATAGCCAAAAAAAAAATCGGCCTGGATTTTGTCCCAACCACTTCTACCCGGTATTAGACCTTCCCAGGAATGCCCCAAGACCCGTCAACCCACCCGCCAAGAAGCATAACACCCCCAAACAGGCCAAAAGCAAAATCTCATACTTGCAACATTTCTGGGCCTTCGGTCCAAACGCGCTGCGTAGCTAGGCCATAAGTCGGGGTTGGCACGACGGATTTCCTGAAAAGCAAATGCAATCAAGATTAGAGTGTCCCAGCAGTGCTCCCAGACCACGAAACTCACCCGCAAACACCAGGAAGCCCCCCAAACAGGCCCCCGAAAACGCTACATAGAGCAAAATGTCAGAAATAGCCAAAAAAAAAATCGGCCTGGATTTTGTCCCAACCACTTCTACCCGGTATTAGACCTTCCCAGGAATGCCCCAAGACCCGTCAACCCACCCGCCAAGAAGCATAACACCCCCAAACAGGCCAAAAGCAAAATCTCATACTTGCAACATTTCTGGGCCTTCGGTCCAAACGCGCTGCGTAGCTAGGCCATAAGTCGGGGTTGGCACGACGGATTTCCTGAAAAGCAAATGCAATCAAGATTAGAGTGTCCCAGCAATGCTCTCAGACCACGAAACGCACCCACAAACAGACGGAACCCCCCCTAAGAGCACCTCAAAGGCAAGCAAGTCATCAAAAACACAAAAAATTTTCCGCCTCGGATTTGGCACAAACCACTTTTAGTGCTTCCCAGCAATGGCCCCAGACCCGTCAACTCACCTGCAAAGAGGTAGAACAACACCCCCACAAGTGCTGAGTCTTTCTTCATTGGGCGTAAACCAGCCCTCTGCTTTGATGGAAATAGGAGTCTGGAGGAGGAGGATAGAGGAGCATGTTCTTCTGAACTTGTGAACCTGAGGAATGCAGACTGCGGCACCTTCAAATAAATTAGCAAACAAGTGAAGACAGTTCTGCTGATGGGCTTGTTTTTGTGATTATCTGATTAAAGTTTGAATTATATTAACTGTGCACAACAAAGAAAGACAGACACACAGGAATAAAAGTGAATAAGGATGAAAAAGAAAGTTATTGATTCGTTGTCTCATTTTCAGGGCTCGAAGTCGGTATCACGGTCCAGGAATAAGAATAAGGCTTCGTCATCATACTCTGCGAATTCAGCCAGGGTGAGGTCAGTGCCACCTGACAGAGTAGAAATTCCCTCATCTATGGTGCTGGCCACCTCCTCTTCATCCGGCACGCTCTCTCGTACTCTTATATCTGGTGGTATGAGGTGCTGATTCATCTTGATCATTGTTAACCTCTCCACATTTTTGGGCGAGAGGCGGCTCCGTTTGGGAGTTACAATCCCACCAGCCGCACTGAAAACCCGTTCAGAAGACACACTTGCGAGTGGGCAAGACAAGTAGTTTAAAGCCAGGTTGGTGAGCTGTGGCCACAATTCTTTTTTCCCATGCCAATACGCCAATGGGTCAGAATTAACATAGACCTCTGTGGAGTCATTCAGATAGTCCTTCACCATCGACTCAAGGTCCTCCTCCAAGGTTCCTCCACTTTGCGTAGCTCTTGCTGTGCCTCTGACCTTTTGAGAACCAAACCCACGCAGAGCTAGCCAATCCTCTTCAGCCTCCAATGTTTCTGTTGTCTTTCGTGCAGATGATCCGGTTGCCGGTGTCTTTAACGGCTGAGAGGTCACTTGTGCCACAGCCACAGGTGCAGAAGTGGATTGTTTTGACTGGGGATGGCCTGCTGATGTACTGCCATTTCCTTCAATTTCCAGCCGTTCTGTTTCAAACTTCTTGGCTGACAAGGCTAGCCAACGTTTGTACTTTGTAACATCTTCATCACCAAAAGGAAAGAATGCTCTGCCTGCCAGCGCCTTTTTGTAGCGTGGATCCAGAATAGTAGCACAAATGTAATGCTGTTCTGAGTGGATCTTTTTAAGACGTTCATCACCTTGTAGGAGCTCTAATAATTGCTCAGCCAGAAGCAAAGAGTCTTTCTTTTTGTCATCTTTTCCAAACACAGAACACACCTCCTTCAGTTGGTCCTCCAGCATGTACAACAATGGGATAGCTTTTCCCAAATTAGAGTCCTCCTTGCTGACTGCACGCGTGAAGACCTCAAAAGGACGAAGCATGCGTGTTAGGCTTTCAACTATGTTCCATTGCGGCCCACCCATCCTCAGCTCCTCTATACCCTCTTTCAAGAAATATTGATCGAGTTGCGTATACTGCTCATACAGACGCTCAAGCATGTAGAAGGTTGAGTTCCAACGTGTTACCACCTCCTGGATGAGTGCTTTCACTGGCATTTGACATTGATATAGCATGCTCCTCAGCTGCTTGCGGGCCTTAAAAGAATGCCTGAAATGCTTGCAAATTTTTCGGCAGTTCTCCAATACACTGTACGCTGCACTGCGTTTATTACCCAAGAATTTTTGGACAACCAGGTTTATACAGTGCGCCAAACACGGCACTCTGAAATAGTAACCGTCCCTCATGGCCTTAACTATATTGGAGCCATTGTCCGTGGAAACATAACCAACCTTGCGTTTTAGTGGGGACAGACAGTTAAGGACCTTTGTGTTAAAGACATCCAAAATGTTTTCTGCTGTGTGACGTTTCTCCAAACCAAACATGGCTAGTGTTGCATGTTTCCGAGCACCTTTAAAAACAATGTTAGTGTCAACACCTGAGTTTAGCTTTGCTTTAGCCCCTGAAAAAGAGACCCAGTGTGCAGTGATGCACATGTAATCAGCGCCTGCGCCACTGGTCCACATGTCTGTTGTCAGATGTATAGTGTGAACAGCACTCTTCTGCAAAGCTGCCCCAATCACCTTCAGAACATCTTCATGTAGTCCTGGAACCGCAACTCGGGCAAAATAGAACCGGCTAGGAACCTTCCATTTAGGGCAGAGCGCTGTCACTAATTCTAGAAAACCAACCCCTTCTACAAAAGAAAAAGGGAGAAGGTCCAGAGCTAGCATTTTAGCCAGCTTAGTGTTATACAGACGGGTCATTGGGTGGTTGCGTTCATATTGCGCTTCTGTAAACAACATCTTTTTAATGTTGCCCTGGACCAATGATTTACGGGATGATGATGATCTCTTCGACCCAGTTACGCTCGCTGATGAACTTTTCCGCATTGATGTCTCACTCTCTCCCACACTCTTAGTGTGGCTCCCATGGGGTGTGCTGCTGACATGGGAACTGGGTGTAAGTGAAGTGTTTGAATCGTCTTCTTCTACCTCCTCGTCATCAGCAGATGACAAATCAACGTTTTCATTACGTGCAATTCCGGCTTTCTTGACCGCCTCTAGGTGCGGAAACCATTCGACAGCGTGCCTTCTCTCAAGATGACCTCTCTGGCCTCCGGTACCATAGTTAGAACCAAGCTTACCACGACTAAATCGAAGCTTACAAAGGCTACAAATGGCTACGTTTTCCTTTTTTGGGCAAACACTAAAGAAGTCCCAAACTGGAGACTTGAAATGTCTTCGGGGGCCGGAGGAGGCGGCGATACTGGTGGTGGTGGTCCTGCTGCTAATGACAGATGAAGTGGAGGATGTGGATTGCCGAACTTCAGTACGTTTTGCACTTTCACCACCACGAATTGAGGTCGAGGACGAGGTGGGTACCTTCTTGCGAAGAAATATGGAAGCGGTAGGTTTTGGTGTACTACTTAACTCCAAATCTAATAATTCCATTTCCATTGCCTCCTCGCCGACATCATCATCACGCTCAGCAGCTTCTCGGGATAGGGTCAAAATGTCTCTTTGCTGCATGCCCGGTGGGGCTGCAGTGACCTTTGTGATGACTGGCTCGTCGTCATCGTGAGAGGCTTCATCACCAGCAGTATCTGTCACTTCTTGTTGAGCCTCATCACACTCCATAGGTTTGAGTTTTTGGACGACCTTCCTTTTACGCTTAGGTTCCGGTGTCAGATCATGGTGTGCCTCACTGTCAGACCGCAGTTGTGGTTCCCAAGCTGGATCGTTATCATCAGAAGGAGGTGGGCTTGAAGAAGATGTAGACACCCCCCTTGATCTTTTCCTTGCTAGGGATGTGGAAGACAATGAATGATCATCAGGAGGAGTGGCTTCCAATGATACCTCGGCTTCATTGTCGATTTCCTGATGTGCCCCTACTTCGGGAGGAACAACTATTGTGGGCACTTGTGAACCTCCATGCACCTTTGCTTGCGCATCTCCTTTTGCTGCCTCTCCTTCCACATGTACTTGGGCGTGTACTTGCACATGGTGTTGTTGTTGCGGCTGTGTTGATTCAGGGACATTGCTGCTACTTTCTTGCGATGAGCCAACATCACTGGTCGATGGTGATTGGAGAAGTACACTGACTGCCTCTGAAGCACTCAAGGGCTTTGACTTAAGTTGGCGTGGTGGTGGAGGCACTGAACCCAATGGAGCAGGGGTGCTGCTCCCAGCTTGGTCCCCAGCAGAACCTGCTGCAGCAGGCGTACTTTTTTTTTTGCTCCCAAAAAACGTGGCGGGTGGCACACCAGCCTCCTTGGTACCTTGCTTCTTCTGCTCCTTACTAGCAACTTTCTTGCTAGAGGAGCTACGGAGAACTTTCTTTGGGGGCGGGGCCATCTTCTTCAGAGCAGGTCAGAGAGCAGGCCGCAGTTGCACGAATTGTAGAGTTGTCTGAGGCCAGACGTGCTGCATACACACACCGCTGCAGGACTTCTTCCTGGCACTGGTGGTTCTCTTGAGTCTTGTGCACCTAAAAAAAATGGAAGACAGAGGAACATCAGTTCAGTTATAGAGCACAAAAAAAAATCGAAAAACACTGCAAAATCAGCACAATCCCAATCCATCCATGCCCTCCATAATGTTTAAATTCAAGACAACCCACAGAAAGACTAGGCCCATGCAAGACTCACTAGTACCCCTGGGCATAAATAAAGGTTGAAAAGTAGGCAAAATGGTTGGAGGCCTAACAACAAAGCCTGCATTCAAAATGGCCACTTGCCTGCCAGCACATGGCCAGTGCCTGTAGCTGCACTCAAAATGGCCACCAGCCACATGGCATGTCCCTCCCCATGAACACACCCAAAAATCGAAAAACACTGCAAAATCAGCACAATCCCATTCAATCCATGGCCTCCATGATGTTTAAATTCAAGACAGCCCACAGAAAGACTAGGCCCATGCTAGACTCAAATACCCCTGGTGAAAAGGCCACAAGTACAGGCCCAAAAATCGAAAAACACTGCAAAATCAGCACAATCCCATTCCATCCATGGCCTCCATGATGTTTAAATTCAAGACAGCCCACAGAAAGACTAGGCCCATGCTAGACTCAAATACCCCTGGTGAAAAGGCCACAAGTACAGGCCCAAAAATCGAAAAACACTGCAAAATCAGCACAATCCCATTCCATCCATGGCCTCCATGATGTTTAAATTCAAGACAGCCCACAGAAAGACTAGGCCCATGCTAGACTCAAATACCCCTGGTGAAAAGGCCACAAGTACAGGCCCAAAAATCGAAAAACACTGCAAAATCAGCACAATCCCATTCCATCCATGACCTCCATGATGTTTAAATTCAAGACAGCCCACAGAAAGACTAGGCCCATGCTAGACTCAAATACCCCTGGTGAAAAGGCCACAAGTACAGGCCCAAAAATCGAAAAACACTGCAAAATCAGCACAATCCCATTCCATCCATGGCCTCCATGATGTTTAAATTCAAGACAGCCCACAGAAAGACTAGGCCCATGCTAGACTCAAATACCCCTGGTGAAAAGGCCACAAGTACAGGTCCAAAAATCGAAAAACACTGCAAAATCAGCACAATCCCATTCCATCCATGGCCTCCATGATGTTTAAATTCAAGACAGCCCACAGAAAGACTAGGCCCATGCTAGACTCAAATACCCCTGGTGAAAAGGCCACAAGTACAGGCCCAAAAATCGAAAAACACTGCAAAATCAGCACAATCCCATTCCATCCATGGCCTCCATGATGTTTAAATTCAAGACAGCCCACAGAAAGACTAGGCCCATGCTAGACTCAAATACCCCTGGTGAAAAGGCCACAAGTACAGGCCCAAAAATCGAAAAACACTGCAAAATCACCACAATCCCATTCAATCCATGGCCTCCATGATGTTTAAATTCAAGACAACCCACAGAAATACTAGGCCCATGCAAGACTCACTACCCCTGGGCATAAATAAAGGTTGAAAAGTAGGCAAAATGGTTGGAGGCCTAACAACAAAGCCTGCATTCAAAATGGCCACTTGCCTGCCAGCACATGGCCAGTGCCTGTAGCTGCACTCAAAATGGCCACCAGCCACATGGCATGTCCCTCCCCATGAACACCCCCAAAAATCGAAAAACACTGCAAAATCAGCACAATCCCATTCCATCCATGGCCTCCATGATGTTTAAATTCAAGACAGCCCACAGAAAGACTAGGCCCATGCTAGACTCAAATACCCCTGGTGAAAAGGCCACAAGTACAGGCCCAAAAATCGAAAAACACTGCAAAATCAGCACAATCCCATTCCATCCATGGCCTCCATGATGTTTAAATTCAAGACAGCCCACAGAAAGACTAGGCCCATGCTAGACTCAAATACCCCTGGTGAAAAGGCCACAAGTACAGGCCCAAAAATCGAAACACACTGCAAAATCAGCACAATCCCATTCAATCCATGGCCTCCATGATGTTTAAATTCAAGACAACCCACAGAAATACTAGGCCCATGCAAGACTCACTACCCCTGGGCATAAATAAAGGTTGAAAAGTAGGCAAAATGGTTGGAGGCCTAACAACAAAGCCTGCATTCAAAATGGCCACTTGCCTGCCAGCACATGGCCAGTGCCTGTAGCTGCACTCAAAATGGCCACCAGCCACATGGCATGTCCCTCCCCATGAACACCCCCAAAAATCGAAAAACACTGCAAAATCAGCACAATCCCATTCCATCCATGGCCTCCATGATGTTTAAATTCAAGACAGCCCACAGAAAGACTAGGCCCATGCTAGACTCAAATACCCCTGGTGAAAAGGCCACAAGTACAGGCCCAAAAATCGAAAAACACTGCAAAATCAGCACAATCCCATTCCATCCATGGCCTCCATGATGTTTAAATTCAAGACAGCCCACAGAAAGACTAGGCCCATGCACCACTCACTACCCCTGGTCAAGGCCCCAACAACAGGTCAAAAATCGAAAAACACAAAATTTTACAACAAAAAAAAAATCGAAAAACACAGAAAAATCAGCACAATCCCAATTCATCTATGGCCTCCATGATGTTTAAGTTCAAGACAACCCACAGAAAGAATCAGTTCACCCACCACTGGGCAAAAGGCCCCAAAACAGCCCAAAAATCGAAAATCCCAAAATTTTAGTTGCAGCAACTGTAATGCCCCAAACAAACTTACTTGTAAAATTTCTAATCCAACAGTGATCCAAAGAAAGTCAAAAAGGCCTCAAATCCAAAGATCCAGCAGCATCCACAAAAAGTAATCCTTCCAGGTCCACATCCAAATGAAAAGTGACCAGGAGATGGACAAAGCACTGGGAGGAGCCTGCTGAACAGGAACAGGAAGTTGAAGACTATGGGGCACTTCCTTCCTCCCACCCCCCTGCCCCCCTCCCCAAAATGGACTCCTCGCTAAAAAAGTGCAGGCAAATGTCAAACTAAGGAGTTATTCACATAAAAATCATCATTTCTAGAAGGTTTATGCTGCTTGCTGGTGGATTTCTTGCGCAG
This sequence comes from Lissotriton vulgaris, assembly GCF_964263255.1. Classification (NCBI taxonomy): domain Eukaryota; kingdom Metazoa; phylum Chordata; class Amphibia; order Caudata; family Salamandridae; genus Lissotriton; species Lissotriton vulgaris. The sequence goes on along the minus strand of NC_141687.1, from coordinate 1,883,872,318 downwards.
AATTGCAAATTTATATTTTCGCTCGCCGCATCTCAAATCTCGCAATTGCGAAGTACCGCGAGACGTGATCTCGCCGTACTCGCGTTGACAAGCTATCGCTGGCAAGCCGCGATGACGTAATCGCGCTCGCCAATTCCCGCGGGATCACACAGCAAGATCCAAAATGGCGCAGCACTCGCAAACTATCGAAAAAAACAACTCGGCAAACGATGATAAACGCCGCGCGCCGCAAAAATTGTATCACCAACGCCGCGCGCCGCCAAAAAAATCCGCTGCGTGCGAATTTGCGGATTTTGCGGGAAATCCGCAAATCTCGCGGATTGCGGATTTCCCGAAAATCCGCAAAATCCGCGAGCGGAACGGATTTTCCGCCCACGCTTAATTAGCCCTACCAGTAGTCCCAAAACAAGTAAATGCAAACAATGGGACAGGTAGCCCTAATCCCTACTTCCAATAGAAATCCTAACCCTACTCTAAGTCCCACACCTAGTCCAGCAACCAATCACACCAGAAACCCTATTCGCTACTTCCAATTTACCGTCTAACCCTAGCCCTAGTACCACCCTATTCCCAACAACCAATAACATAGGAAGCCCTAGTCCCTACTTCCAATAGAAATACGAACCCTAGCCCTAGTTCCAACCCTACTACGGTTGAATCACGGACCTAGAAACCAATCAGAACCCTCAAATATCCAACCAATGAGGACATTAATGCTAATCCAATAGAAACACCAGATACAACCACCAATCCGTGTAGACATGTACCAACCACTAGTAGACCATATAAGGTCCCAGCGACCTCAGACAAGGTTTGCTGGCCAGGGAGTTGGAAGCTGCTTCTCCTGTTCAGAATCTCCTAGGCGACAGACAGGCTCAATCCACACTTTGGACTTCAGCAGGTATGGGCCTCACTAACTTGAAATCTAACAATACTGTCAGAATAAAACTTTACTCCCTCTGTTGACCCAAAAACGAAGTGCACAGGCCCTAGTAAACGCAGTTTAAACAGCTCACAGAATCACCCTCTGATGTACAAAATCCCTGTTGCTGGAGCGGGGGGACGCAGGGGGATGGTTTCACGGGCTTGTGAACACAAAATGGTGGCTGGGAGTGCACTGTTTTAACATACAGGTTTTAGCACAGAGCAAAGGAGAAATTTGGAGGGAAAACAGAATTGTCACAAAGGAATGAGAGGGACAAAGAAAAGAGGTTGGACTGCAAATCCCACAATTCAGCACGTTAAATGGAAGCAATCATGGACAGGGAAAACCACAAGTTTAAAACACAAAACAGGTGATAAAATATGCAATTACAGGCAGGCTAAAACTACAATTTTAAACTGTAACAACCACAGGTAATGACAGTAAACACAGAAAGTGAAAATCTTTTTTTAAGCAACCTTTTGTCTTGGAAAGAGACAGCACTAGTCTGTCTCCTTACCACTTCCTGGACTCTGCTCACTGCAATCTGGGGCACAGGTAGGCTGCAACTCACAAGATAGAGGAGAATGATTTGGGGTGCACCCAGCAAGGCCTTAAGGGGCCTGGGCAGGTGTAAGAGGAGGGCTCAGACTTGCCTGGTAGCTGAATAGACAATGGTCTGCTGGCCTGGGGGTGAATGCAACTGCGCCTTGCCTGTGTGAGCCTGGTCCAACTGGGAGGCCAGAGCTGCATGTCACCACTGTAGGCTGAGAGGCTGTAACTGTACTTTACCACTGTAAGCCTGTTTGCCCTGAGAGTCCGCAACTATGTCATGCTTCTTGGACCTGCCATTCTGCATTCACCCAGCAACTTCAATACCTGTTACAGTCTCAATGGTTTCCCTCCCACTGGAATCTAGGAATAGGACCATGGAGCAGTCGCGCAGTCTTCATTCACCTGCCCAAAGGATGCAGGCGGTGCTGCAGGGTAGTTGCACTGGCTTAGCCTACACAGTCTCGGGTGCAGTGGGGAGTGACTGGGCAGCCTAGCATCTCCCCTCTGTGGCTGTGTTCAACACTTCTTGCTAGCTACATAGTGCATGGGTATACAGAAGCAACCTCATCTCCCAGATTCTTAGGAGAGCTTGAGGGACAGAGTTATGTGTAGACATATTCGAAGGATGTTTGGGGCCATAGTGCCTTATACAGAATTTTCTTTTGAGCATGGTGGCTTTGGTTCCAGGTCACATCCTAATTTTCTTTTTCCCACTATAAAAGTCATTTTCACCAGATTCTAGTAACTAGAGTTTTCTATTTGCTTCACGATCTCCAACACATTAGGTATGCTTTTTTATCCTTTTTTCTTTCTTTTACTTGTCCTGCTCGCTTATCCACAAGCTTGTTGGCACGGTTAGCTCCTCTTCTAGGTCTTCCATTCACTTGTATTGCCCATGAGGTTTTTATAAGCCCAAGGTTTTTTTACAGCATGGCAGTTTCTTTTTGGGGACACACTTTAAATGTGTTGACACAGCATCACCTGGCATTTGGACCACTGAAAAGGATTGTTACCTTTGGGTAATATCTTGTCAAAAATCGAAGACCGGACATGGCACTTTGCAGAAGGTAATATCAATGGACTTGATAGCATCACAGAGAATCTACTATGACAACAGAAGATGTGGGCTGCGCTCGTTTTGCCGCTTGAACTACAAGGACCATTGCCTGGCATCACAAGGCTTCACATATGACTAGAGCAAAATGACTGAGACTTGAGCTAAGGAAGGCCCCTATGCCAGACATCACAATGCTTCACCCATGCCTGGAGCAATATGACTGAGACATGCACTAAGGAAGCAAGAGCAAGGACTTGAGTTTTATCCCAAAGCAAGTCAAGGATAAGAGCAAGTGACTGAGTTTCACTTCAAGGCTTCATGGTGGCAACTTTAATGTTATCTGCACCTGTGCTTAATTCATGACTCTCCCACCATAAACTGGGGACTGTACCTCTGGAAGGGAGGATAACTCATGTTCTGAAGAACCCAAACCAAGGATATAACCCTGGGTTTGATTACAATAAATTAATTGTGAGGCTGTTCGTTTTGCTGTAAGATAAAAGTACCTTCTTTTAGAAAAGAATATAAGCATTATGGCGGATAATACATTGTTGCGTCTATTGGTTAACTGATAAGCTGTTTCCCTCCACACTAACTCTCTGAAAAGGATGTGACAGTTTGCACTGTCTACCCTGAGAGTCATGTATGAAAACGGTTGTACTTTGTTCAGTTTGTAGAGCCTGAGGAGGATAGACATTAGTGGCAAATTAACTCAATCACCACAGTAAGGGCGTAGTAGGTGGCCGCCTGAACTGGGGTTGACACTCTGGTAGTGGTAATTACTGGTATAGAGCCTCTCTCAGTTTTTGTTCATGTGCGTATGGATGTGTATTGTAGAAAGCATGATATGTCACTTTGAATTCCCTACTTCCTGGACTCAGTGGGAATTTGTTGCAGCCCTGCCCCAGCTGCAGCCCACACGGGAAGTGTGGTGCCATTGCATGTGTCACTGCCAGGGTGTTTAACCATTGTTGGAGCCCTCTCAATAGCAATATCCAATGCACCAATCCTTTTGCCTGATCCCTCTCATTATTATTATAAGTGAGGCCTCACCGTTATAGCACAGGGGCCCGATTATGAATGCTATCTGACAGAGCTCTCTTAAATAGTGACCATCTCTACCACAGCCAAGGTCCATATAGCATTTCTTGATTCCTATATCCCCCGAGAAATGTTTACAAATTATTAGCCATACAACTCATCCAAGCTATCAAAAATGATTTGCAATGAAATATTGTGCACAGATGTAGGCTCACTGAAGTTTCAAATAATTGGTTTCATAGTATTTCAAGATTGGCCAGAGTTCAGCCAGAGTAACCATCCGATTTCTCTCCCATACCTATTCCGCTAGTGACTTCTTCACAAAGACAGAGTCTACTTTCAATGGAGATTAAAATATCTGTATAAGTTGTGAAGTTGTTATACCTCAGTCAGTAGTGTCTCACTACATCTAGTTTTCGGGATAACTAGATATCAGTTAAACAATTATGTTGTTTTCCAGTTCTCCTGTGATATCAAATACAGTCGCCCATTTTCTGTACCCAGAATCTTAAGGACCAAGTCTAGACTAGACACCCTCCTCCACATCTCTTCTTTAAATTGCCCAAAAATAATCTGCCCATCATATAATTATGGCGCTGTTGGAAATGGCCCTTTTTGCAGGTTTATCCCCAAACTTTTTGCCTTCTTCCTCCTCTGTTTTTGACTTTTTTGCTGGCTATAAGACTGTAGGCACTTTACCACTGCTGACCAGTGCTAAAGTGCATACGCTCTGTGTAATGTAATGGAATTTGGTTTCCCTAATTCTGGCTTAATTGATTCACTGATAAGTCCCTAGTACAGTGCACTTCATGTTCCCACGGCCTGTAAACCAAGTGCTATTAGGGGGCCTGCAGCACTGCTTGCTCCACCCACATGAGTAGCCATTCAAACCTGTCTCAGGTCTGCCACTGTAGAGCCTGTGTGTTCAGTTTTAATCTGCCATGTCAATCTGCCAAGTTTGCCTACTTGCCAGGCCCAAACCTTCCCTTTTACTACATGTAAGGCAGTCCTAAGTTGGGCCCTTTGTAGCCCCATGGGCAGAGTGCAATGTATCTAAAAGGTAGGACATGTATGCTTGAGTTTTACATGCCCTGGTAGTGAAAAACTGCTAAATTCAATTTTCACTTCAGCAAAGCCTATCTCACCCTTAGGTTAGCATTGGAGCTGCCTTGCAACATTTTACAAGTGTACCTTCCTATTGGGAGCAGGTAGAAAATTGGAGTTTGGTGTCTCTGGATTCGCAATTTAAAAACACATCTTTTAGTTCAGTTGTTTTTTAAATTGCTGGTCTGAAAATCCCACTTTTAGAAAGTTTGCATTATATTACTTTAACCATTCTGTGCATCTGCCTGTCCCTAGAATACATATCTGTGTCAAGGTGACAGCTGGGCTTTGTGAATACCTTCTAGATAGCCAAGCACTAAGGAAGCTGAGGTGTGTCCTGCAGTTCCTGATGTCCCATCACCAGGCTGATGGGTCTTCCTGAGCTAGAGTGGTGGCAAGAGTTGACACTTACCCTAGAATAGGGCTGTGCCTGTCCCCACACAAAGAGCTGCATACCCCACTGAAGTATGTCTGGAGCCAAGGCCAGAAAGGGTGGGTTCTTGTGCACTGCAAAACCTTTCCTTGAAGTCTCCCTACTTTAAAAGGCTAAAATGGGTATAAGTACTGGACCTCTGACATCATACACTCAACGCACTTCTGGACTGAGGACATTCTGCCAGGAAGAAAAGCTGTTGTGCTACCAGGAGGGACTGTCACTTTGCTGCTTGCTTTGTTGTGTTGATCTGCTGCCTGCTTCTTCTTGTCTGGGAGTCAGAGGACTGGACCTTACTGTCCGAATCCTGCTTTCTAAGGTTCTCCAAAGGCTTCACGCAGCTTGCCTCCTGTTTCTGAAGTCTCAGGAACATCAAAGACTTCACCTGCATCTTGTGCAACCAGCACCTGGGCTCCTCTGCTTTGAGTTCTGCCCTGCCAAGTGGTGCCAAAACCAGTCCTGGGCCCTTGAAGGTGAATTTAGTGCTGCAATCAAGAATTGATGTCGCAATGGAGAAGCGTCAGTCAGAAGCAGCGCTTTTCTTTTTAAGCACTGCATTTTTTATTTAATCTTTAAAAATGCATTTCGTGAATTGTGTATGTTGGGTTTTTGTCAGTCTTATCTTGTTTTGGTCTTCTAAATATTGGCTATTTCCTAAATTAGAGTGGAGTCCCTATTGTTGTTTTTTAACTATGTTACTGTGTTTGTGTGTGTGTGTGCGCACAAATACTTTGCAACTGGTCTCTTTAGTTTAGTCTGACTGCTCTGTGCCAAGAGGGTGAGCACGGGTACACTTTTAGTGTGTACTACACTTACCGTGACTAGAGTGTGGTTCCCTACTTGGCCAGGGTGCATCCCTGTGCCAACGATAGTCCCCATTTCTAACAGGCCCCATCATGTGTTAGTATAACATTGAGTAGTTCACCATCCCTCATGCTGTTATTGATACCTCCCCATCTGAGCCGTGTCACAATCTATTGATTTGGAGACCCCACAGAACCACAAGCTGTAGGAAAAAATGATGGCATATTCCACTCCTATACTCATGCAACCATTCATGCAAGGTCCGGCTTACAACCTATTTCCAGACAAGGTATGTGTGCCGGGCATGGTTTTAAATAAGGAAGGGATTCTTGTTCTACCTTATAACTAATCAGACAAAACAACAGTGCTGTACGACCACGCAGAAATAGCATTTTAAGTTAGATTGGGTTTTTATAAAAGTATCTATTATGAGGCCATTGTGTAAATCTGTTATGTCTTGAGCTTGGTAGGATTTATTCTAGGTACTGAGGTCACTTTCATTTGAAATGTTATTTTAACATATTTCTGCTGTTGATTCTTCTGCAAATATTCCTGATGAGCTGTGCAAAGCATCTTCCCGTGATCCTGCAACAACATGATAATCATTTTGCACGACGTAAGTATGCTACACTGCCTTAGGAGCTACATCGACATTGATATTTACTCTTGTGCGTATATGAAGTGGAATTAGAAGGGAAAAAACGGATGCCTGCAAAAAAGTATCCTTGTCAGTGTATCCTTTTCAGCCATTTTCTCCTCTGGGCTCTGATGCTTCCCCATGGCCTGAGGCATAGCTGTCTCCTCAATACTTTCTAGCCCCTGTAACACAGAAACGAAAAGACAATGTTTGCTTTAAACATAAACCACTCGTGACTAAGGACCAAAAAAACGTACTCGCTCCCACAAGGTCATTGAAAAATTAGGCCTGACATAAGTCAGAGCCACTAGTGTATTTCTGAAAGTCCCCAGCTGTCTGCAATTTGCGCTAACATATGTATGCTATTTCGCCTTAGCTGTAAATGTGCTTTCCAAAAGCGGAGATGGATGGGTGTGTGGGTGGATGGAAGGATTTGTAGTCCAGTGGATGTGTGGATACAGATAAAGAATACAGATAAATATTATACATCTTTATATTTACTGCAAATGTGGATACTTAAAGATTCTAGTGAATATTTTAAAGGGACCTTGGAATATATAACGAATTTCACAGGACCCTTTGACCGTGTACATCCGGGAGTTGCCACATGGAGGGCCCGATTCACAGAATGAACTTAAGACTTAATCCTAAACTTACTACTATTTTGGTATTCACAGAATGCACTTACTACTTTTGGCATTCACAGAATGAACTTACTACTTTTGGTATTCACAGAAGTTAGGATTTTGTCTTAAGTTTGTCTTAAGACAAACTTAAGACAGACTTAAGACAGACTTAAGACAAAATCCTAACTTCTGTGAATACCAAAAGTAGTAAGTTCATTCTGTGAATGCCAAAAGTAGTAAGTGCATTCTGTGAATACCAAAATAGTAGTAAGTTTAGGATTGAGTCTTAAATTCATTCTGTGAATCGGGCCCGGAGTGTTCTTTGGCTAGACACTTAAAGTTAGACACGCTTTATGATGACCAAATACATTGTACATTTGGCCAACTGTTCCAAACTTATTAGCAAATGAATACTTCAGTGAATCTCTTTTTAACCGGGTTTCCCTCAACAGATCTGCATGAAAACTGAACATATTTCTAGTAAGGTAAATATGGTAAATGCCAACTAAATTGCCAGCATATCCATCAAACACCCCTATAATGAAAGTAAAGTAATATGTCGCTCAAAATATCTCTATGATTAACCAGCTCAAAAACACTGACCCCTTTTTGTAATTTACGTATCTACAAAACAACTACACACATTTGCACAAATACAGCATAGGCACACATCTGAGTAAAGTTCATGCCACATTTGGTGTAATTCAATTCAGTGTTTTTGCCGTAGTTAAAAACTTGGGGCCACATGCATCAAAATTAGGGATTGTGATTCCTAAATTGCGATTTTTAAGAAATCGCAATTTAGGAATCGCTTTTCCTTATACATGTAGGAATTGCAAAAAAATCGCGATTCCTACACATTGGTTGGGTGAGGACATTCTTTATTTACACATTCATTCCTATGGGCCTAGAGGCCCATAGGAATCAATGGGAATTGCATACGCTATTTGCGAGTACCAAATAGGTACTCACAAATTGAGCATGCAATTTAATGGGTGCAAGGTTGCCAAAAAGACACCCTGATGCATCCCTCAAACTGCAATTTAAAAACATGTTGCACACACACACATGTCCCAAAGGCATGTATGTGTGCAACATAGAACTTTGAAAAATACACTTTTGTGCATTTTTCAAATTTCTCGCAAATTACCATCACCTTTGAGTTGATGGTAATTTGCATTTCTTAAATGTGAAATCACAATTTTTTTTGCTGCATTGCATTTAGGGAATTGCATATAAGTGATCACAATTTAAGTAATAGCAAATTAAGCGATTACTTAAATAGCGATTTTTGCATTTGGGATGATGCATCCCAAATGCAAAAATAGCAGTCGTGAAGGGGCAGATTCTGTGAATCCGCCCCTCTGCGACCACTATTTTCAATGATGCATGGGGACCTTAGTTTTGTATTGGAATTGGTTGGGTGAGGACAAAATTTGAATGGAGCACACTAAAGTCAGATGGGCAGATTTACAAGGACTGGCGCATCCCTGCATATCAGCAGGCATGCGCCAGGTAAGATGCTTCACGCAAGTTTACCCTTGCGCCACAACAGATGCGCCGCATTTACAATGGGGCGCATCGTGGCGCAAGAATAACCAGATGTGTGACGCATCTGATGGTGTAAAGGGTGGCGCATTGCTGGAGTCGTGTCTCAAGCACAATGCAACTCCAGCAATGCCCAGGGGCTGCCCACACCTATCATGCTGCATCATGCCTTACGCCTGCTTCAAGCAGGCACAGGGTTTGACGCAGCGGTGTCGGAAAAGTGACTCTGTGAAATCTTGTAGATTTCACTGCATCACTTTTCCGAGGCTTTTTCTAACTGAACGCCCACCCTGCATACATTAAACCTAATGCGTGTTTAATGTGGGGCAAGGCTTTACAACGCGACGCATCTCCCTAGATGCGTCACATTGTAAATAAGGCGTAACATGGCGCATGGTTTACGTCACCGCTGCATCACAGAAGTGACGCAACGGTGGCGTAAATGTGTCGCAAGAGGCTTGCAAATCTCCCCCAGAATTTCTTACCTTTTTTATAAGAAAACTAAAATTACTCTACATGTTGTGTTGTTTGACTGTGACTTTTGTGGAACCCCCGGAGTACCTCTTGTGGACGTGGTTGCATGGCATGTGGAGCGCTCTGGTGCCTATGGCCCAAAATGTTATCAGCCGATCTCACTCTTAGATTCAATCCTGAAGGTGGCTGGAAGAATGCTACTTTCTAGATTGAAGAACTGGGATGAGGATAAACAAATCATGTCAGAGACCCAGTTTTTGAAAAGGGGTAGGAAAAGTCGATCAATGTCTCAATTTGAGTCTCCGTATCGGGAAATACATTTAGCAAGCGAAGGCCTTATTTATACTGCATTCATAGACCTTTCCAGTGCATTTGATTTTGTGAACCACAACAAAATTTGGAATATGACAACTATTTTGGGCATTGAGTGCCCCTTACTTCATTTTTTGAGAGAAATGTATTTGAGTGCTAATCCCAGAGTTTGGTTTGGGATTCATGTGGAGTACACACAGGAGTTTACCATTGGCCATGGAGTAGGTCAAGGCTGTGTGATGACATCTTTTCTCTTTACTCTTTAATAATCTGAGCATTGTTCTTGAGGAAGTAAGAATGAACATTCAACTAACTGGACAAAGACCGATACCCGCAGTTCTGAATGCAGATGAGGCATACTCGTGGCTTGTACTCCCAGAGCGTTCAATCTTTGATTGATTCATTCATTAAATATATCGCTATCTTAGACTTTAGTGTGAATCTGTCAAAAACCTTCATTATGAAATGTGGTCCAAAGGCAGATAAGTCTTACCAGTTTTAAGTAGGGGCTATTAAGGGTGAAATTAGGGGTAGGCAGAACTCTTGCAGTTTTAGTTCGTGGAATTCTGTGGAGTTACCTAAAAACTGAGCTTGATTCTGCAGAGTTCTGCAAGCACCGGAATTCCGGTCCGTCACGCTGCTCTCACTGTTTATTAGCACCTGGAACTTGTTCCACGCTGTAAAATCAGTACAAATGGCACCTTGTGGCGCACGAGAGCACACTGCCTCTTTCTGCTGCTCAAGTAGATTTTCTTTTCAAGTGGCAGCTTTCTCAACGTGAGCGTTAGCGATCGGCCGTGATTGCCCGCATCCGGAAATCTCGCCTGGAGGTGGTCTAGTACTCATTAATGTTGGCAAGCCGCCTATGAGAAAAACTCTGCCAGATGGCGTTTGACGGACGTTTTGCCAAACTCACCACTTTGCTTAGAGCAGGCAAAACTCTGCAAACTGCATTGATGGAGCGGAGTTTACTGCTAATCGCTACTTAAAATTACATGCACTATCTCCTACTTGGGATTGTTGTTTGATGTTCGGGGTACATGGATGGTCAAAGAAAAATGCAGATAAATAAACCAACTGCTGCTTTAAATACAATTTAAGTAAAATTAGGGAGGAAGCCCCTTGAAGAGCTGTGTACTATATATAGAGCAATTTGTACCACTTTTTGCCCAATATGAGGCAGGCGTTTGGGGCTATGCCAATTTCGGAAAACTACTGTGTGTAAAAACATCTGCCTAAGAAGTACATTTCCATTTCACAAGGAATTTTTCCCTATGTTTGAGTCAGAATTTGGACCCAGCCTGAGGCATGTTTAAACAGGAAGATTATTAATGAATATTTATTTTTGATCAGGCAGATACAATTTCATGGCTCAAATATGTTAAGACCATGTGTGACAAGTTAGGTAGACCGCATAATTTTATTGACCTTTCCTCCCTATATGGTTTTAGGGAGGCGATTAAGCACATGTCAATGAATTTGTTGGAGGGTCAAATGTTTTACCAGGAGTGTGGAAAGTCTAGTGTTTTAAATCATCAACTGGTGTTAACCAATTAGTGTATACAATGTTATCTGGACATGTGCATACCCCTCAGCATAGATATGTTTGAACCGAATTCAGATGTAATATCGTCCATCAATTTGTGTCCTTCCCTTGACGAAATAACTGGTCCCCCACCCTTGTCAAGGGCCTGTGTGATGGTGTTAGTGAACATTGCACATTACTTTTGGTTTTAATTGTATGATGTTCCCTGGGGACAATTCATAAAGCTGATGTTGTGACAGTTCAAATGTATACAATGAAGAGCACCTTTGCTTTCTTATACAGCAATTGTACTCTCTTGAAATCTGGTCAGCTGTGGCCAAGTTTTTATGTAATGCTATAATAATACACAGGAATATTAGTGGATAATCGATTAAAAGGAGTTTTTGTATGTTTATATATTTTTCTTTAAGGATATCTTAGAAAGGTGTTGTTATATCGATATTTTCCATACTGTTTTAACATATGAAGATTTTCGATGTATTTACTTATTTATTTATTTTTCCTTTTAATAAAGTATATTTTTTATTGTTGTCATTTGATGGTTTTAAGCTGAGACCGAACAAAGCTTATTGGTATTGGAATTTTTGTTGTTGTTTGGGCAGAATAGTATACATTCTGTCTATTTTGGGGTTAAGGGTTAGATAGCTCTCTTTCATCCAGTTTTGAATCTTAAGATCCTAGAGGTGAATCGTCTGATAATGTTGTGGCCTTTATTTGCATATTGGTGGATAGAGACACTTGGCTCTACTTATAGGTTAAATAGTGTGGGGGTTAGAATGGATCTTTGTGAAACCGAAAAGTAATAGGAACTGGGTCAGAGACATTGCTGTCAATTTTCACAATTATGGGCCAATTGGAGAGGAAGAAGGAAAAAGATTTGAGTCTTTAAGTCGAAGCAGTGATCATGAGAGGGGACCATCTGGAGTGAATAATTGTGTCAAAAGCTGCTCTAAGATCAAGTTAAACTAGGGGCAGGATTCTCCAGCATTCAGTGAATATCGTCCAGGATTTTTAACCATGCTATTTCAATTCCACAACCCACACTGAATCCAGATTGGTGTGTTATCTGTAATTTTTCATTATTAATGAATTCTGTGAGTTGTGGAGGGATGTAGTTTTCAATAGCTCTTAAGGGAGGTTGGAGATATTCCAATATTTGTATGATAGATTTGCATCAAGATTGTTTTTTTTTAGCCAATGGATTATTTGGCAACATTTGAGAGAGTCAGAAAAGCAACTTTGTGTGAGGGAAGCATTAATAATTTAGCACCAAACTTCTGTAAAAAAAAGTGAAAAATGTGCTTCGATTAAAGCTTATGGGGTGAGATCATAGAGGTAAGGTATGGTATTGATGTTTTTGACAATGTTGAAAAGGTTATCTTGTGTGACCAGTTTGACAACACTTCAAATGTTAGTTGACTTGGTCTTGATCATTGAAGGAGCATCTTTGGGTGAGGCGGTTGACTGAAGTGATAAACGTTTGTTGGGAAAGTTCCAGAATGCCTTGCAATTGATGGCAAATGTGTCAGAATGGGGTGTCCCTAGAGGGGAAAAGTTGGAATGTGTGTATTAGACGAGAGTTCTGGTTGAGATCCAAGAAATCAGAAGAGAGGTAATTAGGAAGTTGGATTTCGTCTGAAGAATGAACTACTTATATATCTTTCTAAGTGTTTTCAGCTTTGTGTGAATTATTGGTGAGGATTTCCTTAATTTTTCGATTTTATGTATTTCTTTTCTTTTGGAGTTCATATATTAGAAATGATTACGCGTATAAGTTTGAAGAAGGAAGATAATAATTGATTATGTGTTTCGTTTGTGGAGGGATGTATGAAGGTTGGGCTAAATGTTTTGAGTGGCACAGTATGGAATTTGGTAATCGCTCATTGTGGGTGCCTGATGGTTAATGTGTTGTTTCATGATGGTGGGTGCATGATGCTGGATGTCTGTGTGTGTATAATGATGGCTGCTTAAATGGTAGTGGTGTTGGTGTATTAACATGACTGTGTAGTTGTCTGATAGAGGGTGTGAGTGTGTAATGTGCAGTTGTCTAAAGGGTGTGTGCAGGTGCATATTATTGGTGGTGTGGACATGTAATGGTGGGTGTGTGGCCCCACTGTGCTGCTGTGCACTCCACTTTCTTTCTGCACGCCTGTGTTGCTTGCGACTCCGCTGGCCATCTGTATGCTTCAACTTACCATCCATCTCCCCTCAGTGCGGTGTAGCCCTTCTCTGCACCATACACTCTTGTAATATCTGTTTGCTGCCCCACAGTGGTCCTGCAGCCTCTAATGTGACCCTTCACCCCTTTTAAATCTCTGCATGCCCCCTGTCTACACTCTTTGTGCCCCCTATAGCGTTTTTCGGTGTCCTGCACCCCATGCACCATTCCGTTTGTGCTGCACTGCCCTACCCTTCTTCTGAGTGTGCCCTTCTGCCACCTACAGCTACTCTGTGTGCTGCCCTACAAATTGGATGCCCCTCTGTGTGCCTTCTGTCTAACTCTACAGCTCCTTTGCGTACTCCCTACATCTGCTCTATGTGCCCTAGACCAGTACAGCTCCTTTTTTAACACTAACCCACAAGCGGATCCTCTTTGTGCCTCTTCATCTCTCCTGCATCCCTTCTGTAAGTTTCCCACCTCCATTGGATGCATTATGTGCCACCTTCTTCACTACAGCCATATGTGTGTCAGGGACACTCACGTTTTAAATCAGAACATTGAATACTTCCTGGTCGTGAGCCTTGGAAGGGCAAACGAGGGCCTGCTTGGTAATTTATAAAGGTACTCTATAAAGATTCTTCTGGTTTCATTTCTACACCTGCATCTTCAAAGCTGAGAGTGGTTGCAGACACTGAAGTTTTGGAAACTGTTCTGCATATCTGTCTCACATGTTAAGTGGAATTCTGTGTGTATGACATTGTTTTGGGTGACCTCGGTATCTTCTAAAAGTTTGACATCGTCTCTTGTCTAAGTGATGCTGTTATAACACCCTGTAACTCCTGTGAGCAGCCGTGTTTTATTGCAATCATGGACGAGTGAAATGTGTGGTATTATACAGATGTTGGCATCTTAAGATGTAGCCACAAAACAAAAACAACTACTTCCAGAGGGTTAATAACAGAGTACACTGAAATTCAACCACTGACAAGTTGATGAAAGTAAAGTTAGATTACAGTCCTGTACTGTAATTGGTGTATCTGCAGCATGCATGTTCTACACTGTGCAGTGATTCCAAATTTGTTTTGCCTGGAAGCTGTACAAAAGAACTTCTAATTATGTAGCAATTAACCGCCTACTCCCAAACATTCATTTGGAAGACAATTAGATTTTTTCAAGGCTTCTCTCGAGCAACTGTTAATTTAGCACATACCTCACCTTAGCCTACCCCAATTTTCAGAAGTTTCGCTAAATAAAAGCATAAGATTCATCAAGGGTCTAAGGTCATAGTTTTACCTTTTTTTCCTTTTTTCGTGCCTTTCCTTGTAACTAGGCTCGCTAGAGGCTCTCGAAAATTAAGGCATTTGATAATCATAGCAAATAGGTACATTAACATTACTTGAAATGCCCTTTATCTGACAACTCCCCTGGAGCAATGGATGCTCTATCACGAAACAATTACTAATGGCAACAACTGATTTGAATTGTTAAATCGTCGCTTACCTCCTTAACTCATCTGCTGATAGTTGTATTGTGCATCTGCTACTCAACCATTATTCACTATCTCTCAGAGCAGTGTTTTTTGGTGGGCAGGTGTTTACTTGCATGACAAAAAACATGCCCGAATCAAAAAAACAATACTCTCAAGTATCTAACTTGTGCTAGCGGTTTCCAGTGGGTACTTGTACTCATTTTTGGGGCTAGGCTTTTTTAAGGAAGGATAAATAAAGGGAGAAATGAGGGGGGAAAGCATAAAGAAAAATACAGAGCAACAGTGACAAAGGGAGATTCGTATGAGTGAAAAATAACCTGCAAGATTGAGATAAAAAACAGGAAGAAAGAGGAATGAGGTGGAATCAAAACCTGTGACTGTGCTGCGAGTGGCACTGAGAGTTTCCCGCCAATACGTCTCGAGCGATCTACATTGATGAACCACAGATAAAAAGACAAAGCGATGAAACTGGTTCTAGGATTCCCACCAAAGAGATTCAGGCATCCAAGATCCATGCTACTGATGTAGCACGATTTATAAAAATCATAAAGCATGACTCATTCACAATTTAAGGGCACGAACAATTGAAAGTACACTTTGCACATGTTAGGGAGAGTGGCTCATGAAAATGAGACAAGGGTAGTAGCAGCGCCATAAAAGCATGCTTAAATGTGAGATGAAGAAAACTTACATACAAGACAATGCTAATACATATAAACAAGTTTTACTAATCAATTTCTAATAAACATGTTGCTTATTAATGTATAATGATGATATTTTGATGTTAGGTGAAGTGGCCTAGGGTTTTGATGCTTTGTGTCAGTATGCATCATTTAGAAAAGTCAATGCAAAAAACGTTTTGAAATGAAGTACAAGCTCAAAACTCTGTAGTTATACAAGAGCTTCTATAGTTTATGGAAATTTCAAAAAATGTTTGTAATATGAGTTTAGGAAACGATGCCCCTATGTGAATGTTGAGAAAAATTGTGGTAGTAGGGTATTCCTATTGGTAGCTATTTTCATGTAATAATGATTTGTGAATGTTCTATATATACTTTCTTTTGAATTGATTTAATTACATTATATTTGATGTTGGTTTAAAGCTCATTTCATTTAAAGGAGCTATGCTAACTTAAAGGCCTTTACTAAATGCTTTTTTCCAGTACTGACTGTCATATAGTTACTGCTTACCTATATACCGTGTTAAGTTAGCATGAGCTTATTAAATGTTTAAACGCCATTTTACCTTTTTGCTGCTTCTGCACACGACACAGAATTGTTGCTTTAGCTTTCAGCCTAGAAGAGCGTTGTGATTTATAAGAGAATAATATGTTATTGCTCTGATAACATTGCTTAGCAGACGGCGTCTGTACAGTGAGTGCTGAAGCCTTGAAGGATGAGTAAACACGGTGGTATTGTAAGGTCTGATCTTCGCACTTCCCTAGACATAACATAAATGCAGCTGCTGGCAAAACTGGGTTTAGGCGTGTTTTATATTGCTCTGCACAAGAACAGATAAACACAATTGATGGTCCTTCGCAGGCAGAGAGCTGGTGGAAGACAATGTGATCCTCTGCCACTGAGAGATTGAGGTATGGGGTCGCCCTGCTAAAGACCAAAGAGACCTTCTTAGATATAATATAATATGCTAGTTAGGGAGGGTGAGAATTAGGTGTTGTTAACTCCTATTCATTTCAACATGTTAGCATGTTGTCACCTTTTGCATTTTATGGACTAGTAACTATGCTGATAACATTGCTTCTTATAATATGTTTGCTTGTATTATCTAAGATACTGCGTTTGAGAACCCGGCATTAGTAAATAAATATTTCAAATATGCATGTGTCCTCATTTACTCCACGTTCTGGTTTGAAATGACTATATAACGAAAGAGTGTCTATGTGTTCCACCGACCTGAGGTATTCTAAGATCATGTTCTGGTTTGTCTAAACATTGGGAGTTTGTTATGACCAATGAGACACTGTAGCTAGCTCGGTATGGGGATTTTTGGGCACTAAGGTGAGTTTTGGGCCATCCTAATTCACTGAGGTTCCAAATCTCTATGTGCAGTTCTGTAGGAGAATGGAATCCCTGCTACATGGCGCCCAACGTTTCTGGTGGTCTTATATCATGACACTTGAGTAGTATGTCATTCAATCCTTGACACCTTCACTGTCGTTTCCGGAAAACGGTGGTGTCGGAAAAACCTACCTGTTTGTGAAATAGGTCCTTTTCAAGCTTGAATCTTACTAAATGGTTTCCATGAATTGCTACCCAGTTGTGCTACAAAGTTTGCTTTGTCCTTCTGTATTTCTGTGCCGTTATGGCTGCCGTGGACATTCCACAGCATAGTCGCATTGCGGTGCGCAATCATTTGCTGAATTACAATGTCACAGTGGATGGCATGGCCGTGATAATGGTGGTGAGTGCGGAGTGCGGAGACAGCTTACCCATACAAAATCTTTTATTCGTGGGTGACGTTTCTGGCTGTGGATGGCACTTCAGGTGTGTTCCACACTTACACTCCCTCTCCTGTACCGAATGAATATACACCGTACAGGACACAGGAGATATCTATTGATGTTTGGCAGCATAGAGTTTGGTTTGGTGGCGCCCTCACCCATTCTTTAACCACTCCGCTGTCTATTCCAGGCGCTAATTGGCCTGTTATGGCTGGATTTACGCCTCATCCTCTGCATGGAGCCTGTAACGTGGCAGAGTTGAGACGACTACATGTTGTCTCCATTAGCGTTATTCGAGCTTTGGTGCAATACATAACCCACAATCTTCCGGGTGGGCCCCCGGGTGGTGTGGCGCTTTTGGCTGGACAGAGCGGTATGAAGCTCAGTCCCGTAATGGTCAACGCTGTGATGGGCAAGCGTCCCCAGTATAAGGATGATTTTCCTTTCTGGCGTGAGAAACACAGGATTATGACGATTAGTTTGCCCAAAGACTTGACCCCTGTAATCGCTGACTGTGAATCCTGGGGTAAGACTTTTGCGGCGGTCTATGCGAGGTGTTACAGCACTCTGTCTATGGCTGTCCAGCCTACGGTCATTAAGCGTGTTCAAGATGACCACAGACCTGGGGCTGCGGTTGAATTGGGTATGTGCCTGTGTGGCACCTTTGATGTGGTTTGCGATCTCATTCTTGTGAATGTCAAGGGGGATGCAGTGAACTTTCAGGTGGCCAATGCTTTGGCGGCGATTCCTGATGCTGACAAACCCCGTCAGTTAGCAAAGATTATTGTGGCGGCTTATAAGACCGTGGGTCGCAATAGTAGGGGACTAAAACCTTTTCGACTAAAGAAAAAAACGCAACCCCAAGGGCAGAAGTCTGAAACGGACGTTCAGCCCAAGTCCAAAAAACAAAATTGGCCCAAAAAACAGAAACAGGGAAAGCAACAGCAACAGAAACAGGAGTCTCGTCCTGCGTCTCCGTTGCCTGCGCCTACGGAACGTGTATATGACATGCGCGATCGCGCGACGATTAAGACACCTGATCGATTTCAGGTTTCTGACCAACGCTCTCCTCGTTCCTTTCAGGACTCATCTGTCTCAGCGACCGGTGGAGGAGGAGGCGGACGGGGTCGGGTGCTCAGCAAGGACGTGAACAGCCCCGCCCAAAAGAAGGTGCAGGAAAGCAGGACAGCTCTACTCCGAAAAGACTGCAGTTTCAGAAGAAGAGAGTCGCCGCCTTAACAGCGAAATATGCCACAGATAGTGAGAACGCGGCTTCGGAATCTGACATGGGCTCTGACCTTGCTGGACAGCGCGGCGGAGATTACCATAGTGCGGGAGGCCCTGCGTCCACTACTGAAGGTGACAACGACTGATCGTTATGTTGTTATCGAAACAGCTGATACTAGAGTTGCTCCCCCTGACAGACTTTATGAAATAGTCTTGCTTATTGAAGGTGACATACAACGTACCATAAAAGGGGTATTTTGGGAAAATCTTTCGTCTACTTATGACATTTTGCTTTCGGAGGCTGACTGGCCCCTACCTTTTGTTCTCGCAGCTCTGCGAGGGGAGGAGGTAATCCTCCCCAGTCTCGCACAGACAGTCTCGAAGAAGCATGCGCTGAATTTTGCAGAAGAGTGGGCTAAGGCACTGGCGCCGGCTCTGTACCGTACACACTGTGGTTGGGATAAATTTTCCCCAAACCACGAAATTCCTTTACGGTCTCAGCCGCAGCCTCAACCTCAATATCCCATTCGACGTAAAGCAAAAGCTTCCGTCGCGGCTATCCTTGATCAATTGGAATATCAAGGTGTAATTGAAACATGTGTTTCACCTATGAATAACCCTCTTTTTACTGTGACCAAGCTAGACGGTTAATATCGTTTGGTATTGGATTATCGGCATTTAAACTCGCATTGCCGTACCTGTGCAGTACAGAATACTCACGGCTCTGCTTTGGTGGATAGTCTTGTGCGTAAGCATTTTAAGACCACGCTTGACATTCCAATGGTTTTTATGCCCATCGATTGGATGGTCTAAGTTCCCAGTGGACCTCCTTTACTTGCGGCGGTGTGCATTAACAGTTTCGAATTTTGCCTATGGGCTACAAGAATAGTCCTGGGATATTTACTGCCAGCATAATCTCTCTTCTAGAGAGAGTAGACCCGGATGCATGCTTGTATGTGGATGACATTTATCTTACTGACAACGAACTTTGGGAGCATCTGTGTCGCGTTGACCGCTTAATTTGTAGCTTTGCAGACATGGGTTACAAATTCAATTTTGCAAAATCGCACATTGCAGAATATACAGTGTTGTTCTTGGGCTACGAGCTCAATGATGAAGGTAGAGGTTTGGCTCCTCACTTCTTGGAGAAATGCGCACAACTGCGCGCTCCGTCAACTCTGAAAAAATTACAGTCTTTACTGGGTTTTCTCAATTTTGGTAGGACATACATTCCGGAATATGCCCAGCGTATCAAGCCTTTGTATGCGTTGATACAACCAACTTTTACCAAATCATGCTGGCTGCCTGAGCACTCAACTATTCTGCAATCTTTGCAGGCTGATCTGCTCGCTTCTAAATTCTTACAGACTTGTGACAACCACACCAACCTGGTGATAACAATCATCCCTGGGACGGTGGGTTTCAAGTACCTTACTTTTAACGAAGGAGACACAGTACCTATTGCTTACAAGTCACACTTGTACACTTTGGCTGAAATACGATTTTCCACTGTGGAGAAAGTTTTGACGGCTGTAAAGATGGCGATTCTCAAGGAACGTGCTCTGTCACAGGGAAAGCGCATGTTGGTTGTTACCCCGTGTCCTGCCTTGGAGGCAGTTACGAAAGCCAGTGTACCAAATTCGAAAGCTTTGCACCCTCGGTGGATACAATGGGCTGCTTCCTTGACGTCCTCGGATGTCACGTTTATTTTTGACGCCTCATTACGGTCGCAGGAGTATTTGCAGTATGAATTTGTTCATCCAGCTCCTTTAGCTATGCGGCCTTTGGAGGATTTCTATTGCATCATTTACACTGATGGTTCAGCGCAGGTTGCGCATGGCTTTAAACATGCCTACGTTTCCCGATGCGCCATTGTGGTCGGTGCCATGGTGAACGATGAGTTCAAGTGCAGAGTCGTGCATACACAGACTCCAGGGGACTGCACTGCACAATTGGCAGAACTACGGGCAAGCTTTTGCTTGCGTTGGAGTACGCGGATCCTAGTGTGACGACTTTTATTGTGAGTGATTCCTATTACTGTGTCCAGTCTTACAATGAAAACTGGTTCTTTTGGATGCAAAATGACTTTCGCGATTCCAAAGG
Organism: Lissotriton vulgaris; assembly: GCF_964263255.1. Taxonomy (NCBI): domain Eukaryota; kingdom Metazoa; phylum Chordata; class Amphibia; order Caudata; family Salamandridae; genus Lissotriton; species Lissotriton vulgaris. The sequence continues at coordinate 1,883,851,817 of NC_141687.1, read as the reverse complement.
TAGCACGATAAAACATAAAATGATCTGGGTTCGAGTGGCTGAGCTTAAAGAGCGGTTGCCACTTGTGTTTGTAATTCATACCATTGGCCACCAGCGTGTTGGAGTTCACGCTGTGGGTAACTCTCTTGCTGATGAAGCGGTGAAATCAGCAGTATCTACATATTTAGTTGCAGCAGTTACACGGTCCAAAAGTAAGATAGATGATGACATCTTGGCGGCGGTGGCTGCCACTGAGAAGGGAGGTAAAATTCCTACGGGTTTCCCTTCGAAATACACATACCAGTTAAGTCCCGATAAGGTTCCTTATGTGAAACTTCCTGGAGTCGGGGATCGGTTGATTCCTAACTCTGCCCGCAGGAATACCTTGATTACAGCGGCACATGAAAGTGTGGCGTCTGCGCATGCGGGCGTCTCGGCCACTGTTTCACAGCTACAACAACGTTTCTGGTGGCCGGGACTGTACAAACAGATGCGCGATTATGTCCTTGAATGTGATATTTGCCAGCAGATCAAGCCTTCGACTGCTGCGCGTCTGCCACAGACACAGTTGTACATATCTAATAAGCCACTAGGTTGTGTTTATTTAGATCACTGCAGTCCTTTTTTTTCTGATACTGCGTATAAGTACATCTTAGTAGCAGTTGATTCATGCACACGCTTTGTGTGGGTCGGGCCCCATCGCAGCGCTGATTCACGGACTGTCATAAGAGATTTGCGTGTCTTTGTAGGGATTTTTGCCTGTGGTACCTCCCATTGGGATCAGGGTCCGGCTTTCGCCTCTAAGGCATATAAGGATGCCATGATTTCAATGGGGTCCAAGTCAAGTTTTCGGCTTCGTACAGACCTGAGGGTAACAGTGTAGTGGAACGAATGAACCATGACTTAAAGCAATCATTGACAGCTCGAGTTATAGGCACTGGCAGAAACTGGCTGGCCCATCTCAATGGCGTGCAGCGTGCTCTTAATAATCTCCCTAGAAGGTCTCTGGGTGGGCGTAACCCGTACGAGATGCTCTTTGGTATCAAGATGTTTGTCCCGGACCTTGACGGGCTAGACTGCGTGGCCCAAGCCACAGCCTTTGAAGTAGATGAACATTGCAATGTTTTACAGGATCTACAAAAGACGAGAGACAGTCTTGCAAAGGAACACTTGCCCTCCACATCGGATGATGCGTTGCAGATCCCGGTAGTTGGCTGGCTACCCCAAGTTGGAGAACTGGTTCGAGAGCAGATCGATAACAAGAAAGAATTTGGTCCTTCATATCGGGCTCCGGTTCCAGTGCTTGGAGTGAAGGGCACAAGAACAGTCATTTTACCACCACTTCCAGGTCGTAAGGAAAACAGGATTATCTCAATTGACAATGTCAAGATACACAGAGTGGCCGATACTTCTTAGCATGACACCGGCAAGGGCTATTTCAACTAGTGAAATGTTGCTTTATTTGCTCTGTACATGTGTACACCACAACTTTCCTGAATGTTTCTTCAACTTTCACAGTGACATATTTGTGTGGGGAAAAGAATTTTGTCTATTGCTATAAGATAATTACTTTGCATCTTTTTACCAGTACTAGCCCTATTGTGGAAATTGAAGAAATTGATGTACATAAACAGCATTCATTTCCCTTCTTCTCCCACTCCTCTCCCTGTGAGCACCATGAATACCGTAAACTATTGACCGTATCACTCTGCCAGTAAGAGCCCATACCTATATGCATATGCACAGCCATTCTAGGCACCATGGCCTTTTACCCATTGGAATCCCCGGCTTCCCTCCTGCGCGTATCTTACACCCCCTCTCTCATGCATAGACCATGAAACCCTCTCCCTCTGCGCGACCCTGCTGTGAAAGGCAACTCTCCTGCTTGACCCGCACAAAACCCCCCCATTCCCTCTTGAAGAGGCATCCTTCGCCTTAGCTGACATAGCCCTCCCCAGCTGCACCTGACTGCCCCCGCTCTCTCTTGTACGGGTCATAAGATCTCTCTCTCTCTATGTGACTCTGTCCCCGTGTCCACCCTGGCTCCCCCTCCCTTCTCCTCACATGGGCAAGCCGTAAACCTTCTTCTTCTGCAAGACCCTGTCCTTGAGAGCCACGGCCGCGCCTGACCAACACCTCCTTTCCTTCCATGAATGCCCCTCTGTTGACAAGCCTTCCCTCCGCGCTCGATTGCCCACGCAGCATGAATACCACTCCTTTGATGACCCCTTCCCCCGAGTCCGGCTGACCACACATGTCCGAGGCCATCGCCTAAGCCAGGAGATACCATTTACTGCCCTTATTGTATGAAGTCACTCCTCTTCAAAGGACCCACTATTGATCCTAGCCACCCCACCCCCTGGGCTATGATCAGGCGCACACATCCTAAACAGTTGACGGAACACTCAGCTGCGTGATTGCCCTCCCCTCTTATCAGCAGGTCAAGGGTCCCTATTGTGAACATATGTGGGGTAGGATTGACACGAGGATTATAGGGATGTCTTTTCCTTTGCGTCACACTGTCCTGATTGTACTATCAAATGTTTTGTAAGGTATAAAAGAAAGAGTCTCAGCTCACTTGTTAGAGCACCTCCTGAAAGACACCGTGTTTCGTGTCCGAAATGACTGGCTCTCCTCATGAGAATTAAACTCTGTTCTTGATTCCTGCTTCCAGCGCCCGTCTCTTTATTTGGTAACTATTCAACATGGGAACTAAGAGGCGGTTTGCGCCAGCGGCCTGGGCATCGGTAGTAATCTGGGCTCCTGTTCCACAATTGGCGTCCCAACGCGGGGTCCATCAGTGACATAAGGTTCGGTAAGAGAGATCCAGACGAAGAAGCGAACATCTAAAATGATCGGAGTATACCTGCCTTGAGAGGGCCCTAGCCCGGCTGCCGATCAAAAGAACTTCGCCAATTCTGAACGGACCTCTCTTGAGTGACCTATTGTCCTGACTGGAATCCCACAGGAATGCTACATGGAGTAAGAGAACGATCGGGCGCTGGAGGAGGAAGTCGAAGAACTGTCCGTATGGTCCGGTCCGGGTAAGATTAAGTAGGGTGTTTTTACGCCTGATTGGTAGGGTGGTTCTATCCACCTGATTGATTGATTGATTGTATTGGAATCGGTATTTGTATACTGATATTGTTGGTATTGGTTCATTTAGCTTTGAAGGCTACTTGACATATTGGTTCTCTTCTGGAGAACGAGACATTCTCTGTTTGCAAACAGCGGCAAATAGGAACGTCGTCCCTCTTTGCAGATCGAGAAGGGTAGGTAATGCAGACTTTTGTCCCCGTTGTAATCCGTCATGCCTACCTTTCTCCCCACTGATTGTTTGAAATCGATTAATAATCGATTGTTGCTCTTTGAGATCTTCCCTGTCTACAAACTGAGACGAGTAGAAATATTCTGTCTTCCTTTCTGGATAGCGAAGGGCAGGTAATGCAGACGTTTGTCCCCGTTGTAATCCGTCATGCCTGTTTTTCTCCCCACTGATTGGTTGGTTGCCTGGACATTGTTGTTCCAGGAATTGTTTCGTTTGAGGTATTTTCTACTTGCAAACAACGTGGAATAGAAATATTCTGTCTAGTCTTTGCAAGTAGTAAAGGGTAGGTTATGCCCCTTTGTGAATTCGTCAGTCCTACCCACTCCCCACTGTTTGGTTATTTGGGGGGTAGCTCGCATGGTCCGCCCAGGAGACTACCCTTATGGAGGACATATGCTCCCCGCTCATGGGCCATTTAGTGGAAGTAGACCATCTGGTCCGTCCAGGAGGCTACCCTAGTAAGTGGAAGTACATCGCTCGGTCTGTCCAGGATGATACCCTAATGAAGGAATATATGTTCCCCTTTTGATCGATAATCTAGTTCCACCCCGGACCATTTATTGGAGGGAACTCGTCTGGTCCGTCCAGAAGTACCCCCTAGTGAAAAGGACACATAAAAATATGAAGTGATCACCGTTCCCTACTAACAGAAAGCTTTAGCTCGAAACACGCTAAGGAAGAGAAAGAAAAATAAAAAGAAATCAGGCTAAGTCAGTAACCCCCTGATGAGCTTTTGACTTCACTAAAAATAAGAAACATTAGAGATAGTTCGTAATAAGAAATATAAAATGGCGAAAAAGTTTGACAGCATAAAATAGCCACGAGGTAGCTAGGCTCTACTGCCTATTCCTGCTCCCAACATGTCTGCCTCATTGCCCGCCACGCCCAAATAACGGTCACATGAAATAGAAACAATTCAATAGGTACCTACCCCCATTCCGGAAGCTCCCGAAGTGCAACAGGTCCGCGGTTACGCCCATCCGGAAGGCGAGGCCTCGAGGCACGAGGGGCTCGCCTGGCCGCGGTCAGTAGGAGATGATGTTGGGCAGGCGGTCCAAAGAATGACAGGGACCTCTCCATCCCTCCTCTTCTGCCGCCCTGCAGGCCACGGGGAGAGAGGGGGCTGTCTTGCCTCGGCCACCGACCACCCCTCTCTCTCACCCGATCCGGCTTTCGTCGAAGGCCGAAGCCAAAGCGAGGATGGCGGCATTTCTTTGTGCTATAATGGCGGCAACTACACCCAATGCCTGACAGTTGCAAGTAGTCCCGCCACATGCCATCGCCTGCATAGTTACAGGTAGTCCCGCCACATGTCCACCCCTGGAGAGTTGGAGGTAGTGCCGCCACCTGTCAAAAAGGAAGGGGGGGGCTGTCTTGCCTCAGCCGCCGACCACCCCCCCCATCTTCAATAGCCAGCACGGCCAACATCGAAGCGACGGAGCCGAGGAACGGCGCGGGGTCGCTGGAAGGGGGAGGTGACGCGAACGAGCCTCCCCCACCTCCCTCCAGGTGGAGGCTTCCAGCGACACCCCAATGCTCTTACTTAAAGAGGGTCAACATCAAAAAGCGGTCTTTTGCCCAGGACGGGCACGCACCCCATGCCTTCTCTCCTCAACCTTGAAGATTCTATGAGAGCCGGGGGGCACCCCGATCCCTCCGCATGGGCGCCCCCGCCCCCTCACTGGGAACCACGACATCGGTGCAACTCCTGCCGGCGCCAGCCTCGGATGGGAAATGGCTAAAATACAGCCACGGCACAGACTTGTTCAGTTCCGGAGGAACACCAGAATGACCCGGTAGGAAAATTGTTGCCGCCCTCCCCACTCTTTGACTAATGGTCCATATTGTTAGAACTGTTAACCACATGATTCAAAACTTTTTGAACTTCCAACGGAAGGTTCTGGTCCAACCACGAGTCATTGGAGATATTCTGACTGTGCTGGAACTCGCCTGACCCCACCCAAAATGGCGCCGACACAAAATGAGACTTTTTGAATCAACTTTGTTGCACCCTGACCACGCAGCTTTTTGCCCCGAGATATGTATGTAGTTTTCTTGGATAATGAAAGTAGATACGAAGGATATTGAGTATGTGCTTGGACAATGAACTGACTTAGGGTGGGTACTGATTATGATTTGGAAAATGAATTGGTGTAATTTAGGTAAAGAATGAACATTGGATAATGAATTTATGAATTTATTAAAGATGAATTACTGACATGCATCATGCTTGCTCTGTAGGGAAGTTTAATACGATTTTATTGCACTGCTGCACTTTATGCAATGAACTGCCACCAACTTCGTTCTTCTTATGTACAGTTTCAATCTGCTTCGTAGCCGGCCCACTGAGTTGTAGGCCTGTATTTGTACCTCAACACTTTTTATTAAAAGTATTTTGAAAAAGAAAGCATGGTTGTAGCAGTTGCATTAATGAGTTTTGGATGTCTTACTACTGTGAGCGAAGAATAAGTATGATGAAAGATGTAGATCAAAAGGATCAGATATTTAGCAGCTACATTATGTATCACAGGCAGCCAGAGAAGTGTTTTAGACACCCTTAAAACGACACCACAGAAATGCCACCTGACCGTCACCCTTGCACCCGACAAAGAGGGTTACGACCAAGTAACTCATGTAGATACGCAGATCGTCAATGATTATCTATCTGACATTACTGGTCCCTCTGGGCTTAAACGCCGAGATGGTAAAGAAATGCAGTACGTGGAGATAGGTCGAGTATGTGGTAGGTAAAAACATTTTCGGACTACTGCATGCTGATGTACTTTGAATGCTGCCCCCCACCCCTTCTTTTTCCTCCCTTCTGCAGGTCACGTCAGAACGTCGGCTGAAATATGGGAGAGCGATGGTCGAACCACCGACGAAAAGGGAAGGAGGGAATATGTGTATAGTCCTCATAACGATAAGTTTTTAAAAGACGTAGACTTAAACATGACTGTTCCTCCTTAGAACATAGCAACTGGGAGGATGGACTGACATAGAAACTGGACAGGTGCTGAATGACGAAAAATTGACTAGAAATGACGCGTTAAATAATGTAACTGGACGTTTGACTAGGTAGGGAAAGGACAAAGAAAAATATACGGGTAAGGGTTACCACGGCACCACCCGTCTGGGAAGTTAGAAATGTTGCTGATGTTCAAAATGCACTGCCCCCTTTTCTCACACTCTTATAGATATAGCCAAGCTGTCCGACTGTTCTCCCGATCAATACTTGCCGTTGCCTCAGCCTGGAGAACTTCCCACCAAAGGAAGGAACTGAAAAATGGTTTAAGATCCAACCATGGGTAAATAGCGCGACCAGGTTAATTTCTGACCGACCAACCGAGGTGTAAGTATTGGCAATTGAGAACACTCACCGAGATAACGGGCGAGAAAGAAAAGGAGGGAAGGTTAAAAAGAGCTAGCACGTAGATAAATAGGATAGTAAAGATACGTAGGATATAAAACAGATCTTGTTGGCTAACAATTGTTTCCTGTCTTGTCGTGAATGTCTTATATATGTGTAATGCATGTGCCGTCTTCCCTGTCTGAGTTTGTGTGTGTGTAATGTACGGATTTATGTCTTCCCTCTGTCTGTATTTGCGTGTTACCTGACCTTTGCTGTTCTGTGTTGTGAGCGCACTAAATGACCTATTTTCGTACACGTCTCTCTCTCTCTCTCTCTCTCTCTCACCACCCCCTTATCTCTCTCTCTCTCTCTCCCTCTCTCTACATGTCATACGTGTACCAAATGGCTCGTTTAGATTGCGGACGACTCTCACTCTCTATGAGAGTCTCCCTATTTTCTCTCCCTCTTTTTGGTAAAATTGTGCCCCACCGGCACCAGTCTGATTTGATACATATTGAACGCGAAGGTGTTCAGCGAAATTGACCGAAACTAAAATGATTGTATCTCGCCATATTACTGCCTCTCCTTTCTGCAAAATGAACGAACTTGAATTGGCTGAAAAGGAAAGGACAGGTAAGACGACTAAAAGTCCCCCAAATCTGGCCATTTATAGGGGAACTGTATGTCAATGGCACCTTATGTCTGTTCTTCAGAGACGAACGCCAACGTCTAGATTGACCCCCAATGCCCAGATTGCCCCACCCCCTTTTGCACCCAAGCGCGAGCGCCCGAAGCATCCCCGCCCCATTTTGATAGACCCCAGTTGCTGTCCCGGATATAAACATGATGACCATGAGTAACTGTCGTCCCTCGAGAAAAACCTGTTTTACCCTGACTCTCGATGATAGCGCCCCCGCCCTGTTTGAAAAGGTTAGCCAGCCTTGAAGGGAAATGTTAGACTGTTAAGACTCAGGTTAGAAAGACGAGTCTCCCTAGAGGCTCCGAAATGTTGAGTTTGATGACATACGCAGTTGATAAGAGTCTGACTTTCCTCCATATGTGACCTGTGTAGACAATGAATAAAGCTTGGCTTGAATTCAGTAGGAATGCCGACATATGCACTGCTTGGTAATGGACCTCTGACTGTGACCAGTGAGCGTATCTCCCAAATGCGTAGAATTGAGGGAGGAATTCACATGCGTAGATATCTTCTTCTGCCATTTCTCTAAAACCTTGTCTTGTACCTATTCAAAGATTCACGATCACCGAAGGAGATGGGTCAGATGTGACGTACAGCCTGACTGCAGATCTTGGGACACGTGTGACCTCGACCAAAGGTGGAGCTGCAGAGCAACGAGATACGGGACGAGACCGCAATTTCAACGTGGAAAATGAAAAATGACGGGCTGCCTTGAAGCCCTCCGTCTGCTAACCCACGTGTGCCTGGAGTCTCCGTCCCCCTTCTTTGGGCCCGATTGATGGGCCTGCCTGCTTGTTATCCTTTGCTCCCTTGGTCCCTTTTGTGTGTCCCAGGAACTCTGACCCAACTCCGCCCTCTCTCCTATCGACTATTTGAACCACACTCACCCTCTTTTCCACGTGACTTTTTGCCAAAAGGAAGAACTGCATTCATATGGGAATAGGGTGTTGCCACGGAAATATAGGTGCCGAGCATAAGGCGCCGCCAAACGGATTGTTTAGGGAACAGGACTGTGGTCTAACAGCAGAGGACTGACCGCACCCTGCAACGCGTAAGGATAGAACCGAGCTGGACCTATAGCTCCACCGCCGGTGCTCAACAGCGCCAACGAAAGTACACGGACTAGAGCCTACCAGTGATGGCTCAATGATAAAAAGACACTGTGACGAAGAAATCTTGTGTATTGAACTGAATTCCGCTCTCAACTACCTGGTCAAAACTGTTCATTGGTCACATTTTTAAGTTAGAAAGATTTATGCTATGTAGTGCGTTTAATTATCAGGAACACAACGAAATGCAATTTCCTATGTGCTGCATTCTGCCCATCACCTCAACTGTCTATGATTGTACGCCAAATGTTAGTATCGACAAAATGCTAATTCATCAACGATGCCTGTCTACCCCATCAATTACAAAAATGACTGCTGTAATGTAAAAAGGGGCGACTGTGGAAATTGAAGAAATTGATGTACATAAACAGCATTCATTTCCCTTCTTCTCCCACTCCTCTCCCTGTGAGCACCATGAATACCGTAAACTATTGACCGTATCACTCTGCCAGTAAGAGCCCATACCTATATGCATATGCACAGCCATTCTAGGCACCATGGCCTTTTACCCATTGGAATCCCCGGCTTCCCTCCTGCGCGTATCTTACACCCCCTCTCTCATGCATAGACCATGAAACCCTCTCCCTCTGCGCGACCCTGCTGTGAAAGGCAACTCTCCTGCTTGACCCGCACAAAACCCCCCCATTCCCTCTTGAAGAGGCATCCTTCGCCTTAGCTGACATAGCCCTCCCCAGCTGCACCTGACTGCCCCCGCTCTCTCTTGTACGGGTCATAAGATCTCTCTCTCTCTATGTGACTCTGTCCCCGTGTCCACCCTGGCTCCCCCTCCCTTCTCCTCACATGGGCAAGCCGTAAACCTTCTTCTTCTGCAAGACCCTGTCCTTGAGAGCCACGGCCGCGCCTGACCAACACCTCCTTTCCTTCCATGAATGCCCCTCTGTTGACAAGCCTTCCCTCCGCGCTCGATTGCCCACGCAGCATGAATACCACTCCTTTGATGACCCCTTCCCCCGAGTCCGGCTGACCACACATGTCCGAGGCCATCGCCTAAGCCAGGAGATACCATTTACTGCCCTTATTGTATGAAGTCACTCCTCTTCAAAGGACCCACTATTGATCCTAGCCACCCCACCCCCTGGGCTATGATCAGGCGCACACATCCTAAACAGTTGACGGAACACTCAGCTGCGTGATTGCCCTCCCCTCTTATCAGCAGGTCAAGGGTCCCTATTGTGAACATATGTGGGGTAGGATTGACACGAGGATTATAGGGATGTCTTTTCCTTTGCGTCACACTGTCCTGATTGTACTATCAAATGTTTTGTAAGGTATAAAAGAAAGAGTCTCAGCTCACTTGTTAGAGCACCTCCTGAAAGACACCGTGTTTCGTGTCCGAAATGACTGGCTCTCCTCATGAGAATTAAACTCTGTTCTTGATTCCTGCTTCCAGCGCCCGTCTCTTTATTTGGTAACTATTCAACATGGGAACTAAGAGGCGGTTTGCGCCAGCGGCCTGGGCATCGGTAGTAATCTGGGCTCCTGTTCCACACTATGTGGACTCTCAATCTCTAGCTGCTCATGACCAGCATGGGAAACCATTTCACTACTTTTAAGCGTCCTAGGTGACATGATGACAATATGGACATGTGATAGTCTTTTGATGGAGGCGTGATGTCACACCACTTGAGATTGCTAGCGACTTTATAAAAGAAGAAACCACAAAGGATGGGCAATACCATGCTTTGCTTTTTCCCTATACGAGGGGATGCCAAACTGACCAATATTTGATTAACTTTTCTCTTACCTTTGGACTGCCTGGCTGATGCTTCAGTCGGTAGCTGATGGACTGAGCCTTCTTGCTGAATGATTTCCATTTTTCATTTTCTTTATTTGTTTGTTAATGCTAATGGACCCAATCTATATGGACTTTAAATTTGAACCCTTTTTCCATCTTCATAGGATTTGACCTGTTAGGCCACGTACTATCCTTCTGCTTTAACAGTGGTATGACTCTGTAGCTGATTTTTATAATAACCATCTGAGAAAGCCTGCTTGAATGTTTGGCACTGTTATACAGGCTGCAATATTTTTGACTGAACTTCTCAAAAAATTACTTGTATAAATGATCTTTGAATATTTATTACAATAACCAAATTAATAAATTATCTGTCTGAGTCTAATATTGAGTCCTGTTGGTTGTTCCATTTAAACTGTGCAGTTAGTAATGACTAAGATCCTCATTACGATGTTGGTCGGACCACCACAGACAGACAAGTTGTCAGTGGCGGTCCAGCCCCCAGACTGCCCTGCTATCTGACCACTGCACGTCAGTACCAGAGGTCAAAGCACAAGCGGACGGTGGGGAGACCGCTGCCTCCGCCAGGATCATAGATTCCGATGGGGCGGCGGTCAGAATTGTAATGCCTGAATAGTGGCAGTGCTGAGACAAGCACCGCAGTCTGAATTACGATGTCCCTTTCCCACAGCCTTTAGATGGTGGTCTGCCCACCATGAAAAGGCTGTCCAAAGGGGACGTTGGAGGCCCCAAACAGAGCCCCCTCCCTTGGGGTCCATTGCAAATTGGCCTTGGGGGCACATGTAGTGCCCCCACTCACATCCATGCACCGTAATCTATGTACCACATGATGCATCGCACACTGTGCATGCAAGTGCAGAAAAGTGCTCTTTTACATGGCGGCTTGTGCTGCAGCCTTTTCCTGGGCTGCTGGGCTGCAGTACAATCCATTGCATAGAAAGAGCACTTTAAGACCAGCAGCACAGTGGTCCCATCTAAATTCGGTGGTTGGACCACAAACTGCTTGTCGCCTGGTCTCCTGACTGCCACACTAGTGGTCAGTGGTCTGACCGCTGGCATTGTAATGAACTTCTTCATATATTGTAGGGAGACTCCTCGAGCTCTGACAGGACATCAGCTGATACTTCTTTTATTTTACATTGCTGTTCCAAAGCTTTTAGTCTGCATCATCCTAACAAGACTTAACTTCTTCAGGAGGTTGGGTCTTCCTGTTGCTATTTACTTCTACAGCAATATTTTTAAGAGTGGTGTACCTAAATTTGATCTCTAATTTGTGAATTGGCTGTAAATTAATGGTTCTCATTGGACAGCTAACGTGATCTTTGGTTTCCCTAAATTCCACCCCTTCTATTCATCAGAGGATCATTGCCTATGTGCTAAAAGGTAATGCTCTAGACTGTCTAATCGTAAAGGGCCCAGGATGGTTAGAGTAGTAAAAGAGAGTAATTTTACAATAAATATTTTTACCAGATTGTGCTGCAATACTACTTAGGTTTATTACTGAAATGTCCATTGCAGAAATAGGTTTTTGCTAGCCATAACAGACCACCATTAACCTCTTCCGTGCTCATGACGGCCTCTGGCCATCATGAGTCACGGTGGGCATATGCGCACGAAGGCCGGGGGCCGTCTGAGCCACGCCAGCGAATGGAATGTCCCAGCACTGTAGTGGAATTCGCATCGCAGTGAAGAGGTTAGAGGAATAGCTATAATATAAATGTTTTGGTGGTGAAGAAGGGTTATTTCATAATACTTTATGTTGGACCTGGTACTTTTTTCGGAGTTCCTCCCAGATTCTGTTGCTAATCCCATTTGTATTGGCATTAGAGCTCATTTTCCCTGCTATTCAGTGGTAAAGTGCTTGTGCTCTCGCCAAAAACATGACAAAATAGGTCTACATTTGATCTGTATATTTAATCCACTCAAAAGTCCCTTGTGAATGATACTTCATGTAGTGAGGGCCTGTCAATTAAATGCTACTAGCATTCATTTGCCACCCACTTAAAACCTGAGACATGTTTAAAACATGTCTCAGGTCTGCCATTGCAGCCCATAGTGCAGTTTTAAACTGCCATTTCAACCTGGTAAAATAAACCTTTTGCCAACCTAAAACTTCTATTTTATTATTGATATCACCTCTAAAGCCTCACAGGCCAGAATGCATTGTATTTAAAAGCAAGATGTGTACTTAGGTACAACATGTCCTGGATGAAAACTGACATGGTACACTGACACTGTGAGGTGTAGGAAGGTATATCTCTCCAATTTACTAAACTGGGTTACCTTATTACATTTAATAAATGCTAACTTTAGATTAGAAGCAGATAGAGGTATGCTGGTTACACTCAAATGACTTCAAATTTAAATCCTCTCTAATGGTTAAGTCAGATTTTAATGTAGAATTCTTAAAGTGCCACTTTTATAAAGATGGCTTTTTCTTGACCCAACAATTGTGCATTCTGTGAGTGTGCTGGGTCTTAGGACTGTGAATGGCTCTGCTTTTTGGGGCCTGTGTACTGCTTTCAGGCAGCAACACAAAAGGGCACGGTGGCCATTCTGGCTGGAAGAATGAAAGTCTTCACCCATTCCCACTTACACTTCAAATGGCTTTGCCAACTGCACACACACAAAGGAACCTGATACCAAGCCTGCCCTGCCTTTTGTCACCCAGACAGTTTGGAGCCTTGATATGGGAAGGGGAAAACCTTCTGACACCCAATGTGGATGTAGGACAGAAAGTCTCCCCACACAAAGGCTGGCACCAGGTATAGATGTTGGAACTTCAGATCTATTCTTCACAGCCCACCTCGATATGTGGAAGATTCAGAAAGAAGGACTGCCCTGCTGCTTAAAGGACTGTCTTGCTGCTGAAAAGGAAGATGGGGCCTGTTTCCCTTCATCCCAAAATAACCAGAGTGACTCTAACGGCCTCATTAAGTTGTTGGTCGGAAAGGCTCCGAACAGCAGTCTGATTCTGCTAAACCGTGTCGGAACCTATGTTTCAGACCAACTCTAAAACTTTTCCTACCGACCGTTTACTATGGAAAAGTAATCGTTTGGTCAGTCTGAACCGGTTCCGACTGGCATTAAGAAACTCAGACTTGATCGAAGCCCAATTCTACAGCTCTCTGGAACGCATTTGCGACCAACATATTACGATGTTGGATTCAGACAGCCTTTCCGAATGGGTTGTCCGACACAGAACGGGTGTTGGAAACTGACTTTGGGCCCATAGCAGGCCCTCTTCATCCTGAGGCCTCCGTTTGGGGCCCATGGCGGTACCCAAGGGACCCCCATTTAAAACCATGCACAGTATGGCAGGTAAGCTTCATACTAGTTTTTCAAAATGTCAAGAGCAGTCATCAAATGGCACCAGAGATATTGGAAAATTAATAAACACTCACCCTTTGAGGACGGAGGCGCCGGGATACGTGGCTTCTCAGCGCACGTGGACACTGTAAGCAGACCAGAAGGCTCCAAGGCTTCAACCCCTCGCCGCACCCGCTCCGCGGGTGCCGCTTCGCTGCTGGGTGCCAGCGCCAGCATCTTGTTGGGAGGAGACGCGAGGGAGTGCTAGCAGCAAGGCGGTAAGGGGCGCGAGGCATCAGCAGGGCTGCGAGCGTGCAGGGACTTCATTTCCCAGAAGTCCCTGCAAGACCAAGGAAGAGCTTCCGGTCCGCTCTCCCTGCTGGCCCGCCCCCCGCCCACCCAGGGTCCTGAAAAACGCTGGAATCCTGACCATCTGCGGGACACTCACCCTTTGAGGACGGAGGCGCCGGGATACGTGGCTTCTCAGCGCACGTGGACACTGTAAGCAGACCAGAAGGCTCCAAGGCTTCAACCCCTCGCCGCACCCGCTCCGCGGGTGCCGCTTCGCTGCTGGGTGCCAGCGCCAGCATCTTGTTGGGAGGAGACGCGAGGGAGTGCTAGCAGCAAGGCGGTAAGGGGCGCGAGGCATCAGCAGGGCTGCGAGCGTGCAGGGACTTCATTTCCCAGAAGTCCCTGCAAGACCAAGGAAGAGCTTCCGGTCCGCTCTCCCTGCTGGCCCGCCCCCGCCCACCCAGGGTCCTGAAAAACGCTGGGATCCTGACCATCTGCGGGACACTCACCCTTTGAGGACGGAGGCGCCGGGATACGTGGCTTCTCAGCGCACGTGGACACTGTAAGCAGACCAGAAGGCTCCAAGGCTTCAACCCCTCGCCGCACCCGCTCCGCGGGTGCCGCTTCGCTGCTGGGTGCCAGCGCCAGCATCTTGTTGGGAGGAGACGCGAGGGAGTGCTAGCAGCAAGGCGGTAAGGGGCGCGAGGCATCAGCAGGGCTGCGAGCGTGCAGGGACTTCATTTCCCAGAAGTCCCTGCAAGACCAAGGAAGAGCTTCCGGTCCGCTCTCCCTGCTGGCCCGCACCCCACCCCTTTAGCCCCTCCTATAAAAAGCCATCTAACTCCCGCAGCGCGGGACGCAGCCCGGGCTAAGACCGGGCAAAGAGCGGGCCGTTTGAGGCCGTTCGAGGACGGCAGAGGACGGCCCCGGCCCACTCCCCTTATTGTTGATATCCTGCATGTTAGTGTATCTCCGTGCTGTGACAGGTTAGTTGAAACTGAAGACCCCCATTCAGTGAGTCGAGGGGCGTTCCAAATAACATTGTATCCACAATGAGTACTAGGATGACACGTAGCAAAGCTTCCAAAGGTGGCACAAAAATCTCTGGTCCTATGGACGACTTTATCACCCGCACAAACATAGCCATAGATGAGGAAATATCCAAACTCCAATCCCGGGTATCCCTAGAATTGATAGCAGCTCGCAGGCTGTCTGAGGTAATTGCCCTTTCCAAAAAATCTTCCCTTGGACATATAGCCTCTGCTGTTACGCCAGTACGCCCCGCTCGTCCAACAAGTATTACTACCCAGGTGGATCTACACCAGCCCCCGATCTCAACCAACCTCACTCCCCCCTTAGAACAATCACGTACTACAGAAGAGCTAAGTCTCCCTGTACCTCCCCGCGCACAGACCCCCATCCCTAATCCCCCTTCCCAAGTATTCCCAAATTCCTCCTGTGTTAGTGGTGCACAACCCAAAAGAAAACGACAATCACATTCAGCTTACTCGCGCAAAAAGGCAAAGGTGGCAGCCTCCCATCAGTTTTCATTGCCTAACGCCCAGGTTTGTAATGTTTTACCCGAGGGTTCCCCTCGCACGCAGTTAATATGCCAAAGTATGGGAGAGGGCCCAGCCATCATATCTCCAGCAAACAAGGGGGGGGCTCAGACACAGGACCAGGGAAGGAATGACAAGGAATTCATAGACCAAGTCTAGGAAACATTAAAAAAACTTCTCTCACCACTCGACTTAAGATTGTCTAGGATTGAAAACAATCTACTCGAGATGGAGAAGAGCATTATTGCTCTGGCCACTCTTGGCCTGAGAAATCTCGAAAACCAGGGCGTGTCCTTATCTGATCCACATTCACCATCAACTGTTTCGCAAACCGAACAGTATCCCCCACCACTACCTGCTGCTGAAAGGCCTGTGCCTAAGCCGAGGACGGTGGCCGTGGACCAAGTTTCCGTAACCGCCAATCCTCAGGCCACCAAACCACAGATCCCTCCACGGAACTCTAAGCCTGCAAAACCAATTTCAAACCCGGTAGCTCCCCCCAGACCCCTCCTTACCGAAACACAGGGTTCGCGCCCAAAAGAAAATTTTAGAGGTGGTTATATAGATCTTCCTCCAGAGGCCAATGACTACGTGGTCGTGTTGACAGGAGTCCCGGAGATCGGCACTGACCAACATGAAAACCACTGGTCATTGAAAAATAAAACTATGCACTGGCTTAACGTTAACAGGCCGATTCCGAATGGCATCAGAAGTCGAGTGATGATGGTCCGTAGAATACCCTGGGTGGGCCCAACCAAGAAATCTAAGCAAGGGGACTGCGTAGTTGTAACTTTCGAAGACCCACTCACGGCCCACCATATCTGTTCCTGGCCAACTAGTGAAGATTCCTTAGTCATTCCAAGGCCGCTATCCTTCTTTTATCCCCCACGCCAAGTACACACTCAAGTGGATAATTGGTCCTTGGTGCAGCACCATCCATGGAACGTCCACCCCACGAGGCAAAAGAATAATCTTCTACACTGGAATGGCCTTTCAACCTACAATAGATATGGAGGCTTGGAGGAGGTCGATTGACTTTCTATGTCCCCAGCATGCCCACAACTAGCAAAAGTTCTGTCCCCTCAGGCTACAGTCACAGCTGGAAACCCATCCAACGGCCCCTCAACAACTCATGCTGGACTTTTGCCTGCTCTGCTCCGGGCCATGGAACCATCTAAATTGGCTCTCCTAGATCACAAAAAAGTGGAAATGAGGCCAGTTAGCCCTTGTTTGATCCCCGCTCTTCCTGTACAACCCAAACCCATGGAGCCCGACCTGCTTGGTAGTGTTGCCTCTCCAGGCGATTCTTCACTGAAGGTCCTATGTTGGAATGTGGCGGGCCTTGCACGCAACTTTGATAACCCGGAATGGCATACTTTCCTGGCACCCTATGACATTTGTTTGTTACAGGAAACATGGTGCCAGGAACCTATACACAGAGTGGGGTTTTCGACCTTCTACGTACCGGCTGTGTGCCACCAAGGTTCTAAAGGACGTCCATCAGGGGGTCTCCTCATTTGGATCAACATTGCACTAGACCTCAGCGTTTCACAAAGGCCCACTGAAACACCTGACCTTCAATGGCTATCACTGCACTATAAAGGAGGAAGGAAACTAGAACTATTTAATCTCTACCTAAGGGGCACCAGGAACAAAGGGTCTCTAAGCTCCCTAGGCCTAACTAACTTCCTGTCTGCCTGCGACGCCAACTCTCTCGTCCTACTGGCAGGCGATTTTAACTGCTGCTTTGAGCCCTTGGCCAAAGAAGACATTCTGGACACCAATGAGGAGGACAACAGGAGGGGCATCCCTACCTTGAACCTTGATCCGATCCCTAAATGGACACAAATGGCGATCGACATAAATGCCCTTTGTATGGAGTACAATCTGAGAGCAACGAACGGGCGCTCCAAATAAGATCTCATGGGCGCCCATACATACAATAGGACGGGCCACTCATCCAGAATTGACTTTGTTATGCTCAACTATAACCTCTGGCCTTACCATCAAGACATGGAGGTTATAGAGACCTGTGACAGTGACCACAACCCTCTTGCTTTAACCATCACTGCCCCCTGGCAATCCGGGTCCCATGAAACAACCAACCAGTTGTGGAAAGCTACACATGAGGTTCTTCCATCAAACTGTGGCAGACGTCTCAAATGGGCAAGAGTCTTAGCGGATGAGGCCAGGATGTCTCATGCCGAAACAATCTTATTAGAGGCTGAATCTAGGCTTGCCCGTACTTCCAGCGATAGTAAGATGTTTTTATCAGTATTTACGGAAACTATTACGGCATTAAGTGGGCTGTTCATTGTTCCCAAACCCAGCTCCAGATCTGCTTCAAAGGGGACCTTGAGATCAAGTGAAAAGTGGTTCACACCAAATTGTCGACTTGCCAAAGGTAATCTTGTGGCGGCAGTAAAAGGAAAAGACCAAGCTACCATCAGGTCCGCAAGGCAATTTTATAGGAAAACTGTGAATGAGGCTAAGCGGTCACATGATTATAACTTTTGGCGGGACCTAACGGAGGCGAGCACAAGGAAAGATGCCAAGGGGTTCTGGGACTTGCTAAGATCGAGAGACAAGCCCATTGATCTGCAA
Organism: Lissotriton vulgaris; assembly: GCF_964263255.1. Taxonomy (NCBI): domain Eukaryota; kingdom Metazoa; phylum Chordata; class Amphibia; order Caudata; family Salamandridae; genus Lissotriton; species Lissotriton vulgaris. The sequence continues at coordinate 1,883,833,812 of NC_141687.1, read as the reverse complement.
CTGACTTGTAACATCACTGGTGCTGCATGGTTTGCCCACTTTTCGAATTTGTATTCGGCTCATGCAGGGCCCTTGAAACCAGACCCGATCCCAAGGCCCAGCTCCACAGATCTCCTTCCAAACGAAAACCCATTTACCACCTTGGAAGTAGAGAAGGCAATCAGGTGTACTGTTTCCAACAAAGCGGCAGGCCCGGACGGGATCCCGGGCGACCTGGTAAAAAATAATCCCCCATTTTGGAGCAGACTACTTGCTGCTCTTCTTAATGAGGTTGTGATGGGGGGGTCTTTCCCTGACTCCTGGAGGGGGGCTGAAGTAGTCCCCATTTTCAAGAAAGGTAGCAGGGAAGACCCAGCCAATTATCGTCCCATCAGTTTGCTGGATTCAACGCAAAAGATAGCGGGGAAAGTGGTATTGGGCAGGATCCTGGAGTGGGTGGAAGAAAATCAGATATTGTCTGATTTCCAAGCGGGTTTTAGATCAGGGACAGGCACTGTCGAGCAGACATTCCGCCTGTTGATGCTCTATTGGAAGGTAGTGGTGCTAGGAGGGGGCAGTTTATATTTAGTCTTCATAGACTTAAAAACTGCCTTCGACCTGGTTCCAAGAGTGTTACTGTGGAAGGTCCTCGACGAGCTAGGTCTACACCCCTATCTGTTGGCCCTGGTGATAAAATTTCATGAAAACAACTTTGCCCAAATCAGATGGGGTGCCCAGGGCGAAAAAACCCTGTGTATTCCGGTAGACAGGGGCGTCCGCCAGGGGTGTGTGCTTGCCCCCACTCTGTTTTCGCTTTACGTTAATGGAGTGGTGGAGCACCTTCTCCAACATCCTGCAGATGCACCATCCCTGGCCGGAAGGAAAATCCCGACGCTCCTGTTTGCGGACGACACCCTTCTGATTTCGAAATCACCCGCAGGCATACAGTCTCTACTTTCCAGTTTTAAGGCCTTTTGCGACATCAAAGGACTGGCCATAAATATTGGCAAGACCAAATTCCTTGTCCTCAACCCGCCAAAAAAATCTGTTAAACCACCCACTCTTGACTCTGTTCCATTAGAACGGGTCAACGAATTCGACTATCTAGGCATACGTCTCTGTGATAGTATGAGCTGGAAGGCCCACCACCAAAAAGTGTTCCTAACCCATAAGAGGGTTGTTGGCGCTCTACTTAAAGAGCAGCGTGCTTCCTCTGTAAAACCCATTGGGGCTCTTCTTGACATCTATAGGGGTAGGGTTGTGAGCGCAGCACTATATGGCGCAGAACTTTGGGGTACCCAGAGAGTGGACACCTAGAAAATAAATTTCACAAAGATCTGATGAGGCTACCCCAGAGCACCCCCACAATGCCTATCTTCCTTGACGCAGGTACTCGACCAATCTGCGAGCAAGCTAAATTACGCCCCTTGCTGCTCTGGTCTAGAATCTGGAACGTCCCCGAGCTCCACAGTTATGCAGACGCCTTAAAAGATGTACTGTCCTTACCTGGCTGGCATAAGATTGCCTGGCTTCGAGAGGTTAAGAGGGCATTGTACAAACTTGGTCTAGGAGCTGCATGGGAAAATAAAACAGCACCTCCCAAACAAGTTCTGAAGAAGGCATACTGGTCTTGGGTGGATAACGAGAGATCTGCTAAATCAAATCACCCAAAATCTGTTGCAAATTTTTTAATGGTTAAAGACATCCCCTTCAGAGAACCTTACTTGGATTTGATCCACAGCTCACATGACAGGGCATTATATTTTAAATGCAGGGTTGGGGTCCTACCTCTATGTCAGTTCACCTCTACCTGGAAACCTCCACTTCAAACTGTACCGCATTGTCCATTTTGCGAGTTAAAAACTGAATCTGTTGCACACTTCCTATTCGAGTGTCAAGTCTATATGGCCCCCAGACGGAGGTGGTTAAAGCCTCTTTGTAGGAGCCTGGGAACTCGCTCACATCTGGAAGCTATAAGAATACTGCTCACAGATACGAGACCCTTTTTCGCTATTTGTCTGGCAAAGTTCCTAGGCTGGGCTTGGCGCATAAGATCTGCTAAACAACGGATGTTACAGTAGAGTGTCCCTTTTTAAATTGTAAATTTTGTATAAATCTTATGCTTCTCTTCTGTAAATAGGAATGTTTTAAAAGATAGTATGAATTGTAAAATGCTTTGTTTCAAGTATTGTTTTTATGTTGTCATGTCTTGCTTTTATGATATGTTTCTATATCGAAATAAAGCTTTACTACTACTACTAATAAACATTCTTCCTATAGAAAACAGGTCCTAACTATAGCTACCTACTGCCAGTAGGTAAAATGTTTGTAATTAATGCAAGTTGCTTTTTTGGTTGTCTTGTTAAAATTTTAGTTATATATTTTATTTGGGTGAATTGTAAATATTTTGATGATGTTATATTTTATATTTAATTTAAACATGTGTATAAAATGTTTTCGGTTTATTTTAAATTATATTATGCAAACAGTGTTTTTTAGATTTATTAATGGTAATGTGATTATTTTGGTGAAATTATTTTAGTTGATATTTTGTACATCAATATTTTTGAGATAGTATATCTTTGTTTCCAATATTTGTGTTTTTGAAATATAAATACAAATTAATATTTTTAACTATAATATTTGTGGTTTTACTACTTTAGTATAGGAAGTTGATATTTTTTGAACGATATTTCTCTTTCGATATTTTTGTGTATTGATATTGTGTGCATTGAGATTATGACATTTATCCGGCTGATCTCCTCTGTGAGCTACAGGGAGACAACAGGCTCCAGAGGCCTTCCTGCAACTGGTCAACTGAGTTGCTGCAACGGGGCCTGCTTTGATCTGCAAATAGACGTGGCTATGTCATGCTGGCCTTTGCTGGATTCAGACTCTTGGCTGGCATCAGAGTGAATTTCTCATAAAAAAAAATGTGAAAATTCTAAAGTCTGGCCTCCTCGTGACTTTGTACAGGCTTGCTTGTGCCAAGACTCTGCCAGCCACGATGCCTTCCAGCATGAAGCTCTGGTAAACTCTGCTCTTCACATCAACAGCAATCCGTGGTGATGTGCATCACGAGACCTGCAGTTTGGGCTACAGCACTAATAGCCAGCTCTAATCACCAACCTGAATCTACAGCAACAATCGTCTGCAACACTTCACCAGCTCTTCGTGCTACAGTGAGTACCATCATCAACGCTCTTTTCACTACAGCAATGACAGTCCACAATGATGGGGAAATACTGGCACCCTCCCAGGAGCAATTGAATGAAACTCACTAGACATAGCGGGTTTGCTCAGAAACAGAGTGAAATTTATTTATTGGTACCAAAAGCATGCATCATTGCTATTTAGCAAGGAAGAAGTCAGATCTGCCACCTTAGGGGCTCTCAGACAGCTTCTTCCTAGAGTGACATATTTCTAGGTGTTATATACCTAAAGGAATGCCATGTTAACGGAACTAGAGTAAGGCACCAAGCCAACTATGGCTGACATGTATGTGCAAAACAGCCAGATATGGGCAGACCAGAAAGGCAGGCTCTGCACTGTGTAACACTTGCATATCATGTAGTCATGACAAGCAAGGTGACCTGTAAGGGGGTACAGAATAGCTTGTTGAAGCTTGTTCAGTCAAGGACAGATAGGAAGCCCTTTTGAGCTCGAGGCCTCATGTTAATGTGATCTATCTGAGCATGATATCTTTTGAAGTGCATACACATGAATTTATAAGGATATTCATATATATTTTGTAACAATCCCCCCTTTTGGATAGACCTATCCAATATTAGTGTAAAACCAAAATATATATATATGTATATATGAAGGAAACATTGGTTACATATCTTTGGATGGCATTACACACTGTTTGCATAAAATGCATATATTGTTACATTGATACATCTTGATGAGATCCTTATTATATCAGCAGGCTGTTGTGATACCGGCAGTAAGTGTCCAACAAATATTTTTCTCTGTGCAATGCATAGTGCTACAGTATCACTTTAGTCACTCAGTTCCGCGGCACTTTCTGCAAGTGTCAGTAATTTAAAGGCACGCAGGGAGCGGTCACCTGCTTCTCCTCCTGGTCTGCAGCCATCTTGGTAAGGGGCGGTATCACGGACCTACCCTGCGTTGTCCTCTTCAGTCTATTTTTCTGCAGGTGCAGACCATCATATTTACTTCACTCGACAGCATCAGGAGATGTAGATGTCGTGTCGCTCTGGCACTTTATGATGGGCCCTCATGGAGCGTAGAAATGGTCTGGTCTGTCCTCCTCTTGACTGCTGTGTTGCTCAGGTCCTCTGGTGACAGATGGCCATCACTTTCTGGTAAACAAAAATAGGGTGGGAAAGGGCCTACAGGGAATTTAAAGACCTAGCAGTGACATGTTCCCTAATAGACTCAAAATACAAATAATGTTACCGGGTCTAAAGAAAGAATGTGGTACTACTGTCGGTGTGTTAAAGGAATTACATCTATGTGTTTGTCGAATTAGGTGGGCACCTTGTGAACTTTAACAGGGTTCCCATCAGTCACCACTCGGAACCGCCCTTCATCATTTGGGATTCCTGTATAGCCATTCATTAGGAGCCGGCATAGTGGAGGAGATGTTAAACCTCTGATGTTACCGATGCCGTCCTTGATGGACTGAGTCTCACAGGCTATTTTGAAGCTGGAAACAGAAGTGAGAGTGACTGAGTGTGCAGTGCATATGGTGAGAGTAAGAGTGAAAAGTGAGACTAAAATTGGGTGAGGGGGCAAACAAATTATTTTATTCCGTGTTTTGCCTACTCCACCAATGTTAAAAAGCAGTGGGGTAAATTAAACAAATATTCACCCAGAAATATTGGTCAACATGTTTCTGCAATTAGAGGACCACAGAGTCCATTGCATTCATCAGGACCTATCTTGACTTAAGCTACTGCAATAGTGAGAAATAATAAAAGTGACTACAAAAATAAATCTGCGACCTTAATGGAGATCACCTGGATCCTTTAGGTGTCATCTGATTCCGCAGTTTGTTGTATGTCACTACTGAAAAGACAAACATAACAGACAATAGTAACCACATTAATTTACATGCAGTTAGAATGAATACATATATAACTACATAGCCTATTCCTTTTTCAAAGGAGTATTATTAGGTTTTTCAGTTTATCTGACACATAAAGACTTCTAATGATCTTTTATGGCAGGTTACTTTATCTTACCATTATAGACAAAGTAGAAGGCTGCGCCTCGCCTGGCAACGGCTCAGGATACGAGGGAAGCACCGCTCTGAAAGGGGAAAGGAAGCAAAGAACAGGAGATGTCACTGCTCCTTTAAATAGTCCAATACTGGTGTCAGGGCAACTTCAAGGCTTTATCAAGTATTTACAGAGAAGAACGGCCGACCGTTATATCCATCAGCCATGTGCAATATTACCCAGTAGGTTCTGTTGGTTATCAACTGAGTACTGTGAATAAAACACATAACGTGTCTTGCGTCTTACGCGGCTAGTTTACTGTCAGCGAGTCAGCTCACAAAATGAGAGTCGCTCGGTAAAGCATAGTAAAAGCGCCAAGACCTGAGAAACCTACGTGGAGTCAGCAAACAAAAGTTAAATATCCTTGGGCATGCGTAGCGCTCACCTGTCCGTCGGTACCTCGCCGCCTTCCTCTGAGCCGATGGGGAGGTGGCGAGGCACCGCGGGCGCATTGGTTAAGAGCGCCTCAGTGATTGGACACGCGGCGGTCACATGGTGTTTGTAGACCAATCGGCGTACAGCTTTTCCTTCAGTCTCAGATAGGAAGCTATCCGCACCGTGATTCGCTGGCGCCCCGTCACGTGATCCGACCCTAGAACGAGTGTTTCTATTGGTTAAACCCCCGCTTCTATGGGAACGGGGGGTAAACATAAACACTCAGTGTTTTCATTTATATGTCGGGACGAGAAAGATTTTACTGTAGCGAATATTCAAAGTTAAGAGTGTAATAGGGCCAAGGAGACAGAAGGACAATTACCTTGTGGTATGAATTAAACTCATATTTTGATGTTTGTGTGGACAGTTAGTATCGGATCTTGCCCTTTAGTAGCCCTGAATGAAGTCACGTTTCTGTGGCTGGTGTTTCAGTGGTGACCTTCCATATAGGGTGTTGACTATCGAGATTTACATGAAAATCTGGCTTAACCAAGCGTTCAGATGGATTAATAGTAGTGAGTGTTTTCTCATGATGAGTCTCTTACCAATGTGTATATGCAGAGATTAAATGCGACAATGGTCCTTCAGATAGAGAGAGGACCAAGGGATCTCATCGTTGAGACCACTTCTATTCGTGCCCAGCCTAAACACCCATTTTTGTTCTCTACGCATGAGAAAAGTGGTGCGATCTGTTACATGCGGTGGTATGTATGGCTGTTCAAGAACGGTCCACACAAATGCAGTGGGGTCATGTTTTCTCTCTAGAAAGTGATTAGTCAGTTTGGTGGCTTGTCTTTTCCGACGGATAGTGCTCTTATGTTCGGAGATTCGAATTTTCACTTTTCGGGTAGTCATTCCGACATATTTGAGCCCGCATGGGCATGTGATCAAATAAATTAATTTGTCACTATTGCAGTTTGTGAATTTTTCTTGTCTCCATGGTTTATTGGTGCCAATGTCTACCTCCGTTGATTTTGTAGTTTGGGGACAGGCTTGGCATGTACCACACGGATGGTGGCCTCTTACTGGTGGCAAATTCCAGATCGTTCCTAGAGCCCTAGGTGTGTTGTCCCGTGGTCTAGTATGGACAATACGATCTTTTAAATTTGGACCTCTCTTGAAGGAGAAAAGCGGTTTCTCAATGAGGTCTCTCCCAGAATTGAGAATAGACCAGTGATTTCGGATTATCTTCTGGAGGTCATTTGAGAGGGTCCCAAACGTGGTGACACACGTGAGTCTGTTCAGTGTGGTTTTCTCTACAGGTGGCTCTAGAAGGGCCATTCTGTTATTGTTACTAGCACGTTTCATTGACTTTTTGACCAATTTAGGAGGATATTTGCGGTTTATCAGTTGTTGTTGTAAGGCTTTAGCATGTTTTGTGTAGCCTTCTTTGGTTGAACAGTTCCTCTGAACTCTTAAGAATTGGCCATATGGCAGATTCTCTTTAAGTGATTTTGGATGGTGACTATCAAAACAGAGTAAAGAGTTTTTGGCCATTGGTTTTTTGTAGAGCTCAGATTGTAAGCCTGCCGGGGTGGAGAAAATTTTGAGGTCTAAAAATGCAATGGCTGTCTTGCTTGTTTCTACTGTGAAGCGTAGAAAGTTGTTTCTGCTGTTGAGCCAACGGTGAAAGGTCATAAGATCTTCTTGTGTCCCTCTCCAAATCACCAGTATGTCATCAATATACCGCTTCCATATAATTATGGAAGCGATATACGGATTGGTATCCTTCAGGATAAACTCCTGTTCAAAATGATGAACATAAAGGTTCGCCAGGCTGGGGGCGAAAACGCTCCCCATACTGGTGCCAGACGTTTGGAGATACACTGTTTCTTCAAATCTAAAGAAGTTTCTCTTCATGGCTATGGTTGCACAGTCCATGATGAAACTGGTAGGTGTTATACTGTTTAGATCTCTTTGCCCCAGGAGAGAAGAGATGACTTCTAATGTCTCATCCTGGGGTATGGACGTATACAGTGACTCCACGTTAAATGAGACAAGATGGTCAGTGTCTACATTGAATTCAATCTCTGGAAGAAGGCGCAGCACATCAGTTGTGTCTCTGAGATAAGTAGGCATCTCTAGGACCATAGGACGCAGAAAGTGGTCCACAAAGGTGGACAGTGGCTCCAGGACAGACCCAATGCCTGATATTATTGGCCGTCCGGGCGGTGGTCTTTGCTCCTTATGCACCTTAGGAAGGCAATAGAAATAGGGCATTACCGGATGTTCCGTGCATAGAAAGGATGCTTCATTTCGAGTTACCCAGAAAGATATTGAGAGGCTGTTCTCAACCAACAAGGAGACCTACAATAATTTTTCAAAGCTTGAACAACAAGCCCTCAAAACTTTGACTGCCAACAATGAGTTAACCATCAAACCGGCCGATAAAGGCGGTGCAATAGTCGTCATGAATACCAGCGACTATCGCACAGAGTGTCTGCGACAACTGCACAACAGAGATGCCTATTGCCCCCTTGAACAAGATCCAACCCAAGAGATACAAAGGCAGATTAAAGTAATGGTGGAGGAAGCACTGGCAGAAGGCTGGGTAACTCGAAATGAAGCATCCTTTCTATGCACGGAACATCCGGTAATGCCCTATTTCTATTGCCTTCCTAGGGTGCATAAGGAGCAAAGACCACCGCCCGGACGGCCAATAATATCAGGCATTGGGTCTGTCCTGGAGCCACTGTCCACCTTTGTGGACCACTTTCTGCGTCCTATGGTCCTAGAGATGCCTACTTATCTCAGAGACACAACTGATGTGCTGCGCCTTCTTCCAGAGATTGAATTCAATGTAGACACTGACCATCTTGTCTCATTTGACGTGGAGTCACTGTATACGTCCATACCCCAGGATGAGACATTAGAAGTCATCTCTTCTCTCCTGGGGCAAAGAGATCTAAACAGTATAACACCTACCAGTTTCATCATGGACTGTGCAACCATAGCCATGAAGAGAAACTTCTTTAGATTTGAAGAAACAGTGTATCTCCAAACGTCTGGTACCAGTATGGGGAGCGTTTTCGCCCCCAGCCTGGCGAACCTTTATGTTCATCATTTTGAAATGGAGTTTATCCTGAAGGATACCAATCCGTATATCGCTTCCATAATTATATGGAAGCGGTATATTGATGACATACTGGTGATTTGGAGAGGGACACAAGAAGATCTTATGACCTTTCGCCGTTGGCTCAACAGCAGAAACAACTTTCTACGCTTCACAGTAGAAACAAGCAAGACAGCCATTGCATTTTTAGACCTCAAAATTTTCTCCACCCCGGCAGGCTTACAATCTGAGCTCTACAAAAAACCAATGGCCAAAAACTCTTTACTCTGTTTTGATAGTCACCATCCAAAATCACTTAAAGAGAATCTGCCATATGGCCAATTCTTAAGAGTTCAGAGGAACTGTTCAACCAAAGAAGGCTACACAAAACATGCTAAAGCCTTACAACAACAACTGATAAACCGCAAATATCCTCCTAAATTGGTCAAAAAGTCAATGAAACGTGCTAGTAACAATAACAGAATGGCCCTTCTAGAGCCACCTGTAGAGAAAACCACACTGAACAGACTCACGTGTGTCACCACGTTTGGGACCCTCTCAAATGACCTCCAGAAGATAATCCGAAATCACTGGTCTATTCTCAATTCTGGGAGAGACCTCATTGAGAAACCGCTTTTCTCCTTCAAGAGAGGTCCAAATTTAAAAGATCGTATTGTCCATACTAGACCACGGGACAACACACCTAGGGCTCTAGGAACGATCTGGAATTTGCCACCAGTAAGAGGCCACCATCCGTGTGGTACATGCCAAGCCTGTCCCCAAACTACAAAATCAACGGAGGTAGACATTGGCACCAATAAACCATGGAGACAAGAAAAATTCACAAACTGCAATAGTGACAATTTTATTTATTTGATCACATGCCCATGCGGGCTCAAATATGTCGGAATGACTACCCGAAAAGTGAAAATTCGAATCTCCGAACATAAGAGCACAATCCATCGGAAAAGACAAGCCACCAAACTGACTAATCACTTTCTAGAGAGAAAACATGACCCCACTGCATTCGTGTGGACCGTTCTTGAACAGCCATACATACCACTGCATGTAACAGATCGCACCACTTTTCTCATGCGTAGAGAACAAAAATGGGTGTTTAGGCTGGGCACGAATAGAAGTGGTCTCAACGATGAGATCCCTTGGTCCTCTCTCTATCTGAAGGACCATTGTCGCATTTAATCTCTGCATATACACATTGGTAAGAGACTCATCATGAGAAAACACTCACTACTATTAATCCATCTGAACGCTTGGTTAAGCCAGATTTTCATGTAAATCTCGATAGTCAACACCCTATATGGAAGGTCACCACTGAAACACCAGCCACAGAAACGTGACTTCATTCAGGGCTACTAAAGGGCAAGATCCGATACTAACTGTCCACACAAACATCAAAATATGAGTTTAATTCATACCACAAGGTAATTGTCCTTCTGTCTCCTTGGCCCTATTACACTCTTAACTTTGAATATTCGCTACAGTAAAATCTTTCTCGTCCCGACATATAAATGAAAACACTGAGTGTTTATGTTTACCCCCCGTTCCCATAGAAGCGGGGGTTTAACCAATAGAAACACTCGTTCTAGGGTCGGATCACGTGACCAGGCGCCAGCGAATCACGGTGCGGATAGCTTCCTATCTGAGACTGAAGGAAAAGCTGTACGCCGATTGGTCTACAAACACCATGTGACCGCCGCGTGTCCAATCACTGAGGCGCTCTTAACCAATGCGCCCGCGGTGCCTCGCCACCTCCCCATCGGCTCAGAGGAAGGCGGCGAGGTACCGACGGACAGGTGAGCGCTACGCATGCCCAAGGATATTTAACTTTTGTTTGCTGACTCCACGTAGCTTTCTCAGGTCTTGGCGCTTTTACTATGCTTTACCGAGCGACTCTCATTTTGTGAGCTGACTCGCTGACAGTAAACTAGCCGCGTAAGACGCAAGACACGTTATGTGTTTTATTCACAGTACTCAGTTGATAACCAACAGAACCTACTGGGTAATATTGCACATGGCTGATGGATATAACGGTCGGCCGTTCTTCTCTGTAAATACTTGATAAAGCCTTGAAGTTGCCCTGACACCAGTATTGGACTATTTAAAGGAGCAGTGACATCTCCTGTTCTTTGCTTCCTTTCCCCTTTCAGAGCGGTGCTTCCCTCGTATCCTGAGCCGTTGCCAGGCGAGGCGCAGCCTTCTACTTTGTCTATAATGGTAAGATAAAGTAACCTGCCATAAAAGATCATTAGAAGTCTTTATGTGTCAGATAAACTGAAAACCTAATAATACTCCTTTGAAAAAGGAATAGGCTATGTAGTTATATATGTATTCATTCTAACTGCATGTAAATTAATGTGGTTACTATTGTCTGTTATGTTTGTCTTTTCAGTAGTGACATACAACAAACTGCGGAATCAGATGACACCTAAAGGATCCAGGTGATCTCCATTAAGGTCGCAGATTTATTTTTGTAGTCACTTTTATTATTTCTCACTATTGCAGTAGCTTAAGTCAAGATAGGTCCTGATGAATGCAATGGACTCTGTGGTCCTCTAATTGCAGAAACATGTTGACCAATATTTCTGGGTGAATATTTGTTTAATTTACCCCACTGCTTTTTAACATTGGTGGAGTAGGCAAAACACGGAATAAAATAATTTGTTTGCCCCCTCACCCAATTTTAGTCTCACTTTTCACTCTTACTCTCACCATATGCACTGCACACTCAGTCACTCTCACTTCTGTTTCCAGCTTCAAAATAGCCTGTGAGACTCAGTCCATCAAGGACGGCATCGGTAACATCAGAGGTTTAACATCTCCTCCACTATGCCGGCTCCTAATGAATGGCTATACAGGAATCCCAAATGATGAAGGGCGGTTCCGAGTGGTGACTGATGGGAACCCTGTTAAAGTTCACAAGGTGCCCACCTAATTCGACAAACACATAGATGTAATTCCTTTAACACACCGACAGTAGTACCACATTCTTTCTTTAGACCCGGTGACATCATCACTTTCTGGTACCGTCCTCTCAGGCTTTGGGGTACTGCCTTGCATCTTCTCCCCTCAATCCATTCATGGCATTGGTTCACTGTCTGTGGTCCAGTCCACCTAGAACTAAAAGAAACAGCTTTTATTTTTCTCACAATGACCATGTATCCATAATCACTTTAGAAGTCTTTGCCACGTTGCAGGCAGTACTACAGTCAGAGCATCAGGCCCTTTCAGGCCTGTTCCATCAGTTGCTTTTACTAATAATCTATTTTGTATTTTTATTTTTACTTTGGAGTTTATTTACTCCTCCTGGCCTCAGGTTGGAGGGTGGTATGGGGTATGCATGTTATACTTTATTCCCTAAAACAACATCTTCGGCATAAATGTAGTCCCTAAGTGATCTCCTTCTATCGCTATTTATGCCCTGGTGGGTCCCTAGCCTTGGAGAGATGGATTTACTGAAGTACTGTACCTCAGTTGCTGCACCATTCTTCCATGCTGGATACACCTCCATTCATATTGAAAACATATCCACCCACACCAGCAAATATTTAAATCCATTCACTGGGAAGCAACATGCATCTACACATTCATCCTCCCTTGTGCAATATCAGAGGGTCCCTTTCACTGGGAAGCAACGTGCATCTGCACATTCATCCTCCCTTGTGCAATATCAGAGGTTCCCTGCTCCAGTCTTGTAAGGGAAAGGAACATACAGCGTGGGGACACAGGCATCTCATCCTGGTAGGGAGGCCCACTTTCCGCCTTATTATTCGCTCTTGCTATTGAACCTCTGGCTTGCAAGCTGCAACATCACCATCAGGATAAGGTACTTCAATGTAACTTATGCCAAATATTGATTTCCCTCTATGCGGATGATATTAACCTTTTTGTAAGAGACCCTCAGCAAAATATTAATCCTCTGCTGCCGTAACTCATTATTTTTTTGAAACTCTCCGGAATTCACATCAAGTGGGGGAAATCACAAATATTCCCCTTAACACCTTCGGTCTCTAGATTCCCCCTGGATTTCCCATTGGAATGGTGTGAAACCGACCTGCCTTATTTAGGGATATGAATCTCTGGTAACAGGGATGGATTGAAACGCCTCAATTATGGTACAACTATGGATCACCTTGCAAGCAGGGTCACCCGTTGGATCTCCTTGCCTCTCTCGCTTGCAGGTCGAGCTTCCGTGATAAAAATGGTGGTGCTTCCACACCTATTGTATTTCTTCATGAATATACCTTAGAACCCTGGTCGCTATTTGTTTAAGACACTTCGCACAGAAATGATACGGTTGTTCTGGGGTCTTAAACAACCGTGAATACAATGGGCCCTAAGCACAGGGATGGTTCGATATTCCAGATCTCAAGTTATATTTTACATGTGCACAAGCTCATTATGCCTATATTGGGATCTACCCCCTAGGTATATGCCACAGGTGGCGGCAGAAAACTGGTTAGCTGACCCTATCCCGTTGGATGGGATGTTGCATGCACCTGTTCGCACACATGACATAGCACCCACTACTATCACAGGCACGGTTGATGCTTGGCATCATATACTGGGGCTCCTCTGGGATCCCATGGTGTACTTGCCCCTGATTCCCCTGTCCTATCACCCCTGAATGCCCCTACTTCAGGAAAAGGGCTTTCTTAAAGTATGTGAGTGCACCAACATAACTAAATGAGGTGATCTCATTCATGATGGTACATTCTCTCCTCAGATAATTTTTCCACCGGATACAACCTTCCTCTCTCGACATTTTTCAATATGTTTGTCTCAGCAAAGTATAAGCTCTGTTGTTCCTGAATTCCCTCATACATCAGGTGCTGGGAGCCACAGAACGGGGGCACTTGGTCTCTACACTCTATCACAATACACATACACAACACCTGAGTCCCCTAACACCTCTTGTACACATAGGAACACAGACCTAGGGCATGACATAGCGGCCGAACAATGGCAATATTGCTGTTTACAAACTGAACAAATTTCCGCCAGCTGTCGATTGCATATTATCCATTATAAATTCCTGCAGAGCTTATACTACACTCCTGTAAAACTGTTTTGGTTCAAATTGAAAGACACAGATCGATGTGAGAGATGTAACAGTCCGGGGGCTTGTTTCCTGCAATTGGCCTGGGAATGTCCACAGATGCGGGAATACTGTGTCCAGGTTTACAACGCATTGGAGAGGATGACTTCTGTCTCATTGGAGTGTAGTACTCTAATTGCTCTGCGCAGGTCCCAAAAATATACCACCGATACATTACCATATCTCTATTGCTGGCTAAGCGTAGAATAGTGTAGAAATCAATGAAGTCTGGTAGACAGCTCTTGTAGTTGTGGTTTATTCTTCAAGTTACATCTTGGTAAATTCCAATGTAAGTCTTAATATAAGCCCCACCAGGAGCAGCCTCCTGGCTGCTCAGCCCATCTTCTCCAACAGCTCCACCTTCAATTACAAACATCCATAACATTCCAAATTACATCATATAGCTAGATCATCAGGCAGAGAACCAGGGCCAGGGAGATGCATTTCATAAGAAGCAGATTACTACACATAGCTTGTAGAAGGGGTAGGGGGCGAGCCCCAAAATTCAAGGAATGGCTTGATGACTTAGTAAACTTCCAGGAGCAGCTGACTATATATGTGGAAACGCTCCCAAGAGCATCTAGGCCCAAAGATATATGGGACCCTTTACAGAGCTATCTTATGGTAGGAGCTGCGGACGATGTACCGGATACAAGGATGGAGGAGGGAGCGTAATATGAGTTCTCCTTCATATCAACCTCAGTAATACTGTAATGTTGCGGGCCTTGGGATAAGAATGTACTACTTTTAAATAGCCCTTTTATGAAGATTACTTATCACCCCTTCATAAGTTCTGAGGTGGATATCATATGAAATATATTATGGCTCAGGTACACCACACTTCAGTATGATATGTTGTGATCAATGTGACTGTACTAAGGAGAAATATTTTTGTTATGACATGATATTACATTATTACTGATTCTCTCCCTACATTTCTTCCATTTGCCTTTACGAGACAAGAATGCTGAATTTGTACCCTGTTATTATGTTTGTAAATACCAGCTTTAATGACTGTACTGTATGCTATACATAACTAAAATCAATAAATAAATGTTTGAAAAATAAAAATTAAAAAAAAGAGTTTGGCGCAGAATTGTACCACAATCTTGGGTTTTAAATATCTTCATGGCAAAAAATGAATGAAGAATACTGACAACCACAATATTGTGAAGGCAGGTATATGTAGATGCAGATAGATTTACTATTCTTAAATGTACATTTGTGGACCTTGTTGATGCCGACATATTGAAGGTAGGAAGTTGTTTACCTCAGTGAATATTTGCTTATGTGTTTTTGGAAGACTCTGCCCATTGATAGAGGATGAGAAGGAAGACTGGAGTTTATTGTAGACTAAGTGGAGACTCTGATTCCCGTGAGGCAGCTTGTTAAAAGAAGCAATGTTGTGCATAATGGGCAGTTATACCATTTAGAAGTACATATTGAAGATGCAGGAGGGATGGTGGAGATAAGAAATAGAATGGTAGCTTCAGGAAATAGAAAATCAAATTGGCATTTAAAACCTTTGTATTACACACAGAATTTGAAATGGCGAAGAATAAAAAAAAAGCAAGATTCCTTAAGAAAATAATAGCAAAAGCTGCTTATAGAGAGTAACTAATGGTTTGTGAATATAGGAAGCTCCCAGAAAAGTTTCTATTTTAAATCTAAGCCTCTTTTTGTGAATATTGGTACCAAATAAGATATATTCAGCATTGGTCAAGAGTACACAAATGGCAAAAGTGTGTTTTATTAGTATTATGAATAACTATTCCCCAAGGGTATTTCCAGTTCTCAGATGAAGGGAAAGAAGGGCCGCTGAAATTCAAATATCCGAGTTTGTCAGAGCTTCTGTCATTGATACCAGAATTACCTTTAATTTTGCAGGAAATGATCATTATTAATTTAAAGCTGACTAATCTAAAAGATACTGCATATGAATATAGAATTTCCATGCAATTGCCTACGATTTTACTAGAAACATGCAGTTTATTCTGAACAACTGATACTAAATTCATATTGCAGTGCTACCAGAAAAAATAAACCCACCACACAATACAGACATATTGACCAATTTTGTTAGTAAGTATCAGATAATAGACAAGAAGAAGTCCTTCGATGTATAATCAGTAGATCTTTTTTCCAGGCTCTTTTGGACCAAACCTCGAACTGCCCTGATCAATGAGGGCAGTTCGAGATCAAGCAAGTACCTGGCATGGATGTCTGCATTTCATTCATATTTGAAGGTAGAATGTGGTAGTTTACACTTTTCAGCCCACAAGGAGTTTTCCTCAATTCGAAGACATTCTGGATACATTTAAGCACATCCAAGGCACATTGAACAAATATATAGCTTTGGGAAATCATATCAGAAAGTCTTAATAAAGTTATGCCAGTGGTGCTTTCATAGACTTACTATCTAGTGGTCAAGACTTGCTAGTAGAGTGTTTCCTAGTTTTAAAATATTACCAAATAAATGATCCACTATATTATGAAAGAATGCAGGCATCTATTATCATTCTTGCTGATCAGATGTTGTATTCTTCTAATCAATCACTGTGTTTATTTCCCTAATGTCTTTCAAATACTTAATTGTTCATGGGACTACAGAACCCCATGTAGATTACTTCAGCGTCTTAAATAGCTAGTGATTCAAGTGGGAAGGGGATTATCAGATA
Organism: Lissotriton vulgaris; assembly: GCF_964263255.1. NCBI lineage: Eukaryota > Metazoa > Chordata > Amphibia > Caudata > Salamandridae > Lissotriton > Lissotriton vulgaris. Next base: position 1,883,817,303 of record NC_141687.1, on the reverse strand, counting down.
TTAGGAATTCTTATTGGGCATCACTTTGTGAGAGATTGATGCATCTTATAAGAAGAAATGGTTTGGGCGTTTTATTGTTTGATCTACTGCTGGACAAGAAATAGTGAAAATACTAATTTAAAATGTGACATCGACAAATACTTATAAAAGTTTAGACTAAAATATTAGAGACAGTCCATATGGTGTGACATGATATTACCTTTGTACCATACAAAATGTTACAATGTACAGTCACAGTTTATGTAATGTGAGTGAACTATAATACAGCTTGAATATACTGGAAAAATATCCACAACTAACATTTTCACAATAGGTTGTTGGTTAAGTGAATTGCGGACAGTATATTTAAAATATTTGTCAACATCCACAAATGCAAGATGTATTGAGAAGGAGAAAGCTTCAAGCTCAGGCCCTGGTTGGAGGGTGTCCTTCCTGGGAAGATTTTGGTTATCGTGTCTTAAGGTAAGAGATCTGCTCTAATCATGTGTTGCCAGATGTTAGCCATTCAAGTGGATTTCATAATGCAATAATTGGATCTCCCAGAGCATGAGGAAAATGGAAAAGGGTCTTGAGGAAGAGGAAGGCATTTACATTTTTGGCAACATGTGGCTGAATGGAGAGTATCTGAAGTAGAGAATAGCAGTCAGCTTTTTGGAGGCATCAGGAAGCATATGAGGTATCTAGATTTTTTGGGATATGCATTGTTATGTTATGTTATGTTATGGAATCTTATATAGCGCATGGCTACCCCAGCGACGGGGCGTCCCAGCGCTTGCAGACATGTCAGATCCAGGAAGGTACAGGAGGTGCTAGATGGATGCAAACAACCAAGTTTTTATAAGTTTTCGAAATTGCAGATGATTTAGAGTAGCCCGAGCTTTAGGGGGGATAGAATTCCAGAGCTTAGGGGCCAGATACCTGAAGGAGCGGCCACCAGCTCTGCTCCTCCGAATTCTGACAGTACAGGCCAGTGAGAGGTCCGCTGAGCGGAGTGCACGCGTGGGAGTATAGAAAGAGCACAGTCCTTGCAGAGTATGGGGGCCAACATTGTACAGGATTTTATGGGTAAGGCAGAGGGTTTTAAAGTGAATGCGCTGTTGTATAGGGAGCCAGTGTAGTCGACGGAGAAGGGGGGACGTGTGGCAGGTTTTAGGTAGAGCAAATAGAACGCGGGCGGCAGCGTTCTGTGCTCTTTGCAACCTATTTATTGCAGTCTTGTTAGATCCTAGCATGAGGGCATTGCAATAATCCAGGTGAGATAAAACTAAAGCCTGGACTATGATCTGGCGAGTGGTAGGCTCAAAAAAACCCAGAATGGGTTTAAGAGAGCGAAGACGCCCAAAGCAGGTGCCTGCCACTTTTTGAGCATGAGACTCCAAGTTGAGTGTATTGTCCAATAACACCCCCAAGTTTTTTACTGACTCCTTGGGTAAAGGAGCAGGTCCCAGCGCCAGAGGCCACCAGTGCTCTTCCCAAGTCTGCGTGCCATTGCCAATCAGGAGAACCTCTGTTTTGGAGGCATTAAGCTAAAGGCAGTTGTTAGATAGCCACCTTGAGATCGCCAGAATGTCTTCCTGGAATTTAATTTGGTCCTCCACATTGTTGTTGGAGAAGTTGAAAATAAGTTGCGTGTCGTCCGCATAAGATGTTAGTAAGATCTTACGTTCCCGGGCCAACAAGGCCAGGGGGCGGACGTACACATTAAACAATGTGGGACTGAGCGCAGACCCCTGAGGCACTCCACATTCAAGAGGGAGCTTGCTGGATGAGTACGGCGGGGCGTGCACCTGGAAGGAGCGATCAGATAAAAAAGACGCAAACCAATCCAGGGCCGTTTCCCTGACTCCGATCTCCCATAGTCTCTCAAGTAGTATCTTGTGGGAGACCGTGTCGAAGGCCGCACTCAAGTCCAGCAAAACCAAAATAGAGGTTGCGCCCGTATTAAGTGAGGCCCTTAGATGTTCTGTAACTGTTAACAGGGCAGACTCCGTACTGTGATTAGCACGGAAGCCATGCTGGGACTCATCAAGGATCCCATTGGACTCTAAATAGGCAGTCAGAATGGAATTGATATGTGCTTCCGCTACTTTCGCAAGATAGGGAAGCAGCGAGATAGGTCAAAAACTGTCTGGCCTTGAGGGATCCAAAGTAGGTTTTTTTAAGAGGGGTAGTACTTTGGCATGTTTCCAGGATTTGGGAACCTCGGCTTGCTGTAAAGATCGATTAATCAGCTCCCGCCCTTCCTGCAGGACAGAATCATGAAGTGCTCTGAACAGATCCGGCTTAATGGGATCATCCGGAGAGCCTGATTTTACTCTTAAGGCTAGGTGTTCCATCCCTGACTGATCTATAGAAGGGAAACTCAGGAGAGAGTAAGGAGGGTCAGAAATGACTTTGCCAGGATTAGAGGACCCCAGCGGGCTGTCCAGTTGTAAAGAGTCATATATCCCTTTAACTTTGTTTATAAAGAAGCCAGAAAGTTCTTCGCACTGTGCGTCAGACACTATCAGATTACCTGTGCCTCCCGGGGCTTTAGTCATGTCTTTTACCAGGGAAAAAATCGTTTTGGAGCGATTTGTGCTTGAAATGATTAGGTCAGTATAGTAACTGGCTTTAGTTTTCTTTATAAGCTTATGATAAGCTTTAGTGGCCATTCTGAATTTAGTTTTAGCTAGGGGATCATACGATCGTCTCCAGGTACGTTCTAGGAGCTTACAGTGCTTTTTAGTTTCCGTAAGAGTCTCCGAGTACCAGGGGTGGGTCTGAACTCGCCTAGGTCTGGAGTATTTCATGGGGATAAAATGGTCTAGAGAGTTATTTATCCACTCTCTGTAAGCATAATCTGCTTCATCCATGTTACCTGACCACACAGGACGGGTCTGGTTAAGCCTAGCTTCAAACTGAACTTTATCTAGGTTGTTCCAGGGACGCCTCCGAAGAGAGGGAGGAGGGATCTCCCTACCATTGACTGGAATCCTAACTGAAACGGACACCAAAAAGTGGTCGGTCCAGCTAAGAGGGCTAGGGGATTCTGCTGTAACTTCCTCAATATTAGTAAAAACTGGATCAAGGAGATGGCCTGCCTGATGAGAGGGTCCCATAATCAGTTGGCGAAGCTGACAAGCTTCTAGGTCGCCAAGAAACTTTGATATATTGGGGGAGTCTTGACGCTCGAGGTGAAGATTGAAATCACCAAAGATACTAAAGTTAGCTGATTGAAGCGCCAGTGACGAAGTAGTTGCTAATAGCGACTCTTGAAATGCACTTGCTGATCCTGGGGGATGGTATACAAGGAGCCCTGTAAGAGTGAAAGTATCAGAGACTTTTATATTAAATAGTGCGCATTCGCTATTAGATAAACTAATGACCTTAAGGGTGCAAGTGTATTTAGACTTGTAAATCACCCCTAGTCCGCCACCCCTACCGATAGGTCTGTTTTGAACACATATATGATATTCAGGGGGGAGGGCCAGAGCTAGGGTAGCCGTAGAATCCTCAGAAAGCCATGTTTCTGTCAAAAACAGAACATCAGGCCTTTCATCTAGGAGGAGCTCATGAACGTCCTCATGGTGCTTTACCAAAGACCTGCAATTAAGACTTAGTATATGAAGCTTGGAAGAGCAAGTGGGCGCTAGGGTTGAACAAGATAGTGGAGAGCAAGCCTCCGAAGCCTTAAATCCACAATGAATGCAGTTTATGGTAGAGGACCCAGGGTGGCAAGCATGCGCCAGACACTTAATCTGAGGTCTAAGAGCAAGCAGCTCATCCCTGGCATAGGGCGCCATCAAAAATCGACAATCAGGGATCTGGGCGACAGGCGACGGACCAGCGCGGACGGGCGCAGACGGGCGCAGACGGGCGCAGACGGGCGCAGACGGCCGCAGACGGGCGCAGACGGGCTCGCCTTTGGCGAGCCTTCGGCGACCCGCCGCGCGAGTCCGCTGCGCGGGAGGTAGAGTCTCCGCCTAAATAGGCACCGGTCCCGCCTCTGGCGATAGAGTTACACCCTCGGGGGCCGTGCAGCAAGGTCAGGTACGCCCTCCACACAATCGGCACAAGCCGTGGTGGAACGGGGCGGCGACCTGGAGGAAACAGGAGTAAGTGCGAGTATGATTAACTCGGGAAGCGCTAATGAGGAGTTTTAAAATACATAACAATTTGCCAAACACATTTAAAACCAAAGGAGCAGAGCGCCGTTACAGTGCCTCGCGTTTCTGGCAAGTCCGCTGCGCGGGAGGTAGAGTCTCCGCCTAAATAGGCACCGGTCCCGCCTCTGGCGATAGAGTTACACCCTCGGGGGCCGTGCAGCAAGGTCAGGTACGCCCTCCACACAATCGGCACAAGCCGTGGTGGAACGGGGCGGCGACCTGGAGGAAACAGGAGTAAGTGCGAGTATGATTAACTCGGGAAGCGCTAATGAGGAGTTTTAAAATACATAACAATTTGCCAAACACATTTAAAACCAAAGGAGCAGAGCGCCGTTACAGTGCCTCGCGTTTCTGGCAAGTCCATTGGCAAATTGTGACAAGGTTTAGACACATGAGAAGGTCCAACCCAAACAATATATGTAGTATTTAGTATTTCACTATGGAGCTGAGATTTGGAACAAGAGCATTGCTAGGGTGGGTAGTTAATAAACTTCTGTTGTATTAACAATGTTCCAGTTACCGGAAGGTATATCTACACAAGAAGAGAAATGGAGGTATAACCACTGCGCACCCTCCTAGGCAAAATGTGCAAACACTAAAGGTACAGTGGGGAAGACAAGCAGAAACCATCTATTTGACCAATTGATTTATCCCCTAGGATGACAACCCAATCTATTGAATGAAGAGTCCTCACCAACAGAATATGGCATATTTCGTCATTAGCAAATCCACCCCGTCCTGGTAAGATGGTGCTGCCAGGGTTCACTCAAACTGTTTAGAGGGAGTTCTTTATAAAGTTTCTACTGGATAGAGCTGGGATCCAGATACTCAAAGAATACCTCAGGGAAACCCTTAAGGAAATACCTTTATTCACAATAACCCCAGGTAAAATAATAGTTGGGGTGAATTTGGGTACTAATCACCATTCATTCAAAAATTAGCCATGCTTCTGGCCATTATAGAAATCATGTCAGGCACATTTGTCGAGGCTTGAAAAGGATCCCTATTACAACACTAGTCTATTTATTCACACGTAGTAAGTGGATTATCCTACCTCCATAGCGTTAAATTCAGGCCCCAAACATAGGTCTATTCAAACTTCATGGCTTGACTGGAGCGGCAACTCCTGAAGTCACACATTAGTCAAGATAGTGGCCATGGCGGTTATGCCTACACCCTCCTCCGTGTCCAGCCATCATGGTCATATGAGTGAGGCCTCCTCATCCAATAAGATTGGATTTTCACTCTAGCGGATAAAGGTATTGATAAAATTAATCATTTCTGCTACACCAATGCACCTTTAGAGTTTGCCAATTACTGGAAGGTCCAAGCCATGATTACAAAGTAGAATATTCTGGGACAACTTTAAAAGTAAATGTATATTAATATTGTAATTATTTATTGTGCTGTTGTATACCGGGAATCTAACATTTTGTTAATTTAGATTTCACTAGCTGTAACATCAAAAACTGCAAGCTTAACAAATAATACCAACTGACTTGGAGACAACTTTAGGTGCTTGGTTGATTTTTAGCTATTTGACAAGAAACTATTGATCCTTGTTGCCATATTATATGCCGAATATAAGTGATATGTTATGTTTCGTATTTACAAAGTGAACTTATACCCAGAGGTCTCATGGTGCTACAAGCAAAAAGGTGAAGTCCTTCAACAAAAGCAAAAATTATGTAGAAAAGAGAAAAGTCTTTTAGTTTCTTTATGAAAAGAAAGTGAGACAGAATAGACCGTGGTTTAGCTCTCAGCTTATTTAAAAGCCCTGGAGAAAGTAGTAAAATGGACTTTAAAAAAAAAGTAGATTTATTAAATCCAGGCATAATAAGAAGATTGGGCAATGAATAACGAAAATGAATCAATGATGGACCTGAGAAAATATCATTAAACCATCACAGGAATATCAATGGATATCACGGGAATATGAATGCTTATCACAGGATGTCAAGTAATCAGCTTTGGATCCTATTGGAGGATGTGTATGTATTTGAAAGATGTATATTACAAAATTGAAAGTCAAAGAAAAGTGGTGCGGCATGGGTCCAACTGAAAATATTAGGGCCCACTCTCATGGACCCCACAATCATCTACTTTGGTACTAAATTTCGGCCAAAACTGGAGCAAAATGGGCCTCTCAGCCCACTGAGCCCTAGCGCTACTGCACCTACTTCGCTAATTATAGCTATGCTCCTAATATCATGCATTGATAACGGGAACCACCAATCATCTATTTAAACCCAATAAATGCTAAAGGCACACTGGCAAAATCACAGAGGGTGCAATAAAGCCTAATAAACTTGAAAGTTGTAAAATAACAGTGTCAATTTCCATTTCTCCTAATTTCTCTTAAGCAACCTAATTTTTTCTAAGTAATATATCTAAATGATTCTCCTGGTAAAACGCAGCTCTTCCAGCTAAAGCAGGTTTAAAAAATATTTGGAAAGCGTCAGAAGAATATATGAATGAGCACCTGCTGCAGAGATCCACGTGCAACCTAATAGTCACAAATCAAATTTTGTTTGCCAATGCTACTCATGGGTAAATACAGTGAGTCCTATTAAATTGAGTAATGACAACTGCTATTTAAGGGAAAAGAGTGAAATCATTTTTTGATGTGCGTGCTACATACATGTTAAGAAAATCTTATGATATGAGAGGCAGTTTCCCACTTTGACAGTTAGCTGTTCCATTTTACAGATGCATTTTTTCTTCGGATGCAGCTCCATTTAATTTCTAAAATTATTTACTCAGCAGAGTAAAGAAGGGTTAAGCAGCTGCAGCGAGAGAGGCTAATGTGATAAACTACAAGAAGAAGACACAGCAAAAAAAAGTGAACGAAATGAAGGAAATATGCAGAAGGCATTTGGGGAATACAGAACTCGGAGAGAGAGAAGTTAAACCGCTGACCCATGTCGGCAGAGAGAGGCGGGAGATTACAAAATGTTTCATGGTAATTTCCATGGAGATTTCTTTAATTTATTGAAAATGACTTTCTCCTGCTTTGATTTGCCCAGCAGCTTGCCCCCTTGCAGGTTTTTTTTTTCAGGGTGGTCTTCCCCGTCATGCTGCGAGGAGTGCAGGCCCGAGCAGCCTCCACGCTGGTCCCAGGCATCTTGAGATTACTGGAGCGTCTCTGACGTCTCTATCAGCATGCGCCACCTGAATGCCCTCTCTCCCGCTCCGTCTCATCCCCTCCTGCCAAGGAGAGGCACGAGGCCTGTCACATGAGGGCTTCACCGCGGGCCCTGCGCCGAGGCAGTTTCACCTCTCTACTGATCCCTGCAGCTCAGCTCCGACCGCTGCCATGAATACCAAAGGAGGTGCCTTGGTCGGTCAGCAGCAGACATGCACCATTAAGTGATCAGCCCAATTCATTTCCTCGTTGTTCTTCTATTTGTGCGTATTTTGCTTATTGTGAGGAATGTGTATATGAAATGATCTTGTCTTTTTGACTGCAGTGCATGACTTCTCCATTATACCATTATGGTGTTGGTGTACAACATTTAAATATTTTTACTTTTTTAAAGACTGAAAAAAACAAAGTCTGCAAAGAAAATGTATAATGTATAGGATGTAGCGTAACTGCCAGAGCTGCCGACTTTGAAGGTGGGGAACAGTAGAACAATATTTTCGTCATTAAACACCGTCACAATCTTGATATTTTTTATTTCAAATAAATCAATGCCTTTAATATCGTTGCAAGTTAAAAACAAATGACAAAATGTCCTGCAAACTTTGGTGTATGTAACCAGTCATGCCATTATCATATGTTGGAAAACATCCCTGCAGCAAGAAAGTAAGCCTCCTGAAATGTATATTGCACTCATCAAAAAAAAAAAAAACATCTCAGCAAAGCGACACACCTAACTAACTAGATAGGGGTAATTGACTAATGAACAAAGCCTCTCTGAACTTGCCAGGTGCCATAGTTGGGGTCTTGAATGGGCTCATTGGTAGTAAAGTAGAGATCTCCATGGCATCCAGCAATCATTTTAACAATTTGTTACCTAAATCATACGTTATACCTAAAATCTGCAGTTTCTGTAGTGTCAGAATGTGCAAATATATTTATTTGATGTTTTCATATTTCATCTTGTCACTAGAACAGACATTAAAGCGTTTTACAGAGAGCCACATATAACTTACATGTGTTTAAAAGACTGAAGAAGGGGACAGGGCGTGAAGATGGATGGAAGGTGATAAAGGGTGAGCAAGCTAATAATAATAAAGAGCTGACAAAACAAAAGTCCACATGGCTGGGTCGGAGACAACAGGTGTTTCCAATGGGAAGAATGGATGCATATGCAATTTGTCGACTTCCTGGGAGCTCGGCTACTCTCCGCTGAGTTAATATCTGAAAAGGTAGGTCTGGAGGTCGTTTTTCTGAAAAATAAGGGGCCTCATTTATGAGGCTGTGCGTCACTTTTACGCAGCCGGTGCGTCACTTTTTGTGACGCACCAGTGGCGTAAAAAATGCGCCTTCTTGCGCTATATTTACAAAGTGACGCATCCAGATAGATGCGTCCCTTTGTAAACCCCTGTGCCACATTATACCTGCGCCAGGTATAATGTGTGCAAGGGGGGCGTATTGACGCAAGGAAGGGTTGTAGAAGTGACACAGTGAAATGCCATTGCGTCAAAATCTTGCGCCTGCCTCACAGCAGGCGTAAGACTGATGCAGGCCCTTTCACATGGGGCTTGCCCCATGTGAAAGACGCATTGCTGGAGTTGCGTCACTTTTGTGACACACTCCAGCAATGCGTCACTTTTGCGCTTACAGATACGTCAGAAATACTGACGTATCTGTAACTCCTTGCGACATGATGCGTCATACATTAAATATGACGCATCAGGAATGTCGCAAGGAGTGCACACTGAGAAGTGACGCATCGCTGCTTTCACGCAGCGATGCGTCATTTCTCATAAATGAGGCCCAAGATGTCAAGACTGTTACCTAGATCATGGGGAAAATAATTCCAAAAACAGAGTGCCACTCCCAGTAGCTGCCGTGGAGGGAGTTCTGCGGGGCGTTGGGGCGGGACGGGGAGGTGCAGGGTGGGTGGTAAATAAATAAATAAATACATCGAATTTCATTGCGCTCACGGAAATGTATTTGAGGAGTGGCCAGAGCGGGCCGCTACCGGCCACTCCCCAGATGGACTGCTTCAATGCCAATGAGGACTTGAATATTGGCATTTCTAATTTTACATTGATGCGCTATGTTTCTATTGTCCCTCCATAGCCAAAGAACATTTCTTTTTAGTGTCATTTTACAGCCGTGCTATAGCTCTAGGCTTCTGTACATGTTTCATCACTTGTTCAACTATCTTACTTTAATCCTCTGTTCTGTTCTTGTCCTCTCTATTTGCCTTTTTGAAGTTAACAGTTTGGCATTACTAGTAGCATGTTTTACTGTATAAAATATTGTGGTCTTATCACTAAACCATTACATTTGTGATTATCCGTCCATCACAAGCCATCCATCAATAATGGATCATAAGATGTCATTATGTATTTGTCATATTAAAATCTAGCAGATATGCCAACTACTACCTTTAAATCACAGTCCTACTGTCTTTGGCACTGAAGGATTTATATTACCATTCATGCATTAGTGATAATGTTACGCTTTATTATGTATAATTTAAATTCTGTTCTGCTGTATGTTTTATTTTTTAAATGCCTGCACTAAAAACAGGGGAGAGACAGAAATTAAAAATGCTCTCTCTTTCACCTTTTGATCCGCCCATCCTTCCTCTTTTCATTATCTCTTCATTTCCCTTGTTAGGTTTTGCCTGCACAGCACTTACGCTGTGCTTGTGAAATGTATTTCATTCAATATAAACCCTAAAAGGGGCTTACATCCCACCCCTTTGCTTTCCATTGGTTTCTTTGCTAGCCACTTACTTTTCATCCTTATCTATTGGCTGTAGCATACTATTTCCTATTAGAACATTGGAATGTTGGGAGCTCCATTGAAAACAATGGAGTGCTCTGGGCTTATAATGGCTGGTATAAGCCTGGAGCTCCAACATTCCAATGTTTCTTTGTTCACAGCTCTGGCTGTGAACAGAGGCTTCAGGGAGCCTGAGGGGATTCCAATCCTCTCACGCTTCCAAAAGGCTTTGTTTTTTTTGTTAGAAAATTCTGTCCTCTAATGACAGAATGTTCTAATACCCTTATAGCCCTTCGTAGATGGGCTATACCACTATTAAAGTCCCTCTCCCTTGTTAAAGGCCCTCGCCTTCGGCTCGGGGCCTTTAACGCTGGAGAGGGCCTTTAATAGCTGGTATAGCCCTCTACGGCGGGCTATAAGGCTATATTATTCCTCATGTGTTTGCTGTTATACTGATAAGAGACCCAAGGCCCGAGTACTTTTTTCATCCGCTTTAGGGGATGTTTATTTTGTTGCTCCCCCTCTTTTCCCTCCTCCCACTCGCCACTAGCAGCTGAAATGCCGAGCTTAGCTCATCCTGCACATCAATTGACCTGTGCTTGTTTACGGCTCTCTACAGTTCCTCTCCATCCCTCATGTTGCCCCCCCCCCCATGCACCACCAGTAGGTCAAATATCAAGCTTATCTTGGCCCTTGTGAGGCTGCTGCTATCTTGGAATTAGGCAGGAGTCACACTAATAACAAATCAGTGGGGTGAACTTCTCTTATTAAGTTAAAGCAGAAGGTATCAAGCAAGCTTGTTTTACTTTTAGACACACACTCTCTAAGAGTGCATGTGTCTGCAGTTCATCTGTCCCCCCCGCTGTCTGTGCTTTACTTGACTCCATCCTGCCTCCCAACATCCGTTAGGTATACATCACCTTGTCCTTATATAGGCACAGAAATCATGGCCATATTTAGACACAGCCCAGGCAGTCCAAATACGGCATGGATACTTCCACTAGTTCTGAAAATCCACAACGATTTCTTGGAAAACTCGGCTTCAGCAGTTAGGGACTTCCCCTTGCTTGAATATTGATTTGTCCAAGAACTCATGGAGTTTTCAAAGAACTACGACTCTTTGATGACGTTATTATGTCCAACTGTACGTCATACTCGGCACTTTCAAGGTATAAATATGCCCACACTTGCCATAGCAAACACACAGTGGTTTGGAGCAGTTCGACTATCTACTTGCCCGACGCATCTCGCTACAGCAAGTGCCGAAGGAAGCCAACCCTCCAGCAGATGAACTGAGAGAGACGCTGTCTTTTCTCTTGCCGAGAAATCCAGCTCCAGTGTTTCCAAGCTCCCCTTACGGGGTGTTGGGAAATCGAGTCCTGAGACAGAGAGATACCAGACCTCCTTCATTCTAAACCAAGGTACGAAGCTGATTAGACCCTAAGAGAAATCTTGGATAGATTCTTGGCAAAAGAATACTACAACTTTGCTATACCATACTTACTTCTTCCCTCGTACTAGACTTAGGTTAGGTACATCGGGGTACGCGTATTTTAGAAGCACCAGTTAAGTACTTTTATTCTTTATTTATTTATGTATGTATTTTATGGCTTAGAAACCATACCATGCTTTTACAGTATTATTTTATAATACTCTTCTTGCTGTACGCATTATACTTTACAGCCAGTATTACGATTGTAGCAGTTCATTTCTTCTGCATGAGAAAGAAGACTGTTCAATAAATACTTTTATTGAAAACGCCCATCTCTATTTCTCTGCACCTCTGGTGAAACGAAGCATGCACGAATGACTGGGTAAAATATCTATCTATTGTTTCCACGACTCTGAAGATACGTTTTATCTTGGTTAAACAAAGTTGTCATGTTTATGCAGTTGTCAGAAACTAATCCCTTCTTGTGAATTCGAGAAAGTGTCTAGTGACTTCTGAGCTAGCTGGCACTCACAATTAAGTTTAATATATTCGATAGAGACCTAGTAGACATAAGTCCTACGTCACATCTATAGGATATATTATTCCAATGCGCAGAGCCGATTGGGAATATAGGAACTACACTACCAATAATATAGCAAAAGAGAAAAATCTCCTGGAGAAATCACCAGTCAGATCAATCACACTTCACTGTATAATCTATTAGAAGCTACTTACTCTCAGTCTTAAAAGGACCTAAAAGGCAATTGAATAAAATCTGTTTAATCAAGCATAGACTTCAAAAACCATGGAACAATATAGTTAAAAACATTCCAAAGAATCTCATACAAAGCATATTGTATACTAATTATAAAACATCACAAATAAGAGAGACAGTTTTAGATCTGGGGGTCTCTAGTTGGCAATGGTATCGACCTTTGTCCAAATAGGGACCCTTACTTCTAAATCAGGATAAGGGGATTACACTCCTTAATAACCCCTGCTCATCCCCTTGGTAGCTTGGCACGAGCAGACATGCTTATCTCAGAGGCAGTGTGTTAAGCATTTGTGAATATACACAGTAATGCAATGAAAACACTACAGATGGACACAACACAGGTTTTTATAAAAATTAGTATTCTTTAAATAGACTTAAACACAAGACCACAAATGACAAAAATGCACAATACTACACTTAAGATTGCTTTAAAGATGATTAAAGTTGCTTAGTTCAAGTTGATGATAAATGCGACAAAGTTCTCAACAAAGTACCTGAATGCATAACGCACAGTAAATAAAAGGCTCGCAAAAGGAGTAGATGCATCGGTTCCGTGATCCGGGGGAGATGATGCGTTGTGTCTGAATGCTTGCACAGAGTAGGGGAATGCATCGTAATCCTTACTGGTGCGCAGGTGATGCGTAGATTCTCGGCCATTGTGCCCTTTGCCGTGCGCAAGATGGCGCCTTGATGCGATGCGATGATCCGGTTGCGATGCGATAAGATGGCGCCCTTGTTGGGCCGATGCGATGCGGTGCGATGACGCCCTGGAAGCCTTGCGACAACTCTGTACTTTGGAGACGCGACAGGCCCTGCGACACGCTTCTCTGGTGATGAGATGGCAACTCTCATGATGGCATCATACTTCTCCGGTGATGCAACAGCAGGCAGCTTCGATGAACACACGCTTCCAGGGAGATGCGGCGAAGGCTTGCTTCCCTGGCGATGCGACGATTTCTGCTGCGGGGGCGACACGCTTCTTCTCGGTGCGTCGTGCTTCCAGCTCCCAGAGGCACGAAAGTGTCTGGAGTCAGAATTCCCAGCAAGGAAAATCAGTGGGGCGCTGGAGGTGAAGTCTTTTGTCCCTGAGACTTCAGGAGGAGGCAAGCACAGTTCAAGCCCTTGAAAAATATTCTGTAGATGAAAGTCCTTACAAAGTTCCTTCTCCTTTCCTTTGGTAATGAAGCAACTACTGCAGGCCAACCCAGCAAACAGCAGACTGGCAGAGGGGCAGTAAAACTCCTGCAGCTTCCTTGGTTCTTCTCCTTGGCAAAATGTTTCTTGTTCAGGTAGTGATCTAATTCCTTGGGATCAGGGTCCCAATATTTATACCCCAAAATCCTTTGTTCTCTGAAGGAAGAGAGGCCTCTGCCTAGTCCAAACCAGTTCCTGAGCACTTTGTTTACATGACTCTCTTCTTCCTTTCACTGTGCAGGGCAGAGACATCAGCCGCCCCACAGGAGGTGGAACCAGCACAGGGGAGGGATGATACAGCTCTGGAGCACTCTGTTGACATGACTTCTTCTCTCCTTTCACAGTGCAGGGCAGAGACATCAGACAAGCCACAGGAGGTGGAGCCAGCATTGTAAAGAGAAGGCCCAGCCCTATTCAGGTCTCAGGTGCAACTTCTCTCGCCCATCTAGATGCAGATCTCTCTATTCACCACCGAGCTTCCCCAGCCTGTCTCCTGGAATCTCCCAGCCCTGTCACTCACAAACCCAGACAAGGAATACATAACCCAGCAGAGGCAGGCCTGGATAGTTAGGCAAGAAAATACCTACTTTCTAAAAGTAGTATTTTGAAACACAGAATATTAAAACCAACTTTGCTAAAAGATGTATTTTATTATTCTGAATTGAGGCATACTAATTTCGAATTTCCACCATGTTCCCTGAGTCAGTTAGGATTATAAGAATATAATAATCTAACTGCCCATTCTGGCCTATGAGAACAGGTAGCCTTCAATAGTGAAAAAAGAAAATGGGTGCAATTCACTATTAGAACATGCTACACACATCAGAGCATGTCCTACCTTATACTTACAATGCACCCTGCCATTGGGCCTACCAAATGGGTGTCTAATATGAAGCAAAGGGAAGGTTTAGGGACTGGCAAGACGGTGCACTTGGCTGAGTCGACATCGCAGTGCTAGACTACACATAGGCCTTGCAATAGCAGGCCTGAGATACACTTTACAAGCTACTTCTGTGGGTGGCATGACCAGTGCTGCGAGCCTACCAGCAGCATTTGATTTACAAGCCATGGGCAGACATAGTGCACTGTAATAGGGGCTGACATGTAAATCAAATAACCCAATCATGGAATCACCAATTAGTACATCAATTTAACATAGGGAGAACTTGCACTGTTTAGCAGTGGCACAATGCCCAAAGCATAAAACTAGCAAATACAAATCAAAACAGAGGAGGCAATCCGTCAAAAAAATGGAAAGGAGACACTCACTCCAATGATCCCAGATCTAACACATGTCCCCTCCAGCTGAAATGTGGGGAGAACTATCCTTCCCCATAGGAGTTCTCTTCACTAAGGTGGAAAAATCTGGACAGACCATTAGCGTTGGCGTTTTCTGTACTAGTGCGGTGTTCAACCGTAAAGTCCATACCCTTTAGGGAAATGGACCACCTCAACAACTTTGGGTTCTCACCCCTCATCTGCATCAGCCATCTGAGGGGTCTGTGGTCGGTCTTAACCAGGAAGTGAGTCCCAAACAAGTATGGTCTCAACTTCTTCAGTGCCCAGACCACAGCAAATTACTCACGCTCAAATGCACTCCGCCTCTGTTCCTGTGGATGTAACCTCCTTTTGATGAAGGCTACAGGTTGGTCTAGGCCCTCTTCATTAATCTGTGATACAACAGCCCCCACATAATGCTCTAAAGTGTCTGTCTGTATAATGAATTCTTTTGAGAAGTTTGGCGCCTGAAGCACCGTTGCTGTGCACATGGCAGTCTTCACGGCGTCAAAAGCCTTCTGAGAGGTGTCAGTCCAGTACACTTTCTTGGTCTACTTCCTGGAAGTCAGCTCAGTCAAGGGTGCAACAATGTTGCCATACCCCTTGACAAACCTCCTGTAGTAACCCGTGAGTCTTAAAAAGGCTCTCACCTGTGTCTGAGTCTTTGGGGGTCCCCATGCCAGGATAGTATCACTCTTGGGTTGTAGGGGCACCACCTGGCCGCTTCCTACCTGGGGACCCAAGTGCACCACGGAACCCTGCCCGATCTGGCACTTACTTGCCTTGATCGTGAGGCCTGCCATGCACAGTGCCATAAACACTTCTCAGAGGTGCTGCAGATGTTCTTCCCAACTGGCGCTGAACACTGCAATGTCATCCAGGTAGGCGGCACTGAAATCCTCCAGCCCAGCCGACACCTGGTTGACCAACCTCTGAAAGGTGGCAGGCGCATTCTTCATCCCAAAGGGCATAACCTGGATTTGGTAGTGCCCATCTGGTGTGGAGAATGCTGACCTCTCCTTAGCCCCTTCCGTCAAGGCGATCTGCCAGTACCCAGACATCAAGTCAAACGTGCTGAGGTGCCCTGCAGCCCCTAACCGATCTATGAGCTCGTCAGCTCTGGGGATGGGATGTGCATCAGTCCTGGTGTCTGAATTGAGCCCTCTATAGTCCACACAGAACTGGAGTTCAGGTGTGGCTCCCGACGAGGCAGCCCTTGGGACCAAGACCACTGGGCTGGCATAAGAACTGTTGGAGGACTCAATGACCCCTAAAGCAAAAATCTTGGAGATTTCCTCCTTAATGTAAGCCTTAACCTTGTCAGTCACTCTGTAAGCCTTGTGCTTCACAGGAGGCATGTCGCCAGTGTCCACATCATGGACGCACCACTCGGTGACACCAGGACAGCTGGCAACAATCTTGCTAATGATCAGGGGTCAGTGTGGCAGAGAGGCTGATACCATCCACTGACCCATCTTGCTCTGTTGCAGACAGGAGGTCAGGAAGAGGCTCTGTCTCCTCCTCCATTCCATTATCTGTCGCTAGGAGCATGCCCACTTCGGACCTTTCTAAGTGGGGCTTTAGGTGGTTCACATGCAGGACCCGCAAGGGGTTCCTGGGAGACTGCAAGTTCACCAGATAAGTAACATCACTCTTGTGCTCCACCACCTCATATGGACCGGTCCACCTGTCCTGGAGCGCACAAGGCTCCACAAGGGCCATGACCTAAACTTTCTGTCCAGGTTGAAGCTCAATCAGAGTGGCATTCTGATCGTACCACCTCTTCATTTCCTCCTGGCTGGCTTCCAGATTAGCCTGAGCGAGATCTCTGAAACGCTGAGTCTGATTCCTGAAGGCCAGCATGTAGCTATATACATCCTGGCAGTGGTGGCTGGTGACATTTGTAAGTGGTGGGGCGGAAAATGAATTTCATAAGGCACCGTAGCGAGCGAGCGAGCCCGAACAACCAAAGGGCCGAGCAACGTTAACAAAATGCTCATGTTAACGTTGCTCAGCGCCCTCTAAAGTGCACAATCACAAAAACACCTCTTCGTCTGTTAGTATGACTATATCTAATCATAATAGTAGTCCTGCGAAAGTTAGATACAACAAAACATAATAAGGGAGTGTAAGTTAACCATTGTTTAAGTTGACAAATGTTTCTCTGCAATTATTTCTGCCTACAGATTTAAAGGGCCAGATGCATCAAGCATCCATTTTGCGATTCCTTATTAGCGAAAAATAAGGAATCGCTAATAAGGAATAGCAAAATGGAATGCATCAAGCAATCACTATAAAAATAGCGATTCCTTAGAATTCCTTAATTGCGACTCGCAAATTGCGAGTCGCAATTAATGAATACCTCCCCTTTAATTCCTATGGGCCTAGAGGCCCATAGGAATGAATGGGAAGACAATCTCAATTTGCGAATCACAATTAGCGATTCGCAAATTGAGATTGCGAGTTCAAGGGTGCAGGGGTGTCCAAAGGACACCCTGTTACACCCCTGAATGTGATCTGTACACATATGTTGCGCACACACATGCCCTTAGGGCATGTGTGTGCGCAACATGAAACTTTGAAAAATGCACAAAAGTGCATTTTTCAAAGTTTTTGCAAATTACCATGAAGTTGTACTTCGTGGTAATTTGCGTGCCCTATTAGCGATTTCGCTATTTTTGATACTTTCATGCATTGCATTTAAGGAATCTCAATTTGAGATTCCTTAAATGCAAACAATCACAATTTAGCGAATTCTCTATTTGCGATTTTTGCATTTGGGATGATGCATCCCAAATGCAAAAATTGCACTCGCAAAGGGCCAGATTCTGAGAATCTGGCCCTTTTGCGAGCGCATTTCGCTTGATGCATCTGGCCCTTAGACAGTTCTTTCGCATTTCTGTATTGGTCAAGTGACAAATTAACAGAAATACGAAAATGTAAGCATCATTGATGAAAGAAATAATCTCACAGGCAACGGTAGAGGCGGGCAGGGGTGGGGTGGAGTGTTCAGTCAAGAGAAGAGATATCGTAAAAAAACAAAAGCAGAACTCATTTGTGGCTGCCCTATATTACCATGCCAAGATTACCTACAACCAACGCATACGTTAAAAAACAGAATCCATCTTGCCTCTGAAAGGGAACCACTAGGCCACGCCATGTGTAAACTCGAGACCAGAGGGAGGGCTTCACTACAACGGCAGAACAGGAACATTAACAGTACACATAATGCACCGTCACAACTCCTCAGCCAAGAAGACCTCTGAACACCAGCCGAGTTAATCACAATGGAACAGAAAAGTACATGTTTGTATCCTGTGAAGAAAACCCCTACGCAAAGCAGTCACAGGGAGAAAGAAGGCCTCAAAACAAAGCTCATGTCTCTGCAGTCACGTCTCCAAGAGCCCTATAATTTGGAGAACCTCCGCTTATTTTCTAGGGGGGGAGTGATTCAGCAATCCAAACTCTAGCAGAGTGGTGGGGGGTTTCAAAGGATGAAGACATGCCTCACCCACTTGAGAAGGAGCCACCTCAACAATCCCCTGCGTAGCTGCGCCGGCCTCACCGGACCCAGAGCACATTAATGCACGCGCTTCGAACACCTTCCTGTAAACTGAGACTGCACACAGCGCCAGACTGCCTGCTCAAGGCCATCATTTATTACTTGCTCCATTTTTACAGGTAAGTCAAGATTACTGCCAGCGAGAACCATCAGCATCCCCACCCACAGGCCACAGCAAGTAAACACCGCAGCCAATGGTCAAACCATTCGAGCTCACTTTACGCCCGTGCTCCTCCGCCCATGCTCCTCCCTCCCCCAGACAGTGCCTGCCTGTACGTCTAAACCTCGCCCTACCTCGGAGAAGAGGCATAGGAATACCTCAAATATTAGAGGAAAGGAGGATTTACTATTAGTGGGTAATTTGCAAAAATAAAAGGTGCCGGGGCTCGCGTCAGGAGGCAGCTTGATCCACTGTATTTCTCCGCTGCGAATAACTTAAATGTAAGGTAAGAAAATTCTTCAAATTTGTACAGGTAGTGAAGTACTTAACTTACCTTATTATGTGGGGAAGTCTCGGCCAGCAGCAGTGAGTCTCTTCTTTCACGGAGCCACCCACCCACGACGAGCAGTAGTAGCAGGCAGCCTCAGCCCTCGCACCAGAACACGAGGTGTGTGTCGTCATCGGGTCACAGTCCGAGTGTCCAACTATGGACTCCAGTTAACGTTTAAGTTTCCCAAATCCCATGCCTCGCTGTGACTAAGCCAATCCAGACGCTGCCCCAGCAGTGCCAGGATTGGCTTAGGCAGGGGTACACACTCGCCCATTAGGAGACCGGGGGCTGCGCCATGAAGCAACCCCCACTCTTTTAATCTGCAGACTAAGGCACATGTGCGCCACGGGCTGGTCAGAAAACGGACCACCCCAGAACTGAGCTGAGCATGCGCACACCTGACGTCACCAACCCCCTTCTCACGTCACCCCCCCACCCCCCCCCCCCCTGTCCTGATGATTGCTCGGGTGTCGCCCGGTGATCGTCAGCAGTGACCGTCACCGCCCGGTACAGACTTGAAGTAAGACACTTGTGTACGTCTACCAGATGTACAGGAGAGGAGTATTACTTTTTGCATTAGTGGGGCAATGCCCCAGCGCCCCAAGGGACGCACCGCCGCTGCATCCTGGGGAAGTTTCCTGGGAGATTGCTCCCAGCCTTCCTTGACCAAACTCAAAGGTCCTCATACCGGGTGACTATACAAAAGCTCAAAGGGGCTGAACCCTATAGACTTTTGTGGCACCTCACGGTAGGCAAACAGAAGGCATGGCAAGAGGTCGTGCCACTTAAGCCTCATTGGTTCTTCAAGACCCATGATCATGCCTTTGAGGGTCCGGTTGAATCTTTCAACCAGCCCATTACCTTGTGGGTGGTAAGGAGTGGTAAACTTGTAGTTAATACCACACTCCTTCCACAGAGACTTCATATAATTAGAAATGAAGTTTGTATCACGGTCAGACACCACTTCTCTGGGGAACCCCAAAGGGAAGAAGATCCCCATCAGTGCACGTCCCACCACGGGGGCCCTCACTGTCCTGAGTGGAATGGCTTCTGGGTACCGGGTAGCATGGTCCACCAAGACCAGGATAAACCTGTTGCCCATGTCTGTCTAGGTGTCCAGTTGCCCCACAATGTTAATCCCCACCCGTTCAAAGGGTACTGACTCCAGGGAAAGGTTGGAGAGGGGCCTTGTGCCTCCTTCTACTTTTCCCACTTGCCTGGCAAGTTTGACAGGTCCTGCAGTGAGTATCTGAACTGTTCCGTATCTGGGGCCAATAAAAGTGGGAAACAAGCCTTTCAAAGGTCATTCTGCCCTATGAGAACAGGTAGCCTTAGTGAAAAAGTGAAAATAGTGAAAAACGAAAATGGCTGTAATTTACTATTAGAACATGCTACACACATCAGAGCATGTCACACCTTATACTTACAATGCAGCCTGCCCATGGGCCTACCATAGGGGTGTCTAATATGAAACAAAGGGAAGGTTTAGGGACTGGCAAGAGGGTGCACTTGACCAAGTCTACATGGCAGTGCTAGACTGCACACAGGCCTTGCAATGGCAGGCCTTACACATGCTTTACAAGCTGCTTTTGTGGGTGGCACAACCAGTGCTGCAAGCCCACCAGCAGCATTTGATTTACAAGCCCTGGGCACACACGGTGCACTGTACTAGGGGCTGACAGGTAAATCAAATAACCCAATTATGGAATCACCAATTAGTACATCAATTTAACATAGGGAGCACTTGCACTGTGGCACTGATTAGCAGTGGCACAATGCCCAAAGCATAAAACCAGCAAAAACATATCAAACCAGAGGAGGCAATCAAAAAAATGAAAGGGAGGCTCACACCAATGATGCCAGGTCTAACAGACAGCAATCCAGAAATATACATTTGTCATTTGAAAAACTGTTAATTTGAAGAAATCTGTAAGGGAAAGTGCAAAATGACACAAACTGTTTATTGTTCCTCAAATGTAACAAAACCAAGGGGGCGTTGATGCGTTTTGGTGGACAAACAGTATAAGACCACCTTCGTAAGGGCAATAGTATAATACCCCCTCCCACTCCGGCGCTGTTGGGGAATTACCCTGGCGGCGAAGGGATTAAAAAACGTTATTTAAACATTATATATATTTTGGACACAGAGCTATACAGCACAGATAAGAAAGTGTTTCAAATTCTACTCCGGTGGCACATGCACTTTGGCCCACCAATGATGAAGCTGTCCATATAGTCTGCCCAGCAGCTCATCTTGTAACTAAGAGTGAAGCTTGAGTGCTCCTGACACTGGAAGCAAGTAAGTGAGATATCACACTGTGGTCGAATCTTCGACCTGAAACTGATGAGCTTATGAGCCTTGTTATTGTTTGTGCAAACACAACAGGTGATGGACCGAATGTGGATCAATGTCACACACTCAACCCAGTCCAAAGATCTGGGCCCAAATCCATCGTTTTTTTGCACTCCAAACCACCCTGGGTTAGACAATGGCAATATGCAAATCAGCTCTTACCCTGTGCCCCATGGGAACAGTCCAGTCCGAACTACAAAAGCCATGTCCTTCCCAGAACGGAATCAAGAATCCGAGGACCGGACAGGTTTCGAGGTAACACCTCTCATCAGCCTGGCTAGCTTGACTCCAGTGGTGTGGAGTGCCTGGGACCCACGTCTGGGCATCCCCAGCGCACTTAGGGCAGAATATGCAAACACAACAGGTGATGGACCGAATGTGGATCAATGTCACACACTCAACCCAGTCCAAAGATCTGGGCCCAAATCCATCGTTTTTTTGCACTCCACACCACCCTGGGTTAGACAATGGCGATATGCAAATCAGCTCTGACCCTGTGCCCCATGGGAACAGTCCAGTCCGAACTACAAAAGCCATGTCCTTCCCAGAACGGAATCAAGCATCCGAGGACCGGACCGGTTTCGAGGTAACACCTCTCATCAGCCCGGATAGCTTGACTCCAGTGGTGTGGAGTGCCTGGGACCCACGTCTGGGCATCCCCAGCGCACTTAGGGCAGAATATGCAAACACAACAGGTGATGGACCGAATGTGGATCAATGTCACATCTTTTGTAGTTCGGACTGGACTGTTCCCATGGGGCACAGGGTCAGAGCTGATTTCTATATCGCCATTGTCTAACCCAGCGTGGTGTGGAGTGCAAAAAAACGATGGATTTGGGCCTAGATCTTTTGACTGGGGTGAATGTGTGACATTGATCCACATTCGGTCCATCACCTGTTTTGTTTGCAATACCGCCATAAGTGCGCTGGGGATGCTCAGACGTGGGTCCCAGGCACTCCACACCACTGGAGTCAAGCTAGCCGGGCTGATGAGAGGTGTTACCTCGAAACCGGTCCGGTCCTCGGATGCTTGATTCTGTTCTGGGAAGGACATGGCTTTTGTAGTTTGAACTGGACTGTTCCCATGGGGCACAGGGTCAGAGCTGATTTGCATATCGCCATTGTCTAACCCAGGGTGGTGTGGAGTACAAAAAAACGATGGATTTGGGCCCAGATCTTTTGACTGGGGTGAATGTGTGACATTGATCCACATTCGGTCCATCACCTGTTTTGTTTGCAATACCGCCATAAGTGCGCTGGGGATGCTCAGACGTGGGTCCCAGGCACTCCACACCACTGGAGTCAAGCTAGCCGGGCTGATGAGAGGTGTTACCTCGAAACCGGTCCGGTCCTCGGATGCTTGATTCCGTTCTGGGAAGGACATAGCTTTTGTAGTTCGGACTGGACTGTTCCCATGGGGCACAGGGTCAGAGCTGATTTGCATATTGCCATTGCTGATTTGCATATCGCCATTGTCTAACCCAGGGTGGTGTGGAGTGCAAAAAAACGATGGATTTGGGCCCAGATCTTGTGACTGGGGTGAATGTGTGACATTGATCCACATTCGGTCCATCACCTGTTTTGTTTGCAATACCGCCATAAGTGCGCTGGGGATGCTCAGACGTGGGTTCCAGGCACTCCACACCACTGGACTCAAGCTAGCCGGGCTGATGAGAGGTGTTACCTCGAAACTGGTCCGGTCCTCGGATGCTTGATTCCGTTCTGGGAAGGACATGGCTTTTGTAGTTTGGACTGGACTGTTCCCATGGGGCACAGGGTCAGAGCTGATTTGCATATCGCCATTGTCTAACCCAGGGTGGTGTGGAGTGCAAAAAAACGATGGATTTGGGCCCAGATCTTTGGACTGGGGTGAATGTGTGACATTGATCCACATTCGGTCCATCACCTGTTTTGTTTGCAATACCGCCATAAGTGCGCTGGGGATGCTCAGACGTGGGTCCCAGGCACTCCACACCACTGGAGTCAAGCTAGCCGGGCTGATGAGAGGTGTTACCTCGAAACCGGTCCGGTCCTCGGATGCTTGATTCCGTTCTGGGAAGGACATGGCTTTTGTAGTTCGGACTGGACTGTTCCCATGGGGCACAGGGTCAGAGCTGATTTGCATATCGCCATTGTCTAACCCAGGGTGGTGTGGAGTGCAAAAAAACGATGGATTTGGGCCCAGATCTTTTGACTGGGGTGAATGTGTGACATTGATCCACATTCGGTCCATCACCTGTTTTGTTTGTTATTGTTGGTGCAGCACACTTGATAGTCATTTATACAGATAAAGCAACGTGAGTGGGATTTGTTCGAAAGGAAAGGGCAAGTCTACAGTTGACAAGTTGAGGCTTAAGTACCACAGGACAGCTCAATGTCTGTCTCTATTTGACCAACACAGACACGAACACACATGTCGGTGTCGCTCATATCACTAAACGCCAGCATTTTTACCATGCCACTGACATTACACCGAAAATGCATCATGCATTTTCGTTACATCTGTGTTTGTGTGAATACAGTATAAGCTGCGCGTTTTTGTGGCTGTGCTTTAATTCATAGGCTGAGAGGACTCGGCTCGGTGCCGTGAAGCTGGTGCATTCTCAACCCTTCAAGTTCAGTACACTGTCTTGTAGCTTTCTGTCTTCCTAAATACTCCTTGCCCTCTACATTGGTGATTTGTTGCTATTTCGCGAGTATGTTTATATCTTGTTGGTGTGCTGATGTTTATTGACCCTCTTTGATTTCTTGTTAACTATCTGTCTCTGGCTTTGTTACCATTTCCACTGGTGGATCTTTTACCTTTTAAATGAGTGTTCCTTCGGTATTTAGAACGTCGGTGAGTTGCTTGTTGTTTTGCAGGGTGTGTTGAGAATGGTAAACAGTCAAAATATCGACTACAAAATATCGAATGGACATAATATCGAGTTTTAAATAAAGAATAGACCAAATATCGACTGGACAGAATATAGACATCAAAAATATCGTTTTTAAGGTAATTAATGTAATATTGAATGTTAAAAATATAGACAGTTAAAATATCGAAGTATATAATATAGGTTATTAAAATTATCGCATTTTTAATAATATCAAAAAAATTATAGTGTTTTTTATGTTATTATATGTGTGAAAAGTGTGTATTTATGTTATAATTTATTTTAAATAATGAAATTTGTTTTGTTAATTTTTGCGTAATTTAATTCTGTAGCGGGTTGTGGGTTTATAGGGGAATAGGGTGGGAAGTAATTTAATAATAATTAATAAAATATATAAATGTATTTATTGGTATTCATTTTTAATTAATTGCTAATTAATTTATATTTGGTAATTAATGAAATTTTATTTGGCAATTAATTTTAATTAATTGATTAATTGTTAATTATGTTAATTTTACTAATTTATTTTCTGTAGCGGGTTGTGGGTGTATAGGGGAATAGGGTGGGAAGTAATTTAATTATAATTAATTAAATATGTAAATTTATTTATTGATACTCATTTTTAATTAATTGTTAATTAATTTATATTTGGTAATGAATTACATTTTATTTGGCAATTCATTTTAATTAATTGATTAATTGCTAATTATGTTAATTTTAATAATGTAATTTCTGTAGCGGGTTGTGGGTTTATGGGGGAATTGGGTGGGAAGTAATTTATTTATAATTAATGAAATATGTTAAAATATTTATTGGTATTGTTTTAGAATTAATTGTTAATTATTTTTTATGGGTAATTAATTAAATTTGAATTGACAATTAATTTTATTTAATTGATTTATTGCTAATTATGTTAATTTTACTTATTTATTTTTTGTAGTAGGTTGTGGGTTTATAGGGGAATAGGGTGGCAAGTAATTTATTTATAATTAGTTAAATAAATCAATTTATTTAAGTGTATTTAATTTGAAATAATTGTTAATTAATTTTTAAATGTTAAAATATGAATTGGTAATTTGTAATTAATTTGTATTAATAGGTAAATAATTGTAATAATTAATTTTAATTTGTAATTTTAATTGATTAATTATGATATTATATTAAATTGTTAATTGTTTTTTAATTAATTTTTTTATATATAATAATTTATATTTATTGAAATAATATATGAAGTATTTAATTTCCCTACTATTGCACTCTCTGGAGTGGGAATAGAAATTTGTACCACTTTGCTATCCAACGCTTTCCCTACTGTTGCACTCATTGGAGTGGGAATAGTAATTTTTACCCCCACGCTATCCCACGCTTTCCCTACTGTTGCACTCACTGGAGTGGGAATAGTAATTTTTACCCCTACGCTATTCAACGCTTTCCCTACTGTTGCACTCTTTGGAGTTGGAATAGTAATTTTCACCCTAAGCTATCCAACGCTTTCCCTACTGTTGCACCCACTAGAGTGGGAATAGTAATTTTTACCCGTACGCTATCCAACGCTTTCCCTACCGTTGCACTCACTGTAGTGGGAATAGTAATTTTTACCCCTACGCTATCCAACGCTTTCCCTACTGTTGCACTCTTTGGAGTGGGAATAGTAATTTTAACCCCAACGCTATACAACGCTTTCCCTACTGTTGCACTATTTGGAGTGGGAATAGTAATTTTTACCCCTACACTATCCAACGCTTTCCCTACTGTTGCACTCTTTGGAGTTGGAATAGTAATTTTTACCCCTACGCTATCCAACGCTTTCCCTACTGTTGCACCCACTGGAGTGGGAATAGTAATTTTTACCCCTACGCTATCCAACGCTTACCCTACTGTTGCACCCACTGGAGTGGGAATAGTAATTTTTACCCCTACGCTATCCAACGCTTTCTCTACTGTTGCACCCACTGGAGTGGGAATAGTAATTTTTACCCCTATGCTATCCAACGCATTTCCTAATGTTGCACCCACTGGAGTGGGAATAGTAATTTTAACCCCTACGCTATCCAACGCTTTCCCTACTGTTGCACTCTCTGGAGTGGGAATAGTAGTTTTTTACACTTCTGCTATCGTACGGTAATAATATTGGATATTATTTAATTATATTATGTTACTATATATATATGTTTTAACAAATATGATTGTAAAAATTTTTTTTTATAACTTTCATTAATTATTTTATTATTAAAAGTTCATTTAAGTATTTTCAAGTATATTTTAGTAATTAATTTTTAATATTAATTTAATTTAACACTGTTTTTAATAAAGTCAATATTTTTATAAACAATATTTTTGTAAACGATATTTTGTACTCGATATTTTTGTACGTACCTGTTTGTAGATACAAACTCGATATTCTGTCTGTCGATATTTTGGCATCGATATTTTTGCTAGTCGATATTCTGCCCCTCGATATTATGTCAGTGATCCGTTGAGAATATCGGTGTGTAAGCATGTTCGTGCTGACTGTACGATGTGACCTGTTGTTTTCATGACTGATGTCTCTATTGTGCATCACGTTTTGTTGTAATAATACTGACTGGGTTAGTTAAGTATTATGTGTTGACCTGTTCAGTCGTTTGAAGATTACGAAATAAAATCCAGATAAGGCCAAGTCAAGCTTCCATCGTTCTTAGGCCAATAAAGTAAATACAATTAAGTCAGAAATAGTTGTTTATAGTGCTTAGAAATGAAGTATGAAGTGCTATATCAAAACATAATTCAAATCTGGTTACTTTATTACTGTGAATTGTGCTTTACTCCTTTGTTGTTGACGTCATACATGTGCCAGGCACACTTCAAATGAAAAGCACATCTGACGTTTGCGGTATACGTGAATGTCTCCTGCTTGTCCTGTGTGCTATTTGTGTCATCCAATTGATAGCACCACAGTATATTCTCACAACAGGCTCACTTTGGGCTATGATGCATGAATCTCACTTTCCACCATCTATTATGCTGTTAATTGTTTCGTACAGATATCATTTACTATCTTTATGAAGGGGATGCTTGGTCGTTTTTTTGTTCATGGTGTGTATTATTTCGATTGTTTTTGTTTACTGCTGGCATACATGCACGTTTGTCCGGTCTTGTTGCTGGTATACTATTTGTTGTAGGCATGTGCAGGTAGCAGTTGCCGTCGCCCACTGTCTCTATATTATTGGTCACTGCCTGTTCCCTTTCATAACATGTTTGAAGCCCATTGCTCAACGCATATAATTTACTACGATCCAATCCAAGATTGTTTTACAATTTCCTATTTGCAAAATACTTTTCG
The DNA here is from genome assembly GCF_964263255.1 of Lissotriton vulgaris. NCBI lineage: Eukaryota > Metazoa > Chordata > Amphibia > Caudata > Salamandridae > Lissotriton > Lissotriton vulgaris. The sequence goes on along the minus strand of NC_141687.1, from coordinate 1,883,789,964 downwards.
GTCTATATGAATTTCCGAGTTTCTTACTTGCTCAGTCAGACCCCTACAATTTTCTTCCATCATAACTTTCCGTTTTTCGTTTTCAATCAATCTTTAAACTGCCCGCAAAACTACATTATGGGATCAATTGGAAATGTTTTAGTAACTCTTGATATTTGTGTAGAATATGTTCCAAATTCATTGTTCGTGTGCATCACATGAAAACAAAGTTTACATTAAAAAGTCACTGACGACTTCTCTATTTTCCCCTTGAAGCGTTATCAGCATTCACAACACTGATCAGAGATTTGTCTGAAATCCTTGCTTTAGAGACTTGCTTGCTTTTCAAAGCAGTAGAATGCACTTTGCCCTGCTGGGTTTTAAATGTACATAGATTGGCACCCTGATCCTGCTTAAATAGTTATCTCGTAAAAAAATGGGCAGTATTACCACTGGCGAATTGTTTTCTGATCCATTTTCTGTTATGACTCCCTCAATTTTTCCCTGTGAAGTACAGACCTATTATCAGCTCCCTTCTTTGTTTACCCTGATGAACTACTGCTTTGTGCTTTCTTGTGGTTGCACCTGGTCAACTCTTGATTTATTCACTCAGCACATTATATTTTGTCTTATTCTTTACATGAGCCTGATGGTTACGGTGATATTTTTTTAATGTAATTAAATGTGTTTACCGTCTATTTTGTCCATGAGTCGCCCATTTGTGGTGGAGAAGGAAATGGGGATTTTAATCTGACAGGAACCATGGTCCCTCAGTTTCCCCTTCTTTGGCACAGGTTTGAATCTCTTAACATCTTGTGACTTAGCTTTGCTGTTGAGACTGTACCATTAACAGTGGAACGTGTAGTGTCCTACCCAGGACTCTCTGTCAGCATGTTATGCTACGTTACCGAAATTTAATATAGTGTGATGAATCACTGACCCAGAGGAAGGAGTGCAGTCAAAAAAGCAAGATTTTGAGTAGCTTTTTGAAACGAACAAAATCAGAGCATGCACAAATGTGAAACGGAATTCTGCTCTAGTAAAAAGGAATGATGTTTATCTATGCACCACTATCGATAATAAAAGTATTGGCAAAACAATTCACCTTCAGTGTGTTTTTGAGGTAATGTCCAAAAGAACATGCTGATCTCGCTTGGACATGGATTCTTCTCTGCATGAAGCCAAACTCACGTGCTTATGTTATTCACCATTCAACACCATCATCACACAGCCATTTTCTTCACTGTCACTCGACAATGATGTTGAAGAACCTTTGGAAGATGAATTTGATGACGATTGACTTTGTTTAGTTTCCACTTGCCTCAATTGGTGCCACTGCTTTGCCTTGTGGTCGTGGCTAGAGGGTTTCTGGAACTTTCTGGCATCCATTTTCTCTTCTCGATGTGATGCAGTCAGTTTCTCTTTAGCTTGCAAACCATTAGAACGTGGTTTCCTTTCTCGCAGCCTTTGCATGTTTGACCAATGGCAGGACATTTACTATCATGGGGAAAGGAGAATCCGCATCGGAAACACAATTTCATTTTCCTCTGAGAAATCACTTTATTGCCCTCGACCTTATGGTGTTGCTCACTTTTCATGTTCAATGCTGATTCTCTCTGGGTTGGATCTGAATGTTCTTGTGCTCTGGCAGCCATGAGCACTCTACAGACTGAGTATCTCATGCAGCATCCATTGTCTCAACTAGTTGGAAAGGCAACCCTTGATGACTCTCAGATGGATGGCTTCTTCATCATTGAATTAATTTAACTTGCAATACTTGATGAGGCCTCAAGTCTTCCAGCAAACACATCCATCGTTTCTCCAGTTTGCTGTCTGGCTTGGTTGAAGATGTACCTTTCATAGTAGTCGCGCAGCAATGGCTTGAATTTGAATCCTAATGCTGTCTTATTCTGACGGTAGGATGTTTCATCTGCTTGTGGTATTTTATTTATCGCTTCTTTCACTCTGTCATCTGCAATGTTCTTTAAGTATTTGATGATCTTTTTGTCATGTGTTTCTTCTAGTGCGTCAATGAAATTATTGATATTTTTGATCCAAGCAATCCATCTGGCTCCAGTATTCAGCTTTTTTGGTGGTATTGAATTCAAGTGGTGGTTTCAAGAAAATGACAGCATCATAGACCTCACTGATATTGAAAATAGGGCCATCTCTGGCACGTTCTGCTGCCCGTGAGGAGCTGCTCCATTCATACCATCTATAAAGCCCCAGCTGCGTGCTTGCATCAGCATCATTGCAGCTGATCCGATATCGCATGGCCTCTTTTTCATCTTTGGTGGTGAACAACTGTTTAGTCTCCTGTACGTGGTCATCACCATTCTTAGCCTCCTGCATCAAACCTCCTTTTCACTACCTTTAGCTCTATCTCAATGTATGTGAGCTGGCTCTGTGTTTGAGGCGGTGCAATACCTCTTCTTTTAGCCTTACTAGCAAGTTCCGGGCAAACTGTGACCGGAATTTCCGTCATTTTGACTCCAGATATGCCAACTGTTGACTGCTTCACTTAGCCTGCGGCACACGTAGTGCACACGAGCAGTATACTGAACCTCAGCAAACTCTCAGGGAAAGCACTCTTGTTGCATCAGATTGCAGATCCCCTAACTTACCACCAGTTATTGCGTCCTCCCCAACCGGTTGCACGTAAATGACTGTGCCATACACAGAGCACTGTAGTGCACGTCTTGCTTCTTCAGAGTACAACCATGAACTAACTGTATGCACTGTGCCATGAACTTTATTAACCACACCCAGATATACACTAACAATTACGTCATTCTTCTATGAAGTCCATCAGGGACCAGATGAGTTCCGCTATACATATTTATGAGACCCTACAAAAAGCATTCACATTTTAGGAAGTATATGTTCTGTTTGTAAGCTATCAAGAAAAATACTTTTTTTACAGTGACCCAGAAATCTCCCATGCAGTTGCTTTCATATTTTGGAGGGTACAGATCCTATACAGTGAAGGTTTAGCAATTCTGAAAGTGGCTTATTTCTAAATATAGCTTAGCATGGTGGTACTTAACGATAACGTTTGGCTCATGATGAGAGTGGTGTGGGGAGTTTTATGTTCCATCTTTTGCTTTTTCGAAAGAAAAATAAAAACCTGACTCTATCCGAGAGTTTAATGCCTACTTGTCTCTGTTATAGGTTTCTTTTCCATCTCTTTAGCTCCAGGATACCCAATGGGTTGCAGTGTGTGTGCTTTTATAAGTACATTACATGGATGGCGAGCAGGACAACATTATGCTCAGAATAAAAACTCTGCTTGTACCCTTGATCACACTAGGAGAACTTGCACAAATCACATTATTTCACTCCACAATCGTTTTTTTGTAATTCTGTTCTAACTAAATTTTTACATTGAAAAGGAAAGCTTTGTATTTTAAGTCATTAGCATAATGGAGGCGGTTGGTAATTTCAACCAGGACATTGGCTGATAAACATCAGCCTTGCCAAGTTTCCTAGTTCCATGCATAATGTACTGCTCCAGTCCAGGTTCTTTCTATGAATTTTGGGAGCTGTAGACTTGTTTATTCCGTTATAAAACAGGACTACAATACCCAGAATTCAAGGAGAAAAACCTGAACTGGAGCAGTATATCACACATGGACCTGGGAAACTTGGCAGCTTTGAAACCCCTGCAATATAAAAAGGTAATTAACATCAGTTGTCAAGTGTGTCTCCTGTCCCAAGGAGATACTCTGAAACTCGACTAAGTTAGCAGGCAGTCAGTTATTTTGAAGTACTTACAATTTTCCTAGCGATTCATGTCAGACAGCACTGTCAGGTGACTATCACCTCCAATAAGCAGCACAACAGTATTACAAAAATGTCTTTTGGTGCTAAACACCATGAAAATCACATATTCATTGGTATGTAAACAAGATTGTCAAAGCCAATAGGTCTCACCTATGTGAGAGCTGTTGGCTTTGCCAATATCTTTTAGTTTTAACCATTTTCTACTGCAGTGTGGCTGCTGTGCATCATGGCTAAACATATGCAAAAAGTCTAGGACCCGGCCAGTGCGGGTGAAGGTGGACAGCTCTGAAAATTGGGGGAGGGTAGGAGTGAATGGGCAACACGGACAATGGGAGGGAGAGTGTTAAACAACAAGACAATAAGCAAGTGCTATAAGGTGGCCAGCTCTGGCCGCGTCATAGGTCTTTTTTCTTATTAGTTATGGTAGGTGGAGCTGGGAGGGGTTAAAAGCAACACGGACGAGGGAGGATAGGGGGCTTACAAACAACATGAACAAGGGTTGAAGGGATGAGTGGGATAAAAAACAACATGGACTATGAGGGAGTGGGAGGCAGTTTTACAGCAAAAACACATAAAATGGAGGGAAAGTATAAAATGAACACTGGAGGGAAGAAGCAACATGACATGAATAATAAAGAAGCAGAAAAATAGTTTTTCTATATAACAGCATGAGCAGAGGAAGGGCCCCATTAAAAATGAAGCTATCAGTACTTCGTTCATAATCCATATGAAAGAAGAAGATGTGAAGCCGGCACATGCCGGTCAATTAGGGGGCTACAATTAGGAGTGACAATGAAACCAATGAATGGTAAGCAATGGGTGAGATCCCAGCCCCTTGTTATATATATTATTACAGTATATATAATATTTCTTGCAAGTGAGAGCATATGCAGCTGAGGGTAGATCCTGGGTTATATTTCCACAGGCTGACATTACCAGCACACAGAAGTAACCGTCAACTAATAGATCATTGTACTACTTCACAACTTCTCTAAATGCACCTCACACACTTGGCCCTGCTGGGTTGCAAATTCCCTGTTAACCTCAGATATGTAGTCTTTTGCATATTAATATGTTGTTGTTGTAGTACTTTATTCGATAAAAAACATTTATCATAAAAGTAAAAACCACTTTCAAGTACCAACAACCCTTAAAATTCATACAAAATAGGATACAGATTTTATATACATTCAAAACAAATGTACAGTTAAAATTGCATGAACCAGTAAGACCATTAAAAATAGGATAGCAGCGTGGTCAGACACAGTTAACCTGAGATATCATTTAGCACCCTCATTTGAAATCATCTTTAGCTGCTTAGATCTTATCTGCCACGCTCTTCCCAAATATTTCGCGACCCCACACACCAAAGTCAATGATAAAACATCTGTTGTAAGAATGTGCAGGGCGTTAAGGTGCTGTCTGAAGCCCAACTCCCTACAAATTGGCCTAAGCCACCGTCTTCTTGCACCCCTATAGGCTCTACAAGCGAATATAAAATGTGCTAAAGACTCTTTGGGACATGGGTAACATGGGCATGAGGAATGGTCAGGCAGGGAAGGTCTCCACTTTCCAGTAAATTAATTTAATGGTAGGCTTCCATATCTGAATTTTAAGAAAAGTGTTCTGTCGCCAGGTGATTGAATGAAATCCAGAAATGGTTCGAACTTTCTGGCAGACTTATTGTTCAGAAATTGATCGGTCAAAGGTCCCCACCTATGTCCCTCCAATTCCTCCTTCAGAACCCAGCCCCGATACAATTTCTTAACAACACTTTTTGGTGGGGGGGACTGAGTCAGCCAAAGCTCGCCCAATCCCAACCATGTGACCAACTCCTTCAGCTTGCTCAGCCATCAGATCTTAGCACAGCCGCCCAAGCTGATGAGTTCATTCCACTCTCTTGAGGTTCAGGAGCATTTTCGAGACATGGGCGTTCCAGGTCATTATTCATTCTTATGCCCAAATAGTCGAAAGCCTCGATCACCTCCAGAGACGCCCCATTAAGTGAGATGTTTAACCTTTTTACTTTTTTAGATGAGGACAGTGCCATCAGCTTTGTTTTGGAGGTGTTGATGGTTAAGCCACACTCTACACAAAACAAGCTGAATTTGTCCAGAAGTTTCTGGAGACCCATAGGTGTCTTTGAGATCAGGAGGGTATCATCTGCAAAGAGAAGGGTGGGTGTTTTCTCTCCAGCCAGGACTGGGGCGTCGGCCGGGTCCTCCCTCAAATGGTCCACCACCCCATTCACAAAGAGGGAGAACAGGGCCATCACACAGCCCAGGTGCACCCCTCTATTCACAGTCACCCTCTCTGTCAGGTCTCTCTGGCTCCCCCATCTAATCCTAGCATAATTGCCCTTGTGAAGTTTCTTTATTAATTCCAGGAGATAGATCGGGAAACCCATGTCGTGCAGCACTTGCCATAGTTTGTTACGGGGCACCAGGTCAAATGCGGTTTTCAGGTCAATAAAGGCCAGGTAAAGGGAACCCTTCCCGATGGACACAGATTTCCAGAAAACCGCAAAGAATCTGAAAACCTGGTCCATCGTACCCACCCCCGCCTAAAACCTGCCTGGAAGTGTGACAGAATACTTCCTTCCTCCAGCCATGCTCCCATTCTGGAGACAATGACCCTGCCAACTACCTTCTGCACCGCGTCGATTAAACTAATCGGCCTGTAGTTGGCAGGGTCCTCTCTATCCCCCTGCCATGACTCCGGGACATTTTGGCCCTGGGCAATTAGGTTCAACAAGAGACTTATGTATGCAGCCCAGATCTCTGGGTCGTGTAAGAGTAGGTCACCAGGCAGGCCATCCGGGCCGGCAGCCTTGCCTGGGGCCATGGTTTTCATGGTTCACTCAAACTCTTTAGGGGTGAAGGGGTCTGGATCAGGAAGGCTTTCCAAGCTAGATTCCTGGTAGGGCACAGCTATAGGGTCTGGGTCCAACTCCAAAACCTCATCACCACAATATAAGTTGGAAAAATGGGCATGCGATTGTTGAGCGGTGATGTGTTTTACAATGGGATCCGAGCCTTTCCTACTAGAGATGTTGATTAAGTCCCAAAACTTATAAGAGTCTTTTGCTTGAGCTGCAAGTTTTAAATTTTGCCAATGGTCTTCCTCCCATTCCCGTTTTGCCACCCTTAAAATATTGTTGTAGCCCTTCCTTGCCTCTCTTACTCCGTACATATTTTTTGACCGTAGTGCTAGGGATATTGCCTGTCTCTTTGTCCTACATAGGGGGGTATACCATAGGTTCCCCTGCTTTGAGCCTTTATTATTTTTACTTTTTGAGACATTTACGAAGAAAAACAACCCCAACTTCTCCATCATTTCCCTGTAAAGATTGCTTGCCTGGGAGGTCTGTTTAATGGAGAAGTGTGGCTCACTGGTTAGAGGATATTTACAACAAGGGGTGGTGAGGGACAGAGTCTCTGAATTAAGCAGAAAGCTCTCACCCCGTCAAGAGATCAGGGCTAGATCCAACACCGTTTTTTAGCTCACTGCACCATCCCTGTGGTCTGCTTAATTCAGACACTCTGTTCATCACCACCCCCTTTTCTGTATCAATTTTGGCCACTATAGGTGTGGCAGGGTATACTCAGACATGAGTCCCTTTCTCACTGCTCCATCAGGATTCAAGCAAGCCGGGCCGAAGAGGCTGAAATGCCAGAAACCGGTCCCTGGTAGCTTGTCTCCTTTCTGGTGAAGAATTGGCTTGGTAGTTTGGTCTGCCCTGTTCCCATGATGCACTGGGCCAGGGACAGACTAATTTGCATATAGCCAGGTTCTGAGCTGGGATGGGGCAGTGAGATAAATAACGGTGATGGATCAAGCCCGGATCTTTGGACTGGGTAAGAGTGGTCTGCTTAATTCAGACACTCTGTTCATCACCACCCCCTTTTCTGTATCAATTTTGGCCACTATAGGTGTGGCAGGGTATACTCAGACATGAGTCCCTTTCTCACTGCTCCATCAGGATTCAAGCAAGCCGGGCCGAAGAGGCTGAAATGCCAGAAACCGGTCCCTGGTAGCTTGTCTCCTTTCTGGTGAAGAATTGGCTTGGTAGTTTGGTCTGCCCTGTTCCCATGATGCACTGGGCCAGGGACAGACTAATTTGCATATAGCCAGGTTCTGAGCTGGGATGGGGCAGTGAGATAAATAACGGTGATGGATCAAGCCCGGATCTTTGGACTGGGTAAGAGTGGTCTGCTTAATTCAGACACTCTGTTCATCACCACCCCCTTTTCTGTATCAATTTTGGCCACTATAGGTGTGGCAGGGTATACTCAGACATGAGTCCCTTTCTCACTGCTCCATCAGGATTCAAGCAAGCCGGGCCGAAGAGGCTGAAATGCCAGAAACCGGTCCCTGGTAGCTTGTCTCCTTTCTGGTGAAGAATTGGCTTGGTAGTTTGGTCTGCCCTGTTCCCATGATGCACTGGGCCAGGGACAGACTAATTTGCATATAGCCAGGTTCTGAGCTGGGATGGGGCAGTGAGATAAATAACGGTGATGGATCAAGCCCGGATCTTTGGACTGGGTAAGAGTGGTCTGCTTAATTCAGACACTCTGTTCATCACCACCCCCTTTTCTGTATCACTGGTTAGAGGAGGCATACCCTGAAGCAGAGGTCAGACCCGGGACCAGGGTTCAATTCCCGACGCGGCAGGGTCTTGAGCCCAATTGTCCACGGACTCGATAATTCTCGCTTCGGTGCCCACTCTAAGCACGGGTTCACACTATGCAGCTCTGGGCAGTAAGCTTGCTTAATCTCCACAACGGCCCTCCCGCGGCGGGATGCCTGGCTTTCACCTTGGGGAGGCCCAGTACGGGTTATCTCACAGGGAAAAGCCAGGACGGGTTCCCAATGCAAGCGCTGAGATGCCCTAGGGTAAGTCGAGCGCTATATAAGAACACACACATACATACATACACATACACAATGTCCGGGGAAGCATTAAGAGTGTTAAGATCTATATTTCCTCGATCTACCAATTCTAGTGTGTCTTTTTGGCTTACAATATTAATATATATTTTCCTTTATATAAACATAAGCATAGAGTTAGACCTGACATCCTTTGTGTGGGTTCCCCCAAACATTGTGCCTTCGCTCTCTGATTTTTGTGGAAACTTTTTTTGTTAGCATTAGGACTCTGTATATTTTACTTCTGCTAGCCAGTGCTAAAGTGCTTGTGTTCTCTCCTTCATACATGGTAAAATTGGACTACATGTAATTGACATGTTTAATTTACTTGTAAGTCCCTAGTAACTGGTACCACTTGTAGCCAGAGCTTATAAATGAAATGCTACTAGTGGGCTACAGCATTCCTTCTGCCAACAACTAAAGAAGCTTTTTAAAACATGTCTCTGGCCCACTGTTGCAGCCTATAGTACAGTTTTAAACTGACATTTTGACCTGGCAAAATAAACCTTTACCAGGCATAAACTTTCCTTTTTCATACGTATAAGTCAACCATAAGGTAGGTCCTAAAGGCTCATAGGGCAGGGTGCATTGTATTTAAAAAGTAGGAAATGTGCAAATGTGTAATTATTTTTACATGTCCTGGCAGTGGAAAACTCCTAAAGTAGTTTATCACTGTTGTACGGTTTATCACCCATTGACTTACACTGGAGTAGCTTGTTACATTTAAGAAGCACTAACTTCAGATGAGGAGCTAATGAGATATGCTGTTTATGAATTGCAATTTAAAATCCTCTTTATTGCTGAAGCTGGATTTTAAGTTACATCTCTGAAAATGCCACTTTTAGATAGAGCGACTCCAAGGATCAGTTAGCTGACCGCCTGTGTGAGCTACAGGGACACAACAAGTTTCCAAAAGCCTCCCTGCAACTGCTCACCTGACCACCTGCAACTGTACCTGCATGAATCCTGCTGCTGATTGCCAACATGTGCCCCCCAGATCATGGACTTTGGCAGTTATCCATAAGAGTTCTCCCTGGTGTATAAAGTGAAAATATTGAAGTTTGGGCTTCTCGTGACCACGAACTGGCTCATTTGTGCCAATACTATGTTTCCTATGCCAACCGCCAACCAGAAGCCATGGTAAGATCTGCTCTTCATGTCGACTGCGGTATTCTGCACCTATCAATCAGTGGCAGCTTCAGCAATGACAAGCTCTTTTTGCTACGGTAATGACTGACCACAAACCCGACCTGCTTTCCGCACCAAAAGTCTCCTCCTCTTTGCGGCCTCGCAAATGAAAATCTTTATTCCAGAAATTGAGAAGATTACTTTTCAGTGGCCCAAATCTGATCCAAGTATCTAGCCCATGCTCCATCATAGTCAGTCTGAAATTGTGACTTTTCCCCTAGTCTAGGGCAACCAGATAATAGGAAATGACGCTTTCTTCTTAGTGGCACTATATTCACTAAAATATAAAAACATCAAACTTTCCCTTTCTACTGATTGGATTTTGTTTGGTTTCATGTCTTTTTATTTATTAAAATTTACTCTAAATTGGTTTGGGACTTTTCTTCTGTTGTGTTTTCACTTTATTACTGTTCGTGTGCTGCATACATACTTTACACATTGTCTCTAAATTAAGCCTGACTGCTTTGGTACCAGACTGCCAGAGGGTTAAGTAAAGGTTACTTTAGTGACTTTTGTGGGTTGCCCATACACAAACTGCTGTTGTTGCTTGAGTGGGGCTTCCACCCCTCTCAATCAATAACACATTGTATTTCAACATTCTCCCTACGGACGTTCACAGGTGAACCATCAAAAAAATCACACTGTACATTTTATTGATTTATTGTTTCCAGTACCTCACTCAGAGTCTCCCTCATCACAAAGTTCCTTCCATTATAATATTACTCATTTATCAAGGTTTACCCCTGCACTTTTTTTTTACTAGGAGGGATGATGCACCTGATAGACTAGGGGACAATGCCAAAATGTGGGCCTAGTGCAAAACCAACAGTTGATGGACTGAATGCAGAACAATGTCATACATTCACCCCAGTACAGAGATCTGGGCCTAAATCCATCGTTTTTTTGCACTCCACACCAACCCAGTTCAGACATGACCATATGCAAATCAGCCTTGACCCTGTGCCTCATGGGAACAGTCCAGGCCGAACTGCCAAGCCATGTCTTTCCTGTACCGGAACCAAGCACCCTAGGACCGGTTTCTGTCTATCAGCCGTCTTCAGCCAGGATAGCTTGACTCCAGTGGTGTGGAGAGCATGGGACTCACGTCTGAGCATACCCATCCCACTCGGGGTGACAAATGCAAAACCAACAGTTGATGGACTGAATGCAGAACAATGGCATACCTTCACCAAAGTACAGAGATCTGGGCCTAAATCCATTGTTTTTTGCACTCCACACCAACCCAGTTCAGACATGGCCATATGCAAATCAGCCTTGACCCTGTGCCTCATGGGAACAGTCCAGGCCGAACTGCCAGGCCATGTCTTTCCTGGACTGGAATCAAGCATCCTAGGACCGGTTTCTGGCTATCAGCCGTCCTCAGCCAGGATAGCTTGACTATAGTGGTGTGGAGAGCATGGGACTCACGTGTGAGCATACCCATCCCACTCGGGGTGACAAATGCAAAACCAACAGTTGATGGACTGAATGCAGAACAATGTCATACATCCACCCCAGTACGGAGATCTGGGCCTAAATCCATCGTTTTTTTAACTCCACACCAACCCAGTTCAGACATGGCCATATGCAAATCAGCCTTGACCCTGTGCTTCATGGGAACAGTCCAGGCCGAACTGCCAAGCCATGTCTTTCCTGGACCGGAATCAAGCATCCTAGGACCGGTTTCTGGCTATCAGCCGTCTTCAGCCAGGATAGCTTGACTCCAGTGGTGTGGAGAGCATGGGACTCACGTCTGAGCATTCCCATCCCACTCGGGGTGACAAATGCAAAACCAACAGCTGATGGACTGAATGCAGAACAATGTCATACATTCACCCCAGTACGGAGATCTGGACCTAAATCCATCGTTTTTTTGCTAGGAGGGATGATGGACCTGATAGACTAGGGGACAATGCCAAAATGTGGGACTAGAGCGCTGGCGGTTCCCGCTCCACCTAACTTCACCTAAACTCTACACCCACATATGCCTTTCACTTCATGCCTGCAGACATAACCACAACATAGGATGTCAATGTCAAGCCATAAATCCCCTCTGAGTGCAAGGAGTGAATCAACACTGGAAACTTTTCAACCCCACATATTCCCTCTGAATGATATTTAATAGCTTGCCTTAATTTCTTAAAAAATTAATTTTAAATGCCAGATTTCGCTGTCTTGATCCACTGTTTTTTAAACTAAGATCATCATGCGAGAACAATGAAAACAGTTTAGAATGAAGATATATTTTTATAGAAAGGTAGCAAAAGGTCATATGCAAACAGCAGCAATGGGGAAACAAATGAATCAATTCAAGACTTTGTGACTCGTGAAACCTTCTGTATGGCCCAGAGCCATCCCGCTGAACCCCAGCGTGAAATAAAGTCCAGCGCCCAAAATTGAGGAATTAAGGGTATTTTCCACACACTTGCCCTGCACGGGAAAATCTGAGAAAACGGCTTAGTGGCTTCTGAAAGGCGTCTAAAGGCTTTTATTTCTGCTAAGGATGGACGATCTTGAATTGAAAAAAAAACCAAATACGTCAAAGAGCGCACAGAAAAAGAAAAAAGAAACTATTTTCTTTTCTTTGCTGTTTCAAAAATGTGACCCACTTAGAACTGCGAGTGAGGAAGGATAGCAAGTGTCACATTTAACTACCGAGGTAATCACACAGCAACAAGCCGTGCTCTTTACCGCTGAGTGGGCTAAAAAGGATAGGACACAACTGAAAAAAAGGATACAATTATCACAAAAGTCGGGTCTAGTTCAGCGTATAAATATAAGAACAATATCCACCGTTGGTTAATAACTACCTCTGTTACTTACACACCCAGTATTAAATGATAGAGCGTCATAATAGCCCGCTGCCAAGAGCTACAATGTTTGTTACCTTGCTCCTGCCTCTATCAGGAGGAAGGGCATGTAACATCTATATAGTCGGAGGCACAAGTCTTCTAAAGCTTTTAGAATACTCTACCTACAGCAAAGGAATGAGAAACATTCAAGAGACCACTTAACATTACACTGTTCTGATGTATTTTAAATTATCTTTAATTTTCATCAGGCTTTAGAATAACACAGTGATTGGTTTCAAAGACACACTTGAAGTTCATACAAACAGTAAATATATATCTATCACTTTCACTGACTAAAGGTTAAAGTGACATTATAGGTAGGTCGAACCATCTGTTAAAACATAATATTTTAAACTATAAAAAACACTGACGTTCACCTGTTATAGTTAACTGTAGTAATTATAATTTAGACCCTCAAGATATATAGTGTAATCGATTGCTATTTTAGATGTCCTCAGTGATGTTACCAATGATATCATAAAACATGTCATGAGTGATGTAATGTGTGAGTTCATAAGCAGTGCATGATGAGGGTGCGAGTTATAGCCACTTCAGTTAACTATAACTATTGAATTTCAGTGGGTTTTTTTTAAGTTTAATATGTTGCATTTTAACATACTTTTCCTCCTAAATATTGGTATTGTTTTTTTCAGTGAATTTCTGATGTTTTTCTAACGTAAAGTAACAGTAAAGTGAACCCTATGCTGTGCATGGCTGAAGACCATATGAAGTGTTGGTTTGGGCATCCAAGGGTGGGGCCAGAGCCCAGGTGCTGCATCCATTCCCATCCAATCTCCCGTTCCGCGGAGATTAGGACCGGACCGATCCAACTTGCCGAATACAGCCAGATTTCACACGATCTTTTCCCAACCGGCATTGTCTATTCCCTGATGAAGGGCACACCTTTAATGCCCGAAATGCATTGGACATATTTAAAAAGACAATGCCTGAATTAAATTGCTGAAACTGATTTTGAAGAAATCTGACTAATCAATATAAAATTGAAAAAATGAATCATCAAATAAATTAAAGAACCACAAAGAACATTGAATGAAAGTCGTTTTCTTGATTTAAGGAATGACAAGCATGTGTGTGCCTGCGAAGGGAGGAGACTAGAGGTCCTCTAGCCTCACATTTTCAAGCATCCATTCCCTTGCCATGCACAGTGCGGAGGTTGGGTGCCTGCAGGGATTGGGCGCAGGGTCTGGTGAGAAACCAGAACCTGCAGACAACCCCATGTGATGCACAGTTTAATCCATGCACTGTAAGGGGTTGGGAACCTGTAGCGGGCTGGGAACCCGAAAGAGGTTGGCACAGAGCCTGGGCTGGAAACTAAGTCCTGCGGCCAACACACTGGTGCACATGGCCAATATGTATGCAAAGCAGGGGAGTTGGGTGAATATAAACCAGAAATTGGCATTATAGTTAGGTTTGGTGACGCGATCTTACCTTGCTGTTTAAAAAACCTGAGAAAATCATTGAAAAATACAACGGTAAAAGTGATGCTACAGCTATGTGTTAAAATAACATAAATACTAACATTCACCTTTTGTAGTTTACTGAGATAACTATATATAGACCTCATCAATGATGTCATTTAGCATGCCATGAGTGATATAGTGTGTTGGAGATCTGTCTAAGATGGAGGCCTATCCAAGATGACGGCATAATGGAATGCGAGCTCCGATCTGCAACTCATGACAGCATCCTGTCTCCAAAGCGCTGCCCCTTGAACATTCAGAGGGGCGAAGTGTCTAGACCCCGAGGGACCGAAATCTGCTCTAGAGGTCCCCTCACCACATTGCTGGGGGGCCACCGTCCGCAGTGGCCTATGCACGATTGGTGCACTCCGGGAACCCTGGTGGGGAGAAGGTTATGGAGCCAGAGATCATGGCTGTGAACTCCTCCCTCATCAGGCATCCTAATCATAGCCCAGACCGACAGGACGGGCAGCCATCATGGCCACATTGAAAAAGAAGTAAGGTGAAATAATCACTGCCGGGAAAGGGGTCCCACTGCACCAGCCCAGGAAACTGCACTACGTCAGAACTGGAAGAGAGGGGACTCGGGCTCAGCGACCTTGCCTACTCACACACTTCTGACATGCTACCAGCCAAGAGACTGCTGGGACATGGAGACCAGCGGCGTAACAAAACATGAGGGGCCCCCTGCAAGATACACTGAAGGGGCCCCTCACACTCACATTAGTAGGGGCTGAAGGGACCCCCTCCAGTATGGGTAAGCCTGGGAGGCCCGCCGCACTGTGGGGGCTGCGGGACCTTTGTTATGTCCCTGATAGAGACCTTCCCATCAAGGGGTGCAGGAACCTATGTGGGGAGTTTCTGGGGGATCAAAGAGAGGCAGCACAGGTGGAGTTAATGGCTTTACATGGCAACTGTACAGAAGGCCTTTTATCCTGCTAATCAAGTCACTGTTAGAAATCCTTCACAGGCTGAGTGACAGCGGCCATGAATGGATCCTGGTGAGCGAGTATCACTGAGGACATGTGGGAGAATGCACTTTGTAGATTGCTCTAGCCATGCCCTCTCTCCCACTACCTCTCCCACCTTGAAGATGAACAGATTCACTGGGATACACAAATCTGAGCCTTTGGTGCCTGTCCCCCTACTGGATACCACTGTTTCTGGTGAGAGTATGGTGGACATCCCACCAGGCAAAGCTCAGAGGGCAAGAATGAGACTGAAATGCCACAGACCTGGGGACCCCTCAGGACTCCGGGAGTGGACTGGGCAAACAAGACAAATCTGTTTCTGCCACTACAGTGGAAAACACATTACAGGAGCACACAGCCAGATTGGGTATCCCGCTGCAGGTGGTGAGAGACCTGCATGCAGCACAAGAGCCTACATTAATTGCCTTAGTTGTAGATGTTTGACTGGTCCATACAGACCACAAGAAACTAAAAGAATGGGCAGAGTCAATCATGGCAATGCTCCAAAACCAATAGCAATGGAAATGGACTTCACAGTCCACAAGCTACTAGAGAAAGCATGGTTCCTATAATGGGAGATCGCTCGCGCTGAAACAGCATACGGATAGTGGGTCTCCTCAAGAGCAGGAAGGGCCCCAGCATTGACTTTGTCTTGGAAGGCTGGTTGGCCACTGCAGTAATGGAAGGTAAATCCCCAAGCTTCTTTTCTGTTGAAAGGGCACATTGGATCCTTGGCAGACCACCGCCGCTTGGCTCCCCACCCAGACTGGTGGTGGCCCAATTGTTCAATAATAGATAAAGAGTTAACATCTCACAGGCTCCCAGAGCTAGAGGCCTCTGGACAATCAATAACAGATGTGTCAATATTTTTCCGGACTACACAGTGGAGATACAAAACAATGTGAATCCTTCGTGGCAGTAAAGGTCCATTGAGGACAATAACACTCCAACATGCTTTAACTGTGCCCAGCAAAGTTGAAAATGATATGTGTTTGAACTAAGCATGGGTGAATTTTGCGAATCTGGCGTTCGCGAATTTTGCCAATTTGCGAACTCGCAATCCGCAAAATCCGCGAATTCTCGCGAATTTGCAGATTTTTTTTTTTTTGTGTTCGCAAGGATTTCTACAGTTCGCAAGGATTTCTGACAGTTCGCGAGGGTTTTGTACCAGTTCGCAATTGCGAACTTACATGTCGGCTCACAACGGTCACGATTATGTTGTTTCTACGTCTGGTTCATCATCACAGGTTCCCACCACCCTCTGTTTCACCCCTGCCACCCTCTGTTTCACCCATGCCACCCTCTGGTACATCAATGCCACCCTCTGGTTCATCATCACGGTAGATTATGGGGGGAAAAAGCAAGCACACCTGCCTGCTTCAACTGACATGAATTAATTTGGGGTTGATTTATTAATGTGTCACTGTTTTAAAATTCCTGTCTGGCACCTGCTTCCTTATCTATAATTTGCTGTCTGTTGCAGTGCAATTTTTTTCCAGGACCTTTGTGGCCTACTTGTAGCTATTCTATGAGCCTGCTGTGAGGGTCAGAGCAGGGTCATACAATTGTTGCAACTAGCAACTGAACTCTGGAGGGGCCCTTGTCAGGAAGCACTACAGGGAATGGTTACTAATGATGAGTTTGAACTTTTGAACCTGCTTTCACTTTTGCAAAACTCGTTTTTCTGCAGAACAGCATTACAGCAACTGTAATGCCCCAAACAAGCTTATATGAGAAAGTTGATTTCTAATCCAAAAGTTATCCAAAGAAAATCAAAAGGCCTCAAATCCAAAAAAGTGCAGGCAAATGTCAACCTGAGGAGTTATTCTGATAAAAATCATCATTTTCAGAAGGTCTATGCTGCTTGCTAGTAGATTTCTTGTGCAGAATTGCAATTTTTGTAATTTCGCGAGTGCGAGATTGTTGCTGCCCGCCGCACCTACATGTTCGCAATTGCGAACTTACACCGCACGCCGCAAAATTGTATCACCAAGAAAAGAAAATCCACTGCGTGCGAATTTGCGGATTTTCGGTAAATTCACGAGCGTTCGCGGATTGCGAATTTACTGAAAATCCGCAAAATCTGCGAGCGGAACGGATTTTCCGCTCATGCTTAGTTTGAACATTTGCAATGCTAAGAGAAGCTTGGGACTGGTTGGAGACAAAAGGGATTTCCAAAACCCTCATCACCAAAAGGATAGATGACAGAGCTTCAAACAACGGAAGAACGGGACATGATGGAGTCGTCCCACAAAAGAACAGGAAGGCAGGGAATGAGTCATTGCGGTGACAGAACTGGGACTCCATGGTGGACCGTTCAAGGGTATATGATTCCCCAACCTCTGCACCAAATATAGAACTGGGGGGATCGGAACTGCGGAGAGAACCAGACGTCACCCTAATGACTGCCAACATTAAATAAACGCAGATTAGAGGGAGGAGGGAGCCATGGGCCATGCCCTGTGTTTGGAGGATTCAGACAACTTACAGATTACTTGCACAGAATTCTAGGCACCCCTCTCGATCTCCATACCAGATAAGAATGCACACATACTGATAAGGTTTCATTGGTGATGGAGAGGCCTTTGGCTGAACAGACTGAGAGGGGAGTTGGGATTTTTAAAATGTATAAGTTGCTTTTTTACATGGTCATTGGGTCTGTACCCAACAGTCAAACAAATCAGAATAGCTGGGGGCAAGAGGGGCCATGGCGGGCCCAACACTATCAACCCAGGTAACCCTATTTACCACCTGCACATTAAATGGTATCAGATAAGTACAACGTCCTTACTTGGAACGTTTGGAATACGGCATCACACATTAAACAATATTGTGTACTCTCCATCCTTAAATGGAGGTAGATACACTTTGCCTGCCACCAGGAAACTCACCTTCTTACACAAGAGCTCGTCAAAATCAATAAAAGATGGTGAGGTACAGTGGTGAGATAAAACCAGAGGGGGGAGAGAGAGAGTCAGTGGATTCAGTCTCCCTTGGCAATGCGATTAAACAAAGTGGAATCCACTCAGAGAGTGGTGGTGGTCCCTAAAGTGATGGGGAACACACAGTGTTGTTTAAATGCCCCTCACACACCAACAGGCCCCTTGGTGTCATGCTTCATCATCGGGGCCTTCGCACCCCTCTACGGGATGCGGCGTGCTGCGACTCACGACTACGTAGGAGCACTAAGCAGTGAACTATGTGAGGGAGTGTGTTTCTAAAGGAAAGTGTGCGTATTAGGGTATTACAACCACTTAGAGTGACACTCTAAGTGGTTGTAATACCCTAATACGTATACCTACAACCCCACTCTGCACCTTTTTAATAATACCAGCCGAGGACTTAATAAATTATATTTTTCTCCCTCGTGCCAGGTATTTTTTAAGTAACTCACTTTTTTCACCTCACTTCACTCACACTTTCCTTTAGAAACACACTCCCTCACATAGTTCACTGCTTAGTGCTCCTACGTAGTCGTGAGTTGCAGCACGCCGCATCCCGTAGAGGGGTGCGAAGGCCCCGATGATGAAGCATGACACCAAGGGGCCTGTTGGTGTGTGAGAGGCATTTAAACAACACTGTGTGTTCCCCATCACTTTAGGGACCACCGCCACTCTCTGAGTGGATTCCACTTTGTTTAATCGAGGTACAGTGGTGGGCACCTCCTGCCTGAAGTATTCCAGAGGGTTCTTGATTTGGAAAGCACCCGGGGTACACTTTACACTTACTCACTGGTAGATCAAGAGGACAGATGTAACATGGTAGAGGGTGTATTAGATGGTGCTCAGCCATCTCTGGTAGCGCTTTATGCCCCAAACACTTTCATGCTTTGCTGTGGTACACCATGCACCATGTCTTTGCGGAGGTGACTTCAACAGGGTTACTGACACTATGCTAGAAAGGTTGAATCCTCTCCTATGGGACACTTACACAATGACAGCCTTCAGATCCGTATATCAATCAGCCACCCTTGCCCAGGTAGTTGAGCAATGGTGGGCACACCACCCAAACAATAGAGCCTTTTCCTTCTTCTCAAGCTTAAATGCTCTACACACCAGGATTGATTTATTTTACTGTAATACAGAGGCGGGACAGAGTGTGATGAATGTGGAGTGTCTAGGATGCACTCTGTTGTATTATACTCCCTGAAACTCTTGCTCTCATGGAGCCCACAGCTTACACACATACCCGTGTGGCACCTCAACATGGAGGCGCCTAAAGACCCAGGCTTCAGAGGAGTAGTGCAGGGATTTTATTGACCAGTACTTCACAGTGAATGAGGGAAATGCCTTGGACTCTACGGTGGAATGTGATACTTTCAAAGTGGTGATCGGCGACCTGTGCCTCAAGACCACCTATGGGTAAAATTGGCATTGTTGAGGGAGTTGAGCTACCTAGAATTGGGAGCTGGACAGGACAGGGGCCTCGTGCAAAAGCTGAGCGACAGTAGAAAAGAATACAGAGAGCTCCTTGATAAGTTCATTCACATTGAGTGTACAGAAAATGTAATGCATCAACATAGAGAGGGCAACAAGGCAGGCAAACTTGTGGCCTGGCTGCTCTGCTCCGAGCAAGTAGAATATCCCATCGGAGCAATACATACCTGCTGAAGGGACATGGCCGTACCCAAGAGGACATTAACATTGCCTTTAGGAAATACTATAGTGCCTTATATTCCATCTCGAAAATACTGACAAATCCCTCATAGCTGCCTATCTTGACAGGATCACACTACCCCAGCTTTCAGATGATAGGGCCTACATCTCGAGGACCCAATTTCTCTCGAGGAAATAAAGTTGATGTTTCAACAGCCAGTAGCAAGTCACCAGGAAATGACGACTTGCTTGTCGAAGTATATGCAACATATGCCTTACAACTAGCACAAGGTTGTTGGCAGTACTAGAGGCTTTTAATACTGAAGGACTACTCCACACTTCCATGATAGAGGCCTTACTAGTGGTCCTTCTTAAACCTAGAAGGGATCCCCTAGAGGATGGGCCCAATCGCCCCCCTGTCACTACTTAACCTAGATTGTAAAGTGCTGAGTAAATTCTTGGATAATTAGTTGATGCCCATTATACACCTCTTGGAACACATGATCAGAATGGGCTAATGGAGAGGTGCAACACATTTCTCAATCTGAAAAGACTCTTCAAGGTCATGGCCCAGGATGGGGTAATGGGGTTACTGGTTGGCCTCCCTAAACATTGAGGAGGCCTTCAAAACATTGAGTAGGCCTTTCCTTTTGGAAGTTCTGCACAGACTGGGAATACGTCTGGAGTTCTTGGGCTGCTGCATCTTCTTTATGCCCAACCGTTGGCAAGGGTCCACACAGGAAAACTGGTTTCTGAATGAATCCCTATTCAAAGGGGGACCAAACAGTGATGCCTGCTCCCACTGTTGTTTTTTCCCTGGCAATGAAACCCCTACCATGTCTACTAAGAACGAAGCCCCCCAAATGGGACCTAGAGGTTGCGACCTGCTGGCATATAATACCATTCTATGTGGACGATGCACTTGTATACCTCTGACATCATGTCCCTCAAAATGACCTCCTTGGGTGAATTCAGAGGGATAGACGGCTTCCATAAGAATTTTAGAAGTCCTACTTATTCCTGCTCATAGCCCTATCAGACGTACCTGATTTCGGGGTACAGTGGAGGTTTGACACATTTAAATATCTTGGGGTTAACATTTATCATGAAGAGCATGACCTAGGAGACGGTAATTTTTACTGGGCAGTAGTGGCGGTGCGGTGTTGCGCTCTCTCCCCTTTTGCAGCTCACTTCCTGTGTCACTGATGGGCAGTCGCTATCTCTGGAATGTGAGTCCTTCCTCGTGCGTTATAATTATTTGCGACTTTGCCGGGGATGATCTGTAGACTATTTTTAGAGACCTTTGCTCCTTGTTGACAGACATAGGGTGTCCCTAGTGAATCTCTATGTGCCACTAATGGAGCGGGGCCTAGTGGCTCCAAGTAGGGGCTGCTACCAGACACAGATGGTGAGGTAGGGGTACATGATGGTCGGAACAACAAATAAAAAATAACAAGTCCACTTACCTGGAACAGCCGGATGCCGCCTCTCATGCGTCCTCCGTCATCTTCCTGCAGACTCCCGGCCAGCAGCAGAAAGCACCCAGCACGGAGGCTCCCCTGAGCCAATCACAATGCTGCGATGCAGCGTTGTGATTGGTCTGAGAACCGTGGATTGGCGCTCAGACTCGAACGGCCTGTGCATGTTCCTGACTAGGCTGTGCAATATATCCTGGTAGGAATATACAGCGTGCGAATGAAATGTTTGTTCGGCCCAAAAGGGCCAGCCAAACAGTTTATGCTCACTTAAGGAGTGCACACCATTCCTCCTCTACTCTGGCCAGACCCACCCCGAGAGCCACTGACAGCAATAGGAAAAATAACATGATAAAAACGATAGTTATTATCAATTTATTTATCCTTTTCTTCAGTGGGGCGATGCTCCTCCGCTTTAGTGGAGGAGCCGCCACTGATGGCTCCTAATTATGAACTGTACTGTAATGCAGCCCAGCTCCACGTCTGTTGCGATGGAGAGCCGATGACAGAAATCCAGACCAAGCTGACGTCTTAGCACGACTGGATGATCCCACCATTTTAAGATGGCTTATGACAAGGAAAGGGCAGACGATTCCAGATGATAGCAAAGTGGGAATGGGACACATATATAACACCACATGACACCATATGCAGCGGAGATGCTGTTATAGATGCTCCATGACTGTCTTCAACTCACATATCACCATGAAATTCGCTCATGGCGGGAGGCAGTGATACACATGTGGGGTGATCTGTTTCATGAGGGCCTGTGGATCCCCCTGTAAAGACAAGATATATCCGCATGACATAGGAGCAGGCAGCTTCCTCTTTCACTGCATTACAGACTTTTTTCCTTGTTGCACTGAAATCCTTCCCATCAAGTGCTTCTATATAGTTTTCGAAAATGTCTATCCATTCATCCCACTCAATGGGTGGATCCCCAGTTGTTTGTAGGAACACAGGAGGTACAATGACATTAAGGTTTTCCATTTTAAAAGTTTTACTTTTCTCTTTTCTTTTAAGTAACCTCTACTAGTTTACACACTCGCAGTCTAACACTTATGCTGTAGCGTAGGCACTGCTCCTTTCTATACACAGGTGGTCTATAGCCTTGATGTGGATAGTCTTTTAAATGAAATACAATCCAATACTGTAGGTTCACTAAGCTAGAATATACTTCCAATGTCTCAATATGATACCTCAACACTTATTACGTTTACTCCTGTGAATTGCGGCACTGTTTACCATTCGAGTCACTTTTCATTTTAAAAGTTCACTGTTAATTGCGCCAGATACTTCTTACCGTCACTTTAACATGCCGTTTTTATGGTTCTGTTATTGTTTGCTGTGGCTTCAACACGGAGTACACCTCTTACAACGCGTTGCTCGGGTCGCTCGGGTTGCCTAGCAACCGGAAGCTAAACACAAAATGGCGTCCACGTAGCGTCGTTACCTCACTTCCGCCTGACGCTGCTTGACGCTGGTCACTGGTACGCTTTCTCTTCCTGTGTGACGTCAGGGAATGTCGATGGCTCCGTTCAGACGGTATCACACGAAGAGTTCCACAGTGAGTAGGTTAAAGTTATTCTGCGTGCGGAGAACTTCAAAAGATGCTGGATATTCAAAAGATGCAGCGAATTGTTTAAATGTTTTTTTTCTTTGACTCGAACGGCAAATTAACTTTAAGTGAAGTGTGGGTATCGAAATTGAAGATCGACGACACAATAGTAGTCCGCTTGGTAATTTTTTTTAAATGGAGATACAGTTACTTAAATAGGCATCGTTCTTCCCTTATTTTAAGCAGTAAAGTCGAAATTGGAGTACAATGAAATGAAAAGTCTCTCAAACTCACCGCTTGTTAGAGCAAAGTGTCAATTGCAGGTGTCAATTCCAAAGGTTGATTTCTCTTTTTTTTAAAGTTTTTTTGACTAGTCAAATCAGTTCTTTCTTCACTGCTACGCTCTTACTTGAAGCTGCTATACTTTTACTTGAAGTGTCTTAATGTTCCAAATGACTTCTCACAGATCCTCTTCTTTGTAATTTTCTTTTCTTCTCAGTTTCTCTCTTCCAATTGAAAATTTACCAAGGAATTTTCTTCTTTTTTTTAAAACGTGGTTCTTCTCTCACCAGTGGAGTTCTTCTCCCTCTGTAGTTGTTTAGCTCCCTCTGCTCATCGTCGCCATGTGTTGTAAATGAAGTTGTGAGACAAATGAAGGAATAATAAGCATTTATTATGCACTACAGAGAATAACTGGTGTTCCCATCAGAAAGCAGGGAGCTAACTGACCAGAAAGAATACAGTAGAGTATGACATCAGAAACATGGAATGTAAGTCTTAAAGAGATACAACAAGACATAAGTGTAGAGAATACAACACAGACCTGACTTCAACTACGTTGGAGCAACACACAACCTCCATTGTACAAAATAATGGTGGACCAGAAGTGGCCTATGACCCGTGATGTATGTAACAATCTCAAATTTATTGTTGGAAAACTAATAAAAATCGAAATTAAAAAAAAGACATGAGTGATGCAATATATGACGTCATAACCACTGCAAGGCATATAGTTAGCTCAGCAAAATATATCTGAACCTCAATTATTTTTTTTAAGCATTAGTTTTTTGTCATTTCGACACATCTCTAACCTTTGTCAGTGAATTTCTTGTTTTTTAATGCAATCTTAGCTCGTTTGCCATACATATCTATAATGTCACACTAATCTTTGTTTTTTATTGAAGTTCTGAGATTTTTGGGGTAATTGTCAGCCAACTCCCCTTCTAAGAATGGCTTTTGGGCATGCACAGCAAACAGTTGGACTCAGTAGCCTGGTCTGTGGTCAGGCCCTGCACCCAATTCCCATGGGCAGCCAACGCCCACTTCACAAAAAACTTTGGCCGTGTGCAGTTGAGTGTTGGCTGCAGGGTCTGGCCTCTAGCCAGGACCTTCACCCAACCATCTGCTGCAGGCAGCCAACCCCACATAGACATTTAAGGGTGATGCCCAAGATTATAACTACAATGAAGAACAAACAAGGCTTGGGCATGGAAACAGCATTTTATGTTGAGGGAGTGATGAAGAAAACACGTCATGTCAATATTTCTCCTCAACCCCTTAATATATGTTTTAATTATTACCCTCACCAGTACTTGGACTTTTAAATAATTTCTTCCTTTTCTGTTTTATTGCTCATTTTGAAGAATACCAGTTATCTAATGTAAAAGAATGGGATAGCTAAGCTGTGTTTGCTTTTAGCAATACAAATTCGTGTTACATGGTGCTAGATTGTAATGTTATGGGTCAGACCATACTGATCATGGTGAACCGGGATAGTTAATGAAGGGGGCTCCGTCTTTAAAATGCAGTTAATAAAGGAATCCAGTCCAAACAATCAATAAAAAATATATATTAAACTTTATTTCGAGTGAGAACTTACCCCCTTTGATTACTTTTAAATAATTTCTTTCCAAATATTTTTCTTGATTAATATAGTAATACTAGCATTGCTGTTGTTTTACATGTGTGTAAACAAATATGCACTTTATTTAATTAATGTTCTATTCTAGTCTATTAACTGTTATTCTGAACAGAGTGGCAACAAATCAGCAAAAAGTAATTGCATACTTACCTTGAAATCATTTCCCTTCTTTAGTTATTTTCAGAATCGTTGAATAATTACAAACGATTACATTTATTTTGATGTGCCCGATCAGACATTGTTAATGTGTAAAAAGAAATAAAAAAGTGCAAGATCCCAAAGTTTTTCTAAGAAGCCCACTGCCTGTTCTCTTGAATGCCAGGATTACTGAATACCTAGGCTACCTAGTCTTAATTCTACATCACACCTCTTTCGTTTACGACCCAAAATTAAAGTTTAAGACGTTCAGCTATATTTAGATTTTTTGGCAAATATTTTCTTCCCTTTTCTGACAATTGTAGTATGCATCAAAAGACAAAGGAGAAAATTGTGAAAAGGCAACAGAAAAATATAATGATTTGTTGTGTTGTACATATTTGCCAAATTCTTCATATAATTGTTGTCAAACTTCAGTGCTATTATGAACATGCACTGAACCCCAGGCTAATATTGGAACTGGATTTTCTGGCCTTTTCCAGTTTTTGAGGTTCTTTTATGTGAAGTGGCTTAGTCTCCTGCTGTGAATGCACTGCGTTAAAGAAAATCAAAATAAACACATCTGGCCCAATTCACAAAGGCAATCTGAGGCAAAAGTCCAACTTTACGACTTTTGGAATTCACAGAGGTCCTTTACAAGTGGTCTCTTTACGTCCACAGCCGGGCCGGAATCTCTGCACCCGGGCCATACTCTCTGGCTCCGGCCGTACTCTCCGGCTCCAGCCATACTCTCCAGCTTGGGCCAGATGAAGTGTAATCAATAGGCCAGAATATCATTTTTTTTACGAAAAGGAACATTAGGTACGTATGATGAATGGTAGAGGAGGTCATGAAAATCAGTTTGGGCAGGAAAAAGGTGTGACCGGAAACTACATCATATCCCAGAAAAGTTTGCTCCTTTGCATTATGGTACATGCAGTTCATACTTTGCGTTCCCCTCCGTGTTGACTGTAGTGCCAACACTACAGTTAACACTGAGGGGATTGCAAACCATGGACTAATATTCCTTTTTGTGAAAAATTGTATTTTGGACCATTGACTACACTTTATCCGGCCCTAGCCGGAGAAAGTGTCGAGCAGAGTACAGCTGGAGCCGGAGAGTACGGCCCGAGTGCAGAGAGTATGACCTGGGTGTGGAGAGTCCGGCCCGACTGTGGACGTAAATATATGACTCGTAAATGACCTCTGTGAATGCCAAAAGTTGTAAAGTTAGACTATTGTCTCAGATTACCTTTGTGAATCAGGCCCACCATTATTGCGTACCCTATTTAGCATCTTCGAGTCAAAGGGGAACACTCATTACCAGTTTCTCACATCTTACACATGTTGGTGTTATTTTCAGTTTAATTTGTTTTAGCTTGCTAATATGAAAATTTTGCAATTGGAATGATATTGTAGTGATATACAGAACTGTGTTTTCTTGGCATAGGCCACACTTGGATTCAATTAGACCTAAACTTCATCATGGATTTTTTCACTTCTCATAGACACCAGATGCAGTAAAATGTGCACTGATGTTTTATGGTGATACATTGTTTGTGGAGAGCCTGAGCGGAAAATCTTTAGCAAAACTGTGGCACTCCAAGGTCTCATCATGTTTTGTTTACTGTTGGTCTATTCATTCAGAAGACTTTCATTGTTTATATAAGCAGATTTGTGCTAACACATCTGAATGTCATTAGGTCAAAGAAAAGTTATTAATATATTTTCGGGAGATAGTGCAAGGATGTAGGTCAGAAATTATGCTTTATAGTGCTGCATTATGATTTGACGGTATGTTGATACATTGCTCACTCTATGCTGACTGTGTGATTTCCATTTCTTTCTATGATGAATTTGTCTACCTTTCCCTGAGTCTTTGCATGATTTTCCATTGATTTTCTGTATATTCTGGACTTAGAATATTTCCGAGATTCTGCCCATGCTGCATCAACTTTAAATGATTTCTGAGCTTTAGGCTTATGACTGAAATATTATGGGTAATGATTAAAATTGATATATTTTTGCTTTCTGTATTGCACTTTAATAATGTAATAACTCTGAGAAATTGGGTTGTTGGTTGAGGAGGGTGAAATCCTACTCAAGCAACTCCCAAAATCCTTTTCAGGGTAAACCACAAAAAGTCACTAAATTAACCCGTGCTTAACCTTGTGGAAGCCTGGACCAAAAGCAGTCAGGCTAACCTTTGAGGTAATATGACATTTTTTATGCAGCCCTTAACCCCTTGGATCTGTGCGAAATTTTCCCGCAGTGTGGGAAAATTTCACGCATGGGCGACGCACACGCCACCCGTAGCATCGGCGCATCCAAAGTGTTAAACAACAAAAGAGTGAAAACACAACACAAGTAAAATCGCACACCAATTTAGAAATAAAGAGTACATTGTAATCAATTATTTGACACCAAAGCATCAAAAACACAATCAGTAGAATTTAAAAACAATTTAAAGTGAAAATTAGTACTTAAAAGATTAAATTGCCAAACACGGACATCCGGTCATGCAAAACAAGGGCACAGTCAAAAGTTATGTTCAACTGTGATGGAGCGCAGGTCAGGTACACAAAGTGGACTGGGCCCGGTGTTTTTGTGGAAAAGTGTCTAATAAAGTTCAAGTTCAGAAGGGGCAATGCAGCCCACAGTTTTCAAGGAGGAGAAGATGGTTGGAGCCTTTTCTGTCCCTGAGGCTGTGATCCGGGGACCCGACAACTAGCCCTCAGAGCCACTCTGGAAGTCTTGGGTTCACCCAGGAAAGCAGGTATCACGCAGCAGGGCAGTACTCTGAGAGCACAGGGAGGGCAGCGGGGAGTTCTCTTGGTTCAGCGGGGCAGTCAGCTAAAGAACACAGAAGGCCACAGGCAACAGGGCAGTTTCTGAGAGTCCTTCTGTAAGTCCAGAAGTGAACTGAAAAGTGGGTTGTAGGAGCCTATTTTTACACCTGGTGCCAGCTTTCAAGTGGAATAAACTTAAGGAGTTTTTCCCCCACAGAAGTGTCTGGAATTCCCTGCCTCCCAACCATGGTACTAGTCTGTCTGAGTTGTGGCAGGGTCTTTGACGTGGAAGTGGGGCTGTGCAAAGCTCTGCCGCCCACATGCTTGAATTGCAAATCCTACAAACACCCAGTCTCTCTATTGATTGGCTGTCTGGGAGGAATACACAAAGGCCAACTGCACCTAGTCATGTGACCCACTATATAAGCAGCAGGCACCAAACGGTTAGGACACTGGCAGAAAGGCACAGTTCGTTGAGAAAAGAAAATGCGAACCTTCTAAAAGTACTATTTTCAGAATTGTGAATTAAAATCTGACTACCATTAAAAAGTATTTTAAATTACAGTACTTTAGACATCAGACATGACCTTTCCATCTGCTCCCAAACTAAAGTTATCAGTTCATAAATATAATAAGGGAATCCAATGTTATCCTACAGAGAAGTAGGCCTTACAGTACTAAAAAAAAGAATGTGTGAGTTTTTCAATACCAGGACAGGTAAATCCTAAAAGAAAATGTCCGACTTTTTAAATACAATGCACTATACCCAATGGGCTGTTATGGCCTACCTAAGGGGTGACTTTTATGTAATAAAAAGGGAGTTTTCTGTCTGGATTGTTTATTTTACCAAGTCAAATTGGCAGTTTACCACTGCACACAGGCTGCAGTGGCAGGTCTGATACATGTTTTAAGGGGCTACTTAAGTGGGTGGCACAATAAGTGCTGCAGGCCCACTAGTAATATTTAATTTATTAGCCCTGGGTATATGGTAGAGCACTTGACTAGGGACTTATAAGTAAATTAAATATTATAATCAGTTGTGAGCACCTTTTACCATGTTTTAGTGAGTGAGCATGAGCACTTTAGCACTGGTTAGCAGTCCTAAATCCAAGAAAAACCAATTCAGCAGCAGAGGAGGGGAGAAGGCAACAGATTTGGTGGAAGGCCACCTTAAGGCTGACAGGTCTAACAAAAACCTTCACGGTTTACAAATAACTTATCTTGAACCTCCTTGAGTCAAGGCTAATTCTTTTTGACTATTATTTTAAATGCTGCTTTGAATCTTATTTTTAGGGACACATTTCCTCATCTTTTCTTGAGGACATAATCATCCCGGATCCCTGCATTAGGCGCTTGATTTCTAACATATCAGACTATCAGAAACATCACCAACTTACAGAAAGGTGAATTCTCCAATTAAATTACCTGGAATGGCGATGTGATAGGTGTCCTTTCTTCTGATTATTCTTAAGCACCACATATTTATTGAGGCACTGGGTGCAAAGAAAGGCACATGAGAAAACTGGAGAAAGGAAGAAAAAGTGTGGAAGACTTGGCGAAGCTACACACATTTAGCTAATCCTGGAGATAAAAGATATGTTGGAAGCCCCTGTCTTGTTTCCGTTCACCAGATGGAGGTGAGTTTGTTTTCCAGATAATGCAAGTTCATTGCTGATATTCCTGAAGCAGGAAGGAGGAGACCTAGACTATGACGTGAGGAAAGAAAGACAGGACCGTTAGAAAATCAATCATGTCCTTTTCCTAGAAGGTGCTGCGGATCAGTCTTCCTGGCAATTGCCATTTGCTAATTGCTGGGTTGGATTCGTGCAACTGTGGTCTCTGTTGCTCAGAGTTTGCAGGGTGCTTTAGGTGAGACAAGACTTTTGCCTCTTACCTGATCACTGTTCAGTGTGTGTGTGTCGGTAGCCTGGTGCCGATAGCATATACCTCTTTATCCTTCTATTGTGGGTGCTACTGTACCCTGCTGTGAGGAGAACCATTCTGCACAATGGCTCAGTCTCCAAAACAGCAAGTAGAGACCAGATGAAAGATGAACTGACCCAAATCCCATTTGATAGGTTGGAAAATCCATTATGGCACTGCTTGTTGATCGTAAAGTTCTGAGCTTGACTTACTCCCACACTCCCTTCCTAAGAAGGCTGTGACTGCTTGCCATTGCCACCACTATGAGTCAAGTCCTCAAGGACTTCTACCTTGACCATTTTTCAGAGCTATAGTAGGACAGACCAAGAACAACAGAGGCGACTGACGTTAGCAGTGCTTAATTTGTAAAACAATAAGTGCCAGGGCCCTCATAACGAGGCCACTGCAGCTTTCAGCAAACATTGCTCCTGCCAATGCGGCCAAGGAAAATTACAACACAATTACTAACCATCGCACTCCTACAAGTGTGACAATTCAGACTTTTGCAGGACCCCAAAAGCGATGACAATGACTTGGGCAGCAGGTAGTGGTAATTTAAATGTATACTGAATTAATAATGAACAGTTTTCATGCTCATTTTTAAAATTGACAGACTGCGCCACCATGGGGCAGACTGTCACAAGCGCTGGTGTTGAAAATGAAGTTCCTGCGCCGAGCACCAGAAACTACAGGCTCAAATTAAGCATTCGACCTTAAGCCCCATTGCTGACACCCAGTAGCCCCTGCATGCCCTGTACCCCACTTCTGTCTAAATAGAGGTTGACAAGCACCCTGTGGAAATCCTTGCATGAGACATTTGTTCCGAGGCAGTAGTCAGCATGCACCACATTGTTGGATACATGTCCCTCCAGCTGGAGGGTTCATTGGCCAGAGGTGCTGTGAGAGTAGTCGGCGGGAGCCAACTGCACTCATCAGACTTACAACAAAAGGCTTTGACCCAGCCATGTTTTCATTTACAGATGTGTGTTTCCCCATGAAAACATCTGCAATAACGATACTGACAAGGAGGAGATCTAGATGCTCTGTCACTGGTCATGTAACCAAGATATGAGTATTCATCCTGCCGCACATGCCTGAACGAAATGCATGATGCTGCACATCCATGTCTTAGGTCACTTAATTGTCAAAACTGTGACCATAAAAATGCTTTAGGCTTTACAGAAATGAACCCATATACTGAACTTCTTCCATCTGAATACATTACAGGTATACATAGCGCTTTAAGGATTGTTGTACTAAACAGCAACCTGGTCCTTCACATTGACAGATACCCTCTTGTCTAAGTCACCTGGTTGAAATGTGTGAGTCATGACGTCCTGTCTACATTAAGCGTTTTGACTTGTGTGCTCTTGAGCGCACGATTCTCGTGGCAACTCATATGTTAATATAAAAGCAACGTAATGTAAATGTAAATTGTAATGTAATGTAAATTGATACTTGTATAGCGCACTACTCACCCGCAAGGGTCTCAAGGCGCTTGTACGAATACCGCTGTGGAACCCATCCTGGCTTTCCCTGTGAGGCATCGCCTCCTGGGCACCCCCAAGGTGGAGGCCAGGCATCCTTAGCATTGTGGGGGCTGTCGTGGAGATTAAGCAAGCTATTGCCCAGAGTTGCAGAGTGGGACGCCATGATTGGAATAGGCACGAGGTGAGAATTATCAGGTCCGTGGAATTTTGAGCCCAAGACCCGCCGAGGCGGGGAATTGAACCCTGGTCCCGGGCTAGACCTCTGCATCAGGGTCTGCCGTGGTTTAAAGCTTTCGTTTTGAGGAATTGTTCATCATGTCACCAGGGTGGCCTGCTGGGCATCTTACCACCAGCGGCGTCTAGGCCTGGTTAGATCTCGAACCAGTGATCCGCAGCTGCTTCCGGGTACCACCACCTCGGCGCCCCATCCTGGGCCCTGAATCGAACAAGTGCATCACCTGTCCTTTATTCAAACCTGATAGTGTTAAAAAGACACGCAAGAAATACGTTTTCCCTCGTCTCTGATAATCATATTTGCGAGTGTAGCGTTCATTTTGTCAGCTTGACGTTTGTAAAAGTCCCTCGTGGGTCTGCAGAAATATTTCCAGCCTTGGCACAGTGTGAACTACTTTAAATAGACACATTAAAACAATCTCGACTCATGAATCTTTACACCACTGAATCATTCCTTGTGTCAAGGGACGCTGAGCAGTTTGTCAAACTGGCATACTGCCACGAACAAATAAAATAAGAGAGCTTGCCGAGCATCAGCGCGGGGACCACTGCT
This sequence comes from Lissotriton vulgaris, assembly GCF_964263255.1. Lineage (NCBI taxonomy): Eukaryota > Metazoa > Chordata > Amphibia > Caudata > Salamandridae > Lissotriton > Lissotriton vulgaris. The sequence goes on along the minus strand of NC_141687.1, from coordinate 1,883,758,108 downwards.
AAGCTTAGCTCATAAATACCGCGGCGGGCCTTGCTTTGTGCTCGCTGTGGAAAGGAGAACTCGAGCCATATCATTTTGAACTTTAGCACCTCGTCTTGCGCTGCTTGTGTGCGCGCGGCCCCGACTGCGCGCCCAGCGCTGCTTATTAAATGGTTGCACATGGTTGTATATCAACAGTGACCCGTCTAACAAATGGCATCTGACAGCTGCTGTCCACGTGCTGCAGGCCCTCTATTTAACCTCTGGAATTCTGTGGGAAGCAGGTATCCTTCGGGACACTTGATCAGGAATTCTGCACAGAACTATTGACCTGGGACTCTGGAAAATGTAGTGAACTCACAGTATGAGACCTGCCTTGAGCCTTTCATTTCAACCCTGTATGCTGTATTGCCTCCCAAGAGACCGAACATTCCAGACCTCTGGAATTCAGAGGCCATGAGAAATAGGGGGTGTCACAGACTTATCATGTTGGGCCCCTCAGAGTCGGTTGTCTCCAGCGACGCTATTTGTATAACCTCCAGTACACTTATATCGCAGTATCTATTGCATAAATCCTCTGCAGTACAAATAGTAGCTTACATAGACGGAATACTACACACAGCTACCACAAGACCTAGGAAAGCATTATAAGCAAGGTTGGTATAAGTACAGGCCCAACAAAGCAGCAAAGAGAATGAATCTAGAGTTGGAAAAGATAAAAGAATTAGAGATCTTTTCACAATAAACGATAATCATGTTCCAGAATGTGCTTCTTGCTGAGTTGAACTACTGACTCCTAGACCTTGCTATGTGATGTGACCTGAGATTAGTTGGTGGTGGGTGAAATCACCAGCGGTGAGTGCAATCAGCACCCAATGCTTCCTCTGTTGACCATACTCCATTTCAGAGTCTTTTTCTCCCCATCTTCTTGTCCACATCAACTCTTCTGTTGTGAGGCAAGATTCTGGGTCTTCCCAGTCTGACCAGTGTGCATGACTCTCCTCCAGCTTCTGTTATGGCTTGGTTTCTCATGTCCTTTCAGGCCTGCATAACCCCTCTTCTTCACACTTTCAACATGGTGTGAGATCCAGGTGTCTTACAAAAGACCTAAGCAGTTCAAGAAGACACTCCACATGACCTCAATTTATTCCTTTTATGACCTGGATTGAACTAAGGCCTAAAAGTCTTCCCATGTCCCCAAGGTAAGTTCTACCATGCTGGATAGCCTTCATCTACCTTCGAGTACCTAATGCAATTTTAAATAAAACCTTCACTAAAGAAGCCATGTTTTTCATTGCTCCAGCCTGATAATACCTCCAGACATTTGTCAACTCTCTATAGCAGAGGTCTTCAAACTTTTTTCGATTGAGCCCCCCAGCTGAATTTTTTTAGATGTCACCCCCCCCTCCCTCCCCCCCCCCCCCCCACCACCACCACTACCTGACTCTGCTACACTACATAATCGACAGCCATTCGCATATCCGAAGCCATATCCGGCAAATAAAATTAAACATAGTAAGAGTGTTTAGTAAACTACATGTTTGTGAGTGGGTGTGTTTAAATGATAGAGGCTTATTACACAGTACAAATCAAACATTTCTGAGATAAAATGTGTGCAAATTGCTTTTACTAGGGTTTACTAATGCAGTTGAGTCCTAATGTTAATCATGTTGTTATTTGTGTCCATTGTCTTTATACTTCCGATTGTATTACTAAATAACTTTATGCCACATAAGGTGCAGACATTATTCAGTCAGGCGACAAGTGGCACTTTACAGAGGTCCTAAAGTAAGAAATGAATATATAAGGCATGAGTTGCGTACATTGCTAGTAAGCCTTCCGTTCAAAACAGGCATGGAAAGGCTGCCGAAATTTCCCATCATCAAACGCTCTCTTTCGCCTCTTCACAAGACTGGAGACACCCAACCTTCCAAGCACTTTGTTGTGGGATCACGATGAAGCATTAATTTGGGAGCAAAATGTGACAGCAGCAAATTTTGCGAACTAGCCACACTTGTAATTCACATAACTGCCCATTTGCTGCTGGTACAAAATAAGCATGGCCCAATCTGTAGATGTCAATGCAAAAACAATATGGTACAAATATTTAGGTTCAGGGCCACATGCTCAAAGGCTGTCAACCTTGTCCCTGACGAGAATGGCCTTCTTCATAGCGCTCACTTTCTTATATTTGCCTTGTGAGACTACCAGCACCATTTCCACTTGAATTCCGTTCACCTAGTAAAAATAAAATGGTAGTCACTTAATTGATTTCACTCTATCATGTGAGGGAACCTAGGGTCTGAAACTGGACAGTAGCTTGAGTCATCTGCCGTTCATTTGTCCCCTAAGTCATTTGTTTTCAGCCTACTATACAGAAATATCTGTCTTAAAATTGTTCTCCACCATGTGGTGTGAACTGTGGAGGAGTGAGTGGACCCGGTGCACAGATCACAATTACAAATAGGGCACCTGGAGACCTGCCAGGTGCCCGGGTCCAGTGGGACCACAGAATTATACAAACCAAAGAGAAGTGGAACTACCATCTTTCACTGCACCAGGTGTAAATTACAAACAGTGAGGTGCCTGCTCCTCGTCACTCGCAATATGCTGTAGACCACGGAGAAGAGATCCATTATACTTGTTTTTCCAGTGATGGTGAACCATTTCAGATATTAAACATAGTTTGGGCACATGCCGTGGAGAATTGCATTTTTGCTTACATGTCCAAAAAAGCTAAGGGAAAATTCACCAAACTAAGAACTGAATGAACACTAGATTGTTGAAAAGCTGCTTTGCCATTAAAATTTGATGGACTTTTAATTTAGTGGCTTCGGAGTTATGCACGGCAAATCTTTCCTATGAAAAACCCCATGTTAATTTGAGGAAGTGTAAGGTTGTGCCTCCCCACCCCTTTATAATTTCTGAGCCATTTGGGCATCTGACCACTGAATGCTGTTTACCCATGGCTTAGAGCAAACAGCTCGAAGGAAAAAGTTATTAACTGTACAAAATATGAATTACTATTGAGTAAGTTGCCAAACCAACCTGCAGAATGCATGATGTATCAAACAAGCATGAAAAATGGCTACATTACATTATGCACTTTTGTAATTTTTAAATAAAATAGTGAGTGTATGGCATGCTCATATTTACGCAATTTAAAGAGAAACTTTGCCTCCTTTCTTTGAAAAACTAACCATCCCCGATGGTTAATTCCAAGAGCTGAAATGATTCAGCTGCTCTGGGAGGCTGGGAGCCTCCTGTGCTGTGACACCGAAAGCAAATTGCTACCGGTTTTCTTTTAAAAATAAAAAAGTATGGGCAGGTTGTGCCCCATCAAATGGTACAGCGGGAAACAATCTAAAGTGAGATTTAAGGGTGGAGTTCCTGCCCCCCCCCTAAGATGGTGTTGAGCCCCCCTGGGGGGGCACGCCCCACAGTTTGAAGAACTCTGCTCTATAGCGTAACATAGAAAGACTGAGCTGTGCTTTCACTATTTCACTGTCTCTTCTAGCATGCCTATTACCACCATCAACACCACAATGGCCCTTGTTGGTAATTGTTTGCCTTCTCATTCCCCTAGTGCATTTATAAATCACCTATCTCTTTAAAAAAAATCAATTGCCCGTTCCTATCCACCCACCAGGGAAGGTCACATAACCCTTGTCCTACTTCTCTACATAAACCAAAATAACCCACAGCAAATGCATGAAAAGATGGAGACTCACAGGCACTTGGACTACAGCACCCCCAATCAGCTCCATAGCACCCCAGAAAAGAATAACAAGAAGAGCTTGACCACAGTACCACCATAGGTATGCTTCTCATGACCTCACAAGTAGTTCTTTGATGATCAGCCAGCTCTCAAGGGTGCAACTCAAATACATCCAAGAAAGGATAGTATGAGATGGAACAGCAGTAGTCCTCTGCCTCAAAAAAGCTACACAGCCTATAGCTAAAAGGAGAGTGCTCTTTTAAGATATTGTCCAATGATATATATAACTTATAATTTCACTGACAGTCAAGCTCCATTACTTTCAAGGCATTAGGAAACAATGTTACAGTGAAAGAAACAGAGAATCAACTACACATAGAGAATTTGCCTCTCAGACAGGGAGTGGAGGGGGATCATGATAAGGACAGGACAATATCAGATGAGTTAATGTTATTATTGAGCCAGAGACATGGCAACCATGGGTCAGATACACACCAATAATGGAACAGGACTTGATCAATAGACAGCGAGGTTTGTTGGTACTTTTAATATACTTGTAAGTCCCTAGTAAAATAGTACTGTGTGTACCCAAGGTCTGTAAATAAAATGCCAGTAGTGGGTCTGCAGCACTCAATGTGCCACCACTTAAGTATCCATTTAAACATGTCTCAGCCCTGCCACTGTAGCCTGTGTGGGCAGTTTTAAACTGCCATTTCAACCTGTCAATATAACCCTCTTGCCAGGTTCTAAACACCCTCTTTATTGCATATGATTTTACCCTAGTGTAGGCCCCAAACAGCCCAGAGGGCAGGGTGCAATGTGTTTAAGAGGTTGGACAGGTACTTTTAAGTTTTACATGTCCGGTAGTGACAAACGCTTAACTTCATTGTGAAACCTACCTCCACCATAGGACAACACTGGGTTAACTTATTACATTTAATAAATGCTATCTATCAATTAAGAGGAATCAGGAATGTTGGTGTCTAAAGAATTATAAATTAAAGCCATCTTTAAGGGTAAAGTCAGCTTTTAAGTCCCAACTCTGAAAATGCCAATTTTAAAAATTTGACATTTTTTTGCCCTAACCATCTGGTGCCTGCAGCCTTGCAGTCTCACGGCTTATTGGAACTACCGCTGCGTAACACATCTACACTTCAGGACCTCACATCGCCTCTCCTGCGAGATCCATCTTAGACACAAGATCCCACAATGCTCTGCAACCAGGATTTAAGGTACTCTTGTTCAGTAAACCTAAGTCCTTGTATCTGGCCCAGGCTCGGCCTGAACTTGTGACTTTGTCCCGGTCAAGCGTGAGCAGATAACCACGGTTCGCGCTTTGTGCTTCAATGCACTATTTTCACTTCAATGTTTGAAACTGTATATCTCTAGTTCTGCTAATTGGATATTTGTCATTTTGGTGACAAATCATTTATTACATTTTACTCTTTTTTTTTATTGGGGTGGGGCTTTTTCTTGTGTTGTGTTTTCACTTTATTACTGTCGGAAGTGCTGCATAAATACTTTACAGATTGGCTCTAAGTTAACCCGACTACTTTTGTGCCAAGCTATCAGAGGGTTAAACATATGTTAATTTGATGTCTCCTTGTGTTTGACCCTGACAGACATGTTAGTTCCTACTTTAGTAGGATTTCACCCCCTCAACCCGTCACCCAACTTCCAACATAGCACTACTCATACCAATGTAGGGTTTCATAGTGCTGCATTCTGTCCATCAATTGATCTTTTTGCATAGTTCTTTACATCAAAGATACATATTATACAGAGGCAATGAATGAATGTGTAAATAAATGTATAGGAAGTGTTAAATAACAAAATGTAGGTTACAGGCTCCTGGAGTCTCATGTCACCCATAATGGTAGACACTATGGGGTCCATTATGATTGCAGGCGGATCGCCACCGCCCGTATGGCGGTGTTGATCCGCACGCAGAAAACCTCCGCCCGCACTGAATTCTCCCCCCGCCACATTACCTTGGCGGGGGAGCCCAGTGCATCGAAAGACCGTCCGCCGGTTTTCCGCCCGGTCGAAGAGTCGACCGGGCTGAAAAGCTGATAACATGGTGGCGGTGAGACACCGCCATCCATATAAGCATAATGGCGGGGACATGCTTTCCGTGGCGGTGCAGGTGGAAATCACTTGTGGGCTTGTTGAGGCCCACAGAGATTCTAGGGGGTGGGGGATGCACACGGGGGGTACCTATGGTACCCCCCTGCATTTCAATATACAACATGGCAGGCACCGCACTGTGCCGGTCATGTTGGGCATTGAACTGCATGATGTGCATTTTTAGCATTGCGGCAGCCCACCGCAATGCTAAACATGCAGGATGCGCCCGCCACTGTGGCGGGCGCATCCTAATGTCCTCCACGGGACCCCCGCCTATATGGCGGGTGGTCCCTTTTTGCAGCCGAATGGCGGGTGGACAAAGTCCGCCCGCCATCCTAATGTGCCCCTATATGTTAAGAGCATTTCATCTGGATCAACAAAGAGACACATTTACTAAGTATTCGTGCATCACAGTGATCTAAGTTGTTGTGCCATGCTGTGTGAGATGTAGGACAACAACAGCGGCATATCTACTAATAGATGGCACTGTTGCTCTTTCTCCTAGCGATGGTTATCTTAGGCTGTCTTGTGACAATGCACACATCTTTGCACCATAGTGGTATGTGATGTCAATCCCATGTTTTCAATTGGAAAGGTACAGTTCAGTATTGTAGTGTACAAAATGCTATGCTTTGACAAGGTTTAACACTCTGCCATTTTTTATGTGTGTTGAACAGTTACACCTACACAAATCCTTTTCTACCAATGATAGTAAGCAGAGATTAGCATCAAAATTCATAGGTGCTTGCATGGGAACATCCATGTACTACCCATGGTACATCCTGCTGACATAAAGTGGAGCATAGTGCTACTTCAAATGACATTAGGGCTACTTTCCAGCACAATTCAGGGTGTGTGCCAAAATGAATTCTCAAAACAACACTTTGTGCCAGACTTGTGTGACTTTTTTGCAAAGTGTTAGTAAATCTGCCCCCAAACTCAGCATATAAAATATAACACAGTGATTGGGGTTGTCTATACTAAGGAACATTTTTAGAAGCATCTACACCACGGGTACTCATAGTACAGCCCGTCAAGTCTTCCTTGGCTGCCTGCGGGCCTTGCAGACATCGTACCTGTGCATAAAAAAAAATTATTTTAAGTGTCCGTAAACACTGCTGGTTGCAGCAGCCCGACTCTGAGAGAGACTGCTCCATGGAGGCCAGACGATTCCAGCAATAGGCAGAGTGGAGCTGCAGGGGCGCTAATAAGAGGTGAATTTACAACAAAGCCTCATTAACAAGTAAATGGTCTTTTAAAGACCTGTGAAGTACTTGGGGTGCAGCTGTGTGTGCCCAGGAAGCTGTCTCAGCCTGGGCTGCCACACACGCGAGTTGGGGTGACACAGGGAGAGGGAGTGAGGGAGAGAGGGAGACAGAGGAATGGAGAAAGAGAGAGGGAGACAGAGAGAGGGAGACAGAGACGGAGACAAAGACTGAGGGGGACAGAGGGAGGAGAGGGAGACAAGGGAGGGAAGGAGAGGGAGACAGGGAGAAGACAGAGAGATGGAGACACAGGGAGGGAGACAGAGAGAGGGAGACAGAAAGAGGGAGACAGGGGGAGGGAGACAGAGGGAGGGAGGGAGACATAGGGAGACAGAGGGGGAGACAGAGGGAGACAGAGGGAGGGAGACAGAGGGAGGGAGGGAGACATAGGGAGACAGAGGGAGACAGAGAGAGGGAGACAGATGGAGGGAGACAAAGGGAGGGAGACAGAGGCAAACAGAGAAAGACAGAGGGAGGGAGACAGACAGAGGGATGCAGACAGAGGGAGACAGACAGAGGGAGACAGGCAGAGGGAGACAGAGATAGACAGACGAGACAGACAGAGGGAGACAGACAGAAGGAGACAGACAGAGGGAGACCGAGGGAGGAAGACAGACAGTGCGAGACAGAGGGAGGGAGACAGACAGAGGGAGGGAGACAGACAGATGGAGGAGGGAGACAGACAAAGGGAGGAGGGAGACAGACAGAGGGAGGAGGGAGACAGAGGGTGAAGGGAGGGAGACAGAGGGAGGAGGGAGACAGAGGTAGGAGGGAAACAAAGGGAGGAGGGAGACAGCCAGAGGGAGACAGACAGAGGGAGACAGACAGAGGGAGGTGGGCGACAGAGGGAAGGAGGGAGACAAAGAGAGGGAGACAGAGAGAGGGAGGGAGACAGAGAGAAGGAGACATAGGGAGGGAGACAGAGAGAGAGAGAGAAACAGAGGAAGACAGAGGAAGGGAGACAGACAGAGGGAGACAGACAGAGGGAGAAAGGAGACATATGGAGGAGGGAGACAAAGAGAGGGAGACAGAGAGAGGGAGACAGAGAGAGGGAGACAGAGGGAGGGAGACAGGGAGAGGGAGACAAAGGGAGGGAGACAGAGACAAACAGAGGAAGACAGAGGGAGGAAAACAGACAGAGGGAGACAGACAGAGGGAGACAGGCAGAGGGAGACAGACGAGACAGACGGAAGGAGACAGACAGAGGGAGACAGAGGGAGTAAGACAGACAAAGCGAGACAAACAGAGGGAGGGAGACAGACAGAGGGAGGAGGGAGACAGACGGAGGGAAGAGGGAGACAGACAGAGGGAGTAGGGAGACAGAAGGAGGAGAGAGACAGAGGGAGGAGGGAGACAGAAGGAGGAGAGAGACAGAGGGAGAAGGGAGACAAAGGGGGAGGGAGACAGAGGGAGGAGGGAGACATAGCAAGGAGGGAGACAGACAGAGGGAGACAGAGGGAGACAGACAGAGGGAGACAGAGGGAGGGAGGAGACAAAGAGAGGAGGGAGACAGTGGGAGGAGGGAGACAGACAGAGGGAGACAGATAGAGGAAGACAGAGAGAGGGAGACAGAGAGAGGGAGACAAAGGGAGGGAGACAAAGGGAGGGAGACAGAGAGAGGGTGACCGAGGGAGGAAGACCAAGGGAGGGAGACGAAAGGAGACACAGAGAGACAGACAGAGGGAAACAGACAGATGGAGATAGAAAGAGGAAGACAGAGAGGGGGAGACAAAAAATGGGAAGGAGACAGAGGGAGGGAGACAGAGGAAGGAGGGAGACAGGGAGGCGGGAGAGAGAGGGAGGATGGAGACAGAGGGAGGAGGGAGACAGAAAGAGGGAGACAGACAGAGGGAGGGAGAGGGGGAGAGAGAGAGGGAGGGAGATGGAGGGAGGGAGGGAGACGGAGAGGGGGAAAGAGGGAGGGAGGGAGACAGAGAGAGTGAGTGAGACAGACAGAGTGAGTGAGACAGAGGGAGACAGACAGAATGAGTGAGACAGAGGGAGAGAGAGAGATAGAGAGAGGAAGTGAGACAGAGAGAGAGAGAAGGAGAGAGACAGAGAGAGAGAGAGAGAGAGAGAGAGAGAGAGAGAGAGATGTGTGTATGCTGGGTCTGGTGGCTCAGTGGATGAAGGCATCCACTACAGGGACCTGTGTTCAACCTCATGGTCAGTTTTGTTATGCTCTAGCCCGGCCCCTCCCCCACTGACCCTGCCCTTGGCCACAAACCACACTGTAAATGTGGCACCCAAGAGAAAGTTTGCGAGTACCCATTATCTACACAAAACAGCTAAGCAAGATTACTCCAGGCCCTTTTCCTCTCAGATGGACTGGTTATCTGTCTACTAAAATTTTAACATCTTAAGTAAATCTATCCAGCATTCATTCTATGAGAAGTGGAAACAACACAATTGTGATTTGTGTTATGTGTTTTTAATAAAATGTCATTTTTATTCATGAATGTCCGTGAATGACATGCTGAAATTAGAATGAGAGCTGAAAATGTGACTGTGTCAAGTCAATTTGGATGCCTTATCATGGTTATTAAGATCAAATAGAAATCATTTCGAGCAATTATCAAGTTATCCCTGCATACAATACTTTTTATTTTTTTGGACACCCTTATCTTATGGGATTAAAACTGTATAATTTAATTTGAAAAGATATCAAGTTATTCCTTCAAATAACATGTGGGATTACTTCAGATGGCAGTGACTTTAACTGACATTTTCTTCATACCATTTGTTGCATAGACAGGACGATTGTTTCATTAGCCCGACACGTGTTGACTGTTTGTTTATCCTTAATTGTTTTTATGAAGTTATGAAACTCAAGATCAAGATTTATGGACATTCATGAATAAAAATGACTTTTAAAAAAAGATATCAAGGATCACGATTTTGTTGTTTCCACCTCTCTGAGAATAATTAACTGACTGATTTATTAAAAATGTATTACTACCAAAATAAGTCATTTTTCAGCAACCTTAGAATGACAAAAGATTGAGAAAAAAGCAAAAAGGTTCCACATCCACGACTTGCAGTTTGTATGCAGCCCTATGGTCCATGTTCATAGTGCTATATTAGAAGGATGGCAACCTATGAAGTGCAAGTAACAGATTGATCTTGAAAAAATCAGTAAACCACTGAGCTATCTACAAAAAACAAATCTGTGATATGCAGTTCACTCATTGTGCTTTGCAGTAGGGGCACTGCTCCTCTATGCTACTATAGCATTAGTCAAAACTATTCATAGACAAATCACACATCTCTCCATCAATTGAAGCAATCACCAGAGCTGGTAAACTGATGTTATTGTACCCCGAAAACGGAGCACACACAGAGTGCTCTGCAGACTGCTCTTATGGCTCCCCAGTCTGTCATTCAAATGGCACCCCTTCGACCTGGGCATCTGGTTTGATGGCACCCGTCACACTGCCCACTGTTTCTGCCTTCCTCTTAAGAAAAATGGTATCTTAACATGTGTGGTAACCAAAGTGACTGGTGCACAACTGTAACTGTCATGCAGTGTTTGATTAAAAAAGAGGAAGAGGAATGACAAACGGAAATATTTCTGAAAGGTACAGCGCTAATGAAACTCAAAATAGGATGATTCCAGCTGATACCTGAACGTATTGCTACCAAAGAAACACTTGGTGAAATATAAGTACTCACAATACAGACAGTTCGACCAACTGGTGCAACTTAGAGCCTGGACCTATGGGAAATAGCACGATATGCAATAATGCAAGCAGTGAATACTTGTGAAAGCAGTGAATACTTGTGAAAGTACAACATACAATATGCTTGAGGAGACATTTGGACAATATCAGTAGTGCAAGTAAGAGCAAGCAGTTTGTGAAGAGGCAAGAATTCCTTAATTTCTGCACAAAGATAGAGAGCTACGGAATCACAAGCGTTACCAATGGGTCGGGTGCTTTTGAAATAATAAGATATTGGCCTGGCTACAAGGATGGCAATTAAGAAGCCGGACCCAAAGCAGCACTGCTTTACAGAGTGCCAGGCTCTCATCTTCTCCACCATCCCGCTCTAGGTGAAGGTGTGTCCCCTCCGTCAGATTCCCTAGAAATTGGCAGAAGGGCAAAGTGGGTGCGGATGGGCCCCACAAATGGTGGCGGCCATGTTTGTGGTGGTGGAACTCCTTATTCAGACGGGGGAAGGAGGTACACCCTTTCGCTTATGTATGGCATTATTGCCCAAAGGGTAATCTTCCTTTGTTTTGCCAGTGTTCTAGGCTGGCACTAGAATATTTTATTTCATCTGAGGAACGAACGAGTGCCGAAGCCCACCGACGAAAAGTGCCCCGAATGTCAAACTTCTGCATCCCGTCCAAGGGTCCCAGTGCAGTGTTCTCAGAGTGCCCTGCCTCCCCCTTCCATATATTCTCCTCACATCCTGTTAAACCTCATGTCTCTGCGAAGCAGGATTACTGTTTCCGGAGATTATTCTGAATCCAATTCCCCAGTACAGATGCGCATAAAACTTGGAAGATATGAAAACTTGGACGCGATATGACAGCGGATTTCGCCTGGAATGCCCTCCGGGGAAATGTCTCAACGTGCCCCCTTGGTTCTGGGCGTGCGGGCCTATCGACTCATCGTCGAGCAAAGTGAACGGCGGGGAATGCCGACCGAGGATTACCACTTCAGGGGCGAAATATGCGGCCTGAACAGGGCACACGGCGGCGCAGAAACTCTGCACGCCTTTTTACTATTATGCACAGCAGTTCCATAAACCGCGAGTGAAATTCGGGTAAATGAGCGTCCTTAACATTAAGTATATATATAAACACAACTTGCAAGTGCTGCAACCGTTAGGAGGTTAGAGTGTGGCAAGTTAGTAAAGAGCAGGGGAGGGTAATCAAGAGTGAGATGGGAGTAGAATCCTCGATAATCTCCAATTGAGGGATTTGTACTCAGGAACCAAGCCAGAATTAGATATGGAACAAACGGCGAATGTACCCAGCCATTCAGCATAGAAAGAGGGGTGAGGCAGGGCTGTGTCCTCGCACCATTTCTTTTTTCACTCAACATTAATAATGTAGGGTGTGCCTTGACTGCACACCCAAAAGATCTGGCCCAGGTGGAACACTGCCTTTTGCCTGCTGTATTCTATGCTGACGATGCTGTTTTGCTGGCATGCACCGCAAACTCCATGCAGTCGGTAATCTATGATTTTGTAAACTATATGCAGGATCTCAGTCTACATGTGAACCAAGCAACGACAGTCATACTTAAGTGTGGGAGGAAATCAGGTAGCTGCCGGGCAATGAGAATTGAGGATTCCATTATCGAACAAACCAACACTTTCTCATATCTTAGTGTACCCTTTGATGAGGATGGCACTTGGAGTCATGCAATTAAAACAAGGTCGCTGCTTATCAAATGCGCCTGCATGGCCCTATGCAAATTCGCCATAAGACTCAGTACTAACCCACTGCGTGAAATGCTCACCATTTACAAGGCAAATGTCTAAGCAAAGCATCATACAGGTCAGGCATATAGGGTTATGGAAATTGTATGGACATACAACTAGTGGAGAATGAATTCCTAAGATACCTACTTGCCACCCCTAAATCCGCTCCAACTTTTGTTTGTCATGCGGAGTTAGGACTCTCTTTCCTGGTTGACCTTATCAAGACCCAACCGATTTTGCTCTGGCACAAAATTTGGTAATCAGAGGACACTCTTTTAAATCGGATTGTCATCAGTGATTGTTTACACTCAAACAACTACGCACAAATTCCGTGGTTAACATACATGAAGCGCTTTTGTCAGGACCTGGGTCACCTAGACTACTTTACCAACCCTGATGTTTTAGCCGAACTAAACAGTAAAGAACTAAAGAGTGACTGTTTGACTCTTCTAGAGAACATCAGGTGTCAGCAGAACCCTCTGTTTTGAGAAACCATCTTATTTTAACCAGTTACGACATGCAATTTTACATAATAAGTTATGTAAAGCAGCTAGACTTTGTTCAATCCTGCCCGGCCTATTTATTCTTACACTCTTTATAGACTATTGATATTTGTCTAAGATTGAGATCCTGTTTATGGAGTGTTTTTTATGCAAGGAAGAAGGGCATTTCAACGTAAAGAGCAAGTGAGCTGAACGACAGTGTATGTGTAACCCTAACAAAAATGGTTTGGACTGGGCCAGTGGAACAGCTTCGTATGGTGGACCCTAAATTTACCCTCCAGTACATTGCCCCTTGACCTCATATATAGACGTCTTTCTTCTTCCCTCCAAATGATCTTATGCTAATATAACTTTTATGATGTTTTTAAACTGACCTGGTATGAATTGTTTTCAAGCTCGAAAATGAACTATTAGACTCAGTGGGCCTCATTTATGAAAAGTGACGCATCGCTGCGTGAAAACAGCGATGCGTCACTTTTCACTGCGCACTCCTTGCGACACCAATGATGCGTCATATTTAATGTATGACGCATCATGTCGCAAGGAGTTACAGATACGTCAGTATTTCTGACGCATCTGTAAGCGCAAAAGTGACGCATTGCGGGAGTGTGTCACAAAAGTGACGCAACTCCAGCAATGCGTCCTTTCACATGGGGCAAGCACCATGTGAAAGGGCTTGTGTCAGTCTTACGCCTGCTGTGAGGCAGGCGCAAGATTTTGACGCAACCGCATCCTAAAAGTGACGCAGTGAAATCTCATAGATTTCACTGCGTCACTATTACGAGGCTTTTTGCGGGGGAACGCCCCCTCTGCATACATTATACCTGACGCAGGTATAATGTGGCGCAGGGATTTAAAAAGTGACGCATCTACCTAGATGCGTCACTTTTTAAATATGGCGCAACAAGGCGCATGTTTTACGCTGCCGATGCGTCACAAAAAGTGACGCATCCGCAGCGCAAAACTGACGCAAGGCCTCATAAATGAGGCCCAGTATTTTTCTGTATTACAGTAACAATGTAAATGCGATTTGTATTGATAGTGTTTTTCAGATCAAAAATAAGTAATATAGTAATGATGTAGACGTGATGTGTAAGAGGATTGACATGGTTTTATTTGTGATTATGTTATTTGTATATTTATCTGTTTGCTACTTTTATGGTCTAATATTTTTTGACTGAATACAGATTATTGACTGACTGACAAGCCCTTACCCCGGCCACTGCTTCCTGTCAGTGGAGTGCTCGTTGGCCCCACGTGACTCTGTCCGTGCTCTCTGTCTTACTGTCGAGGTGTCTGTCAGTGTGTCGGTCTCCTTGCTCCTTTGTCTGTGATGGACGTCCACTTGCAGTCATCTCATATGTGTGATCATCTCTCTTGAATTTACAGCATCACATGCTTTAGAAAGGAGAGAACAACTGAGAAGAATAGCTAATAGGAAGCCCTTCCATCATGTTAGGGCTTCTTTTTTAAAGTGGAATGTGAGTCCTTTTCGAATCATCATTTCCGACATTTAAACATCTTGTTCCCTTGACTCCCAGCCTGTCCAGTTGAATGTTTCTGTGCTTGCTCCTCGCTGTAACTGCCTCTCTTTCAATCCCGATTCATATATACACAACTTGCAAGTGCTGCAACTGTTAGGAGGTTAGAGTGTGGAAAGTTAGTAAAGAGCATGGAAGGGTAATCATGAGTGAGATGGGAGTAGAATCCTCGATAATCGCCTTTTTGAGGGATTTGTACTCAGGAACCAAGGCCAGAATTAGTTATGGAATAAACGGCGAATGTACCCAGCCATTCAGCATAGAAAGAGGGGTGAGGCAGGGCTGTGTCCTCGCACCATTTCTATTTTCACTCAACATTAATAATGTAGGGTGTGCCTTGACTGTACACCCAAAAGATCTGGCCCAGGTGGAACACTGCCTTTTGCCTGCTGTATTCTATGCTGACGATGCTGTTTTGCTGGCATGCACCGCAAACTCCATGCAGTCGGTACTCTATGATTTTGTAAACTATATGCAGGATCTCAATCTACATGTGAACCAAGCAACGACAGTCATACTTAAGTGTGGGAGGAAATCAGGTAGCTGCCGGGCAATGAGAATTGAGGATTCCATTATCGAACAAACCAACACTTTCTCATATCTTAGTGTACCCTTTGATGAGGATGGCACTTGGAGTCATGCAATTAAAACAAGGTCGCTGCTTATCGAATGCGCCTGCATGGCCCTATGCAAATTCGCCATAAGACTCGGTACTAACCCACTGTGTGAAATGCTCACCATTTACAAGGCAAATGTCTAAGCAAAGCATTATACAGGTCAGGTATATAGGGTTATGGAATTTGAATGGACATACAACTAGTGGAGAATGAATTCCTAAGATACCTACTTGCCACCCCTAAATTCGCTCCAATTTTTGTTTGTCATGCGGAGTTAGGACTCTCTTTCCTGGTTGACCTTATCAAGACCCAACCGATTTTGCTCGGGCACAAAATATGGTAATCAGAGGCCACTCTTTTAAATCGGATTGTCATCAGGGATTGTTTATACTCAAACTACTACTCACAAATTCCGTGGTTAACATACATGAAGCGCTTTTGTCAGGACCATGGTCACCTAGACTACTTTACCAACCCTGATGTTTTAGCCGAACTAAACAGTAAAGAACTAAAGAGTGACTGTTTGACTCTTCTAGAGAATATCAGGTGTCAGCAGAACCCTCTGTTTTAAGAAACCATCTTATTTTAACCAGTTAAGACATGCAATTTTACATAATAAGTTATGTAAAGCAGCTAGACTTTGTTCAATCCTGCCCGGCCTATTTATTCTTACACTCTTTATAGACTATTGATATTTGTCTAAGATTAAGATCCTGTTTATGGAGTGTTTTTTATGCAAGGAAGAAGGGCATTTCAACGTAAAGAGCAAGTGAGCTAAACGACACTGTATGTGTAACCCTACCAAAAATGGTTTGGACTGGGCCAGTGGAACAGCTTCGTATGGTGGACCCTAAATTTACCCTCCAGTACATTGCCCCTTGACCTCATATATAGACGTCTTTCTTCTTCCCTCCAAATGATCTTATGCTAATATAACTTTTATGATGTTTTTAAACTGACCTGGTATGAATTGTTTTCAAGCTCGAAAATGAACTATTAGACTCAGTATTTTTCTGTATTACAGTAACAATGTAAATGCGATTTGTATTGATAGGGTTTTTCAGATCAAAAATAAGTAATATAGTAATGATGTAGACGTGATGTGTAAGAGGATTGACATGGTTTTATTTGTGATTATGTTATTTGTATATTTATCTGTTTGCTGCTTTTATGGTCTAATATTTTTTGACCGAATACAGATTATTGACTGACTGACAAGCCCTTACCCCGGCCACTGCTTCCTGTCAGTGGAGTGCTCGATGGCCCCACGTGACTCTGTCCGTGCTCTCTGTCTTACTGTCGAGGTGTCTGTCAGTGTGTCGGTCTCCTTGCTCCTTTGTCTGTGATTGACGTCCAGTTGCAGTCATCTCATATGTGTGATCATCTCTCTTGAATTTACAGCATCACATGCTTTAGGAAGAAGAGAACGACTGAGGAAAATAGCTAATAGGAAGCCCTTCCATCATGTTAGGGCCTCTTTTAAAGGAGAATGTGAGTCCTTCTCGAATCATCATTGTGATGACCTAAATAAGAATACGAGGACACAGGAATGATTGTCTATTATCACCTTTATTCTGCACGTCTTGTCTCTTCCAGGTCCTTACTCTAACTGCCCTCGTCCTGTCTAAACCCCTCCTCTTCCCCTGACTACGCTGACTACGCCCACCCAACTACTAGACCTCTTATCGTTTTACATCTCCCCCTCTCTTAATAAAACAAAGAATTAACAAATTCACAGTTCTTCAATCAAACGTCTGGGTCGTTGAATGTTTCTTCGAGGTCTTGATAATATGTTTCCGTTTTCAGCCTCGGATTCCACATGTGGATCATTTCCCACCTCATCATTTTCTTGAGTAAGTCCTTCAAGTCTTTCAGGTCCATCAGAGACCGTAATGTCTGTCAACTTCACTAGAGACTCTCTCATGGCCGGTGTGCATTTCTGAAAGTGAGATGCATTTCTTGTGATTCGGCGCTGGTCAGATTCTGCCGTAATCATCGTGCCCTTTTGTTGAGTAATCAGCAAAGGACCGTCCGGAACCGACAGTCTTTTTTGCGTTGCTGTTCTTGCTTCACAATCACGCAATCGCCTTCGTGCAGGGATGGCGATTTAGCTCTCCTTCTCGCATCCGCATATGCCTTCATTCTTTCTTTCCCCTGACGATCTGCATTTGCGACTTCTTGATGGACACGAAGAGGTGACACAGCCCGTAGTGCACCCTCCCACGTCGGGATGCGAGTTCGTATTGGTCGCTCCAGCATTAGGGTGGCGGGACACTTTCCAGTGGTGGCATGAGGAGTTGTTCTGTATGCTCTGAGAACTTCGTTGAGTGCCACCTGTAGATCCTTCTTCTCCACGGTGGCCTGTTGAAACGTTTTCTTCAGTGTGGCCATAAACCTTTCGACCGTGCCATTTGCCTGTGGCCATAGAGGTGTCACTTTTCGCTGCTTAAAGTTCAAATGTTTTGTGAAAGCACCAATCTCATGTCCGTTGAAAGGAGGACCATTGTCTGTTTTTAATACCTTAGGCACCCCCCACGCTGCAAAGACTTCATCCAGTACCATGAGAGTGCTGGAGGAACTTGTAGATGGTACAAACGGGGCAATGGGGAATCGTGAGTACTCATCTATAATCACCAGGACATATTTGCCTGTTTGAAGAGGTCCATAAAAATCCATTGCGAGCTCCTGCCACACTCCCTCCGGTAGTGCTGTCATTTGTAGTGGGGCGGGAGGTTCTCCATGACTGACTAACTGACATTGTGGGCAGTCTTTTAATGTCATTTCCACGAGTTGGTCAAGAAGGGGAAACCACACACGTTCTCTCAATGCTCTTTTTGTTGCCACTATTCCCCTGTGACCTTCATGGGAAAGATTAACAACACCCTGGCGTAATTGATGTGGAACAACAATTCTCTGGTCCCTTAACAACAGCCCTTCCTTGGTGGCCGACAGCTCATCACACACATGCCTAAAGGCTTGTAGTTCCTGGCGAAGTGTCGGATCCGAAGATTCGTCATCACTGTCCTGCCTCCATCGGTTTGATTGTAGTCCACGCAGTACTTTTTGCAACACGACATCCTGAGCAGTGGCGTCTCAAATTACTTCCAAAGGGATCGCTGGAGGTTGAGCATGACCCACAACAAAATGAATATATTCCTCAGCAATAGATGGACCCGACGCTGACGATGGTTGGGGATGACGGGACATGTAGTCAGCAGGGTTTTCCGACTTCCCCGGTTTATGCACGATAGTGAAGGTGTATCCCTGCAGCCGCAGGCCCCATCGGTCCATCCGTGGGGGCATTTTGGATCTTGGATTCCCAAAGATGGTGACAAGAGCCTGATGATCAGTGATTGTGGTGAAGTGTTGTCCGTAGATAAATACATGAAAGTGTTCGCAAGCCCACACTACCGCCAGACTTTCCTTTTCAGGCTGCAAGTAAGCCTTTTCAGATCAGACAGCCTGCGACTACCGTATGCCACAATATGTCTCTTGTCAGTGTCATTTTCATATTGGGCCAGAATCGCACCAAGACCCACAGGACTGGCGTCCACTGTGATTTCTGTTCTCAGGCGAGGACTGAAATATGCCAGGTTGTTAGCGGACTCAACCGCTTGTTTAATTTCCCGAAAGGCTTGTTCACACTGAGAAGACCAGACAAAAGGCTGACCCTGTTTCGTGAGTAACCTGAGTGGATGGCTGATCGTGGCATAATTCTCAATGTAGCGGGCACAGTAACTGGCCATGCCCAGAAACGATCTCAGATCGCTGACGTCCTGAGGGCTCTTGGTCTCATTCAAAGCTGTTATTTTATCAGGGTCTGGCTTCATACCTGAACCGGAGCAAAGGGGCCTAAAGAATTTGAGGGTTGCCTGATGGAATTCGCATTTGTCTTTATTAAGAGTTAAGTTGCCTTCCAGAAGTGCATGACACACCCAATCCAGTGCCTTGTCATGCTCTTTTGCGTCAGACCCATATACAAGAATGTCATCACTATAGTTCAAAGTGTTAGGGATATGATGAATGATTTGACGAATGGCCTCCTGAAAGATCTCAGCAGCCGAGTAGATGCCAAAACTCAGCCTTTTATATCTGAAGAAGCCCAGATGAGTTGCAAAAGTGGTGATGTACCTGGATTTGAGATGTAATTCGAGCTGATGGTAGCCCTTGTTTGAGTCCAGTTTCGAGAATACTCTTGCCCTATTTAATGCTGAGATCATGTCGCTTAAATGTGGTCCAGGGTGTCGCTCCCTTTCAATGGCAGTGTTGGGGAGCCGCATATCCACACACAGTCTCACTTTGCCAACCGTTCCTTTCTTTGGTACTATCACTACTGGTGATGCCCATGGTGTCGGTCCATCTGTCCTTTCAATGATGTCCGCAGAAAGGAGTTCTTGTAATTCATCCTCTACAGCCTGTTGAAGGTGAAATGGTACTCTTCGAGGGTGTTGGGCTACAGGTTTAATTCGTTCATTGATGTGAAGTCGAATCTGACACCCTTTCATTTTTCCAAGCCCACTGAACAATTTGGGGAATTTATGGATGATATCAGGATCATCACTGACCCTGTATAGGATCTCGACCAACTGAAGACGTTCGGCAGTGGGTAGGCTAAGTAAACAATCAGCCTCGGGGCCTTCAATCACATGGATGAATGCTGGTACAGACAGTGTCTTGTGTCGGAGAGTCGTTGGAAATTTTCCCAGACAGGGAAGAGGCTTCTTGGACATCCAAGTAAAAACCCGGATGTGAGCTGGACTCAAGAGCGGTCTTGGCTCCATCTTTTTATACTCTGTAACTGGAATGTAATTTAATGACGCCCCACTGTCCAGAACAAATTTGGTAGCATGATTTCCCACGCTGATGTCTAATCGAGGGTACTTTTTAAGTTGATCAGGGTCTGCGATCATATTTGCATATTCCACCGTATACTCAGATTCATGTGATGATGATCGGGAGCTTCTGGGCGGTGATCGTCTCAGCCATTGACACTTCCGCGAATCTCGGCTGGAATGTGATGACCCTGATGATGACTTCGGTCTGTCCTGAACCGCTCTGGCTTGATGTCGTCTCACGTTGGATCGAGATGACCGGGAGGTCCTTGTTGTTTCACTCCGTTTTCTGCTGTGGTAATCCCCACACATGGCCTCAAAATGGTTTGACCGCCCACACTTGTGACATCACTGACCCATGGCCGGGCAGGCATCCACATGTGGATAATCATATCCGCATCTATAACACTTGCGTGATCGATCAGGCCTTCTGTCTTGTTTGCTTGGATCACGTCTCCGCCGTTCTGTGTGTTGATGACGTGATGTAGTTCTTGAACTCCACTGTCTCTCCTTTGAGTTTCTCCGACTGCTGCTGGCTTGAACTCTGCACACCTGTTCTCTGCTGTCTGCTCGACCGGTCTCCATACTTTTGGCGTGCTCTTCCGCCTGATCATATACACGGGTCATTTCCTCTATGTCATCCAGTTCATGACACTTTCTTAGCAGCCGCCTCCTGAGTGTTTCGGAGTGACAACCATCAATGATCAGTGATTTGATGGCAGCATCAGTTGAGAACATGTCGAATTCACAGTGTCGAGACAGTTGGCGCAGTCGTGTAATGAAGGTGCTCATTGCTTCCTCTTTTCCTTGACGTGCTTTGTGGAATGTGTGCCGTTCATAGTCCACATTCCTTTTGTGAAGGAATTTCTTGTTTAGAGCATCTCGTACCTTGCCATAGTCTGCTGTGTCTGCTGGTGGAAGGTCTTTGATTATCTTGCTAATTTCACGTCCAGACAGATTTCTTAAGGCTATCAGTTTCTCATCGTCCTCATTCACTTTGACCCTTTGATGTAATCTTCAAAGTCCTCAAACCACTCCTGCCACTGGGGACCCATGCTTCCTCCAGTGGTCAATGTTAGGGGCTCTGGTGGTCGCAGGTGAGACATTCTCAAAATTATTGGTTTAACCTCATTGCACTGTGGGGAGTTGTCGGGAGTTGGCATGATGTGCCCTTGCGTTTATCACTGTTTGTATATTTGTCCTTATCAAGGCTTGTTTGTTTGTCAGTGTCAATCAATGCTTGTTTACTTGCTCTTGCCAAAGCTTGTTTGTTTCCACTTGCCAATGCTTGTTTATTTCTTCTTGCCAATGCTTGTTTATTTGTTGGTGTCAATGCTTTTGGATTTACTGAATGCCTGACTTCAAAATGGCCGCTTCAAAATTGCACAGGGATGTCCTTCCCAGCTGCCTGACTCCAAGATGGCCACCCAATTCCCACGAGGCTTGACTACATTCAGCTCGTCTCCACATGCAAATCTCCACATGGACTCACCCAGGCCTTCAGTCTGTTCCTGCACCTTTCTTTTGGGGTTTTCTTCTCTCCACCATCAGGTAGGCTTGAGATTTCAGTCCGACTCGATCTCCGGACACTGATGCGATAGCTCACGCATCGGGGTGAGGTTTTCCGACGGGGCGGCACAGTTGCTTTCGGCGGGACACCGCTTCCTTTCACGGCGCACAGTCAGTACCGCATTCATTCAGGCAGCATAGCAGGGTCGGGGTTAGGCTCCCGATCCCTTGCTTGATTTCCTTCAGCCTCACTTCAGCTCGTATTCACTTGGGCGCTGGCAGTCTTTTTTTTTTTTTTTTTGGCGCGAACAGTGCTGTTTTTTGAAAATCCCTCTCTGGCACTCGGGCAGCACTTCACTCAGCTGCGCCAGGGGAGCTCCACGTGATTTACCAATCGCAGAGTGCAGGTCTTAATCGTTGGTCGTTCCGACGGCGATCTTGGCGGGCTCGCGTATCGCTACGGCGACTTGATCAGCGCGACGCCCAGGGACCGGACAGTGCTTGCTTCTGGGGTCTTGGGATAGCGGACTGCTACATCCCACCCTCGTCGCCAGTTGTGATGTCCTAAATAAGAATACGAGGACACAGGAATGATTGTCTATCATCACCTTTATTCTGCACGTCTTGTCTCTTCCAGGTCCCTACTCTAACTGCCCTCGTCCTGTCTAAACCCCTCCTCTTCCCCTGACTACGCCCACCCAACTACTAGACCACTTATCGTGTTACAATCATGTCCGACATTTAAACATCTTGTTTCTTGGACTCGCAGCCTGTTCAGTTGACTGTTTCTGTGCTTGCTTCTCGCTGTAACTGCCTCTCTTTCAATCCCGATTCATCTGTACACAACATCTTGCAAGTACTGCAACCGTTAGGAGGTTAGAGTGTGGCAAGTTAGTAAGGAGCAGGGAAGTGAGTGGTGTACGTCAATTGGCTTTCCTGACCACAACTGTTTCAACTCCTACAAGGCTGTTGAGAAGACACGATTTAAGGGCTGTTGAGTAATAAAGACTGCTGACCCCTTTATTTCCACTGCCTGATCCTTCATTAAGTAAATGTAAATATATGGCTATCAAGCTGGGGTTATATCACTGGTAAGTGATCTCAGGTTTGCAAATAAATGAACCAATGACCAAAGAGATGAAGAGGTTTGCCCAGGATCACACAAAAGTAGGGAAGCTGGGATTACATCTAGCAATAGGGCCACTAGTCAGTATTTCTTACAACCAGTTCCAGCTGGTGATAGTAAGTACTTTAACATTAACAGTATTTCAAGAACTATTAATCTAGAAAAATATACTAGAAAATGATGGCAGTTCCCACCAAAAGTTAAAAGATCTGAGTTCAACTTAAATAGCTCCTAAACTGTAACCAGAAGTTACTACTTAGGAGTGCGTTACATTGGGTCACCTTGTTAAATAGACACCCCTTGGTATCATATTCACCCTTCTTGAAAATATGTAAGTTAAATCTTGTTATTATGGCTGATTGTTCAGCTCGAATGATATGTCCTTTCCCCTTAATATCTCCTACCCAGTGCTTAATTTGAGCCAGTGATTTTCAGCACATAATCATCAACACCAGTTCTTTTCATGAGCACCAGTGAAGGACAAATTAATTTAAGGGGAGATCAAGTGATTTTCCCAGAATCACAGGATATTGAGCCAAGGTCAATACTTTAATCTGGTTGCCCAGCTTTGAAGTCAGCATCTTGAAGTCTGGCCATTATACCACATCCTCTCCCCACTTTCATGGCTAGTGGTTGGTTCTGCATTAGGCAGCGCTAACAGGAGAAATGGGCTGTTGCAAGCTGACTCCTGACGAGAGCCCCGGCACTTATGTTTTTACAAATTAACCACTGCTCCAACCTCGCTCCTGATTTATTCCCATGCTCGTTGCACCGTCACCTCTTCAGCCCACAATCCTGGTGTCATTTTTTACACCAATTACTCTTCAACTTAAAACATCTTAACTGACTCCTGCTACTGCTAATGTCAGTAAAATATGATCATGTTTGATTTTCTCTGCTTCTAAAATGTTTGTTCTTCCTCTAATCTTTTCCCACAATGACAACTAAATTATATTGTTATTCCTGCTTATTCCCTTGCTCCTTTAAAATGTGTCTCTAAGTCTGTCACTCGTTTCCTTTTTCGACTGCTCACCGCTCTCCTTTTATAATTTCCCTATTTTGGCTTCCCTTCTTATGCCATCTCTGCTGCCATTTTCTTTGTGTGGCTTACTAATGTGTGCATGGACTGTCCCTACCCTTATCACCATCTCTTATTTTTCTCTACACGTTATTCTGATCTATTTTTTTTGCATTCCAGGTAATTAAGTTCTCACATTCCAAAACTTTAAGGTAGAACTTAAAATGGGACAGGTCAATATGTATATCTCTTTCAAGATTCATCTGCACTCAATATATCACCTCCATCCAAAATGCAGCAAGCTCTGAACAACACAGAAACATGGTTGTCAAGTTCTGAGTGGGCTTATGACCATGAACAAAGGTTAAAAATCTTCGGCCTAAGCAGTGCCATTTTTCTATCAGCCAAAAACGTGAAAAAGATCTCTACTGCTTTCACCTCATTTGCATGCCTCTAGAAGATTTCCGATTATGCATTCACTCAAAACAAATCTGCTAAACCATTTTTAAGTTGCACCATTCACTCCTCTTCCAAACTCACTAAACATACTCCTGGTCGGTCATATCAGAACCTCATGAATATAACAAGTCCCACAGTCAGTCTAAAAAAATACATGGTCAAAGTCTGAAAACAGAACAAATTGCGCCCTTCTGGGTTGGACCATTCTCTAATGGTAGTGGGCGATTCTTTGGGTGATACTAAGGCTTGTAGCTTCTTTGATAGGCACCTTGCCATTTCGTGAAGCATCAATTTTTTCTGGAGATGCTGAGTTTGAGCTCTCTAACCTCTTGTCCTACAACTTTAAGGCTTTTAACTTCGGGGTTGGGGGGATCTCCATATATTTGCAAGACTGTTGGCTGGCAACTTGCAACTTTCTAAATTTTTCTAAAAAGGTTGGAAAGTTTTGATAAGTGCACAGTTGATAACATTTAAAAAAAGAGACTACATGAAAGGTTCAATGCGCTTCAGCAGCAGCAACTTTTCCACCACAGTTCACATCAGAAAGTGGAAGCTTATGGCCTTATTAGGTCAACCCTGCAAGAGCATTTGTGTTGCAGGTGCTCTTGCTTGCAAGACGTACTGTTTACTATAAAGGGCTTGGTGCCTCCTATTACTTACCATATGTTGGCTTCAGTGTCACTCTACTTTGTTGCCTCCTAATTAGCCAGTGCATGACAAGCACCACTTCAATTCCTTTATGTGGAGCATTGACCAAGTACAGATTGATTCACCTTAATTAGTACCTATTTGCTCCTCTCTTTGTGTTTGAGGTACTATTTCTTCTTTCCCTTTTGCGCTCCCCTTGTGTGTGATGCCCTTTTTCCTTCCATCCCATCTCTTCTACATCTTGCTGGCCCCATCTGGCGCTGACTTCCTCGTGTCATCCTCCTTTTATTTTCTCGATACCCCCTTCATCCAGCAGTCCATTAATGATGCTTATTAATCTCCCCCTCACTCGTATCTCTGTTGTGTTGCTTTTCCCTTCTTCACAAGTTGATTAGCCCATCTGCATTATTGAATGTGCGTCAGACGCTTAAGAGCTAGAATCTCGATGTATAAATATCGATGTACAGAAATATCGAGGTCAAAATATCGTGGGATAGAAATATCGATGGAAAAAATATTGTGGTCAAGACTATCGATTGTTAGGTAAGTAATATCGATTGCAAAAATATCGAAGTGTTAAACATCATTTACAAAAATATAGTTGTTAAAAATATCGATTTATTATTAATGTAATGCATTTTAGTACTTTGCATGAGAAGTGTTTGTAATTTTAGTATATGTGTTACATTTTTTGTAGTTAATATTTTTTTTAAATACAATTTTGAGTTTTTATTTCCGTAGCGGGTTGTGGATTTATAGGGGAATAGGGTGGGAAGTAATTTAATTTTATAGACTGTATTTTACAAACGGCCCCAGCAGCACTTGCATGTCTGGCTTCACCTTGGGAGTGCCCAGGAGTGGACATTTCACAGGAAAGCCAGGAAGGCTTCCACAGCGGTATGAATACAGCGCTACGAGACCTCAGGGTAGAAGGCGCTATATAAATAGAAACACACATTTACATTTATAATTTATAGTAGTTAATACATTTTTTAAAATTGAATTTTGCATTTTTATTTCTGTAGAGGATCGTGGGTTTATAGGGGAATAGGGTGGGAAGTAATTTAATTAAATGAAATATATTCAGTAATTTATATTCATTCATAATTGTATAATTGTGATGTTATTGAGTTAAATGTGTACATTAATGTATTAATAATTGTTTGATAATTAGTTGTTAATCAATTTAAATTAATTAATTATTAATAGAGTATGGTGTGTGTTGTGGTGTTTATATGTTTAAATGGTGGGAAGTAATTTATTTTTGATTGATGAATTATTAATTATTTGTTACTTAATTTGTATTAATTAATTAGTAGTTATTAATTGTAATTGTATAATTAATTTTAGGTGTGTGTTGTGGATATTATAGTGTTAAAGAGTGTGTAATTACTGAATGTTTATTATCTTTTCTAATACTGATATATTTTAATTTCAATATTATTTATGTTAATAAAAGAAAATTAAATGTAATTAAAATGTTGATATATTTTTTTAATTGGTGTGGTATCCAACACTTTGCCTACTGTTGCACTCACTGAAGTGGGAATAGTAATTTATACCCCTCCGCTATCCAACACTTTCCCTACTGTAGCACTCACTGGAGTGGGAATAGTAATATTTACCCCTGCGCTATCCAGCACTTTCCCTGCTGTTGCACTCACTGGAGTGGGAATAGTAATTCTTA
This sequence comes from Lissotriton vulgaris, assembly GCF_964263255.1. Taxonomy (NCBI): domain Eukaryota; kingdom Metazoa; phylum Chordata; class Amphibia; order Caudata; family Salamandridae; genus Lissotriton; species Lissotriton vulgaris. The sequence continues at coordinate 1,883,731,646 of NC_141687.1, read as the reverse complement.
CCCCTGCGCTATCCAACATTTTTTTTAAATTATTGATATATTTTATTTGTATATATTTAAAAAAGTTTATAAATTAAATAAAGATAATAGTTAATAAAATGTATTTAAGTAAATCTATGTATATGTACACATGTCTGTGTGTTTATTTTTTAAATTAAGTTTGTTATATTCAGTTGTTTAATTATATATTAATTGTAATTTTTTGTTTAAAATATTAATATTTAATATATTTTGTTTAAGTTATATATATATTTAAGTCAATATTTTTTACATCCATATTTTTTACTTCGATATTTTGATTCAATATTATTGTACTTACCTGTTTAAGTATACCATATTTTTATTCAATATTTGTACACCAATAATTGTGTAAACTATATTTTTTACATCAATATTTAAACATGGAACCGTGTCAGACCTGTTCAGGCTTTTTTTGAAAGGCATGCATGCTTGTTGTAAGCCCTCACTGTTGGGTTGGCAATGGTGGGGCTTCTATTTCAGTTTATTGCAGATGCAGGATAGTTGACAAAGGCAAGGTAGCAGAATAAGAACCACACTGGGAAGTTTTTACCGCTGTTGTTCATTATCTCTGTGAGTGTCATAGACTTGGCATTACCCAGCAGCCACCCACACTGTGTACTGTTGGTCTTAGGAGGCAGTCGTGCATTCAGGTAAGCTCATGCCCAGCTCTGCTGGTCAAGTGCCATCTTGTCCACACTAATGAGGTACCAACAGGGACTCTCCCTCTGGGATCTGAACCTCATCTCTGGAGAGTGATCTATATGGCTCAACCAGGGGAGGAAAAAGAGCTAAAAGGGGTAGGAGAGTGGGAAAGACTAAGGGAGGGGAAGAGGGACCTCACTGCATTGTAAAGTTGCGAACAAACTATTAACTGGGCAAACCTTGTAAATAATCTATTATAAGTATAGAGTTTTACAAAAATACTCTAACATCTCTAATTGCAGTGCTTCTTCGGCTTTTAAAAATGGCTTACATCTGCTCGACTATTTGGATAAGTATCAATTGCATGTCAAAGTTAGTCCACTAAAGTAAAAAATTGTTGCCATTCATATCAGGGAGAATCCTGTACATATCAGTTTAGGGCCAACTGCAGGCGACCAGAACCCCACTCCTGCCATAAATGTCGAACATGGTATTCCACGGCCTGTCATAAAACTCCCTTACAGTTTTGTTTATGGTTTGTTACCTAATTTGTCAATTATTTTTTTATAGAGAAATAAGAGCAGTACAATGAAAAAAAGAAGTCTACCCCAAGTTAATGTATATATATATATATTAAATAGATCAAGTGCAGCTTCAGTTTAAATAAACTTGAAAGCTGAGAAGCTAGAGAAAAAGGTTATTTTGTTAAAGCTGCCAAATGCAGTCCCACAGGTGAGGAACCGCAGTGAGACCGGTCATATATCAAACAAGACCGACATTACACACCAATACACTCATTTCTAATTCTGAGAAAGAACCCAATGCAAGCCACCATTCTTGTGTTAGAGAATATACCATTCTCTGGCCGTATTTATTACATCTCGTGAACACAACAAATCTTTTTGTTTCCATATAAAGTTACAATATGTACAAAACAGGATTGTGATTACAATGTGATTATGATGGACTTAACTAATACATTACATTTCATAGCCAATACTCCATATCTTATCCATGAAATTTGCTAGCACATACTCCAAAGGAGTCATGGTTGACGATCCCAAGGCCCTTATGGCATTGACTGATTCAATTGACTTGGACCCAGGACAAACAAACACCCTGCTGTTCCCACCATAAGTTGCCCTCTGCAAGGTGAACTTACCTGCCTCTTCAAGACAGAGGGGGATTGGGCCAGCATAACAGCTGGTTTCCCAAACAACACATACTCCCTCAAGAAGAGGGAGCTTGGGCCAGCATAACAGCTGGTCCCCCAAACAACACCTGCCCCTCAAGACAGAGGGAGCTTGAGCCAGCATAACAGCTGGTCCCGCAAACTACTGTGCCAGAGCGAGCCCAATACCGGGATCCCACTGGCACCCGTTGGGAGATGGACCTTGGAAACCAGGCCCTACCTTGGTCCCCTGGCATAGCCACCATCTCTGAGTATCCCTAGGGCCATGTAATGGAGTACCCTGGCCGGCTATGGACAATCGCTGTAGCAGTCGTCCTCAGCCTTCCACTAGAGACCGTTGTACCCCTGCCCCGACATGAGCTAAAGGCTTAAAATCCAATTCCATCTTGAATTCGCCTACACTAATGTTCTGTCTCTTAATTAGTGACCATCCGCTGCTCGCCCCATGATTTAGGTCATATTTCTTTCATTGCCACCACTTGGCTCCATCTTCTTTATTTCCAATCCATATGATAGATTTTGCTCCCTCACCCACTAGTTCCTCTCAGTCTAACACATATTAATTTGTAACAAGCAACCCTACAACAGTAGACCTACATTTTACCACCATTTTCACTATTTGACAAAATGTCTAGTGATTCTAAGCAAATTAAGAATTCTCCTTGTGCCAAAAATTGGAGTGCTTGCAAACCCGGAAAAGCCATCGCCATTACTGAGTGCTCTGTCTCTAAAAAACACAAGCTTGAGCATCTAATCAAAGGCATCAGATATTTGCATAGATTGTAGGTAGCGATAATTGGAAATATATTGGATTACAATTGTATTCATATAGCACAAGCCTTTGAAGCACTATAGGGCAATTCAATGGCAACTTTCAATACCACTTAAGGCCACTCGACTCCACTCAATGCCACTTTACTCAATGTCACTCCGATCAAAGATATATATACCTGTCGTATGCAGCTAATTATGCATTTCCAAACAATTGGTGGAATACCAATACCTGAAAGGTGATGTTATCTATTTGCAAAGTGAAAGTTGTCTATGTGGGACAACTCTCAATTTGTGAATGTCATCTGAGTGCATTTTTCGATTGAGCAGACAAAGGTCCCTGGGACAGCTGCATGCTCCCCCAGATATCGCTTCACATGCTCACACAATTTTATTTAAATGGAGCCCCTATATAGTTAATGTACTGGGGATCCAATCGCTGGATTTTGCAAATGTGAATGTAGGAATGGAGATCTGTTATTCCTTCTCTCTCCATCCCTGCATTCACAGATGGCATCCTTTATCATAGCTATTGACAAGTCTCTGTTTCTACAAAATCTTGTGAATAAATTTTTTAGGTAATGCCATATTAATGTACAATGCTTTTGCCGAATTACAGAACTGTGCAAAAACAACATCTGGGGTGCTACTCAATTCTTTTGGCATAGATTGCTTATCAGGAAGAGCTGGTTCACAAAATATCAATGGCAGCTACAACAAAACGAGTTGGTTGGAAACCTCAGTGCATTCTTCATGTAAAACATGGATGTTTCTCCACTCCAGGAAATACACCTAGCACACTGTAGTTGGCCATCCTGTAGCTGGCATGTGCTCTCTTAAGCTCCCATTGGCTCCAGCACACTATCCTTCACAATGAGGTTACTGTACCAGGATGCACAGTTCATGAGAAAAACACATTCTCCTATGTAAAAAAAAAAAATCATAGGTCAAACAAATTCAGGTTTTGATTCTAATGTAAGTTCAACTGACACAATTTCTCTAATTATTGATTATCAGACTTTTTATTTATAATTTTATTTATAGCATTTGTAGAGCGCTTCTGCAACCCTACGGGCATCCTGGTGCTGTGTACATATTGCTGAAAATACTGTGCATCAGAGGAGGGGGATAGTATAAAGTTCTGGTGAGATTAAACTTTGGGGAAGAGCCATGTTTTCACCTTTTTACGGAAAGCCGTCAGTTCGTCTGTTTTCCTGATGTCGATAGGCAATTTGTTCCACAGATGGGCTGCGGCTATGCTGAAAGCTCTGCCACCATAAGTGGCTTTCCTGATCCTGGGTATGCTTATCAGGTTGGAAGATGAGGAACGGAGGGACCGTGTGGGTATATACCATTTGAATTTCTTTTGAAGTGGTCGGGGGCCCATTCCGTGTACTGCCCTAAAGACAATGCAGAGGGATTTAAAGCAGATCCTTTGATGTACAGGTAGCCAGTGAAGATCGGCTAGAGCGAGGGTGGTAGAGGATCTTCGCTCTCGGGAGAGTGCTAGCTTCGCTGCTGCCGCCTGGATGCTTTGCAGTCTGGAGATCAAATAGGCCGGGGATTCCAGAAGCAGAGCATTACAGTAATCCAGGCGGCTGAGAATGGTGCTCCTAACTATGGTGGTTCTGACCTGCGCTGGTAAGAGGGGTAGCAGCTTTCGCAGTCCTCTCATTAAAGCAAAGCAGCTACTCATCTGCTTGTTGACATTGGTCTCTAAGCTCAGACAGTCGTTAAAGCTGACTCCGAGATTCTTCACTGATTTCACTGGGGTTAATGACTCCCCCGAGTCCAAGGGCCAGAAATCAGTGGGTAGACTTCTGGTAATTCCGCCAACTGCGCAGTGCATTATTTCCGTTTTATCACTATTAAATTGTAGTGAGTTCTGGTTTAGCCAGAGTGTCATTTCTGCCATGCAGGTATGGAAAGCCGTGAGTGAGTTGGCCTGGGCACCATCAAGGGAAATCATCAGCTGCGTGTCGTCCGCATAGTTGATCACGCTAATACCGTGGGCCTTGATAATGCCCAACAGGGGTTGCATATATATATTAAAAAGTATCGGACTGATTGCGGACCCTTGTGGGACGCCATGTGGGACTTTAACAAATTCCGACTGATATGGGGGGATGGCTACTGCCTGCCATCTGTCTTTTAAATAGGAGTGAAACCAATCGAGCGCCACTCCGCCGATTCCAATGTTTTTTAGTCTTGTCAGCAGGATGTCAGCAGGATGTCGTGGCTCACTGTATCGAACAAACTAGTGAATAGATTTAGATTTAAAGACCACACTTTATTTTCAAGCCACATGTGTGTGATATTGTGGTTTGATAGTACAACATTTGCTATATTGTTCTGAATTAATAACATTTGGGGCTTCCATCTATCTTTTGTCCCTTTTAACAATCTGCGCTAATGATTCTACACTCAATATTGGCAGAATATAGGCCCCATGCGAGAAGCTTTGTGAAGATTTCTCAAACTGGCCAAATTTGTTATCTATCAAATACTAATGAGTTAGTATCACTAACTCTGCAAACTTAATGAGTGGGTTTGTTCACTAATTTGTGCTTAAACTAACTGTTGTAATGCAATGATTATGTTTGTTTTAAATATCTTGTAATGCTGTTTATGTTTTTAAAGTAAATTTGACTATGTGTTTTGGCTTCGGAAGCAGAGCAAACAGTGTAAAAAACTGGAAAGGAGCTTGAGAAAGGACTACCTGCCTGTGGACAATTTAAGTAGTTAACGGAAGGGGTCCCAGTTACAATAGGACAACAATCAAAAAAAGTGAAAATATAAGTCAACCAATCAACAAATCAATCCACACTGTTTTAATCACAGTAGGAACGTATATTAAATATACAGTATATTCGAGCAATAAATAAGTGGTTTAACAGTGCCCCAAGATGGGAGAGGAAGTAGGTGGGAGGGGGTGATTGGTGGTCATGTGAGGATAAAGTGAGAGAGGAGAAGAATAATTCTTAAGTGACAGTGCAATCAACCAATATAGATCATTTGGTTGTCAACGTTACATAATATGTACATAAACCGAGACCAATGGTTCAAAACAATTTTTCCAGAAAAAGCATACTCCACATGGTTCAACTAATGAAACATTCGGGCGTGAAGTTGGTATTCAAAAGCAGATAGTTGTCAACGTTTCGACCCTCATATATACGCAGGTACTAGTGCTATCCTTGCAGTGGGGTCTTCATCAGGACAGGAGAAGTGGGACACGTAACCACAACGTGGTACGGACAGCGCATGCACTTTGCAAGGCTTTGAGGCTGGTCGGGATCCGACGGACCGATGTTAAAATAGAATCACTTCGTGGTATAAACAGCTCGTTAGTTTTAAAGGGCTCTGAGGCTGGCCGCCGTCCAACGTACCGACGTTAGTGGGAAATCGATTGGCAGTGTTGAGTATACGTTCAAGCAGAAATCGTGAAAATCTATGGTCCGGTAGGGATAATATGTCGAGGCATCATGCACGGATTGAATCTCGTCCTACAAAACGCTCGAACTCGCAACCTACCCTATTTAAAATGAACCGGTTCATGAACTTCGGTCTAGGTTTGTTGACTATTTTGTGCTGAAACTGTTGCTGTAACGCTATGATTCTTATTTATGTTTTTAAAGTGAATCTGACTCTGTGTTTTGCACTTTGATTGAGGCAGACTAGGAATGTCTCAGAGATCTGAGTGCATGTGCTGCTTTCTACACGTCACAGATCGCTCATTTGTTTTTTGTCTCATATTTGTGCTAGGGGGACGTTCCTTTCATTTGGGGGATTATCTGCCATAATCTTCCACTTGCAATCACACCTTACAGTTGTCTGAGGGCTGGGACACAGTAGGTGGGACACTCCCCCTGTTTTCCTTTTTCACATTTCGAAAAACTTTATTGACACTCCCGCTGGTTACCACCTTTTCCAACACACCCTAGTTGGGATTTCGGTAGTGGTGACTATCTCAATTTGACCACCTCTTAAGTAATTTCTCTTTCATCTGTTTTCTTTTTGAGTCTAGACAGTACGTATAAATCAGCATAAAGAAAAAATTCAATTTATATTTGGGATATTATTTCTGATCCCCCTGTGGAACACGTGAAATTTTACAGGTTTAGATTTAAATTTGTGTCTTTTCCTAAAGAAGGTGCCCCTGTTTGCCTAAACGCAGATAGGATAAGTCATATCTATTGCCGCATTCACAGTCTAGATTGGATTTTGCATCATATTCCATTTCACTTAATGAGATCATAGAGATGACTATTAATTGGATCTGTGATTTAGAATCTTCTATTGTCCAAATAAATTGCAGATTTTTAATTGTACATATTGTGTATTTCTTTGTCATGTAATGTATGTGCCCTGCTCCTGTTATGTCTCATGTCTTTGTATTCCGCTGTATTTTTTAACACTCTGTTTGTATTCATGTATTTATGATTATTCCTATGTTTTAGGAGGTTTTCAGATCCCATCAAATTAATATTATATTCATGTATCAAATAAATGAAAGTACATATCTATATGTTCACATGTTCCTCAGGTTAGTATCTGTATCAGTTATATAGTATTAATCTAGCTTGCCTAAGGGCATTTATCTAACTTTTTGGGGAGACTCCCCCTGTGCCACATGAACCACAATTTTCGAAGGCAGAAAGTGCTCTAGTTGTTTGCTGGGGACGTCCTTACCCTATTTAAGATGAGTTGATGCAGGGAAGCGCTTAGTGGCTAAGCTCGGAACGTTCTCAGTGTAAGCCACGCTGCCTGTTTCCAGCCAGCTCAGGGTCAACGTTTGGTTTATTCCTTATTGGAGCTTCATTTGCTATGCTCAGGCACACATTATGTAGCTATGGGGTTCATCCCTGATTCTAGCTTATCCCCTATCTGAGCTAGTTGTTTTAGCTCCCTTCCAGCTGAGGCATGACTGAGAGTATTAATCACAGCACAAATGCCTCCACCAAATTTTCTGGGAGGAAGGTAGTGGTATGGGCTTCTCTAATTATTGTGCACTCCCTGCACAAAAATGCACTACATACCTTGAATCTACTCAGTGAGGAACAGTTGGATATTTGTTCCTTATTGAGACCTGGCTGTTGGAAAGCTCAGTCCCAGATATCGCAATAGCGATTCCTGAAGGCTATGTTATGTTCCATAATACTGGGGTGGGATTGAGAGGCGGTTGTGTAACAATTGTATTCAAACAGTCCCTTAGATGTACTTTGTTTGAGAGTGCAGAGCTTCAGGGAACAGAACTGCTTGGCTTCTGACTCACACTATCACCCCAAAAAACATTGGTGGGTATTTTAATATGCCGACCATCTGGTTATGCTGGAGAGTTCCTGGGATCTCTAGATGAGTGTTTATCTAAGTTCCTTTTGAAATTCTTCAACTTTATGGTTATTGGAGATTTGACCCTTCACCTGTATGAAGCGTTAGATACTCATGGTCAATTACTCCTTGAAAATATGTCCCCCTGAAATATGAAACAGTTAGTAAATCAACCTACCCACTCCACTGGTCATTTTCTTGACCCTATGTTTTTTTAAACTGTCAGACAACTGTTTGAGGCATTCTAATGAAAGACTGGTCAAACCATGCCACAATTAACTTTACATGGCTGGTGCAACAGGGTTCGTCGATTGGTAGATGAATGACTACCTCTCTACCCTACAGAAATTGGTCTAAAATACTTAGTGCAACTATAATGGCCACTCGTGGCACCAGTATCCGGAGTATGTGAAGGTATATTGAGGCTTATTCTCAGGCGGTTAATAACTGGCTTTTGTAGATGGCAAATATTGTTGCACCTATTAAGGAGAGTTTTGGTTCATCTAAGAGTAGACATCCATCTACTCTCTGGTTCAATTAAGAACTTCAGAAGCAGGCAAACAGTGTAAAAGAAATGGAAAGAAGCTTGAGAAATGACTACCTGCCTGTGGACAAGGAACATTTTAAAAGAGCACTGAAGGATTACCATCGAGCAATCAAGAGTGTTCAAGTTGACTTCTTTGCTAGAAAATTGGCTAATCCTGGCTGTAGATCCGGAGACATTTTTAAAATTCTGAAATAATCTACTCAACAAGGTGCACTCCAACTTCCACTATCAGACCTTTTGGACAACAAAACCTGGGGTATTGTGGATGCACTTAGCATCACTGGAACTGATATCCCCCTAGCGATGGGTAGGTCGGAAGATCAACCGATGACCTCAATACAGACTTCGGTCTGCTCCTTCTAAGAGTTTAGGCCTATCACACTGCAGGAGTTAGAACAAGCATTAAGAGGTTGTAAGTCCAGTGTGCCTGATGACATGTCCCCTCCTCTTATTCACACTGCTAACTGTCCAGCTATTAATTCCACCCTCATCCTTGTTCTAAACAGCTCAGCCTGGGTACCTAGCTGCTGAAAGTAAGCCCAACCAATATCCCTGCTAAAGAAGGGCCAACAGGTCAGATTTGGTTTATTATAAACCGAATTCTTTACTACTGGCTTTTTCTATATATTGGAGAAGTGGCTTAGTGATCAATGATCAGATTACCTAGAACAACACCAGTTACTACATCCTTCTCAATCTGGCTTTATACCAGGTTATAGCATGGAATAGACTCTTGTTGAAGTTACTGATACCATCACCATGTCAGTAGATCAGGGAAAACAGGTTTCATTGCTGCTTTTAGATCTATCTGAAGCATTCGACACAGTGTCTTATTCCATTCTGTTGCAACAAGTGGTAAATATTGGTGTCAGAAGACCTGCATTGGATTGATTTCAATAATATCTATCTGATCAAAACCAATTGGTTGGATGGCACCTTATGCCTCTGAACCTAAACCTCTAAAGTTTGGTGTCCTCCATGGCTATATGTTGAGCCCAACACTGCTTATTGTGCATATGACACCTCTGGCCGCTCTGATCGAATTGTTTGGCATTCAGGTGGTGTCCTACACATTAGACAGACATGTTCCTAACTCCTTGAGTAACTTCAAGGCATGCCTCTCTGCAGTATTCCAATGGATGCATTTGAGCAATCTGCAGTGTAAAACTAGCAAAACGGTGATCCTGCTATTTGGCTATTTGGCTTTTATGCTACTGGTTTGGTCGGCCCCCTATGGGCACTCTGCATTTTCTCTATGTAGGCTGCATGCAGCCTACATAGAGAAAATGGCCATCCTACAGGCTGGGCCTTTAGGATGGCTGCCATTGCAGCGTTGTGATTGGCTGAGGGGAGGAAGGATGCCTGCTTCCTGTTCTCCTGAAGCAGCAGGAAAACATGGGACCCGGCCAGGAGCAGAGGTGGCGCGGGACCCAGTGAGGTAAGTTGTTATTTTATTTTAAAATTTCCTCCCCCGCGCGAACCCCCACGCGACCCCCCCCCCCCATCTGCCACTGCACCCGCGAGTCATGCGAGCCATGACTGTGAAGCAACCCTTTAAACTGGAAGGTACTTTTGTTTCAAAAGTGTGGGAGTCCTGGCCATTATTGGACTAACGGTTGGCCTCCCAGGACATAAAAGCTTGGGTAAAACACATATTGTATCTACCGTGCACACTGTCTGACCATGCACCTGTATTATTAGCACTGCAACTACCAACTGGCTCCTGCCTCCCCCCTTCACCAGGAGGCTTCCCTTTGGGTCAATATCCAATGTGATATTTTGAGCCGAACTAAAAGACTATCACTGAATACTTTCAAAATAACACAGGATTAGTGGACAGCATGTGCACTATGTGGGTGGCATGTAAGTTTGTGGTTAGGGAAACATGTCCTGCCAAACAAAATGGCATTTTGAAAACCATCCACATGCATTTAGGAGTGCATGAAAGGGAATAACTGAGTCTGGAATGGGACTATAATGGACGACCAGACCTAGCGTGCCTGAGGGACAAATTGTCTGACCATAATAACTAAGCAGAAAAGCAAAAGAAATATATGACCCGAAGGGCCACAGAGTATGGTGAGGGTGACAGATCAGGAAAAGAATTGGTAACTAGGCTTAGGAAGCCAAGGACACAAAACTATATCATGAATATTAAAACAGATTATCAGACAGAACACTTTGACACTGATTCTACTCAGATCTATACGGTACCAGAAATGCCATGTCAGGAGAGGTAAAGGTGAAGTACATTGGTGATACAGCATGGCTGAGCGTGGGGCAAGGGGAGTTTCTAGCATAGCCTATAACAGTAGATGAGATGAATAGGACATGTTACAATGCAAACATTTACAACGCATGCTTTTACAACACAGTTTTTACATCTCAACATCCATTACAACGCATGATTGTATAACACATTTTTTAGAAACTACATTTACAACGCATTCCATTACAACGCATACCATTACAATCCATAATACTTTTAGGGCAACAGTAGGGTAAGTGTTGGATATTGTAGGGATCAAAATTACTATTCCCACTCCAGTGAGTGCAACAGTAGGGTAAATGTTGGATAGTGTAGGGGTAAAAAAAACTATTCCCACTCCAGTGAGTGCAAGAGGAGAGTAAGTGTTGGATAGTGTAGGGGTAAAAATTACTATTCCCATTTTCCCCTAAAACCCATACCCACCCTAAAACTCCCCATAACTTACCTTATAATGCATTGTAATGGCATGCGTTATAGTGACATGCGTTGTAATGGCATGCATTGTAGTGACATGTGTTGTAATGACTGTGTTGTAATGGCATGCAATTTAAAGGCTGCTGCATTGTAACAGTCACATTGCAAAGGTAGTGCGTTGTAACGACTGCGTTGTAATGGATGTTTCCCGATGAGATTAGGCACATTAAATGCATTTTGTCTAAAAAATCAAGCATCTAATTCTGACAGCTTGGTAAATTAGTTCTATAAGGAGTACACAGCCATTCTAGCACCACACCTACTGGTGATGTACAAGGAGGCAAAGGAGACTCGTACACTGCCTCTGTCTGCATGAGAGGCACTTATGGTTATGTTACTCAAACCTGACAACCCAGCTGACTGGTGCATATCCTACCGCCCACTTTCAATGATAAACAATACATATCTTAGAGTTGCGCGGTAAAGCAATAGACATCATGTCTGTGACCAATATAATATAAGATGAATTACATTGTGCATGGCTTCCTATGATTGTACTGCACTTGATAATATAATCTGTGAACAGTGATGTGCCTTGTACTTGTTAACTTTGAATATGCAATAAATAATAACATTTAAAAACATGAAACATGGCAGCAACTTGAATCAAAAGTGTTTTGTTATGTAGCTTATTCTTTTATTTAATCAGAAGAGTGCTCTTGCTACTGCTTACATTCTTGGATAAAATCTAAAGTGTTGTGCCCTGTCCCATTGGAAGCTGCAGAAAGTAAAGAGTGCTCACCCAGACACTGTTTAAAATCAGTTCTTGCAGTGACCGATGGTGACCTTTGAAAGTGGTGGAGCATAATACTTGCACTGAATTGTTGCCAATGTAGTGTGTGAGCCTGACTTCTTCGAAGGGGTTATGGGGCACAGGTTGGGGGGAAAGGTTCTTCCAAATTTATTGTTGAAAAAATTGGGTCAAACTGTGGATTTAAAATAAAATGTTTCACAGAAATTGCTAAAGCACCATATATTCTGAAATGGCATTCATTACATATTCAAGTCCTTTCATTGCGTGACAAGCTAATAAAATCTGACAGATACCGAATTTTGCACTAGTGCCATCCATATACCATGGACGACCCTTATGCCAAAAATGAACTCTAGTAGTAAGTGCCAGCATTTAGTCAAGAATGACACCCTTCCATATGCCGTGCTTGTGCTCCTTTGTCAAGAATTACCTCCAATGTACCAGCACCCGCATTTTGCCATAGGTGCCTACACGCCAAAGATTTCCTCCAGTATGCCAGTCTCAGCATTTCCCACCAGTTCCTCTGTGCCAAAACCACCTTCACTATGCCAGCAACTGCATTTTGCAATGGATGTTCCATATGCCAGGTATTACCAGTAGTATGCCAGTGTCTGTATTTTGTCACATGTGCCTATCATGTTAAAACAAACAGCCTCCAGTAGCTGGTGCCACATTTTGTCATGGGTGCCTCCATTAGTAAAAAAACACTTTCGGTATGCCAGGGCCAGTGACAGAGTCCAAGCATAACACCACATTCTCATTCAAGCTCACATTCATTCTCTCACTCTTATTCTCACATTTGTGCACTAATTCTTTAATTCTCACTCTCGCACTTATTCTCACTCATATTCACTCACTCTGATTCTTTCTTACTCTAACACATCCATACTTTCTCACTCATTCACACTTACTAGCACTCATTCATACTCTCTCTCTCTCTCTCTCAGAATCACTGAGTCTCATTTATTCTAACTCCTTGTGACTCACTTATTCATCCACACACATTCACTCGCATTCTCATTCCATCTCATTCTTACACTCACTAGCTCTTACTCTCATTCTACTCACTTTGACTCAGTCATTTTCATTCATTGCTACACTAACTTACTGTCACTCGTTCCCACTCATTCCTACTTACATTCCCACACACTCTTTCTTAATCATCCTTCTCACTTACTGGCAATCTCTCCTTCTCTAAGTCAATCATTCACACTCACCCTGACTCACTCATGCTAACAATCAATCTCACTCATTCTCATTCACTACCTGCCATTCACTCTCACACATATGCTCACATGTACAGTCCAACACACTCACACATGCATTGTCACTAGGGGTGGGCGGCCAGCTACGCTCCGTGCACGGAGTGTGTGTAGTGCCGCCTACTCCGCATTTTGCGGAGCGGGCGGAGCCAGGCGGCACTACGCACGCTCCGCAGACGGAGCGTAGCTGGCCGCCACCCGCCTCCCTCCCGCCCTCACTAAATACTTTAAATGAAAAGTTTAAATTAATTAAAACACACTTACCTTGCCCGCCGCTGCCCGCCGCGTCCCCGGGGCTCGCAATCTTCATTGTTCCGTCTTCTTTACTAATTCGCATGCGCGGGCGACCGCGCATGCGCATTTCTCACGAGAAAATGTGCATGCGCGGCCGCCCGCGCATGCGCATTAGTAAACAAGACGGAACAATGAAGATAGCGAGCCCCGGGGACGCGGCGGGCAGCGGCGGGCAAGGTAAGTGCGTTTTAATTAATTTAAACTTCATTTAAAGTATTTAGGGAGGGCGGGAGGGAGGCGGGTGGCGGCCAGTGGTGCGTGCGTAGTGGGGCTACGCGGAGTGCGGAGGTGGGCGTAGTTTCTCGCCCACTTCGCGTAGCTCCGCGAAGCCCCACTACGCCCAGGGCTAATTGTCACCCATAACGCATGCAGGTAACATGCATTTAAAATATTTATTTTTACTTACCTTAACTTCCAGTTGAAGTTCCGTTCCAAATTCCTAGCGAATAATAGACCATTGTTAACTATTAGTTTAATTTATAAAAAAAACATGGACAGAAAATAAGAAAGGTGCAGCCGTGATGCCCGAATGGGAATTGTGGGGAAGGTGGGCCACTGAGTAGTTCTTGGCACTGATTTTGCCTCCTCTTAGGCCAGGGTCGCAAAGGCAGTGCTGGTAGATGCGAGAGGCAAGCCAGGGGTTGTAGCTGCGACCCTTGGTGACTCCAAATGACATCCATGTTTTCCGCCCGTGTTATGTAATGTGAGCATGGTAAACGTTATCACTCAGATTGTAAATCAAAATAAAGAAGGATTATAAGTGTCCCCCCGTTATACTTATCTGTGTCTCGTGGCCTTTTCAGTCCATGCTCGCTCCATTTCTGCACTTTTGTCCACTTCAGAAACAGTCAGAAATGAGAATGGTGGATAGAGTGTGCTTACAGTATCCTCAAGGCACTCCCACATCATAGCCAGTCAGTGGGAATTCTGTAGGATCGCCCTATAGCTCAGAATAAGACCAGTCAAATTGTCGTCTTATTCTGAATGATGTGCAGGCTTCCCACAATAGCTCTCAAGCTGAAAGGGCTGTGGTGCGGGTCGATTCTATTGATGGATATACGTCACATGGGACAGCCACACTCATCTGGTGCACTCAGATAGTGGTAAGATAATGGAAGTAACCCGGCACAACAGAATAACAAAGTCTTTGGAAACACTACAAAACAAGTGTGCTTGACCTGAAGACTTCTACTACTGAAAGAAGTTAAAATCTCTGGGTGAAAGACCAATATAAAAGGAGTAATAACCAGAGGAATCGGGGACAGATTGAATTACTGAATCACCCAGTAATTCCTGTTCCTAGTGAACAATCAGCATTCCATTAGTAAAACCCCCTAATTCTGCCCACTAGAGTTGATGTTACTCCCAGGATTGGTATCTCTGGGATGGGGAGCCATTGGGTACTATCCCAGGGCACTCACACCGAATATATTTATATGTGTATATGTAAAAAGAGTGTGAGATGTCAAGCCATACTACAGAAAGCCAGTTAGTGATACAGAAACCAGCCAGATCCCCTTGCCAAATGTATTAGATTTGAATGTGCTTATTAGGGAACAGACAGAGAGCGTAACTGGGGGGAAAGGGCGTTTTTTTAATTGGCCATATTCCGTGTGGCAATGGTCATTATTATCCTAGCAATACATTGCTCACGTTGTTAGCTCAAGAGGCGCAGTCGTTTTGTTACAGGGATATATATATGTATATATATATATATATATATATATATATATATATATATATATATATATATCAACGTCAGATCAGGAATCCATGCCGGCGAAGACACCAGACCAATTCTTTAGGTATTGCGACAAATGATTTATTCGCTGCTGCTACTCGTTTCGGGGATACACGCCTTGTTCACACATCAACATATATATATATACTTACCTGAAGCATGCTGATCAATGCATTTTCTGCATCCGCCCAATGATGGGAGTCTTGTATTGTATGCATGGAATACTTATGACAAAACGACATCACAGCATCAGTAATGTGGAACAAATATACGTGGTAAATTACATCGCTTATAATGGCAACCAGCAAAACAGTTGAAGAACTAAAATGAAAGAAACCGTTTGACAAAAATCGATGTTTTTTTTCCTTGTTCATTCATATTTTCTGAAGAAAACTATTTTTGAAGAACATGGCCCTTTTGTTGAATCTAAAAAAAACGAAACTTGACGAAACATAGCTTATCGACTTAATTACAAATATAATATTCGAATTGATGTGCTTGTACACATAAATACACAGGCACATAAGCTTTAGTGTACACAGAAATGCATCAGGAATCATTACTGCAAACTGAACAATTTATCATTTGATTTGTTTACACAGTGTACAGCCAAGCTCAAAAACACCACAAATGGTGATGCTAAAAACCCAGATAATCAGGATATGGTTTTTCCATACCTTTAGCAAGTGGCACTTAAAGTTTTGTGGATAGAGCCGGAGCCGCAGTGTCTAGAAGCCGAAACCTTCTGACAATCTGTCTTAAGTGCAGCAATTGAAGTTTCATTACTCGCTTCCCAGGGGAGCCAGAACACTAACAACATCCTCCCGGCTCAGCACTTCATATTAGGGATGTCGCAGGACGTCTAAATTAAACGGCCCCGTGCCCCCTGCCTTCCATCTGCATGGCGCATCGACCAAGGCAGGGGCCCGGTAGCCCCAAAAACAAATGCAAACGCACCTCCAGAGTGAAAAGCAGATGAGGAAAAAGATATGTGCAGAATTGATCGCATCCATAGCGAGTCTTGCCATCTAAGGGCAGCAATTAGAGTTATTAAAAGGAGCATGTTTGAACTTTAGATCAACATCATTTTTAATGAGGAAGCGTGTCAATCAAAAATTAGGAACAAAGATGCTTGCAATCAATAGCATAGATTTAACATGATAAATATATATACGAATGTAAAAAAAACTGCTGAGGAGTTGGGGAGAGGTCATGGTTGCTTACTCACATTATAAAATAACGTAAGTCATAAAAAAATAAACATTTTAAGGGACAGTGGACATTATGTTTACGATCTAAACCGAAATTCCCTGATATTCATCTGTCCTGGCATTGGGGCACCCAGTGCTTCTGCCCCCAATGGCCATTGGACCATGTGCGGAGATGGCTCAAGGAGTTGCCCATTGGCGCCTGAGGACCGCAACAGGCCATGAATTACACTTAGTCACTCCCTCAACCATACAATATCTATACAATCCTGCCCTCACAGCAGGCAGAAGAGTAGGCGCTGGGCTAATTTACAGAATTACATGACATTCTACAAAAATTATGCAAAATCCCACATCGGCAGTTAGTGCTATATTTTAGAGCAAAATGTGTTTTCGAATGCATTTTAAACAGATGCGAGAGCGCATTTCGCTTGGAAAAAGTTGCGCAAAAAACACAGGTTTAGCAAACAGCTGTTCACAATCTGCATTGCATTGGTCCCGTGCTGCCGCACAAAAAATCCTCACATATACAGCGAAAAGACATCATATGGCACAATGGCGTCATTTTGTGAATTTTACAGAATAATTCATGAAATTGTGTAAGGGTACGCTGGCATAATGCAAATGATGTCCGTGTCTACACAATACCAGCACACAGAGCAACCTCCCCACCTGCCAAAGGAGGCACTGAAAGAACTTTCATAAAGCACGTTGGCCTCTGGGTAGAATGTATGGTATTTGCCAAGTGCTGCATCTAGTCATCTTGAGCCCAAGTAAAAAACAGAACAGCCGCCTTCACTTCTGCCTAGAGTCCTCATGGCATGAGTCACTGTCTTTGCCTATGGTCTGCAAACTCGGCCCCAGGCACAGCCTAAAGGAACAGCACCAGGCCTTCAAAAGATGCTCAGAGTGAAGGGGATTGTTTTCCTCCACGTCTGTTTCACAGTCAACAGGACTCCTCATTTCAGTGGCCACAGTCTTCATCCATGCTCAGTGAGCTCTGGGCCTTCATCCAGTCATCACTACCAGAGAGCACTGCACTGGGCCCAGCTTTGCCCAGAGCTTGCCTAGCTGCAAGCTCTCTGCACAGGACTTTGCTTCTGATCACATCTCAATACACAATCTAATAGCCTGTGAGCATGCAAGGCACAGTTGTCAGCATGTCCATCCTGTGACACTCAGAAACTCCCACTGCCCAGTTTCCGTGACCTTATACCTCATTGGGCATGAATGCAGTGATCAAAGAGCAGATGTTGGGCAGGTCCCTCATCAGACATAACTAGTGACATCACATATCATATCTCTATTTTAACCCTTTCGCTGCTGATGACGAGCTCAGCTCGTCATCACCCACGGGTGTCGTGTGCTGATGACGAGCTGAGCTCGTCATGGAAACAGCAAAATGGCAATTTGCAGCACAGGGCAAAAATCCCCGCAGCAGCCATGTGGTTAAAAAGTAGGGTATTAGTTAAGGGAGGTGATGAACCACCTAAAGTAATGGTCACAATCTTTATTAGGGTGAATCACTAAAATTACCTAATAAATCTGAACTCAACCTCCTGGTAGTGAGGGCACAGAGCAAATAGGCTTAACTTGGTGACAATATGTAAAGTATTTATGCATTAACAAAACAGTAATAAAGTAAAAAGATTTAGCACAATAAAAATCCCAAATCAGTTTAGAAAGATAAAGTACATTTTAATAAATAAATTGACACCAAAACAGCAAAACGAATAAGGTGAACTGGAGTAATCGTTTTTTAAAGTTTAACTTTTAAACTTGTGCCAAAAAGCATTAAACACCAACTGTGGTAAACTGGTTACACTTGACAGGTAGCTAATCGTTATTGAAGGCTGGCTGCAATGGAGTGTGGGTCACATACAGAAACCAGGCTCAACCGGTTCAGAACTTTTACCTTTGGACTTACTCTCAGAGAAGGAAGTCGAAAATCCTCAGGCTGTAGCTGAAGAGGCCTCCACGATATCTATAGGTGGGAAAAATTTGAATTTTGAACCCAATGACTCTCCCTCGCTAGCCAGATTCATTTGGAACCTCTGGTTAAGATTGCTATCAGCAGACTTAACCCCTTCGATGCTGATGACGAGCTCAGCTCGTCATCACCCACGGGTGGCGTGTGCTGATGACGAGCTCAGCTCGTCATGTATCGCGGTAATTTTAAAATTGCCGCACAGCGCGAAAATCGCCACAGCAGCGATGCGGTTAATGACTTAATTTTTACCTCTGATTCTTCCAGTGGGGCAAGGCTACAGTCTGTACCCAGAGATTACTTCAGGAGACTGGATACCTCCTCCGAGAGATCCAGCTGAATAGGGTTTGCTGCTGTCGAAAAGCTCAACCTGAATCTTCAGTCCAGTGGCAACACACCTTGGTCAGATCAGCTTTGTCCTGTTCATCTGGTGGTGTTGGAGTCACAATGTTTCTAAGTCCCAGATTTTAGGTTATGTATGTCAAGGGTCCAGGTCCTTCAGGACATCACTTGGGGGTCAAGATTCACTTCAGCAGAAGCCATCAGGGCAAGTTCAGTTGACACTGCTCAGCTGAGCAGTTGCAGGAAAGGTTGTTTGTTGCTTGCTGTGTCCCTCTAACTTGTTCAGG
Organism: Lissotriton vulgaris; assembly: GCF_964263255.1. NCBI lineage: Eukaryota > Metazoa > Chordata > Amphibia > Caudata > Salamandridae > Lissotriton > Lissotriton vulgaris. Next base: position 1,883,712,524 of record NC_141687.1, on the reverse strand, counting down.
AGGTCAGCTGCATGACACTCTGAGTACACATCTTTGTCCTGGGATCAAGAGGGAGAGCAGGTTCAGTTTTCTAGGCTTTTCTGAGGTCTCAGAAAGCAGGTTTAGTCCTCTTTTGATCTTCCACAGGTCCAGTTGAGTTCTGAAGAGGGTACTGTGGCAGTCAATTTTAAGCCTGGCAATAGCCTGTGGGCTGGGTGTGACTCCTGTTCCCCTCAGCCATTTGGGTAAAAGTTCCATGGTGTTTTTGTGCCGCAGTTCTTGTGTGCCATAAAGCAAACAATCCCACAGTGCTCATATCTAAATCCAAGATGCTAAAACCCTTCTACCCTTGTACGGGGCCTGTGTGCCCAAACCGGAGACAAAGGACCAATTGTTTGGACATATTTTCATCAGGGAAATTTCCAAATATGTTAAAGCATTAAATTCCATTGATAAGGAACAACTTTTTCTCTAGAAAGTGTTCTGCCAGTTTTTTTCATTTACACATACTGGCACAAAAGTGGACTATTCTGCTAGAGTTCAATGCAAGGTCCCAGTTCTTTCACAACAGAGGACATAGCTCATACCAATATAGGAGCTCATCTTTCTGTCTCCAAAGACAAAGGGGTGGTAGATTCCAATCCATCAGTCAAATAAAAAACAGTATTTATTTACCCACATGAAAGAAGTCACTCTCTTTGTTTTTAGGTAAGTACTCTCTCATTTTCCCTCCATTTGAAGACCTAACTTTGTAATGCTAATACCACTTGTATAATATATTATATTTGAAAGTAAAACCTAAACAAGGAGTGAGTGGATTGACACGTTTTCCCTTACTTAAAGTCAGATCATCGATGTCATATGTTCCATTATGGTGAAGCATGCCAACGATTTGAGACTACAAAATTAGAAATACATATGCTAATGTGAGATGATGCAGTTTTTTTAGTCACCTTGTCTGGACAACTTTGTTTGAGGGTAGTAACACTTGATAAAGTCGAAAACATGTTCTTTTTATGAAATAAATATTTTGTGATTAGAATACACATTTTGTCACTCTCTTTGAAAACTTTGATGGTTTAGCAGAGGTGATGAAAGAGATCTGAGAAATAGAAATCAGGGGCCGTATTCAGATAGGGCTCATTTTCGATGTTTGTGCCACAGAGTATCTTTAGAAAAACAACACTGGTGTGGGCTTCCCACAGTAAGGCCAAGCCTCTCAATCTCAAAGCAACAAAACAAAAGCCAGTACTGTAACTTCTATTTAAAGGACAACTTGAGTTTCTGCACACAAAGAATTAAAAAAGGTGTGACACAGATCTCATTTCTCTTCCCCACAGTTATGAGGTCCTGATGAGAAACCCCCCCACCAGCTAGGGGTTCGAAACGCGTAGACCGCCAATCTACACCATAAGAGTGCAATTTACTAGACAGTTATTTTGATATGGTTAAAAATCATAAATCCAACCAAACAAGTTTCTTTGGTGTAATCTAAAATTCTTTATGTGACATTCAAATTGTAAATAGTGATATGTGTATGTATGGTATGTGTGAGAGTGTGAGAGTGGAGTGCTGATGTTGATCAAGCACGTATGAAAGATTTCCTTATCAGTGTGTATTTTATGAAAATGTCATTTTTATGAAAATTGTATTTGTATTGTTTGTTCTTTATTCATTTTGTGTACTTTTGGTGAATCATGACCAACAAAAATTTGAAAAAAATATATGAAAAATAAAAGTGATTTATTCTGACAGAGTCCAAACTCACACCTAGTTTAATTCTTTGTGTGCAGAAACTCAAGTTGTTCTTTAAATAAAAGTTACAGTACTGGCTTTTGTTTTGATGCTTTGACAGAGTATCTTTAAGCAGGTGCATCCGGTGCAAACATGGAAAGCGCGTCAGATAAGGAAGAATGCGTTGTCCTCGGGGCAGGCACAAACTCACCCTGCCCCCAGGGCAGCACATTCAAGAGAAATAAGGAACACCTGTTTCAAAAGCTGCTCTGTGTTTCTCTGTGCATGCGGGAACACACTGGCACTTTTAAAAGGGATTAGAGATCCCCTTGCAGGCAGGTGCAGTGAGTGACTGCACCCACCTGCAAGCAGATGTCTCAGGGTCTATGGGACCCACGTTCATCCCGTTAGAGAGCTGCATTTAGATGGCGCACTTTGAGTGCACCTCCTTTTTGTGGCTCACATTGAGAGCGCCTTCAAAAGACCTGTTTGCCTCTGCGCCCACATTGGCGCAGAGGCAAAGTGATTTCTTCATTTGCATAGGGCCATGCCCCCATGCAAATGAAGGAACGCCCTTTAAATAATAGCGCTGGTGCTGCCCCTTCTGTAATATCAAAGTGACTCAGAGGCACATAACGTGGGCACAAACGTCTGTTGCGCTGGTGTAATATGGCCACAGGAACAACAAGTAATGACTTTTCAACTTGCAATTATGCTATTGCTTTCTTCAAACACATGTTGCCAAATCCATAATATTTCAGTATGTGTAGCCTGAAATGACAGAGCAGGTTAATTAATCTGACCTTGAATTACCCTCTTAGATATCAATCTGTAAATGTATTATCCTTCTGACTTTTTTACTAAATGAAATTCTGATGCTATTGGTTTTTTTCTACTAGTGTTGACTAACATTCAAGAGTGGCACGCATCCTTTGTACCTTCACAGAAATAGCATCGAGCCATATAATGAAAAGTTGGGAGAGTTATTTATTTTAGTTTCATCATCAGCAGTATCAAATAAATTAGTAGTGCCCTTTTAGTGACGTATTATACATCACTTATTGTGGTTGATTCCTTTTATAAACAAGCAGTGGCAAAGCATATAGGTTTTTTTCAATGCGAGATCTATTGTCTTTGTCAATGTTTTTCTTTACATGTTGAACAGTAGCGCAAGCTGTTTTGCAACATTGCTTAAAGTAAAAAAAAAAAACTAAAACACTGTCAATGCTGGTCGTGTCATAGCATTTTCTTATAACTTTAACCTATGTTGCACAGGGGGTGACACTGCTGTGCAACGTACAAAGAAAAACATTTGTAAAGTCAATAGACACCAATTGACTTGCCAGTGGTTGAAGTGTTTAGAAGCAGAATAATGCCCAGCACTACTAATTCATGGCACTGGAATGCATAGTAGTAGTAGAAGCCGAAAGAAGGGCAGCTGAAGACTTCCTCCACTGTTCGAAGCGCTGGTGTGTTTAAACACTGGCCTCTAGGAGTGACACACCCGATGTTGTCACCTTGTGGACCCTTTTATGTATTGTTTCTTTTTTTAGCCCTCATAAAATCCTTTGTGCAATAGATTTCAAACAGCACACACCATTTTTAGCTTTTAATTGTGCCGAGGAGAAGCATGTAAAAGGATTTAATTTCTGGTGGATATGTTTAAATGAATGATTACTGTATTTCCTATATTATCATAGCACACATGATGCACAGACCTATTTCTGTAGACCTAAAGAAGCGACACCGCCTCTTCACACCACCCAAAATCTTATTCCTTAACCCCATCACCATAGAGTCAGAGAAGAAACTGGTAAATGTGCACTGTGCTGGTAATTGGATGGTGCTTCTCCAGTTTTCATTTGATTTACTGAGTTAAGCACCCACTGCCGAGATGTGTGTGTGACTCGTAGGTCATGGCTCAATACTGCAGATGAATAATTAACACACTTTTAAGTAGCACCATGAACGACAAATATGTTATACCAAGCGCTTGAAATACACAGAAATAGCATTTTGGGAGGGTGGAGGGGGGGGGGGGTAACCATACAACATTGGAAGGAGGTAGGGGGTGAAGGAGAGGGAACCGAAAAAAGTAAAAAAAAAAAAAAAGAGTACTTGGAGGATCCTGCAGCAAGTGAAGGGCACTGGCCACAGGAAGCTGTACTTGGTCTATGCTCCATGGCAGTGGCTAAGACTCGTCATTAAAGCCCAGGAGGAGGTCGAGGAGGACACTTGACCAATAAGAAGCAAGAAAAACAGTGTGATGTCGGAGACAACAAATGCTAATGAAAGGGAAGTTAATGGGTAGGCTTTAAGCCTTTTTCGAAACGTTTTCTGTTATTATTTACAATAGACTTCGCAATCACAGTGCAGATGCTGTGCAGCCGAAACCTAAAAAGAAGGGCCTCGATTGGGTGGTTTTCCTACCACTCCTCTTCAAACGCTTGTCTTTAATTACCTAAATATTTAATAATTTTAATGTGCCAGTTGCCATGCCTGAGGTTGTTGCCATGTGATTTCTGTAAAGATGCTTTGGAACCCAAAGGCGGTGGGGTGCAGTCATTTGGATCATATTCTAGAGTCACTTTCAACTGGTTTTATCCTGAAAGAACCGTAGCTATTTAAGAAAGGTTCCATATTACACCACTTTACTTCTCTGTTGACTTCTTGTTACTGCATGGCTTTTCTCCTGGCTCATCGGCTGGACCAGTAGTACATGTCTGAACTACTATATTATAAAAACGCTCTCCTTAGAGCAGATCGCCACTTTGACAGCGAATGTAGGGCCTCATTAGGATGGCGGACGGACATGCGTCCGTCCGCCACCCCGAGGTGGAGGGACCGTCCGCAGGGGCAGCGGCTGTCCCTCCGGTGCAATTAGGATGTGACCGCCACCCTGGCGGTCACATCCTGTATCTTTAACCTTGCGGCGGGTGCTGCTTGAAGCAGCAGCTGTCGCAAGGTTAAAAATGCATGTTTAACATTTACATGCACAAAGCGGCAGGCACCGCGCGGTGCTGCCACTTGGTACATGTAAATGCTGGGGGTACCATAGGTACGCCCGATGTGCACCCCCCACCCTGACACCATGGGGGCCCGCAACGGGCCCCCAAACACCAAAGACCACATGCTTTTCCACTGCGGAAAAGCTGCCATGGAAAAGCATGTGACGATGCACATCCTAATTTGGCTGACGGTGTCTTGCAGACACCGCCACCAAATGGCCCTCCACACCCGCGGATCAGTGGCGGACGGACCTGCCGTCCGCCGTTGGTCCCACCGCAATCCCACCGCCATCCTAATCTGGCGGTGGGTGTATTCTGTGGCCGCGGCGGTGAATCCGCATCCTCCGGGCCGGCGGTGGCTTCCGCCGGCCCGGAGGATGCGGATTCACCGCCATCCTAATGAGGCCCGTAGTCTTGAATTTTTGATGTTATACTTTGTTCACCTTCTTAAAACTTGTTTAATCCCTCTCCATGAGGGCAGGGCTGGAACACAGGGAGGAGAGAGATTTCCTGATGGGTTCTACTATCTATACTGATTATAGTGCTACAGATGAATGATTCTATAGGTTAGAACCTTAAGTCAAATTTTATTTTTTTGCTCCATTTTCTCAAAACTGGCTTATCTGAGAAGCCCAATTCCTCAGTCCAAACACACCTAAAGAGGAAGCTGCCTATGCCTGCAATGCAGCAAAATGGACAATATTTTCAAAGCTGTTCTGAATCATATTCCCCGTCCTCTTACAAGATAGGGTGGGAGGGGGCCAGATGAAGTGAAAAAGGAATTTTTTCTTGAGGGCATTCTTGTAGAAAACTCTGAATTTGGCATGCAACAGACATGCTGATGGAAATATGTGTAAAAACTGTGATATTTAGACACGGTGTAAGTGAAATATTGCTTCCAGTGGATTTTATGTGACATTTGTGAGTTCATGCAATCAATGGAACTGCCATGTCCTCTGCTTCCCCTTCTTCAATTAAGAAACAGGGTGAAACTGAAAAGGTTTATGTCGAGCAATTCACAAGTTCATTACTCTACTGGGTATTTTTTTTATTTTATTTCTCGCTTCTGAAATTATTGGTCTTACACACTTTGTGAAATATATGGTGGCTTTTGTCCCAGTCACAGCATATTCTTGAAACTATTTATTCAGTACCGTTTTTATGCAACATCGTATACTAATGAATATATCAATGCTCTTTCATTGAAACTGTTTCAGGGTTGGACTGGTCTATAGGGCAATAAGACAGTGACTGAAGGGCTGGTCTAAAAGGCCAGTGTGTGGGTCGTTTCTTTTTATGTTTGTGGACTTGTTTTATTAATTTACCTGATTCACAAAGGGCCTCTGCACTCGAGGTGGAAGCCCCGCAGTCGTGTGGGAGGCTACGCATTAAGGTCAGAATTGCTGAAACGAGTATTCTCATTGCAGAGATTGTGCTCCAAGTGCAGATACTTCCTCATGACTACGGGGCCTCCACCACGAGTGCAGAGGCCCTTTGTGAATCAGGCCCCATGTTTTTACAAATTCAAAACTACCCTGATTTGCAAAGGTGGGCCACTTTGTAGCTATTTGATTGGTTAATAGAGGCCACTTTTAGTTTGGTGCCTGGGCTTATTTTCTGTTCGAGTCTGACCCTAAACATTTGTTAAATGCAGCTAGGCATTGATCAGTAACACAAAAAAATCTAGCTATGTTGAATTAAAGTTGAGTCTGACCCTAAACATTTGTTAAATGCAGCTAGTCATTGATCAGTAACTCAAAAAAATCTAGCTATTTTGAATGGGAGCTGAGGTGCTGTGAATGATTAACTTAAAAAAAAAGTAATTAGAGTCATCTTCATTCCTGCTCCACTTAAGTGTCTATAGACCTTGGGTCATTTTTATGGATGCAGTGTTGCAGTACTAATCTCCTGGTGGGTTGCTAGCTCCCACTTTCCTCTGATAGACCCGCATTCATCCTCCAGTGTTTGATCTGATTTATATATTTATAAAGCGCGCGATTGCCCAGAGGCATCTTGGCGCTAGAGTTTGATGAGCAGCTGATTACTGATAAGGTGGTGTGCTGACTGAACAGGTGAAGAGTCACGTTTTTACGGCTTTTCTAAACGACAGAAGCGTAGGGCTGCTTTTTATCATGATAGGGAGAAGGCTCCAGGTTTTGGCGGTCCACAACAGAAATCTTCCCCCATCCCACCTAACCTGCTTGAACTTAGGTACTTGTAAAAGTTTTGTGTGAGCGGATCTCAAGCTTCTTGCCGGCACATACTATTTCAGGTGAACTGCGGTCCTGAACCATGAAGGACCTTATAGGCCAAGCATAATGATTTGAACATAATCCTTTTTTCCATCGGTAACCAGTGGAGGGCCCTCAGTATGTGAGCGACTGGCTCTGATATGGAAATATCCAGCACTAACCTTGCTGCTGCATTCTGCAGACGTTGGAGTTTTGTTGGATGTTGGGCTTGAATCCCTGCATGCAAAGCTTTGCCATAATCCAGTCTGGACAGGGCCAATGCCGTAACTAAAGTTTTCCGTGAGTCATGGGGAATGAATGGGTGTATTCTTCTGATCATTTTAAAAATGTATCAGATAGTTGAGGACAGGTCATTTATCTGGGCGTTAAAAGTCAGTTTATCATCAAATATAACTCCCACATTTTTAACTTTGGCCACTGGGATTGGGCAATCTCCCAGACTGGCAGGCCACCATTTAGGAGAGCAGACGTCTGCATCTGATCCTAGTAGCATAACTTCGGTTTTATCACCGTTCAGTTTCAGACAGTTAAGCTGCATCAATTGATTAACCTGCATCATACAGTCATTAAAGTGGTCAGCTGTTTCCCCCACATTGCTTGAAACAAACACCACTATTTGGGTGTCATCGGCATACAAAACCAGCAAAAACCCACACTGCCGGAAAATTGATGCCAGTGGGGAAATATAAATATTAAATAGAATGGGGCTCAGGGAGGAGCCCTGAGGCACTCCACAAGGCAACCTGAAGGATTTGGATGCAAAATCTACCAATTTAACTGAAAAGGTTCTGTCCATTAAAAAATGTTGCCTCAGAGGTATGCAAAGGGGCTGCACCACACTGAACTCTAATAGTCCCAAATAACCTGTTCGGGGTCCCGCTAGTAGTAACTTTGAATTACATGGTATGCCACTAGGCTCACATCAAACCCCATCATTTCACATCACTGGTAAGAGTGAGGGGTAGAGCTTGAGGGAGGGAAATCTCATTAACAGCCGTCCCTTTTCTCCCTTCACCTTATTCTCAACCATCCTTCTCCCCATAACCTCTCACCACCAACCCACCTCTTCTCTTCCACTTCTTATCTCCCCTCGCTACACTTCTTAGTTCTTTTTCCCCTATCAACTGCAATTCAAACCCTCTCTCATTCTCACATCTTATTTTACGCCTCCATGTATTTCTTTAGCTAGTTATCCTTCATTTCACACCTTGGCACCCTCATTTGTGTTTTTCACTCTTCTCCCCTCTCCTCATTCCCACAATCCCCCCTCTTCTTTCCCCTCAGTAACTTCATTTAACACTTCTCTCCATGAATCTTCCCCGCTGTCTTTCCATTCATCTCTCTCCCCTTTATACACCTCAATTCTCGTCTCCTCTCAAAATGACATATTACTTTTTACCCTGTGCCCTTGGTCTTGTGGGCTTCTTTTGAAGAATTCTTCTTTCACCATCCTTTGATTCCTTTTTGCTTGCCTACCCCACTCATGTTCCCCTTAGGGGGCTCCCTGCACTTTTTCCTTGTCTACATATCTTCTCCATCATTCTCTTTCTAACATTTCTTCTCAATTCACTCGACTTACACACTTTTCCATCTCCACGCACACCTCACTTTCGCTTTTCCTCAATTCTTTATTTTTCTACATTTCACTCTCCTGCTCTCTTCTCTCTCTCTCTCTCTCTCTCTCTCTCTCTCTCTCTCTCTCTCACATCACAGGCCAGTTGTCCCTTTCTCTCCAGTTCGTACCCAGGTTATTCAGTCTCTCACTTTTCAGCCTTCCTCTAGGTCCTCAAGAGTCACTCTTTTTTTCATTTGATCTTCCTCTTCCCCTCATTTAGGGGCATATTACCAAGCAATAGCGATAATTATCGCTATTGCTTGGTTAGAGACAAAAATTTACGCTGAGCTGCGGCGATTTTTATCACAAATAAACCTTGGTAATACCAAGGTTTATTTCAAATACGATAAAAATCGGCCGCAATGCATGAATATCGCTGAAAAGTCAGCGATATTCATGCATTACCGAGCTAATGCTCTTAGCCATGTTATCCACCTTCCATTGGATAACATGGCTAAGAACTGCTCAGGGCAGGTGTTAGCTTTTGGAGATATTCGCGCTTAGCGCGAATATCTCCAAAAGTTGGTTAATAGGAGATAGCGATGTTATCGACTGTTTCCAGTCGCTAACATCTTGGCACGTCCACTTTGCATGTCATTAGTGATAAATATCACAGACATGCAAAGCGGGGCCCAAGATGGTCGCTATCTCCTACTAGCTGTCGCTAACTGGTGTTAGCGACAGCTAGGTAATAGGTAGATAATTTTATCTCTGTTTTCTTGGCTTTTAAAGCCAAAAAGCGGAGATAAACCCCCTTGATAATATGCCCCTTGATTCCTCTTGGCTTGATTGCCAGACGGCCATTCTCCCATGAGTTACTTAAAATGGCTGATGGTTGACTGCTAATGTTATGTGACTTATATTCCTAGAAAACTGTTACAACAAAGTGGCCTTATCCACATTAATCAAGTCTGTTTTGTCCTTCAGGACTGAAGTTACTGTCTTAAAAATGTTCAGTTGCTGAATACATTCAGCACATCTTGTCTTACGTCATCTTAAAATCTTGTTTACTTTCCCTTCCTACTTGTCAAAATTAACCTCGTCTACTTCCTTCTTTTTACACCCTTCAGTCTCATCTCAGTAACGATTTCCCAGCCCCTCACATGGCTCTCGCTGAGTTTCAGGGACTACCTGAACTCCTATTCCTCTATACTTATTACTCTTATCTTACCAACACCAATCTTACAGTCTGATAGAGAAAATCATCTGCCCTAGGCTTCCATGAGCACGAGATGTTCAAAGGCCTTTTCCATCTCCCAGTGCAGCCCGAGCTATGGAATTTGATCAAGCAAAGTGCAATGCTTTTGAGTTTTCTTTCACAAATGGGGATGGTAATATACCATTTAGCTTCAACTTTAAGACTGTAACACATTTAAACACAGTGATTAATCTCCATCTATTGGTTTGCAGTGTAATGAACACTCTGGCCCACATGCATCAAGCATTTTTGGAGTCGCAAACGTTGCGATTCCTTAAAATCGGCCGTTTGCGATTCCAAAAGTGCTGTTTGGGATGCATCATGCTATTTTAGAAATCGCAACTTTTTTGCGATTTCTAAAATTGCGATAGCATATAAGAAATCGCAATTTTGCGATTTCTTAAATGCTATGCATCATTTTAAAAAAATGTGCGATTTTTAAAATTGGAAGTGCAAATTATCACGAAGTTCAACCTCGTGGTAATTTGCGAAATTGTTTAAAAATGCACAAAAATGCATTTTTTAAACTGTTAAGTTACAGACACACATGTCCTTAAGACATGTGTGTCTGTAACTTATACTCAAAAGTACATTTCATGGGTGAAGGGAAGAGTCATTTGGACCCCCCTCTCCACCCTTGAAATGGATTGATGAATTGCGATTTCAAATTGCGAATTCGCAATTCCCATTCATTCCTATGGGCATTTTGGCCCATAGGAATGAATGGGAATTGCGAATTCGCAATTTGAAATTCGCATTTTTTATGCGATTCGGTAAAAGTAGGGATTTTTACCGAATTGCATAAAGAAATAAAAAAATAATCATGCATAGGCTTTTGCGATTTCTAAATTGCGAATCGCTATTTTTCGCAATTTAGAAATCGCAAAAGCCGATATTGATGCATGTGGGCCAATGTATTTACCCTTTATCATGATGCACTTGTCACATACCCGGGCAGTGAGTTAAATTACAATTAATGCACTGTTGCCAGAGCAGCCATACATTTGCAACCTGCCCTGGAGACAACACTGTGAAAAACAGATTGGCTGTTTGACGCCAGTGGACCGATTTCCACTGTGACAATGGCAACCTGGCCTACTTTCAAAGGAGGGGGAAAGGCTAAGAACCCCTTCAGGTGGGTGTAATGAGGGACTGCACCCACCTACAGAGGGATGCCCTGGGGTCCACTGGATCCCTTTTGTCCCTTTCAAAGAGCACCCTAGGGGAATGCTTGGACTGCATGCCACCTCTATGATCTTTGTGCTCATGCACCGGAATCTATAATACAGTGTGAACACAGAGGCAAATTGTTTCCTTTTAATCACGTGGACATGACAATGCAAAAGAGGAAACACTGCCTTGACATTGTGCAAGCACTACTTGTGCATTGGTATGATCTGCATTAGAGAGAAGCGGCTGTATAAGCATCTATGTCCCCTTCTGTAAGACCCAAGTGCTTGGAGGAAAACAGCAAGTGCACAAGCCCATTGAGCTAAGGGGCACTTTAGATAATATTTTCACTTGATGGTTAACCTCATCCGTGCGGTGCAGATTTACCGCCGGTGCTGGGCCCTAATGAAAATGGGTGTGGTCATGACGGAACGGTTCCGTCATGAGCACAGCTCGACCGATGCTCAGGACGGAACAGTTCCGTCATGAGCATCGAAGGGGTTAAACTGTGAAGCAATAACTAACGTTAATATGTTTTAGCCTCAGGTCCATCCGTTAGGTGCAGCCACAATTAAAGGCATTTTCCTGTTCTCATGAATATCCTCCATGTGTGCACCTTGCATCTACACATAGGAGTCCCACCTTGCTATGATTGGACAAGTCAACAACATTCTGAGTCCCCACCGTGGTGCAAGCGCTATGAAATTACATATGGCGGCAACAATTATATGAGGTATTGAATCTAATCTAAGACATTCCCATGTGTGCAAGGTACAATTTGCTAATAGATGGTGGTGAAAGGTGCATCCAAGTAGAATAGCCCTTACATGTGCCATAATGCTTAATGCAATATAATGCATAGAGTACTAATCAAACTAAATGTCACAACAACACAGCACACTTCACCATGAACTATGTAATACCGTACTGAGACACAAAATATCACATGCCACACCCCACAACTTACTGCACCATGTCATATCACAGCGTAGCTCAAGTGCTCACCTTAATAGTAAATCTACCCTATCACATCACATTACACCTACTTCACCATTCTACACTAAAAATGTTACCTCCTTACATTGTGCTTAATGCACAACATCAATCTCGATTGCTTCACAATATACTAACCCATATAATCCTTTACTCAGTTCTCCAAATTCACACAATAATGCATCACCTCTCTCCATTAACCCGACAGCAAACTCCATCATGCCACACTTCACAACACAGTACAATACACCAACATCACTGTACCCCAAACTCCATTTCCAATTACCACAATATAGCACATTGTAGCTCATAAGAATAATCCCCTAAATATGCTACAAGTCATCAAACTTCAATTAAATCACACATTGTACTACACCAGAACACAACACCAAACACACCACTAAACCTCCTCCAGCATGCTGCATACCACACTTTTCCAACATAAAACATACAATTTAGTATCAAACCCTACATCAGCACTTGCTACTGGGCTTTGTAAATCTGGAAATTCTGCTAGAATATTGTAAAATCAAACATTTGCATTAAGTCATATTTATAGGTGTGCCTTGATATGTCCAACTGTACAGGCTAATGAAAACATACAACATTGCATCATCTCTGATTTCAGGTACAAATTTCCACTAAGGAAACACACAAGTGCACTCCTGCTAAGAGAAGTAGCAATTGTGTTTTCCGGGGTAAATTGAGTGAGAAACAGTCCCATATTCCAAGGGCCTATAACATAAGATATTGGGGCACAATGCATCAACCTATTTAGGAAGTGCAAACGGTGCGAATCGGTAAATTCGGCCGTTTGCGCTTCCTAAATACGTTTTTGGGATGCATGAAACAATTTTTCAAAATTCGCTTTTTTTTGCATTTCCTAAAAATGAGAATGCATTTAAGGAATTGCATTTGTGCGATTCCTTAAATGCAATGCATCATTTTAAAAAAAAATGCGAATTTTGAAATAGGAAGTGCAAATTAACACGAGGTTGATCCTTAGGACATGTGTGTGTGAAACATGCACTTTAAAATACATTTCAGGGTGCAGGGGGGGTCCTTTGGACGCCCCTCTGCACCCTTGCAATGCATCAACAAATTGCAATTTCCTAAAAAAAGAAATGCAAAACGGCATTGATTCCTATGGGCCTCTAGGCCCATAGGAATCAATGTAATGCCATTCCTTAATTGCGATTCGCAATTAAGGAATCGCAAATTCCGAAATTTAAGAAATCCTAAAAAAATTTAGGATTTCTTGATGCATAGGATTTTGCAATTCCTAAATAGTGATTCCTTAATTTTCGCTATTTAGGAAATGCAAAATCGTAGATTGATGCATGTGGCCCATTATTCCATGAGGGAAAAGTTCCCAGGTGATATTGTGCTAGATTACGGCAAAGGTGTGGCTTATATGGTGAAATTTCTTTTCGGGTGAATGTGGCAACAGAAACAATAAAGAAAATACTTTGCCATGGGTTGAAACTTCGAGACTACGTGATGGTCTAAATGCATGTGAGGAGGAGCTGCTTAGGGACTGCTGGCACGGACCCGAACAGGTGATCTTGACATCAAACACTGAGGCCAAATGTGCTGAAATCCTACAGTGGATCCAAGTTCCTCTTACAAAATCAGTGAAGGTGGCAGATTTTTAATGCCAAGCTCAAGTTGATGGCATAGATCCAGAGGGTGGTGGAAATTTTGAAACTGGTGAAAAAAAGTAAGTCATAGTTCAGATCAGATTAAAGTGAGAAACCAGTTAAGATTATGGTATTTCTACGAGTGGTGCTGCTGTCCAGTTTCAAAGAGAAGAGATAAGGCAATGAAAAGCTGTTGCGATGTCAAAGATAAAGGTATGAGTAGCAGCAAGAAATAGTAGTCTCTGAGCCAAACAATGGAAGACTTCAGTTGAAAATTCAAGTCACAAGAGCCCACAGAGGAACAAAGCAGTTCACAGTGAATTATTCTGTCAAGATTGATTAGGATACAGGTCCATCAGTGAGTGGATGGTCAGGTGAAAAAGATAGAACAGAAGAAAATTAGTCATTGAAAAGAACCTGCAAAAGAAAGGATTGTCAAAAAGAAAGCCAATCAATTAAAATTCAGAATGAATTAAACGGGATTTAAAGAATAGTGAAAGTGAATCACCTGTTGTTAAAAGACCAGCAAAAAAAACCCACAAAATAATAAAGTATGCATCACCTGAATGGGTATATCTAGTATAGTGCCAGAAGAAGAATCAGAGTCTGAGATCTACAACCCAATAAATCATTGCCAGTAAGCTTTTGAAAGTGAATTCAGAAATGAATCAGGAGAGAAAGAAGAACCACCTTGAAAAGGTGCAATAGGATGCAAGACCAAGTAAAAGTGAACCTTGCGCGTTAAAGAAATGAGAGAGAAAAATTAACTGAGAGCAAAAATTGAAAACAACTTTTGAAGATAATTTTGATGTTTCTGTTTCTTTGTTTTGAAATATATAAGAAAAAAAGAAACGCATTATTGTGTTAAAGAAAAGTTTTGTTAACTTTAACATTTTTGGAGCCTCACGATTCTGTTCTTTTAGTCTCTATAGAACATGGAGTGCAGCAAGTGATGTAACTTATTGGTCTAATTGTTTTAATTTTTATAGTCTGTTGAACAAACAATCTCCAGTAAGATACGTTTCCACGAGTTGAATTAACTTCAGTAGATAATGAAGTGAAACATAACACACATATATATAAGGAAAGTTAATTAGTGGATTTCAAGATAACATTTATACTAAAAAGATGTAGGAATATTCCTAAATTATCAAGTTTACAAATTGCTTTATTTATACTTTCTTACCTCTTTTGCTGGTGAGGGTGTCACATATACAAAGCTTCATATCTCCTATGGATTATCTTGCACAGTCTTTATTAGTGTATTTAATAATAATGATTTGTTTTCCTCTTTGTATGATTTCAATGTGTCACTGGAGAACATATCTATACTGAAGCATAGAGAATCTGTAATAGAACTGAGTATGGCACCTCTCTAAAACGTATTGCACAAATTAAGCATAGAATGAAAACTATTAAATGGGGATTGAATGTGGCTTGAGTGAAGAAGAGCATGAATTTATTATGGAATATAATGAGAAGAGAGTAAAGATTGTGAGAAATTGGAAAGATGAAAAGACAATAAGAGAATAAACTAAAGGACATGAAGAATTTAGATTGTAAAAAATAGATCCTAAATTGAGAATCGAGTGAGTGAGGAGAGGTGTATTGTGCATGGTGCATTATGAACCTAGCAAAAGTGGCAAGGTCGAATACGTGGGAGGGCGTGAGTGTAAAAGAAGTTATGCTGTAAGTGGTGATTATTTGGTTGGTGGAGAGCCAACACTGACAGGATTTTTTATGTGTGTGGTAAGACTGCCTACTTTAATTTGCCACATATTTTTAATGGATCTTGTTAGCTTGCTTTAGTCTTTTCTAGCGTTTATCATATGAATGGAACAGATGATGCAGTTAATTTGAGGATAATGAAATCAGGATTTGAACAGATAGTCCTAGATATATTAGGTGCCATTATTCCTCCTATTAGTGTGGCAATGAATGATTAGACACTTATTTACATTGGTTGATATAGACTTTACTTTAAGAAGGGCTGGAATGCTAACTCAAGTTAACTCAGATCTAATTGCTATTAGAGGCATCATGATGGTGAACCGCATGGTATTAGTTATCCTTTATGTGAAGGATGGAGGTGTTTGCAAAGTGCTACAGGTTAAGAGATGCTGCACTTTTATTCCTAATAACAGTCCTATTAATATCAGTGAAAGAGATGTCAATGTACACCATATTATATGTACACATAACAATGACAATACCCCTAAATATGATGTCGATGTACACCAAGACAAATGCACGCATAATGAGAATGTTGGAAAATGCGATATCAATTGCCGCCATGTTATACGTACACATAATAACAAACTCATATCATCGACCTGAAATGACCTCCCCATGAACCCTGAGTCAGATATACATGGTCAGACAGAACCTGTGACCCAAACCCAAGCTTAACATAGGTCACAGGTGGGGTTACACTTAGCCAGAATGCAAAGACGCAAACTCGGAAAACCCCCCAGATTGATCTCACAGATAGGCAGGCACATCACAAAAGGTCAGAGTAATTAGGCCCCAACGTTCGGACAAAAGGGCACGCATTTCCAAAATATCACAAAGTCAGATGCCAAATGTAGTATGAAACATTCAGCCAATCAGAACACAACATTCACACTACATGCAGTAATCACAAGCTCCCCATGCCAGACATCTGAAAACATACACAATGGACCACATTGGGTCTCTACAAAGTCGAGAGCCACCTGTGCCTTATCAGATGGTTGGTTATGACTAGACCCAGATTTACGTACTCTTTAAGAATTAATAATCAGTTTATTTTACTTCAAGAGCTATATATAATGCCGGCCAAAGCCTATGTACATCAAGACCGTTTTCAGACACAACTCTGTTGCTCGCTTACTCTGTGGAGGAAGCATTAGGGATCAAATTTGGGGTCAAAACACTACCAAGGACACACAGCACTGAGCGAAGGAGGCAGGCCAGGTGGGAGTTAGAGGAGAAGTGCAAGTTGAGAATAGAGAGAGAATAAAGAAAGAAAGAGCTCTCACCTGGGAAGCCCAAAGGGAAGGAAGAGCAACACACCCTCCCCAGGAGGAAGCCAGAGTTAAGCCCTGGGCTCCCCGTGAGGATAAGTACAGAAAAGATTCAGAAGAGAGGCCTCCTAACCGAAATCCAAACTACACCTGGTCATAGGTGTAGTAGAGGAGCCGAATAAGAAATAAAGGTAGCCTAACTGAACACAATTAAGACATAGGAGAAGCACAATGGCACCTTTACCCATGCACAAGGAGATTGAAGACTAGGACGTCTGCCGCTCCCCCTGAACGAGCCGGTCAGACAAACTGACCCCCTAGAGAGATAGCATGCAGAAATGAAGGTGAGGCCTTTTTATGACCATTTTGCCACCCACCTGCTAGCTAGCATATGGCAAAACTTGCATCCAGGGACTGTAAATGAAATGCTACTAGTGGGCCACAACAGTCATTTAGCTTTACATTAAAGTAACAACATAAAACATGTCTCCATGTCTGTCATTACAGCCTGAGAGTGTAGTTTTAAATTGCTGCTTCGACCTGGACAAACAATCCTTTTGCAGGACTTAAACCTTCTTTTTTGATACCAACAATTCACCACTAAGGTAGGTCCTAAATGCCCATGGGGCAGGGTGCATGGTATTTAAAAAGTAGGACATGTATAATTAATGTTTTACTTGCCCTGCCAGTGAAAAACATGCAAAGATGTTTTTCACTGTGACAAGTTTGCCCTCCTATATGTTAATACTGGTTTCGTAACCCTGAGCAAAGCACTACTCTACGCTTGTGTAGTTTGCGAAGTTTGCGCCACTTCGCACTACGCAAACTGCACATAGCACAGTGCAAACACGCGTAGCGTAGTGCAGTGGTCATTTTTTGCTTGTTTGCAGTCCTCAACATCAAGTTGGTGACCGCGAGCAAGCAAAATGACATCCCGGCGAGGCTTTTTCCAATTCATCAAATTGATGATCGCGAGCATGGAAAATAAACCTCCAGGCGAGATTCTCAGCACGGGGAGGTCAGGTTTCTCATTGAGGGGGGTCACATATGCTAGCGACCGCTCGCGATGAGAAACTACCAGTCCCCGTTGAGAAAGCTGCCGCTCAAGTAAAAATCTACTCGAGCGGCAGAAAACTACAGCTCGCACTGTGCAAGATGCCGTTTTCAATGATTGCACAGTGCCGGATGCTTGTCCGCACTATGCAATAATTGAAAAGGGCATCTTGCACAGTGCGAACAGGGTACTACGCAGTTTGCGTAGTGCTCCGCGTAGCTCGCGTAGTCCGAAGTGCACTACGCGTAGAGCTACTTCGCGAACTACACCCAGCCCTAGTTTCCACTATTAAGCTCACACCTAGTACTACCTCCCCATTGTCTATAGTCCGGCTGTCACCAAACACAGTAGAGGAACTGACCAGAACTGGTTTAGAGGTGGACAATGTCTTGCCCTCTACCCAAAGTCTGCCACTGGACAGAAAAGTGAACCCCACAGCCTTCTACTCAGAATGCTCCTTGACCTGTGAAAATTCAGAAGATGGACTGTCCTGCTGTCTGAAGAACCTGCAGGAAGAATTGACCTGTTTGCCTTGCCAGAACTAGCTCCAGAGGTCTGTTGGCTGACCTTCTGTTTGAGCTACTGTGACACAACACGTTTTGGGAGGCCCTTTCACAGCAACTGCTCGGCTGACCAGACCTGCCTTAGACCTGGCTTCTGGCCTCTGTGAGTGCTAGCCCCTTAAGTGGTGCTCCCCAGGTTCTGGACCCGAGGCTGGTCCTAGAGTATACTCCTCCTTTCCTAAACTGAAAGATCTGGGACTTAGAATCTTTTTGGCTAACTTTCTGTCTGGAGAACCCACAGAGACCAGAGTCGCTGTTGAAGCTGCAGCCATTAACGTTGAATCTCCAGTCTGATTCACCTCACTACTTTCCCCTGCTTATGGAGATCTGACTTCCAGGAAAGTTTCTAATTTCAAATGTAGAAGGCTTCACTGAGACCAAAGCTAAACTGAATCTGATCAACTATGAGAACTTCCTGAGCAGGGGGTCTAAACTTTCCCCACTCTGAGCTTTCCCGACTTCATCGATGATGCCACGAGATCTCGTGCTTCAGCGACACTCCATCATCGAGTCACCACTTCGAACCCAGCTTGCAGCTTAGCCCGCCTGACCCCACAGCAACCAGTTTTTCTCCATAAATGTTTCTGATTCAGAACATAAACTTTCCACCAGGATGAACCCAGTCACTGTATCCAACCAGCCTTAACTTTTGATTTTGACCTGATCTAGCCCGACCAGATAACTGCAGGTGGTGTTTTATGCGTTTTGGCACTATATTTAATGCAAACTTTAAAAATTCATATCTCTGGTTCTAGTTATTGGATTCGTTTTGTTTTGGTGTCATTATATCCATTAAAATGTAGTCTGTTTGTCTAGATTGGGTTTGGGGTTTCTTTGTGCTGTATTTTGACTTTATTACTGCTTGAGTGCTGCAAATGCTTTATAAATTGCCACAACATCAAGCATGACTGCTTTGTACCAATCTAGTAGAGGTTCCAGCCGAAGTTTATTTAGTGACTTTAGTGGTTCACTCTGACAAGGATCGCAATTATTATTAACCCCAGCTGGGTAACTCCGATCCGCCAATAGAGTATATGGAGTTTTGCCTACTCCACTTTATGTTGCTAACGTAGAGCTTAGGCAAAACTCGGACTCCGTGGCAGAGGGGAGTTAGCCGGCCCCTCAACCCTCCCAAAGTATTTATAATGTTAAAAAGGACACTTACCTGCCAAACCTGCCTCCTCCTCGCCATGGCCGCTCTCCTTTCTCATCCTCGCCATCATTCTTCTTCGATAACCCTACGTTGTACGTCTTGAGCACAGCAGGTAGGTGCCTTTTATTTACATTATAATTACTTTGGGAAGGGGGAGGGAGCGGTGCGGAGTTCCACAGTTTTTTTCCAATTCTGTGGAACTCCGTGTAGAGGCACTGCACCTGCTCCGCCCACCCTTAATTATTATTTGAGGTGGGTTTTCACCCCCCTCTCAACTTATACTCCAATTTTTTGCATTAACCAAAAGACCATAGTGTGTGTGCTTGACACTCACAATACATTGAATTCATTACAAAGACATACTTTGTCCCACTGTTGGGTAGATTGAGGGGCATGTGAATTATTCCCTTGTACTATTTTCTGTTCCATCTTCTCGCTTTAGGTCAGATAGAGTTTTGTAATTACCACAGAAAATGAGTAAGGGTACTAGACAGGGATCCTCCTTGCTGTCTCTCCTGTTTGCAATTGTAATGGAGTCCAAAGCAGTCTGAATCAGACACCAGTGTATTTAAATAGAGATTTAATTCTATAGGCATAAGTAATTGAATTCCATGTATGGCGATCACAAGGTCTGCATGCTTGGGATCCAGGTGACATTACTGCCATCACCAAGAAAACAAGTTTATTCAGTACATATGTCAGTCTCATTGTAGGGATAGGGCTAAGCCCTGCCAGCTAAGCTTTACACCTTTGATGCTCAAGTTTAATAGTGATTAATGGTGATAGACAGGCAACATTTTCAAGTAATATAGTGATGAGACCGGATCATTTTTAATGATAACCTGGATTTATTTGAGCTTGAAATGCACAGAAGGTCCACTCTGCCTGTCTCAAAAGTGAAATGTGAAAGAAATTGGCCTATTAAATTAGAGGGGCCATTACCAAACTTAAGGATTAAACACAATCCTTGTCAGTGTGAACCATCAAAGTTACTAAATTAACATGATCTCAACACCCTGGTAGCTATGGTACGGACCAGACAGGCTTAATTTAGGGCAATGTGTAAACTACTTATGTTCTACCAAAACAGCACTAAAGGTAAATTGCAAAACAATAAAAATTCCAAACCAAAAAATAAAGTACACAATTCATATACAAATTGACATAAAAATGACAAAATTCCTGTAAGGGGAGGCAGAGATCTGAAATTTTAAATGTTTAAATAGAAAACGCACCAAGCATTCCAAAGTGATGACAATTGGTTGATGCTCGCAGTAGACTGAGCTCTGTGTGCAATTTGGCACTGATTGCGATGGTGTTCTCCCACATCAAACACTAAAATCCAGTTTGAGGCAGCCGCTCTACTCCCAATAAAACCAGAGACAGAAGTCTTGTAGGAAAAAAAGCAGGGATTCCCAGCAACCAAACTCAAGGAGATGATGGATGGAGAGCTGAAACTTTTCAGACAATCAGCCCCATTCACGGATCTGGTTTGAATCCATTGTCGTTCTTTAGCTCACTTCGCCACCCCAGTTCAGACCCAGCCATATACAAATAAGTCTTGACCCTGTTCTTCATGGGAACAGTCCAGCCCGAACTGCCAAGTCAGGTCTTCTCTGGACCGGAAACAAAGCATCCTAGGACTGGTTTTGGGGTAACACTCCTTATCAGCCAGGTTAACTTGAATCCAGTGCCAAAGTGAGCAAGGGACCCACGTCTGGGCATACCCGCCAACTTAGGGCAAACAGAGCAAACACAAGGAGACGATGGACGGAATGCTGAAACTTTTCAGACACTCACCCCCAGTCACAGATCTGGATTGAATCCATCATCGTTCTTTAGCTCAATTTGCCACCCCAGTTCAGAACCAGCTGTATGCAAATCAGCCTTGACTCTGTTCCTCATGGGAACAGTCCATTCCCAGGTCTTCCCTGGACTGGAAACAAGCAAGGACTCTCTTTGTGTTTGCTTTTCCAGCAACCAGACAGCAGATGCACAAGAGCCATCTTGGCACCCTGTTTCCATCCTTTCAAGTGTTCTCCACGTGTTGTATATAAAACCCAGAGAAAGATGTCTAGTAGGACAAAAACATTGTTTTCCAGCAACCAGACAGTGGACACACAAAACTTGTCCTGTAGTCCTATTTTCTTCCTTCCAAGTGAGCGCCCAGTGTAATGTGGAAATCCCAGCACGCCCGTCAAGTATTGACACTTCAGCTAGATTTGACACTTTCATGTCAAAAAGGACGTCCACAGCCCTCTGCCTTCTGCTGAGCTAAATGGAGTAATCCCTGCCCATTCAGGGCCAACCTGTTATTCACAATGACATATTGTGTAGCACATGGAAGGCATTACACACCTTTTCACACCTATTCAAATACTGATCCCTGGCTGGGAGATATTGGTGAGCAAATGAACATTAGCCCCTAGGTGCTTCAGGAGGGAAACAGTAGATTTCTTAAAGTTACTTTTCCTTAATATTTATTCAAAATAAAACTTCACCATTTAATTGGATTTTAATAACTATTACAAATAGATGTTTAGTTATTGCTCCAACTAATCCCATTCCGCAGATGATTTAATGGAGCATCCCTGTGTTTCTCGATGGGCCAGCCAGCCTTCCTATAGTTTTTAGGTGGTAATAATTGCAAGGGCACTTTACCATTAAATTTCTCCAAGTCCTACTTTTAAATACCTTGCGCCCAGCTTTGTGGGCTGCAAGGCCTACAAATGAGTGACTTATTGGTATTTAAAAGGGAGGTTTTAACCTGTCAACAGGTTTATTTTGACAGGACAAATTGCAGTTTTCTACACTGCTACAGTTAGGCTTTAATGATAGCCCTGCAGCCATGGTTGCACTGCTATTGTAGTGAATGGCATAATAGGTGCAGCAGTCCACTAGTGGCATTTAACATCCAGGCCCTGGGTGTAGGTTGTACTACTTACTAGGGACTTATTGACAAGTTAAATATACCAGTTAGAAGTATGCTAATTTGAACATATGAAAAGGGGGAGCACAGGCACTTGACTACTGGTTAGCAGGTGTAAAATGTACAGCGATCCAAAGCCAGTAAAAATATAGGGCCCAGCTAAAGAGATACATTTAAGGGACTACATAGAAAAGGCAGATTTCCTACAGTCCATTAATCAGATGGGGATTCGATAATGATAGCAGGTGCTCGGGTGTCCAGGTGCATTATGCTCCAACGCCCTGAGCTACCTCTGGCCTGGAACTTGAGTGGGTGTCTGTTTCTCTTTATATCCTGTGGGAATTTTTTAATGAGAGCCTTTTACCATTGGTGCACCAGGGCTTTACAACACTGTTGGACCCAGAACTGAGCATGAAGTTCACCCTTTAGCACTTGATCCTCCGGATAGTGAAGTTGATCAGCCTAAGACATGCTCAGGAAGATAGTGTGGGGTTAGAGACTCAGAGCTCAATAAAGCATTTAATGGACATTAATAGATCACTGTGCATCTAGTGTTTTTATGTAAGAGAAAAATTATATTAATTTGACCACAAAACACAATCCTGTACACAAGTCAGAGCGCCATATAGTGCTATACAATGAGAAAGGTAACGCCTTACACTGGTGAATGGACAGTCGATGCTGATTTGAACTGTTTTCATGTAACAAATATTACTGCCTACAGGGCAAACTATAACATATGCACTTGCAGGGAAAAATGACAGTGGATTCCTATATTTTACCAGCACCTTGACAGGATAGCAGTTGATTAGTACCCAATGAGTCCCTGTGCCAGTTCAATCTGCAGTACCAGGTTCTTTACATTGTACAATACTTGATGCATCTCAGTCTCTGCATGCAAAGTCGGCTGTTGCCTTCGAGGGAGGGGGCTGTGGCCACTCTGGGGGTGTGCTGTCTGCATGGTCCAACAAGAAGGGTCGTGCTGACTCTCTTCTGGCCTGGTCAACACTGCTGCAGCCTCCAGAGAGCGTAAACATGCCACAGACATAGGAGGCAATGCGTCAGAACCACTCTAGCAGGAGGTGGCTCCGCTTGGTCCGAATGCAGTCAGCGTAATCTCCTGAGGGTATCTTCATCAGACCCAGCTAAACATCCACAACCCACATAAAGTGAAAATAGCACCTCGGGTTATGATAGGGGATCCCTCAAAGGCCAAAGTCACTGCTTGTGATGGTGACTGATTCGGATTAGGTACCAAGGCACTTGAAGTTCTTTGGCCCTTTCTGCAGTATCTACCAACTACTGATGTGACCATCCTAGCACCAACCCTTCACAAGTGCTTTGTCTCACTTGTAGACACACCATACGCCACATTTGTTGTGTTAGTGAGCCCTTAGTCATCTCAGGTGGCCCTATTTGTAGAGCCCTATGCAAGAGGTTAAGAATCTCAAAACCTCACCTTGCTGCCTGGTGGTACAGACTACCTGAGCTGGTAAAGGCAGAATTCAGTCTTTTCTGAATTTGCTCCTTAGAATCTTCTTCTTTTCTAGGTAGCACCTTCCGTATGGCCGGGATGCCCGCCACCCCCTCCCAACACCACTTCCCAATGGGAGAAGACAGACACAGGTTTGAACTTTTGGAAGGCGGGGGGGAGTTATCCCCCCGGCCGTCTTTATTAAAATATGAAACAAAATTTAAAACATTAAATAAAAGTTTCATGAATTATGTACAATTTTACTTTTATTACATTTTGATGAAGACATGTTCTTTGGCTAACCTTAACAGATCTCTAATACAAAGGTTTCCTAGCCGAGTCTAGCATCCTGAAAATGCATACATTCCAAATTAAAATTGTACATCCTAGCATTAAGGGCCAACGGCAAGGTCTTAACCGGTGTCAGATCCCTACTACCAAAATCCCGCCCTCACGGTGTGAGTGGCGCATGCGCAGAGGACTTTACCCTCATTGCCAACTGTAACTTCCCTTGTCGTGGGGCCCCCTTTCACTCGACGCCATCTTAAAGGTCGTCCGAGTTCCCGTGTGAGGTATCTGTAGGAAGGACAGCGTGGACTCCCCCCCATCCCCACACTCTCTTCCGCCGTCGCGGATATACGGCCCCCGGGAAATTCGTAGGAGGGGCATCTAGCCGCCTCCCCCCTGGGAGGGGCCTATGGCCGTCTCCCCCTAGGTGACCCATCCTTAGTGGGTGCCGCCTCCCCGTGGAAGGGGCCAATGGCCGCCTCCCCCCGGGCGCTCCCATCCATTCTGGGTGGCGCCCCCCTCTAGGGACCTTGAAATTACTGCTCACCGATCATGACCTTACCGCCGACCAAAAAAATAAATACGACAGTTGTTTTATCTATTAAGGGAAGAAAATTCTGACATAGCCTTGATGAGTCATCAACTTAACCTTTCCACAAAGGGCAAAATTGTCCTAAAAGCCGAAGCAACATCATTATATGAAACATTCCCTTACTTCTCTACAAAGGAAAAAAGGCCTATACACTTCTTGCTAATCAAACTTTATTTAAACAAACATTGCCATAGGGGCTGGTGGGTGGGTCAAAATTGCCGCTTGTTCCGTCGAGGGCTCACGAGCAACGAGTTGGTGCAGCCTTCAGAGCACAGGAACAAGAGGACGCTTCTTCGGATTCCCGCTCTTTTATCCGTCTGCGGCAGGGCGGGGACCCTCCTCCGGTACGCCTACTGGGTGTGGTCTTCCGTGCGGGTGTCTAGGACAACCCCTCCTGGGCGGGAAAGGGCGCGCCCTGGCTACGCCACTTTGGGCATACCAGCCGAGCCACGCCCCCCGCCCAAAATGGTTTCCCGGGGGGATCGGGGCACCCAACCATACGTTCGGGGGGACCGAGTGGTCGCCCCTTTCCATATGGCCGGGATGCCCGCCACCCCCTCCCAACAACACTTCCCAATGGGAGAAGACAGACACAGGTTTGAACTTTTGGAAGGCGGGGGGGAGTTACCCCCCCGGCCGTATTTATTAAAATATGAAACAAAATTTAAAACATTAAATAAAAGTTTCATGAATTATGTACAATTTTACTTTTATTACATTTTGATGAAGACATGTTCTTTGGCTAACCTTAACAGATCTCTAATACAAAGGTTTCCTAGCCGAGTCTAGCATCCTGAAAATGCATACATTCCAAATTAAAATTGTACATCCTAGCATTAAGGGCCAATGGCAAGGTCTTAACCGGTGTCAGATCCCTACTACCAAAATCCCGCCCTCACGGTGTGAGTGGCGCATGCGCAGAGGACTTTACCCTCATTGCCAACTGTAACTTCCCTTGTCGTGGGGGCCCCCTTTCACTCGTCGCCATCTTAAAGGTCATCCGAGTTCCCGTGTGGGGTATCTGTAGGAAGGACAGCGTGGACTCCCCCCCATCCCCACACTCTCTTCCGCCGTCGCGGATATCCGGCCCCCGGGAAATTCGTAGGAGGGGCATCTAGCCGCCTCCCCCCTGGGAGGGGCCTATGGCCGTCTCCCCCTAGGCGACCCATCCTTAGTGGGTGCCGCCTCCCTGTGGAAGGGGCCAATGGCCGCCTCCCCCCGGGCGCTCCCATCCATTCTGGGTGGCGCCCCCCTCTAGGGACCTTGAAATTACTGCTCACCGATCATGACCTTACCGCCACAGGCCGGATAGTTGACCGACTATCCGGCCCCCCCACTCCTTCTAAAGGTCATGCTTCCTCACACCCCTTAGCCATGCTATGAAGTCTCCTATGAGTAAATCATTCCCCTCCCTGGACAGGTGAACCCCATCATTCAGATACATGTGATCACCCCGAATACACCCGTGAGGAATGCTATGCAACTGCGCGGAGCGAAACAATTTCCCAATTTTATTGTTGACCCTTTTCACTGAGTGGTTCAACGCTGACACTGAAAGACCCCCCCTGCCAAATCTTCCTGGGGATCATGTGGGACCAGGCAATCGTGCACCCCGGGAGTTTCTTAGCCAACCAGCTAACTGCCGACAGTATGTGTTCTAACAACACTCGTCTTCCCAGCTTCACTAAGTCATTGCCCCCCAGGTGTACTATGACTATAGATGGCGGTGACCTCTGCCGCCCTAAAAGATCCTCAAAAAACGATTGAAATTGGTCAAAACAGAGCCCGCCCTTCCCATGGAAAGTCACTCTGTACCCGTATTCCCCAGATGCACGAGTCGCGTCACCTGCCTTGAATACGTCCCCGGCGCGCCTCACATATGAGTGGCCCACGACCCATACCACTCTCTCGCCAGTCGGTGATCCTCGACCGCTGGTCTCCTGATGTTGGGTCGACTTCCAACTCCGCCCCGCGAGACAGGCTCGCGAAACTGTAATTCAAACAAAAGACAAGAAGCGTGAGTGCATGTCAATTGACCTTTACAACATGTGCAATCGCACATACCTTTTGAAGCAATTCGGGGACCAATGGCCCAGCTGTTTTACTTCCACAGCACTCTGACCCCGGGCTGTAGCCTCAGTAGCAGCCCCTATCCTAAATGAGTGGGTCCCAAAATCGCACGGGTCCATGCCCGCGGCAGCGATTGACAGTGCTAGCACCCTCTGAAACTGAAATCTCGTCAGTGGGGTGCCATCCTTGTGCCTAAGCAGACTCCCCCCCCCATCTAGCCGTCCTCAGTGCCAAGTATTCCTCTAAACACTTTATCGGACAAGTGGGGGACCCTTGTGCGCGCTGCACGACAACACTATCTCCCATAGCTCCCTGGTCTGTCTTGGACCTGGCTATCGAGATTACCATCGAATCACCCCTTATTTGTAAGTGATCCCTGCACAATCCTCCTTCCATATCCTTCTTGTTCCTTGCTACGAGCTCGCTTAGCCGCATAGCCCCATGGAATGCCAAGGCGAAAGCTGCCCGGAACAGAACTGCTTCTAAAGGGGAGGAGCACGTCTCATCCAGCTTTGCTAAAAGCAGAGACAATCTGTCTAAGCCAATCGGGCGCCTCGTATCCTGTTTGCGACCCTCGAGGCGTTGCCAGCCGCGGAGTGCCTTCCTAACCAAAAAGGAACCCGTCGGGTCACTTATGCCGTGCAGCTGTGCCATGAACGAAATGGCCGCCCTATGTCTATTGGCCGTTGCCGCTGATCGGCCTTCTCTGTGCAGCGCTACCAGGAACCCCAGGAAGGATTCCTCCTGCCCCCAGCTCTGTCGCCCTGTCGGACCCAAAAATGTGTAGTAGGAACGAAACGCTCCTTCGTAAGCCTTCCTTGTCCTTGGGGCTAAGCTGGCTGCCACGAGGTCTTGTAATCCGGAGCACCGATTAGCCATAGCATTTCGGGGAATGGTGCCGCCACTAGGTCCGCTGTGGGTAGATGGCCCCTGAAAGCCTGCATTTGTGAACGAGAAAGTGCATCAGCTGCAAAATTCAGTACGCCTGGCACATGTTTTGCCCTGAGCTGTACATTCAATTTCATGCAACGTAAAACAATTTCCTTCAACAATCTCAAGATCCACTTGCAGCGGGCTGCCTGCTGATTAATGCACTCAACCACAGTCATATTATCCGACCAAAACACCACAGAGCGGTCCCTGAAGCTGCTGCGTGTGCCCCAGTGCCTGCCCTCTGCCTCAGCGCCGGCCTCGCTGGCGCCTGGAGCGCTCCCCTTTGGTTTTCGCCGGTTTTTTTGACTGAAATTTGTGCTTGTTTATTTTGTTTGCCGTATGCTCGTTTGTTATCTGTTTTTGCATCCGTTTTGACCTGCATTGTTGCCTGTATTTTTAGTACCGTTTTTTCTTCGTGTTTTGCACTCCTTTGGTGCATCTGTGCCTGTCTCCTTCCTGTTTGTTCGCCGCCCTCCGCTCTCCCTCCCCGCTCCCGCTTCCTGCCACCGCCATTAGCCCCGCCCCTTTCTCTTCTGTTCCCTCCCCGCTCCCGCCTCCCAGCTGCTCCGCCCACCCGCGCACTTGGCCTTTAAATGGCGACCGTGCGACGCAGGTGAGTGTGACCCACTTGTGGGACACCCCCGCGCCGCACGGCCACCAGCTGCTGCGTGTGCCCCAGTGCCTGCCCTCTGCCTCAGCGCCGGCCTCGCTGGCGCCTGGAGCGCTCCCCTTTGGTTTTCGCCGGTTTTTTTGACCGAAATTTGTGCTTGTTTATTTTGTTTGCCGTATGCTCGTTTGTTATCTGTTTTTGCATCCGTTTTGACCTGCATTGTTGCCTGTATTTTTAGTACCGTTTTTTCTTCGTGTTTTGCACTCCTTTGGTGCATCTGTGCCTGTCTCCTTCCTGTTTGTTCGCCGCCCTCCGCTCTCCCTCCCCGCTCCCGCTTCCTGCCACCGCCATTAGCCCCGCCCCTTTCTCTTCTGTTCCCTCCCCGCTCCCGCCTCCCAGCTGCTCCGCCCACCCGCGCACTTGGCCTTTAAATGGCGACCGTGCGACGCAGGTGAGTGTGACCCACTTGTGGGACACCCCCGCGCCGCACGGCCACCAGCTGCTGCGTGTGCCCCAGTGCCTGCCCTCTGCCTCAGCGCCGGCCTCGCTGGCGCCTGGAGCGCTCCCCTTTGGTTTTCGCCGGTTTTTTTGACCGAAATTTGTGCTTGTTTATTTTGTTTGCCGTATGCTCGTTTGGTATCTGTTTTTGCATCCGTTTTGACCTGCATTGTTGCCTGTATTTTTAGTACCGTTCTTTCTTCGTGTTTTGCACTCCTTTGGTGCATCTGTGCCTGTCTCCTTCCTGTTTGTTCGCCGCCCTCCGCTCTCCCTCCCCGCTCCCGCTTCCCGCCACCGCCATTAGCCCCGCCCCTTTCTCTTCTGTTCCCTCCCCGCTCCCGCCTCCCAGCTGCTCCGCCCACCCGCGCACTTCGCCTTTAAATGGCGACCGTGCGAACGCGCAGCGGTCACGCGCAGCGGGCGCGCCGATTGTGCGCCGAAGGCGCGCCAAAGGTAAGCCCGTCTGCGCCCGTCCGCGACCGGATCGCGACCAGCGCCAGGACCCCTGGCCCCCGAAGACCCCGACCGAGCCGCCTGACGTACACCGCCGCCACCCTCATCGCACTCAACACCGGCCGACTCCCAGAATGCCATCAAGCCACTCCACGACATACCCACGGACCATTCAGCTGCCACGCCTGCAAGTTCTCCTGCATCCGGACCAGCCCCGCACCAGCACCCGCCAAGCTGAACACCAGCAGCACCCACCTCAAGTGCATCCTGCTCAACACCCGCTCCGTCCACAGACACGCCATCGAACTCTGGAACCTTCTAGACGCCACAGCCCCTGACGTTGCCTTCCTCACGGAGACCTGGATGAACGCCTCTTCAGCTCCCGACATCGCCATCGCTATCCCAGAGGGCTACAAGATCGTCCGGAGGGACCGCAACGCCAACCAGATGGGAGGAGGCATCGCCATCATCCACAGGAACACCATCCGTCTCACGACCAGCACCGACAACACCCTGACCAGCGCCGAACACCTGCATTTCCAGATCCACACCAACCCAAACACCACCCTCAGAGGCACCCTGATCTACCGACCCCCTGGACCACGCACACAATTCAGCGAGGACATCGCCGACTTCGTCAGCCCGCATGCCCTCCCCTCCGCTGACTACATCCTCCTGGGAGACCTCAACTTCCATCTAGAGAACAACAACGACCGCAACACCAGCACCCTGCTCGACAACCTCGCCAACCTGGGACTCAAGCAACTGGTGTCCACCCCCACCCACCTCGCCGGACACACACTCGACGCAGTCTTCTCTTCCAGCACAGACATCGACTTCAGCCACGCCACAGAGCTTCAATGGATGGACCACAGCTGCGTCCACTTCACCTTCAAGAGAACGACGACCCACCAACACCAGCAACAGGCCGCCCGCAGAAGCTGGAACAAGATCACAGCAGACCAGCTCGCCACCTCCCTGAGCCAGCACCCTCCTGCCAGCTCAGCGAACCCCAGCCAGGCCGCCGACAACCTCACGAAGTGGATCAGCAACTGCGCGGACGAACTCGCCCCACTGAGGACCCCGCCTAGCAGACCCGGCAGCAAGAAGGCTCCATGGTTCACCGACGAACTCAAGAGCTCCAAGAAGAACTGCCGTGCCCTCGAGAGAGTCTGGAGAAAGGAACCGACACCGGACAACAGGACCTCCTTCAAACTTGCCACCCGGAAACACCACCAGCTGATCCGCGCCGCCAAGAAAACAGCATTCAAGGACCGGTTGGACAACAACGCACACAACTGCAAGGAACTCTTCAACATCGTGAAAGAGCTTTCCAACCCCAGCGCAGGAAACAACGACATCACCCCATCGCAAGACCTCTGCAACTCCCTCGCCTCATACTTCCACAACAAGATCGCAGACATACACAACAGCTTCTACAACCAACCAACGCACACCATGACCGAACAACCACCCCCCACCTCCACCCTCCACGCCTGGACCCCTATCAGCATCGAAGACACCGTCCGCACGATGAACTCCATCCACTCCGGATCACCGACCGACCCCTGCCCTCACCACGTCTTCAACAAGGCCGACGCTGTCATCGCACCCCACCTGCGAGACATCATCAACACATCCTTTGACACCGCCACCTTCCCTGAGAGCTGGAAACACGCCGAACTCAGCGCTCTACTCAAGAAACCAACAGCGGACCCCACCGACCTCAAGAACTACTGCCCCATCTCGCTCCTCCCGTTTCCAGCCAAAGTCATCGAGAAGACCGTCAACAAGCAGATGGCCGCCTTCCTCGAGACGAACGGATCCCTCCACCCCTCACAGTCTGGCTTCCGAGCCAACCACAGCACCGAGACCGCCCTCATCGCCGCCACCGATGACATCCGAGCCCTGATGGACAATGGAGAAACAGCGGCCCTCATCCTCCTGGACCTCTCCGCGGCATTCGACACGGTCTGCCACCGCACCCTAGTACGGCGCCTCGGCAACATCGGAATCCAGGACAAGGCGCTGGAATGGATCATCTCCTTCCTCGACGGAAGAACACAGAGAGTCCGCCTACCACCGTACAAGTCAGAGGCCTCCGAAGTCATCTGCGGCGTCCCTCAAGGATCATCTCTGAGCCCCACCCTCTTCAACGTCTACATGAGCCCCCTCGCGGCCATCGTACGCAAACACAACCTCAGCATAATCTCCTACGCCGACGACACCCAGCTGATCCTCTCCCTGACCAACGACCCCACCGCCGCCAGAGCCAACCTGCACGAAGGGATGAAAGAGGTAGCCGAGTGGATGACGACCCGCCGCCTGAAACTGAACTCGGACAAGACGGAGGTCCTCATCCTGGGCCCCTCACCCTCCGCCTGGGACGACTCCTGGTGGCCTCCCGCCCTGGGCACCGCACCCAAACCGACAGACCACGCACGCAACCTGGGCTTCATCCTGGACTCCTCCCTCTCCTTGACCAGGCAAGTCAACAACGTCTCCTCGGCGTGCTTCAACATCCTACGCATACTACGAAAGATCTTCTGGTGGATCCCCACCGAGACCAGGAAGAACGTCACCCAGGCCCTCGTCATCAGCCGACTGGACTACGGCAACGCCCTCTACGCCGGTACCACCGCCAAGCTCCAGAAGAGACTCCAGCGGATCCAGAACGCCTCAGCCAGACTCATCCTCGACATCCCACGAACCAGCCACATCTCCGGACATCTGAGAGACCTTCACTGGCTCCCCGTCAACAAAAGAATCACCTTCCGCCTCCTCACCCACGCACACAAAGCCCTACACGACCAAGGCCCGAGCTACCTCAACAGCCGAGTCAACTTCTACGCTCCCAAACGCCACCTCCGATCAGCCAACCACGCCCTCGCCGCCGTCCCCCGCATCCGAAGAGCGACTACAGGAGGAAGGTCCTTCTCCTACCTGGCCGCCAAGACCTGGAACTCCCTCCCGACCGACCTGCGCCTGACCCAAGACCACCTCTCCTTCAGGAAGAAGCTGAAGACCTGGCTGTTCGAGCAGTAGCGGCACCCCCCCCCCCCCAGCGCCTTGAGACCCTACGGGTATGTAGCGCGCTTTATAAGTGTCATTGATTGATTGATTGATTGAAGTCGTCTGGCCATGCCATCAGAGCAACCCAAATGGGAAATAGCTCTAAGAACCCAATGTTACCTGTCAGACCGCTGGAGTGCCACCACGTCGGCCCTACTTGTGCCGACCATCGGTTACCAAAGATAGCGCCAAATCCCACGCTCCCAGCTCGTCGGTCCACAAACCAAGTTCATCTGAAGATGCTGGTGGTTTGTTCCACACAACTCGACCGTTGAAGTCCGCCAGAAATGCCAACCAAATGCGCATGTCCTGGCGAACCTCTGCCGACAGTCTCGTACGGTGGTGTCCCTCCTTGAGGCCAACTATAGCTTGTGCAATAGAGCGTGAGAAGGGGTGGGCCATTGGTATCACCCTTAAGGCAAAGTTAAGCTGACCCACTGTTTGTTGTAACTGGTGCAGGGTCACTTTCTCCTTGCCCAGGCATTGCGTCAAGGAGTCCCTAAACTTGGCCACCTTTTCCATCGGTAAACGGAAACATCCTTCCACAGAATCAAGCTCCATTCCCAGAAACTCCAGTGAAGTAGATGGTCCAACCGTCTTACATGGTGCCAATGGGACTCCGAACTCCTGCATGAGGATGCAGAAGTCCTGCAGCGCCTGCGCACATTTCGCATTGCCGGCCGCTCCCAAGAACAGGAAGTCATCTAGATAGTGCATAACGTGCCTATGCCCCGTGGCCTCGGTGAATGCCCACTCTAAAAAACAGCTGAACATTTCAAAATATGCACAAGAAATGGAGCAACCCATAGGCATGCATTTATCCATGTAATAACTCCCTTGAAACGCAAAACCTAGCAAGCTCTGGTCTCGCGGGTGTACCGGGAGCAACCTGAATGCCGATTCGATGTCCGATTTCGCCATCAGCGCTCCGGGCCTAGGTGATTTAATATGGCAACGGCATCGTCGAACGATGCGTACCGCACCAAACAAATATCCGGGTCAATGGCTTCGTTCACCGAGGAACCTCTTGGGGCAGACAAGTTGTGAATCAGTCTAAACTCCCCTGGGTCTTTCTTTGGAACCACCCCTAGCGGGGAACACACGAAATCCGCCACCGGCGGGAAATGAAAAGGCCCCGCCACCCGCCCCAAGCCGACTTCTTTAGAAATTTTCTTTGCTGCTACGCTTGGGTTCTGTTGGACAGATAACTGATTTTTACAAAAGGAGTCCCCCCGAAAATCCCCCGCCGGGATGTTGAAGCCATATAGGAATCCATTCCTCAACACCCCGGCGGATACATGATCAGGGTATTTGTTCAACCAAGGAGTCAGAGCCATGATATCGACAGGTGTAGGCAATCGGTTCCCAAGCATCACCTCATTCTTGCTTAGACCCTCCTTTTCCTCCCGTTCCACTGTTCTTAGATCTACAGCTACTCTCCGGGTGTGAGGAGTTCCCACAGCCCGCACACGCATGCCTGAACCTACATGTTCCCTGGGGCCTGCTACAGTTGCCTCTATTGAAGCCCCAACAAACCCCCCGCTTGCCGCCATTTCCGCCGGTCTTGGGCTGAAATTCCCCACCGGCGCCTGCTCGAAAGGGCACCGCAGGCTTCTGGCGAACTGACCCCGACCCGCTCCCGCCCGGCGAGGACGTACCCGCCGCACCAGGCAAGAGCTGCTTGTGCCATGACACCGAGTCGAGGCAGTCCCAGGTCAAAGATGTATCAAACTCTTTTGCTTTTTGGAATTTCATGTCATATCCTTTCCACTCGTCCCCCTCATACATAGTATAAAAATCCATAATCCTATTCTGGTAACAGGACAACTCGGTCAGCACTTCCGGCTTTCGTTCACCCATGACTGCCGTAAATATCGAAAAGGCCTTTACCCAATTCGCTACGGTCTCATCGACCCTAAATTCCGCCATCTTGGCCCGCCATACACTGGGGTGCCATAAATCTTTCTGGGATTTTGCATATTCCATCTCGCGATGGTCAGTCAACAATGAAAACATATTCACATATTTTTCCCCCCATAAGGTAACGAACCTTCCCCTGCCATTGGCAATGTGTGCTTACCGGGTTCTACCGTCGTGTCTGCCGCTTTTTCCCGGCTACCCGTAGGTACTCCTGGCGCCACCTGTGGGGGAACAAGAGGAACATTCGCCGTCCCGGCTTCTCTCGACTGCCGCAACTGCTTGATTATTAGTCTAGCCTCCTCGGCCGGGTCCCCCGCGGCCACTGCCCCCCGCTTTCTTCTTGAGCCAGGGTAACACTGCCGCTAACTGGATGGCCAGTTCCGGGGGCATCTCCTCGTCATTAACAGGGGTAATTACAACCGGGATTGGTAAACCTATATCTGGGTTTGGTACCGGGGTGTCTGCTGGTGTGATAGGGGCGACTGGGGGCACCACAGGAGCCGGATCCTCCCCGAAGACCGGCCTCTTCTTAATACGCTTCCCCCTACCCTCAGGGACGATTCCCGGCAAGGCCGGGCCTATTACCTTCTTAGGACGGCCTGAGCTGTTCTGAGCTGCTAGCTGTTTTTTTAACTTCGGCCAAACCTCGACCGATCGAGTCAACTTTACTGAATTTTCGGTCCATGATCGCCATCCGATTCGACAAGGTGCATAGTACCTTCTCCAACTCGGAGCTCTTTCCTGCTTTTTTGCCGGCCATAGCTTCGTTTACTCCGCTCTAGTCGATCAACGAGGTCCCAGATCCTTCGTACTCCAAATAACTGAAAGAGAAACAACAAGATTACAAGTTCTCAAAATTGCCGCTTGTTCCGTCGAGGGCTCACGAGCAACGAGTTGGTGCAGCCTTCAGAGCACAGGAACAAGAGGACGCTTCTTCGGATTCCCGCTCTTTTATCCATCTGCGGGAGGGCGGGGACCCTCCTCCGGTACACCTACTGGGTGTGGTCTTCCGTGCGGGTGTCTAGGACAACCCTTCCTGGGCGGGAAAGGGCGCGCCCCGGCTACGCCACTTTGGGCATACCAGCCGAGCCACGCCCCCCCACCCAAAATGGTTTCCCGGGGGGGGATCGGGGCACCCAACCATACGTTCGGGGGGACCGAGTGGTCGCCCCTTTCCATGCACAATGGTACCCTCAGCAGTCTCCTCAACAGTCAGTAAGTTCCTCCCCACAGGGCAGGCTCAAGACAGCTCTTTTCCAGCATGTTGCAGAATTTCCACGTTTATGCTTCTGAAACTGGTGAAGGTGAGTTTGAGGTTTATGACTCCAACCCTGGAGCACAGAAGACGTTCACCCATAGGATAACTACCAGGGAACAATAGGACAGTCATGAATAGATGCTTTTCATACATTCAAAAAGGACCCTCACGCTCCAAACCTCCCCAACCTAGAGCCTGGTGCACTACAAATGATTTAGGAATGCATTGGGAGAACTATGCAATCTATACGTTCTATTTGGCCGTTTTTGTGCAATCCTTTGCCTTATATACCTCTTGCACACTCTAACTCCAGTTCAGATTCAAGTATACCAACAGTAAAACATAACACACACGCCTAATGCCCATTCTATTACACCTCCATCACATTTGCACGCATGCCTTATACACGTCCCTCATGGATGAGACTGAGGCCTAAAAATAAAAAAAAAATAGCGAGAATTGTGAGATAGGAGCGGCTAGGACACGGGTGCATGCTCCATCAAGCCATGCAGGGGAACCGCTTCAATCTCAACACTTTCTCGTGATTATCATTAATTGCATATATATTTGGACAGTTTTAAAATCCAGATGTTCATCTCTAAACCACCACTATAACTTTTCCCATGCTATGTGCCATAGTGGTGCCAGACAACTGACTCAAACACATCCGATAAATGCCCAAAACCTGAATCAAATAATGCAAGATGTATCTATCTCGAATGGGAATGCCCTGGTGCCCATGACTTATGTGAGTATATGTTGTTCACGACTGAGAAAGAGATAGGACCAGAGATCTGTAAATTGTGCTGCTTCTGGGTGTTGTTATAGAATAATGTTGTTTTCTAGAAATCACCTTTGGACATTACTTAAAAGGCGCTTTCAAAATACCATGCACGAATATAGTGCCTTTTTTGCACGAACGGGTTGAAAACAAGTGTTATTTGTAGTCAGGAAGAAGAAAAATATGTAATTCGTCGTTGTTGCCTCCAAACTAAAAAACATCTATTATGATTTCTATTTGTTCTCAGTTGGATGATCTGTATTCTACTGGAACCACTCCCCGACAGCCGTGCTGCTTCACCGTCCACATGTGAATAGTTTTCATAGCTCAATGGGTGAATAATTAGGGATTTTACTCAGTGTTAAAATGCTCATGATGCTTAGTTTATGGTAGAATGCCATTCACGACTTCTCCGTTTCTGAGTGTGTAATCTTGGAATCGTTTCCACTATAGAAATGTAAAAAGTGAAATAAAAGAAAACATTTTTAAAGAAATAAAAAACAAAAGTTTCCTTGGATTTCTGTCTCATTTACGGAAAATGGCATGCAATAGCCCGCTCAGCACTGCAGTTCTGGAGAGGCAAGAATGTTAAAACAATTTTCTGGGAAACCATTTGTAGGATTCGAGTTAGCAAGACCCTTGAAATATAAAGAACTGTATGTAGCTTTAGATTTTTTGAAAAGAGGTCAGATAAGCTAAATTTTAGAAGACAAAAAACTTCGAATTCATGGGTCCATTTTGCCAACCGGATGAAAAAAGAGCCCCAGGTCATCACAAACGGAAGGCCCGAGTGTTTTTGCCCTGAACTGGACAGTCGGAGGCTGAAGGGAGTCATGCTGCTCTGCTACTTGCAATGCAGAGCATTATCCTGACACGACCTGACACGTGAACGTGGCTCCTTCCTGTCATCTCGTGTAGGCAGACACACGGCCTGACCTGAACTCTCGGCGACACCAACCCCGAAGGGAGACGAAAAGCTGAACTCGAGCAAGAGGAGGCGTCTGTCACAGACAGCGCGCGGCCACTCGGCTCAACCTTAAACTCGCAGGAAGAGGAAAGCAAGTGGCCGTCTAGGTCTATTACTGTTTACTGGAACAAAAATAAGGTGCACTGCTTGCTTAATTATCTGTTTTACATCTGCACAGGGAGCAGGAGGGCGGGGAAGAGTGGGAACAGCAAATGTATCTTTGCCGAAGTTAAATGCGCAATATTTTTCCTTTATGTCAATTTTGTTCCCATCCTGTTTCCCTCTGAGTAGCCGTGCGGTTTTTCTGCCTTCGGGCAGAGTGGTGAGCAGAGGCCGTTTAATAACCTCTGGGAAAGTGCTTCAGAAGACATTTGCAGTGCTGAGGTTACCCCAGCCACAGCCTTGTCTCCTCGCCATGTTCCAGATATTGAACCTTCCCGTAACTACAATTACAGCAGGAACCACAACATGCCGATCTGAGGACTGTTCAGCAACACCCATTCAGAATTTACTTATATTTACACTAGAAAAATTAGTGTAAGTGCTATTGTGAGCAAATACACAGACCGTGATCAATAACCAACCAATTCTTGGCATAGAAAGCACTTCTCTGAGGTCTGTGGTTGCTGCTTTCTGACTCTGAGGTTGGCCTTTAATGTCTTATCCATTGACTTTTCCCGTAAATATGTCTAATTGAGGCCATCCTGAAAGTCCAACAAGAAATGATACCGCTTGTTTGGTAAGAATTGCTAATTAAGCCAGTATGTAAAACCCGAAGCCCCTTCTTTCTTTTAATACTTCCGCTCTGGTAAATGCAATCCCATGTAACATGTTGTAAACTGTGAACCCAAGGTTTCTATCTGATTCAGGAGATACGGGCAGATGATTAAACAAGCAAGACTTTACTTTGGAATGTGCTCGTATTTCATTGCTTTGGGTCAATACCAGATTTGAGCCTAGGTGAAATCAATGATTTTGAAAAAACATTTTCTGTATCCTAATAAACCTGCGTCATCAATACTTGCTAGCATTTAAAAATTGGACTTTATAAAACTTACCTCCTGGAGCGCGAACTAGGTATTATATTTGATGCCCACTGGACAATTAAAGAGACATCACAATTCATTACACATCATTTTATACAGATTACTGAATTGTACAGTTCACTGTTGGTTGGTGGTCAGTATTAATGTGAGGTCAAGACGTATGATTATCTTAGGGTAAAGTTTACTGTTGGGGCTAGTTTTAGGGTAGAATTAGGTTTATGTTTAGAGTCAGATTTAGATTTGTGGTTGAGCTAAGTATGTAACTATGACATAGGTTTAAATTTAGTTTTTAGGAGGGCGATGCAGCAAGGTATGAATTTGAGATTACCAAATAGTGATTTTTAAGGAATTGCTATTTGGTAATTTCAAATGCCTATGCATGAAGGA
This sequence comes from Lissotriton vulgaris, assembly GCF_964263255.1. NCBI lineage: Eukaryota > Metazoa > Chordata > Amphibia > Caudata > Salamandridae > Lissotriton > Lissotriton vulgaris. The sequence goes on along the minus strand of NC_141687.1, from coordinate 1,883,673,882 downwards.
ATTGCAAAAAACATTGAGATTCCTTAACATTACCTAATAGCGATTCTGTAAATAGCAAATCGCTCTCACGTAATGTGACTCCATTCATTCCTATGGGCCTACAGTCTCTTAGGAATGAATAGTAATGCATTCGCAAATTGCGATTGCCAAATTGGTAACCCCAAATTGCGAATGCAAAGCCAAGGTTGCTTGGGGGCCTAATAAATTGCAATTCCCTAAATTGCGAATTGCCAAAAAGGTACATGCATCAGAAAAGGCATTTTGTGATTGCAAATGGGTGATTTTTGCGAATCGCACTGTTTGTGATTGCAAAATGGTTTAATGCATGTGCCCCAAAGTCAAGATGAGGGGAGGTGGGGAGTTAGAATTATACAGTGCTTAATTTGAGCCAGAAGTTGCTAGTGGGTGTCACTGACACTGAATTCTGGGATTAGGACTCATGAGTCCATCCCATGTTTGTCAATCCTTGTCCTCAAGAACCGCCCTGGGCTGATGTTTCCTGTGTTGTCCTTCCAGGATTGGCCACCCATGCCTAGCTAGTCATGTTGTGTGATGTCACTGCTTAGTTTCATCAGTACTGGTTAAATACTTTATGATTTGTCACCTTTTTCCACCTAGAGTTTGCTCATGTTGGATAAATGCTCCCTATCTTGACTGATCTACCCATGCAATACAAGAATCAAGTAGTCACTGGTATAATTGCAATGCTAGTAGTTTTTCCCTTTCTGGCTTTATGCCCTAAATTAGCCAACAGTTATGTGCTAATCTGCACAGGCTCCATGCCCACCCATTACTAGCATGTCTATTGTGAATCATACATACCACTGCACCTGGCCACCCATACTACCACCTTTTCTACTGATTGCTACTGCCACATGTGTGGTGATTCACCCAAAGGCCACAACCATTAAATTGAGTTAAACTGACTAGCAGACATTGCTTAATTTCAGCTGATGGAGGTGCAGGTGAGTCACACACTCATGTTTGAGGACTGGCATCTATTTTACCTCATTAGACTTTGACCCACAACAAGAGAGAGAACAATCAAAAATAGTGAAGGATCCAGATTTAGTGAGCCAGAAAAGCAGTGACAAAAAAGAGAAGGGATGAAAAAGAACCTGAAGGAGTTAGCTAAAGGAGCAATGAGTGTCTAGTGGTCGATGAAAGTCATGAAGCAGAATCAAGCCTATGTCGCCTTGGTATTTGCCATTCTAACATTTCATTTAGCTGGCTGCAGGCTTCTGAGTAACACCTTAACTACTGGCACTTATTCTTTTACAAATTAGGCACTGATAACAGCCACCTTTATTGCCATATCCAAGACCATTTTGGTCAAAAGCATTTTTGTGATTTTCTGTTTCTCCTGAGTTTATAATGCTGATTTCTAAAATAAAATGTTAATGAACAAAGGGAGACAAATGATTCCCAGAGAAGTCTAACACTCACAGGGTGAGGTAGCACATTGCCTGTAAGTCAATTAGCCATAGCTCACATTTCTGTTCGCGTGTTGCCAAATTGTTGCACATCTTCAACAGAAAGTAGCAAGTTGGAAATCGAGGACTTGAAATGCCACTTGTAGAATATCAGGTAGAGGACCTCTTCAAGGTATGAAGGTGTATGCTTTGGCTTATGAACCAAATGAGCTTCCAGAGGAACCTGACATGGGTGGAGGGAGCACTTCTATTAGACACTACAAACAGCCCTAATAATCCAATGCACAGGTTGCAGTATCTTCAGATTAACATTTATGTTTGGCAGGTAGAAATAGGAATTTGTTTGGAATTTGTTTGGAATATGCATTACCTGTGATAACATTTGTAATACCACAATAATTTAACGGAGAAAGAAAGCCTTTGATCTGACAAAATCAAATATTGATTAAAACATCACACATGATAGAGAACATGGAGAATTACATGGTGCTGAGTGATGAAAATAATTCCTTTATCTGATTAAATTAGGATGTAGGATTTCTTTTTTTACTACTAAACTGGCTCTATGAGCAACATCTGATTATTGCAAAAGGACATCTTATATGGACCAAGAAGAAGATACTCTGATGCTACTCTTTGCATAGCCACTGTTACAGACAGTCTCCTAGTACAGATTACATGGCAGAGTTAAGGTTATATTGTCCTCTCATTAAATGATCTCTTGCCACAAAAGGAACATAACTATTTTAGCACTAGCAAATCCTAAGTATGTGGCATGTTTTTCTAAAGCCAGATGGCTTGACCAAAGGGAGGAGGACTGTGAATTGTAATTGTATATTATTGTTTCAAAACAATAGGTTAAGGTTTTTGGGGATATCTCACACTATCACACCACTGCACAAGAGGAGGGCAGGACCACAATCCTTGTCAGAGTGAGGCAAAGCAAATCTCAAATTAACCTATGCTCAACCCTCTGGTAGTTTAGCGCAGAGCAGTCAATATAGAGGCAATATGTAAAATGTTTATGCAGCACTCCAAACAGTAAGAACGTGAAAACACAACACAAGAAAAATCCCACAACAATTTATAAGGATAGAGTAATTAATAATAAGTAAATCAAGACACAAAAGAAATTTCTTAATCAGTAAAACCGGAGATGTGCAATTTTAAATAATGAAGGGAATAAAGTGCCAGAAAGCACAAATGGTCAACTATGGATATCTGGTTACACCGGACCGGGACAAAGTCACAAGTTCAGACCAACTGGGATGGAGTGCAGGCTAGCTACAGGGACCCAGCTCGGCCTACTGAACAAGAGTACTTTAAATTCTGGGTGCAGGGGCATTGCGAGATTCCGCATTGAGGATGCGTTGCACAGCCCAGTAGACGTGACAGTTGTCAGGAGCGGCAGAGCTGAGATGCAAAGCCTTCATCATTGTTGAGGACCTTGTCAATGAGGGCTTCTGATGTGCTGTTTCAAGATGTGTCGCCCAGTTAAGGTGCTACGTTGGTTCCGAAGAGCTGAGAGGTTGTGATGCAAGAACCTGCCTCGTTGTCGAGGCTGCTGGCTACAAGAGATTTTTTATGCATGGGCCTGCATTGGTTAAGCTTTGCACAGCAGTAGTTCCAATGTAGTCTGCGAGGTTGATGCTGAGTCCTGGTGCTGGGAGAACCATCTCAGCAGAGGTGATGTGTTGGTTCGGCTGGGTCCACAGTTGGGCTGGCAGAGCACCTTCAGGTTCATTTCCATAGGTCAGGACTGGGGGGGCACCACATGGCAGGGTAAGTCTTATGGATGGCAGAGTCCAGGTGCTGGGTTCGAGGTTGCAAGAGCCTTCTGTCCATTCTGGAGGCCAGCCAAGTAGCCCTTTGAGTCACAATGGGGTCCTGTCTTCAACAGATGCAGCTCCAGTCCTTCTCAGCCAGGCAAGAGGGCAGAAGGTAGCAGGTCAGCACAGCTGGGCAGGCAGTCATTCCGAGCAGCAGTCCAGCATAGTGGCAGTCCTTTCTGCAGCACAGTAATCCTTCTTCATGGTAGAGTATCCACAGGTACAGAAGTGTAATGAAGGGTTGGTGTCTGGGGTTCAATATTTAGACCTGGCCCTTCCTTTGAAGTGGGAGAAGTTCAAGAGGTTTCCCTTTGAACTCTACAGGCATCTTGCCTTCCCTGTCCTGCCAACATTTCAAATTAGATGTAATTTTAATTAATTTGAGTTGAGGTACCGTAAACTATCAAATTGCTTCTGGCAAATCATGTTGCACTAATCACCAGGCATTTGCCTACCACACCTCTCAAAAGGTTTGCTTGAAAAAGCATTCACCCTAAATTTCCATGCCAGGCAATCACTGGAAATGTCTGCTTCACTGCTGAAATGAACCTCCTGCGCTCCTGGAGCTTCTTTTGGAAGGAAGCTTAAAGCAACTTCAATTTCACAGGTCCTCACATACATCACCTCAAATTCCCTGAGAAGGATGTGTTGTCCCCCGGCTGGGTGCAGCAGCATGCATTTTGCATTTTAGGAGGCCCAACTCTGCAATTTGTACTAAACATCAGATGCTCATACAACTTCCCTTCCTATAAACCCAAAGATCGCCAACCTTTCTGTGACAACAATCAAGGTGAGATTAACGGCCGCCTCTTTCAAGTTCATTAGCTTAGTTCCAACTACACTACCTCATTAGAACTCAATCTTCAATCATGTAGGCTTTTCATAAAACACATGATTTTGAATTGATCTCTAATTTTCAAGGGTTTTTGAACAATGGTCTGGGAAATTTCCTGCATTACCAAGCATGGTGGTTGGCTAGGCCTGGGAAGAATTTGTGAAATTCCTAAATTCCTAATTTGTTTAACGCAAGCTTACACCTCTCATAAAATAAGTTTGAGAGAAACAAGCAGAAGACTGATTGACACAGAAAATGCATAACTTGAGATAATTTCTGCTCTAAGCCACACAAGATACCACCAAACCTCATTTTACTAGGAAAGTGTAAATTCATGGAATGTTATAACATTTTCATTGAAATTTGCATACGTGTGCAAGAACAGTTATGCAGCCTTGCACACCCATACTATCCCATCAGCTCCTGAACCATCCCAGCCCTTTTTCCAAGAGAAAGCTGAGGTGAAAGAGGCCACTAGTGATAGCCCCAAGACAACCTTCTGGCCTCTCTTTGATTCCCATTCTTCACAGAGGTAACTGGACACAAAGGGCCTCATTTATGAGAAATGATTCATCGCTGCGTGAAAGCAGCGATGCTTCACTTCTCAGTGCGCATTCCTTGCGACATTCCTGATGCTTCATATTTAATGTATGACGCATCATGTCGCAAGGAGTTACAGATACGTCAGTATTTCTGACATATCTGTAAGCGCAAAAGTGACGCATTGCTGGAGTGTGTCACAAAAGTGATGCAACTCCAGCAATGCGTCCTTTCACATGGGGCAAGCCCCATGTGAAAGGGTCTGCGTCAGTCTTACGCCTGCTGTGAGGCAGGCGCAAGATTTTGACTCAACGGCGTCCTAAAAGTGACGCAGTGAAATCTCATAGATTTCACTGCGTCACTTCTACGATCCTTCCTTGCGTCAATACGCCCCCCTTGCATACATTATACCTGGCGCAGGTATAATGCGGCACAGGGGTTTACAAAGTGACGCATCTACCTAGATGCATCACTTTGTAAATATGGTGCAACAAGGCGCATTTTTTCCGCCACTGGTGTGTCACAAAAATTGATGCACCATTGGCGTAAAAGTGACGCACAGCCTCATAAATGAGGCCCACAGTCTTCCAAGTAGGCAGAGAATTACAATCAATGCTTGTGTCTTTCAGACCATGGAATTCTATCACCAAGGTTTCTGCAAAAGCTCTTTTTCAGGCTTTCAGGGACCATTCAATGATCTCCTTAGCCCACAAAGCAAGTCCCTTGCTTGAGGAAGACTTTTATTAAATGTTTGAAATAGTGGTAGAGTGAGTTTGTGTGCCCAAAATTTCCTCTAAGGAAAAATGCAAGTCTTAGTTTCATCATTAATCCTAAATAATTCCCCGATGTCCAGAACTGAGGTCCTCATAACAGAGGATTATATGGCGATGCTTGACCTGAAAGATGCCTACATTTTGATTGTTGTCTTTTGTTATCACCATCAGTTCAGTTCCAGAAGTACCAATGGAGAGATAAGGTGTGATAAATCAATTATTTCTCATTCTGTCTGAGATTGGCCAGTTTGTGCTTCATTGTGATGGTCCAAGCAATTTTCAGCCACTTCTGAAACAAGCGTTTTCAACTTACCATATACCTGAATGATGGATCACACTCAAAAGAAATTGAGTGGCACTCTCATCTCTCTTACCTTGAAGAGCTAGGCACTGTTTGATATACCTTCTGTATGCCTCAAATCAGGCCACTTTTCCAGCTTCTCTCCATTTCAGTCCCCTTGTGCCGGAGAATAGAACGCCTTAGTTATGGTCTTTTTTACTCAGACTATTTTCATCTGGACTGGCTATTCAAAATTAATCACTCTGCAAACTTTCGAAGGCATTTTTGAGACTGTTCAGGAAATCATCACAAGGCTCTTGTGAGTAGACCAAGATGACGGTGTGATTATGAACAAAATATCTACAAGTGGAAGTTGGTATTTAGCTTCAGAGTAACTCCCTTTAGCTTCTGGCCAACAATGTTACTATCAGAGGTCTGGCCATGTAAATGTCCCTCATTTATGATGACCTCAGAATGGAAAATGTGGCTACCATAAAATCTTTATATAGCCTCATAGGTACATTTTGTAAGGATCTTGTAGAGCTCTAGAGAGACCAGGGAAATCAGTGCCAGCCAACAATAGGATGATCTCTGCCAAAAGTCCTGTAAGTCTTTCCAACTTGACATACTCCATGCATCTGAGGTAGACCTGGGCGAAGTTTAAATTACGCCTGCATATTTTACATAATTTCGAAAATTTCATGTTACACTTGCTAAGCAAAATTCTTGAAATTATGTCAGTATGCTACACTAAAAATTTTGCGCCATCATTCAAGAAAAAAAAGTATCATGATTGCATCACTCACAGTGAAAATTTACCTCAAACGAACACAAACAGAATGCGAGCAGCTGCCATTTGCTGTGCTTTTGAGTTTTTTGAACTTTTTTTTTAACTCAAAATGTGTCTTTGTGTTAAACATTGAGAGAAGGAGTATTTCGCACTAGAATAGAATGATAAATGATGGCTTGACCTAATTATGCATAAATTTACTTAATTTCGTAGAACTTTCACATAATTACCAAAAGTACATTACACAAATGTCACTTATGCCTACTCTGGGGGCCAACAGCAAGTGGAGGCTAGACCTTATAATACAACAAGAGGTTAATTTGATTTTGTGACATTCCGAATGTAGACTTTGAACAACCAATGGGTTCCTAAGTGATGGTGTGAGTCTCTTCTTTTCTCGCTTTGATCATTCTGAATGTGGGGAGAAACCAGGCTAAACTTCTCATAACTCTCTCGCCTTAGCACCCTGAAGCCTAATTTAATTTCTTCCTAAAGGTAGCCAAGAACTTACCTCCTCTCCCTCAGTTTTCCAACACCCTCCTCATGATCTTGAATGGAATTTCCTGGACCATAGCCATCCAGTCATAGCTAAAAGTAGCCTAGGGGGTTGTGCCTGATGGTGAGCATGTTCACTCACGATGCTAAGAAGGTCCATTGGTCATGGACTCCAGAAATCAAAAGGGCCTAGAGGTCAGGCTGTCAAGATCTCCACTTTAAAGCACAGAATAAAACATCTGAAAACTGTTTGTCAACATATTTCTCATTTAAAACATATTTGTGGCAATGCAGTGTTTTGGGTGAACTTGATTCACTGTTATGTGGAAATCTCTCTTTTCATCTTTAATTCTCCTTTTAAACTTCTGTAGAGACCTTTATGGTAAGTGCCTTACCTGACTGATGCTGTGTTATTTTTTGCAGTATCCTCCTTCCTTCCCACCTGGAATTCCATGTCTCTCAGGAAGGATCAACGTATATGTTCAGCCATGAAACAATTTGCGTCAAAACTGTTCTTCCTTCACTATCCATTGGAAGAAGGGGGGTTGTTTAAGAGGGTACCCAATGTTTATCTGGCAGTCAACCTTTCTGGTCCTTTCTTTTCCAAATCGACCTTCCCTGTTCGTGGAATTCCATGACATTTTTCTTTCAGAGTGAAATGAGGTTTGCGATATCTAGCAGGACTTTTTTTTTATAAGGGAAGGCACATTTTGAATAGAAATCTTTCTCTATATATTGATAAGAAATTATGTCACATAAAACATTTTCTGTGTGATCCAGCCTCCTGCAATCACTCATCTTTCTGTTGAGATTTTTGGTAGCCTCACTAAAGTAGACTTTTGTTTAGGAAAGTTTTCCCAGAAACTGGCCATTCCCCTTAGCATCAGCCTCTGCTGAAAACTGTCAAATGTGAACGAGGGAGCAGTCAGTTGGCACGCTGCACTTCTTTTGATAGGGACATTTTACACCTCTGGAGCATCTTAGGCCAATTTGCTCCACTCTCTATCAATATTTCCATCCATTCTCTCACTTTGTGACTTTGTGATGTTGTGTGTTTCCAGGGCTATTTCCCAGGACTGGCTCCAAATTTGGTCCTGTGAATTGGTGAAAGTATGAGCATGGGCAGTTTAATAATTCAGTTTTGGACCTACTGCCCGAGCTCCAGGCTAGAGTAGAATCCTCGGTTAGTGACCTGGTGACATGGCTCTTCTTTTAAGTCCTTATATCTTACTCCCATATAGT